>NC_138178.1:39029768-41726034 GCF_964165515.1 Mesoplodon bidens | reverse complement strand
CTTGTGATGGAGGATTTGCTGAATTTTCTGCAGCCAAGTATTTCCAGGTTTGTTTCCACATGGCTGACTGGAGAAGACATTGCAGCTGGTGATGCAATGTGGGGTTCTGTAGGAGGGCCGCCTTCTTAGTAGAATGGGCTGGTGGGGAAAGGGGGCAGGCCTGAATGGTGGTCTGGGGTAGAGGGGCCACCATAGTGCTGATTGCCACCAGGTATGTGCCTGCAATTGTGTCAGACACTTCAAATGCCTTCTTTTGTTTGAGTTCTCCTGGCAGCCCTGTGGGCCGTCTTACAAAGGAGGAAACAGAGACTCAGAAAATTAAGTATCTTGCCCCAGAATACAGACCTGAGATGCAAACACAGTTTTACCTGGTTCCAAATCCCAGCTCTGAAATGAACTGCTATCGTAGTCTGCCTCCTGGCTGTGGCATAGTGGGTTGCTCAAAGGGATATTTTTTAGAAGCTGTCCAGTGGGGAAGAATAAAGCTGGGCTTGATTTGCGAAGTGGGTAGAGGTAAGAGGAACAGCCCTGTGGGTGCGGCCAGCCATAGGGATAGACCCAGACACAGGGAGCAGCGCTCTGTCCTGAGCACTCATTGCTTCAGAGCCCCAGCCAATGACAGGGTGGCAGAGATGGTGGAGAGGACTGGAGCAGGTGGGAAGGGTGTCTGAGCACCAGCTAAGAGAGTGCAGAGCTGGGATTCCTTACCAGTGGGGATTGAGAATGCTAACCAGGAAAGCATGACAGAAACTTGCTTGAGTAGACTTGTCAGCAGCACAGGGCTTATTAAAGCTGGGAATCCTGGCTCCACGAGGCGCCAGGGCTTCACCTTGGCTCCCCAGACAATGGGTCTATGACTGTATGATTTGTTCTAGACAATATCCAATTATCCTCCCTGCTCTGATAAGGCCAGGCAGGGGCTAAGAGACTGAAGACAAGGGTTAGTTTTCTTCTGAATGTACTGAGAGCCAGAATTCTTGACCTTTGGTGAGCTCTGCAGGACCTTGCCATAATGATGCTCTCCCTCAGTGTTCTGTGTGGGGCCCACTGTCAAATCATGAACTTGGATCCATAACAGTGATTTGAGACTGAGCTGACTCTAATGCATATGAATGGTGTGACCTTGGGTAAGTCAATCTCTCATTAGGCTTATTCATAGAAGTCAACAAGCTGATTCTAAAATGCATATGGAAAAGCAAAGGAACTGGAATACCAAAACAACTCTGAAAAAAAAGCACTCAGAAAACAAATTTGGAGAACTCCCACCACCTGATTTTGAGACATACTATAAAACCACAGTAATCAACACCATGTGGTATTGGAAAAAGGATAGACACACAGATCAATGGAATAGAATAGAGTCCAGAAATAGACCACACATATATGGTCAATTGGTTTCGACAAAGATGTCAAGGAAGTGAGATGGAGAAAGGCTGACCTCTTCAACAAATGATGCTGGAAACACTGGATATCTATATGCCAAAAAATGAACTTTGAACCGTACATTGTACCCTATGCAAAAATTAACTAAGATGAATCATAGTAATCGTAAAACCTAAAACTATAAAACTTCTAGATGAAAACATAGGAGAAAAACTTTGTGACCCAGGGTTAGGCAAAGATTTCTTATATAGGACACAAAAAGCATGAAACATAGAAGAAAAGAAATGATAAACTGGACTTCATCAGAATTAAAAACTTATGCTTTTTGAAAGACACTCTGTCTTTTGTTTGTTTGATTTTGTTTTCGGCCATGCCATGTGGCTTGTGGGGCTTGTGGGATCTTAGTTTCCCAATCAGGGATTGAACCCAGGCCCTCAGCAGTGAAAGTGTGGAGTTCTAGCCACTGGACTGCCAGGGAATTCCCAAAAGACACTGTTTTTAAGGAAATGAAAAGACAAGACAATCTTGGAGAAAATATTTGCAAAACTAATATCTGATAAGGGACTAGTATTCTGGTATTAACTTTGTGAATAAAGACCTTGAATAAAGGACTGTAACAATTCAAAATAAGAAAGCAAATAACCCAGTTTTTTTTTTTTTTTTAATGGGCAAAAGACCTGAGCAGATACTTCACCAAAGAAAACATATGGGTAGAAAGTGAGCACATGAAAAGTTGTTCAGCATTAGTAGTTACTAGGGAAATGTAAATTAAAGTCACAATCAGCTGCCACTCCAATACCCATTAGAATGGCTGACGATCCCCAGTCCCTGCCAGTCTGACCAAGGTTGGCGACGATGTGGGACTGGCACCCTCAGAAGCTTCTGCTGGGAATGCAAAGTGGAACAATCACTTTGGAAAATAGTTCAGCAATTTCTTATAAAGTTAAGTACGCTTATTTTACCACCCTGTGACCCCTGCTAGGTATTTACCCAAGAGGAATGAAAATATTCACCCACGCAAAAACCTGTTTGCAAATGTTTATAGTGGCTTTATTAATAACCACCCCAAACTGGAAACAACCCAACTGTCTGTCCACTGGTGAAGGAATAAAAAATGTGGTGATGGGCCTCCCTGGTGGCGCAGTGGTTGAGAGTCCGCCTGCCGATGCAGGGGATACGGGTTCGTGCCCCGGTCTGGGAGGATCCCATATGCCGTGGAGCGGCTGGGCCCGTGAGCCATGGCCGCTGGGCCTGCGCATCCGGAGCCTGTGCTCCGCAACGGGAGAGGCCACAACAGTGAGAGGCCCGCATACCGCAAAAAGAAAAAAAAAAAAATGTGGTGAATCCATACATTGGAATTCTGCTCATCAGTAAATAGGAACAAACTGCTGATATCTGCAATGACATGGATGAATCTCAAGTGTATTATGCTAAGTCAAAGAAGGCTACCTACGGTATGACTCCATCCCTATGGCATTCTAAAGAAGGCAAATCTATAGGGATGGCAAACTGATCAGTGGTTGCAAAGGGCTGGGTGTGGGGGGAGGGGACTGATTACAAAGGGGCATCAGGGAATTTTGGAGGTTCCGACAATGTCTTATATCTTGATTGTGGGTGTGGTTATTGACTATGTGCATTTGCCAAAACTTATAGAACTGTGTATAAAGAAGTTTGAATTTTACTGTGTATAAAAAACCTGACAAGGGTTTCCCTGGTGGCACAGTGGTTGAGAATCCGCCTGCCAATGCAGGGGACACAGGTTCGAGCCCTGGTCTGGGAAGATCCCACATGCCACGGAGCAACTAAGCCCGTGCACCACAACTACTGAGCCTGCTCTCTAGAGCCCGTGAGCCACAACTACTGAGCCCACGGGCTGCAACTACTGAAGCCTGCGCGCCTAGAGCCTGTGCTCTGCCACAAGAGAAGCCACTGCAATGAGAAGCCTGCGCACCACAACGAAGAGTAGCCCCCGCTCGCCGCAACTAGAGAAAGCCTGCACAGAGCAACGAAAACCCAACACAACCAAAAAATAAATAAATAAATAAATAAAATAAAACCTAACAAGAAATTAACACTTTTCTTGAAATTGAAGTTTTGGTGGATCAAACTAATCAAATAGCTGCAGTTTCATGTGGTCTAATAGGTAACATGATAAATCACATGGGGTGATATAAATAGCAAAGCTTCAGGTAACTGACATAGGGGAGAGTGTTATGTAGTCCATCGTATAAGAAGGATGACACGGGCAGAGCCATATGGCTGGAAGGGAATTCTCTGTTCATCAGAGTGACAGGGAAATGCTGTCCACGGCTCTGACTTTTCCTGAACTGAGTCTGGTCATGCAAACACATCTTCGAGTCCTTTCTCTGAAGTCAAGTCCCTCTCCTGGAGGTGGCCAGCCCTCACTGGAGCAGAGGCAGGAGTGTATTCTGGACAACACCGTTCCCTGTGGACTCTAAGCTTCACGTCTCAGTGCCCTTTTGTCTGCCAGCTGCCTCAGCTGCCAGTTATCACATAGCCATTTCCTCGGAGCTGACAAGTAAAAAGCCAATAATTCTCTGTCAGGTGGAGGCTATTCTCACAGCAAACCACTGAATGGTCATTTCAAAGGGGTAAAGCATAGGAACGATCCTTAAAGCTTCCCTGACAGGAGAGATTTAAGGACACGGAAGGGTATTCTTGGGCTGTCCCATTACTGGATGAACGTTCAATGACAGGTATTACATGGTTAGAGATAAAATCCCTAATATCTTCGTGCTTTACCTGCTAGTGGATTTGATTTTTTCCATGGCAGACAAATTCCCTATCAAGAACTGTTTCCTTTCATGAGGGTAGGCAGCTGCAGAGAGTATGCTTTTGTCTTTAGAAAAATAGGTCCAGTTTTGAACTACTTTCTTCAACATTGATAAAGAAAAAAGCCCTTTTATCTCCCTTGAAGTCCTTTTCTGCTTCGAGCTCAGATTAGCTGGATTTGCAACATTCTCTGACCCCACCAAAACCAGGCTGCTTCCCGAGGAGTCTCCATCAGAAACTTAATATAAGGCAAAGAACAGACACAACCCAAAAAGCTCTCCCCGTCTTGAAGGAGTCTTTTTTCTAAAGTCATAAAAATATCTGATAGACGTGGTCTCAGGAAATAGAAATCTGTTTTGGGAGAACATCAATTTTATTATATTTTAGGGAAAAATTGAGGAAGAGAAGGCATTTGCTCATTGCTTTTCTTTTCCATGGCTCCTGTTAATTTTTTACGAGGGACCTAGGACTTGAACTGATGTCTTATAGTTCTTTTTCCACCAACCTGGAAGTTCCTCTGAGGTTTATTTTTCTCTGTATTCCCACTGTACAGCACAGTGTTTGAAACGTAGTAGGGAAAGGGAAGGAAATTACTATTTATTGAGCATCCACTATACAGTTGGTTCTATGGGAGATGCTTTATGAGTGTGTGTTTATAGATACAAGTGTATCGGTTAGCTATTGCAGTAGTAATGCTGTATAACAAACCATCCCAAAGCTCAATAGCTTAAGAAAGCCTCAATCATTTATTCTTTCTTTTTTTTTTTCTGTTTCAGGGATGTTATTTATTTAGTTACTTTAACTTTTATTTTATATTGGAGTATACTTGATTTACTGTGTTGTGTTAGTTTCAGGTGTACAGCAAAGTGATTCATTTATACATATACACATATCCATTCTTTTTCAGATTCTTTTCCCATATAGCTTATTACAGAATATTGAGTAGAGTTCCCTGTGATATGCAGTAGTCCTTATTGATTATCTATTTTATATATAGTAGTGTGTAATATTACCCCCAAACTCCTAAGTTATCCCTCCCCCTCACCTTTTCCCTTTGGTAACCATAAGTTTGTTTTTGAAGTCTGTGAGTCTGTTTTTGCTTTGTAAACAAGTTTGTTTGTATCATTTTTAAGATTAGATTCTAAGTGATATCATATGATATTTGTCTTTGACTTACTTCACTTAGTATGATAATCTCTAGGTCCATACATGTTGCTGCAAATGGCATTATTTCATTCTTTTTTATGGCTGAGTCATATTCCATTGTATATATGTACCACATCCTTTTTATCCATTCCTCTATCAATGGACATTTAGGTTGCTTCTGAGGAAGTTTACAGCAATACAATATTACCTCAGGAAACAAGAAAAATCTCAAATAAACAACCTAACCTTACACCTGAAACAACTAGAGAGAGAAGAACTAACAAAACCCAAGTCAATCATTTATTCTTGTTCATATTGTCTAGGGTTTGCTGATCTCAGTTGAGTGGGGCTGGGCTTGGTTGAGTGGTTTTTCTTATTGAAGGTCTGTGAGTTAACCGGGATGGCTCTTTTCCAGGCTCTGGTCATGGGGGTGGCTCTGCTCCATGTGTCTCTCATCATCCTGGGACCAGGAGTCCAGCCAAGGCATGCTCTTCTCTTGGCTATGACAGGGGGACAAGAGGCCAGGTGGAAACACGCAGGGCCTCCATGACCTATGCTAGGAATTGGTACCCTGTCATGTTCACCTCATTCAATCTGTCAAAGCAAGTGACATGGCCAAACCCAAAGTCAAGGGGTGGGGAGTCAAGGGGAGGGGGTGGTGGGTGGATCGGGGGTATTTCAAACTCACATGTCAAAGCATGAGGGAGAAATGAAGAATGAGGCCAGTAATGTAGTCCACAGTAATGTTTAATCCTGACATCAACCCTACATGCTAGATATGGTATTATCCCCGTTTTACTGATGAGAAGACTGAAGTAGAGGGAGGCCAGACCGAGGTTTCAAAGCTTGTTCTCTTTCTGCCGTACCATGTTCTCTTTGCCTGGTGTTTCCTGGCATTCCATAAACACACATTGCATACAGGTTAATAAATCAAAAGCCACAAGTCCAGCTGAAAGTTAAAATAGTTTAACCAAGAGCCTCTTTTCCTGAACTAAGTTCCAGTTTGTCTGCGGTTTCCCTCATGCACTTATTCTGGGTCTCTGTCATTCCCACATGGTGGTACTGTTTAGCGTTTAACTGGCTGGGCTGTCTTAGATGTTCGGTCATGCCCTGCTCTCTCTGGAGCAGTCAGACCAGAAGGCACACAGACCAGGGGCTCCCACTGCAGGAGGGGTCCTCTGTCCACTTTTTTTTTTTTTTTTTGCCAAAATGACCCTGTTTGCTAGAGGACAATTTCAAGCCTGCTCTGGATGGATCTCTTAATCAAAATGGATTATGCCAACAAAAAGGAATGTATCTTTCTAGGTTAGTCCCAATCAGTTCACTGAACTAGGATAGTCAGAAGTACTCCTCTGTGTCTGTCTACACCAGCTCAGCATCTCCTGGTGGCCTCTGGTGGTGGTCTCACTGAAGGGCTTGTCAGGGTCTGAGGAGGAGATTTTGGAGAGAGGCAGAGCCAGCTGGCTGGGACAGCACTGGTGACTCAGGAGGTGATATTCTCCTCTCTGAGTCACAGAGGAACTCCTTGAAGTACCCGCTGGGAGTCTGTGTTTTGCCAGATGCAGACATTGCGTTTTTCCTGCCAGTGAAGTTGTTTCTCTGCCTACACGGGGTCATCAGCAGGCTGCTCTCAACCTAGATGCCCACAGAAAAGTGAACTGAAGCAAATAGTCCACAAGACAGCTCTTAAGGCTCACATCTCAGCTCAGCTCTGTGAGGGAGAAGCATATGGAAGTCAGGGGATGGAGGTACCTCACACGGTGCCCTGTCTGTTTGGGGACTTCTTGCATGTAACACTACAGCCATTGCCAAAGTTTTGAACGGTTACTTCTGACATCCTGGCTAGATCCCAGGCAAGTCATCATGTCCTACCTCTTCTGATCCTCTCCAAATCCCTGTGAATGTTGTTCCCTGTGGTGTCTCTGAGGCAGCTCAGTGGATGCCAGGTTTCTTACAGGGGGAATGGTGGAGATATCATTTCACAGATGAGCAAAATGCTTGCTTCTTGGGAGAGGGATGAAATGTGATTTTGGAAAAATTTCTGAGCAACTTTGAAAATGTTGGTGGATGAATGGGGCTATTGTAATGCCAGTCATCTTTATATACTTATTCCTCACCACTGCTTGTAATAATCCCTCGGAAGCTGAGGATGAAATTGGTTTCTCAACGATTTCTCTTTACACCCTGGATAGCTCCTATAGGATTATTTAGAAGTCCTCAAATCTTTGTCAGTTTTTTGGTGACATGCTTCTGGGGGAGGACAAATGTGGTCTTATTTCATTGCCAGTGCACTGCCTTCTAGGAGCTGGTTTGATGGAATGGGGTCAGGGAAGGAGGAAGGAAGGAGGGAGGGAAGAAAGGAAACAGCACTTTTTGATGTGGACCAGATACTTGTTACTTTTATGCCTGTTGTCCCAGTTTAATCTTCCCACAAATCTTTGGGACAGGTGCTTGGATTCCCATTTCACAGATGAGGAAACTGAGATTACATAAATGGAGCTAGACAAAACTCGGGAAAATAACAAGAGTTGGGATTCAAATCTAAGTGTCTCTGAATCCAAACCTGGTCCATGCTTGCTCCCGCCTGCAGAACACCTGTCCTCCTTACCAGTCTCCCTGGGCAATGTTTTCCTCCCTTCCATCATTGAAATAACCACAGCTTCGCCCCATCACCTCCCATACCAATAGCTGCGACTTTCTCTCCATCTCATCTGTGCTTTTCAATATTCCACTCACCAGATTTTCCCTGGACTTAGATTTGGCCTTAAACACACGAAAAATAATGATTTCTCACTGTAGGTGGCCAAAGGCTCTTCTTAACTAGCATCTTCCCAGCCCCTCAGATGTTTCCTTTGGCTGCTTCCAGCCCTTCATTAGTAAAATCTAAATGATACTGTACAGTTCATGGGCTGAAACAGGGCCACACACAGCAATTTAACCCATAAGGTGGAGTACCTGACCTTGGAGAGCCTTCTGTCTGGGGCAGCATGGGTCCCGAAGCACAGGCCACAGGTAGACAACCAAAAGAAAGAGGCACAAATATGGTTACTAAATAAAACCTTTACACTATGTTCAGGTGAAGGAGTGAACCAAGTGGAGTTTATTCTGGAAATAAGGTCCCAAAGCTGGTCATTCATATAGCTCTTTGTCTCAAGGGAGTATAACAATACAAAATGGAGTCATTGCATTAGAGAGTGCAGATTAAATTCCCTTGGCAAACTGGCCTTTGACCTGGCTCATTTTTCTACATACCCCATGTCCAACATCTATCTCCACTTGTTCTCTTATTCTGGATTTTTTATAATAAGAGTACCCAGAGTTCTGATTCCTGAGCTGAATCTCAGTGACTGCCAAGGTGGCCCCAGGTATCTCAAACCCTTCTCCTGTGGGTCACCTTTATGGCTGGCACCCTGAGTTCTACTGTCCCCTGTGGGTACAAGCTCTGCCTCTTCCTCCCTCCATGCTGAGACGTCAGTGCCGTCTCTTCCTCTGTCCAGCTTTCTGTTTTTCGCATCTTCCTTCTGATACTCCATTCTTATTTCAGTAGGAGACTTGAGCTGGGGGAAGGTTAGTGTTGTTCTGTAAGCTACTGGGAGCCACTGAAGATTTGTGAGCACGAGACTGACTGTCAATGGGGACCTGGAGGTGGTGGGTGGAGTAGGGACCAAATCGGGGACATCATTAACGATGCTATTGTAATAGTCGAGGAAAGGATAGTGAGGGTCCTAAGCTAGGAGGCTGGTGTTGGGAATGAAAAGGAGAGCGGGAATTGTGGACAGAGTTCCCTTCCACTTGGGATTCCTAAGCCCCCCGATGTTAGAAGGGAACCCCAGCCTGTACACTAAGAATATCCAGATTTTGGCTTTTGTATAAAGCTGCCAGCTGCCATGGAAAGGATCCACAGATGAAAGTTGTATAATTCTGGGCTGTGATGTGGGTAATGAAATAGAAGAGCTAAGAAAGGGGTCTCAGACAAAGGAAGGAGAGAAAATAACCATAATTATTATAAATGAAAGAAGTGATCTCAGAGTTAGATTAAGAAAATGGGACAAAAAGAGATGATGAAGACTCTTCAAAGGAGAGGACGGGAAGGCGGAGGGACTGTGTGCTTTAGTGGAGCAAAAACTCGTGCTATTCATCTGTCTGTCTGTATGGTTTAGTTGACACTGGAATTACTCTTAGGAAAGAAAATATTTTATTTAGGAAAATATCCTGCTCGGTATAGAAGATGAGATAATGAGGGCATACTTTAGTGAGAGTCAAGAGACAAATTTCTCTGCATTATAAATAAGTAGCAATTTGGTGATGGGGTGGGGGCAGTGGGGGGGAAGAGGGGAGCAGAGAGAAGATAGGAGGGGAGTGAAAAGAGATAGGAGAGAGTGTCAGGGCATCATGGTATGTTCTGAGGCTTTTAAGAATGGGGATGATGTTACTCAGTTAGAAATGATTTGCATTTCTGAGACATACACCCCCTTTCCCAGGACATTTGGAAAGTCTGCTACTTCCAATGGGAGTTTTTTTTTTTTTAAATCCACAAACACCACCAATGCACTGGATCCCTCGTCCAGGTTCATGCTGTGGGGTTCAGGGGGCTGCATGCAAGGGTGAGTGAGGTTATCCATCTGCTGGCCTGATTCAGCTACAGGAACTTGAACCTGGAAGGGATGCTGTGATTATAAACTTTTCAGGAGCACTCAGAAATCTTGGGAGAGGAACCTGGATTTCTACAGGTGAAGGACTGAAGTTCTAACTGGTCATATCTGGTTCTTAAGGACAGGGAGACCCCAGCTGGATTACCTATCTTGGCTTATCTGTTTTCTTTCGGGGTCCAGCTTGCCTGAATATGTTACACTAGTTTGGATTGACCAATTACTTGATTCAGTGACCTCCACCCAGCTCAGGTGTGAAATTTGGGAATCTCAGAGTCAGCTAGGGAAGCACAAAGTTTGGATTTGATCTTTGCGGGTAAGTGTGTGTCAGGAGGCTGGAACAGCAGGAGATACAACTGTCTAGTGCCCGTGTCCTGGGACTTTCTTCCAGCAACAGTCAGGACAGCTTTCTGGAGATCTGTCCATACTGCCTTGTTCCAGAATGCATAAGCTATACCCTGAATCAGTGCTGCTCAAAATTTAATGTGCCTCTCAGAGCTACCTGGATGGCTCATTCAGATGGTTTGCTGAGTCTCATCCTTAGGGTCTGGGAATGGGGCCTGACAATGTGCCTCTCACAAATTCTCAGCTGCTGCCGCTGCTGGTTTGGGAAGCACACTTGGAGAACGGCTGTTCTCAACCAGCATTTCTCAAACTTTAATGTGCATGGGGATCCTCTGGAGATCTTGTTAAAAAGCAGGTCTGTGGTGGGTCCTGATAATTTGCATATTGACAGACTCCCAGGAGATGCTGATGCTCTTCAAGTAAGGACCACTCTTTGAGTAGCATTGCCCCTCGTCAAGCTGCCTTTAGCCTCTGACTGGCTGCAGGTCAAGGCTTCCTATCCATCTAGGAATAAATACCTCCACTCCCTGCCCAGTTGACTCCACCCCATGTCCCTGTTAGGAGCCTAGCTGCCCAATCAGCTGTTGGGACACCTGTTCCCATCCACAGCGCTAGAGGGACAGTTAAGCCTTGTCAGGCTCCAGTCTTGCTGGCTGCTGCACAGTTGCAGCCAGACGTCTGCTCCCTCTCGCTCCCCAGGGCCTGCTCTGCCCTCGCTAGTCTGGCAGTGGCCACCTCCAGTACCAGGAACCAGCCGTTCCTTTGTCCTTGAATCCAGCCCTGCTCGGCTTCTCTCTGGCTTTCCCACTGTCCTGGTCACTCCCGAATGACTCCACCCTCCAAAACGGGCCTGCCACAGCTGCTCTGGTGAAAGGGCAGGAGGAACAGGGAGGTGATTCAAATAAGGAGAAGCTGCAAAGATAGAAACATAGGGGAGAAGGAAAGAGGAATGGGGGTTCATGCGTGCCTCATATGAGTTTTGTTATTTGCAGGATTGGAATAACAAGGACTAATAAGCTAATAAGCACCATGATGGATTTAGGGAGGGTTTCTTGTAGGGTGAGGTCGTGGGAAGGGAAATGGTTTGGGGTTCAGGACACCCAAGTTCCAGTGCTTATTCTGATGCTAGTCAAGAGCCCCCTGGCCTCACTGTTCTCATTTATCAAAAGAGAGGGTTGTATGAAACCAAATTGGAGGTACCACATATCACAAAAAGTCACTTATTATGAGGATTATCTAGGGAGGCTGGGAAAGCCCTAGACTTTGGAATCAGAAAGACCTGAATTTATTTATTTATTTATTTATTTTCAATTTTTAAATTGAAGTATAGTTGATTACAATGTTGTGTTAATTTCTGCGATACAGCAAAGCGATTCAGTTATATATATATTTACATTCTTTTTTTTTAGACTCTTTTCCATTATGGTTTATCATAGGATATTGAATATAGTTCTCTGTGCTATACAGCAGGACTATGTTGTTTACCCATTCTATATATGAAAGCTCACATCTGCTAACCCCCAGCCTCCCATTGCATCCCTCCCCTAACCCACTCCTCCTTGGCAACCACCAGTCTGTTCTCTTACGGAGAAAGACCTGAATTTAAATCCCTGCTTGTCCTGCTCAATGTCTCAGAGCCACTGGACACATCTCAGTCACTCTGAGTTGCTTCTTTACCAGTGAGGATTAAATGAAATAACAAATAAAAAGAACCTAAAAGAGCTGCAGGTATATAGTGAGTGAGCACTCAAGAAAAAGACATTAATATTACGATAGTCACTAAAAACGTGAAAAACCTGTACCTTTCCACTGTGCTCCATTTTGTTAGACTGAAATGCTCAAACGTGTATTACTTTTTTCCCCTCTAGAAACACTTCAATTCTGTGCTTCCCATACTAACCCCTTAGGTAGTCTGTGTTTGCTCAACTCAGCCTCCAAGAAAATACATTCCAAAATCTTGCAACAAGAGGGTAACAACAATCAAAGCAGCATGTTGTCCTACTTAGCATGTTTTAGGGAATTATTTAATACTGAATTGCAGGAAAACTGACTGAAACATCATCTGTGCCAACAGCTCCTGTGGGCCCTGTGACCTGAAGGAAATGTTTAAGAACAGGGCAGGTAGTACAGGACAAAATGGTTTTTTATTGTCTGTTTCTCTGAAAACGGTTGTCATGGGATGCTGAACATAGTGGGTGCTCATTCGATGGTTCTTCTTCTTTTTTTTTTTTTTTTTTGCGGTATGCGGGCCTCTCACTGTTGTGGCCTCTCCCATTGCGGAGCACAGGCTCCAGACGCGCAGGCCCAGCAGCCATGGCTCACGGGCCCAGCCGCTCTGCAGCATGCGGGATCCTCCTGGACCGGGGCACGAACCCGCGTCCCCTGCATTGGCAGGCGGACTCTCAACCACTGCACCACCAGGGAAGCCCTCGATGGTTCTTGACTGAAAGAAGGGTGTTCTAGAGACTTAAATGTTCCACCTGTTCAAGATCACAGTATATGCTGAAGGTGACTGTTGCCTCCATTGGTAGCCTGACGGTTTGTTTATTTAGTTCTGATTTGGGTCCCCCAGGAAGCAGGTGTTTGGTTGCAAGCAACAGAAACTGAGTCTGGCTAATGTATGTGGCTATCTGGAGTTTACAGGTGCACAGGGAAGGCTGGAGAGTCTGGATTAGTAAACAATAAGAATCCAGGACTTACCTGACAGGCACTTCCATAGGGATGAATGAACCAAAGGTTTTGAATATTTCTTTTTTTTTTTAATTTATTTTTTGGCGGCATTGGATCTTCATTGCTGTGCGGACTTTCTTTAGTTGCGGCGAGCAGGGGCTACTCTTCGTTGCTGTGTGCGGGCTTCTAGTAGTTGTGGCGCGTGGGCTCAATTGCTCTGCGGCATGTGAGATCTTCCTGGATCAGGGGTCGAACATGTGTCCCCTACATTGGCAGGTGGAGTCTTAACCACTGTGCCACCAGGGAAGTCCCTGAATATTTCCTCACTTAAGGAAATAGGCCTGGCATTTCTGAAGGTGCCACTCCCTCAGACCCAGCCTTCAAATATGATCCCCCTGCCAGGACTCTGATATGAGCAGCTGACAAAGGGACAGTGGCACATCAGAGGGCCAGCCCATATATTACCCCCATGCCCAGCAGTCACTCTATCCTCCTATTCCTTATGAGATATAACAGACATGAGGACATTCATTCTTGTGAATCATAAGTTCAGTATGCAGCCCAATGTGTGGTGTTGCCTTCAATATTAATCTCTGAGTACTGATTAGTTAATTTCCTATTAACTACCCAATAGTTAATAAAACCTGGTGGTTTGGTTTTGTTGTTTTGTGCCTAATATGTTTGGGTTTTATGGATAAATGCTTACTTAACACATTGTATCTACAAAGAACCCCTATGGGCTATAAGATAACCCCAATGGCCAAACAACTTCATCTACCGACAGAATTATTTCTGTGGTGTGCTACACTCATGTCAGAATTTGGCTAGGGAATTGTGGTCTTCCTGTGCCTTTTTTTCCCAATTATATTCTGAAATGTGCATAATAGACCCTACATGGTGGGTTTGTTGTATTAAATTGTATACTATGTATATTCATCACGCCTGATGTGGTAGGAACGAATACAAAAGACAAGGATTATAACTTGTCTAGATATAGACAAGTCCTTCTATGACTTTCTCTATCCCCATGTAATAATCAGTGACTAAGACTTTGTTGGCTTATATGACAAAGTTTTGGGCAGGAGGAAGGTGAAAGAAAGGGAGGGTGGCCATATTCCCGGCCCCTCGATCTCTCCACGGTACAGAGCTGAGTCACAGCACTTGAGTCACTGGCACCCTCATTCCCTGTCTGTGATTTTGGTTATCACAGTCCTCCTAACAATTCCCCTGCAGGCTCAGGAGTGATGTGGCATCACTGTTTTTTGTTTTTAAACATTATGAATTATTTTGTGTGAGAATTATAAAGTTGATATTCTTTTAAATAAAAGTCTAATAATTTATTTCTTTCCTTGTATCACTCTGCCTGACACCAAGTCCCCAAAGAGAGAGAGTTAGTTTGGCCTTGATGATGGCCGCAACCCTTCAGCCAGGGGAGAGGATGTCATTCTGGTTGATGGTTCCAACAAGCAAATTAGGGCAAATTGATGTTCATAAAAGGAAACTGGGTCACAGTTGCCAGGAGTACAAACAGTCGATGATGCAGCGGGTGTGCAAAAATTCCAAATCTCCACTACAGGGTTTGCAGCGTTTACTCCCATAAAAATTATAAAGCCTAATAAAGAAACTACTCCAAAACAGCAGTTAAGATTTGGACAAAAAAATAGACTAAGAAATAGCATAATTTAATCACTTTGTCATATATATATATATATATATGACACACAAATATGTATGTGTATATATATATATACACACACATATGTATGTATATATATGTATGTATGTATGTAATCATATATATATATATATATATATACATACACATGTAACTAGGATTACAGTAGAATATTTTGCATTGACATAATTCGTTAAAGTTACCCATTACTAACAGACACTAATTTGTTGCTATAATTTGTTTGCAGCTCTCACCTTCCTGCCCAGCTCCCTCTCTCTCACCATCTGAGTCAGCCAGTCTGTCTGGCTTCTACCAGGTGCTGTGTGAGGTTCTAACACCAAGATGGAGACCAGGTACCAGTCTTGCTGGTCCTTGTTGCCAGGGAGTCCCAAATTGAGGAAGAGAGACTGACAGGTAAGTGTGTCAGTTTCACTTGGCTGGTGACCTCAAGGAAGCCAGACTTTGGATTTGGGGTGCAACCTGTGCTAGGACACCAGGCACTGAGGCACTTACTGCATTCCATTCTGCAGGATTCCTAGGTCTTTTCTCATCCCCGATACTTCATTCCCTTCCTTTGTAATCCTGCATCTCACTTGCATAAATCCAGTGCCAACTGGCTGGGTCCAATTCAGTGCCATGAGGCCCCTGTCCGCTGGCCAGCTCCTTCCCTGGATGGAACCAGGACTGCCAGAAGCGAGGCAATGTCTTCCTCCACCCCACCGCCTCTCTCCACCTGCAAGTCTTTGTTAGAGGACTCCAGAAGGCCACCTCCTCACGCCACCTTCTCCGAAAAGCTCTCCCTTTCCTCGGAGGGTGGACATTGTCTCTGGTCACTAGGTACTCCTTTATGTCCATCAGTTTATCCGAGACCCACCTAGGAAGCAGCTTGGTCACTGTGCAGTGTAAAAGGGCAAACATTATCTTTGCTCCCTCTTTCTATCTGCTCTTTTTGGAGAGACGCCAACCTGAGGAATGTGAAAAGGATTTTATTTTATTTCATTTCTATTCATTTTCAAGCCTCCAAAGCAGTAGAATTGACTCCTCTGTTTTGGATTAGGCTCAGAAGGATAATATAAGTCTCACTAACTCTGAAAAATTGGAGAAATATCTTCCAAAGCTCTGCTTTGATCTTGTCGTCTTCCTGCTCTCCCCCCTGCCCAGGGGACAATCCAAACCCTTTCTATTGGCTTTTGAAACCCCACACAGGGAGTGGGCACCCTAGCCAGGTATGCCTCCCATGGTGCATCCCTCCCATCCTCTGTTTGGGTGACACTGGGCTCCACTTCATCCCCCAAACACTCCTCCTCTTGCTCATTCGGGCTGTTACCCAGAATGCCTTGCCCTCCCATTCTCACCTCTTCAAATCCCACTCCGTTTTCAGGACTCTGTTCAGAGGTCACTTCTTTTTTTTTTTTTTTTTAGGTACGCGGGCCTCTCACTGCTGTGGCCTCTCCCGTTGCAGAGCACAGGCTCCGGACGCGCAGGCTCAGCGGCCATGGCTCACGGGCCCAGCCACTTCGCGGCATGTGGGATCTTCCCGGATGGGGCACGAACCCGTGTCCCCTGCATTGGCAGGCGGACTCTCAACCACTGCGCCACCAGGGAAGCCTCAGAGGTCACTTCTGTCGGGAAGCCTTCCCAGTTGGAGCGAATCTCTCCTTCCTGTCCCCTTTCACGGTATTTGTGTGTGGCTCTCTCTTACTTTTCCCATTTTAACTTTCATTCTGGATAACCTGCCAATTTTCCTCACTACATCCCAGTTTTAATTTAGGTGACCAGACACTCAAGACAAGGAAATTCTGGGTTGGGGGGTTGCATTCAAAATCCTTGGCATTACCTCCCTCATCCCGTCGATCAGCAAGTCTGCTATGTTACCTGTGAAATGTTTCTTGAGCTCCTCCCTTCCTCTCTGTTGTGATGATCAGGACTTAGACCCTCATCACTGCTCCCAGAGGTCACTGCAATGGCTTTCCACCTGCGTTCCCTGCTGTGACCTGCTGGGCTCAAATCCACTGTCCTCACAGGGCTGGCAGTTGTGTGTTTCTCTCCCCTGTTAGTCCAGCAGCTTCCTCAGTAGCAACCACATCGTGGTTATGAAGACCTTGTGCCTATTAGATGCTTAATAAACACTGAGTGAATGAAGGATGAATAAGTGATGTAGTTATTGGGATTGGGGGGGAGTGCCAACCAGCTCGGATGGGAGGATGCTACGTGATCATGGGTCCTTGACTTGCACAAACATCCTGCCTTCCCTCCCGGACCCCATTTTACTCATCTGTAAAATGACAGTGATGATCTTGTTTCTGAGATCCAATCATGGATCCAATTTACCCCCGATTCATTTACATCTGTCTCACAGTTAAGCAAAGACCTTAAGTTAGAGTGATCTGAGGGGTACCTTGCAAGAGATCACCCTTCCCTATGAAAGAATGTTTTCCTTCTTATTTCAGCTTGTTCCTTATGTCTCTTGTGAAGTGGACATGGACTATTGCTGATGGGGCAGAATACAAGGGAAAAGCTTTCTAATCTGGTGTGTGACTCTCTCTCCCTTTCATCACCTGGCTGGGTCTCTCAGGCTCCATGATTCAGATTCAAGTTAAAGAGTGTCCGAAAAATCTGCTTAGACATAAAAATCAATCAAAGAAAAGGAGGAAAGACTGATAGCTACAAATTACATAATTCAGGTGGTGGGTACACATGGCTCCCTCCCTTAAAGACTGTGGAAGGTGGAAATCTGAAGTGTTAATTCAACGTTTGAAGGAAACGACAATAATGATTATGCCAGGAAATTTCTCCCTGTGTAATGGTTGGGAAAATGTGCTCAGATCACAGATATAAAAGTTATATACTTTAACTTTTTTATGCCTAAGACCCTTCCTGAATTCAAATATTCTGTCCTCTTGCTCCCAGAAGTATATTTAATGGTCAGTTCAGTTGGGATAATATGGTCATTGCATGAACAGGTCTTGGAAAGTTTTGATAAATTCATACCAGGTTTCTCTTGCTTACAAGAATAAAGTAAGTATAATATTAATAATAATGTCTGGGACTTCTTAAATTCCTCCTATAAGCATATTTCCAGTTTCCTAATGGAAAAATCTCTGCTTGAAGGCCATCAATTATTCCAAGCTCCAAAGCCATAATTTTCCTGGAAAACAGAATCCTCTTATTTGGGATCCCATTTCTTTCTGTGTTGCATCTAAATGAGACTGGGTCATCTGAGCAGTGAGTAGCACTGGGGGAGTATTGGCTGTTGGTTAGGGTGAAACCATATAAAAATTGTTAAAGTGTGTTTGGACAAAGGGAATTGAGCTATGCATTGTTCACCAAATTATATCTGCCGGGGAAGTAAAGTGAGAGCACAGCTGTTTGGAACAGAGTAACACGGCAGACCAGGGGCTGCATGAGAAACTGTTATGGAAAGAGCATGAGTGTCATATGTGGGGATGACCCTTGAGAAGGTAGGTGGAGGTGGGAGCCTGCAGTCTATGTGTTTACTGTTTTGCAAGCTCTCTTATCTTCATTCCCTTTAGCCATTTTGTAGCTCTAGCTTCTCTGTTGCCTGTTACCATATCTTTCTTTCATTAATCAATATCTCCCCTTACCATCTTACTAATGACTATGTCATGGAGAATACTGAATAATCCATATGACGCCATACTATCCCTGCCCAAGGTGGAATGGGTGGAGAGGTTGAGGATCAGGGCAAATGAGTTGATGGAAGAAAGTCAATGATTCTGATCAGGAGGGTGGACCCATGGAGCCAGAATGTTGGGGGTCAGTGGGATGGACAGTGTCAGGCATCTATCAGGAGATGGGAAGTCAGAAAATGACTGAGGTCAGGGTAGTGTCCAGGTTAGGAAAATGCCTAAGCAACTGCCCCCTAGTGGTCAGGAGGTCAGGGGATAGCTAAGAGGTTAAGGATCCCCAACTGGGCCATCCAGAGACACAGTCTTGATGAGGTAGAGTGGGGCTCACAAGTCATTCATTGTAACAATAGTGAAAGAATCAATGCTTATCAATTTTTCAATAAATTGAACTAGATTCAAGATTATGTCTCTATGAAAACTTACTGACTTATATTCTGATGTACATTCTTGAACTGGAGAAAAATGGTCAGGGGTACAGATAACGCACCAGGAGCCGCAGGGACTATCTTACAACAGTCACTTCCCACAATGAAATTTCTTCTAATGTCTGCAAAAATAAAATATTGGGTAGCATTTTACTTCCACAAATTTTTTCTTATGATTTCATCAAAATTTGAGGGGCATGTTGTATATGGAAATAACAAATGTCGGGTGTGTAGCTGAAAGGCAAATGTTGAGAACTGCCAATTTAGTGTCCTGAACTGTGGCAGTGGAGGCAGACTGGGAGGCAGCAGGTGCTTCTACTCTTGGCTTTCAGGATTTTGGAGTTCAACGTTGGTTGATATCTGGGTCATAGACCAGTCAGGAAGGTCAGCTACTGCACCACTGCCTTCTATTCCAGAACATACATCTCTCACCCTTGTCACTCTTTCATGCTGTAGACACACCTGGTTTCTGGGTTCTGTCATGCTTTCCTTCACTGTGGTCTGACGTTTTCTCTTTGCTGCCCCTTGTCCCTAAGCCTCCCACTTGAGACCAAGTCTGGAGCCTGGCCATCCCTTTCTTACAGTAGTTTCTCTACCGGCAGCCACTCCCAATTCCATTCCACCCTCCACTCTGCCGCCCTGCTAATCTTCCTGAACTGTCCCTGGCTTCCTTATGTTTCCCTCTTGAAAAAATTCAGCAAAACATGGTGAGGTGGAAAAAGCCCCCACCAGGTACATCCCTGGTTTCTAACCCCTTTGCCCTCATCTTGCTGTGTCGCTGAGCAAGGAGTCTCCTGTTTTGGGACCCCAGTGTTCTCCTCCATGATATGAAGTGATGCCATTAGTAGAATGTTACGAACCTTGATTCCTCTGCTTAAAAGCTCACCGAATCTGCCCCACTGACAATTTTAATACAATATTGCCTGCAATTTTGTATACACCTTATGTGTTCATCAGAGAAATTTTGGAAACGTAGATGAGCACAGGGGAAAAAATGAAGGTCATTGTAGTTAGAAAGGAAATGCTTGCTTTCAAACTAGGACAGGACACCATCTCTTTGTGCAAATCTCTTCCCCTCTTCTACCTTCAACTCCATTTTAGCCCTTTCACTCTCCCCTTTGGCCTCTTGGAGGATGGTAACATATGGGAGACTGAGTAATAAAATATGGTGGTTAGAGAAACAGGTTTTCGAATCAGAGAGGTCTGGGTGATGCCTAATTTCATCGTGGCCTAGCTGACGCTTGGTGACAATGTTTCTAAGTGTATTTTACTCCTTTGTAAAATGGAGATAATAATAGTATCTTTCTCAAAGCCTGATGAGGAATTTACCATATGGCATGGCACATAGTAATATCTAAATAAGTGTTAGCTCTGAATAAGCTCAAGCTTTCTCTTTATGCATCTTTTTCTAGTCTGGTTCACAGACCTCCCAATGACCTTACAGGGATTACTACGCTGTTTGACTTTTGGTTTTTACCTAATCCTGGGTCTTTTTTCCTGGCCAGCCAAATGCAAACTTCTTCAGTGGTGAACCCTGCTTCTATTTCTTTTGTCTTCTTAAGGAAACCAGACAAAATGCTCGCCCAATAATATTTTTGGAGCAATGAAATGTTAACACCAATTAGATGATGCTATGGCATTCTCCCAACCATAACTAAAATCGTGGTGAAATTGTTCTTCCCAGGCTTTACCTCTTTGCCCGCTACTCTGCAGATACTTTATCTTAATAGACATTCTCTGACACCCGAGGAGCCCTGCGATATGGGATTTGGTGAATCTTGAATTGGCTGCCTGAAATGTCAGATTTACCCCAGGCTCTCTCCCTTGGGGCCAAGAGATGTTTTCATCCTTCCAGCTCATGGTGAGTTTGGGAATGGCCATCCAGAGGCTCAGGAATGGAGATACTGCCCTCAGAGAAGCTGGAGAGAGGTGATTTTGCAGTGTTGTCTGTGAGTTTATTTGCTGTCCATCGTTTGTCATGGCCACATGAGGGTATGATGGGCACTTTCACTGCCCTCAGCACATTGTGGGGAGATCTGTCCCCATGGGTTTTAATTTTGGAGAAAAACCTCAACATTACACGTAAGGTGGAAAAGTTTTATTTATCATACCTGCTATGATAAAAAAATTCGAACTAATGTTTGTATAGAGGGTATCTATTTGGGGGCTGATACTGGAAGAAAGCATCCTCTATGCCCTCCCAGTGTGTAGAACGGACAGGGAAGAGGCTGCAACAGGAGCGGCTCGGTCTGTACTTAACTCTGCCAGCTGACGTTCTTACCCTAAAGGGAGGGGGTGGGCAAGGTGAGGGTTCAGGTGTCAGGAATGAGAGGGGAGGTTCTGGACCTGCATTCTGCAGCAGCAGCCTGTGCTCCACATTTTCTTTGCATCAGAGAAGCCTCCTCATTGGCTGTCTGCCTAAGGATCAAAATCTCCCCCTGGAGATTTTCTCTTCTGTGTGCCCTTCATTTGGGTGTCCAGGCGGGAGTTGACCCCAGGCTCATCAGAACTGGAGCTGCCTCCGACTCCGATGTGGTTCTCTGACTGCACAGTTCTGCTCCACTCGGGAGGTTGGAGGGTGCCGTGCATTCATTCCACCTCATCAGATGCGCTCTAGTTTGGGGGCCCATCCAACGCCCCACCTTGCTATGTGGAACCCAGAGCTCTCCAAATGCCCAGATCGCAGCTGTGACTGGGTATTTTCAACACTGTTCTGTGTATACCAAAAATCCAGGGAGGGAAGCTACACAGAAAGTTTTGGAGAGCAACCAGAATGCACATGGAATTATTCATGTTTGAGGAGGGGATGGCGAGACTTTTGCTCAGGGTCTGAGCAGAACAGAACCAAGGGATACAAGGGATCTGGTCTCTTAGAGACCCCTCCAACTTTGTAAGGTTCTAAATCTAATTCAGAGTGAGAATGGGAACGGGCAGGCTGACCGGGTAGAGATCTGCTCCTGTTTATTAGAAAGAACCGAAATCCACTATCATGTATGTGGAAGGAATTGTTCTCAGATCACAGTGGTCTCGCCCCATCAGGCAGGGGAAGGGGGCGCTGGGAGGCTGTGTAAGGCCTGGGGGTGCTGGGACGGGGGGGGCCTGGGGGTGGGCAAACCAGGGCTGACTCAAGGCTGGTGTTGCGAACAGATGTGGGCTCTGAGACACTGACACTTATTCTAGACTCCTTCACTGGAAGGTCCGAGGTCACCTGCCTACCCATGTCCTTTAGGGCTCAGCTCATGAGGCTGAGTTTCCAGGGAAGTTATCCGAGGTGGCTCTTGGCCACTGGTTTAACTCAACACTGCAGGGACGGCCACTATTCATCTTTATACAATGTTCTATTCATCCTTAACACCCCTCCAGTCCTCCTCGGTGCCACTTACAAGGTTTTCATGATCCTGTTAGATAAGACATTCATTTCCTTTCCTGACCCCCTCTTATTTGGATCATTGGATTTCCTTGCGCATAGAGAATTGTCTTGGGGTGAATGCTTGTGTCTGTTGCCTGAATGCACTACTGTCATAGACTTGGTGCGGGATGTGAGGGGCAGATTTATTTCCTTTGATATTTTGCATCAGCGGTACTGGCGTTATATACAAAGGAAGTCTTAGAGAAGTGCTATCAGGGGAGCTTATACAAAGACACCCCCGGAATTCTGATATGTCCTCACTGAGTTGCAGTGCAGCAGTGAGGCACCATCACGGGTTGCCGAGGTGAAGAACATGGTTGGGGAATGTTGTTTAACGATCTCTGGGGTTAACTGGGTGTAAGGCCAGCCATGCATCACCCCAGATGCCTCTAGGACATGCTGCCACTGTATTTATCCCTCATGGTGTTCTCAGAGGCACAAGAACTCCAGTATCCAAATGAACATGAAGGTGGCCCAGGGCATGGATATTTTTGCTGTGAGAGTAGGAAGGCTTGAACCGAGGTCTCAGGTGTCTTCAGGTGTCAGTTCCTGCCTCTCAAGTGATTAAACATTACTTTTCATGTCTTGTATATTTTTGCATAATCCTCATAATATAGGGGTCGGTATAATATTCTATAATCCTTATAAAATGTGTGACAGGTACAATTAGCCTTGCTTCCTACATTCGGAGACCAAGACTCAGAGCAGAAAAGTGACTTTCTCAAGTCACAGACTTCATGCTGGCAGAGTCTTGGGCATGAGTTTCTATTTCCTGATTCTCAGGTACATGCTGTTTTTGCTAGACTCAACGTATTAAAGAACTGAGACTCTTTATTTGGAAGTAATGAGGGATTCCAAAAATAGCCTTAGCAGTGCTTAACAGATTGGAAAGACCAAAGGAACTGAAGCCAAAGAAGATTGAGAGAGGTGAGCTGTTTCATTGTATAAATTTTCATTAACTTAGTTAATAACAATTGATGCTGCCTTTATATGTGTCTATATATTAATCAAAAATACTTGCGATTTGATACAAGGTCAAAAATGACTCATTAAATTGTTTCTCAAATTGTGCTAACCTCAAATAAGAATCTCATGGTGATCATGATTTTGCAAAATTGATTAGATAAAAAGAAATGCATCCAAGTGTCAAAGGCTACATTAGGAATGGTTGCTAATGAGCTCGATGTCTCAGAGCTGCCTGGCTGGGGGCACAGTAGGTGCTGAATGAGTGATGATGGAAGGCTCGGTTGGCCTTCCATCCCAGGGAGCATGGTGCTTTAATGTGTGAGCTAAGATGAAATTCTAAAAATGTATCAGCCTATAAATTTAAAGGCTCATTTGGAAAAATTCCAAACTTATAGAAGGTTAAGAGAGGAGTATAGTAAATCCCTACATATCCTTCCTCAGCTTCAAGACATCAATATCCTGTAATTTTCATTTTCTATCCCTTTAACACAAATACACACACACATACACATTCTTTTTTGGCTGGAGAGCTATACAGGAAATTCTAAGCATCGAAACACTCACCTGTGAATTTATCTGTATGTATCTTCAATAGAAAAAGACTTAAAATATATATATATATACATATATATATATATGTATATATATATATATAACTGGAATATCATCTTCACCAAAAATAACAATTATCATATCACTTACCTGTGAATATATATGTATGTATCTTCAATAGACAAAGATTTTTAAAAAATAACCACAATATCATCATCACAACAAAAATAACAATCATTCCTTAATACCATAGAATACCTCTTTCGTGTTTAATGCTCCATGATTGTATCAAGATGCTCTGATTCTTTTTTTAAATAAATTTATTTATTTTTATTTATTTATTTTTGGCTGTGTTGGGTCTTCATTGCTGTGCATGGGTTTCTCTTTGCGGTGGCTTCTCTTGTTACAGAGCACAGGCTATAGGCACGTGGGCTTCAGTAGCTGTGGCACACGAGATCAGTAGTTGTGGTGCACAGGCTTAGTTGCTCCACGGCATGTGGGATCTTCCTGGACTAGGGCTCGAACCCGTGTCCCCTGCATTGGCAGGCAGACTCCCAACCACTGTACCACCAGGGAAGTCCCAAAATGCTTCGATTCTTTTGGTTTGATTCTTCCAATTAGATTTCAAACAATGTCTTCACACTGCATTTCGTTGGTCCAGCTCTTATATCTCTTTCAATTTATAATAGTTTCTCCTCCCTTCTAAGAAAAAGAGTTAGGTCTAGAGGCTTGACTAGATTCAGGTACTTTAACAAAAAATACTGTGGACTTCCCTGGTGGTGCAGTGGTTAAGAATCCACCTGCCAATGCAGGGGACACGTGTCCAATCCCTGGTCTGGGAAGATACCACATGCTGTGGAGCAACTAAGCCTGTGTGCTCTAGAGCCCATGAGCCACAACTACTGAGCTCGCATGCCACAACTACTGAAGCGCATGCACCTAGAGCCTGTGCTCCACAACAAGAGAAGCCACCACAATGAGAAGCCCATGCACTGCAATGAAGAGTAGCCCCTGCTCTCCACAACTATAGAAAGCCTGCATGTAGTAATGAAGACCCAATGCAGCCAAAAATAAATAAATAAAATAAATAAATTTATATAAAGAATACCGCATAGGTAAAATTTTGCACTTTCTTTAACCTACAACATTTAGAAAAAATTCTATGTTTCATTAGCATGCATTGATTCCAGGTCCTAATTCTTGGTCAAGATTGATCATGTGAGGAATGTTTTGGGAAGATGACATGGAGACATGGTCTTTTATCATACCTGATGGGTCAGACTTGTGGAAATCACAGCCATCCAGGACACGGCTGCTGGGAAAGGGAAGTAGACTACTATCCAGTATCCACCGGACATAATTATCATAAAGTCTCTCAGGAAGGATTTTAGGGCAGAGGAGAGGCCCTAATTCAGGGCCTATTTTCTCTTGCTTTACACACAGTTCTAAGAGGTGGCATTTTATTTTGGCAACCCACAGTAAATATGAAATGGAAAATTAAAAAGAGCAGGTAGTCCAGAAACATGAAAAGAGCTGGATGACAGCTACATGATCAAGGAGAAAACAGAAGAACTAGAGAAGGCACAGAATCCGGGATAAATTGATATAGAAGCCAAGAAAGTTCGTCTTCCTTTTAGTGGGTACATCATGCTTGTCTGTTTACTTGCATTGTCTATTTTAACTGTCACACTAACCTTCTGAGGTAGGTACTATTATGTTCTGTATTCCACAGATAAAAACATATTCAGAAATATTCCTAAAGTTACCCAACTGGGAAGAAAATCCCAAGGAACACTGTCTCATTGCTCTGTGATCAAGTACAAGGTGTGCATAGGTATGCCCGTGACCCTGAGAGAAGAAAAATTGAGGCCCTGTCTCTCTTGGTTAAGCAGGCAAGAAACCACATGATGTGTTTTGAAATGTACTGACCTCCCCACAAAATGGGAAAAATAAAATGTTTGTAATCACTTTAAACAGCTTCAGGTTTCTGGAAAATTTATACACACTGAAGTCCAGATATAAATGTTTAGAACTTGGCACTCCAAAAATTTTTACAAATCAGAAACACAGAGAGGGCTTCCCTGGTGGCGCAGTGGTTGAGAGTCTGCCTGCTAATGCAGGGGACACGGGTTCGAGCCCTGGTCTGGGAAGATCCCACATGCCGTGGAGCAACTAGGCCCGTGAGCCACAGCTACTGAGCCTGCGCGTCTGGAGCCTGTGCTCAACAAGAGAGGCCGTGACAGTGAGAGGACCGTGCACCGCGATGAAGAGTGGTCCCCACTTGCCACAACTAGAGAAGGCCCTCACACAGAAACGGAGACCCAACACAGTCAAAAATAAATATAAATTAATTAATTAATTTTAAAAAAAAAGAATGCTTTGTAAAAAAAAAAAAAAAAAGAAAAGAAACACAGAGATGTTATACCAGTAGTTAAATTCATGGATCAGTTTATCTTGAAGTGTTACCTGGTAACATTTCAGTGATATTGATGTTGTCAGTTTTCTCTGTCAGCCTGGACTTTTCCTGTGGTTTTCTAGAATTTTCAGTGAGGCATTTGACTGCCAGAGCCAGTAAGCTCTACTTGAGAATCTAATTTTGTCTTCTCTGTAACTCAAGATTGGATTAGTTAGGACTGGGATTCCCCATCACACCCTGTAGATGATGGTGACTATTAAAGAAACGATCTCTGCAGGGGTTTCTTCTTGCAAAAAATAACATGATGGGAGCTTTTAGTTTGCATACATTCTACATGATGTACACCTTAACCAATTCTTACTGAAGATCAGGAATTTGGGGGAGGTAAATACTTCATCATCAGAAATGATACCTTGAACGTCACCCCAGCATCACGTCAACTGTCTGGGACTCAGTCTTCTAGAGCCCAACCTGAGAGTCAGGACACAGAGAATTCAGTTTTGAGGTCATCCTCAGGCACATCCAGCACCATCTGGGGCAACTTAATGAAGGGACAAAAACCTCCCAATTCATAGTCCCTAGGCCTTCAGTAAATAATTTTCGGTGTTCATAGTGATGATTCTGATTGAGCAAGCCATGTTAATAGGGAAATGATTAAGATAAACAAAAAAGTTTGGTTACTTAAAGAACTTACCTTCAGGGACTTCCCTGGTGGTCCAGTGGTTAAGACTCTGCCCTTCCAATGCAGAGGGTGCGGGTTCGATCCCTGGTGGGGGAACTAAGATCCCACATGCCGCGTGGTGTGGACAAAAAAAACAAAACAAAAACCTTGCCTTCAGCTCTCTGGACAACTTAACAATCCAGCAATGATTCATTTCCTGACCATCCCAGCTAACTAAAGTTTTATGCTATGGTGCTTTTAAAAAAAAAGCATCTTTTGTTTCACCAGCAGAGAAATTCTGAACTAGTCTCACCTGCCATGACATTTCTTCTGTGCTTTTGACAATTTTCACAGCATATGGATTCTTCATTTCATTCTCAGACACATCAGTTAATTAGCTAATTTGGGTTTTGATTCACACGTATTAAACACCATCATTTTTGAGCACACAAAAACCCCCTTATGTGACATAAATGGCATTATGTCCAAAAGAATGGTGTTAGATTATCTTTTGCTTTGGAGGAAAAGACAGTAATTAGTTTGATATATATTTTTTCATTTGCAGACTTTAATGCCATTTTCACCACTGAAGGAAAGGTGAATGACCGTGGCCAGTCACTGCTCCTGGTTTTTGTGACTCTGACATTGTATGAAAGGAGTTTGGGGAAATGAAATGGAATAAAAGGGCCTCAGTTGAATACATGGGTAAGTAGCGTTCTTAAGACTTCAACAAAATCTAAAAGAGTTTGCAATTCACATAGCTTTTCTGCCAAGAGGGATATTTTGAATAGTTGGCGGAATGAGGAATTAAATGTAGATTATTCTGGAAAAGACTGGAATTTAATATAACATTTGAACAGGTTAAATTTGTAACAATAAAATACCAGGGGGAGAATGAGACCATTTAATTTCCAGCACACAGAAGACACATAATGGTTCTAGAAAGGATGAACGCAGCATAGGCTGCTGTTTCAGGCTTCTGTGTTCATTTTCAAAAGCAGCCTGGGAAATTTCTGCCATTCTTTGGGATTCGAGGCAGTGGCAAAGCTACGGTCAGATGTGATGGATTACGCAGCCAATTTGCTTGAAGTTTGTGGTTCACTAATCCAGCTCTTTGAATTTCAAAGAACCGAGGTGATGGCATTTGGAATGTACATCACAGAAAATTAATGGGGTTCCTTGGTCAGAAGTGAGAACTAAGACAATGTGACAGGGAAAATGGGGACTGGTGTTACTAATGGCTGAGGAGTGGGACTCCTGGTTTCCAATGGGAAAGCCTGCCTAGCCATTCAGGGCCTCTCCCCGCCCCGATCCCCCTTGTAGGCTCTGAGGGAGCCCTCTTTGTGGGTCAGCCTTGCCAAGAATGAGAAAACACAAAGCACTACTTATTCAAGTGGTTCCCAAGAATTCAGCAGCATCAGAAGCAGTTAAAAGTTTTAGTCTAATTCACTACAGTGGAACTGACTGGTTCCTCCTGTCTCCAGTTCCACAGCCTACCACCCCGTCTGGGTCACGTTGGCAGTGCTGGTGGGAGCCCGGCCCATCAGGGTGCTGTGCTGACATTGGATGCTTCCCACGGTGGACTGGACTTTGAAGCCTGAGGCAGAGTGGCAGAAAGGAGACTGAATAACTGCCCAAGAGGCAGGCTGGGAACGTGGGCCAGGAGGGGGTCTCGGGAAAGAATCCAATGAAATTAGTGAATGGGTAGTGAATGGCTTGCGCTCAGCCAAGCTGGGTGCTAGGTACTATCACAGTTCATAGGATCATTACAGCAACTGTCTGTGATAGCAATAGAAATATAGCCCCTGGCTCAAAGTGGCTGCTCAACAATTTTATTTTTTGAATAAAAGCAAAAAAAAAAAAAAAAAAAGCCCAACAAAACCCAAAAAACCTAAAAACTCCCCAAAACTGTTCAGCTGGGTGATAATATTGTCCTTCCTTTTCAAATGAGAAAACTGCAATTCAGAGACTCGCTCAGATAGTAAGAGAGTTCTAATCTTTGTACTTTGTAAGCTGCAAAAATACGCTTCAAATGTTAGCTTTCATTACTGTGTCACGGAATATGCCCATTTCCTTAAAGCCTCTGCCTCTGGAAGTGTCTGAAACATCATAGCAATTCAAAACCTATTTGCTGATTGAATGACTCATTGACCATTGGGCAAGAGGGGCTGATGGTATCGTAATTGGATTGTCATCTCACAGGAAAAGAGATGAGGATTTCCACACACATATACCATCCACTGTGCAGGGTGAGTTTCCAACACTGTGTAAGAAAGTTGAAGCTAGATACCTATTAAGAAAGATGAGGTGAAATATTTCAGGATGATTTTGGAAATCCTAACTCTGGCTTAGAACCCCTTAAAAACTCCATTAGGAATCAAAATGTACTAGTATTTTTATTGGGTAACAATATAATCTGAAAGAGTGAAAAATTTTCTGTTTGACAGTGCAGGTTGGGGTTCTATTTCATATTAATGGTCAAATCTAATATGGATAGTAGTTTTTGTTGCCTATATGTTTATTAACATTTGAGGGCAATTTGAACTTGATAGCATGTTTCATTGCTTCCTCAAACAGTAATTACTTTTTATTGTAAATACATTTATGATATTACACATATATTTCAAGACATACTAAAAGTAAATTTGTTTAAAAAAATCTGAACTGCTTTGTGCATTCTTATTTCTAGCATTTACTTCCACTTAGAGTCTGATAGACTTGGACGTAGCCACTAAAAGTTGGTCAATAAATTGCAGCTTTTAGAATCCAGGGAGAGTAAGCTTAAAAGAGAACTCCAGGATTCTGTGTTCATTCACTCCTGGTGCCATTTTTCTGGGAGAAAATCCAGATTTTCTCTGTCCATTTTGGATTCTTATTTCCTGATTGGAGTTGGGGGTCCTCACGAGCACTGATAGGGTAGAAACTCAGCTGTAGGTAGAAAGTCTCTGTATGTTTTCAACAACAACAACAACAACAACAACAAATTTAACATGGAAAATTTCGATCAGTACAAAATATAGAGAGAATAGTTAAAACATTTTTTTAAGTTGAAGTATAGTTGATTTACAATGTTGTGTTAATCTCTGCTATAAAGGGAATAGTTTTTTGAACCCCACACACCCTTACCCAGATCTAACAATTATCACCATTTTGCCCATCTTGTTTTAATCTCTTTCCCCCATTTATTTTTTTCTGCATTATTTTAAAACAAATCCCATATCATTTCACCTGTAAGTAGTTCAACATAAATCTCTAACTGTTAAGGACTTTTAAAAAACTGCCTTGCAATTATCACGCCCAAAACAATTAACAATGGTTCCCTTCATACCATCTAATACCCATATTAACATTTCCCTGATTGTCTTAAATATGTCCTTTGTGGTTGGTTGGTTTGAATCAGGATCAATCACTGAATGTTTTTCCTGAAGCACAGACACCTCCCTGGGGCTACCTCCGGTGTCTTGCTAGGTTGGGAGACTAAAACTAAGGTAACAAAGGTAAACTTGGGATCTAAGGCATTATGGCTCCACCTGCTAGTTGCAGCCGAGTGGAGGGAGAGTTAACTAGAAAAGACTAACCTGGCCTCTTGGGCTGCATTGGGACAGGACACCTGAATGGACTGGTCACAATCCCCAAGGGGCAGAGTGGTCTCATTCCTAATTCTAGAAGTGGACTGTGCCAGGTCATGCCATCCTGTGGCTGCAAAGACAGCAGTGGAATCCTCTAGAGCCTAGTGGGAAATAGCAGTCATTCCAGGAGAGTCACCGTAAGAAGACAACAAAATGTCAGGTCTTGTGGGTTGGGGAGGATGGCCCCAGGACCCCAGCCCGATTAGGAGTATTTGTTGGAAGTAGAATAGCAGGCAAAAAATGAAACAGAAGGGACTGGGTTGGAGATGGTGGGTTTATCCCGTGTTGGAGAGAAGAAAGAGTATGACTGGTTCCACAGCTCTCCGAGGACACTAGCTATCAAGTGTGTTTGGAAACAAGACTATTTGGTTCATAGAGTAGGAGCCCAACAGTGGGATCTGGCCACTGGATGCCAGTTCGGGAAACAGGGCTTCATTTCATGTCCCACTGGGGGAAGGAGAAGTAGACAGGAGGCAGCCGTGCATACCCTGCCCATGCTGAGATTGGTCTGGGAGCATGTGTGAGCCTTCAGCACAAGCAGAACAGAGCACACAGGTGGAGTTCACAGAAGGTGGCATTTGGTACAGAAATACGTTTTCCAAATGACATGTTACTAATCTGAAAGAATTAGAACTTGTCTCCTCAGATACATTAAGAGATTTTGTCCATATTACTGATAATATAAGTAACATCACTAAGTGTAGAAATAATGAAAACCGGATACAGAGTAAAGTAAGTCAGAAAGAGAAAAACAAATACCATATGCTAACACATATATCTGGAATCTAAAAAAAAAAAAAAAAAAAAGGTTCTGAAGAACCTAGGGGCAGGACAGGAATAAAGACGCAGACGTAGAGAATGGACTTGAGGACACAGGGAGGGGGAAGGGTAGGCTGGGATGAAGTGAGAGAGTGGCATGGACCTATATACACTATCAAATGTAAAATAGATAGCTAGTGGGAAGCAGCCAAATAGCACAGGGAGATCATCTCAGTGCTTTGTGACCACTTAGAGAGGTGGGTTAGGGAGGGTGGGAGAGAGACACAAGAGGGAGGAGATATGGGGATATATGTATATGTATAGCTGATTCACTTTGTTATAAAGCAGAAACTAACACATCATTGTAAAGCAATTATACTTCAATAAAGAAAAATAGTTGTAAAGTAGCAAAGAAAAAAAACTGGCATTTGAATAGTATTTCATAGTTCTCAAAACATTTTCACAAACATTAATTCTTTCATCTTCACAAAAACCCTGTCCATTTAAAATTGGCTGATATTTACTGAGTTTTGACTATATGCCATAATCTGTGCTGGCTGATTTTTATATCTTGCGTGAGCCTCTTCACCTATCCCTTTTTTAAAAGGGATTTTGCCTCTAAAGTCCCTTACTTGTTGTATTGGATGGGGTTCATCTCAAGAATCAGAATAAATAGATAATTCATGTTCTACAGGGACTACTTGCTTTATGTGATTAAAGACACTGGATAGGCCATCTCGGCAAGACTGTCTCAGTCCAGTGCTAGAACTTGAAGCCCCCAGGCAAGTGGTCAGGAAGGGGAGATCACAAGCAGGCTGGAACCCCATGTGCATAAGCTAGAATCCCATAAGGATGAACTGAATTCCACATCTGTACTTATTGCCTCTGACCTTGGTGATAAGGATATCCTGCAGGAGCCAGAGCCCTTCCTCATGGAGCTGGACAAACATATCCCCGGCCCAGGAGTCAGAGACAGGGAAGGAAAATTCAGGGGGAGAAGAGAGCAATGACAAGACCAGCTGCTGCTTCACATCGAAGAGGTGAATCAGCTGATCAGCAACAACCTCTGTGCTACAAAATAGCTGCCACTTCCCTTCTGTCTTGCAACTCTCCCTAGAGACTCTTTCTTGGAGCCCCTGCTAACAGGAAACACACGAGAAAAAGGAATTCTGGGAAATGTAGTTCTGAGCGGGCACAGAGCCAGCACACCTGTTCTAAGATGTGCACAAGGTGGGGTGGTTCAGTGTTCGAGGCAGGGAGAGGGGGTTGACCTGCAGTAGGAGGGGTTGCTCTGCAGCACTCAGAGGGAAGTTAAGGTAAACTTAACCTCAGTGACCACGTTAAACCTTCCACTACTGCAACAGGAGCTTCATGTCGTAGGACCCGCTTTCCTGATGTATTCTGCTAAATTTTGCGTGAAATGGGGCAGCATGTCCTACACTTGAATAGTTAGCAGGGAAGCATGGAGTCCTGGCCTACTCACACTAAAGGGTCTTTCATTCATCCAGCAACTGTTTGTTGGCTCTGGTGGTGTTGTTCTGTTCCTTCTGCTTCTCAGGGGACCATCCAAGTTTACATGGAGGAACAGCTGAATCTTTTGCTGACCCAGCTGTAAGCAGCTAATTGTCACCAATGCCTTATCCCACCAGGCCCGTGCCTGGGAGGCTGTTTGCCTCTACCAGATGGGCATCTGCCCTGTCATGGTATCTTCCCTCAGCCAAGCAAACACTTGGCTGTGGGAAGTGTCTTCCTGAGCAAATGTGGTCTCAGGTAAAGAACATAAGAGGGCCAGTCCAGCTCTCATCCAACTTGATGCTCAGGCGATGTGCTCTTTGGGAATCTGTCACCATGCACCCTGCAGGGTGAGGGGAAGGAACTCTGTCCCAGCTGGTGTGAAAGTATGTGAGTGGGCAGTTGCTGACATTCCCTGTCCACCTTTGCTGGGATAGGCGACCTGGAGCCACCTTTGAAATCAAGAACAGAGACTAAACGGCCTGGCGGGCGTCCAGAGGGCCCCTGAGGATGCATGCAGGGACGCTTGAATCGCAGAGCCTATTACACGGCCCAGGAAGCACATCGGTGAGCTGGGCCTTGAGGGCCCAGGTGGCTCTGAGCACCTTGAGCAGGATTACAGGCCCTGCCAACACGCCTGGAGCTCGGAGTGCTGACATGGGTATGTTCCCTGGGAATTTCTTGCCATTTTTAATCTTTGTTCTTTGATCTTTGCTTAATGGAAAAGAAAGCTTTGCATGCTCACTGGAGGGTCTGGCGTTCCAGGCTGGGAAGTGGAGCTCAGGCAGGCAAACCTGAAAGCAGCGCTGAACTGGTCCGGGGCTGCAAATTAGTATATTCTACTTTGCTGGCAGGCTTTATTGATTGGCCCAGGGTGGGTGATGATTTTCCAGGCATTTTACATAAATAAATCTAGATAATGGTATCTAATATCTCACTCTCTGTCCCTGTCACAGAGAAAGGTAGGGGGGCATTCTTAGAAGTTTAGACATATGCTTCAGTTGCTGACAAATAGGCTGAATCTTGGTGCCTGGGAAGAGGGAGCTCCAGACACAGATGGGGCTCTTGGGAGGCAAAGGTGTCATCTTTTTAAAAAAAGGCAATTTCCTCTTTTGAGAGGATTTAGTTATTCTATGCATTACCTCTGAACTAATCAGTTGCGGCCCTGAGCACCAAGAGTTTGCATTGATCACCAGTGGGAACATTGTAGAGAATGAGTTCTTTTAGGGGACCTTGGATGGAGATGCTCTTCTAGTTCATTCCAGACAGCTCTTGTGAAGTCAAAGATGACCTGGCTTAAGGGTTTTACAGATCCTGGCCTTGTAGACCCTTTGCTGCTTCTGAGCAAACCCACCTCTCCACCAACCAAAGACATTTCAATCCCTCAAGATCCAGTAAGTCAGATCTACTCTAAAAATTGTGTGTGTGTGTGTGTGTGTGTGTGTGTGTGTGTGTGTGATAAACTGACCTTTCCTTTCCCTGGTGAGCAAGGAGGTTAGGACTTGGGTGTTTGGCATGGTGTTTTTAAGACCTGTGGAAGTATGCTCAAAAAGGAACACAGTGGGATGTACTCAGAGAGATGCACCTGAGTGTATTTGCCTTATCCTGCCATCCCTGGAGATCCTGATATGGGATGTATTTTCAAAATGTGTTTTGTGAGCCCACCCCAGCAGAGGGCTTTGGCTGAAGAGCCCTTGACTGTGGATCCGGTATGAGTTCCCTGTCTGCTGTGTGTCCTTCACTCTACTTTTCTCTGTGATTTAGACTTTATCTGCTCTTTCTGATGTTTGTCCTTTGCCCTTCCCCCATTTCTCACAGTTCTAGAGGCCAGAAGTCCAAACCAAGCTGTCTTCAGGATTGCTTCCTTCAGAACCTGGGAGGGAGGGATCTGTTCCAGGTCTCTCTCCTTGGCCTGTAGGTGGCCTCCGTGTGTCTCGTCACATTATGTCTTTGTGTCCAAATTTCCTCTTATTATAAGGACACCAGTCATATTAGGTTTATTTCAACCCTCATGACCTCATTTTAACAAGATGGCCTCCATAAAGATCTCATGTCCCAATAGGGTCATATTCTGAGATAATGTCAACATGTGAATTTTTTTTTGGGGGGGACACAATTCAGCCTATAACACAGACCACGATTAGCTATCATCCCCCATCCTTTAGAGAAGGGGAGTGGGGCTCCAGAGATCTTTGAGGTAGCCTGGTTAATCAGTGGGGCCCTGGGAATGGACCTCAGGTTCCTGCTACCCTTGCAGGTACCAGGCTTCATCAGAATCCAGATGTGTGAAGGAGCTCCGAGGGCCCAGAGTGAGTGTGCTCCAAACGGGTGTAGAGTTGGTGTCAGTGTCCAGGTGTCAAGCTCAGCTCTCAAGTTTTAAAACCTCTCTGTTTTAAGAGGACACATTACTCAGATTGAAATGAGGCTGCTCCCTTCTTTCTTGTCTGCTCCGAGGGCAATAACGGTACTGACGGTCACGGTTACAACTACCACTACCACCTACATCTGGTGAGCGTCATGTACTTCTGCAAGCCTGTTCTATGCTTTACCAATTTCCATCCTTACCACCACCCCATGAAGTAGATTCAGGTTTAGAAGCCCTTCTGAAAGCCCCTGGGGCCATATGTATTTTAGAATTCAGAGCTCTGCAGACTTGAGAAAAGCAACTACAGTGCTTGTCTTGCGTATGACATAACAGCCCTTGTGGGTTCAGGGGCAGCATTTGAAATCAGACAGCAAAACGTATAAATATTCACACAAAACTGGGTTAATGAGGATAAGCCATAACCTCTGATCCATTCAAGTCAGATTCTGCTGCTGTTGAGTTTAGAAAAACTTTCAGTTTTTTGCGATTGTTTAATTTCAGGTGTGTGGCTAAGGGATCACGAGCCTGTTGCTATTTTGGTCCCTGTTCCCAGATGAGAAGGTGAAGTTGCCCACCTGCCTGCAGAGGTGAGCTGGCCTCGGCACTCAGCAGGAGAGGACTGATGGCAGGGCTCTGTCTAGAAGAATCTGGGTGCTAGTTCTGGGCCCCAGTGACTCATTCTGTGCCTCCAGGGCACATTGTTCACCCTCCCTGTAGCTCAGTTCCCAGTTTTGCTCTGATATGCCCACCTTGTGGCATTGCAGTGAGAATAAAACAGACTTCAGAGGGGACAGGAAGGGGTCTGGGTTTTGTGGGGCTTGAAGCTTGCGAGACTATGAAGGCACTCTTAAAGAAAAAGGACATAAAACAACAGACATAAAATTAGACACAGAGTAGATTTTTCTTTAGGATGAGAAATCACAACAGATTACACATTTTAAAAAGCTGCCAGATAAACTGGAGGTGGGAGTGTGTGAGGGGGAGCTCTCTGTGCTTTCTGTTCAATTTTTCTGTGGACCTAAAACCAAAAAAAAGGAAAAAAGAGGTCAATTAATTAAAAAAACAAAAGCTGCCAAATAGTTCAGACATCACACAATCTAGAAAGGGAACATGATATATTTTTTAAATCAATTATCTGCCCACTCTTTATCATACTTTTTTTCCCTACAAGTTTTGGGCTGTGGCTTCTTTGGTTTCCTTTTCACATGACAATGATTTTGTAATATATTTATAGAGAGCCTTTAAAAATCTAATGTAAAGATGATGCAGTCTTCCTTCTAGCGTGGTCGATCAAGCTGGCTTTTTATAACTGAAAGCTTAGAAACGTTCCTCTCGGCTTTGCAACTGTTTATTGGTAACATGGTAAATTTTTAGGATGGTTGACCAATTTGAGATACCTTTGCCAAGTTTCTTCCAAATCTGTGCCTTTCTTTAGGCAGGAGGACAGTGTCGTGTGCCCACTGCAGGTGAGGGTTCCAAGCAGCCTGGGGTGTTAAGGGGCGAGGGGTCAGTTGCACTTTGTCTGGTTCTCACAGTAACGGTGATGCCGTGTGCCTCCCCATTGTAGGGTCAGCCCTGCTTTGGCTTCTAGAACAATCTTTAAGTAGGAGGATTTTTAGCAGCTTCGCTTTCCTGAAGCACTGGCTCTCATTTGGGTTCTAGACCCACTCCTGTTCTGCCAGCTGGGCCTCTGTTTGAATTGGGTACGTAACATTGCCTAACATCTCAGCCTTCTAAGAAGGCAGGCCAGTCTGGCTACTAAGCCCTCCCTCTCTATAGCCTCCACCTGGACACCCTCTTTGTGAAGGATGCTGTGAGCTGCCTGCCTGAATTTCTGAGTATGTTTCTCTCCCTCATATATGAACTCCTTGATGGCAGAGGTAGGTTTTTTGTGATTGCATGTTTGTGACCCCATCAACCAGAATAATATCTGGCATAAAATTGGTACTTGGAAAATGTAAAGGAATGAATGAATGAATGAATGAATGAGACATGGAGGGCCAGGCCAGCTTTATTGCCAAAGAGCATTTAGGAGCTCTTAGAGCAATAGGCATAGATGCTTCTGAGCTTGACGGGGAGGATTTGAGGGCTGAGCATGGGGTATGTGGATATCCCTGTATTTTGCTAGGGCTGCTGTAACAAAGTACCACAAATTGGGTGGCTTATGGAAAAGAAATTGATTGTTTCACAGTTCTGTAAGGTAGATTGATTTACAATGTTTACATTGATTTACAATGTTTTGTTAATTTCTGCTGTACAGCAAAGTGATTGAGTTATACATATATATACATATATATACATTCTTTTTTAAAAATATTCTTTTCCATTATGGTTTATCATAGGTCATTTGGGATTAGGATCCACCCTAATGACCTCATCTTAACTTGGTTAATTCTGCAAAGACCATATTTCCAAATAAGGTCATATTCTGAGTTTTACTGGGGGTTATAATTTTGATACATCATTTTTTTAAGGGGGAACAATTTAACCCATAACAAGCCTCACAAGCTCTCACCTGGGTGTTTTGGACATTTCCATGACTTTCAGGGGATGAAGTGGGGAGGGGATGTTCTCAAGGACAGGACAGCAAAGATCCTGGATGGAGTTTCTCAGTATTAGCTGGAACATAGGTTAGTGCTTATTCAATAATGGAAGAAAGAAAAAGAGAGTGAAAGAATGAATGAACACATTCTGCGGTGTACCATCCTATGGAGATATCCTTGTGACTTCCTCCTGGACACTCAGTGTCATGAGCTTGCCTGGACAGATGGTTTCTGGATGCTTTGGATATGCTGCTGCCAGGTTGAACTCTGGATGCCTACAACTGGGAACCAGATAGACCTGTGTTCAAATCCTGGCTCCACTATTTTCCCATTGTAGGTTGTAGGTCAAGTTACCTCATCTCCAAGAATCTCCGATTTCCCATGTTGAGATGAGAATGGCGATAGTAATCTTATAGAATTGTTCAGCATTAAATACGATCATATACATGATACATGTAGCTTAGAGTGGGCAGAAAGGAAATGCCTGGTAATGATGAGAAGTCTACTGTTATTGTCATATCTGGCTCTGTCTGTCTCTTCCATGGCTGCCCTCCTCTAGCTTGTTAATATGGTTCTGGTTCCTTCCACACTGCCCCTTTCTTCTAGCTGGAGTTGATCAGGCTACGCCTGGCTATTCCCAGAAATAAGGTGATCAGATGCCCAGTCCCGAGTTAGGCAGGACGCCTGACTTCTGGGCCAGATCTTCAATTAAGTGCCTCTATGGGGACTTCCCCGGTGGTTCAGTGGTTAAGACTTTGCCTTCCAATGCAGGGGGTGCGGGTTCGATCCCTGGTCGGGGAGCTAAGATCCCACATGCCTCATGGCCAAAAAATCAAAACATAAAACAGAAGCACTATTGTAACAAATTCAATAAAGACTTTAAAAATGGTTCACATTAAAAAAAAAATCTTAAAAAAAAGTGCCTCTGTGGACTAAACTGTGCATTCTCTCTGTGCCCTGAGTGTCTTCATTTGTGAAATAAAATGTTGTTGGTCTAGTCCTGTCTATGACCCTATCAGTACCTAATTCATGTCCTTACAAATGCAGATGAGAACGGTTATTGGTGAGTATTTTTCTGCTGTAGGACAATATTTTTACTTGTTGTTGTTACTGGCATAAGCATGGTGTTAAGACAGCGATATAAGAACTCTTGGATTACAGCATAACCCAGAGGAAAGGGAACACAGTGTCTCAGACCCGACTGTGTTTCATGCACTCTGCTCTATGTTTTGTGTACAGTATCATATCACACACACACCAGAGCCTCTAAGGAAGGAGCAGGGAAGGAAACTGAGGTCTATGGAAGTTACATGACTTGCTGGAGGTCTCAGTGCTGGCAGGTAGGACGGTCAGAATTTGAACCTAGGATGCCTGACTGTCAGGGACCTCTGGAAAGGCAGCTGGACCCAGAAGAACTGAGAACAGCGAACAGCCACGTGTCCACACCCCCCACCCTTCCGCCGTCCCAGTCCCCGCACAGGCGCACAGGGGCGGGAGCTGCCTTGGGCTTGAGCAGTGGTCTGTTCAAATAAGTTCTTATGAAAACAACAGGCTGTGACTAAAGAACCAGACTCTCCAGTCGGCCAAGCTCCTCTGCAGGAGAAAACAGGCTTTTAAGAGGATAATGAATTCAGCCTCTAAGGGAAGTGAGCAGGCAGCTGGTGGAAAATATTCCTGTGCAGATTTAGCCTTAGCTTCAAGGCCCCTTGCAGCCTGCTTCTGCTGGCAAGGAAATGGCCTCACACTAAGGAGGAAATATCCGCCTTCCTTCAACCCTAAACCCTGGGAGTCATTCTGGCCATCCAGCGAGGTTCCCAGGCCATTTTCCTTTAAGTATTTACACTAAGCAAGCGCTTTTTGCTCATGAACACTTTTTCTCTCAGAAGGATCTTAAAATGGGGCTCAACTCCTTTTCAGCTGAAGTTCAGTTAAGAAAATAAAGGCCAACTATTTCCATGTTGCAAAGTGAGATGGTAGTGGACTGACAAAGGATGTGATAGGAAACTAACTGGTTTTGGAGCCTTAAACCCACACCCACTGGAGAGCATCAAAAGGGGCATAAAGTCAGGACATGAGAAGTTGGAAAGGTGGGAAGGGAAGTGATTGGAAATTGGAGCATTTTTTGGAAAGAGCTGGGCAGTGATTTTTATCCTTGATGGCAGAGGGTCAGGGGATACTTTCTGATCCCAAATCTATTGAGAGGGATGCTAGTGGGAATTCTCAAAGATCTCAGCATGCATCCCCTGGTTCTTGAAAACTACAGTGGACTGACATCTATCTCAAATTTGGGAATCTACAGAGCTAAAGGCTGTGGCTGGAGCTGTCAGCAGGTGGCTCAGTGAACAGAAGGCTGCCTTTGGGAAGTGATTCTACCCCCACTGACTGAGGGCAAATACGAGTTATTTCCTGTGTGGATCAGGGAGAGAGAGAAAAAATTGATAAGGGGCAGTCACCCAGAGGAGTGAGAAGAAAATGCTGAAGTTGTACCATGGTATGCTCAGGAGTCAAGGGAGAAATTGTAAGTGATCAGCCAGAAGAGATACATTTGTCTACATCACGGGCACTGTAGCAACTCTAAACAAGACCCTTATAATAATAATTCATACATGTATAGATCTTACTAAGGGCCAAGTGTTCTTATCACTAGTTTAGTCCTCAATAACTCTATGAAGCCCGTACTATTTTCATCTTTATTTTACAGATGAAGAAACTGAAGCACAGAGAGGTCAAGTGACTTGCCCAAGGTCACGCAGGTATAAGTGGCAGAGCTGGGATTCAAATCCAGGCAGTCTAGTTCAAGAGTTTACACTTTTAATCAATACGCTGATGCTGAATCTTCTAGTAGCAATGAAGCCATTACATAGTTCTGTTGGAGGAAAATGTTCAGTTTCTCTGCCAGGACTCCATGAAGGAAGCTGGGATCCTGGGTGAGCTCATCCTGGCTGCCCTCTACTCCCCAAGTCCCCGACTCGCCCTTCACTTGGCAACACCTCCCACCTTCTCTCAACATGTTTCCCTAAAGGGCTGCGCTGGGGACGCTGTCCTCTCTCCTCTTGGCCCCCAGCCAACTCTAACCTCTGGGGCCTGCGGAACTCAGCACAATCTCCAGATGCTTCCTTGTGGCCCCTTCACCTACATAAGTCCAGTCTCAGTAAGAGCCCCTGGGAATTCTAGCTCCCTAACAGAGAAGCTATGGGTGCAAGTGTAATGCTTTTTGGTGCTAAAGTCAGGGGAGACTCATAGCACTTTTCTATCAACTTTATCTCCTCTTCCACTGGCTCTGAGCTCTCAGTAGCCTGAGGCAGGAGACAGCTCTGATGTAGGGGGAAAATGCTGTACCTGGAGTGGGATGATCTGGGAGGGTCCTGAGCTCTGTACCTGGTACTCAGGTGCAGGCAGATATGTCTCCCTGCACCCGCCACCCCCCCCCATGCCATGTGATGTCTGCTGGAGGTCCTCGGATAAGAGAAGTCCTTAATGAAAGTGTTTTTGAGACGACATAAAAATCTAAAAAAAATGCATATATATAGTATATACACAAAAATGTGTAAACATCTGCCTTCATATAAAGATTTATATTTATTTGTATACATGTCTATGTGTATATATATATTTATGTGTGTATACACATTCATATAACTATTTCTATATCTATCTCTATAGCTATCTTTTTTCTCTCTCCCTCCACCGCCCCCCGCCATTTGCAAGATGAAACAGAGAATTTAAAGTCACGGGTGGTCCCTGAAGTTGTAATCCAACCTCTTATGAATGTGTGAGAAAACTGAGACTCAGAGATGCTAAGTGATTTACCCAACATCACACAGCCAGGCACTAGCAAGGCTGGGACTGGTCCAGGTGTCCTGTCTCCTCCCAGTGTGCTGCTCCTCCCCCCTCGCCAGCTGCTTCTGTTTCCCAAGCGCTGAGTATGTTCTTGGCAAGGTACTAGGCACTTCTCCAGTGCTGCCTCAGCCAGCCTCTGTTATTTTTTTTATTCCTCTTTTTATTTTTATAAATTTAAAAAATTTTATGTTGGAGTATAGTTGATCTACAATGTTGTGTTAGTTTCAAGTGTACAACAAAGAGGTTCAGTTATACATATATATGTATCTATTCTTTTTCAAATTCTTTTCCCATTTCAGTTATTAGAGAATACTCAGCAGAGTTCCCTGTGCTATACAGTAGGTCCTTGTTGGTTATCTATTTTAAATATAGCAGTGTGTGCATGTCAATCTTACACTCCCAATCTCTCCCTTCCCCCCAACTCTTCCACCCTGGTAACCATAAGTTGGTGCTCTAAGTCTGTGAGTCTGTTTCTGTTTTGTAAATAAGTTCATTTGTATCATTTTTTTTTAGATTCCACATATAAGCGATATCATATGATATTTGCCTTTCTCCGTCTGACTTACTTCACTTAGTATGATAATCTCCAGGTCCATGCATGTTGCTGCACATGACATTATTTCATTCTTTTCAATGAGTTAGCCTCTGTGTTAAGAGGAGGATACTGAAGGGCAGAATGGTTAAGGAACCTAGAAATACAATGGTCTGTGATAGAGCTTCCAGGTCTTTCTAATTCTAAAGCCTGAGTGCTTCACAGGACACACAGGCCTCCACCTCGTGTGCCAGCTCCAGTTGACTGGAAGTGGCTGCATGGAGTGCTTGGGGGCTGGGATCTTTCAAATGTGGCCTTTAAGTCTCTGGGACCCTGGTCTGTATCCTGTTCACCCCACTCCTTGCAGGGATCCATTTGGAATTCTCAGCTGAAAGGCTGCTTTTCCGAGCCCTTGCTGCTTGGTGGGCTCTGAACTCCAACTTTACTCCTTTGAAGCCCTTAAGATGCCTACATTTTGTTCAGCCTTTCCCCTACCAGTCACTGCACTGGAATTGGCAAATGCTGCAGTGGGAGAAGGGCTCTCAAATGATGGCTCACCCTGCACTTCTCTTCACTGTGGGCTCTTGGTCCCTCAAGTCCCTTCTTCCTTGGCAGCTCTCTGATGCCTTCAAACAGGTATTTTAAATATCTTTTATTCCTCCAGTTATTTTAGTAGGAAGGTCATTCTGCCACATGCTAATCCACTTTTACCAGAACTCCCCTACATTAAGATGTGGAGAAAACAAACCTGGAATTTCGATGCTAATTGAGTCATTTGAGAAATTGGCCTCCTCCCAGTGACTCTCCCCTGAACTAGGCTGTACCTCTGAAACCTCTCTACCTTTCAGCTAAGTTACACTGGCACTTCCGTGGTGGAGCTCGGGACAGCTAGCATTCTCTTTACATGAAAGACAATGGACACAATTTCTCTGGTGTTGGGGCCTCTAGCCAGCAAAGTTGGGTGAGTGTTACAATGCAGTCTCCAGGCAGAGCTGGCCATCTCAGAGAGTAATTGCTTCCCCTTCTATCACGAAGCTTTACATCCCTGGTTCATAGCCAGGTGCCCAATGGCCACAGTGATGCTCACATGAAGCCTGTTAAGTCCACTTGGGCACAGTTGACCAGGCAGGAGTGTGAGCAGATCTGAGGATGGTAAATATCTGCCCCCATCATTCCACTGTCACCCTGTGAAATCTTCTGAGAAACATACCATGCAAGAGGAGCTGCTGCTAGCTGTGGGCTGTGCTTCTATTTCTCAAACAGTTGGCTCTAAAAGGTCAGAGTAAGTAATGTTGTATAAAAGGAATGAAATAGTGACAAAAATGGACCCGTTTGCAAAGTGCTTGTACAGTATTTATGGCCCAGATACACCATTTAATGCTGTATTTGGAGAATGATTGATGCTTTAGTGACCCCCAATGCTTTGCTTTGCAGGAGCTGGTGACACATAGAGAGGGCACACCCTTGTATTTGGGAGGGGCAGGCTAGCCTTCTTCTCTGGGTGGCCAAGGGCAAAAGCCTCCTGGACTGTAGCTCTCACTTGTTTTTCTTGTGAATTTGCATCTTTGTATTTTTGCAGCTTCCTTTCCTTTCCTTCCAGCCCATGAGACATCCTTAGCGCAGCCACTAAAGCAGAAAATCGGAGGAAGACAGATGTTGTCCGGGTGTGGTGAGGCTTTCCGGGCGTGGTGAGACTTGACGGGGCACAGATCACAGCTATGTCAATGACAAACAGGAGAAAGACCATGGTCATTGTAAAGTCAGACCTCTCTGGGTCGAAGCCCAGCTCTGTGACTTTCTTGTCCTTGGCCTGTCACTTAACCTTAACAATTTATATTTGTTAATCTTGATATTAGAACATTTAAACATATCAAACTACATAAAAATATGACAAATAATATAAAATAGAAAGAAATTTGTTGACAACTTATTTCCAAAGCATCACTATTTCTTATATTGCAGTTAAGCAAGAAGACAGCTTCCACAGCTCTCCAGAAAACATATAGTGTTCTTAGTGGAGTGTTATCAACAAAAATCAGCCCAGTCCCACACAATAATGTCTTCAATTTATTATCTTTTCCACAGTGCAAGTCTTTCACAAACCATAAATCCTTTGCAGTTATTGAGTCTATAAACAAGTACCTGAATTCCCACATCCCCCCAGTTTAGTATATGCTTGTGAATGTTTTAAGTCTCTCCTTCATCATCTGTTAAAGGAGGGCAATCATGCCAACGCAGCAGCTTTGCTTCGAGAAGGAAATGAGAGACTGTCCATGAAGAGTGATACATCCACATTCCAGCTTCTCAACTTCTCCAGCTTCCAATCATCACCAGCCTTTTATCACATGGCATCTTAGCCAACCCTGCCTTGCTTACGCCCTGCATCTTGTCACCACCAGAAAAAGCACCTCATCAGAAATCTTAGTTCTGAATGTCCCAGTCTCCAGCCCTTCCACTTGCTCAGGACCCTGTTCTTCCACTGAATCCGGACCTCCTGTCCACGTGGTCTCTGTCCTGGAGGAGGGCAACAACGTGGACTTCCTACTCCCATGCCTGTCCCCCTACCCTCTTCTCCCCAAAGCAGATAGAGTGATGTCCTCAAAATTTTAGATCCCATCATGTTCTTCCCCTGCTTAAAGCCTTTCAGTGACTTCCCAAGTGGCACCCAATCAACCAAACAGCTAACCCGTAAATGCTGATGAGCACCTACTTTGCGCCAGCTGCCATGTTGCGTGACCTCAGTGCAAAGGATACGTGCAGAGCCTGCTGTCAGCTCCTCCTTGTACCATGATGGAAAATTGCCCACTATGTGTCTGGAACTATCTCGTTGCATCTTTACCATGAAGCAGATCGTTGTCTTCATTTCTCAGGGGATGGAACTGATCCGCAGAGAGGTTAAAGGACTTGCCCAAGATCACACAGCTGGTGTGTGATCACACCAGGAGCTCCCAGCCTGCCTGTTTCTGCCATGCTGTCCTGCTTAGGTAGCTCTAGGGCCATGGCTTAGCCCCATCACTTACTCATGAAGCCACCACCATTAACCATAATAAACCCTGTGGTGTAACACAGGGCATTAAGACCTTGAAGTCACCCCACCCCCAACACAACCCCTTTGCAGAAAATCTTAGGATATTTCCCAGGCAAAAATCTATCTTCTGTGTTCTCTCATTTTCTTGCCTCTTGCCAGTACCCTTACTCCAGACTTTTGGTCTTATGGTCTCTTGCTTCTCACTGTCACCAACAATTCTGCATCCAACCATCCTGTGACTTAGATGAGATCTGATTATCATCACCATTTTGGATGAAGAAGACAATCAGGCTCAGAGAGTTTAATTTACTTGCTGGTGCCCAGCTAGTGAACAAGGCTTTGAGTAGAACAAGGCTTTGATCTCAGAACTTCTGCTCAAAGGATTCCATCCCATTATTCCTTGTGGCCATGTCACTGTCATTTCTGCTGGTGGAATTCTGCAGCAGGAAGGGGCAATAGGCTTCATCTAGTGTGTGCTGATGCTGGTTGATTTCAGCAGTTTCTTGCACCTCTGTGTTGGGAAAGACTCTGAAGCTGCATTTAGACTCACCCAGAATGAGTGTCCTGATTAATTAGGCATGTCTGCTAAGTGTGGGGTCATGTATTGGCTGTTCCCAAAATTCTATATCATCTCTCATGTAACATAATGTGGCGGCATCTAGCACAGAGCCTGGGATGAAGTTGAAGCTCAGAAAATGTAGAATATTAGTTGATATACAGGGTTGTTTCCAGGGAAAAGAGTGGTAGAAAATACTAATTCCTTTAAAATACCAGCCTCTGCTCTTGTGTTAGATGGGGTTCAGGAAATAGTAACACTGGACTAGGGGGTCAAGCACAGTAGGTGAGGTGGTGTAATACAAAGAATTGGGACATTGGGGCTGGCATCCCTGGGTTTGAAGTCCCTCTCTGTCATGTGGTAGCTGTGTGACCTTCAGCAAGTCACTCAAATATTATAAACTTCAATTGTGGAGGCGGTAATTGTACTTATCAAATAAGGTTGTTGAGTGGGTTAAATGAGATGATGTATATAAAAGTGACACATACAAAGTGTCCCATAGCCATATGGATATACAGAAAGTGTCCCTGACATATAGGAAGTGTTCCACAGTTGTGAACTATTAATAGTATGGTGCATGAAATTCATAGCACAGTTCCTGGCACACAAAAGGCACTTGGAAAAAATTTTCTTTCCTCCTGCTGCAAGGAACCAGGCAGAATGTTCTTCCTCTTTTGCCCCAGATCCTCCATCTGCAAAACAGAATCTGCTTCCTTCATGTTCAGGTTTTGGGGTGCCATGGAGATGTCTGTAAAGCTTACAGTCACTCAGATGACAAAAGCAAAGAAAAGATCTGGTCTCTTCTCAAATCATGACCTGCTTCTTCCATTGGAAAGATGTTTACAGATGGCACCTGTTGGGAGGGGCAGCGAGAGGCTGCATCCTGGGCTCTGGGGTTATTCGCAACACTTGCAGAAGGACCACCAGCATCCACTTTCAGGGTACTCTGCCGATGCTAAGCACCTCTTGGTCCTGCCCTGCATTCTCGCCTTTTGCTGATCAACTTGCAGTCAACTCAGGAATGTGCTCTGAGCAGAAGAGAAAGTCTAGGCGAGGTGGATGGGGCATTAAGAAAGATGGTTAATTTGCTGGATGCAGAGTCTTTCAGGAAGTGTCTGGAGAGTCTGAAAAATTTTAGACCGATGGACTAAAATAGATACCTAAAAGACTGTTTAGCACTGAAGACAGTGCTAAACTAGCCTTCCCCATTTGAAGCAAAAGCTAGCCTCCCCCATTTGAAGGTGCTCATAATTATTTCCCTGGATTGTTCTAGATCTCTGTGTTTTGGGCTCTTATTTGGAACTAAATTTGTTTTGAGAAGTTTGGGACTTAGTGGTGAAAAGCACAGGTTTACCCACCCATTCAGACATGGGTTCAAATCATGATGCTGTTACTGTCTTGCCTCAGAACAATTAATTTACTCTTCTCTCTTCTAACCTGTAAAGTGGGATCATGACACTTCCTTAGAGCTTATTTGTGAGAATAAAATAAAATAAATGAATGAATGGAAAGCATGTATCACAGAGCACAACCCGGAGTAGGTGATGGAGCCTGTCACTGACATTACTGACTGACCAGATTTTCGGGGTAGAGGGGGAAGAACTCTTGTTTAGGACTCAGAACATTCAGTTCTTCTGCAGGCTGAACAAGCTCAGAAGTCCCCAACCTCCCCAAACCCTGTGGAGATAATAATATCACTTTGCCTACCTTACCAAGTTGTGAAAATCAACAAAGTAATGGATGAGAAAGGCATGGTTAACTGTAAAGCATTATCCAAGTGGAAGATGACTTTTGGGGGGGTTTATTGAGGTATAATTCACATGCAATAAAGTCCATGCTTTTAAACTGTACAGTTAGATAAGTTATGATAAATGCCTTCAGTGGGGTAGACATGATCATTGTCAAGGTATAGAACTGTTCCATCACTCCAGAAAAATTCCCTCCTGCTCCTTTGCAGTAAATCCCCTTCCCCAATAACCAACCCTTGGCAACTACTAAGCGACTTTCGGTCCCTGGAGTTTTGTCTTTTGTAGAATGTTATATAAGTGGAATCACATGGTGTATAGTCTTCTGTCTGGCTTCTTTTATTTAGCATAATGATTTTGAGATTCACCCACATGCTTGTGTGTACAGGTAGTCTGTTCTTTTTATTATTGAATGATATGGCATTGTATGGTGCTAGAAACAGAACTGTGTCCTCCCTAAATTCATATGTTGAAGGTCTAAGCCCTACAGTATGATAGTAGGTGGAGATGGAGTCACTGGGAGATAATTAGGTTTACATGAGGTCATGGGGGTAGAGCTCTCATGATGAGATTAGTGCCCTTATAAGAAGGGACACCAGAGAGCTCTCTCTCTCCATGTCTCAGCTACATGTGGACATGGTGAGAAGGTGGCCATCTGCCAGGCAGGAAGAAAGCTCTCACCAGGACCCAACCATGCTGACACCCTGCTCTCAAACTCCTAGCCTCCTGAACTGTGAGAAAATAAATTTCCATCTTTTAAGCCACGCAGTCTGTGAATTTAGTTATGGGAGCCCGAGCTGATGAAGACATGTGGATAGAATTTTTAAAAAAAGAAATTATGGAATATTTCAAATATTTACATTTCTCATATTAATTCCTTTAACACATACCAAAACATTTGATTATAAATATACTGTTCACAAGATCATCACAAGATTAAACATTATGAATTCAGAGCTCTGAATTTGTAAGACATAAAATTTCAAGTGCTGCCATTGCCTTGACATCTCTGAGCCTCACAGGGCCCCAAATACCTCACCAGATGTGCCCCTCACACAGTGGGAAAAGGGTCCTCACCCAGCTAATTCCCCTACCAGTGGCATCAGCTTTGCCGCACAGGGTCCTTACTTCCCTACCAACCCAAGGAGTTATTCAGCAAACCAACACATCCTCCCACTGGAACCAGCGGTCACATCACTTTCTTGTCACTACAAAGCCTGCCTCTCACAGCTCCTGGTTGTTCACTCTGTTCCTGAGTGCAGTCCCCATGTGGCCCTGCAAGGTGCTGTGTCCTCTGCCCCCTGGGCTGTGAGTATATGTAATTAATAAACTTCTGCCAGTCTCATCAGTCCAGTGTAGGGCGTTGTACTGGGTTGGCCAAAAAGTTCGTTCAGTAACAACTTATGGAAAAGCCGAACAAACTTTTTGACCAAACCAATATATTTATTTAGGGCTGGGGATCCCTCCTTCACTAATGAGGTGAATGGGAGGTGATCAAAACAAGCACATAGTAGATTTTGTTGTTTGGTAACAGGATTTGAAGGTTAACATCCTCACTGGGCATCTTTCTTCAATCCTTTACTGTGGTTCAGTGAGGCTGTGCTGGGCCCCACTTGCAGATAAGGTTAAAAGGCTTAATGTGTGGCCTTATGAATAGGGACTCATGCACATGATTCTGAGAAGGGGTTGTCTCTATTTTGTATCCCTGCCCTTTCCAGAGGTCCAAGAAACCTCTAGACCAGGATTAGTCAGAAGCTGGGAAGATTTCTCCTGAGGAGAAATAAGAAAGGCCTTCATGGTGAAAGGAACATCATTAATGGAGAGAAAATGGTCCATTCTCTACTCATTAACAGGATATGATTCTAAACTGCCTTTACTTTTTCCAGTCCAGGAATCTCCTTACAGCAAGTCTGAATCTAGAGAGTATACCCCATGATCAAAGGGGTGTCTGCTCTAACCATCTGCTTGAAACTCTCCTCAACTCCCTGTCCTTCACTCCCAACTCTGGATTGGCATCCACAGGCTTCCTGGTGCCTGAGTTTTTCAGTGTTCTCCAGAGAAATAGAATCCACAGGAGGCACTTACATATATACATATAAGGAGGGAGAGACACAGATGGACAGACTGGTTTTAAGGAATTCGTTGACATGATTAGGGAAGTTGTCAAGTCCAAAATTTGAAGAGCATCAGGCTGGAAACCCATGGAAGAGCTGCTGTTGCAGTTCAAGTTCAAAGACTGTCTGTGGCAGAGCAACTGTAGACTTGGGGTTGGCTGTCTGAGACTGAATTGTTTCTGATTTTTATGTTTATCTTAGTATAGTTTTTAGCTCTTGTTATCATTGGCCCATTTGTTTATTAGTTTGGTTGCTCTCTTCGTTTTTTAAATTACTTTAAAATTTTTTTAATTTTAATAATTTTTAATTTTCTAATTTTATTTTTATTTATTCATTTCTTTCTTTCTTTCTTTTTCTCCCTTTTCTTTTGAGCTGTGTGGCTGACAGGGTCTTGGTGTTCTGGCCTGGTGTCTGGCCTAAACCTCTGAGGTGGGAGAGCCGAGTTCAAGATATTGGAACACTTGGCCCCATGTAATGTCAACCGTGAGAGCTCTCCCAGAGAACTGAATCTCAATGCTAAGACCCAGCTCCACCCAATGGCCAGCAAGCTCCAGTGCTGGACACCCTATGCCAAACAACTAGCAAGATAGGTATACAACCCCACCCATTAGCAGAGAGGCTGCCTCAAATCATAATAAGTCCACAGACACCCCAAAACACACCATCATAGGCAGCCCTGCCCACCAGAAAGACAAGATCCAGCCCCACCCACAAGAACACAGGCACCAGTCCCCCTCACCAGGAAACCTACACAAGCCACTGAAACAAACTTACACACTGGGGGCAGACACCAAAAACAATGGGAACTATGAACCTGCAGCCTGTGAAAAGGAGACCCCAAACACAGTAAGTTAAGTAAAATGGGAAGACAGAGAGATATGCTGCAGATGAAGGAGCAAGGTAAAAACCCACCAGACCTTAAAAATGAAGAGGAAATAGGCAGTCTACCTGAAAAAGAATTCAGAATAATGATAGTAAAGATGATCCAAAATCTTGGAAATAGAATGGAGAAAATACAAGAAATATTTAACAAGGACCTAGAAGAACTAAAGAGCAAACAAACAATGATGAAAAAACCAATAACTGAAGTTAAAAATTATTAGAAGGAATCAATAGCAGAATAACTGAGGCAGAAGAACAGGAAACTGACCTGGGGAATAAAATAGTGGAAATAACTACCGCAGAGCAGAATAAAGAAAAAACAATGAAAAGAATTGAGGACAGTCTCAGAGACCTCTGGGACAACATTACATGCAAAAACATTCGAATTATAGATGTCCCAGAAGAAGAAGAGAAAAAGAAAGGGACTGAGAAAATATTTGAGGAGATTATAGTTGAAAACTTCCCAAACATGGGAAAGGACATAGTCAATCAAGTCCAGGAAGCGCAGAGTCCCATACAGGATAAATCCAAGGAGAAACACTCCAAGACACGTATTAATCAAACTATCAAAAATTAAATACAAAGAACAAATATTAAAAGCAGCAAGGGAAAAACAACAAATAACATACAAGGGAACCACTATAAGGTTAACAGCTGATCTTTCAGCAGAAACTCTGAAAGCTAGAAGGGAGTGACAGGACATATTTAAAGTGATGAAAGGGAAAAACCTACAAGCTAGATTACTCTACCCAGCAAGGATGTCACTCAGATTCGATAGAGAAATTAAAACCTTACAGACAAGCAAAAGCTAAGAGAATTCAGCACCACCAGACCAGCTTTACAGCAAATGCTAAAGGAACTTCTCTAGGTAGGAAACACAAGAGAAGGAAAAGACCTACAATAACAAACCCAAAACAATTAAAAAAATGGGAATAGGAACATACATATCAAAAATTACCTTAAATGTAAGTGGATTAAATGCTCCAACCAAAAGACATAGACTGGTTGAATGGATATATAACCAAGACCCATATATATGCTGTCTACAGGAGACCCACTTCAGACCTAGGGACACATACAGACTGAAAGCAAGGGGATGGAAAAAGGTATTCCATGTGAATGGAAATCAAAAGAAAGCTGGAATAGCAATTCTCATATCAGACAAAAGAGACTTTAAAATAAAGACTATTACAAGAGACAAAGAAGGACACTACATAATCATCAAGGGATCAATCCAAGAAGAAGATATAACAATTGTAAATATTTATACACCCAACATAGGAGCACCTCAAAGCATAAGACAAATGCTAACAGCCATAAAAGGGGAAATCAACAGTAACACAATCATACTAGGGGACTTTAACACCCCACTTTCACCAATGGACACATCATCCAAAATGAAAATAAATAAGGAAACACAAGCTTTAAATGACACATTAAACAAGATGGACTTAATTGATATTTATAGGACATTCCATCCAAAAAAACCAGATTACACTTTCTTCTCAAGTGCTCATGGAACATGCTCCAGGATAGATTATATCTTGGGTCACAAATCAAGCCTTGGTAAATTTAAGAAAATTGAAATTGTATCAGGTATCTTTTCTGACCACAATGCTATGAGACTAGATATCAACTACAGGAAAAAACTGTAAAAAATACAAACACATGGAAGCTAAACAATACACTACTCAATAACCAAGAGATCACTGAAGATATCAAAGAGGAAATCAAAAAATACCTAGAAGCAAATGACAATGAAAACACAACCCAAAACCTATGGGATGCAGCAAAAAGCAGTTCTAAGAGGAAAGTTTATAGTAATACAATCCTAACTCAAGAAAAAAGAAATATCTCAAATAAACAACCTAACCTTACACCTAAAGCAATTAGAGAAAGAAGAACAAAAAACCCCCAAAGTTAGCAGAAGGAAAGAAATCATAAAGATCAGATCAGAAATAAATGGAAAAAAATGAAGGAAACAATAGCAAAGATCAATAAAACTAAAACCTTGTTCTCTGAGAAGATAAACAAAATTGATAAATCACTACACAGACTCATCAAGGAAAAAAGGGAGAAGACTCAAATCAACAGAATTAGAAATGAAAAAGGAGAAGTAACACCTGACACTGTAGAAATACAAAGAATCATGAGGGATTACTACAAGCAACTATATGCCAATAAAATGGACACCTGGAAGAAATGGACAAATTCTTAGAAAAGCACAATCTTCTTAGACTGAACCAGGAAGAAGTAGAAAATACAAACAGAACAATGACAAGCACTGAAATTGAGACTGTGATTAAAAATCTTCCAACAAACAAAAGCCAGATGGCTTCACACACAAATTCTATCAAACATTTAGAGAAAAGCTAACACTTATCCCTCTCAAACTCTTCCAGAATATAGCAGAGGAGGAACACTCCCAAACTCCTTCTATGTGGGCACCATCACAATGATACCAAAACCAGGCAAAGATCTCCCCAAAAAAGAATACAGACCAATATCACTGATGAACATGATACAAAAATCCTCAATAAAATACTAGCAAATAGAATCCAACAGCACGTTAAAAGGATCACACACCATGATCAAGTGGGGTTTATCCCAGGAGTGCAAGGATTCTTCAATATATGCAAATCAATCAATGTGATAAACCATATTAACAAACTGAAAGATAAAAACCACATGATAATCTCAATAGATGCAGAAAAAGCTTTCGACAAAATTCAACACAAGTTTATGATAAAAACTCTCCAGAAAGTAGGCATAGAGGGAACTTACCTCAACATAATAAAGGCCATATATGACAAACCCACAGCCAGCATCATTCTCAGTAGTGAAAAACTGAAACCATTTCCTCTAAAATCAGGAAAAAGACAAGGATGCCCATTCTCACCACTATTTTTCAACATAGTTTTGGAAGTGTTAGCCACAGCAGTCAGAACGAAAATGAAATAAAAGGAATCCAAATTGGAAAAGAAGTAAAACTGTTACTGTTTGCAGATGATGAGACACTATACATAGAGAATCCTAAAGATGCCACCAGAAAACTGCTAGAGCTAATCAATGAATTTGGTAAAGTAGCAGGATACAAAATTAATGCACAGAAATCTCTTGCATTCTTATACACTAATGATGAAAAATCTGAAAGAGAAATTAAGGAAACACTCCCATTTACCATTGCAACAAAAAGAATAAAATACCTAGGAATAAACCTACCTAAGTAGAAAAAAGACCTGTATGCAGAAAACTATAAGACACTAATGAAAGAAATTAAAGATGATACAAATAGATGGAGAGATATACCATGTTCTTGGATTGGAAGAATCAACATTGTGAAAATGACTCTACTACCCAAAGCAATCTACAGATTCAATGCAATCCCTATCAAACGACAATGGCATTTTTCACAGAACTAGAACAAAAAATTTCACAATTTGTATGGAAACACAAAAAACCCCGAATAGACAAAGCAATCTTGAGAAAGAAAAATGGAGATGGAGGCATCAGGCTCTCTTACTTCAGACTACACTACAAAGCTACAGTAAGCAAGACAGTATGGTACTGGCACAAAAACAGAAATATAGATAAATGGAACAGGATAGAAATCCCAGAGATAAGCCCAGGCACATATGGTCACCTTATCTTTGATAAGGGAGGCAAAACTGTACAATGGAGAAAAGACAGCCTCTTCAGTAAGTGGTGCTGGGAAAACTGGACAGCTACATGTAAAAGAATGAAATTAGAACACTTCTTAACACCATACACAAAAATAAACTCCAAATGGATTAAAGACCTAAATGTAAGGCCCGACACTATCAAACTCTTAGAGGAAAACACAGGAAGAATACTCTCTGAGATAAATCACAACAAGATCCTTTTTGACCCACTTCCTAGAGAAATGGAAATAAAAACAAAAATTAAAAAATGGGACCTAATGAAATTTAAAAGCTTTTGCACAGCAAAGGAAACCATAAACAAGATGAGAGGACAACCCTCAGAATGGAGAAAATATTTGCAAATTAAGCAACCGACAAAGGGTTAACCTCCAAAATATACAAGCAGCTCAATATCAAATAAACAAACAACCCAATCCAAAAATGGGCAGAAGACCTAAATAGACATTTCTCCAAAGAAGATACACAGATTGCCAAACAAACACATGAAAGGATGCTCAATACCACTAATCATTAGAGAAATGCAAATCAAAACTACAATGAAATATCACCTCACACCAGTCAGAATGGCCATCATCAAAAAATCTACAAACAGTAAATGCTAGAGAAGGTGTGGAGAAAATGGAACACTCTTGCACTCTTGGTGGGAATGTAAATTGATATAGCCACTATGGAGAACAGTATGGAGGTTCGTTAAAAAGCTAAAAATAGAACTATCATATTACCCAGCAATCCCACTACTGGGCATATGCCCTGACAAAACCATAATTCAAAAAGAGTCATGTATCAAAATGTTCATTGCAGCAGTATTTACAATAGCCAGGACATGGAAGCAACCTAAGTGTCCATCAACAGATGAATGCATAAAGACGATGTGGCACATATATACAATGGAATATTACTCAGCCATAAAAAGAAATGAAATTGAGTTATTTGTAGTGAGGTGGATGGACCTAGAGTGTGTCATACAGAGTGAAGTAAATACCATATGCTAACACATATATATTGAATATAAAAAAAAAGTTTCTGATGAACCTAGGAGCAGGACAGGAATAAAGACAGAGAAGTAGAGAGTGGACATGAGGACATGGGGAGGGAGAAGTGTAAGCTGGGACGAAGTAAGAGAGTAGCACTTACATATATACACTTCCAAATGTAAAATAGATAGCTAGTGGGAAGCAGCTACATAGCACGGGGAGATCAGCTTGGTGCTTTGTGACCACCTAGATGGTTGGGATAGGGAGTGCAGGAGGGAGACACAAGAGGGAGGGGATATGGTGATATATTTATACGTATAGCTGATTCACTTTGTTATACAGCAGAAACTAACACAACATTGTAAAGCAATTACACTCCAATAGAGATGTTTTAAAAAATGTTAATCTCATCCTCCAAAACACCCTCCCAGAAACATCCAGAATAATGTTTGACCAAATATCTGGACACCGGGCCCGTGCCAGCTTGATATATAAAAGTAACCTTTAGAGTCGCCATGCCGAGCTTCTGAGCACAGGCAGAGGAAGTCACACGACAGCATTGCCTGGATTTACTTAAATCAGAATCTTAAAATGGCCTCTCTACAGCCTGTCTTATGTCCCAAGAAGAATGTAAACTCTCTTCTTGGACTGTCCACTCCCTTCTTCACTGTCATTCTCCCCCGATGTGCCTACCTTGTACGTCCTGGAGGACACAGGGACTCAGATGTGAACTGGCCTCTCTGTCCACTGCCCACCTAAGTACCCACCTGTATTTGTACCAACATTTTTGCTCTTGCAGGTGGTTACAATAAGGAAGCATCTCTCCTTTTACCAGAAGACGGTCCCCCCACTAGGGCTCTGGGTCTCCTCCCCTCTCTTCTTCTCAAGGACCTGACTCTTCTGTTGGCCCCTTCCTCTCCTCCATCATCATCAACCTCTCTCTACACAATCTTTCTCACCAATGTGCACATGGGCTTGAGGATTCCCCAATGTAAAATAGCCTCACTGGATGCCATCTCCTCCAGTTGTGCTCCATTTCTCTGCTCCCAGCATAACCAGACTTCCTGAAAAGCTTCTCTACTCACCTGTCTTCACTCCTCAACAGTTCCACTCTGGTTTCTGCCTTCACCCCTCACCCCCCCAAAAGAACTTCTCTCTGAGTCTCCAGTCATCCCCATGTCCCCATGGTGGGTGGCCTCCCTCAGCATCCTGCACAGCTCACCACCCACTCTCTTTGAAACATTTTGTTCTGGCTTTGGACTATTTTGGTTTCTTCCTACCTCACTGGCTGCTTCCCCTCCATCTCCCTTGCTCTTTTCTACCTTACCTCTAGAGTTTGAGAATTTGAGATTAGGCCTGGGTATCCTGTTCTTTCTCCCTTCAATGTTTTCTTAGGTGGCATCATCTTTTCTTTTAGACTTAAATATCATCTTTCAGATGAAGATTCCCAGAAGTATATCTCCAGCCAGATCTTTCCTCTGAGCTCCAGACTCACATCCCAAACTATCCGAATTTTTATTCATATATCTCATATTTCAAACTTTATATGTCTGTATCTTGGTTTCTTCAAAGCCTGCCCCCATGCCCTAATTCTGAAAATGACACTACCAACCACCCAGTAATTGGAGTCACAAACATGTGGGGTGCTGTGATTCCTCGTTTCCCCTATTACAGTCCATCCTCCAAGTTTGTCGCATGGCTCAATTCCACTCGCTTTGCCCCATTCCAACTCCCACTACCTTAGTCCAGGAAAAGCTTCTTTGGAGGAGCCTGCAAAGCCACCACTCAGCTTGCTTCCACTCCTACCCTCTTACAGTCCATATTTAACACAGCAATGACATAGTTTTAATTATGTATATATGATCACGTCCCTCTTCTGGTAAAAATTTCCAATGGCCTCCCACTGTAATGATGATAAAATTCAAATCCCTGACATAGCCTGCATGGGCTGATGCTAATCTGCCTCTCCCTGTTATCCGTGCCACTGCTTCTTATGCTCTGGCCACATTGGCTGTGTTCCCAGCTTGGGACCACAATACTTGAATCCTTTCCCAGCTCAGATTTTCTCATGCTCTTCCCCTCCTGGAAGGCTCTTTCATCGATACTTCAAATGGGTTTTTCCTTAGAGTGCAAGTCTCAGCTTAATTTTCACCTCTGCTCCCCTCTTTCCAAAGAAGACCCTACCCCTCATGGTCCTTCTTCTAACCACCTAGATTATTTCCATCATAACACCATGCTTTGTAATTTTTTATACATTTTGGGGAGTCCAAATCCTCCATTATAAAGTCATCTCTGTGAGAGCAGGGCTCTGTCTGTGTCGCTCCTTCCCGTGTTCCTGGAATCCCCAAGTGTCTGGCCCAGGGCAGGTGCTCACACATCCTTAAGAAGTTTGCAATTCAGGGCAGTGTTGGGGGTGCAGGAGGATTTGACAGAAGGTGTGTTTTCCTCCAGGCTCTGTGCTGGAGGGCTGTGTCACCTTGGACAAACTACTTCCTTTTTCTAGGCTCAAACGTCTAAGTGTATGGCAGACACAAAACAACACATATCCTAAAGAACTGAGCAAATTGCAAGGAAGGGATGAGTTGTTCATGTGGAGAGGGGGCCTGTACTTTTTAATCTCCTTGACTTCCTTGGAATAATAGCATCTGAGAAGTTGACACATTTACTGCACTGATGCTACAGATATTCTGATATATGATATGGAAGAGATCTGTGTATCCTTGTAATACAGTCATCTGTAATCCCATTGTGTGCACTGGTGTTCTCCCTTTCTTATTATTGTAGTAAATTACAAAGATGATATTTGTGATCTTTTGGGACTGGCAGAAGCCACAAATATTTGTGCTTGTTTACTTTATCCCTGATGGTAATCAGTAGAAAACCCTTCCCAGGATTCTGGGCCCCAAATCCAAATGCACCAGGCTGTTCATATTTGTTAAAACTCTCCTCTTTAAACTTCACTAAACACAAGGTACAGAAAACTGATGGAAAGTTTTAGGGACAAGAGATCGGAAAAGCCAGGACACCAAATAATATCATTGCTTCGAGAAAAGGAAGGATAATCTTCAGAAGTTTCTGAGAGACAGAATTAAGAATCAGGGAGAAAAAGACTTCGAGTGCTAAAGCAAATGATTTTAATTGAACCCTTTACTTCAGATATTCTTATTTCTGCTGGAGCTTATCAAGCTAAAGCAAGATGTTAAGCACATTCTTTAAAGTTTATGTAAGAGCTAAGCTTCCTTTTGGATTTTTTTTGGGCGTCATTCAGGATGAATGGGGTCAAGGAGAGGAGGGGTTTTGTTAAAGAGATGGGAGAGAGAGGTGTACTTGCTGAGAAAATGGGGTCAAATATCATCCCAGATTTTTTTTTGTCTGCCCAACAAAGATTTTCCCAGAGATCCTCAGCCTAGAGTTAAAAATGGGGTCACAATTTTGTTATAAAACAGTATTTCCCGGGATCTGCCTTCCTCTGCTAAATGGGAAATCCAGCCCCTCTCGGATTCCTGCAAAAGGGTATGTGGGGTGCCCACATGTGCCCTGGGAGTCGTTTGCTTGATTCCCTGATGCCTCTAGCATTTTCCTCCTCTCCCGCTGAGGCATTCTTATGGTTGCTGTACATAAAGAAGGCTTAGACCTAAAAGCGATCCATCCGGGGAAGCCATTAGCTTTCCCAAGTCTTTCGAAGCATCCACGGTGGTTTGAGGCTGTATGTGGCCAAGACGTGGTGTTGTAGGAAGAGCACAGCTTTTGGAGTCAGATAGACCTGAGTTCAGGCTTACGTCTGCCACTGACTAGTTGTATAAGGCCCTTGAGCAAGTGACTCAGCCTCTCTGAGACTCCATCGAACCTTGAAGGGTCTTGTCACCTCTTCCACCAAAGAGCTTCTCTGTTGCTGATTCACAGGGGTAGAAAGGAAACCCCCTCTCTCTGCCTTACACACTCCTTTATGGCAGCCCTTGTGTTCTAGGGCTCTGGCCCCCATGCGGGGGCTCGGTTACTGCACCTTCTGGTGACCAAGTCCAAGGAATATTTCAAATCATTTCCCTTTCTTTGCCTCTTTCAAGCCTGTATGCCTGCTCACTCTCTTGTCTGAGCGTGAGGTCTTCCTAGCAGGCTCCCGGCTCCTTATAAACTCTGGAGATGCTTCCTCCATTGATCTTCAAAACTCTCAAGTTCTATCTGCAACCCAAGTAAGCATCACTTCAGTTCAAGCTGAGGTCCCACTCACACTAACACTTATATTTCTATTTCATCTTTCTAAGTGTGCTCAAAAGCTTTATTGAGCAAAGAGCAACAATGCAGGTATTGAATTAGCAGAGAGCAGCTGTGGTTACCTGAGCTGGAACTTATGTGCTCACAGGCCGATGTTGGAGATGATCTGAAGGGCAGACTAGGCCAGGTTCCCTCATAGCGCTGTTTGCTTCCTCTTCGGCGACGCTCCAATGCTGAGTTGGAAAGCTCCCAAAGAGGAGGAAGGAAATTGGAGAAATGAAAGAAGAGTTTTTACATAAAATTTAAAAGATGTACAGGTACTTCAAGGCCACTCTTCATTTTCTGGATGCTCAGTGTTGAGTAGCACAAAGTCTTAAATTCTGTTGGTCCTACAGGCCAGGCAGACATAAACCTGGGAAAGGGGAAAGAGGGCCTTTCTTGTCTCAGGGCTGTCACTGAGCTACTGAGCTGGGTGATTGCACCACAGGAAAAGAGCAAGATAGGTCCCCCTTTGTACAGACCACCCTCGCACACTCCACACATTCCGTGTCCCTCCACTGCCTGTGTGGTATTGTAACCTCTTCCCAACCTGGCCTCCTATTTTGGAGTATTTGGCCCACCTGCTTTCTGCACACTCTCTCACTGCACACACAGTATCTGCAAACGTGTCCTGCTCCCTCACCTCTGTTCCCTTTATAATTACCCTGTTGTTCTTCCCTCATGGAATGAATGCCTTCCTCCTACCCTGTCTGTCAAAATCCGACTCATTCAGCAGGTGGCCCAGCTTAAGTGTGCCACAAAAGTGTGCCTCTGCCTAGCCAAAAGTGGCCTGTCATGTGTCTGTGTCCCCCCATAGCACCTTGTCCTCCTGCCAGAGAACCTGCTTCCATATGTCAGAGTTATTAGTACCATGTCTTGTCTTATCCTCTAGTTGTAAAGTCTTTGAAAGTGGCTATTTATCTTATTCATTTTTTAAAAATTGAAGTTTGGTTGATTTACAATGTAGTGTTAATTTCAGGTATACAGCAAAGGGATTCAGTTCTTCTTATCTCTCTATCTCTCTATCTATCCATCTATCATCTATCTATATCTATCTATCTATTATCTATCTATCATCATCTATATCTATCTATCACCTATCTATATCTATCTATCATCTATCTATCTATATCTATTTATCTATCTATCATCTATCTATTATCTATCATCATCTATATCTATCTACCTATCTATCAACTATATCTATCTAATTATCTATCTATTATCTGTTATCTATCTATTTATCATCATCATCTATATATATCTATCATCTATCTATCATCTATCTCTCTCTATCATCTACATATATCTATCTACCTATCATCTATCTATCTACATCTATCTATCATCTATTTATCTATTCTTTTTCAGATTCTTTTCCATTATAGGTTATTACAAGACACTGAGTATAGTTCCCTGTGCTATACAATAGGTCTTTGTTGTTTATTTTATATATAGTAGTTCGTATCTGTTAATCCCAAACTCCTAACTCCTCCCTCCCTCTCCCTTCCCCTTTGGTAATCATAAGTTTGTTTTCTATGTCTGTGAGTATATTTCTGTTTTGTAAATAAGTTCATTTGAATAATTTTTTTTAGATTCCACATATAAGTTATACCATATGATATTTATCTTTCTCTGTCAGACTTACTTCACTTAGCATGATACTCTCTAGGTCCATCCATGTTGCTGCAAATGGCATTATTTCATTCTTTTTTATGGCTGAGTAATATTCCCTTGTATATATGTACCACATCTTCTTTATCCATTTATCTGTTGTAGACATTTAGGTTGTTTCCATGTCTTGGCTATTGTTTTTTTTTTTTTTTACATCTTTATTGGAGTCTAATTGCTTTACAACAGTGTGTTAGTTTCTGCTTTATAACAAAGTGAATCAGTTATACATATACATATGTTCCCATATCTCTTCCCTCTTGTGTCTCCCTCCCTCCCACCCTCCCTATCCCACCTCTCTAGGTGGTCACAAAGCACCAAGTTGATCTCCCTGTGCTATGCGGCTGCTTACCACTAGCTATCTATTTTACGTTTGGTAGTGTATATATGTCCATGCCACTCTCTCACTTTGTCACAGCTTACCCTTCCCCCTCCCCATATCCTCAAGTCCATTCTCTAGTAGGTCTGTGTCTTTATTCCTGTATTACCCCTAGGTTCTTCATGACATTTTTTTTTCTTAGATTCCATATATATGTGTTAGCATATGGTATTTGTCTTTCTCTTTCTGACTTACTTCACTCTGTATGACAGACTCTAGGTCCATCCACCTCACTACAAATAACTCAATTTCGTTTCTTTTTATGGCTGAGTAATATTCCATTGTATATATGTGCCACATCTCCTTTATCCATTCATCCGATGATGGACACTTAGGTTGCTTCCACATTCTGGCTATTGTAAATAGAGCTGCAGTGAACATTTTGGTACATGATTCTTTTTGAATTATGGTTTTCTCAGGGTATATGCCCAGTAGTGGGATTGCTGGGTCATATGGTAGTTCTATTTGTAGTTTTTTAAGGAACCTCCATACTGTTCTCCATAGTGGCTGTACCAATTCACATTCCCACCAGCAGTGCAAGAGTGTTCCCTTTTCTCCACACCCTCTCCAGCATTTATTGTTTCTAGAATTTTTGATGATGGCCATTCTGACCGGTGTGAGATGATATCTCATTGTAGTATTGATTTGCATTTCTCTAATGATTAATAATGTTGTGCATTCTTTCATGTGTTTGTTGGCAATCTGATTATCTTCTTTGGAGAAATGTCTATTTAGATCTTCTGCCCATTTTTGGATTGGGTTGTTTGTTTTTTTGTTATTGAGCTGCATGAGCTGCTTGTAAATTTTGGAGATTAACCCTTTGTCAGTTGCTTCGTTTGCAAATATTTTCTCCATTCTGAGGGTTGTCTTCTCATCTTGTTTATGGTTTCCTTTGCTATGCAAAAGCTTTGAAGTTTCATTAGGTCCCATTTGTTTATCTTTGTTTTTATTTCCATTTCTCTAGGAGGTGGGTCAAAAAGAATCTTGCTGTGATTTATGACAGAGTGTTCTGCCTATGTTTTCCTCTAAGAGTTTGATAGTGTCTGGCCTTACATTTAGATCTTTAATCCATTTTGAGCTTATTTTTGTGTATGGTCTTAGGGAGTGTTCTAATCTCATACTTTTACATGTACCTGTCCAGTTTTCCCAGCAACACTTATTGAAGAGGCTGTCCTTTCTCCACTGTACATTCCTGCCTCCTTTATCAAAGATAAGGTGACCATATGTGTGTGGGTTTATCTCTGGGCTTTCTATCCTGTTCCATTGATCTATATTTCTGTTTTTGTGCCAGTACCATACTGTCTTGATTACTGTAGCTTTGTAGTATAGTCTGAAGTCAGGGAGCCTGATTCCTCCAGCTCTGTTTTTCGTTCTCAAGATTGCTTTGGCTATTCTGGGTCTTTTGTGTTTCCATACAAATTGTGAAAGTTTTTGTTCTAGTTCTGTCAAAAATGCCAGTGGTAGTTTGATAGGGATTGCATTGAATCTGTAGATTGCTTTGGGTAGTAGAGTCATTTTCACAATGTTGATTCTTCCAATCCAAGAACATGGTATATCTCTCCATCTATTTGTATCATCTTTAATTTCTTTCATCAGTGTCTTATTATTTTCTGCATACAGGTCTTTTGTCTTCTTAGGTAGGTTAATTCCTGGATATTTTACTCTTTTTGTTGCAATGGTAAATGGGAGTGTTTTCTTGATTTCGCTTTCATATTTTTCATCACTAGTGTATAGGAATGCCAGAGATTTCTGTTCATTAATTTTGTATCCTGCTACTTTACCAAATTCATTGATTAGCTCTAGTAGTTTTCTGGTAGCACCTTTAGGATTCTCTATGCACAGTATCATGTCATCTGCAAACAGTGACAGCCTTACTTCTTCTTTTCCAATTTGGATTCCTTTTATTTCCTTTTCTTCTCTGATTGCTGTGGCTAAAACTTCCAAAACTAGGTTGAATAAGAGTGGTGAGAGTGGGCAACCTTGTCTTGTTCCTGATCTTAGTGGAAATGGTTTCAGTTTTTCACCATCGAGGACAATGTTGGATGTGGGTTTGTCATATATGGCCTTTATTATGTTGAGGAAAGTTCCCTCTATGCCTACTTTCTGGAGGGTTTTTATCATAAATGGGTGTTGAATTTTGTCAAAAGCTTTCTCTGCATCTATTGAGATGACCATATGGTTTTTCTCCTTCAATTTGTTAATATGGTGTATCACATTGATTGATTTGCATATATTGAAGAATCCTTGCATTCCTGGAATAAACCCCACCTGGTCATGGTGTATGATCCTCTTAATGTGCTGTTGGATTCTGTTTGCTATTATTTTGTTGAGGATTTTTGCATCTATGTTCATCAGTGATATTGGCCTGTAGTTTTCTTTCTTTTTGACATCCTGTCTGGTTTTCGTATCAGGGAGATTGTGGCCTCATAGAATGAGTTTGCGAGTGTTCCTCCCTCTGCTATATTTTGGAAGACTTTGAGAAGGATAGGTGTTAGCTCTTCTCTAAATGTTTGATAGAATTCGCCTCTGAAGCCATCTAGTCCTGGGCTTTTGTTGGTTGGAAGATTTTTAATCACAGTTTCAATTTCAGTGCTTGTGATTGGTCTGTTCATATTTTCTATTTCTTCCTGGTTCAGTCTTGGCAGGTTGTGCATTTCTAAGAATTGGTCCATTTCTTCCAGGCTGTCCATTTTATTGGCATAGAGTTGCTTGTAGTAATCTCTCATGATCCTTTGTATTTCTGCAGTGTCAGTTGTTACTTCTCCTTTTTCATTTCTAATTCTATTGATTTGAGTCTTCTCCCTTTTTTTCTTGATGAGTCTGGCTAATGGTTTATCAATTTTGTTTATCTTCTCAAATAACCAGCTTTTAGTTTTATTGATCTTTGTTATGGTTTCCTTCATTTCTTTTTCATTTATTTCTGATCTGATCTTTATGATTTCTTTCCTTCTGCTAACTTTGGGGTTTTTTGTTCTTCTTTCTCTAATAAGTTTAGGTTGTTTATTTGAGATGTTTCTTGTTACTTAAGGTAGGATTGTATTGCTATAAACTTCCCTCTTAGCACTGCTTTTGCTGCATCCCATAGGTTTTGGGTCATTGTGTTTTAATTGTCATTTGTTTCTAGGTATTTTTTGATTTCCTCTTTGATATCTTCAGTGATCTCTTGGTTATTACACAGTGTGTTGTTTAGCCTCCATGTGTTTTTGTTTCTGACAGATTTTTTTCCTGTAATTGATAACTAGTCTCATAGCATTGTGCTCAGAAAAGATACTTGATATGATTTCTATTTTCTTAAATTTACCAAGGCTTGAATTGTGACCCAAGATATGATCTATCCTGGAGCATGTTCCATGAGCACTTGAGAAGAATGTGTAATCTGTTTTTTTTTTGGATGGAATGTCCTATAAATATCAATTAAGTCCATCCTGTTTAATGTGTCATTTGAAGCTTGTGTTTCCTTATTTATTTTCATTTTGGATGATGTGTCCATTGGTGAAAGTGGGGTGTTAAAGTCCCCTACTATGAATGTGTTACTGTTGATTTCCCATTTTATGGCTATTAGTATTTGCCTTATGTATTGAGGTGCTCCTATGTTGGGTGCATAAATATTTATAATTGTTATATCTACTTCTTGGATTGATCCCTTGATCATTATGTAGTGTCCTTCTTTGTCTCTTGTAATAGTCTTTATTTTAAAGTCTATTTTGTCTGATATGAGAATTGCTACTCCAGCTTTCTTTTGGTGTCCATTTGCATGGAATATCATTTTCCATCCCCTTGCTTTCAGTCTGTACCTGTCTCTAGGTCTGAAGTGGGTCTCTTGTAGACAGCATATATATGGGTCTTGTTTTTGTATCCATTCAGCCAGTCTGTGTCTTTTGGTGGGAGCACTTAATCCATTTACATGTAAGGAAATTATCGATACGTACATTCCTATTCCCATTTTCTTAATTGTTTTGGGTTTGTTATTGTAGGTCTTTTCCTTCTCTTGTGTTTCTTGCTGGAGAAGGTCCTTTAGCATTTGTTGTAAAGCTGGTTTGGTGGTGCTGAACTCTCTCAGCTTTTGCTTGTCTGTAAAGCTTTTAATTTCTCCATCAAATCTGAATGAGATCCTTCCTGGGTAGAGTAATCTTGGTTGTAGGTTTTTCTCCTTCATCACTTTAAATATGTCCTGCCAGTCCCTTCTGGCTTGCAGAGTTTTTGCTGAAAGATCAGCTGTTAACCTTATGGGGATTCCCTTGTGTGTTATTTGTTGTTTTTCCCTTGCTGCTTTTAATATGTTTTCTTTGTATTTAATTTTCGACAGTTTGATTAATATGTGTCTTGGCGTGTTTCTCCTTGGATTAACCCTGTATGGGACTCACTGTGCTTCCTGGACCTGATTAACTATTTTTTTCCCATATTAGGGAAGTTTTCAACTACAATCTCTTCAAATATTTTCTCAGTCCCTTTCTTTTTCTCTTCTTCTGGAACCCCTATAATTCGAATGTTGGTGTGTTTAATGTTGTCCCAGAAGTCTCTGAGACTGTCCTCAGTTCTTTTCATTCTCTTTTCTTTATTCTGCTCTGCAGTAGTTATTTCCACTATTTCATCTTCCAGGTCACTTATCCGTTCTTCTGCCTCAGTTATTCTGCTATTGATCCCTTCTAGAGTATTTTTAATTTCATTTATTGTGTTGTTCATCATTGCTTGTTTCATCTTTAGTTCTTCTAGGTCCTTGTTAAATGTTTCTTGCATTTTCTCTATTCTATTTCCAAGATTTTCGATCATCTTTACTATCATTATTCTGAATTCTTTTTCAGGTAGACTGCCTATTTCCTCTTCTTTTGTTAGGTCTGGTGGGTTTTTATCATGCTCCTTCACCTGCTGTGTGTTTTTCTGTCTTCTCATTTTGCTTATCTTACTGTGTTTGGGGTCTCCTTTTTGCAGGCTGCAGGTTTGTAGTTCCTGTTGTTTTTTGTGTCTGTCCCCAGTGGCTAAAGTTGGTTTAGTGGGTTGTGTAGGCTTCCTGGTGGAGGGGGCTAGTGCCTGTGTTCTGGTGGATGAGGCTAGATCTTGCCTTTCTGGTGGGCAGGTCCACGTCTGGTGGTGTGTTTTGTGGTGTCTGTGGACTTATTATGGTTTGAGGCAGCCTCTATGCTAATGGGTGGCGTTGTGTTCCTGACTTGCTAGTTGTTTGGCATAGGGTGTCCAGCACTGTAGTTTGCTGGTCGTTGAGTGAAGTTGGGTGTTGGTGTTGAGATGGAGATCTCTGGGAGAATTTTGCCGTTTGATATTACATGGAGCTGGGAGGTCTCTTGTGGACCAGTGTCCTGTACTTGGCTCTCCCACCTCAGAGGCACAGCACTGACTCCTGGCTGTAGCACCAAGAGCCTTTCATCCACATGGCTCAGAATTAAAGGGAGAAAAAGTAGAAAGAAAGAAAGAAAGAGGATAAAAGAAAATAAAATAAAGTAAGATAAAATAGAATAGTTATTAAAATAAAAAATTATTAAGAAAAATATTTTTTTAATATTAAAAAAAATCGGATGGATAGAACCCTAGGACAAATGGTGAAAGCAAAACTCTACAGACAAAATGTCACACAGAAGCATACACATACACCCTCACCAAAAGAGGAAAAGGGGAAAAAATCATAAATATTGCTCTCAAAGTCCACCTCCTCAATTTGGGATGATTCGTTGTCTATTCAGGTATCCCACAGATGCAGGTACATCAAGTTGATTGTGGATATTTAATCCTCTGCTCCTGAAGCTGCTGGGAGAAATTTCCTTTCTGTTCTTTGTTCGCACAGCTGCTGGGGTTCAGCTTTGGATTTGGCCCCGCCTCTGCGTGTAGGTTGCCTGAGGGCGTCTGTTCTTCACTCAGACAGGACGGGGTTAAAGGAGCCGCTGATTCGGGCGCTCTGGCTCACTCAGGCCGGCGCGGCGGGCGGGGGGGGGGGGCGGAGGGAGGGAGGGAGGGCGGGGCACGGAGGGTGGGGCGAGCCTGCGCGGGAGAGGCCGGCGTGACGTTGCACCAGCCTGAGGCGCGCCGTGCGTTCTCTGGGGGAAGTTGTCCCTGGAGCACGGGACCCTGGCAGTGGCGGGCTGCACAGGCTCCCGGGAGGGGAGGTTTGGAGAGTGACCTGTGCTCACACACACGCTTCTTGGTGGCGGCAGGAGCAGTTTTAGCGTCTCATGCCCTTCTCTGGGGTCCGCGGCTGCGGCTCGCGCGCAACAAAGAGGGAAGAAAAAGTCTCTTGTCTCTTCGGCAGCTCCAGACTTTTCCCCGGACTCCCTCCCGGCTAGCCGTGGCGCACTAACCCCTTCAGGCTGTGTTCACGCCGCCAACCCCAGTCCTCTCCCTGGCTCCGACCGAAGCCGGAGCCTTGGCTCCGAGCCCCGCCCGCCCGCCCCGGCGTGTGAACGCTTTTCGGCCTGGTGAGTGCTGGTCGGCACTGATCCTCTGTGTGGGAATCTCTCCGCTTTGCCCTCCGCACTCCGCTTCCCTCCTCCGCCACCTGCAGTCTCCGCCCGCGAGAGGACGTGTGTGTGTGTGTGTGTGTGTGTGTGTGTGTGTGTGTGTGTGTGTGTGTGTGTGTGTGTGTGTGTGTGTGTGTGTGTGTGTGTGTGTGTGTGTGTGTGTGTGTGTGTGTGTGTGTGTGTGTGTGTGTGTGTGTGTGTGTGTGTGTTGCGGAGCTCCAGACGCGCAGGCTCAGTGGCTCACGGGGACCGGGGCACGAACCTGCGTCCCCTGCACCGGCAGGCGGACTCCCAACCACTGCGCCACCAGGGAAGCCCCCGTCCCTATTCTTTTGTCTCTGCTTTTTCTTTTTTCTTTTGCCCTACCCCGCTACGTGGGGAGTTTCTTGCCTTTTGGGAGGTCTGAGGTCTTCTGCCAGCGTTCAGTAGGTGTTCTGTAGGAGTTTTTCCACGTGTAGATGTATTTCTGATATCTGTGGGGAGGAAGGTGATATCCGCGTCTTACTCTTCCGCCATCTTTCCCGCCCCTTCCTTGGCTATTGTTGATAGTGCTACTATGAACATTGGGGTGCATGTATCTTTTAGAATCAGACTTTTCGTCTTTTCCGGGTATATGCCTTATTCATTTTTTGCAGGTTAACTTGTACATTGTTCCGCTCATAGTAGGTGCTTAAAACATCTATTTAGTTGAATAATTTGCCCCAGGCTATGAAAACACACTAATTAATGACTCCAGAAGGCTAGACCATGCAGTGCATCTGAATTTGCATTGTCCTAAGGGGTGGCCAAATTAGGGTGGGGACTCAGATTCTAGGGGCAGTTTAGACAGTAATACAAAATGAGTGGTTTGTCATAGTCACATAGAGTTAAGCTTGGATTCAATCCTTAAAAAAAAATCAGAGAGAAGAGGAAGAAACTTTAAGATGTATTTCAATCATTGATAAGAGTATTTGGGTTATGAATGATGATGTCCCAAATTGAATTGAAGGCTCATCTTTCATTCAGTTAATCAATAAGCATGAACTGGACAAATATTTAGTGGGTACCTCCTATGTGCTGTGCCTGCTGCATGTGGTTTGCAGGGATGACTGATGTGGGCACAGCCCCCGACCTCACAGGGTACACATAGGAGAATCTATAATGTACTGGGTACTTGTTGACTCTGGGCACATGACGATGATCAAAGCAAGTTCCAGCCACCTTGCTTCCTCACTTCCTGGGGGTGCCAGGGGAGAGACAGACAGATGACTTAACCTTTGATTTCACTGCAGTGTGACAAGGGCTGGGAAAAGAGTGAGCAAAGTTTGAGAAAGGGTGCTAACTGAGCCTAGGCTGTGGAGGGTCAGGGAGCTGCTCCTCAGCCTTGAGGGGTCACAGGGCATTCCTGGGGGTTGATGTCCAGTGAGCTTGCAGACTGGGTAATAGGAGAGAAAACACAGATGGAGATAAGCTTGGGTCCAAACCCCAGCTCTGTGAATGATGGTAGCTATGACTAGTATAGTAAGTCCCCTACATACGAACCTCCAAATTGTGAACTTCTACAAGTGCTTGGGCTTTTGTGTACTTTACTGTACAGTACTGTATAGAATACAGTAGTACAGTATCTTTATTTCAAGCCCAGAATGTCTGGAAGCAAGCATCAAAGCAGCAGTGATGTAGCTGGCACTGCTAAGAAGAGATTCATGATGCAGGTAATGGCAAGGGGATTTTCTTTATTTGAGGAGGCACCGTTAGTTTGTTTTTGTTTGTTTGTTTGTTTTTTTGGTTTTTTTGCGGTACGCGGGCCTCTCACTGTTGTGGCCTCTCCCGTTGCGGAGCACAGGCTCTGGACACGCAGGCTCAGCGGCCATGGCTCATGGGCCCAGCCGCTCCGCGGCATGTGGGATCCTCCCGGACCGGGGCACGAACCCGTGTCCCATGCATTGCCAGGTGGACTCTCAACCACTGCCCTACCAAGGAAGCCCGGCATTGTTAGTTTTTGAGGCACAGGACGCGAACATAAAATGGTACATGCAGGTTGCAGCAGCCGTTCAGAATGCAACCCAGTGTTACTGTGTCATCTATGACGAGAAAAAGAGAGTTACTACCCAGACATCACTGGATCATTTTTTCAAGAGGGTAGATAGAATTGAATCCAGCAAGGAACCAGAACCTGTGCCATCAACGTCAGGCGTGAGTGACATTGCAGCTTGCCCTCCGTCTCCTATTGTTGATAATCCTTCAGCTCTACCATCTCCCACCTCGTCTCCCCCCTCCAGTAACTCTTCTTGCCTGTTCACTCGATGCCAGCCCCTGGATGCCAGCCGTTGCACTGTACTACTGTACTTCTCAAGGTACTGTAGTATAAGATTTAAAATGTTTTCTTTATTTTTTGTGTTTGTTTTTTATGTACCTATTATTTGTGTGAAAAGTATTATAAATCTATTGCAGTACAGTACTATATAGCCACTTGTGTTAGTTGGGTACCTAAGCTAACTTTGTTGGACTTAGGAACAAATTGGACTTACGAACGTGCTCTGGGAGCAGAACTTGTTTGTATGTAGGGGACTTACTGTATTTTTATAACAACATGCTCAGGTGTATGAGTGAGCAGGCTACATTTGGGGAGTTCAGTTCAGCGTGATGGGGCGAAGAGTCTGAGGGGTTGGGATTGGAAATATTGCTGGAGAAATTTAGAGCTGCTAGTGTAATATTCTGCTTTTCTAACGTTTTATGGCAGTGACATCACAGTTTTGGGCCACATTGTTTTCTGTAGCATTAGCAGCATGCTGGGAAAGGCAGGTCCATCCTGTAAGAGTCCAGAACCGAGATCCCCTTAAGCCCCTGAGCTCCCATGGCTGTAACCTTGAGGAACAATGGCCTCCCAGACTGGAGGAGGCCTCACTGAAAACACACCCCACGTGCTTCTGCTTTGTCCCTGGTCACGTGGGGCAGAAGTGATCTGTGCTTGGTGTGCCACCATCGCCTTTCAGAGCCTGGCTGAGATGGCCATCCTCAGGTGACCTTGAGGATACTGTGTTTCTCTTTAGCTGTTTTGTCTTGGCTGTTCCCTATCTTTTGTTCCAAACTAATCTTGAGGGGGCCGGGGCTAGTATCACTGCAGGTTTCCTCCTCTCACATTACTGTCTACCATAGCTCACGGGCTCTCCTCTTTTTTACACATCAGAAATCTCTTGGGGTCATTTGTTCTCTGGGGAGAGGCAGGGTGACATTGGGGTGCCAATGCCAGCCCAGGAGTACTGAAACCACAAACGAATCTCGTGGACTGAGGAGACCCCTGAGAGTTCAGGGAGGAAGTGGGGGATGGAGAAGGCAGATGCTATTTGGTCCTGGTCACTGTGACAAAGAATTTTACATTTAGACTTTTGATGTGCTCTCCAAAGGAGGTTGTACTCATGATGATTTCTTCGGGATTAAAGTATAATCAATGTGTTGCTTAGTTTTTATTTTTTCATAGGTTTGCTCTGACCCCTCTCAGCTCCAAATGGAAGTGGCCCAAGTCTCTCCCAACCTATGCGTGGTTCCTTCCGGCTCACAGGTGGCTCTACTGAGCCTAATTCCTATCCAGGTGAGCGGTCACATGAGTACCCAGGTGAAACACCAGGAGGAACCTGATGTCAGGGTTGAAATGTTGGGTGAAGAAGAAAGGAAGAACAACCAGGATGAATGAGACATGAGGAAAAAATCTCCCATGCAGTTTTTTTCCTGCTTGTTTTTGCCTGAAGGTGCCCAGGCCATCTATCTTGGATGTCTGCCTCTGGTGTTCTCGAAGGATAGTTCTTGGGGCATCTGGTCTTTGCAGAGACCTGCTCAAGCCTAACAGAGCATTTGGCTCTTCACTAGACACTAGGTTTGGAAATCAGTGCATCTCTTAACCCTACGTGTTGCCGAGGTCCAGCCTTGACTATGTATAGATTAAAGCTAAATATTTGAAATGGGTACAAAGTAACTATTCCACCAGCATCATTAAGAAAATGTAGTCTTGTCCCACACTGATGAACCCCGAATGCAAGTCATTCATTTTAAAAGAGTCCATCTTGGTACCAAGACAGCTAAGGGGAAGTTTGGCCTCCTCACTCTTTTGTTTGCAGGGGCTGCAGCTGGGAATGAGGATTGAGCAGCCCAGCCCTAGGATGAGAGGCCTCTCATAGTTGACCAGAACCTAGGCTAGGAAGGAACCAGGCTGACCAACTGTCCTGGTTTGTCTGGGACCAAGGGGGTTCTTAGTAGGCAGGATTTTCATGGTTAAATCCAGGGAAATCCCAGGCAAACCAGGACAAGTTGGTCACCCTCGGGGACTCATAGAGCCTAGTCAACTCTAGGGTGATGGGACATGACACTTGGCCACACTGGGTCTCCATTTGTAGGTGTGGGAAGTGCTTGGTTGCAAAGCATGGTGGACTCAACCCAATTTTCCAGAGAAAGTTATTTATGTCTCATACTTGAAATAGTTCTGATTGGTTTATGGAATGCATCAAGTTGCCTCCTTTGTGATTTCTTCCTCTGGTAGGATTGTTTCTGCTGATGAAATGCCTCTCTGGGCATTTCTCAACAAGAATCCTTGTTGTTTTTCCCTGTCTGGACAGACAGGCAACCGCCTGTCATGCTCCTGCTTTCTGTCAGCCAGAATATTTCTGACTCTATCTCCACTGACCTCCACCTTTACTGGGAAGAACATCTATTTAAGCCTTGGAGATAAAAAAAATTTTCCTTAATTTTCCTTGCCTTCCAGAGGAAAAGGGGGTGTTGAGAGAAAAATAGCTAGGAAGGGGAGTGAGAGAGAAAAGTGAGGTCAAGTTCTTCCAATGAGTGTGCACTGAGAGCCTGGCAGGACGAGCACCCATGGAAGGAGGAGGCCTTTGGGAGACAGAGCCCAAATCCACGTCAGAGGGTTGTTCTGGCATCCTTTCTTTGCCCTAATTCCTTCCTTCTTTCTTTCTTTTTCTTTCCTTCCTTCCTTCTTTCTTTTTTCCTTTCTTTCTTTCTTTCTTTCTTTCTTTCTTTCTTTCTTTCTTTCTTTCTTTCTTTCTTCTCCTTCCTTCCTCCCTCCCTCCCTCCCTCCCTTCCTTCCTCCCTCCCTCCCTCCCTTCCTTCCTTCCTTCCTTCCTTCCTTCCTTCCTTCCTCCTTCCTTCCTTCCTTCCTTCCTTCCTTCCTTCTTTCTTTCTTTCTTTCTTTCTTTCTTTCTTTCTTTCTTTCTTTCTTTCTTTCTTTCTTTCTTTTTTCTTTTCTTTCTCTCTCTCTCTCTTTCCTTCTTAGCCTTTAACTTCGACACACTTCCTCTCCCTTCCCTTTTCCTTCATTTGTCAGTTGTGAGTATTTTGGTTTGACTCAAGAGAAACAGACAGCTGGTGGAGCCCTCATTGATTCAATAACACCAGGCTGTTTATGTTCACACTTTCCATCCTGCAAGGGGAGCGGGTGTGCAGGAAAGCAGCTCCATGTTCTGAGTCTTTGCGCTTTGGTGGCTGGGCTGTGGTGCGAATGGCCTTCTCCAAGTTCAAGGTCAAATTGGTGAGCCCTAGGGAGGTGTGTGCCAGGGGTGAACAGAGTGTGTTGCAGATAAATGTATTTATGTGCCTAGTGGGGGATCCAGTATTATGAATATTAAAAACGGTGGCAATAAAAAGGGTATGTAAAATGTGTATGAAGAAAAGGTGTATAAAAATTTGCCCTTATGCACGGAACTCTCTTTCTAAATGTCAAGCACAGAAAGCTACTACATAAAATCTTTGCAGTTGTTTTCTGCGTGTTTGTTCATGTGGAAAAAGTAAGGAGCAGCCGATGTCTTTGCATTGTGCTTTACAATGAGCACAGCACTCTCATCTATAAAAAAAAAAAAAAAAGTTGGGGGGGAGGACATGGGGGTGGCAGACAAGCGAAATCATTTGATATCTGGGATCATGCCAGATGGCTACCTTCAGAGGAGGCCAGGCCACCATGATTCCTTAGTGTGGGTGATTAGGGAGGGTAATGATTTGGGGGAAACTTCCAACAAGGATAACGTCATTATGAAATTCACCCATCTCAGCAGCAAATCGAGACCCGGCTTTCCCCTCCTCACTATTCTCAGGACCTCTCATGACCCTCAGAGCATTGTTCTCAGCCTTGGCTACACATTGGAATCATCTGGGAGCTTAAACAACTAGCATTGTCTGGAGTCCACCCCTGGAGGTTCTGATTTATTTGGTGTGGTGTGAGAACAGGGCATCAGGACTCTTGAAAGCTCCCCAGTTGACTGTAATGTAGAGCAGAATTTGAGAACTATTGTCTTAGAGTCTCAAAGTGTGGCCAGTCAGCCAGTACCCAGCATCACCTGGGAACTTGTTAGAAATGCAGGCTCTCAGGCCCCACCCCAGACGGAATCAGAATCTGCATTTTAATACAATTGCCAGGTGGTTCATGTGCACAGTAAAGGTTGAGAAAAGTGTCAGATCCTGTGTCTCTAGGCAGGTAGACTGGGCCAACAGCTTTGCTGAGCTGTTATATTAGTTAAAAGGTATAAAATGGTTAAAAGTGTGGGTTTTGAGGTCAGCTATACCTGGATTCAAACCCTGGGTCTTCTGCTTAATAGGTCTGAGGTATTGGGCAAGTCAGTGACCACTTGGTACCTCAGTTTCCTCACCTGTAAAATGGGGGCTATTTGCATACCTGTCTCCTAGGATGGCTATGAAGAGAAGCTACCTATGAAGTGCTTTCCATAGTGCCTGGCATGCAGCAAGGGCTATGTGTTAGCTGTCATTGCTACTACGAAGATGTGCTGATTTGTTAGAACTGAGGATTTTTATCAAACTTAAGTTCCTTGGAAAATCATACAGTGAGTGGATCGGAGAGAGGGTCCACTTTAGTTAAGCTATAATAATATTTTGTTTTGATTTTCTGATCATTTCTGAATTTCAGGCAAGTATTATCTGGGACTGGCCATTACTAAAAATGTAAACTTTCCTTCCCTGATAGTTTCAGAGATGTATTCTGGGAACTGGGTATTGGGACTTCAGAGAAAAATCACCTCCTTTGAGCTCTCCAGGTTATGGCCCCCTGGTGAGCCCATTCCCCCATCCCCAGGGCCAGCCAGCCTGCTTCTGGGAAGCTGCAGACATGCTTCCACTATATGGGAGCAGGCCCGGAACCAGCCTTGTGGTTCTTGGCCCAATAAAAAGAACGCAATCCTCAGCAGAGCCTGGCCTCAATGACTCACTGCTCTAAAAAATATAATTCATATATCTAGATGAGAGGTTCATATATTTGCTGGACACAGTTGCAATGAGTGGAGTGTTACTGACAGCCAATCAGAATCATTAGTCAAAAGTATGACCTCAATTCCAGCCAGTCAGGCTGTTCCCAGAAGACCTGGACCTTCCACAGGTTTCCTGTCATTTGTAACTCACTTGGAGGACATGGGTCAGGGACACAGGGAGAACAACCTGCTGGGGACTCTAGTTTCTTTTGCTTTGTAAACCTAGGGACATAACTGTTTGGAAAAGGGTTTTGCAAAGTGGAGCCAGGAGATACTACTTGGAAAAAGTGTTTTGTGTTTGCGGCGGTTGAGGACTGTTGCCTATTACATTCTTTTCATGGAGACCTAGCATGCAGTTAGCATATTAAAGACTTGGAGTGGTCATGCTATACAGAAAACTCTGCAGGGTTGTTTTACTCAAGTGTTTATAAAGATATGTGCTATGGATTCATATTTTAAAATAATGTCGATTGAACTTCTGGCTAATGTTTCACAGAACAAATTTTGGGAGCTGCTTAGAGAATTCTAAATTCTGCAGCAAGCAATGCCTGCTATTTATATTGCCTTCAGTCAATCAGCCAGTCAATCACTTAAGTTAACTCTAGGTTCTGGGGTTACTTTACAGGTCGTTATTAAAGAAGGCATTTCTGAGGAGGCTACATTTAAGCTGAACCTTGAAGGATGAGAAGGAACAAGCCTTATAATGAGCTGGGAATGAGCACAGCGGCTGCAGGAATGGAGTGAGCAGGACAATGACAGGTATGTAGACAGGAACTAGAAAATGCAGGGCCTTCTGGGCTCTAGTAAAATGCCTGGGTTTCCCCCCCTAGTTTGTTGAGAAACCATTGAAGGATTTCCAAGAAGAATGTGACATGACTTGGTTAATTTTAGAAATATAATTTTGCCTACTCAACAGAAGATGGTTTATAGAGAAACAAAATTAAAAGGGAGTAGGACAGATTATGTTTTTCAACTATGGCTGCAAACAATAACTTCCATCTCACATGCTCTTCTGGATCCTTCACAGGCTCCATCAGGAGATGAAGTCTAACTGTCCCCCCTGGAACCTAGGCAGGGTTTGACTTGTTTGTAATCAACAGAATGCAGCAGAAGTCCGACTCCCGTTACCTCCCAGGCAGCCATGCTGTGAGGAAGTCAAAACACATGAGAAGCTCCATGTACGTGCTCCAGTTGGCAGCCCCAGTCTTTGAGTTCTCCCAGCCCAAATGCCAGACATATGAGTGAACAAGGTTTTAGATGATTTTAGCTTCTGGTTGTCAAGGTATCATTGGCCTTTGCATCTTCCCAGCTGAGCCCCAGACCTCAGGGAGCAGAGACAAGTGTTCTTGCTGTGCCATTTCCAAATTCCTGATCAACAGAACTGTGAGCAAATTAAAGTGGTTGCTTTAAGCTGCTGAGTGTTGGGATAATTTGTTATGCAGCAATAGTAAGTAGAACAGGGGGCATAGGTAGGAGCCTGTTGCAATGGCTTGGGCAGGAGACGATACTGTCTTGAATTGAGGGTTGTCAATTCTCATCAACTATAGCTCACCCCAGGAACACAGCTGTATTTTAAAAAAGTTAGATTTATTACTTGCTGCAGCAAGGGAGTCTGCACACCATGGGGAAGCACGGAGTGTCCCAAAAGAAAGCAGGTAAGGAAGGGATACTTAGAAGGTTTGGGGGGGCTAGAGTTAGTCATAGATGGTTTCAGCAGGAATTGACCAGAATTTTTTATCTTGGAAGCTGCTGCAATGGTGAGTGGTCTTATCTTTAGAATTCATGAATCTGTACACAGATAGCATTAGTTTGTCTCTAAGATCAGTATCTGTTCTTAGAACATATGGGTCTGAATGGACTGGTGTTAGAAGGGTTTGTGGTTTACACAGTCTGGGATGTACATCATGGCTTGGTCTAGCACAGATTCTCTGTTTGTAAGTCAGGGTACATTTTGCAGGCTGTGGTTTCTATTTCAGTTCCAAATTCTCCTCAACATCTTTGCTGCCAGCTGTTCATTTTAAGAGTGAAATTGCAATTATGTTTAATAAGAGAAAGACTCCTGATCTTTAAGAGATACAAAGAGAAATATTGACAGTGCAAATTAGCAGTTCTCAAATGTTTTGGTCTCAGGATATCTATCTACTTAAAAGTTACTGAAGTGGTGGGATGAATTGGGAGATTGGGATTGATATATATACACTAATATGTATAAAATAAATAACTAATAAGAACCTGCTGTATAAAAAAAAAAAGATAAAAGTTACTGAAGAACCCAAAGGGCATTGTTTTAATGTGGGTTATAGCTATTGATATTCCCTATATTGGAAATAAAAACTTTAAAAAATTAAATATTTAATTAATAACATTTAATTACAGTTATTAATATATTTATAACACAAGTGACATTTTATGAAATATAATTATATTTAAAAAATTAGAAGAGTGCCATTATTTTACATTTTTTGCAAATCTTTTTTTTTTTTTGCAAATCTTTTGATGTTCTGGTTCACAGAAGGTGGCTGCATTCTCATATCAGCTTCTGAATTTAATCGGTTGCAATATGTTGTTTTGGTTGGAATTTATGAAAAATTTGACCTCATACAAATACAAAGTTGGTAAAGGCAGGAATATTTTAATAACCTTTTTCAGATTATTGTGTATATTCTTCTTTGATACCACATCAAATGTGGTAGTTTCTATTTGTAATCATCTCAATGAACTTTTTGTACTCTATTAACATTATAGTCCACAGGTCTATCTTATACTGGATCTTTTATCCATGTGAGATTTTGTATTATCATTCATTGGTCATTTGCAAATATTCCTTTACTGAATATTCAGATCTTCCAAATGTTGGTACATTTCATCATACAATATTTAAAAAATCACATTTGAGGGCCTCCCTGGTGGCGCAGTGGTTGAGAGTCCGCCTGCGGATGCAGGGGATACGGGTTCGTGCCCCGGTCTGGGAGGATCCCATATGCAGCGGAGCGGCTGGGCCCGTGAGCCATGGCCGCTGGGCCTGCGCATCCGGAGCCTGTGCTCCGCAACGGGAGAGGCCACAACAGTGAGAGGCCCGCATACCGCAAAAAGAAAAAAAAAAAAAAAAAAAAAAAAAAAAAAAAAAAATCACATTTGTTAATATCTCCTGTGATCTGGAAGCCATCAAACATATTGCTGGCAGATACATTTTTTTCTAAAATTCTTATTTTCACTTTAAGGTTTGAATTTTACTTTGGCAACAAATGCTATCTGTTGTTTGCCTTGAAATGACAGGCTCACTTTAATTTTGAGAGAAGTTGTGTTAAATACCTGAATCTGAATAACCAGAGTTTGTCTGTTAGTCAAACTTTCAAGTAAAAATGGTGTTCCTTGAAAAAAGTGGCTAGTTTAACTGGTCGCTCAAGTATTTGCACAAGTGCTTTTCCTGAGACCACTATTATACTTTGGTGTGCAACATAAGCACTTTATGGGTACATGCATTTTGCCACACACAGTATTAAAAAGATGTGAACTCAAAAGTTGAAGCTTAGGGCTTCCCTGGTGGCGCAGTGGTTGAGAGTCTGCCTGCCGATGCAGGGAACACGGGTTTGTGCCCCGGTCCGGGATCTGGTTTTCTTCTTTGATAAGTCATTTAGAGCTGGGTCTGGGAACTCTCGGCTGAAAGAATGGTAAGGAAGATCCAAGACCAATAAAACCAGACACTCCTAAAGCCATCAGGTCACCAGCATGAGTCACTGCTTCCTCTCTTCAGTCCATGTTACTGCTTGACATCAAGTCCACCAGAGGGAGGGGCAAGGATAGAGTAAAGGGGGAAAAACCAACCAATGTTAGTCACATACTTGCTGTGTGCTAAACCCTTTGGATGCATTGCCTCAATTGTCTTCCATCCAAACCAGTGAAGAAAGTGCTTTTTTTGTTCTCCATATTTTTTGGTATTCTTTTTTTAAATTATTATTCTCCATTTTAGATTTGAGGAAATTAGGACTTGGAGGAGGTTAACAGTTTGCCCCAGGTCACAGGGCCAGGAAGGGGAAGAAGCAGGGATTTGAATCCCAGTTGATTGAATTCCTAGAGGTTAAGTTCTTCACCACCAGACTAGCCTCAGACATCTCCACTTCTAAACTCTGGACCATTCCAGTAAATATTTTGGTGGGTGGAGTTTACAAACATTAATCAAAAGTAGGCTTAAAGAGTCTCTGTCAATTTATATTTTCTTGTGATCCCTGTCCCTCCCGAGAACCCCCAGCATAACAGATGGAGAGGGAGTGAGACCTTCTCAGAGCTTTTCAGGGAAATCTACAAGCTGCCTTCCTCTCCTCTGCCTTCCTAGTGCCCCCAATCACAGGAGATAATCAGAGCACCAGAGGAGGTTGTTGAATTTCAAGGGGACAGTGCCAAGCATCCAGAGCAGAGGAAGGCCTACGCAGGCTCTCAGAGTTGGAGGGATTTAGCCCAGGCTCAATCAGAGCATTGAGGGAGGCTGCTTAAATGGGCTTTCCCTTCTCCCCACACTCTTGGCCAGTGCCATGCCTTAAAACACGAGCTATATGCTGGCGATTTCATGCTCCAGAATCACATATCTAAAGTGGATACCTCACCGGCATCTCAAATGTAATGTGTCTTAAACAGAATTCTTAAATTGCCCCATCCAAACTTGTGCCTGCTCTCCAAGTCTTCCTCATTAATAAATAGCCCTATTGTCCACTCAGGTACTAAAAGTAGAGTCCTAGGATTCAATCTTTTTCATCTCAACTTCTTATCACGGAAAAGTTCACATGCATACAAAAGCAGACAGATTAGTATAATGAACCCCTATGTACCCATGACCCAACTTCCACACTTACCAGTTCAAGGTCACTCTTATTTCATCATCCCTTTTCTTCCTCCTGTATTATTTTGAAGCATAGCCGAGACCTCAGAGGTTGGTCCATGGACTCTTGGGGTTTCCTAAGAAGCTTTCAGGAAATCTGAGAAGACAAAATTTTTATTATAATATTGAAACATTATTTGTCATTTTCACTGTATTGACACTCATGTTAATTGTGCAAAAGCAATGGTGAGTAAACTGCTGGTGCCTTAGCAGGAATCAAATCATCATGGCAACATTGTATTCTTTACTGTACTCACCCACATTAAAACAAACACCAGTTGCACTTAAGATCTCCTTGATGAAGTAGTAATAATTATTACTTTATTAAGCTTCAACTTTTTTTTTTTTTTTTTTTTTTGCGGTACGCGGGCCTCTCACTGTTGTGGCCTCTCCCGTTGCGGAGCACAGGCTCTGGACGCGCAGGCTCAGCGGCCATGGCTCACGGGCCCAGCCGCTCCGTGGCATGTGGGATCTTCCCGGACCGGGGCACGAACCCATGTCCTCTGCATGGGCAAGCAGACTCTCAACCACTGCGCCCCCAGGGAAGCCCTAACCTTTTTTTTTTTTTTTTTTTTTTTTTTTTGCGGTATGCGGGCCTCTCACCGTTGTGGCCTCTCCTGCTGCGGCGCAGAGGCTCCAGACGCGCAGGCTCAGCGGCCATGGCTCATGGGCCTAGCTGCTCCGCGGCATGTGGGATCTTCCCGGACCGGAGCACGAACCCGTGTCCCCTGCATCGGCAGGCGGACTCTCAACCACTGCGCCACCAGGGAAGCCCAGCCCTAACCTTTTAATTTTTGGTTGTACCAACTCCTAGTGTACATCCTTCTGTATCTGTATTTCTATTTGCTAAGAATATACTTTGTGACAGATTCTGACATAATTACTGAGAATACAGGAATGCGTGTCACATTCCTGCTCTTCCAGTGTTCTCACTCTAGTGGTCTGGGCAGATAAAAGAGGGTTGTAGTAGGTGTTCCTGTTCAAATGTCTACAGGAGCCCATTAGTAACATAAGAGTGAGGTGGGGCCAGTGTGAGCGATACGGGTCTCTTAACTGAAAAGGAAACAACAGTACGAGTATGGTGATGAATGCCAACTGTTTGCCCTCCTCCGTGTTAGGAGAAAATGGGGATGACGGCACGCACCTTCTGAAACGGCAAGGAATTCACTCTGTTCTTCTTCACTCTAACAGCAGGACCCGGGGCAGGCTGGTCTATTAGAGGCGCTCAATAACTTTGATCAATAAGTGACCGAGTGTTTGATGGTGGTGAGCTGGAGAGCATATGCCCTGTTTAAAGGGACCTGCTGCAGCTCCGCTTCAGTCCATTTTGCAGTGTAGAAATGTGGACCCAGTGTTAGCAGATCCTCTGATTTCTTTTTCCCCGAGCAAAGCCAGAAATTTTGATTTTTTTTTTAGGTGAAATTGTCAGGTTAGAAAATACTGACAAAATTAAAATGTGGAAGCCATCCAAGGGGTGGGCCAAATAAATTTGTTTGAAGGCCAAATGCAGCTTGCAGGCCGTTCTCAGGCTCTGCAGAGATACTGCTGTAACTAAAGTGCCAGCAAAAGAGGTGAGATTAAGAGCCAGACTGACAGAGGCAGGTTTGCCCCTGGCCCTGAGCTGGGGTGGGGAGCCTGGACCAGGGTTGAGAGAAGCCAAGATCAGCTCTGGAGGACTAGGTTAGGTACAGAGACCACCCACAAGAAAATGGATCCTTTTGTATCATATGCCTTTTTTGTTTGTTTCTACATTAAGTCCCATTTTTCACGACAAAAAGACACCGGAGGTGCATTAAAGAAGTGTAATTTCTTATGATTTCAGCTTCGGGCTTATGTGTCTCAGGTGTCACGGGAGCCGAGGCAGTCTCAGTGAGGCCCAAAGCATGCACTGCAAAGCTCAGGTCAGATCCAGATGCATTTCTGTAGCATTTTGTAACACTCCTCACAAAGGAGGAGATCCTTAGAGATGGTGCTTGCAGGGCTGAGGTGGCAGGAAGAAAACCATAAAAATGCAAACTGGCCCTGCTTCCAGAGCCCTTGAGTACTGAGCCCAGAGTGTGGAGCAGGCCCTGCTTCCAGAGCCCTTGAGTACTGAGCCCAGAGTGTGGAGCAGCTCCAAGTGGTGAAACCAAGTAGCATGTGAAGAACAAGCTGGTAACGGGATGCTGGCTGGCCGGGCTCCTCCTGGCTGCCCCAAGGGAACTATATTTACATCAGCCCTCACAAGGCAAGCTGTGCAGCACCATGGGACAAGCTGACTGAAGGGCTGTGGTGGGTGTCTGGGGTCGCTGGCCCTTAGCTGGGTTTCCAGGAAGGAGCATTTGTGCACTGCCCTCTGCTTAGCTGTCAGCCATCTGCAGGAAAGGGGGACTTGGAGAGTGTGCCCAGCCTGCAGGTACGAGAACAGAAATCAGCGCAGTGCCAGTATTCTGGGTCTAGGAGGGCTGATGACGCTGCTGGGATTTTCCTGAATGCCATGCTGTGTTAATTTCAGACAGGCTGTGGCTTAGAATGGCACAGCCCAGGGATGATGGAGATGTTCAAACTTGTCTCCTCTTATGGCCTAGGAAAGGGCAGCAAAGACGGGGCAGAAGCTCTCTGCGTTCTCAACAAGTCTGCAGGTGCTGCAGAGATCTCTGCATCCAGGGAGGCTGGAGGAAGGGCCCCCAGGGATGGCTCCTCTGACTGGGTTGGGTAAGGATGACAAGTTTGCAGCTGAAGTGTTGGCCCAACACCAGCAGGGAGACACGACCCTGACAATGATTCCCATCTCGATCACACCTTCTTGGGGGCTAATCTTAGATGCTCAATTACTTCCAGCCTTTTCTGCCTCAGTGCCTCAGAATCTGCCACATAGTTTTCACTCCTAAGGTGCTGAGCACAGGGTTTGCAACAATCACAGAGTGATTCTGCAACGTTAAGAAAAATGGGGGCTTCCCTGGTGGCGCAGTGGTTGAAAGTCCACCTGCCGATGCAGGGGACACGGGTTCGTGCCCTGGTCCGGGAGGATCCCACATGCCGCGGAGCGGCTGGGCCCGTGAGCCATGGCCGCTGAGCCTGTGCGTCCAGAGCCTGTGCTCTGCAACGGGAGAGGCCACAACAGTGAGAGGCCCGCGTACCGCAAAAAAAAAAGAAAAATGAACACACTTTAGTGTTCACCATGCAGCAGGACCTGTGGTTGGCACATGGCATCCCTTGTCTCCATGCTGCCCAACAGTCCTGGGAAGTAACTTATTCTCCCCATTTTACAGAGGAGGAAACAGAGGCTCACAGAACTTAAACACGCTTTCATTGTGGTGAATTTTACCGATCCCTGAAAATAGCAAAGATTCAAAAGCCTCACTGCCTTGTCTCTGATTTACTGTCGGGTCAGGACACCTCCACCCATTCATCCTTGTTCATCCTACTTCCCCACACCTGGTTCTCCCCAGCCTTGTTCACTCCTCCTTATAAAAGCAAAGCTCCTTCTCCTTAATCCTCGAGACATTTGCAGATCTCCTGGTTGGAATGTTCCCTCTATTGCAGTAGTCCTCCTCCTATGTCAAGAGTATCTCCACCCTCCACCCCCAAGTCCAGAGTTGTTTTATTTTGACTGTAGGTAACATTTATCAAGCACTTATTTAGGGCCAGGCCCTGAACTAAACACTTAATAAGCCATATCTTATTTTATTCTTAAAACTATGTGGTAGTTCCCCTACTGTCATTACATTTTAGAGATGAAGACTAGAGCCCAAGGTGGCTCATCAGGGATTTCTGAACTGAAGTTGGTCTGGCTTTTCTATTTTACTCCATCATGCCTGATGATAACCCACAGTGCATTCCTGGGTCCCCAGAGGGGAGGCTGATAAAGAAGAGGATGTGGCAAATAGGGGCAGGGGGTGGGGTGGGTATTGTCCAAAGGTAAATTATCACTGAAATACAGGAAGTCCCCTACATATGAACGAGTTCCATTCTGATAGCACGTTCTTAAGTCCAATTTGTTTGTAAGTCCAACAGAGTTAGCCTAGGTGCCCAACTAACACAATCGGCTATATAGCGCTGTACTGTAATAGGTTTATAATATTTTTCACACAAATAATAGGTACATAGAAAACAAACAAACACAAAAAATAAAGAAAACATTTCTATTCTTACAGTACCTTGCAAAGTACAGTAGTACAGGGCTTCCCTGGTGGTGCAGTGGTTGAGAGTCCGCCTGCCGATGCAGGGGACGCAGGTTCGTGCCCCGGTCCGGGAAGGTCCCACATGCCGCAGAGCGGCTGGGCCTGTGAGCCGTGGCCGCTGAGCCTGCGCGTCCGGAGCCTGTGCTCCACAACGGGAGAGGCCACAACAGTGAGAGGCCTGCGTACCGAGGAAAAAAAAAGAAAAAAAAAAAAAAGTACAGTAGTACAGTACAACAGCTGGCATCCAGGGGCTGGTATACACGTTCGCATCTTTGAAAGTTCACAACTTAAAGGTTCATATGTAGGGGACTTACTGTACCTCAGATCCCTAGGTGAGAGTTGTGGCATTTAATTAGCACTTAGGTGCCTCTTTGATGTAACATGACCTTGGCTGTGGGTTCGGCAGGCTTCGTGAAAATTACATCCATGTGACGGGTATGATTTGTCCTTGATTCAACTACCTGCTGGGTCCCTGTCTTCTTTTCTCCCATGACCCGTGTCATGTGGGGAACCATCTCGCCCATTCAACATGTATATGGGGAGAAGCAGGAAGCAGGAAGTTTCTGCCACTTGTGCCAGGCCAGTCCACAAGCTCTTGGAGGGGAAGAAGAGAGTTGGCCTGAGGCCAGCAGGCTGTCTGTGGCTTACCCCACTGCTCCACCAGTGCCTCAACTTGTGCAAACCAGGCACATTTTCAAGTTAGACCACAAGGCTTAGTTGAATCCTTCTGATCTCTTGGGGTCAAGGTCAGCCAGAAGCCCAACCTACCCAACAATGCTGAGTCTCCAGGGTTCATGGAGACAAGGAAGCAGGGTAGATAGCCTGAGCTTTGGGACTGAAGACCCCTGGGTTTGAAAGTTTGAATCCTAACTCGATCACAGCTATGTCCTGTAGATGAACTTGCATGAGGTGTTTAGCCTCTTTGAGCTTTATTTTCTTCATCTCTAAAATCAGGAGAGCACCACTGACATCGTGAGAGTCGACAGTTGAGATATGTATGGCAAAGCCTGGAACACTATGCCAGGCAGATGGTAGAAGCTCTGTTGGTGTTGCCTACTTCTCTGATTTGCCCACACTGGGAAGTTGGGTGTCTTTACCTGATGCCTCTTCCGTCTTTGTATAACACTTTCCTCTGAGGTTTTGGGGTCCACTCTCTATAAGCTCCCTGGTGACTGGAGCTTTCATGATTTTTTGAGTTCTTCCTATCATGTAGGCAATTGATGATATAAATTAATTCAGAATAAGTTTACATGGATTTAATGATTTAACCCTCCAAGTGGTAACTGCATTTTAAAAAGAAGCTACACATAGAGGAAATTTTTGAAGAGGTTCACCTGCAGAAAGCAAAGAAAATGGCCTTTCAGTATGGGAGATGCCCTCAACTTTCAACATGGGGCTCCATTGCCTCCAAGACAAAGATCTTCCCACAAGGAGATACTCCCCATGGAAAAGCTTCATCCCGGTAGCTCGTTGAAACCTCACATCCGGTGGAAATCTCTGCAGCTCAGACAGGAGCTTACTTACTGTCATTCTCACTCACCCATCCTTGACAATCACACAAGCTCAAAACCTCAGTCATCTTTTAACTGATGCTCTCGGTGAGCCAATCAAACAAACCAATTACTGGTTGACTCTTCCTTGGTGTGGTCCCTCACATCTATTTTTATTGCTATGAGCTTGGACTGGTTCCTTATCAATCTCATGATGCTCTCACTGGATTGAGTCCTAACTGCTCACTTTTCCAGATCAGATGCTAGGATGCTCAGCTTCAGAATCACACATGGTTTGACCCTCTATCACCAGGACACCTTGGACTCATTATTTAACCTCTCGGAGCCTCAGTTTCTTCTCTTGCACAGTGGGGATAATAATAGCATCTACCTAGCAAGGTTGTTGAGAGATTCAAATGAGGTTTGTAAAGACTGAGGAACTGTCTCAGAGTGAAGGACACTGAACAGACATGACATCTAAATGCAGTGTGAAATTCTGAACTGGATTGATTTACTTTAAAGGGTATGGTGGGGATAACTGATGAAACCGGAATTTGGTCTGAAGACCAAGTAATGGTAATGATCAATCTTAACTTCCTGATTTTGAGAATTCTATTGTGGCTATGTGGGAGAATATCCTTTTGTATAGGAAATTCAATACAAAAGAATTTGGAGATGGTGGGGATTTTGATCAGCAACTTATCCTCAAATAGTTTAGGAAAAAACTGTACTTGCAACTTTTCTGTAAGTTTGTGGTTTTTTTCCCAGATAAAACATTATTTAAGAAATTTAAAAAGAAGAAAGCACAAGGTCCTAAATGTAAGGCATCTGACATTGAGTTGGGACTATAGACACAGGAGCCACTTTGGTTTCATCTTCCTATACGTTCTGCACATGGAGATCATCCTCATGCACTGCTTCCTCATTTCCCTTCCTTATTTACACTCTCAGCATGGCTCCCCACAAACAAAGCCCAGACTCCCTAGTCTGGCTTTGAAGGTTCTCCATCATCATTCCTCAAACTGTTTTTCTAGTCTTTTCTCCCCCACATATCTTAGACATCCTTGCTCATCTCCATCTTGCTGCTTTTGCCCTCCTGGAAAACCCTCTCCACTTGTCCTCCTCTGTCAAAAGCTTCTATCCTCTAAGGCACTGTTCCAGTGTCACCTCCTCCAGGAAGTCTTTCAGAGCTGGGTGATTGCACCTGGGATGGGTTCTAATACCTTTACCACTTGAACCTTTTGACAGACATTTAACTATTTGCTTTGGTCTATGGGGATTTCATTCTTTAGTTGTTGTCCTTTCCCAACCTGTTTTATAAGATGTCTGAGCCCAGGGCGCAGAACTATTAGAATATAGAAGCTCTATAAGGACTGGGATTTTAGTTTGTTTTGTTCACTGCTGAACCTCAGAGCCTAGAACACTAGCACATAGTAGATACTCAATAAATATTTGTTTATGAGTTTTGCATAGATGTCATACTCTTCATTGCATATCCCACAACATGGAGCACAGTGCTCTGCAAATGGGTGCTCAGAAGGTGTGGGTTGAACCAATCAATGGATGGATAGATGTATGGATGGATGGATTGGTCAGTATGAACATCACCAGCTACTATGGATAGTCTAGTGTCTCTGCTGCAGCAAAGTAAGATGAATAATGAGTCAGTAACCATACTTGTTTGGTAGCACTAGGATATTGATTATAAAATTCCTGCAGGAGGGTTGGTAGAACTTGTGGCTGAGGATGACAGCCCTCATTGCAGTATTCATGGGCCTCTCACATACTGTCCTTGGCAGGGTTTCCTTAGAAGTCATTTGTACATGATTAATTTCCTTTCCTTGAATAAGACATCTTCTGGCCTTAGCAGTGGCCTGCCTGATGAGATGAGATATCCATCCAGCAGGACCATGGGAGGTGAAAGGATGAGCAGGCAAGCCTAACAGGTCTATCAGTTTCCCCCAGGGCCAAGGTCAAGATAAAAGACTTTTAATACTAGACTCTGAAAGGGGGCCCTGACAAGTTGTCAGAAAGGCATCTCTGTGGAAAATGACTGATTAAATGCAAGTGAATTAAAGGAACAGGAATTTATATTTTTGAGCACCTACAATATCGAGTGTTATGACAGACCCCTTCACATACATTCTCAGAAAAACATTATAAGCCAACAATGAGCTATGAGCCATGTGACCCCCAAGCCCAGGTATTTTGTCCATACTTGCTGTCCTCACCTTCTCTTCCTCTAAGGCACTGTTCCAGTGTCACCTATCACTCTGCTCATTGTAATCGGGTTTCGTCCCTATCACTCCCTTAAACAGTCTTTATTAAGGTCACCAATGATATAACTTGCCAAGCTAACACCCCCTCCTTATGTAACTCCATTTCTCAGCTGCATCGGACCCAGCTGACAACTGCCTTCTTGAAACCCTTTCTTCCTATGCTTCTCGCTATCTCACTGGACATTTCTTTCTGAGTCTTTGTGGCTCCTCCCTTTGTTCTTAAATTCTAAATGTTGGAAACACCCCTGGGCCCTCTTCTCTCCTCTAGTTTCATTCTCTCCCCAAGGGATCTTATCCAGCTCCATCTGTTTATTGATGACTCCCAAGTTTATTTCTTCTACCCAGGCATCTCCCTTGAGCTCTAGACTTATATATTCAATTGCTACTTGACATCTCTGCTTGGACGTTGAATCGATGTCTAAAACTCAACATGGCCAAAACAGAAGTATTGGTTTCCACCTTGTTTCTGATACCCCTCCTATAGGGAATAAGGAAAGTGTTTGATCAGCTTTTACCACTTCTCTCCTGCTTCTCTTCTTCTCTTCTTCTCACTCAATTCAGTGCCATGCACTCTAAGCTTGGGGGCTTCCCTGGTGGCGCAGTGGTTGAGAGTCCGCCTGCCGATGCAGGGGACATGGGTTCGTGCCCCAGTCCAGGAAGATCCCACATGCCGTGGAGCGGCTGGGCCCATGAACCATGGCCGCTGAGCCTGAGCATCCGGAGCCTGTGCTCCGCAACAGGAGAGGCCACAACAGTGAGAGGCCCGCGTACCGCAAAAAAAAAAAAAAAAAAAGAATCCTGAAATTGGAAGTGGTTTGGAGATTTGCTACTCAAATACCTTCATTTTACAGGTGAGGAAACTGAGACACAGAGAGGGGCAGTGATGGGGTCAAAGTCTTACAGTTAATTGACCACCGAGCTGAGACTGGAAGCAAGGTTTCCTGACTTGTAGTTTTCATTTTACTGACACTCTATTTTTCACTTTCTCTTTTGAGCACCTGCATGTGAGGGAAAAAATATCTTTGACTGCTTACTTGTTTAGTTGTCTTCTGGCCTCACTCATTGTCTTCTCCCCAGCCCTGCCAATTTCCAAACCTGACCTTACTTTGTAGAATCCCACAGTCTAGATCAGAGACGGTAAAGACCAGGCCCGTGTGCAGTTGCTTCCTCATCAGGGTCCATAGCAGACATCACTGATCGATCATGATACCTTATCCTGCTGAGCCCTAATACAACCTCAGAAGGCTTTGCAATATGGTGCTCCAGGCTGCTGCTATCAATTGATCAGAGTTGACTTTGAAGATGAGACCTATTTGTTATTCATCACCGGAATCTTTTCCTCTATACAACTTCAAACGTAATCCATTCCTCTCTGGTCTCATGTTTCCCCCTGAGTTTCTCTTTGGAGGCTAGGTAATTTGATCTAGGGTGTTAGAAAGTTCTAGTGAGATGTTACATTTTAGCAGTAACATCTGGAAACAATGCTGACCCAAAGATATAACAATTTAATGATAAAAATATAAGGGCCTGAGGTAGGCATTCTGTCTCTCTCCAGTAACGCCAGGCAGATGTATGGCCTCTGAGTCCAAGTTCAACCTAACTTACTAGCAGTGTGACTTTGGAGCTGAGCTAATCTCTCTGAGCTCCACTTTCTTCATTTCCTAAATGTGAATAACAGGTTGTAGAAACTATTATGGTTGCTGTACGTAAAGAAAGTTTAGACCCAAAAGTGATCCATCCGGGGAAGCCATTAGCTTTTCTGAGTCTTTCTAAGCATCCAGGGTGGTTTGAGGTTGTATGTGGCCAAGACATGGTGTTGTAGGAAGAGCATAGCATTTAGAGTCAGATAGACCTGAGTTCAGTCTTGCATCTGCCACTGACTAGTTGTATAATGACCTTGGGCAAGTGACTCAGCCTCTCTGAGACTGCATCAAAACTCAGTGTCCTTAAAAGGTTTCAGTGCATAGTGGGTGGCATGTAGTAGATCCATACCAATAAATGAATAAATAAATAAATAAATAATGAATGAATAAATACATCCAAATAATATTTACTGAGCATCTACAATGGGCCTGGAATGATGTTGGTGATAAGGCAATAAATAAGGTAGATAGGAAAAGATCCTGTCGTCATGGAACTTACGAGGCAGCTTATGTTTATCTTGATGATTTAGTGATGGTCTCTCCCAGGCTGAAAGAGAACTCTTGTTTTATTTAGGGCTTCAGTCTCTCCCAGCATGCTCTGCCCCTGGGTAGGTACCACATCTGGGAGAGAAAGAACATGATATCTACTGTTCCTCTGCAGCATGTTCTCATAGAAGGACTGAGGAATTTACCCAGATGTCCTAGTGCTGGCCTGGGGCTGGGCTGCAGAAGTGCTGCCCCAGCCTGGCGAGAGGCCCCGGTCCAGCAGGCCATGTTACGTCTGTGCCCAGCTTTGGCTGTTTCTTGGCTTCCTTAGAGGCACATGGCCCTGGGAATTTCTGCCAACTCGAAAGTCATCAAAGCAAAGGGCAGAACTTCCCAGGAACAACTGTAATTTCTTGGTGGGGAGCTGAATTGTGTGGCGACAGTGCAAGGTTCTGCAGAATGAATATCATGTCAATGCTATTTAATAATATGGTAACCACTGACGATTTAATTACATGGTAATTGTCACTTAGTGGCTAGGTAATTGCATAGTAAGTACCATCTAATTTCAGGGTAAAGGGTAAATATGTGATTATTTCAGGCTCCTTAGGCACAGTGTAGGTCACTCAGGAATTAGGTTTGGATTGACTAAGTGTAAATTACCTAGAAATCTGTTCTTGTGTGATTGATTACTCCTGTCATCCTTGCCGACAAAGCCCCTAACGGTTACCATAAAATTAAAGAGAGATTTTGGGTCTCAGGAACTTAAAAAGACACTATTTCGTTCAAAATCAGTCATTACCTGTTGTACAAGAGATGTTGCTAGATTAGGGAGGAGAGGGAGGAGAGGGAGAGAGGGACGCTTAAAATTGGCAGCAGAATTTACTTCATTTGATGTGGGCGATTCAACACTTGGTGCTGAAACTTGGGACAAATGACATTACAAAATGTGAATCCAGTGTGTGCCTCCGTGGCCTCTTGTCAAGAGCCCTGGGCTATAAAGAGGGATGGTCTCAATTGTGGGCTAAATGGTAACTCCCCCCCAAAACATACGTCCTCATTTTCATCCCCAGAACCTGTGAATGTGAACTTTCTTGGAACAGGTGTCTTTGTAGACGTAATTAAATTAAGGATTTTTATTAAAGATAAGATCATCCTGGATTATCCAGGTAGGCCCTAAATCCAATGACAAGTGTCCTTATAAAAGATAGAAGAGGCATAGACCAGAGAGGAGAAGGCCTTGTGAACATGGAGGCAGAATTGGAGTGATGCATCCACAACCCAAGAAATGCCTGGAGCCACCCGAGGCTGGAAGAGGCAAAGAATGGAACATCCCCTAGAGCCTCAGGAGGGAGTGTGGCCCTGGTGACACCTGGATTTCAAACTTCTGGCTTCCAGAACTGTGAGAGAACAAATTTCGGCTTTTTAAAGCCGCCCAGTTTGTTAAATTGTTCCAGCAGCTGCAGGAAACAAATCCAGTCTCTAAGGGGCTGTGGGGAAGCAGGAGCTCCTGGCCTCACCAGCATCAGGTCCTTCTTCCAGTGCTGGTTTGGTTGGTGATGGAGAACAACCAGAGAGGAAAGAGGAGAAGTCTGAACAACTCAAGTCCTGTCTTGAGAGCGCCCACGAGAATGGGGCCACCAAAGACCCCAGGTGGCAATCAGGGCCCAACCCTAGATCTGCCTGAGGTCTCCTTTGTTCGCTGAGGTGTCACGTAGGAAGGGAATTTACAAAAATAGGTTTAATGTTCATCATTATGAAAGAAATTTATGATCTTTCTGAACAAATACAAAACATTTAAAAAAATGCCCAGAATTCAGATATAATCACACCAATATATTTCCTTCTTTTTAAAAAACATATACATGTATCTATTCTTTTTCAAATTCTTTTCCCATTTAGGTAATTACAGAATATTGAGCAGATTTCCCTGTGCTGTACAGTAGGTCCTTGTTGGTTATCTATTTTTAAATATAGCAGTGTGTTCATGCCAATCCCAAACGCCCAACCTATCCCTCACCACAGCCCTTCCCCCCTGGTAACCATAAATTCGTTCTCTAAGTCTGTGAGTATGTTTCTGTTTTGTAAATCATTTCATTTGTATCATTAAAAAAATTCTGGGGCCTCCCTGGTGGCGCAGTGGTTGAGAGTCCGCCTGCCGATGCAGGGGATACGGGTTCGTGCCCCGGTCTGGGAGGATCCCATATGCCGCGGAGCGGCTGGGCCCGTGAGCCATGGCCTCTGGGCCTGCGCGTCCGGAGCCTGTGCTCCGCAACGGGAGAGGCCACAACAGTGAGAGGCCCGCATACCGCAAAAAGAAAAAAAAAAAAAAAATTCTGCATATAAGTGATATTATATGATGTTTGTATTTCTGATCTATTTCCTTCTAATCGTTTGTGTTGGCCATAGCTGGTTGTACTACACAGTGGGGAGAATGAAAGTGCAAGCTTTGGGGTCAGATAGGCAGAGGTGTAAATATTGGTGCTACCACTCAATCATTGGGCAAATGACTTAACTTTTCTCTCTCACTTTCCCTATCTCTCAGGTTGGGATAACACTGCTTGCACTGTAGGGTGTTGGTTTGCTGAGATGATATATATAAAATAAGGAGTGGGAGTTTGTACTCAGTTAAGTGGAGCTGTTGTTTCTGTACGGAATATGCAGGGCAGTGTGGAATAAGCAATTCCCTTGTTACTATGAACTCTATAGACGTGTGTAAATGACTGCATCATAGTCAAATAGATGTGGCAGGGATCAAACTGATGTTGCCAGCTGCATAGCCTCCCCAGAGTTGCTTAATGAGCTTGCTGCTAATTGCACAGTTCTCTGCCTCTGCTACCTTCTTTCCCCACCCCTGCCATGAGCTCACGATTTTGGAAGGCATAGAAATCAGCTACCTTGCCTCCACACTTTGGGTACCTTGGGCACTCAAGTTTACACAAACAAGTGCTTGGAGGCAGAGAATAAGGCCTCCAAATAGCCCATCCGAGATTGCACCTAGCTTTATGATCCTACAAGAAGGAGCTATCCAGCCAATAGAAGGATTAACCAATAAAGGATTTAAAAGACCCTCACTAAATAAAAATAACACGAACCATTCTCCAGGAGGCCTCCTGAGTCCTCACTGCATTTAAGTGCTGCAAGTGAAGTCAGGTTTATTTTTATAGGTTTTGAGTCATTTGCTCCCATAACCCTTCTCATTCTTGTAACAACAGTCTCCGCTCAGTTACATGTGGTGTTCTCCATACTTGCCCTTCTGTCTTCCAACCGGACTATGGGGAAGATACCATTACCAAGGGCTAGTGGTCACCAGGGGACACCCACCTGTGGCACCTTGGTGGTCAATTCTAATTTGTGGTCTAGCATCTCAATGGTTCATCTTGCTATCAGCGATGGTGATGCCCTGGGATATAGTCACAGAAAAAGAGTATTTCCTAAAATAAAAGTAAGCAATGAAAAGCTTCCTTTATTGGATTTTTCTACCACACAGGCATTTTGCAAAGAGTGTCACATAGACTTTCTTGTTTCATCATCACCAAATTTATGAGGCTGGCCTTGTCATTCCCATTTCTCTAGGCCACATGCAACCTAGAGAGGTCCCCTGACTCAACTAAAAGCCACGTGGCTAATAAAGGGAAGGGTAGGGATTCAGACCAAGCCCTGAGTCCCATACTATTCCAGTTCCCTGGGCACATGGAAGGGTGGGTAATGAGTCACTTTAGCTCCAGAACACAATCTTTTGGGGGTGATCGGTTAAGTGGTTCTCTACATCTGCACACTGAAGGAACCAATAATTGGCTGGGAGTCTCACCTTGAGTTCTCTTTCATCCAAGAGTTATCAAAATCTGTACTGAGGGAAATAATGCTAATATATGAGGAGGCTTGCCTGAGGATATGCATGCTATCATCCTCTAGAAGAGTGGTCTTTAAACTTGGCTCAGCAGCAGAATTGTCCAGTGAATCAGATTCTCAGGGGTAGCGTCCAAGCAACTGTATCTTTTTAAAGGTGATCCCCGGATGATCCTGATGCATCTAGTCTGTGGACTAGCATTTGGGTACCACTGCCTAAAATATTGTAGATTTTATCTCTGGCTTAAGTTTCATCATTAGAGAGCTATAAACCAATTGACATCCGTTTAGCTTTGAAAATCACAGCTTTTACCATCCTGCATAGTCATTGGTTAAAAATCAAAGATGTTATAAAATACAGCCCTATATAATTCAGAGCTAGACAGTGTGTTTATGGGATGAAGGATATTGCTAAGGATATAAATTCAGTAATCAGACAAGTCTTTTAATTAACTATCTCTTAGGCTTTCTATCAGAAATAACATTGTTTCTCCTGATAACTATTCTTCCGTCTGTCCATGTGGAAAGTGTGCTATGTAACTGATTGGGTTTTTTTCTTTAAATTGGTCACTAGGAAACCCAGAACAAATCTTACAATGCTTTAGCAAACCATAAAAAATCTTATGTGTTTTGTTTCTAACTTTACTTCTGGATTCTTTTTCCGTCTGTGCTTTTCTTTTTTTCTTAACATCCCCACAGTTGCCTCACCAAACATACATTTTTTTGATCTATATTTTGTGTTTGTTCACTCATGAAATGGAGCTACCTTTCACACTTTAGTTTTTCATAAATTGGGATAGGACCTGCAGTTAATGGATATATTTAATATGATAATATGTTTGTTTCCTAGGGCTGCCGTAAGAAAGTATCCAAAACTAGGTGAAAAACTAGGTGACTTTAAAAGACGGGAATTTATTGTCTCACAGTTCTGGAGGTTAGAAGTCCAAAATCAACGTGTTGGCAGGGCCATTCACTCTGATGGCTCTGGGAAGAATCTTTCCTTGTGGCTTCTAGCTTCTGGAATTTTCTGGAAATCCTTGGCATTTTTCTGGCTGGTAGATATACCACTCTGGTCACATGGCTGTCTTCTCCCTGTGTCTTCACATGGTCTCCCTCTGTGTGAGTCCAATTTTCCCCTTTTTATAAGCACACCAGTCATTTTGGATTAGGACCCACCATCATGACCTCATTTTGACTACTGCAGTAAAGACCCAATTTCCAAATTAGGTCAGGTTCTGAGGTACTGAGAATTAGAACTTCTATGTATCTTTTTTTGAGGGGGCACAGTTTAACTCATAGCATAGTACTTCCTTTCCTTTCTATTTTTTCCTTGATCTTTTATTGACTGTTTTCCTAGTGGTCACTTGATAGGGAGAGAATGTTAAATGTCAATATCATTTTAAAACATTAAAAGGAGTTTAATTGCCCTGACTTTTCCTGGTCACCTATAGCCTGAATCATTAATTAATAATTAACTGTACACATATCAGAGGTTGGAAAGAAATCGAGTGGGTCAGGTACTTGGAGATCATCCAGAAAGGAAGATGTGACAAAATCACCAATTATTCTTGTGGCTCTTCCAGTTTTTAATCTGTCTTAGACAGCTTGGGCTGATATAACAGAATACTATAGACTGGGTGGCTTAAACAAAAGACATATATTTTCTCACAGTTCTCGAGGCTGGGAAGTGCAAGATCAGACCTGGCTTTCAGACAGCTGCCTTCCTGGCTTTCAGACAGCTGCCTTCACACTGTGTATTCACACAGCCTTTCCTTTGTGTGTGAATGTACAGAGAGATCTCTCTCTTTCTTCCTCTTCTTATATGGACACTAAGCCCATCATGAAGGGCCCACCCTCATGACCTCATCTAATCTTGATCACCTCCCAAAGGCACCACCTCCAAACACTACCACATTGGGGGTTAAGGCTTCAACATAGGAATTTGGGGGGTGGGGCACAGACATTCATCCCATAATATTATCTTTCCAATGTTGCTTGCTTTGTGACTTCATTAGATTATCACTGTCAAGCACCCTTGTACCATTTTTACAACGAATATGTAGTTTCATTTTTTTTTACAGGCTGAAGAGCTAGGCAAGAAATTGAGTTGCTTGAAAATTTTAAGTTCTCCACCCTGCATGCTTTATGATGCTAAATAAAAGTTGCCTTCATTGCTCACTGCAGAATATAAACAAGTGTCAACCATCTTAGCAAAGAGGGATCACTTGATTTAATTGCAAATTAAAAAACATAAACCACCTTAAACATGGAGCAAATGCTGCATCAAATCAATACAATAATTGCACCAGGGCAATTGAGAGGCGCACGGAGTTTCCGTACCTTGAATGCTAAAAGAAGCCAGTCACTAGGAGGGTCGGTAAGCTCTGCTGAATGATGGGCGATCATGGTAAATTGCACTAAACTGGCTGAGTTCTTCATTGTCTGTGGCAACACAAAGGAAGGGTCTTTGTTCTTGAAAAGCAGTTAATAGTTCTTTTTGTGTCTTGGGTTGGAGAAGTTCTTACAGTTTCATAGTGGCGGGTTGGGGGGTTGTGGGGGGAAGGAATGCTCCGGGCCCTTGCAACGCCTTGTGTTAAATGTTGATTCTCTTGGGACCCAGCAACTATTTCTTTACAGACCTGACATATTGTGGCAGCTAAATGATGCCAGTGGAATATGTCTGATTGACAGACCCTAAGTCAGTGGTGCTTTGTTGAGCCATTCAGGTGACACTGGCCCTTTGTTTAGCCCTGGAGTACAGAGCAGGCACTGGCAGACTCCATTCCAAGTTACTTTTGTTTCCTGAAAGTGGTCCTCAGTCTTACTCCAGGGACGACCTGGGATGAAAGATGGGTGAAATGGGTAATCCCCTTTGTCATGGGATTTGAAGGGTATGGAGAAGGTCTTCTGTCCCAAATAGCTCTCCTCTCACATCCTGTCACAGTCCTGAAATAACTTCCCATAGACACACATTCCTTTGAGTGTCTGAAGTGCCAGTTAAAAGGCAATCACCCCTGGGAAGGATGAACAAATTAAACAATTAACAGCTATTAATACTGCAATGTCAAGCTGATTCAAGAGGAAACATCCTATGTGCCCCCATGAGGTGTTCATGAGATGATGCCTGATTGTGTGTGTCAATTAATTTAACAAAGTAGCCAGTCACCTAGCAAGAACCTGAGGGAATGGGACATTCCACCTGCATGGACTGCAGGGTGCTTCGGTTGTCAGCTCCTTGGCCTTCTTTGCTTCCTGGCCTTTTGTGGGGAGATATGCTGTGTCTCTCCAGTGGACACGGAGGAGTACGTGCTTGTGGCGGCTGACTGTGCCTCCATGCCCAGGAGCCGTAGCCATTTTCCCTAGGCTCCCCTAGCGCTCTGTGCCCCAGTGTGAGCTGGGTCTGAGGTCCATTTCCCTACCTGTCCCCCATCCCTCTTTCTGCTCTCAGCTCACATGCTGTGCCAACAACTACCTAAGTAGCTTTCACCATTCTCTCCTGCAAGGGCCAGCCCCTGCTCTTTGCATTCCCAGCTATGGCTAGTGTCTGAAGAGACCCCTACCTGACCCCGGCCAGACACGCTTCCCTCCCCTCCACCAGATCGGAACCCTCCCTTCAGTTCCTCAGGAGTCTAGGTGGAGTCAAATTGGTCAGAAGCCTATTATTTCTAAAGATTTGATTTATTTATTGAATAGGTAATTTGTTAATATAGTACATACATCAAAAGGCACAGAGAAAAGGCAGTGAAATGATGTCTTCTGGCCCAGTTGCCCAATTTCTTTTTTTTGAGGCAACCACTATTATTACTTTTTAATTTATCTTCTGGACATATTATATGCATATGTGTGTGTGTGTGTGTATGCATACAAATATACATATGTGTGTAACTTTCTTTCTTCCCTGCCATAAAAGAACACTATTCTGATCTTGCCCCTTTCTTTCTTCCTTCATTTTTTTCTTTCTTTCCTTCCTCCCTTCCTTCCTTTCCTTACTTCCTTTCCTTCCTTTCCTTCCTTCCTTCCTTCTTTCTTTCTTCGTTTCTTTCTTTCTTCACTTATTTATTTATTTAAAAATAGACTTTACTCCTTAGAGTAGCTTTAGGTTCACAGCAAAATTGGGAGGAAGGTACAGACATTTCCCATATGCCCCCTGTACCCACACATGCATAGCCTCCCCATGATCAACAGCCCTCACCAGAGGGCACATTTGTTACGACTGATGAACCTACACTGACATGTCATTATCATCCAAAGTCCATAGTTCACATCAGGGGTCACTTGGGGTGTTATGCATTCAGTGGGTCTGGACAAATGTATAACGACATGTATCATCATTATAGTATCATACAGAGTATTGTCAGTGCCTTAAAAATCCTCTGTGTTCTGCTTATTCATCCCTCCTTCCCTAAACCATGCTTTTTCACTTAAAATTTTATCTTGGGCCTCATTCCATATCAGCATGCAGTGAGCTGCCTCATTGTTTTTAATGACTACATAGTGTTTCCTTACATGGAAGTACCATAAAGTATAGGCTGTTTTTAATCTGTTGCTTTGATAAACAATGCTGCCATGAATACCCTTTTCACATAGACCAAATGTTGGGTGAATATCTAGAAATAGAATTATTGTCCAAAGAGTATAGGTAGTTTAACTTTTTTTTTTTTTTTCCGGTATGCGGGCCTCTCACTGTTGCGGCCTCTCCCGTTGCGGAGCACAGGCTCCGGACGCGCAGGCTCAGCGGCCATGGCTCACGGGCCCAGCCGCTCCGCGGCATGTGGGATCTTCCCGGACCGGGGCACGAACCCGCGTCCCCTGCATCGGCAGGCGGACTCCCAACCACTGCACCACCAGGGAAGCCCAGGTAGTTTAACTTTTAATTGAAATATTGCCAAATTGTCTCCTGAACCTTATGATTTTTCAATGCTGTGCACACCAAGCCCATCCATTCCCAGACCAGACTGACATGCAGGTCATTTCCCTGCCTCTTTTGTTTTTTGGCTGTGATTGCCTCATGCCTATGGCTGAATCCATGGCTCAGCAGGCAGACAAGTGATATCTGAATAGGAGGCAAACATTTCCCCAGAGTGGGAAAGAGATGGGTCAGGAGAGGGAGGTGGGAAGGCATGAAGGGAGAGGAGAGAGGGAACTAATGTTCACTGAGCCTCCACAAGAAGCTTCCCCGTGAATCCCATCAGAGCATTACAGCAGCCATGGGAAGTAGGTCACAGGACCGTTTCCTTCTGCTGAGGAAACTGAGGCTCAGAGAGGTTAATCAAGTAAAGTCACTCAGCTAGTGTTATGGGTTGAACTGTATCCCCTCAGAAACATATGCTGAAGCCCTAGGTCTGCTCCCTCACATCCCCCAGTACCTCAGAATGTTATTCTGTTTGGAAATAGGATTGTTGCAGATATAATTAGTTAGGGTGAGTCTATCCTGAAGTAGAGTGGGCCCTAAATCCAATATGATAGCTGTCCTTATTAGAAGAGAGAGATTTGGACACAGACACAGAGGGAAGAAGGCCATGTGAAGACTGAGTCTGAGGCTTGGACTTATGCCACCACAGGTCGAAGAACCCCTGGGCTATCAGGGGCTTGAAGAGGCATAGAAGGATCCACCCCCTAGAGTTTTAAAGGGAGCCAACACCTTAATATCAGACCTCCAGCCTCCAGAACTGTGAGAGAATCCATTTCTATTGTTTGTGGGACTTTGTTGTGACAGCCCTAGGAAACTAGTAGAACTAGTAAGTGGCCAAGCCAGAAATCCAACCTAAACCAATCTGCATTTAAACCCCAAGCTCACTCAAGTCTGTCACTTGGTGATTCCTGCTCACAAAACTTCAGTGGACTTGGAGGTCCAGGCCTTCCTCACAGCTGTGCCCTTCCATCCTCCATGACTCAGAAGTGGGTGAAGGGACTGGAAGCCGAGGTCCCATTCTGGCCATTTGGTGGCCCCTCAATTCATGGTGGGCATATTTCACGCAGGCTCCAGAAGAGTGGGAAGCTACTCTGTTTCAAATTCCTTCTTGGTCAGGACAGGACTCTCAATAAGCAAATCCACCTGCTATGTGATGACATCAGGATTTTCAAACCTAATCCAGGCATTGCTAACATGATATGAGAACAATGAGTGGGCCCTGGTTCCCACCGCCTGTCCATCAAGGGAAAGCTGTGTCCTTTACAGATGGGCTGCAGGACTGACAAGGCTGTTCTGTTACTCTTTACAAAGTTGCCAGTGGAAGAAAACAACTGCTGGTTTTCTCGTTTCTGTGGCAACAGGAGGACGTGGTCTGACTTCAGAGGATGTTGCTGCCTGCAGTCATCCCTCCAGGGCTGCGGGAACAGTGAGGGGCCCTTGCTTGGGCTGCTTATTGAGAGGCAGGACTCAGCCCAGGAGGGGTCCTTGGAGGAGGGAAGGACAGGACCAGACAGAGGAGGCAAAAGAAACCAGCTTCCAGGGCTTCCCTGGTGGCGTAGTGGTTGAGAGTCCGCCTGCCGATGCAGGGGACATGGGTTCGTGCCCCGGTCTGGGAAGATCCCACATGGCGTGGAGCGGCTGGGCCCGTGAGCCATGGCCGCTGAGCCTGCGCGTCCGGAGCCTGTGCTCCGCAACGGGAGAGGCCCGCGTACCGCAAAAAAACAAACAAACAAACAAAAAAACCAGCTTCCAAAGTCCTGGCACCGGATTTCAGCTGGCGTGGAGTTTATTGGCATATCAGAGATGACCCCAGCTTTTAAAGGGAGGGAAAATGGAGCCTTGGAGGAGAGGATCTGGGTTGGATGCACCTAGAACAGTGTTTGTAAAACAATCCTTTAGAGTGAAAGAAGGAAATAATAGAACTTTGTTTTTTTTAAATTTGTTTTATTGACGTATAGTTGATTTACAATGTTGTGTTAATTTCTTCTGTATAGCAAAGTGACTCAGTTATACATATAACATATATTCTTTTTCATATTCTTTTCCATTATGGTTTATCACAGGATATTGAATATAGTTCCCTGTGCTATACAGCAGGACCTTGTTGTTTATCCATCCTATATGGAATAGTTTGCATCTGCTAATCCCAAACTCCCAATCCATCCTTCTCCCACCCCCTTGGAAGTTTGAATTAGATATCTATCCTATCTCTTACTTTAAAATTTTTACTTTTTATATATTCTTTATAAAATTCATAATATAGGGCTTCCCTGGTGGCGCAGTGGTTGAGAGTCCGCCTGCCGATGCAGGGGACACGGGTTCGTGCCCTGGTCTGGGAAGATCCCACATGCCGCGGAGCAGCTGGGCCTGTGAGCCATGGCTGCTGAGCCTGCGCGTCCGGAGCCTGTTGCTCCGCGGCAGGAGAGGCCACAACAGTGAGAGGCCCACGTATCGCAAAAAAAAAAAAAAAAAAAAAAAATCATAATATATTAATAAACTCAGACATGTAGAAAATAAGCAGGTAGTATATTGGAGAACATACTCAATTTTTGAAAGCTGATAAAGGTGTATGATAAAAGGAATTTGGAGACATTATTTTAGAAGATCAAGCCATCAATCCATAGCCTGACATTCAGGGACCTTCCTCATCTTTCACACACCCCTTCCTCTCCAGTTCAAGTTCTGAGTCCACTGAGCCTCAAACTTAGCCTATGGATTTTGATTCATGCTGTTGTCCATTTGACCTGAATGTTGTACATACGTGTGCATAGTACAAAGCCTGGCTTTGGAGCAGAGATTTGAAGGGATGACTCTTGCCTCTGCCACTTACTAGCTGTGGGACTTATGGAAAGTTTCCTGTTCATATCTCTGAGCCTCAGTTTTCTCATCTGAAAAGTGGGCATAATGACCTTTACCTTATAACGTTGTTAGCAGAAGGAGATGTGATTGCAGCCAACACAAGGCAGGGCTGAGTGCCAAAAGGAGATCTTCTGACATTCAGTGTTTTTCTCACTCCAGCATGAGTGCGGTGTTTCCATTTGTACTGATCATTTTATTATGGTGCACATTCTCAAAGACACAGAAATGCATGCTTCAAAATGTTTGATTCTCATCATGGTGACTATAGCCATGTGTATTGGCTTTCAAATAGTAGTGATGACAACAACAAAACTAAAACCACGACCAACTTACCCTTCTATACAACCTTTCTTTTTAAATGAGCAAGGCCCTGTACCAAGCATTTTTCTACGTTAGCTCTTTTATTGCTTGTGACAATTTTACAGGGGATGTCCAATTATTAGACCCATTTTATAGATGGGGAAACTGAAGAACAGAGAATTTCAGACTTCTCCAAGATCACAGATCACACAATTTATAAATGATGGGGTTCAGGAAAAATCCAGTCATTTGTCCAGGTGCTGAGGTGACAAGTATCTGGACATTTGAAACTGTTTGAAATTTCAGGTTCATGTACACATGTCTAGGAAATGAGAGTTATCCAGATTTGTGAAGGCCAGGACTAATTCCCTTGTAACAAGGTCAGATCCAACCAACATGTGGCAGATACAGCTTGATGATAATGCTTCCGTGAGGCTGCAGTTTCCATAGTGCTGTTTCACTTAGCATTCTGCCTCATCCTGTATATTTTTGACTCAAGAAAGCAATGCAAGTTTCAGGATCAAAAGTTATCTTGGGGCTTCCCTGGTGGCGCAGTGGTTGAGAGTCCATCTGCCGATGCAGGGGACACGGGTTCATGCCCCGGTCCGGGAAGATCCCACATGCCGCGGAGCGGCTGGGCCCGTGAGCCATGGCCGCTGAGCCTGCGCGTCCGGAGCCTGTGCTCCACGGCGGGAGAGGCCACAACAGTGAGAGGCCCGTGTACCACAAAAAAAAAAAAAAAAAAAAGTTATCTTGCTATCTGTTTGAAATGGAAATACGTGGGATGTCAGACGTAGTGATCATACCTGATCCTGTTCCAACTTTTCTCCCTCATGTTAGTTTAAAATGTCCTCTCTTTGGAGTTGTGCCCATCTTTGCAGCAATGACTGAGTTCCATGAATGATAAATGTAGGAGTTCAACCCTCTCTAAACACACTGTCTCAGGTTGACCTTTTTGATGATGGTGAGATAAAAGGGAAGTTTTGATGCTAAATAGGTGGGCCAGGGATACAGTCTGACCTTCAGACTTACTGTGTTTAGCCTGAATAATGTTTTATACTTTAGGAATTTCACATTAAAATCTGGATTTCTGGCTTCTTTTGAAAAATCACATGAGCCAGAACTTGGGTCTACCTCCCTGAATGAGTCTACCCCACTGTCTGAAGATGAATGGAAATAACTCTCTTAGGTGGAATCTGTAGCCTCTGGTTTCTCAGAGTCCCCACCATCCCCCCCCGCCCCCCATTCTCTTCCTCTGTGACAACTGCCTGACCCCTAGGGGCATTTGTATTTCCAATCTGTTTTAAAGAATATCTTGTGGATAGGAACTTGGTAGAAAGTTAATGAGCCCCTCATTACCCAAATAAGGCTGGAGAGGGACAACGGGGCTCTCTTAGCTCGGGTTGCTACAACAAAAATACCGTAGACTGGGTGGCTTTATGAACAACAGGAATTTAGTTCTCACAGTTGCAGAGGCTGGAAGTCTGAGATCAGGAGGCGGCATGGCCGGGATCTGGTGAGAGCCCTCTTCTGAGTGGCAAATGGCAAACTTCTTATAACCTCACATGGTGGAGAGCAGAGCAGGGGACACATTGCTCTCATGACTCTTAGGAGGATATTAATCCCTTTCATCTCATCCTGATGACCTGGCAAAAGTCCCACCTCCTAACCTCATCACACTGGGGGTGGGGTGGGGTTTCAGTATATGAATTTTGGGGAGACACAAACATTTAATCCATACCAGGGAGCATGGGAGTGTTGGTGAGAATGTGGGGTGGTGGAGGCAGGAAAGGGGGAGAAGTGAGGAAAAAGTGGAGAGTTCTTCTTAGTGAAGCTCCTTGAAATATATTTTGCTTCAGACCAAAGAGGAAGATTTTGCACTGGGCTGTCTCCTGATGGGAACGGTAGATGAGAAGACTGATTCCAATGACAGATTTGAACTTGAGACATTCAGGGCTAGAGATGGTTAGGTTAGGTTAGGTTGGGCAGGTGAGGAGATGACATGATTTCCTTGTTTCAAGGGAAATGCAGCTGTGTTCTTGAATGGTGTGAAGAAAAGGTGATAGAGCACCCACCACAAAGGTGGGGCCCCTCTCCCACGTCCCTCCCCAGAGCTTTCTGCCCATGTCTCTTCAGCAAGTTGAAAAGAGGGGAACTGCCTCTTCTGATTGGTGTAGAGGCTGGGCGACCTCCTTGGAGTCTGGGAGCAGGGGATCTGGAAGTTTACTCTCCCCCTGCCTGGAATGAGCAACATTCCCCGGTACTCATACAGGTTCTGTTCTAAGTTTTATTTTGCTCCCTCAGATCCCAGAGACAAAGTCTTTGGAGATGCCACAGATGTAGATAAACATTGGGTTTATTTCCATGAAGGACTATCCCATGACCGGTCAGCCAAAGAGCAGCCCACACACAACGAGGACCCTTCTTATTATTACCGTCAGTGAGTCCTTCGTGATACTTATAGGGCCCCATCTTAGGAGTTAGTGACCAAAGTAATTATAATATTAGAATAAGCAATGGGCATTTTTAGCTTACAGATTAGACCAAGTTTTATCAGATAGCATTTTGCCAGCAGAAAACTATATCTTGGCTCAGGCCTTTGGTCCCTTTGGAACCTGCTTAAATTAGGTTAAAATCCAACTTTGCATCCCATCCGTTTATTAGCACATTTTTCACGACTCCTTGCCACGGAACCTTTGTGTCTTGATGGCACTCTGTAGTTTGTGGGTGAAGCCGTGGTTTCTGGCATCACATTACAGCTTCTAGTTCTTTTGCTTAAATCCGCGGGAGTGGGACATTTATTTCCCTGAAATGTGTAAGGGAAGACTTTTTCTATGTAGCTTCTGGGTCTCTAAGCATGTCCTTCACTCCCTCTACAATTCTCTCCTCCATTCTGCACCAGGCTGACTCCTATTTGTCCCTCCAAAATCCGCCCAGGTGCCCCTGCTCTATAAACCTTCCTGACCCTCCAGTGTTCCCTGCTTTCCACCCCGTGTTCCTCTAGAACCAGGTGTTTATCTCTATTTTACCATTTGTTCATCTCTAATTGTCTGAGCCTCTCCCCAACCCACCTGTCAGCCCCTGAGGGCAGGGCTGTGTCTTGTTCTTTCAAGAAAGATTTTTCTGATTGGATCCTTCCCTTCCCCACCCATTCTCTGCCTGGGTCAGATGCCTCTTCTCTGGGTTTTCCCTCAACTCTGCTCACCTTGGATCAGAATCATCTGTTCAGGTTTCTCCATCCAGACCGCACTTCCTTGTATCTCTTTGTATCTGACCACCTTGTGTCCTAATGGTCAACACGTTGGTAGGTGACCAACTCATCCTGGTTTGCCTGAGACTTTCCCTGGTTTAAAATGGAAAGTCCCACAATTCCACTCCTGGGTATACACCTGAAAACATTGAAACGGGCACTCAGACACATACATGTACACCCACGTTCACAGCAGCACTACTCACAAGAGTCAAAAGGTGGAAACAGCCCAAATGCCATCAATGGATGAATGGCTAAACCACATGTGGTCTATCTATATTGTGGAATATTACTCAGCCATAAAAAGGAATGAAATACTAATATGTGCTACAGTGTGGATGAACCTCAAAAACATTCCGCTAAGTCAAAGGAGCCAGATATGAAAGATCACGTTCTGTATGATTCCATTTCTGTGACATGTCCAGAACAGGCAAAACCACAGAGATAGAACACAGTCTGGTGGTTGCTTGGGGCTGGGGGGAGGAGGGAGAATGGGGAGCGACTGCTTACTGAGGACAGAATGGCCTTTTGGGTGAAAACCTTCTGGAGCCAGATGGAGGTGCTGGTTGCTCAGCGTTGTGAATATAGCGAAGGCCACTGAATGGTCCACTTGAAAATGGTGAATTTTACGTTATGTGAACGTCGTCTCGGAAAATAAAAGCCAACCAACCAATCAACCAACCAACTCTTGGAAACCCTAATTGTAGGGGTCTATCTCTTAAACAAGAGACAGGAAGGAAGGGAATTCTGCTTCCTTAGTGAAGTCAAACTCAAGACTTTTCAAAGCTTTTAAAAAATATATTTATTTTATTTATTTTTGGCCGTAATGGGTCTTTGTTGCTGCACACGGACTTTTCTCTAGTTGCGGAGATTGGGGTCTGCTCTTCGTTGCGGTGCATGGGCTTCTCACTGTGGTGGCTTCTCTTGTTGCAGAGCACAGGCTCTAGGTGCACGGGCTTCAGTAGTTGTGGCTTGCGGGCTCTAGAGCACAGGCTCGGTAGCTGTGGCGCACGGACTTAGTTGTTCCATGGCATGTGGGATTTTCCAGGACCTGGGATCAAACCCATGTCCCCTGCATTGGCAGGCGGATTCTGCACCACTGCGCCACCAGGGAAGCCCTCAAAGCTTTTCAAGTAGCATCTGCTAGTGGCAGAGGAAGGCCATGGCACCCTGACCCTCCCCATTGGGGCACCCTCCTGACAGGTGCTGTGGCCTCCATCCTGGGTCCAAGAAGCGTCAAGCCTCCTTTCACACTCAGGCCCACAGCCCAGCCAAGTAGCTTGGATCTTTAAAGACAGACGTTAGAGGATAATCAAAAGGAAACAAACCCCACGAGTACAAGAGGGATTTGTACAGCACAGGCTTCTGCTCTTATAGTTACCTCCTGGGGCAGAGTTGCAGGCTCATGCCTGCCCCATGTTATCCCAGGAAAGTAAGGACATGCCCCGAAAATTTCCAACACTGCATCCTGTAATCTTAGAATAAGCAAATTAGAAAAGCTTCCTTTTTCTGGCTGGATTTCCCCCACCTTCAGGAAGCAAGACCCCGAGGAAGACCTCCAAGGCAGTTAGCATGTGTGCGGGGAGGTGGGTTGAGGGCACTGATGGCTCTTCGGACGTTTTGGAAACTCCCAGGAAGTTCCGGGGGAGGAGCCTCAGGCTCTCTTGAAAGAGATTTTACTTTACAGAATCTTACTTTCCAGCTTGTTGATTGTCTGGGAATAAGAGATAAGGACCCTGGAGTGAGGACTAGCGTGAGCCTGGTGAGTTCTAGAAGGAACCTAGTCTGCAGAGAACTGGGGTCTTGGGATTGGGGTGGCTCCTGCCTGCATGAAGGACTGTCTGGTCTTTCCGTTGCTGGTAAGGTCACAGGCATGGAGTCCTCTCTGTCCTTGATGTTGAACGAGTGCTGGCCTGGCCTGCCTTGTCAGACACCAGCCGGCAGGTGCAGCTGTCTCTCAGGGCCACCTCTGTTCAGGGCTCCGCAGCAGCTCTGACTTCGGCGAGCAGAGGAGGGGAAATAAGAGGGGTGGGATAGGGAGGGTGGGAGGGAGGGAGACGCAAGAGGGAAGAGATATGGGAACATATGTATATGTATAACTGATTCACTTTGTTATAAAGGAGAAACTAACACACCATTGTAAAGCAATTATACTCCAATAAAGATGTTAAAAAAAAAAAAAAGCGTATGCAAAGGAATCCAGGAGCTGGAATGGAGGCGTCTGCAAAACAAACAGAAGAGGCACCTGAAATAGAAGAGGCTGGGAAGGATGATTTCAGCAAAAATTACCACCGAGTGTATTAGTTTTCGATGGCTTACATAACAAATCACTACAAACGTGGTGGCTTGAAATAATAGAAATTTATTCTCTCAGAGCTCTGGAGGCCAGAAGTTTAAAATCAAGGTGTCAGCAGGGCTGTGCTCCCTCTGAAGGATCTAGAGGAGAATCCGTCTTTGCTCCTTCGGCTTCTGGGGGCTCCTGGCAATCCTTGGTGACTTTTGGCTTTTGGAGGCATAACTCTTATCTCTCCCTTCACTGTCACATGGCCTTCTTCTATGTGCCCTCTCTCTCTCTGTCTCTCTCTCTTTTCTTTTTTTTTTAATGAGGACACTAGTTCTTGGATTAGGGCCCATCCTAATCCAGTATGACTCATCCAAACTAATTATATCTGCACAGACCCTATTTCCAAATCAGGTCACATTCCGAGGTTCTGGGTGGACAGAAATTTTGGGGACACTGTTCAACCCACTAAACTATGAAGGAAGATTTTGGTATAGTAGAAAAAGACGTCTTGGCACTAAAAAAGTATAGTTTGCCAACTAAGAAATTCAAGAGATGAACTGAATGAGAAGATGAGGCCTGAATTAGTGGCCTGTGAGACCGAGAGGAAGAAATAACCTGAACAGAGCAGAAATTCAAAGAGAAGGCATTCCCATGGGACAAGATAGGAGCCATGGAGGATGGATCCAGGCACCCGATGTTAGTTCCACAAAGCAAAAGAGACACAGAGGAGAGTTAAAAAGAAAACAAATAATGCAAAAATAAAACATTGATTAAGGGAAAGCAAATTCTTTGACTCTTCAAAAGAGGTTTTGCCGTGCTCCAGAAAAGATTGTGGAACTGAAACAGACTTACGCATAATCTGGGAAAATTCCTGGTAAACTTCAAGGATAAAGAAAAAAATCCCACAAGCTAAGGGACACAGGCATTCAACTCAAGGACCATTTCCTCAGATATTTTCTATTCCTCTCTTGACTGGTTTGTTAAGCCATTGGTTGTTATATAACTTTCCATGTTTCTCTAACAAGTTTGCAAGTTCTTGATAGTAAAGATGGTGTTTTATTCATATTTCTATCTGTCTTCATATCTGACCATCCAAAAAATTGATGCACAAGACAAGAGAACTAGGATACCCTAAAATTCAATTGACAATAGTCTAAGAGGTACATAGGCAACATTCAGAACTACAGATGGGGCTAGCGGCCTTGTGCTTTTGCAGTGGCCTAAAGGGTGTCACAGTTTGAGGCCAAGGAGTCCTAAGGTTTGGTTAGAATCTTACTGTGGAGATGGTGATGGAAGGGAAGAAACTCCTGTCTTTTTTTTTTTTTTTTGTGGTGTGGCATGCTGGATCTTAGTTCCCCAACCAGGGATTGAACATGTGCCCCCTGCATTGGGAGTGGGGAATCTTAACCACTGGACCACCAGGGAAGTCCCGAGAAAGTCCTACATGGCAGAGCTGGGCCAGGGAAACCCACCCGCCATCCCCCAGTCTACTCAAGACTGGCTTGGAGGCGAACATTACCATGAGATACCGTATTACTGTCAGGCTTCACTCTCAAAGTCCAAGAGACAGGGTCCAGCCTCCTAAGAAGAGGGATTTTCAAGAGCTAGGCAGGGATGTTCAGCCTTCTGGCCTCCAAGGTATGATCCCAGACACTGGTGTGATATGAGCTAATCAGGAAACGGGCACAAGCCCAGGCACATGGATGTGATAAAAAGTGTAAAAGGCAGGGTTTGGAAAAGACTGCAGTTCAGCTGGCAAAGTAGGTATCCAAGCTCACCCCAGTTTGAGGTCAGGGCCTGGGGATCACACAGGTCTGTGTTTGACCCCCTAGCTGCTCTGCCCACTAGCTGTGCAATACTGGGCAAGTGCCTACACACTCCAAGAATTGTCACAAGGATAAAAAAACTCGTAAATAAATAAAATATAAAATAAATCAAAGTTCTGGTGCGGTTATAGGTACATAACAAGGACTCAGTGAATGATATTGGTTTGTTATTAGTATTTGTTTCTTCTTCTTCTTCTTCTCCTTCTCCTTCTTCTTTTCTCCTTCTTCTTCTTCCTCTTCTCCTTCTTTTTCTTCTTCTCAGTGACAAGGCTGTTTCTAGATCTCAGCTGGTGGGCTGGGATGACTCCTGTACCCTCCATTCGGGTTGGGGCTGACTCAGGACTGCATCTGAGGTTCAGGTTATGTGGGAGGGATTCGGGGGAGGGTCAGCAAGGTCTGACAATGGCCCATTCCTCTGAAGGCGCCCTCATGTAGCTCCATCACAGAGCAGAGAGAGGAGTTGGAATTACCACTCTTCATTTTTGGCTCTTTATTTTGAACTCACGATACTGGTCATCATCTTCTCCAAAGTTTTTATTCCCTGAAGGCCTTGGCAAACAATTCGGTCATCATGTCTCCTTTTCAAGAAAATAAATTTCAAGCTCACAAGTGATGTGGAAGTGCATGTTTTATATGGGGAGGGGGCAGGGTAAGCTGTGACAAAGCGAAAGAGCGGCATGGACATATACACACTACCAAACGTGAGGTAGATAGCTAGTGGGAAGCAGCCGCAGAGCACAGGGAGATCAGCTCGGTGCTTTGTGACCGCCTGGAGGGGTGGGATGGGGAGGGCGGGAGGGAGACGCAAGAGGGAGGGGATATGGAAACATATGTATATGTATAACTGATTAAATTTGTAAAAAAAAAAAAAAGTGCATGTTTTTCCCCATGCAAAATGTTAAAGATGCCAAGTACCAATTTTAGTTTTCTTTCTTTCTTTTTTTTTTAAAAAATCCATATATTCATTTAATAAATGCTGAATTTTTGCCCTGTGAAATACAGTGAAGTTAGTTTTGTGGAAGACCCCAAAATGAGTAAGGCATGATCTTTACTCTCAGGGTATTCACTCACTGATTAATAGGGGGAGATAAGAAATAGAAAGAAAGTGCTGATAGATAGAGCGACTGATAAATGATAGATAGATAGATAGGAGGCTATGAAATGTACAAATATGTTGCTAAGGGACTCCAGAGGCAAAAGCCATCCCTTCCAGCTAAATAGAATCAGAGAGCTGTGTCTGATAGTAATACTTGCCATATGCTTTTTGGGCTAGAGATTGGGCTATTGCTGTTGTATTTATTATCCCTTTATTTATTATAGTAGCCCAAGGAGGTATGTCCTAAAACTAAGGCTTAGCGAGCTTAAGTAGCTTGCCCAAGGACACATCACTTGTGAGGTACTGATGGATTCACAGCCATGGTCATGTTCCTTCTCTCCTAAAAATCCTCCAGTTGTGTCCCTTCACACTCCAAATAGAATTAAAATCCCTCCCTCCCGCCCCCAGTCTACAAGGTCTGACATGGCCAGGCCCCTCTCAAGCCTCGCCTGCTCTGTCTCCTTCTAGCTTGATACGCTTCAGCCACCCTCACATCCTTCTAGTTCTTCAGAATCTCCAAACTCACCCATTCCCTAAGCCTTTGCTGCCCAAGTTTTCTTTCCTTGAAATGCTTTTTCTTCAGAAGAGGAGGAGGTTGTCTCCTCGTAGGTCTCAGATGGAATCCCCCTCTCCAAGAGGCCTTTCTGGCCTGAGCTGCCCAGTTAGGCTCTGTTGTCTAGACCATGTTTTATTTTCTTCCTGGCACATAGCATCCATGGATATTTTCTTTCACTACCTCCTTTTACGATGACTGCCCCGTGAGCGCAGCACCTGGTCTGTCTTGTACACCATACTTAGGACAGTCCCAGCTCATGGTCAGCTCTGAATAAATAGATGCCAACTGAGTGAAAAAAGAAGTATCAAGTCCTAGAATTGGATGCGGAGGGCACTTAAGAGCAGAAAGAAGGGGTCGGGGGGGAGGGTGAGTAGAGACAGAGAGAGAGAGAGAGACAGAGACAGAATTTACTGCAAAGATCAAATCTGCCTGGAGTACAGCAGCAGAGCTTGAAAGCTACTTTTGGAATAGGGGGTCAACTCTGCTTCTCTCTGAGCCGTAGTTTCCAATGTCAGGTTCAAGAGTTTGAACTTGATTTGCTAAAGTGCCATTTGGGCAAGGGAATTAAGCCTGTGAGGATAAGGTTTACACCATTTTGGCATGGGGTTAACTACTACCAGTGTTTAAAAATATGTTAGGAATCTTGATAGGAAGTACTGTTTTGCTTTTTTAGACATTTTCATGGATCCTGCACAATGGCTTTCTCTTGGTGGAAGAAGCAGGGCAAAGGGAAGGCCAGGCCTCCTCTAGTCCCCATGAGACAGACGGTGTGTGATGGGACCTTATGCTGCTTACGCATGGTGCCCAGGCCAGAATTCAACTATGGAAAGCCATGCTCCAGAGAGGGCACCCAAATTTGACCTGGTTGTCCAAACCAGGGGAGGGGAATCTAGAGTTTAATTAATAGGAATTAAAGTCAAGACCTGCCATGAAGAGGAGACCAGGATTATTTCTGGGGGTCATGGGACATTAGGGAAACTATTGACTTTGGAACACATACTGGTTATGGTAAAGAAAGGCGGGGCAATTCCGTGGGAGGGGAGAGGGCTTTCTTTCTTCCTTCCTCTCTTTCTTTCTTTCTTTACTTCTTTTTTTTCTTTCTTTCTTTCTAAATTAGAGTATAGTTGATTTACAATATTGTGTTAGTTTTAGGTATACAGAATAGTGATTCAGTATTTTTGCAGGTTATACTCCATTACAAGTTATTACAAGATAATGCATATAATTTCTTATGTTATGCAGTAAATCCTTGTTGCTTATCTATTTTATATACAGTAGTTTGTTAATCCCATACCCCTAATTTGTCCCTCCCCACCCCCCTCTCCTCTTTGGTAACCACAAGTTTATTTTTTATATATGTGAGTCTATTGAATTAAGATGATATGGTATGTACAGACAATGGAATATTAGCCATAAAAAAGAATGAAATACTGCCATTTGCAGCAACATAGATGAACCTAGAGATGGCTTTCTTATGAGTGCAGTGGGCATTTGCTCTAGAAAGAGTCTTTCTTCCTACCTTGATTTGTATACAATTCTTCCAGGCTGTGGCAGAAAGATAGCAGCCCTGGCCTTGGAATAATTTTCCCTAAGTCAGCACTTCTCAGACATTTGCATCAGAGGTACCATCCATCTACTGGGAAGAACACAATGCAGTTTGCTCGAAGCATAAAATTTCTTAGAATATTTTTGTTTTATTTGAATTTGCATTTTATAGTCATGTCGCTTGTCATATCAAATAATGTTTTAAATTATCATCAGGTAAAGCATATAACTAGCTGTGTTTTTTTCCTCACCAAATCATTGAATAAATATGCTCTGTGTGCCCAGAGGCTTTGTGACTCCATATTTCATAAGAAGAGTTGGCGTGGGGTAGCGAGAAAAATGACTCCCAGCAGCTGTTGGCTCCGGAGGTCCACAGAGCTGGGGGATTTAGGTTGCTAGGACTTGTCCATTGTGTCGATGAACAGACCCAAACTCTTCCCAGATGAAGAGGGCTCATTTCCTGGGAGTTGACAGCCGTGAAATGGCAATCGGAGAAATATTGGACTAAGTTGACTCTCGTCGGTGTCGTTGTTTATGAGTCTAGATGGGGTTGGCAGATGCCTTGCATTAGCACTATTTAGACTTTAAGAGATTCTAATTGGAGACTTACATGCGTCCTCATCACCGTTGACCTTATTTATGGAGCGGCTGACATATGAATGTCAAATTTGCATCAGTGAATTCTCTCCTCTAATAACCACTTTAATATGTAAATAACTGATTTGCAGCAGGGAAAAATACATGTAATATTCTGATGATTGCTTGGAATATGTGGCTTCCTTCCGTACACGAAGACTGAAGAGCTGGTAGGTTCCTTCCTTTAATTATGAGACATTGGTGAAAAGATGGAGCCAGAAAGAAAGATACACTTTACCTTAACTCAGCAGATATATAGAGAGTTCCTACTTTGTTGATCTCCTTGGCTAAGTATTGAGGGAGACCAAGGTGAGGGAGATAGGGTCTGTCCCCAGAAAACTTGAAGCTATTATGAGGTGGAATAAGAAAGGTGCACAAATCAGTACATTTCACAGTGTCATATGATAAGTTCATAAGGAAGAAGCATAAGCAACACTACTTTACCACTCTCTCATTTGCAGGGGGCTAGTAAGGGGACCTAGAAAGTTGTATTAAATAGGGATGATTAGCTCCAAAACCCAGCAAGCCCTATGACTGTGATTTAAGTGGATAGGCTGGAGTCATCTCATGCCGCAAGAGGTCTTGCGTAGGTAGTCCAGGGCAGGCAACAGCTCTTTCTACCTTTTCTACTTCATCACTCTTTGTGTGAAGGTCTTAGTGCTATGTTTGTTGCCTCATGGTTGCAAAATGGCTGCTGCATCTCCAGACCTCAGGTCCACATTCTAGGCAATTAGAAGGAAGTGGGAGGGGCAAAGGGAAGAAAAAGGCCATCTCTTCAAAAGCCTTTCTTTTTTTTTTTTAAATTCTGGAAGAGAAGCCCGTCTCAGCAGACTTGTGACTATGTCTTACTGACCAGAACTGTCACAGGCCAGTCCCAGTTGGAAGGTACCCAAGGAGGAGAGGATTGTGGATGAGGGTTGGGATGAACAGTGGTGTCTGCACAAGTACGTTGGAGGAAACAATGATGCTATGGTACAGGTGGAGATTTTGACAGATGTGTATGTGTGTGTGGGGAGGGGGGCAGGGATGAGCAGGAGGGAAGATAGAAAAATGTGATGAATAATTTAGAAAGAAATTGGCAGACTTAAGGGTGAAGTAGATGGCAGAGTAGGAGCTAGCTGACTTTGCGGTGCTCTTTGGGGGAGGAAAAGGAAGTGGGACTGCTCTCTGCTGTGTGTTGGGTGCGGGGAGAGGAGATGTGTGCAGGTGGACTGCGGAGCTGGGTCAGAGGGCCCTGGCATGGTCTGACTTGACCCCACTACAGGCAGTGTGGGCTTCTAGAAACTGTCTGCTTGGAGAGATTGATTGAGATTGCCTAGCCTGTGTGCATGGTAGCTGGGTTCCCACTGAATTGTCACACTGTGTAGAGAGACAAAGCTCTCACCAATTTCCATCTTAAGCATCTACATTAGTAAAGAAATGGGGCAGAGCTAAACAAATAGTATTAAGAGAATAACTCACATGGATCAAGGCAAGTTGACTGCTAACATATTCAGTTATTTGTTTAGCAGTATTTCTGGAGTGCCTACTGTATGGACAGCACTGGACTTGGTGCTGAATAAGTGACATGAGAGGCAGGTCTCTGCCTGCCAAGGGCTGTCACTCTGATAGGGAAGACAAGACGGAATTAGGAAGCATACCGGGCAGCATGGGATAACTTCCTCAAATGGGTGGTTCAGACAGAATGTGTACACATGGGAGTTTAGAAGATTGGGTCACAGTGTCAGTCAGCACAGGGAGAAAGGCCTCGTGGAGGAGGAAGTGACATTTAATTTGTGGATCTTGAGAAACTGGTAGACTTTGGGTGAAAAGTGGGCAGAAGGGGAGCATTCCGGGGCAAGGAACAAGGCTTAGGAAGGAGGTGATGGAGGACCAGGCCATCACCCACGTGGGGGAGTGTGAGGGACCGGTCCGGCTGAGCACTGGGAAAGGATGGGGTGGAGATAACGTGGGTGTGGAGCTCTAAGCCAGGTCTTGAAGGAAAGAGGAACATGGTGATGGGTGGTCCTGGGATTGAATCCTGGCTCCACTTGTTACTGACCAGGGTTCTTGCCGTCCTTAATCAACAGAAATTGATCAGAGGCTAGACAAGAAATTCAGGCAAGCCTTACTGGGGCCCCTGCTGCAGCAAAGGGGAGTGAGAACAAACAACAGGTTCCATTGCTTGCTGGCTCCCTGAAGGGGGACGAGCTCGTTCCTTATATGGGGTGAGGGTGGGGGTGTGTCCAGGGGTCGGGCTGGAGGGCTGGCTTAGGTGGATTGCCCACCCCTTATGTGGTGTTGTGTGCAGGGGGCATGCGCAGTACCCTGCTTTTGCTCCTGACCCATTGTTTTTTTAAAAAAAATATTTGTTTATTATTTTATTTATTTTTGGCTGCGTCGGCCTTAGTTGCGGCATGCGGGATCTTCGTGGAGGCACGCGGGATCTTTCATTGCAGCGCCGGACTTCTCTCTAGTTGTGGTGTGTAGGCTCCAGGGTGCGTGGGCTCTGTAGTTTGCTGCACGTGGGCTCTCTCGTTGAGGTGAGCGAGCTCAGTAGTTGTGGCGCGCTAGCCTATTTGCCCTGCGGCATGTGGGATTCCTGACCCCCTGCTTTTGCTCCAGGATCTTCAAAAGTGGCAGTTGGGTTTTTTGGTCTGTTTGTAGCTTTTGTCCAGAATTTGCCCCAACTGCACATGCACGCAGTTATTTTTAGTCCCATACGTTTCTTTGTATTTTGTTGCTCAAGGAGAGGTGTGTCCACGTGCAAGCATTGCAGCACTGCAGCAAAGGGTCCCAGGCCCCAGCCTGTCTCACACTAACCACCCACCACTTGTGTGCTCTTGACAATATGGTTGACTTTCTCAGAAGCTCGGGAGTATCTGTAAATGGAAGCAATACTGTTGACCTAGAGGGTAGTGGCATAGAAAACTGCAGCAGTGTTAAAGTAAGAGCTGGTATTCTGGGGTGAAAGGGACCTAGGTCTAATCCTGATCGTTATATGACCTTGGGCAAGCAACCTAATTTCTCTGAGACTTTGTGTCCTTGTTAACAAAATGAGGATATTAACAGTATATTACATGGTATAATAATTTCATCTGCATAACTGATAGGGTTCTTAAAGTTCTTAAGAACCACAGAAATGTATTCTGGAAGTTCAGCCTAAGAGGAGTTTGTTAAAAGATATTCAGTAGCACCTGGCTTTCTCAGGAGGGCTAGAGAGCCAGGTTTGGAAGACAGGTAGAACACTGAAATAAAGAGAGATTTGGAAAAAAAAAAAAAGAAAAGAAAAGAAAAAGAAAGGTCAACAAAGTAAACCACAACTTAAAATTTTAATTTTTTCATTTATGGCATTTTTTCTCCTTTGACTTGCATCATATGAAATTGATGCCATTCAACTGCTTTGACCTATAAAAAAGGAAATTTTATATATGATTCAACATAATACATTACACACTACATATAAAGTTTTATGGCCTATTCTGCATATACTGTTATATCTTAAACATTTCCCCATGTCATTAAATTTTCTTTGAAGGCACAGTTTTTACTGGCTGTCTTCTAGTAAATTGTATGTGTGGCCATAATTTCTTTAACCATTTATTTCGTTGTAGGATGTTAGAATTTTTTCTCTTCCCTTCCTTCCCTCCCTCCCTCCCTCCCTTCCTTTCTTCCTTCCTTCCTTCTTTCCTTCCTTCTTCCCTCGCTCCCTCCCTCCTCCCTTCTTCTCTCTCTCTTTTGTTGCTATTATAAATAATGCTGACATAACATATTAATCTTTGTACTTATCTCTCATTATTTCCTTAGGATGCAAACTTAGAAGAGGGTCAAAGGGTTTGAGCAATTAAAAAGAATCTCAATACTTTAAAGCCAAAAGGCTTTCCCCAAATTGTGCCAATTTATCCTCTAAGTAGCAATGTATGAAAGTGCAGGTTTCACTGCAAAATTGTCACCAATGAATATTGCCTTTTATTTGTCTTTATTCTCTCCAGGTGCACTGGAGGAAAATGGTAGTGTCAGAGTGAGTTCATTTCACAATGTAAAGATTTGCATCAATGAATTAGAAAAAAAATGAAATGAGATTTCTGTCTGAACCTCTATTCTGACCATCTGCCTTTGACTTTCATGCTTATTTCAAAAAGATGGGATAGAGCCCAAGTCACAGACCCATCGTCTAAAGCCATTTTGTGCCATCCCTCCACCCACAACTCACCCACCTTCCATGACTTTTCTGCCAACAATATATCAATGGGTGGCCCGAATAGGTGAGTAAGCCTGTGGCCAGGTGGCTGCTTATTTTTTATTTTGGCCATGATTGAGCTGAATTACTATCATTTGGTGTAGGTGACTCAGCGATGCAATCATAACTCATTGTCAGGAGCAGAAAGAACTGGTGTGGGTGGCTTGCAGGCCTTGGGCACAGGGCCCTGTCATGGTGCTCCAGCTTACTTGTTTCCATTTATTTCCAACTTCAATATATGACTTCTAGCATTGCCAAATCTGACTTTTTATTTCCACCTGTGCATTGGGCATGTGTGGGGAGGGGCAGGAGGAAAGGCAGGCAGAACAGGAAGAAAGGGACAGCAATGTCAATCTGGGTTGGCAGAAGCAGAGTGAGAATATGGTAGGGGGTGGAGGGAGGAAGGAAAAATGAGATAATAATTCCTCCCATTCGGTTCCGATCATCAAAGCTGAAAACTCAAACTAAACATGTGGGAGCCTGGTATTGCCTTGGTTCCACCACCAGTGAAGGGTATCAGCAGCTGATTGTGCAGTTAAGCCAAGAAAGGGTAGGACTGTGAGCTTTCAGTGAAGAAAGGGGTCATCCAAACCAGACTTCCCTACCCCTGATGGCCCATGGATTCATGAAAGGAATTTCTCTTTTTTGGCAATGGCCACTGTAGCTTGTGTTTTCTGTTCTCTTGTCTCCAGCAGAGTGGCAAGTGCTTGCTGTTCTATGACATAATCTGGGTGAGGGTAGTCTGGCTAGACCTTGCTGTGGTGACATGAGCACCGGCTGGCAGAGTCAGTCATACTGGGGGACACTAGAGGCACTGGCTGGGTGAGTTAACTAATGTCTCCATAAACCAAGGGTGGTGTGATCACCTTATATGGCTTCTGTGAGGATTAAGATACCATGCTTCTTTAAAGCCTTTTGGAAATAAGGTCTAAATACATATGTTTTTTAGTGTTTGTTTATTTTTTATTGTGGTAAAATATACATTATGTGAAGTTTACCATCTTAATCATTCCTAAGTGTCCAGTTCTATGGCATTAAGTGCATTCACATTGTTGTGCAAACATCACCACCATCTATCTCCGGAACATTTTTTAATCATCCCAAACTGGAACTCTGTACTCATTAAACACTAATACCCTATTCCCTCCCCTTTACCGCACCCCCCCGAGACTCTGGTAAGACTCTGTTTTACATTCTATAAATTTGACTACTCAATGTACTTCACATAAATGGACTCGTATAAAGTTTGTCCTTTTGTGCCTGGCTTATTTCATTTACTTTAATGTTTTCAAGGTTCATCCATGTTGTAGTGTGTATCAGAATTTCCTTCCTTTTTAAAGGCTGAATAATATTCCACTGTATGTATATACTCCCATTCTGTTATCCATTCATCCATCAATGAATATATGGATGTTTCCACCTTTGAGCTATTGTGAATAATGCTGCTATGAACATGGGCGTACAAATATTTATTTTGAGTTCCTGCTCTCAGTTCTTTTGGGTATATATCTAGAAGTGGAATGGTTGAATCGTATGGTTATTACATGTTTATAAATACATATGTTTAAAAAATGAGATGGTAGGGCAGTGTCTTAGTCTATTTGGGCTGCTATAACAAAAATAGCATAGACTGGGTGTCTTACAAACAGAAGTTTATTTTTCAAGGTCTTGGAGGCTGGGAAGCCCAAGATCAAGATGCCAGCAGGTTCAGTGTCTGACGAGAGCCTGCTTCCTCTTCCATAGACGGCTATCTTTTCACTGTGTCCTCACATGGTGGAAAGGGCAAGGGGGTTTTCTGGGGTCTCTTTTATAAGAACACTAATCCCATTTATGAGGAATCCCGCCTCATGACCTAATCACCTCTCAAAGGCCTCATCTCCAAATACCATCACATTGGGGATTAGGTTTCAACATATGAATTTTGTTAGGGGACACAAACATTCAGTCTACTGCAGGCAGTGAAATTATTCTGTATGATACCATAATGATAGGTATATGGAATTATATTTTTGTCCAAACCCAGAGAACTGTACAACACAAGGGTTGTAAAGAGTGAACCCTAATGTAAACTATGGACTTTAGTTAATACTGATGTCCCAATATTGACTCATTGATTGTAGCGCATGTAGCACATCAAAGTGACATGTTAGGGCTTCCCTGGTGGCGCAGTGGTTGAGAGTCCGCCTGCCGATGCAGGGAACACGGGTTCGTGCCCCGGTCTGGGAAGATCCCACGTGCCGCGCAGCGGCTAGGCCCATGAGCCACGGCCGCTGAGCCTGCGCGTCTGGAGCCTGTGCTCCGTAACGGGAGAGGCCCCAGCAGTGAGAGGCCCGCGTACTGAAAAAAAAAAAAAAAGTGAGATGTTAATAATGGAAGAAACTGTTGAGGGGGGTGGGTGAGAGAGGTGGTGTGTGGGAATTCTCTGTACTTTGGGGTCAACTTTTCTGTAAACTTAAAACTGCTCTAAAAATAAAGTCCGTCACTTCATGGAGTCCTTCCCTGAGCAGTTCCCATGTAAATGCTTCTCCTTTTTTCTCACTCTTTCCTTTGCAGTCCCCCTGCCTTGTGGGACCATTAGGTGTCCTGGGCATGGCCCTCTTCCTAGAGGCTGTGACAGGTGCTCTTATGACAGAAGGGTGCTCCTGCTCACCCCCTCATCCTCTTGGGGTCCACTCTCTGGCACCCAGAGTCCAGTCCCTGTCCATCACTCCTAGTGTTGGACCTTTCCCCTTATTTCCAGAGACTTCTCTCAAATCCCTCCCTGTTGCTCATGTCACAGAGGGGAGGGGTTTTGCTCATTAGGGAGGAGGATATAGAGCTCTAGAGAATTCTGGAGAGCTCCTCAGGGTCCCAACGTGTGTTCAGAGCAGACCCAGGTCTAGCCCCGTCTCCAGGGCGCCAGGTGGGTGCTGGTTTCAAAGCAGACATTTTCCACTGAGCATCACTGTGAGTGAAGACGGTCACCATGGAAGATTGTAGGCCCCCTGCTTTCCTTATGAAAAAAATCAAAATGGTTTATTATGGTTTCTAAGTCTCTGTTTAGAGTTTCCAGCAACTTGGTGCCAGTTTGTTTGCTATAAGACACATATTCTGTACAAAATAAAACAATAAAAAGTAACTGAGCTTGAAAGAAAGGAAAGGGAAACCCCCAGGTGCCATAACACAAAAAGTAGCTGAAGTCAGAATGGCAGAAAGATTTTACTGCTGGTGGTTGGCTGGGATGTTGGGCTGGACAGAGGCTCTGTGTCCTAGAGTCCCAGATGTTATTTCCTATTCAGTGATAAAAGATCTGGCTGCGGGCCTGTGAAAGCAGGAAGGGAATAGCCAGGAGCGACATCACCCCACCCCACCCTTCATAAAGCCCAGAGCCTCAAAGAGCCCCTTAGTCTACAGGACTAGGAAAGCTCTGCCCACCAGCATAAATATTACTGAAGGAAAATTAAAACTTCAGACCTGCATCCAAACTGGGTGCAGGGTCCAAATTTACTGAAAGGCAAGGGCTTCATATAAAAGTGGTCCAGACCACTGAAGCTCAAGTAGCCTAAAAAAGCAAACCCAGAGCTACACTGTAATGATGTTTTATAGTCCAGAGTACATCGAAATCTTAGAGGGTATACAGCACTTGTTGAAAATGAGCTAACAATAACAATAATAAAAAACGACAAGCCACACAAGAAAACTAACCACTAAAGGGAAGAGTGCTGAAACAACAAACAAAAATTAGTATCCCAAGAGATAAAAATGATAGAATAAGATGAAAGAAACCCCCAATCCTGTAAAACAATGTTTTAAATAATAAGCAAGGAAAAAAATAGGGGGTAACAGGAAGAAGAGAATCATAATAAATGAACACGACTTGCCATCTATTTTTTTCCTACCAGATGTGAGCACTTTGAGACAGGGTCTCATCTTATTTCATTTACTCTGTGCTCCCAGAGCCCAGGACCCAGTAAGACTCAGTGGACATTTGTGGAATGAATGGATGTCTCCTCCTCACTGTCTATGGAAGAGGGTGGCTGAACACACCTGTTATGTATCTAGATCCTGTCCCATTCTATTCTGTGTGAGTCAAGGTCGGACTGGCAAGTGGTATGTAGGAAACAGTTCTAGGATGTCCTATCTGCACACCCTTGTCTTTCTCTGCCTTCAGTGGTGTAAGGGTGTCAACCACAGAATCAAGCACATGCCCATTTTGTAAGTTGGCACAAGGGTGAAAGAAACAGAGTAAAAGTAACTTCTCTAACCAGAATGACTATTGGTACCAGGAAGCCCAATTTCCTTCTCAAAAGACAAAGAACCTTGCAGAACTCTGTGCCCGCATACACACAGAGCTCCCAGCTGTCTACACCTCCTTCCAGTTCATCCTGTGGGCAGCCTGTTGGTGGAAGGCCTTGGACTTGTACCAAATGACTTGGGTTAGAGTTATACCCCAGGCATCATTAACCTGGTCCTTATGTGAATTTCTCAACTTCTCTGAGCTTCAGTTTATATCACTTGTTGAATGGGGTGGATGAGACATGACCCACCCGTCTCTCGGGGCTGCTAGGAAGTTGGAATAATTGAGTGGAGACACTTTATAAAAATTAATGGTCGGGCTTCTCTGGTGGTGCAGTGGTTGAGAGTCCGCCTGCCAACGCAGGAGACACGGGCTCGTGCCCCGGTCTGGGAAGATCCCACATGCCGCGGAGCGGCTAGGCCCGTGAGCCATGGCCGCTGAGCCTGCGCCTCCGGATCCTGTGCTCCGCAACGGGAGAGGCCACAACAGTGAGAAGCCCACGTACCACAAAAAAAAAAAAAAAAAAAAAAAAAAAAAAAAATTACTGGTCATGGACTTCCCTGGTGGTCCAGAGGTAAAGAATCCGCCTTCCAATGCAGGGGACATGGGTTTGACCCCTGGTTGGGGAACTAAGATCCCACATGCCATGGAGCAACTAAGCCTGCGTGCCACAACTACTGAGCTCACATGCCTCAACGAGAGAGCCCATGTGCCACAAACTACAGAACCCACATGTCTTGTAGCCCGTGTGCCACAACTAGAGAGAGAAAACCCACGTGCCACAACTAGAGAGAAGCCCGTGTGCCGCAACGAAAGATCCCACGTGCCTCATTGATGATCCCTCGTGCCGCAACTAAGACCTGATGCAGCCAAAAAGATAAAGAAAATTAATTAATTAATTTTAAAAAGTTAAAAGTCAATATACTTCAAGGGAGGTTGATCCCTGACACAGAGTAAATGTTTCACTCTGTAGCATCTAGTATGTGACAGTGTAAGATTGCAGCAAGGGGGTGCTATGATGTGTAGGAATGGCTCCCTGGAGGAGGTCACATCTAAGGCAAGATTAGAAGGAAGACTAGAACTAGCCAAGAAAATGGGGAAGGGGGAGAAAAACATTGCTCGTAGAGAGAAGAGCATGAAGAAAGGGCTAGAGGAGAAAGCATATGGAATTTTGGAAAGAAGACGAGTGTGGCTGGATCATGTTCTGTTCTCCCTGGCTGCCTCCCTAAAGTCTGTGCATGGAAATTTCTAGGTCCTGTCCATGTACACTGTTGATCAATGAGTGCCCCTTCCAACCCCATTATCTGCTTCAGGTATCCTGTACCCCTCCCAACTCAACCTCTCTGGTACTAAGCATTCTTTAACTTCACTTCAATCCTTTGTCACCTTCTTTCATTAAATTCAGATATACCCAGGCCCAGAGCTATGTCTCTCCCCTTCCAATACTGCCCACTCTCTCCAGATGCCCCCAGACTTTCTATTCCTGGCTCTTTTTTGATCCTCTTCCCCATTCATTGATCTTCTTTCCACCCAGCTGCCATTTTATTTTAAATGATTGGTGAGCTAATATTAAACAATGTTATTTCACAGCCACTCACCACAACACATGTGGCAAATACCTGTGAAAGCCAGCATCTTAGGAAAGTTAAATAATGCTCAGAAAAGGACTTCCTAGGGGACATACAGTTTTTCAGGGCAGGAGCCCACTGTGTCCCCCTTTGCCTGGCAGAGCAATAAAGCTATTCTTTCCTAAAAAAAAAAAAAGAAAAAGAAAAGGACTTCCTAATATCAGGCTTGGAAGCATTGAATCTGGAAGGGGACAGAGATAACGAATCAAACCAGGACAAGAAAAATATCCTGAATTAGTCAGTCAACATGTTTTCTTACGCATAAGGCATAGCGTTGGAGGTTGAGGAAGACACTAAAATGCCTCAGATATGGTCCCTGCCAGAAGGATGTTATAATTTATTTTGGAGAAATAAGAGGAAATTAGAAAGAAAGTAGAAAGCTCAAACTGCCAACCTTTTCGACAGTTTATTAAGGCCCCTTTCATGCACTTGACTCCAAGCTAAAGAGATTATTTTCCTCAACCCTGCTGCTGAGCTTTGTTCAGGAAATAGTTGACCCGTATGTCATGGGCTGTGTTGACAGTGTAGACTCACAGATGACATTGTGTATGGTGCTCAGAATGCCAGGACAAGAGGGGATTGGGTTTGCTGTGACTGGACGATCCTGCTTCTTTGGGGTTTGGTGGGTAGACCTTCTTACAGTCATCTGTGGGGAGATATTTACAGTGGTAGAAACTTGGAGATTTAAGAGTCACTTGGTATAGCCTCCCACCTAAGGATGAAATCCCTTCCATGGTAACAACCCTCTCAAGGAAACTTTGGGTTTCCAAAGATAAAACTTTGGGTTTTAGAGTTACATGGATCTTGTCCAAGTCCCAGTTCTATCACTTATTATCTATGTGATCATCGGTGAGTTACTAAAATTTTCTAAGTCTGGAACTCTTGAACAATCAGAATTCTTGGCTGCAAGTAACAGAAAATCCCACTGCAATGGGTTTGCATGGTGTTTTCTTCTGACACCAAACATGAGGGTTTTTTCCATACGGACAACCGATTCTCCAATTCTCTGACACTAACTGGGTGTCCAATAATTCAATTCAATTCAATTCTGATACTAACTTCAGAATTAGTGTAGACCCCACAGATTAAGGGCTCAGTCTCACAAGACTGACATCCCACTTCAGATGCCTGTCACAAGTCCCAGGGGCTACCTGTACTTCTGATCAGCTGGCTATAAATTCAAGGGTTCCCACAACCCTCTCCAACTCAGGTTCAATAATTTGCTAGAATGATTCAGAGAACTTAGGAAAGCACTTTACTTACCACTACTGGTTTAATATAAAGGGATACAAAAATGGAACAGATGCAGTGTGTGTGTGTGTGTGTGTGTGTGTATAGATTCCATACCTTCTCCAGGTGTGTCATCCTCCCAGCACCCTGATGTGTTCAGCAACCCAGAAGCTCCCCCAGATCTTGTTGTTTGAGACTTGTCTTTCTTTTTTTTTGAAAGAGCATAATCTCAAGCCATTTCTCCCTGAAGGTCAGTGGTGGGGCTGCAAGTTCCAGCCCTCTAATCACTTGGTCTTTTTGGTCTCCAGTCCTATCCTGAGCCCATCTAGATGTCCTACTCCAAGTTATCCCACTAGCATAAACTCAGCTATGACTAAAAGGGGTTCAGTATGGGGCATATACCCTGAGAAAACCATAATTCAAAAAGAGTCATGTACCACAATGTTCATTGCAGCACTATTTACAATAGCCAGGACATGGAACCAACCTAAGTGTCCATCGACAGATGAATGGATAAAGAAGATGTGGCACATATATACAATGGAATATTACTCAGCCATAAAAAGCAATGAAATTGAGTTATTTGTAGTGAGGTGGATGGACCTAGAGTCTGTCATACAGAGCGAAGTAAGTCAGAAAGAGAAAAACAACTACCATATGCTAACACATATGTATGGAATCTAAAAAAAAAAAAAGGTTCTGAAGAACCTAGGTGCAGGACAAGAATAAAGATGCAGATGTAGAGAATGGACTTGAGGACACGGGGACGGAGAAGGGTAAGCTGGGACGAAGTGAGAGAGTGGCATGGACGTATATATACTACCAAATGTAAAATAGATAGCTAGTGGGAAGCAGCCGCATAGCACAGGGAGATCAGCTTGGTGCTTTATGACCACCTAGAGAGGTGGCATAGGGAGGGTGGGAGGGAGGGAGACGCGAGAGGGAAGAGATATGGGAACATATGTATATGTATAACTGATGCACTTTGCTATAAAGAAGAAACACACCATTGCAAAGCAATTATACTCCAATAAAGATGTTCAAAAAAAAAAAAAGGGCTCAGTATGGATAACAAAAGTCACTCCTATCTCTCAAGAAATTCTAAGGATTTTCGGAGCTGTATGCTGGGAGCCAGGGACAAAGAATAAATGTATATTTTTATTATAGCACAGGGTTTAATGATGACAAAGGGTTTTGGGAATTTTTGGCTTACGTTGAATGGATATTGACATATCCATTGCTCGTGCTAGCTAGAGACTTGCCTACTTTTGGAGTTCATTTCCTCCATTTCTCAGCTTCAGCCTACCTTTGCATCGGCTACTTTCTTAGGCAGGCTCTCTACAAGAGAAAGAAAATGGATTGGTGATAGCCTGAGACTTGTCTTCTTAGAGCTTAGCAACTTCTACAGACAGAAAACTTTTCTTCCCCAATTATTTAAAAGAAAAAAAAATCTCAGAATTTCTCTCGTTGGTCTGGCATGAGCTACCTGTTTACCCCTGAGCTAATCATGTGGTCAGAGAGTAATGCACTCTGATTCAAGCATGAATCCCTGGAATTAGGCGTGGGCTCCACTCAAACTATAAGAACCAAGAGTGGATAATAAGTGGTTTCTTGAGGAAAAGTAGAGGAATATGGTGGCTGGGCAGGAATAGCTACTCGGTCTCTTTTCATCTGTAAAGCAAGGATACTCATCTCTTCCCTCGGCTCTATAGTTTTCTGCAACTACCCTTCTACAATCATCCACACCCCTAGGACCCTCTGCAACATGCACAGGGTGTGTTCTCTGAGTCTTTGTCCAGCTATATGTGATAGAGCCTCCAGCAATTCCTTCAGGGAGATGAAACCAGAATTTAATAAACCTTCTCATTGGACAAAGTTTGTCCACATTTTTCTAGACTTAAATGTATCCCTTCCCCTCCTGGCTATACCATGAGAATTTACAGAGTGCAATATTCTTCCCAGGCCCAGATCATCTCACTACTTGATGTGTTTTTCATTTGAGCCCATGTTTCATTGGAAAATGTCAAAATACTGCCCACACATGGCCAGAGCCCAGCTGAGAAGAGAGAGTCATTTTATAAGACCTGCCAAATGGGGTTCGGTGCTTATCTGATCATGAATCATGAAAGCTTTTAGGACAGATGGTGTAATCACATCCAAGAAGAATGCCCTTTCGAGAGCGATGCTAATTGGATCACATGGTATAAGAATTTCACATCTGTCACATGAGCAACACATGGCAGAGACGAAGCTTTCTTAAACTTTGGTTTGTTTCCGTTCTGGGAGTGGTTAGAGCTTACTTCAGTGTGTTCAGGAAACACTTGCAGGGTGCTAACTGCATTGATTGATCGATTGATCGATTGATTCATTCACCCAGTATATGTATTCTCAGTTCTTTCTATATGCCAGACAGTGTTTTACATGTTTTCACCCTATGAAGCTTTCCTTCTAGCTGCGGAAGGTGAGTAATCAGTAAGTAGACCAATAAATAAATAATATGAATGCAGCTAATGGTAAACACTATGAAGATAGTGTGATCTTGAGTGTGTTTGCATGTGTGGGAGATGGATGTGGGGCAGCTAATGGGGACTAGGTAGTGACATTTTTGCTATGTCTGAATGATGAGAGGGAGCCATCCTGGAAGAGAGAACAGCAAAGGCAAAAGCCCTGAGCTCAAAGTGAACTTGGCTTATTTAAAGATCAAGAAGGTCATGGGACTTCCCTGGTTGTCCAGTGGTTAAGACTCTGCACTTCCACTTCAGGGGGCATGGGTTTGATCCCTGGTCGGGGAACTAAGATCATGCATGCCATGCGGGTGCAACATACATACATACATACATACATACATAAATAGCTCAAGAAAGTCAGTGTGGTAATTACCTCGTGAGTGAGGGGCACACTGGATCGAAATGAGGACAGAGATATAGTCTGGGGCCACAGTAATGAGACTGGATTTTATTTTAATAAAACCTAATATCGGTGAATGTTTACCCTATGCCACTTGACATATAGTAACTCATTTAATCCCCACTAAAATGGTATGAGATAGGCACAATTCCTGCTCATTTCACAGAGCAGGAAACAGAAGCACAGGAGAGTTGAGATTTGCACTCAGATCAGAACACAGGACGTGGCTGCAGAGCTGTGGTCTCAGCCACTATTAGTAAAAGGAAGCCGCTAGGTGGTTTAAAACAAGGATGACATATCTGCCTCCCATTTTTTCAAAAGTCTCTCTGGCTGGGATAGATTATAGAGAATCAAGAGTGGAAGCAAGGAGAACGGTCTGGAGGCTGCTGCCGCAACCCAGGTGAGGGCTGGATTTGGGGACGGCAGTGGCCCTAGAGAAGAGGTTTGGGGTGTGTTTTGGTGTCACCATTTCAGATGGATTGGATGTGTCTGGAGAGGAACAGAGAGAATCAAAAGTGACTTAGAAAAAAAAAAGTGACTTAGATTTAAGTGAAGTCAGTTTAGCCCCTGCTCTCACAAAGCTTATAGTCGCATGGTCCAGACAAATGCCTATTTATTTCGAGGGACTAATTCAGTGCTGTTCTTGGCTTATTCATTCATACAATCCTGGCAATGACTTTTCCCACAGGGAGAGGGATACATCTTCACCAAGGAGGGCTTGGGGGTAGAAACACACATGTTTATTTTACCTGATCCTTCCCTTCCAGGACTCTGGATCTCCAAATATATAGGGAAGCCATATTTATATCCTCTTCCTCTAGCCCCAGTGACCCAGAGATAATGTCCGGGACTGCATTAGAGTCTTCAGCCATGGCCCAAGTTCACAGAAGCCAGATGGAAGTCTGGCTCCCCTGTCTCCTGCATATGCCAGGCTCCTGGCCCCTCCAGCCCTCTTATCTGTGCTCTTCCCTTCCACCGAAGCCCTCTCTCCTCTGTTCTCTGCCCTCCTCCTCACTCTTTAGATCTGTACTCAGCACGTGACTCTTCTGGGGATCCCTCCTGACCTTCCCGAGAAAACTAGCCCTTAGCCCTGCTCCTCTCCTGTGTTCCCACTTTACTTTGGAGATAATTCCAGGTTAGCAATTATTTTGAATTCTAACAGTCCTCTTAGATTGCAAACTTCTCAAGGGTTGGATGTGTGTGTATGTGTGACTGTGTGTACGTGTGTGTTTGTGTAGGCACGCAAGCCCATGTGTGCGCGTGTTTGTGTGTGATCACATGGTTGTGGTTTTATGCATGTGTTTGTGTGCACTGGTGTATTTCATGTTGATATCCCTGCGTCTAGCAGAACACCTGTCATACAGGAGCAAGGGCTTCAAAGGAGGTTTTAGCTTTTGAACAAGGACGCCTAGGGAGATCAGTAAAGGAACAGAGAGGAGAGCCGTAAAGATAAAAGTTATTCTTCAGTACCTCTAAAAGGAGCTAAGACGCCTTCATTGTGCCCTTGGCTACCCAAGGAGCTAGATGTGAGGGAAACCAGAGGAAAGACATTAACCCTGATGAATCTGGCTCTTTCTCAGGGTGAAATCCCTGCATTCTGGCAGGTCAGGTCTTTGCTTCCCTAGTAGCTCACGGTGAACAGGCTTTTATAGTTGAAATGTTCAATCATTTTGCCTCCGTTATTTTTCTTTCCCCAGGCAATTTACCTTCACACAATAATTACCTTTATTCAGATTCCTCCAAAATGTCATTGGGTTTGATAGCTGCAGAGTTGAATTTGCACTTCCTCATGTCAGCATCGTTGAATTCCTTCACCTGGGCAGACAGCAGGACTGTGCCAGTATTTGCTTTCCATTATACGTAGTGGGCAGATTAGAGAAAAATGGGGAGAAAGTAGGTAGGCCTGGAGAAAAGAAAACTATGGTGGTTACTTGGCAAAAAGCAACACTTTTGAAGAAAAGAAAAAAGTAAGAGATTGAGTATGTTATTATTGAATAATTAGATGATTAAATCTTGTGTATTCAAATGTATTCTTCTTTTTAGCTATCTTTGTCCATTCATTCATTTATTTGTCCATCACTTTTCTCACTAGAATTTCATGGTACTTAGCCCACATGTTGTAGGAAAAAAGACCACAGACTTAGAATTCAGGAATAAGACTTTGTCATTTGTGAGAACTGCATTTTTAGAAAAGAAGGGGGAGTGTGCTCACCAGCCAGCTCCCTCAAGCATGAAAAGGTCAGGCTTTCTTTTATACCTGAGTAAAACTCAAGACTCCTTCCAAGATTTGCCTTATAATTCCTGGGAAATTGGAATCCCATGACCATCAGGCAGGGAAGATGGAACATGAAGACACAACCCAGAGGAGAAGGAGGAGGACCTTGGGGGTCAGGAGTCAAACTTGAGAAAGAATATTTGGAAGGGGTACTGATAACCTTTACTTGGAAGAGGCCACCATATTTGTCCCATCAAATACTCATTAATAGAGTCAAGACAGTTTATAGTATTTGTGTAAAGAAAGCTATAGAAGAGTGATGGTGTTTGTCCAGGGGAATAAATCATGACATATGACGTTCAGGATCTAGTTGCTGGTGAGATTTTTTAATTTATATTTATTTATTTATTTTTGCAGTACGCGGGCCTCTCACTGTTGTGGCCTCTCCCGTTGCGGAGCACAGGCTCCGGACACGCAGGCTCAGCAGCCATGGCTCACGGGCCCAGCCGCTCCATGGCATGTGGGATCCTCCCAGACCGGGGCATGAACCCTCGTCCCCTGCATCGGCAGGCAGACTCTCAACCACTGCGCCACCAGGGAAGCCCTGGTGAGATTTTTTTTAACTTTCGAAATAGGCGACTCAAAGGTTTAAAGTTATAGAGGGGCTCATTTTCTGGCCACATGCTCCAGCACTGTGGGAGCGTCGGAGATGATTTCAGTGGTCTCTGTCTCCCAGATGTTCCTAACCTGGTGGGGGAGACAGATGAACAAATGGACAGTGGGAGGGAAGTTATATGGTAGGAGGGAAGGAGAGAGAGGAATGATAGAAATCACCTTGTGATGGGAGGGTCTGGGGGGAATAATTTGCTTTGGCTGAGGGTATTGGGGTGTTTGCATAGAAGAGACCATACCTGAGCTATGTTTTTACGGATGAGTAGGTATATTTCAGGCACATATGGATTGGTAATGGGATGGATTACCAAACAGGAAAGGATGTTCCAGCGGAAGCAATAGCACATGGAGGGCAAAGCATCAGCTCTGGGGCTGGCATGTTGGGGACCTATGAGAAATTCAAGGGTGCTGGCGTGGGGACCCAAAACAGGGTCCCCCTCTTTTGGGGGACCATGCTGGAGGAGGTGAGGAGAACTTTGGAAGCCAAGCTAGGGCATCTGGGTTTGTTCCTCAGTCATACTAGTTAAACTGAAGATCTCCTTGGCTGTCTACCCCTCTTCCCCGTTTCCTACCTAAGTAACTGTGGGGTTTACTATCCCAAGCTGTAGCCTTCTATAGAAGTTTGCTAGGGCTGTCATTAACAAAGTACTGCAAACTCGGTGGCTTTCTTACTATCTCACAGTTCTGCAAATGAGAAGTCTGAGATCAACGTATTGGCTGGGAGCTTCCTTCTGAGGAATCTCTTCTAGCCTTCTCTCCTAGCTTCTGGTGGATTTCTGGCCATCTTTGACATCCCTTGGCTTGTAGAAGCATCACCTCCATCTCTGCTTTCATCTTCAAGTAGCGTTCTTTCTGTGTGTGTCTGTTTTTAAATGTCCCCTTTTATAAGGACATCAGTGACATTGGATTGGGACCCATCATAATGACCTGGTATTTCACTGGACTTATCACTCAGGAGCAGTAGTGGATGCTGTTTGCATACCAGGCAGACCTGCACTTATATCTGGATACTCAGCTTCTAGTCTGTTTATCTTCCTGTGAGATAACCAACATCCCTTAATAATTCCTTTTCCTGTTTAAATCAGCCAAAGTGGACTCTGTTGTTTGCAGCTAAAAAGCATGACTGGCACCCTGTGAGTGTAAACTACTTGATGCTAAATAAAAAGACAAAATGGAGGAAGGAAGGAAGGGAGGAAAAGAAAGGCTGACCAATGGACTGGGAATCTGGAGGCTCTGGTTTTAGAATTGGGCAGTGACTTTGGGCACGTTGTTTCCCATTCCTGATCTCTAGAGAATTCATAGTATTATGAGTGAGTTTTAAAGGTCCCTTCTGGTTTAAACATCCTTTAAAACAATGTGATAGTTCAATGTTTATGTACTGACTTTTTTTTTTTTTTTTTTTGCGCGGTACACGGGCCTCTCACTGTTGTGGCCTCTCCCGCTGCGGAGCACAGGCTCCGGACGTGCAGGCTCAGCGGCCATGGCTCACGGGCCCAGCCGCTCTGCGGCATGTGGGATCCTCCCAGACCGGGGCACGAACCCGTGTCCCCTGCATCGGCAGTCGGACTCTCAACCACTGCGCCACCAGGGAAGCCCTATGTAGTTAATTTTTTGAGTTTTTATTTTTTTGCCCTCAGATGGGTAGGGTAAAATAAGATTTAGATGGAACCACAGTTACTGATTTAGATCAATCTAATTTTAAAAACCCACACGCTTTCTTCTTGCTCCGGGAAACTGGCAGCAGCAGCCTCCCACTTTCCCCTGTGGCAGAGCTGAGGTTCAGGGGGCAGGCCAGGAGAGGAAGCGGGGCTGCTGCAGGCAGCGTTGCCCAAGCTCCCCATACATGGGGGAAGCCTTCTCCTTGGTGGGCAAGTTTTGCACCATGAAGCAGCACAGTCCTGTTTTTCATTGTGTGATGTGAAACTCTATGAAATGAAAATATAAAGGAGCCATTTATCAAAATCCTCAGCGTGGTTAGATCCGTGAACTGTGCACCAGGCCACTTGTTCTTATTCATCATTGAAATGGCAGAAACCAGTGATTGCCATTGTAACAGCCCAGCCCCATTAAAGTGGATAAACAACAAAGTTTCCTTAAAGAAGACCGAATGGGCTGGCCCACTCGGTGGTGCAGGGTGTAGATCAAGATTTCGGGCCCTTGGTTTAGTTCCTTTTTCTCTGGATTAAGGTGCTATCTCCCAGGCTGTGGATTCAACACCCTTGTTTCAGGGAAGAAGGTGGCCAGAGGAGCTGGCAGCCTTGATTGTCAGGAGAAACATTTCCTCCTGTCCAAATCCTTCCCCCAACCAGGAAGGAGAGCAGTGGTAGGCTAGAGCTGGGAACCCAGCTGTGATGGTTAATTTTATGTGTTGACTGGGCTAATGGTTCCCAGTTCTTTGGTCGAATACTAGTCTAGATGTTGCTGTGAGGGTCCTTTAAAGATGTGATTGACATTTACATCAGTAGACTTTAGTAAAGCCGATTACCCTCTGTAATATGGATGGGCCTTATCCAGTCCCTTGAAGGCCTTAAGAGTAAAGACTGAAGTTTCCTGAAAAGGAAGGAATGCTCAAAACTGCAATATAGAAACCTGGCCAAAGTTTCCAGCCTGCTGCAACATCAACTCTTACCTGAATTTCCAGCCTGCTCTAGAGATTTCAGACTTGCCACCCCCTACAGTCTCATTAGCCAATTCCTAACATTTCTCTTTGTCTCTTTATAGATCTAATCTATATCTATATATTTCCCATTGGTTCTGTTTCTCTGGAGAACCCTTCTGACTAATATACCAGCCCTGTTTTTTTTCCCCCTCCAGTGAGATCGTTTTCTCCCCCACTGTATTGTCAGTTTCCTCATCTGTGAAGTGGGTATACAATAACATCCCTATTATGTCCATTAAGAGTTTTTGAAAATATGTTCCATCATTTCCTGTGTTAGAATCTCTTCCCAGGCTGCACTTCAGAATCAGCTTTGTAGCCTCTCAATAATATGAATACCTGAGCCCCTTCTCCTGAGATTCTGGGTCAGTAGAAGACTCACAGTGTTTAAAATGTGCCCCAGGTAAGGCTGATGCAGCTGAAGTTGAGCACCATTGGCTTGGTAATAACATCCAACTTCCTTAGCATCTTAACACTGTCACAGTCTGATATCTTTCACCATTTCACACCATGGTCTAGACACAAGGACCCTTCACACCTTTGTCTTCTGGTGTTTTGCATGCACTCTTACATCTGCCTGAAATCTACCCCACCATAAACACACATCCCCTATTAAGGTTTGACTCTTAACTCCTATAAAGACTCAGCAGAAAGGCAACACTTTTCCAGGCCTCCGGATCCCCTGCCCATAGGTCTAATATCTCTGTTGTGATGTTGATCACATTAAATTACCATCCAACCACACTTCTCTATTTGACTTCAAACTTCAAAGCTGAGCATCACAACTTGTGTCCTCGTTACCCAGCGTGATCCTGACATATAGAGCTCAATAAGTTTTTGCTGAATTTAAATTACAAAGCAAGCTCCTCTTGTATGGATTCCATGCTCACCAAGCAACGTTTAGATACTTTGACTTCGCCAGTAGCTGCCACCGATGGAGCAAATGCATGTTCCGTCAGATGGATGTGAGCATCTGGGCCAATTGATAGTGCATTCATTTCGAGCAGTAAATTAATAAATTGGAGTCCTGGTTTACACATACAGAGTCTGTTGAATAAATGGCTTGCTATGGTCATAGCTCAATTATCTAAATACAGATGATCCTCCTAGCCTATCATCTGCAGACTGGTTTTTATTTATTTTCTTGAATTTGCTCTTTTTCTGGCCCTAACTAGTCCCTTTCTCCTTCCTTGTGTGGATAGTTGAAAGCTGGCACTGAATGTGACCCCAATCAAAGAGACGATTTTATAAAGCACTGGTGGTGTTGTCATTAATGTCCCTGATGGCTTGGGCTACACATTTAGGACAGAATCAACCAGATGTTGGCCTGGTGGGTCCCCACCCCCTTCCTGATCTACTGAGGCCGCTGAAGCAAAATCTAGCTCAGGACAGCAGCTGTGTGAGTCTGTCAGGAAGACAGGGGCTCTCATTAAGCTGAGAGGTGGGTAATGGAGAGTGAGTCAGACTGGCTTGTAAGTAGACACCAATGTGTCTTACATTTAGGTTAGACAGACACACCACCTCGTGTTTTTCGCTCTCTAGGGTAGTTCTGGCTGCTGACCTTTGCATTTTAGCCCAGGAGTACAGAGCAGGCTCTTTCTGGCAGCTGGCGAAGGCCACAGGTCCCTGGGCAGAGGACTTTTCCACGGAAGAATCCTGGAGTCAGTGTGGTACAGTAGGAGCTCTCCAACCAGAGATCAGTGCATGCGGGTCCCAGCCCTGCCTCTGCCACCACATGCCCAGAGCAAAGCAACAGGCAATCTCTGCTGCTTGTTGATTTCGCTCTGGGCTGGGATTGGCTTCCCGGCCTCTGTGTGCTGGTATTTAAGGATGGGGATTAAGGATGCGGCAGCTGTCCAAAGAAAACGAGACAGGATGGGCTCCAATGGGCCTGTGGTTGGTCCCTAAAGCTACTTTCCTCAAAACTACCTCCTCCTTCAATAATTTCTTTCCTCTTTCCTGGTTCCATTCTCCACTTAGCCTGCAACAATCCTGGGATTCTGTAGAAAATTGGCATTCCCTGCCCCTCCTGTTCCAAGTCATCTTTGGACTGCTAGAGCGCTTTCTTCTGGGCCCAGGCGATGCCCCCCCCACCACCTGGCTGAGGGTTCTGTACCATCAGAGTGGGTCCCTGGCCCCTGCCCCCATTCTGGCTTCTGTACTTTCTCGTATGCTGGTCCTATGGCCCACTCCCCTTGCACACGCCACGGGCCTGCAGCCATGCTAAGCCCACCTCACAGCCTACAACTCTATACCACCTCTGGTTTTCATGTGGCTGCCACTCCAAGGAGTTATTGACCTTATGCCGGGGTCAGGGGCCAGAGCCACCAGCTTCGGGAGCTTGCTTAAGGCCACAGGATGAATGGACAGCACAGCTGCCCTGGAAACCAAGAAACTCCTTCTAATTCTCTGCTTTTTCTCTCTCTGAAAGTTTGATTTTGGAGATGGGGCTGCGGTGCTGATGACTGGAACAGGCTCGAGCAGGGTCCTTCCGAAGCTGACCTTGGAGGGCTCTGCCTCCTCTGGGATGCTGAGAAGGTGAACTTGAGAAGCCAGAAGGGCTGAGAGGAATCGGGGGGAGCAGATGCAAAGCGAAGCCCAAACGCTAGATCAGGGGCATGACTGTGGGCAAAGACCAGACTGCAGAGAGAACACGCCCTGAGCTGGGTGACAGCGGGACCAGTTCCAGGACGTGTGAGGGCGGGCTGGCCACGGGGGACCACGCTGGGAAGCCATCTGCACACGGTATTGGCAGTGAACGTGACAATCTACCATGAAGACTAGAGATGGCTCGTTTGGTCCCTCAACCCTCAGGCTTCAGCCAGGGGCCGCCTCATCCGAGAAGCTTTCTTTAACTCTTCCCATAGCTCGAAGTCACAATGGAAGAGAAATAACCAGGAGAAACATCGGCTCAGTGATTCTCAAACGAAGAGCTTTATAAAATACAGATACCTGTGGCCCTGTCTACATCTACTGAATTATAATCTCCAGCAGAGGGGCCCAGGCATAGGTATTTTTTAAAAAAAGCTTTCTAAGTAATGCTCATACATCTCTCCAAGGGGGGCTTAAAAATACCATACTTTATAGCACTTTACAGCTTACCAAGAAGTCCACAGACACAGCCTCACTTTTTTTCTGGCATCACTTTGGATATAGTACATCCCCAAGCACCACATACTTTAAATAACTACCTGAGTCTTCTGTTATTTCACTCTCACCTGGGCCAGAGAAGCAGGCTTTGCTCTTTATTTACTTTTTATTGCTTATGGTACTTGCTTTCACAAACAGTGCTGGTGAAAGACCAAGAACTCTGTAAATACTTAATGATTGGTGCAAGGCTGGGGAATTAAAAGTCACAGTAAATGCACACATGGATGCACACACACTCACACATCCTTCGTTACACAAGAGAGAAGTGTACATTGCAGGAAAATGAGAAAGTGCAAAGAAGAGTAAAAACAAAATGAAAACCACCTCTGTTCACTCCCTACCATCAAACACTGTCAAATTATGGGTGTGTGTGTGTATGTGTGCATGTATATGAAAATGGAATCAAGCCCGTGTGGCTTTTTTATAACTACGTTTTGAAATTTAACAGGAAATCATCAACAAATTTTATTCTTTGAAAAATATTAACATAGCATTAGGTCCTAAGCAGAGATTTCACTAGGAAATCATTATCAAAAGTATCTCAGGGCTTCCCTGGTGGCGCAGTGGTTGAGAGTTCGCCTGCCGATGCAGGGGACATGGGTTCGTGCCCCGGTCCGGGAAGATCCCACGTGCCGCGGAGAGGCTGGGCCTGTGAGCCATGGCCGCTGAGCCTGTGCGTCCGGAGCCTGTGCTCTGCAACAGGAGAGGCCACAACAGTGAGAAGCCTGCGTACCGCAAAAAAAAAAAAAAAAAAAAAAAAAAAAAGTATCTCAAAGATGAGATCTTGGAATCCAAACTTAGAAATTTGGGGTTTTCCCCTCCCAATATATATTTAACATTTATGCACATCAGTACACATCCTCAAAATGCATCATTAGGGCTTCCCTAGTGGCACAGTGGTTAAGGATCTGCCTGCCAACGCAGGGGACACAGGTTCGAGCCCTGGTCTGGGAAGATCCCACATGCTGCGGAGCAACTAAGCCTGCGAGGCACAACTACTGAGCCTGCTCTCTAGAGCCCACGAGCCACAACTACTGAGCATGCGTGCCACAACTACTGAAGCCCATGTGCCTAGAGCCCATACTCCGCAACAAGAGAAGCCACCATAGTGAGAAGCCTGCGCACTGCAAGGAAGAGCAGCCCCCGCTTGACGCAACTAGAGGAAGCCCGTGCACAGAAACGAAGACCTAACATAGCCAAAACAAAAAGCATCATTAAAAATTAAGTATTTAATCTGAACACAGAGATCATACGTACTTTACATATATACATATGTATACATACATGTACTTGGTGTCATTTCTCTGCTCAGGGTCATGACTCTTTCTTTATGCCCTCTTTCTTCTCTGCCTATATGACTACCCCCTAATCCTATAGTAAACATTTTCCATGCCAATAAATAGGGCAGTGTTTCTGTTATGTCACTGTGCAGCAAACCTCTGCAAAACTTGGTAGCTTAAAATAACAATGTATCATTTCTCATGTTTCTTTAGATCAGCTCTTCAGGCTGGGTTCTTCTGCTAAACTCACCTGTAGGGCTGTCAGATTTAGCAAATAAAAATACAAGACACCCAAGTTAAATTTGAATTGCAGATCCACAATGAATAATTCTGTAGTATAAACACGTCTGTGATATTCGAGACACAATTATGTTAAAATGCTACTCATTATTTATCTGGAAAGAATATTTAACTGGGTATTCTGTGTTTTAGCTTTGCAACCTTACTCCCCTGGGGTCACTCGTTCTGCAGTTAGGGGCCTTGTTTCTCCTCCATGTGGCCTCTTGTCCCCCAGTAAGCTGGATGCAACTTCTTCACATGGTGGGCTCAGAGTAGCATCTCAAAAGGGCAAAGGCGGAAGCTGCAAGGCCTTTTGGGACCTAGTGCTGAGCATCTTATGACATCACTTCCCCCTCATTCTATTGGTCAAACAAGTCACAGGGCCAGCCCACATTCAACAGACAGGAAATAAGCTCTAACTTTTGACGGAAGGACCAGCAACGTGGCATTGCAAAGGGGCGGGCATCCAGGGATGATTGGAATTGCTGCAGCCCTTTTGGCAAACAGAGTCAACATTCTTCTCTATCAGTTGAGAACATTGCCTTTTATTCTGTTGTACCACAATTTTTACCCATTGTCCATATTCGATGTTTAGATTATTTTCTTTTATGCTGTTACGAAGCTAGTTGCATAAAAACCAGGGATTTTTCTGCATTTGTCCAATTTTGCATACCTTTTTCATAGGAGAGTTAGAAAGTACTGCCTTGATTCAGAACCCAACTTTATCACTTACCAGCTGTGTGGCTGGGGGAAAGTCACTTTGCATCTTTGTGCCTCGGTTTCCTCATCTGCAAAATGGAGACAAAAATATGACTCATCTCATCTCCTACTGGGAAGGTTAAGTAGATTCTGAATATAAAATGATCCATAACTGTTGGTCATTGTTAAGATAAATTCCTACAAGTGAAATTATTAGGTCAAGAGGTGTAGAGATAATTAACACATTTGCTATACATATTAATAAATTGAAGGAACCATGTTTTGAATTAAGAAAAACAAGTCCAAGTTCTACAGCCTAGTGATTAAGAACCAAGACTTTAGACCAGGATTCAGAAACCTTGTTTCTATAAGTAAGGTTTTATTGGAACATGACTATGTCCTTCTGTTTATGTATCATCTGTCACTGCTTTTGAACTGCAACAGCAGAGTTGAGGAGTGTGGCAGAGATCCAATGGCCCACAGAACTACAGAGATTTACCATCTGACTCTTTATAGAAAGTCTTCCAACCTCTAATTTGGAGTAAGAGAGGCTTGGGCAGGAATCTGCCCTCTGCCCTGCGCCCTCTGTGAAAGATGGCACTTTAATTTTGATCTTCTACTACCTTGGTGGCTACTGGGCAAGGAGGCAGTCAACACTTTACCAGCACTGAACAAAAGGGCTCCGTAGAGTTGCAGCTACTTAAATACAAGGTTTTATGTGTGTATGTGCAAGAGTATGTGTATGCCTGTGTGTGGATGTCTGTCCATATGTATGTGTATCCATGTGTATGTATATGTATACATGTATATGTGTGGGTATATGTATGTATATGTGTGTGTGTGTAGCCAGAGGACCAGGGGAGTGGTCATTGTCCATAAGCAGTTTAGAAAGTTTTCTGCATCTTAATAGTACTATTGACAGGACTGCTGCTGAGCACTGTTGAAAGCTGCCAGGGGAAGCAGTGCAAAAGCCTGACATGGGAAAGATGTAAAGAAGGTCGTCATAGGCAGGGGTCTTTCAATGTGCCTACTCACCCAACAACCAGCGGCACCAGCCCTCCCAGCTGGGCCTGACCCCTCCCAGTAGACAGCCCCACTATCTCCTCCCCACCCCTGATGCTGGAATGTACCTTCCTTCTGCACTCCTCACAATGCTCCAGTGAAATCACCACGTGCTGTCAAGTCCATGGCCCATAGCAGGGGTACTTGGTAGGTTCTGAGCACTGCCCTCTATGCTGAGCATGGGTAACCTTAAGAGACTCAGGGTGTGCTGGCTCCTTTCGTCCCTACACCAATGCTGCCAAGTAGGTCTTACTATCTTCACTTTTTAGATTCAGACACTGAGGCTCAGAAAGGTCAAACAATTTTCATAAAGCCACACAGCCATGAAAGGACAGGAGCTGGGATTTGACCGTTGTGACGCCAAAAGCTTGTTCTTTCTACTGCACTAGGGAATCAACAGTCTAGCAGAAAAGATGTTATGGTACAAATATTATAATTAAAGTCAGGATGAGATATATGCCATGTAAGTGGTAGATAAACGCTAGAAGGGTTCAGAAGAAAAAAGGGAAACCTTCTATAGATGGAAGCATTTGAACTTGATTATAATTCCATATGACTAAGAAAAAAATGTTTTTCCTTCAAATTCGAGGTCTCAGGTAAAATTAGGGGAAAAAAAAAGGATGTTATACTGGGTCAAAATTTGGGAGGTAGTTGACAATCTTTACTTACCTGAAGAAAAGGTGTTGACTTTGGGGTCCGTGAGGGGTTGGCCAAGTACAGCCTTTGCTGCAGGCCACCTCTCTGGAGGGACCCACATGTTACTGTCTTAAGTGGTGACTTTAGGAACAGATCCATCCTGGGCCCAAGAAAGTGTCTCAGGCAGATCCAGCATCACTTCCATCGGGTTCTTTTTTCTTGGTTCCCTAGTCACCTGGTCTCTGCTGCATTTGCTGACGGTGGAACCAGTTGCAGTACCAGGGTTGGGTTTTCGGAGCTCCTCTGCCCGGTTCAGTCTTGTGAGAGAAGAATCGTTCCTCTGCACCACTCTTCTGAGACGGCTTGAGAACCAGGGTCAACAGCACACCGATAGGTGTTTATAATTTGTCTGTGGACAGTGGACAGTCCCAACCTCTGCACCTGTTAGCCGAGGTCTCCCGGATCCACTTCTGTGGTTTACATGAGAGCTAATGGGACATTTCACCCTGAGCATCATGACAGGTGGTGAGACGCAGGTCCGTGGGCCCAGCCCCAGGCTCTTACTGTGGAGAAGAGCTGAGGAAGGGTCTGTTGGAGGAAGCAGAGAGTGAATACGTGAGCACAGCTGAACGTCTCTGTCTTTAATTGCTGAGGTCGCCACTGTGCAGATTTGAAGCATTTTAGTTTCGAATTAAGATTCCCTGCTTGCTTGGGTGTTCAAACTGAAACTAGGTGAGATTCAAGACCCTTCAGCTTAGCCTCAGATAGTCTGATTTCACTGGTCTGGAAAGGAGCCTGGCAATGGTGTTTTTAAAACGTTCCCCAGTGATTCTGAAACGCTGTCAGGACTGAGAATCACTTGGATGTAATCCAGTCTGAATTCTCCCAATTTGCATATGAGGAAACTGAGGCCCACAGACAGGCTTGCTATAGAAAGCCTTCTGCCAAAAAAGAAATTGGCAGAGGGCTTCCCTGGTGGCGCAGTGGCTGGGAGTCCGCCTGCCGATGCAGGGGACACAGGTTCGTGCCCCGGTCCGGGAAGATCCCACATGCCGCGGAGCGGCTGGGCCCGTGAGCCATGGCCGCTGAGCCTGCGCATCTGGAGCCTGTGCTCCGCAACGGGAGAGGCCACAACAGTGAGAGGCCCACGTACCCCCTCCCCCCAAAAAAAAGAAAGAAAGAAATTGACAGAAAGTCTCCTTGGCTAACTGCATGCTTCTTTCATCTTGTGTTCCTCCTCCTCCTTCCTCCAAATGTATGAGACACAATTGAATGTGAACCTGTGGTCAGGACTAGATACCTGACCCCTACCGACCAGCTCCTTCCCTGGATCTTCTGTGACCCTGGGGCTACCTCCTGCCCACTTTCTGTTTCGCAAGTGACTTGGGTTCCATTTTGTTTTAATTGATACAATGTCCCTCCTGGAATGTCATGTCTGTTTCTTCTGTTCTTTCTCCTGGAAGCAAATGGGAAAGATTTATGGCTCCTTGTAAAACCCCAGTGTTGTTTAGAAATTGCTTGTGATTGATTAAGTAATAAAAATGCTTTTAAGACAGGGAGGTAAATCTCCCTGCTAATTGCTCTGTGCTTTACATTAGAACCTTGTTACATACACTGCCTCAGGCTCTCCAGGGCTGGACCACTTGGTAATTTCCATCACCCTGAAAAGTCACATTGGCATCATCGTGCGCAGCTTTTTTTCCAGGACTGATACTGTTAAAAGACGTAGACAGATAATTAATGGGCCAATAAACAATGAACAATGGGCCAGCAAAGCATTTGAAGCAAGAGAGTAAATCCCTCCTTCCCCCGGAGGGTGAGTTCCAGTGCTCATCTGGGTGTGTGGATGGGATCCAAGCCCCGGTGGAAGGGTGGTCCAGTTGGGAGATGGAAGGACTTTCTCACCCTCCACCTGCCCCTTCCCTCTTTCTAGCAAACTAGCTTTGTGTACCTTGAAAGATGGATAGATTACTTACTGGCTTTGAGCCAGAAGGGGATGGAACTCGATCCCAGCGGGGAGGGCACATTGCTGGATGGGGAGAGAGGGCACAGACAGTGTGCAGTGTTTGGTGTAGCGAGCCTGGATTAGATGGGTGACCATCTGGTCCCTGAAGGTCTACAGTGATGAAGCCATTGCCAAGTTCATTCTCAGTCTCCATCAGGAGAGTTGTCATACTTTTACACAGTCCTCTGCAGCTTTCCAAACTTTTCAAACCCACAGGTAAGTGGGTATGAGATAGTTCAACAGCTCTTGCACCTCTTCTGACATGAGCAGGTTTCAATCCGTCTAGGAGGCCCAGGGAATGTTCCACGTGGAAGGCAGGAAACAGGGGTGGTATTATATTAAGTACGATATTTGGTCTTTGTCCCCAGTTCCTGGTACGGAGCTTCTAAAATCCTTGGAGTTTCTTGAGTGAAGGGTGATAGGAATGCTTTTTGTTCTAATGGGGGTATCAGACCCTTAGAAAGCTTCAGGATGGGTAGTCAGGAATACCAAGCCTCGAATAGAAGCTTGGAACTTCTGGCCCCGCCTCCTAACTTTCTAGAAGGGGAGAGGGGCTTTAGGTTAAGTAAATCACCAATGGCGAGTAATGAAATCTGCATAAAAACCCTTGAACAGTAGGTTTGGAGAGCTTCAAAGTTGGAGAACACATCGACGGACTGGGAGGGTAGCACACCCCAACTCTAGGAAGACAAGGAATCTCTGGACCTTGTCCCAGGTACCTCTACGTCTGGCTGTTCCTGTGCATCCTTTACAGTGAACAGGTAATAGCAAGAAAAGTGTTTTCCAGAGTTTTCTGAACCATTCTAGGAAATTATCAAACCTGGAAAAAGGGGTCGTAAGAACCCCCTGACTTTGTAGCCACAGAAGGGTGGATCACCTGGGGACCCGAGACTTAAACGCCTGGCATCTGAAATGAGGGCCATCTTGGAGGATGGAGCCCCTAGACCTCTGGGGTCTCTGCCAACTCTGGGTCGTTAGGGTCAGAACTGAACTGAGCTGTAGGACACCCAGTCTGTGTCCAGACTGCTGGAGGATTGGTTGGTGTGAGACAAAAACTCCACACATTTGGTGTCAGAAGTGTTGTGAGTAAAACATAGCTCAGAAGGGTTTCTGAGTATGAGGGAAGAACTATCCAAGGGGCATGTGGGCCAGGAGACACTTCTTGTCTCACCCAGAGCCAAAGTGGGCTCACTCTCTCCCCCGCCCCCGCTTCTGCAGCAGCTACATTTTCAAAGCAGATTTGCCATGGGAGAGAGCTGATCACGTAGCATATTCTGCCTGACATAGATGTTACTGACAGCAAGTGATTGAAAGAAATAACCAAAGGAGGGATTCGTAATGGGTCCACAGATGAACTCAGGAGGTCCCCGAGTGCTCGAAAATTTGGCAAATTATGTGTGGTTGTGAGTACGTACTTTTCTGGGGAGGGTCCACTCCTTCATCAGAGTTTTAAGGATTCACCATGCAAAGATGATTAAAAAAAAAACCAAACAAACAACCCTAAGTTGCATTCAAATTATTAGAAAGGTGGATAGGAGAATTTATTCTGACTCAGAGGGTCCCCAGTTTTTTCTGGACCAGCTTCCATGGAAAGTCACTCTGTTGTAACAAGTTACTGAGGAATGATTGATGTCCCAGGGAAAATGTTCAGGTTTTGACTGTCACCCACTGGGAACTTTTAACTTGTCTTAAGGGCATTATGTGGGGCAAATGACAGGGACAGATCATGGGTATGAATATTTCATTATGCTTTTTTTAGCCATTCTATTTGGTGATGCCTAAGAGATACCCAAACTTTAAACTACAGAGAAGAGTGATTCGTTTCAGAGAGGTGACTTCATTCAACCCCAGGCTTCCTGAGCATCCCGAGAAGTGGTGATCAAAGGGCCATAGCTCCTAGATCCCTCAGTGTCATAATAGGCTAATGATGAGAATACTCATTCAAGGAAAAGTCTTGGTTTTAGAAGTGCTGTCCCTTGGGTTATGCCTCAGGGTTTGTCGTGAAGAAACTCTGCTCAGGATAAGTCTTGGGATGAGCGAGAGCCTTCAAGCTTAAGACATAATTTCAAGTAGACGTGGAGCACACTTCCACCTCTGTCTACTCCTTCTGACTCATTCTGCTGGACTGGCTACCCTGAGGTCTTAGGCAGGGCTTTGAGTTCTTTCCAGGTAGTGGGTGAAGTTGTCACCACTATATCTTCCCATGGAAGGCAGAAACTGGGGAGACTTAAAGAAAGAGAAAGTCCCTGCCTTCCACGGTCCAGCTGTCAATATTTCCATGTCCAACAGAGTGAGGAATTCTAGTCTAATAAAAGAAGTAGTTAACAATTACTGAGTACATACAAGGGGTCACTGTGCTGAGTGTCCAACTGTTAGCTGGACTATCTCATTGAATCTTCCCTACCACCTTAGGGACAAGGAACTACAACTGTCCCCACCTTAGGGACAAGGCACTACAACTGTCCCCACTTTACTGATAAGAGAATTGAAGATTGGAGAGCAGGAGGATTACCTTGCCCAAAGTTCTACAGTTAGTGAATGAATAGTGGACCCAAGCCACCAGCCATCAGAGGACACACTCTTAGCCACTATGCAGTTTACTGCTTCCATGGTCCATTGCTGGCTGGACCAGTCTTTACTGGTACAGTCTCCTGTACATGGGGCAGGGTGGAGGAAAAAGGCTTCAGGGTGGCTATAATGTTAGATAAAAAGCGGATATAGAATAGGTACATCTGAGAGGTCAGAGTTGATGCAAGGGATAGTGGAAACATCGCAACCCATGGAGGGATGGTCTGGGCAGCAACCGGTGAGGTGCCAGGCCCCTGTCCAGGTGGCTTACATCCATCCCTGCTGCAGCCAATGAAGCTAGTCCCACGAGCTCTGCATTTCTCAGTGGATGTGTTAAAGCACAATAATGTTCCACAGCTCAAGGCCACAGCTGTTCCTTCAATTGACTTATTGCTGCTTATCTTAAATAATAATTGTAGATGGAAATCAGTTGTGTTTGGCAGAAGAATAAATACATTTATTTGATTCTGACAGTTTAAAAACAAACAGGCCCAAAACCCAAAAACCTTGGCCAGGGCCTGGCATGCCACCCCCTCATCCTGCTTGTGCTCTGCAGTTTATTTTCAGATCTTGTTTCCTGGTAGAGAGGAAGCATCCAATTGGAGATCTAGGTCCTGTGGGCTGGGAAAGACAGGCAGTGGTTGACCACTTGGGGTGGACGATACTGTAGATTGCTGAGTGGGGCTGGAGGTGACAGAGCCCGCTTTGTTAAGGTCGTCTTCATCTGGAGGGCAGCTACTTCATCTCTTTGCCCACCTTTCTAGAATGTCAAGGAGATGCAAGGGCCCACATAGACATATAACTGTAACAACAACCACCAGCATATCAAGGAACTCATGGAAGTTTCCTTTTTTGGCCTGTATGGGCTCAGGTGAGCTCCCCCTTCCTCTCTGCCCAGATGTAGCCTGGCAGCCGAGCTGTGGTACTGGGTGAGGTTGGCACGATGGGGTGCAAATGAGTGGTAGAGTCTTCACAGCCCAACACACCCTCTGGGGCTCAACTTATTCAAGCCACCTTTGGAAGCGGCCCAACCATTGGCCTTTCCTGGAGTCCCTGAGGCCTTTCTGGGAAGAACCTCATGCCTCTTCCTTCCAAGTTCTGTCTTTGGCATCCAGTTTTGTATCAGAAAGTAAACACATCTCTCAAAAGTGTCAGCTTAAAATGCATTCCAATGCAGACAAATACTGTTGGATTCCGCTTCTATGAGGTACCTACAAGAGTCAAATTCATAGAGTCAGAGAGTAATTGGTAGATGCCAGGGGCTGGGGCTGGGGCTGGGGGTGGGATGGGGAGGGGGAGTGGGGAGTTAGTGTTTAAAGGGGACAGAGTTTCAGTTTAGGAAGGTGAAAAATTAGGGAGATGGATGATGGTGAGAGTTGCACAACAATGTGAATGTACTTAGTGCTGCTGAGCTGTACCATTAAATATGGTTAAAATAGTATGTTTTATATTATGTGACTTTTACCACAATAAAAAAACATTAAAAAAAAGTGTCAACTTAGAAAAGTTTAAAAGAAACGATATTACCCCTAGTGGAAAGGAAAATATGTCAGAGATATTTTTCTACTCCTCGCATGTGAGGGTGCAAAAGGTTGCACACCTGAAAGTGTGTATACGGATTGAATAATTTACAGCAAATATTTGTAACATTTCCTTTGGTAGATGGAGATCTACTGAAGGTGTGTAAGCAGGGAAATGATATGATTTGATTTGTGAATTTTTGGTCAACAACTGAGGGTTATAATTAGTGCTTTCTGCTTGATTGTGATGTCCTTGAGGGTAAGGAATGAAGCATTCTTTGCTTTTGCATCCCTAGCGCTGAACCTACAAGTGCCACATTCTTCCACATACTGCCACAGTAAACCTCGAATGAATGAATGAATGTGAAGGAAAGTGTCTGCAAGTGCAGGCAGGCGTGGAGTTGGCATGGGAAGTTATGATTTGGAATCTGGGAGGGCTAGAGTCAGGGGAAGAGGCCAGAGGACCTCAAACACAAGGCTGGGGGTGTGCATTATAGAAAAGGACTGTGGGAAGGGAGAAAAATGGGTGGATGCAGGATGTATTGTGGAAGCAAAATGGGCAATTATTTCTATGGTCTTGAGGGGACCTATGATGCAGAGCAGTGCTGTCCAATAGAACTTTCTTTTTTAAAAAATTTATTTTATTGAAGTACACTTGACTTACAATGTTGTGTTAGTTTCAGGTGCACAGCAAACTGATTCAGTTGTACATACATATATACCTATTTTTTTCAGATTCTTTTCCCTTATAGGTTATTACAAAATATTGAGTAGAATTCCTTGTGCTATACAGTAAGTCCTTGTTAGTTATCTATTTTACGTATAATAGTGCATATACGTTAATCCCTAAATAAGGATGGAAATGTCCCATATTTACATTGTCTAATATGGTAGGCATTAGCCATATGTGGCTACTGGGCACTTGAAATGTGTCTAAAGTGAATGAGGAACTGAATTTTTAGTTGAAAAAATTTATGATTACATTTACATAGCCACATGTGGCTAGTAGCTATCATACTGGACAGTATAGTCTATTATCTCCATATCACAAGGAAAGGTTTTCTGGGTCCAGGAAAAAGATGGGGGAGAAATTGGGAAGAATTTTTGCTATGCCAACTGGTAGTTTTGAAGACAACTGTAGCAGAACTATAGTTCTAGAAGACAACTATAGCAGACAACTGTAGCAGAAACTTCTACTGTGAAATCCCAGGTTTGTTGTAGGTGCAAACTTGGTGGAGAAGAAATAAAATGAGAGTATCCCAAAGATTCTCTCTCATATCCTGGACATATTAACGGACTCGTAGCTGGAGGCCTTTATTCATTAGTTTTATGGTCAAAACCTAAATAAAGTACCACAAATGCTCTCCGTTTGTTTGGCATCCATCCTGGTCCAGGTGAGGATGCTATCCATTTCCCGTTGCAATCCTTCATGCAGAGGTGTATGGATGAAGTAATCACAGGGGAGGGATAAGCCAAACCAGCCAAATTTAGCTGGGCTTTTCACAAGCACTTATAGCAAATTAACCCAAATTTGCTTTGGCAGGGGGAGGGTTTTATTTTGCTAGCATTATGTAGTTGTAATAAAAGTGACCTTTTGAATAAAAATCAATGACAACTCTAAATGCCCAGTAAATGCTGTAACATTAATAAACCATACTATGCATTAAATCCAACTTTAATATGCAACGTGCACTATTTACCGCTTGCATTTCAGGTCTGATCAAGCTTCCAGCGGAGAATGAAATGGCCTAAAACAGCTGCCAGATGGTGTGAAATGAACATAGATACAAGGTAAAGGAAACTCAAATGAACCCTGAATGTTCTTTCTCATCAGTGAGACCAGCCCTGGTTAATTAAGGTTGAGTGGATGTCATTCACTCTTCCTCCATCTCTCTTTCCCTCTTTTACTCCCTTGCTGTCTCTCTTCTCCTTTCTTACCACATGTGCAGAACTTGAGGAATAAAAGAAGTTAAAGGTATCGCTTGCTTTCTAGGGCTTAATGTACCATTAGGAGATAATTAACTATACACATGATACAGTTCTTCAATGGCTTCCTGATGTTTCTAATTCATCATGGATATGGATTTCTAATTCATTCTGTGTGCTATTTCCTCTACGGGAATTGCCCTGCCTTGCCTTCTTCACAAAGAAAACTCCTACTTGTCCTTCAAGATCCAAACCAAATGGATCCTCCTCTGTGAAGACTTCCTTGAGCCCCCAGGCAGAGTCCATGGCTACATCTTCTGTGCTCCCACACTGTTTTTCCATTTTCCAATTATAGTGATTATCATGCACACTCTTCAGTGAAATTCCTTGTCTTTATTTCTGTGACTCCCATTGTGAGAACTTTTAAGGGCAGGAACTTGGATATGAAGAGTTTTGCAGCTTCAGTGTCTCATGTTGCCTTGCACATGGAAAGTGCAAATATTTATTTCATATGAATTTGGTAACAGATATAAGGCAATGTCAGTGTAGCTGAACTAGGTATGGGAGAATTTGGAGAAATGTGCTGATTATTCTGTCTGAAGTACTGTTCAGCCAGGAACCTTATAATGACCTCATTACTCAAAGTCATGGGCCTCTGTTGGCCAAGCTCCTTCTGTCTTGAGGCTCCATCTTAACACGTGGCTTCCAAGGTCACTGGACTTGACATTGCCTAGCTGACAGATGGGAAAGAACCTGGAGGTTTGTTAGGGGGTTGGGGGCGGGGAGAATGGACCAAGGGACAAGTCCACACCACTTTGGCTCACATTCCACTGCCTATAATGCAGTCCCTGGCCACACTTGATTACAAGAGAGGCTGGGATCCACAGTTTAGCTGTGCGCCCAGAGGGAATGAGTTTGGTGCTCATGTAGCCTGTTTGGAGAGACACACACAGGCCTCAAATTCATGTCCAGACACTCTCCCCCTTATTCATGATGCCCAGACACACTGGCTTTCTGGATTTTCCTTGTGCCAAGCAAAGTCCCTCTTTTGCTGTTCCCTCTGCCTGGAATCTTTTTTCCCTTTGTTGTCTTTGCGGCACCTAGTACTTACTGTAGTTATATAGTCATTTACTTCCTATAGGTTGTGAGCTCCAGGCAGGCACTGCCCTTCTTGCAATAGACCAGTGGCTGCTCCGGGTACCTCTTGAGGTTCGACCCCTGAAGCCAGAAGCTCTGTTTCCTCTGGTGGGCAACCTGACAATCCATACTCCTTCACATTGTTGAATCTCAAAGAAGGGTCTTCCATCTTCCACTGGGTTTAGAGAACAATTGATGTGGGGCGAGGATAAGGCAGTGGAGATGTCAAAGGATCGGCCCCACCCTAGATGCAAACTAAATGCGCTATATGTTCTATAAAAATGAACTTCAGGGCTTCCCTGGTGGCGCAGTGGTTGAGAGTCCGCCTGCTGATGCAGGGGACACGGGTTTGTGCCCTGGTCCGGGAAGATCCCATATGCCGCGGAGCGGCTAGGCCTGTGAGCCATGGCCGCTGAGCCTGCGCGTCCAGAGCCTGTGCTCCGCAACGGGAGAGGCCACAACAGTGAGAGGCCCGTGTAACGCAAAAAAAAAAAAAAAAAGAACTTTAATAAACTCTGTCCTGAATGGTCAAATTGAAAATTGAGGAGATTTTGGAGTCCCGCTACTTCTTAGCTTATGTGACCTCAGGAAATGACTTAACATCCTTGGATTCAGTTTTTGGTACAATGGGAATAAAGATGCCAGTGAGATCACCTTTATGAAGCAGCGGGGTAACCTCTGACTTATACTAGGAACTCAGTACATCTTCCTCTTCTGCATCCCCTTCCTCTTCCTTTTTCCTTCTACTTCATCTTTTTCTTCCTCCTCCATGATTTTTTCACAGCAAGGGGCTCGCATGAGTATCTAATCGGTTGCCTTCATTTGCTTCTCTCCATCTATCAGAACTCACATACCCCTCTCCACTCACAGGACTCTTGCCATGACCTTGATGGGCTGCACTTCCAGTCCAGACAAATCTTCCTAGGAGGCCACATGAAAGCAAATTTCCAACACACGTAGTTAATAGGTTAATAGGTTTCAGGGGACCCAACTTGGCCCATATTTAGAATGAAATAATGATTTGTGCTTTCATTGGTTTTCCCTCCTCTGGGAGCCATGGGAACATAATTTCCTCTAATTCTCAGTAGGACCTACAGTTAGAGTAACCATTGAATTCTGCTTCAGCCAGACTGAATGTGAAAGGTCCTTCTAGGACAAAACCCAGATCTCTGTTCTTGCCCACAAGCGGGGACACAAGCAAAACTCCCCACATGCCGGCTGAACATTGAATCTGATTCTGAGGCATACTCTTTCAACTGAGCCACTGACAATTATTAGTTAGGTGTCCATGACAGAGTGTCTCTTTGGAAAATGCACATACTATGCAAATTCCGGCATGTGGGATCCTCCCGGACTGGGGCACGAACCCATGTCCCTTGCATTGGCAGGTGGACTCTCAACCACTGCACCACCAGGGAAGCCCCCCAAAATTTTTAATCTGGTTACTGTAGCTTAATTTCAATGAATAGTTAAAAGATGCTCATATACAGCACTCTGGGGAGTGACATGAAGGCTTTTCTGCTTTCCAAATGGCTGAAAGGGACACAAACATAATTACTGGTTCTCGTGTGAGCATCTTCAGGGCTGAGCTGATGTCTTTTTTACCTTTGCCCCACAGAGCCACCTAACATGTAATAGATGCCCAATAGATACTTGTTGAAATAAAATGAAAAAACTCCCAGGGCATTCTTTAGGATGAGAAAAGACTGCTTGATATAAGAATACAGCTTGGATAACATTAAATACATTTTCTTTACTCCATGTCTTGGTTTGTGTGGAAATCTCTCCTCTCCTTTTCTGTGCTGATCATACCTAGATTGCATTATTTGAGTGAGATGGAGAAGGGGAACGGGGGAAGAAGATTCATGTTTTCTTTTCTTTTTGTTTTGTTTTGTTTTGGAGTGCCTACAGGAAGCTAGTCCACTTTACCAGACACTTTTACAAATGTTGCTCTGGTTATTCTCATTTATAGATGTGGAAAACGAGGCCCCGAGAGGTTAAGAAATATGTCAGTTCACACAGCTGAGCCAGCATTGAAACCATCGTTACCTCCTTCAAAAATTGATGCTCTTTTCACTAAATTCACAAAGGTTGATGTGGGGATGGCAGGAGATGAGGGATAAATGGGGTACCAGCTACTCAGATCCAGCATGTCACCTGGTCCGAGGTGTCTGGAAATCCTTCCAGGCTGTCTTTAATGCATGCTTATCTCTCTCCTCCCTGCCTTCTTCTGGCAGCCTCCGTGATTCACATTCCAGGTGCTGTCGTGGAAGGTGCAGGTAGACTTCAGCTTTTTAAACCCCCAAGAGAGCTGATAGCGTAGGACATGGAGGGACCCGGTGGTTGCTCCCCGCCCACTTAGAGACCCAGGTCCTAGGGGGTCAGTGTAATTGTACTGGGATGAAGGAGGTGAGAGTTTTAGCTTCCTTTCCCCCTTAGGCAGTTGCTAAGGGACCAGAGGTGGTGATGGTGATATATGGAAGACCCATTCTAATTGTGTGTGCAGCCTCTGGCTTGAGCTCCCCAGGCAGCTTGAGAATAGAGCTCCACCTTCTGTTCTCCTGAGTTCTTCCAATCCTCTTGACCAGAGGTTCTGACAGTCCTTGCACAGGAACTCATGTAACCTGCAAACCTAATGCATAGCAACCTTTCCTGCTATTCCATCAACCTTCTCTGGGCCATTAAGGTAACATCAGACCTGGACCGTATGTAGCCTTCTGGGCCTGAAATGTGGTCCCTTTAGATTTATCACTGTCTTTTAGAAGAGGCAGCGTGGTTCATGGAGAAGCACATGGACTTTGGGCTCAGACAACCTGGGTTTGAATCCAATCTAGATCATGTTTTACGGAGACCTCAGATGTCTGAGTGTCAGCTTCCTCATCTGGGGAGCAGGGAGCTTGAATCCTACTCAGCAGAGTAGCAATGTCATATGTGTAAAACTTAGAGCAACACGGAAGGCCCTTGGTCAATATGATAATTTCTGAAACACTAAAAGCCCAGGCTCTGAGGTTGGATGGACCTGTTTCGAATACTGAATCTGTTATTGACCAGTTGTGCAAGCTTGAATAAGGGTCTTAACCTCTCTGACTCGCAAATTTCTTACCTGTAGTTTAGTAATAACTACTAATCTATCCAGTAATAACTATCTTGTAGAGTCTATGTGAAGATTAAATGAAATGACGTTTGAGAGGGGTTAGCATAGAACTTGATATATGGAAGGCAGTCAATAATTGTTCATTCATTAGATTATTAAATATCATTGTTATTACTATTGCAAGTATTGTTAAGGTCTTGTAACCTTTAGCAACGATGCTGTGCCATGCTGCCTAGACTCCTCATTCAGGAACGAGGATCTCAACCCTCAGCTGCCAGGGCTATGGGCTACTGACAGCTCACGGCCGATCCTGCTGTCCTCCTTGGAAGGGAGCTGAGTTGTCCAAGGTGACACCTCCTCCCAGAAGCAGTTTGCAATCAGTGACTGATCCACATGGAGGTACAAATCCCAGCCACCTCATCTCAGTTTGAGACAACTCTGCAGGGCCCTCTTGATACCGAGCAGGGCCCTATGGGGCTCCTGGGCACAAAGCCTTTCTGTGTCCCCCATTTCTTTGATTACAGGAAATAGCCTTTATTCTGCCTCCATGACCTTCCCCGGGTTCCAGTGAGCAGATTCAAGGAGTTGTTAATTCAGGAAGGGAGGGGATGCCAGACAAAGGAGAAACAGTCAAGAGAAACAATAGTGCAGCCTTGGGGCAAGGTCCAGCTTCCCCATCAATACACACAACAATATCTCTGAGCTGTTTTGCAAATACTGAAACCTCCTCCAAGTAGGAGAAGTTAACGAGTAACGGTGGTATGCTTCCCACAAGCACATAGACCCCAGACCAGTTGGAACCTGAAAGTTGATGATGCTGACTCCTACTTACCTCACCGTTCAGAAGTACGTCCACGAGCTGATCACGCCCTCTTTGAACCATTACTATAAAACTCCTCACCACCCCCTCCAAGTGGGGACATACAGTTTTGAGGGCATAAGTCTGCTGTGGCCCCTTTGCCTGGCAAAGCAATAAAGCTATTCTTTTCTACTTCACCTAAAACTCTGTCTCCGAGATTTAATTTGGTGTCCGGGGGCAGAGGCCAGATTCGGCTTCACTCTCAGCTCCAGAGCCTCTGTGGCTGAAGCCTCTCCTGTAACTGCAGCATAACTCCCCTCCCTACTCTGCCCATCCTGCTTTCCTCACCTTCACAAACACTGACAAAAATTCTTCCTTGACTAAACTCTAGTCAGGCTATTCTGAATCCTCTCCCCAAGTAGGCCAGGACTTTTGGACTTCTGTGCTCATCTCTGTATTGTCCAGTTTGGGCAGGAATCCTGCTAAGGGGCTTCCCTGGTGGCACAGTGGTTGAGAGTCCACCTGTTGATGCAGGGGACACGGGTTCCTGCCCCAGTCCGGGAAGATCCCACATGCCGCGGAGCGGCTGGGCCCGTGAGCCATGGCCGCTGAGCCTGCGCGTCCGGAGCCTGTGCTCCACAACGGGAGAGGCCACAACAGTGAGAGGCCCACGTACCACAAAAAAAAAAAAAAAAAAAAAGAATCCTGCTAAGTCAGTTTAGCCAGAATCCCGCATCCCTGATAGCTGATCACCTTTGATATCTGATCGGGTTCCTCACCCTCTACCATCCCCCAAGTGATGTCTAAACACCCTGGCCTGCCTTCAGCAAGAATCCTATGAGGTTGATTCAGCCAGAAAACCTCCTTACCCCTCAGGTTTCCTTCCTCTGAGTAATTTTCTACCCACCGACTCCCGCCCTGCTCCTTGACTGTTCTCACTTTTCCTGATTGAAACAGGAGTTGAGCCTCATCTCTCTCCCCTTTTACAAAACCCCATTGTAATAGCCCCCCTTACACAAAGTCTGTCTTACTGTTCTTTAGCAAGTGTCATGAATAATTTTTTCCTTAACAGTACCATTCTCTAGGGCACTTCCAATAAGGCTTTTGCATGAAAATCTCAGAATCTTTTTTCCCCCAAGACTTCTCGCATTTAATATTTGAAACTTCTTTTCAATAGAGTAAACCAATACCCAAGCCCTCATGAGACAAGGAACTCTCTCTACCATCTATAAGACCCAAACTCCTTTGCAGACAGTTCTAATAATTAGAAAGCTTTAAAAAATAATATCCAACATTTATGTAGCTCTTTATTCTTCACAAAGTATTTCTATAGATCTTATTTCTCCTGAGCCCCACAAAATCTTGCTAAGGCAAATCTTATTAATATCCCCATTTTACAGAAGAACGACTCCAGGAAAATCAAAGGAATTAAGCAACTTGCCCAAGATGACTTAAGAGACTGAAATTAGACACATATATCACTGAATTGGCCCAATAATAATTTTTTGGGGCTGATGCATGTTTAAGAAAACTGAGTTTGGGTAACTTTAATCTTCTTCATCATGCCACTGCATCTTTTTACTGGATTACTTCACACATTCCTATCTAGCCTTAGGAGACAATTTGAATTCAGGACAACTCACTTATAAATGGTAGAAACAGGATTCAACCTCTGGCATCCTCACTTTGGAGCCCATGGATATTTTAGTACACTGTGCCATCTGTTTTTTGATTCCTACATTTGTCCTATTTCTGGGTTAAACCACGAGTAGAAAATCTACCCTATGTATGACAACCTTTTAGTTATTCCAAAGCACCTACACCCTGCACCTTCTTTCCCCAGGTTAAACTTCCCAATCCTTCTATTGTCCTTATGGGCTGTGTGTAATAGTGTGATTTATAATAAGCAATATGTATTTGGTCTTAGTCCCCTTTCTGGCACAGAGTTCCTCAAACCCTTGGAATTTCCTAAGTTATGAGAACAATAAAGGTGTCTTTTGTTATGTTAATGAGGTGACTTTTGGACCACACCTAAGGTGAGGGGCTGGTTGTCAACCCTGTGATTAGAGGATTGGAATTTCCCCAGGGGGAATGGTGGGCGGGAGGTTGAGTCAACTGCCAATGGCTAATGATGTAATCAGTCATGCCTAAGTAATGAAGCCTCCAAAAAAACCCCAGAGGACAGGGTTCAGAGAGCTTCTCACTTGATGCACACAAGGAGATTCGAGAAAAGCGGAACACTCGGAGAGCGCGGAAGCACCCTACCTTTCCCCCACACCTTGCCCTCTGCATCTCTTCCACTTGTCTGTTTCTGAGTTATAGCCTTTTATAACAAACTGGTAATCCAGTGAGTACATTAAAATGTTTCTCTGAATTCTGTGAGCTGCTCTAGCAAGCAAACCCGAGGAAGGGGGCGTCGGAACCTCTGTTTTATAGCCAGTTGGTCAGAAGCACAGGTAGGTAACAACCTGGACTTGTTATTGGCATCTGGACTGGGGACAAGTGGGGAGAGGCTTGTGGGACAGAGCCCTGAAGGATCTGATACTATCTCCAGGTAGATAGTGTCAGAATTGAGTTGAATTGTTAAGACACCCAGCTGGCGCTGGAGAACTGTTTGGTAGTGTGGGGAAAATCCCCACGCTTTGGAATTGGAGTCAGCATCGTACTGTGGTTATGTTTGCATATTACATTGGGTCCACTTACCTGGATGGACTCCAGTTTGGTAATAATGCTCTTGAAAATGGTTCTAGAACTTGTTAAGATAGTCTGGATGTGATCTGATCAGTGCAGAGTAGTTTAACTGAAGCTCACTGAATTCCAAATTACCACAATCCAGGTTTTATGTCTGGTCACATAGCTTCACAGATCTCTGAAGTGTTTAAGAATTCTACTCAACCAGGAGAAATGAGGCTCATGCATGAGTATGTCTCTACTTTATTATCTCTCTTAAAGTTTATGTGTTCAAATATGGTCTGGTTATGAGTTAACACTACAAGAACAATCAATACCAGACTCTGAAAAGGAGAACTCACAACATGTCTATAAAATGAAATTAGCATCATAAAACAATTATGGATTCACTTTTATTTATTTATTTTGCCTTGGCAAGGGGTGTGGTTAACTTCCTGCTCCTAAATTAAAATTGCAATGTTTTCCAAACCCATGTTACTTTGAAGGGAGGTGGGGTGTGCAGAGTTCTACCATTATTTGGGACCAGCTGCACTGGCTCTGTCTGCAGGAAGATCATAACAAGAGCTAACAAGTGTTTGGGACTTCCTGGGTGTCAGCAACTGTGCAAATACGGGTTATGGATATTTTCTCATTTCATCCTCGTGACAACCCAGAGGAGGGAGGTACAGTTACTGAGTAACTTGCCCAAGGTCACACAGCTCTTAGGAGGGACGGCCAACAAGTGAGCCCTGGCAGTGGCCTTTCTCAATAATAAGGTGAATGTTTGCTCTTCCTCTGTCTGGTGTCTGAGCTTATCACCCAGTTGGTTCTGAACTTGAGCAGGGAACAGAGAGAAACTTTTTAGTTCCCCCAAAACTCACACTCTCAGCAGAAGAGCCTGGAGCGGAGCACGGGTTTAGGGATCTAATTCTGATTCCCCCCACCCCATACCTTTCTGCTTCCTGTCTGAGATACATTCTAAATTCCAGATGATTATGAACCCGCCACCCGCTCTACTAAAGTCCCAGAATAAACATTATTAGCTGTTTTAAAAATTATAGGGAAAGAAGAGGAAGAGGGGGGCTGACTAAGGACAATGCTAGCAATCTAATTTTATCAGAATTAGTTTGTCGCTTCATTAAAATTTTTTCTTTCGAGGCACTAGTTCAAGAAATCTAGGCAGAGGCTCAATCTTATAAAGGAAAATGGCAGGGCCTTTGATTTTTTTTTTTTTTTTTTTTTCTTTTTGTGGTATGCGGGCCTCTCACTGTTGTGGCCTCTCCCGTTGCGGAGCACAGGCTCCGGACGCGCGGGCCCAGCGGCCATGGCTCACGGGCCCAGCCGCTCCGCGGCATATGGGATCTTCCCAGACCGGGGCACGAACCCGTATCCCCTGCATCCGCAGGCGGACTCTCAACCACTGCGCCACCAGGGAGGCCCCAGGGCCTTTGATTTTTAATATCCCATATATTACCTAAATCAGGTAATGACCAATTTGTCAGCTGCCTTAGAGGATGTGGCCAGGCAGACTGTTCGTGAAACTTGAAGTGATTCTTTCTGAAGTACATTTCCAAACACCTTTTTTTTTTTTTTTTTTTTGCGGTAGGCGGGCCTCTCACTGTTGTGGCCTCTCCCCTTGCGGAGCACAGGCTCCGGACGCGCAGGCTCAGCGGCCATGGCTCACGGGCCCAGCCGCTCTGCGGCATGTGGGATCTTCCCAGACCGGGGCACGAACCTGTGTCCCCTGCATCGGCAGGCGGACTCTCAACCACTGCGCCACCAGGGAAGCCCCCAAACACCTTTTATAACTACCTGTCGAGACTTCAGTGGGCTTGTCAATTGTAAATGCTTCCAATGCCATTCCTGTGGGAGGTACCTTTTTTACTGTCTTGTGGCCCTAATGGAGAACCATTTCGAGGGATTCTTTCCCACACTTTGACAACTTGGCTTAAGGAGGAAAGGCCAGAAACCATTTAAAGCTTTTGACGTACCTCTTTTTATGGAAGCAATAATACTTTTTTCTTGAAATGTCATTGCACATGGTTTCCTATAGACAATAATTATACATTCAGTATGTGTACAGTTGATGTGATCTGGGGTGAAAGTCTTCACGGTGCCTCCTTCTCTTGGCCGTGGCACACTTCCTTTGGCTCTAGTTATGTTTCCAGAATGTTTGGTTATTTGTCTTCCACCTCCTGGGTCACTCTTCCTTGTGAAGTGTGACTGGGTGGGTGAGCGTTGCCTTTTATGGAGCAGAAAAGCATGTTATTCCTTTGGGTTCTTGTGTCCCTGTTCCCTGTGATCATTGGTGACTCGTTGTAGGAAAGCAGAATATGTCTTTCTTTCCCCAGGAGATTTGAGATGAAGGCAGAGGTCCCAGAATAAAGTTCAGGTGTTGGAGAGAAATGAAATCTGATCGGGTCTCACTATGACTCTGCAGGAAAAAGCAGGACACGGTTTCTCTAGTGATAGCCTGATTTCTCTTGCTCCATCCACTCTTATTTCCATCGTGAGAACGATTGGGAACCCATGGCCTTCTTGTCCCCGTCCAGCGATGTGGATGGGATATAAGTACCTGATCTCCTGCTCTCACCTTAGCATGCTGGGTATGTGGGTGGACCCTGGACCCGGATGGTTCGGGTTCAAATCCCATCTTCTACTTCCCTGTTGTGGCACTTCAGTCCCTTCACCTTACCCTCTCAGTTCCTTAATTTCCTTATTTGCAAAATACCAATTATAATAGGTCAAGTGTTAGAAAGTTCTAAGCCAGCAGCAGTATAGTGAAATCAGACAGACCAGAATTTGAATTTTATCTTTGCCAGTGACTAACTTCCTGACCTCAAACGTATTTGATCTGTAAAATGGGTGTATTCATAATAACGTCCACAGGACATTGAGGATTAATGAAGGTGAGGATTAATGAAGAATATATGCTCTGTACTTAGGACAGTGCCCAGCATATGTGCAGTCAACAAATAGTAATTTTATTTAATGATCACTATAATAGTCGTGTTTATGAATAGATAATGGGATTCATGTTGGAAGCAGAGTCGGCAGGACCTGCTAATAGATTTGGCTAATAGATTACAAATAGTAATTTTATTTAATGATCAATATAATTGTTGTGTTTATGAATAGATAATGGGATTCATGTTGGAAGCAGAGTCGGCAGGACCTGCTAATAGATTTGGCTAATAGATTACAAATAGTAATTTTATTTAATGATCAATGTAATTGTTGTGTTTATGAATAGATAATGGGATTTATGTTGGAAGCAGAGTCGGCAGGACCTGCTAATAGATAGTTATCCAATGTGAAGTCTAAGCTTGCCTGAATTGGGATAAACTTCAAGTAAAACTGAGTAGACTGGTAAACGGAAGACTTCGGCTCTATATCCGGTTTGTCGTCTGTGTGGCTTTGAGCTATTATGCTACATTCTGGTCGTCAGTTTTCTCATCCATAAAATGAAAGAGTTGGTCAGGATGAATTCTGTAGTCTAGCCCAGACCTGACACCTCCTGAATCTGTGCGAAGGTTATAACTGCAAGCACATTGAACAAAGACCTTTTCAATATCTCAACATCTGGAGAACAGGTTCACTTATTCTGATTCTTTCTTTTCAGAATATTTCTCTCACGGGCAGATCAGACTAAATTCGATAAAACGAAAAAATTCTGTACACCATCAAGAAAAAATATATCTATCATTGTTGTTCTAGTTTTAAGTTTTGTTTAAATCTAAGAGCATGGTGGTGGCATCCACTTTGACGCCAGGGAGCTTAGTGGAGGAGGCACCACTAACCTCAGTCAAATAGAGGGGCTGCTGCCGGCCACTGTGGAAAACGGGAGTACGCAGGGAGAGGAAGGAGGCGGGGCAGCGGTCGGGAGCTGAGCACATTCTGGGCAAGGTGCCGCCAGACCATCTGCAAATAAGCACCTTCTGTGCGCCACCTCTAACCCAGTGACTTCTTAAAACCATAGCTGATCACATGGCTCCAGGTTGAAACGTGAGCCCGTAGGTGTCAAGGGCATGTTCACAAGTCCCACTGGCCCCTGGCACAGGCTTGAGGTCAGAGGCAGCACAGATTTTGAGACCAGCTCGCAGGCTGTAACAAAGGCAGCTTTTTTTTTTTCCTTTTTCAAATGCAATACCTTTTAATACACAGTAATTAAGTACATGATACAAAGTGATTATTCTGACAGTACGGTTTCAGATGAAGACAATTCCCCATTTTTTTTACATCTTTATTGGAGTATAATTGCTTTACAATGGTGTGTTAATTTCTGCTTCATAACAAAGTGAATCAGTTACACATATATATATATGTCCCCATATCTCTTCCCTCTTATGTCTCCCTCCCTCCGACCCTCCCTATCCCACCCCTCTAGGTGGTCACAAAGCACCGAGCTGATCTCCCTGTGCTATGCGGCTGCTTCCCATTAGCTATCTATTTTACGTTTGGTAGTGTATATATATGTCCATGCAACTCACTTTGTCACAGCTTACCATTCCAAGGCAGCTTTAACTCCCATGGCTGCCTTTGATGCTGCAGAGCCTCCCCAGGGTCTGGGGAAAGGCAGTGTGTGTGCGCATTCGGATATACACCGGCTCGTCTCACGTTGATAATGTGCCACCGTCTATCTTTCCAGGAGGAATGGATTAATAATATACATAAGGCATTTAATTAAAAACGTGTCATCACCTCATAAATGTCTTCTCCGAGGATGTATCATGATTCTCTTCCGCTAACAGAAGTGATGCGCCCGCCCACGCAGCCGCGCTCCGGCCTGTGGCTGCAGGTGCGGAAGGAGGGGTCTCTCGGGAGGGGGGCTGGGCTGCCCTCCTCTGACCCTTGTAGGTTCCGATCCACTGTGCCAAGGAGGACAGCCTTCTCCTCCGCTCTCCCAGTTCGGTTTCTTTCCCGTGCTCAGCCCTGTAGGGGTCTGACCTTGCCCGGCGGTGGGGAGCCAGGGTCCAGCCGCCTCTGAAGGCCGCTTGTCCTGGGCAGCATCTCTCCGACTAGATCAAGAGAGGATATGGAAGCCCCACAGCGGGACAGTCCCCAGCCTCACGTTTCCTTTCAAATATAAGTACAAGGAAGCAGAAAGGGGCACAGAGGGGCCCCAGAAGAAGGGCCATGAATTATGCATCTCCTAGTGTGGGCTCACAGAGCCTCCTCTTTCGGTCCAGAAAGGCAGCCAATGAGAAAGGCACCTTATTCAGTGATTGAATTACTGCATATGAATGACTAGGGGATCCGTTTCAAAGCCGCACTTAGAATGTGCCTATTAAAAAAAAGCGGCCCAATTTGTTTCAGAAGCTACACTGGAAATGAATGAGGGCTCTTCCATCTCTGCTGGCTATTAAAAAAGCTTCACTTCTCACAGAGCAACTGTTTTAATTAAACCGATAATTATGTTTTACTGAATTCAATGCTCTTCAGCAAAAATAAGCACAGAGCCTCTCCGCCTTTAGAAAACTTAATTTAGGCCAGTGGTGGGTTGCCCGAGGGAGGGTGGCTAGGAGGAGTGAGGCTGGGGAGAGAATAGGAGAGGGAAATGGCTATTTCATCCTACCTGTTAGAATGTACCCTCCCACCCCCTCAGTCCCTCACCCCCTACCCCCTCTCCTGCGGCGGGGGGGGGGCCCAGCCAGGGTTGAGAAAGGCACCACTGGATAACCAACGAGTACAGGGAACTCTATTATGTAACAACCTAAATGCGAAAAGAATTTGAAAAAGAATAGGTACATGTATATGTATAACTGAAACTAAGACAATGTTGTTAATCCACTATACTCCAATATAAAATAAAAAGTTAAAAAAGAAAAAGAAAGGCACCCCTGGGAGTCCCCCTTCAGTTTGCCGAGGAGCAGGTAGATTTCAATGCCTCAAGGCAACTAGGAAAGTGTTCCTCTCATGGCTCTTGCTGGCTGCTTCTAGCTGAATGCTGCCTCTAGCTTGTTGCTCCACATTTAATCATGGGTAGAGCCTCTGGTGTCTGTTTTTTTGTTGTTTTGTTTTTAAACTACATGCTTAGGCTAGATTAGGGATTACTGCAGTAACCCCCTAAGAGTGTTCCTCGCTCTGTTCTGGAGTCTCCTTCAACTTCAGACTCTCAAGTTAAACTGTCTGAAAAGTAGATCTGATCCCATCACCTTCCTCCTTGTCAACTGAAAAAAAAATGCACAACCTAAAAGTTAGGAGTTATGTCTTATTCGGAAGACATTCTGCAGACTTCAAGCCTGGGAGACAGGACTCTCAGATCACTCTGAGAGCCTGCTCCGAAGAGGCAGGCGGGGAGCCAGGATACACAGGAGTTTTTGCAACAAAGACCAGGTAGTGGGGAACATCAAAAGACTACTGTTAATGAAAGAAAACGAGACGTCTCAAGTTAATGATATTGGTGCTTTTCTATGTATGGGAAGATGCAAGAGTCTGGGCTCACTGAAATCATTCCTTTGTTATGCACCTCAGCTGTTTGGGGTCACTATCCTGTGTTTTCACATCCTGAGTTTCCTCAGGGTACACTGTAGGGGTGACTAGAGTGGCTGACTACTAGATGGGGAGGGGATCCTCCCTCCACCCCGAGTTTCATCAGGGCTCACCATTGGGGCAGCTGTAATGGGAGGGCTTGATGGCTGCAACATCCTTTGTTTACTGGAATGGCAGGCAACATTTTTCATTCACATCCTTCATCTCTTCAGTAACTGCCTGTTGCCTCAGGTTGCAAACTCATTGGCTTAATCCGAGCTGGGCAGGTAACATAAATGAGTGAGCAGGCAGGGTGGGAACTCTGACAAACTGGAAAGAAGCATTCCTTGGTCTAAAAGGTGTGGCTGAAGCTCAGCTCCATCTAATGGCTGCCCCGTGGAAACAGAGCCCCATGTTGCCAGCTATTTTTTTTTTCCAATAAAGCCTGGAAGTCTTGACTTTTTTGTGAAATCTGTGAAGTTTTAAATATTGGCTACTGTGGTAGATAAAATAATTTGTTCAAAATATTCACTATCCCTTCTTACCAGGCCCAACATATAGGAGGAACTACATTAACCAGTCCATTGACCTGGGGCTTTGTTACGTGCCATGTTTTGGCCAATGAAATGGGAGTGAAATTGACATGTACCATGGCCAAGCAGAAACTTGAAGAGCCATTGCCGGGGTTGTTCCATCGTTCTTTTCCCTCTGCTACAAGAATGCACATCACAGACAGGCCCTGCTCCTTCAGCCTATGTGTCAGAATGAATAGGTTGTGGAGTAAAGCTGGGGTCAACCTTCAACAGACATGAACATGAGTAAGAAAGTGCAATGCTGTTGAAAGCCACTGAGATTCTGGGTCCTTTGTTTCTGTACAAAGAGTTACTGATACATTTACTAATTTAAAAATATTTTGGAAGCATGGTGAAAACTAAAAACCATAAATCTATAGGTTCATCAATTTTCAACCTCTGCTTTACAGGACAAAGTCTAACGTTCTGATAACGACACGGGGAGCACTTTCCTAGCTGTGCAATCTCAACTGCCTTGACCTTGGCTCTGCACTAGCCATTTCAACCCTCCTTGCGGGTCACTTTGTACAATGGATATTTTGCAAAAGCCTGCACACGCTGTAGCCTCTGTCTCAAATATCCTCCTTCTCTTCAGTTAAATCCTTACCTTCAAGATGCAGCTCAGTTTCTACCCTCTTTGAATCCACTTTCTTGCCCTTACTTCTCTCCACTCTTTGCTAGGTTTATGTCCCCTTGCACATACCTTCAGAACACACTGTTCAGATTTTTCTCTTCCATATCTCTTATGACCCAAGATTGTAATCACTGGGATTTTCCCCTATTTGGGGGTCTATCTTTCCTGACTAGAATTGCAAACTCCTTGATGGCAGGATCTGTGCTGCCCTTGTTTACAACTAACACTCAACAAAATGTTAAGTGAACGTGTGAAAGTTTCCCAAGAAGCAGAAAATAGACTAGTGTGTCTATCAGGGCTCTCACTGTAATTGCATATATTCCTGAATATAATAGGTAGTACCAAATCCTCAAAAGAAATCTGAGATGTTCTTAGGCATTGCAAGAATCGTACTTTAGGTCAACCCAGACACACTTTAGGAGAGTGGATAGGATTTTAATTCAAATGGGGTACAGAGGTGTACTAAGAGTTTGAAATACATAGGTCAAGATAACATGGCTTTTATGTTCCTTCAGAAGTTCACACAAAGGACCGTGATGAATAGATCTTATAGGTGGGAGAAATATCTTATGTCCATAAAGAATGCATTACTTTTCCAGATAAAAATAAGGGTTGCTAGCGACCAATGAGGCAGAATGAAAAATAATTTATTAAGAAGCAGATACCCCATAGGAATGGGTTAAGCCCCTTCTCAAATTTGGTGGCTCTCCTGGCTTCCATCCTGGACTCTTGATTATTGCTGTTAGGCAAGCAGATGGGACCATTCATAGTCTGTTAAAGGCTACCCCTTCCAATACCTTCAGTAATCAAAGCTGGTCCTGGAGAGGGATGGAGAGATGTATGTAGGGAACCACAGTAGTCCTCTAGGGAGAAAAAGGAAAAAGATGTGTGACTCTTCTCCTGGGAGGTTCTACAATTCTAGGTCATCTCTATTGGCTTGAGAAAGTTTCTATAGAGATTATTGGAAGGAAAACACTCGGGGTCCCTATAGCGCAGTTGATCATGAAGGCAGGGGCCAATAACCAGGGCTTAGATGTTTATTCCAGAAGGATGGGTCTTTGAAGCCTGAAGCTCCTCTGGACTTACCCACCCTGATGGAGTGATATTATTTGGAGCTCAGTGGCTGAGCATGTTCTTTAAAAAGCTGTAATCTTGGATATATAAGTCTGGGACTATTACAGAGTCTCTGGAAGGACCCAAGGACATCATTGCAACAGTGGATAAGGACACATCTTCCTGGAGAGAACCAGTTTTCAATAGTGACATTGTTCAGAAGCCATAGAAAAAATGACCACCCAAGCAAGATTGACACCTTCTGGAGAACTGACCACTGATAACCTACTTCCCTCCACCTGGCATTTGGAACAGGACTGATTAAACTCTCTGGACCGAATGTGCTCCTAGTTTCTGAGCTGTTTCACAGGCAGTGTCCTGGGTGTGTGTTAAGAGATTGCTTTTCTTGTTAATATTTGCCAGACATGATTCCAGATACTTTACATGTAATTCTTATCACAATTCTTTAAGGGAGGTACCATCATAATTCCATAATTCCATAATCCCATAATTAACAGATGAGGAGTTGGAGGTACAGAGAAGTTAAGTAACTTGCCCAAGATCACACAGCTGATGAGTTTTTTGCACAAGCCTTCAAATCTAGGCATTAACTGGGAAAATAGAAGTAGCAGTGTCTGTCCCTAAAGCTAATGAAAAGGGTCATGTAGGTTACATTAGATGTGAAATGCAATTCAATAATTCATCTCAATTCAATCCAGTCCAATTCAATGAACAAATTTGTACTGAGAAACAACTCTTTTTCAATTATTACAACGACTTAGGGATTCATAGAACAAACTACACAATTTTGCTTTTGGCCGAAAGCAATTCTGGGCTTTGTCTGTGTTCAGACAGCAACCTAAAACTGGTGGGGAAACTGCACTTTTTTTAAAGGAAAACTGCACTGAGGAGAAGAGCAGCCCTTATGATGCCTCCTGCATAAGAAAACAAATAACCTCGCTGCTGACAGGCACCTGCATAAAAGGAAGCATCTGACAGGGTCGGGCCAGGCACCCCTGCAAGGAAGCACTCCACAGGGGCATGTTTAAAAGCTCCTTTCATTAAGGTGTTTTCAAACTGTGACCACTGCTGAGAGCTCTCCTGCAGCTCAGAAGCTTCCCTTGATGCTAAGTGGGTGCTCAGGAAAATCAGACTGATCCACTATCTTTATGGAGTACCATGTATATGTGTGTCTTTAGTCTGCTTGGGCTGCTTGAACAGAATATCAGAGACTGGGTGGCTTATAAACTACAGACATTTACTTCTCACAGTTCTGGAGGCTGGGAAGCCCAAGATCAAGGCGTGAGTAGATTCGGTGTCTGGTGAGAGCCCATTCCCTGGGATGTAGAGAGCTGGCTTTTCACTTTGTTCTCTCATGGCTGAAAGGGTGAGGGAGCTCTCTGGGGATTCTTTTATAAGGACACTAATCCCCATTCATGAGAGCTTCAACCTCATGGCCTAATCGGCTCCCAAAGGCCCCACCTCCTAAAACCATCATATTGGGGTCAGGTTTCAACATATGAATTTTGGTGAGGGGGTGACACAAACATTCAGTCTAAGCAATGTGTGTGTGTATACTAGAGAGAGAGAGACAGAGAGATAGAGGTCTTGCTAGGGCAGCACTCTCTTACCCACAGCCAGAGGAAATCATTTAGCTTAGTTTTCCTAGAGTAGTACCTGGTGGGGAAGGAGGGCCCAACTTATTAGGGCAGAGGTGCGCAAATGTTTTCTTTAAAGGACCAGATACTAAATATTTTAGGCTTTGCAGGTCTTACAGTCTCTGTTGCTACTCAACTACTCAACTCTGCCATCGTACTGTGAAAGCAGCCATAGACAATATGTCAGTGAACTGAGCATGGCTGTGTTCCAATAAAATTTTATTTATAAACACAGGCTGTGGACCAGATTTTGCCCGTAGGCCATAATTTACTGGTCCCTACTTTAGATCCTTCAGCTCCAGGCCCTTCAGGAGTAGGGGAAGGGGAAGAAGGGTCCAAAACTTCATGCAGTGGTGACTCAAGAAGAGTGACAGTGGGAAGATGAGTGTGTTATAGAGGGTCACGTTTTATTTCTTGAATACCTGGAATTAGCCACTTAGAGGGAAGTGAAGGTATCACTTGTTTTGATACATAGGCTTTGGACAGAGTTAGGGCAGATATGGATATATAAACATCATTTTATTTATTTATTTATTTTTTGTTTTTTACATCTTTATTGGAGTATAATTGCTTTACAATGGTGTGTTAGTTTCTGGTTTATAACAAAGTGAATCAGTTATACATATACGTATGTTCCCATATCTCCTCCCTCTTGCGTCTCCCTCCCTCCCACCCTACCTATCCCACCCCTCTAGGTGGTCACAAAGCACCGAGCGGATCTCCCTGTGCTATGCGGCTGCTTCCCACTAGCTATCTATTTTACGTTTGGTAGTGTATATATGTCCATGCCACTCTCTCACTTTGTCACAGCTTACCCTTCCCCCTCCCCATATCCTCAAGTCCATTCTCTAGTAGGTCTGTGTCTTTATTCCCGTCTTACCACTAGGTTCTTCATGACATTTTTTTTTCTTAGATTCCATATATATGTGCTAGCATATGGTATTTGTTTTTCTCTTTCTGACTTACTTCACTCTGTATGACAGACTCTAGGTCTATCCACCTCATTACAAATAGCACAATTTCCTTTCTTTTTATGGCTGAGTAATATTCCATTGTATATATGTGCCACATCTTCTTTATCCATTCATCCGATGATGGACACTTAGGTAGTTTCCATCCCCGGGCTATTGTAAATAGAGCTGCAGTGAACATTTTGGTACATGACCCTTTTTGAATTACGGTTTTCTCAGGGTATATGCCCAGTAGTGGGATTGCTGGGTCATATGGTAGTTCTATTTGTAGTTTTTTAAGGAACCTCCATACTGTTCTCCATAGTGGCTGTACCAATTCACATTCCCACCAGCAGGGCAAGAGTGTTCCCTTTTCTCCACATCCTCTTCCAGCATTTATTGTTTCTACATTTTTTGATGATGGCCATTCTGACCAGTGTGAGATGATATCTCATTGTAGTTTTGATTTGCATGTCTCTAATGATTAATGGTGTTGAGCATTCTTTCATGTGTTTGTTGGCAATCTGTATATCTTCTTTGGAGAAATGTCTATTTAAGTCTTCTGCCCATTTTTGGATTGGGTTGTTTGTTTTTTTGTTATTGAGCTGCATGAGCTGCTTATAAATTTTGGAGATTAATCCTTTGTCAGTTGCTTCATTTGCAAATATTTTCTCCCATTCTGAGGGTTGTCTTTTGGTCTTGTTTATGGTTTCCTTTGCTGTGCAAAAGCTTTTACGTTTCATTAGGTCCCATTTATTTATTTTTGTTTTTATTTCCATTTCTCTAGGAGGTGGGTCAAAAAGGATCTTGCTGTGATTTATGTCATAGAGTGTTCTGCCTATGTTTTCCTCTAAGAGTTTGGTAGTTTCTGGCCTTACATTTAGGTCTTTAAACCATTTTGAGCTTATTTTGTGTATGGTGTTAGGGAGTATTCTAATCTCATACTTTTACATGTCCCTGTCCAGTTTTCCCAGCACCACTTATTGAAGAGGCTGTCCTTTCTCCACTGTACATTCCTGTCTCCTTTATCAAAGATAAGGTGACCATATGTGCGTGGGCTTATCTCTGGGCTTTCTATCTTGTTCCATTGATCTATCTTTCTGTTTTTGTGCCAGTACCATATTGTCTTGATTACTGTAGCTTTTTAGTATAGTCTGAAGTCAGGGAGCCTGATTCCTCCAGCTCCGTTTTTCTTTCTCAAGATTGCTTTGGCTAGTCGGGGTCTTTTGTGTTTCCATACAAATTGTGAAAGTTTTTGTTCTAGTTCTGTCAAAAATGCCAGTGGTAGTTTGATAGGGATTGCATTGAATCTGTAGATTGCTTTGGGTAATAGAGTCATTTTCACAATGCTGATTCTTTCAATCCAAGAACATGGTATATCTCTGCATCTATTTGTATCATCTTTAATTTCTTTCATCAGTGTCTTATAATTTTCTGCATACAGGTCGTTTGTCTCCTTAGGTAGGTTTATTCCTAGATATTTTATTCTTTTTGTTGCAATGGTAAATGGGAGTGTTTTCTTGATTTCACTTTCAGATTTTTCATCATTAGTGTATAGGAATGCCAGAGATTTCTGTGCATTAATTTTGTATCCTGCTACTTTGCCAAATTCATTGATTAGCTCTAGTAGTTTTCTGGTAGCATCTTTAGGATTCTCTATGCATAGTATCATGTCATCTGAAAACAGTGACAGCTTTACTTCTTCTTTTCCGATTTGGATTCCTTTTATTTCCTTTTCTTCTCTGATTGCTGTGGCTAAAACTTCCAAAACTATCTTGAATAAGACTGGTGAGAGTGGGCAACCTTGTGTTGTTCCTGATCTTAGTGGAAATGCTTTCAGTTTTTCACCATTGAGGACGATGTTGGCTGTGGGTTTGTCATATATGGCCTTTATTATATTGAGGAGTGTTCCCTCTATGCCTACTTTCTGGAGGGTTTTTATCATAAATCGGTGTTGAATTTTGTAGAAAGCTTTCTCTGCATCTATTGAGATGATCATATGGTTTGTCTCCTTCAATTTGTTAGTATGGTGTATCATGTTGATTGATTTGCATGTATTGAAGAATCCTTGCATTCCTGGGATAAACCCCACTTAATCATAGTTTATGATCCTTTTAATGTGCTGTTGGATTCTGTTTGCTAGTATTTTGTTGAGGATTTTTGCATCTATATTCATCAGTGATATTGGCCTGTAGTTTTCTTTCTTTGTGACATCTTTGTCTGCTTTTGGTATCAGAGTGATGGTGGCCTCGTAGAGTGAGTCTGACTGTTCCTCCCTCTGCTATGTTTTGGAAGACTTTGAGAAGCATAGATGTTAGCTCTTCTCTAAACGTTTGATAGAATTCGCCTGTGAAGCCATCTGGTCCTGGGCTTTTGTTTGTTGGAAGATTTTTAATCAGAGTTTCAATTTCAGTGCTTGTCATTGGTCTGTTCATATTTTCTATTTCTTCCAGGTTCAGTCTCAGAATGTTGTGCATTTCTAAGAATTGGTCCATTTCTTCCATGTTGTCCATTTTATTGGCAAAGAGTTGCTTGTAGTAATCTCTCATGATCCTTTGTATATCTGCAGTGTCAGTTGTTACTTTTCCTTTTTCATTCCTAATTCTATTGATTTGAGGCTTCTCCCTTTTTTCTTGATAAGCCTGGCTAATGGTTTATCAATTTTGTTTATCTTCTCAAAAAACCAGCTTTTAGTTTTATTGATCTTTGCTATCATTTCCTTCATTTCTTTTTCATTTATTTCTGATCTGATCTTTATGATTTCTTTCCTTCTGCTAACTTTGGGGTTTTTTTGTTCTTTCTCTAATTGCTTTAGGTGTAAGGTTGGGTTGTTTATTTGAGATGTTTCTTGTTTTTTAAGGTAGGATTGTATTGCTATAAACTTCCCTCTTAGAACTGCTTTTGCTGCATCCCATAGGTTTTGGGTCATTGTGTTTTATTTGTCATTTGTTTCTAGGTAATTTTTGATTTCCTCTTTGATATCTTCAGTGATCTCTTGGTTATTACATAGTGTTTTGTTTAGCCTCCATGTGTTTGTGTTTCTGAGAGATTTTTTCCTGTAATTGATATCTAGTCTCATAGCGTTGTGGTCAGAAAAGATACTTGATATGATTTCAATCTTCTTAAATTTACCAAGCCTTGATTTGTGACCCAAGATATGATCTATCCTGGAGAATGTTCCATCAGCACTTGAGAAGAAAGTGTATTCTGTTGTTTTTGGATGGAATATCCTATAAATATCAATTAAGTCCATCTTGTTTAATGTGTTTAATTTAAAGCTTGTGTTTCCTTATTTATTTCATTTTGGATGATCTGTCCATTGGTGAAAGTGGGGTGTTAATGTCCCCTACTATGATTGTGTTACTGTTGATTTCCCTTTATGGCTGTTAGTATTTGCCTTATATATTGAGCTGCTCCTATGTTGGGTGCATAAATATTTACAATTGTTATGTCTTCTTCTTAAATTGATCCCTTGATCATTATGTAGTGTCCTTCTTTGAATCTTGTAATAGTCTTTGTTTTAAAGTGTATTTTGTCTGATATGAGAATTGCTACTCCAGCTTTCTTTTGGTTTCCATTTGCATGGAATATCTTTTTCTATCCCCTCACTTTCAGTCTGTATGTGTCCCTGGGTCTGAAGTAGGTCCCTTGTAGACAGCATATATATGGGTCTTGTCTTTGTATCCATTCAGCCATTCTAAGTCTTGGTTGGAGCATTTAATCCATCTACATTTAAGGTAATTATCGATATGTATGTTCCTATTACCATTTTCTTAATTGTTTTGGGTTTATTATTGTAGGTCTTTTCCTTCTCTTGTGTTTCCTGCCTAGAGCAGTTCCTTTAGCATTTGTTGTAGAGCTGGTTTGGTGGTGCTGTATTCTCTTAGCTTTTGCTTGTCTGTAAAGGTTTTAATTTCTCCATCAAATCTGAATGAGATCCTTGCTGGGTAGAGTAATGTTGGTTGCAGGTTTTTCTCCTTCATCCCTTTAAATATGTCGTGCCACTCCCTTCTGGCTTGCAGAGTTTCTGCTGAAAGATCAGCTGTTAACCTTATGGGGATTCCCTTATGTGGTATTTGTTGTTTTTCCCCTGCTGCTTTTAAAATTTGTTCTTTGTATTTAATTTTTTTTTTTTTTTTTTTTTTTTTTGCGGTACGCGGGCCTCTCACTGTTGTGGCCTCTCCTGTTGCGGAGCACAGGCTCCGGATATGCAGGCTCAGCGGCCATGGCTCACGGGCCCAGCTGCTCCGCGGCATGTGGGATCTTCCCGGACCGGGGCACGAACCCGTGTCCCCTGCATCAGCAGGCGGACGCTCAACCACTGTGCCACCAGGGAAGCCCTGTATTTAATTTTTGATAGTTTGATTAATATGTCTTGGAGTGTTTCTCCTTGGATTTATCCTCTATGTGACTCTCTGTGCTTCCTGGACTTGATTACCTCTTTCCTTTCCCATATTAGGGAGTTTTCAACTATAATCTCTCCAAATATTTTCTCAGTCCCTTTCTTTTTCTCTTCTTCTTCTGGGACCCCTATAATTCGAATGTTGGTGCATTTAATGTTGTCCCAGAGGTCTCTGAGACTGTCCTCAATTCTTTTCATTCTTTTTTCTTTATTCTTCTCTGCACTAGTTATTTCCACTATTTTGTCTTCAGGTTACTAATCCGTTCTTCTGCCTCAGTTACTCTGCTATTGATCCTTTCTAGAGAGTTTTTAGTTTCATTTATTGTGTTGTTCATTACTGTTTGTTTGCTCTTTAGTTCTTCTAGATCCTTGTTAAACGTTTCTTGTATTTTCTCCATTCTATTTCCTAGATTTTAGATAATCTTTACTACCATTATTCTGAATTCTTTTTCAGGTAGATTGCCTATCTCCTCTTCATTTGTTAGGTCTGGTGGGTTTTTGCCCTGCTCCTTCATCTGCTGTGTGTTTCTCTGTCTTCTCATTTTGATTAACTTACTGTGTTTGGGGTCTCCTTTTCGTAGGCTGCAGGTTCGTAGTTCTCATTGTTTTTGGTGTCTGCCCCCAGTGGGTAAGGTTGGTTCAGTGGGTTGTGTAGGCTTCCTGGTGGAGGGGACTAATGCCTGTGTTCTGGTGGATGAGGCTGGCTCTTGTCTTTCTGGTGGGCAGGTCCATGTCTGGTGGTGTGTTTTGGGGTGTCTGTGGCCTTATTATGATTTTAGGCAGCCTCTGTGCTAATGGATGGTGTTGTGTTCCTGTCTTGGTAGTTGTCTGGCACAGGGTGTCCAGCACTGGAGCGTGCTGGTTGTTGAGTGGAGCTGGGTCTTGGCATTGAGATGGAGATCTCTGGGAGAGCTTTTGCCGTCTGATATTACGTGGAGCTGGGAGGTCTCTTGTGGACCAGTGTCCTGAATTTGGCTCACCCACCTCAATGTCATAGCACTGACTCCTGGCTGCAGCACCAAGAGCCTGTCCTCCACACAGCTCATAATAAAAGGGAGAAAAAAAGAAAGAAAGGAAGGAAAGAAAGAAGATAAAATAAAGTTATTAAAATAAAAAATAATTATGAAGAAAAAAATTTTTAAGTAATATAAAAACCAAAAATGGACAGACAGAACCCTAGGACAAATGGTAAAAGCAAAGCTATACAGACAAAATCACACACAGAAGCATACACATACACACACACAAAAAGAGAAAAAGGGAAAAAATAATCTATCTTGCTCCCAAAGTCCATCTCCTCAATTTGGGATGATTCGTTGTCGCTTCAGGTATTCCACAGATGCAGGTACATCAAGTTGATTGTGGATATTTAATCCTCTGCTCCTGAAGCTGCTGGGAGAAATTTCCTTTCTGTTCTTTGTTCGCACAGCTGCCGGGGTTCAGCTTTGGATTTGGCCCCGCCTCTGCGTGTAGGTCGCCTTAGGGCGTCTGTTCTTCACTCAGGACGGGGTGAAAGGAGCCGCTGATTGGGTGCTCTGGCTCCCTCAGGCCTGGGGGTAGGGAGGGGCACGGAGGGCGGGGCGAGCCTGCGGCGGCAGAGACCAGAGTGACGTTGCACCAGCCTGAGGCGCGCCGTGTGTTCTCCCGGGTAAGTTGTCCCTGGAACACGGGACCCTGTCAGTGGCAGGCTGCACAGCCTCTCGGTAGGGGAGGTGTGGATAGTGACCTGTGCTCGCACATAGGCTTCTTGGTGGTGGCAGCAGCAGCCCCAGCGTCTCATGCCCGACTCTGGGGTGCGCGCTGAGAGCCACGGCTCGAGCCCGTCTCTGGAGCCCGTCTCTGGAGCTCCTTTAAGCAGCCCTCTTAATCCGCTCTCCTCGCGCACCAGGAAACAAAGAGGGAAGAAAAAGTCTCTTGCCTCTTCGGCAGCTGCAGACTTTTCCTGGACTCCCTCCTGGCTAGCCGTGGCGCACTAATCCCTTCAGGCTGTGTTCACGCCACCAACCCCAGTCCTCTCCCTGGGATCTAAGCTCCGGAGCCCGAGCCTCAGCTCCCAGCCCCCGCCTGCCCGCCCCGGCGGGTGAGCAGACAAGCCTCTCAGGCTGGTGAGTGCTGGTCGGCACCGATCCTCTGTGTGGGAATTTCTCCGCTTTGCCCTCTACACCCCTGTGGCTGCGCTCTCCTCCGGGGCTCCGAAGCTTCCCCCCTCCGCCACCCGCAGTCTCCGCCCGCAAAGGGGCTTCTAGTGTGTGGAAACCTTTCCTCCTTCACAGCTCCCTCCCACTGGTGCGGGTCCCGTCCCTATTCTTTTGTCTCTGTTTATTCTTTTTTCTTTTGCCGTACCCAGGTACGTGGGGAGTTTCTTGCCTTTTGGGAGGTCTGAGGTCTTCTGTCAGCGTTCAGTAGGTGTTCTGTAGGAGCTGTTCCACGTGTACATGTATTTCTGGTGTATCTGTGGGGAGGAAGGTGATCTCCGCGTCTTACTCTTCCGCCATCTTCCCCCTCACTCCCAACAACTTTTTATTTTGGAATAATTTTAGATTTACCAAAACATTACAGAGATGGTACAGAGAGTTCCCATATACCTGCACCCACTTTCTTTAATACCTTTTTTAAAAAACATTTTATTTTTATTTTCATTTTTTTTGTTCGATAAATTTGACATGTCACAGTTTGTTAAAGTATACAGCATGATACTTTGATATATTTACATATTGTAATATGAATGCTATGGAAGCAATATTTATCCCATTACATCATTATAGTACAATACTGTTGTCTGTATTCACTAAAGTGTGCGTTAGATTTCTATAGCTTATTTACTGCTTATTATAAGTTTGTACCCTAAAACACCATCAATCTTATTTCCCCATTCCCCACCCCCTGGTAACCACTATTTTATTCTCTGTTTTTTTTTTTTACGGGTTGGACTTTTTTAGATTCCACATATAAGTGATACCACATACAGAATTGGTTTTTCTCTTTCTGATTCATCTCGCTTAGCATAATGTGCTCAGGGTCCATCCATGTTGTTGCAGATGGCAGGATAGCCTCCTTTCTGATGGCTGAATAGTATTCTATTGTGTATATATACCACATCTTTTATATCCATTCATCTGTGGATGGGCATTTGGGTGGTTTCCATATCTTGGCTATTGTGAATAATGCTACGATAAACATGGGTGTGCATCAATCCTGTTTTCATTTCCTTGGGGTACATACCCAGAGTGGAATTGCTGGATGGCATGGTAGTTCTATTTTTAATTTTTTGAGGAACCTCCATGTGGTTTTCCATGGTGGTTGGACCAGTTTGCATTCCCACCCACAGTGTATAAAATTCCCTTTCACCACATCCTTGCCAGCACTTGCTGTCTCTTATCTTCTTGATGATGGCCATTCTAACAGGTGTGAGGTGATTGCTCATTGTGGTTTTGATTTGCATTTCCGTGATGGTTAGTGATGTTAAACATCTTTTCATGTGTCTGTTGGACATTTTGAGGTCCTCTTCGGAAAAATGTTTATTTAGTTCTCCTGCCCATTTTTAAAATGGGATTTTTTTTTTTTTTTGGTCATTAGGTTGTGTTAATTCTTTATGCCTTTTGGATATTAACCCCTTATCTGATATATGGTTTGCAAAAATTTACTCCTCTTCTCTAGACTGTCATTTCATTTTGTTAATTGTTTCTTTTGCTGTGCAGAAGCTTTTGGGTTTGATATAGTTCCATTTGCTGATTTTTGCTTTTGTTGCTTATGCTTTTGGTGTCATGTCCAAAAAATTATTGCCAAGACCAATATCGATGAGCTTCTTCCCTATGTTTTCCTCTAGGTGTTTTATGGTATCAGGTCTTATGTTTAAATGTTTATCCATTTTGAGTTAATTTTTGTGAGTGGTACAAGATAGGGGTCCAATTTCATTGTTTTGCATATGTTTCTCCAGTTTTCCCATAATGTTAATATCTTACATTATCATGGCATATTTGTCAAATCTAAGAAAATTATATTGGTCCATTATTGTGATATAAAAAAAAATGTATGGTTTTTGTCTTCAGTTCCTGGCACAGAGTCCCTAAAACCTTTAGAATTTCTTGAGTGATAGGAGTGTCTTTTGTAATTCATAATGAGTCCCTTTATGACCTTACCTAAGTTTATGCAAATAAGGTACTTAATTGGTGGTGGTGGCCGGTAGCTTTAAGATGAGGCCTGTTGCCACAGGACCTAAGCATGTGATTAAGGGATTGGGACTCCCCCCCAACTCCCCCCCACCCCAGGAGAGAGGGGGCTGGAGATTGAGTTCAGTCACCAACGGCCAGTGATTTAATCAATCATGCTTACGTTATAAAACTTGGATGAAAACTCTTAAACAACAAGATTAGGGGAGTTTCTGGATTGGTGAAAAACAATGATGTGCTGGGAGAGTGACTTGCCTGGAGAGGGCATGGAAGCTATGTTCCGTGCTCCCCTTGTCCTCCAAGAGTTTGCCCTATGCAGCTCTTCCATTTGGCTGTTCCCGAGTTCTGTCCTTTATCATAAACTAGCTTTTGTAAGTAAAGTGCCTTCCTGAGTTCTGTGAGTTATTCTAGTGAATTATCAAACCCGAAGGGGGGTGTTGTGGAGCCCTTGAATTTGTAGTTGGTTGGATGAGGATATGAAGCCTGGTTACCCCATTTGCGGCTGGCATCTGAATTGGGGGGCTGTCTTGTAGGACTGAGTCTTAAACCCTCGGGGTCTGTGCTAACTCTGGGTGAATTGAAGTGAACTGAATTACAGGACACCTAGTTGGTGTTGGAGAATTGGTCATTGTTTGGAAAAAGCACACACGGTTGTTATTAAGCAAATTTCAGATTTTATTTAGATTTCACCAACTTGTCCTCTAATGTCCTCTTTCTGTTCCTGGATCAAATTGAAGGTACTGTATTGCATTAGTTATCATATCTACCTAATCGTCTCTGATTTGTGACAGTTTTTCAGTCTTTCTTTGTTTTTCATGAGAGTTTTGAGGAATCAAATATTTTGTAATATGTCCCTCTACTTGGTTTTTTCTTATGTTTTCCTCATGATTAGACTGGGGTTATGAATTTTTAAAAAGAGTACTACAGAGGTGAAGTGCCCTTCTTGTCACATCGTATCGGGGGTATTTGATATCCATGTGACATCGCTGGTGATGTTGTTAACTGTGACTATTTGATTAAGATAGTATTTGCCAGATTTCTCCACTGAAAAGTTATTATTTTTTCAGGTAGGCATATTTTTAAAGGACTTCTTTAAATAAAGTAAGTTGTAAAATCACAAAATAACCACCATACAGTAAGTGCTTACTGCAGTGTAAAAATTTGTAGTGTGAGTGAGAAATAGACCTTTGTGATTTAACAAACCGCCCGCCTATTGTCTATTACTGCCGCGCACCTGGGCTATCCTGCCTGAAAGAGGATAATAAGACTCAGAGAGGTTAAGCAACTTGTCTAAGACCCCACAGCTAGTAAGGGATGAAGCAAGGCTTTGGGCCTGGTCTGGTCAAAACCTGGCTTATTAGTCAGGCTAGGCTAGGTTATACTGTAGTAACAACTTATTCCAAAATCCGAGAGGCTTAGCACAATAAAGTTTTATTTCTTACTCATATTAAATCCTCTGTGATCTGGGTGACTCTTCAGGACAGTGTCATTCACGTGGTGTCTCAGTGAAGCCGGGCCACTTTGATCTGTAGCTGTGCCATCTCATTGTGAGGCCTTCGTGTTCATTGTGGCAGGGGAACAGGGGATTACACAGAGGCTTTTCACTGCCCAAGCCTGGAGGATTACATGTCACTTCTACTCACATCTCCTTGTCCACTCTAGTCATATGGCCTCACCTAACCGCAAGGTGCAGGGAAGTGTCATTTTCTATACATGCATTAAGGGAGAACCGATGCTGGGGATATCTTTCCACCAGGCTGTGTTGTTTCTGCTAAAAGACTCAGAACAGCCCTGAGCATGGAGGAAGGTTAAGAAGTGTGGAGTATCAGGCTTTAGAAAGGGAATTTTAATTAAGATCAAGGCATTCTTTCTCTTGGTCTTCCCCTGAGACCCCATGTGTTTGTGGGAACCACTGTGTAGCAGAAACCTTCAATTCCAGATCCCATTTCAGGACACCCAGTGGCCCTCTCCTGTTCCTTTACCAGCTTCTACCTTTCTTATTAGGCAAGTTTATCAGCAGAAATGTTCCCCCTGACTTATTCTAGCTTTAATGTTTACAAAGTAGGAATCCAGGTGTCTTGGGGCTTAAGTCATTTCACATTCAAAGATGCAGAGCCAAAGAGTGATCCTGATCGTCACTTGTGCCCTATAGGCATGAAGGGCTTCTAAGTACATAATCCGCAGTCTTGAAGTATCCCAACCATTCCTCTTCTTTGGGATGCAGGAGGTCCTGGGAGCCTCTCCCTTTCTGCACTGTTCTCCTGTCTACATCACGTTTGAGTTCTTGAAAGCTCCCCTCCCCTCCCTGAGCACCACTGTACACACACGATCCCATGTCACGTTCTCCCACTGCATCCAGCCCTCAGGGGTTCTGATGGCTTTACTTCCGAGAATTTGTCCAAAGTCGTTGATGTATTTTCCTCTTTAGTGGAAGGGAAGGGAAGGGAATGCCACGTGCTCTTTGGGTACCAGGTTCCATGGGATGGTGTGTATCCCATTCCAGGGACTGGATTGATCTCCCTGCCATATCTACTACCTCCCCATCCTACTCCCCCAACCCAAGACACCCAGGGTCTCCCAGATGTGACTTAGAATATAGACCCTGGTCTGGGCTTCCCACTCAAAAGATCGCTGGCATGAGCCTAGAACTGCTTTTCTCAAACTGTGTTCTGTGGGAAAAGTAGCCCAGAGAAATGTGCCATGAAAAAAAGTATTACATGGTCAAATAGATTTGGTAAAATTTGGGTTAAACAAGTTAGGTTTCCTTACTGTAGAACTTCCTAGAGCTGTTTAATAAGCAAACCTGATTGGGAAACTCCAAAAATTGATGTGGAAAACAGAGTCTCTCAACCTTGCCTGAACATATTTTTCTGAAGTGGCATATGAAGGAGTGAATGTTCCATGGATCCCACTTTGGGAAACGCTAACCCAGAAAATATTAAGCAACAAAACAATATTTAAGAAAATTCTGCTCCTATTTTAGTAACTTAAAAAAAGGTTTTGGACTTCCCTGGTGGCACAGTGGTTAAGAATCCGCCTGCCGATGCAGGGGACACGAGTTCGAGACCTGGTCCGGGAAGATCCCACATGTCGTGGAGCAACTTAGCCCATGAGCCACAACTACTGAAGCCCGCACACCTAGAGCCCGTGCTCCACAACAAGAGAAGCCACCACAATGAGAAGCCCATGCACCGCAAAGAAGAGTAGCCCCTTCTCGCCGCAACTAGAGAAAGCCCATGTGCAGCAATGAAGACCCAACACAGCCAAAAATAATAAATAAATAAATTAATTAATTTTTAAAAAAGGTTTTCTCTCTACAAGTAATAAATAACCTTTGCATGCTTTTGAGTCCGCTAAGTCCTTCCACATTCATTAGCTCATGAGAATGATTAATTCATTTTTAATTTAATTTTTTGAAAGGTAATACATTCTCCGGGTTTAAAAACAGAGGGAATAAAACAATATTCTATTAAAAAATTCTCCCATCTCATTCTTGTCCTCCACATAGTGGGGTTCAACTCTCTTCCACCCCAGGAGCCTGCTGTTAATAGGCTATATGGTTTCCATACAGATGTTGTATATATACAAGACAATACAGTTTCTCAGCCTCCAGTTTTTTAACAGAAAAGTTTACAATACTTTAAAAAGGAGGTTTATCAAGGTATAACTTACACAGAGTAAAATTCACCTTTTTGTAGTATACAGTTCAATGAGTTTTAACAGTGTGTATTGGTGTGTAACCCCTCCCACCATCATGACATAGAACGAACAGTTCCACCCCTCCCAAATGTTCTCTCATACCCACCTCCTGTGCAGTCAAAATCCCCAGCACTTGGTACCCACCATTTTGTTCGTTCTCCTAGTTTTGCCTTCTCTGTAATGTCTTGTAAATTCAATCATAAAATGTGTAGTCTTTTTTTTGCCTGGCTTCTGTTACTTACCATAATGCTCTTGAGAGGTGTGTATAAGACGTTCATCATTTTTGTTGCCTAGTCATATTCCATCATATGAATGAATGTGCCACCATTTGCTTATCCACTCACCAATGGATGGACGCCTGTGTGCTCCCAGTTACTGGTGATTGTAAGTAAAGTGGCTATGAGCATTCAAGTACAGGTCTTTGTGTAGGTGTATATTTTTCTATATTCTGTGAGTTGTATCTTGCCTTTTTCCATTGAAGCAATATATCTAAGAGATGTTTCCATATTAGTAAATGAAAAGCTTACTCATAGTTTCTGGAGCTACATAGGATTCCTTGGTGTGAATTTGATCCTGACAACAACCCCATAAGGAAGGTAACCTAATCACCTCCAGGTTAAACTAGACAGTCAGAGACTCACACAGGTTAAGTCATTTTTCCGAACTAGTAAAAAGCAGAAGAAAGAAAAATGGGCCCTAGGTCTGTCCAACTCCAAGTCTTATGTTGTCCGGAAAATTAAGTCTATTGTCCTTCTCTAGGGTGGCTGATGCCTTTGTCACAGTTTGTCCTCAACATTTTTAACCAACTCTTCCTTTTACCAGCCCCTCAAGAACAAATCCTCTGCTCTGGTCACGTGACTTCACATCTCTGAAGTGATCTTTTCACAGGGATTTCCATAGCCTGCGAATCTTGCTGCCCTAAGGCTTTCCATCTTGGAAGCAACAAGTTTCAGTGCCTCAGAGGAGGGCAGATAACTCCGAGAGCAAAGAAACCTTTGCTCAGTTTCAACTGTCAAATTAGATTTCAGTTTTAATTAGAATCAGGAAAATAAGCACCGTCCCACTGTCAGACTCCTGGCAGTTTTAACAAGCACGAGCCAGTCATGGCTGCAGTGAATAAGAAGTAAGAAGGGTCTTGATGAGTTGGGAGAAGAAGGGACATGCATCTTCCTAGCCTAAGGGATTTTGTAAAGAAAGAGAGAGCAGGAGGAAAAGCAGGGGTTGCGACCCTGGGTTTGGATTGCCCTAGTGGGCATGAGTTTGGATTGGAAGGGGAGCTTGGAGGGCAGCTTTGCTGTACTTCACGTTTGGGAGTGTGAAAGGACATTGCTTCCCAGGTTGCCCTGCCAGACTCTGAAGGAAACTCGCTTACCTAGCGCACCTAGATTTTTCTTGAACTGTCCTAGGTTCCCACGTGCCATAGATGGATCCCAGAATTGCCATATGTGCTGTGGAGAGTGGAGGTTGCAGAAAGTAATTGTGTTGGCAGCAGCTGGGCCTCTATCCCATCATGGCAAGGAATGAGCAGGGACTTCCAGAGTTAGCTGAGGCCAGGGCAAGTGGGGGATGTGGTAGAGACTCAGAGAGATGGGAGGAGGCCTCAAGAGCTGAGGAGAGGTGGAGAGAGGCACGGGGCCCCATGCACACTAGTATATAGTCCCTGCCCGGTGTGTGGGGGCTGATGGGAATAAATCAGATCAACTATGTGTGAAATAAACTGCCTTTTCTTTCCTCATCTAGTTTTTGTGTGTACCATGCCAACATGTGGAAACAGACTTAATGCATACAAAACTGTTTGCCACCATTCAAGGGGACAATGCCTCCTGCCTGGGTTGGGGAGCCAGTGCTTTTGGCTTCACTGATGTACAGTATGGTTTTTCCAGTGACACCTGCCTTCATGTTCTTCAAGGGTTGTCCCATGGGACACCAGTCTGTGCTAAAACTTTGCCAGGTCCCATTTGGACTGCTCTGAGGGGGACACTCCCCATTTTCAATGGTCAAACATTCTTGAAAGTAGCCCTCTAAGGCTGAGATAACTAGCGGGAGTTGCTGGCAGGCGGCAGGCAGCAGCCCAGCCCGAGACTACATTTCCCAGAACAACTTGCATCCAGGTCTAGCCACTTTAGAACCAATGGTGAAGGGCTGGTGTGATGTGTTTGGAAGCTCTCTGCTCTCTTTTCTCATCTGCAGACTGGCTGCAGAGGACTGATGCCCTGGGGGTTGGTAGAACTTGGGCTGCTGAATCACCCATCAAGGAATGACACCTGTTCATTGGGAATTATTGTATTGGATTACTACATGGAACAAGAAATAAACTTCTAGTTGACTAAATACTTTGATGATGTGAATTTTAAAAAAATATTCCTGAGCATGATTACTTTATACTTTTGGCCCATAATTTCTAACTCAATTTTTATTCATATATTAGATTTTTAGAATATGTGTTTCCTATTGGTATCCTAAAATTATATGAAATATGAATCATGGTCTATTCATTGGAAATGAAAGGAATTGCTGTACCATCTGCTTATTTTTAATATTTAATTCAGTATCAGGAGCATTGAATGGCAGTAGGATTTCACTGTCAAGTTGCTTTATTTAGTATTTATATGTTGTGCTAGCCCATAAACTATTCTAATCATCAATAGTGTAGTAATAGAAAAAAGTAGAAATTTTAAATTAACTTCTGATCAGTGACTATTTTAAAAATATTTAATATGTAATATATTTTTTAAAGGTATAGTAAAAACAATTCACTACTATCATCTGTCTTTGAGTAAAGGAATGTGGGTGGTAACTTATTATGAGAAAAAAAGTAAACTTCTACTGTGCTATATGTCTCTCATCTGTAATCATACTTTTTTCATTAAGGAATATGCTAGCAGTCCTTAATGAGTAATTCTTCCCACAGAGGACTGGGGGAATCTTTACATCCAGAAGGGTGGATATAGTGTGGAAGGGTGAAACTGGTGAAAGTGGAAACTTGGTGGAAGCCGGTGGTGCTGAAACACATCCTATTACAATTCATTGATCATCTACTATGTCCAGAGCATTGTACTAAATAGTAAAAAGCAAAAGAAGATAACAAGCAGCCCCTTTTATGGCTACTGATGTAGCCTTCTCTTGTTTACAAAATGCTTCCTTACTCATCATTCTCATTTGCCCTCGAGAAAAATCTTATGAGGCTGCCAGGGTCTTTAAAGATGCAGTGATTAGAAGACCATTGAATGAGTTGCTAGTAAAATAGCACATACCTTGGCCCTTTTATTTTAACTCAAAACATGTAAGTATACATTCTTTTACCAAGATTTTGGTGTCCCTTTTTTTTTTTTTTTTTTTTTGCGATACGCGGGCCCCTCCCGCCGCGGAGCACAGGCTCCAGACGCGCAGGCTCAACGGCCATGGCTCACGAGCCCAGCCGCTCCGCGGCACGCGGGATCCTCCCAGACCGGAGCACGAACCCGCAACCCCCGCATCGGCAGGCGGACCCTCAACCACTGCGCCACCAGGGAAGCCCTTGGTGTCCCTTTTATGTGAATGTGGACCCACTGATTGGAGATGTACATTGTTTTCCATAAACAAATCTCATGCATAATTCATCTGCTATAATTTCTAGGTTTAGTTTCTTTAAAGCGAAACCAAAACCTAAAACCAAGGCATTAGGAGCTTAGACTCCTTCTAGATATTGTAATTTCCCCCATTCAGTTATGATTGTTTCACTCATAGCTAATTGGACATCAATTAAAAAAACCCACTTTATTGAAGTATGATTGACATGCAAAGTTTGGGGACAACTATACACCCTTGAAACCATGACCATATCGGGTCCATAGACATATCCATCACCCCCCAAAGTTTTCTCCCACCCTCTTTTTTTTTTTAAGAAGACTTTTTTTGATGTGGACCATTTTTAAAGTGTTTATTGAATTTGTTACAATACTGCTTCTGTTTTATGTTTTTGTTTTTTGGCCCTGAGGCATGTGGGATCTTAGCTCCCCAACCAGGGATCGAACCTGCACCCCCTGCATTGGAAGGTGAAGTCTTAACCACTGGACCACCAAGGAAGTCCCCACCCCCTTTAATATTAGTATTATTTTGTGTGTGTGGTTAGAACACTTAGGATATGGTCTACCTTGTTACCAAATTTTGAGTATACAATACAGTATCGTCAGCTGTGGGCACTATTAGGCTTTGTAGTTGATCTTCAGAACTTAATTATCTTGCATAATTGAAATTTTCCACCCTTTAACCATCACCTCCCCATTTTCCCCTCTCCCCAGTCCCTGGCAACCACCATTCAACTCTCTGCTTCCATGAGTTTGACTATTTTAGATTCCACATATGAGATCACACAGTAAGTTTCTTTCTGTGTCTGGCTAATTTCACTTAGCATAGTGCCCTTAAGTTTTATCCATGTTGTCACAAATGGTAGGATTTCCTTCTTTTTTAAGACTGAGTAATGTTCCACTATATGTTTTCACCTATCTACCTGTCCATCATCTCGCACATTTCTTTATCCATTCATCTGTGGATGTACATACAGGTTGTTTCCGTATCTTAGCTGTTGTAAATAATGCTGCAATGAACATAAGAGTGCAGGTGTCTCTTTGAGACCCTGAGTTATAATTCCTTTGGATCAATACCTAAAAGTAGGATTGCTGGATAATATGATATTTCTACTTTTAATTTTTCTGAGAAACCTTCATACTGTTTTCTATAATGACTATACCAATTCACTTTCTGGACAGCAACTTTTAAGTTTATTGCTTTTGTGTGATTTTCAACTTAGTTTCCATAGAAATAAAACCTTTTTGCACTTATATTTCATTGGTTTAGATCTTATTTAATAAAATTACTCAGTTACTATCATTGGCAAACCAGGCTTGCGAACGAATGTGGCTGACATTTGGTGACAACAGCAGTGAGTAGGCACGCCATCTGTGCGATTCAGTGGGCCTGTGGGCTCAGGATGGGTGTTTAGCAGAGGAAATGGAGAACGTCACTTAATCTGAAAAGTGATTTTCAGACCTTCCACCCTCAGTGGCAGCTAGCCCACAGAGATCGTTTTTGGGCAGTGTAGCATCCTGCCATGTGCGAGGCTTGATAAATGGGTCTCCAGCAGAATTTCAGCCCCCTCTCCCTCTCTCAGTCAAAAATCCTTATGTAGAACATGACCTGAACATCCTTAGGTGGTGGCCCAGTCTATTTTATCTGTGAAATTTAGATACTGCACCGAGATGCAAACAAGTTAAGTGAGTATCTAAAATTACCAACTGGGACTTGGACCAAAGCTGCCAAAACCTAATCCAGAGTGGACTGCACCACCTGGTCCAGATGTTTGGACACCTCATCTTGTCTTGTCTTGGTCCTAAGATAAGAGCTCCTTCAGTCTTGTCCCAGCATTTAATATACTTTGTTAAGCCTTGTGCATGGCTGCTTCTGGGCCTCTGCCCACGTGGTTTTCCCACCCAATAGGATCTCAACCCCTGTACTTGTCCTTTAAAGACCTGCTCAATCCCTCCTGTCCACAAAAACCCTTTCCTTCTCAGGTCTCCTATTTCTACAGTAGTTCTCAACTCTGGATACATGTTTGGGTTGACATGTTTAAAATTCCCATGCCAGCATCCCATGCCCAACCAACTCAATCAGAATTTCCATGGATGGGACCCAGACGTCACCCAGGTGATTGTAATGTGCAACCAAGTTTGAGGACCACAGAATTAGAAGGGTCTGAATTGCAAAATCCACTTCCTGATTATGTGAATAAGTGATTAATAATTCCATCTGTGTATACCTTACCATGTCAACAAGACAACTTAGAGGTTGGAGTCAGGAGCTTACTTTTCCTGCACATGAGGGATTCTTTTTTTTTTTAATTTATTAATTTATTTATTTATTTATTTTGGGCTGTGTTGGGTCTTCGTTTCTGTGCGAGGGCTTTCTCTAGTTGTGGCAAATGGGGGCCACTGTTCATCGCAGTGTGCGGGCCTCTCACTATCGCGGCCTCTCTTGTTGAGGAGCACAGGCTCCAGGTGCGCAGGCTCAGTAGTTGTGGCTCACGGGCTTAGTTGCATGTGGGATCTTCCCAGACCAGGGCTTGAACCCATGTCCCCTGCATTAGCAGGCAGACTCTCAACCACTGCGCCACCAGGGAAGCCCTACCAACTTCTTTATGCCTTGCTCCCTATGCCAGGGAGCCTTCCCATTTCCTCCCTGCCCACCCTGTACCCAAAGAATCTGCACCAGTATGAATTCATTCCCATCATTTGACTGAGATGGCTTCTCTTGGGAGGATCACAGGGAAGAGAGAGAGGGAGAGAGAGAGAGAGAGCTTGGAAGGGCCTTGTGCCTAGAAGGAGCTCCATAAGCCAGGAGAGGGTTGCAGGAGAGAGTACACAGTGGAGGAAGGAGTAACCAAGACAAAGATGAAGAGGAGAAAAAAGAAAATTCATTCAGGAGAAAGACATGAGACAAGCAACCCACTCTTGGTCAAGCCCAGTGGCTTGGAGGCTGGGATGGTGGACCCTCCCTGGCTGTTAAAGTACTGTCATTAACTCAGCAAGTATCTTACCTTCTCAGAGTGTCCATTTGCCCATCCTGAAGATGCTGACAGCCAAACAGCACACCTCACAGGATGATGGATTGATGCTTACAGGCAGTAAAGCTGCTGAGGTGTGGAGACACGCACATCAGAGTCAGCGGATGGATAGTTTCACAAGGAAGGCAATGAAAGTCCTATTTACTGGCATCATTTAATCCTCCCATCTGCAGGGCAGGTTTTTGGGGTTTTTTTGTTTTTGCGATACGCGGGCCTCTCCCTGTTGTGGCCTCTCCCGTTGCGGAGCACAGGTTCTGGACGCGCAGGCTCAGTGGCCATGGCTCACGGGCCCAGCCGCTCTGCGGCATGTGGGATCTTCCCAGACTGGGGCACAAACCCGTGTCCCCTGCATCGGCAGGCGGACTCTCAACCACTGCGCCACCAGGGAAGCCCTGGAGGGCAGGTTTTGACAGGCTTCATAGAAGCTCTCCCAATTGTTCCCGCTCCTTCAGGAACAGGCCTCCTCCGAGGGACGTCAGGAGCAGCTGCGAGTCCACGGAGTTGGCTGCCTCCTTCGTGTGGTTTCTGAGTGTATTTATGCAGCCTCGGCTGCCCTGGGAAGACAAAGTGCACTAACCTTGTTCCCCAGATATTTTGTTCTGTTTCTTAATGACTTGGTTTGCTAGGATAATATCACACATAGTTATGGCTCTTCTGAGAGGCTGGGGGTGATGCCAAAAGCACTGGAATGGGAGTTAGGAGAAACAGATTCTTGGCTCTACAGCGGACCAGTGGGGTGACCTGTGGCAAATGACTTACCCTCTCTGGGCCTCAGACAGTTCAGACTAAATTATCTCTAAGGTCCATTTTGATCCTAATATTTTAGGAGCCTAAGAAGACAATACTATAAGAGCAAAAGAGTGCACATTTCACAGTCAGATGGGCTGGATGCAGAATTACAGCTCTGAGCCTTATTAGCTGTATGCCTTTGGGAAAGTTACTTAACTCTTCTGAGCCTCAGTTTTTTTCATATATAAAATATAATGAAGGAGATAAAAGAAAGTGCTTAGAATAATGCCAGGTACACACGTGTGTTTAATAAATGTTGGTTCCTCTCTTTACTTTCTCCTTTATCTATCTCTAGCAACTGAAGGAAGCCAGCTAATCTTCATGTTAAGTTTTCCTGCCTTCCTCTCCCCCATTCCATCCTTTCTTCCTTTCTTCTACATACATTTCCTGAGCATCTCTGTTGTTCCAAGTCCTGAGTTAGGCACTGGAGATACACAGATGAGTGTGGTCTGGTCTGGGATGCTCAGCAGGGTATGGTCTACTGTTGGAGATTGTGGAAAATTATATAATGGAGACAAGGCACACTTCTGAAGCTGCAGAGGGGAAGCAAAGCTATCTTTCCCCAGAGGAGGCCTCTGGGAATGCCTTGCACGGGCGTTGGATCTTTGGCTGGTTTCTGATGGAGCTTTGCAAAAGCAGAGGAGATGGAGAGTGTGTCCCTGGGCATGTGTGTATGTGCAAGTCGGGGAGGGGGCATTTGTGATGGGGCTTTGGGCAAAAGATTGGGGGAATGAACACAGGCACGTCTGCTGAGGCCAGAGGCTTTGCAGGAAGAGCTGGCAAGGCCAGGCTGGGGTTAAGACATTACCTTCCTAAGGCCTAGTTCAATTGTTAATGTTTCCCAGGGAGGGCAATGGGGCTGCAATGGTCATAGATTAATTTCTCAGCGTAGCTAGTCCAAGTGGGGCTCCACGGGTCCCCCGAATCTCAAGCCAGACCATGGTGTCCGTGGCGCCATATCTAGTTTGGAAAATGCCTGTCATTCCCAGCAGGACAATTTAGGGGCCTGCAGAACTAGTGTCTCGAAGTCTCTGCTTTGCCTCTGCCTGGCCCTGGCCACCCTGCATAGCCTTGAGCTCTTGGAGAGGTGAACTGATGGTGTGTGTCCCCACCAAAGGTCAATGGGCATCGCAGCAAACTTGTAACCCCACCCAGGCTGGAGTGACAGAACCTGAGCCCCCGGCTGAGCCAGCACTTTCCCTTTTATATGACATCTGAGCCACTGGCTCACTGCTAAGTAGTAGTAGCCTAAGGAGCCGGGAGGGTTCACCTGGTCCGAGTGTTTACTTTCCTCTGCTGATAGCCTCCCCTGCCTTGGGGTTGGGCACTGAGAGCTGTTCTTTTTCCCCAGTTTAATTAACTATTTTCCTCAATGATTTACACTGAGGCAGTCCCTGCTTTGCGGGGGGGAGCATTAAGGGGGAGGGTTAATGGATTTTGTTTTTTCTGCTATGAATATGCTTTGTTACCTACTTGAATATAAGAGTGGATGAAAGCAAGCTAGAGTCGTTGCCTTGAAGCAAACCCCCATTCTGCTCATTTAAGTGTTTGCCATTTTAAAGCTGGAAAATAATTTTACTTCATATGTAGGAAGCATTTCTCCTTCTCCTCCTCCTCTTTCTTCTTCCTTGTGGTAAGAGGAGGAGATTTTTCTCCAGGATGGAAAGTATTTGCCTCATCTACACTTAGAGGTGGTGGCTTTTCTGTTCTGGAGCAGAAGGTCACTGGGAGAGGAGGGGAGGGGAGGGGAGGGCAAGACCCAGGAACCCATCACCTGGAGCTGGAAGCAACCCAGACTCAAAGGACTCCATCTCTCAGTGGGGATTTGTGCTCTGATAGGGACAGCCGATCTCTCCCAGGACAGCGGTTCTTATTTTCCTCTGAAAATTCATGCTGCAGAAATTGATAGTTTCTCACAGCTTTCCTGACAGGTACAATTGTCGCCAGAAATGGAATAAAGAGACAATGCAAAATAGCTCCTCTTAGCTGCATTTAATTGGCTCATAAAGTCATTTTCCTGAGATGGATTAATCACATCACGACACCGTGTGCTAGTGCAACTCTTCAACCCTGTTTTTCCCGATCATTTTCCAGGGTGAGGGGGTATTCTGTGCCACTCTTGGTCCTTATATAAAATCCTGTTATTAGATTTTATAGGGGCCAGTTGATGGAGCACACCCATCCAGGTTCTGGCGCTCAAAGTCCAGTGGACAGGTGTGGCCTAATCCCAGAGGCAGTCTTTCTTTCCGTTTTGAAGAGCACATCAAATTCTTTCTGCTTGTGGAAAATGACAGACTCCCAAACCACCATTCTGCCAGTCCTGGCAGGGGGTTATAGGTATTACGCAAACTCTTGCCTAGGATCTGCAGAGCTTACCATTAAAATTCTATTTCTTGGGCTTCCCTGATGGCGCGGTGGTTAAGAATCTGCCTGCCAATGCAGGGGACACGGGTTTGAGCCCTGGTCTGGGAAGATTCCCACATGCCGTGGAACAACTAAGCCCGTGCGCCACAACTACTGAGCCTGCACTCTAGAGCCCACGAGCCACAACTAATGAAGCCTGCGTGCCTAGAGCCCGTGCACTGCAACAAACAGTAGCCCCAGCTCTCCATGGCTAGAGAAAGCCTGCGTGTAGCAACGAAGACCCAATGCAGCCAAAAATAAAATAAATAAAATAAATTAATTTAAAAAAATCTATTTCTTATTCAAATAGTCATCTACGTGAGTATTGATGCTGCCATTTTCGTGTCAAGAGAGCCTCCCAAGTGTCACTGGGCAGCCCCACTCCTCAAAGTTAGTGAATTTAAAGAAATCCATGGGATGTGGCAGGTCTTTGAATTTGTTTTAAAGCTCTGTTACTTGGGGGAGAAAACAGTGGAGGCTCAGCTTCCATGAAGAATTTAAGGCTGAAATCAAATACAAACTTGCACAAGTTAAACTTAAACACTTACTGGTATGCAAATTTGAGCTCCTATTTATGTAAATTACTGTAATGAGAATTAGTTTCAACCAGCCAGATCAGATGTTGAGGTTTTTCTCTTCTTGCTTCCTTGTGTTTCTCGGTGTGAGTGATGTGCGGGCGTGCGATTTCCCTGGGATTCCTGTGAGGAAGGAGTAGATTGCTGGAGGGGCGGGGCTGAAGGACAGATGGGAGACCGGCTGGGCTGGATGGTCTGTTCACGGCCATGGCTTCCTCTACAAGACTTCGGTTTAATCCTCAGGCTGCCAGCATAACGGTGAAGAGTGCTGGGGCCTGGAGTCAGGCTTGTGGCTATGTGTCAGGGCTCTGGCTTCTTGCTGGTTGTCTGCCGGAGGCCACCCACAATTCCTTGTCACACAGGCTTCTCCACCTTGGCCACTTATGTCATCAAGCCAGCAGCAGGGAGAGTCTCTACAGCTAGTCTGCCAGCAAGATGGAGTCATAATGTAACATGATTGTGGGAGTGCCATCTTACCATCTTTGTCATGTTCTATTGATTAGAAGCAAGTTCTAGCTCCTGCCCACACTCAAGGAAAGGGGTTTGTTACACAAAGGCGTCACCATCAGCCGGTGGGGATCATGGATTGGGATGGGGCACCTTAGCGTCTGTCCATTCATTTCCTTATAAATTCTACTCCCAGGTATTCTAAAAGGGTTAAGCAATGTCAACTGTCATGTCACCTTGGAAGGACATCTGAAGCCATATCAGGATTACTGAGGGTTGGTCCTCCTTACCTTTTGAACATTTCCACCTGTTTAAGATGTTTAATAATCCTCTAAAATGAGCTGATGTCTTCTGTTGCTATAAGCTGATAGAAATAGAAGACCTACATTTCAGATGCTCCTCTGAGGTTACTCATGACTGAATTTAGTGATCTCAGCTGGTCACCATGGTCCTCAGGGCTAACATCAGATCATTATTTATTAGTATGGAAAGGAGATGGGGTAGAGAAAAGTTTCCACTGGATGAGGGATGGGATAAAAACTAAGAATGGGGACAAGGGACTTTGTCATTTCCATGGCTTTTGTTCCCTTCTTACAGATAGCTAAGCTGTGAGTAATGGTGTTTCGGCTCTGAACTTTTGCAAGTACAGATGGCTCAGTGAAAGCCTTGGTTGATGACACAAAAGGGAAATCCACAGTCACTGATATGTTCACAAAGTAATGGGTATCACAAGATAATTCTATCAGAAGTTATTAATCAATTGTTTAACTGATAAAGAGAGCCTTTCATTGTAATGAACTTATTAGACACCGGTCTGTAAAGGTGAGAGAGGGGATTTGGGAAGGTCCCCTGAATCTCAAAAGACTTCCTTCATCTCTTAGATAGTGCCCTAGATTTTAATTATCCCTTAGTAAACTGTAAGTTTTCTTGGTGAAGAATTGCATCACGCCTTACCAGTCGTTCACAGCCTAGTGTCAATGAGAGAAGAGGAAATGAGTTTGCCGTATCCTTCACTGCATGTGGAGCCGGAGAAAGCTCACATTTCCACAGAGGGAAAAGAAAGTTAGACATGAAAATGAACTTTACCCATGTCCCTTCCCTGTTTACAAACTTTCACTGGGATCTCACCCCCCATTATGGAAAACAGAGCCATCTTACCTGGCCTGGGTTACCTCTACAGCTTCGTTGTGAAGGCTCTGTCACTTGTACACCAACCCCTTATGATATCGAGTATCCTAAACTCTCTTATACAGGTATGCCTTTCACATACTCTTCTACCTAGAGTGGCCCTCTGCTCTCTTCATCCTGGACGCCCTCTGAGGTCCAGTGCTAGGACCATACTCTTTGGGAAAATTTCCCCAACTTCTTCAAGAAGGAGAAGTTACTTTCTTTTTGGGGCTCCCATTCGGCAGCTGCATTGTAAAATCACGCTGGAAAAGGTTATATGCAGGTCAATTTCTCCCACTATCCTAAGAGCTCTTTGAGGGCAGGGACTTAAGAATCTTTAAGATAGTTTGTCACCTTAATCTCTTTGATGCCATCCCAGGCCTGATGATAATAACTACTAACATCTATTAAGCATTTATTATATGTCAGACACTGACCTGCAAATTTTAAATGAATGACTCATTTCATCTTTACAACCGTTTGTGTTACTATCACTGTTTTAATCATGGGAGGTGCAGAAAATGTATGTAACTTGTTAGAAGTCACGTAGCTAGATTTGGCAGAACCTGCGTGTGAATCTAAGTTGTCTGATTCCAGAGATTTTTGCTCTTAGCTATTATGTGATGGTATACTCCTTACTGTAGAACTCTGATGAGTACATGTTTGTGGAGTAAATGACTGAATGAATGTGTCACAAGCTGGAGCATCGCCTCGTCCTCATAGCCCCTTCCCAATGAAGCCAGGCCCCTGTCCAGTTTGGGATTTGGTTCCTGTAGTCCTGGCTTGCAGTCTCCCCAGCCTTCAGTGAAGCAGAAAGAAACATCTGGACTTGTGGCTTTGATGGCTGATATCTCCATTTCTCCCCAGCCTCACTCTGGGCAGCCTGACCTTAGGAGCCCTTAGTTCCAGCTTGTTTGTGACCTGATACTTCAGCTTTGGGGCCCAGAAGCCATGAGCCTCTGGGCTGGCCCAGATGCAAGTGCCTGATGAACACTCCACACCTGTCAGCACTCCAGGTCTGGCCACTGATAGAACAAGACTGGGCAGAAGGGTGGGGATTATCTTGGCCCTCCCTGAAGAATTTTGTCAGGTGTCCATGGCAACAAAGCCTCAAGTGGATGCTGAGTAGAGAGTTGGCCCTCCACCTCATAGGACCAAGGATATGGTGACCTTTGAGCTGCCACTTGCTGACAAGGCGGGAATACTGGCATGCAAGTAGTCCAGAGGTGGGCTTTCCCCTTCACTGGAGGCCACTGGAACCCAATATTTTCTGCCAACTACTATGTGCCTGGCACCGTGTTGGGTGTTATGAACATAGAGCACTTCCCTGGCCACTGAAAGACTACAAGCCTAATGGCACAGCTGTCCACATAAACTAATTAATCTAACATATTTTCATCAGTACTATATTATATATGCATGTGCTTTGGAGACACAGAAACAGGAGTATTTAATTTTGCCAGCAGAAAGAGTGGTATTAGGGTAAGCTGCCAAAGGAAGAGATGGTATAATGTGAAATAAAGTAAGTAAAACTCCTGCACATTAGCTGGCACATAGTAGTATAAGCACAGTACTTGACAAAAAGTAGGTACTCAAGGATATCAGATATCATTATCAGCAGCAACAGAAGTAGCATCCCTAGATCTAGAATAGGTGAGTGATCTTCAGGCATGGAAGTCAGGAAAGGGCTAGCAAACCTTTAAGAGCAGAAAATGTTATTCCCAAGGATAAATTTTTAAAAAGTATTGAAAAAGCAGTATGTTTTCAAGTTAAAAAACTGGGGAGACACTGAGCCTCAGCTCAGGGGATTTGGTTGTAGTTTCAGTTGGCCATGACTATCTGTGGGCATTGGGCAAATCCTTTTTTCCCATGGATTCCTTTTTATAATTTTTAAATGCAGAAAAATGGACTACTTGTTATCCAAGAGTCCTTCTAATAGCAGAATCTACAATCTCCACAATATCTCAATGATGATGTCTTGCAGTCAGTAAAACATTACTAGACATGTATAGAAACTGAAAAATGTATTCCACAGCCAAGAGCAAGAGCAATCAATAGAAACTAATTCTGAGATATTAGCATGAGTGGACTAGGACTTTAAAGCATCTATTTTAAATATGCTTAAGAAATTAAAGAAAGACATGGTCACAATGAAAAAACAGATGGATAATAACAGAGAAATGAAAAGTATAAAAAAAGAACCTGATGGATTCTTTACACCATAAAACTAGACTAGTTGAAATTTTAAAATGATGACAGGTAAGTGAACTTGGAAAATTAATAGAAGCCATTTAATCTGAAGGGCAGAGACAAAATGGCTTGACAAAAATGAGCAGAGCCTCAGGTGTACCATATCAGGTGATCTAACATATATTTAATTGGAGTCCAAGAAGGAGAATAGAAAGGAGGAAAGAAACGATATTTGAAAAAATAATGCTAAACGTGTTCAAAATTTGGTGGAAAACACAAACTTACAAATTCAAGGAACTCAAGAAATCAAGCAGGATATACATAAAGGAAGCCACATTTAGGTATTACATATTAAATCTGCCAAAAGTCAAAGAGAAAGAAGAATTCTTGAAAGCAGTCAAAGAAAAGTGACACATCACATACACAGGACATTGATACACATGATGACAAACTTCTTTAACAAGAGTGGAGGCAAGAAGACAGCAGAATGATGTGTTCAACGTGCTGAAAAAAAAGAAAAACTGTCCAGTATCCCAGAATTCTATATTCTTTAAAAATGATAGCAAATAAATGCCTTTTCCAATAAACAAAAATGGAGAGTATTTGTTGCCAGTAGATTACAACTTCAAAAATGCTGAAGAAACTTTTCCAAGCTGAAGGAAAATGATTCCTGAAAGAAAGTCATATCTACAAGAAGGAATAACAAGCACTGGGAATAGTAAGTGTGTGAATAAATATAAAAGACTATATGTTTTTTCTTCTCGTAGTTTCTTTAATAGACTCATGACTGTCTTAAGCAAAGTAAATATTGTGTGGGATTTATAACAAATACAGAGTTACTATTTATGACAACGATATCAAAAGGATAGGCAGTGGAAGGCAAATGGAGCTATTCTGTTACATGGTTATCATATTTTACATGAAGAGGTACTATATAAACTCCAACCAGACTGTGAAAGGTCAAGGATGCATAAAGTAGTCCTTTGAACAAGCACTAAAATATAACGCACAGAGGTAGAGCTGAAAAGCCAATCACAGAACTAAATGGAATACTAAAAAATGTTTGATTAACCCAAAAGAAGGCAGAAAAGGAGGAGGAGTGGATGAAACAAAAAGAGATGAGACAAAGAGAAAAACAATGGCATAATGATAAAACCAACTATATCAAGAATTACATGAAATGTCAATACAGTAAGTCGCTACCTATGAATGAGTTCCATTCTAAGAGTGCGTTTGTAAGTCCAATTTGTTCATAAGTCCAACAAAGTTAGCCTAGGTACCCAACTAACACAATTGGCTATACAGTACTGTACTGTAATAAGTTTATCATACTTTTCACACAAATAATACATAAAAAACAAACACAAAAAATAGTACTGTATAGTGAAGTACACAAAAGCACAACCACTTATAGAAGATGCACGCATGTGGCAATGTACACCAGACAAGTGAACTAACTTATGTGATTAGACATGCAAACGCATGTTGCCATCTTTGAAAGTTCACAACTTGGAGGTTCATATGTAGGGGACTTACTGTAAATGGACCACTCCAATTAAAAGGCAGAGATTGTCAGGCTGAATAAAAAAGCAAGGCACCAATATATTATTTGAATAAGAAATGATGTTAAGTGTAAACAGATAGATTGAAAATAAAGGATGAAAAAAGCTATACCAAGTAAACCATAGCATAAAAAACCTGGAGTAACTATATTAATATCAGACAAAATAGACTTTAAGACAAAGAGTATTTCCAAAAATAGAAACATTTCATTAAGATAAAAGCGTCCATTTATCAGGACATAGCAATTATAAATGTGTAGTTGCCTATTAACAGAACTTAAAAATCCATGAAGCCAAAATTTACAGAACTAAAGGTAGAGATAGATAAATCTTTAATCATAGGATATAGAAGATCTGAATAATATTGTATCTTCACCTAATTGACATTTATAGTATGCTATATCCAACAACTGCAGAATATACATTCTTTTTATAAACAGAAAATTTTTTTCAAGATAGATCAAATGCTGGGTCAAAAATTAAGTGTTAAAAAATTTGAAAAGACTGAAAATTTACAATCTTTTAGAATACATTTTCTCTCTATACTGGAATTAACCAGAAATTAAATTTATAATAATAGAAACTCTGGTGAAGTCCCAATATTTGTATATTAAACAACACATGTCTAAATAACACATATGCCAAATATTAGAAATATTTTGAATAGAATGATAATGAACAAACACATGGAAATTTGTGGGATGTAACTAAAGCAGTACATAGAGGGAGATTTATAGGTTTATATGCTTATACAAGCAAAGAAGAAAAATTTAAAGTCATTGATCTAAGTTTCTACCTTAAGAAGCTAGAAAAATACAATCAATGTAAGTAAGTAGAATGAAGGACATTATAAAGAGCAGAAATTAATGAAGTGAAAAAAAAACAATAGGGACTATTACAGAGCCAATTATCCTTCTAACATTTTCTAATAGAAATAACTCAATTGAACTAGCATGTATTTGCTACTGGGACCAGTGATCCTTTTCGTGGCCATAACATCACTTTGGGGTTCTGGAATAACTTAAGAAAAGTCTGTCTGAGAAAACTTTGGAAGATTTAAAAAATGCTTATTATTCTTTTCTAACAGAAAACATAATCAACATAAAACCAGGTAGTTATCCTTGAGCCTGTCTAAAAAGATCACATTGTAAAGCAAGGCTTTACCTGGTTCACAAGAAACTCCCTGTGGAAGCAGACCATTATATAGTCACCTTCCTGGGTTAGCTTACACTAAGTGTAATTATAATCCTTATCACTCCACATCAAATGGCAAAGGGATGCGGACTTGGGTGGTGGGGATGCATGGCTGGGGTGGGGGCAGGAAAAGCAGTATTAAGAGAAGGAGGATGAATCAGCTGCCAATGAAACCCTCTTCACTCTTCTAAAAAGGCAGATCCTCTAGTATGGCTTTGGTATCCCACCCTTCCCCATAGTTCCTGAAGGATCTGGATTTTGCTGCACATCAACCAGAAGGAAGGGAAGAACACTCTAAGACAATGCAGGAGAATTCAGTTATCACCTGTATGCCCTGTTTAGTAGATCAGGATTTACAGATAAGAAAAGTTAGTGATGAGTGTCTTTCAGTCTTGGACAGACAGGACTAAGGATTCTGATGATTAAGTTGAGTGAGGGGTGGTCAATGTTCTCCTAGTGCTAAGGGAAGCCATCTTATTGTTAGTTTTGAGCTTCAAATTTATGCCAGAAATATTCAGCAAGGATGGTCGTTTACCTGTTTTGTCCACTCTGGGCCCCAGAATCCAACAGCCAGATAAGAAGTGGTCCAGACTGACAATCTTTGAATAGTTCTCTGATTGTCTATGGGTTGGTGAAAAATGGCCAAATTCACGGTCAGTTGAGAACAATATACAATTTTTGACAGAGCTGTCTAGAACACTCTATACAGAGAATAGAGTAGATTCAGTTCTTCCCCATTTCAAAGGGTAGTATCTCCTTACTTGTACACCTGGGAGAACAGTCTTGATTTTGGTGCTGCCTGGAGATGTTCTCTCTGCCTCACTCTATCATGTCCTGTGCTGCTCTTGTCACCAGGTCTGGTGGTGGCTGAGATTCACCTTTAATGTCCGAATTAGTCCTTGCTCAAAGGGCAAAATACCCAGTGTTGCTGAAGCCATGTCTCCTGCAGGTTTGGCTTGCCTTGGGCCCCTGTCCATGGTAGGTGGTGCTGTGTCTCTCTATCCCTCCAGCCTGAAGGATGTTGACATCTTGTCTGCATCTCCTTTGCTTTGTCTGGTATCTGAGCTCGGGCAGCTGCAGGCTTTTTTGGGGCCTGCTGTTGTGCAGGTGTCTTGTAGTGATGGGAGTTCATTTCAGAGATGCTTAGGGCTGATGAGAACTCAAAACAGTTTTCTTCATTGGGTGGAAATATGGGTGTCAAGTCACTTCCTCTACTCAGTACCCTCCTAAATTAGGAGTCCAATCAATCAGTGCTTAATATACATTAATCATTTCCACATAGTTTTGCTCATTTAATCCTCCTACCAATTATTTGAGGTAGGTATTATTGAATCTGTAACAAAGGTAATCATAATCATATCAATCACATCTGCATGTACAGAGGGCTTACTAGATGACACACACTGTGCTAAGAACACTGTGCTATTCCAATGAATCCTCCCAGCAACCCTATGAGGTAGGCATTATCATTCCCCCATTTAGCAGACGAGAAACCCGAGGCACGGAGAGTTTAGATGACTTTCCCATAGTCACATAGCTAATAGGCAAGGGAGCAGAAGTTTGATCCCAGGTGTTCCATGTTTAGCGTGGAGAGAGGCTTGTCAGAGGGCTGGTCCCAGGTTGAGTGATGGAAGGAAGTCTGTTTTCAGGCCTCCCCTTCTGCCTGAGGTACCTGTATTCGTGTGCATCTAGGTCACTATGTCTTTCTAGATCAGCTAAGACTCCTGGGGCTGCACTCACACGCTCACGGCAGGGTACTCCCTCCTCCTACCTACAGTCTCCTCTATGCTCCGGAAAGAATCCACATTTGTCATTTATGAATGTAAATTCATTGAGAACTTCCCTTCTGGGACTTCTGCACCTCCAGCCTCTCTTCTCGTTGGAGGGCAGGGCCATGGGGGCTCATGGACCCAGGATCAAATCCCTGTACAACACCCTCACATAATTTAACCTTAGTTTTCTCATCTGGAAACTAAATCTGGAATAATGTCTGACTCAAAGGGCTTGGACAAGGATTCCATTAGCTAATGTACACAGAACACCAGCTCTTGGACCCAGATTTCTTCTCCTCTGCCCCCACCCAGCCCCCTTAGGAATTTCATGCATTAGAAGGGGAAGGAAATCTTTTGAGTGTCAGTAGGGACAATCACCTCTCTGATGTTTTGTCAAGGCAGCATTGTTCTGATTGGCAGAAGGTTGCAGACAATGTGTGTGTCCACGTGTGCAGGCACCAGTGTGTACACACACGTGTGTGCTGGAGATAGGGCAGGAAAAATCAGGAAAGTGAAAATGAAGAAAACCAGAGCATGAACTGGAAAGCTTAAAGATAGTAACATTACATGTAAATCACCATGATAGGTAGACTGGTCACATGTGTGGGCTTGGGTAAATCTTTATATTAATCAGCTTAAAATGTGTCTGAGGAAGGAGGGTGTTAGCTATAATTTGAGGGAGATTTGGTCTCACTGTAAGATTAGGGAAAAGGTCATCTAAGCTGAATATTAGACAGGAAGTGTGGAGCAATGTGATCCTTCTATAATTTTAGCTATTAACTTTCCTCCCTCTAGATTTTTGCTGTGTCTGAGAGCCATGTGTACTATTCCCTAGATGTTTTTCTTAACATTGACTCAGTTAAAAAAAATTATTTTATTGAAGTACAGTTGATTTACAATGTTGTGTTATTTTCTGCTGTACAGCAGAGTGATTCAGTTATACATATATACATTCTTTTTCTTATTCTTTTCCATTATGGTTTATCACAGGATATTGAATATAGTTCCCTGTGCTATACAGTAGGACCTTGTTGTTTATCCATTCTCTATATACTAGTTTGCATCTGCTAATCCCAAACTCCTAATCCTTCCCTGTCCCACCCTCTTCCCCCTTGGCAACCACAAGTCTATTCTCTATGAGTCTGTTTCTGTTTTGTAGATAAGTTCATTTGTGTCATGTTTTAGATTCCACATGTAAGTGATATCATAGGATATTTGTCTTTGTCTGGCTTTCTTCACTTTCTATGAGAACCTCTAGGCCCATCCATGTTGCTGCACATGGCATTATTTCATTCTTTTTTATGACTGAGTAGTATTCCATTGTGTATATATATACCGCATCTTCTTTATCTGTTCACCTGTTGATGGACATTTAGGTTGTTTCCATGTCTTGGCTATTGTAAATAGTGCTGCTGTGAACATAAGGGTGCATGTATGTTTTTGAATTATAGTTTTGAACATTGACTCACTTTTAAACTTTAATCTTTATCATGAGAATGAATACCTGAGAAAACATGGTTTTATTGTGCTAATTAGATATTTCTTCCAATACAGGCTGAGATAAAACCTATCTATTGAAATGTAAACTGTTATCTGAGTTCCACCCAAATCATTGCATGTGCCACCTGGGACAGTGGGCCACATTCTAAAGGGCAGCTTCGACGGGAGAATTAGTTCCAGCTTTGCCATCTCCTGGCTGTATGACCTGGAGCCAGGGAGCACCTCTCTTTCTCCTCACCCTATCAAGTCATTGAACAGAGGGCCTGTTAAAGTCACCCAGTCCTGGAATTCTCTCTGGAACCTTCTGACCAAACGGTCTCTCAGTCCCTGCTGGGCAGGGAAATAGCCCCTCACGTCCTGAACCAGCTCAGGACAGTTCTGCACCTGCCCCAGATCAGGCTCCTCGTAGCTCCACCCTTTGCTTCTGTTTCTTGCCCTCAGAACCCAGCCCTCCTCCACATCTTTTCCGGCCTTGGCGACAGCTGTCATGCATCTGGAGACCAAGCAGTGTTGAACAGGACTCGGGTCTCCTCTGTTGTGGTTATGACCTTTTTGTTGGTGATGTCCATAATAATAATAACACATAGCTCTCATTGATGGGCACTTCCTCTGTGCCAGGGACGGTGCTGAGCTCCTGCACAGGTGGGACCTCAGTGCAGCCTCACTTCCATCCTGGTTACAGATACAATGTTCATCCCCCTCTAAAAATGATGGCATTAGATTGAAAAAACACTTTGGGGTAGGGGACCATGCTGACAGTTATATGGTTCTCCTCTCTGGCTAAACTCCCAAGCCTTTCCTTGTTCAACACTGCTTTGCCAAGTATCTTACCTTATTTTTGCACAGTTGGTGTTGAGGATCCAGGGGAAGGAGCGTCCACCTGGCTCTGTTATATTTCATCCTGTAGGATCTGGCCCATCACTCAAGGCTGCTGAAATCTTTTTGGATCCCACTGTGTAATCTGACATATTTGTATCTTTCTCAATTGGGTGTCATCAGAAAATCTGATAAGCTTGCAGTTTGTATTTTCATCCAAGTCACTGAGATAAAATGTTGAATAGGAAGAGCCAGGGGAACTCTCTGAATGCTATTAGGAAACTCCCTCTGAATCAGCATCAATTTATTAATCACCACTCTTTGAGTACTGACATTCTACCAGCTATCTGGTCCTCCTAATTATACAGGCTGGTGCTTATTTCTCCAGCTTATTCACGAGATATTATGAGATTCTTGAGCCTGAGATTATGGGAGAAGAGGGCAGGTGTGCAGTAGAGGATTAACCTTGTGCAAATAAAGTTCTGGCTCTTGCCCAGCTCCTGAGAGGTGATCTTTAAGTCCTTGGAATGTGATGCCTAAGAAGAGTGTCTGTCTGCCTGGGGGACTTGGGCCACACTAGATAGACTGTGTAAACAATATAATTTAGGTGGGGACCTTGGGCCACATGGTGTCAGCTTGACCTCTGGAGGGGCTGGAGACTAAGGTCAGTCATGTCTACACGACCAACCTCCAATGAAATCCCTAGACAGCCAAGCTCAGGTGAGCTTCCCTGGTTGGCAACACTCTGTGCATGCTGGAACCCACTGTTGCTGGGAGAAGTAAGCATTGTCCACACAATGTCCTGGGTGAGCATAACTGGCCACTCATGCCTGGTCTCTCTGGGACCCTGGCCTGTGTGCCTCTTCCCTTTGCTGGTTTTGATCTGTATCCTTCTGCTATAATAAATCATTAATTGTAGTATAACAGCTTTGCTGAGTTCTGTGAGTCCTTCTAGTGAATTACTGGACCAGGAGGTGGTGTTAGAGACCTCCTGAAACTGCAACAGGAATCTCTGGACCACATTAAATGTATCTTTCTTTGAAGCCAGAGGGCTGAGTTCTATCTGAGTTTCCCTAAATGCCTTCTTCAAAAGGTATGAAGTGAAGAAAGTAAGAAGGTCTTTCTATTCCACACAAAGTAACATCCTCCCTAAGCTTCCCTAGGGTCAGACCTTCCCCTGTTGGCTACCCCATGTGGGTAATGAGCGCTCATTTCAATCTACTCTGGATACCTATATTGCCCAGGAGGATTCCAAGCTTGGGTATCAGCTCCTGCCTTTTAGGAAAAAGTCCCTGCTGAAATTCAAATACTAATGGGGATGTGCACACTAAGCTACTATCACCCATTTATACTCCAGCCAGAATAAATCAGCCCACTCATGGAACTGGAGTCTCATTAAGATAGAATCCAGGAGAGGGAGGTTAGGATGGGGGCACTGCTGGGGTTTTCTCAAAGCTTGAGAGTAAAGGAGGTTGTGCTGGAGAGGGGAGCAGGGTTGTTAAGGTCTCTCCGGGGCAATGATGAGGTGTAAGTGTTGGGGGAGCAAGAGAGGAATGTGCTGAAGGTATGATGGAGAGCTGAAACAAGCTAGAGGCGAGACCTAATTTTGTTAGAAAATCAGAGGGCAAAACCAACACTTTATTCCTTGTTTGGCATCCATGTGTATCCACATGGGCAAGTGGGTGATGACTCCCCAGAAGATGGAGCTTTGTCAGGGGTGATGGGGAAGTGCATCCAAGCTGGGCATGTGAGACGGAGGGAGCCCACTCCTTATTTCTTACTGAAAATAGGGTTCATGGTGCTGCAGGGGAAAGGGGTCACTGAGTAGAAGAGAGTGATCGCTTTATGTATAAGGTTTTCACCTTGCCTCTGCCCTACACAATTCCAGCGAGCTGAACCGAGACCCTGTTCAAATGGGGCCGATTTTACGTCAATGCTAATATAAGGGCCTGTGACCACAAAAGTGCCTTTAGTTATGTCCTCAGAGGTTGTTTTTGTGAGCTCTCACTACAAAATGGCTTTTTTCTTCTTTTCTTTTTTTAAAATTTTTATTGGAGTATAGTTGATTTCCAATGTTTTATTAGTTTCAGGTGTACAGCAAAGTGAATCGGTTATACATATACATATACATATATCCACTCTTTTTTTTTAAGGATTCTTTTCCCATATAGGCCATTACAGAGTATTGAGTAGAGAGTTGCCTGTGCTATACAGCAGGTTCTTATTAGTTATCTATTTTATATATAGTAGTGTGTAGATGTCAATCCCAATCTCCCAGTGTATCCCTCCCCCCAAGTGGCTTTTTTCTTTAAACTATTTTTGGGATATATGTTGGAAGGGAGGTTTTATTTTTCCTTCCTCCCTCTCTTTTTTCTTTATCCTGCAGCCAAGGGGTATGGATATCTGCCCTTAAGGTCATGACATGGGACAGTTCAGTCCTCCCTGCATCCCTGGACCTTAAAGGATCACAGAATGTGTGCCTTGAAAAGCTCCACACCTCACAGAAGGAAGAAAGCCTTACGGGGCCTTTATTTCTTCCCTCCTGTCGTCAGAGGTGGTGGGAAGTGTAGGGATCAGCTGCCCCCACCCCCAAGCTCTATAAACATGAGATATTGTAGTCCATTCCCTGCATGGAAGGTCTTCATATTTAAAGTCATTAAGGGTGGAAGTTTCTGGATGGCAGGAAGCACATGAATTTCGTCCTTGAATTTGAGGACTTGCCAGGCTTAGCATTGAGAGGGAATAACTGAGATGCTGTCTGTCTCCTGACTTGGGAACATTTCAGCCAAGTAGGATCAGGAAATGTAAACTCCCTTTCCTCGGTCACCACAATGGGCTTGGGCAGCTGCCAGCTGGATGCTTTGATGCTCACAAAAGCTCCCTGAACTCTGCACGAGCGTGTTGGCTGTGAGTCCAGGCCCTCTTGCCTAGCTTGCTCTCTGTCGGTCATGAACTTCAATGAGCTCACTCTCCAATTTCACACGCGAAAACTGTGCTTGGAGCTTGCTGGGTGCTAGGGATAGGGACAAAAATTGTCAGGCATCGAACACATGGACTGTTAGTGGCCATGTCATCAATGTGGTCAAAATTGGGGCTTCCTGAACTTTAATCCTCTAGTAATTTTGTTAACCAGCTGTGGATCCCCTGGGGATCTTGTGAAAATGCAGATTCTGATTCAGGAGCTCTGGGGTGGAGCCTAACAAGCTGCCAGGTGATGCTCCAACCACACTCTGAGAAGCCAGTATCTAAAGGACTACAAGACACCTAGGTGTTGACATGGGGAAGGGGGCTAGGTGGCCAAATAGCCACTAAAACTCTTCTGACACATTCTGAGCAGAAGACAGAGAAAGAGATGATGGATCCTGCATTGGTCTGGAGGAAATCAGCCAGGGCATCCACTCTCCCTGAAGCAGGGGACAGGGCTCCCGGCCCTCATTACTTTGATCAGTGCGTCTGCAGCAGCAAGAGGCAGGATGGTGTAATGGTCAGTGTTTGTGCTTTGGTACCAGTTCACCTATGGGAGGCCGGGCATACACTCCTAAGCTCTGCTCTTGTGGCTTAACAGCTCTGTGCCTGGGTTTTCTCATTTGTAAAAGGGGGTCAGGGGTGGTAAGAATAGTACCACCTCGATAGGGTTATTGTATAAGGGACCCAGTTAGTAGAAAACATTCAGAGCCGTTCCCTTCCTTCTCAGCCAGAGCTCCAGTCCCTAAGCCTGGGACCTCAGGGAGCCCTGGGCTCCTGTGCCCTGCAAGGCCACGGTTGTGCAAGCGCTCTCCAGGCTCTTGTTACCCGGGAGCCAGCAACACACCAAAATAAAGGAACGGGGGACCAGCGGGGAGGGCCGAGCGAGCCTCTGCAGGGAGTCTGACCAGGTCAGCTGGGAATGCTGTCAGCCGTTCAGGGTGGCTCCGGCATGGGCCTGGAGGTGGGTCAGTGACTCACACCAGGGCCCTCTCCACCCCCGCGCCCAAATGCTCGGCCCTCCCCGGGCCGGGGCTCACCTAATCCCCACAGTGGGAGTCGGGGGGCACCCGCGCCTGGGCCGAGGGCTAGGGTTACAGTGCAGTCACTTCACACTCGGCAGCATGTGCAGCTGAGGCCTCCCCCCGTGCAGCAGTCTCCCGCCAGGCGGGCAGCGAGGTCAGCTTGGCAAGCCGCTGCCTCTCCAGCCCCGATCTGGCCTCAGGCAGCCGATTCCCCCGGACCCGAGGACGTGATGGCAGAACAAGAAGCCAGTGGGCTGCAGGTCCTGCTGCACACGCTCCAGGTAGGAAGAGGCGGAGAGCTGCAGAACCCGACCGGCTGGGTCTTTGCGGGCCGGGCCTGCCTCGGCGCCGGGCTCTCCCCGCAGTCCCCTCTGGCACCAGTGGCCTGGTTTGCTAAACAGCAGGAACACCGGAGTCAGCAGCAGCTCTCACCTTGAGGCTGACCTAAGTGATGCTGTGCTGTTTAAATATTAAACCTGACGGTGTTGATGAGTGCTGTGCTTCAGTTATTGAACCCGGTGGGGCTAGATACTCAGGCGAAAAGATCCAGGTGTGCTCGAGATGAGAAAGATGGAGAAAAAGGCCGTTTGGCAAAAGTAAACCTGTTCACGTTCTCCCTGAGCAGGGCAGGAGCCTTGGGGGTGGGTACGTAGAACTGCCTAGGACGGAGGGGGAAGCGGGGCAGAGGACTCCTCTGGGCTTCTGCTGAATGGCTGGTTCCAAGTTCCCAAAGGGTGGTCTGAGTCGGAATTACCTAGGATGCCTGCGGACAGTGCATCTTCTCAGGCGGATCTGCCGGAAGGAACTGCAGTCACCAGGGGCAGGGGCCCTGGAATCTGCCTTGCCCTCTTCGTGATTCTGTTCACTCCTAATTTTGAGAATTCCTATCCCAGAGCACGAGTTTGTGAACCTGTCTGCAGATGAGAAACTCCCGGAGGATGTTAAAAAATGCTGACGCCCACTTACCCAAATTTGGATTTAATTGATCTGGGGAGCAACCTGGGCACTGGAGTTTTGAAAACTCCCCGGGTGGTCTCAAAGTGCAACTAAAGTCAATGAACCACTGCTCTATAGACTTGGGTAGATGCTTCCACTGAACCGGATGCAGGGAATGCCAGGGCTCAAAGAGAGCTAAGAGATCTTCTCCTCCAGGATTTTAAACCTGAAGTCCATGGACGGGTATCATAAGAGGATGGGCTTCAAGGGTCTCCATGACCCTCACCCCCTGATTTAGAATGTAAATGTTTTGCACTTACGTGCATACTTCCCAGCTGTGAAAAGCTTAGTTTTGCTCAGATTCTTAAGGAAATGTATATCCATAAAAAGTTGAAGAACCAATAAATACAACCTTCCAGTGCACAGATAAGGCAATTGAGTCTCAGAAGTGAAATAGCTTCCTAAGGTCACTTAACCACTTAATAGGGGAAATGGGACTAGCACCAAAGAACTTCAATATCCTTTGGACCTGGTGTCTTTGACTCATTCTATCTGATGCATCAGAGGCAAGAATGCCTCTGGGCTAGGAGTGTTGGGGGTGGGAGTGGACCTCAAAATTAATTTACATTTGGCCTGAAGTCACTGCAGGATGAACTCAATCTCCTGTCTTCCTACCCGTGGGGATTTCTAATTGATATTTAGAATGATTGTTCCAGGGCATTGCAAGATTCTCAATCATCAAAGAAAGATTTAATTATGTTCAATATACCCTGCTTAGTTCCCAATTAACCAGAACACTAAAATAACCAGAACATGCTTCCCCTGTGCGTTCTAGTTGATCTCAGAATCTGGTGGTGGAATTGACTTGGGTTCCTGGCTGAGCCCTGAGCCAGCCCTCTCCAAGTGCCTGCCTGAACCTGGTTTCTGTCTTGAGAGTAGAAGTCAGAACCCTGACATAATTTTTAAAAAGAGAACCTGGAGCAGATATGCCATGGAATGATGTTTCATGCCCCACTCCCATCCCCAATCCCCATGGACTAAACCCGGCAAAGTTTCTGAGAAGGGCTTAGCTGAAGTGCTTTTGATCGGGGATCCCAAAGGTCTTAGGGATTCAAGCCAGTCTTCCTTTCCTTGTGCACAAAGGTGAGAGAGACCGAAGGCTTTGTACTGCTACTCAAACCTCTGTGGAAGACAGTGGTTATGTCTGAGCAGAATGTGAGCTCAGGATATGAGTTTCCCATATCTTTCAGGAGCACCCCAGAACATTGCGAAGGGGAGGGAGAAAGAGATATCAGATGACCAGAAAGAGCAAGCACGGGGGTGACAATGTCCCCATGATATGATAGTAGAAATCCCCCTATTCCAGAGCATCATCACTCTGCCTCTTTGGGCCACAATGACAAAATAAACTAGATCATTAAGAAATATCAGTTTTCTGCCTATTATCTTTTCCTGTACCGATGGGAAAGGAGTAATTGATTTTTTTTTCCTACCCTGACTTAAACACAGCCTTATCTCTGTCCTGAAAGTATGAGAATCAGATTTCTACCCAGACATTTTCCAAGTCCCTGACTTTTATCATTTTAGTTGAGGCAGAAAATCAGACTGACTCATGAGGGCCTGGGTGAAGAGGGGGAGACAGCCCAGAGCACAGATGAGAGACAGGAAGAACTGGATCCCACCCCGTTTCTGGCACTTACTGGCTGTAAATCCTCAGGCAAGTCCCTCAACCTCTCTGAGCCCTCATTTCTAGATTTGTAAAAGGGGGGCAATAAAAATACTTTGCTCAGCCCTTTGTGCCAGGATTAAGAGAACCCATTTGAAAAGTGCTTGTAAACTATAAATGGCAGTTCAAATGACTCTGGTTTTTATGATCTCCCCAGTTGAGTACACAGTGGAGAGGCTGGGAACACTTGCCATCAACCTGCCCTGCTTTTTTCCTGGGTGGACTCCAATACACTTGGAAAAAAGGAAGGTGTCTCATTCGTCCTGCTCTCATTTCTCCATGTGGTTTGAGCTAATGGGGAAGATGGGAAGCTGCCAGGGTAGCAGGATGTGGGCTCCACGCCAGCCCTGATCCTGGGAGCCCTCACCCAGTGGTGTCCCACAAAATGCCAATTAAGTACCTTATCAAAACATGAAAAATGTATAATTTTCTGGTCAGCTTTGGCACACTCTGAGCTGTGATATGGGCACACTTTTGCTGCTTGCATTTGCACTTTATTATTTTATGTTACAGTTGCTCAAATTGAATCCCAGTTCTGCATCTTGGCCAAAATGTGCATAACAAAGCTTCATTTCTCAACTTGGGCTCCAGGAACATTATCTATTATGGATTGCCAACGAGGCTGCAGGATGTGGGGCTTCCTGTCTTGAGTTAACATTGAGCTTAGATAATAGAAAACCTGGAGGGGGTGACAGCTCCACTTTTCCCCTTGGACTTGTTCCTCCAAGGATATTTCCAAGACAACAGATGATTTCAGCCCCTGGGCTGCAAGGAGGGGATGGGCGGAAGAATGATGACTGATATGTTTCATTCATAGCACTTGAGAGTTTTGTTTCCAAAACATGTGTTTAAAAATTTCCTTTCTAGAATTTTCCACGGCGGATGTAGGAATATCTATCTATTGTACATACACGGGGCTAGGTGAAGCAGAAACTGAGCTTTCCCTTTGGACATCAACAGAAGGGTTTGGAAAAATCAAGAGAAGACTTTTCCTTTTAGATAGTAAACATTGTGCAGACCTTCTAAACATCACAGGATTCCTCTGCTGGTGAAATTTGAGGCTTTCTGAGGTTTTTATTTTTGGAGACTTCTGCCTCAACCTCAAGACAAACATGGAAATAAACCAGGAGAGGGAGGACTTATTAAATTAAGACTGAAATCTGTCTTAATTTCAAGCACCAGTAGAAACAAAGAAAAAGAAAAACGCCCAAAGGACAAGTGCCCAATGGAAAAGGGACAAAATTGGCAAGAAATAGCCTCTGTCAGTGTCTAAAGAATGACTTGGTGCCAGTCAAACTGGACGATGAAGGGGGCAATGGAGGCATGGAGCCCTGTGCTGAGCTGGGAGTGGGGAGATGACCTTATATAGTGTTTTGTTTTTTAAGACCTTGTTGCTTTCACAGTTTCTTAAAGTCCTTGGTCTCAGAGATTGGAAAAAATAAACACTGATTCAGGGTCCACTCTATGCCAAATTTTCACGTTCATTACCTAACGTCACTGTCTGTGCCACCTGTGAGGGGGATGTGGCTGGTCTGTCTTATAGATGAGGACACTGACCCTCATAAGCCACTCAAGGCTCAATGGAAGAAACTTAATAAATCCCTAGAGGAGAGATGTGAAGAGGATCTTGTCACTCCAAGGTCTTTTCACTGGTCTCCGGTGCTTACGTGACCTAGGGAATACCCACTCACTCTTTATTTTGAGGGTATTACCTTACCTGACTGAACCTGAAGACTGAGAGGTTATGGATTCTTCATAATAGAACTAAAATAATCTTCCACATCCTGTATTGATATTTGGGTAAATAACTCCTGATAAAGGAAGGTAACAGTTTTGATTTGGGTCAATTGGTTATTTTTAATATCTATCTAGCCATCCATCCATCTATCTATCCATCCAACCCTCCATAGCTATCCTATGTGCTAGAAGAGATTCAGAGAATTGGGTAGGATGATACATCAAGAAGAGCAAGGTCTTTGGATCTTGGTTCAGCCATTCAAAACTTGTGTGACTCAGGACACACTACTGAACTTCTCTTTGCTGAACTTTTTTCATTTGTAAAATGAGAATTATAGTATCTACTCATGAGCTTACTGTATGTTTGGAGAAAATGCATGTAAAAAGGTGTTATGTGCCTGACAAATAGCAATTATTATAATTAAACACAGTCCCTGCCCTCATGAAAATACAGTGTGCAAGGGGTAAGGCAGGAGGATAAAAATATTTGTAGAGTAAGTTCGCATGTGATGAACGCCATGGTAAACGTAAACATCAAAAAAAATTCGGTGGAATTTGGGACAAGAGTCTCCTCCTCACTGGATATTCAGGGAAGACCTTGGAAAATGGGTCAGATTTCAGCAGAGGAAGGTGCACTTAAGAGGGTGATAAGGGTCCCCAGTGATCCTTCCTATGTCAGGAAAGTGTGGAGAGTATTCAGGGTATTTGCCATGGCACTGAGTTTGATTAAAACAGAAAATTCGTGAAGGGGAAGAAAGGAGATTGAAATGGGGGTTTGCCTAAATGCTAGAGAGCCTTGAGTGGCAAGCTTCAGATCCGATCATGCCCTTGGTGATGGCTGCCTATCCCTAAAGGTAGATGATGGGCGCTACAGGACATTCAACCAAGGTGATCGTTGCAAAGCTATTTGGAGGGGGGACGTTAGACATGACTGCATCTCTGCTTTTTGTTGCCAAGGGATGTGATGTGTTCCCTGCAACCTCCCCACCCCTGACCTACCTTTTATCCTGATCCTCTTCCTATCCATTCCCAGCCTTTAGCCCTTTCCTGTCACTTAACTCTGCATCTCACTCCCCTCCCCACACCGCCTCAGCCACTGTCCATCCCTAGTCCACCTCCAGGGGGAAAGGCTGTGATGGATTAAGGCTCAGGGATTGGAGAAGCAGAACTATTTAAACTTTTTTTTTTTTTAATGGAAGAAACAACTTATTTTAGAGGCAGCATTCAAATGTCCTTGTGTCAAAGCAGCTCTCGTAACATGTCTGCATTAAGATGACCAGAGTTGAGTCCAAAAGTCCCATCCTCACTTTTGGGAATTGAGAGCACTCGGCGTTTCCATCCCCTGAGCCCAGATTCTGGATCTGACCGCCTTGCTGAGCACCCACCTCCGCAGGGCAGCAGGTGAGGGACAGAGGCCTGCATGGCTTTGAGGTGTAATTGGAAATTTGCCAGTGCTGGGGACATGTTGAGGCAAGTGGCCAACAGAGGGAATTTCTCTCTGTAGAAATTCATAACCTGGCAACATGTACTCCACAACTCAGTTGCTAAAACTGGAACTAGTCTGATGAAAGCCAAACATAGTCTGGGTTTGAGCCCTGGGAGCTGGGGAAGTACGCAACCAGGGAAGAGAAGCTGGTCTGGGTTACCAATCGCTGTACCATATCTGTAAGCATGGGACAGGCAGCTATGAATCAAACAGACAAGGTGCTTCTTCATATTTCAGAAATAGGCACACAGAAATACATCCACTTGGATGTGACCTCCATATCCTTGTGCCAGACCTGAAATGTAGGAAGTCAAAGGTTGTGGGATCTGTACTTTTTCACAGAGTGAATACTGCATGGCTCCTTCAAAGTGATGGATTCGCAAATCAGACTCTCATTGGAGAAAAGAATGTGGTGTAGGGGGAGGAAGAGATCAACAGCAGAGATGCCAAGAATAAAAGTATGAGTAGAACAAAGAGTGTGGACGAAACAGAATGGCACAGAGTATGCGCTCAATACATATTTTTTCCTCCCTCCCCCCCTCCCTCCCTCCATCCCTCCCTCCCTCCCTCCATCCCTCCATCCCTCCCTCCCTGCCTTCCCCTCCCCCTTTCCCTCCCTCCCTCCTTCCTTCCTTCCTTATAAAATTTTGCAAAACGAATACACCCATGTAACCAGCACCCAGACGAAGTGAACTCCCAGCATCTCAGAGGACCCCTCACACCCCCACTTCCAGCCCTGCTCCCCCATTGTAACCACTGCCCTGATCTCTAACCCCGCAGACCAGTCTTGCATGCTTTGTGCGTCATGTAATTAGAACCCCACAGTCAATCTTCTTTTGTGTCTGGCTCCTTTCACTCAGCATTGTGCGAGTCCCCCTTTCGATACAGTTGTAGATTGTTCTCACTGTCATTGCTGAAGAGCATTTCGTTGCGTGAACGTTCCACGGTTTATTTATCCATTCTAGAGCTCATGCTATTTGGGGTAGTTTTCTTTTTTTGGCTATAACAAATATGGCTGCTGTGAACATTCCAGGGCATGTTTTTGTGAAGGTAGGTACACGTGTCTGTTGGGTAAATACCTAGAGTAGAGTCGAGGGGTCATGGGATACATGTATGGTCAGCTGTAGTAGATAATGATATTTTTCAAAAATGAGTGCTCCAAAATAAACACCTATTAACCCTGTAAATACCATTAATTTATGAGCGTCTTGGGTACTCCACACCTTTGCCCTAACTTTCTTAATTCATATTTGTTAGTTGAAAGTGGCTTGAGCTGCTTTGCATGGAGGACTTTGTCATGTTTTATGTGTCTAATTCCCTCTACTTGGTCCCTTTCATAATAATGGTTCTAATGATAACTAACATTTATTAAACAGTTTCTACACGTAAGGAGCTGTGCAAAGTCCTTCACATGCATCATCTCATTTAATCCTTACAACAACCCAAGGAGGTGGGTGGTATTATTATCCTCATTTTAAAGCTCTCAAACAGAAGGTTGGAGAGGTTAACACACTTCTCAAGGTCACAAAGCGAGTTAGTGGCAAAACTGGAATTTGAGAGGAGGGAATCTGACACCAGTGGATGATTTCTCGCCAGGTGTATAAACTCTCTGAGGAAAAGGAGGGGCATTGAGAAGATTCAGAACAGATTTTCCCAGGTGGTAGGTGTCTGCTGAGGAGAATGGAGACCCCCCCCTACTTGGCACATGCGGGGAAGACAGCAGCTGTTCCCACAAGGCTGGCAGGACTGGCCAAGAGGGCAGAGAACAGGTGCCTAGAGCGGGGGTCAGCAAACTGTAAGGGCCTGATAGCAAATGTTTTAGGCTTTTCTGGCCACAGATCTTTGTCATACCCATTCAGCCCTGCCACTGTATTTGTAGACAGTGTGCAAATGAATGGGTTTATGTTCCAATAAAATTGTGTACAAAAAACAGGGAGTAGGGGCTTCCCTGGTGACGCAGTGGTTGAGGGTCCGCCTGCTGAGTCAGGGGACACGGGTTCGTGCCCCGGTCCGGGAGGATCCCACATGCCGCGGAGCGGCTGGGCCCGTGAGCCATGGCTGCTGAGCCTGCGTGTCCGGAGCCCGTGCTCCACAACGGGAGAGGCCACAACAGTGAGAGGCCTGAGTACCGCAAAAACAAAACAAAACAAAACAAAAAAACAAGGAGTGGGCTGGACTTGGCTGTTGGTGGTAGATTGCAGACCCCTGGCTGGAGGTCCTTTGGGCACAGGCATGGTGTAGGGGTGGGAGGTGGGACAGAAAGAGAGTGATAGAGCAGCAGGGACCTGTTGGGGCTGCCAACTGCCAAGTGGGAGCTTCCCTCATGTGCCATGGGTGTCCTCCTCAACTCCCAGGCTGCCTTTCTTGCAAAGGCAGCCCATCAGATGATCTCTGAGTTCCTCTCAGGCAAGTCTTACAGAACCTGAAATGCACACTTCAGGATGTCATTTCCTGCCACTGCTACTGCCTCCAATTTTCTAAGTATCAGTGGGGCCAGTGATTGTGTCCATCAGCCCTCCAAGGTGGGATTTCAGGTCATTTTAGCAGCACTTACCAGTGTAACAGGTGATTGTCTTGCAGATATTGTCTGCATTCAACAGCGCTACCAGCACAAGACATGTTCAGTCCAACACTTCTCAAACTGGGTTCCACAGAACACCAGTGTCCCCTGGGATGCCCAGGAGTATTCTACTCACAAAGGGTCTTGTTGACAGATGGATCTGAGATGTCAGGGTAAATAAATTTACTAATTTCTTTACTGAAAAATAATCAATCTTTTAAAGGCTTTTCAAACATTTCTGTCCTACAGCTCTCAGTTTAAATGTCTTTTACTCAGAGAGGAATACTCTGACAGCCCAGGGAGCTACCCAGTCACTCTAAGTCCCACCTCTCTAGTTTGGCTCTCTGCATAGAACTTGCCATTTCCTGCTTGTTTGTATCTTCTCTGCCTTCTTCCACCAGGGTAGGGATCTCATCTGTCTTGTTCACCTTCACCCCTACTACCTAAAGCACGATCTAGGACATAGTACGTGCTCAATAAATATTTATTGATTGACTAATAAGATGAATGTGCATGTATATTATCAAGTTGGGGATATACTATATGGCATTTCTAAACCATCTTAGAGATGGGATAATTTTTTATAGCAAAACCCCACTAGTATCCCACAGGACTCTAGGAATCCATGGAGCACATTTGGGAAACAATGGTTGTAGACCAATGCCATGTTAAATCACTGCTGGTCTGTGAGGGTTGAATTTCTCCTGATCTGGAAACTAACCTCTGGCTTGTTGAAACATTTCTGACCTGAGTTGATACAAAGTTAGATCTATTGGAGACCTAGGGTCCTTCCTTCCTCTGCTTGGTGAATTCCACAAACTGATGACTCTATGATCTATCTGTAGGCCTTGAGTTACATGAATTCTAATCCTTACTTGATTGGGAGAAAGGATAGAAGTGACAGATGTGGAGGTTTAGAAAAAGGTTCTTCCTAGAGACTCAAGAGGGCCGGTTCTGCTTCTGATCAGGAGGCCAGATGGTGATAAGAACAGCATTAGCCTCAGGTTTCAGATGAAAGGCAGGGTCAGATTTCAGAGTTGGGATATCTGATGAAACTTCCCCTAGGGAACTTGGAGAGAAGGCAGCTTCTTCAATAAATGGTCAGTAATGAATTCTCCCTCTACTCTTAAAAAAACCCAAACAAACCCAAGCTCAGTGTGTGTTAACATCTCTAATCTTCCGATCCCAGCAGTGAGTACAGCCCAATGCCCTAAATGTCTGACCCATAGGCATCCTTATCCCATTCCTCTTAACACTCAAGTTAATCCAGGAAAACCCCATGACAACGCAGGTATTTTTTACTTTTCACAATAGGTAGATTAAGAAGTCACTATAAGAAAATTCCATTTTCTCCTTGACTTTCATTGTTAAATCATAAAATATATATCATATACCCTAAAGGAAAAAAATTCCCCAAACCACAGCTAAAATTTTAGACTAAGGAAGAGGCTAGAATGATAATATTTCAATAGGTATTACTTGAAAGTGGATATTAAAATTCAAGAAGTGTTTTTGCCATGAGCTGCTCACATTTGTTGAGCACTATGTGCCAGGAAGAAGTCGAAGCATGTGACGTGTTATCTCATGCAGTCCTCACAGCAATCCTATGAGGTGGGTACAACTATTATCTGCAGTTTACAGATGAGGAACACAAGGCCCTTGTCAAGGTCACATAGCCTTTAAGTAGCAGGGTCAGGATGTGAACTCAGGCACAGACTGACTCTAGCTTGCTTATTACTCATTGCTATTACTCATCAGGCTACAGAGTCTCTTTTCCTTTTACCTGTCCTTTTCACCACTACACATTTTTTTCCTGATTAAAGAAGTAATACAAGCTTGTGATTGCAAAAATTTTATTAAAATATAGATATAGATTTTAGGAAGTAAAAATCACCCCATCAAATCCTGATCCCCAAGACAACCACACAAGTGTCTGCTGTATATTCTTTTATATGTTTACATACATATAGCAATATGTGTATTTCTATAACTATGTCTATGTGTGTATATCATTTTAACACACTAGTATTCAATTTGCCTTCCCTACATGTCAGTATAATTGCACATATTTCAAGCCAGCACATATAGACCCAGCTCAATCTTTTGTGGTATAACTTAAATAAATAGAAGTATAGTTTCTTCTAGCGTTTCACTTAAATTTGACTTGGCTTGTGTTTTATTTTCATTTTTTGATGTTTTATGTGTTGTATTTTAATAGTCAACTTTATCAAACTTTTCTTTCATGAATTATTTTTGGCCATGAAACATTTTCCCCAGGATCTAACTCTTATACTTAATGATGTTTGAATTTAACTCCATACCATTCTCTTTTTCTTAAGTGTTGTTGCTTTCATAGAACTTCCCTGCCATACCACACTTCACCAGTACATGGCAACAGTAAACAAATTTATATGCTTAAAATTTCTTTTACTGGAAGATCCCAGTTCTGTAACATCTAATAGAGCTCTGCTTGATAGTGTTTGGAAATTTTACATTTGACATAAATGTTTATTTAAAATAAACATATATAGGTTTCTTGGCTGGACTTCAGGAGGCCAGAGTTGATTTTGGGTGCTGCCACTGTCTTTCTGTTTGACTCAAATCCCCTGGGCCAGCATCCTCTGTTTTGATGGTTTTCAGACTTAAGTGCTAGGAACGTGCCCAGCAATATCATCTGTTTCCTTGGTATATTATGACTCTCTTGTTAATGGTTCATTCATTTATTGAATGCTTCCCTCGTGCCAGAGACTGTGCTAGGTAGTGGGTGGCAAGGTTCAAGAATCTTATTACTCAGATACTTTCCTACTGAAATTCTTCCAAATGTTAATGACTAATGTCAGGAAGAGAGAGATCCAGAATGCTGCAGTCACACCTGCCCTCCTTTGCTCCATGGACCATTTTATTCTGTGGTGACTGGCTGAGAACACAGTATTATCATTACTCCAAGTCCCTGGGGAAGATCTGAAGACTCAGCTGCTGTAACATGTTCAGCTATGCCTGTGTACTTATGTTAATTCATATGTGGTCTTTTTTTTTTTTAAACAATTCTTAATCTTTTCATTCTTTTTTCTTCCAGGGAGTGGGGTGTCACAGATTCCTTTTTTTTTGGCTGCACCCTATGGCATGTGGGATCTTAGTTCCCCGACCAGGGATGGAACCCTCACCCCCTGCAGTGGAAGCGAGGTGTCTTAACCACTGGACCGCCAGGGAAGTCCCATAGATTCCTTTCTGATGCCATTGAAAGCTAAAGACACTTTCCCCAGATAAATGCTCACACAAATTTTTGTGAACAACTTCAGGGTAATAAGCCACACCATAAGATTTCACTCTCTCAAGGTATTTACTTGGGTTTTGTTTCATGGACTGGAGCTCTTTAATGTTGGAATAGTAGAGGTGAGTTCTAGTCACATAAAAGAAACCCCACAATTCTGTCCAATTGTGATATATCTTTCATGCCTCCAAACTGGTCACAATATTCTTTTTATATCCACATCCCAACTTTGCCTTGAACATCTTTCAAATCTGATCTATACTTCTGAAAATTTTAAGTACCTTTGATGGATCAACTGTAATGTTACTTTTCAAAAAAAGCCTCTTTTGATAATTTGTGTAGGTGATATTTTTCTCTGTCTTCTGAAGTAGCATCTAAACATTTGTACCTTTCTCTTAAACCATCTATGCTTTGCTTTATTATAGTTGCTCTTTATTTTTCAACAAACCTTTACTGGGCAGGGAGAATCCCAAAATAAATATGACATGGTCTTTGTCCTCCCAGAGCTCACTGTATGTATCTAGAGGAACCAGATATACATTTGAGAATCTCCTGAAAGTTACAGACACTTTCTCTAGATAATCATACATCTGCACTTTAACTAAGCACTTAAATCTTAGATTTGCCTACAGTTTGAATAAGAATCTATGCCATGTGATTGCTCGGGTTGACATATGAACAAATAATTATAAAGTATTATTATAAGTGAAGGTATGACAACATTCCCAGTGTATTCTTGGCAGAAGGGGCATCTCAAACAATCTCCAGTATTCCATGACCTTCTCTTCCTGAGTAATAGATTGATTAGATAATTCAGACCAATACTTGTGTTGGAGACAGTTTAAAATATAGATATAATAGAAATAATTTTTTTCTAAAAAGCATCCATATTCTAGTGAGATAATGAACATTTAATGATTTGAGAACAGAAGAGGTGGGAAACCCAGAGAGATGAGCAAAATTCTGGCACTTCTGCTTTGGAGGCATTTACTATTTTGGAAGGTGTGGCTGGAAAGATTAAATCGTATGTTCTGTAGCTTTGCATGTCTAGAAGAAAAGGAGTTGGAATATAGGGCTTGCCAAGAATGGGGACCTTGGTAAACTACTGTCTGCTTTTGGGCTGACACTTGGAGGGATGCTCCCTAGAAATAAAGGTGAGCCATACATAAACTAATCTTTACACTGAGCCATTCTTCAACTCATCTGGGTGGCCCAGAAAATCCTAAGACTTGAATGGGCAGTCTCAGGTTCCTAGAGCTTCCAGGTGCCTGGTAGTAGCAAATTAAAATCAGTGGAAGAAAATATCGTACTAGGCCTTACATTAATTCTACAAATAATTTGGAAACCAGGGACAAGGGGAGATAAATCAATATGAGTAAACACCAGCAGAAACGGAATCAATAACCTGTGATAAACTATAATGGAAAAGAATATTTAAAAAATGTGTATAACTGAGTCATTTTGCTGTACTTCAGAGATTGGCACAACATTGTAAATCAACTATACTTCAATTTGCAAAAAAAAGAAGAAAAAATGAAATAACAGATTTCTGTTGTACTCCAGAAACGAGAATTACCAGTCACAGAATGTAAGAAAGCTTTGGTTACTATGTTCAAAGAGATTAAAATCAAGTTTGAAAAATTTGGCATTGAACTATAATATATACGATGTGATATAGCAGATTTGAAAAGGAACCAAATAGAAATTCTTGAACTGAAAAATAAATAACCAAAATTAAGAACTCAATGGTTAGATTTAACTGCAGATTATACTTGGCTGAAGAAAAAAATTGAAAATCAGGTCATAAGAAATTATCTAGAATGAAGCACAGAAGGCCAAAAAGCTTAAACATGCAGAAGGGCAGGTAAGAAATACAGGGGATAGAGAAGGTCTAACATACATTTAATTGGAGTTCCGGAAGGACAGAAGAGAATGAAGCAGCAACAGTATTTCAAGAAATAATGATAGAGTCCTAACCCTTTAATATACTGCTCATTACTTGATAACAGAGGCAGTATCTTTCTCAAGCCTGTATTCTCTGAAATACTTAGCAGGACTTTATTAAGAGTTTGTTGAATTTGTTAGTTGAGGAAACTTCTGTATTATGTTCTATTCCATTTTATATTTTTAGAATCATGTCAGAAGTTCTCTTAAAATAGTATACTTTTAAAAACAATATTATAAAATTACTATCTGTTGTGGATATATATTCAAATATCTAAATCCCTGTATTTGCAGTCGTCACTTCAAAATTTAGAGCTAAATCTACAATTGACACTACAGTTGAAGATTAAGCTCTAATTTGCAATCTGATGATTCATTTTTGACCACAAAATATCCCCTTAAACTCATATATGCTACCTATGATTATACTCCATTTCTTTTCTTGTTTTGTAAGTTTTACAGCAGCCTTTGGCAACGAGTTATGAAATTCTAATCTGGTCACAACTAATTAGAATATTACATTTACTTACTTTTCCCCCATTCTCTTTAATGATACATATTCTGATAAATAACTTCATTTTTTTCCTTTAAAGTAGAGAGAAAACATGATATTTTATAGGTTCCCTGGGAAACAGATTTTGAGACAAAGATTTGCATTCAGGAAGTGTACTGGGGAGTGTCTCAGGTCCACACGCGGGGGAATGAAGGAAGCAGGATTGGGCAGTGCGAGGAGATGAAATGCAATGTAGTCACAGCAAAGGCTCAAGCTGATGGTCCTTTACCAACTCTCTCGCCCTGTGCTCAGGGGGTTGAAACTTTATACCTCCTCCCCCACACCACTGACCAGTCATTGGTTATAGGCTGCTTCCAGAGAGAGGACATGACCTTAGAGATCTCTTCATCTCGACAGCAGTTCCCAAAGAGGGACTCAGGTGAGAGCTGGCAGTCACTAATATTCCCTTTGGTTTGGGGGATGAGTGCCTCAGTCCTGAAGGGGAGACCCAAGAGGCACAGCTGTAGCATCCACTACAGGTGACAACTGATAAGACTGTGCATCAAGCCACCTAGGTTCAAATCCTAGTTTTGCTGCTAATTGACTCTGTGATCCTGGGCAAGCCACATAACCCCCTGGGTCACAGTTTCCTCATCTTTAAAAAGACAGGAGTAGTAGGGCTTCCCTGGTGGCGCAGTGGTTGAGAGTCCGCCTGCCGATGCAGGGGACACGGGTTCGTGCCCCGGTCCGGGAAGATCCCACATGCTGCGGAGCGGCTGGGTCCGTGCGCCATGGCCGCTGAGCCTGCATGTCCGGAGCCTGTGCTCCGCAACGGGAGAGGCCACAACAGTGAGAGGCCCACGTACCGCAAAAAAAAAAAAAAGACAGGAGTAGGAATGAGATAATATTTTCCTCAAATTTAGTCATTTGTATGCTACTTTCATACTTTTTTTTCATATTTTGGATCAACGATACTATTGTTTACTTGACGTGATTTATTTCAGCAAATTTATTCATTTTAACTGAATGTAACTTAACGTGGCACTTTACATACAACCATAAATATAGTAGTAGTACTTAACAAAAATAGAAAGTAGTGACAAAAATAAATTTAATATAAACAATGCAATGCTGTTAAAGTCCAGCTAGACACTTGCCTGTAGAGTCTCTGAGCCTGCTCTGTGCTTTCTAAAAAGATTAGCAACTATTGGAAAATAATTGGAAATATACTAATAACTAAGACATTAACAGACATTCCCTAAAAGAAGAATAAACACTTTACTGGGAATAAACGTTTTTGTCTATGTGATTCAGTGAAATTCAATGCTATGTCTCCTGTGACATCTAAATCCAGGTCATATACGCTCAGTAGGAGATTTCTGACCTTCCAAGAAAATCTGGATTAGGTAGCTTTTAGGATGAAATTATGCTATTCCATGATTCTCTCCTTGTGGGAAAGGAATATTAGAGAGAAAATATTTATGAGTTATACTTTTTTTAAAGGTCATACATCTATTAGATTGAGTACCAACCAGAAGCTTGAGGAATTAAATTTATTGGATAGGGTTTCTAATATTATGAGCACACCATATCTGAATGTAGCCATGATGACTAGCAATGAGAATGCAATGCATCAGTTCTCCCAATACCCCTGGAAGAAAGAGCCTCTCATAGGTGGTAGACACTCCTTCCTTTGGTAGCCTAGCACAGCTCTACCCTACATCTAGCTTCCTCTCCTCTGGAATGACTGATCTGAAGTAGCACAATGTATGGTCCTGTCATCCTGAGACCACCAGTTTCTTGTTCAGATGCTGTTTCCATGCTGACCTGGAGTTAGCCAATTTATCCCAGGTCATTTAGGCATTAATAGGAGGTGCCTTGAACATTCTTCCCGTGATATCCTCCAGATATTGGACCCTGTACAGGGTTGCCCAAACCTATTGGCGTGCTTTCAGAGTTCTATCACCTCTGCCTATGTAGATCACAGTCAGGAATAGAACTCTGAGTCTTCTCTAGCATTTCAGCTGTATTCTAAGCTTAACTAGGGTTACTGTTTCGGATTCTTTACTCAGCTATGGTAATAAACAGTTCATCCTAGTCTTGGCATCCTTTCATCCCCCGATGTTAGGATTTGGCATCTCCTGTTGAATTGACCTGCAGTAGCCAACCAAAGGATGGCTGGAATTCTATGTCCATACCCATTTCCTCCATAAACAAATCAGGAAAATTATCTTTCTTGAGGCTAGTAAAGGTGTTCACCTTAGTGGGGTCACCACCCTTCATTCAGTTAGTTCTACATTCTGAGTATTCACCAGTAATTGAGACCATGAAGCCTCCTTGCTTCTATCATAAAACCAATTTATATCAATACATAAATAATGATGATAATGACATTATTATGATGAGGAGGAAGAAGGTGAGGAGGAGGTGCAAGAAGAGAAGGGGGAAGAGGAGAGAAGCAGAGGGGAGAGACCCTTATTGAGCATGTACTAGTTACAGGCCTGATGCTCAGCCTTTCACAGAGGCAGGGCCGATACTAATCTTTGAACATAAATGCTTCCATGTGATGAATTCATCCCTTAAGTTTTAGAGCTCAAGTGCTATTGGAACAAACTAATATGTCTTATTCTCTCTGGACCAACCCAATCTTGGCTCTTTTTATGGATCTTTCTAACTCTTCTTGGTAGCAAGTCAGTTCTCGGACCCAATTCAATGAGGTCTGTGAAGTGAGTTAGTTTTATATATACAGTTTTATTTGGTATAACTTACGAGTCTCATGGAGTATCCAAAGTTATGCTAGTATTTATAGAGTAACCTGCCAGCTCAGCCCTCCATCTCTTCAAATCTCATCTGAGAATCCCTTTTCTCTTTGCTTCCAAATGTCTTTCTTGCTCCCCATGCTGTTATTTAATTCTGAAACTGGCAGAGGCACAAAACTTAATATGAATAATAATGTACAAATAAATGTGTGTTCAGCCTGATGTATGGATAACTTCTCTGTGGTATTGTAACCCAGTGTTTTTTTGTTCTTATTTATTTATTTATGGATTTACCTATGTATTTATTTATTTATTTTAACATATTTATTGGAGTGTAATTGCTTTACAGTGGTGAGTTAGTTTCAGCTTTATAACAAAGTGAATCAGCTATACATATACATATATCCTCATATCTCCTCTCTCTTGTGCTTCCCTCCCACCCTCCCTATCCCACCCCTCTAGGTGGTCACAAAGCACCAAGTTGATCTCCCTGTGCTATGTGGCTGCTTTCCACTAGCTTTCTTTTTTTTTTTTTTTTTTTACATTTTTGCAAATCTCTTTAATGTTTGGCTTAATAAAAGAGAACTGGATTCCTAACCTGCTTCTTAATTCAATTGGCTGTGATATGCTGTTTTTTTTTGCCCAGAGAAAATGAAATTTTTTTTTAGCTCAATTTCATTTCTTTTTATGGCTGAGTAATATTCCATTGTATATATGTGCCACATCTTCTTTATCCATTCATCTGATGAGGGACACTTAGGTTGTTTCCATCTCCTGGCTATTGTAAATACAGCTGCAATGAACATTTTGGTACATGACTCTTTTTGAATTATGGTTTTCTCAGGGTATATGCCCAGGAGTGGGATTGCTGGGTCATATGGTAGTTCTATTTGCAGTTTCTTAAGGAACCTCCATACTGTTCTCCATAGTGGCTGTACCAATTCACATTCCCACCAGCAGGACAAGAGTGTTTGTGTCCCTTTTCTCCACACCCTCTCCAGCATTTATTGTTTCTAGATTTTTTGATGATGGCCATTCTGACCGGTGTGAGATGATATCTCATTGTAGTTTTGATTTGCATTTCTCTAATGATGAATGATGTTGAGCGTTCTTTCATGTATTTGTTGGCAGTCTGTATATCTTCTTTGGAGAAATGTCTATTTAGGTCTTCTGCCTATTTTTGGATTGGGTTGTTTGTTTTTTTGTTATTGAGCTGCATGAGCTGCTTGTCCCAGAAGTTTCTGAGAGTGTCCTCAATTCTTTTCATTCTTTTTTCTTTACTCAGCTCTGTGGTAGTTATTTCCACTATTTTGTCTTCCAGGTCACTTATCCATTCTTCTGCCCCAGTTATTCTGCTTCTGATTTCTTGTAGAGAATTTTTAATTTCATTTATTGTGTTGTTCATCATTGTTTGTTTGCTCTTTAGTTCTTCTAGGTCCTTGCTAAACATTTCTTGTATTTTCTCCATTCTATTTCTGAGATTTTGGATCATCTTTACTGTCATTACTGTGAATTTTTTTCAGGTAGACTGCCTATTTCCTCTTCATTTGTTTGGTCTGGTGGGTTTTTGCCTTTCTCCTTCATTAGCTGTGTGTTTCTCTGTCTTTTCATTTTGCTTAACTTAGTGTGTTTGGGGTCTCCTTTTTGCAGGCTGCAGGTTCATAGTTCCCATTGTTTTTTGGTGTCTGCCCCCAGGGGCTAAGGTTGGTTCAGTGGGTTGTGTAGGCTTCCTGGTGGAGGGGCCTGGTGCCTGTTTTCTGGTGGATGAGGCTGGATCTTGTCTTTCTGGTGTGCGGGACTGCATCCGGTGTTGTGTTTTGGGGTGTTTGTGACCTTATTATGATTTTAGGCAGCCTCTCTGCTAATGGGTGGGGTTGTGTTCCTGTCTTGCTGGTTGTTTGGCATAGGGTGTCCAGCACTGTAGCTTGCTGGTCGTTGAGTGGAGCTGGGTTTTAGCATTGAGATGGAGATCTCTGGAAGAGTTTTCACTGTTTGATATTACATGGGGCCTGGAGGTCTCTGGTGGACCAATGTCTTGAACCCTGCTCTCCCACCTCAGAGGCACAGGCTTGACACCAGACCGGAACACCAAGACCCTGTCAGCCACACAGCTCAGAAGAAAAGGGAGAAAAAAAGAAATAAATAAAATAAAGTTATTAAAATAAAAAATTAAAAAGTAAAAAGTAATATAAAAGAAAGAAAGAAAGAAAGAAGAGAGCAACCAAACCAAAAAACAAATCAACCAATGATAACAAGCGCTAAAAACTATACTAAAAAACAAAACCAAACAAAAAAATGGACACACAGAACCCTAGGAAAAATGGTAAAAGCAAAGCTATACAGAAAAAAGTCACAGAAAGAAGCATACACATACACACTCACAAAAAGAGAAAAAGGAAAAAAAAATATCTATATATATAAAAAAATAGGAAAATTAGAGAAAAGGAAAAGGAAGAGAGCAACCAAATCAATAAACAAATCTACCAATGATAATAAAGTCTAAATACTAAACTAAGATAAACATAAAGCAGAAACAATTAGTTGCAGAAAGCAAACCCCAAGTCTACAGTTGCTCCCAAGTCCACCGCCTGAACTTTGGGATGATTTTTTTTGTATTCAGGTATTCCACAGATGCAGGGAACATCACGTTGATTGTGGGGATTTAATCCGCTGCTCCTGAGGCTGCTGGGGGAAATTTCTCTTTCTCTTCTTTGTTCACACAGCCACTGGGGTTCAGCTTTGGATTTGGCCCCGCCTCTGTGTGTAGGTCGTCTGAGGGCATCTCTTCCCTTTTGGGAAGTCTGAGGTCTTCTGCCAGCGTTCAGTAGGTGTTCTGTAAGAGTTGTTCCACATGTAGATGCATTTCTGATGTATCTGTGGGGAGGAAGATAATTTCCACGTCTTACTCCTCTGCCATCTTGAAGGTCTCTAACCCAGTGTTCTGTTGTGTTTGTCAAGTGCTTGGATCTACAGAGAGAACGGGATGGTTCACTATTCAGTGAATTTGGTGCTTATGTTACATGTACTTGGTCTTTGTGAGATTTGGTTCATAGAATTGTTTTCAGGAAAGCTAATTCCCCATTACTCAGGACAGAAGTGCATTTGGATGCACTCTAAGGTAACCGTGGTTAAAGCAATTTTCATACATGATATGTTAGGCTTGCATGAAGATGGAACACTGATATGATGCAGAAGACCTCTGAACCTATCTTGAGCCCTAATTAGAGTTAGGAAACCTGCATTTGATTTCGGGATAATACCTGTCTTTTCAATTGACTCCAGTGATTGTCAACTAGGGATAATTTTGCCCCTCAGGGGACATTTGGCAATGTCTGAAGACAATTTTGGTTGTCACAGTTGTGGGGGATGCTACTGGTTAAACATCCTATAATGCTTAGCATCCTAATGCTGCTAAATGCAAAATGTCCTACAGTGCACAGAATCTGGCCCCCTCCTAAAGAATTGCCCAGTCCAAAATATCAACAGTGCCAAAATTAGGGCCCTGCTCTGTTCAATCAGCCCTTCATTCACTTTACTAATTGAGGCTGAAATTTAAGATGGCACAATACGTGATAGCACAGTGTAATTTGGTCCAAATAATACTTTCCCTGAGAAGAATAGTGATGCTGTCTTTGTTAATTCTTGGATTTGCTCATAGAAGAATCAGGCTAGTGAATCTCAGGACAGATGTTTTCTCTCCAGAGCCACCTCCTCCTCATTCCCACTGGCAGTGTGCTTTTGCACCCTGAACCAGTTGGCAGTGATCAATGCAATTTGCTTTGATGTATTCCTGAGGCTAGAGGAATTGTTGAACAATGTGAGTGACACATGCCTGGAGGCAAAGTGTATTATAATTCATAAATGGGAGAAGGAGACCAATTAGAGTTGATTAAAAACAGAACACACTGTGGGAAACATTTGGGGTCCAAAATCATTCAGCAAGCAAACTTATGCATGCCAAGATCCAGGCCTGTCAAAAATGAAGATGGCCAGTGTGCCCTATGGTTTACAAGTGCATAGGGGACCACAGGAGAAGATAAAATAAAAGAGTTTTACAAACAACTTGGGTCCTCCATGACTTTTATCCTGTTCTTATTTCTTCTGCAGCATGGTTAGAGAGTGGAGAGCTTAATTTTGATCTTTAGTGGCCAGACACTGGGTTTAGCTCCAGAGAGAGCTGAATTTCAATCCTGGTTCTAGTACATATAAACTGTGTGCTCCTAGGCAAGTTATCTAGTTTCCTTAAACCTCAGTTTTCTCTTCAGTATAATGGAGAAAATGATATCTACCTGTTGTGAAGTTGAAAGGCTATTGATATCGTTTGTGAACATGCTAACACAATTTTGGCACACTTTACAAATGGTCCCTCATTTACAATGATTTGATTTATGAGTTTTTGACTTTATGATGGTTTGAAAGCAATATGCATTTAGAAGAATCCTAACTTTGAATTTTGAATTTGGATCTTTTCCTGGCTAGTGATGTATGATATGATACTCTGTCTTGATGCTGGGCAGCAGCAATGAACTTCAGCTCCCAGTCAGCCATGTGATCATGAAGGTAAACAACCGATACTTACAACCATTCTGTACCCAGACAGCCATGCTGTTTTCACTTTCAGTACAATATTCAATAAATTACATGAGATAGTCAACACTCTATTATAAAATAGGCTTTAGATGATTTTGCCCAACAGTAGGCTAATGTAAGTGTTCTGAGCATGTTGAAGGTAGGCTAGGCTAAGCTATGGTGTTCAGTATGTTAGGTATATTTAATGCATTTTGTACTTATGATATTTTCAACTTAGAATCCCAAGATGTAACCCCATTGTAAGTTGAGGACTATCTGTATATGCTTGATGGCCATGCTTGATGGGTGAATATTCACCCATCTTCCCCCCATCCACACCTGAAGCAATGCCATGTCTCCCATCCCACTAAAATGTTGAGCTTCTCAGAAGTTCGTTTTTGGAAGAATTTTGGATGTGCTTCAGGGTGAAAGGCACACTCTAGAATTCCTCAGTGGATACAGGAGGATGGCTTACTACCATTGCTTTACTGTTCACATTTAACCAGCATTCTCTCTTCTGTCACTGGTAGGGGACAGGGATGGGAGAAAGGAGGATGACAAACACTTGGTTCAAGTCTACTCCATGGATTAGAAAATGAGAATCTCTAGGAATTGACTGGCTGTCACTTTGCCCTCTCAATGTTTCTCAGAGCCTCATGCAACCATATGGATTCCAATCCTGGTGGCTGTACAGTAACACCTCACTTTTTGTAACTCAGTTCTCCAGGAAAATCAAATCTTTTGAAAAATAATTGAGAACCAAGACAATAACCAGTTAATGAATGGGAAGAGCACAAACTGATGCCATGCTGTACAATCCATATATGGTGTTAGGAGAGCCCCATGCTACCATAACTAGAGTTGCCTTACTCTTAAATACTTTACATGCAATTAAACACACCTTTTGATCTAATTTCAAGGCAATTGTCTCGCTGGGACCAGGTCAGAATGGCCATCATCAAATAATCTATGAACAATAAGTGCTGGAGAGGGTGTGGAGAAAAGGGAACCCTCTTGCACTGTTGGTGGGAATGTAAATTGCTACAGCCAGTATGGAGAACAGTATGGAGGTTCCTTAAAAAAACTAAAAATAGAACTACCATATGACCCAGCAACCCCACTACTGGGCATATTCCCTGAGAAAACCATAATTCAAAAAGAGTCATATACCACAATGTTCATTGCAGCACTATTTACAATAGCTGGGACATGGAAACAACCTAAATGTCCAATGATAGATGAATGGATAAAGAAGATGTGGTACATGTATAGAGTAGAATATTACTCATCCGTAAAAATGAACAAAATTGGGTCATTGCAGAGATGTGGATGGACCTAGAGTCTGTCATACAGAGTGAAGTGAGCCACAAAGAGAAAAACAAATATAATATATTAACACATAAATGTGGAATCTAGAAAAATGGTACAGATGAACCTATTTGCAGGGGAGGAATAGAGACATAGACGTAGAGAACGGACATGTGGACACAGCGGGGGAAGGGGAGGGTCGGACAAATTGGGAGATCAGGATTGACATATATACACTACCATGCATAAAATAGATAGCTAGTGGGAACATGGTATATAGCACAGGAAGCTCAGCTTGGTGCTCTGTGGTGATCTAGATGGGTGGGATGGGGGAGGGGGGGAGATCCAAGAGGGAGGGTATATAGGTATACATATAGCTGATTCACTTCACATTGTACAGCAGAAACTAACACAACACTGTAAAGCAATTATACTCCAATTAAAAAAAAAGATTAAATTGGAAGACACTAAATATAGCTCCTTTGACACAAACAAGAAGTTGTAACTCTATGCCCAAGCAGGCTTAAGTTTACACATTGACCATAGTAATTAACTTTCATGATAATGAGCATACATCCTCACCAAGATCTTCACCAAACAATTTTGTGTGTCTTCTTTTTAAAGGAGATGGGGAATTTCAAACTTTGTATATATGATGAAATAAAATGAAATAAAATGTGGCTTGAAATAAAGTGAAAAGGGATAATATACAAAATACAGCTCCTTGCTATGCTTAGTTGGTACTTGTTAAATGTTGCTATTAATATAAAATATTGTAATATGATAATCAGGAGAGGACCCAGGTTTTGTGGGGCCTGAAGCTTTTATAACTTTGGGATTCCTTGTTAAGAAAAAGAGTACAAAATTGCAAATACAAAATTAAATATGAATGGGAATGTTTATTTAGAATAGGAAACCTTTACAAAGTAATGATTTTTAAGAAGCTGACAAATACCACAAGCATCACAAAATCCAGAAAAATAATGTATTTTTTAATTGACTTCCTGGCATTCCTTTATAATCCTTTTTATCATAACTTTTTTTTGCTGACTATTCTTTGATTGCCCTATTCACATGGCATTTTATAATACCCTCTTCTATAGAGAATGAGGACAGTTCAACCTCTTCCTGGCATGGCTGATCAAAATTTATTTTTTACTATTGATAATTAAGGAAAAATTTCTTTCAGTGTCACAACTTGTTTTGGGGTCATATCAGGTAAACTTTTAGGATTATTGTCAAATTTGGGAAAACCTTTGTTGAGTTTCTTTTAAAAGAGCTGTAAGTTTTGAAAGAACATGTCATAGACCAAATTCTGGCTCTGTCCACTGATCCCTTGTTCCCCCTCCATTACCTACATCCAGGGCTGGATGCTGTAGGCGACGTTCCCATAATGACAAGACCTTCGTGTCATGATGCTGGTGAGTCTGCGTAGGTAGGAACATTACTGGAAGCCATTGCTCTGCCAGGATGGCTAACAGTAACTTAACTGTACACAAGAGTTACTGTAAATCATAGGAATAAATCCAGCTAAATCCGGGTTAACTAGGTTCTCAACTCAACTCCAATGTCATTCAATATGTGGGCAAAGTACTCGTAGGAAGTTGAAGAGGGAAGAAATAGGGGTCTTAATTGTGGTTGAAATATCTTCCTGCTGCAAATTATACAGAAACATATCGCCATGTAAACATGTAGCGAGGACACCTCTCAGGTCTTGAAAGAATCCCATGCAAATGAGGGACTCTGAAGCTTAAGCTCCATAAGATTCATGGTCAATCTCCCTCTGATAATAAAAAGCTCTGAGAAGGTAATGAGCAGACCTGGGCCACCATTTTGCTTGGGAACTAGCTATGTGAGCTTGGGTAAATCATTTCATTTTTTATGGACCTTCTTTCCCATCTTTAAAGTGAACATGGTGATGTGTAAGGTCCCGGATACCCACAGCAGTGGGCTACTCTGAGAACTGCTTCTGAGGAAGCCCAGTGGGGTCAGAGAAGATGGGAAAGAGCAAGAAGAAATAGTTATTGCATTAAGACCATCCCTCCCTCCCTCTCTCCTCCAGCAAAATTTGCTTAGCAAACTAATCCTGAATTTTCCCAGCATAGCAGAGCTATGAAAACTGTACCACTGAGTATTGCCACAGTTACTGGCTGTGACAGACCTATCTTTTATTTTCCCAGGAGTAAGACATAAGGAATGAATTGAGCTGTCTGAATGACTTACCCAGACATCCCTCTTTTGAAAGTCATCAGGGCAGGAGGAGAATTGTCTTGGGGGCAGCAGGGCTCAGGCCAATTCCCTGGGTGGTCCTGAGCAATTCTTGTTTTTGACATTGCCTTGGAGTCAGATCAGACTGTAAGTTTGGGAGGGTTCCAGTGCCTTCTGTCTTCACTTCTTGACCTTTAATCCCTCTCCTTTGATGGATGGACTGGGAGTGAGAGAAAAGTGGGTGGTGACCAGTCTTGCCTGGACAATATAGACTTTGAATGTACTTTTGGTATTAAAACTCATTTTTAAAAAAACTTAACTTCATTCCAGTATGAGCCAGCTTGAACATACGTAAAACTCTTTTTCCAAGACTCCTTTTCCACACACCTACAACTTTTTTGACATTTGTTTAGTTTTTGTCCTATGTTTTTTCTCTTTCTGGAACAACCTATTACATTACCTACATTTTGTACACACTTGTTTCTTCTCACCCTTATTTTTCTAAGTAGTTTTAATTACAGACACAGATTGAACTTCTTAACTCTTAGAATCCTTTATTCCTAGTGAAAACTAAGAAGTAAGCAAGTGCGGGCTGTCTGTTACACTAGCATTCTGTGGACTGGCAAATGTATAAATACATTTCATAATTTCTAGAAATATATTCTTCCTCATAGTAAATTTTTCAATGTGGCACAAAACATGTTTACTAAAAGACCCAAATATCTTGTTCCTCTGTAAAAGGAAGCCAAAAGTAGATAAACCTGTGGTCAGTAATTAATGTTTCAGAATTTTATCTTATTTGTAAATGAATCAGATATTCAATGAACATCCATTATTTAACTTATCTCCATATAACTTTAAAGTTATTTTTTAAGTAGACGTACCATAAAACATAATTATTGTTGAAAATTAACTTACAAACTTTTATCAAACTACATCTATTTAATTTACTTGTTCTTAACAATTATGTTTAGATTTTTTATAAAAATTTCATGAGACATGAAAGAGCTAACATCACCTTAAGTTATCTTTCTTGCTGACGAATTCTGTAACACAGAAAACATGAGATTGTTTGACTTTTAGTAAATCTAGGTAGAATAAACATTTTATATTTAATGCTGATAATTCTAAAGACATGCCTGTTTTAATTAAGCCAAAAAACTTAAACTAGGTTTTATTAACCAAAGATTATCCTAGACCAAGTGAACTTGAAAAACATTTAGGTTAGTTTCTATATTTCTGAGAGTATACTTGATATAATGCTTGTTTGTTTTTAAGCCAATTAAATAGAGCTCTTTACAAATTAATTTTGGCAATACAGTCTAGAGGTGGAAACAAAATCACACATCTATGACATGCATATGTAGACATCCAGGCAGATGCAAATGGAGGTCTTATGGCTTTCCTTTAAAGATTTTAGTCATGGGACAGGTATGAGAATGCAAAACTGACTGGTTTATAAAAGAACAGTTGGATCCACACTATGTTTCTGGCAGATGGAATAAGTTAAGGTCACCTACTCAGATGGCTAAGCTAAAGCTTTTTACTAGTATTTGTGAAAGAGACTTTAAAGATTTTTCACAGGCTTAGTTTTCAAAATAGGCTTTCCTTTTTTTCCTCCTTCTGATAAGAATTACCTTAGTTCCTAGAGAAGACCAGGTAGATACTTGCATTTCAAAAGGCACAAAGAAAGGAGACAAGTTCTACCAAGAAGGATTTTTATTCCCTAAGTCCAGATATTTTACAATATGTGAAAACCTTTTGAAAGAAATAGGAGAGGTCTGGGGATTGGTAGAGGGACAGGTGGACTTTGAATTTTTCAAGAGCTGCTTTTCTTTTCTTGTAAAAACTCGATCTGTAAGACAAGTACAGCTGTTTTGAATTCCTCTAGGAATTGGGCTGCAATTCTTGAATGATACCAAGAAGCTGGTCCACCCTTCCAGCTATATTTTTTTCAGTTTGCTTTTTAATATCAGGGAGAAGATCTTCAACTAAGATGAAATTTAAAAGTTTTAAGTTCTAGATTTAGAATTGTTCGTCTTTGGAATGTTTCTTTGTGAATCCTTCCACAAAGCCCTCAGGATATTTTTCTTTCTCTTTGGGTACATAGTTTCATTTTGGCTTAGGGAAGAAGGCCTAAAAAAAGTTCCTATCTGGCTCTGATTATCAACTTCCAATCTGGCACACACCTCACCATAGAGCTACTTAAAAAAACAAAAACAAAAAATTCTTTCAAATATCTTGTCAGGTTTTGGCCAGGACAAACAGTAAATATTTTCGGCAGTATTGAACAATCCTGTGGATGCAAGAGGCATCCCCAAAGAGGGTGCAAAAGATACTATCATCCCAAGATCCAGAGCCACTCCCAAGGATAGCCAAAAGAAAGAAAAGAAACTCCCCTGAGAGTTGGCAGCAGTTGGTAGGACCCTAGCTAACTGCAAATGGGACGCAACCCACATTTCTGTCTGGCCATATTTTGGGGGCCCCAACCTGATAGTTGCCAAGTCAAGTTCTCAAGACACAAATGAGACAAACAAGAAGGCAGTAGTTGTCCTTAGGAGAGAAAGAATCAACAACCACTGGGTACCCAAAAGCAAGTTCACAAGCCACAATTGAAAGACCTAATTCTTCCACATGTTTCTTAGCCTGCCAATCTGAATTTGGAAAGGAAGGGACACTGTAAAATTGTCCCTTCCTCTTTTGACCAGGCACCACAGATAGAGATCTGACTTTGGGAAGGGTTCTCACCCTTTGTCAGCTTTTGCCAGTTTTCCCACGATGCCATCTATAGGGTTTGGAGCGAGTGGGGTGTCCCAGCAGGTCTCATCCTGGTCACCAGACACTGTAGAGGAAGAAAAACAATTTTCCCTCTATGCTTTATGGTGAGTGCTTGGCTGAGAACCCTTCTCTCTAGGGCACCTCCTAAGTGGATAAGCTTGTCTAGGTTAATATATTAAAAAAAAAACTCCAGTAGGTTAATTAGGCTGCCAGTTGTATGAAGTAAATTTTGGTCAAGGAATAGCCAAGGTAGTAATGCAGTAATAAGTTATAAATGTGCTCACTGTGGTCTAGAGTGTCATGATTGGAATGCAAGAAATATGTGTAAGAAAAAAGACAAATATTCAATATTGATGGTTGGATGAGCTGAATAAATTAGATGAATCTACTTTCAATTAAAATTAATTAATTAATTAAATGTAAAGAATAATACCCCTCCAAAAAAAAAAAAAAGAGATCTCCACTGTAACTCAAGATTATTTTTGGAAGGTTAACCCGCTTGCTGAGCCTCAAAACAAAATTTTATACACCTGAGGCCTCACACTCAGCCCAGTGCAGCTTAAGTCAAATCCGGTTCAACCCAGACCTAGTCCGCCCGCCCCCGCACCTATCCAGTCGGTTTCTGAGTCAGACCCCAGTCCAACACTGGCTGGTTTCCAGACCTAGTGTGGAAAAAGAAGTGTTCAAATAAAGTCTGAAGACTCGTAACGCAAAAACTGCAAAGCTAGGATCCGAGGGGGGACTCACCCATCACCCCCAGAGGCAGCAGCGAGAGTAAGGGACTCAGCAGGTACCGACACTTGCTTCCTTGTTGCTCCGGAAGGCTGTCAGGCGTCTCCTTTGATTCCCTCTTCTGACACTGAAACTGTTAAAAGATAAACTGAGGTGGATTAAAAATGAGTTTATTTGAACAAAAATTGATTTGAATCGGGCAGCATCCAATTGAGCAGATAGAAAGGAGCTCCGAGGACCTGTACAAAGTGAGACTTTTATCGGCCCAAGGGAGGAGGAACAAGGAAGCTAGTCTAGGCAAAAAGCAGTCTGGTTGTTGTAAAAAGTTACTTTCCTTTAGGGGGTGGCAGGGGTCACATCAGGCAGATGACCTCGCTGGTGCTGATCAAGTGATTCCTGACCGACTGGTTTAAGATGCCATTTCTGGGAGAGCTGAAACTATAATTAAGTCTTGGTTTGGTGACATGAGGCTTAGCATAAGCAACTCCATTTGGGGCCTGTTGTCTTGTTTTTCACAAGTTACGTTTTGAAGACTCAGTAGAAGTTTCCTAGGAGATCAAGGCACTATAGAAGGGCAAAAGGCATGCATTGAATTGTCACAGGCAAATAAAGACTTTCCGTGGCTGGAAAGGCTGAGAATAATGTATAGCTGTTTGTCATACCAGATTTTGCTCTGTGCATTTATCCATATATATATGCGTGTTTAGACAAAACCCAGACATGCTATAACCATATTTTGTACATTTATTAATATAACATGAATATCTTTTTGCATTAATAAAAATGTCCTACAACAGCATCATAATCAATGATTGAATATTATTCCATTGTGTTATGGCAATTTATTTAATGTTAGATTTCAGAGTGTTTTCACTTTTTCACGATTAGCAACAGTGATGAAGTGATAAAGATCCTTGCAAATAGATGTTTGTCTCCAATCCTTAGGAATAATTGCAGTAGAATTTTGGTGTCAAAGGGTCTGTACATTTTAAAGGCTTTTGATTAAGTATTTCTAAATTGCCCATCCAGAAAAGTTGGAGCAATTTAAGCCTCTTCAGCACTGTAGAAGAATGCCCATTTCCTCTCACCCTCACTAGGGCTAGATTTTATCATGCTTCTAAATCTTTGCCCATTTGAGAGGAGAAAGATGGTAATTTGTTTTAATTTGCATTTCTTTGATTACGAATGTGATTGAGCAGTTTTTTTTATAATAAGTTTATTAGCCATTTGCATTTCTGCTTTTGTAAATTGCCAGTTTATCTCTTTCAGGCAAGAGAATCTTTTCCTTCAGGAAACTCTCCCTAAGATACTAGGATCAATTTTATAAAACATTGTTTTTCGTTCTCACACTTCAAAAACATGCCTCCCATTGGAAAAAGGAAGAGACGGTCTAAAGGAGGAAATGGTGTCCCTGTTAGCAAGTGGTGAGTCCAGCCATGGGGTCAGGGGCAGAATTTAGCCTTCTTGCCTCAACTTTTAGCTCTTCCCTCTGACTTCTTAGGTTAGTTGATTTCTTTCTTTCTCTTTTTTTAAATTTAATTTTATTTATTCTTTTATACAGCAGGTTCTTTTTAGTTACCTATTTTATACATATTAGTGTATATATGTCAATCCCAATCTCCCAATTCATCCCACCACCACCTCTACCCCCAGCTTTCTCCCCTTGGTGTCCATACGTTCGTTCTCTACATCTGTGTCTCTATTTCTGCCTTGTAAACAGCTTCATCTGTATATTTTTCTAGATTCCACATATATGCATTAATATACGATATTTGTTTTTCTCTTCTGACTTACTTCACTCTGTATGACAGTCTCTAGATCCATCCACGTCTCTACAAATGACCCAATTTCGTTCCTTTTTATGGCTGAGTAATATTCTACTGTATATATGTACCACATCTTCTTTATCCATTCATCTGTCTGTGGGCATTCAGGTTGCTTCTATGACCTGACTATTGTAAATAGTGCTGCAATGAACACTGGGGTGCATGTGTCTTTTTGAATTATGGTTTCTCTGGGTATATGTCCAGAGGTTAGTTGATTTCTATTCATGGCTGTATATTACATCTCTTTTAGGAGGTAACTAAAGCCTGCCTTATAGTCTAGATATTTGAGTATCTATACCAAATAGATAAACTGATATACTGTATTATATAGTATAGCTTATATTAGGTAGTTTGTATTATGTTGTTATGTTATATTAATTATCAAACTGATAATAGTTGGGGCATTACCCTGTCCTATCCTAGGTTATAAGCTCCTAAAAGACAAGGACAGTTTCTTCTTCAACTTTTAAGGTCCTGCCTCACCCAACACAGTGGCTTGTCCATAAAAGGTGCTCTCTAATGTGGGATGAATATGGATAATGCCACCTTCCAATAATGCCATTTTAATTCCAGCAGATTTTGAGTTTTCTGGTCCTTCTGGAAACTTGCTAGGTTGTCTTAGAAAAATGACCCAACTTTATAGTGCTTCTCATTCTCCATGCCCCAAAGGAAAGACTGGTAATATTTGTTTATAAAGTTCTGTGGTTATATTGGCTCTTTGAAAATGCTGAGAATTATTAGAGTGGTAAAAAACAATTAAGAGAATTCTACACATAAGTCATTAACTACACTTGAAATAAAATGTGGGAGTTACCACTGACATTTCAAGGACTATATTTGCTAATAACTGAGCCTTGACAAAATGAAATTATTTACAAGCTTGGCCGAAATGGGAATCCAATACTGCTTCTAGTCTTGTTGAACAATCCAATTAAGGAACTCTTTATATAGAACATGAGTGCCATTTTTCCATTTGAAATATTACGATAATGTTATATTTGTTTTTTTTTTTTTGCGGTACGTGGGCCTCTCACTATTGTGGCCTCTCCTGTTGCGGAGCACAGGCTCTGGACGCACAGGCTCAGCGGCCATGGCTCATGGGCCCAGCCGTTCCTCGGCATATGGGATCCTCCCAGACCAGGGCACTAACCCATATCCCCTGCATCGGCAGGCGGACTCTCAACCACTGTGCCACCAGGGAGGCCCAATGTTATATTTGAAATCTGAAACTTTTTTTTTTTTTTTGCCAGTGGTTTGATCTCTTTGGACTTGGACTTGGTGGGGTCAGAGGAGGTGAAGGATGGGGGAAGCAAGTTCACACTCTGTCTAGGCTATGTGCATTTCTTCCAGTTCAGAAGAAAGAGCTCAGAGGCACCATTTCCAATTGAACCTGGAGGAGGTAGCCTCCATCCTCTACCTCAGTCAGCTTGTGTGTGCTTGGTCTGCAGAAACACTCCCTGTCAATGATCCTGGAGCCCTGGGGATTCCTGGAGTGGGATTCCTGGAGCCCTGCTTTTGTGAAAAGTCATAGGAACATAGCTCCTTATGGCTCAAAGGTGTTTTTTTTTTTTAATTGAAGTATAGTTGATTTACAATGTTGTGTTAGTTTCATGTATACAGCAAAGTGATTCAGTTATATACACACATTTGTATATTTTCATATTCTTTTCCCTTATAGGTTATTACAAAATATCGAGTACAGTTCCCTGTGCTGGGCAGTAGGTCCTTTTTGGCTATCTATTTTATACATAGTAGTGTGTATATGTTAATCCCGAACTCCTAATTTATCCCCCCCTTTTCCCCTTTGGTAACCATAAGTTGTTTTTTTTTAATTGAAGTATAGTTGATTTACAATGTTGTGTTTGTTTCAAGTATACAGCAAAGTGATTCAGTTATACACACACATTTATATATTTTCAGATTCTTTTCCCTTATAGGTTATTACAAAATATTGAGTACAGTTCCCTGTGCTAGACAGTAGGTCCTTGTTGTTCATCTATTTTATACATAGTAGTGTGTATATATTAATCTCAAACTCCTAATTTATCCCCCCCCCTTTCCCCCTTTGGTAACCACAAGTTTTTTTCTATATCAGTCTGTTTCTGTTTTGTACATAATTTCATTTGCATCATTTTTTAAGATTCCACGGCCCAAATGTTGACTTGACCCCAATGTGGCATAGATATCTTTCTTCCATGATGAGATTTCCTTTGCATGAGCTTGACTTCTGAAACAAAGAGAAAGTTGGAAGATTCCAGGAAGGGACTGTTCTTTTCACTGATGTCATGGTCAGCTTCATGCATCTCGTGGACTTTGCTGGCTTAAGGATTCCGCATACTAAAATATGGCCAGTAAGATATGTGAGCTGAGTTTGGTGCAAATGGCAACTCGTGGCTCGCTTGCCCACTTCAGGATCAAGTGTCTGCTAATTTATTCTGTCACCCATCCATACCAATGCTGGGGTCCTTCAGAAGTCCTCTTCTCAGTGAATTCACTGAGAATCTAGGCAGAGTGGCCGGAGCTTTCCAAGAATTTGTCTCTTCTTTTGAGTTCCATGATAATCTCTAGTGTTGTTACCGAGCCCAAGCTCCCTCTGTTCGCAGCACGACAGGCCAGTAAATCAGGAGATGATTTGTTGGGGCAAAGGACTTTAATCGGAAAGCTAGCAGACCAAGAAGATGGCAGAGGAGAGTCTCAAAAAACCATCTTCCCTCAGTCCTAATTTGGGCTCCTTTTATACAGAGGAAGGGAAGGGGATGACTAATGGTCGCTTGCTTGGGGGAGGGGCCCACTGCAACGCCGACCAGTGGCCAAGAGGGACCACTACTGGTCACTCACTAACAGCTGCATGCCTGCCCCATCCCTATTACAATGTGAAAAAGGGTAGGAAAAATTGCTGCCACTTTTCGGCTCACTGTTCACCATTGGGTGATGGGTGAACACCTGCCAGACATATGAAATGAGGGGAATGAGGGAGATAGAGGTAATGTCTTGACTTCTAAAAAATAGCTACTTCTATCCAGAAATGACACAATGAGACTACTTTTGCTTTCCCGAAACTACCTTTCTTGGAGGATGCTTCAGCCATTCTCTAGGTGGTGTTGTGACGTCCATCTTACTGCTAATCCCATGATCCAGATGAACTCTGTGAGGTCACAGCAGAGGACTGAGACTGTAAAGATGGAATTTGAACAGTGGCATCTCTCTGCCCTAGTCTAGACCTGCCTGGTAAACACACTGCCACTAGGTTGTGCTAGAGTATAAACATAGCACTGATGCGCATGTCCTGGTACATCTTCACTTCATTGGCTATTTCTTTCGTTCTTTCATTAAAAAAAAAAATTCCTTCTGTTCTTCATGGCTTGGAAGAACATATCAGAAACATAACTTTTCTTTGAAATGAAGGACTTTTGAGTGGCTCTATTGTGATTTCGTAAAAGCCTGAGGTAGTGAGATGCTCAGAATTATTTACTCTCATGCTTGGGTACGACTTAGCCACCTCCCAACATCTGGTGCTTCTCCTCAATTTTCTTACCGAATCCTCATTTTCGGCCTGACTTATCAATACTGGAAAGCTCAAGGCTCTACTTGGGTTCCTCTACCTTCTTTTCTCTGTATAGGTTATCTTCCTTAGTCACATACCACCTATATGTTGGCGATGCCCTGAGCTATAGCTCTAGTCCTGATCTTTCCACAAAACTCCAGACTCTTATATACAGGATGACCAAACATTCCAGCTTTCTGTAACAGAACTAGTTTATACTTGTTATCCTGTTATAATTATTAGTAACAACCCATCTCTCTCTCAAAAGGTACCATTTACGTCATCCTACACATCTCTGCCAATTTGACATGTTCACTTGAATATCTTATAGGCATCCCAATTACTATGTCTGAAACTAGGCTCTTAAATTTCTATCCAATTCCCTTATATCTTCCCAGTTAATAGACTCAACATCTACCAGTTGTTTAAGCCAGTTATCTAGTACTTTTCCTTGATCATTTAATTTCTCTGATCCAATCAGTCAATAAACTCCGTAGGCTTTCCATTTAAAATACATCCTAGACCTACCCAATTCTATCCCCTCCATTATAATTCCAGTCCACCCACAATCATCTCTTCCTTGGATAGATCTTAAAATCCATTCCCCATATGGTAGCCAGTTTGGCATTTAAATAAGATCATGTTGTTTTCTTGCCTAAAATCCTCTCACAAGAAGGGAAGTAAATAATTAGGAACAATAATAGAATTTATTATGCCACTAGAACAAGCAGGGAACATAGAATTTATTGAGCATCATTGTGCTAGGTTATTTGCATTTATTCTCTCATTTAATTTAAACTTCATCTCTTCTCTGTTTTGTGGGTATTATTCCAGTTTATTTCAGCTAAAACAAAGTAAAATAAAACAAGCAAACCAACAAAAAAGAAAAGTGAGGCTCAGAAAGACAAAAATAACTTGCTTGATGTCACACAACTGGTAAGTGTTAAAGCTGGATTTGAATCTTAGTTCTCTTCAGTATTCAAGTCCAGGGGTTATCTGTTTGTTTTTTCCAATCACTTTGTTGGCAAATAGTCATCTTCATCTGGTCTCAGGAATACTTTCTTAGAGATTTTTATATTACTTGGCCCATTTGCCTAATGATTTATCAACTCTCATCATTACAGTCTTATTGGAGATTTTCCCTGGGTTACTGTATTGATTAAGATTAAATTTGACTATGCATAATAAAAACTAAAAATCACTGTTTTATTCTATCTCACATAAAGAAGTCTGGAGGTAAGTAGCCCTGAACTGCTATGGGACTCCATTCTCATCATGGCCCTGGCTTTCTTTCTGCCCTAATATTGCAATGCATGGTTGCCTTCCTTAAGATCACCCTATGTTCCAAGATGGTGGCTGGGAAATCCTACTAAAATTTGCTCTGTTACTAAGGAAGAAGGGGAGAAACCAGCAGTCTCTGCTGTGGTGACTGGCTTTGCTTTCCTTTATTTCTCATTATTTGGGATTTTTTTTTCAGTAGGAGTCTTGAGTGTATGAAAAATAAAGTGTGGAATAAGGTTGACCTGGCTATAATTTCCAGGTTTCCCTGGGACTAACTTGCTAATTGGGCAAGTTGTGTAGTTTCTCTAAGTGAGGTACTTTACACAATCATCTCATTTAAATCTTACTAAAGCCCCCATTATCTCTGTTTTACAGATAAGAAAACCAAGGCTCAGAATGTGTTAGTGCTTATCAAATAACGATCAGTGTGTGATGATTAGCACTTCACGTGGCACACAAATTATTCAAAACTCTTCTTTACCTTGTTTTAACCCAAAGTTTTTCTCTTGACTATCAAATAGGACTATTCGTCCTTCATTTTTTCAATTTATCAAGGTTTTCACAGAAAAAAAACAACAAAAAAAAACAAGCTTAATGTGATCAGAGATAATAGGAGAATGTCATAAGATTCTATAAAAATTCATATGTCCGAAATCCAACTCTAGGGACTTCTAATTTAGTAGATCTGGATGGGCTTGAGGTATCTGTCATTTAAAAAGTTGATGTGGGGGCTTCCCTGGTGGCACAGTGGTTGAGAGTCCGCCTGCCGATGCAGGGGACACGAGTTCATGCCCCGGTCCAGGAGGATCCCACATGCCGTGGAGAGGCTGGGCCCGTGAGCCATGGCCGCTGAGCCTGCGCGTCCGGAGCCTGTGCTCCGCAACAGGAGAGGCCACAACAGTGAGAGGCCCGCGTACTGCAAAAAAAAATAAATAAATAAAAAAATAAAAAATGTTGATGTGTATCTCAATGGGTGAGCTTCCGGCACAAGAAGAATAGCTTTCTGGAAATGTTTTGCTGGTCTTAATTTGGTGTCTTCTTCTTGGATAGAAAAGTCTTTGCCTATTCCAGTGTTTGTGCTGTCATATTAAACAGCCATCTCTAAATTTCTTGTCACGCTGACATTGTTATCACCCAGCTGGCAGTGTCAATATAATCTTTCTTCTCAGATTTACCCTCAGGAATTCTGTTTTAGAAGACAGCTCTCACTTTTTTCTGGGTGAGGTCAGTTCTGTATTTACAGTTGCTCCCTAGGCTGTGTAAGAGTTGCTCTCATTTGAGATGCTGGGGACCCCCAGTTCATCTTGCCCCCCCACCCCACCCTTTGCTTCTCTCTGGGGTTAAGACTGGCAGGGGAGAATGAGAAAAAAGCATAAACACTCCAAATTGGCAGGTTGGATTTCAAAGAACAAAATAATATTCAAAGCATATCTCCCCTCTGTTTATGCTGACAAAAGGCTGTCTTTGCAAGAACTCTGTGGCATCATGTACACTGTTGGCCCTCTGCAAATCAACACCAATGACAACATTATAACCATGCTTCAAAAACAAAGGCAGCGAGAAATGCATTTTAAATATCCTTTATTTGGTTGCTCTGGGGGTGCCTGTGTAAGTTCAGTGCTGGAGAGCAGGTGCAGAGATTAAAAATACACTCAGAAAAGTCTAGAACCCAGTGCCTTGCTTTCTGTCATATCCACTGTGACTGTGAATGCCTTCCTGGAGACCTGAACATTAAGGGGGGTGATGGGGCAGGACATGGGAATTCCTCTTCTCTTGGGTTCTGTTCACAATGCAGTAAAGATAAGGAAGACTAAAGCTTTTGGGGGAGCCGTGGAGCTAGAAAGCAAATTTGTACTCGTAACTAAAAATCAGTTTCTCATGTACTCAGAGAGTTAAGATTGTGTTGGAAAGGGTCTCCTATGGTAGGCGTAATCGTAGCCACTCCCATTTTAGCATCCACTATTTGCAGGCAGGCTACCAGGTACTTTACTGCCATTTCTTGTTCCCACAATAAGATTGTGGGAGAATATTGTGTAATACTCTGGGAGTATCTGAGAGGGCACACAAAGGGGTGCCCAGCCAGTAAGCAGAAGAACCAAGATCCAAACCTGTAGGGTCTGAAGTCTTTGCTATTTGCTCTAGGTGGCACCTCACCTCTGGCTTGATTAGGGCTCATTTGATTGCAAGTCACTGTAGTCCAGGTCTGGATTCCATCAAACCCCAATTAAACTACACTTTGGGTTTCATAAAATGAATTTAAACCCAATCCCAGTTTACATATAAAAGGGAATTTATTGTAGAGGTCCAGAGGTTTCTAACCAGATGCTAAAGTGGTTCTGAGTCTCTGGAATGAACCAGAGCCAGTACTCAAATCCAGAAAGTACTCATGCTGTTCACTGTTTTTGCTTTTCTGTACCCCTCAGTTCACAGTTCACTCTTCTTTTTTTTTTTTTTTTTTTTTTTTTGCGGTACGCGGGCCTCTCACTGCTGTGGCCTCTCCCGCTGCGGAGCACAGGCTCCGGACGCGCAGGCTCAGCAGCCATGGCTCACGGGCCCAGCCTCTCCGCGGCATGTGGGATCCTCCCGGACCGGGGCACAAACCCGTGTCCCCTGCATCGGCAGGCGGACTCTCAACCACTGCGCCACCAGGGAAGCCCTACTCTTCCTTCTTGCTGTCGATGGATTTCTTTCGGCTCTTTCTGCCGACTCTCCCCACATACCGCCAATAGTTCCGGAGTTTCACATGGCACAGTCATGTTACCATACAGTAACAGACACAGTCATGGCACCCGAGAGAGATACCAGCTTCAATAGCCCCCAAAAATGGATTGACTGGTCCAGCTGGGCCAGTGGGAAGGTTGAGTTGTATAAATATGGCTGAACCCACAGTGGCCAGTGGTTAGGAATCCCGTAGAAAATTGGATTAGGGTAGAGAAGATCTCAGAGGACTGTGGTGTGTGTGTATATATATTTGTGTGCACAATGCATGTATGTCTGTATGTAGCAACCGGGCAGACAGAAGTTGTCCAGTACGTCTGTACAGATTGCAGGTGTCTTCTGGTTGTGGAGGTCTTGGAGGGGGCGCGGTTTGCCACACTACCACTTTCAATTCTGTCCCCAAGGCTGGCTCCCCACAAGGGATAAGAGTGGAAGGGTTTGGGTGATGGTCGAAGGAAAGTCAGGGAAGAGAAGAATTTGTTCGTAATCTGTTCTCAGCATCAGTTCTAAACATCCATTAACTATGAATAAACCAAGGCCTACTTTTGCAGATCATCTTTTACTTTCCCCCATGTGTACTTGGAGCTCTAGTACAAGTTGCAATGCCCTTTTGCCTTGTTTATATGATAAATGAACATAGTTGGTTTCAAGGCAAAGTTCCAGCATTACCTCCCTAACTTCTTCTCTGTAACACCCTCTCTTATATTGCCAAATGTTAGAAAATTGTTGTAGTAAGTATGCAAATATGAGCTGATTGTGATGCAGGTGTATCCTTCAGACCTGAAGCCACTGAGCAGAACACAAACCGCAGGGCTGAATGCAGTGGCCACAAACCACCTTCCACTATGGAAGGAACAGCTGGAATCCATCTGCTTGCATGTCTGTCTCCACTCTTGTGCCATGAGCACAAATTATATTGCACTAATTGTGTATCCATAGTGCCTAGCAGAACTCTCAATAAATGTGTGTTGAATCAATGCAAAAGAAGTAAAGTATAAGGCATGAATGACTATAAGGCAAGAATAAGTGCTGTAGAGATATCGCTTCGGTATAGGTGTGATCCATGCCCTAAGGATATTAGAAGCTTTGGGGCCCATGTACTTCTCACTACCCACATCCCTCTCCTCTTATGTCCTCGTTTACTTTTGGCATGTTTTAATATGGAAGAAATCTATGGTCATTTTAAGAAAAGTTAGAAAATTGGATGAGTGAAAATAATTTCCAGTCCCATTGCTCAGGAATAACAATTGTTAACATCTGCTTCCCCAATGTTTTTCTGTGCAAAAAAAAAAAAAAAACCCCAAAAATTGGTGTGGGATATTTTTAAAACAAATTTAATCATTCCTTTTAAATAGAGATTAGAGAGATATGTAAATGTGTCAGTTACAAAGAAATACCCGGAGCCTAAGGATGACCTTTAAAATTAGAGTTTCAAACAGTGGTGTAAGCTGCTTTGGGAGATTCTGAGTTTCCTATCTCTGGATGTATTTAAAAAAAAAAAAAAGATGAGAAAATTTCTCATTTGTGTGTTGTATGAGTGATTTCATGCACTTGACAATAGTCAGATTAGAGAACTTCTGAAGTCTGGGATTCTGATCCATTGGGAGAATTCTCATGGATTCCAAGGGGAACCCACGTTTCTAAAAGTGTGCTGTGTTGAGAGCCAGAATGCGTAGTTTTCTGCAGCCGTGTCTCAACCAGCTTAAACCTCAAAGGCAGCCTCTCAGAGGTTAATCTCTGAATGCATTCTTAGGCTCATTTACACTTTTCAGGTTGACAGGTGAGTTTTTGTTCCACGATGTATCCTGTGATGCCTAATGTAGTCATTGCGCAATTAGCATTAAATTAGTTATAGGATAAAATGAAACAAATTTCGCTTTTTGAAAAAGGGGACTTTCATACAAGGTCCAACTTGAGAGAAAGAAAGCCAGAGAACATTTCAACTCAAAAAGCAATTAACTTGGCAAAAGGAAGTAGGAAAATTACAGCCCATCACACCTAATTACTGCACGCATTTGCGTTTGAATGGGAGCTCTCCCTCCAAGGACTGTCTCCAAGTTCCTTACACTTCACCTCTCAGCAGCCAGAATCCACTGCTGATGGCAAAACAGTCATTGGAGCAACATGATATTGTCCATTTCCTGACACGGTTGCAGGAGGTACTGACATTGAGTGTTGTAGAAAGTCCTGTTCCAAGCATAGTATTGGGCATGTGATTATGAAAAAGGGGTGGAAGAGGATGTAGACATTCCCATGAAAGCTGAATGCACTGAATGAATTTCTCCCTCAAGGTCAAGGATTCAAAGAATTTTTGTAGCTACTCTCCCTTCCAAGAGATAGAGCTTGATTTCACAACTTCTGCTCCAGTGTAGGCTAGACTTAGTGACTTGCTTCCCAAAAATGGAGTATAGAAAGGGAACCATAGTAACTTCCCATTGGAGAAACTTGACAAATGTCACTTTATCCAAGTGTTGAATCAAGTGATGCCATATAGGTATAATGCATCCCTCATATATTATGGGAAGACTCTGATGCACCCCCTCTGTAGACTCATAAACCTGGTCAATAATGAGAAAAAACTAAATAAAACCAGATTGAGGGGCCATTCTACAGAATACATTTTCAGTACTTCTCAAGACTGTCAAGGTCATGGGAAAAAAGGAAAGGCTGAGAAACTCACAGACCAGAGGAGACTGGGGAGACATGACAACTAACGCAAAGTGGTACCCTAGTTGGGAACTTAGAACAGAATGAAGACATTAGTGGAAAAACTGGCAAAATCTAAGAAAATCTAGAGTTTAGTTAATAATGTGCCAATGTCAGTGTCTTAGTTTTGACAGATATGCCATGCTATTATAAGATGTAGCAGTGGGGCAAGAGGGTGATGGGTATCTTTACAACTTTTCTGTCAATCTAAAATTATTCTAAATTAAAGAGGTTTATGAAAAATTTCCAGGGATTTTTGTCTCTGTGCAAATTTCACTTCCATTTCACTAGTGGACTTGGTCCATGCCTTTGATACTGACCCATCAGATGGTTTTAAGAAAATCAATATATTCCTCACAAAGGGTGTCTGCATTTCCAATCCTATGGCTCAAATACCAGACTTCTGAATTGAATTTCTTAAGACTAAAAGATTAGAGTGATCATTCAGCATCTAATGCTTGAGAACTGACCGTGGAGACTCTGAAAAGCAAGCAGAAGTAAGTCATTAATGCTTAATCTAATTATGTATAAACTTACAACAGTCTGTAGAATGGCATGACACAACTATAATTACCCTTGGTAATTGGGCATAAAACTGGTTGATGTTAAAATGGTTGACTTTATTTTGTGGAGAAATGAATAAAAGAGACTTTAGAACTAATTTGATCAAACATCCCTCCAAAGTGCAATAATGCCTTTATAGAAACTCTGATTGAAAGCTCCCTGATTTTGCTTATCCAGCTAATTCTCATCGTTCTGATGAGAGAGAAAAACTTTGATTTTCAATCATGGCAAATCTGGTGCTTTACTTACACGATTGGTTGACTTCCTTCAAGATGATGAAAACCAAAACTTAAGACAGAGTCAGAAATAATTCATAAGGTTTTTAGAAGAGGTTTCCACCCTGAAATTGGAATAATCATGGCTAACCAAAATAACTGTTGCCTCTATTTAGGAAGAACTTCCTGCTTCCTCATTGTACATCTGTATTCATTTTCTTTTCTTTTTTTAAACTTTTTATTTTATATTGGAGTAGAGTCGATTAACAATGTTGTGACAGTTTCAGGTGCACAGAAAAGTGACTCAGCCATACATAAACATGTGTCCATTCTCCCCCAGACTCCCCTCCCATCCAGGCTGCCACATAACATTGAGCAGAGTTCCCTGTGCTATATAGTAGGTCCTTGTTGGTTATGCATATTAAATATAGCAGTGTGTACATGTGAAGCTCTTCACAATTAGATTTTCCTCTCTACTCACATACCTTTCCCTGAACTCCTGTTAATCATTCTCATATATTAAATTCAGTATGGACTTGGGTAACATGTCAGTATTTTTGTGTCATTTTTGGCTTGTTTTGCAGTTGGGTTGAGAACTCCCTCACTGGTGGCATCCTTTGGATCCTCCTCATCCATGGCTCATTGTATTAATGTATATCAAATAATTTTAATAAACAATTGATCAAATGGATGGATGGAAGGACGGATAAGTGGACATTTTGTCTAGTTATTGTTTATGAAAGAAGTCATGACTCTCTGTGACTGTACTTCTCGGTGATTTTCAACCAGTAATTTTCATTTCATCCTTCTTCAACCTAGGCAGGGAGATGCCACTGCATCACTGAGTATTGGAGTACCAACCATGTCTCTCAGATTCATTGAAAGGATGCAGTCAAAAGCAACTTCCATTATCATGATATTTATTTGATAATTCAACATAAAGCTGAATTCCAGAAAAGCGAATTGAAACAAATGTGTTCTCCTTAAGTGGGGGCATTTAACTACGAGCTTGTTGAGTATCTCCTTAGTTCTTAGAACAGCCCTGGCAATTAGAAGAGAGTTGCCTGATGTCCTCTTTATGGGTTATGTGATCCTACACAGCTGCAGACACTTTTCTGGACTACTAAAATTGTAACTTAACTGGCTACTTGCCAAACATTCAGGGCTTGGTTGCTGAATCTCTTGATAGACCATTTTTCTCCCACTGTCCCATTACACTCTCTGACCCTTGAAGCCTTGATCCATAGTGGAACCATCACCTCTACCCTTTGTAGCTCTTTTTTTTTCTATTATCTTTCCCATTTATTTACCCTCTCAATTCTTATCAGTTTTATAACCCAGCCTTCTAACATCGTTTTTCTGGAATCTTCTGGTTTCTTGGACATGAGCTGTGAAAAAATAAAATATCAGTTTGTATTCAACATTATCTTCATCTAACCTTCTCTCTCACCTGCTCCCTCTACTTCATTAAATACAGTCCGAGTGCTTGAAGAATCTCTTGTGAAATTATCAACGACCAAGGTGAAAGTACAATACTTCAAGTAGGCACCATGTCCCTGGTAGAGTTCTAGGGTGACACTGGTGGGTCTTTATGACCCCAGTGTGGGATTTTACATTTCCAAAGAGGCCTCCAGGATATTCCATAAATAGATGGTAGAGTCTATGTGAATTTAACAATGCGTTAAACAGAAGTTCCTATTGGTGAGGAATGAACCTTCTCTGGGAGAATGGTTTGCAAAATACTCTCACTTGTACATGTTACCTAATGATTCCATTTTGAACACCTTCATTCACCAAAGAGATCAACAGGATCTGTAATAGGGATGCAGATGTAAAATATGCTATTAACTAAGTGTTTGATCTTTGGGTGTCCTGGAAATGAAGCTATAGAGTATTTGGAAAGATAAATAGGATGACTAATTTATTTCCAAACTGCTTTTTGTTTAGCAGTTGCATTGTGGTTATAATTAATATAACAAATCTTGTAACAAATTCCCGTTGCAGCTGCCCACATAGCACTGAGATTCCTGGATATATTTGGTTGGAAGCATTTTGCTTCGAAGATGAGAATTACTAGGATGGAAATCACAGTTGAGGTTCCTCAGAGGTGTTCAGTATGGGCCAGCTGGTCCAACAGGCTCATGACGTGGCTTGAAATACTTCTGAGAAGTGCCTCATGAGATCAAGAGGGTGTAATATTCAGACAGGATGAGTAATTGCTTTTCATAGAAACTTAAAGCTGAGTATTGACAGGCATTTTCTGAGGTGCTCACCAGCACTCCAGCCTTCAAATAAGGAAAGAACTACAGGAATTCTTAATGTTTAACCCTTGGTATTTTTGCCCTTAGATGTTGATGACTATTTTATATGACGTAACTCACCCAGAAGTATAAGGGCTTTGTGTTTTCAACCTTGGCCATAGGTTGTGGGACATACTGACTCCTTCTTGTTCCTGTTTGTGTTTTTTCTTATATAATAATGTGCTTATTATTGAGCTTGAAATTTTGGTTCTTCGTGAAAGATGCCAGAGTAAATCTTTCATGAATGGAGTGGGTCCTCATACAGGAAATAAGAATTGGAAAATTGCCTTAGATGGCAGGATGGTAAATCCAGTGCCTCCTGGTCTTGCTTACTTTGGCCTATAGTTTAGCAAGTCTAGACATAGTGGAGGGAACATGGCATCCCCCAGCATGAGGCCAGCCAAGGGCATGGTGGGAGATCATACCTCTTGGGAAACCCTAAATGGAGGATGAGGAGACTACTCTATGTCAGAGCCACACTAGCCATCTACCGAACCTACTTCTTCTCCTTTTAGCACAACAGCTGGAGTCATGTGCAAAGTTTATGTCCTGATTCTGGAATATGCTGTCCTAGCAGCTTTGGAGGAAGGTGAATACCCACGAGCAGAGAATTAATCTCTGAGGTGCAGTTGCCCGTCTCCATGTAGTGGTTCCCCAACCCCTCCTTACAACCCAAACTTACAGGTTTGTGCATTATTTTATTGACAGAGGCAGGAAGTTTCTATATAGTTTATGCTAACTCATCCATGTGCCTTTTTCTTATCTTTCTTTTTAAGCCAAAAGAGCTCATTTACTAGAGCTGGGGAAGCAATTTATACTTATGCAGCAGAATGAAAGGAACTGGGGCATATAACCATTATGTCTACTAATCTTACTATTACCAAACTTTAGTTAAGCAAACACTTTGTAGTCTGAGAGATCTGTGAGAATTGAGACCTTATTGGCTTGTTTACAGCTGCATCCCTGACGTGGAAGTGGCCACCCAATACATATCTTCCAATTATGTTAACTCACTGCTTTCAATAACTGAGCCAACCATGGGCAAATCAGGGAGAATATTGGAAAGAAAACAAAGAAGGAATCTTATTCATTACTTTCTAGAATGTGCTGGATGTTCTCTTTCAATATAACAGAACCAATGACTCTAGCGGGATGGTAATTAATAATCATTCAAAAACAGATGTAATGTCCCATGTTAGACCAAAGCCACACCTTTATTTTAATTCTTGGTTGGTTGATTTATTTTCAAGCAGTTGAATGGTTGGTGGAAATCATTATAGGATGAAGTCTGCTAAATTCAACTAGTTTGCTATTTAACCGTGTGTGTCTGCACATGTATGTATGAATCTGATCATATGTCTGATCCAGAAATCTAGTGCTGGCTTTGAATGAAAGAAGAAAGTAAACAGTTGTCTGGGAGAAGTAATTTGTGGGATGACTGAAAGGATCCAGGCCCCTAAAACTCTCTCTGACTTGACTTTTCACTGATCCCTGAAACAAGGAAACATTTATTCCTTTGGTTTATGTCATTATTCTCATTAGATACACTGGGAGGGATACCGTGTTACATAGGAATTAGTCATTAATTCATTAGTTTAGTGGTTCTTGACCAGTGCCAATTTTGAATTCGGCAATGTTCAGTTTTCACAACTGGGGAGCAGGGTGGGCTACGCACTGGCATCCACTGGATAGAAACCAGGGATACTGTTAAATATCCTACAATGCACAAGACAGCACTCCCACCCCACCTCAACAAATAATTATCTGGCCCCAAGTATCAATAGTACTGAGTCTGAGAAGCCCTGCCTTAGTGTAAACTAATTCACTGAAAGATCCTTTTGAGAAGATAGTTGGCAGAGTGAAAGGTTTTGAGAGAGAGTGGGCAGGATGGACAGAAAGGCATTAAAAGAAAATTGTGAAATTAGAAGTTAAATGTTGGGATATCTTCATGTCCCAGAGGTCGACATCTGTGAACTGAAAGGTAAAGAATTACTCCTTCCTGGGAAAAATGCCAAATGTAGAGCTGTTCTTTTAAAATGGCATAGCGCTGTCTTAAGTTCACAGAGGGGAGGAGAGGTCACGTGGTGAGGGCAAGAGCAGAGATCGTTGACCTGAAGTTAACACTGGCTTCTTTTACATGCCTCTCTGGATTATTCTGGATCCTGGGGGATGTCTTTGGAAGAGCATCATGCCCTATCTTAGGTCTCCAAGGGTACATCTGTCCTATGAGACTCTTGGGTGTGTTTCCAGCAAATGAACAGATACCATCTCTCTCTCTCTCTCTCTCTCATCCCTCATTTTCAGAGTCTGACTCACCTTTAAGCAGCCACTCTTGGCCCACAAGGCCAAAATTAGAAAGTTAACCTCTGAGCATGAGGATCTTCTCTTTGCCCCAGTCTGATATCATTGAATGCCACAGGATCATAAAGTTGGAAGGGACCTGAGAAATCATCTCTTCTTGTTCTCTTAGTTGAAGCATGAGGAAAGCAAATAAAGGCCAGAGAAGGTGAATAATTTATTTAAAATCATAATGGAAAAATTAGGTTAGAAGTAGGTTTACTCCTCCTCCAAGTCTGATGTTTTCTCTGCTATCATGTAGTTTCTTGCAAAAATCAGTGAAAGAAGCTTGTAAAATCTTTGTGATGTTTTGCAATTTAAAAGGTCTAGATCCTTTTTTTAAACTGTTATACATTTCAAATTCAGATTTTAGAAATCAAATTTTCAATGCTTTCTATTGATCTACTTTTGAAATTGGTTTGCATTTCAATTAGTATTGCTGTATAACAAATGATCCCAGTCTCAGTGGCTTAAAACAAACATTTAATTTTTCTCACAATTTGGAAAGGACTGTAAGGGTAGCTCTTGCTTTGTGTCTCTTGTGTGTTGCATTGCAAGTTGACTGGGGCTGCAGTTATCTGAAGGTTCAACCAGTCTGGACATCTAAGATTTCTCGCTGTTATGGTTCACAGCTGATGCTGAGTGATCCCAGTGTAGCTGAGTGCTGAATGGAAGCTGTCTCCTGGAGTATCATGTATGTCCTTCCACATGGTCTGGGCTTCCTTACATCATGGCTGCCTTAGGGTAGTCAGTACTTTCACATGGTGGCCTAGGTACTGCATCACTTTTTAAGGGCTGTCCTTGGAAGTTAAGCAGTGTCACTTCTGCTACAGTCTATTTGGTAATGAGAGTCACTTGGCCAAAATTCAAGGATATGGGCCATAAATTCCACCTGTTAGTATGTGTGATAAAGCATTAGCAGACATATTTTAAAATTGTCAGTCTGTTTTCTAGAATCAGAGAGTTTTCACTAAAGAAACATTAATTTAGTGACTTTAGAATGTCCTAAGATTTTTTTTCAAACTTACTAGCTTTCAAAACTCAATTCAGAAAATATGAAGAAAGGTTATTTTACTCTCAAGCAAATCATTCAACTTGTTTTGGCCTCAATCTCCTCACCAGGACAGTAGGAATAATGATATCAAAATTGCAAGATGGTTTTGAGGAATTCCCTGGCAGTCCAGTGGTTAGGACTGTGAGCTTCCACTGCAGGACTGCAGGGGCACAGGTTCAATCCCTGGTTGGGGGAACTAAGATCTCGCATGCCATGAGGCAGGGCCAGAAAAAAAAAAACCCAAATAAATATAAATAAACGTCACAAGACAGACGATGGTATCAAAAAAAATTGCAAGATATGAGGATTAAGCAAGTGATTTCTGAAACAAAGTGGGTATTCAATGGTAATATTCATAGTATTATGACCTACGTGGGATGTCAATTCATAATCCGATGCCTAGTTCTTAATTTTCAAACTGCACAGAATATCTCTGAAAAGCGGCTTTTCAGAGTGGGTCGGGGAAGGCCCTTACCTACTAGATTAGACAGGACCCAAGTGGTGGAGCAAGGCCATGAGACGATGGGGTCCCTGAAATGGGAGACACAAGGACACCAGAGTCAAACTTTTCTTGCTTCGTGACTGTGCTTTAGACCAGCTGGCTAAGAATTAGCTGGGTGGTTGACCTCGAAAAGGGCATCTTCTTAGCGTTTTTGGAAACTGCTTGGTTCAGTGGCCTTGCACAGGCAGGATGGAGCCTCCCTGACCCAGTGCTTTTAATCTTCCCTGTGTGTTTTGGAGGTTGATGCATTCAGAGAGGATCAAGGGAGTGAGTGGCTGCTGCTGATTGAACAGGAAGGCAGCAACTCACTTCCTCAGCATTGGTACTGAACCTTGGGTGGCAGACACCTGGAAGTGTTATTTACTAGCTGTGTTTAGAATTCATTCAGAAAAGTTGAAAACTGTTTGGCACTTCTTTTCAGTAATCCTTAATTCTAACCTGCAAGTTTTGTGCTGTCATTTGTCAACTGTGATTTGGAGAGACTTCACAGCCTTCCTAGAAATAGAGACAGTCTTCTTTCCAATGAACGTCATTTAAAAGAAATCAGAGAACATCTCAAGTATGTGATGCTGTTGATTGCTGTCATTAGTATTATGACTCAGAGTCTTTGCTGTTTACCAAGTGGCAACAAGTGTGCTGGGTATTGACAAAGGACTCCAAACTGTCTCTGCCCAGAGGACACAACCTCACCATTTTCATATGTTTTGGTTATTTTTCCCTCTTCTTTAAGAGCATCCTGCTAAATTAGGAACATCGTGATCTGGGTGGAAAATTTATCCAGGAAGATGCATTTCTAAAGATCTTCAGGTCTACTCTTATTCACCATTCGTTAAGCATGGTCATGGCAATACTTATTTACCAACAGCCTATTGAACATTTATTGTGACCTGGCCAGAGAGCTAAGCGTTTTACATCCATTATGGTGTTTCCAACCCAATTGTACCCATGAGCTGGATACAGTGATTAGTACAATAATGTGGGGAAAAAATTAAGTTGTACAGAGGTTATGGTAACCAAGGTCTATCTGAATTAAAAGTACATCCTTTAAAAGTACATCCTGCTCCCTTTCTCTACCCCAGCTTCACTGGCCTTCTTTATCTCCCTCACCTTTGCCACGTTTCTACCAGCCACACGACTGTATACTACTCTCCTTTGCTCTGTTTTGTCCTGAGCATTCTTCCCTCCAATATGCTTCTAGTTAATGCTTGCTTATTCTTCCGCTCTTGGCTTAAGTGTTACTTCTTAAGGGAATCCTTTTCTGATTCATGTCAAATAACCTTATTTTATGGTCACGTGGTGCAATAAACCTGGGCACTTATCCCCACTTGCAAGTTTACATTCCCTTGGGTGACTATTTCGATATCTGCATTTCTAACTAGCCTGAAAGTTTCATGAGGACAGGGACTGTGTATATTTATGCTACCCATGGTATTCCTGGCACCTAACACAGTGCCTGGTACACAGAAACTACTCAACAATATTTGCCAAATGAATAAAAAATGGATCACATTCTAACTTTACCTCATGCTGGACCATGAATACCCTTTTACCCTGGAAGAAGAGTATTGGTATTCTTAACAATTAATTATGTAAGACCCAATCTATGACTGGGGCATTTGTTAAATTCTGGGGCCCAAGAACTATGAGGAAAGATCCTGGTGGGATTGCTTATTCTTAAAGTTCCATCTAAGACAGAAAACATTACAGTACATAGCATTTTATTTTATTTTATTTTATTTTGTAATGTTCTGTTCTGTAATGTTTATTTTATCTTGTAATATTATGAAACCACATCACCCAGCTTCTGTAATTACGGCAAACCTTGTTTATATGCCCCACTATTTCCAGCCCAACCTCCATCATATTGAAACAAATCTTATTTCACTTCATTCATAGGTATTTCGGTCCATACTCTTTTAAAACACCTCTCTCTTTTGTACCCATCTCAACACTGACGGGAAGTTTTTCCTTCTACCTAAACTAAATTTCTAATGATTCAGCCTCTGCCTGTTTCCTCTTGTGTGAAGACAGAGAGCTGTTGGTCACGGTTTTTGGTAGAATAACCATTTTTAGTCATTGAAGTTTGTGATTAGAACCCCCTTTTATCATTCATTACCAACTCCAAATTTAATAATGTCTTTTCTTTAGCCAATGGACCATTTCTAGAGAGTGTTCAAACCGCACAACTGAAGAACAAATTTATTTTTGGCAATATGGTTTTCTTGGGCTATGAGCTGTGTCCTGTGCTCCTGGCTCATGCATTTGGAAGAGATTCTGTCTTATTCTTTAGAGACCAAGAGTTAAAATTTCATGGGCTTGTTCTTTCCTCTGTGGGAACAGATTAGCAGAGTGTAAGCACTCTATTTCTGTGATATCAGGGGTGTTACACAAAATGGGGTAGGGATGGCATTTTTTTTCTGCCTGTTCAGTAAAATTGGGCCTAGACTTGAGAAAACTGAGCAGAGGGGCACAGGATGCTTATTTTCCCTCCACTTGTAAGTCTGGGATGCTATTGATGTTCCCTATTCATTAACACAGTGCTTGGCACATAATAGGCACACTATAAATGCTTGCTCAGTTGCTGGATTGGTAGAAAATTTGAGCTGCATACCTTGTAAACTTCTGTAACAATGTTCTCACTGGATTATACTTGGAGGTAAATCCTGTCATCGAAGAGAATTAGATAACAAAACTCTGGCAGATTACATATTAAGTTTCCATTCCATTCCATCTCATCCCATTTTATACCATTCAGAATGTTTACTGAATGCCTCCTTTGTGCAAGATGCCATGCTAGGATCTGGGTATACCAAGGGGAACAAGACAAAATACCTCCTCTAGAGGAGCTCACAGTCTAAAGGGAGTATGGAAGATTAAAAATGGCCGCAAATTCTTTTCTACTCCTCCAGTTGAGAGTTAGAGGTTAATTCCCTCCACTTGAATCTGGGCTATCATCGGTGACCTGATTAACCAATAGAATGCAGCAGAGGTGATGATTGGACTTCTGAGGCAAAGTCAAAAGAGGCCTTGCACCTTCCACCCAGTTCTCTTGGAATGCTTGGTCTGCCATATAAGAAGTCCAAGTACCTTATGATTGTCATGCTGGAAAGGCCACATGAAGGCGTTCTGATCAACAGTCCATGGTGAGCTCAGTCCTTCAGCCTGCCAAGGAGACACCATCTTTGCCAAGGTATCAGACATGCAAGTGGAACCATCATAGATCCTCCAAACCAGTTGTTCCATTTGCCAGCTGAGAGCTACCCAGTGGCCTTAGTTGACACCATGGAAAGTAGAAGAATCTCCCAGCTAAGCCCTGCCCAAATTCCCTATCCACAAAATCAAGAGATATAATTAAAAGGCTGTTGTTTTAAGCCATTAGGTGTTGAGGTGGTTTGCTACCCTGCCATAGACAACCAAAACAGAGAGGCAAGAGAATAACCAGGATCTAGTAAGAATTCTAATAAAAGTATGTGCAAAGTGGATTGTGGGAAATCAAATGTTTAGAGCAAATAATTCTGTTCTTGGAGAAACTGGGCCACTGCATCGCATCACTTTAGAGGGCACTGATTGTGTGATAGTCCCTGAGAATGGCACCCCCTGGAGTTATGCAGTGCCTAATGTATGCAGACATGTGGAAGTTTTGGGTAATGGGTGCCAGGAAGGCAGTTTATTTGGGAAAACTATAAAGAAAGAGAACTTGAACTTGGAATTGAAATATAAGTAGGTTTCATGGGCTAAGGAAGAGGGAGGAGAAATAATACTCTAGCAGTGGAAGCAACGTGAGCAAAACTTTGAAGGCATAGGAACCCATGATGGACTTGGGGCATGGTGACTGGCCCTGTGTGGTCAGCATGCTTGGTACTGGGGTCGGGAGAGTGGATGGAGATGAGCCTCCAAAGGTTGAGTGATGTGCAGCATCTTATACCTTCACGGGGAGTCAGGAGGAGGAAGACAACAGGGAGACAAAGATTTCAAAGCAAGGGAGCAACAAATTCAAAACAGTATTTGAGAAAATTGCAGTTCAAAACCCCACAGACTGTGAAAGACACTGTTTGTTCTTCCAACGGCCTGCCTCTCCCTGAAAGCTTAGGCAGACACGTTTTTTTATAGGCAAGTCTTAAACAACAGGGGATTACTCAATGATTCATTTAAAAGGATCATTAAAAGAAAATCGAGGCACGTCACATCCTGCCTTCTTTAATTGCTCGTTTATTATTACTGCGGGTGAGATAATGGCTTTGTGTTATTCTTCTAAATAGCATAAAATATTTGTTGGTAAATATAGCAGTGCATATATTAATGCCAGCTGAGATTTTGTGGAGCATTTTTTTCCCTCCACTGATAGCCATGATTTTTACTTAAAGAAATAAAATGTTGTGCTGATCCATTCTGTCTCAGAGCTGAGTGAGAACATTATGAACTCGACATCTGTATGACGGTACTGTCTCTTAGTGCTGACAGAATGGCAGGATTCTCTAGGTGGGCTGGCCCTAGAGTTTGTGAAATCAGTTTCTTTCCTGTTTATTAAGATTCTAATGCTTGGGAAGAGGGCAAGTGGAGGTGTAAAATTTTCTTTTCTCCCTCTTTGTGACAAACTACCCAACTGAAAATAGCTTTTATAAGTGAGGATATTTACTATTTCATGTATCTGAAAGTCTACAGGGAGGTGGTTTTATAGAGTTGGTTCGATGGCTTAACAATGTCACCAATGACCCAGGGTCACGTCCTCATTCAACAATGTCCAAAACGAGGAAATAGAGTTTTTGGTTTTTTGCTTTGTTTTTGTTTTTAATGTTTTCCTTTTTAAAATCCTGGAGGAAAATCTTCCCTGGAATCTCTCAGCCAACTTCTACTTGAGTTTCCTTATCCAGATCTGGGCTCATCCTCACCTCTAAACCAGTTGTAGGAAAAGGAGAAAGACTTAGAGGAGGTTAACTGAGACCCATTCCCTGGGCAGGGGAGAGTAGAAGGTGCATCTTCCATCAGCACACTGCTGCCCTGTGCTTGAAACAAATGGGGTTTTCTGGGAAGCAATTACAGAGGAACAGCTCGTGTGTGTGCAGCCAACTGTGTTGGCCACAGGTCAAACCAATTTAGGGGCAGTGATTTAGTACATTCTGTATGCCCAGATCTATATCCCTGCTGGCAGGTACAACAGAAGCCTAGAAGACAGTGCCTGTTCTCAGGGAGCATTAGTGGACATTGTACTAAAAGCAGGCAATTCCTTAGCTGGATAAATTAATCCAATAAAATATACTGATTATCTATTACACCTTAGGAGATGGGAATGCAGAGATGAGTAAGACCTAGTTCTTGCCCACAGACGTTCACAATTCCCTTCACCATCTGCTTCATGCTGGAAGCAATTTCATCCCCTAAGGTCGCCATGCTCCATCATGCTTCTCTCTGAGTATACAGGGCTGTAACACAGCTGGAACACTCGCCCCACCCCCGTTCTGCCTGGTTTCCCAGATTTATCACTCATGAACCTGGCTGGGTTAAATGCTCCTTCCCTCGATTCTTCTAGCATCGATGCTTACCTTTATCACAGTCCTTAACCATCCTGGGTCCTAACTGTCTGCCAGCTGTTCACCTCAGCCAGGCCTGGAGCCCCATGAAGGCAGATTGTTTCCATCAGTTTGTTTCCCAGCCTGGTGACTGGAACATAGATGATTTCCAATGAACGTTTGCAGGATGAATGCATGAATAATTGAATGAAAGGAAATTAAACGTGGATCTTTCATCCCTCTTCAATCAGTTTCTACTTTATTGGTTTTTCTCTCTCCCTTTTTTCTTTCCTTCTTTCTCATCTCTCCGTTTCCTCTCTTATTTTCCCTTTCCTTGCTCATTATTCACAATTAACTAATGAATCCTGCATTTAACAAGTTACACAATATTGTGCAGCCTTGCTTGTATCGCTTATCCCCTTCTCTCTTAGAAAGAAGAGCAGTTATGGGGGGTCCTGCAGATGGATCCAGAAACATCAGTGCTGACCAGGGACACCATTCCAGGGACTTTGTTTTCTACTGTGAGCCATCCTTGGGTCCATTTTCAAAGGGCTGGAGTCCTGCTGTGATATTGTGATTTATAGTAAGAAATATATATTTGGTCTTCCTCCTGTTTCTGGCACAGAGCTCCTCAAACCCTTGGAATGTCCTAAGTGATGAGAGCAATAAAGTTGTCTTTTGTTAAGTTAATGAGTTGACTTTTGGACCACACCTAAGGGTGGGAGCTAGTTGCCAGGAGAACCAACCATGTGACTAGATGGTTGGGACTTTCAGTCTGTCCCCCTGGCTCCCCAGCACACCCCAAGTCCCCCTCACCTCCAGGATAGGTAGAAGACCCAGAAGTTGAATCTATAGACTATGTAAGGAAACCTCCATGAAAACTCAAAGGATGGGGTTTAGAGAGCTTCCAGGTTGGTGAACATGTGGAGGTGCTGGGAGAGTGGTGCTCCTGGAGAGAGCATGGAAACTCTGTGCCCATTTCCCATACCTTGCCCTGTGCATCTCTTACATCTGGCTGTTCCTGAGTTATATTATTTTATAATAAACTGGCAATCCAGAAAGTGAAATGTTTCTCTGAGTTCAGTGAGCGGCTTTAACAAACTAATCAAACCCAAGGAGGAGGTCAGTTGTGGGAATCTTTAATTTATAGCCAGTCGATCGAAGTACAGGTAAGAACCTGAGTTAGAGGGGATCATTGGAACCTCTAATATATAATGAGTGAGCTGGTCAGAAGGACAGGTAACAATCCAGATTTGCCACTGGAGTCTGAAATGGGGGAGGGCAATCTTGCAGGACTGAACCCTTAACCAGTGGACTCTGATGTTATCTCTGGGTAGATAGTGTCAGAATGGAGTTGAATTATAGGACACCCAGATGGTGTCCAGAGCATTGTTTGTTGATGCTCTGGAAATTGGAATTGGTGCCAGAACCTAAGGCTAGCAAACTCCCCAGGATGATAGATCTGTTGCTGCCCTGCTCCTTGGTTCCTGTTCCCAGATTTTGCGAGATGAAGGAGGGGCGGGGAGCACTGACATGGTGCACGACTAGGGATGACATTTGCTGGAGGGTGGCTCAGACTTGGGGACTCAAAGAATGTGCCTTCTCTTAGTGTCCAGTGCAGCTGTGATGGGAAGCACCAGGAAAGTATATGCTGAGCCTGCCCTCATTAGGCCACAGCTCCCAGTGGAGAAGCTCTCAGAGCAAACCCAAGTCTCTTCCTGGATAAGTATAGACATCAAGTGCCTAGGGATCCCCAGGTGTCTCATCACACCTGGAAGATGAGTTAAAGTGTTAAATTTTGGTATTTTGTTCATCATGGATTTTTTTTACCTTATTTGATGTGTAAAAATATAGCATTACACTATTATCTTAATTACTGCATTTTAAATTTAAAAATTTGTGCCCAAGCTAGTGTCTCACTTGCCTCACCCTGGCCCTGGCCTTTGCTGGGGTTTTAAAGTGTGATTTCTTGGAGGGTCTTAAGCCTGGAATTGAAGAAAGTATAAGCACCACTCTGCCTAGGGATGTGGTGTTGGACTTCATGGCTCCTTGGAGTCCTTTATGGTTCAGTTTGGTTCGATTCTGAAAAATATTTATTGCACACTTTTCTCTGGAACAGCGCCAGTTCCAGGTGTTGGGAATACAATATACACAATAATTGGGCCTTTCTTTAAGGATTAATATCTAGTGAGGGTGGGGTGGGAAGCAAGATTGTACCCTGCTGCCAATGCCATGTGGTATGGATGCTGTCAGAATGGCACAGAATGATGTGGAGACAAAGCAGACTCCAAACCCAGCCTTGTGGGTGGGAATGGAATCTTATGGGAGTCATAGTGCACCTGAAGGTTGAGTTGGCATTGACTAGGCGTCAGGAAAAGGGACTAGCATGATCAAAGGCACAGAGGCAAGAAATTACATGGTTTGAGCAGGAAATTGTAAGTAATTCCATGTTGCTGAAGCATGTATTTATGCAAGGGTGTTGTAATGAATAATGAAACTGGAGCGATAACCAAGAAAAGATCATGGGGAGCTTTGGAAACCCCATCAAAACTATCAACTCTATCATGATAGAGTCATGACCTTTATCCTATATGTCATGGGGAGTTATTGAGGTCTTTGAAACTGATGAGGAACATGAGACTTACTTATGGGAAGACTTAAAAGAAAACTTTGCCTTAAATAAATAACATATCTAAAAAAATAGCATATTAGCGTTCCTTTTTCTCCACATCTTTGCCAACATTTGTTATCTCTTGTCTTTTTGATAAAAGCCATGTAGCAGGTGTGAGGTCATATCTCACTGTGGTTGTGATTTGCATTTCCCTGATGATTAGTGATGTTGAGCACCTTTTCATATAACTATTGGCCATTTGTATGTCTTCTTTAGGAAATGTCTATTCAGGTCTGTTGCCCATTTTTAATTTAATTATTTGCCTTTTTTGTTATTGAGTTGTATGAATTCTTAATATATTTTGGATATTAGTCCCTTATCAGACATATGGTTTGTGAATATTTCCTCCCATTCTGTTGCCTTTTCAATCTGTTGATTCTTTCCCTTGCTGTGCAAAACCTCTTCAGTTTAATGTAGTCTCACTTGTTTATTTTAGTTTTTGTTGCCAGTGCTTTTGGTATCTTACCAAAGAAATCATTGCCAAGACTAATGTTGGGGATATTTTCCCTATAATTTCTTCTAGAAGTTTTTTTTAACGTCTTTATTGGAGTATAATTGCTTTACAATGGTGTGTTAGTTTCCATTGTATAACAAAGTGAATCAGCTATACATACACATACATCCCCATATCTCCTCTCTCTTGTGTCTCAATCTCACCCTCCCTATCCCACCCCTCTAGGTGGTCACAAAGCACTGAGCTGATCTCCCTGTGCTTTGTGCCTCCTTCCCACTAGCTTTCTATTTTACATTTGGTCGTGTATATATGTCAGTGCCAGCATCTCACTTCATCCCAGCTTACCTTTCTCCCTCCCCATGTCCTCAAGTCCATTCTCTATGTCTGCATCTTTATTCCTGTCCTGCCCCTAGGTTTTTCAGAACCTTTTTTTTCTTTTAGATTCCATATGTGTTAGCATACAATGTATTTGTTTTTCTCTTTCTGACTTACTTCACTCTATATGACAGACTCTAGGTCCGTCCACCTCACTACAAATAACTCAATTTCACTTGTTTTTTATAGCTGAGTAATATTCCATTGTATATATGTGCCACATCTTCTTTATCCATTCATCTGTCGGTGGACACTTAGGTTGCTTTCATGTCCTGGCTATTGTAAATAGAGCTTCAATGAACATAGTGGTAGCTGACTCTTTTTGAATTATGGTTTTCTCAGGGTATATGCCCAGTAGTGGGATTGCTGGGTCGTATGGTAGTTCTATTTTTAGTTTTTTAAGAAAACTCCATACTGTTCTCCATAGCGGCTGTATTAATTTACATTCCCACCAACAAGGCAAGAGGTTTCCCTTTTCTCCACACACTCTACAGGATTTATTGTTTGTAGATTTTCTGATGATAGCCATTTGACTGGTGTGAGGTGATACCTCATTGCAGATTTGATTTACATTTCTCTAATGATTAGTGATGTTGAGCATCCTTTCAAGTGTTTGTTGGCAATCAGTATATCTTTTTAGAGAAACGTCTATTTAGGTCTTCTGCCTATTTTTGGATTGGGTTGTTTGTTTTTCTGATATTGAGCTGCATGAGCTGCTTGTAAATTTTGGAGATTAATCCTTTGTCAGTTGCTTCATTTGCAAATACTTTCTCCCATTCTGAGGGCTGTCTTTCCATCTTGTTTATGGTTTCCTTTACTGTGCAAAAGCTTTTACGTTTCATTAGGTCCCATTTGTTTATTTTTGTTTTTATTTCCCTTTCTCTAACAGGTGGGTCAAAAGGACCTTGCTGTGATTTATGTCATAGAGTGTTCTGCCTATGTTTTCCTCTAAGAGTTTTATAGTGTCTGGCTACATTTAGGTCCTTAATCCATTTTGAGTTTATTATTGTGTATGGTGTTTGGTAGTGTTCTAATTTCATTCTTTTACATGTAGCTGTCCAGTTTTCCCAGCACCACTTATTGAAGTGGCTGTCTTTTCTCCATTGTATATTCTTGCCACCTTTATGAAAAATAAGTTGACCATATGAGCGTGGGTTTATTTCTGGGCTTTCTATCCTGTTCCATTGATCTATATTTCTGTTTTTGTGCCAGTACCATACTGTCTTGCTTACTGTAGCTTTGTAATATAGTCTGAAGTCAGGGAGCCTGATACCTCCAGCTCCGTTTTTCTTTCTCAAGATTGCTTTCGCTATTCGGCATCTTTTGTGTTTCCATACAAATTGTGAAATTTTTTGTTCTAGTTCTGTGAAAAATGTCATTGGTAGGTTGATAGGGATTGCATTGAATCTGTAGATTGCTTTGGGTACTATCGTCATTTTCACAATGTTGATTCTTCCAATCCACTAACATGGTATATCTCTCCATCTGTTTATATCATCTTTAATTTCTTTCATCAGTGTCTTACAGTTTTCTGCATACAGGTCTTTTGTCTCCTTAGTTAGGTTTATTCCTAAGTATTTTATTCTTTTTGTTGCAATGGTTATGGGAGTGTTTCCTTAATTTCTGTTTCAGAATTTTCAGCATTAGTGTAAAGGAATGCAAGAGATTTCTGTGCATTAATTTTGTATCCTGCTACTTTACCAAATTCATTGATTAGCTCTAGTAGTTGTCTGGTGGCATCTTTAGGATTCTCTATGTATAGTACCATGTCATCTGCAAACAGTGACAACTCTACTTCTTCTTTTCCGATTTCGATTCCTTTTTTTTCTTTTTCTTCTATGATTGCTGTGGCTAAAACTTCCAAAACAATGTTGAATAACAGTGGTGAGAGTGGGCAACCTTGTCTTGTTCCTGATCTTAGAGGAAATGGTTTCAGTTTTTCACCATTGAGAGTGATGTTGGCTGTGGGTTTGTCATATATGGCCTTTATTATGATGAGGTAAGTTCCCTCTATGCTTACTTTCTGGAGGGTTTTTACCATAAATGCGTGTTGAATTTTGTCAAAAGATTTTTCTGCATCTATTGAGATGATCATATGGTTTTCCTCCTTCAACTTGTTAATATGGTTTATCACACTGATTGATTCGCATATATTGAAAAATTCTTGCATTCCTGGGATAAACCCCACTTGATCATGGTGTATGATTATGATCCTTTTAATGTGCTTGTTGGGTTCTGTTTGCTAGTATTTTGTTGAGGATTTTTGCCTCTATTTTCATCAGTGATATTGGCCTATAGTTTTCTTTCTTTGTGACAACTTTGTCTGTTTTTGGTATCAGGGTGATGTTGGCCTCATAGAATGAGTTTGAGAGAGTTCCTCCTTCTGCTATATTCTGGAAGAGTTTGAGAAGGATAGGTGTTAGCTCTTCTCTAATTGTTTGATGGAATTTGCCTGTGAAGCAGTCTAGTCCTGTGCTTTTGTTTGTTGGAAGACTTTAAATCAGTCTCAATTTCAACGCTTGTGATTGCTCTGTTCACTTTTTCTGTTTTTTCCTGGTTCAGTCTCAGAAGGCTGTGCTTTTCTAAGAATCTGTCCATTTCTTCCAGGTTGTCCATTTTACTGGCATATACTTGCTTGTAGTAATCTCTCATGATCCTTTGTATTTCTGCAGTGTCAGTTGTTACTTCTCCTTTTTCATTTCTAAATCTATTGATTTGAGTCTTCTCCTTTTTTTTCTTGATGAGTCTGGCTAATGGTTTATCAATTTTGTTTATGTTCTCAAAGAACCAGCTTTTAGTTTTATTGATCTTTGCTATTGTTTCCTTCATTTCTTTTTCATTTATTTCTGATCTGAACTTTATGATTTCTTTCCTTCTGCTAAATTTGAGGTTGTTTTGTTCTTCTTTCTCTAATTGCTTTAGGTGTAAGGTTAGGTTGTTTATTTGAATGTTTCTTGTTTCTTAAGGTGGGGTTGTATTGCTATAAAGTTCCAGCTTAAAACTGTTTTTGCTGCATCCCATAGGTTTAGCGTCATCGGGTTTTTATTGTCATTTTTTTCTAGAGATTTTTTGATTTCCTCTTTGATTTCTTCTGTGATCTCTTGGATATTTAGCAGTGTATTGTTTAGCCTCCATGGGTTTGTATTTATTAGGTTTTTTCGTGTAACTGATATCTAGTCTCATAGCATTGTGATCAGAAAAGATGCTTGATATGATTTCAATTTTCTTAAATTTACTGAGGCTTTATTTGTGACCCAAGATATGATCTATCCTGGAGAATGTTCTGTGCACACTTGAGAAGAAAGTGTAATCTGCTGTTTTGGGGTTGAATATGCTATAAATAACAATTAAGTCCATCTTGTTTAATGTATTATATAAAGGTTGTGTTTCCTTATTTATTTTCATTTTGGATGATCTGTCCATTGGTGAAAGTGGGGTGTTAAAATCCCCTAGTATGATTGTGTTATTGTTGATTTCCCCTTTTATGGCTGTTGGCATTTTCCTTATGTTTTGAGGTGCTCCTATATTGGGTTCATAAAAATTTACAATTGTTATATCTTCTTCTTGGATTGACCCCTTGATCATTATGTAGTGTCCTTCTTTGTCTCTTGTAATAGTCTTTATTTTAAAGTCTATTTAGTCTGATATGAGTGTTGCTACTCCAGCTTTCTTTTGATTTCCATTTGCATGGAATATCTTTTTCCATCCCCTCACTTTTAGTCTGTATGTGTCCCTAGGTCTGATGTGGGTCTCTTGTAGACAGCCTGTATACAGGTCTTGTTTTTGTATCCATTTAGTCAGTCTATGTCTTTTGTTTGGAGTATTTACTCCATTTACCTTTAAGGTAGTTATTGATAAGTATGTTCCTATTACCATGTTCTTAATTGTTCGGGGTTGTTATTGTAGGTCTTTTCCTTCTCTTATGTTTCCTGCTTAGGGAAGTTCCTTCAGCATTTGTTGTAAAACTGGTTTGGTGGTGCCTAATTCTCTTAGCTTTTGCTTGTCTGTAAAGGTTTTAATTTCTCCATTGAATCTGAATGATATCCTCACTGGTAGAGTAATCTAGGTGGTAGATTTTTCCCTTTCATCACTTTAAATATGTCCTGCGACTCCCTTCTGGCTTTCAGAGTTTCTGCTGAAAGATCAGCTGTTAACCTTATGGGGATTCCTTTTATGTTTTTGTTGTTTTTCCCTTGCTCCTTTTAATATTTTTTATTTGTATTTGATTTTTGATAGTTTGATTAATATGTGTCTTCATGTGTTTCTCTTTGGATTTATCCTGTATGGGACTCTCTATGCTTCCTGGACTTGATTGACAATTTCCTTTCCCATATTCGGGAAGTTTTCAACTATAATCTCTTCAAATATTTTCTCAGTTCCTTTCTTTTCCTCTTCTTCTTCTGGGACCCCTATAATCCGAATGTTGGTGAGTTTAATGTTTTCCCAGATGTCTCTGAGACATTTTATCTTCCAGGTCACTTATCCATTCTTCTGCTTCAGTTATTCTGCTATTGATTCCTTGTAGAGAATGTTTAACATCATTTATTATGTTGTTCATCATTGTTTGTTTGCTCTTTAGTTCTTCTAGGTCCTTGTTAAACGTTTCTTGTATTTTCTCCATTCTATTTCCAAGATTTTGGATCATCTTTACTATCATTATTCTGAATTCTTTTTCAGGTAGACTGCCTATTTCCTCTTCATTTGTTTGGTCTGGTGGGTTTTTACCTTGCTCCTCCATCCGCTGTGTATTTCTCTTTCTTCTCATTTTGCTAACTACTGTGTTTGAGGTCTCCTTTCTCAGGCTGCAAGTTCATAGTTCCCATTGTTTTTTGATGTCTGCCCCCAGTGGCTAAGGTTAGTTCAGTGGATTGGGCAGGCTTCCTGGTGGAGGGGACTGGTGCCTGTTTTCTGGTGAATGACACTGGATCTTGTCTTTCTGATGGTAGGACCATATCCAGTGGTGTATTTTGGGGTGTCTGTGACCTTATTATGATTTTAGGCAGCCTCTCTGCTAATGGCTGGGGTTGTGTTCCTGTCTTGCTATTTGTTTGGCATAGGGTGTCCAGCACTGTAGCTTGCTGGTCATTGGGTGGAGCTGGGTCTTAGCATTGAGATGGAGATCTCTGGGGGAGCTTTTGCCATTTGATATTACATATAGCCAGGAGGTCTCTGGTGGACCAGTGTCCTGAACTTGGCTCTCCCACCTCAGAGGCACAGGCCTGACACCTGGCCGGAGCACCAAGACCCTGCCAGCCACACAGCTCAGAAAAAAAGGGATAAAAAAGAAAGGTAAGAAAGAAAAAATATATATAATAAAGTTATTGAAATTAAAATTTTAAAAATTATTAAAAATTAAAAACTTAAAAAGTAAAGAAAGAAAACGGCAACCAAAGCAAAAAACAAATCCACCAATGATAATAAGTGGAAAAACTGTACTAAGAAAAAAAAATGGACAGACAAAACCCTAGGACAAATGGTAAAAGCAAAGCTATACAGGCAAAATCACAGAAAGAAGCATACACATACACACTCACAAAAATAGAAAAAGGAAAAAACAATATATATCTATATAAAAAAAAATAAGAGAGCAAAGAAATTGATAAACAAATCTACCAATGATAATAAACTCTAAATATAAAGTAAGATAAACATAAAACCGAAAACAAATTAGATGCAGAAAGCAAATCCCAAGTCTACAGTTGCTCCCAAAGTCTACCACCTCAATTTTGGGATGATACATTGTCTATTCAGGTATTCCAGAGATGCAGGGTACATCAAGTTGATTGTGGGGATTTAACCCTCTGCTCCTAAGGCTGCTAGGAGAGATTTCCCTTTCTCGTATTTGTTCGCACGGCTACTGGGGTTCAGTTTTGGATTTGGCCTGGCCTCTGCTTGTAGGTCGCCTGAGGGCATCTGTTCTTCACTCAGACAGGGCAGGATTAAAGTAGCAGCCGATTAGGGGGCTCTGGCTCACTCAGGCTGGGGAGAGGAAGAGGTACGAATGTGGGGTGAGCCTGTGGCGGCAGAGGCCGGCATGATATTGCAACAGCCTGAGCGCGCCGTGTATTCTCCTGGGGAAGTTGTTCCTGGATTATGGGACCCTGGCAGTGGTGGGCTGCACAGGCTCCCAGGAGGAGAGGTGTGGATAGTGACCTGTGCTTGCACACAGGCTTCTTGGTGGCTGCAGCAGCAGCCTTAGCGTTTCATGCCCGTCTCTGGTGTCCGTGCTGAAAGTCTCAGCTTAAGCCCGTCTCTGGAGTTTGTTTAGGCAGTGCTCTGAATCCCCTTTCCTTTCACACCGTGAAACAATTCTCTCTTGCCTCTTAGGCAGTTCCAGACTTCTTCCTGGACTCCCTCCCGGTTAGCTGTGGTGCACTAGCCCCCTTCAGTCTGTGTTCACGCAGCCAACCCTAGTCCTCTCCCTGGGGTCTGACCTCTGAAGCCCAAGCCTCAGCTTCCAGCCCCTGCCCGCCCTGGTGGTTGAGCAGACAAGCTTCTCGGGCTGCTGAGTGCTGGTCGGCACCGATCCTCTGTGCGGGAATCTCTCCGCTTTGCCCTCCGCACCCCTATTGCTGCGCTCTCCTCCATGGCTCCAAAGCTTCCCCTCCGCCTCCCGCAGTCTCTGCCCACGAAGGGGCTTCCTAGTGTGTGGAAATTTTTCCTCCTTCACAACTCCCTCCCGCTGGTGCAGGTCCTGTCCCTATTCTTTTGTCTCTGTTTATTCTTTTTTCTTTTGCCCTACCCAGGTACATGGGGAGTCTCTTGCCTTTTGTGAAGTCTGAGGTCTTCTGCCAGCGTTCAGTAGGTGTTCTGTAGGAGTTGTTCCACATGTAGATGTATTTCTAATGTATTTGTGGGGAGGAAGGTGATCTCCACATCTTACTCCTCCACCATCTTGAAGGTCTCCTCCCTTCTAGGAGTTTTATGGTTTCAAGTCTTAGATTTAAGGCTTTTATCTGGGACTTCCCTTGAGGTCCAGTGGTTAAGATTTCACACTTCCAATGCAGGGGCTGTGGGTTCGATCCCTGGTTGGGGAACTAGGATCCCACATGCAGTGGGACCCAAAACTAAAAAAAAAAGAAATCCTTTGATCTATTTCAAGTTAATTTTTGTGAGTGGTGTAAGATAGGACTCGTGGCTATATATACAAAGGAATTGAAAGCAGTGTCTGGAAGAGACATTTGCACACCCATGTTCACTGCAGCGTTTTTCATAATAGCCAAGATATGGAAGCAGCCTAAGTGCCCTCAACAGATAAACGGATAAAGAAGATATATATACATACAGTGGAATATTATTCATCCATGAGAAAAAGCATATCCTGCCATTTGCAACAACACAGATGGATCCTGAAGGCATTAGGTGCAGTGAGATAAGTCAGATAAAGATGAACACTGTACGATATTACTGATATATGAAATCTAAAAAAGCTGAACTTGCAAAAGCAGAGAGTAGAATGATGGTTACCAGGGGCTGGAGTGGGGGATTTGGAGAAGTGTTGTTTATGGGCACAAACTTGCAACTAGTAGATAAATAAGTTCTTGTGATCTAGAAAATTAGCATATTACAGCGTAACAAACACTGGCCTGATTTTTGGGAACCTGGCCTGGGCTGTAACTTTGGGTTTTTCTCTGTGGGTCACCATAGAGGACTTGAATAATCCTCCCTCCCTCTGAATCTCAGTGTCCTCTTCTGTATAACAAAGGGTAGAGTATCAAGCGTTGCAAGCATCCCATAGAGCATCTATATCATGTGATTTGGTGCTACCCTAGGTGTCTCTTGAGAAAATAAAAATTCATCCTTGTCAGTCAGGGAAGTCTTTCCATTGGAACATTTTAGTGGGTTTCTGTTTCTGCTGTTTGCCCTGCATTTAACAATAGTCCAAACCTCCTGAAATAAGTGAGAACTATGCTAACTTGGCCCACAAAGCCCCTTTCATTTGCTGTTTCTGTGTAAATTATCAGTGTTTATTCTCTTGCCCATCTTGCTGGTGTTACTTAAAAAATGGGTCCCCAAAGAAGGGTCCTGAAGTCTGAATATGGTGGCAGAACCCCTGAGACCTTAACTCAGTGAATCCCCTCATAGTCATTATTTAAGGAACAACCCTTCAACCATCTCTTGTGGCAGGAAGTCTTTCTCAATAGAAGGAAACACAGTCCTGCCATTCCCATGTGTACCCTGACGATGCCGCCTCCTTTCTTTTGCCTGCCTTCTTTTTCTTAATTTTTATTTTATATTGGAGTATAGTTGATTTACAATGTTGTATTAGTTTCAGGTGTACAACAAAGTGATTCAGTTATCCATACACATTTATCTATTCTTTTTCAAATTCTTTTCCCATTTAGGTTATTACAGAATATTAAGTACAGTTCCCTGTGTTATACAGTTGGTCCTTGTTGATTACCTATTTTATGTATAGTAGTGTGTACATGTCAATCCCAAACTCCCAATTTATCTTTCCCATACCTTTCCCCTTTGGTAACCATAAGTTTGTTTTCTATGTCTGCGAGTCTATTTCTGTTTTGTAAATAAGTTCACTTGAATAATTTTTTTTAGATTCCACATACAAGTTATATCATATGATATATGTCTTTCTCTGTCAGGCTTACTTCACTTAGCATGATAATCTCTAGGCCCATCCATGTTGCTGCAAATGGCATTATTTCATTCTTTTTATGGCTGAGTAGTATTCCATTGTATATATGTACCACATCTTCTTTATCCATTCATCTGGACATTTAGGTTGCTTCCATGTCCTGGCTATTGTAAATAGTGCTGTAATGAACATTCGGGTGCATGTATCTTTTCAAATGAGAGTTTTCATCTTTTCTGGATATATGCCCAGGAGTGGGATCGCTGGATCATATGGTAACCTTAAGGAACCTCCATACTGTTCTCCATAGTGGCTGCACCCTCGCCTTCCTTCTTAAAAATGACTGACTGTGCTTTCATTGCAGAGCTCCTCTGACAGGGAGTCCACCCTGACCATCCTCCAGATCCTCGGAGATCTGCTTTCCGTTGGTGAGTAAGCCATGCCCTCATCCCTTGTATGGTGGACATGGAGGCATGCAGCTGTGGTGTCTCCCAGGGACTTATGTAGCCTGGGGGTTTGCTCCAGCTCAAGTTTTCTGTGAGAGATCGAATCACCATGGGATGGTTGTACTTAGGGCTCTTCAGTCTTGTCACTCACCCTACAGTGATCCAAACTTAGGAGGGAATTAGACTCTTGGTGGTCATTCTATGATACTTCATTTCTGGGGCCAAGGACCTCCAGCCCTCAGCAATTCGACCTGTTGCCTCCCCTGCTTCCCTCATCGTGGCCCATTTAGAGAGCCAGATATTGGCAGCTCCCTTCATATGTCCAATGGAGACAGGAAGATGAGGCAGGAGCTGGACTTAGCAGAGTGGTCAGCCACTACATTTTCAGAGATAAGATGACAGAGATGACTATATTGGCATTAACTGAGTTAACTGGGGCACGCCTCTATTAGCTCATTTCCATGTGAGGGTCTTGGAAAACACAGCTTCTTGGACATTCCAACATTTACTCAGTTTTCACTTCTATGTAGCCAGTCACATTGCATTAGAAAGACGTATTATCACCAAACAGACAATACCAAAGTGAATGTCGCTCCAAAGCCACAAACCCTCAGATTACAGATTCAGGAGGAAGGGTCCACTCATACTGAGGTTTTTCCATAGGCTGTGCTGCTCTCCAATGGCAGGGTGACTTCCCTTCTTCTGTGCGAGGTACCCTCTGTAGGTGAAGACCACTTGTGCTCTGTGATAGTTCTGCCTTCAATTTGTCCAGTGGTGTCTGGAACTCTTAGAATGAAACCTTGGAGTTCTCCTTCTGAAATAGATACTGATTATTGCCCCTTTAGTAGAGGATGAAAAACCAGAGGGTCTTCTTTGCTAATAATCTCCCACCCTGGTGTCCACCTTTGTCCAAGTGCACAGAGAGTCACGTGGGTCCCCTTCCAAGTTGAAATGTAATCACTGCTTTTGAGCTTGTCGTGGGGCAAGATGTTTAAAACTATTCTTAGGTAGAAAGACCAATATACCTTACCCTAGCCCCAGACACTGTTCAAACTCCCTAGACATATGATTAGATGTTTGTTTCTCAAGGGATTATTCTGGTTGTTTCCATATTTACCACACATCTGTTACTGAAGGCCAGCACCAAATAATCATTAACACCATCCATGAAATTATTCCAGATAAGCTATCAAACCAAACCCTCTTGTAGATGATTCAAACCTATAGCTGAGGGGATACTGATCCCTCTTTAATTAAGTATATGATTATACATAAGCCTATATGCATATTTCTATACATGCAACACAAGTGCACACATACACTGAGACTTAATAGATTCTCAGGAAAGTAGATTTTAGGCTCCGCTTATTACAGCTGCTGCAAATTCTGAAATATTCCATTATTTCTCCATTTCACACCCCACCCCCACCCCACAACCCTGGCCCCTTACCTAATAGCACAACTTTACACAAGTTGCTTCAAGAACTCCACAGTTTTCGTTTCTGGGGTGAAATGAACCAATCCTTGCTCTGTCTCTAGCTGTGAGGTCTGCTTCCTGTTCCAAGGAAGTGAGGGTAGTTATTTGAGGCTCAGCGCTCCTCTGCTTTCCCCCTCAGGCACAGACCGGAGGATTTGCTACATGATCAGCAAGGGTGGTAGCGAAGCCCTTCTGCAGACCCTGGTGGACACAGCCAGGACGGCTTCTCCAGACTATGACATCCTCTTGCCCCTCTTCCGGCTGCTGGCCAAAGTTGGCCTACGAGGTACCCATACCCCTGGGACCCAAAGATGACTGAAAGGGCATCTGGGGATGTTATCATGAGAGCAATTTGGGAAGCTTTTGTGGGGGAGTACAGGGAGGAGCAGCAGGGAGGTATAGGCACCTTGGTGGTGATGGCAGGACCAGCCCCAGCCTCACCTGGAAGGTGAGGGACCAGGAGAAGTTTGTAGATGTCAGCAAATCCAAGGTACTTAGGTGCTTAGGAGAGGACCCAGAGCAGGCCTGGACTAATGGGGCATGAGGCATATGGGGGACAGAGGGGAGATACTCCAAGGAGGTTTTCAGTCACTTAAAAAATAAGTGGAACATTGCGCTTCCTTGGTGGCACAGTGGTTGAGAGTCCGCCTGCCGATGCAGGGGACACGGGTTCGTGCCCTGGTCCGGGAAGATCCCACATGCCACGGAGCGGCTGGGCCCATGAGCCATGGCCGCTGAGCCTGCACGTCTGGAGCCTGTGCTCCGCAACGGGAGAGGCCACAACAGTGAGAGGCCTGCGTACCGCAAAAAAAAATAATAAATAATAATAATAAATAAATAAATAAATAAATGGAACATTTCTACAAATAGCATCTTATATGGAGGTTCATTATGTAAATGCATTAATTTCTTAGGGCTGCCATAACGAATTACCACAAACTGGGTGGCTTAAAACAACAGAAGTTTATTTTCTCATAGTTCTGGAGGCTAAAAGTCTGAAATTAAGAGGTTAGCAAGATTGGTTCCTTCTGGAGGCTCTGAGGGAGAATCTCTTACATGTCTTTCTCCTAGATTCTGGTAATTTCCAGCATTCCTTGGTGTTTCTTGGCTTATAGACACATCACTCCAATTTCTGCATCCATCTTCACATGGCCTTCTACTCTTGGGTCTTTCTTTGTGTCGTCTCCTCTTATAAGGATGTTGGTCATTGGATTTAGGGCCCACCCAAATCTGTATGATCTTATCTTAAGTAATTAAGTCTGCAAAGACTCTATTTGCAAATATGATAACACTCTGAGGTTCCAGGCAGACATGAATTTTGGGGCACAGTTTTCAACTCACTACAATATGTCACATAGAAGTGGAGCTTCCTTGGTTGAAGAGAAGATGGGGGTCTAGAATTCTTTCCACTTATGCCACACATCCATTTCTCTTTCCTCAGAGAAGACTGAAACACCTCCCTACAACCCTAGGAATTTTTGGAGCACATTTTTTTTTTTTTTTTTTTTTTTTTGCTCTACGTGGGCCTCTCACTGTTGTGGCCTCTCCCGTTGCGGAGCACAGGCTTAGCACTTCACTTAGCATGATAATCTCTAGGCCCATCCATGTTGCTGCAAATGGCATTATTTCATTCTTTTTTATGGCTGAGTAGTATTCCATTGTATATAATGATTGAGACCCAGACATCAGCCAGCACCTGCATGAGCATGTTCCAGACAAAACCAGTAGAACCAATATTCACTGAATATTCAACAGATTTTTACTCTATGTCTCCCAGGGCTGTGCACTGTTCTGGACACTGGGAACATCATTGTCACAAAGACAGATAAGGGGCCTCCTCACATGGGACTTACATTCAAGTGGGGAAGGGCAGAAAGTAAATAATTAACTAGATAATAGCAGACAATGATAATTAACTAGATAATAACTGGAAGGAAAAGAAAAGGTGATGTTCCTCTAAGATGGTGTGGACAGAGAGAGGTGACATTTGAGCCCAAACTTGAAAGATAAGAAGAAGTCAGCAAAACAAAGAGTGGGCCAAGTGAACTCCAAAAAAAGACAGAAAAGACATGATATACACCCTGGTAGTAAATGGCAGAGGCTGGAACGTCAGATCTGGGTTTCAGGCCTGGCTTTCACATTTATTAGCAGTGTGACCTTGGGCAAGTTACCATTGGGCTCTCATCTACAAAATGGGTCTCAGTACATAATTCTTGGGTTGCTGTAAGGATTAAGCAAGGTTGTATGTTGCCTGCTTAGCATGTGGCACCAGAAGCTTGATGGACAAGAGTCATGTAGGTTTCATAGGAGAAAGAGAGATGAGTGATGCACCAGGGCAGTGATTTTCAAGTTATGGACCTTGATATTATTATTGTCATAATTACACCTTCTGCCATTAAAGATGGTAGTCCTTGATATTGACATTCAAGCTGTCAGGGGCTGACCTGAACAGAACAGAAATGAGATGGGCTGCTCATGAATGGAGCCAGATAGGTATCTTTCTTTTCTGATAAAGGAAATGAGTCATATGAGTTCAGTCACAATCTCTTTGCCGGTGTCTTTTGGTCCAGAGATAAATATTGGTAAACGAGGTTTAGGATGTTGTCTCTGTTTTCCTTATTTCCACCTGCTATGAATCTGGTAGTGATTGTATTCTTGCAAAAACAAACATGGTGATTTGGGCATTGCAGTTTGGAAAGGACACAAACAAATGTGACAGGTGGCACAGTCACAGATTATCCTAGTGGGAGCCAGGAGCATAGAATTAAAAAATACTTTTCCCTTTATTTTTTATGCTATTACTAATTATTAAATAATATTAATAATTAATAATTATTAAAATAATAATGACTAACCCACAACACTGAATATCAGGTTATTTGGATCAATAATTTAGAGAAATTTGGGGTGAAAATTTTATTTTCTGAAATTATGTTTTCATGTTTTATTATAAAGTTCTCTACCATATAGAAAGATGACCTCTTCTATACCTATCACTTAGATCTAACCATTGTTAACATTTTGCCATATTTCCTTAACCTATTTATTTTTATTTGAAATATTCTAAGGAAAATTAGAGTTAGCATTACTCCTAAATACTTTTGAGTGCATTTCTTTGAAAAGAGACGTTTTCCTATATAATCATAATACCATGGTCATAAATCTAACAAAATTAACAATGCATACATATTTATATTCATTCCAGTTTCTTCAAATGTTCCCAGCATGCCTTTTACAGACATGTTCAGAGAAGGATCCAATCAGGGTTCACACAATGCATTTGAATGTTATGTAACTTAAGTATCCTTACTTCTGGAACTGTCTTAAAGGAAGAAATTTATACCCAGCTAAACTGTAGCTCATGTTTGAGGACAATCAGAAACATTTTTACATATAGGGGTGCAAGTCATACAACCCACAAGACTTCATGTAAATATTACTTGAAGAATAATGGACCATAAGTATACCCTCGATTAGTTATTTTGAGTCATCTAGTTCCAGTGGGGACATACTTAGTAGCAGTTTCTACTAGACCCGAAAAGTCTCATTGGCCATGATAATCTTCTTCACTCCACCATCTTTGCCTTCCTCTCCCCCACACATTATACAGCCTTCAGAATTAATGTGAAACACAACTAAGTTGGATTGATCTGTGTTCACAGATAAAAAGTTTGGACAGAAGGCACTGGAATTGGAAGCACTTGATGTGACACTGATTCTGGCGAGGAAAAACCTGTCTCACAGCCAGAACCTCCTCCACTGTCTCTGGGCTCTGCGTGTCTTTGCCTTTAGTGGTAAGCAACTCAATTGTGGCTCTCTGGGGGTGGCTTCCAGATCTGGGCTGGGACACCTGGAAACCATTTGGGGGTGTGGTTGGAAGGAGGGCATGGGTGGAGGACAAATGTAGTCCCAACAAGATAAATAAACCAGGAGGAGCCTCATGTTCTAGAGACTGTAGAGGTGAGAAGTTATTTCTTCATCTCCTTCTCAGCCATGGAGAACTCTTGAGCCAGTGCTTGAAGTGAGAGGTCCATATCGTTTTCCCTTGGGAGCTAAAACATCTTAGCACTCTACATCTCTCTGTCAGTACTACGAGATGAAAAAGACCTGTGGCAGGGGAAGGCAGACTTTATTCAGTCCTTATATCCAAGGCACAGAGCAATGTGTTACAGCTGTCAAGAGTGACCCTCACATCACAAGTCTCTCCACTATGTCCCTGAAGTCACTCATTGCTCATGACATCCTTTACCAAAGTTTATCTCCCAGTGCTTCTCAACATAGTCTTTCAGGTAACTTGATATATCATAGCACATGGGTTGATGTTATTTGCCATCTCCTGATTTGGATTATTTCTGATAATCATAACCATCCTGTATGTAGACTCAGCATTTCATAACTAAGAAAAAAGACAGTGAAGCTTAGAAGAATGAAGAAATTGCTTGAGTTCATACAGATAAGTCATGAGGACTAAGTTTCTAACTGCAAAATTCATGTTTATTCCACTCTCCATACGGATACAGTTATTAATAGATTATATTCTGTACCACCTATTTCAGTGTAAAGAACACAGACCTTTATTGCTCCTTTCTAAGCCCCTTTCCTGCAGAACAAAAGTGACAACTATTTAGATGTAATACTCTCTAGAGAAAAGAACATGAGCTTAGAGCCGAGAAGATCTGGGCTTGACTCTGACTTCATTTCTTAAGAGTCATATGATGTGTGCACTTAACCTGTTTAACCTCAGCTTCTTCCTCTGTAAAATTACAGTTGTAATAAGAGCTCATAGACTTGGTGGTTGGGCTAAGTAAGATCATGTTCACGGGTAAGCTCGTCACATAATAGTTGCTAAGTAAGTGTTAGTTTTTCTTCTCCGCTCTAATCTTTTCCCTCAGTCCTTTGAAATAATAGGAATCATACACATAAGGGGAGTAAACAGGTGGTGACCTTTTTCCGTAACTATCCTCAGGACTAACAAAATAGTAGGGACATATTTCATTGGTTAACTCCATGAATAAGCATGGAAGACCCATCAAAAGAAAGTATTTCTAGGGAATAATGAGACAGATGCTTGACTCCATGATCACAGACAGAATCTCCACTCACACTCATGTATGTTGACTGGAAAATCAAAGAATATTTGAGAGAGGCTGAAAGAATCTGTCCAAACCCATCTCTAATAAAGGAAAATCTAAGTGAGAAGTTGTGGCTCTGTATAAAGGACAACTCTTATTAATGAGTAGGCAGAAGGTGTGTCACCCCCATTTGGAGCTTGCCAGCAGCACGAGATTTGAAGTATCTTCTTTTGGTTTCATAAAGAATAGTTAAGATGAATAACTTACTCTCATTATATACATTGATTGTAGAGATCTTGAAGAATTCCTTCAGCAGGGAGCTCTGAAAAATGCTGAGATTTGCCTGTGGGTATGAGGAGGTGGCCATGTGTCTCCTATTCTAAGACAACATTTATTGTATGAACTGTTTCATAAAATATTTAAAAAAATACGATCACTCTCTACACATTGACTTTACTGATGAGAGGCAAGCAGAGTTCATGAAGCCCATGGGTTGCTGTCGCTTTGGTGAATTGTTAGCTACTGTTGAATGTTCCAGCAAGTTTTCTAAACAGCTCCTATCTGCAGAAGGAATTGGCTGGAACCATAATGGGTCTGTGACAGCCAGCGAACCCTTCGGCAGCTCTCAGATGGCCAGTGAGGTTGCTTATAGAGCTGCCAGAGGTCTAACCTTGGGCAGGCCTCCAGCATGGAAGAACTTAGCGAGGACTTTTTATTGTTATCCTCTTTCAGTTCCAAGTCTGAAGTCTCCCATGCTAGAATTCATGCTCTTAAAACTATTTCCTCCCTAACTCTACTTAATACTAGAATTTTGCTGAATTATTTGCCAGGAGTTTACTCCAGCATGTTTTCCCAATTTAGAAGTAAGGACTGAGTTAGTAGCCATGGGAAGGGAAGATTGATGGGCAGGACTAGGATGCCAAACTCTTGAATTTTGATCCATTCAATGACTGCCTGTACTAGCCTCAGGAGGGACGAATGCATAGAGGATATTCCAGGAACACGCACTCCTGGTGATAACTAAGACATCAGCCTCAGTCTCTCTCTGGTGGACTGTACTGAGCTGAACTATATTAGAGACTCCAGTTTTCCATTTTTCCCCCTTTCCTGAGGCTTGGAGCAAGCCAGTATAAGCCTCCCTTGTTTTTATCTCTTTGCTTCTCCCTGACCCCCTTGTTTCCACTCGTATTTCCTGGAACAAAGCTGGCCCAAAGCACAAGGCATTCATAGGTCTCTGTTTTACTACAACAGTACAGTGGAGGAAAGGAAAAAGAGTCACACCTTGGAATATAACTTTCTTTCCTTCTCCCACTGAAAGTTTTGCCTTGGGCCAAGATTCCATTCTATATCCTGGGGGTTCCTCTTATTTTTGACGTGATCAGAGCTCTTCCTAAAGTGCGCTGAGTGGAGTGAGGTGCTGGGAATATTGCAGAGTGGCTGGGGCCTCATCGGAGATGAGAGGTTTTGTATCCAAAGTACTCACCTGAAGCCACCAGGATGACCAGCTACCCCTTTCGGTCTCTTTCTATTATTCAGATCTATCACTCTGTTTTTATAGCCATCCAATTGGGCAAAAAGGCAAAAATTTCTGGTAGTTACCTCTGAGCAGGACCAACTGATTCTTCCTTTGCCATTCTAATGGATAGAGGTATAGTCAAGCCTTAGCCTTTTAATGATGGGCGATCCGAGTGCAAAAGTTGTAGGGGAACTTGGAACCGGGGTGGAACAAAAAGGGCACTATCTTCTTTATTAGGTTGCTTCTTAAAGTTTTAAAGAAGTCAATCCAAGTTGGACTGAAACTTATCCCATCCACTTACGACTTTTCTTCATTGTTAAGTCTCCAAACAGCAAAATACGTCTAAGAAAGTGTTTTTTAAGATACTGGCTCTGTGTGTGTGTGTGTGCGCACATGTATGTGTGCATGCATGTATGTATCATATAGGAAGTCGGTGGTGGGTGAAACAGCTTGAACTTAAGTAGTTGCCAGAAACCCAAAGATCTGCTTACAGAAAAAATCTGCTCGGCAATTGCCTTGGCTATTCTGATTGACTATACAAAGGAGTAGGGCAATGGGCCACCAGAAAATGAAAAACAGAATTTCATGGCTTGGGACCCTTTTGAGAAAGAGATAGTGTGGGAAGATAATGTGTGCTTTTCAGATGATCTTTAACTTCCAAGTCAGGGATAAAAGACCATAGAGTTTCTCTGCTTTTAAGTTGCCTTTGGTAAGAAAAGTGATGGACCTCCCCTATCTTTTAGGCTCATTCTGTAATGCTGAAAATTACGCTTGGTTCAGATGGGTCAATAACTAGAGTGCTTTTGTCTTTCTCAGTCACCACAGGAGCCATGCTGGGAATTAATGGAGCGATGGAACTGCTTCTCAAGGTCATCACCCCTTATACCCAGAAGCGCACCCGAGTAATCAGGTACAGAGCAATTTTTAGTACTTTTGCCTTCTTTGCAGTAGATACAGATATGGGAATGGTCTCAGAGATATTCGCTTGGTGCTTCCAGTTCACTTAGCAATGACTTCCCCCTTGTAGATATGGTACTATGATTTTATCCTGTCTCAACTCGCATCCCTCCCCACCCATGCATCATTTCCTCGGATTGTCACAACAACCTGAATGGATATATCATCTTCATTTTCAGATGAGGGAACTCAGATGTGTAGAGAGTCTTATCCAAGGTCACAATGCTAGGAAAAGGCAGAGTTGGGATTTGAATCCAGCCAGATCTGTCTGACTCAAAGGCCCTTGTTTTTTGCGTGAAGCCTTCAGGTATCTCTTTTAATCACAGACTCTACCATAGTGAGTACAGCCCTTAAAAGACAGTCCAGACATGATAGGGAAAGGTGATGCTCTCAGGGTTCCTAAATTTCTGATATGAAATTCTGATTGTGTGCTGGTTTTGAGATGTGTTTTTATGATTGGAAAGTGAAACTCAGCCTATTCTCCCTGGCCCTGCCTCCTGGAGTGGAGTGAATTGAATCTCAAACTTAAAAAAAGGGAGATGGTTAAAGACGCAAGCTTCAGAGATATTTGGAACCAATAAGATCCATCATTTATGGGAGTGACTCAGCGAGGACCTTGAAAGAATATTAGAAAAAATTCAGCCAGTTTCCAAGATACATGGGGTCATTTGGCAAAGTAGCATTTCCATGACCAGCCATGAGATTTTCCGCATCCCAGCATCAGTCGTCGGCTCATCTTCCACCTGATTATTTTTCTCTTGGGTCACCACAGTAATGCCATTATCATCCATTCTCACCTGCAGCTCTCTACACCAGCATTTCCTAGAGTGATAAACATTATATCTTGGTAAAAAAAAAAATTTCTCATCAAATATATTGAGAAGTACTGGGTTAAACAAAGTTAGGTATATTTCTTTAGTGTAAGACTTCTCAAAGCCTTCATAAAGCCAACACACATTCAGAATATTCAAGATGCGTATGTAGTATATACCCTTTTCCAAAACTAATTTGGTTAGGGAACTACTTTTGTTTGCAGACCACCTTTTTTTTGGGAGTCAGTGTTGCATGTGCCTCATTTGAGAAATCTCTTCTCTGAAGTGCAAATGTATTGCAAAATGGGATTCAACGAAATTCTGTCAAGGGATCCTCATTTAGTTAAGTATAAAACTTCAGAGTCACAAGCTCAGTGACCAAAAAAATTAACTTTCTTGGTTTTTCTGTATTTTATTTTATATTTTATTTTATTTATTTTATATTATATTTTATTTCCCTCTTAAACTTCCATTATTCAATTTGAATATGTTTGATTTGGATATTTCAGTTTTTATCATGGTGTGTTGGCCTTTGCTGCTGACATATGCAGTCTTAACATGTCCTTTGATCAGCAATCCATGAGCCATATCTTTTTGCCTTACTCACCAGGACTCTTCTAATCTGCTGTTGTCTCCATGTATCTCTTTGGCAGCTCAGGAATGTTTGGTTTCTTACCCTACATCATGTGAAAATCTAGTGATGTCTCCTGGGCCCATCCACATACCAGTATCATACAGTACTCACTCGGGTACATGTTGTTTGGAGAGCTCCTCTAGGCAAGCCCTTCCCAGCTTACCTTGGCACTAGGCCCTTCCCTTCTGGGATCCTGATAGCTTTTATGGTCTTCCCTATTCAGATTGAGCTAGGGAGAGTAAGCAACAAAGCACAGAAGCCCCCTTCTCAGAGACTCATGCTAGTTGCCATCTCTATTGCTTTTTTTCTCCTGGAAAGTAACCCCAGGGATAAACAGGGGTGGATGTTTCTGATGACAAAATGACTTTTCAGGGACCTCGGGCATATTTCTGCATTTCTGGTCTGTTCTGTAAAAGTTAGACAAGATGAGTCCCCTTCTTGATCCAAATGCCAAATTAAAACCAAACCTCCATAGAGGAGAGGCTTTTCCACCAATCATTTTGATAAAGCTGTCATTGCCGTGGCATTTATTATGTGCACTGCCCCATGCTAAGCTCTTAGCATGCATTATCTCATTTGATCCTCTCCTCTCTTCTGCGAGGCAGGTGCTATTGCTCTCCCCAATTTTACAGGGAAAAAAAAAATTGAAGCTGAAAGAAGTTAAGTAACATGCTGGGATTTAAGTGAAAGAGCTGGAATTTAAACCCTGTCTGATACATGAGCCTTAGCTCTTAAACCACCACCGGAGTATCTTACACAGTCTATTTCCAGCATTTGATTTCTAAACCACCATATATAAGGCAATCACAAGCGGTTAAACTTTGTTTAAATTTCTGTTACCATCTAAACGCACATACTCATGGACCAATTTGCTCAATGATAGAGGGAGTCTTTCTCCTCCATCGTATGGCTCTTTTCTCTCAAAGGCGAAATAAATGTCTGTTCCCTCTGCTTTTGAATTCTTTCTCAAAGCTGCCTTGTTTTCTGCCTTACCCTCAGCCTCCAGCAGCAAGACAAGAGCAAAGGTGCTAAAATCAGAAGACCTGCCTTGTTGCCCTCTTTCTAGCTGATTCCTTGGCGAGTCATTTATCCTTTCTTAACTAAACTGTTACATTTCTCAGAGTGGGAATATCAAGTCCTACCTCTTAGGTTTGTTGGGGGCATTAAGAAATATTGTGCCAAAAATCTTGGAAGCTTTGATGTGCTTTAATTATTGTTCCTCATTATGAATATAAATGCTATTGGGTACTTGGCTGCCTGCTTCAGATCTGGCAGCAAAGCTAGAGGCGAACATGCAGATGAGAAATTTCTGCCACTACTCACCTTCTCACATGAACTCCATTTCCCAAATAGAAACTAAGTTGTACCCCAATGAGTTCTACTCAACTCCACTTGGATGCCAGAACCTGTGGGTTTGAAGGGGTCTTTCAGGGATGAAGTAACATGTCAGGGGACGTGAATAGCTTTACTGAGTGTCAGCCTCCAAATGCTAGCAAGCCCCGGGAGAGTTATTCTTGGATGCCTCTGTAGGAACAGATGCCCAGCGTTGTGTCACTATGACTCCTCCCTGCCCTGGAGATTAAACCTGCCCTATTTCTCTAGCACAAACCTAAAATTAGTTATGCAGCTGTCCTCCAATAAAACCTTGTCTCCAGATAGTATTCAGGGCAAGATTTATGTCAGAGAAACAAACCGCACACCTTCTAGAGACAAGGGGCATGCAGAGCAATGTCACTCACCCTCTGTGGCCTTGTGCCAGCCCTCACTCTCAGGGGAGGTGGCTATTCCAAGCCTTCCTCACTTCCCAAATACCCACCGTGCTGGCAGAGTCTTACTGTCATAGATTTGGGTCGGCTTGCACCTGTTCCTTCATGACCATTGCTTTAGTCTGAGCAGTTTTCTTCAGACCTAGACAGCTACTATAGCCCTCCCACTGGTATTTCGTGACTTCAAAGCAATCAAGACTGTGTCCCTATCTCCATCTCCATGCTTCCCTTTTAGTCCTCCTCTCATCTTTCTTTCTAGCCAGCTACCCCTGCACCTGGGATGCTCTGTCCTGTTCCAGATCTTTCCTCACGTGCTTCCCTCCCTCTGGACGGGCAGTCCTGCCTTATTGAATGGCAGAAGGTGCCCCCATTCTTCAGACCCCACCTTATGGTGCCTGCTCCACCTCACCAGACAAAAGGAATTTCCCCTCGTCCAGCACTTTGTTCATATTTTCCTGTAATATATATCAAATTTGACTCTGTACCATGTTGGCGTGTGTGTCTTCTCTCCCATATAAATTCTAAACCTCCTAAAGGTAGAAGTCAAATTATATTTATCTTGCTGTTATCCATTGGTCCTACCCAAGTTCTGGGACCATGGTAGGCTCTTAATTCAATTCAAAAGAAATTCTTCAATTAAAAAAGTTTTATATTTTGTGAATAACCTATCTAATGATGAATAAAAGCCAACATTTACTGAGTGGGTGCTACAGTAGGCACTTCATATTTATTATCTTATTATTCCTTGGTACCAAGCCAACTTCACATTTGAGGTTCTATCATGTCTAAACATGTCTAGGAAATGAAGTAGCTGGTCTACCCAGAACTCTCTTGCATGAGGGACTGAGGTGCCTTGCGGGAGGGGACTCATTCTAGAGAATGAGAAGCAGCAACCATCAGCTTGAAAGAGAACAAAGTCTCACTGGACGGGGTCTTTTGTCTCTTACTTAGAGTTGTCGGGGGAAACTGAAATTGGCAGAAGAGAAAGATCTGCGTTTGAGGGGCTGTGACGGGCAGCATTCACAGTCAGATTTTGCTTCCTATTTGAAGCAGAGCTAGGCCTCCAGTATTTGGTTTGATAATCCATTCGGCGGGAATTTATGGGGCTTTAGAATTTATGGGGGAGCTTTTTATAGACTCAGGGAGGGAGAAATGACACAGGGCCAGGGTGAGCTAGCTCTTGGTAGCTTGCTCTACTGTGAACAAGTTTGTTTATCTGCACCAAAGCTGTCTTTGAGCTTTCCAAATTCACTAAGTAGAAGAATTTTTTTGAGGCAAAGATGAATTGCTTGTCTGTGACTGACTCATCTTGTGACCTTAGAAGAGTCTGTGTTTGTTCCATGTCTCAACACCTTCTGTACCTTTGTGCCCTCATTTCCAGTGTGGACCTAAGGGTCTTGGTAAAAATAATGACAATTTCCACTGTCTGTCCACATAACTATTTCCAAAGCATGGCCACATTTTCACATGGTAATAGTTAACCCAACCTTTGAAGCTGAATTAGCAGCTGTTATCATTGGTTTATTGCCCAGGACTTTAAACTCTGTTGGCCTCTCTTGCCTCAGAAACATCAGAGTCAATCAGAAACGGGTTGAGTCTTCCTAGCAGAGGTTGGAGCTTGAGCTCCATTGTATTCCCTGACCATTGCACCGTCCTTTGAGAAAGGGAACTCAGGACATCCGTGAGCTGAGATGGTTCCTTCATCCTTCACTTACAGTTTCTCTGGAGCTTTCCCAAGAAGACAGGAGGTCAGGAAATGTGTTGTTCAGGACCTTGCTGGTCTAACCCTCACAGAAGACAGCATTTCCAGTATTCACACCCCTTCAGTGTCCTCTCAGGCTTTCAGCAGGGTTCTCATGCTGTGAGTTATACTCATCAGGCTCAGGAGTTCCTGGGCGCCTGGGTTTCTTTGAGGTCATGGTGTTCAGAGGCTGTGTGCTTTACCTGGGCTCAAACACTTCGACAAGAGGAGAAGAGGGATGTGTTGGGTCTTTCGCAAGCCTCATAAGCAAATTCTTCAGCTTAGTCTCTTGTTGTCTGTGCGTAGAATAGTTTTAAGTGATCTTCTCCCTTCAAAGTCCTGATCTCAGGGCATCTCTGGCATTTGAGCTTTGCCTGAGTTCAGGATTACTAGGCCTTGCTTCGTTGACAGCTCTTTATGGTGATTTCATCTTCAGTTTGTAAGCTCTAAAATATGTCCTGCACCTCCTTTCCCTTCCCCAAAAATCCCTACTTTTTTTTTTCAGAGCCAGGCCCTCTGGGCTTTCTCCGACCATCATACCATTCCACTTTTTGGATGAGTGCAGACTCAACCAAAGCTAATGCGTTCCCTGAGCTCATGAGCTATTGGGTGACTCAGCTACTTTGTCACTGAGACAAAGAAGCAAAATCTCCTGTTTTTCAAAATAGCTACTGAATTTCTCCCTGGGTGTTCATTTTCCCCTTCCCCTCCCATTAATGGCTCTGTGAATTTTGCTGCTCTCTGTTCAATATAATTAGACTCTGTGGTCTCCAGAGCAAGGGCTCACATTGGGGTTTCAGAAACCGTGTGCCCCCGATCACTTGGACTCAGATACCTTGGAACAGGAACAAAAAAATTCCACCCCAGCCCTACAAGTGCTTTTATTGGGAGTGAGCAGCACAGGCTCAACTTACTGACAGAGTGATTAGTGCGTTTGCCACCTGACTCCAAGCCTGTAGCTGATGGTGGGATGAATAGTTTCCTACATATATTAAACCTTGGCGACTAGGTTTGTTGGTTTAAATCCCTCTCATCTTTTTTGGGAAGCCAGTAATCTCTCCCTGATTAGGGCCAGTCATAGATATTCAAGTCATAGGATCTAAAGTTGGAAGGTCCTTAAGGATCTGCTGGTCCAGCTCCTTCATTTTAAGATGAGGTGACTGAAACTGAGAGATTGAACTAAGCCTTCTAACCTAATTTCAAGACACTATTCATTTCTCTAAGATGCTCTACTGTATAATGAAAATCCAACTTCCCTTGAAGTAGGATTTTTAACATTTATTTGACAACATTGTAAGTGTCTGTCTTGGTGCTAGGCACGGGGGTTTGAAAACAGCAGAAGGTGGACCCTGTCTTTCAAGTTGGTGACAGTCTGTGGCAACAATAACAGTGCAGTGTGGGAGGAACTTTCTGACCCAGTGTTGGGCTTATGAAATGGACTGACTTCCTCTTCTGTGGAAAGGTCCTCATCATGCCTTTATCTGGAAATGCCCTTAGAGCTGAGTCAGAAGGGCTTCTGTTGTGGGCCCCGTTCCTTAGGAGGCCCAGGACTTTAGAGAGCCTTCCTGGAAATGTGTAAAGTACTCCTTTAGGCCTGAGATGGGCTTCGGTTGGCAGTGTATCAACAGGACTCCAGTCTGTTCCTCCCCCTTCAGGGTGCTCTCTGATGTCCTAACACCTCAGTGAGGTGGACTGGATACCTTGAGGAGGAGAAGCTCTGGAACACATGCATATGGGGCTGTCCTGAGACTCCATGACCAGTCCTCGATTCAAGGGGTATGATCTGGCAAGGAGATCACTCTTGCGATCTGGTGCGGTATTTTGTCCTCAGCATGACATGAGATGGGGCAGACGGAATGGTGCTGACATGCTGATTTTGAGTGCATCCAGTTGTTTGTATAGACAGGGTCTCCAAAACAAAACAAAACTAAACTAAACTAAACTAAACTTGGGCCTGCATACCCTAGGACAGTCATACGTGCCCTGCTTTGCCCTGGCGAGGGTTCTCTACAGAAACTCCATTCCCATCTTTATCTGCTGAAGCCAGTTCTGCCCATATCTCTTCATGGATTTGCCTCCATTTCCCCTCTGTAGACTGGAGGCAGGCTCTTAAGAATTTTCACTTTCCGTAGAAATTAATCTTACAGCCCAACCTGACTCAGCAAGGAGCATTTGCAAAGAAGTTTGTATCTTCCTGTAAATCATGCCCTCTTCACAATACAGTAACTGCCCATAAATATATGGGTGAGGGGATTTGAAGAACCAGGGGGAGGTACAGAAAGACCTGTATCAGTAAAAACTCTTATGACCTTCACCCTTTGCTTTGAGGGAAGACATGCTTCTAATAGACCATTACCAAATTCTTCAGGGGTTGATTCCACACTCAGATAGTACAAATTATAAAGCACATGGGTGAAGGAAACTCACTCTGCTTTTCCTATGGGGCTGTGAGTGGGTGCTGTGTCTGGGGATGTGTTTAATTAGCAGAGATAAGCCAGCTCAATTAGTTGGAAAGGAAAGGGTCAAAAGGAAGCCATTAAGCAGATGTATTATCATCTAAAGCTAGCTTCTTTAAAGAATTTAGACAGAGATGCAGGATGGGAACAGATTGGAGGCTTTCTGTCTAAGTTCAATTATAGCACTATTTTAATATTAGATTGCAAGTGATTGTTAATTATATTTAAAAGAGCCAATGAGGGAGCTTCAAGATGGCAGAGGAGTAAGATGTGGAGATCACCTTCCTCCCCACAAACAAACACATCAGAGATACATCTACATGTGGAACAACTCCTACAGAACACCTACTGAATGCTGGCAGAAGACCTCAGACCTCCCCAAAGGAAAGAAACTCCCTACATACCTGGGTAGGGCAAAAGAAAAAAGAAAAAACAGAGACAAAAGAATAGGGATGGGACCTGCACCAGTGGGAGGGAGCTGTGAAGGAGGAAAGGTTTCCACACACTAGAAAGCCCCTTCGTGGGCGGAGACTGCGGGTGGCGGGCGGCGGGGGGAAGCTTCGGAGCCACAGAGGAGAGCGCAGCAATAGGGGTGCGGAGGGCAAAGCGGAGAGATTCCCGCACAGAGGATCGGTGCCGATCGGCACTCACCACCCGGAGAGGCTTGTCTGCTCACCCGCCGGGGCGGGCGGGGCTGGGAGCTGAGGCTTGGGCTTCGGTCAGAGCGCAGGGAGAGGACTGGGGTTGGCGGCGTGAACACAGCCTGAAGGGATTAGTGCGCCACAGCTAGCCGGGAGGGAGTCCCGGAAAAGGTCTGGAGCTGCCGAAGAGGCGAGAGACTTTTTCTTGCCTCTGTGTTTCCTGGTGCACGAGGAGAAGGGATTAAGAGTGCCGCTTAAAGGAGCTCCAGAGACGGGCGTGAGCCGTGGCTATCAGTGCGGACCCCAGAGATGGGCATGAGACACTAAGGCCGCTGTTGCCACCACCAAGAAGCCTGTGCGCGAGCACAGGTCACTATCCCCACCTCCCCTCCAGGGAGCCTGTGCAGTCCACCACTGCCAGAGTCCCGGGATCCAGGGACGACTTCTCCGGGAGAACGCACAGCACGCCTCAGGCTGTTGCAACATCATGCTGGCCTCTGCTGCCGCAGGCTGCCCCCCATCCATACCCCTCCCTGCCCCCGGCCTGAGTGAGCCAGAGCCCCTGAATCAGCTGCTGCTTTAACCCCATCCTGTGTGAGCAAAGAACAGATGCCCTCAGGCAACCCACACATAGAGGTGGATTCAAATCCAAAGCTGAACCCCAAGAGCTGTGCAAACAAAGACGAGAAAGGGAAATCTCTCCCAGCAGCCTCAGGAGCATTAAGTCTCCACAGTCAACTTGATGTGCCCTGCATCTGTGGAATACCTGAAGAGACAACGAATCATCCCAAATTGAGGAGGTGGACTTTGGGAGCAACGATATGCATATTTTTTCCCTTTTTCTCTTTTTGTGAGTGTGTATGTGTATGCTTCTGTGTGTGATTTTGTCTGTATAGCTTTGCTTTTATCATTTTTCCTAGGGTTCTGTCCTTTTTTTTTTTTTTTAGTATAGTTTTTAGCTCTTGTTATCATTGGTGGACTTGTTTTTTGGTTTGGTTGCTCTCTTCTTTCTTTTTTTCTAATAAAATTTTTTTTAATAATTTTTTATTTTATATTTTAATAACTTTATTTTATTTTATTTTATCTTCTTTCTTTCCTTTTCTTTCTTTCTTTCTTTCTTTCATTCTTCCCTTTCTTTCTCTTTCTTTCCTTCCTCCCTCCCTCCCTCCCTCCCTCCTCCCTTCCTTCCTTCCTTCCTTCCTTCCTTCCTTCCTTCCTTCCTTCCTTCCTTCCTTTCTTTCTTTCTTTCTTTCTTTTCTTTTCTTTTCTTTTCTTTTCTTTTCTTTTCTTTTCTTTTCTTTTCTTTCTTTCCTTTTTTTCTCCCTTTTATTCTGAGCCATGTGGTGACAGGCTCTTGGTGCTCCAGCCAGGATTCAGGGCTGTGCCTTTGAGGTGGGAGAGCCCAGTTCAGGACACTGGTCCACAAGAGACCTCCCAGCTCCACGTAATATCTGATGGGGAAAATCTCCCAGAGATCTCCATCTCAACAACAGCACCCAGCTTCACTCAACAACCAGCAAGCTACAGCGCTGGACACCCTATGCCAAACAACAAACAAGACAGGAACACAACCCCATCTATTAGCAAAGAGGCTGCCTAAAATCATAATAAGGCCACAAACACCCCAGAACACACCACCAGATGTGGACCTGTCCAGCAGAAAGACAAGATCCAGTCTCATCCACCAAAACACAGGCATTAGTCCCCTCCACCAGGAAGCCTACACAACCCACTGAACCAACCTCAGACACTGGGGACAGACACCAAAAACAACAGAAACTACGAACCTGCAGCCTGCAGAAAGGAGACCCTAAAAACAGTAATTTAAGCAAAATGAGAAGACAGAGCAACACACAGAAGATGAAGGAGCAAGGCAAAAACCCACCAGACCTAACAAATGAAGAGGAAATAGGCAGTCTACCTGAAAAAGAATTCAGAATAATGATAATAAAGATGATCCAAAATCTTGGAAACAGAATGGAGAAAATACAAGAAACGTTTAACAAGGATCTAGAAGAACTAAAGAGCAAACAAACAGGGATGAACAACACAATAAATGAAATTAAAAATTCTCGGGCTTCCTTGGTGGTGCAGTGGTTAAGAATCCGTCTGCCAGTGCAGGGGACACAGTTTCAAGCCCTTGTCTGGGAAGATCCCATGTGCCGCAGAGCAACTAAGCTGGTGCACCACAACTACTGAGTCTGCACTCGGGAGCCTGTGAGCCACAACTGCTGAAGCTCACGTGCCACAACTAATGAAGCCCAGGTGCCTAGAGCCTGTGCCCTGCAACAAGAGAAGCCACTGCAATGAGAAGCCCACACACCACAACAAAGAGTAGCCCCCACTCGCCACAACTAGAGAAAGCCCACGCACAGCAAAGAAGACCCAGCAGAGCCAAAAATAAATTAATTAATTTAAAATTTTTTTCTAAAAGGGATCAATAGCAGAATAACTGAGGCAGAAGAACGGATAAGGGAACTGGAAGGTAAAATAGTGTAAATAACAACTGCAGAGCAGAATAAAGAAAAAAGAATGAAAAGGATTGAGGACAGTCTCAGAGACCTCTGGGACAACATTAAAGGCACCAACATTCGAATTATAGGGGTCCCAGAAGAAGAAGAGAAAAACAAAGGGACTGAGAAACTATTTGAAGAGATTATAGCTGAAAATTTCCCTAACATGGGAAAGGAAATAGTTAATCAAGTCCAGGAAGCACAGAGAGTCCCATACAGGATAAATTCAAGGAGAAACACGCAAAGACACAATTAATCAAACTATCAAAAATTAAATACAAAGAAAAAATATTAAAAGCATCAAGGGAAAAACAACAAATAACACACAAAGGAAGCCCCATAAGGTTAACAGCTGATCTTTCAGCAGAAACTCTGAAAGCCAGAAGGGAGTGGCAGGATATATTTAAAGTGATGAAGGAGAAAAACCTTAAACCAAGATTACTCTACCCAGCAAGGATCTCATTCAGATTTCCAGAGAAACTGAAACCTTTACAGACAAGCAAAAGTTAAGAGAATTCAGCACAATGAAACCAGCTTTACAACAAATGCTAAAGGAACTTCTCTAGGCAAGAAACACAAGGGAAGGAAAAGACCTACAATAACAAACCCAAAACAATTAAGAAGATGGTAATAGGAACATGCATATCGATAATTACCTTAAATGTAAATGGATAAAACGCCCAAACCAAAAGACATAGACTGGCTGAATGGATACAAAAACAAGACTGGTATATATGCTGTCTACAAGAGACTCACCTCAGACCTAGAGACACATACAGACTGAAAGTGAGGGGATGGAAAAAGATATTCCATGCAAATGGAAATCAAACGAAAGCTGGAGTAGCAATTCTCAAACCAGACAAAATAGACTTTAAAACAAAGACTATTACAAGAGACAAAGAAGGACACTACATAATGATCAAGGAATTGATCCAAGAAGAAGATATAACAGTTGTAAATATTTATGGACCCAACATAGGAGCATCTCAATACATAAGGCAAATACTAACAGCCATAAGAGGGGAAATCATTAGTAACACAGTCATACTAGAGGACTTTAACACCCCACTTTCACCAATGGGCAGATAATCCAAAATGAAAATAAATAAGGAAACACAAGCTTTAAATGGTACATTAAACATGATGGACTTAATTAATATTTATAGGACATTCCATACAAAAACAACAGAATACATTCTTCTCAAGTGCTAATAGAACATTCTCCAGGATAGATCATATCATGGGTCACAAATCAAGCCTTGGTAAGTCTAAGAAAACTGAAATTGTATCAGGTATCTTTTCTGACCACAATGATATGAGAATAGATAATCAATTATAGGAAAAATCTGTAAAAAATACAAACACATGGAGGCTAAAAAATACTATTTAATAACCAAGAGATCACTGAATACATCAAAGAGGAAATCAAAAAACACCTAGAAACAAATGACAGTGAAAACACGATGATCCAAAACCTATAGGATGCAGCAAAGGCAGTTCTAAGAGGGAAGTTTATAGCAATAAAATCCTACCTTAAGAAACAAGAAACATCTCAAATAAACAACCTAACCTTACACCTAAAGCAATTAGAGAAAGAAGAACAAAAACCCCCAAAGTTAGCAGAAGGAAGGAAATCATAAATATCAGATCAAAAATAAATGAAAAAGAAATGAAGAAAACAATAGCAAAGATCAATAAAACTAAAAGCTGGTTCTTTGAGAATATGTACAAAATTGATAAACCATTAGCCAGACTCACCAAGAAAAAAAGAAGACTCAAATCAATAGAATTAGAAATGAAAAAGGAGAAGTAACAACTGACACTGCAGAAATACAAAGGATCATGAGAGATTACTACAAGCAACTCTATGCCAATAAAATGGACAACCTGGAAGAAATGGACAAATTCTTAGAAATGCACAACCTGCCAAGACTGAACCAGAAAGAAATAGAAAATATGAACATACCAATCGCAAGCACTGAAATTGAAAGTGTGATTAAAAATCTTCCACAAACAAAAGCCCAGGACCAGATGGCTTCACAGGCGAATTCTATCAAATACTTAAAGAAGTGTTAACACCTATCCTTCTCAAGCTCTTCCAAAATATAGCAGAGGGAGGAACACTCCCAAACTCATTCTACGAGGCTACCATCACCCTGATACCAAAACCAGACAAAGATGTCACAAAGAAAGAAAACTACAGGCCAATATCAATGATGAACATAGATGCAAAATTCCTCAACAAATTACTAGCAAACAGAATCCAACAGCACATTAAAAGGATCATACACCATGATCAAGTGGGGTTTATCCCAGGAATGCAAGTATTCTTCAATATATGCAAACCAATCAATGTGGTACACCATATTAACAGTTGAAGGAGGAAAACTATATGATCATCTTAATAGATGCAGAGAAAGCTTTTAACAAAATTCAACACCCATTTATGATAAAAACCCTCCAGAAACTAGGCAGAGAGGGAACTTTCCTCAAGATAATAAAGGCCATATATGACAAACCCACAGCCAACATTGTCCTTAATGGTGAAAAGCGGAAACCATTTTCACTAAGGTCAGGAACAATACACTCTCACCACTCTTACTCAACTTAGTTTTGGAAGTTTTAGCCAGAGCAATCAGAGAAGAAAAAGAAATAAAAGGAATCCAAATCAGAAAAGAAGAAGTAAAGCTGTCACTGTGTGTAGATGACATGATACTACACATAGAGAATCCTAAAGATGCTACCAGAAAACTACTAGAGCTAATTAATGAATATGGTAAAGTAGCAGGATAAAAAATTAGTGCACAGAAATCTCTTGAATTCCTATACACTAATGATGAAAAATCTGAAAGTGAATTTAAGAAGACACTGCCATTTACCATTGCAACAAAAAGAATAACATATCTAGGAATAAACCTATGTAATGAGACAAGAGATCTCTATGCAGAAAATTAAAATACACTGATAAAAGAAATTAAAAATGATACAAATAGATGGAGAGATATACCATGTTGCTGGATTGGAAGAATCAACATTGGGAAAATGACTATAGTACCCAAAGCAATCTACAGATTCAATGCAATCCCTATCAAACTACCACTGGCATATTTCACAAGCACTGAAATTGAAATCGTATCAGGTATGTTTTCTGACCACAATGCTATGAGAACTAGAACAAAAAATTTCATAATTTGTATGGAAACACAAAAGACCCTGTGTAGCTAAATCAATCTTGAGAAAGAAAAGCGGAGCTGGAGGAATCAGGCTTCCTGACTTCAGACTATACTACAAAGCTACAGTAATCAAGACAGTATGGTACTGGCACAAAAACAGAAATATAGATCAATGGAACAGGATAGAAAGCCCAGAAATAAACCCACGCACATATGGTCCCCTATTTTTGTTAAAGGAGGCAAGAATATAGAATGGAGAAAAGACAACCTCTTCAATAAGTGGTGCTGGGAAAACTGGAGAGCTACATGTAAAAGAATGAATTAGAACACTCCCTAACACCATACAAAAAAATAAACTCAAGATGGATTAAAGACCTAAATGTAAGGCCAGACACTATCAAACTCTTAGAGGAAAACATAGGCAGAACACTCTATGACATAAACCACAGCAAGATCCCTTTTGACCCTTTAGAGAAATGGAAATAAAAACAAAAATAAACAAATGGGACCTAATGAACCTTAAGAGCTTTGCACAGCAAAGGAAACCATAAACAAGACCAAAAGACAACCCTCAGAATGGTAGAAAATATTTGCAAATGAAGCAACTGACAAAGGATTAATCTCCAAAATTTACAAGCAGCTCATGCAGCTCAATATCAAAAAAACAAACAAGCCAATCCACAAATGGGCAGAAGACCTAAATAGACATTTCTCCAAAGAAGATATACAGATTGCCATCAAACACATGAAAGAATGCTCAACATCATTAATCATTAGAGAATAGCCAATCAAAACTGCAATGAGGTATCACCTCACACTGGTCAGAATGGCCATCATCAATAAATCTAGAAACAATAAATGCTGGAGAGGGTGTGAAGAAAAGGGAACCCTCTTGCACTGTTGGTGGGAATGTAAATTGATACAGCCACTATGGAGAACAGTATGGAGGTTCCTTAAAAAACTGCAAATAGAACTACCATACGACCCAGCAATCCCACTACTGGGCATATATCCTGAGAAAAGCATAATTCAAAAAGTGTCATGTACCAAAATGTTCGTTACAGCTCTATTTCCAACAGCCAGGACATGGAAGCAACCTAAGTGTCCATCATCGGATGAATGGATAAAGAAGATGTGGCACATATATACAATGGAATATTATTCAGCCATAAAAAGAAATGAAATTGAGGTATTTGTAGTGAGGTAGATGGACCTAGAGTCTGTCATACAGAGTGAAATAAGTCAGAGAAAATCAAATACCGTATGCTAACACATATATATGGAATCTAAAAAAAAAAAGTGTTCATGAAGAACCTAGGGGCAAGAAGGGAATAAAGACACAGACCTACTAGAGAATGGACTTGAATATGGGGAGGGGGAATGGTAAGCTGTGACAAAGTGAGAGGGTGGCATGGAAATATATACACTACCAAACGTAAAATAGATAGCTAGTGGGAAGCAGCTGCATAGCACAGGGAGATCAGCTTGGTGGCTTGTGACCACCTAGAGGGGTGGGATAGGGAGGGTGGGAGGGAGGGAGACGCAGGAGGGAAGAGATAGGGGAACATGTGTATATGTATAACTGATTCACTTTGTTATAAAGCAGAAACTAACACACCATTGTAAAGCAATTATACTCCAATAAAGATGTTTAAAAAATAAAGAAAGAAAAAAAAAGAAAAAAGAAAATAAAGAAAATAAAAGAGCCAATGAGAAAATGGGTAGAAAACAATAGTCTGCCATTTATAAAATTGAGTTATTATATATAAGGTTTGAATTTCTTTCAAGTGGTACATAGTGGGTATTCAATAAATGCCAGCTGAATAAATGAGCACTGTTGTTTTAATTTGTCTGGATTGCACTCTTTTAACCATTTATTCATTCAATAAATGTCTTGGGTATTTATTATCAGCAGAGATGTGTGGGCAGTGAGATGAAAATACATAGTCCTTGCCCATTAAGGCACTTACAGATACATGCACAATAAAATAAATAATATAATGGCAGGGTGTTCAAAGAAGGAGGGTCTTAGTCTAGCCAGGAACTGTCAAGGAGGAATTCACTAAAAAGGCAGCTTTTGGTTTGAAATAGGAAAGGATTTTCAAAGATGTTAAGATTATAAAAGAAGAACCCTTGAGGCAGAGGCAGAAGCAAAGGCCAAAAAAAGCGAGAAAAGACGGTGGGTTCACATGTGGCTGGAATATATTGCAAGAAAGTAGGGCAGGGAGCTCACCCAAATTGATTTTGAACACTCCAATATCTTTTTTTGTTTTTAAAAATAATCCTCTATTTAAAAAATTTTTTTACAAATTTTATTTATTTATTTATTTATCTATCTATCTACCTACCTTTGGCTGCATTGGGTCCTCTTTGCTATGTGCGGGTTTCTGTAGTTGCGGTGAGTGGGGGTTGCTCCTCGTTGCGACGTGCAGGCCTCTCATTGCAGCAGCCTCTCTTGCTGTGGAGCACCAGCTCTAGGCACATGGGCCTTAGTAGTTGCGGCTTGCAGGCTCAGTAGTTGTGGTGCACGGGCTTACTTGCTCCGCGGCACGTGGGATATTCTCAGACCAGGGCTCGAACCCATGTCCCCTGCATTGGCAGGCAGACTCCCAACAACTGCGCCACCAGGGAAGCCCCCAATATCTTGATAGGAATAAAAGAATGGAAATACATAATTCACGAAGAGGAAATAGAAAAACCAATAATCTCATGAAAATATTCAATTTGCCAATAATTAGAGACAATTTAGATCAAGATACCAGTTTCACAAATCAGAGTAGCAACGATTTTTAAAAATAATATTGTTGGTGAGGATTCAATAAGATGAGCACTCATATATGCTGCTAAGAATGTAGATTGATAAAACCTTCCTGAAGACAGTGGGATGATGTATATCAAGTTCTTTTTTTATTAAGTTTCCATTTTTTAAGCACTTCTTGAAATCTGTCCAGAATATCATTGAGAAAGGTGGATGAAGATTTGTGCACAAAAATATAAATCACAGTATTATTTATAATTGAAAATATTATAAACAGAAAAAGTCTGATGGTATGCATAGTAAAAGTGATATATTTATACATCATAATATTATGTAGCAACACACAAAAAATAGATTACAAATGATGTTTGCCAGTGGTACTAGCTTATGACAAGAAAAAAAATAAGGTTCAAAATACAGAATGGTCTCAACTATGTAAAAAAACATGCATACAACTTCTGTTTGAGGCCAAGATGGAAGAACTAGGATCACATTTATCTTCCCATCTGAAAAAAACTGCAGATAAAATATATTTTAAAAACTGTTTCAAAAGATACTAGACGTCAGGTAATGAATAACAGTGATCCCTGGGAGATGCACCTTAAATTATACCAGTTAATGTCTTAAGAGATTTGTGGTTTACAGTGCAGGAAGGGGAACCTCAGGTACAGCCTGGTGGATGGCCTGAGTTGAGGAGACAGAGTTGAGGAGCTAGGGCTAGAAGTATGCAGAGACCAAGATGCTTAGAATCATAGGCCAGAGTACTGGAAGAAAGAGAGCTGCACAAAAAGAAAGAACTCTGGAGAGCTTCAGAAGTTCTCATTCAAGTATTCAGCTGGATATTGGTCAGTATATATTATACTTGTTGGGAAACTGCTCAAAGCCAGGGAAAGACCACCTGAAAGGAATGGAGAAACAATGCCTGGTGCTCAAACAGGGCTGGAAATAATGCTTGGTTTTACAAAGCAGACTGGAGAACTTCGTGATTTGTGGGGCATTGGGTAGAGTGCACAGAAGAGTATTACCTCAGTAGTGGGGAGGAGTGAGCTCTAAACTCAACACTGCTATGACCCTACTTATCAAATATTAAAAGAAGACCTGGAAGGATAAAACTTTCCAAGAAACTTAACTGCATCTCAGGACAAAGATTCAGAATATTTATAGGAATACAAAACTATTCAGCATTCAACAAGGTAAAGGTTATAATGTCCAGAATCCAGTAAAAAATTATCACAGGAAAATACTACTCATGGTGAAGAGATAAATCATTAAATCAAGAAACAACCCAGAACTGAGATAGATGTTAGAATTCTCAGGCAAGAACATTAAAAAGTTATTCTAACATGTTCAAATGTTAAGTAAAGATGCAGAAGATATTTAAAAAGACTCAAATTGAACTTCTAGCGATGAAAGGTACAGTGTGCAAGAGGTTAATACACTGGACTGAGTTAAGGCAAATTGGACATGGCAGATGAAAAGATAAGTGAACTTGAAGATATAGCAAAAAAAAGTTTCCAAAATGAAGTGCAGAAAAAAAAAAGAGAGCACCAGTGAATCATGGGACAATTTCAAGCAGCCTAATATACATATGATTGGAGTCCTTGGAGAGAGGAGAGACAGGTAAGAACAGAAAAGATATTTGAAGAAATGATGGTTTAAATCTTTTAAGTATCATGAAACTATAAAGTCAGAGATTCAAGAAACTCAATAAATCAGAGGCATGAGGAACATGAAGAAAACCACTCTAAGACAAATTATAATCAAATTGCTCAAAACCAGTGATAAAGAAAAAATCTTAAAAGAAGCCAGAAAAAAAGGGACACATTATGCACATAGGAACAAAGATAATAATGCAACTGATTTCTCTTTGGAAACAATGCAAGTGGGGGAAAAAATAACAGTGGAGCAGCATCTTTAAAATATAAAATTCTGTATGCCATTAAAGTATATTTGAAAAATGCAGATGAAATAGACTTTTCAAACATACAAAAACTGAAGAATTAGTCTCATGAAAAGAAATGTTAAAAAAAACCCTCATGCAGAAAGAAAATAGTACCAAGTAGAAGGATGTATTTACTCAAAAAACAGAATGGCATTGGAAATAGTAACTACGTGAATAAGTATATTTGATTTTTGACTTGTTACTTTAATCTCTTTAAAAGATAGTTAAGTGCTTCAGTAAAAATAGTAATAGTGTGGTCTGGAGTTGATATACCATGTAAAGTTAAAATTTGTAACTACAGAGGCACAAAGGTCAGGATGGGAGAAATGGAAATATCCTGTGGTAATGGTCTTATAGATGAAATAGTGTAGCAACACTTGAACGTACACTGTGATATATGAAAAATGTATACTAAAGCAACCACTAAAATAATAAAGCAAAGAGTTACAGCTACTAAGACAACCAAAATGAAAAAATGGAATAAAAATATTCAGTTTAATCCAAAAAAAGGTAGAAGAAGAGGAAAGGATGATTAAGCAACAAATGTTACATATAAAAAGCAAATAGGAAGATGATACATTTATACTTAACCACATCAATAAGATGTAAATGGTCTTAATACTCCAATTATCATACTGATAAGAAAGCAAGACTCAACAATATGCTGCATACAAGAAAAACACTTTAAATAAAAAGGCACAAGTAGGTTAAAAGCAAAAGGATGAAAAAGATACACCAAGCTAATACTAATCAAAATAAAGCTAGTAGAATGCCTATACTAATATGAGATAAAGTGGATTTCAAAGGAAAGAAACAGCCAAAATCTCTTATAAAATAGAGATGCAAATATCCTTAACTCAGTTTTAGAAAACTGATATCAACAGTGTATAAAAGTATCAAGACCAATTGGGATTTATCCCAGGAAGGCAAGGTTGGTTTAACATGCATAAACCATTCTCTATATTTTATCATATAAAAAACATAAAAAACTAATAACATGATTATTTTACTAGACACAGAAAAAAACATTTGATAAAATTCAGCATTACTTTCTGATAAAAATGCAACAAATTATGAATAGAAAGGAACTTAATAAATAACACTTATGAAAACCGTTAGGTAGCATCATACTAAATGGTGAAAGACTGCTGATCTGATGGTGATCTGAATGCTTTCCCACTAAGATCAGAAGCAAGACTAGAATGTCCACTCTCACCACTTCTACTCAACATTGAGTTGGAGATGCTAGCCAAGGCAATGAGGCAAGAAAATAATATCAAGACATCCAGATGGGTAAGACAGATGTAAAACTCTTTATTTGCAGATGATATGATCATCTATGTAGAAATTCTCATGGAATCTACACACACACAAAAGGTACAAGGAGTACTAACTGAGTGTACCAAAGTTCCAGGATGCAAAATCAATATACAAAACTAATTCTATTTCTATAGAGTGCAACAAACCATTGGAAACAAAAATTTTTCAAAATACAATTTATGATAGTGTCAAAAATATGAAATACTCAGGGATAAACCCAACAAAAGATGCAAAAGATCTGTACACTGCAAGCTACAAAACATTGCTGAAACAAATTTATGAAGACCTAAATAAATGGATAGAGTCCATGGCTCAGTAGACTCAATATTGTTAAGATGTCAATTTTCCTTAAATTGATTTATAGATTGAATGCATTCCCAGTCAAAACTGTGAGGATTTTGTTGGGGTAGAAATTGACATATTGTTTCTACAATTCATATGGAAATGCAAAGAACTTGGAGCAGCCAACACAGTTTTGTAAAAGAAGGAAAAAATTGGAGGACTAACAGTACTACATTTCAAGACTTATTATAAAGCCACAGTAATCAAGACAGTGTGATATTGATGTCAAGATTGACAAATACATTAGTGAAACAGAATAGACTGTTCAGAAATAAAGCCACGCATATAGAGACAATTGATTTTTGGCATAGGCAGATTCCATGGACAGTTAATCAGCTATTCAATATATGGTCCTTGAAAAACTCGATATCCATATGCAAAAGATGAATTTCAGCTTATACTTCACACAATAAACAAAAATTAACATAAATGGATAATATATCTAAACATGCAAACTTCAGCTCTAAAATTTGTGGGAGACAGTTGGGAAAACCTTTATGACCTTTGGATAGGCAAAAATTCTTTTAGATGCAACATTAAAAGTGCAATCCATAAAGTAACAAATGGATAAATTGGATTTCATCAGTATTAACAACTTTGGCGCTCTAAAGGTACTATTAAGAGAATGAAGATACAGACTGGGAGACAATATTTGTCCATCACATATCTCAAAAAGGAGTTTTACCATGTATATAAAGAGCACTTAAAGTTCAATAAAAAGAAATGAACAATCCAACTAAAAAATGGACAAAAGATTTGAACAGACATGTCACCAAAAAAGATATACAAGAAAATATACATATAAAACATGATCAATGTTAAAATTCATCAGGGAATTGCATATTAAAACCATAATGTGTTAGCACTGAATACCTGTTACAATTGTTAAAATTAAAAAGACTTACCATCACAGGGGATGGCAAAGATCTGGGAGAACTGGAACTCACACACTTTACTGGTGAACAACTGAAAATGGTATAATCATTTTGGAAAACAGTCTGGCAGTTTCTTAAAAATTGTACATACACCTAAAATACAACTATTCCTTTTCTAGGTATTTACTCAATAGAACTGATGGTATACATCTTTACAAAGACTTGTACAAATGTTCATAGCAGCCTTATTTGTAATAGCCCAAAACTGGAAAAAATCCTAATGTCTATCAACTAATAAATAGATAACAAACTGTAATATTTCCATACAATGGGATATTACTCAGCAATAAAAAATGAACTATTGATACCTGCTACAAGATGAGTAAATTTCAAAATGATTATACTGAGTGAAAGAAGCCAGACAAAAAAGTGCACGATGTATGATTCCAATTATATAAAGTTCTAGAAAATGTAAAATAAACTATAGTGACAGAAAGCAGATGAGTGGCTATCTGGAGACAAGAGTTGGGGTTAAAGAGGGATAAGAGAGAGGGATTCAAAAAACATGAGGAAACTTTGCAGGGCTATAGATTTGTTCATTATCTTGATTGTGGTGATGTTTCAAAGGGTATACAGATGTCAGATCTTATCAATTTGTGCACTTCAAAAGTGTATAATTTATTGTATGCCAATATATCTCAATATATCAGTTAAAAACAGAAAAATGTTCTCTTTGCACAAAAATTTGCACAATAAAATCTTTAAAGAAGAATACCAATAACTGTAGCTATTTCTGAGTGGGGGGACTCTACATTAACTCTAAAGTATTTTCTGTAATTATTAGGCATTGCTATTGTAATTATGAAAACTAAAGCTTAATGAAAATAGTTGCGGTAATGTCTAGTCTGCAAAATATTTTTTTGGATTCTCTGGCTACAGATACATGCATTGAAACTAACACCACCATTATTGATCATTAGATTGTTCATTTATTCATTCGTTCAAAAAGGAATTGAAGAGGAGTTTTGACTGATGAGGAGGATTTAGTCCATTAGTATTAGGGATGGGGAATGGAGGGAACAAAGCAGAGTGTGTTTTTCTAGGTAGAGAGAAAAGCACTAGAAAATGCATAGAAGCAAGAAACAGACTAGTTTCGGTGGGGTGAACAATTAGTTGGATATTAATATAGGTAAAGTTTGAGATGGTTGATCATGGGAAAGAAGGATATAAACCAAGGGAGGATCTTTTTTCTATATCTTGTCTTCTCTCTTACCCTTCTCTCCTCTCCCCTACCCTCCCCTTTCTCACTTAAGTTTTTTGTTTTGCCCTTTAGGGAAATTCTTTGTGTTTGTATTCAACTTGAATAATTCAGTTTTCTGCTGTATCCTGTCTGCTGTTCACTGCCTCTGACAAAGTTTCACATTCATAACCATCTATTTAATATATATATCCAATTCTTTGTATTGTTAGATTTATGGCCTTGTTCAGTTTTCTCTAGGGTTATAGACAAAAATGCCCTCTGGAATATTCTGAAGAACAGAAATCAGGTATTTTAGAATTCATTTTCCTTTTCTATCTTATATTTACTCTGCATCATAGGGAGGTAACCTATTTTTTATCACTTTTTAAAATTTTTATTGAAGTATAGTTGATATACAATGTTATGTTCATTTCTGCTGTATAGCAAAGTGACTCAGTTATACATGTACATACATTCTTTTTTATATTCTTTACCATTATGGTTTATTCCAGGATATTGAGCATAGTTCCCTGTGCTATACAGTAAGACCTTGTTGTTTATCCATTCTGTATGTAATAGTTTGCATCTACTAACTCCAAACTCCTAATCCTTTCCTCCCCCGAATCTGTTCTCTATGTCTGCGAGTCTGTTTCATAGATATGCTATCATTTCATAGATAAGCTCATTTGTATCGTATTTTAGATTCCACATGTAAGTGATATCATATGGTATTTGTCTTTCTCTGTCTGACTTACTTTGCTTAGTATGATAATCTCTAGGTCCATCTATGTTCCTGCAAATGGCATTAATTCATTCTTTTTTAAGGCTGAGTAATATTCCATTGTATATATGTACCATATCTTCTTTATCCATTCATCTGTCAATGGACATTTAGGTTGTTTCCATGTCTTGGCTATTGTAAATAGTGCTGTTATGAACGTAGGGGTGCATGTATCTTTTCTTTTCTTTTCTTTTCTTTTTTTTTTTTTTGTGGTACGCAGCCCTCTCACTGTTGTGGCCTCTCCTGTTGTGGAGCACAGGCTCTGGACGCACAGGCTCAGTGGCCATGGCTCATGGGCCTAGCCACTCTGCAGCATGTGGGATCCTCCCCGACCGGGGCACGAACCTGCGTCCCCTGCATCGGCAGGCGGACTCTCAACCACTGCGCCACCAGGGAAGCCCATCTTTTCTTTTTTTAATACATCTTTATTGGAGTATAATTGCTTTGCAATGTTGTGTTAGTTTCTGCTGTACAACAAAGTGAATCAGCTATATGCATACATATATCCCATATACCCTCCTTCTTTTTTTTTTGATAGATCTTTATTGGAGTATAATTGCTTCACAATACTGTGTTAGTTTCTGTTGTACAACAAAGTGCATCCGCCATATGCATACATATATCCCCATATCCCCTCCCTCTTGAGCCTCCCTCCCACCCTCCCTATCCCACATCTCTAGGTCATTGCAAAGCACCGAGTTATCTCCCTGTGCTATGCTGCTGCTTCCCACTAGCTCTTTTACATTTGGTAGTGTATATATTTCGATGCTCCTCTCACCCTCCTTCTTGAGCCTCCCTTCCAAGCTAACCTATTAAGCAAAAGTCACCTTCTTCTTTTGAACTGAAGAATAGGTTTTCCTTTTCTTTCTTCCTTTCTTTTTTTTTCTTTTCAATTTCAGCCTTACAGAGACACTTATATTCTCTCTCAGTATTAGTTTGTAATCAGTAACCCCTGAGCGAGGACTGTGCTGGAACTTGGTATAGGTCTCTACTCAAATATTTCATAGCAGGATCTTCAGGGTCAGATTAAAGAAAAAGAAAGGAAGAAAGGAGGAAGGAAGGAAGAAAGGGAAGAAGGAAGGGAGGGAGGGAGGAAGGGAGGAAGGAAGAAAGAGAGAAAGAAAGAAAGAAATCCTGGTAGTTACTATTTTGCCAGTTTAAAGATCTGGCAACCTAGAGAAGGAATGTAGTGGAACAATGCCATAGCCATAGCCACAGGTATTGCTATTTTATTTCAGTGTCACTGAGATGATGCTCCACACCATGGCTAACTCTCCAGTGTGTCTGATCAAAAACAGACCCTGGGGGCTTCTCACATGTGGGTTTGCTAGAAGGAAGGTGACCATGCTTGTGCTCATCCCAAAGATTGCCATGCTGCTTTCACCTTAAGCTCTTGCTTCTCTGGGATGGGGGCTTTCTCCAAGAGTTTACTAGGGTCTCTGTCCATTTTCTTCTGGTGCAGCTATGAGATTTTTAAAAAGTATTTTACTTTGGGAGATTCTCATTCCTGTTTCTCAGAACTGCTACAATTTTTGCAATCTAAATATTTCTACAATTTTTTTTAAAAAGGGTAAAACAATTTTAGACTCTGTAACAGCAATATTGTTCATTTCCATAGAAGCTTTAAACGTTTTATGCAGAAGGGAAAGTAGAGGGTACTCATTCCAATACCCCCACCTGATAAACAGAGACTGTGTTCAAAATAGGTGATTTCTTGTAATTTACACAGGTAGTGGGTAGACGATGTAAGATAAAGTTTTCTTGATATGAATGTCCAAGTCTATTTTCACCTTATCACGCTGTAGAGTGATGGTTTTTTTCCTCAATATTTAAAAGCAAAAATGTTTAAAAGACTAGAAAAAATAAATAAAATGTGCAGTGGACCATTTCACTAGAACCTGAGGGCTCTAAAAAGGAAAGAGGCAACATCAAGTCTCTGTTTCCTTGTGGCTAAGATAATTTGTGTCTGAAAATGGCCTGCCCTAATCATAGTAATCATCATCCATGTAATAAAATCCCATTCTATGTGGCATGTTTTGGGTCAAATGAATCCCCCCAAAATGCTTTTCAAAATTAATATCAAGGTCCCCCAGTTATATGATGCTCTTATGGAATTAAAGAATTCACTGGCAGAGTTATGATAATAAGGGGTAACAGGGAAAGTGGGAAATGATCAGGCAATAGCAATGGAAGAAAGCAGTGTTTCTGAAACAAGATCAAGATTCAATGAGGCAGAGAAACAGGAAAGGCAGTTCCAGACGTCAGCAACCCACTCATCCTGAGCACATGTGTAGCCCACCACCATCTCTTGGTAGCCATGGGTATTACAGTTCCAAATTACCTCTTCTACAAGCTGCCATGTATTTCTTAAGATATTAGGAGTATAAAGTGTTGTAATGAAATGACTTCATATTTATAGAGATGTTATTTCCAAGCCACTCAAAGAAAATAGCTTTTTGAGAAATTCAGTTAATTATCTTATTTCTTCTGCTGTTTGGAAAACCTAAATGTTGCCTTCCTGAATTTTGTTTGTGCTGGCAATTAATGCTCAACCCAAGTAGTATCCTGTTAGTATTTTCTTCTGATCAGAGTTGCTAGTGAAGGCTGAAATGAGTTCATCAAACAGTTAGTCGCTGGATCAATATGAGACTGTTTTTTGAAGCAGAAGTATGAGTGTATTTTGGAAGCCAATTGTTGAATGGCTTTTGATTTTCATGGAATTTTGTACATATTCTATTTTTGTACTTTTTGTTTCAAAAGGGCAAACAGCTTAAAAATTAGTCCTAAAATAATTTTTGGTGTCTTAAAAGGAGTTTCTAAAATAAAAATATTTTCTCTCGCTCAGGGTCAGCTTCTGTCCCTGAAAATTACCCTTTAAGGAGTCCTGTAGGGTGGGACTTCATGGCTAGAACTGGTTTATGGCTGTCCATGCCTTGGACAATCCAAGTTCCTCAGATCTCAGACAATTTATTTACTGAGAGGTTGGTACATTTGACACATCTCAAGATGCGTCTGAAAATATGTATACAAATACAAATCTCAACTTTGCATCATGGCCACTAAAAGGGAAAAATGGAGAAATTAATTACAGTGTAAAGATTGCTTTTTTTGTTATGGGCGTTCCAAGGCTTTCCAATCCACCTCTTCAAGTGTAGGGCTAAATATGAAGGCAAACCTGCTGTGTGGATGTGTCAAAGTGTTTGCTCTGGAGTAGAATTTTAATCTCAGGAGCCAATCTGATATGGAACACTGTGGCCTCCACAAAGACCTCTCCAAAGTAAATCTCACAGAGTATCATTCCTCCAGGCTTTCAAGAATTTGAATCATTTGTATTAATAAAATGGAGAATTAATTGGGAACCTAAGACGTGTCAGAAGTTTTCATGTACATTATCTTATTTAACTTTCACAAAATCACCATGAAGTTGGCATTTTTGCCTCCATTTTACAAATGAGGAACTGGAGTCTGAGACATGTTTAGCAACATGTCCAAGGTCATACCAGAATGAAGATTCAGGTCAGAGTAACTGACTTTAAATCCAAAACTGTTTTCATTATACAATGCATACTGGCTTTTCAATTCTTTGAGCCCTAGTCTATGCTTATTTCCATCTATAATCTGAGGATGCCTAGGCTATTATTGATACTAATGCTGCATCTTATTGATACTAACGCTGTATCTTATTGATACTAACACTGTATCAAATAAAGCTAAAGCACTTACACCTTCATCTACCTTTTTGCTTCTAAGCAAAAATATCTAACCTGTGCTGCAAACTCACATGTCCCTATGAAAACCAATACATACCCACATCCACAAATTAGTTATCGAGGACTTACTTAAGATCAATTGTAAGAAAGGATATGGGGAAAGGAAAGACAATGTTTTACATTTTTTAAAGTCTGATTTCTTATGAGATTTTTCTTTTCATAAGTGAAAGATTTCCGCCTCCTTTTCCAAATGGGTTCTTACATGGAACTTCAAAATATAATACAGCTAAGAGCTACCCTCTTGGCAGTGGTTGAAAACCTGGAGTTCTGCCTTCTCTTTGCATCTTAAACTTCTCTTCCTCATCACATTTCTGGGATTCCAGGACTTGAAAGAACATATATTAAAAACCCTCTAACCTATTGAAAATAACAATAGGTCAGCAGTCATGGATTAGGATTCAAGAGTTGACTCCCCTTTTTTTAGTGACCTTAAGCAAGTTTCTCAACTTGGTTGAGTCTCAATTTGCAGACTTTAAGAATGGGTATCATAGGGCTTTATCTCATGAAGCTGCTGAGAGATTTAAATGGGATAATAAACGTAAGGGCCCAGAACAATGGCTAGAACATAACAAACTTCAGTAAAGAATAGTACCCTTCATTGCTCATTGCCAGTCCCTCAAAAGTCCTTCTCTATAACCATCAAGATTATATACAGGACACATGTGACTAAAACTTTCACTGCTCAACAAATGCACTACCCCAAGGTGTATCCAATCCTGACCTTTGGTTTACAATGCAGCTATCCGTATTGTCATTTGGATTTACCATCTCCCCTAAGCATTTACTCAAAAGTGACTTCATTTTAGACTGCTCCATTTCCCTGTGACTTCAAGCATTCTTTTAGTGAGCAATTATTAGTGGTGTTGGGATTTGGGGCAAGATGACAGTTTGAGCCAGGGTGTTTACTGTGCTGCTCCAGGATCATTACTGACATGACAAAGAAATAGATAATTAAGGGAAAATGTTGCATCAGAGTTGGAAATTAGATATGGATGTCATCCACATGCTTCAAGGCATTTTTAATAAATATAGTAGAGAAGGGTCAAGATTGAGGAAAGGACACAAAAGTCACCTCACCACTCCCATCCTCAGCAAAACTACTCTCATCCACTAATGTGGGAGGGTAGCTGCTAAAATGAAAGAGGATATGGCACAAGTGGAAATTAAACATTAAAAAAATTATTCATGGTGAAACTTTAAAATTACACACCAAAGAAATAGAGAACTAGGAGGATGTAAATTGATGTTAATTTACTCATTTTACATGTGGGAGGCATCAGTAATTACTTTTTAAAAGCCTGTTACAAGTTTTCTATTTTCTTTTAAAGAAAGTAGTATATATATATAAAATGAATATATATAATGAATATCTCCTGTAATTCTCCAGAGATAGCTTCTTTGAACATGTAAGTGCTTTCAAATTATTTTATGCATACATTAGCATGCATGTGTTTGTAACACATATTATTACTAGTATTATTTTACAAAAACAGGATTGTCCTAAAACAATCGTGCTTCTATTGCATTTTTTTGTTTAATGAAACATAGTGAATGCTTTCTGAGTTACAACATAAACATCTCTTGGCATCCTTTTTTATTTTCTAATTGAGGTAAAATTCACATAACATAAAGTTAACCATTTTAAAGTTTAAAATTCATTGGAATTTAGTACATTCACAAGGTATAATTATCACTTCTATTTAGTTCTAAAACATTTTCATCACTCCAAAAGGAAACCCCATACCCATTAAGCAGTTACTCTCCAGTTTGTCCTACCTCCCAGCCCTTGGCCTCCACTAATCTGCTATCTCTATGGATTTACCTATTCAGGATATTTCGTATAAATGATATCATATAGTAAGTGACCTTTTGTGTCCTTTTTTTTTTTCACTTACCATAATGTTTTCAAGGTTCATCTATATTGTAGCATATATCAATACTTCCTTTTCTATGGCCAAATAATATTCCATTGTATTGGTATGCCACTTTTGTGTATTCATTCATCAGATGATGGACATTTGGATTGTTTTTCCCTTTTGGCTATTGTGAATAATGTGGCTATGAACACATGTGTTTATGTATTTGTTTGAGTATCTGTCTTTAGTTCTTTTGGGTATACACCTAGGAGTAGAATTGCTGGATTTTAAAGTAATTCCATGTTTAACGTTTTAAGGAACCACTAAACTCTTTTCCATAGCAGCTGCACCCTTTTATATTCCCACTAGCCATGTATAAAAGTTCCAATAATTTCTCTTTATCCTCATCAATGCTTGTTATTTTCCACTTTAAAAATTATTATTATAGCCATCTTAATCTGTGTGAAGTGGGATGTTTTTGTGATTGTAATTTGCATTTCTCTAATGGTTAATGATGTTGAGCATCTTTTTGTGTGCTTATTGGCCATTTATATATCTTCTTTGGAGAAAGGTCTATTCAAGTTTTTTTTAATCTATTCTGTAATTAGGTTGTCTTTTTGTTGTTGATCTTGCTAAAGTTTTAAGATGTGTGCACAGTATCCGATGATGGAATACACCCTATCTTTATTCCAATGTAAAATCAAAAGGAGGAGTAGATACTGGGTTGAAAAAACAACAAATGTCCACCATATTAGGAAAATACATAAGGCAAGATTCTCTGAGGAGTCCTAGATGACATTTCCCATAACCTTGCAGAATAATAACTCTGTAACCCAAACTCATCAGTTTTACTTAATATTTTTCTTTCTCTGGATGTGAAGTCATTATAAATGGCAGCTGGGGAGAAGTAAGTGAAGTGGAAAAAATGAACTCCTGGAGTTGATAATTTCTTTTGGTTTCCATTTTTTATCAGAGGGATAATTAAAAGCTCAAATATTCTTTGTATGTGATTAATATATGCTCTTAGTCAAGTGTAATTAACTCTGTCACCAGATTTTTAATAAATCTCATAAGAAAGTTGACCAACCATCCTAGTTCGTGACACTCTCAATTTTTGCATTGAAAATCTGAAAATCTTGTGTCCTGGGGATCCCCTCAGTGAAATATGAAAGGTCTTGGTTTTAGGTGATGTGTGTGGAAAGTTGAGGGAAAAGTACACAATTCATATGGTAACCCCCAAAATAGGGCCTGAAAGTAATATTGTTTTTAATGGCAATTAGATATGGTGTAGTTGGATAAATGGGTACCCTTTGTAGGCACCATTGTTTCCTCTGACCGCTGATGTTGGCAATCATGATTTGTGGTTCACAATAAAGGACTATTGGACTATTCATTATTGCACCATTCTGGATGGTGAGACTTAAGTGTGAATGTAAGGGCATTGTGACTGTGAACATTAACAGTCTGTATTTGTTAGTTTAATTGTAAACATTGTGAATAGATTTTCTGAGAGTTCGGATAACAAAATGAGAATGATCACAATACCATTGTGAGCATGACCCAGATATCACTGAGGAAGAAAGTCAAATGACCATGTAATTTTTTTTGAAGTATAGCTGATTTACAATGTCATGTTAATTTCTGCTGTATAGCAAAGTGATTCAGCTCTACATATATACATTCTTTTTTAAATATTTTTTCCATTATGGTTTATCATAGGATATTGAATATAGTTCCCTGTTCTATACAGTAGGACCTTGTAGTTTATCCATTCTGTATACAAAAGCTTACATCTGCTAACCTCCAACCTCCCACTCCATCCCTCCCCCAATGGCAACCACAAGTCTGTTCTCTCTGTCTGTGAGTCTGTTTCTGTTTCGTAGATAGCTTCATTTGTGTCATATTTTAGATTCCACATATAAGTAATATCATATGGTATTTTTCTTTCTCTTTCTGACTTACTTCACTTAGTATAATAAACTCTAGTTGCATCCATGTTGCTGCAAATGGCATTATTTCATTCTATTTTATGGCTGAGTATTATTCCATTGTGTGTGTGTGTGTGTGTGTATGTATACACACTCATTTGGCAGACAGTGCTAATGTAAATTTTGACAAATCCTATTTACTCTATAAACTTTTTACCAAAGAAAATGAAAAGATCTTACCTGTTAAATGCCCTGCACACCTTGTACACAGAATTGCTAAAAAGGGGGTGATTTTCTTACCAGTGTTATTCACAATAAGAGTTTTCTTTTGTCACTTTCAAGTTTCCTCAAAGCATACAGAAGCAATTAATACAATTTTGACTTTACAGAAATGAAAGGAGATAGCATCCTACAGCAGGGTACATCTTGATACATTTTTGTTGACCATAAAAAAGTTTTTAAAATGTTGGCCTGCTATGAAATATTTTCAAGTGTGAGATCAGAAGAATCTCTTTCTCTAATTTGGGAAATACCTTGAGGATAAAAATGGGGAAAAGGATTACTTTAAAAGAAAGATTTATATAGTGTTTCTTCAAAGCTTTTTGGTGATCTTTGAAGAGATATTAAGGAGCCCTAGAAAAGGATGAACTGACAGCACTTGAATTGTTTTAGGCTGTAGCAAACACTTATATGGAGAAAAAAAAAAAAAAAAGGAAGACTCATTTTTAGGGGAGAAATAAGACTGCTTCAGAATTCATAAAAATGGGCAGCCAAATTAAACAGGACTTTCTCAGTTTATTTACTAAAATTGTAATGTATTTGGAATCCAACTTTGATTTCAAAAACTCAAACTACTTTTTTGGTTTAAAACCATTTTCCATGAAAGAGGTTTGACTTTGGATTTTTTCAAAATTATACACATTGTAGACATGGAAAATCTATTTGATAAATTTAAGGATGCAAAGGACCTGATGGGCAGACAACTGGTCTACTGTAACAAGCTAGTAGATATGATATGGATGGACCTTTCTAAAGAACCGGAAACGAATTCCTACACGTCTAAAAACCTAGTGTTGCTAGTAAATAAATCTTAAGTATTCTATGTGCAAATGCTTTTGTGGAGAGGTTATTTAGTTTGACATCATCAAAACTAGAAACCAGTGTGATAGGGTTCTCTTTTTACAATGCATTATATTTGGGTATCTTCAGAATAGATATTAATATAGCATAATGTATGTATAGCATAACTGTTACATACAATAGTTTTAAAAGGTTTAAATAATTTCTCTATCAGAGGGCAGAAAGAAATTTTATAAAAATATTACACATTTCTCACACATATTATTTGTTTAGACCTACTAGTAAGTACTACTAAGTGCTACTTTGTCTTATTTTTGTTTAAATATTAACATTTGTATAGAATAATTATTATTTCAAACATCTACTTGTCATATTTTATATTAAAATGATAACAGATAAGTGAATGATTATTGTATTTTATTATGATTTTTTTGTTTGTTTGTTTGTTTTGTTGTGGCTGTGTCCTGGTTTGGCTTTCTAAACAGTTGATAATTCTACCCAGATAAATGCACTACAACTAGCTCTAGTCCCACCTGGGCTCCCCTTTCTTCTTCCTGTAGGATGCATGAAAGCAGATGTTACTGAGGCTTTGTAAAAACATATCTAACTTACAACATTCAGACCTCCAAGTGAAACTCTGAAGGGAAGCTAATCAGGTATCAAATAATGTGGGGATGGACTAATGGATAATTCAACCTCATCTTTATAGAGCAAATAAAATATATAAAAAAGGACTGTCCTAGTTAATATGAAAAGTAACAGTGTGGAGAAAAAAACCATCTAAAAGATGCAAGAAGGCAGGCATTAAAAAAAAAAGAAGAAGATCTAAGCTTAAGAAAACATGACCCAAGAAACAAATAAAAATTTCCTACAAGTGCTTTGCAGTGTAGAATTTAAAGCGAATATGAATCCAATGACTTAAGAGCTCAAAGATAAGTTGCTAAAACAACAGAGTGAGTGGAAAAGGAAGATTACTGAGGAAGAAAAGAAAAAATTAAGGGTACAAGTTCTTTTTTAAGTGAAAGAAACAGAATAGGAACAGAAAAGACATAGCAGAAAAGTGAATTCATGACAGAGCAAAGCCTTGTGATGATAACCCTGAATGAGGAAAAAAAATGAAAGGGATTAATGGAGTTAGAATGACAGTAATAGATAAAAAGGTAAGAGATGGTGTTTTTAACCAAGAATAATTGTTCTTCTTTTTTTTTAGTTTTAAAAAAATTTATTCATTTTATTTATTTATTTTTGGCTGCATTGGGTCTTCTTTGCTGTGTGCAGGCTTTCTCTAGTTATGGCAAGCGGGGGCTATTCTTTGTTGCAGTGCGTGGACGTCTCATTGAGGTGGCTTCTCTCGTTGCAGAGCACAGGCTCTAGGCATGTGGGCTTCAGTAGTTGTGGCTTGTGGGCTCAGTAGTTGTGGCTCGCGGGCTCTAGAGCGCAGGCTCAGTAGTTGCGGCACATGGGCTTAGTTGCTCCAAGGCATGTGGGATCTTCCCAGACCAGTGCTCCATGTCCCCTAAATTGGCAGGCAGATTCTTAACCATTGCTCCACCAGGGAAGCCCAGAAACTAAAACAAATAGAATTGTTGTGAATGACAGAAAACCCTACAAGAGTGGCCTCAGAAGTCCTGGTAGAATGACAACCCATGTTATCAGGAATCAGGCTCTTTCTGTCTTTCTGCTCCACCATCTTTAGTGTGTGGCTACTGTGCCTTCATGTACTGACTCCACATTCCAGGCAGGAACATGGATGAAGGACATGGGGCCAATTGTTTCTACTAGTGAGAGTTAGTGCTTTTATTTCAGAAGGAATAAGCTCTCCCAGGGACATCTGACTATATCTCATTGGTGAAACTGTGTCACATGACTACACCCAGCTTCAAGGGAGTCTGGGAAGGTATTCTAGTTTTCCATAGTTGAGAAATGCAACACAGAGGTTAACTATGGCTTCTGGGAAACCAATCCAGAGCCATCTACCAAAACAGCAAGTCCACAGGCATTGTCTAAATTCGATAACTCAGTAAGCAACAGTGTCAGCATATTCTTTTTTTTTTTTTGCGATACGTGGGCCTCTCACTGTTGTGGCCTCTCCCGTTGCGGAGCACAGGCTCCGGACGCGCAGGTTCAGCAGCCATGGCCCACGGGCCCAGCTGCTCCGCGGCATGTGGGATCCTCCCAGACCAGAGCACGAACCCGCATCCCCTGCATCGGCAGGCAGACTCTCAACCACGGTGCCACCAGGGAAGCCCTTCCAGCATATTCTTTACAAGCTTGGTGGTAAATACTAGAATAAACAGCAAAAATATTTGAAGAGTTTGCTTCAGGCAGCAAGTTGTAAATATACGGAGAAGTATGGTGCTGTATATTTTCATATAAGTCCTTTAATTTTATCTGAATTTATACCCATGTACTTTTAAGTTTCAAAAATGCAAATATCTTTGGGGAAGATATAGGGAAAAAAGGAAAATAGAGAAAAATCATTAGGTGATTTCCGTGTTCAACTCCCCATCCCTCCCCCCAAGAAAATCAAAAGTACACATACAAAAAAATTAAAAAGAAAATGTGTCTTTGTAAGTAAAATTCTTACTAAATACATTGTTAGGATATAATTATGTTCACTTAAAGTTCAAGAAAACTACTAGAAAAGTAGGAAAAAGTGGCAAACTTTTAAACCATAGGGGGAAAAAAATGAAGCAAAGAAATTTTAATTAAATAAAAGGCAGGAAAGAAAATTAAAAAGAATCAAGGAGAAAGAATGCAAGTGGGGAACACAAAATAAGATGGCAGAAGTCCAACCATATCACAACAGGTGCAACAGAGATTAAAATCCAGTTATGTGATATTTACAGGAGATATTCTGAACACAAAATGATATCTGAAACCTGAAAATAAACACATGAAAACAAGTAGATCAAGGAAATTCTAATGATGATGACTACAGGCACAGTAATAGCATCAACAGCAACCACAAAAAACAAAAAAAATAATCCCCCCCCACCAAAAAAAACCCCAAAACCCTAGATGATGACCTGTTGACCATTTGTATGTCTTCTTTGAGAAATGTCTAGTCAGGTCATTTGTCCACTTTTTAACCAGTTTTTTTAATTTTAATTTTTTTTGCTCTTGAGTTATAGGAGTTCCTTATATATTCTGGATATTAACCCCTTATCAGACAAATGATTTGCCAATATTTTCTCCCATTCTGTAAATTGCCTTTTCACGCCGTTGATTGTTTCCTTTGCTGTGCAGAAGCTTTTTCGTTTGATGCACTCCCATTTGTCGGGTTTTTAAAAATATTTATTTATTTATTTAGTCTGCGTCAGGTCTTAGTTGCAGCATGCATGCACAACCTAGTTCCTGGACCAGGGATTGAACCCTGGCCCTCTACATCGGGAGCGCTGAGTCTTACCCACTGGACCACCAGGGAATTCCCACATTTGTCTATTTTTGCTTTTGTTGCTTGTGCCTTTGGCCTCATGACCAAAAAATCATTGTCAAGATCAATGTCAAGAAGTTATTTTCTTTATTTTCTTCTAGTATTTTAATGGTTTTAGGTCTTACATTTAAGTCTTTAATCCATTGTGAGTTGATTTTTTTCATTTCCCTGGAGTTCAGAATGATGCAACAGAGGCATTGAAGCATGTTTCCACATTAGAAGGTGGCAAACTGAGACGTCACTCTGGTCTCTTATGGCTTTTTCTGATTTTGACCCACAGCTCACTTGAGGTGGGTCTACCACTCCATCCTGAGCAGCTTTTGCTTTATGGCAAAGTTGAGGTGCTCAAGACCCACATGCAGGCACAGAGAGGGTGCCTGTCTCCATGAGCCTCTCCTGAGGGTGCTGGAAAAGCTTGACAACACAGAGAAGTAGTTAAACATCAGAATAAATCAGGGACTGTGTTTCTCAACACAGTGGGAAGACCTTTGAGTAAAGAGTGGTGCCTGGGGCTTCCCTGGTGGTGCAGTGGTTGAGAGTCCGCCTGCCGATGCAGGGGACATGGGTTCGTGCCCCGGTACGGGAAGATCCCACATGCCACAGAGCGGCTGCGTCCGTGAGCCATTGCCGCTGAGCCTGCGCGTCCAGAGCCTGTGCTCCGCAACGGGAGAGGCCACAGCAGTGAGAGGCCTGCGTACCGCAAAACAAACAAACAAAAACAAAACAAAACAAAAGAATGGTGCCTGACATACTCTCTTAGGGTAAGCCAGCCTTTTAGCCACCTTTTGAAGGTTGATCAAGACCTATTAATTTTGGAATATTTTCTCTGTTTATTCTAATGACACTCCTATCATAAACATAAAAGCTGTTTGCATTCAACAATCACACTGATTGGAAAGGACAGGACCCTCTGGCCAGCCAGTCAGGCCCAGGGTGGGGCATAGTAGGGAGGAGCTGGGGTCTGCTTCCAAGTCCTCTATCTGGAGATGAGACTCCCAGGCGTGGGGAGAGATCTTTACAGAGTAACATATTTTCCTGTGAGGGATTTTGTCCTGACAGTGGGTCTTGAGTTCCCCATTTTTTATTTCTTCCTTTCACTCCTATGCACACCCTGCTGAAAAAATTCCTTTTGTTCCTAACCTGCTCTGCTTCTAAGTACAAACCAGAAGTACATCTGCACTTTCTCAGCAAACTAGTCGTTTGTGGCTGGGTCGCTTCATAATTAGATTTTTCAAAAGCTTCTCTCCTCATATATCAATGAATCCACTCCCTTAATTATCCTCCTCAGTGTTCTCCATGATCCTACTCATTTGTCAAACCGTCTGGGTCTACACTTTGGTGTTTGCCGAAAAAGGAATGATAACATGCGAACAGGGTGCAACGTCTACTTGGCTGCAGTCTTCGGATCTTTTTCCCACGTTTTTCCCCTTCTCCTCCCCATTTGCCTTGCCAGATGATAACATTGTTTTCCGTATCTGAAAAAGAAGGTCGCTCAATTAATGGGCTTTCGGACTTCTGTGAAGATGCTTTTAGAAGTAGAGCATTCTGGAAATCGATGCTCCCTTTTTATGTCCCTTTGTGTGGGAAGACCTAACTTCCTGAAGCACTAACCAGTTTTACAACTAATTAACCTATGGTAGCCTCGGTGATAACCCAACAGACAAGACGAATTATGGAACGAATTCCTGATGCCATATTGGGTAGTCGGTATGAGGGGAAGATGTGCCAGTGTGCGGGCAAAGAACAAGCAGTCCTAGTTCCATCAGGCATGCCAGAGCCCCAAAATTCACTCCATGGCAATTTAATACTGGTCCCAACTCTGTCAAAATAGACATGAAAGGAGCAAGTAGCAAGGTCTTAGGCAAGAGACATAAATCAGGAAAGATATATATTTCTATCAGGTTCTGCAGAACCTGATACGAATATACTGTCTTTGATAGACATTATTTTAAAATGGAAATGAATTTATTCTTTATGATAGTCACTAAGCATGAGGGATTCACTTCTTCAGTTTATCTACGTGGGTTTTTAAATATCTCATTCACTGATGGATTCATCCTTTCATCACACATTTATTGAGAGCTTACTATAGGCTGAGTACTGTTAAGGTACCTGAGATGGGATGGAGTCGAAATAGATATGGTCTCTGTCCTGATGGGTTTTATAAAGAAATAGAAAAAGACAGATATTAATCATAACATCCCACAAATACTTGTAAAACAACATTAATGATAACTGGTAGTTGGAGGGTACCTCTGTGAAGGGCATGGGGATTGGATGTTCTGGGGTTCTGATTGGTTGAATAGGCTTGTGGTCATCCTGAACCAAATGAGACACACATCTTCAGATACAGCCTTCCCTGTGAGTGCTCTGAAGGTGAGGTCATGTTGCATTGTCTATTTTTTTTTTTTTTTTTTTTTTTTTTTGTGGTACGCGGGCCTCTCCCTGTTGTGGCCTCTCTCGTTGCGGAGCACAGGCTCCAGACGCGCAGGCTCAGCGGCCATGGCTCACGGGCCCAGCCGCTCCGCGGCATGTGGGATCTTCCCGGACCGGGGCACGAACCTGTGTCCCCTGCATCGGCAGGCGGACTCCCAACCACTGCGCCACCAGGGAAGCCCGCATTGTCTATTTTTTTCAGAGGATTTGATAGTTTTTAATTGCACTTCATACATATTTAGCATTGCTTAGTTCATCAGATTCATCAGATGAAAAGTAATTCCCTCACCAAAAGGATGCATAGAAAAAATTTGTAAATATTGACCTACATGGGCAGCTTCTTGAAGGTCTGAAAATCATCTGGCTTGCCGGGATCACATGTTCTTCAGATTAAAGTGAAATTGGACTCCAAATTTGGTGGGAATTCCAGCAACCCTTTACCCCCAGCGTTCACCCATAAATGTTTACCTGGCAAGATTTACTGGAGACTTGGGGCATAAGGTGGCTGTGACGGTAATTGAACCACCGGGCAGCACAGCAGGAAAAAAACGGAACATTGGACATTCTAGATTTTAAAAGTCCCTCAAGCCTTTCCTCCCCTAGAGAATTTTTGCCCCTTTATTCTTGAGCTCAGCTCTGTCATTTCTTCCTATTGCTACATCTATCCCAGCTATGCCCTGGGGGTGTCTTTCAACAACTGTCTTCTTTCGGTGAGGACAATAGGACTTAGGGAAGGAAAAATAAAAGGATCCCCTTATCAAATAAATTTGGGGAGCTCCAGTTGAAATGCAATAGGAATTTTTTTAACCCTAGGATTTCTCTGAGTCTTTAATGCACTAATCTATGTTATAAATTGCTAAGAGAGTGATTTTTGAAAGTCTTTAACAAGATCTATTTTCATTATTTCTCAGAAATCGCATCGTTTTTGATGACTTTGGCTCCAAATAGCACAAACTCTGACTTACAATGACTTGAGCACCAAGAAATATGATCATGTCGTGTGGCTGGAAGTTCAGATGTAGGATGGTTGATTTCGTGGATCAGTGATGGCACCAAGGGCTTAGATTTTTTCCCTCGTGGCCTCTGCCATCCTCAGTGTTGACTCACAGTAGTAGCACGATGGCTGCAGCAGGTACAGGCTTTAAATCTGTAGTGGCAGTATCCTTAAGAAGGGGAGTGGCCATTTCTTCCTAGGGCTTTTTCTTAGAGAGAAAAGACTTGTTCCAAAATCCCCCCATAGACTCTCTCTCACATGTCTTTGGCTGGAACTAGGTCTTAGCCTTATTCCTAAACTAACTCACAGCAAGGAGGATGGCTGAGGCTCCCTTAAGCACTTGGGTACACATGGGATGGGTAGATACCTGCACACAATTGAGGTTCTTTTTGGAAGGCGTTAGGTGGGAATAAGTGCTGGTCAGGCCACTAATAATGTCCATTAAAGAAGCACATTGCTATGGACTGAATTTTGTCCCTCCTAAAATCCATACGCTGAAGGTCTAATCCTCCATGTGACTGATTAGATTTGGGGATTGGGCCTTCAGGAGTAATTAAGGTTAAATGAGGTCATAAGGGTAGAGCTCTCATCTGGTAAGACTGGTGGCCTTATAAGAAAAGGAAGAGAGAGATAGAGAGAGTACATGCACCAAGGAAAAGCCACGGGAGGACAGTGCAAGAAGGTGCTGTCTGCAAGCCAGGAGGCGAGCTCTCACCAGAAGCCAACCCTGTCAGACCCGCATCTGGGACTCCCAGTCTCCAGAACAGGGAGAAAATAAATTTCCCTTGTTTAAGCCACCCAGTCTATGGTACTTTGTTACAGCAGCCTGCACTGACTAATGTACACTTCAGTGTGATAAGGAATGAAAATAATACAGAAGTTTCTGGAAAAATGATGAAATACTCCTCCTCTATGCCAACTCCATTCCCTGCCTGGAGATTGCTGCTAAAAACAATTTGTGGTATACTTTTTAACGCTTACCAAATGTATGTAGACGTTCATGTGCCATAAACATACATATATCATTGTACCCACATATGTCTTTGTTGTTGACTTTTAATTTTTTAACACTGACATTTCACTTACCATTATGCAAGCTTATTATCATTCAACAAAATATATAGCCTTAAATCATTCCTTACAAAGGTTGCATAGATATACCATCCAGATGTATCATAATTTCTTCAACCACCTCAATATGGAAGGATGTTGTGTGAAGTGGGTCCCAAATGTATCTGAACATGGAGTATCTCCTGGGATTTGTATTCAGCACATTTGTGGATCTGCTGCTCTAGAATTACAGGTTCTCTCTGTTTCTCATCCTAAAAGAAGACAATGTCTTGAAGCTTTTACGATGTTTGACCACGGCAGAACGTAGTTGGCTGATGGTACCCAAAGGACATGATGACACAGGACGCTAATGAATGGTTATGTGCTGGATAGTCCTCTTCTGGCCCCTGTGCATCAGAAATGCTAACTTCTCATTCTTTAGGTGACCAGACACTTTGTTCTTTCTTGCATGACACTGTACTGTTATGGAAATTGTGACATGACTCATCCACTGACTTATTCCATCTTGGATGAACTCTCCTTCAAGCTATGTAGCTCGAATAGAGTAAATCTGACTAATAAATTTACAGGCAGGATTTTGGCAACATGAAAGATTCTGGCCTCCCTGGAAAAGTTTTAAAAATTTGTCTAATGTTTATGAGGAAATTATTTTTCGTTATGTATGCTATTTGAATCTAATTTTAATAATCCATGAGCACTCTGTAAATGTAGGAAACCCACCCTAGTAAAGTCATTTAGTCTTTGAACCCATTTAATCCTACCAATGGGGTTGTTGAAATTAACATGGGTGATTTCTAACATGACTGAGAGTTTACACAACTGCCCTGTTTGCAAGAGCCAAGATATTATTGTGTTTATCGTAGACAAAAGATGACCTTCACTTGGGGATTGGATTGAGTTCCAACAGAAGTGCCATAAAACGGTTGATGGCTTGCCTAGACTGCAAGGTGAAGAAATTCTTCTGTTCCCACAGTTTTGTTTCTTTTCCCTTTGGAATTTCTGAATCATTCATATCTTTAGTATCCTAAGCACGTCTTTGTAGATAGGATGGATGGATACTTATCATATATAAGTATTCATACATGCTATATATAATTGAAATACACTTTAACATACTTTTGATTATTTGTTGTAGTCTAATCATACTTCTTATACCATCATTGGATGCTATGTACTTTTAAGATATAAAAGTGTTTACATGGGAGTTTGAATAAGAATATGATTTTTTTTCCAATTTAATGTATCCATGATTCTTTGAAACAACACTGTGATGGAAACTAATTAAAAAATTGGTGGCTACTACTCTAAAAAAATAATGGAATGGAACTAACAAGTGCTATAAAATAAACGCCTTTAAATAATGAAGCATGGGAACTATCTCAGCCTCCACAGTCTGAAATCTGGGTGATTTGAAGGTCACCCTTGTCTAGAAAGACACCACAGATGACAAAAATTAGGTGCTAAAGATTAAGCAGATTTGGGAAAGATATTTTTTCTTATAATTCTTTTGAAATCAAGAGAGAAAATTCATTTTAAAAAATGGCTCTCATCCATCAATTTAATGACTCTAGTTCTTTTTCTTTTCCTCTACCTAAAATAAATTCAAGCCAAAATGAGGCTTTAAAAATGAAGAAATGAAAAATTAATTTGTTAGACAAACCTTCCAAAATACTGCATGTGGACCTTCCAACAACTGAGTCAACAAACTGAGATATGTGTATAACAATTACCCACAATTGTATGGGAATTAGGTGTACAGAATAATCTTTCTGTTGGAACTCAATCCAATCCCCAAGTGAAGGTCATCTTTTGTCTACGATAAACACAATAATATCTTGGCTCTTGCAAACAGGGCAGTTGTGTAAACTCTCAGTCATGTTAGAAATCACCCATGTTAATTTCAACAACCCCATTGGTAGGATTAAATGGGTTCAAAGACTAAATGACTTTACTAGGGTGGGTTTCCTACATTTACAGAGTGCTCATGGATTATTAAAATTAGATTCAAATAGCATACATAACGAAAAATAATTTCCTCATAAACATTAGACAAATTTTTAAAACTTTTCCAGGGAGGCCAGAATCTTTCATGTTGCCAAAATCCTGCCTGTAAATTTATTAGTCAGATTTACTCTATTCGAGCTACATAGCTTGAAGGAGAGTTCATCCAAGATGGAATAAGTCAGTGGATGAGTCATGTCACAATTTCCATAACAGTACAGTGTCATGCAAGAAAGAACAAAGTGTCTGGTCACCTAAAGAATGAGAAGTTAGCATTTCTGATGCACAGGGGCCAGAAGAGGACTATCCAGCACATAACCATTCATTAGCGTCCTGTGTCATCATGTCCTTTGGGTACCATCAGCCAACTACGTTCTGCCGTGGTCAAACATCGTAAAAGCTTCAAGACATTGTCTTCTTTTAGGATGAGAAACAGAGAGAACCTGTAATTCTAGAGCAGCAGATCCACAAATGTGCTGAATACAAATCCCAGGAGATACTCCATGTTCAGATACATTTGGGACCCACTTCACACAACATCCTTCCATATTGAGGTGGTTGAAGAAATTATGATACATCTGGATGGTATATCTATGCAACCTTTGTAAGGAATGATTTAAGGCTATATATTTTGTTGAATGATAATAAGCTTGCATAATGGTAAGTGAAATGTCAGTGTTAAAAAATTAAAAGTCAACAACAAAGACATATGTGGGTACAATGATATATGTATGTTTATGGCACATGAACGTCTACATACATTTGGTAAGCGTTAAAAAGTATACCACAAATTGTTTTTAGCAGCAATCTCCAGGCAGGGAATGGAGTTGGCATAGAGGAGGAGTATTTCATCATTTTTCCAGAAACTTCTGTATTATTTTCATTCCTTATCACACTGAAGTGTACATTAGTCAGTGCAGGCTGCTGTAACAAAGTACCATAGACTGGGTGGCTTAAACAAGGGAAATTTATTTTCTCCCTGTTCTGGAGACTGGGAGTCCCAGATGCGGGTCTGACAGGGTTGGCTTCTGGTGAGAGCTCGCCTCCTGGCTTGCAGACAGCACCTTCTTGCACTGTCCTCCCGTGGCTTTTCCTTGGTGCATGTACTCTCTCTATCTCTCTCTTCCTTTTCTTATAAGGCCACCAGTCTTACCAGATGAGAGCTCTACCCTTATGACCTCATTTAACCTTAATTACTCCTGAAGGCCCAATCCCCAAATCTAATCAGTCACATGGAGGATTAGACCTTCAGCGTATGGATTTTAGGAGGGACAAAATTCAGTCCATAGCAATGTGCTTCTTTAATGGACATTATTAGTGGCCTGACCAGCACTTATTCCCACCTAACGCCTTCCAAAAAGAACCTCAATTGTGTGCAGGTATCTACCCATCCCATGTGTACCCAAGTGCTTAAGGGAGCCTCAGCCATCCTCCTTGCTGTGAGTTAGTTTAGGAATAAGGCTAAGACCTAGTTCCAGCCAAAGACATGTGAGAGAGAGTCTATGGGGGGATTTTGGAACAAGTCTTTTCTCTCTAAGAAAAAGCCCTAGGAAGAAATGGCCACTCCCCTTCTTAAGGATACTGCCACTACAGATTTAAAGCCTGTACCTGCTGCAGCCATCGTGCTACTACTGTGAGTCAACACTGAGGATGGCAGAGGCCACGAGGGAAAAAATCTAAGCCCTTGGTGCCATCACTGATCCACGAAATCAACCATCCTACATCTGAACTTCCAGCCACACGACATGATCATATTTCTTGGTGCTCAAGTCATTGTAAGTCAGAGTTTGTGCTATTTGGAGCCAAAGTCATCAAAAACGATGCGATTTCTGAGAAATAATGAAAATAGATCTTGTTAAAGACTTTCAAAAATCACTCTCTTAGCAATTTATAACATAGATTAGTGCATTAAAGACTCAGAGAAATCCTAGGGTTAAAAAAATTCCTATTGCATTTCAACTGGAGCTCCCCAAATTTATTTGATAAGGGGATCCTTTTATTTTTCCTTCCCTAAGTCCTATTGTCCTCACCGAAAGAAGACAGTTGTTGAAAGACACCCCCAGGGCATAGCTGGGATAGATGTAGCAATAGGAAGAAATGACAGAGCTGAGCTCAAGAATAAAGGGGCAAAAATTCTCTAGGGGAGGAAAGGCTTGAGGGACTTTTAAAATCTAGAATGTCCAATGTTCCGTTTTTTTCCTGCTGTGCTGCCCGGTGGTTCAATTACCGTCACAGCCACCTTATGCCCCAAGTCTCCAGTAAATCTTGCCAGGTAAACATTTATGGGTGAACGCTGGGGGTAAAGGGTTGCTGGAATTCCCACCAAATTTGGAGTCCAATTTCACTTTAATCTGAAGAACATGTGATCCCGGCAAGCCAGATGATTTTCAGACCTTCAAGAAGCTGCCCATGTAGGTCAATATTTACAAATTTTTTCTATGCATCCTTTTGGTGAGGGAATTACTTTTCATCTGATGAATCTGATGAACTAAGCAATGCTAAATATGTATGAAGTGCAATTAAAAACTATCAAATCCTCTGAAAAAAATAGACAATGCGGGCTTCCCTGGTGGCGCAGTGGTTGGGAGTCCGCCTGCCGATGCAGGGGACACAGGTTCGTGCCCCGGTCCGGGAAGATCCCACATGCCGCGGAGCGGCTGGGCCCGTGAGCCATGGCCGCTGAGCCTGCGCATCTGGAGCCTGTGCTCCGCAACGAGAGAGGCCACAACAGGGAGAGGCCCGCGTACCACAAAAAAAAAAAAAAAAAAAAAAAAAAAAATAGACAATGCAACATGACCTCACCTTCAGAGCACTCACAGGGAAGGCTGTATCTGAAGATGTGTGTCTCATTTGGTTCAGGATGACCCACACAGAGGAATCCTTGTACTAGGCACCCCCCTTGTCGGTGAAGCTGAACAGTGTGCCAGCATCATATTCCTTTCCCTCTCAGGGACTTCCTTGCTCCCTTGCCCTTCCTCCCACCATTCCAACTCACTCCTAGTAATCTATTTTGGATGACACTTACTTTGTGGTTTCTAGAGCTAGTGTGGGGTTCAGGTTGAGGTATATTTATGTTTAACAGAAGACTGTTGCGGCCTATTCAGTTATTGACTTATTTCCCCACCAAACACATATTTAAAAATTACTATGGAGCAGGTCCTGTGATAAGTGCTCAGACTTCCAAGATCACAATATTGTTTCTGTCCTCAAAGAGCTTCTAGCCTGTTGTGGAGTTAGATACATAAATAGATAACGTCCATGTTACTGTGAAAATGGTATAAAAAGGGAAAGTAGAAAGTGTGTTGAGAACTTAGAGAACTCAGGTAGTTGGAGAGCTGGAATTTGCGCTGGTTGCTGTAAGGTGGGTAGGAGTTTGATAGAGGGAAAAAGACAAAGGGAGGGAAGGATTTCTAGAGCATGCGAAAACTGCTTGTTTAGACCTGTAAAGAAACTCAAGACCATGATGTGTGGAGGGGAATTTCTAGTAGCATTATGGGCCTGGAGTTCTCTGGCAGATTTTGGCCTCTGTTGGGTTTTATTGGTAATAAATCCAATCCTTTAAAGAAGTGAGATTGGCATTTTTTCTCATCTTCCCTCTCACCAGAGCATTCGTGAAGATCCTGATTTCTAAAAGAGATAAACACTCCACGGATGCTGGGGATCATAGGCATACATTCTGTCAATCAAGGAATGAATACTGAGTCACAGTGAGGCTTTGAGACAGACAAAAAGAAAAACTCCTCTGCTGTCTGGAACCTCAGACTCTGATTTGGAAAGAGTCCTCAAAATCTCATGGGTCTTTTAAAAGTTAATTTTAGTTAAGGGAGAGGGACATTTAGGAAATCTTTGCTTGGAGGTCCATCAGTGATGATTCTATGAGGAGGCATCGCTGAGGGTCTGGAGAATTTGACCTGAAAGAAAAATGGCTTAGGAGTACTCCCCACACCTCTTACTGAAAAAGCCCCTCATCCAAATCTCCTGAGTACCTCCTACCTAACACTGCGTTTTGCAAGTGTGATTCATAGACCAGGAGCGTCAGCAACACCTGAGAAATGGTTAAAAGTGAAATTTCTGGGATCCCAAACTCAGGAGTTCTGGGGGTTGGCCCAGCACTCTGTGCTTTAATGAGACCCTCAGGGAGATTCTGATGCACCCGCCAGTTAAAATCACTGGTCTGGGTGGTGGGTGATGAACTTTTTTCTTGCTATTCCCATGTCCTTCCAAGTGGACAGTCTAAAGACTTTTTCACACTCTTTACCCCTCTTTCCTAAAAGACCTAAGCATTTTTTTTGGAAAAGAGATCACTCATCTTCAGATCTAATGACAACTTATTTCGTGGTAGTAAAATACAAATAACATAAAATTTTTCATTTTAGGATAAAGATAATGGTATATATACAATGGAATATTACTCAGCCTTAAAAAAGAATGAAATGATACCATTTGCAGCAACATGGATGAACCTAGAGATGATCATACTAAGTGAAGTAAGTCAGACAGAGAAAGACAAATACCATATGATATCACTTATATGTGGAATCTAAAAATATGATACAAATGAATTTACTCACAAAACAGAAATAGACTCACAGACATAGAAAACAAACTAATGATTACCAAAGGGGAAAAGGGGGGAGGGATAAATTAGGAGTTTGGGATTAACAGATACACACTGCTATATATAAAACAGACAAACAACAAGGACCCACTGTATAGTGTAAGGAACTATATTCAGTATCTTGTAATAACCTATAATGGAAAAGAATCTGAAAAATAATATATGTGTATATATATACATATATAAAAAACAGAATCACTTTGCTGTATGCCTGAAACATTGTAAATCAACTATATTTCAATTGAAAAAATTTACCATTTCAACCATTTTAAGTGTGCAGTTCAGTGGCACTGATTACATTCCCATTGTTATGCAACCGTCACCTCTATTTATTTCCCAAACGTTTTCATTACTTGAAACAAAATCCTGTAACAATTAAGCAATAACTCCCCATTCCCGTTCCTCTCAGCCCCTGGTTACTTCACATCTACTTATGTCTCTGTGCATTTGCCTATTCTAGGTACCTCATATAAGTGGGAAGAATCCTACAATATTTGTTTTTTTGTGAATGACAGCCTTTGGAAGTGCTGGTTGCATTCATGCTGGGGACTCTTAAGTCTTGGTACCAAGCGTGATGCTCTGTTACATCTCAACCAAACAGGTCCAGTAATGGTCAGGCCTGTCTTTGGTCTGCCCTTCAGCAAGAGCAAAATCAGATACATTTCTATTCATTCATTGAGTCAGCAAATATCCTCCGGGTGCCTCTTCTCTGCTATGCAGTGAGATAGGATATCACAGCTTTCCTTTTGTGCTTCCAGATATTCAAGAGTGGATGGTATAATACATGCATTAAACTTAGAAGATTTCAAGTAAATACAGCAATTATTCTACTATAGTAATACAGGAGAAACTCTGTAACATTTTATTTTGCATGCATATGCATAATTATATACTGTGCTCATTATATGGTACATTTATATGTACATATTACAGTATAGGATTACAGTCACTCATCCATATATATTGTACTTTATAAATAATTTAAGGAAACTCAAGGGTTACTGTCACATAGAGTTCTAACCCAAGAGTCACAGCCTTATGCAGAAAGAGACCGCCTTTTGTGAAAGCTTATTAGAATCCTCACTCTGCTCTCCCCTCCCCTGCATTAACCTTTCCCATCCTGGTCTTGGGGATTCTCAAAAGCTTTTTTTTTTTTTTAATCTTTATTGCAGTATAATTGCTTCACAATGTTGTGTTAGTTTCTGCTGTACAACAGAGTGAATCAGCTATATGTATACATACATCACTATATCCCCTCCCTCTTTGAGCCTCCCTCGTACCCTCCCTACCTCACCCCTCTAGGTGGTCACAAAGCACCAAGCTGATCTCCCTGTGCTATGCGGCTCCTTCCCACTAGCTATCTATTTTACATTTGGTAGTGTATATATGTCAATGCTACTCTCTCATTTCATCCCAGCTTACCATTCCCACTCCCCGTGTCCTCAAGTCCATTCTCTACATCTGCATCTTTATTCCTGCCCTGCCACTAGGTTCATCAGTACCATTATTTTGAGGTTCCATATATGGGTGTTAGCATATGGTATTTGTTTTTCTCTTTATGACTTACTTCACTCTGTATGACATACTCTAGGTTCCCCTACCTCATTACAAATAACTCAATTTCATTCCTTTTTATGGCTGAGTAATATTCTATTGTATATATGTGCCACATCTTTATCCATTCATCTGTTGATGGACATTTAGGTTCCTTCCAAGTCCCAGCTATTGTAAACAGTGCTGCAGTGAACATTGGGGTGCATGTGTTTTTTTTTAAATTATGGTTTTCTCAGGGTATATGCCCAGTGCTGGGACTGCTGGGTCATATGGTAGTTCTATTTTTAGTTTTTTAAGGAACCTCCATACTGTTCTCCATAGTAGCTGTATCAATTTATATTCCTACCAACAGTGCAAGAGGGTTCCCTTTTCTCCACACCCTCTCCAGCATTTATTGTTTGTAGATTTTTTGGTGATGGCCATTCTGACAGGTGTGAGGTGATACCTCACTGTAGTTTTGATTTGCATTTCTCTAATGATTAGTGATGTTGAGCATCCTTTCATGTGTTTGTTGGGAATCTGTATATCTTCTTTGGAGAAATGTCTATTTAGGTCTTCTGCCCATTTGTGGATTGGCTTGTTTGTTTTTTTGATATTAAGCTGCATGAGCTTCTTATAAATTTTGTAGATTAACCCTTTGTCAGTTGCTTCATTTGCAAATATTTTCTCCCATTCTGAGGTTTGTCTTTTCATCTTGTTTATGGTTTCCTTTGCTGTGCAAAAGCTTTTAAGTTTCATTAGGTCCCATTTGTTTATTTTTGTTTTTATTTCCATTTCTCTAGGAGCTGGGTCGAAAAGGATCTTGCTGTGATTTATGTCATAGAGTGTTCTGCCTATGTTTTCCTCTTGATAGTGTCCTTGATAGTGTCTGGCCTTACATTTAGGTCTTTAATCCATTTTGAGTTTATTTTTTTGTATGGTGTTAGGGAGTGTTCTAATTTCATTCTTTTACATGTAGCTGTCCAGTTTTCCCAGCACCACTTAATGAAGAGGCTGTCTTTTCTCCATTGTATATTCTGGCCTCCTTTATCAAAAATAAGGTGACCATATGTGCGTGGGTTTATCGCTGGGCTTTCATCCTGTTCCATTGATTTATATTTCTGTTTTTCTGCCAGTACCATACTGTCTTGATACCTGTAGCTTTGTAGTATAGTGTGAAGTCAGGGAGCCTGATTCCTCCAGATCCATTTTTCTTTCTCAAGATTGCTTTGGCTATTCGGGATCTTTTGTGTTTCCATACAAATTGTGAGATTTTTTGTTCTCGTTCTGTGAAAAATATCATGGTAGTTTGATAGGGATTGCATTGATCTGTAGATTGCTTTGGAGAGTATACTTATTTTCACAATGTTGATTCTTCCAACCCAAGAATATGGTATATCTCTCCATCTGTTTGTATCATCTTTAATTTCTTTCATCAGTGTCTTATAGCTTTCTGCATACAGGTCTTTTGTCTCCTTAGGTAGGTTTATTCCTAGGTATTTTATTCTTTTTATTGCAGTGGTAAATGGGAGTGTTTCCTTAATTTCTGTTTCAGATTTCTCATCATTAGTGTATAGGAATGCAAAAGATTTCTGTGCATGAATTTTGTATCCTGCTACTTCACCGGATTTATTGATTAGCCTTAGTAGTTTTCTGGTAGCATCTTTAAGATTCTCTCTATATAGTGTCATATCATCTGCAAACAGTGACAGCTTTACTTCTTCTTTTCTGATTTGGATTCCTTTTATTTCTTTTTCTTCTCTGATTGCTATGGCTAAAACTCCCAAAAGTATGTTGAATAATAGTGGTGAGAATGGACAACCTTGTTTTGTTCCTGATCTTAGAGGAAATGGTTTCAGTTTTTCACCATTGAGAATGATGTTGGCTGTGAGTTTGTCATATATGGCTTTTATTATGTTAAGGAAAGTTTCCTCTATGCCTACTTTCTGGAGGGTTTTTATCATAAATAGGTTTTGAATTTTGTTGAAAGCTTTTCTGCATCTACTGAGATGATCATATGTTTTTTCTCCTTCAATTTGTTAAATGGTGTATCACGTCGATTGATTTGTGTATACTGAAGAAACCTTGCATTGCTGGGATAAACCCCACTTGATCATGGTGTATCATCCTTTTAATGTGCTGTTGGATTCTGTTTCCTAGTATTTTGTTGAGGATTTTTGCATCTGTGTTCATCAGTGATATTGGCCTGTAGTTTTCTTTCTTTGTGACATCTTTGTCTGGTTTTGGTATCAGGGTGATGGTGGCTTTATAGAATGAGTTTCTGAGTGTTCCTCCCTTGGTTATATTTTGGAAGAGTTTGAGAAGGATAGGCATTAGCTCTTCTCTAAATGTTTGATAGAATTTGCCTGTGAAGCCATCTGGTCCTGGGCGTCAGTTTGTTGGAAGATTTTTAATCACAGTCTCAATTTCAGTGCTTATGATTGGTCTGTTAATATTTTCTATTTCCTCCTGGTTCAGTCTTGGAAGGTTCTGCTTTTCTAAGAATTTGTCCGTTTCTTCCAGGGTGTCTATTTTATTGGCATCTAGGTGCTTGTAGTAATCTCTCATAATCCTTTGTATTACTGCAGTGTCTGTTGTTCCTTCTCCTTTTTCATTTCTAATTTTATTGATTTGAGTCTTCTCCCTTTTTTTCCTGAAGAGTCTTGCTAACGGTTTATCAATTTTGTTTATCTTCTCAAACAGCCAGCTTTTAGTTTTATTGATCTCTGCTATTGTTTCCTTCATTTCTTTTTCATTTGTTTCTGGTCTGTTCTTTATGATTTCTTTCCTTCTGCTAACTTTGCCGGGTGGTGGTGAGGTTGTTCTTCTTTCATTAATTGCTTTAGGTGTGAGGTTAGGTTCTTTATTTGAGGTGTTTCTTATGTCTTGAGGTAGGATTGTATTGCTGTAAACTTCCCTCTTAAAACTGCTTTTGCTGCATCCCATAGGTTTTGGGTCATCGTGTTTTCATTGTCATTTGTTTCTAGGTATTTTTTGATTCCCTTTTTGATTTCTTCAGTGATCTCTTGGTTATTAAGTAGTGTACTGTGTAGCCTCCATGTGTTTGTAGTTTTTACAGTTATTTTCCTGTAATTTATATCTAGTCTCCTAGTGCTGTGGTCGGAAAAGATAGTTGATACGATTTCAATTTTCTTAAATTTACCAAGGCTTCATTTGTGACACAAGATATGATCTATCCTGCAGAATCTTCCATGAGCACTTGAGAAGAAAGTGTATTCTGTTGTTTTTGGATGGAATGTCCTATCAATATCAATCAAGTCCATCTTGTTTAATGTATTATTTAAAGCTTGTGTTCACTTATTTATTTTCATTTTGTATGATCTGTCCATTGGTGAAAGTGGGGTGTTAAAGTCCCCTACTGTGATTGTGTTACTGTCCATTTCCCCTCTTATGGCTGTAAGCATTTTCCTTATGTATTGAGATGCTCCTATGTTGGGTGCATAAATATTTACAGTTGTTATATCTTCTTCTTGGACTGATCCCTTGATCATTATGTAGTGTCCTTCTTTGTCTCTTTTAATAGTCTTTATTTTAAAGTGTATTTTGTTTGATATGAGAATTGTTACTCCAGCTTTCTTTTGATTTTCATTTGCATGGAATATCTTTTTCCATCCCCTCACTTTCAGTCTGTATGTGTCCCTAGGACTGAAGTGGGTCTCTTCTAGACACCACATATATGGGTCTTGTTTTTGTATCCATTCAGCAAGCCTGTGTCTTTTGGTTGGAGTATTTAATCCATTTTCATTTAAGGTAGTTATTGATATGTATGTTCCTATTACCATTTTCTTAATTGTCTTGGGTTTATTATTGTAGGTCTTTTCCTTCGCTTGTGTTTCCTGCCTAGAGAAGTTCCTTTAGCATTTGTTCTAAAGCTGGTTTGGTGGCGCTGAATTCTCTTAGCTTTTGCTTGTCTGTAAAAGTTTTAATTTCTCCATTGAATCTGAATGAGATCCTTGCTGTGTCGAGTAATCTTAGTTGTAGGTTTTTCTCTTTCTTCACTTTAAATATGTCCTGGCACTCCCTTCTGGCTTGCAAAGTTTTCTGCTGTAAGATCAGCTGTTAACCCTATGGGATTCTCTTGTATGTTATTTGTTGTTTTTCCCTTGCTGCTTTTAATATTTTTCTTTGTATTTAATTTTTCATAGTTTGATTAATATATGTTTGGGTGTGTTTCTCTTTGGATATATCCTCTATGGGACTCTCTATGGTTACTGGACTTGATTGACTATTTCCTTTCCCATGTTAGGGAAGTTTTCAACTATAATCTCTTCCAATATTTTTTCAGTCCAGTCCCTTTCTTTTTCTCTTCTTCTTCTGGGACCCCTATAATTCGATTTTTGGTGCATTTATTGTTGTCCCAGAGGTCTCTGAGACTATCCTCCATTCTTTTCATTCTTTTTTCTTTATTCTGCTCTGCGATAGTTATTTCCACTATTTTATCTTCCAGGTCACTTATCCATTCTTCTGCCTTAGTTATTCTGCTATTGATTCCTTCTAGGTAATTTTTTATTTCATTTCCTGTGTTGTTCATGATTGTTTGTTTGCTCTTTAGTTCTTCTAGGTCCTTATTAAACATTTCTTATATTTTCTCCATTTCTCCATTATTTCCAAAATTTTGGATCATCTTTACTCTCATTACTCCGAATTTTTTTCAGGTAGACTGCATATTTCCTCTTCATTTGTTTGGTCTGGTGGGTTTTCACCTTGCTCCTTCATCTGCTGTGTATTTTTCTGTCTTCTCTTTTGCTTAACTTACTGTGTTTGGGCTCTTCTTTTTGCAGGCTGCCGGTTCGTAGTTCCCGCTGTTTCTGGTTTCTGCCTCCAGGGGCTAAGGTTGGTTCAGTGGGTTTGGTAGGCTTCCTGGTGGAGGGGACTGGTGCCTATGTCTGGTGGATGAGGCTGCATCTTGTCTTTCTGGTGGGCAGGACTGCATCCAGTGGTGTGTTTTGGGGTGTCTGTGACCTTATTATGATTTTAAGCCGTCTCTCTGCTAATGTGTGGGGTTGTGTTCCTGTCTTGCTTTTTGTTTGGCATAGGGTGTCCCACACTGTAGCTTGCTGGTCATTGAGTGGAGCTGGGTCTTAGCGTTGAGATGGAGATCACTGGGAGAGCTTTTGCCATTTGATATTACGTGGAGCCTGGAGGTCTCTGGTGGACCAGTGTCCTCAACTGAGCTCTCCCACCTCAGAGGCACAGGCTTGACACCTGGCTGGAGCACCAAGACCCTGTCAACCACACGGTTCAGAAGAAAAGGGAGAAAAAAAGAAAGAAAGAAAGAAAAATAAATAAAATAAAATTATTATTAAAAATTAAAAAGTAATTTAAAAAGAAAGAAAGAAAAGAGAAACCAAAGCAAAAAACAAATCCACCAATGATAACAAGCGCTAAAAACTATACTAAAAAAAAAAACAAAAGGACAGACAGAACCCTCGGACAAATGGTAAAAGCAAAGCTGTACAGCAAAATCACACAAAGTCCACCGCCTCAATTTTGGGATGATTCATTTTCTCTTCATGTATTCCAGAGATGCATGGTACATCAAGTTGATTGTGGAGATTTAATCCGCTGCTCCTTAAGCTGCTGGGTGAAATTTCCCTTTCTCTTCTTTGTTCACACAGTTCCTGGGGTTCAGCTTTGGATTTGGCCCAGCCTCTGCGTGTAGGTCACCTGAGGGCGTCTTTTTTTTTGCTCAGACAGGACGGGGTTAAAGTAGCAGCTGATTAGGGGATCTGGCTCCCTCAGGTCGGTGGGAGGGAGGGGTATGGAATGTGGGGCGAGCCTGCGGCTGCAGAGGCAAGCATGACGTTTCACCAGCCTGAGGCGCCGTGTGTTCTCTGGGGGAAGTTGTCCCTGGATCACGGGACCTGGCCGTGGCGGGCTGCACAGGCTCCCGGCAGGGGAGGTGTGGAGAGTGACCTGTGCTTGTACAGAGGCTTTACGGTGGCTGCAGCAGCAGCCTTAGCATCTCATGCCCATCTCTGGTGTCTGAGCTGATAGCCGCAGCTCGTGCCCATCTCTGAAGCTGGCTTAGGCAGTGCTCTGAATCCCCTCTCCTCGCACACCCTGAAACAATGGTCTCTTGCCAATTAGGCAGTTCCAGACATTTTCCTGGACTCCCTCCAGGCTAGCTGTGGTGCTTAACCCCCTTTAGGCTGTGTTCAAGCTGCCAACCCCAGGCTTCTCCCTGGGGTCTGACCTCCGAACCCTGAGCCTCAGCTCCCAGCCCCCACACACCCCAGCAGTTGAGAGAAGCCTCTCATGCTGGTGAGTGCTGGTCGTCAGGTCTCCTCTGTGCAGGAATCTCTGCTTTGCACTCTGCACTCCTATTGCTGGGTTCTCCTCTGTGGCTCCCCCCGACCCAATCTCCACCAGTGATGGGACTTCTAGTGTGTGGAAACCTTTCCTCCTTCACAGCTCCCTCCCACTGGTGCAGGTCCCGTCCCTATTCTTTTGTCTCTGGTTTTTCTTTTTTCTTTTGCCCTACCCAGGTACGTGGGGGAGTTTCTTGCCTTTTGGGAAGTCTGAGGTCTTCTGCCAGCGTTCAGTAGGTGTTCTGTAGGAGCTGTTCCACATGTAGATATATTTCTGATGCATTTGTGGGGAGGAAGGTGATCTCCACGTCTTACTCCTCCGTTATCTTACCAACATCTCGCCGTTGGTAGTTTGATAGGGATTGCATTGAATCTGTAGATTGCTTTGGGTAGTATAGTCATTTTCACAATGTTGATTCTTCCAATTCAAGACAGGAATTCCATATGTTTTTATCATCTTTGATTTCTTTCATCAGTGTCTTATAGTTTTCTGCATACAGGTTTTTTTCCTCCTTGAGTAGATTTATTCCTAGGTACTTTATCCTTTTTGTTTCAATGGTAAATGGGAGTGTTTCCTTAATTTCTCTTTCTGAGTTTTTATAGGAATCTGTTTTGATTTGCATTTCTCTAATAATTAGTGATGTTGAGCAGCTTTTCATGTGCTTCTTGCCCATCTGTATGTCTTCTTTGGAGAAATGTCTATTTAGGTCTTCTGTCCATTTTTGGATTGGGTTGTTTGTTTTTTTAATATTGAGCCGCATGAGCTGTTTATATATTTTGGAGATTAACCCTTTGTCCGTTGCTTCATTTGCAAATATTTTCTCCCATTCTGAGGGTTGTCTTTTCGTCTTGCTTATGTTTTACTTTGCTGTGCAAAAGCTTTTAAGTTTCATTAGGTCCCATTTGTTTATTTTTGTTTTTATTTCCATTACTCTAGGAGGTGGATCAGAAAAGATCTTGCTGTGATTTATGTCAAAGAGTCTTCTTCCTGTGTTTTCCTCTAAGAGCTTTATAGTGTCCGGTCTTACATTTAGGTCCCTAATCCATTTTGAATTTATTTTTGTGTATGGTGTTAGGGAGTGTTCTAATTTCATTCTTTTACATGTAGCTGTCCAATTTTCCCAGCACCACTTATTGAAGAGACTGTCTTTTCTCCATTGTATATCCTTGCCTCCTTTGTCATAGATTAGTTGACCATAGGTGAGTGGGTTTACCTCTGGGCTTTCTATCTTGTTCCATTGATCTATGTTTCTGTTTTTGTGCCAGTACCATATTGTCTTGATTACTGTAGCTTTGTAGTATAGTCTGAAGTCAGGGAGTCTGATTCTTCCAGCTGCGTTTTTTTCCCTCAAGACTGCTTTGGCTATTCAGGGTCTTTTGTGTCTCCATACAAATTTTAAGATTTTTTGTTCTAGTTCTCTAAAAAATGCCATTGGTAATTTGATAGGGATTGCATTTAATCTGTAGATTGCTTTCGGTAGTATAGTCATTTTCACAATATTGATTCTTCCAATCCAAGAACATGGTATATCTCTCCATCTGTTGGTATCATCTTTAATTTCTTTCCTCAGTGTCTTATAGTTTTCTGCATACAGGTCTTTTGTCTCCTTAGGCAGGTTTATTCCTAGGTCTTTTATTCTTTTTGTTGCAGTGGTAAATGGGAGTGTTCCCTTAATTTCTCTTTCAGATTTTTAATCATTAGTGTATAGGAATGCAAGAGATTTCTGTGCATTAATTTTGTGTCATGCAACTTTACCAAATTCATTGATTAGCTCTAGTAGTTTTCTGGTGGCATCTTTAGGATTCTCTATGTATAGTTTCAGGTCATCTGCAAACAGTGACAGTTTTACTTCTTCTTTTCCAATTTGTATTCTTTTTATTTGATTTTCTTCTATGATTGCCATGGCTAGGACTTCCAAAACTATGTTGAATAATAGTGGTGAGAGTGGACATCCTTGTCTTGTTCCTGATCTTACAAGAAATGCTTTCAGTTTTTCACCATTGAGAATGATGTTTGCTGTGGGTTTGTCATATATGGTCTTTATTATGTTGAGGTAGGTTCCCTCCATGCCCACTTTCTGGAGAGTTTTTATCATAAATGGGTGTTGAATTATGTCAAAAGCTTTTTCTGCATCTATTGAGATGATCATATGGTTTTTATTCTTCAGTTTGTTAATCTGGTATATCACATTGATTGATTTGCATATATTGAAGACTCCTTGCATCTCTGGGATAAATCCCACTTGATCATGGTGTGTGATCCTTTTAATGTGTTGTTGGATTCTGTTTGCTAGTATTTTGTTGAGGATTTTTGCATGTATATTCATCAGTGATATTGGTCTGTAATTTTCTTTTTTTGTAGTATCTTTGTCTGGTTTTGGTATCAGGGTGATGGTGGCCTCATAGAATGAGTTTGGGAGCGTTCCTTCCTCTGCAATTTTGTGGCAGAGTTTGGGAAGGATGGGTGTTAGCTCTTCTCTAAATATTTGATAGAGTTCACCTGTGAAGCCATCTGGTCCTGGACTTTTATTTGTTGGGAGATTTTTAATCACAGCTTCAATTTCATTACTTGTGATTGGTCTGTTCATATTTTCTGTTTCTTCTTGGTTCAGTCTTGAAAGGTTTTACCTTTCTAAGAATTTGTCCACTTCTTCCAGGTTGTCCATTTTATTGGCATAGAGTTGCTTATAGTAGTCTCTTAGGATGCTTTGTATTTCTGCGGTGTCTGTTGTAACTTCTCCTTTTTCATTTCTAATTTTATTGAATTGAGTCCTCTCTCTCTTTTTCTTGATGAGTCTGGCTAATTGTTTATCAATTTTTTTATCTTCTCAAAGAACCAGCTTTTAGTTTTATTGATCTTTGCTATTGTTTTCTTTGTTTCTATTTCATTTATTTCTGCTCTGATCTTTATGATTTCTTTCCTTCTGATAACTTTGGGTTTTGTTTGTTCTTCTTTCTCTAGTTCCTTTTGGTGTAAGGTTAGATTGCTTATTTGAGATTTTTCTTGTTTCTTGAGGTAGGCTCGTATAGCTATAAACTTCCCTCTTAGAACCACTTTTGCTGCATCCCATAGGTTTTGGATCGTCGTGTTTTCATTGTCATTTGTCTCTACGTATTGTTTGTTTTCCTCTGCTTTCTTCAGTGATCTCTTGGTTATTTAGTAACCTATTGTTTAGCCTCCATGTGTTTGTGTTTTTTACACTTTTCCCCCTGTAATTCATTTCTAATCTCACAGCGTTGTGGTTGGAGAAGATGCTTGATATGATTTCAATTTTCTTAAGTTTACTGAGGCTTGATTCATGACCCAAGGTGTGATCTATCCTGGAGAATGTTCTGTGTGCACTTGAGAAGAAAGTGTAGTCTGCTGTTTTTGGATGGAATGTCTTATAAATATCAATTAAATCTATCTGGCTATTGTGTCATTTAATGCTTGTGTTTCCTTATTAATTTTCTGTTTGGATTATCTGTGCATTGGTGTAAGTGAGGTCTTAAAGTCCCCCACTATTATTGTGTTACTGTCAATTTCCTCTTTTATAGCTGTTAGCAGTTGCCTTATGTATTGAGGTGTTCCTATGTTGGGTGCATATATGTTTTTAATTGTTATATCTTCTTCTTGGATTGATCCCTTGATCATTATGTAGTGTCCTTCCTTGTCTCTTGTAACATTCTTTATTTTGAAGTCTCTTTTACCTGTTATGAGTATTGCTCTCTTTTGATTTCCATTTTCATGGAATATCTTTTCCATCCCCTCACTTTCAGTCTGTATGTGTCCATAGGTCTGAAGTGGGTCTCTTCTAGACACCACATATATGTGTCTTGTTTTTGTATCCATTCAGCAAGCCTGTGTCTTTTGGTTGGAGCATTTAATCCATTCACATTTCAGGTAATTATCATTATGTATGTTCCTATGACCATTTTCTTAATTGTTTTGGGTTTGTTTTTGTAGGTCCTTTCTTCTCTTGTGTTTCCCACTTTGAAAAGTTCCTTTAGCACTTGTTGTAGAGCTGGTTTGGTGGTGCTGAATTCTCTTAGCTTTGGCTTGTGTGTAACGCTTTTGATTTCTTCATCGAATCTGAATGTGACCCTTGCTGGGTAGAGTAATCTTGGTTGTAGTTTCTTCCCTTTCATCACTTTAAGTATATCATGCCACTCCCTTCTGGCTTGTGGAGTTTCTGCTGAGAAATCAGCTGTTAATCTTATGGGAGTTCTTTGTATGTTATTTGTTGTTTTTCCCTTGCTGCTTTCAATAATTTGTCTTTGTCTTTAATTTTGCCAATTTGATTACTATGTGTCTCAGCGTGTTTCTCCTTGGGTTTATCCTGTATGGGACCGTCTGTGCTTCCTGGACTTGGGTGGCTATTTCCTTTCCAATGTTAGGGAAGTTTTCAACTCTAATCTCTTCAAATACTTTCTTGGGTCCTTTCTCTCTCTCTTCTCCTTCTGGGACCCCTATAATGTGAATGTTGTTACGTTAACAGCCAGAGGTCTCTTAGGCTGTCTTCATTTCTTTTCATTCTTTTTTCTTTATTCTGTTTCACAGCATTGAATTCCACCATTCTGTCTTCCAGGTCACTTATCCATTCTTCCACCTTAGTTATTCTGCTATTGATTCCTTCTACTGTAGTTTTCATTTCAGTTATTGTATTGTTCATCTCTGTTTGTTTGTTCTTTAATTCGTCCAGATCTTTGTTAAACATTTCTTGTATCTTCTCAGTCTTTGCCTCCATTCTTTTTCGAAGGTCCTGGGTCATCTTCACTATCATGATTCTGAATTCTTTTTCTGGAAGGTTGTGTATCTCCACTTCATTTAGTTGTTTTTCTGGGGTTTTATCTTGTTCCTTCATCTGATACATAGCCCTCTGCCTTTTCTTCTTGTCTGTCTTTCAGTGAATGTGGTTTTTGTTCCACAGACTGCCGGATTGTAGTTCTTCTTGCTTCTCTCCCATCTTTGGCTAATGTGGCACTTACCATGTATTTTCTGCTGTATCATGTCACTGTTTGGATTCATGTTTATTTATTATGTTATCATACTATTAGCTACCTTCTAGAGGATTGAGATCTGGGAGTCCCCTTGAATCTTCCTCACAACATCAAAGAGTAACTGAGCCAGATTGACACTGTCCTCTAAACCAGTTATTCTCAAAGGTTAATATGCGTATGAATTATCTGCTAGAATAAATGTACTGATTCAGCAGGCCAGAGATGGGGCTTGAGAGTCTGCATTTCTATTTGGCTCTCAGGAAATATGAAGGTGCAGGTGGGAGACCCATGCTTTGAGTAGCAAGACTCTAAACTTCCCTTTAACCCCTCTCTCTTCCTTCTTCCTCTACGTCACTCTTTTGGCTGGGGACCCTGTTACTTCAGATCCTCCTAACTGACCTGCCTGAAGCCTGTTCTTCCCCACCACCAGTGTATCCCTTATAAAACTATTATCTACCAGAGCCCTACCTCCATGGTGAACTCGCCCAAACAAATGTGCCATGCAAATCGTAAATGCAGAGTTGCCCTAAGACCTGACCTGTGATCTAAGGACCTGGCTAGGTATTTTGCTTGGGACATCCCCATTCTTCCTTTTCCTGCTTCTGTGGTTTCCTTCTTCTCTGCTAACCTCCTCTGATGAACTCAGTATGGCTACTCTGCTTTTCCCCAAAGTACTGATATTCATTTTCTCCCAACCCACGCCAGGCCCTCTGCACTGTGGCTCACAGATTTTCCACAGTGGCTTGGGCTGCCAGCAACACCTTCAACGTGCCCTTTCTTAAATCCACTGTTGCCCCGCTGTTAGGGAACCATTGGCCAAAACTGCGTGCCTTAGCCAGGCATGATGGTAACCACTTGCATGGATTGTCTCCCAGCAAGAGACAACTTTGTCTCCTTGGACATTTATTTCCAAGTGTTAGACAAGAAGCGTTCCCCTTCTCGGGGCCTTGGAAGAGGTCCTCCTTCCTGCAACAGCACTATGTCGTGTTACAAAAGAGCGTAGCTGAGGAAGCTGAAAGTTGATTAGAGGAAATCAAGGTTGGGAAGGAGAAATGATGTAGTCTATCGGTGAAAACTAGCCTAGCCTTCTCTATGACTGCCCTGCAGTTGTTTGGTCTCACAGAGCTGGGGGTCATCCCAGACATGGGTTTGCATCAGTGAGTTTCAGGCCACTGCTTTGCAGGATTCCCTCGTGGGTTATGGGAAGCAGTAAGGTTTCAAGTGCCTACTTTCTGTTTTAGTTTATTTTTATTCATTCCTTTGTTATTATTATTATTATTTTTACTGTCAGCTCTATTGCTCAATAGTAAATAATGTATTGCAAAGAGAATTGTCCGTTATCAACTGGGCAGAGACCAGGGCAAAGAAAGTACCGAGAGAGATTCTGGAGAACAATGGATGTGGGAGGCAAGAGGGGGAGGGGAAGAGACTTTCAGCAGAGAAAGGGACTCTTGAGACCTATTTGCAAGACAAACACTTCACTCAGCGTGATTTCTACATTTGTGCCCCTTTAATGGTCAGCAGTAGAATCAATGGAATGCCTGCTACCTGATGAATATTGGGGCAGTTAGGTGGCAGCAATGAGCTGGCCAGCTATGGGATCCATGGGCTGACAAGAAGACCATTGAACATTGACCTTTCCACTTTTCTTTCTCTTTCCCCAGGGCAGCCACTGAAGTTCTGGCAGCATTGCTGAAATCCAGTAAGTGCCTCTTTTGAAACGTGGTTATTTCTTTCCCCTCTGAGTTCAGTGAAAGATGCTCTTCTGTCTCCATGGCTCATTTTCAACCTGGACGGCAGTAGAACCATTCCTGGATCTTTGGGGTGAGATGGAGGATACGGAAGTTCTAACTCGGGGCTGCAAAGAGAGAGTTAATCTCTCTCTCTGTGGAGGTGCCATTCATAATGCTGCCAAGACAACTGACTCTAACTGGAGTATGTTGTCTACTGCAGACCCGAGGAACTCTCCAGCTCCTTCCAATTGGACCAGCAGCTTTTAAGGACTGTTGGAATAAACTGCAGGTTCCAGTGGGATTGTCCTATGGAAGAAAGGTTTATGACAGTGGGTGGGAAGCATGATTCTTGCCTTTGATTCACAACTCAGCTAGTGACTATATTCTTGGGCAGATGGGGTGTTGGAATCGCTTGGACAGTGTAGATGCTGATAACAAATTTATATTAAAAAATTGGCTCTTTCCTCAGTTACTTGAGTGATTGCAAAAGAATAGCTCTGGGAGTCTGAATAATTTGAGAATTGTTTTTGTTTGTTTGCCTTGTAGCTCTGGTCTAATTACATTGGGAGTCAATTTCATGTGTGCAGTATAGTAGAAGGCACCATGCACTTGGGAGTGAAGAAGTTTCAGCTTAATGTTTTTATTTTTTTCCCCTCCTTACCTCTTCATCTATTTTAATTTGGCATCTTGGAAACCAGCTGCTTCAATTGTGATATTTGTTTCTCTATAGGGAGCCCGAGGCATGTGGATAATAGGTGAACTTTAATAAAACTTACAAATAAATAAATGAAAATCAAAACACCTTCTCCCCCAGCCATGTATCTCTGTCAACTCTAAGTGCAGAGAAAGAGTCACATCACATAGTGCTTCCCTTTGTAGACTGAAAAAATAATTGAAGCTTGAATTCATTCGGTTTGTTGGAACTTGATACAGTACACAAGTCTATCCACAGCTGCCTGACCTGCAGGGAGAGTGAAGGTGGTTAGAGCAGGTTGGGGAATGAAGAGTGAGGGGTTAGGAAGCCCTCGAGATAGGAGGGGGGGAGAAAGTGTTACCTGCGGGTTATGGGGAGAGAACGGTTCATTCTCCATACTGAACTTGACTCAGGTTTGGCATCTGGGTTTTCATTATTTACCTGCTCACTCTGTCTGCTCACCTGATTATAACACCAGGTGTTCGAGGAAGCAAGGTGAGGAATTTCTTGGATTGCAGGAAGTAAAGATGCTGAGAACGGCTGGGTAAGCCAGCCGGCGAGTGCTGTGCCTTAGGAAAGTAGCTTTCTCCTGGATCCTCCCTGCCCAGCTTTGGCAGTAGAGGCCTGATGTTTCATGGGGACAGAGCCCTGCTAGTGTTATCAAATGCAGGGGGTGGGGGTCCCGCTGCTTGCTGCTTACAAAATCAATTACATACTCACAAATGTTGGTAGAAAGGAAAGATGCCTTTAATCAGAATGCTGGCAATCTGGGGAGATGGTAGACTCAGCCTCCCCGCAAAACCACTTCTGAAGATTCGTCCATGATACTTTTAAAGGGAAGGAGGGAAGTAATCTCAGTTAGTCATTGAGATAGGGGGTCAGAATCATCACCATCCCTCACTGTGTGCAGGCTTGTAGACTTCTGGTGATCTTCCTCTAAGATGTTACCTTGTTCATGCAGTTTGGTCACACAGTCCGTTCGGGAGATTACTGACGGGGAAGCTAGGGAAGAGATCTGGTCATCTGTTAATTACTTATTCTTCATTTCTACTTCTTTGATCTATGGAAAGAACCGATGAGTTAGGCAAGGTATTGTGTGATTAAAAGATTTGAAAGATGTACTTGAGCCGGAGATTGTAGAGAATTGGGGTGCAAAATTAGTTAAATGGTGCAAAGGAACTTATTTACAAAAGTGATATAGAGTCACAGATGTAGAAGACAAACTTATGGTTACCAGCAGCGAAAGGGTTGGGGAGGGATAAATTGGGAGATTGGGACTGACATATACACACTACTATATATAAAATAGATAACTAATAAGGACATACTGTATAGCTCAGGGAACTCAATAATCTGTAATGACCTATATGGGAAAAGAATCTAAAAAAGTGTGGATATATGTATATGTATAACTGATTCACTTTGCTGTACACCTGAAACTAACAACATTGTAAATCAACTGTATTCCAATAAAAATACAAAAAAAAAAGTTAGTTACAATCTAGCTTTGCTAAAGTGAGGAGAAAGTGGCTTCCTGCTGAGAGCAGTTTCCTGCAAAGAGCTGTTTACACTAGCTGAGAAAGGCTGACTTATTTTTCTACCCATACACACACACCCCTGAAGCTCAGAGTTGAGTGTCCTGATACACCATGTGTAAAAATCTGAATGTAGTCACATGACAGTTATTAACTATTTCTGTGTAAAACATGATGCACGAGCCCAGGAGAAACCAGTAGCCAGTGCAAATACCGTCTGATTCAGGCTTAGAGCCTTATGTGGGTTTCCAACGTGCTAGTTGTGCTTAGCAAATGGAGTACACTGCACTAGGGGCTCAGTTTTAGAGTTTCTAACTTCTACTCTCCCTCCAGAGCTCAGCTCAGACCTCATTCCCTCTGAAAACACTTTCCCTGGCTACCAAGACCAGGCTGGATGCCCCTCCTCTATGCTCCCATAGGCTCTCCCAACACAACATTGATTATGCTGCATTGAATTTGCTGTTGCCCATCTCTCCCAGCAGATTGCAAACTTTTGAGGGCAAGGGTCATCTTTGCTGATTGTTGTATTACTTGCATCAGCACAATAAAAAGCCTAAAATAAATATTTGTGTACTAAATGTTTAAGTGAATGAATGAGTTATAATATCTACATGTATAAAAAAAGGCAATACCGCCCCCTACTACCCTGTACTACTGAATCCAACGACCCATGCATAGAACCAATGATATTAGTTCTAATCTCTGTTTAACTATACAAATAGACTGTCAGGGAAATGATAGCCTGCCATCCTCCACATATAAAACAAGTTTTATTGTCACATTAGAAGGATGTATAGGCTTATTTGCTAATTCTGCTGAGCTGTCCACATAGACTTTTGTCTGAGTCTCAGGTTCATCCTAACACGAGAGAGCTGGATGAGGACTTCTCTTATGGTCTTTCTACCACTAAATACTCAGCCTTCATGTCTATCAGGGTTTCTCAACCTTAACACCCTTGCATTTTGAACTGGATAATTCTTAGTTGTTGAGGCCTGTCCTGTACATTTTGGAATGTTTAGCAGCATCCCTGGCCTTTTCTCACCAGGTGACATTGCCAGTTATAATGACTAAGATTTGTCTCTAGACACTGCTAATTGTCCCCTGGGATGTGAAAATTGCCTCCTTCTGAGAATCACTGTTGCATATTTGATCACACATTAGCTGAAGCTCATTCAGGGTTTCAGATGATCCCTCCCAAATAATTTTATTGGTATTTCATAGAAATGCTCTTCTTGCATAATTGATCTTAAATTCCCCAGCACTGGTGTCATTCCTGTGGGTTCACATGAAGTAAGAATACGATGGCAGAAAGTCTTTATGAACATGCAGAAGTTACTTGGGAGGGAGGAGGTTCTAGAGATCTAGAGGATCTTAGAACAAGGACAGCAGAAATTTCCATTGCAGGGCTTCCCTGGTGGCGCAGTGGTTGAGAGTCCGCCTGCCAATGCAGGGGACACGGGTTCGTGCCCCGGTCCGGGAAGATCCCACATGCTGTGGAGTGGCTGGGCCTGTGAGCCGTGGCCGCTAAGCCTGCGCGTCCAGAGCCTGTGCTCCTCAACAGGAGAGGCCTGCGAACCGCAAAAAAAAAAAAGAAAGAAAAAAAAAGAAAGTTCCATTGCAAGTGCCAACTCCCATGTGTGGGTAGGATTCTGAGATCATATTTGAGCTCAGCAGGCAAGAGGGCTGTTTTTTCTTTTTTAAGTTTATTTTTTATTGAAGTATAGTTGATGTACAGTATTATACAAGTCACAGGTATACAATATAGTGATTCACAATTTTTAAAGGTTATACTCCATTTATAGTTATTATGAAATATTGGCTATATTCCCTGTGTTGTACAATATATCTTTGTAGATTATTTTATACCTAAAAGTTTGTACCTCTTAATCTCCTACCCCTATACTGCCCCTCCCCACTTCCCTCTCCCTACTGGTAACCACTAATTTGTCCTCTATATCTGTGAGTCTGCTTCTTTGTTTTTATATTCAGTAGTTTGTTATACATATTTTTTAGATTCCACATATAAGTGATAGGATACAGTATTTGTCTTTCTCTTTTTGACTTATTCATTTAGCATAATGCCCTCCAAGTCCATACAAGTTGCTGCAAATGCAAATTTTCATTCTTTTTTATGGCTGCATAGTATTCCATTGTATATGTGTATACCACATCTTCTTCATCCATTCATTTGTTGATGGACACTTAGGTTGCTTCCATATCTTGGCAATCATAAATAATGCTGCTATGAACACTGGGATGCATGTATCTTTTTGAATTAGTGTTTTGTTTTCTTTTTGGATATACACCAGGAGAGTGGAATGGCTGGGTCATATGGTAGTTGTATTTTTAGCTTTTTGAGAAACCTCCAAACTGTTTTCCACAGTAGCTGCACCAGTTCCCACAAACAATGTAGGAAGGTTCAAGGGTGCTGTGTTTAAATAGCAAAGTCTTTCATGGATTTGGGGAGGAGCAGTTGCCATCTTTGTTCTACCAGCCTAACCAAAGTATTGTGTGACATGTAAGGTCTGGGTATGGATGGTACCATTGCACTTAGGCTGGGGTTGCTGTGGGGGGGATGAGTGTCATGGAATTCTCTAGTTGCTTCAGATGCCTTCATGCATAAGTAAGACTTGACATGGAATGTCTGTCAATTTACATCCCAGATGAGTTTGTGTCCACTGAACCTAAATGCAGGAAGTCAGTTCCTGTCTAGAATTCAAACCCTCACCATCTGGCACTGATATCTGGGAATATTTATGTGAACCTTTATCTCCTGAAAGCAAACTCTTTTTAGCTGGTGATTATTCTGGCCTTGATACTTATCAGTATAAAAGTTGGCCATTTTAGTATATCTCTATAATTGCATTACAAAAGGAGAACATTCCCCAGTTAAAATAGAGCCAGAAGGACATATCTACTACCTTGGGGGCAGTAAACATGGGTGGGCTTGTGAATCTTAGGTCAACAAGGCCCTATGACGTAGTGGGTGGTGGGAGGCAACCCTCACCAGTAACGGGGAGAGCAGGGCTGAGGGATCTGGGAGCCTTGGAGCTGCCCACCATAACAGAAAGAAAGGGAAAGAACACCAGGTTGCATAAGAACAATTTTGTTATTTTGTCTCAGCCCTTTCTTCCATCAAGTAGCTATTGCATGAGAAGCCAGTGTAGGAAAGGTAGATGGCGGACAGAGAGAAACGAACCAAAAGAAAGCTCTCATCTCTTTCCTTTTCCGAGGAACAGCATGCAAAATAAAGCCTTGGAAGTCCTAGACCTCTTTTCCAATTATTTCCGAAATTTAGAATCCTAAAAATTAAAGTCATTGCTCATTCAAGGGTCCTTTTTGTATGTATGTGGGCTAGAATGGTCTAATCCAGATTGCATACTTTTATTGTATCAGTTCCCGTCTCTCTACCTACTCATGTGCAAACACTAAATTTTCCTGTATTGAAAGCTTTGCCCTTTTATGCTTTATCCTGCACAAAAACATTTAGCTTTTTATTACCAAAACTTAATAAGGCTTTGATTAATAAATAATGCTTCCATTGCAGGCAGTTTTTTCTCTAATTAATAAAATAAGACATGGTCCTTTGCCCCTGTCCCTTTTTAAAAAAAATTAATTTCTTTATTGAAGTATAGTTGATTTACAATGTGTTAATTTCTGGTGTACAGCAAAGTGACTCAGTTACACACATATATACATTCTTTTATTTATTCCTTCCCATTATCATTTATCCCAAGATATTGAATATAGTTCCCTGTGTAATACGGTAGGACCTTATTGTTTATCCATCCTATATGTAATAATCTGCATCTACTAACCCCAAACTCCCAGTCCATCCCCCCCCCAATGCCCCCTCCTCCTTGGTAACCACAAGTCTGTTCTCTATATCTGTGAGTCTGTTTTTGTTTCATATTTCATTTTATTTTATTTTTAAACCAAGTTATGTCTAGTTTATTTATTTACTTTTAAAATTTTTATTGGACTGTCGTTGATTTACAATGTTGTGTTAGTTTCTGCTGTACAGCAAAGTGAATCAGTTACACGTACACATATATCCATTCTCTTTTAGATTCTTTTCCCATATAGGTCATTACAGAGTATCGAGTCGAGTTCCCTGTGCTATACGGCATTTGTGTCATATTTTAGGTTCCACATATAAGTGATCTCATATGGTATCTGTCTTTCTCTTTCTGACTCATTTCACTTAGTATGATAATCTCTAGGTCCATCCATGTGCCCTTGTCCCTTTTTCTATCTGCATCCACTCTGCCTTTCTCTCTTTCATCTGTGTCTCTACCTGGACTTCTGTGTCTCTTTTTCCTTTTTTTTCCCTCATCTTCTTCTCCTTTCTCATTGGCCTCCCCACCTCTCCCTTTTTCTTTCTGCTCCCTAACACCCTTTTGTGAGCATTAGGTATAAATGCAGTTTGGAGAAGTGGTGGCTTGGCAGTGGTGCTTGGAATGAGCGTGCACCGTGGGATTCTGCCTGATCTGTACTGGCTCCAGGGATGAATCTTCACGTAATGCCTTGGTAGTAACGTTGCTGCCCAGCTTTAAAGGTCACATTCTCGCAACAAGGAAAGACCTGAAACACTTTCTGGTTCAGGCCCTACATCTTAGTAAGAGGATGATGGGTCTACTTCAGACCACTCTCCAACTTCAGCATTAGCATTCAGAGGAGTCTGGGAGTTTGCATAAGTTGGGGCAATGGGGAGGGTGCAGGGAATGGGAAAGTGAGTTAGTAAAGGGAGGGAGACAGAGAAGAAAGAAGGGAGGGAGAGATGCAAGGGAGCTCGTGGGAAGTTTGGCAGGAAGAGGAGGTTCTCTAGTGTCTTCCTCGGTGAGCTCTGCCTGGCTGGCTCATGGGGTCAGCGCAGCCTGTTGCTGGCGGGGGTATAGGAAGGAGGGGACTTCTGGCGCCTAGAGTCCTGATCATGGACAGACACCTCAAGCTCTCAACGGTCCTCTACTATGGCCTGGCAATCAGCAGTGTAGGGACTGGAGGACTTGGTGGCCAGATAGTTGCCCTACAGCAAAATGTCAGAGAAGGGGCCATGTTTGAAAAACCGCAACTGAGGCTTCTGTAGGAATTCTAGGAGCTCTGAGGAGTTCTCAGAATGGCATCAGTGTTTTAGGATGGTTGGCAGTGTGATTCCTTTGAACTTCTGACATAACACCAGTAGCCGTAGGGTGGCACAGACTTCACAGGGCTCACATGTACAATCTGTGTTCCCACGGGGCCTGGAATCTGTCCTCCTGGCTTGCCAGGCTGCCTGGACAAGCCTGGTGCCCCAGGGTTCTGCCCACGGAGTGTCTCCCCTTCAGTTTCCAGAGGAGGGCCATGGAGTCAGACCATCAGAGCTGGAAAAGACCTTCGAGGTTGTTTAGTGCAGTGGTGTTCAAACGTTTTTGTCTTGGAGAACTCAGAGCCCTGTCTGTCCGTTTCCCAATGATTCTCCCCTGAGGTGGCCTCTGAGACACGTTCACAGAAGTATAGGGCCCCCTGAGAACCCGGAAAAGTACTAATCTTTCTGAAAAGTGAAGTGTATTTGACACTGCACGTGTGCACACGGAGACACTCACGGTATGGATTTACGTTCTGGACCTGCTACATCTATACTTGGCTGTTTTGCTACCAGAGCGGTCGTGTGCACCTGTCACATCACATGAGTGTCGTTTCTGTTCAGTGGTTGGAATAATCAAGACCTAGTCTCTCAGTGAGTTGGGTGGCTACAGTACACAGTGTCGTCCAGATCCCGGAAAACGGTTGGTCTTATCCACCCCTCTCCGCATTTTCACACAGGGAGACTGAGGACCAGAGAGAGGGAGTGACCCACCCAGATCGCTGAGACTTAGAAGGTTTCCTGTCCAGCTAACACTGGTTCTTTCTTTTGTCTCAGCACAAATGTCTCTCTCAAGGGTATTGACAACCCCCCATCTCTGCCCAGGGTTAGGTTTCCAATTAAGCCTTTTCACTATATTTATACTAACTATCAATATACTGCCTATAACTAAGAAGTAACTATACTGTAATCAGTGAGTCCTATACTTTTGCATATGTGTTTGTGTGTATGCATTTTTGTGTACGTATGCACGTAGTTTCCCTGCAGGGTCTACCTCCATGGGCACTGGGGTCCCTGTCATAGCGCGCACACCTCACATTGAGCTGTACCCAGAGAACCTCTAACACACTAATGTTAACTAAAGAAGGATTCCAGTTTCGTGACTTAAGCCTCATACATTTGCTTCCAATATGCCTTAATGAAGAGGCCAGCCCAATTCCTGTCCCCAGAAAGAATCAAACTGTGGTGTGATTATAGACCCGACGTCCGTTCTGCCATCATAACTCCTGGAGAAGCAGGCCCTATATTTCTGTGATGATCCAGAATTCTGCGTCAAGTAATATTGCTAGATTTTTGCATTTGTCACACTGGGATGGACTGCTGTGATCGACTTTGTATGAATGCAGACTAGCAAACTACATCCGTCACATGGTGGGATTGAAATGACAATGCACACGTGTACCATTTATCGACTGCTTAGCGTGTCAGCCACTGTATATACCACTGCATGTACATTCCTAGTAAGGGGGTATCATCATCACCATTTCACAGGTGTAGGAACTGAGGCCTGGAGAGGTTGGGCTACAGAGCTTACCTGCTGTAGACCCTGGGACCTGAGCTCTGTGCACACCAAGGAGAGATGAACAAGGGTAGGTTTATTTAGCCCAAAGAAGATAAGATCAAAATCTGAAAGGAAGCTAAATGAATACTTTCTAAGTATTAGAAGGATTTGTGTGTGTGTGTGTGTGTGTGTGGTGGGAGCATCTGTCATTTAGTTTAGGAAAGAGCATCACACGGTCCATCCCATACAAGCATCTGAAGGGGACCCAGTGAGAGGTGCCAACACACCAACATGGCTGTGCAAAGGGCCAGAGTCTCTGCTGTGAGGCTGAGCATCAGGCGAGGCTGATGAATGACGGGGTGAGTGAGAGGAGAAGGGAACAGGGCCGGGAAGGATTACAGCTGCTAGTTCCCTTTCCCTGCTGGCTTTGTCAGGCCCCCGAGTTGGGGGTGGGTGCTGATCGTCCCTGGCCACAGACCGCAGCTCATGTACTTCCTCTTCCTGCCATGTGGTGGTGCTGTTCTTCTAGTTATCTTGGCCGCGCTAGTCCAATATTTATTTTCGGTGAGTAATTTGTTTATCAGGAGGTTATTTTAATCTAATTTTGGCCATATTTGCTATTCCACACTATCTGTGCTTCCCAGCGTTAGCAGCTTGCATGTCTTGAAGGAAATTAGCTGAAGATGGTCCCGGAGGCATTCGCTCAGCCATTATTTAAGGGAGCTGGGAGGAGGCAGGGTGAGCGGAGCCCAAGCCCGGTGTTGGAAAAGTTGCTGGAGTTTGTTGCACTCCCAGTGAGGTTAGCGGGGTTGAGAGGGACTTACCGAGGGTAGGGAGCATCTCGCATCTCGCGCAGCTTTTTTGAGGGCTGCCTCTGGTAGAGAGCAGAGAATCCTGCAGTTACTTTTCCCCATCTCCCCTGAACCCTTGTGATAACCTGTTACCTTCTTCACCTTTGCTGCCAAGGCCAAAGGCACGACTTAAGGAAGATGCCCATCTGCCTTCCCATGGTTCACAGGCATCCCACATCCCATTTGATAATATGTTTCATGAACTGTTCTCTGCGATCCCTCAAGGAAGAGGGCAGGAAGGTGGGGCGTGATAAGAGAATTATTGTTTATGAGAGTACCTTCAGGGAATAATGATCATAACTATTAATTACAGAGCAGTGGCACTTGCCAGGCACGTTATATTCCCATTTTACATACAAGGAAGTTGTAGTTAGGAGAGGTTAATCATTTTTTCCCCAAGATCCCATGAATGGTAAGTGGAGAGCTGAAATTCAAACTCCGTTGTGACTGTCTTCAAAGCAGAAAATCTTCCTATTTCAAGGATGAGTCTCACCTTCCACATGGAGTCAGGAAACCTGGACTTGGCTGATGGGCATGGGACCTGAAATTAGTTCTTTGTCATTGTACTTGACTTCAGTTTGGTTTTCCAAAAATGGGAGGGCTGTACAAGTTGAGTGGTTTGAGGGTGCTTTAGTAGAAGAAACTTTTTTTTTTTTTAAAGAAATCCTCTGAGGAGATGACACATCTAAAGCAGATAAAACGGGAGCAGAAGTGGGAGATCCCAGTGAATCACAGCCTGGCCTTTCCCTTTTCACCTCTTCTTTCCCTGGCTCGTGATTGATGCTGAGAAACTTCCATGGACGTTCCTCAGGGCTCGAAAGAATCAAGTTTGAAAACCTCTGAAATAAATATTCTCATGGGACACTTTCAGAGCTCAGTAAATTGTCAGAGATTATAATTTAAAGACGGGCTGATGCATCCTTTAGGAGGTTTGGAACACGTGCTCGTTTTTACTGTGTGGTGGTCCTAAGGAAGAGCTAGTCAAGTTTGACTCAGAGAGAGATGTAAAATTGTTATCTTCATCCTTGAGCCTTAGTCAAGTAACTTTTGAGTCTCTTGGGATTAAGACGCTGAATTAAACAGGACCTAATTAAATGAGAAGGGTCAGCTTCCGGTGGAAATGACAACGGTTGTTAGTATAGGCAAGATGGTGAACTACCTTCCCAAGATGGCCAGGATGTTCCCAGGCACCCACACGGGGTCTAACAGAACTGTGGATGGCGGTGGTGTGTTTTCCTTGCCTGACATAAACTGTTGTCTGCAAAAAACACTGTTGTAATAAGGTTGCAGCCAATCCTGGTTCTCACAACTAAGCAGGCTGCTGTGTTTCAACCAGACTATCCTGTTTTCTGGCACTAAAGACCTGGTTCTATCTCTAGGGCTTTCCCTCTGGCCTGATTATCTATCTGCCTGTAGGTTTGGGCCATGATGTTGCTTTGACAACAGTGTGAATGTGTTCAAGGAAGCTCAGGCTCGTGTGTGAAGGTCGTGTGTGTTTGCTAAAAGCTCAAACCTCTTACTCTAGAAGGTTGATCCACACACACACACGTACTTTGTTTTCATTCTGGGGAACCAGGGGTTAACATCCAGGATTGCTGAGCTCTAAATGTTGTGGATTTCAGAATTTGTGTCACCCTGGCATAATGAATGACTGGCTGTGGATTGACAAAGATAAGGTATCACAAAGATTGAAAGAGATAGACAAAAAGATAAACATCTCAGAGCTCTGAAAGTGCCCAGTAGCTTCCTCATCCCATTCAGGATCGACTGTAAAATTATTTGTTTATGTCAGGATGTAAGTCAGATGCTTCCAACAGACTTCTAATAATAGCAGTTTGCAGAGCACTTTTTCATCTATTATCTCAGTTAATGCTCACCGTAGTCCTGCAAGACAGGTAAATATTTAACTCTTCTAGAGCAGCAGTTCTCAGCGTGAGTGATTTTGTCCCAAGGGAACATTTAACAAGGTCTGGAGACATTTTTCATTGCTACATCTGCAGGGGGTGTGGGCGGTCCTGGCATCATGTGGGTAGAGGGCAGGATGCTGCTAAATATCCTACAATGCACAGGGCAGCTGCCCCCGACCCTACGACATAATATTCGGCCTCAGATGTCCATAGTTCCAGGCTGGGAAACTGTTCTATACAAAACATTGAGGTTCAGAGAGGTTGGCTGACTTGCCCAAGATTGCATGATGTGTACTTGGCACAGTGGGACTGAAATCCCACTTCATTTCACTACCAGAGGGTTTCAAATCTTTTATTTTTATTTTAAAGAAATAAATTGTAGGCATTAAACTTGAAATGAAAACCTTGGCAGAGCCATTGCATGTAAACAGCTGATGGTGGAGCTGTTCTGGTGGCAGCAGGGGTCAGAGACCCTGCTCAGCCTCTTCCTCAGCCCCTCCCCTAATCCCAGGGACACCCAGGCTGCCTGGCAACTGCTACGCCCATACAAGGAGACCCAGAGAACATTAGGCCCCTGTTGGCATCCACAGATCTTCTGGATTTCCCTGAGCTGTTCCATTTTTCTGAGTAGAGGATGACAGCATCTGAGTGTGTGTTTTAGTGAGATGTGTTGGGCAGTGGAGGGGAGGCATGCGGGTCAAGTAGGAGGCTGCTGCGGGCACATTCCAGGCGGTAGGGAAGGGGCACTCGGAGGACCACGGGGGATAGGAGTGGAGTTCAAACAAGGAAGCGCAAGGCTCACGCTTGCTTCGGGACTTTTCAGTGCTGTGCTACCGTATGACATCAGGCCAAAGGACAGCGGGCCAGGAGCACAGAGGCTGAGCTCTTTACCTTGCTCTGCGCATGCTCAAGGCCTGGAAGCATAATGCAGTGTGAACCAATGTGCACGTGATGTTTGCACGTGCAGATTTGTTTTCCTGTAGTCCACACTGCTTGTCTGTACTCTGGCCAGAAGCAGGCAACGCCGCTGACGGACAGGTGTCTCCCTCATCCATTGACAGAGAAAGGCAGGCGGGGAAGTGCTCTGTTTTTCTTCTTCCAGGTATAAATCCTGGCTTTCTTCTTTAAGTGTTGCCTTCTGATGAGTAAACAGTGGAAATGGCAAAATGAAACTAGGAGGAAGGTTATCTACAATAACCCAGAAGGGACTGGGGCTCATCTTAGGGCTTAGCAGGTGCTTCTTTCCCTACGAAGAATCTAGACTCAAAAGAAAACTCTGGATGGATAGGAAAACTCCTGGGAAATTTTAGGTCCAGGCAAAGATGATCATTCCTAAGGGCTTTCTTGCAGAGATGTCAAAAACAAATAACAAAAAGGAGAGTGAGAAAATCTGACCGACATATCTGCCCCCCCCACTTGATTTTGCACAACCCGCTGTGATGAATGTCAAAGCGGTGGGGGTCCCGCATTCTGATCTCTGCCCTACTGCTCTCCCCTCACTTTCTTCACCTGGCTTTAGCTTCCAGACTTTTTGTTATTTGCACTCACCAAATTTGGGCTTTTCTACTTGCTCCGCTCTCCAGATTTCTAGAATTTTCTGTCCCCGGATCTCTGCAGCCTGATTCTTCCCTACATTCCGGTTTCAGTGCTAATGCCCCCTCCTCAAAGAGTTGCCCAAGCCACCCAGTCTAAAGTAGCAGCCCCACCAGTCCCTCTAGAATCATTATTTGATTTTCACTGTAGCACTCGTCATTGTCTGAAGTTACCTAATTTGTGTGTGTGTGTGTGTGCACCTATTTGGATCTGAGAGTCTCCCCAGCTCCCCCATGGGAATGCAAGCCCCTAAGAGTAGAGACTTTGTGCATCTCATTTCCTGCTCTAATATCCCCAGTGCCTACAATACTGCCTGGCACATACTAGCACGTAGTAGTTGTTAAGCGTGTTTGTTGAATGAGTGAATGGTGGTTCCTGGAGTTTAGGGGGTATGAGTATGGTTTTAGCTGATAATTCACCACATACCTAGACACAGCAAAATCTGGCTTTCAGGGAAAACTGTCTCTGCTTATTCCCATATGCTGAGCAAACCTCTCAAGCGATCATTTCTTGCTGGGAACAAGCTCCTTTTAGAGAATTTTCAAACTAAATATTGAAAAATTAATCCTACTTCCTCAAATCTAGGATGTCATTGACTATAAGATGCTCCAATTTTTATGTGCCATGAAGAGCGAAAAAATGCTGCCAGTTGTCATTGAAACATCATCATTGGTAAGAAGCATCTTAATTCTGGAAATGCTAAAATGTGAAAAAATATATGCCTTAGAATTGATAAAGTACAAGGTGAGGTTGATTCATCATATGGGATGCAGGGAAGTGGCAGGGGGTTCTGGTCTGGAGTATGTCCCTATTTGTTAGTGGTCCCTTCCCCTGTAGCACTGCAGCCTAATACCTGGGACATGGTACTCTCCAAGGACCAGAGGAAGAGCTGGGTGTGTAGAGGAAGAGGCAGATATGGCTTCTGAGGCTTTCTCAAGAGTGGAGAAACTTCTATGGCTTGGGAATGTATCTGTGGAAAGGTATTAGAAGCAGTTGGTGATTCAAAAAAACCCAACCAGCAGTAGGCGAGTCTAGATTTAAAACAATGCTGCGAAGGATGGTTTCTCAGCCTTCTTAGCCACTCTTTCTGAAGCTTAGGAAAAGCATCTTTCATTTCCAAAAGGCAGTCAATGGGAAAACAAGATTTGCTTGAAACCCAAATTTCCTTTAGAGCCAAGTTTACTGAAAAGTATCTATTTTACAAAGAGAAAAAAATACCTGCAAGCTAATTCCATATCATTATTCTTATTTGAGCTAATGATAATGGAGTGTAATTTCCATTACTGCTGACGTTAAGATTAGTTATGTTTCGGTACATACAGCGCGGCTTCTCCTTTGTGAGGAGTGTTGAAGCAGCTGCCGGGGAGGCTGAGAGCGACTCCGCCTCAGCAGCCCTGCACCCACGTACTGGGCCTGACTTCCCGGCTGGCCTCAGGGGTCCCTGCCGGGCGTCAGGAGAGGTCCTGAACATCTCCTCCAGGGAGCCGAGGCACCATCGGCTGTTAATTTGGCTCTTTATTTATTTGTTTTTAAATTAATTAATTAATTTATTTATTTTTGGCTGCGTTGGGTCTTCGTTTCTGTGCGAGGGCTTTCTCTAGTTGCGGCAAGTGGGGGCCACTCTTCATCGCGGTGCGTGGGCCTCTCACTATCACGGCCTCTCTTGTTGCGGAGCACAGGCTCCAGACGCGCAGGCTCAGTAGTTGTGGCGCACGGGCTTAGTTGCTCTGCGGCATGTGGGATCTTCCCAGACCAGGGCTTGAACCCGTGTCCCCTGCATTGGCAGGCGGATTCTAAACCACTGCGCCACCAGGGAAGCCCTTGACTCTTTAAACCTTCTTGAGTCTCCTATTAAAAATCAACTTTCGCCACAATTTAGGGGCCTGGGAGGGAGCAGAGAAGACGGAGGAGGGCGACGGAGGGCGACTGGCCGGAGGGACGGTGCCAGGTTCCACTTGGCTGAAAGCCACGCCCCTCAAGCACCTCAGTTGTGCCGCGGACTTCATCTCCTTCAGCCTTTCGGAAACCCTCCTCAAGAAGCTGGTTCTCCTGGTAACCGTTAAAGGTCTTTATCTGAATGCAAAACAGTGTAATCTGTACAAACCGGCACTGGGGATAATGATGTGGGATGTCAGCTTTGGAGGCAGATGGGGGATTCCATTTGAATTCTCCACGTGCCATTTATAAGCTCTCAGGACTTGAATAAATTATTTAACTTCTCTCAGCCTCTGTGTCTTCATTTGTAAGAGGAGGCAAATAATGCTTATCTTCAAGCATTTCCATGAGATAAATGAGATGATCATGTAAAATGATTAGCCCAATGCTGAGCACATAGGAAACATTCAGTAAATAAATACTCAGTAATTGTAACTGGTGTTACAGTGGCAAAACAGGCAGCTTACTGTTCATGTAATATGATTTAGAAGTCTTGGTAAAAGCCTGCTTTGTCCAGAAACATCTTCTAAATTGAATCCCTGAAAAGAGCACTGTTGCAGAGGCCAGTGGATTGTTTGCTGTAGTTTAGGTCACCATTATCTTGGGTTGTAGTAATGTCTCCAAAGGGAGATTTCTAGGGTGGGATATTATACAGTGCGAGTGCTGTGGCTCCAGGTGGGTATTTGCATGTGGAGTCCTGATGAAGATCAGGCAGTGTTTGTGATATAATTGCTCAGTTGGGGGATCCAGTGAGGAGAGGGTTTGGAGGCAAGCCTTGGGGAGGGGTGTTTGATAAGCCCCACTGAGTGGTCTTCTCTTATGAGAAGGGGGCCACAGTCCTGAAAAAGGGCTAGCTGAATTGTCAGTAGTTCATATGAATGAATTCTCATGAAGTTCCTGAAACAGAAGGAAACAAATCTGTTTAATAAAACTATTTAATCTTCCTGGGCAAGAATTTCTTCAGATAGTAATGGCCCACTATGCTATGTGGCTGAAGATGATTTCTGTCCTTAAGAATGATGAGAGCCTCGAATCCTTGTATTTATTCTTACTCGTGTATGTGCTTATCAAAAGCAAGGGTGAGTTATTAAACACTTAACCGTTATCAATCAAGGGGATCTTAGAGCACTACCCAGTCTTCTAAAACAGCTTTAGTGTAATGGGACCCAACTCGGGTAAAGTTGGTCAGAGAGGGGAACTGAAAAGTTCTACATTATGGACATCGTCTCTAAGGGCTCCTGGGATAACGTGGGGGAATGGTCCTGGTATATATGTTTGGGGTGTCTAAGGACAGATAGGCAGCTGTGTAAGGTGTGTGGGCATTTGGGGTGAGAAGTCGATTCCATTACATGGGGATTGAAGGACTGTGGTTATAAATTTTACTTATTTTGAAACTTTTCCTTGGGCTATTCTCACTAGTGAAGTGAATTTGAAGTTTGAATGTCATCCTTATGGGGAAGGGATTATCATTTATTGAGCACATACTTGATGCCAGCTGCTACACTATGCAATCATTCCTTATAATGGACTTGTAAGGGTGATGCTTTAGTTATCTCTCTTTGATCTTGCTTTAATATTTGCAGATGATGGAAATGTAGTCCAGGATGGCTTAGTAACTTAAACAAGGTTACACAACTGATAAATGATAGAGCCAGAATGCAGATCAGCAACTATGTGATCCTAGTGCTCCTATTCTTGTGTGAGGCTGTCCAAAGGAATCTGTTCATGTCCTGAGCATTTGGCAGTTTGTTGTCCAAAATTACAGAGGGGGAGTTGGAATAGTAAATAGATGATGCTTATCATGTTGATGATGACAATTATAGGCAACAGGTATTGAGTGCTTATTATGTTCCAGGCATCGAGCTGTCTACTTTATATATATTATCTCATTTAATTTTCTCAACAGTTCCACAAGGAAGAGACTGTTATCAGTTTTGTTTGTTTGTTTGTTTGTTTTTTAGATAAAGACTTAGTGACAAGAGCTGTGAAGTAACATGCTTAAGGTCACACAGCTAGAAAGCAGTGGAGGTCACAGCCATGTGCAAGGACTCCAGAAAGAAAGCTGACAGCTGAAGGCTCTGCCCAGCAAGGCAGTGAAGGGTACACAAGGATAGTAAAGATGAGTTTGGAGGTCTGCACTAATTTGTATGTCTCATTCCTAGAGCTGTGGTTGTGAAAGCATCCAGCTCATTCCTCTGCTGCAGGTTCCCACTTTTCCTCCACTTTAAGCTATCTCTTTACTCTAAAAGGGGTGATGAAATTCTCAGATATGGGAAACAAAGAGCAGTCATGGAAATTTCCTCTGGTTTTGCCCAATAAAAGTGGCAGAGCGTTGGGTTGCTTGCAGGTATTATAATCTGGGTCACCAAGCACTTCTCCACCAACCTGTCATGGGGCTGGAAATTCCTCATGAGAAATCCAATCTTTGAGTCTTGAAGGTGTCTGGGCTTTCCTGTTAAAAGACAAACACCTTTATAGAGATGATCATGCTGTCAAATACCTTCAGGGGCAAGGTAGGTAATTCACTTTCGAAAGGGATGGGGTAAGGTGAATTGGTTGCTATGGCAACCCGGGGACTTCTTGCCCTGCCCACAGGCATTTACAACATGGCATGGCCTATAGACTACGGACTTCCTGTCAAAGGGTAACCTGTCTTTTTTCTACTTGATTGTCAAAGTTCATTGCAGAGGATGAGGAGAATAAAAACTACAGAAAAGTCTAAGTCTAGTCTAAAAAAACTCAAAGCAAATAGAATCATCAATCTTTTCCTCCCTCATAAGTACTATTGATATCTTGGCATATTCCCTTCCTTTTTTTATTCTTTCTTCCTGAATGTAAAAATCTGCTGCATCAGTGGGGTCTGCACTAAAGAAAACATTCGAACCTCTGTGAAGAAATACGTGGGGTAAAAATAAGGAGAGCGCGAGGTCACATTTTAGACCGAGAATTAGCTACAAATAAGACTTCAGGAGGATAAAATCTGGAAAGGTAGGTAGAAAGAGTAGAACTTAAGAGGATAAATTGGAGGTGAGTACAAGGATGCAGATTTGCCACCGGAAAACTGGCCAGATAAGAACTTCAGCAGGAGGCTGCCAGGGAGGGGCTGATGGAGACAAGGGGGCATGGAGAGCGCCTTTGGATGGGGAAGGGGGTGGAGGTGAGCTGTTAAATTAAAGGTCCTCAGAAGTCCTCTCTGTCCATTCCACCCCATCCTCCAACCAGTTTAACATAAACCAATCTGTTTCGGAAATTTAAAAAAAAAAATTAAGGAACAGGAACTCTTTTTCCAAGGAAATCTTAGGAAGAAGCCGTTTACATAAACAGACTAAAGTACAGCTGGTCTGGGGATCTTCTCTGGCCTCCCAACCCTGAGCTCACCCAAAGGAATGTATGAAACCCCACATCTTCTCCTTCCTATTTGGCCTCCCTGGGAGAAGCACTGTCCTCCCCTCAAATCTTCTCAAACTTCTGCAAGTTGCAGATCCCAGTGACCCTCATTTCATTCTTCAGCTCCCCTCTACATTTGTTCAGCTTGATGGATCTCTTGTCGGGTTTCAGGTGCATATTGACTTTTGCAAAACTCCCAAGCCGTTCACGGAGAAAGATTGACTGATTTAGGGTAGGGGTTGGGGGAGGAGGTGTAGCTATTTTCTATGTTAGTAAACACGACAGGTTGTTGAAGATTAACAGGAAATCGTGAATAAAATCATTGGGATCTGATAAGGGATTTTTCTCTCAGACAATTAAAGACTTTTTTCTCGTTATCTCCCTCCCCCTCCCCCTCCCCCAGAAGTGGGAGATGAACGTCATGAGGATAACACAGTATTAGTCTTATACCCTTAACATAGATAAAAGACAAAAGTTCTTAACCTCCCACTGCCCACGCGGCCTCCATGCACTTTTTTTGCCATTCTGTCTTCTTTTCAGCAGGTGATAGTTTCCTTTAATACTTCCTACCTAATCCTCAATTTTCTTTTAAACATCAGATATTGGATAGGCTGGAACCTCATTTAGGCGGTAAAGAAGTCCAGTGCTTTGTGGCTGGGACCATCCGAGGAGAGAAATATTTTTGATACAAAAGAATAATTCATTAAAGGAGGTAATGAAGGTGATTTAAACCTTCCACAAACACATCATGGAGTGAATAAAGCTCATGGCTCTCAATTTAGGGTCATGGCTGAATGAAATGTTGTAAAAAGTGAAAAAAAATATAAAACCAACTGCACAAATGGGTCAGAAATCTCAGTGGGGCTCAGTCAAGCCTGGCAATTTAGAATTTGACAAACAAGTAGAAGAAAAGGAGAATTCCATTAATATTATGAGAAAACCCTTCTGGAATAAAGCACTGAATTTTCATGTTATCGTTTCACTCATGTGCACTTATATGGTCTTAGGAAAAAATCTGACTTGGAGCTGAAATTTTGCTTATCCAGTTACAGTTCAGGGGATCTCTCTCTCACATGCTCAGCCAGAAACATAGATTGTCTCATAAACCAGCATGAACGGTATGGATAATGGAGAAATGCAGTCGTGAGAGGGCAGAGCTGCAAGATGTGGGCGTTTGTTCCTGAGAGTCAGCCCGTTAGAGTTCTTCGGGGTACCTAGTCCACAGGGGTAGAGAGGACCAGGATCCAGAGAATATCTATCTCCCCATCTACTGGGTAGACCTGAACTGGTCTGTCCGCCAACGCTGTAGGCGGAGGAGCTTAACATGAAAAGTGGTGTATGTGGACTGCTGAGAGAGGTATCTTGGACCATTCTTCCCCCTTTCTTTCTTCATAATGGAAAAAGGAAGAAATCATTCACCCATCAGAGGGGTCTCATGGGAGGTCTCACGCAGGGTCATTCAACTAACAAAGGGTAGTCATGGTGTGAAAGAGGGGAAGAGAATATTACAGCTCCCTGTCAGATGTAAGGAAGCCCTGTCCTCACATCCCTGCTGGGTGGACTTCCAACCTCTTTCTGGATATTTTTGGTGCCACATTGCTCATTACCACATAGAGACCAGCTCCCTGTTGGGTAGCCTTGAGCCTGAGGAGTTCCTTTCCTGGACGGAACCAACCCCTTGCTGATCTGGCTTCCGTTCTCTTTAGGGAAAACACCCAACACGTCTGTTACACATGGCAGCCTTCCTGACATTATGTCTGTCACTCAGGGTCCTCTCCTTTTCAACCTAAGCCTTATAGTTTGCTCAACCCAAATGACAATATCCCAAGTCTACTGAGGCTTAGGAAAGAGGAATGGAAATCCTGTGGATTCCCCCCACCTCCTTTCTTCTCTCTCCCCACACACTATTATCCTTTTTCTGAACTATTTGAGAATGTTATAGACATTCACAATGGTGATTTTCATAAAAACAAGAATATTCACTTATGTAAACATTTAATAGTTTATCAAAATCTGACAATAAACATTTATACAATACTATGGGTTAATCTAAACACTATTCATATTTTACCAATTGCATCACTAATGCCTTATGTAGCAAAAGAAAAAAAATTGTTTTGTGGTCCAGGATCTAAATTATAATTATATACCATACTGACATGCCATGTCTTTTTAGTCTCTGTTAGCTCAATTCCTGTTTTTTTTTTTTTTTTTTGATTTTCATGACCTTGACATTTTTGAAAATTATAGATTGGATATTTTGCATCATGTCCCTCATTTTGGGTTTGCTGATTTTCCTCGTAGTAACATTTAGGTTATGCATTTTGGGGCGGGAAAATCATAGAAGCGATGCTGAAAGGATGCTAAAGTGGTGCTTAAGTGATGCTAAAGTGATGGTGTGTCTTTCTCAGGGCATCTTATGTGCTGATGTCGACTTTGGTCACTTGATGAAGGTGATATCTGCCAGTTTTCTCCAATAGAAAGTTATTTTCATTCCCTTTATGATGAATTAGTATCATGTGGGAGGTACACTGGGACATCCTCAGGCAGGTATGGCCAGCCTGTGATTGACATTGTCTTTTCCCATTGATTTCAGAGTCTAACAGCCGCAGGGCAGTGAACAGAGGCTATGTCACCATCTTGCTCAGGCTGCATCAGGACTGGCACAGCCATGACACGACCAATTCCTACGTGCTGATCCGCAGGGCGCTTCTGCTTTGCCTCAGGCATATTGCCAACCTCCGGTCTGGCAGGGAGGCCTTCCTGGCAGCTCAGGGCATGGAGATCCTTTTCAGCACCACACAGGTAATCAGCATGGGGATTATCTTTGCAGTTGGATGACATCTGGATGATTCCTGAAGGCCGTCATTTAGGACTCACCTTCACTAAAGTTGGGAAACCTCAATACGTTTCTTGCTTCCTGCTCTGGGCAGATGTTTTGGACTCAAATCCTCATTCCTTCACTCACTCATGTACTGATTGACTCATTTATTCAATACGTATTAGTTGGGTACACACTGGGTAGTGCAGTGATTAAGAGTGTTGATTTTCAAGCTAGAGAACCTGGCTTCAGATCCCAGCCCTAGCACCTATAGCTGTGCAACTTTAGAGAAGTCACCCACCTTCTCTGGGACTCAAGTTTCTTCTTCTTAAAAAAAATAGAAATGATAAAATCTAGGTTTTTGCGTGGCCTGAATAAGTTAACATAGACATGTCTGTGTTAGCAGGGTTCTTGCCATGACTTAACTGCTTTATGAGTGTGAGTGGTTATTGGAATAATGATTAGTTTTGGGGACCTAGTGGTGAATATGATAGACGAGACCCCTGATCTTTTGGGGCAAGCATTCCACCAGAGAGTTGGACACTAAGGAAGCAAAGAATTCAATCTGGAAGATAATTTCATATTGCTCTGTGAAATCAACAGAGGAAGGGCACAGGTCTACAGTGACTTTTACATATGCAGGGAGACTTGACCTTCTCTTAGAGAGGTCAAGTCTTCTCTGAGCAGGTGACACCTAAGCTGAGACCTGAATTATTGAAGGAGTCTGTCATGCCAAGTTTAAGAGGAAGAGCATCCCAGGCAAAAGGAGTAGCACCTATAAGGGCTGTCACTTACCTGCACCCCAGTGGAATAAGTGTCTAGGGTTTCCTGGATTTCAACCAAATAATAAATTCCTTAATTTCACTTGATGAGGGCTAATTTAAACACCATCATGCGAGGCTACCTATACGTTCTCCATGGATGATGTGGGTATCTCCCAAATACCCATCATCTGCTCACCAAACCTCTCCTGGGGCCGAGGCAGCCGTGTTTCACACACATCATGTTCCTTGCTGTCTTCGTATTAGTCAGTCTCTGCACTACTTTCATTGGTCTCGTTGCTTCTCTCTGGACACTCTCCAGTTTCTCTGTACCTGAGTACATCTGAGGTAATGAAGCGGTCAGCGAGAGTGCCGTTTTCCAACCACGGCATCTGTAGACTAACCATTGTTTTAAAAAGCTTTTCCCCGGGGCTTCCCTGGTGGCGCAGTGGTTGAGAGTCCGCCTGCCGATGCAAGGGACAGGGGTTCGTGCCCCGGTCTGGGAAGATCCCACATGCCGCGGAGCAGCTGGGCCTGTGAGCCATGGCCGCCGAGCCTGCGCGTCTGGAGCCTGTGCTCCACAACAGTGAGAGGCCCGCGTACCGCAAAAAATATATATATATATAGGGCCTCCCTGGTGGCGCAGTGGTTGAGAGTCCGCCTGCCGATGCAGGGGATACGGGTTCGTGCCCCGGTCTGGGAGGATCCCATATGCCGCGGAGCGGCTGGGCCCGTGAGCCATGGCCGCTGGGCCTGCGCGTCGGGAGCCTGTGCTCCGCAACGGGAGAGGCCACAGCAGTGAGAGGCCCGCATACCACAAAAAGAAAAAAAAAAAAAAAAAAAAGCTTTTCCCCTCCTCTAAACAATAACAACACTGCACTGCAAACCAATATCTACTTTCCTGTCTGCTGTCGCCTCTGGGCTTCTCTCCATCATTACAGCTTTCAGAGCTTCTCGGTCATGAACTAGCTACATTTTCCATTCTATTCCTCTGGATGAGGAAGTGCTTGGACTGTTTCCAAGCTTCACCATCCTTTGTAAGCCTGTGTCCCCCAAATCTTGAATCTCTCCCAGCCTTGGTGAAACTCCCCCCGTATTGCTGATGCCTAGAATCCCCCAACTCTGGCTCGTGTGCTTTAGCCAGCTCCTCCGCCCCCTGCCCTCTGCATTATTGACTATTTTTCTGATCTGCGTTAAAAAAAAAAAAAAAAAAAAACAATTAAAAGAGTAATACAGGGAAAAGATGGTGATCCCAGAGGTACAGGTCTATGACAAGAAGAGAGTGGAGAAAATACCAAGTGAAACACAGGCATGAAAGGGGCTGTGAGCCCAGAAGCAGGCTTTTAGAAGCAGTTCCTCAGCAGGACAATAAAGACCTCAACTGCTCAATTAAGCAAATTTACAATGAGCTCCCAGCCTCCAATTACTGTCGGGAATGGAAGCAGGATGTGAGCAGAGGCAGAATCTGCACTTGGTGGCCAGGTTTCTCCTGCCTGAAAAGCTTCCCAGCACCTGGGCTGAGTGCTCTGAGCACAGATGCCCTTGCAGCTGTGCTGGAGTTAGAGCTGCCCATCCATTCTCTCCCCTCTCCTGCCAGAGAAGATGAGTAAGTCACAGGATGGCCAAATGGGGAACCTTGGATCTAGTGATGTCATTTCAGTAGCTCCTGCAAATTATGCTGCTTCTACTGCTGCTGCTGCTGCTGCTGCTGCAACTGATGGAGATGACAATGAAAATGAAGGAGAAGAGGAGGAAGAGGAAGAAAATAGAGGAGGAGGAGGAAGAGGACGAGGAAATGAGATTTGTCTTGAATGCTTACTATGGCTTAGGGCTGGCATAGCAGTTTATGCAGACTTTCTGATTTCAACATTTCAAAGGATTTGAAACTGATGGTCTTACTCAACAGTCCGTATTTCTGTCCACTGGACCAGAGGTTCTCTAAGTTAACTGTGATCAAAGCCACCTACATGGCTGCAAGGGCCCCATCCTCAGAGTTTCTGATTCAGAAGGTCTGGGATGACCCTGAGAAGTTGTGTTTCTAACAAATTCCTAAGTGATGTTGATACTGCTGGTCTGGGTCACACTTTGAAAACCACTGTCCTTTACTGTTTTTATCGGTGCTTGTGGTGTAATTGCAAGCCTCCTGGGCATGAGAGTGACTGAGAAAGAACTGTTTTTGAGTCCTTCCCACAGACTTCGCCCATCATATTGTTCTTTGCCTTCCTGCTGAGGCCACTGCTTGCCATGATTCTCTCTCAGTAACCCCACCTCTTTGTTTCCTGGGTCCCACAGCCTTGCACAGATCCTCTGAGCATCCTTTAAACATTCAGAGGATCAGATTGTCTATAATGCATAATAATCCCACACCAAGTAAAACATTACACTGTTACCATCATCAGCAATAGTACCAATGGCAATCATAGACAGACCTGGCTTCCAAAATGCTGGCAGTTTTGACTGAGTTCCCTGGCTTGGACTTGGCTCACTCCCTCCTAAGGTTGAAGCTTAGAGCATTATCTCTGATCAGTCATCTACCTTACCATTCTTCATCCTCCATGCTCAGTTCTCTCTTTTTCCAATACTCATACTTTTCAGTAAGCACTTAAAACGATTTGACCAGTCCCAGCGATAAAATAGCCTCAAGGAATTTATTTTCCTTGGAGAGTGTTTCCTGCTGTTGGTTCAGGATACCTGATTGGTATTATTTGAGTACATGGAAGGGGAAATAACATTCTTTTCTGGGGGGACGAGGGGGCTAAGTAACATATTTATTTTCCTCTTTTAATAATAACATTTATTTATTTTTAACATCTTTATTGGACTATAATTGCTTTACGATGGTGTTAGTTTCTGCTTTATAACAAAGTGAATACATATACATCTATGCCCATATCTCTTCCCTCTTCCGTCTCCCTCCCTCCCACCCTCCCTATCCCACCCCTCTAGGTGGTCACAAAACACTGAGCTGATCTCCCTGTGCTATTTGGCTTCTTCCCACTAGCTATCGGTTTTACATTTGGTAGTGTATATATGTACATGACACTCTCTTACTTTGTCCCAGCTTACCCTTCCCCCTCCCCATATCCTCAAGTCCATTCTTAGTAGGTCTGCGTCTTTATTCCCATCCTGCCCCTAGGTTCTTCATGACCGTTCTTTTTTTTTTTTTAGATTCCATATATATGTGTTAGCATACGGTATTTGTTTTTCTCTTTCTCACTTACTTCACTCTGTATGACAGATTCTAGGTGCATCCACCTCACTACAACTAACTCAGTTTCGTTTCTTTTTATGGCTGATTAATATTCCATTGTATATATGAGCCACATCTTCTTTAGCCATTCATCGGTCGGTGGACACTTAGGTTGCTTCCATGTCCTGGCTATTGTAAATAAAGCTGCAATGAACATTGTGATACATGATTCTCTTTGAATTATGGTTTTATTAGGGTATATGCCCAGGAGTGGGATTGCTGGGTCGTATGGTAGTTCTATTTTTAGTTTTGGTGGATTTTTTGTTTGTTTGTTTGTTTTTGTTTTTGTGGTACGCAGACCCGTCACCACTGCAGCCTCTCCTGCCGCGGAGCACAGGCTCCGGACACGCAGGCTCAGCGGCCATGGCCCACGGGCCCAGCCGCTCTGCGGCATGCGGAATCCTCCCAGACCGGGGCACGAACCCATGTCCCCTGCATTGGCAGGCGGACTCTCAACCACTGCACCACCAGGGTAGCCCCGTTTGTAGATTTTTTGATGATGGCCATTCTGACAGGAGTGAGGTGATATCTCATTGTAGTTTTGATTTGCATTTCTCTAATGATTAATGATGTTGAGCATTCTTTCATGTGTTTGTTGGCAATCTGTATATCTTCTTTAGAAAAACGTCTACTTAGGTCTCCTGCCCATTTTTGGATGGGTTGTTTGTTTTTTTGATATTGAGCTTCATGAGCTGCTTGTCAATTTTGGAGATTGATCATTTGTCAGTTGCTTCATTTGCAAATATTTTCTCCCATTCTGAGGGCTGTCCTTTCATCTTGCTTTTAGTTTCCTTTGGTGTGCAAAAGCTTTAAAGTTTCATTAGGTCCCATTTGTTTATTTTTGCTTTTATTTCCATTTCTCTAGGAGCTGGGTCAAAAAGGATCTTGCTGTGATTTATGTCATAGAGTGTTCTGCCTATGTTTTCCTCTAAGAGTTTTACAGTGTCTGGCCTTACATTGAGGTCTTTAATCCATTTTGAGTTTATTTTTGTGTATGGTGTTAGGGAGTGTTCTAATTTCATTCTTTCACACATAGATGTCCTGTTTTCCTAGCATTACTTATTGCAGAGGCTGTCTTTTCTCCATTGTATATTCTGGCCTCCTTTATCAAAAATAAGGTGACCATATGTACATGGGTTTATCTTTGAGCTTTCATCCTGTTCCATTGATTTATATTTCTGTTTTTCTGCCAGTACCATACTGTCTTGATACCTGTAGCTTTGTAGTATAGTGTGAAGTCACGGAGCCAGATTCTTCCAGATCCGTTTTTCTTTCCCAAGATTACTTTGGCTATTTGGGGTTTTTTGTGTTTCCATACAAATTGTGAAATTTTTTGTTCTAGTTCTGTGAAAACTGCCAGTGGTAGTTTGATAGGGATTGTACTGAATCTGTAGATTGCTTTGGATAGTATAGTCATTTTCACAATGTTGATTCTTCCAGTCCAAGAATATGGTATATCTCTCCATCTGTTTGTATCATCTTTAATTTCTTTCATCAGTGCCTTATAGCTTTCTGCATACAGGTCTTTTGTCTCCTTAGGTAGGTTTATTCCTAGGTGTTTTATTCTTTTTGTTGCAATGGTAAATGGGAGTGTTTTCTTCAGATTTTTCATCATTAGTGTATAGGAATGCAAGAGATTTCTGTGCATTAATTTTGTATCCTGCTACTTTACCACATTCATTGATTAGCCTTCGTAGTTTTCTGGTAGCATCTTTAGGACTCTCTATGTAGAGTATCATGTCATCTGCAAACAGTGACAGCTTTACTTCTTCTTTTCCGATTTGGATTCCTTTTCTTTGCTTTTCTTCTCTGATTGCTGTGGCTAACACTTCCAAAACTATGCTGAATAAGAGTGGTGAGAGTGGGTAACCTTGTCTTGTTTCTGATCTTAGAGGAAATGGTTTCAGCTTTTCACCATTGAGGACGATGTTGGCTGTGGGTTTGTCATATATGGCCTTTATTATGTTGAGGTAAGTTCCCTCTATGCCTACTTTCTGCAGGGTTTTTATCATAAATGGATGTTGAATTTTGTCAAAAGCTTTTTCTGCATGTATAGAGATGATCATGTGGTTTTTATTCTCCAATTTATTAATATGGTGTATCACATTGATTTATTTGTGTATATTGAAGAATCCTTGCATTAGTGGGATAAACCCCACTTGATCATGGTGTATGATCCTTTTAATGTGCTGTTTGGTTCTGTTGGCTAATATTTTGTTGAGGATTTTTGCATCTGTGTTCATCAGTGATATTGGCCTGTAGTTTTATTTCTTTGTGACATCTTTGTCTGGTTTTGGTACCAGGGTGATGGTAGCCTCGTAGAATGAGTTTGGGAGTGTTCTTCCCTCTGCTATATTTTGGAAGAGCTTGAGAAGCATAGGTGTTAACTCTTCTCTAAATGTTTGATAGAATTTGCCTGTGAAGCCATCTGGTCCTGGGCTTTTGTTTGTGGAAGATTTTTAATCAGCTTGTCATTGGTCTCTTTATATTTTCTATTTCTTCCTGGTTCAGTCTTGGAAGGTTGTGCATTTCTAAGAATTTGTCCATTTCTTCCAGGTTGTCCATTTTATCGGCATATAGTTGCTTATAGTAATCTCTCATGATCCTTTGTATTTCTGCAGTGTCAGTTGTTACTTCTCCGTTTTCATTTCTAATTTTATTGATTTGAGTCTTCTCCCTTTTTTTCTTGATGAGTCTGGCTAATGGTTTATCAATTTTGTTTATATTCTCAAAGAACCAGCTTTTAGTTTTATTGACCTTTGCTATTGTTTCCTTCATTTCTTTTTCTCATCTGATCTTTTTGATTTCTTTCCTTCTGCTAACTCGGGGGTTTTTTTGTTCTTCTTTCTCTAATTGCTTTAGGTGTTAGGGTAGGTGGTTTATTTGAGATGTTTCTTGTTTCTTAAGGTAGGAGTGTATTGCTCTAAACTTCCCTCTTAGAACTGCTTTTGCTTCATCCCATAGGTTTTGGGTTGTCGTGTTTTCATTGTCATTTGTTTCTAGGTTTTTTTTGATTTCCTCTTTGATTGTTTCAGTGATCTCTTGGTTATTAAGTACTGTATTGTTTAGCCTCCATGTGTTTGTACTTTGTACAGATTTTTTCCTGTAATTGATATCTACTCTCATAGTGTTGTGGTCAGAAAAGGTACTTGATACGATTTTAATTTTCTTAAATTTACCAAGGCTTGATTTGTGACCCAAGATATGATCTATCCTGGAGAATGTTCCATGAGCACTTGAGAAGAAAGTGTATTCTGTTGTTTTTGGATGTAATGTCCTATAAATACCAATTAAGTCTGTCTTGTTTTATGTATCATTTAAAGCCTGTGTTTCCTTATTTATTTTCATTTTGGATGATCTGTCCATTGGTGATAGTGGGGTGCTAAAGTCCCCTAATGTGATTGTGTTACTGTCCATTTCCCCTTTTATGGCTGTTAGTATTTGCCTTATGTATTGAGGTGCTCCTATGTTGGGTGCAGAAATATTTACAATTTTTATGTCTTCTTTTTGGACTGATCCCTTGATCATTATGTAGTGTCCTTCTTTGTCTCTTGTAATAGTCTTTGTTTTAAAGTCTATTTAGTTTTATATGAGAATTGCTACTCCAGCTTTCTCTTGATTTTCTTTTACATGGAATATCTTTTTCCATCCCCTCACTTTCCGTCTGTATGTGACCCTAGGTCTGAAGTGGGTCTCTTGTAGACAGCATATATATGGGTCTTGTTTTTGTATCCATTCAGCCATTCTATGTCTTTTGGTTGAGCATTTAATCCATTTACATTTTAGGTAGTTATCTATATGTATGTTCCTTTTACCATTTTCTTGGGGTTGTTTTTGTAGGTCTTTTCCTTTTCTTGTGTTTCTTGCCTCTAGAAGTTCCTTTAGCATTTGCTGTAATGCTGGTTTGGTGCTGCTGAATTCTCTTAGCTTTTGCTTGTCTGTAAAGGTTTTAATTTCTCCTTTGAATCTGAATGACATCCTTGCCAGGTAGTGTAATCATGGTTGTAGGTTTTTCCCTTTCATCGCTTTAATTATGTCGTGCCACTCCCTTTGGGCTTGCAGAGTTTCTGATGAAAGATCAGCTGTTAACCTTATGAGGATTCCCTGTATGTTATTTTTCCCTTGCTGCTTTTAATATTTTTTCCTTGTATTTAATTTTTGCAGGTTTGATTAATATGTGTCTTGGCATGTTTCTCCTTGGATTTATCCTGTATGGGACTCTCTGTGCTTCCTGGACTTGATTAATTATTTCCTTTCCCATATTAGGGAAGTTTTCAACTATAATCTGTTCAAATATTTTCACAGTCTAGTCCCTTTATTTTCTCTTCTTCTTCTGGGACCCGTATAATTGGAATGTTGGTGCCTTTAATGTTGTCCCAGAGGTCTCTGAGACTGTCGTCAATTCCTTTCATTCTTTTTTCTTTATTCTGCTCTGCAGTAGTTATTTCCACTATTTTATCTTCCAGGTCACTTATCCATACTTCTGCCTCAGTTATTCTGCTGTTGATCCCTTCTAGAGAATTTTTAGTTTCATTTATTGTGTTGTTCATGATTGTTTGTTTGCTCTTTAGTTCTTCTAGTTCCTTTTTAAACGTTTCTTGTATTTTCTCCATTCTATTGCCACGATGTTGGATTATCTTTACTATCCTTATTCTGAATTCCTTTTCAGGTAGGCTGCCTATTTCCTCTTCATTTGTTAGGTCTGGGGGGTTTTTATCTTGCTCCTTCATCTGCTGTGTGTTTCTTTGTCTTCTTATTTTGCTTAACTTACTATGTTTCGGGTTTCCTTCTCACAGGCTGCAGGTTCATAGTTCCCGTTGTTTTTGGTGTCTGCCCCCAGTGGGTAAGGTTGGTTCAGTTGGTTGTGTAGGCTTCCTGGTGGAGGGGACTAGTGCCTGTGTTCTGGTGGATGAGGCTGTATCTTGCTTTTCTGGTGGGCAGGTCTGCATCTGGTGGTGTGCTTTGGTGTGTCTGTGACCTTATTATGATTTTAGGCCGCCTCTCTGCTAATGTGTGGGGTTGTGGTCCTGTCTTGCTTGTTGTTTGGCATAGGGTGTACAGCACTGTTGCTTGCTGGTCATTGAGTGGAGCTGGGTCTTGGTGCTGAGATGGAGATCTCTTGGAGATCTTCGCCATTTGATATTACGTGGAGCTGGGAGGTCTTTGGTGGACCAGTGTCCTGAACTCGGCTCTCCCACCTCAGAGGCACAGGCCTGATGCCCGGCCGGAACACCAAGACCCTGTCATCCACACGGCTCAGAATAAAAGGGAGAAAAAGAGAAAGAAAGAAAGAAAAAATAAAAGAAAGTAAAAGAAAGTTATTAAAATAAAAAATAAGAAATATTAAAAATAAGAAAAAAAATTTTTAAATAATAAAAAAGAAAGAAAGAAAGAAAGAAAGAAGAGAGCAACCAAACCAAAAAACAAATCCACCAATGATAACAAGCACTAAAAAGTATACCAAAACACACACACACACACACACACACCAAAAAATGGACAGACAGAACCCTAGGACAAATGGTAAAAGCAAAGCTATACTGACAAATTCACACACAGAAGCATACACATACACACTTGGAAAAATAGAAAAAGTAAAAAAAAATATATATATATATATATATATACACATATATATATATCATTGCTCCCAAAGTCCAACTGCCTCAATTTGGGATGATTTGTTGTCTATTCAGGTATTCCAGAGATGCAGGGTACATCAAGTTGATTGTGAATATTTAATCTGCTGATGCTGAGGCTGCTGGGAGAGATTTCCCTTTCTCTTCTTTGTTCGCACAGCTCCCAGGCTTCAGCTTTGGATTTGTCCCCACCTCTGTGTGTAGGTCGCCTGAGGGCGTCTTTTCTTCGCTCGGACAGGACAGGGTTAAAGGAGCAGCTGATTCGGGGGCTCTGGCTCACTCGGGCCGTGGGGGGAGGGAAGGGTACAGAATGTGGGGCGAGCCTGCGGCGGCAGAGGCTGGCATAACGTTGCACCAGCCTGAGGCACGCCGTGCATTCTCCCAGGGAAGTTGTCCCTGGATCACAGGACACTGGCAGTGGCGGGCTGCACAGGCTCCTGGGCGGGGAGGTGTGGAAAGTGACCTGTGCTCGCACACAGGCTTCTTGGTGGCGGCAACAGCAGCCTTAGCGTCTCAAGTCCGTCTCTGGTGTCTGTGCTGTTAGCCGTGGCTCACGCCCGTCTATGAAGCTCCTTTAAGCAGCGCTCTTAATCCCCTCTCCTCGTGCAACAAGAAACAAAGAGGCAAGAAAAAGTCTCTTGCGTCTTTGGCAGCTCCAGACCTTTTCCCGGATTCCCTCCCGGCTAGCTGTGGCACACTAGCCCCCTTCAGGCTGTTCATGCAGCGAACCCCAGTCCTCTCCCTGGGATCTGACCTCCGAAGCCGGAGCTTCAGCTCCCTGCCCCCGCCCGCCCCAGCAGAGGAGCAGACAAGCCTCTCAGGCTGGTGAGTGCTGGTTGGCACTGATCCTCTGTGCGGGAATCTCTCCGCTTTGCCCTCTGCACCCCTATTGCTGCGCTCTCCTCCGCGGCTCTGAAGCTTCCCCCCTCCGCCACCCACAGTCTCTGCCCGCGAAGGGGCTTCCTAGTGTGTGGAAACCTTTCCTCCTTCACAGCTCCCTCCCACTGGTGCAGGTCCCGTCCCTATTCTTCTGTTTTCTTTTTTCTTTTGCCCTACCCAGGTACATGGGGAGTTTCTTGCCTTTTGGGAGGTCTGAGTTCTTCTGCCAGCGTTCAGTAGGTGTTCTGTAGGAGCTGTTCCACGTGTAGATGTATTTCTGATGTATTTGTGGGGAGGAAGGTGATCTCCGCATCTTACTCTTCCACCATCTTGAAGCTCCTCCTCGGAAATAGCATTCTTGATTTTATTAAGAAATTTCTGTTTTGAAAGTTGGCTTACATTTTTTTTACTTTGGAGTCATTTGGGTAGCTTGAATCCATGGCTTAAATTTTATGAAATGTTTTTCCTCCATGTTTTTTCCTGTGGAGCAGCCCATAATGTGGGCCTGGAGGTACCATGCATGGCATAATTGTAGACAGTCACTGCCCTGTGGCATGTTCTAAGCATCCTCCATATCTCCTACTATGACTTATTGGCCTTAGAGCTTAGTGGAAACCCCTTAGGAATACCAAACTGGAGGCTTACATTAGTCAACTTTCTGTATCAAGTCAGTAAATAAAACATTTACTAAGAGACTGCAGAAAATGGCCATATTTTTGCCAAAGACATACTGACTACTCCCAACTCTCTGTCTCTCAATTTAGTAAACTTGTTCTTACATTTTTCACAGTGTCTGAAAAGAAGGGTCTTGTCATGTTCCATCAGTATCAAAATGTTACATCTGCAAACCCAATTTTTCTTTGCTTTGTGTAGATACCAAGAGAGATCACCACTGTGGGCTTTGAGAAGAAGCATGTTATTTGATTTAGGTACTTGGGATTCTCTTAGTCTTTCTTCTGATTTCATATTTTATCTTTTTCCTTGATATTTTTCTCTTCAGATCATAGCTAAAAGAGAAAAGTAAGACTTCTATCAATTCAGCTACTCATTCTCTAATTTAGGCAATAATTCACAACAACACATGGATGGTTGAAGGAAGATGCCATTACCTCCTCTTCCCTCAGCTATTCTGGACAATGTTTTACCTTAGGTGCAGCATCCCTTGAAAGTCTCTGAAGTCTATTTTCAGACTAAATTCATTCCAATAATATATTAGCTGTAAAAGAAAAATAAAAATGCAGATTACACGCTGGACCAAAGCAGATCCTGTGTTAGATAAAATTCTACATTAGAATGTTCAGATTAGATGTTCTACATTAAGGCTACTACTGTCCATTTAGGCTGCGTGTAATCCATTACTTAAAATAACATTATAGCAAAGGGACTCCACACAAGATGTCAGTGTCTGATATGATCTTCTCTTGGTTCAGAACTGCCTGGATGACAAAAGTCTGGAGCCTGTCATCTCCCTTGTGCTTCAGATCCTGAGGCAATGCTACCCTAAGAGTCCACTTCCCTTGGTCACAGCCAGCAGTGCTTATTCCTTCCCAGCCCCTGGGAGCACCACCTCTGAACCTCCATGTGTTCTAACTGAAGGTAAAGTATGTGGGTAGTTCTTCTGTACTTATTTTGCTCATAGTTATGAGCTTTATGATGAACTTTTGCATTTGGATAATATTTCAGAGGAATGTGGATGAAAGTAGAATCAATTTTTTTAACAGATCAACTGTGATTATCTAATAAGTAATTAGAGACATGTATGAGAAAGCTAGTTTTTCATAATACCAAGCTTATTAATTTTGTCCTTAATTATTAACTGTTGGCACTTTGCCTGGTAGCTATGGAATGCCTGTAGAGTCATCTCAGCTGATTTTTAAAAATCTATTTGCAATCCCATGATGGAGTCCCTCCACCATACAGACTGGTTCTGGAATTAATTTGCCCTCAGGATGAAATTGAAATCAAACTTTTGCTGTTTTGCCACCCCATGCAAGTCATTTTAGAATACTTGAAAGTATGATTATCCAATCTCCGAGAAGGTTTTCTTGTCAGAAGATACTAGTGCTTTTCAACCTTGTCCTCCTTCCAGGGAACAGATTTTCCATAGGCATCATCTTGTCACAATGACACTGGGTGCTTTCTGTGGACTTTTGTTTTAAATCAGTTCGTTCGTATTAAAATTAGGGAATCAATCAAAGTGCTGTCTACATTACAACAGCTTTGGCATCTACGTGATCACTAAACTCTGGCAATGTTAGTTACATAAATACTTCTACATAGAAGTTGCGTAAATACTTCTACATTGGGTGAAGGAAGCCAGAATGGTATTCATGTGTCATTTTATTCTGCACTCATTTTGCATTCAGTGTGGGACAGCAGTTTAGACGTCATGATATAGTGCTCTCACGTACCTATGTGCGCATGATTTACACATCTGATAAGTGTAAGCGTGTGTTGGGATCCTGTACACTTAATAATGGCCCCTGACTTGTGGGAAGTACTAAGCATTGGGTGGCGAGAATCTCAATCCAAGGCAAAGGGGAAGCCTCAACCACTTCACCTCTTTTTTTTTTCCCACTCAGAAGATTTTGAAGATGATGGAGACGAAGAAGAGGACAAAGACTCAGATTCTGAAGATGTGAAAGAGGAAGTAGGTACACTAGCCCTTGCTTCTAATGATCTCTACATTCATAATTCTACAAAGGAAAATGTCCCTTTCTATGTTCAGCTAAGCCCAGGGTAAAATTTTTTTTAGAATTATTTATTTATTTATTTTTGGTTGCTTTGGGTCTTTGTTGCTGCCCGTGGGCTTTCTCTAATTGCAGTGAGCGGGGGATACTCTTCATTGTGGTGCATGGACTTCTCATTGTGGTGGCTTCTCTTGTTGCAGAGCATGGGCTCTAGGCCCCCGAGCTTCAGTAATTGTGGCATGCAGGCTCAGTAGTTGTGGCTCGCGGGTTCTAGAGTGCAGGCTCAGTAGTTGTGGTGCATGGGCTTAGTGGCTCCACGGCATGTGAGATCTTCCCGGGCCATGTCCCTTGGATTGGCAGGCAGGTTCTTAACCACTGTGCCACCAGGGAAGTCCCCCCCAGGGTAAATTTTAAGGATGGACTTTTGCGTTTCCACTTTAAGTCCTGGCAGATACTGATGCTCACTAAATGATGGCTACTGTTACTGATTTCCAAGTTGTCATTTTTGTCTTGGTAGGCCCAGTACAATCCCATCGTCAAGTCAGAGGCTATCTATTATCAAGGCACTAATATTCCATCAGGATAAGCCTGAGGTAGACATTTAGGGTTGGTGTATTTAATGAATGTGAAGGATACTCAGGCAAAGAGACCATGGAAAGACTTCCTAGGAAACTTTTTCTAGTAGATCTCCACTGTCTTTGTAAGTCACTCTTCTTATCTACCCAATCTATACACAGGACCACTGCGTTGTACAATTCCATTTACCTTGGAGTATGTGAACTGTGCTCCTTTGGGTTGTATGGCACGTATCCTGGCCAGCAAGGAAGTAGTGCCTTTTAGTCTCTATCAATAATAACTTATGCTATAGAATGGAGATCAGCCAATTCTCTATGAAAGGTCAGATAATCATTACTCTACGCTTTGTGGACCATACAGTTTCTGTCACAACAACTCAACTTTGCTGGTGTAGCACAAAAGCAGCCATAGACAATGTGTAAACAATAGGGCATGACCGTGTTCCACAAAAGCAGACAGTGGGGCATAGTTTACTGACAGCATTTCTAGAAAAAGGTTTCTAAACCTTGGCATTTTGGCTGGATAGTTCTTTGTCATGGGGTGTTGTCCTGTGCATTATACGATGTTTAGCAGCACTCCTGACCTCAATCCACAAGATGCTGGTGACATCCACCCCTTTGCCCCCCAGTCATGAATCAAAACTGTCTCTGGGACTTGCCAAATATCCCTGTGGGGCAAAAATCACCCTGTGGTTAAGAACCACTGCTCTAGAATAATGATAATTTATCTACGAGTTATAATTCTGTCTCCATCTCTGTTGGTGGACATCGACTTGGACAAGTCCCTTCAAGTTATAGTTCCTTAGTTTTGACATCTGCAAAATAAGACTGAGAAGTAAATGCTACCTTTTATGACATTCCTGGAGATGAAATCTGGATTAAAAAATCTACCTATCTATCTATCTATCTACTTGTCTATTTATCTATCTACTATCCATCCATCCATCCTCCTCTCCCCCTCCCTCTCTTCCTTTCTTTTTACATACCATTCCGTCTACACATCTGCCTAGGGAGAAAGAGACTTTTTGCGTTCTCTGTCATAATAATCACTCACCTTGCTAATGGTAGTAGCAGACATAGAGGGACTACCTCTTAGCCAGGTCTCTAGGTTAAGGCTGCTGTTGCTATTCTGGTGTGCTCAGGGTTTTGTTGATAAATAGAATCATTTCTGAAGTCATCAGTAGCAAATTGGCTCTTTGCTGTGACTTGCCGATGCAGGCCTATGGAGAACTTGCTGAATTATTTGAATAATACTGTGCTGCTGCAGTCATTCATCAATGCCACTTTCCCACCCCTCTTGCTGGCTCTTTGATAACTGAATGTTTGATGTGTAGCATCAGTCACCTCTTGTATCTGATGTGGAGGGACAAGCTGCAGGCTGGTGCTCGACTTCACACAGCATGGGGTCGGGGGAGAGCTTTCAGACTGTCCTTACCCCCACTCTGCAGATGGTGGGTTGGGGTGGAGAGGAATCTAAACAAATAAATCAATCCAGCTGGGAAGGAAGCATAAGACAAATAAGTGAGGGCCTGGAAATAATTCGTCAAGAGCCTTCGAGCTGAGGAGAAGGTGAGAAGTAAGTGTGTGAGCATGCCTTATAGAGAAACAGAGGAACATCAGAGTAAGGGCTTGATTCTGGGGTATAGCAGGAGACAGGGAACCGGGTTTTCCCCTGAAGAACCCAACAGCATTTGCTGCAAGTTATGTGGGCAAGAAGCCAAGAGTATTTATTTCTGGTCAGAGAATGGACGCAGGCCTTTAACTTGTGGCCTTTTCCTTTGAAAATCTTAGTTAACAATTGGGAGAAGCCTCTTAGAAAGAATGATTAAAAGGAACTTATATCTGTAAAGAGTCTTGAGAGTGTATAGTTGGGTGCTGTTCTTTGATTGAAAACTGTGAATGTCATCATAAGGAAAGAGAAACTTACAACGAATATAGAGTAGAAGTTGGCCATGTTTGTTTTTTTTTTCTTAATGAACACAAACATTAGATTTGGACAGACTGAAGAAGAGGAGGACAGAAAGGGTGAATTCAAGCTCTTCCTTGCTTTCTTCCCTCCTTTCCTCCTCTTAAACTTTTTATTTCTTTCAGGTATTTTCTTGGATATGATCCATATGTGAGGCGGCATGCTAAGTTCCTAGGGAAGTTAATATGATACAAAAGCAAATAAGACATAGTTTTTATCTTCAAAGAATTCAGTCTAGTAAACTTGGGGATTGTCTCTACCAGAGTTTGAATCGGCACCTTCAAAAGGGTGTTGAACTCAAATCTAAGGCTGGGGAAAGTCAATATTGGAAGGGTCGAACCTGAGGAGGGAGGGAGTTATCTGGGTTAGATGGGTACCAAAATCCTAAATGATGAAGCTTCTCTGGGTTGCTGTGAGGACAGAGAAGCTGGTCCACTCCTAAATAAATATAAGTGTATTTCTAAAAGGGTATTTATAAAATACAGAAGTAGTTGACAACCTGCTTGAGTGCCTGGAGATTCAGAGGCCAAGATTCAAGCTTTGAGGACCAGAGATGGTCTCTGTTACAAGTACTCCACTTTGCTGTTATACTGAGAAAGCCATCACAGGCAGTATATAAATGAATGGGCATGACTGTGATCGGATAAAACTTTATTTACAAAAACAAGCAGTGGGCTATAGTTTGCTAACACCTGCTCTAAGGCTGAGTAGGTCACCTAGATAGGCTGAAGCTCATGGGTTACCTGACGCTCCTCATTCCAGACGTACCAACCTTACTTGCTGGTGGGGAGATGCTTCTCAATGCCTGCCTGGCAGGTTGCATTTCTATTGGTGCCACCTTGGGGCATGGCTGAGGCTGTAGCAGAGATGGTGAAAGGAAGGAAGATCTGACAGATGAAGCTGGAAAGGATAAGTGTTGGGATCTCCAATACCAGGCTAAGGAGTTTGGGCCTGGTATGCGCTGTATCTGAAAAATTCCTTATATCAACCTCATGGGATCTATATTTCTTTTAATTTAAAGCTTGGAGGAAAATTGCAGAAGATGGATGGAATATTGCACTCTATCCCCCGAATCAGGAATATAACATTTTTTAAAATGATTTTTAAAAAAATGTATGTTAACCCTCTTAGTTATTTATTTTTTTGGCTGCGTTGGGTCTTCGTTGCTGTGTGCGGGCTTTCTCTAGTTGCGGTGAGCGGGGGCTACTCTTCATTGCGGTGCACGAGCTTCTCATTGTGGTGGCTTCTCTTGTTGAGGAGCACAGGTTCTAAGTGTGCAGGCTTCAGTAGCTGTGGCTCACAGGCTCTAGAGCACAGGCTCAGTAGTTGTGGCGCACAGACTTAGTTGCTCCGGGGCATGTGGTATATTCCCGGACCAGGGCTCGAACCCATGTCCCCTGCACTGGCAGGCAGATTCTTAACCACTGCGCCACCAGGGAAGCCCAGGAATATAACATTTATTTTCCACATTTATTTGATTTCAGGAAGAATAAGCCAGGCTTTCAGGACTATCAGGTTTTTCCTTAACTAACAAAATAGATTCCTAAAATATAGGGTGGATCCCCCCCCCCATTTTATTAGGGAAACTTGATCTGGGAGAGGCACAGAAAGATGAAGAGATTAAACTATGTCCTTTCTCTGTAACATTCTATAACCTTTGAAAAATACAGAAGTGTTTGGAGGAGAGTCACCATCACTGTTAAACTATTATGAAATGATGATCTAGAAGAAATAAAAGGTCTGGTATTATTCATCCCAGTGAAGAAAAGGCTGGTGGTGACTCGGTAAACTTTTATTTTTTTTATTTTTTTAATTTTTTTTGCGGTACGTGGGCCTCTCACTGCTGTGGCCTCTCCCGTTGCGGAGCACAGGCCCCGGATGCGCAGGCCCAGCGGCCATGGCCCACGGGCCCAGCTGCTCCGCGGCATGTGGGATCCTCCCGGACCGGGGCATGAACCCGTGTCCCCTGCATCGGCAGGCGGACTCTCAACCACTGCGCCACCAGGGAAGCCCTCGGTAAACTTTTTTTTTTTTTTTTTTTTTGCCGTACGTGGGCCTCTCACTGTTGTGGCCTCTCCCGTTGCGGAGCACAGGCTCCGGACGCGCAGGCCCAGCGGCCATGGCTCACGGGCCCAGCCGCTCCGCGGCATGTGGGATCTTCCCAGACCGGGGCACGAACCCGTGTCCCCTGCATCGGCAGGCAGACTCTCAACCACTGCGCCACCAGGGAGGCCCCCTCGGTAAACTTTTAAATGTACAAAGGGATACAGGTATAGTAGGAGGTTATGACCTCCTCCCCAGAGCCTGGAAGGCTCAGCATCATCCCTGCGTATGGAATCTTGACTCCTACAGTCTTCCTCTTATTCTTTATGCATCAGCCACTTTCTATTTAAAAAAATTGTTTTAAATTTATTTTATTGAAGTATAATTGATTTATAATGTGTTAATTTCTGCTATACAACAGTGATTCAGTTATATGTATGAATTCTTGTATATGAGTGTATACATTCAGCCACCTTCTTTCTGTAAGCAAATTTAAGTTGCTTTTATTTTCTTTTTCTGTTAGTAATTTCTTCCCCCAAGTCTTTGCCTTTTTGGCCGTTACTGTTAAAATGTGTCCTCCGGGCTTCCCTGGTGGCTCAGTGGTTGAGAGTCCGCCTGCCGATGCAGGGCACACGGGTTCATGCCCTGGTCCAGGAAGATCCCACATGCCACGGAGCAGCTGGGCCCGTGAACCATGGCCGCTGAGCCTGTGCGTCCAGAGCCTGTGCTCCGCAATGGGAGAGGCCACAACAGTGAGAGACGCGTGTACCGCAAAAAAAAGAAAAAAAAAAGGGACCTCCTTAGCTTCTTTGTACCCCAGCCTCACTCACAATCACTTCACCACCTCTCATTCTTCCCATGACATTTATCACTGTTCGAAGTTACCTTGCTCATTTGTTTGCTTTCTTACTGTCTTCCTTTTCTCACTAGAAGGCAAGTTCTATGGAATCATGGACCTTGGTCTGTTCAATTATCAATGAGTCTTTAGTACCTAGGAGAGTGCCCACTCATAGTAGGGGCTCATTAAACATTTGTGAAAAGAGTGACCTAAATAGGTAGATAGATGAATAGGTACAACAGTTACAGTTATGGCAAAGACAGTGGTGATGAGATAAAAACAATTCTTTGGTATTGTGCTTCATTGTTTACATAGTCCATCTCATTTTACATAAATTGTTTATGATGAAGGCTGATAAATACTAACATGAACACTGAGAAAAATTATAATCTTTCTTAGTATTTAAAAAATACAACCTTACATATTAAATTATCCTTGACTAGGCTAGCACTATAACTTGGAGGCAAGGAAACCGTGTCCCAGGATTCTGAAAAGTCCCATCTGTAGCTTGTCTCGATATTTCTCAGGATGGCTCTCCTGATTGTAACATATTTTTTGAATGTGCCATTGTAGGATGATGACTTGGAAACAGATGTGAACAAGCTGAGCTCCAAACCTGGTCTTGATCGACCTGAAGAGGAACTGATGCAATATGAGGCGATGTGTCTTGAGCTCTCCTGCAGTTTTGAGGTAGAATGTATGCCGTGGTTCTACTCCTCGGTGATGCTAATGGGTTCTTTGCAGACCCTGGGCATCCAAACTGGCCTCCAGATGGAAAACATTGCTCATCTTTAGCATTCTGCTTCTGGGATCTTTCTGAGAGGGAAGTAAAAGGCTAAACAAAAATATGAGAAGGTGGCAGAGATAGGATGCATGCAAGGGTCCTATCAATACAATCTGACACCCATCACCTCGGAAGGAAGTAGGATGAAGGTTCACATTGCTGCCTGTTGTCTGGTGGGCAAGGTGCCTTACTCTCATGTCCTGGGAAAGCAAGTGAAAATTCATGGTGATTTAATCGTTCTCTTGTGAGAGTGGGATGGTTGTATGAGATGGCTTTCTGAAGGTGACCAGCCTGATCCTAGGGTTTCGTTGTTAGCAGAAACAAATCAAGCACCTTATACCTGGTCATGTTAATCCAGTGGTTGGTTGCTGCTGCTTCTTCTGCTGTTGCTCCCACCAAAATTTAGACCTGCTTTTGGACCTCCATTATTTTCTTATGATTCTTAATAAACCATGAATTTGGCCATATCTAAGGGTACACACTAAGTCACTTATAGAAGGGAGCTGACATATTGTATTTCACTCTAGAAAGCAGAAAGGCATTGGTGGGTAAAAGTTTCAGGGAAGGAAATTTTAATTCAGAGTAAAAAAGAATTTTTCTTAAACAATCAGAATGATCCTCAAATAAAAGGAACCACCTTGGGATACAGGGAAGTTTCTATAAATGAGTCATTCAACCAGGCTGTAAATGTTTGGGGGTGTTGTAGGAGACTTTCATGTACTGCATAGACTCATACTAGACCCACCAAATGCCCCTTCCACGTGTGCGTTTCTAGGATTCTGCCATTTCTTTGACTCTTGAAGCTTAGTCTTTCCTTGACTGGCTTTGGAAAAAGTTTTCCAGTGCACAGGATTTAGGCTTAGCTCTGTGCCCAGAGAGTGAGGACAGGGATCAGATTGTATTCTCTACTTGGACAGAAACACTGACGTCTTCTTTTCCACTTTTAACCTGAAGGCACTGGAGCCCAACCCTGGAGGTGGTTTGAACTTGGACGAGACTCGGTATGCCAGTCACCACCACGTTCAGACTGCTGCCTCCCCAAAAGGGCTTTGCCTGAATAAGGACCAAATCTCCTGGGGACAAGAAAGAGAAGTCCCTGTCCAGACCTCCCTTCTGAGCAGAGTGAAGATGGGGAGGTCCAACATACATCTAACCTCCAAAAAAGGACCTGGAATGAACCCATACCGAAATGCACAATCCAATGGTCTTGGGATAGGTTCTTCCGGAAGTGAAATCTCAGACGTTCAGGCGTCCTTCAAAGAGGATGCTTGGGACATAGATGCGATTTCCTGCCCAAGGATAAGTGCCTCCTTTTCCAATTCCACTAGACCTAGAGAAACTGCTGAATTAATAGATAAGCTCCTGCAGACACATCGGACGCATATCGCCTTCCATGACCCCTATCTTTATATGGCCAAAGCTAGAAGAACCAGATCTGTGTCTGACTTCACAGTGATGGCATTTCCTGATTTCTGGGGGCATTGTCCACCTCTCTCTGCCCAGTCCATGTTGGAACGTAAATGTGGAGTCCAAAGGTGATGGTGCTACTAACTTGGGAGCTATATATATTTTTTCTTCTTTAGTATTTTTGTAGGTGGAATGGTTTGTACAGATAATTCTGTTATCTTCAGGAAAGTGAGCATTAGTCAGGAGCATGTTAAAAGCCTTAAGGAGGGCTTCCCTGGTGGCGCAGTGGTTGAGAGTCTGCCTGCTGATGCAGGGGACACGGGTTCATGCCCTGGTCCGGGAAGATCCCACATGCTGCGGAGCAGCTGGGCCCGTGAGCCATGGCCACTGGGCCTGCACGTCCGGAGCCTGTGCTCCGCAACGGGAGAGGCCACAACAGTGAGAGGCCCGCGTACCCCCCCCACCAAAAAAAAAAAAAAAAACCTTAAGGAAATTTTCGCCAAATATACAAGCTTGCCTCCCTACTAGGACATTTCAGAGCCAAGGGTAGGGTGGTGGTAGACATGTGTTTCCACAAAAAGAATTTCTTAGACGATTCTAATGCAACCCCTTACCCTGTATCCATTGCAAATCCTACAAAAGGGAAAGATTATCCAGTTTCTCCAAATACTGGGATCATTCCTTAAGGGAAGGTTCTCAGGATAAAACAAGTATGGATTATTTGGGATCACTTTTCTCATTTACTGCAAACTGGAATCTGATCTCTTGTTAATGAGAGGAGGTGGTGGACCTCCATCCCACAGTCCCAACCTTATAGAACCTGACTTGGCTTGGGGAATAGTTTTGCTGCATCACTGAGGATTGTAAGGAAAAAAAAATGCATCCTGCAGGGAAGAAATGTTGTGTGATGGATTATTCCCAGGATGCATGAAACGGAGCTTTGCCTTTGGATAGGCATAGCGAGATTAAAAAGAAAATTACTGAACTCAAGGAGAAAACTATTTTCCCAGAAAATATACTAAGTATGCATACACTAAGTCTATGGAGCAAAGTGTGCATAGCAGTAAGTTTTCTTAACTGTTAGCAAGTTCATCAGCAAATTGATGGTGGATCCCAAGAACTGCTTCCACTTGGTCTCCTGGCTGACATCTCTGACCTCACCCCTCTGACCTTATCTCCATGCTCAAGTTCCTGAGAGACACACCACAGGGGCTGGCCCAGCAACAGCTCCCCACTGGACAGGACATCTTTCCCCTGAGTCTAGGCCTCATTTTGACCTTCCCTCCCCCTTCTCCTACCCCTCCCTGCCCCAGAGACCTGGATCAGAAATTCAAGGAGGGAATCTGAAATATCCCTTAGGTATCCTTCCTCCCTCTTAAACTTAAGTCTCCCAGATATTGGTGTTTCTCAGAGAGAAGATTGACCATAGTCTTCTGGAGCAAACAGAACCAAGGACTATAAATGACACAAGAATTCAAAGGCTTATTGGAGCCTCCCAGACCATCAGCAATCCTAATGTCTCCTTCAAAAGTGTCTTAGTGCAGAGGGCCCTCTTATTCACACAACCAGAGGCTTCAAAGTCCCTCAGCCCAAATGCTCTTGACAAAACTCCTTTGAGTCGAGAATCCTCCTAAAACGAAAATCTGGCATCACTGCTTCCTACATTCCTACTGCTCAGTGTAGTTTTATTTTTTGGTAAAGAAGAAAAGGAAGGAGGGGTGGTGCTTTTTGTACTCATTCAGCTCAAGGTTGGATCATGATTACAGTTTTCTTTCATAATTCTCTGATGAGTCCCAAGGCCCTTCTCACATGACCATAGGATGAATGGGGTAAGGAGTGAGGGCCAACCCTTAAAATGTTTTCAATTTTCCTTTCCAGGATCAAAATATTTGAGGATGTTCGGAGGCTCATCCAGCCAAGCGATATTATAAATAAAGTTGTCTTCAGTCTAGATGAGCCTTGGTAGGTGGTCTTGAACATCAGTGGAATGAGGGGTGTGGGAGTATAGAATATCCTTTTAATGGCACGAGCATAAGAATATTTTAAGTTAATAATCCATTCCTTCTCCTAAAATCAACACAGTGAAAATTCGGGTTAAAGATCTGTAAGAGAAAGCTTATCTCTAAGCAATGTTAAACTGTGCCCAAGAATAGCAATAAGTCCTATGTTCAAAGGTTCTCTATTTCATTACAGGCCTTTGCAAGACACGACTTCTGACTGCTTACGGTTCTTCTCCAAGTTTGAGTCTGGAAATCTTCGCAAAGCCATCCAAGTGCGTGAGTAAGTAAGGAAAGCTGCAGGGGCCATACTCAGTATGGCTCAGCCCTGTTTTGTATCCCCCTCCAAGGAGACATTTTTGAAGTTTTCCCTTTTTGGGACGTGGTGAGTGGTAAGTCATTTTTTTTGGTACGTGAAATATTTCAAGGAAGCCCAACATATAACAAATACAAGTGGAGCTGTTTGGTATGGAGAAGGGAAAGGCAGGCATGTTAAGATTCCTCCTCAGCCTCCTTCTCTTTCTTGTTTGCTATCTCAGCTTCTTCTTCCTACAGCTCCCGCTTTTATTATTTATTCTCTTCATTTATCAAGTTCCAAGGATCCAGGAGGGAAGACCTGATTAGGAATCTCCTAGTGGGAAAATGAGCAGTCCAGGATGTGCCTAAGCTCCTGGCCTTACTCAGGTCTTTCTCTTTATATCTGCCTTTGGCCAGAGTGTAGAATCCTAAACTCGTCAGTTGTGGTCTGGGTGACAGAGTCAAATGACAGAAAACAAACCTACTTACAGGCAAGGGTTTTTTATGATCACTTTTTAGCGAGAGCATTGTGGGCATAGCAGACAATTGGAGGGTCATAGACTCCCTGGAATTGTTCTCATGGGTATCCCTATGGTGCCAACTATAGCTTCATTCATTGTATGGTGAGTTCAGTGGTTAGAGTGTGTTGCTTATAGTGACGGTGGGAGGGGTGGGACACCATCTGCTCTGCTACGGCTTCAACAAAGCTCTCCCCTTCCACAAATCTCACTATACACTGCCATTTAATCAGAGGGCCAGAGTAGGAGAGTATGAACGAATCAGGGCAAAACCATTGCCCTTTCTAGAAGAGCAACTCAAAGAGCATGCCAAGGGGATGGGATAAGAATATTTTTGAAAATGAAATATCCTGATGATAATGTTTAAGTCAAAGCTTTATTGCTAATTCTGTTGCTCAAGCTTGAAAAAGTAATTTTTTGGAGACATAGTGATTGTGTGGGGACACATAAGGGCTTTCTGGGGTGCTGGAACTGTTCTACATATTGATCCAGGGAGTTGTCACACAGGTGTATCCAGATGAATTTGCTTAAACTCGTTGAGCTGTACATTTAAGATCTGTGTACTTTACTTCATGTAAACTAAATCAGTTAAAAAGGGAAAAAACAAACAGACAAATCTTTCATTGCTAGTCTAATTCATGTTTGTTGCCTTGCTGGGGATTTACATATATTATACTACTCAATCTTTACAAACAGTACTGCAAGTTTAGGCACCATTTCTTTTTTTTTAATTAATTAATTTATTTATTTACGGCTGTGTTGGATCTTTGTTGCTGCGTGCGGGCTTTCTCTAGTTGCGGCCAGTGGGGGATTACACTTCATTTCAGTGTGCGGGCTTCTCATTGCGGTGGCTTCTCTTTGTTGTGGAGCATGGGCTCTAGGCGCACGGGCTTCAGTAGTTGTGGCACGCAGGCACAGTAGTTGTGGCTTGCAGGCTCTAGAGCACAGGCTCAGTAGTTGTGGCGCATGGTCTTAGTTGTTCTGTGGCATGTGGGATCTTCCCCGACCAGGGCTCGAACCCATGTCCCCTGCATTGGCAGGCGGATTTTTAACCACTGTGCCACCAGGGAAGTCCCTAGACACTATTTCTATTTTTCATTTGAGGAGACTGATGCTCAAAAGTCATGTCTAACATCAAATAGTAATGGCATATCCAACCAGATGTGACCACATTTTCTCTGGGATATAGCACACTTGCATTTTTCCAGCTGGACAGAAACTTCATTACCATTTAATAAAAAGATAGGCTATAGTTGTATAACTGACTCTTCTAATACCAGGACACTGCTCCCCCCTCCTTAAGTTTCCAAAGCCTCTGTCCAACATTGTGAGATAAGGATGATAACTATAACTTACCAGCCAGCCAAGATCCTGGATCTTACATCTATCATCCAGAACCTGAGATGTGTAGATTTCTCAGTGTTGGAAGTTCTCTTAAAGGCTTTTAACCCTCTGATCTTGCTTCTGACTTTGCAGGTTGGAGTACGACTTACTGATCAATGCTGATGTGAATAGCACGCAGCACCAGCAGTGGTTCTACTTCAAGGTGAGCGGTATGAGGGATGCAGTCCCTTATCGCTTCAACATTATCAACTGTGAGAAGGCCAACAGCCAGTTCAATTACGGTATGAACTCTTGGGAAATAGAGACTTTCTCAATAACACCAAAAATGATGTCACTTTTGAGTGCTTGAATTATTATCAGAAGCCCTGCTTGGGTTGCAGAGGGTTTGAAGTTGGGCTGACATGTTTTGGTTGCCAGGCAAGACGGCCGCCAACCTATGGTAAATTGCTACTATGGGAGGGGAAGCTTGAAACTCTCCCTGTGCTATGAAATGTTAATACCTCACATAACTTTCCGCCGCTTCCTGCCTCCCTTGCCCCACCTTGAACTTTTTGAGGCCAGTGAGCCCTCTCATTTATTCCTTCTCTCCACCTCCTAAATCCCATAGAAGCAAATGTACTGATCTGTTGGTATTTGTCACAGACAGGCAAACGGCACAATTCCATTGGACAACACTGAGTTACACTCTCAGAAAACTCTGGAAAAAGTTTAAATTCTCCTGAATACCTGTGGCACTTTTAGAGGGGGCGTTCAAGGGACAGTGACTGACTAGTAGCCCATATTTATTTTGAATGTTTCTAGAAATGGGAAATTCTGCGTGTTATTGCTGGCTCACATACTAATGTATTAATGGCTCTGAGTAAGGAAAAAATATTCCCCGTAGCTCCAGGTCCGAGCATAGGACATTACCTCTATTTTGTACTGATTAAATAGACTCTTGCTGGTATAGAAAGAGAAAAGGTGAGCCTTGGCTCTTGTATTCACTTGATGCAGTGGCTGTAACAAATTGTCACACATTTTGTGGCTTCAAAGAAGACAAATATATTCTCTTACAGTTCTGGAGTCCACAAGTCCCAAATCAGTTTCACTGGTCTTAAGTCAAGGTGTTGGAAAGGCCATGCTTCCTGTGGACATTCTAGGGGATTATTTGTTTCCTTTCCTTTTCCAGCTTTTAGAGGTATGTTCCTCACATTCCTTGGCTCATGGCCCTTTCCTCCATCTTCAAAGTCAGCTGCATAACATCTTCAAATCTCTCTGCTTCGGCCACATTGCTTTTCCTCTGTAGTCAAACCTCCCTCTACCTCCCTCTTGGAAAGACATGTGTGATTGAATTTAGGGCCCACCAGGATAATGTCCCCATCTCAAGATACTTAATTTAACCATATCTACAAAGTCCCTTTTGTCATATAAGGTTAATATACAGCTTCCATGGATTAAGACCTGGGTATCTTTGAGGGCCATTATTCAACCTACCACAGCTCTCCTTTTCTATTCCCCCCACCCCCCACCTAATGGATTAATCCTGCCTTTATTTTGTGTAGGGATGCAGCCAACTCTGTATTCTGTGAAGGAGGCTCTTCTTGGTAGACCTGCCTGGGTACGGACAGGCTATGAAATCTGTTATTACAAGTAAGTTAGAGTGTTGTTAGCTTCCTTTGCTCTTCTGTTCTCTCTCAGTTTCCTGCTTCTCCATGTTAATCTTACAAACCTGAGCAATCTGTGCTTGTCTGCTGTACTTGTCACTCTTCCAGTGGCAAACGCTCTGTCCTTCAGAAGTCTAAGTGTGTTAAATGGCACCCACAGTAGACCTCAAGAAATATCTTTTGGTTTTCTGAAAAGTCATCTATTCTTATTTAAACACCTTAAAACCTTTAGACCTTACTGTTGGATATTATTATATAGACTCAACCTATGATTAGTGCATCAAGCTTCAGTTCTTTTCCTGTTTCCATTGGTCCCAGTGAACAAAAAGTGTGAGATATTCTAACTTATTCTTATCCATCGCATGCTTCAGTTTTCCAAAGCAGATAAACATGAATATGTGAGAAATATACTTAAGTAACTGTTGCTCCACAGAAAGATACATTTTGGAAAAAATAGAAGAGAAAGGTATTTTCAGAATTCATCTTCAGCTCTTGATCAGTAGCCACTTTCATCCATGTATCCTGTAAAGGTGTAATGAAATTTGAATTATCCATCTATTTTGATAAAATACATGCATGCATTCCAGACCCATGAATTGCTTATTTGTGCACTTCCCTTTGCTAGAAAATAAAATACAAATTCATAAGACAAAAAAAGGATAGGGAGTGTGGACAGGTAGAAACTAGGTAGCTAATTATTAGCTTGTTGCTGGTTTCTTATAAAAAACTGATACGTTAGTACTTATTGCCTTGGATAAAGTAACTTATATCTCTTTCTGAGATGACAGGAGGCCCCTACAAATATTATCAGGCATTCTTGAGTTCAGGGTAGTTGCAAATATCACAAAGAAAGAGTAAAAATGCTTGTGCCTCTTGGCTTTCGAGACTATAAGGACAGGAGCATTGACAGATAAGAAGGTCAAGAATCTTGTTGCTCTGTCAGACACAAGGGCAATCATCACCATAGAAGTAAGGATAGTCTATAAAGCACAGAGATGGGCTAACAGTTTGTAATGAAAGAGTCAGCAGTCTTTAGTCTTGGATGTATTAGAATACGGACCTGGGTAGTATTTTCATTATATTCTTCAGAACAATAGCAAAGCCATACAATGTTGTTGGTTTTCCATAGCAATGACTTTCTGACCCACCTATCTGCAGACTCTCAGGATCCTCTTATGGTCCAAAGAGATTGAGACTAAAATCATCTCAAGGTGACAGGGGCCACAGCTGTAGGGGAAAATAATGGAAGCATAAATTTGGACTTTGGTGTGTCAAGAATAATTTTTAGTGTCCTCGAGAAATAGTAATTCTAAATAAACATGAAAGACCCGGCTTGCAGTGGGCTTGGATCTGGAGGTTAGTAAGAGATTGGACAAACATAACATTCAGCATCCTTTGTGGAGGGGGGCAGCTGTCCCTGGAGGCTGCTTCCTTGGAGGTGGGGGATAAGGCGTGGGCTTAAGGGGATTTAGAATCTGCCAAGAGGAAAAGGAAGAAATCAAACATCCCAAAGCGGAGCCTTGGCCTAAAGAATGACAATGTTAATGTTAATAGCTTTTAGATTCATGAACAAGACAATTGTTATGTGATTAAAGAGTAACAGAGGGGTAACATGAAAACCATGAATGTGTAATGTAATTCGTTTTCCATCTTCTAGCCATGAATACAACAGAGATGAATGGATAAGATTGCTACATTATAACATAGTTTGTTTTACACCAATTCACCGCATTGTGTTAACATATTTCCAATAATGTGATCTAACAACAGGATAGATATGTTATGTGTATCTCTATTCAACTGCAAATCAGAGTGCCTTTCCCTACCGCAGAATGCCTTAGATTATACAATGTATTTATTTCTCTCTTTTACCCATCACAGTCTTTGAGTTAATCTGCTTTTGAAGATTTTTTGGCTTCATCCCCGACTTTATGCTCTCTAATGTATTAATTTGGGAGAACTTTACCTCCTATTTCTTTGTCTCCAATATGTCATCAGGAACTCAGAAGTCTTATTTCTATTACATTCTTATATTTAGTACCATGTTCTAAAGGGGGTGCCAGGGTGCTTATTGTGGAGAGAACCATGAGCCATGGTACCTGAGTATATCTATGGGAGGGTGAAAGAAAAGAGTACTCAGAAAGAATGGGATATCCATTTCCTTCAAAAAGTGATAGCAACAGTGATCAGTTAAGGAGGTGGGCCAACTGCTTTGTGGGTCGGAGCATCATCACTTAGAAAGTGATCTCCAAACTATTTTGATAAGATATACTAATCCATGTACTTTTAATATAGAATTGTTCATAATTTAAAAAAATTATACATGCCTTACTATACTAATATATTATGCATACTAGAAAACATGCAGAAAGTTTAGAATTTTAAGACATGGGGAAAAGATGAGAAAAATAATTTTCAATTTAAATCTTTAAATTTTAAATGTAAAATTGTTATATATTTTTTTACTATTGGTAACTCAGGGCATCCTATACCCTTAAGGTTTACCATGAAAAATATAGTTGTAAATTGCCTTTTGGCTAATTTTGAAAACTGGTGGTTAACTTCTCCAATCTAATTAGATAATTTTTACACAAATAAGAATTCTTGAGAAAGAGCTAATATTAAGGTAGGAAGTAGGCCATGTCAGTTCTTTCATTTTCTCGGTCATTTGTGTTTAAAATGTAATATTATTATCAATCTCTGAATTCCAAACAGAATTTAGAAAAAACTAATTATCTATATTGCAGGGTCTAGTTTAATTTAGATAATATAATCTGTAAATCCACTAGAGAAGTCTTCTGCAAGTTTAAATACCTTGCCAGAAGCTGAAATCTAAAGAATGAGAGAGATGGTGAGCTATTCTCATCCCTCCCTCAGGACGCCTACTGTACAGCAGTCGATACTAAACTACCTGACATATGAAAACCATAGATATAAAATGTAATGTATTTTTCATATTCCAGCCCTGGAAAACAACAGAGAAGAATGGATAAGACTGCTATAGTGTAATCTAGCTTGTTTTATAATTATTCATCATAGTAGCTTGACTTGGACAGCATAAGGGCAGCGTTGTCCATCCCCATATTAAACCTTAGACAACTTTCTTTCTTCCTTATTAGATCATAATAAATTTAAAGAGAAATTCTAATATCTTCTCCCTGTGTTCAGTAGATCTGATCTTCTTGCCCCTCCCCTGGGGTACCTCCTCCCCCACCATCCCACCCCCTCGCCCACCCACCTGGCAGATCCCTAAGCCAGAAAATCAAAAGGGATCCTCCAGAGGGAAGAACAGAAATGGGCAGGCTTATTTTTCCATGCCTCTTGTAAAAGTAAGCAAGGACTGTTTTAGTTCCTGCTTTATTTACTTCCCTGCGGTCTGCTTCTCCCTCTAATGTACACAGCCTCACACCTTTTTGAATTTTCTCCCCGCTCTGATCTAAAGTAATTTTGGTGCTGAAGGGCAGAGGGAGGGAAGCTGCATGCTCAGAGTGGCCATGTAATACACAACAGCTGATCTCTTCTGACATTTATCTCTGCTCGTGAGAGGAGATGGAACAGCTCACTCATGAAGATGAATGTCATACAAGAGCTCTGCCGTCATGCATCCTTCCCAGGGATCTCAGGAGAGAGATTTGGTGCTATACAGTATATTAGAAACTCTGCAGACACAGGGCAGCCTGGTGACTTGACTGCCCTGCCTTATTAGATCCTGTTAAGTGAAATGATGCTCCCATGTTAAACAGAGCCATCGTCATTATAAGTTTATCTAATTCACTGTCTATCTTGGCATTTGCTTCTTTCATGCACACACAGAAAAAAAAAGATAAAATTAAAAGATAAAATTTTAAAAAATGACTTCCCAGCATATTTTAACGTACAAATGGAAGGAGACTGAGTTCATAACCATGCATTTGTGTACTTTGCTCCTTGCTTCATTGAAAGCTTTATGATTTTAAAAGTGCAGACCCTTCCGAGGATAAATTGTTCAGAGAATGGAAAAGCAAAGGGGAGCCTTTTAACTGTGGAATGGCTGATCTATCCATATCATCTTTGACCCAACATGCATCTAGGATCTGGCATATTTGAGAGCACACTTGATTTTCACCAGGCTTCTTCTCCGCCTAGAAGAGCAGATCAAGGAGAGAAAGTTTCTGGAGTGAAACTTCTACCACTCATTAATGTGACCTTGGGGCAAATTATTCCAGCCCCTCTCAACTTCAGATTCCTCATCAGTAAAAGGGGATAATAATGGTATCTACTTGATAAATCTGTGCTGAGGATGAAGTGAAATGAGATAAAGCACATGGAAATCTTACAACAGTGTCTGGTGCATAGTGGATGTTCAGTGAGTGTTAGCAATTATTAGTAATTAGTAGAAGCTTCTTAGTGGCATCAAATACCAGTGACAAAGAATCATAGTGGTATGAATAATTTTCTCACTAGCTATCATCTGGATTATTTTACATTCCTTCTGTTATTTTAGACTTCAGGTTTATAGGTATCTCTGATTTATGAAAACCGAAACTTCCAATTCTTACTTGCTGAATTAAACCAAAAGACCTCTTGTCCTTTTATCCATTCTTATGAGACAGGTGATAAAATGAAAAATAATCTTGTTTTTGGGGTAAGCCCACACCTAGGGTTGAATCCTGTTTATTGTGCTTGTTGCGTGGAGTTCCTCAAGACACTTAACATCTCAATTTTCCCAGTCTGTAGAGTGTGCATAATAATACCTTGAAAGGATATAATTAGGATTAGAGATAAGATATGCCAAGTATTCTAATGATTACTTCTAGAGTCTTAGGTCCATTTATTCTACAGGCCTTAGTTGAATAGCTGCTAAGTCCAGGTACTGTGCCAAGTGTGAAGATATACAGACAAATAAGCATAATCCCTGCCATAAAGCATGGGCAGTGAGGGAGAGGCACAATGTGATAAGAATTATGTAAAAGGGTGGATATTGGGGAAGACTTCCTGAAAGAGGAAACACTTGTGTTGAGTCTTGAAGGAGGAAGAAGAGTTGTATAAATGAGGAAGAAGGAAAGCATTTCCATACAAAGGAAGAACATGGGAACCATTTAAAATATAAAGGATGAATGTTACTGCCTTGCAAACATCCCTCAGTATGTTCATATCATAATTGGGAAAACAAAAAGAACTTGATAGGATCTCACTTCATCATGGACAGATCTAATTGTAGCAAGCCAAGTGTTTCACTTTGGAGATTTATGGAACACTTCACTTTGAAGAAGGTGATCTTGGGAAAGTTTAAAGGTTTCTGAAGAGGAAAACTTTGCTAGAGGTGGAGTCATCTCCGGGACTCTCCCACTACAGTGTAGCCACCAGGAGACTCCAGTGGGGAAGCCTGACATTTGCTTTAGTTTCACCTACAGCGTAGACCCTGGATTAGGGTAGCAAGTGAATCTCCTTTAGCTGAAACTCATCCTAAATGAGGTGATTTTCATTTTTCTTAAATTCCAGCCATCAGCAACCATCCTGAAGAGGGCTGGATTATTAGTGGGGAGCTTTTAGTCTTGCCCACGACAATCTTGCCCATGAAGCTACAGCAAGGGTGTGTGTACAACAGGCGTGTGTGTGTGTGTGTGTGTGTGTGTGTGTTTTGGGAGGGTGAGGAGGTAGATTTTATAGCCCAAACTACCAACTTTCCTTAAATCACTAGAACCTTGGTCCACAGAAGCTCAAAAGCTAAAAATTATTCTATTTTATTTCTCTCTCTATTTCACTGTAGCTGTTCCCTGCCTGGAGTCCAGTTTTGGCTTGAATGGTGGAAAGAGCCTAGGGATGGGAATTTCATATCCTTTTTTTTTTTTTTTTTTTTTTCAGAGAGAGCAGCAACTAGGGTGCATTTATTTCCTCCTGGGCCTGGCAGGCTGGGAGCAGAATACAGACAAAGGCACTGGGGCATGTGGCCTGTTATGGCCTGGAGTTCAGCTGCCTGGGTGGTAACTGAATGGGTGTGCCAGGGTGTGTAGAGACTGGAGTGATCCTCCCAGAACTGAGAGAAAGGCCCTTGGGGTATGCAAGCAACACCAACGTTGGGCTTGGCACAGATGCAAGAGAGGGGTTATGGAGTAGATGTGAGATGGGTGTGCTGGGGCAGGTTGTGTTGAAGCGTGTTGGGCCCTGGCTGTCAACTGAGAATCTGGGTGCCAAGGTCTAGGAGAACAGAAAGGCCTGTGGGTCCGCAGGAGCCATGAAGACGTGACTGCAAACAGGATCAAACCTGGGGGAGACCGAAGAGTCCAAGGTGACTCCTACAGCGAGGCGATGAGGGGGCAGGTCTGGGACTCCCATTCAGGAATACATGGCCAGCTGTAGCCACTCCTGGGTGTTCACCTGGATTTGTCCAGTGCCATCTTTGTCAAGAGATTTGAAGGCACGGAACATGGCATCCGGTCTGACCAGGCAGCTGATGAAGTTGTCAGAATCCATGTTCCCTCCCTCATCTGAGTCGTGTCGGATGATCATGTTGTAGAGATGCTCATTCAGGCGGAATCCTGCTGCCTCAAAGGCCCCTGGGAGTTCACTGCTGCCAATGGTCCCTGAACGGTCAATGTCAAATTGTTTGTATATGGCCTGACACTTTTTTTCTTTCTTTCTTTTTTTTTTTTTTTTTGTGGTACGCGGGCCTCTCACTGCTGTGGCCTCTCCCGCTGCGGAGCACAGGCTCCAGACGCGCAGGCTCAGCGGCCATGGCTCATGGGCCCAGCCGCTCTGCGGCATGTGGGATCCTCCCGGACCGGGGCATGAACCCGTGTCCCCTGCATCGGCAGGCGGACTGTCAACCACTGTGCCCTCGGGGAAGCCCAGCCTGCCACTTTTTGATGTTGTTCCACAAGTACGTGAATTCCTCGAAGCCCAGCTTGCCGGTCGTGTCACCACCGTGCTGTGACATGTGTCAATGCCAATACCATCAGTCTTCAGGATGTCGGGTCACGACTTTGTTGAGAATGTTCATGAGTTCTGTGGCACTGACCTCCATATCCTCTCCGGCCAGCTGGACAAAGACCTCCAGAACTGCCGTGCCTTCTCACTCTCATTGGCCTCGATGTTGGAGTAATGGGTGCGAGGGGGCGGGGGCTCTGGGTTGTACTGCGCAGCCGCCTCGCTAACGGCGCTAATGACCCCGCCCAGTATGCGCGCGGCAGTTCCGCAGCCGTCGCTTCCTTCTCTTCTGCCGCCGCCGCCTCGGGCCCACTGACCAGGCCTCCGAGCACATTCCCTAAGGCCCCCGCCCAGGCCCCCGCCTCCCTCGCCGCCTCTTCCACCCTTCCAGACCGAGTTAACCAGGAACATGGCTGTGACTCAAGATTCTGCCTCGCTCGCGCGTCGGCCGGTCAGCTAGTCTCCATATTCGTATTTTTACTCTCTCTCTTGTTCTCTGTGGTGGCTGGTGGGGTAGCATAGAATTTGCTTAGGATGAATGTGCCTGTGATGTGACTTCAGTGTACTTAGTACAGTGGGAAGCCTAGAACTAAGCAAGGCTCATGTCAGATGAGACCACCCCCACTGGCCTCGGGGGTATCTTATTAATCTTGAGGAAAGATGCACGCTCTGTCTCCACTGCATGTAGGTGAAAAACTTGGGGATGGCAAGGCACTAGATGGATGTTTCCACCTGCTTTTACCTTCATGAATATATATGTATGGTGTGTGTGTTTTCACACTCATGCATGTGAAGCTCAATTCCACATTCTGATTGGTTGTCAAAATGTTGACCATTTGACCAAAATGTTGACTGGCTCATTTCACTTAGAAGAGAGGTGTAATTGACTAGGTTCAGCTAGGTGTAAACTGAATGTGTGCTTGCAGTGGAGCCTTGAAATCAGAATGAATAAAGGTAGAGCATATGTGGTTTGCATGCTTTCTGAGTTACCATCTGCTTCTTTACATACTTGCTAATAATCAGAGCCTTAGCTCCGGAGAAACTATAGAACTTTGGGGAAATCTGGAGAAAATAGACTCAATTAGGTAGCAAGATCCAGATGGCACCATGGGTAAAGATGCCTTTTTGGGGACTTCCCTGGTGATCCAGTGGTTAAGACTCTGCTTCCACTGAAGCGGGTGCAGGTTCAGTCCCTGGTCAGGGAACTAATACCCTGCATGCAGAGCAGTGCGGTCAAGGAAAAACCAAAAAAAAGTTGCCTTTTTGAAGTTTCTAGTCCTGTAGTCACAAAGGATATGGGTCCTATTAATAGGATGCTCAAAAGCTGGTACATCGTTGGGGATTTCCTTTCCCTAGGATGACCAAGGATCCAGGGTGCCATATTGGCAGAAGCTGATGCAAGAGAAATGTATAGCCTGATAGGTCATAGTCCATGGAACTACCAATTTCTCTTACTCCCATTCTTAGTTTTATGAATATTGAAAAAACCCACAAAACCAGGCAGTAGATTTTCTATTTTGTCCTTTCTTGCTCACTTGATCTTTTTGCTTTGGTGGCAGGTGTCATGAAGGTAGCAAAAAAGGCAGAAAAGAATAATCCATATTTTTTATATTTGCAAGAACGCACAGAATAATTATCTGCTTTTTCTTCCCTCTCCCCACCCTTTCCCCCAATGAAACCCCAAAGCACAATGGACAAGAAAGCCAACGTTGTAAATGTTCAAAGGTGGAATTACATCTTTTGGTGTCCTGGTGTATTTTGCATTATAATGCAGCCTTGACGATAACATTTCTCAGGAAAGCCTGCACAGCTGTCTCAGCATCAAGAGGCAAGGAGGGAGCGTAACTGGCAGCATATGGGGAAAATATTGCTTGGAATGTACTTCTGGGTGCAAATTACTTTGATACTGTTGTCTGAAGTATCAGCATTGGTGCTTCATCTTTGACAAAGGAAAATGTGGATTGTCAGGCTGTAAGAAGCTGAACCACATTTGGGGTGACAAATGTATTCCTTTGGGAAGAAAGTCTTGTGTAGTGGAAAGAACAAAGGCCTTGCAGGCAGATCTGGGTTTGAGTCCTGTATTGGCCACTTATTAGCCTTTTGACCTTTGACAAATGGATTTTTCTAAGCTTTTGTTCTTTCATCCACACAATGGGTTGTTACAGTGATAACAAGATGACATACATTGTGTTGAGTTGGAACTCTGTATAGGGTAGTGATTTCTAAGAAACCGTCTGGCAGGCAGAAAGGAAAGGAGGAGCTGGACTCTGTTATCTGGAGAGAGGCAGGGGTTGAGGAACCCAGATTTGGGTAATAAAATATATGTCTCTAATAAAATCCCAGGAAGAACAGAATTATTCACATTTTCCTCTGTTTTCTAGTTCAGTGACTCTATAGCCTTCATTTTCAGACACAGCAAGGAAAGGCCTATGGCATAGATGCCACAATTAGGAGACAGATGGATTAGCCTAGATGTTGGTGATTTGGGCTCATGACCTGGCAGTAAGCTCACTTCTCTATTTCTCCGTTTTCTAAATTTTGCTCACCAGGTGTTTCAAGTGGAGGACGTTTTGCTAGTCTATAACACCAAAGGTTTATGGCATCTCGAACCCTAAATGACTGTTTTCCCCACCTTTCCCTCATTCTTGTCTCTTCTCCTTTCTCTTGTAGAAATCATTATCGCCAGAGCGCAGCCATCACAGGGGCAGAGTCTGGGAAGTGCTATTACACCCTCACCTTTGCCGTCACCTTCCCGCATGCCGAGGATGTCTGCTACCTGGCCTACCACTATCCCTACACCTACACCGCCCTCATGGTAACTTCCTCTCTACAGCCTTATGGAGGCCCAACTGAAGGGGCTCTTGGAGGTTTTCCTGGAAACATTCAGGAGACCCTGTCATCCTGGTGGGGACTTCAGCCTTCCAAGGGAGCCAGGGTTTGTTGTCACTAACTTGGTGGCTTTCTATTTGTCCCTTTTCCTTCCTTGGACAGAGTTCGAGGCTGAGGTCATGACCAGTGACATTCTGGAGGCCCCAGTGGCATATAGTGCTCTTCATCTGTAGGTTGAGTGTGGGAGGTGGAGGGCAGGGGGACATTTCTTAGGGGCTCTATCTTTAAAAAGCCCTCAAATTAAGCAAGGATAAATGAGATTGGAATGAGATCATTCCGTTGAAATGGGGTAAAACCATGCAGGTCAGCTGAGATGCAGATTTAAAGGACATAGACACATTGAGAGGAGTGAAGCAGAGGCTGAGGAGGTGAAGCTTGGAAAAACTCCCTGAGTTCATCTGACAGCTGCTTCCCCATTTCCAGTGGTTCCCACGGCCACGGGCTGGAGGCTGTTAGCAGGATCCAGGGCAGACAAGAAGGGTGGAACAATAAAGCATTGAATCACTGCAAATGAGGGTCACAATCTTTTTATGAGAGGAGGGTAGTGTCAACCTGTCCAAACTCGAAGTCAGCATTCCGATGTCCTATCAGATCCTGCACAGGGCTCATTTGACCAACCTGAGCAAACTGCTTAAACCATGCAGTTTCCTGTCATTTGAAAAAGTTGGCAAACCATCCCTTTTCCCCTAGCTATTTCATGAATATCCTGAGGATTAATGAGCTAAAGTATCTCTTATAAAATACTTTTACTCTCTGCATTAATGCAAAATGTTATTAGCATATTTATAATAATATGTGTATAAGCAAACAGATATATCACTTAGCCTGAAGGATGAGCATTTTCATTGCAAGTCTGTGATAGGAGTTGGAAAAGACGATAACCAAGAACATCTTTCCCCTCAGAAGGAATGTTCAAGTATAAATACAATTTTTTCTGCCTTGAGAAGGCGTACCTTAAACCACTTGGCTAACTGCTTCATAAAAGGACATCTGCCCTTCTCTCCATAGGTTGGTTTGCCTAAAGAGAGATTCTTTTTATTTTATTCTTTTTTTTTTTTTTTTTTTTTTTTTTTACTATTTCCCAGACTGCAAAAGATATACAACTAGTATTATTTGCGTACGGCACTTAGAGATCTCAAGAACTTAATCCAAGAAATGTGCATCACAACCTTTGCTGTAACAAGGCATGTTTGTTTTGAAACATGCTCATTGCCTTTAGGGACTTACAACAGGCAAGATTCATGATCCCCTTCAACAGCTGTTCTTATTGTCTCGCCTGTGAAACTCTGCATGTGACAAGTCTACTGGGGAAGGGGATTCCTTTTTGAATGCGTGTTTGCCTTTTCTGTCCAGGGGAATGATCCATGGTTCCAAGACACTATTCTTTACCCTTGTTAGAATATCTTTGACCTCCTGGAGATTCTCAGTGGCAATTAGTATAAAAGTTTAGAATACAAAGGGGCTTGGGGAATTGTCTAATTCACCTTTATCATTTATAGATGCAAAAACTGAAGCCTAGAAATCTCACATTTAGCTAGTGGCCAAGCAGGGAACAGAGTACTGGCCTTTGACATCTATTCCTGTCTGAATAGAAAGTCTGAAACTCCTTCAGCCGGCCTTGACTGCATCTGGCTTCTTACTTTGAATTTCAGACTTTGAATCAACTTGTAGGCACTTAGCAAGGACCCATCAAAGCATCTTGGAATAAAAATGGGATCATGTTTGGGGAACAACACTCTTCTCACCTGAACCACATCCATAGCACCCAGAGTTATAGACAAAAATCTTGGGTTGATGACTTGAACTCAATCATTTGAGGTTATATAATCACACAACCTGATGATTATATGCACCTATAAAAGTGGGCTGCCATTGCCGTAACTACTGTATGTCATAGCTTTTGTCTTTGGGACCACTCAGTACTCTTGTCAGACTAAAGCACAAGGTCTAAAGTTTACAATCAACAAATAGTTTAGGAGCCACTGAGGTCAAGTTGGGGATAATTTCATATTGAGGGGGGACAAAAATTCAAGAAAAGAAGACCCCACCATCACTTGATCTCAGTGAGAGGAAGAGAGAGGTCTTGTTCATTGATGCTTATTGGCTTGTTACTTTGCCTACTGACTGAACCTCTTCCCACTAGGAAGAGGAGAGTTAATGAGAAAGAGAGACAGGAAAAGGGTAGCTTTTCATTTCTTCTAAATGAGCAGAACAGAATAAGAAAGACGATTTGTTCCTTGAAGTAAAAAATGTATATACTCAATTTTAGGTTTTACATTTCCAGTAATGCATGGGCTTTGTGTTCTCCAGGTTTAAGACAATAATTGACTCTGTGACTTCTCTTAAAAAACTCTTCCTCCCATCATGAACAAAATAAGTACATTCTGTAATGCACAGTGGTCATTTTTATTTTTGGACATGTCCTAAGGAGAAACAGTTTTCTTCCAACAGATCAGTGATAAATGTGAATGATACCCCAAGGGCAGAATTAACTGGATGTTACTTGGGGGTTATGCTGAGGGGTGGAAAATATATTTCTGTGTGGAATTCACAATTGTGTAAATTTTTATAGCAGAGGACATGTATTTTGGAGGTTTTTCAACATGAATATAATTTTGCAACCTTAAAAGTTTTATTATTCTCTTGTAATAAGGGAATTAGCATTTGGATCTTTCAAATTGCTATCTTCCAGATGCTTGCCAGGAACTCTGTTGGATAATTGTCCAAATTATAGTATTAAAATAAAGCTGAAAGAAAAATACAATATTATTGTAATTATGAAGCAAGCAAAAGGAGTTCTATTTAATCATCCATCTCAAGGTATCAGTAATTGCAGTGATTGTTAAAGTGTTGTTAGCAATACTTGTTAAAGTATTTGGATTATGTTCTGGATTGCCCCTAGGTAGCCAGGAGTATTGGTTGAAAATGGCGCCCCAAGAGAGTTTCTGATGGACATTTTAGAGAGTAGGAAAATGGGACCTCACTGAGAACTTATAACTACATGAGTTGGCAAGAGATAAGAAAAGTGATCAGAAGTAGGATCCATGTGTTGGGAGAGCTTAAGGCTTTTGGAGGGTAGAGTAGGGTTTTCACCAGACGCATATACCCACTGTGGTAGATGCTACCAGCATGATCTTTAGAGATAAAATGGAGTGTACTGTGGGGAGAGTAAGGGAGGGGAGGGGGAGAGAGGGAGAGAAAAAGAAAGAATTGAGAATTAGAATGCCATATTCACAATCTCTTCTAAAGGGCTCACGTTTAAAATGTGTCCAGTAGGAAATATCGACTTACATGTGGTAGATCAAAGATGCAATGAGCAAGTCATAAATCAGTGTTGTCACTTAATCAATAGACAGACACCTATCTTTGTATGGGCAAAAGGAAAGGACAGGCACCAGTAAAGGGTCCTGATGTTGAGGAGTTGAACACAAAGAGCCATTCTGGAGGAGCTGAGGTGTGTGTGGATGGATGGTGAAGTCACTGACCACAGGAACCCCTGAATTCCAGGGTTTTGAGCACAATGTAAGAACAAGTTTTGGAGTCAGACAGGCCTGGATTTGGGTCTAAGCTCTGTATTGTCTTGCAGTGTAGTCATGGACAAGCTATTTAACTTCTTTCAGCCTCAGTTTTCACATCTGTAAAATTGGAACCATTGAAGTGGTTATTCTATGGGTTATCAAGATTACATGACTTGATACATAGCAAGTGTTAGCCAAGTGCCTACAACTAGTAAACAATATTAGGTGGTGACCCTTAGAATGTTTATTCTTTTTTTAATTAATTTATTTTTATTAATTAATTTATTCTTTTGGCTGCATTGGGTCTTTGTTGCTGCACACGGGTTTTCTCTAGTTGCGGCGAGTGGGGGTTACTCTTCATTGTGGTGCACGGGCTTCTCACTGTGGTAGCTCCTCTTGTTGCAGAGCACGGGCTCTAGGTGTGCAGGCTTCAGTAGTTGTGGCTCGCGGGCTCTAGAGAGCAGGCTCAGTAGTTGTAGTGCACAGGCTTAGTTGCTCTGCGACATGTGGGATCTTCCTGGACCAGGGATCAAACCCATGTCCCCTGCACTGGCAGGTGGATTATTCACCACTGCACAACCAGCGAAGTCCCTATTATTTTCTCTTTTATGATGATGCGTGATTATTTTCTCTGTTGGACAGATTGGAAGATACCCATTCACAATACATAATAAAATTAAAATTATATTAAAAAAAACCCAATAAAGGACCCCAAAAAATAAATACAAAATCTACTGATGGTTTTCTTAGGGTGGTTGATTATAATTATTTTTTCTTTGCTCTCTTTTCCAAATCATCAGCAATAGAACTTGGTTTATTTTTAGTGGAAAAAGGGTATTAAAGTCACTAATCAGCAAATCTGTGAATACACATCTAGAGACTAATCACTTCTCTCAGTCTCAAAGTCAATCTATGTAACTTAGGGAGAATGGTATTGGCAGACTGGGGCAGTTTGAGAAAGCTCATTAGAACCTGCTTACAGGATGTTCTCTTGTTTTTTATTTAACTTAAAGGTGTCTTTTGTTCTCTTGTGATGAGAAGCCTTCGATTCTCTGATGAGTGTGTTTAAGTGACAACGGAGAACTAGGCAGTACGCAAATAAAATAGGCCATCTCCTTAGGGGTGAGCTTTCTTCGGAATTAGTGGGGACAGGGAGTGTAGCAGTTTAGGGGATAACAATGAGAAACAAAATGATTTTTGAGTGTATAGTGCTTCTTACTTTATCAGTAGCCACCAGCAGGGTAACCTGCTGAGGTCAAGTGAAGCCTTTTATGGAAGTTTTAAGGGAGTAGCTGATAAAGCAGAGGGGGCAGAAGACTCCTGCCGAGAGGCACCCGTGAGGCTGCGGGCTGAGTTATCAGCCGGATGTCTTTCATGGGTAGGTAGGATTTTCTTTTAAGACAGCCTCTCTGGGGGTTTCCATAATTGTCTTGAGCTCATTCCCATTTTTATAAAGAAACCCACCCCTGTGGCTTCGCAGGGCTGTTATTACGGTTGGTTGTTGGCACACACATTCAGAAGCCCTGCTTCTCTCATCAGTGATCCCAACAATATCCAATTAGACACGGCCTTGCTGGACCTGAGATGGGGGCGTTCACCTAAAAATCATCTTCAGGAGAACAGTACAAAGCCATTTTCGCAAAAGGCAAACCAGCGGAAGTTTATAATTGGTTTACTTCTGGAAGTTGTCTGTGTGGCTGGAGCTAGAATAATGCACTAAGCACAGAGGTGTTATGTATTTGGTGGCAGGTGGAATGGTCAAAGGGACAGAGATTTCATTGAGGGGCACAGGGAGATGGCTGCATGAGCAATTACAGAAAATGGGCTTAAGCTAAAAGATATTAGGCATTTGTTGAATTGTAATATTTATAGTAATCATGAAAAGTGTCATAATAAGAAATTAATAAAGAGCTCATAGGAGAAGAAAACTTTCAAACTTTGCTTCCTCCAGCATTGCCCGTTAACGTGACAGTGTTTTAAAGCAGTGGTCCCCAACCTTTTTGGCGCCAGGGACCAGTTTTGTGGAAAACAATTTTTCAATGGGCTGGGGACGTGGGGATGGTTTCGGGATGATTCAAGTGCATTACATTTATTGTGCACTTTATTTCTATTATTATTACATTGTAATATATAATGAAATAATTATACAGCTCACCACAATGCTGACAGGAGGCAGAGCTCAGGCTGTAATGCAAGCGATGGGGAGCTGTTTTAATACAGATGAAGCTTCGCTGGCTCGCCCTGCCGCTCACCTCCTGCTGTGTGGCCCAGTTCCTACCAGGCCACAGACGGGTAGCAGTCCATGGCCCTGGGGTTGGGGACCCCTGTTTTAAAGGGCAATGTACGTGGGCAAAAGATGGTTTTTCTTTTTTTTTTTTTTTTTTACTTTTTTCTTTTGTATCTAATTGTGTTTAATGACTTCTACAGACAAAACTGCTTCCAAGCCTCCTCCCCTTATCTGATTTATAGAATCTAGATTTTATTTTTTTTCAAGATTTGGCAAGAAGAGCTACGGCCTGTTTGTAACTTTTGTGACATCACAGAATGATGGCCAGTACTTTTCTGGAGAAGCGTCTCTATCTCTCCCCCATCTCCCCCACATCTTGTAGCCATAATAAAATGTGAAACAAATAGCTTTGATGGCAAGAAGAAAACAAACAAAACAAAACAAAACCCCTCAATTCAGCAGACAGTGTTTCCCAAAGCGTATTCTACAACACTCCACGATCCTGAGATCTTTAGAGAAAGAGGGTTGAAGAGTCACGTAAATTCTTGAAACACTGTTTGCTAGTTTTTCTTCTAAGAGTTCAAAATGTGTATTGGCATGTTAAAGAATCTGAACAATTCTGCAGCCATGAAAATGTTTTCATTTTCTTTAATTCACCATATTCCAGGTGCCTTGGCTATGAATCTCCACCCCTCTATACCCCAGCACTTAATAACATCCTGAAGATTACATTTTGGGAAATGCTTCAGGAAAGGGTATTGATTTCCTATTTTGGGGGCCTGGAATCTTGAGAGTAATTGTGAGACAGAGTCTCCTCAGTTCAGATTTCAATAATTAATATTGGGAGCAACTTTCACCCAGAAATGTATGAAAGTGATTCAAATAATTTGTTTACGATCACAGAGTATCATTTAAATCCAGGGTGATCTTGACTCTTTATGAGGGTGCTGGAATTTCCTTTTACCAGCGTGGCTGAGACGGGCCGACTTTCTGAAGGGATCATTTTCATTCTTGTCCTGTGCCTTCTCTCCTGGGATGCCAGATGGACACTTCTTCTATTAGCACTTTCATTACACTGATTTAATATTTATTTTCTTTTCAATATATGAATTTCTTTCATGAGCTTCTTTTAGGAGGATGTTTTTCTATTCCTTAATGGTTTTATTTTTCCTGTTTTTAAAACCATTTTAAGTCTAATTTCATTCAATTATTGTCAGAAAATGTGGCTTGTATAATATATGCTTTTTAAAAAAATTTTAGTGAATATTTTTATAGTCCTGCATATGATTAATTTTTGTTATAGTTCCCTGAATGTTTGAGAAAAAAATAAAGGATGCTCTCTGTAAAGACAGCTTGACATATATCTATAAAAAACAATATTGTTCAAATACTCTATATCATTTTTTTGCAATTGATTTATTCAAGACTGAGGTACTGTTTTAAAGCCTCCCACTCTTAGTACAATTATTTCCCTTTCTGCCATTTTTGTGCTGTACATTTCAATTCTGTGTTATTTGATTCTTAAGATTTATGAGTTTTTTATGTTCATTGTGAATTGTGCCCTTTATCAAAATAAGATTTTAAATCCCATTTAATGCACTTGGTCTTGACTATGACTTTGTCATATATCACATTGCCAGGCCTGCTTTAATTTATGTTTGCTTAACCGTTTAGTTTCAATATTTCTCTTTTAAAATATTTTAGTGGAGGCAAACAGAACAAGAAGATAATTTAGGAGTGTTTTTCATACACATCATGGGTCTTTCTTTAATTCTCTTTGAAAGTTCCTTTTATATACAATAGGCAGTGGGATTTAAAAAAAACTAATCTGAAAGTTTTTGTCATTTAATAAGGCTGTTTAACCTATTTATACTCAAGACAATTTTTGGTGTTACTTCTGTCATTTTGGTTTTGTGCTATTTTCTATGCTTCACTGCTTTTCTTTCTTTTTTTCTCTCCCCCTTCCCCCATCCCTCCCTTCTTTCCTTCCTTCCTTCCTTCTTTCTTTCCTTCCTTCCCTTTCTCTCTCTCTTTCTTTCTTTCTCTTTTATGCAACATGGAGTGACCATATTTTCTTTGATTTCTTTTTCTACAGTGTTTATAATTCTAGTAGTGTTTCCCTTTTAGTTCTTAAAAAAAATTTGAACCTACATTTCCTCATCAAAAATAACAGCTAAAATTGAGTGTTTCCTGTATGACAGGCACTTCTCATACACAATAAACTGCTAAATTATAGCAATCATTGAATGACATAGGTAATGCCATTTTATATACATTTTAAAGATGAGAAAACTGAGTTACAGAGAGGTTAAGTACAGAATTTCCATGACTCTTCTAGAATCCACAACCAAACTTTGAACCCAGGCAGTCTGATTCCAGAGCCTGCCCACTTAGTCATCTTGCTATTCTGCCTTTCCATTTTCAAGAATTAAATAATATTATGTTCATATAAGTTGAAAAGTTAGTATTTTGTTTTACTTTATTCCTTACTTACACATTTCTTTTTACTTTCATTTTAGAACCAGATGATGAGATTAACATTTGATAATATGTGTTTTCTCCCTAAAAAAATATTTTTTATATTTGTATTATGTAGTAACTGTGTTTTCCAATAGTCATTTAGACAAAACTTGTTTAACTGAACTGTCCCTTGATACCATTCTTTAGTTTGATTTGGGGCAGCTGAAATTTGTCTTCAAGTTATTATTGTCAATAAAGATAAGAAGATATGTTTTCTGAGCTCTTGCCTAACTGAGCATGTATGAGCAGAAACTCATGAGCAAAACCTTGGCTGGTTATAGGTTTACTTGATTATAATCCTGTGTACTTGCAAACTCTAAGCAGGGCCTTTGTGTTTGTGTGTATACCATTAGTTAGCCTCCTTGTCTCCTCAGAGGTGTGAGACTACCACCTGATCTCCAGTGCTGGTGCATCACAGCAATGTGTGGCATTCATTAGCACTTGACAAACAACCAGAAGACTGAAGTACAAAGGTTTGGTCCGATAAATGGGCCTTTGCTGAATCTCATCTTGAACCTGGGGTAGCCATGATCCTTCTAATTCCTTTTCTTAGTATTGTGTCAAATGCTGGCTCCAAGAAATACCACCAGAACAACCTGTTTCTAACATAGACCTAAGTGTATTGTGTACCTTGGTGTTTTAGATAGAATAGTGCCCACCACCCACCCCAAGATGTTCATATTCTAATCCCTGGAACCTGTGAGGATGTTACTTTATGTGGCACAAAGGACTTTGCAGATGTGATTAAGTTAAGCCTCTTGAGATGGGGAGATTATGTTGAACTATTAGACTGGGTCCAATGTAATCACAAGGGTCCTTAGCCGTGAACGAGTGAGACAAAAGACTCAGAGTCAGAGAAGGAGATTTGACCACGGAAGCCAGGGTAGGAATGATGTGATTGCTGGCTTTGAATGTGGAGGAAGACACCATGGGATAAGGAAAGCAGCTGACCTCCAGAAGCTGGAAAAGGCAAGGAAATGAATTACCTTATAGAGCCTCCAGAAGGAGCGCAGTCCTGCCAAGACCTTGATTTTTTGCACAGTAAAACCCATTTTGGACTTTTGACCTCTGGAACTGTAATACAATAAACTCGTGTTGTCTCCGTCCACCAAATTTGTGGTAATTTGTTACAGAAGTGATAGGAAACTAATCTATTTGATAAGGGAGAATGTGACAGAGTCTTGATAGTGTCTCAAAGGGGGAAGGGCAAAGCTGGAGTATTTATTAAGACTTTAAAGCTTTGTTAAGGTCAGGTATTTTAATGTAGGGGCTTGATTAGCATTGGGTAAAGATCATGATATAATGGTTAAAGATTGGTGGACACTGTAAGGCAAGAATCTTGAGGAGAGGGGTTCAGAGGGTCTTGGATCAATTCATTGATACTTTCTATTGAAGAGTTGATGAGATGTTCCTGAAAAATAATAAATTTATGAAAAATAAATTTATTTGTAATTTCTATTTTCCTGGGCAAGAGTTTCCTAGGACATTAAACTTATGTTGATGCAGACAGGGAATAATAAATTCATATTAATCTAGGAAACAGGCTGTGTGGAGGCAGATGATTTGGGGTCTCAGGTTTAAGGAGGATATGATTCAGGGTCAAATTTTCAGGTATCCCTGAAGCTGTAGGAAAGGCCACAGAATCATCTGGTAATCTTTTCTTTCCTTGGAACTTTTTCGTTTTCCTTGTAAGTCAAATGTTTCAATAGCATACAAGTAGATTTTAGTCTATTCCTACCCAGATGCTAAGATTTTTACTTAACTTAGGAAATTCTTTCTCTTATTTCCCAGTGTATTGGTTTTCTATTGCTGCGGTAAGAAATTATCACGAATTTGGTAGCTTAAACAATTTAAAAAATTAACTTACAGCTCTTTTGGTGAGAAGTTCAACATGGATAAAAATCACTGGGCAAAAATCAAGGTATTGGGGCTGTATTCCTTCTGGAGGATGGTGGAGGAGAATCTATTTCCTTGCCTTTTCCAGCTTTTAGAGGACACCGCATTCCTCACCTTTTTACCCCTTTACCCCCCAGCATGGCAGGCTGAGTCCTTTGCATGTGGTTCTGGTCCTTTGTGGCTGGGGAATGTTCTCTGCTTTTAAGTACTTTTGATTAGATTGGCCCCAACTGGTTAATGCAGGATAATCCCCCCACCTCAGATAGACCTCAGTCTTAAACATATCTGTGAAGTCCCTTTTGCCATGTAAGGTAACATATTGACAGGGTCTGAAGATTAGGGCATGGACATCTTTGGGGGAGCCATTTATTCTGCCTAGCACCTCTGTAGTACATGTTTTTCACATGTAAACACTTCCTCTACCTTTTGAAGGCATTACTCCATTTTTCATAAAATATATTATGAATCTTTTATAAATATTTTCATAGGAGTCATGTTTGTTTCATTTGTCTAGCAGACATGTTATTTGTTAAATAACAAGATGGGCAGTTTTTCCTCGGCCCTCTTAATACCTATTTGAATGTGTTAATACCTATAGCTGGAAGGACGATTGTGTGTACTGACGTTCTTGTGTTGGAGAAGGACCGCTTCCCTTTCACTGGTTACTGAAGTCACCGTGTCCCTGTTGTTAGGGTATGCAGTGTGGTTGGGAGGCATCTTCATGACTAACATCTTTATGACTAATTCCACTGTTTGGATTATGGAAAGTATCTTCAGAGGTCTTAAAGATTGTTGACCAAGAACCCTATTTTCAGTGGTTACCCCATTTTGGTATCTTTCTGCATTTTAAATGAGTGTTTAAGTGGGAAGGTAGGGTAGGGAAAATCAGTTGCTACCAGTTAGTGGTTCTCTTCGCTTAGCATTCTCCCTGGGCCAATTGCTTTCTATTTTCCTTCAATATGCTCCCAGCTCTCCTTATATTGCTTGATTCTAAAGTAATCTGCACTGCTGAAGCTCTGTCTCATGTTCCTGAGTGTCCTGCATGTACTCTGTCTTCATGGTAACAGCATTCTTTACATGCAACTGTCATGGGAAGAATGTTGTCTGCCCCTGTTCTTTTGCTTTCAGTGCAACTTGAAAACAGATAGTCTACTGTGCAGACATAGGCAGGCATGATGCTTCCTGTTCAGCCTCACTGAACTTCTTCCAGGGAGTAGGAAGAGCACCCTTTTAAATCACTTAATGCCCACGGTCAGGCAGATTAGGTTAACAAAAATACTTCTAGGGGCTTCCCTGGTGGCGCAGTGGTTGAGAGTCCGCCTGCCGATGCAGGGGACACAGGTTCATACCCTGGTCCGAGAAGATCCCACATGCCGCGGAGCGGCTGGGCCCGTGAGTCATGGCCGCTGAGCCTGTGCGTCCGGAGCCTGTGCTCCACAGCGGGAGAGGCCACAACAGTAAGAGGCCCACGTACGGCAAAAAACAAACAAACAAACTTCTAAACTATAAGGAGTTAAATGAATATAAGCTTTGTTGCTGGTTTCATCTATTGTTATTATCAAAAATCTTAATATGCACTTCTGTTTCATCTCTGCTCCAGACTCACCTTGACGTTCTGGAAAAAAGCGTGAACCCCAAGCAGGTCTACTTCCGTCAGGAGGTTCTCTGCCAGACACTAGGAGGGAATTCATGTCCATTGGTGACCATCACTGCCATGCCCGAGTCTAACAGCACTGACCACCTGGAGCAGCTCCGTGAGTAGACGGCAGACCCTCTTCTTTGAAGATTTGGTGGTGAGGGTGGGGGTCCTCAGAGTCTTGGAAGCACTCTGTCCCTTGGAGATCAGAAGCTCCATAAAGCGCTGGGGACTGGTCTACCTTTATAGAAACCCAACTCTTCTTGATATGACAAAAGGGTAAATATTTATGTTGCTCTGTTATCAAAGGGAGAAAATAATAAATTGCAAATTGTCAGAAAGATGAAATGACTTGTTGGAATTGAGAGCAGTTTACAAGTGACAGTCACTTCTGCTAAAACAGACCCAGGACTGGAAAATGAATCACATTTTGCAACTTCTAATCCAGGGACTTTTCTCACCATGCTCACTCCCGTTATACTACACTCACGGTCAGTCCAGGTTAGGAAAGGAAGGAAGTTGAGGGTTGGAGGACTGGCTGAAGAATTCCCTTGATGACCTGGATTACAGTTTGGATCAGAAGAGCAGACAGTGTGGAGGAGGCTCTAGCCAAGAACTGTAAAACCAAACCAAAACACACAGGCATACACACACACACAGACACACTCTCACAGACACACAAATGCCCATTTAATATTAGAGTCCTGAGCACAAATGTGATTTGCTTGTAACCAACCAGCTTTTTCTTTTTTTAAAACATCTTTATTGGAGTAAAATTGCTTTACAATGTTGTGTTAGTTTCTGCTGTATAACAAAGTGAATCAGCTATATGTATACATATGTTCCCATATCTCCTCCCTCTTGCGTCTCCCTCCTACCCTCCCTATCCCACCCCTCTAGGTGGTCACAAAGCACCGAGCTGCTCTCCCTGTGCTATGCAGCTGCTTCCCACTAGCTATCGGTTTTACATTTCATAGTGTATATATGACAGTGCTACTCTCTCACTTCCCAGCTTACCCTTCTCCCTCCCTGTGTCCTCAAGTCCATTCTCTACGTCTGTGTCTTTATTCCTGTCCTGCCCCTAGGTTCATCAGAACCAGGTGGGGTTTTTTTTGTTTTTTTTATTCCAGATATATGTGTTAGCATACGGTACTTGTTTTTCTCTTTCTGGCTTACTTCACTCTGTATGACAGACTCTCAGTCCATCCACCTCACTACAGATAGTTCAATTTTGTTTCTTTTTATGGATGAGTAATATTCCATTGTATATATGTACCACATCTTCTTTATCCATTCATATGTTGATGGACACTTAGGTTGCTTCCATATCCTGGATATTGTAAACAGTGCTGCAATGAACATTGTGATACATGACTCTCTTTTTTTTTTTTTTTTTTTTGCTGTATGCGGGCCTCTCACTTTTGTGGCCTCTTCCGTTGCGGAGCACAGGCTCTGGACGCGCAGGCCCAGTGGCCACGGCTCACAGGCCCAGCCGCTCCGCGGCACGTGGGATCCTCCCAGACCGGGGCACGAACCTGCGCCCCCCGCATCGGCAGGCGGACTCCCAACCACTGCGCCACCAGGGAAGCCCTACATGTCTCTTTTTGAATTATGGTATTCTCAGGGTATATGCCCAATAGTGGGATTGCTGGATCATATGGTAGTTCTATTTTTAGTGTTTTAAGGAACCTCCATACTGTTCTCCATAGTGGCTGTATCAATTTACATTCCTACCAACAGTGCAAGAGGGTTCCCTTTTCTCCACACCCTCTCCAGCATTTATTGTTTGTAGATTTTTTGATGATGACCATTCTGACCGGTGTGAGGTGATACCTCATTGTAGTTTTGATTTGCATTTCTCTAATGATTAGTGATGTTGAGCATCCTTTCATGTGTTTGTTGGCAGTCTGTATATCTTCTTTGGAGAAATGTCTGTTTAGGTCTTCTGCCCACTTTTGGATTGGCTTGTTTGCTTTTTGATATTGAGCTGCATGAGCTCCTTCTATATTTTGGAGATTAATCCTTTGTCAGTTGCTTTGTTTGCAAATATTATTTCCCATTCTGAGGGTTGTGTTTTCGTCTTGTTTATGGTTTCCTTTGCTGTGCAAAAACTTTTAAGTTTTGTTAGGTCCCATTTGTTTATTTTTGTCTTTATTTCCATTTCTCTAGGAGGCGGGTCAAAAAGGATCTTGCTGTGATTTATGTCACACAGTGTTCTACCTATGTAATCCTCTAAGAGTTTGATAGTGTCTGGCCTTACATTTAGGTCTTTAATCCATTTTAACTTTATTTTTGTATCCGTGTCAGGGAGTGTTCTAATTTCATTCTTTTACATGTAGCTGTACCGTTTTCCAAACACCAGTTATTGAAGAGGCTGTCTTTTGTCCATTGTATATTCTTGCCTCCTTTATCAAAGATAAGGTGACCATATGTGTATAGGTTTATCTCTGGGATTTCTATCCTCTTCCATTGATCTATATTTCTGCTTTTGTGCCAGTACCATACTGTCTTGATACCTGTAGCTTTGTAGTATAGTCTGAAGTCAGGGAACCTGATGCCACCAGCTCCGTTTTTCTTTCTCAAGATTGCTTTGGCTATTCGGAGTCTTTTATGTTTCCATACAAATTGTGAAATCTTTTGTTCTAGTTCTGTGAAAAATGCCATTGATAATTTGATAGGGATTGCATTGAATCTGTAGATTGCTTTGTGTAGTAGAGTCATTTTCACAATGTTGATTCTTCCAATCCAAGAACATGGTATATCTCTCCATCTGTTTGTATCATCTTTAATTTCTTTCATCAGTGTCTTATAGTTTTCTGCCTATAGGTCTTTTGTCTCCTTAGGTAGGTTTATTCCTAGGTATTTTATTCTTTTTGTTGCAATGGTAAATGGGGGTGTTTCCTTAATTTCTCTGTCAGATTTTTCATCATTAGTGTATAGGGATTCGAGAGATTTCTGTGCATTTATTTTGTATCCTGCTACTTTACCAAATTCATTGATTAGCTCTAGTAGTTTTCTGGTAACATCTTTAGGATTCTCTATGTATAGTACCATGTCATCTGCAAACAGTGACAATTTAACTTCTTTCACGATTTGGATTCCTTTTTTTTCTTTTTCTTCTCTGATTGCTGTGACTATAACTTCCAAAACTAATTGAATAATAGAGGTGAGAATGGGCAACCTTGTTCCTGATTTTATAGTAAATGGTTTCAGTTTTTCACAATTGAGAACAATGTTGGCTGTGGGTTTGTCATATATGGCCTGTATTATGTTGAGGTAGGTTCCCTCTATGCCTACTTTCTGGAGAGTTTTTATCATAAATAGGTGTTGATTTTTGTCAAAAGCTTTTTCTGCATCTATTGAGATGATCACATGGTTGTTATCCTGTAGTGTATTAATATGGTGTATCACATTGATTGATTTGCATATTGAAGAATCCTTGCATTTTGGGGATAAACCCCACTTTATCATGGTGTATGATCCTTTCAGTGTGCTGTTGCATTCTATTTGCTTGTGTTTTGTTGAGGATATTTACATCTATATTCATTAATGATATTGGCCTGTAGTTTTCTTTTTTGTGACATCTTTGTCCTGTTTTGGTGTCAGGGTGATGGTGGCCTCATAGATGAGTTCGGGGTGTTCCTCCCTCTGCTATATTTTGGAAGAGTTTGAGAAGGATAGGTGTTAAGTCTTCTCTCAGTGTTTGATAGAATTTGCCTGTGAAGCCTCTGGACCTGTTCTTTTGTTTGTTGGAAAATTTTAAATCCCAGTTTCCATTTCACTGCTTGTGATTGATCTATTTATATTTTCTATTTCTTCCTGGTTCAGTGGGAAGGTTGTGCTTTTCTAAGAATTTGTCCATTTCTTCCAGGTTGTCCATTTTATTGGCATATAGTTGCTTGTAGTAATCTCTCATGATCCTTTGTATTTCTGCAGTGCCAGTTGTTACTTCTCCTTTTTCATTTCTAATTCTGTTGATTTGAGTCTTCTCCCTTTTTTTCTTGATGAGTCTGGCTAATGGTTTATCAATTTTGTTTATATTCTCAAAGAACCAGCTTTTGGATTTATGGAACTTTGCTGTTGTTTCCTTCATTTCTTTCTCATTTATTTCTGATCTGATCTTTATGATTTCTTTCCTTCTGCTAACATTGGGGTTGTTTTGTTCTTTCTCTAATTGCTTTAGGTGTAAGGTTAGATTGTTTATTTCAGACGTTTCTTGTTTCCTGAGGTAGAATTGTATTGCTATAAACTTCCCTCTTAGAACTGCTTTTGCTGCATCCCATAGGTTTTGGGTTGTCATGTTTTCATTGTCATTTGTTTCTTGGTATTTTTTGATTTCCCCTTTGATTTCTTCAATAATCTCTTGGTTAATAAGTAGCATATTGTTTAGCCTCCATGTGTCTGTATTTTTTACAGATGTTTTCCTGGAATTGATATCTAGTCTTATAGTGTTGTGTTTGGAAAAGATACTTGCTATGATTTCAGTTTTCTTAAATTTACCATGGCTTGATTTATGACCCAAGATATGATCTGGAGAATGTTCCATGAGCACTTGAGAGGAATGTGTATTCTATTGTTTTTGGATGGAATGTCCTATAAATATCAATTAAGTCCATCATGTTTAATGTATCATTTAAAGCTTGTTTTTTTCTTATTTATTTTCATTTTGGATGATCTGTCCATTGGTGAAAGTGGGGTGTTAAAGTCCCCTACTATGATTGTGTTACTGTCAATGTTCCCTTTTATGGCTGTTAGCATTTGCTTTATGTGCTGAGGTGCTCCTATGTTGGGTGCATAAATATTTACAATTGTTATATCTTCTTTGTAGGTTGATCCCTTGATCATTATGTGGTGTCCTTCTTTGTCTCTTGTAATAGTCTTTATTTTAAAGTCTGTTTAGTCTGATATGAGACTTGCTACTCCAGGTTTCTTTTGATTTCCATTTCCATGGAATATCTTTTGCCATCCCCTCCCTTTCAGTGTGTATGTGTCCCTAGGTCTGAAGTGGGTCTCTTGTAGGCAGCATATATATGGGTCTTGTTTTTGTATTCATTCAACCAGTCTGTGTCTTTGGATTGGAGCATTTAATCCTTTTACATTTAAGGTAATTATCAACATGTATGTTACTATTATGATTTTCTTAATTGTTTTGGGTTTGTTATTGTAGGTCTTTTCCTTCTCTTGTGTTTCCTGCCTAGAGAAGTTCCTTTATTATTTGTTGTAAACCTGGTTTGGTGGTGCTGAATTCTCCTAACTTTTGCTTGTCTGTAAAGGTTTTAATTTCTCTGTTGAGTCTGAATGACATCCTTGCTGGGTAGGGTAATCTTGGTTGTAGATTTTTCCCTTTCATCACTTTAAATATGTCCTGCCACTCCCTTCTGGCTTGCAGAGTTACTGCTTAAAGATCAGCTGTTAACCTTATGGGGATTCCCTTGTATGTTATTTATTGCTGTTCCCTTGCTGCTTTTAATATTTTTTCTTTGTATTTAATTTTTGATGGCTTGATTAATATGTGTCTTGGCTTGTTTCTTCTTGGATTTATCCTGTATGGGACTCTCTGTGCTTCTTGGACTTGATTGACTATTTCCTTTCCCATGTTAGTGAAGTTTTCAACTATAATCTCTTCAAATATTTTCTCAGACTCTTTTTGTGTTCTTTTTCTGGGACCCCTATAATTTGAATGTTGGTATTTTTTTTTGTTTGTTTGTTTGTTTTTTCGGTACGCAGGCCTCTCACTGTTGTGGCCTCCCCCGTTGCGGAGCACAGGCTCCGGATGCACAGGCTCAGCGGCCATGGCCCATGGGCCCAGCCGCCCTGTGGCATGTGGGATCTTCCCAGACCGGGGCACGAACTCGTGTCCCCTGCATTGGCAGGCAGACTCCCAACCACTGTGCCACCAGGGAAGCCCAGTTGGTGTGTTTAATGTTGTCCCAGAGGTCTCCGAGACTGTCCTCAATTCTTCTCATTCTTTTTTCTTTATTCTGCTCTGCAGTGGTTATTTCCACTATTTTCTCTTCTACGTCACTTATCCGTTCCTCTGCCTCAGTTATTCTGCTATTAATTCCTTCTAGAGAATTTTTTATTTCATTTATTGTGTTGTTCCTCATTGTTTATTTGCTCTTTAGTTCTTCTAGGTCCTTGTTAAACATTTCTTGTATTTTCCCCATTCTATTTCCAAGATTTTGTATCCTCTTTACTATCATTACTCTGAATTCTTTTTCAGGTAGGCTGCCTATTTCCTCTTCATTTGTTTGTTCTGGTGGGTTTTTACCTTGGTCCTTCATCTGCTGCATATTTCCTTGTCTTGTCATTTTGTTTAATTTACTGTGTTTGGGGTCTCCTTTTCTCAGGTTGCAGGGTCTTCGTTTCCATTGTTTTCTGTGTCTGACCCCAGTGGGTGAGGTTGGTTCAGTGGCTTGTGTAGGCTTCCTGGTGGAGGGGACTGATGCCTGTGTTCTGATGGGTGGGGCTGGATCTTGTTTTTCTGGTGGGCAGAGCCACATCTTGTGATGTGTTTTGGGGTGTCTGTGAACTTAGTATGATTTTAGGCTGTATCTTTGCTAATGGCTGGGCTTGTGTTCCTGTCTTGCTAGTTGAGTGTCATGGGGTGTCCAGCACTGTAATTTGCTGGCCTTTGGGTGGAGTTGGGTCTTAGCGTTGAGATGGAGATCTCTGGGAGAGCTTTCATGGATTGATATTACATGGGGCTGGGATGTCTCTGGTAGTCCAATGTACTGTACTCCGCTCTCCCACCTTAGAGGCTCAGGCCCGACATCAAACTGGAGCACCAAGACCCTGTCAGACACACGGCTCAGAAGGAAAGGGAGAAAAAAAGAAAAAAAAATTATTAAAAAAAAAATAATAAAAATTTTAAAAAGGAGAGAGCAACCAAACCAATAAACAAATCCACCAGTGATAACAAGCGCTAAAAACTATAGTAAGATAAACATAAAAATCAGGAACAAATCAGTCATAGACAGCAGACCCCAAGTCTGCAGTTGCTCCCAAAGTCTACCGCCTCAATTTTGGGATGATTTGTTGTCCATTCACATCTTCCACAGATGCAGGGTATATCAAGTTGATTGTGGGGATTTAATCTGCTGCTTCTAAGGCTGCACGGAGAAATTTCCCTTTTTCTTCTTTGTTCACACAGCTCCTGGGGTTCAGCTTTGGTTTGCCCCAACCTCTGCATGTAGGTCACCCTCAGGCATCTATTCCCACCCATACAGGATGGGATTAAAACAGCGGCTGACTATGGGGCTCTGGCTCACTTATGCCAGGGTGAAGGAGGGGTATGGTATTTATACTTGTTATGTGGGGTGAGCCTGCGGCAACAAAGGCCAGCGTGACGTGGCAACAGCCTGAGGCGCAGTGTGTGTTCTGCTGGGGAAGTTGTCCCTTGATCATGGGACCTTGGCAGTGGCGGGCTGCACAGGCTCCTGGGGTGGGGGTGGGGGTGTGTGGATAGTGACCTGTGCTTGCACACAGGATTCTTGGTGGCTGCAGCAGCAGTGTTAGCATTTCATGCCCGTCTCTGGGGTCCAAGCTGATAGCCACGGCTTGCGCCCACCTCTGGATCTCATTTAGGTGGTGCTCTGCCTTCTGCGGGCAGACAGGGAAGGAATCCCCTGTCCTTGCGCACCCCGAAACAATGGTCTCTTGCCTCTTAGGCAGTTCCAGGCTTTTTCCCAGACTCCCTCCTGGCTAGCTGTGGCACACTAGCCCCCTTCAGGCTGTGTTCACCCAGCCAACCCCAGTCCTGTCCCTGGGATCTGACCTCCGAAGACTGAGCCTCAGCTCTCAGCCCCCACCACCCCAGCAGGTGAGCAGACAAGCCTCTCAGACTGGTGAGTGCTGGTCAGCCCCGATCCTCTGTGAGGGAATCTCTCCGCTTTGCTCTCTGCACCCCTGTTGCTGCACTCTCCTCCATGGCTCCAAAGCTTCCCCCCACCGCCACCCCCTGTCTCCACCAGTGAAGGGGCTTCCTACTGTGTGGAAACTTTTCCTCCTTCTAGCTCTCTCCCAGAGGTGCAGGTCCCATCCCTATTCTTTTGTCTCTGTTTTTTCTTTTATCCTACCGAGGTACGTGGGGATTTTCTTGCCTTTCGTGACGTCTGAGGTCTTCTGCCAGCGTTCAGTAGGTGTTCTGTAGGAGTTGTTCCACATGTAGATGTATTTCTGATGTATTTGTGGGGAGGGTGGTGATCTCCGCATCTTACTCCTCCATGTTGAAGGTCCCCCTGCTAGCCAGCTTTTAAAGTTGGCTCCTGATATAGTTTTCGACCAAGCAGAATAAGGAATACTTTTCATTAAGGAAAAGTTTGGGAGATGAAAGAAAAGACTGGGGAATAAAAATCTAGCTAATTTATCCAGATGCAGCCTTACCTGATGAAGTGCTAACTGCATTAGGTGAGTCTTTGGTGGATAGGAAATGTAATTTCTCACAGTTCATCAGCATATGACAATGAATGCTTAACTATCTGGCTAATCAACAACCGATTATCCCATCTGAATTAATAAGGCCTTAAAATGCTTTAATGAATGATATGGGATTTTCTAAAAATTCTCTTATGTGTTTTATGCTTTTGAGAGCAATTTCTGTAATCGTTGCCAAGTCCTTCCCTTGCAAATGAGAAGTTCTTGGAAGTTAGAGACAGTAATCCTTCCAGGGCAACCTTCATAGAACAGTAATTTATTTAAGAAAGTAGATCTATGTATGTCTTCATTGTGCAGGCTCAGTTTCTGAATAGGAGCTGAGTGGTACCCAGTGTGTAATTATGACATGGAGCTGCCTCTGCTTTTGCATTTTTATTTATGCTGACAATGGTGCTTTTGTTGATATTATAACCACAGAGATCATTCTTACTATAAGGAGAGGATTTGAAACATAGTAAAAGCCCCTAAATAATTTGGCACTCCAAAATAGTTCACTTAAAAAAAAGAGAAAAAATATCTCTTAGCACACCTTCGTATGAATCAAAGGAGGCTGTTTTCTGCTTATGGTCTAAGATTGGTAATAATAAATGTATACTCTTGATTCTGGTGTGGTGATTCTGGGTGGTGGTGGTGAGGTGGCTGGAAGCAGGACCTTGGTTCTTGTCATCTTTGAAGAAATAATTCAGTAAAGAGACCAAGATTGTGAAACAGATAAAGCACTTATTAGAAGCAAACCACACGGGCAAACTCGAGGAGTGAGTTGCTCCCAATAATGGTGGCTTAGATAGCTTATATGGGGGCAGTCTTCTGGGTTTGTCTCTGGCCAACCATCTTGCTTATGCCCATATTTGGCCTGACTCGGGGTCCTTCCTGGTGGCATACACATCTCTCAGCCAAGATGGATTCCAGCATGAAGGTTTCTGGGGGGTTTGACAGGAGATGTTGTGGACTGGTGTTTCTTTCTCCCTTTGACCCCTTCGCTAGACTGAGGACCTTCTCTGTGCATGTGCAGGCTGGGAAATCCCCTTGACCACAAGAATGAAAAAAATGTGGTCAATTTGTCTTTCACCCAATCAAGACCTGATGCTCCTGCTAGTATCTTATCTCGAAGTGTCAACAGGGGACCGGTTGCAGCTGCTCAGCCTGGGGCCCACCTATCTTCTACCTCCCTCTCATGAATCATTACAGTGTTCTGTCTTAAACGTGTGCCAACATGTCAGCAGTTGTTCATCTCAAGATGGGCAGGCATGGAGAGGACCCAGAAAGTGGTGAAATGAATGCTGTTCATTTTCTTTTGGGCATAATTGACTTGCAAGTGACAATCGTTGAGCTGAATCCTGAGGAGAAAAGACTAATGAGGGATGTCATTATAGGTGTGTCAACTGTACAGTTGCACAGGTCCCATGCTTAGAAGGGCCTTGAACTTCGTTTAATGTTCTTCTGTCACCAACTTAAAAATCTTGAAAAGTTTTGAAGGAGGCTTTGCATTTTCATTTTGCATTGGGCCCTCACATTGAGTAGCCGGTCCTGGGACTAATCTAAGGTCATTTAGCTAAAAAGTGAAAAGGCTAGTGCCCTTCCCATGCTACTATCCTTTACTGCTAAGTATACAAGAAGAGTTCCAACCTATTTTGCACATACTCTGAAAGTCTTATGTGTTATCGGTTATGTAGCTGATTGGTATCTTTCATAATGGGGCTGAATTCAGGACTCTCCGTTTTTACAAATGAGGTAAGTGGGGCTCAGGGAGGTTAAATACCACAGTCAGTGGTGGTGCCTGATTTCTGATTTTCTTTTTCTGATTCCTGGGTCCAAACACACAACAAATGTGCTAACGCAATCATCAGAACAAGTATTCAGCATCACTATTCAGGCTCCTCTGTGATCCAGAACTTCCTCTCCTCCCTGTTCTGTGTCCTCACACTATTGCAAGCTAGTTTAGTTGTTAAAGCAACTCACACTAAATTGACCACAAATGAATGTATTACCCTCTTCTTGCTCACAGTGAATTTTATTTTCCTCTCCTAACCCAAAGGAAGCATTTTCATGGTGGATGTTTCAGACACTGTGGCAGGAAGGAAAGAGGGAGGGAAGGTTCAGAACCTCCAGACCCCTCAGATCCCAGCACAGAGCTGAGATTGCATGTCTTGGCCCTCAGTGCTGGGAACATAGTCCCAGACGGGCTGCAGAATCAAAAATTTGTTTAGCAGGTTTCAATACATACCTGAACCCAGGTATGCTGTGTTTCTTTTAAATAAATAAATAGATAGATAAATAAAAATAAAAAAACACACAACCTGAACATCACCTACCCTCCAAAATGCAATTATACATGCCTATAAATCAGAAATGAAACCACTTAAGTTTCTTCGAACCGCAAAATATGATGCATTGTTTTAGGACAAGAAAATAGCAAATGAGTCAGCAGCTCAAGACTCTCCTGCCTCCAAGCTTCCCTGCAGGTGAACTTCAATTGTCTTACCCACTTCCTCCCTCCTAGGGACCAGGCCAGCTTCAGTTTGCAGTTGTATTTAGCCGTGATTTGGCTAGTTTCCGACTCAGTGGCTGCCACTCACCCCTCATAAGGAGGTTTTGTTCACTGAAGGACTTTCTTTCCACTGTGCAGGATTATCACTTCCGTTTTATTTTAGAACCCCAGGAGATAAGAGCATGGCTACGGGGCCCTGGGAGAAAGCCCCTGCTGGAGACTGATTCCCTAGTGGTCTGGCCTAAAGTCTGACCAGGGGATTGTTCAGAACAGTTTATTAATTACTTTTAGTCCTTCCTAGGGTCTGGGCTCCAGAGAGTCTCCTGGAAGGATTCATTTGGTTTGATTTATTTTTCAAAAGCATTTTTAAAAAAAGATATTTTCCTGGAAACATTTAGCCTTACCTTCTTGATAAATATATTTCCGGTTCAGTAGTACCCAGATTTGCCTGGCGTATGCTTTATCGTTCTCCCGAGAATTGAGGGCGGGTACCTTCTCACAATGGTCCCAAGAGAGAAGGCGCACTTTACACTTGGAGATCTGAGCCCTCAGCGCCAAAATGCTGGCAGGTCACCAAGAGCAGAGTGACTTTCTGCCCTTTTCAGTGGGACAGTGAAAAGGGAATTTCTCTGAGAGATCGTCATTGATGCCATAATGGAAGAAACATGATAAAAGGGAGCTGTTACCAAAGGATAAACGGCTTATCCTAGCCTCAGAGACTCCCAGTGGATGAGGCGTTGAGGAATTAGAAAGTCCAGGCCCTTCTTAACCGGTAGGATTCCAGAGGTCAAAGGAACCCTGGACTTTTGAAGTTTGCAGAGCAGAGAGTAAGTGAGGAGTGAATAGAATCCAGGAAGATGGGATACAGGCTCCAACAGGTTGGAATAGAAGGCAACGGATGAGCAGGTCTGGGGGTAGGTTTGGTGGGCAAGATCCATCCAGGATGTGGATTCTAGTGCTACTACTAGACTACTCTCCATTGGTTAATGGTGTTCTGGCATAATTGCACTTAGCCTAGTTAAATCCTTTCACACGTTGTATGTCAAGAGGTACTTTGATTAGCAGAGCCTTTGAATATGCAACTTCCAAGTAAAGAGTTGAGAAGTCATATTTTCTTTAGTTTGTGTACTCTTCAGGAATGGTGTATGTTTGTGTGTGTGTGTATGCACGTGTGTGCTTTTTGGATTTGAACTGAGAAAAGATACTGAATTTACACAGAACTAGAGAACAATTCAGAAAGAAAAAAAAAGCCTTGGAGTGGGGAGCATTGTTTCCTTAAACCCTAGTGGAGGTGGATGAAAACCCTAGAAGGGAGAGTAGTTCTACCTTTACCAAGGCTCAGCCATTCTCCAACTCAGGCCTGCTTCCTGCTTTTGGCACAAGTGCTGCCTTTGCTGTCACGGGCCTCCATGTACTTGTCATTATCTCCAGTTTGCACGTGGCCAAGGTAAGCTTCACTAAGGGTAAATAACCTGCCTGAGGCCCCATGGTAAGTGATTACTCAAGGAGGAGACCCCAGGTCTCCACCCCACAGTTCCAGAATGTCCCCCTCCTTAGGGTCTGCTCTCACTGGGAAATTCCCCAGAAATGCACACAGTGCAAACACACAGCTTATTAAAGACCATCATCATTTTGTTAAATTTTCTATTTTCTCCACATTTCCCCCATCACCTCACATTTTCTGTTTTTTTTTTTAATCTTTTAAAAATTTTGGTTTGTTTTTTTGGCCACGCTCTGTGGCATGCAGGATTCTAGTTCCCCGAACAGGGATCAAACCTGCGCCCCCTGCAGTGGAAGCATGGAGTCTTAACCCCTGGACCACCAGCGAGGTCCTTCACAATTTCAGTAACCATTTCAGTCCAGGGAAAGTTGAGTTCCTTTTTAGTTTGGGGAACTACATCTCTGTGATGGATGCTTCATTTTTCTTCTCAGGAGCATTTTTTGCTCATTCTTTTCCCCTTTGGATGTCTATCCATCCAGACCCTGTAGCAGTATTGTCTTGACCATCCTCAAGAACAACCTGAGAGGGGAGCTAATTTGTGGGAATTTTCTGATGGCAAATGTCTTTCTCTTGTTAGAAACTCTCATTCTCCAGGTGAAGAGTGGCTGACCGACTCACTGACTGGTGAGAAGCCAAGAAACAACAAAGGTGGATGGAAGGGGGCTGCGTCTGCTGTTTTTGCCCTCATAGACACCTCCACCCTGCATTTATTGTAACCTGAAGGAGCAGAGTGTAACCTTCCTGTGTCTCAGGAGGTGAGGTGATCTCATGGCACTCACTGCCTCAGCCTCCTATGGCTCACATGCTGTTCTTCCCAGGGGGCCTGAGGTGGAGGAAGCAAGAGGCTGCGTTTGCAGTTGTGAAAGAATACCTTTCTCTTGTTCTTTTTCTTAAAAATATTCTTACGAAAGCAGTGTTCTATTCAGCTTGACATTATGCTGAAAGCTTTTCCTTGGAAGACAATAGCTGTTCTCAGAAAAAAAGATTTACATGGAGTCCCGAGGGTGTAATGAGCTACCCCACGGCACCTGCCTCGGGTTGGGAGTTGTCACTTGTAAGTGGTTTTAAATTAAAACGGAATGGAAAAATACACAGTTACAGAATTCCCCTTTTGGCTTCTTTGCGAATCATTTTCCATCCTCTCTGGCCTTTGTCTGTTTCTGAGACACCTGATCAGGTATGAAGAACAGAGCTTTCCCGTGGCGAGAGGGTGAAGGGACAGTAGTGATCCAAGGAGAACAGAAAGCCAAAGTGGAAACCGCTCACTCCTGGGAATTCCTGTTTCTTTTATGCCCCCACCCCCAGAGGCACGTGGAGCCAAGTATTATTAAGGGATCATTGAATTCTAGAGCTTAAACATCCGTAAAGACTATGGAGTCCAGATTCCTCAATTGCTAGTGAGGGATTGAAGGTCAGGAGCATGAACTGACCTGTCTCGGTCACCTTGCTGATTGATGGCAGATGGGGTTCTAGACCTCAGACCTCTCGTCTCCTGGTTAAATCATGTGCTTCCCTTTTTTTTTTGTAAAGCACTGCTTCTGAGAAATGTTAGAACTAAAAAAAACAAAAAAAAAACAAAAAAAAAACAAACTACAAGAGTATGAAAAGACCTCTCTATGGAAATTTTTAATAAAAGGATTTAGAATTAGAAAAACTGAATTGTACCCTTTTCTTGTTTTGAGATTTCCATCTCTTCAGGCAACCAGGGCTAGGAACCATGGTAGATATTAGGAATACAGAGGTGAATAGTATGTGATCCTAGTCATTGAGACACCCATGATTGACACTGCGTGTGTGCGTGTATTTGTGTGTGACAGTCATGTTAACGGGTCATTATGGTACAGCAAGTTATACCAGAACAAAGTTCAGTGGTAGCACAGAAAAGAGAGCATTTGTCTTCATGGTAGAATCAAAGGGGAACTGGTAACCAGGAGGGGAAGCTGTGTAAATCCCATGTGCACAATGATCCTATATTGACAGCTTTGCTTTCAGAGAAACCTCAGTGGAGAATCCCAAAACCATTTAAAGAACTATTTGAATCTTTCTTCAGAAAACATGAAAGGGGGAGTATGTAAAACCCATTGAAACCATCGTAAATTCATGTTTCCTCCTCCTCTATCTTACTGTTATCCATCTGCACACACAAATAGTGGTTCACAGTAATCCCACCTTTTTTCAGTACAACCCCTCAGAGCTATGACATTTAGACCAGTTGAGTACCTCCTTTTTATTTCCCATTTTGGCCCAGTCACTCCAAGAAAAGGAAGGTTAAGAATTCTTTCTCCTTCCAAGGCTGGTTGGAGGGGATGGGAAAAACTGTAAAACCTTACGGTTGAATAGGTTAGCTTATACCCAATCACGTAGTTTACTCTTACAAAGTTTTTACATAATATATCATTTTGTCATTATAGTTCCCTTGTGAGTTGAGGAAGAGTGTAATTATGATGCCCATTTTATAATGATGAAACTGAGATTCAGTGCCAATGCCATATGATCTTCTTCTTGAAGTCAGACTGCTACGTGCAGAGAAATGGAGGAGTGTCTTTTCAAGTAGGAAAATAGCTTTTGCAGAGAGAGGGAGACCTGGAAATGATGCTGTGAACATCTCAGGGTGCCAGGACTACAGGATGGTAGATTGATTATAGGGTCAGACCATAAGGTGGGAAAGGTAATTTGGGCTGAGTGGTAAAGAACCTTATTTTTCATGTTACTTTCTCCTGAAGGCAGTGATGAGCTAACAGGATGTTATTAAAAGCAGAGAAATGACAAGATCAGATTTGTTTTGGAGGAAGATTTTATGGCAGTAATGTGGGGGAAGTCTGGAGTGAGAACATGGTGACATGTTGCCCAGCACAGAGGAGTTCTTAAGTGCTTAGCCCCTAGATTCAGACTCACTGGGGTTCTAATCTTGACTCTGCCATTTAGCAGCTTCATGACCTTGGAAAAGATGCTTCAATACTCCACACCTAGGTTTCCCCATTTATAAATTGCAGATAACAGTAGTACCTTCTTCATGGGGCAATCTGAAGCTTGTAGAGGACTTAGAACAGTGCCTGGCACATAGCTGATTCACTTTGTTACACAGCAGAAACTAACACAACACTGTAAAGCAATTATACTCCAATAAAGGTGTTAAAAAAAAGAAAAAAATGATAACAACTGTTAGTCCTCTATCTGGACGATGAGGTTCCCAAGGAAGATAAGTCTATGGAAATGGGAGGGAAGGGTCTAAATATAGGTGACATGTCTAAGTTACAAGTGAGAGGTCTTGGCGATTGATTGGGAGTATGGATAAAGGGGAAGGAGTTGAAGTATTTCTCCTTTGGGTGATGGGTGCACGGTTTCATGCCAACAGAAGAATATATGAGAGAGTAAGACTGTGGTGGACGGACACTGAGTTCAGTTTCGGGAATGTTCATTTCCAGAGGCCTGCAAATTATATAAGAACTCAGGCTAAACATAATTATAAAGCCAATATTCTATAAAATATAATCTATTTCAGAGGGAAATAAAACAAAGTTTGCATTACCTGAATAATTTTCTCAATTAACAAGGATACTAAAAATTGACTATAAGTGGTTACTGTAGCAGAAACATGTAATATATTTCATCAGAATCAATGCCAAACCTTCTGTCCTATAAATATGTTCATGAGATTTAACAATTTATATCTTTTTAAGGGAATTAACTGTTTACAGAGTGTTTACATGTGATTAACTGTTCCACACAACGACTCTGAGGTAAAGAAAAAAAAAGAATTGCGTTTATGGTCTCCAATTTTTGATGATAAAATTGAGGCCCTAAAAATTCCTATGGTTAGTAAGAGGAAAGCTCAGATTTATCCCCAAACTCTCTGAATCTTAAGCCTCATAATCCTAACCTATGACCTCTTTCAGCTGTGTAGTCATGAGAGAAAATCCTTTATCTTTGAGATGCAATTCCCTATATGTAAAAATATTTCTTTAGGGCTTCCCTGGTGGCGCAGTGGTTGAGAGTCCGCCTGCCGCTGCAGGGGACATGGGTTCGTGTCCCGGTCCGGGAGGATCCCACATGCCGCGGAGCGGCTGGGCCTGTGAGCCATGGCTGCTGAGCCTGCGCATCCGGAGCCTGTGTTCCGCAGCGGGAGAGGCCACAGCAGTGAGAGGCCAGTGTACCGCAAAAAAAAAAAAATTCTTTATACTACAAGTAATACGTTCTAGGCTTCTCCAATGTGTGAGTACATATGTGGTCATGTTAGTATTAATTACCCTTGTAATTTTAGTAAAATCTAAATCTTACTGCCTCTGCAAGACCCTGCATGCCCCTCTGTTTTGTATCTTACCCCTTTACCGCTTTGTACCCTCAACCACACTAATCTTCTTTCTATTCCTCGAACATAGCAACTTTATTATATCCCCTGGGCCTCTGCATTTGCTGTTCCCTCGAGTGGAATACTTGTCTTCCATAACTTGGCATGGTTGATTTCTTCTTGTCGTATATTATCCTAGCTCAGATTGAGGAAGCCTTCCCGGGTCACCATATGTAATGTTCCCTCACTCAGAACCTCATTATCACATACCTTGTTCTGTTTTCTTCATAGCCCCTATTACTGGGCTCCATGAGGGCACATATTATATGCTGTATTTTTTCACTCTTGTATCTCTGGGAACGAAAAGTTCCTGCGCAAAACTGGTGCACACTCAATATTTATTGAGCAAATAAATGAAAACTTTGCATCTATTCTTGCTTCTACTCACAATCAGGGCCTTTAAACCTCTCTTGAAAAGTTACTTCTTTCCTAGGTTTGTCTTGGCGTACCCACGGGTAGCCTCAATTGTACTCATAAAGTAGCCATTAGGTTACAGTCACCCATATGGGCCAGTCCATCCTTCCCTGACGCTTAGGCTTCTTTTGGTGGTTGTCTGCTGTCCTTGCAGCTACTAAAAGGACTCTTGCTACTGCCATTGCTGGGTTTTCAGAGAGTTGCTGGATTTCATGTAAAGATGGGGGGGTGATGGATTAGCATTCTCCAAAACCCTGTACCACACCTCAGTGTTGCTTGGCACCAAAGCTCCCTAAGTTTCCTATGAAAGAAGCTCCTTCTTCACAGCCTGGGCAGGGACCAGATGATAACCCATGTCTCCGTTATTCAGATGTTTTTCTCTCTCAGAGTCCCTTCAACTAAGACATGAAAACCTAACCCAAACTCCTCACTTGTCTTCTAGCCTCAGATGCAAAGGCTTCTCTACCTACCAACACATGCTCTCAAGTGTGGGTTACCACCAACCTGCCAGTTCCAAAAATAGTCAAACTCAGATTACCAGGCTGCGCTAACCAGATTGTACTCTGATTCATATATTTCATGGAAGCCTCACAACATGACCATGAATTTGTTATTAAAATTACCTGTCATTTTAATATAACAGGACAATACATTTTCTTGTTTATGGATACTTAACGTGTATAGAAAGTATAAAACCGTGCTGAAAAAAGATAACACCAGATTCAAAATAGTGATTCTGTCTGAAGATGGAGGAGCAGAAAGGGAAATGGGTTTTAAATCTTCTGGGGAGTTTGTATTTCTTAAAGAAAAAGAGTTCTAGGGAAAATATAACCAAAAGTTAACAACGTTTAAATCTGGATGGGTAGGAACCTGAGTCTGTCCTATTATTTTTTGAGTGTCTCCAACTATATTCGTAATTTGTGAGTCTTCCTACCCATGAACATGATATACCTCTCCATTTATTTAGGCCTTATTTAATTTTTCCCTTTAGTGTTATGCAGTGTTTAGTGTAAACTTCTTATATGTAATCTTTAGATGTATCCCATGTATTTCACTATTTATTTATTTATTTGGTTGCATGGGGTCTTAGTTGCAACACGTGGCCTCCTTAGTTGCAGCAGGCAGGCTCCTTAGTTGCGGCTCATGGGCTCCTTAGTTGTAGGTCACCAGCTCCTTAGTATGGCACGCAAACTGAGTTGCAGCATGCATGTGGGATCTAGTTCCCAGACCAGGGATCGAACCCAGGCCTCCTGCATTGGGAGCAAGGGGTCTTTTCTTTTTTGAATTTTATTTTATTTATTTTTGATACAGCAGGTTCTTATTAGTTATCCATTTTATACATATTAGTGTATACATGTCAGTCCCAATCTCCCAATTCATCATACCACCACCACCACCCCCGCCACTTTCCCCCCTTGGTGTCCATACGTTTGTTCTCTACATGTGTATCTCTATTTCTGCCCTGCAAACTGGTTCGTCTGTACCATTTTTCTAGGTTCCACATATATGCATTAATATACGATGTTTGTTTTTCTCTTTCTGACTTACTTCACTCTTATGACAGTCTCTAGATTCATCCACCTCTACAAATGACCCAGTTTCGTTCCTTTTTATGGCTGAGTAATATTCCATTGTATATATGTACCACATCTTCTTTATCCATTCGTCTGTTGATGGGCATTTAGATTGTGTCCATGACCTGGCTATTTGTAAATAGTGCTGCAATGAGCATTGGGGGGAGCACGGGGTCTTAACCATTGTGCCACCAGGGAAGTCCCCCATGTATTTTACTTTCTGATGCTGTGGTAAATGATAATTTTTAAATTTCATTTTTTTATTGCTAGTATATGAAAATACAATTGATTTTTGTGTTATCAACTTTGAGTCCCATGACTTTGCTGTAATTTTTACTTCTGGTAGCTTTTCTCGTGTTTCTTTCTTTTTCTTTCTTAATTTTAGCAAATAACTTATGCAAGTTGTCTGTGAATAAAGACAGGGATTTTTGCTTGTTTGTTTGTTTTACATTTTGTATCTTTTTCTTTTTTTGCCTTATAATACTACCCAGGAACTCTAATACAATATTGAATAGAAGTGGTAAGAGGAGATATTATTTACCCTGTTCTTGATTGTCCGGGAAATTATTTAGTTTTACTATTAACTGTGGTGTTATTTGTAGGTTTTTATAGATGTCCTTGAGAAAGTTGTGTTTGATTTTTAGTTTGCTGAGAATTTTTTATCATAAATGAATTATCCCATGATTTTTCTTTTTCAACTTGTTTGTATGATGAATTGTATTTGATTTTCAATTGTTGACCCAATCTTAGCATTTCTAGCTCCAGGGGCCAAGCTCTTAACCACTACCCCCCATTGCCTTGCCTCCAATCTTGGCATTTCTGAGAGAAACTCCCTTTGGTCAGGATCCATTTTGCCCTATGTTTATGAGGGATATTGGTCAGTGGTTTTCTTTTCTTGCAATATCTTTGTATGATATCAATTCAGGATAAAGCTGGCCTCAAAAAATGAGTTGGGAAGTGTTTCTATGCTGTGGTAGACTGAATAATCGCTGCTCAAAATGTTCATACCCTAATCCCTGAAATCTGTGAATGGATACCTTATATGGCCAAGACTTTGCAGACGTGATTAAGTTAAGGGTCTCTAGATGAGGAGATTATCCTAGATTACCTGGGTGGGGCCTAAATGCCATCACAACATCTTTATAAGGGAGAGGCAGACAGAGATTGCAAGTAGAAGACATCATGGGGCAGAAGCAAAGGCACAAAGAGAAGAAGTTACACTATTGTCTTTGAAGAAGGAGGAAAGGTTCATGATCCAAGGAATGCAAGGAATGCAGCTCTAGATGCTAGAAAAGGCAAGGAAGAGGACTCTTTTCTAGAGCCTCCTCTAGGGCATCATCTTGGCAACATCTTGGTTTTGCCCCAGTGAAACTGATTTCATACTCTGGACCCAGTGCTGTGTAAGAGAGTAAATTTGTATTGCTTTAAACCACCGAGTTTGTGGTAATATGTTACAGTAGCCATAAGAAACTAATGCATATTATCACTTATTTTTACCTTTTCTGGTCTATTTTATTTATTTATTTTAGATCCAATGTTTTACTTGGAATTTTTGGGGGGGAGGTTTGAAGAACTTTAATATTTCTTATATTAATAGCAGATATGCAGGTAATAAATAAACTCTCTAAGCTTTTATTTTTATGAAAAAGTCTTTATAGTTTCTTTTATTTGGAAGACATTTTTTCCTGAGTATAGAATTCTAGGTTGACAGATTTTTTTCCTTTCAGTGTATTAAAAGATGTTTCTACAATGTCTTCTGGCTTGCACAGTTGCCAAGAAGAAGAATGCTATAATTCTTATGTTTGCTTTTACCTGTGTAATGTTTCATTTGTTTCTGGTTGCTCTCAAGATTGTCTCATTATCTTTGATTTTCAGCAGTTTGACTATAATCTATGTAGTTGTGATGTATGTATGCATGTAAGTATGTACGTATGTATCATTTATTCTGCTTAGAATTTTGTGAGCTACTTGCATCTGTGATTTGTTCTTTTTCATTAATTTTTGAAAAATTTCAGCCTTTATCTCTTTAAACATTTCTTCTGCCTTGTTCTCTCTTCTCATTCAGAGACCCCAATTATATGCATGGGGTCCTTTTTGTATTGTCCCATAGCTCTTGAATGCTTTGTTCTGTTTTTCTTTCATTCTTTTTTTCCTGCTTGTTTAACTTTGTATAATTTTATTGATCTTTCTTCACATTCACTGATTGTGCTGTTACCTGTCCAGTCTTCCAGTATGCCCACCAAGAGAATTCATATCTAATATTATTTTTAAACATTTATAGCATTACCATTTGGCTCTTTTTTGTAGTTTCCTCCTTCCTGCTGAAATCTCCCAGCTGTTCATTTATGTTTTCTTTCTTTTGCATGAGATCCTTTAACATATCATATTTATTTAAAAGTCCGTACTTGATCATTTCCAACATTTGAATCTTCTCTGAGCCTGGTTCAGCCTAGTGGGGTTTTTTTTTTTTTTTGATTGAATGGTGGATATTCCATATGTATAGAAGAATATCAGAGAATGAGATCAAGACCACTTATACTTCTTCTGTCAGTGTAGGGTGTAGTGAGTCTGGTCGAGAGTGGGTTTTGTTCTTCTCATACTCTTATTGAGCCACAGGCTTCAATTCCTTCCAGTGCTGCCTGCTGTTAGCATGTAATTAGTGTAGGGTCTAGGGTGCAGGGGGCAGTGGTTCTCAGTGTTCCTGCTCCACCATAAGCTTTCAACAGCATGTTTGCATTACAGAGGGCATATGTCTCCATGTTCATTTCTGCCCACGGGGCAGACAACTTTTGCATCTACTCCTACCCCAGAAACACGAGATATTAGTCTGGGTCCCGAGGGTGAGAGGGTTTGGTGCTCCTCTAACAGCAGTTTAAGGTTTTGTTATGTGTGAGGGGAGCTAAAGAAAGAGGTGCTGTTTTTGCCTGTCCATCAGCAGCAACTGAGCACCTTCTGCTAGCCTCTGCCTCTGTGTGTGTGTTTGTGGCCTTTCCTATGGCCAAGTTCTGCAACTGATCCAAGGAGAAGAGTTTCCAGAGTGTGAAATCTCCTTTTATATGATGGATTCTAGTTGATACACTATTGTTACCGAACACAAGTTCGTGTGCCTGACGCACAGTGAGTCCAAACAAACCGAAACGTCAGAGTTTGGAGCAGAGAAAGGTTTATTACAGTGCCAGGCAAAGAGAACAGGTGGCTCATGCTTTAAAAAACTCCGAACTCCCCGGTGGTTTGGGGGGAGAAGTTTTTACAGGCAAAGTTTGGAGTGAGGGCTGGAGGGTATGTGACTTTCTTCTGATTGGTTGGTGGTAAGGTAACAGGGTGGTGCTCCAGGAATCTTGTGTTCAGCCTGAAGTTACCATCCTCCACCTGGGTGGAGGCCTTAGTTCCTGCAGAAGAACTCAAAGATACCGTTATGTATATCCCTTGAGGAGGAACCATGATCCTGAATTAATTGCTGCACTATAGTTTCCTGGTTGTTCCTCCTTTGTTTCTGCATTCCCTTACTTCCCTGATTAGCAACTGTTTGAATCTGCTCTTTGGAATTCTGGGAAGGTCTAGGAGGCTGAAGCCTTTATCCTCCAAATAGGAAACGGGAAAGGCTTTTTTGTCCAGGAAGGGCCCCACAGGGTCCTGCTCAGTTTCACTATCCCACACAGGGCTTTCAGGGATTTCTTAAAATTTAACTGCTTCTACAGCATCCCTTTCTCTCATACTCCACCAAAGTAGAAAAGTTTGTGTGTCTCTCCTTTTGGGACATATCACTCTTTGGAATTCGGTTCACTCAGCTGCTTTGTGATACTAACCTCTGATAGGTTCAAGGAAAGTTATGATGGATATGAAACTGTGCAACTCAGATTGGGACTTGAACCCATGGCCTTTTAATTGAAATCACACACCTGGTCTCAGGACTAATGAAGCTCAGTTTCTATCTATCTATCTATCTGTCTATTCATTCATTCATTCATTCATTCATTCATTCAGGCTGTGTTGGGTCTTTGTTTCCGTGTGTGGGCTTTCTCTAGTTGCAGTGAGCGGGGGACACTCTTCATCGCGGTGCGCAGGCCTCTCACTGTCGCGGCCTCTCTTGTTGCGGAGCACGAGCTCCAGATGCGCAGGCTCAGGAGTTGTGGTTCATGGGCCTAGTTGCTCCACGGCATGTGGGATCTTCCCAGAACAGGGCTCAAACCCGTGTCCCCTGCATTGGCAGGCGGATTCTCGACCACTGCGCCACCAGGGAAGCCCAAGCTCAGTTTCTTGATGTCTCATCACAGAAAGAATTCAGTGAGAGACAAAAAGAGACAGGTAAGAAGTGGATTTATTTAGAGAGAAACACACTCCACAGACAGAGTGTGGGCCATCTCAGAAGGTGAGAGACCTCAAAATATGGGTTGGTTAGCTTTTATGGGCTGGGTAATTTCATAGGCTAATGAGTGGGAGGAGTATTCCAACTATTTTGGGGAAGGGGTGGGGATTTCCAGGAATTGGGCCCCACCCACTTTTTGATCTTTGATGGTCGGCCTCAGAACTGTCATTGCGCTGGTGCCCGTGTCATTTAGCTTATGCTAATGTATTAAAGTGAGTGTATAATGAGGCTCAAGATCCACTGGAAGTCAAATCTTCTGCCATCTTGGACCTAGTTGGTTCTAACCAGTTTTTGTCATGTCCTGTGGCTGTGCCTTTCTTTCAAAGGCTGTGCTCTTCCCCCTTCCTATCGCAGGTAGATTATTATTCCGCGCTTTTTTTTTTTCTCAGTTAAGATAAGAGCAACATTCTCCAGTGGGTTTCTACATGTTTTCTTCAAGAAAGCTGTTAAAAGTATTTAGTCTCTTATTCTTCTATTAATGGAAATTCTCACCTCTTGAGCTCTCCATTCACATCCCTTTCTCTGTTGACTTTTTAGTTTCAATTGTTAGATTTTTCACTTCCAGAAATTTATTCTATCCTCTCCACATCAGCGTTTTGCTTTTAGAGGCTCATTCCTTGCTCATATCTCAAATTTCTCTTTCATTTCTTTAAACACTATCATTTATTTTCATATTGTTATTTTATATTGTTTCCCATAAATCTAATATCTCATGTCTCTGCTACTCTGGTGCTCCTTCCTATCTCTGCTGCCTTTCACTCATGGGACCTTGTTTCCTGGTTTGTTCTATAATTGTTGACACTAAGTCACTCATTTCACTTGGAATTTTATCTCTGGAAAACCTTTGAGGTCAGAATTGAGGCTGCTTTACTTAAGAAAGCATTTGAATTTGCTTTTGCTAGTTATCTGAGGATGCTAGCAAATTGATATGACTGTATTACCTCCCTTAAACTCCGGGGACTACAGATGGATCATGAATTCAAATGTATGTGAAAATTTGCTTATAGTTATATACTTCTAGGGAAATTTTGAAATAAAAAGTTATTCTTGCTTTTCCTTTCTGTGAATCAAGAGTGAAGACTTTTGGGGGGGGTGGCCTCAGCTTTACGTAAGAATCTCCTATTTGATGTCCCACCGTGGGTGAGCCCCATGCTTCACTTCCCTGCATCTCCTGCAGCCTTCAAAGCAAAAGCTCAGACTCCAAGGCTTAGTAGAAACCCTTGGGTGAAAAGTATGCTTTGATGCTTGCTTACCTTTCAAGGTTTCTTTGGTCTCACTTTGTTTTTGGCATCTACAGATTTCTTCTTTTTAGACCAGCTCAGCAATGCATTGAAAATGATTTTTGAAAAAGTTTATTTTAGCATTCTGGTTGTTTCATTTGGGGGATTTTTCAGAACATTTAGTCTATTATTCTGTTGAAAATGGAAGTTTTTCCACTCCTTGATCTTTCTACTTTACATGCTACTTCTTTCCATTAGAAAGAAAAATGACAGTCTATTTTTTGTTTACTAGTGTGGATAATATGAATTTGAAAGTCTGTTTGTGAATCTGAAATAGTATATCCGCTATTCTATATTTAGAATTTGACATTAGTCCTTCTGAAAGATGCTCTTTCTTTTCTCATTCTTGGAATACTTTTTTCTCCCCCTAGCAGAAAGTAGGGATTTTAGTGAAGAAGTATTTTGAAATTTTTAAATTAAGAATCCAACCAAAGACTAGGTTTGCTCCAATGTCTCCTGCTTATTTTGTTTGACATCCTGAATATCAGCAGAAGAGTGGTTTTTATTTGGTTTTGTTTTGCTCTTTGCCTTTAAGATGATTGGTGCACCTAGAGGAACCTTCTTTTCTCATTTCACTCCCCCGTTATTAACATCAACACCAGAAACCTCCAAAAGACAGGTTATTTAATCCCTCCCAGCTGTTCTGCTCTATGAAACTAACTTTAGGGACCTCCAGCTGTGGGAGGGATTCCTCGTTCCCTTGCAGCTGGTGGACAGTCTCTTGGTCCCCATAATGGGGTTTCTAAATTGCAATTTGCAGGGCAGGTATATTTAATGTAATTGGGGGAGGGAATGATTCTCAGCACAGCTGATCAATGTTCCGCATGCTCTCAAGAAGCCAGGATAGAGTGATGCAGTAGAAGCTGGGGATGGATCCTAGCTGTTCTTTCAATAACTAATGTTCATAGACCTACCGGGATCCTTCATTCCACTCCATTAGAGGTGAGCGATGAGTGATTGTGACAGCAGGGACTCCCTCCCACCCCAAAACAAAACATAAACAGTCACATTGCAAGCCTGACTTACAGAATGCTAAGATTGTGTTATAATACCCTTTCTTCTTCTTGAAAGTAGGGATTGAATTTAGTGGAGGAACACTGATGCGAATGATATGGCATTATCCAATTTGTTTGTGGTGGTTTGCTACTCCCATTCTCCAAAGTTAGAAAAAAAAGTAGTTTGGCCAGACAGGCTTTTGTAAACAAGAGCCTCTTGAGGCCATAGCTGAGATATCACTCCACTGATTCCAGTCGCAGGAGAGATTCAGGAACACAGACTTACGGGCTGAATCACTGGGCATATTAACTGCCTGAAATGTGATAATTGAAATGTATGTCCATAGCCACCCCGATAATGATCTCTTGATGGAGTTCTGCCCTCAAGCTGGTATGTGCGGTGCTGCCTTTACCAAGCAACAGATGAATGCGTCAAGAGCCTGCATGCCATAACTCAGAGGCAACTGGTGGTGCCCCAGTGTTGTCTGTGCACTTTCCCTGTAGCTGATTTTCTGTGGCTCATTGAGTATTGAGTCCAGGTGGCAGCTGTGGGTTTTGACATTCCAGAATTTTATAGGGCAAGGGCATCCTCAAAATGTAATGGTGCACATTGGGTTGGAAATGGCTATTCATGAAACTGACAGGGTAAAACCCTAATTAGAAAAAACAGCAGGCTCCCTGTACCCTGGGAGGATTCGACAGAGCTGTCACTGTCTCCCCTCAGGCAGGATCATCGGGCTGGAACACTGAGCAAAAAACATTTTGTTCAATGTTCAACATAAATAACTCCCATCATTAGCAACGTGACAAGCGAAAGGAGGACCTGCATGTCAAGAGACAAGGATTTATGCATTGTGGCTGTGATGGGTGATTCTGAAAACTTTTAGCTGCTGGGCAAGTAGCTTTCACCTTCTGAAAGATGCTACTGGAAACTCACAGAGTCAAATGGGTATGCCCCTCTGGTCTTCAGCAGACTGAAGCTTAATTCGAGGTTTTGGAAACACTTTAGGCTGGGAAAGGGATGGGGTGGGACTTGAATTTGAATCACGATTCATCCCAGTATTTTGTAGGGGTTTTTCATTTCTTTAAAGCTCTGTTTCTTGGTCTTTAAAATGGAGGGTTGTAAGCAACTCTCCCCTTTGTTTAGGCATATAATGTAGCCCTGTTTATTAAGATTCTGAATTCTTTGGGAAAAAAAATCCTACACACCATATTGCACTCTGAATACACTTGTGCAAACAGCCTTTACTCTTACAATTGAAAAGATATATTGCCAGATCGTATGGTAGTTTCTTAAGCTGTTATGAAAAGCAAGAATCCTTATCTTAAGTTCTTTTCAGTCAATAACAATTTGTAATTCAGTAGGAAGAGGAATAGAAACTGTACTCCTTTGAAGGAAGCTGTGATATGATTTGGTGGGCACCTTACATAGTTTAATTAAGCATCCTGATTAAATCAATACGTATCCAACAGCTCAGCCTGGCAATCAGCTTAATCTCATTAAATGTTGTTCAGGCCCCAATAATTGGTTAATAGTACATTATCGTTTATGAATTATTGGCTTCAAATTATTATAATTGTGCCTGCTTTTTTCACTGCACCTGCTGCCACATGTTAATTATGAAATGCTCAAGCACTTTTCTTGGAATAACTTTAGAGATAAAGCTGATGGGGCTTTTAATGAAGTAAGATTATCTTTCGTTCAGAGCTAGCCTCTCTCAACCCTGTATTGTTTAATAAAAGGGAGCAGACATTTGCCTTTTTAAGAGCCAGTGCTTTAAGAATTGAAAGACAGAGTTGGAAGGCATCATGCCCGAGTTGGATGGTGAGCCCTACTAAATAAGGTGGGTGATGTCAACCTCATAAACCAGTGGATTCTACTTATTGAGCAAGACCTTTCCTCACCCAGTAGGGGGTGGATTTCACCTGGAAGAGATGGGTGCCCCCATTGTCAGTCATCTGGGGGAAAAAATAGGACCTCAGAGAGGAAGACAGAATTGGCAGTGTGAAAGATGATCCTTAGAGCTTGGGAGAGGAGCAACTCTTTGGAACTTCTAACACCAAGGAAATGTATTAGTCAATCATCAGTTGACATTGGGGACAACCTTCTTTTTCAGCTGAGATCATACCAAAAAAGTTATTCCCCAAAACGACACCTATTATATGCCACTGACTGGAACAGGCACTGGATATATAGGCATCATTCCTGTTCTCCTGGAGTTTACTGATTCTATCTTTGAAGTTTGGATATGCCCAAGGGTGTTTGAGGATTCTGGAGGAAGGAGCAGACATTTCCTGGCTAGAGATAGGAAGCGTGGGAGCTCTTCAGGGAAATGCCCTTTAGAGGGACCTTGGACTGAAAAAGAGGAGTTATCCCACTTAAACCGGGTTAGTTCCTTGCATACTATTTCTCTCTCCTAGCTCCACTTTTTTTTTTTCTTTTTTTGGCTGGTTAGCAAAATCTTGCTTCAGAGCCCCAGCCTGCTCTCAGCTATGCCAGAGGAATCAAGACAGGAGTTGAGAATGAGTTCACACTTGAAGTCAAGCATAAAAGGAGAGGACATGGTCAACTGGTCATGTTTGATGCTCAAGGGGAAAGTAAAATTTTGGTGGGTGAGACCCAATTTGGCAAAGTCCCATGGCCCCTTCCTACATTGGGGGTCTCTTTCCATAGCCTTCCTTGAAGGACTGGGGCTTGATTTTATTGAAGACATCCTGGAAGGCATCACTATTGCCGCCTCTGGTGCTTAGCTCTGTAGGACCCTTTCACTCCAGGCTGAACACATCTGGCCCTCCTGAGATGTTCCTTCCCCAGTGAGATGCCTCTTTGATCTCCAAAACCTGGCCCAGAGTCCAGCAGAGTAAGAAATAACATCTGATTTCAGGCTCCATTTTTTCCTTTTTGTGAATGCCATTAAAAGCCTCATGTTTTCAAGTGCACATTTTCCAGGAAAGAAGATTTTGATAGAGTGGGAAAGCATAGCTTCATCATCAGACCTGGACTGGCATCCTGGATTTTCTGCATGAATTTTGGAAAGTGGCTTAAATTCTCTGAGTTTCAGTTTCCTTATCTGTAGAATGGGGATGGTATTATCGCCCTCATAAGGGTGGTGAGGATTAGTGCAGTAAGGTATATTTTCCTAACAATGTCTAAGAGAGGGTACTTGTTAAATGGTCACATACATATTCTCTCACTCTGCCAGCCTTGATATTCTAAACTGAAGTGTCATTACCCATCTTACTTGGTGCCATTTTAACACTCAGGTTAACACACAGCCTTTTTTTTTTTTTTTTTTTGTGGTACGCAGGCCTCTCACTGTTGTGGCCTCTCCCGTTGCGGAGCACAGGCTCCGGACGTGCAGGCTCAGCAGCCATGGCTCACGGGCCCAGCCGCTCCGCAGCATGTGGGGTCTTCCTGGACCGGGGCATGAACCCTCGTCCCCTGCATCGGCAGGTGGACTCTCAACCACTGCGCCACCAGGGAAGCCCAACACACAGCCTTCTGAATTGAGGGGAAGGGGTTGAGACTCAGGTGGACAGACAAGCCACCCAAATGTAATATCAAGAGCTGCAGCCCAAGCACAGGTTTTGGAGCCATTCTGATCTGCACTCAACTTTGAACTTTCCCTCATGGTAGTTAGGTAGACTATTGTAAAACCAATGACTGTTGGGCAACCTCTGAATTGAACCAGCCTCAGTTTCTTCATCTGTACAATGACACCAGTAATATTTTTTCATATAACTGAGATAAAGTTGAAAAGAGTTAGTGCATACAAAGCACAATGCCCAGCATTAGGTAGGTGCTCAGTAAAAAGTAGTGCTCCATCCCCCCTTACTCGTTTTGTGTAGGCATTACTATAGCTAGTGTTTACTTCAAAGTGGCACTGGTCAAAGAGGAGAATATAACCTTTCCCATCTGCAATCTCAGACAATACCACTAGGCAGGATGTAGCAAGCATTACCAAACAGCTCTTGGGGTGGAGGTTGGGGAAACTTGTCTATTTTTCATACACCAAATTAAGGAAAACTTTTGGCAGGGACTGAAGCACTATCTATGTTACTTATGTTTTCTGAATGAACCCAAATGTATCCAATTTTAGCATAGACCATGGATGTCCTTCTATCCCTTACTCCTTTCTTTATACCCTGCTGTCTACCATGGGTAGACCCATGGAGAGTGCCTGAAATCGTACTATTATGTTAGCATAAAGAGTTTAGACAAAATTACAGGGAAGAAGTGTCCTGAGAATACTGAATTGTGTGGAAGATCTCTTACTAGATTCAACTGCTGTTCCTGCGTTGAAATAAATCCCAGTTCATCTTGAAGTGAAGTGCTCCTCCAGAGACCCCAGATAATTCCCTAGAACTTTTTTTTTTTTTTGAGTCTTGCTTGATTCATTTTGGTTAGATTCTCCTTTCCCTCTCACTCAGTTTTTACTAAATAACTACACCTCTCTGTTCTGCAGGTGCATAGGCACAAGGATTAAAACGACTGCCCTGGTTCTCACACAGGTGTGACACTTTGGAATTTGAGCATCTGTCAGAGGTGACCCCAATTCAGAGGATTTGAAAATTGGGAATCAGTGGGTCCCTTACTTTCTGCGGGCCAATCTGCTCTTCCTATCTGACTAGATAGGGATTTTATCTGTGAAGTTGGGAGCCTGATCCTGGAAAGTAGGTAGCAGATCAGAGGATGTAGAGATGACAACGTTACATTGTCCATCTCGTTCTGCTTCTTGTCTTCCTTTACTCCACTGATAGTGCAGCTCTACCTTGTGAAGCTTGATTTGTCCCAGTCACTGTGCCCTCACTCATCTCAGTTGGGTACTAGGTCCTGATCTCTGGCTTTATCTTCTTCCCTTGGAGGGAGCGACTGATCCTTGCTAGGATGATGTAGTCCCGAGAGAAGCAGTTCTCTCCTGTAGGATGATGGCAGAAGCTTATACTGGGACTTTCAGGGCTATGAGCTGTCCTATGGACAAACAGAAAATGTCAGCCTCCGTGCCTGCCGGTCTGGCATCCTTCACTGTTGCCTTGTTCATTCACGATATTTATAAACATGCAATTTGGTACTTCCTGCATCTTATCTGTTTTCTGCTTCTCCTTCCCCTTAATTATTTCTTTCCAAGGAGATATGCATCAATTCAGGCTCTCAGTAGTTAAAGAAGTGTCCCTAAAACATGTGAAATCAACCTAGTTTCTAGTTCATTTGTTTCCATAGCAGCCAATCATGATGTCACAAACAGAAGGTGATGACCTGAGGGAGGAATTAGGTGGCAAGATGGCAGATAGGCTTTTTTTTTTAATCTTCTGGTTTTTATTGTTTGTAAGAGACCCATTTTTTTTAACATCTTTATTGGAGTATAATTGCTTTACAATGTTGTGTTAGTTTCTGCTGTATAACCAAGTGAATCAGCTATACGTATACATATATCCCCATATCTCCTCCCTCTTACGTCTCCTTCCCACCCCTCTAAGCGTTCACAAAGCACCGAGCTGATCTCCCTGTGCTATGTGGCTGCTTCCCACTAGCTATCTGTTTTACAGTTGGTAATGTATATGTATCAATGCCACTCTCTCACTTTGTCCCAGCTTATCCTTCCCCCTCCCCGTATCCTCAAGTCCATTCTCTACGTCTGTGTCTTTATTCCTGTCCTGCCCCTAGGTTCTTCAGAACATTTTTTTTTTTTTTTAGATTCCATATATATGTGTTAGCATACGGTATTTGTTTTTCTCTTTCTGGCTTACTTCACTCTGTATGACAGACTCTAGGTCCATCCACCTCACTACAAATAACTCAACTTCATTTCTTTTTATGGCTGAGTAATATTCCATTGTATATATGTGCCACATCTTTATCCATTCATGCAGATAGGCTTTTGGAAAAAAGAAAGGGAAAACAAGATCCTCTTCACAGTTTTCCTTGGTAATAAAGAACAAGGGAAAGATAAATCAAAAAGCAGTAAGAGAAAAGAAGAACCATTTCCAAACAGTGTCAGAGAAAGGGGTGGAAATTAGCAACACTTGCGAGCAGTGTTTGTTTCCTTTCAGGCATTATGAATGATGAATCTGCACAACTCCCTTGGGATGATGAACTACATGCAAAATGAGGAAATTAAAACTTTGGGAGATTAGGGAACTTGCCAGAGGCTGTGAAACACAGGGACAAGCTTTGAGAGGAGGGTTGAGTTTGTAATCATAATGAAATAGAGCAGGGATAGGCATACTTTTTCTGTAAAGAGTCAAACAGTAAATATTTTAGGCTTTGTGAGCCATGTGGTCTTTGTTTTAACTTCTCAATTCTGACTTTGTGATGCAGAAGTAGGCTTAGCCAATACATAAACAAATGGGCGTGGTTGTGTTCCAGTAAAGCTTTATTTATAAAAATAGGTTGTGGGCTGGATTTGGCCCAAGAAATTCTTGAAATAGAGGATTATAGAATATAAGTGCCACATTTAAATGGAAAGGGCCTTGATGGTAGTACTGACACCAGACTTCCTCCTGAGATTTATTGGTTCATGCATTATGGTATCATGAGTGGAAAGAATAGATGGGTATTAAATAGATAGGTCCCAGCTCCTCCGTTTATTCCACAAACTTTTGTTGTGGATCTGCCTCATGAAATACACTGTGCTGGTATTGGGAATACAGCAGTGCACAAATCTCTGTCATTGAAAGATTTTATGTTCTAATTAGTTGTGCTAGCTTGGGCAAGCCACTTCAACAGCATCAGCCCTGGTTTTTCTCATTTGGAAATCTAATTTTTTAAAATCATGAGCCATATTATGTGTACAATATAATCTATAATATGTATATGTAGAATATAAAAATTAAAACAAACATCTATTTGCCCACCACCCATGTTAAAAAAAAAATAGAATGCTATCAGTACCTAAGAAGTTTTCTGTGTCTTTCCCAAGTCTCATTATGCTTCTCTTTCCCAAAGAATTCTGTGCTACTTATTTCCTTGATTTTTTTTATAGTTTTGCTGCATATGTATGTTTCATTTAAAATTATATAGCCCAACTTTTTGCCTCTTTGATTTTTAAAATTATTAGAACCATACTGTTGTACTCTCCTTTGACATGCATTTTTAAACTAGGAGTGTTTTTTTGGGGGGAGGGGTGAGTGGATTTGTCTACACAGATGTGTGTAGCTATTGATAAAATCTGGGGCCCAAAGAGCAGTAGAGCCAGACTTGTAGTCAAATAATGTTAGATTTATGAATTGCTATAGCGCAGGAGAATGGAGAATCATTGGGCATTTCAGAAGGGGATTTGCGGGAGGCTACTTATAGGTTTTGGTGGCTAGAGTTGGCCATAGATTATCTTGGTAGGGATTGGTCAGAATTTGTAAACCTTGTTGCTAGAAGAGTCAGTGATTGTATCTTTAGAACAAAACACATGAGTTCATGTAGTGACACTGTTAGATCAGTTTGTGGTTTTATCTTTTAATGTATGGATCTGAATAAATGGGCATTAAAAGAGTTTGAGCTTATGTGAGCTGGGTGCATGCTGCCAGTCATGGTTTCCCCTTACAACCATGATGCCAGAAAAGGCATTAAAAAAACTTTATCACTGTAGTTTATTTTTATTGCAATATAACATTCCATTGTATGAATACAGCCACATTTACTTATCTCTTCTACTCTTGATACATTTGGATTGTTCCTGGGCATTTTCTGTTATAAGCAATGCTGCTATGAACATTCTTGATGTGTATAAAAGTTCCCCCAGGCTGGGTATATACCTGGAAGAGAAGTCATTGTATGCATCCCTACACAGATATTTAACTTTAGTAGGAAATGGAAAACTGGTTACACAGTTCTCTTCCTTACCAATTACCAGTTACCAGTTGTAGGTAAGAGTTACTGTTGCTGCACATCCTGGCTAATACTTGGAGTTGTTAAACTTTATGATTTTTGCCAATCTGATGAGTATGTGATGATATTTCATTGTAGTTTTAATTGGTATTTCTTTGATTATAAACAAGATGAAACATGTTTTCAAATGTTCCTTACGCCCTTTGGATTTCCTCTTTTGTGAAGTGTCTTGTTCGTTTTTTCCCTCCATTTTGCTATTGGTTTGTCTTTCTCCCACATTCTATAGGGAATAGTACTTTAAATAAATCTTGATATCTAATAGGGAAGTCCTGCACTTAGTTTTTCTTCTTCAAGAATATTTTAACTATCCTGGGCCTTTTTCATGTCTAAATAAATTTTAGTATCAGATTGTCTAATTGCAAAACAAAAATATAAAAGCACTTACTGGGATTTTTGTTGGAATTTTATCAAATTACATACATATCAGGGAAAAATGATATAAAAAATGATAGGAAATGCTCCTATGCATGAAGGCTCCAAGAGCATGTGTATTTCTCCATTTAGGTAAGGTTCTTCAGTAATTTTCATAAAATTTTATGTTTTTTGTATAAAGAGCTTGTTTATACATCATAATTTTATTCTTGATTATTTATATACTTGTGGGCTATTGTAAATGATATATTCTTTAAAAATTCCTTTTAAAAATGATTGCTACTGGTAAAGAGAGATAAGATTGACTTTTATATATCATTTTTGTATTTAGAAAATGGAATACTTTTAAAATTTTAATAATTTTTCTGCCCATTATCTAGGGTTTTCTTTATGGATAATCATATCATTTGTAAATGATAGGATTTTTTTCCTTCATTTCTAAGTGTTGTACCTTTTATTTATTTTCTCTTGCTTTTAATACATTGGCTTGAACTTTCAGAACAATAATAGTATAAATGGTGATAGTGAATATCTTTGTATTGCTCTTGATCTTAAAAGAAATGCTTTCAGCATTTTACCATTAAGTATGACATTAACTGAAGGGTGTGTGTGTGTGTGTGTATGTATGTGTGTGCACGTGCGCTCATGTTTGAATGTATTTCATTTATGAGGTTAAGGAAGTGCCTTTTTATCCCCCATTTGCTAAAAGATTTTTAATATGAATGGATATTGAATTGTATTAGATGTTTCTTTCCACCTCTATTACGATTATCAGATAATTTTTCCATTCTAATCTGGTATTGAGATAAATTACATTAATTGATTTTCTAATATTAACCTAAACTTGCAGTCCTAAGATAAACCTATTTGTCATAATATATTACCTTTTTATACATTACTTGTTTAACTTTGCTCTTATTTTATTTCGGATTTGCATGTATGTCCATGGTGCTACAGACTTGTAATTTTTCTCTCTTTTGCTGTCTTTGCTTTTGGTATGAAGGCTGTGCTTATTCCTTAAAATGAGATGAGGACATATTCCATTTTGTTTGGTTGGTTTTTTATTTGTTGTTCTTTCCCCTAGTCTCTGGAAGAGTTTGTATAACATTAGAATGAACTCTTTCTTAAATGTTTGGGAGAATTTTCCTCTACATTTCTCTGAGTCTGGTGCTTTCTTGCAAGAAGTTTTTAACCTATTGATTCAATTCCTTTTTTGATTCATTAGTGTTTTTGGTTTCCCTATTACCTTTTGAGACAACTTTGGTAACCTTTTAATCTTTTTATTTAATTCTTGTAATGTGTCTATTTAATCTAAGTTTTAAAAATTGCTTGCATAACTGTGATTATATGTCCAATTATTAATCTGTAAAATTTTCAGCTTGTGTAGTTGTCTTTCTTTTCATTGTTAAAATTTTTTATACCTCATTCTTTTCTGATATAAGCATTTAAAGCAACCCATTTCTCTTTAAATACCACTTTAGCTCTATACCACTGACATTTCTATGTCATATTTTCATTTTCTCTTAGTACTAAAATTTTTCTAAAGTCTATTATGATTCATTTTTGACTCATCAGTTGCTTAGTAGTTTAAAATTTTTTTCAAACATATAGAGTTTTTCTAGTTATCTATTTGATATTGATATTAAATTAACATTACTATGAACAGATAATGCCATCTGCTTATTATTCATCATTTGATAATTGTTGGGGCTATCTTTTATGGCCTGGTGTATAGTTAAGTTTTGTAAATATCTATACAAAAGGAATGTGTTTTCTTCAACTAGTAGGTGTGTAATTCTTTTTTTTTTTTTTTTTTTTTTGCGGTACGTGGGCCTCTCACTGTTGTGGCCTCTCACGTTGCGGAGCACAGGCTCCGGACGTGCAGGCTCAGCGGCCATGGCTCACAGGCCCAGCCGCTCCGCGGCATGTGGGGTCTTCCCAGACCGGGGCACAAGCCCGTGTCCCCTGCATCAGCAGGTGGACTCTCAACCACTGCGCCACCAGGGAAGCCCTGTGTAATTCTTTATATATGCTTTAGATTGAACATGTTTTTTTTGTTTTGTTCGAATCTCCTATATCTTTAATAACTCCTGTTTTGACTGCTTGACCTGTCAATATTTGAGAGAATTGTGTTAAGATTTCCAGTTATGGAATTGTTAATTTTTCCTTGTTTAGTTAAAAAAGTTTTTGCTTTACCTATTTTGAGGCTATGTTGTTGCATATAAATTTAGAATTATATTGCATTTTTCTAATTAATTGAAACATTGCTCATTATGTAGTGATCTTTTTTATCTCAAGTTCCTTAAAGAGAATTTTGTTTGATATTAATATATATACTTTAAGTTTTCAGGTTCATATTTGTCTGATATCTATTTTGATTAGTGTATGTATTGGGAATCTATTTTTTTTTAAGTCAGTTGCTTCTGATGGTTTTCATCTGTAGTATCTCACTTCTAGTATGCTTTATAAATATTCACTGTAAGATGGCCTTTTACTTAGAACTGCATCTGGGGGAGCACTTTGTAATTTGGGTTGAGTTTCCTCCTGAGAGAATTTCTTCTAGTCACCAAGCAGCACTCTCAACATAGATCCACTTTAAGTTAAATCCTGGGTTTAATGGCTTTCAAACTAGATAGGTAGTATAAATTTGAACACCAGCTATACATGGACACTTTCCCAGAGTAGCAGCAGAATCAAATCAGATATTTTTCTTGCTGTCTCCTTTGCAAAAGGACTTTGTTTCTGGTTCAATTTTTTAAAATTAATTAATTAATTAAGCTGCATCAGGTCTTTAGTTGCAGCATGCAGGATTTTTCATTGCAGCGTGCAGACTTCTCTCTAGTTGTGGTGTGCAGGCTTAGTTGCCCCGTGGCATGTGGAATCTTAGTTCCCCGACCAGGGCTAGAGCTCACATCCCCTGCATTAGAAGATGGAGTCTCAACCAGTGGACCACGAGAGAAGTCCCTTTTCTGGTTCAATTTTATACTATGTATATAGCCCTTTAGAGTACCACATTTTTACAGTGGTCTCCTATGAAATTCTCTGTGTTGGCCAGACCTTAGGCTTCTTCTGTCTCCTGGGTTCTATGCAGTTTTCAAAGCAGAAACTCAAGTTCTTTAGGGATTGGCAGGAAACGTTCAAAGATGGCTTTACTTATTCTCATGGTTTTCTGGTTTTACTTTGCTTTGGAGCATAGCACATATCTTTTCTTTGGCCAGCATGGTGATGCTTTGTATTTTTAGCCACCATTTTTTTTTCTTTGGAATCCACCATTTCAGTTGCTTCTGTGGGGAAGTTGAATGAAAATATGTATCCCGTTTATCATGTTGCCAGAAATAGAAGTATACTTAACAAATATTTGTTGTGTATTATTCTCAGGTGGCTGTGGGGCTCAAGAAAGTAATATGTACCAAATAGCTTTCGAAACAACAAAGTATTTGGGTTTTCCATAGTTAGGTAACACTGAATAACATTAGTAACTGATGTAAAACATATAAAGTAGACTTCATGCTTAGAAAAAGAAATCAGATCAACTCACTTCATTGTGAGGCAGTTGTATGAACCTTGGTATTGACTACAGTTATGTTAAAGAACCATATGATAAATCTCCACCTACTGTCAAGAAAGAGAATCATTTGATTGGCAGATGATGCTAAAGGTAATCTGACTAGAGGCAAGGGCATCAGAAGTTAAAGAACTGTGAGTGCAAAATCCTGCTTGGATCTTTGTCCTAAATGTGTTTGCTCTCTGGGTTTAATAGTGATACTCCTTATCCAGGCATGGACTTAATGTCTAAAAGGCTAATGCCTCTGACTCCACCTTGCTGAGCAGTCTGTATGTTCAACACTGTCAGTGTGACCTCTGAAATTCTTTCTTTTTTTTTTTTTTTTGTGGTACACGGGCCTCTCACTGTTGTGGCCTCTCCCATTGCAAAGCACAGGCTCCGGACGCGCAGGCTCAGCGGCCATGGCTTACGGGCCGAGCCGCTCTGCAGCATGTGGAATCTTCCCAGACCGGGGCACGAACCCGTGTCCCCTGCATCGGCAGGCGGACTCTCAACCACTGCACCACTAGGGAAGCCCTGAAATTATTTCTTTTACTTGACTAGGATCATGGACCATAGGTGCTCAGTTTTGCACAGTATTTTGCAAATTAATGAACTTACTACTGACCTCTCTTCATGGTGTTTCTCCTTTTCTCTGCCCAACCTGACATGTCTTGCTTTTTGGAAAGGATGTAATTTACTAGGCATTAACCTGTATGTTGCACTATTGTACCTCTTAGCGCTCCAGGTAATGGATGGTGATATGCACAGAGAAGAGCCTCTGATAATTACTATGGTGGGATGTTTCATATGTTTAAAAAATAGAATCATAGCATGTCTCATTCTGTTTAGTGTCAGGCACTCTGCTAGGTATCAAGTTTACAATGATGATTAAAACATAGTCCCTATCCTTAAGAAATTAATGAGTTTTCTTAAGAGGAACACACAAATAGTACATTTAAGTGTTACAGGTACTATGATAGAAGCTGATACAAATTTGAGGTAAGGTATAAAGGGGGAGTTGAAAATTATATCTGGGAGGGTAGGGAGGAAGTCAGATGATATTTGAAGGAGCTAATGATGCTAGTACTAAGGCATGGATGCAGTGTGGGTGTTCCTCAGGATGCTAAAGTGGACAAAGGGATGTCTCTAAGATGAGAGATCATTGTAGTAAAGGTCCACTTGTGTGAGGCTGCTGTGAACATCTCATAGCTTGCGTTCATTCATTAATTCATTCATCATTTATTCAACCAATTTGTATCAGGCATCTGCTAGGTGCCAGGGACTATATCAGGTGTTAAGTATATAGATGTGGTCTCTGACCTTTTGGAGCTTTCAGACTAAGGGGAGACAGTCAATAAACCAGGAAACAAATAAGAGAATAGTCACATAATGTGATAATAGCCATAAGGAAAATAAGTAGGTACAGGGATAAAAAATAAGGTGGGATGGTTGTGGTAGTATATAATTTAGATAAGGATGGCCTCTTTAAGCCAACGCCCTAACAAGAATTTTCCATTTGAGAACACGGGATGAGGTGGGATGGAGTTTGGGGAAAGGGTTAGAGGGTTACAGGCAGAGAGAACAGCCTGTGAGAAGCCATGTAGCAGGAATGAGCTTAGTGTGTTCCAGGAATGAACAGGAAGCCAGGGTGACTGCAATAAAGGGGGGAAGAGGGAGAGTAGCAGTAAATGACATTGGACAAGTAGGCAGGTGACAGATCTTGGGGGACACAGTAGACCAGGATAAGAAGTATTAGTGTGGAGCCTTTGAAGGGTTTTGAATAAAAAAAGTTAATGACAACTAGGATTTTAGCAATGCCATCTGCCACTTGTGGACAGGATAGGTTGGAGGGTTAGCTCATCAGAGAGGTAGGGAGGTCACTCGGTGATTTTTGTGAGAGTGAATAGAAGCTAATGAGTATAAATGGGAACAGAGAAGAAGAAATGTTTGCGTAGGGAAAGAGGAGAGATGGCAAATGACATTCCTGGGTAGATGATGGTGGTGCTATTTTTTAAACCTCTAAATTCAGCAAGAGTAGCATGTATTTGGGGGAAGGCAAATGAATTACTATTAGGTGTTAAACCTATTAGGTATAACCTTTGAGGTCCTGAGAGTGTGTGGGAAGAGGATAGCATTTAGTGGACTTGCAGATCTGTTTGGAGCTTGTGACAGCAGCCAGGGCTTCTATGAGAGATGGACACAGGTTGTTGCCAGCCTGGCATTGCTTTGTTGCTGAGTTGGCCAGTCCCACAGTCCAATCTTTGCTGAACAGCCATCTCCCAACCTCCTAGCAAGATGAACACAGATGAGTTAATGTCCTTTTTCTTAGTACCTCCTGGTTCATTTCACCAGGCAAAACACTGGATTATAGTGGAAATGTAGGATGATATTTTTCTAATAGATTATATAGATCTCACAGAGTTACAAGGTGTGTGTTGGGGGAAGGGAGGAGATGTTACTGTTTCATCTGGTTTAGTTGCTGTCCTGCATCCAATCCAGATGGGAAACACCTGATGTAGATGTAGGTCTTTGACAGGATGGTGCCTCACATGAATACTTTCTTTCTTCAATTATCACTTCTTAATTTCTTCCATTTTTCTCCTGAATCTTTTACACTCAAGCCCCCGAAGGTAGTATCCCACTTTCTCCTTGAGAAAATTCCAGGCCTTCCTACCTGAGCAAGAAGTTTTGCTCCCTGAACTCCTGTATCTTCCAAACTTAATCACATAGGGTTCAGGTAGGTGCTAGAGAGTTTTTCTGAAATCCAAATGAGAAAACTGCGGTCTCACGGTTGAAAGCAGCTTGATGCTCCAATTTCCATTCATTCTCTCCACCAGCAAGTGCTATAGTTGATTTCCTCACTATTACATAGGAAGCTAGCACACTTTGTCAAGGTGAGCAGTTTTTCTTTTTTTTTTTTTTTTTTGGTCAGGGCAACACAGTTCAGTCTTATATGAACAATGGAAACCCCTTCTATTGAGAAGATAGTTTCCTGTCTCCTTGTGAAGCAAGAAACACAGAATTATTGGGTTACACCATCTATGAGTGTCTCTAGCTTAGACATCTAGGGCTAGTGAAAAAAAGTTCTGTGAAATTTATTTTTAGTTATGTATTTTCTTCCAAATAGAAGGGAGGGGGATATAGAGAATAGTTTTTGGTTTACTCTGCAACATAAAGTTATCAAATATTGCAGTGAAGCCAAGTTAAAGTTGAAGATGCAAGAGAAGAAAAGATTTGTTTCCTTGGTTAGGGAAGTTTGGCCAGTGGGAAAGAAGAAAATGGGTGTCATCTTCTTTTGAGAAACTTGATTGTTAAAGGAAAGAGACCATTAAGGCAATAGAGAGGAGTGGTATACACTGACTTTTTGTTTTTGATTTTTCTTTTTTTTTTGCTTGTTTCATTTAAAGGAGGAAGTGATTGAGAAACTTCTAAAACACTTTTGGGTGGAGAAGAACCCAGTTTTGAGATAAACAAGATTTAAAGCACAGCCTAAACTTGGAATGAAATATTCCAGAGAAGCTAGAAATGGATTAGGATAGATTAATCATGAACGATTGGCAAGGAACCTCTGCCTTTAGACTGAAGGGAAGAAGGTGGGTTTTAGGAGCAAATGAAAATAAGTTTATGGATATGGGAAGTAAGAAGTTGAAGGAAGTCACTCCCCATAGCCCTGATAGTCTATGTGGAGTAATATGAGGCCATCCACTGATGGCTTGTAAGATGGGAGAATAATTTGAGGAGATTGGTCAAAGTGGAAATGGTCATTCAAGGGAATGGGAGAAAAAACTGACCAATGATAGAGAGATGGATGACAGAGAGGGGCTTAAAGACCAGTGATAAGGGAGATCACGGGTTTCTGGGGCTTCAGTCTATGTGGATGGTACTTCTCCCCAGCAGTACTCAGCAGGTCTCCTGGAGTTAAGAAAGTCAGTGGATGGACTGACCTAACATTGAGGGTGGTAGGACAAGGAAGTGGAAAGACTGGGGGATAAATGGAGACTTACGTCATAAACTTTTTGTTTCATGGAGCTAGAACCCACTGAGTTCTTATCTAACAGATTTGTGACATTCCAAACACTAAATTTGCCCTTAATATGTGATAGCTAGATGTGTTGTACTTTACTCAGGAAGCTGAAGTTTACAACACCTCTGACTCATTCTCTGATGATAAATTTTACTCTTCGGATGCAGAAATTCTGGCCTGAATGCAAATGTCACTGGAAATTAGTTTGGCTTTGCTTATTTATTCTGAGAAGTGATGGAATCCCCATAAGAGAAGATAATCTTAGGCATATGCACTCAGTAGAAATGTTTGTATACTAAGTGTTTGCTTATGTTTTCCTAGACTTGTCAACTGCTTTTTCTATACCAGTACCTTTATTGAACATATGGCATTTTGAGGTGAGTCATAGAAAATTCAGCTGAGTCTGTTAATTGCCAAAGAGACAGGTATAAAATTCAGAAAGGAGCCAGAATAATGTATCTACAAACGAACCTCAGGCAGGTGTGACTTGCCTAATTACTTGCTGATGGAAAAAGCACACCTATTCTCATTTATGTACACTCTGGTCATATGATAGGAGTCTTGGCAACTGTCAGATGTGGCGTGCTTCAGATGGGGTGTGTTGTGATTTGGCTCTCTGAGAATTCAGGCAATCCCAAAGAAAGAGGGATCTGGGTAGAATCCTGGCTTCATACTTACATGTACTTTATAGCTATGTGAACTCGAACAAGTGTTTACTTTTAACCTCATTTTTTTCTCTTTCTTAAAATTGAGGCTCATAATACATGATGTTTTATTATTCTGTAGACCAAGTATTTGAAGCACTGAGCTGAGCTCCTGGCTTGTGGATATTTGTACTCCTCATTTCCTCCCTCCAACCCTTACCCGTAGAACTTCTAGCCCTAAATATGGGAGACCAAGTTAATGCTTATTGTGGTTCTTCTCCAGAACAAGAACTAAAACAATGGTATCAAAATATCACAACTTAATAATCATATGTATATAGAGAGTAATAAAACAAGTGTGGTAAGATATTAAGAATTAGGGGAATCTAAGTGAAGAGTACCCAGGAATCTTTTGAACTATTTTGCAACTTTTCTATAAGTCTGACATTTTTTCGAAATATAAGTTTTAAAAAATCATAATTTAAAAGGAAAACACATCCAAGCATGTGACAGAAATAAAGAAGAAATAGTTGGCCTGTTTGACTGTCTGGGAGTCAGCTTGTGAGAGATGTATGGATGTAAGAACAGAACTGGATTTACAAGTGGAGATCTATAGAGATGGGCGATGCACCCTGTGTTTGTGTGCAGTAAAGGCAAGTGTAGAGGCTGGTATATAAATAGGATGTGAGGCTGCTAGGGATGTTTCCCTCACTGACAGCACAAGTAGAAGGACCTGCCTTCTAGCTTAGAGAAGCAAAAAGGAAGATTCTCTCTCTTAGAGCTTAGTGGGGAAGAAAATAGTCTCCTGAGACACACTGAAGCCCCAGACTTCTGCTGCAAGTGTACAATACCAGCTAGGTATGAAGGAAGTACATAAATTAATTTAAAGACAGGTCCTGGTGAAACTCATTTTCTACCCAGAAGAAAGCAATGCAGAAGCACTCTGTTGTTGTTTTTTTTTTTTGAATTCTTTTTTTTGGCTGTGTTGGGTCTTCGTTGCCGTGGGAGGGCTTTCTCTAGTTGTGAAAAGTGGGGGCTACTCTTCGTTGTGGTGTGCGGGTTTCTCATTACAGTGGTTTCTTGTTGCAGAGCACAGGCTCTAGGGCATGCGTGCTTCAGTAGTTGTGGTGCGCAGGCTCAGTAGTTGTGACACGTGGGCTTTGTTGCTCCATGGCATGTGGGATCCTTCCAGACCAAGGATCAAACCCATGTCCCCTGCAGTGGCAGGTGGATTCTTAACATTGCAGCACCAGGGAAGTCCCAGAAGCACTCTTTAGCAATACTTTCATAACCCGGGAACACTGGACTTCTGCTGCTGCTGCTGCTAACATGTATACCCTACACAAGGAAATGATGCACCATGAAGGAAACCAAAATTCCAATAATCAGGACTGTTAGCCCATAAAAAAGTTGAGATGATAGAACAATCTGAAAGATGCCTCAAATTATGGAGCTTTAAAATGACCAAAAATGAAAGAAAGAATCAAAACCATGAAAATAGAATAGGAAACTATGAAAATCAACAGGCATATTTAAGAAAAAAAAGCAAATACATCTTTTAGAAATTCAAAAGAAAACATATCTATTGAAATGAAAACCACAGTAAGCAAGCTAAGCAGCAGTTTTGGACACAGTTGATGAATTTAAGAAAATTGGAAACATACTTGAGGACATAACCTAGGATACATGACTTAGAGAAAAGTGGACACCACAAAAGAAAGGCTGAGAGACATGGAAGATAAAAGTGAGAAGATCTAAGAAATTTCAGAAAGCAAACAGAGAGTTGGACGAGCCAATGTTCTAAACATATTGGCTGGTAATCTTCCAGAATTATGGAAGAAAGGAATCTTCAAATTGAGGATAATAATAACTTTGTATCCACTAAACTTTGGATCCACTGAAGTGAAACTGCAGAACACTAAATAGCAAGGGAAATACTTAAAAACAACTGAAGAAAAAAATACATAAAATAATATAGTGCTTGATAATTTTTTAAAATTCAAAAGCAAAATAAAATAATATTATGAGAAAGTTAGAGAAAACTATAGAGGAAAGGGGTGAAAGAGAGAGAGAGAGAGAGAGGGAAGAAAAATGTAAGAAATAAAAGAGAGGGACAGCTACAAGGGTATTAAAAAGAGGATCTCCACAGGACTTAGATTCAGGAGACCCTATTCCAGGTCTGTTGCTGTGAAAATTTAGCTAAGTTACCTCACTTCTCTGATTAAGAACATACATGAGATATTTTCTGGTTTTGTTTTAACAAGCCTCAACCGTCAGCCATCAACTCATTTCGCACAGTATTGTTATTTTTCAGCACAGAGCCCAGTGTGCCTCTGTTGTGAAAGTGTTGACATAGAGAAGTGGAAAAGTATGAGGTCAGCTCGCTATACAGGGAGGAGAAAGGGTGGAGAAACTGAGGAGCCAAGGAAGAGGTAAAAAACCAGTCTCTGCATGCTGCTTCCAAGGGCCGCACATGTTGGGGCCACCTGAAGCTTTGGGGTCAGTGGGGTTAGTTTGTACAGAGTAGCAGTGCCTTGGGGATCTCTCACTCCTTTTGCTCTGTCTCTTCATCTGCTCCAGGTTCTTTCCTCAGAGCTGCGTTTTGCCTCGTGGAGTTGGGTTCTGTTTCTGGACGTCTCAAACATGCTTCTGTTTTTTAGTTGCTCATCACTCTCTGTAACTTGTAAGAGACACCCCTGAGGTTTGGTGGGCTCAAGTAGAACAGACTCTAAACTTATTATGGAGAATAAAATGTGAGAGAATCAAGCTGAAACAAGTTCAGAAAATAAATTGCATTTAGAGCTAAATGAATAATGCTTCCCACTTCTTGGGCTGACTGGAACAAGGTACTTGCCTGGAATAACAACTCTTGCCTGTGAGTTGGCATTTGACTGTGCTTTTATTACCCAGCAGTCTGGCTTCAGCATGAAGAGAAGTTAGGGGTGTTTAGTTAGTACAGGACTGCTGGATTGGCTGGACATACTCCAGCTCTGATCCATGATTTATACCAAGATGGGAGCAGCAGGCAAGACTATCCTTGCAGATGGGTGAAAACCTATCCCCTTACACCCCATGGGGCAGAGACTTAATGGGAACTTTTCATAGTTCTGAAAGCAGGGGTTTGAAAGCAAACATCAGACTGGCCTCTGCCTTCAGAGAGAGTCAGATGAAAGAGGGACCCGAGAAAAGCTCCTATTGTGACACATGATTTGTGAAAACTCATGACCTAAGTAAGAATTACTCGGCCACCTACCTCTCCATAGTCTTCTTGCACAGAGAAATTGTCTGAGGGTGGGGAGTCATGTACCCTCTATTTCTAGGATGTTAGGAGGCATTCCTGAGGACTCTAGCTGTCAGGGAAAGGAGACAAGAATTATCATCACTCTCAAGAGTAAAGCATTACGTGGACATGCAAAATAATCAATTTAGAAATCTTGGGAGCTTTTGTGTTCCTGATGCCTCTCTGTTCCTTTCCTCTGCTCATTTTTATAGAAACTTGCACAGATTTACAGTAGTGAAACTTTTGTAAACTGAGTTGCTGTCTGCTTCTCATGTGATATTTTGTTTACAGGCCTGGATATTTGCAGAAAACTGACCTATTCACCCATATTTTGCAAGAATCCAGTGTTCTCCCCTGCATGACCAGTAGGCATTTTCACATTTATTTAAGAAGGGAAAGAAAAAAAGTACAGAAGAAAAGAAGGAAGGAAGGAAGAAAGGGAGAAAGGAAGGAAGGAAAGAACGAAGGTAGGAAGGAAGGAAGGAGAAAGACATATGTGAGGTATTATTTTAACTTATTTGTTTATTTAGCTAATGTTTACAAGTGTTTGGTATGTTCCAGATACTCTTCTAGGCAGTAGAGACAGAGCTGGGATTAGGAAACAAAACAGATAAGGTCCTGCCCTCTGAGAACTTACATTTTAAAGAGGGGACACAGATGATCAGTATGTAGCCTAGGATAAATGATGTGTTGGATGGTTCTAAGGGACATGGAGGAAAGGAAAGCAGAGTGGGGCATGGGATGTGCCAGGCGGACATGGGCTGCATATTTTAAGAGGTGGTCCGTGAAGTCTCCTTAAGAAGGTGCCAGCTGGAGGCTTGCAGACCCATTCCCGGCAGAGGAAATAGCAAATGAAAAGAGCCTTAGAAAAAAACATGTTTTAAAGCCCCAAGACAGGAGTGTGCTTGGTGGGTTCTAATCAGGATGGCCAGTGTGGGTGAGTGAAGTGAACAAGGTGATGAGTCAGGCAAGGTGTAAGAGGTGATGGGGGCCAGTTCCTGCAGGTCCCTGGAGTAGTTGTAAGAATTCTGGCTTTTCCTTTGAGTGATGTGGCACCATAGGAGAGTTGAATGATGTGGTCTGATTTATACATTAAAAGAATCACTTTGGCTTCTAAGGGGTAAAGGTGAAGGAGGGCCCCACTGGGGAATCTATTGCCTTGCTGGGAGGAAATAGTGGTGACTTTGAACAGAACAGTGGAGGTAGGGAGGTGGTTGTGTTTTGGATCCGTTTTGAAGGCAGAGCAACAGATCTTGCTATTGGATTGGATAAAGATGTACAAAAAAGAAAATCATCAAGGATGCTTCTCCAGGTAAACAATTTGGATAGGCTTCCAAGACTGGAGCCAAGGAGAGCAGGATAGAGGCTACTCTCAGCCACTGAGGTAGAGCTGGAGTTTCCAGCACTATGTTGAATAAGAGTGGTGAGAGTTGATATCCTTGCTTTGTTCCCAGTCTTAGGAGGAAAGCATTTGGTCTTTCACCATCATAGATAGTGTTAGCTGTGACTGTATTGTAGATTATTGTTAACTTGAGGATGTGACCTTCTGTTATTATTTTTCTGAGAGTTTTTATCCTGCTTGGATGTTGAATTTTATCAAAATTTTTTTTCCACCTTATTTTATAGAATCATATGATCTTTCTTCTTCTTCTTCTTTTTTTTTTTTTTTGCGGTACGCGGGCTTCTCACTGCTGTGGCCTCTCCCATTGTGGAGCACAGGCTCTGGACGCACAGGCTCAGCGGCCGTGGCTCAGTGGCCTAGCCCCTCAGTGGCATGATCTTCCCGGACCAGGGCACGAACCCGTGTCCCCTGCATCGGCAGGTGGACTCTCAACCACTGCGCCACAAGGGAAGCCCGATTTTTCTTCTTTATCCTATTAATACAGTGAATTACATCGTTTGATCAATCTTTCTGAAAGATATCTTCACTAGGTGTAGGATTCTACTTGACAGTGCTTGCTTTTAGTACTTGGAAAATATTGTGCTTCTGCCTTTTGGCCTCTGTAGTTTTTAAATAAGAGATCCACTATCATTCAAAATGCTTTTCCCCTATAGGTAAGTTATTGTTTCTCTCTCGTTGCTGTCAAGATTTTCTTCTTCCTTCAGTTTTCGGAAGTTTGACTGTGAAATGTCTTGCTATGGATTTCTTTGGGTTTATCCTGTTTGGAGTTTGCTCAGCTTCTTAAATCTATAGGTTGCTGTCCATTGCCAAATTTAGGAAGTTTTCAGCTATTATTTCTTCTAATATTTTTTCAGTCCTGCATTTTTTTCTCTTCTAATTCTGGGACTCCAATTATATGATCGTTGGGTTATTGGAAATCTTGTAAGAAATCTTGTCTTACAGATCTTTAAGGATCTGTTCATCTTTTTTTTTCAGTCTGTTTTCTTTCTGTTGTTCAAATTGGGTAATTTCTATTGTTCTATTATCAAGTTCATTGATTCTTTCCCTGTACCCTCCATTCTGCTGTTTAGCTCATCCACTGTTTTTTTTGTTTCGATAATTGTATTTTTCAGTTCCAAAGTTTCTATTTGGTTCTTCTTTATATCTTGTTTGTTGAGGTTTTAAATTTTTCATTGCTTTGAGTATGTTCATAATTGCTTACTGAAGGATTTTTATGATGATTTAAAAAAATCTTAGTCATAAAATTCTAATACCTGTGTTTTCTTGGTGTTATCTATGGATTGCCTTTTTTCAGGACAATCTTCCTGGTTTTCTGTATGATGATTAATTTTTGACTGAAACCTGGACATTTTGAGGTATTATGTTATAAGACAGTGAATCTTATTTAAACTTTCTGTTTTAGTTGATATAATAGGTCGAATAATGTCCCCCCAAAATTCATGTCGGTCTGGAACCTCAAAATGTGACCTTATTTGGAAATGGAGTTTTTGCAGATGTAACTAATTAAGAATATTGAGATTAAATCATCTTGGACTTAGGGTGGGTCCTGAATCCAATGATGCTCTCCTTACCAATAGAGGAGAGGATACAAAGAGACACACAGAAGAAAGCTGTGTGAAGACAGAGCCAGAGATTGGAGTTACATTGTCATAAGTCAAAGAACATATGGAGCCACCAGAAGCCACAAAAGGCAAGGAAGGATTACTCTCTAGAGCCTTTATAGTGAGTGTAGCTCTGCTGGCAACTTGGTTTCAGATTTCTGGCCTCCAAAAGTGTGAGAGAATAAGTCCCTGTCATTTTAAGCTACTAAATTTGTGGTCGTTTGTTATGGTAGTCCTAGGAAACAAATGAAACGGTTCCCTTTGGTATTGCTCTGGCAGGGGAAGGGGTGTGGGTACCACTTTGTAACTACTACATTAGTGAAGAAGTCCTAGTTCCCCACTTGGCTTTTGTTGACCCCTGAGGGCAGAAACCCTCTGCATTCCTGCTGATTGCAGATGGGAGTTCTGACTACACTGGGCATCCACTGATACTGTTTTGGCTGGGAGGGGTCAAAGTGCCTCACTACTGCTCCTGACATGGCTTCTTCTGCTACCTTGGGTGGCGAGGGTGACCGCATTACTCCTGGGCAGTGGTGAAAGTCCTGACTCTTATTAGGCTTCCACTAATGCCACCCGGGTGGGGCAGGATCAGGACATCTCATTACTGCTGGGGTAGGAGTGCAAGTCCAGTCTCCCCATGTGGTCTCCCCGACTCTGCAGGTTCCCTACCTGGCCCTCTCTGACATACCACTGTACGGGTGAAAGACACGGGATTGGGGTGCCTTGTTAGGACCTGTCCAAGGTGGAAATCTAGGCTCCCCACTCAGCATTTGCTGGTGTGGGTGGGGCCTCAGTTTTTTCTGTGGTGTTTGACTGGAGCAGAGTGGTTATTATCTAAAAGTTTTCTGATCTGCTGAGCTCCACTTTTTCTGATCCTTTGACTAGACAAAGCAGGTTTTTGTTGGGGCTTTTTTTGTCTGTGCTTGTTGGCTTTCTGAGTTGCTGACTTTTTTGGCTCTAGGATTGGGAAGCATGAGGCAAACCCCCCCACAAAAACTCCAAAACCCAAGACCAAAAACCAAACCAAAACAAAAAAACAGAGAACTTACTCCTGTGTCACTCCTTGAGTCCTGAGGTTGCTAGCTGGTCCACCTTCCCCTCTTCCTTTCTCAGAATCATCTTATGTTTGTTTTAAACATCATGACCAGATGGGAGGAAAAAAGAAAGATACATCTGCTGTATACTGTACTCCCAGAAGTGGAAATCCTTATGTGCCTTTTAAAGATTTTTCATACCTTTACTCTTGTCAGATTGTAGAATTTATATTCTATGTCCTTTCTGGGTAAGTATCATCCTCAGACCTTATGGAGATCTAGGGAATCCTGTTAGAACTTTAATTATGAGCCCATAGACCAATCAAGTCCCCCAGACTTAGGAGAGCCATGGACCTTAATATGATTTTGGTCAGAAATTTCCTTTGTCCTTTGCCTTTACTTGTGAGTTAGCCACTTGAGTCATTGCTTTAAGGAGTAAGGGAAATTGATAGTAACTCATTTTTTTTAAAAAGAGTGTCTTCATTTTAGAATTTTCTTAACCATAGAATTTCTCAGAAAAGCTATTCTTTCAAGAGTGAATGAAGTATTATTTAGTTTACATGAATGTTTTCATGAACACAAATGTTAAAATCAGTAATTGCTTATTGAATTCCTGGTTTGTGAAAGGCAGTGGGCCAGTGCCCTCCTCCTATGTGCATTTCTCATAGTAATAAAGGCTACCACGTTAAAACAGTCCCTTTCCCAATTTTATTCTCATCTTGTTATCTAATATCCTTTCTTTAATGCCAGTTCTCTGACTGCCCAGCACTTACTATGATTTTGAGCATTGCTTAAGTTTTTCTCAGCATGAGCATTTGGGAAATAGCTGAATTCTGGTCATTCTCTATATGTTATACATAGTTGTTTGATTATGAACTCAGTTCAAAACAACTCTTGACCTGTATGTGTTGCTTTTCTCAGAAATATAATAAACTGTGTGAGACCCAGGGCTACATTTCTTGTTTCTTTTTTACCTTTTTGGGGTGATTAAGAAAGCACAGCCCCAAAAATTGACTGTGAAATGAACTAATGAAGGAGATCAAGAGAATCTGGCTTAGGGGATAGTGATGGAGACTGAGAATTATGCTTTTATTCCATCAGACTATGTTCATCCATTCATCCAACAAACATACAGAGGCATGCTGTGTATGAGGCACCTTAACTAAGGATTATAGGGATTTCAAAAATGAATGAGACAGTCTGACAAGGTAGCTAAAAGTTGAACTTCAGAGTCAGAAAGAATTGAGTTTAGATCTCTGATCTGCCCCATATTAGCTGCGTCATGTTGTGAAACTTAGCTTCTCTGAGCTTTGATTTCCTCATCTATGTGTTTGTTATGATGATTAAATGAAATAACAAATAGAAAGGATACCCACCCACTGTAAGTAGGTACTCAGATTATGTTGGTTATTAACAAATCACATCTTTCTGTCTCAAAGGAGTTTATATTAGTGAAGGAAGCATATACTCGAAGAAATTAGAACATTTTTAGAATTTGCCACAAGAGCAGCATTTTGTGAATTCAGAGGAGAAAGCTCACTATAAACTGGCAATGTGTGAAGAACTTAAATTTAGTGTACTCTGCACACCACCCAGACTGATGCACCAGACAAATGGTCTTCAGTAAATTAGGGGGAGAACTGGGGGTCAAGGATACAGGAGGGTTTTCAGAATTTTCCTGGTGTACTAGACGTTTTAAAGTTATCCTTCCCAGCACCCCGTATCTACTCTCTAACCCTAGAGAGTGACTTGAGAATTGGGAGGCTGATCTTTACGGTCTATACCAATGGGGTCCTTTGATGGAATGGCTTTGGTTTGGGTTGACCAATGGGGGACAGTACAAAAGATTGGAAAATGGAGAGAGCAAGATCTAACTATTTATTCTCCCAGCTTCCTCCTTGGTTGTGGGTTGGCTACATCCCTCCTCTGAAGGTCACAACTCCTGACAGGCTCCTCTCTCCATACCACTGCCCTTTTTGGGTACCAGTAATGGCTCCCTTCCCTTTTGCTTTCCGGCCTAGGAATGGTCACAGCTGGCCCCAGGATCCTGGACCTTGCCTTGCTAATCCCCCCAGATTCTTGTGCTGTTTCTTGCCAATGCCCTGGTACCCTGGTCTTCTTAGAAATTATCCTTGCCTCTGCATCTCCTCAAAGTTATATCTGAGCTCAGAAAAGCATGGAGTAAATGGACTTTCATAGATTATCATGGAGGAACAAAAGATTAGAAAAAGAAGGGAGAGATTAGGAAACAAGATGGTGGAGTAGAAGGACGTGCTCTCACTCCCACTTGCGAGAACACCAGAATCACAACTAGCTGCTGGACAGTCATCGACAGAAAGACACTGGAACTCGCCAAAAAAGATACCCCACATTCAAAGACAAAGGAGAAGCCACAATGAGAAGGTAGGAGGGTTGCAATCACAGTAAAATCAAATCCCATAACTGCTGGGTGGGTGACTCACAGACTGGAAAACACTTACACCACAGAAGTCCACCCACTAGTGTGAAGGTTCTGAGCCCCATGTCAGGCTTCCCAACCTGGGGGTCTGGCAATGGGAGGAGGAATTCCTAGAGAGTCAGACTTTGAAGGCTAGTGAGATTTGATTGCAGGACTTGGACAGGACTGGGAGAAACACAGACTCCACTCTTGGAGGGCACACACAAAGTAGTGTGCTCATCGGGACCCAGGGGAAGGAGCAGTGACCTCAGGGGAGACTGAACCAGAACTACTAGTGTAGGTCTAGTGTTGGAGGGTCTCCTGCAGAGGCGGGAGGTGGCTGTGGCTCACCGTGGGGAAAAGAACAATGACAGCAGAAGTTCTGGGAAGTACTCCATGGCGTGAGCCCTCGCAGAGTCTGCCAGTAGCCCCACCAAAGAGCCCAGGTAGGCTCCAGTGTTGGGTTGCCTCAGGCCAAACAAGCAAGAGGAAGGGGACCCAGCCCCACACATCAGCAGTCAAGCAGATTAAAGTTTTACTGAGCTCTGCCCACCAGAGCAACAGTCTGTTCTACACACCACCAGTCCCTCCCATCAGGGAACTTGCACAAGCCTCATAGATAGCCTCATCCACCACAGGGCAGAGAGCAGAAACAAGAACTACAGTCCTGCAGCCTTTGGAACAAAAACTACATTCGCAGAAAGATAGACAAGATGAAAAGGCAGAGGCCTATGTACCAGATGAAGGAACAAGATAAAACCCCAGAAAAACAACTAAATGAAGTGGACATAGGCAACCTTCTAGAAAAAGAATAAAGACTAATGATAGTGAAGATGATCCAGGACCTCAGAAAAAGAATGGAGGCAAAGATTGAAAAGATACAAGAAATGTTTAACAAAGACTTAGAAGAATTAAAGAACAAACAAACAGAGGTGGCCAATACAATAACTGAAATGAAAACTACACTAGAAGGAATCAATAGCAGAATAACTGAGGCAGAAGAACGGACAAGTGACCTGGAAGACAGAATGGTGGAATGCACAGCTGCAGAACAGTATAAAGGAAAGAGAATGAAAAGAAATGAAGACAGCCTAGAGACCTCTGGGACAACATTAAACGCAACAACATTCCTATTATAGGGGTCCCAGAAGGAGAAGAGAGAGAGAAAGGACCCGAGAAAATACTTGAAGAGATTATAGTTGAAAACTTCCCTAACATGAGAAAGGAAATAGCCACCCAAGTCTAGGAAGTGCAGAGAGTCCCATACAGGATAAGCCCAAGGAGAAACATGCTGAGACACATAGTAATCAACTTCGCAAAAAATTAAAGACAAAGAAAAATTACTGAAAGCAGCAAGGGAAAAATGACAAAAAAACATACAAGGGAACTCCCATAAGGTTAACAACTGATTTCTCAGCAGAAGTTGTACAAGCCAGAAGAGAGTGGCATGATATATTTAAAGCGATGAAAGGGAAGAACCTGCAACAAAGATTACTCTACCCGGCAAGGATCTCATTCAGATTTGATGGCGAAATCAAAAGCTTTACAGACAAGCAAAAGCTAAGAGAATTCAGCAACACCAAACCAGCTCTACAACAAATGCTAAAGGAACTTCTCTAAGTGGGAAACAGAAGAGAAGAAACGGACCTACAAAAACAAACCCAAAACAATTAAGAAAATGGTTATAGGAACATACATATTGATAATTACCTTAAACATGAATGGAATAGATGCTCCAACCAAAAGGCACAGGCTTGCTGAATGGATAAAATAACAAGACCCATGTATATGCTGTCTACAAGAGACCCACTTCAGACCTGGGGACACATACAGACTGAAAGTGAGGGGATGGAAAAAGATATTCTGTGCAAATGGAAATCAAAAGAAAGCTGGAATAGCAATACTCATATCAGATAAAATAGACTTTAAAATAAAGAATGTTACAAGAGACAAGGAAGGGCACTACATAATGATCAATGGATCAATTCAAGAAGAAGATATAACAATTATAAAAATATATGCACCCAACATAGGAGCACCTCAGTACATAAGGCAACTGCTAACAGCTATAAAAGAGGAAATCGACAGTAACACAATACTAGTGGGGGACTTTAACAACTCACTTACACCAATGGGCAGATTATCCAAAATGAAAATAAATAAGGAAACAGAAGCTTTAAATGACACAATAGACCAGATAGATTTCATTGGTATTTATAGGACATTCCATCCAGAAGCAGCAGATTACATTTTCTTCTTAAGTGCACATGGAACATTCTCCAGGATAGATCACATCTTGGGTCACATATCAAGCCACAGTAAATATAAGAAAATTGAAATCCTATCAAGCATCTCTTCTGACCACAACGCTGTGAGATTAGAAATGAATTACCGGGGAAAAAATGTAAAAAACACAAACACATGGAGGCTAAACAATACGTTACTAAATGACCAAGAGATCACTGAAGAAATCAAGAGGAAATCAAAAATTACCTAGAGACAAATGACAATGAAAACACGATGATCCAAAACCTGTGGGATGCAGCAAAAGCAGTTCTAAGAGGGAAGTTTATAGCTACACAAGCCTACCTCAAGAAACAAGAAAAATCTCAAATAAACAATCTAACCTTACACCCTAAAGGAACTAGAGGAAGAAGAACAAACAAAACCCAAAGTTATCAGAAGGAAAGAAATCATAAAGATCAGAGCAGAAATAAATGAAATAGAAACAAAGAAAACAATAGCAAAGATCAGTAAAACTAAAAGCTGGTTCTTTGAGAAGATTAACAAAATTGATAAACAATTAGCCAGACTCATCAAGAAAAAGAGGGAGAGGACTCAAATCAATAAAATTAGAAATGAAAAAGGAGAAGTTACAACAGACATGTAGAAATACAAAGCATCCTAAGAGACTACTACAAGCAACTCTATGCCAATAAAATGGACAACCTGGAAGAAATGGACAAATTTTTTAGAGAGGTATAACCTTCCAAGACTGAACCAGGAAGAAATAGAAAATATGAACAGACCAATCACAAGTAATGAAATTGAAACTGTGATTAAAAATCTTCCAACATACAAAAGTCCAGGACCAGATGGCTGCACAGGTGAATTCTACCAAGCATTTAGAGAAGAGCTAACACCTATCCCTCTCAAACTCCTCCCAAAAATTGCAGAAGAAGGAACAGTCCCAAACTCATTCTGTGAGGCCACCATCACCCTGATACCAAAGCCAGATAAAGATATCACAAAAAAACAAAATTGCAGACTGATATCAGTGATGAATATAGATGCAAAAATCCTCAACAAAATACTAGCAAATAGAATCCAACAGCACATTAAAAGGATCATACACCATGATCAAGTGGGATTTACCCCAGGGATGCCAGGATTCTTCAATGTATGTAAATCAACCAGTGTGATACACCATATTGACAAATTGAAGAATAAAAACCATATGATCATCTTAATAGATGCAGAAAAAGCTTTTGACATAATTCAACACCCATTTATGATAAAAACTCTCCAGAAAGTGGGCATAGAGGGAACCTACTTCAACATAATAAAGGCCATAGAGGACAAACCCACAGGAAACATCATTCTCAATGGTGAAAAACTGAAAGCATTTCCTCTAAGATCAGGAACAAGACAAGGATGTCCACTCTTACCACTGTTATTCAACATAGTTTTGGAAGTCCTAGCGATGGCAATCAGAGAAGAAAAAGAAATAAAAGGAACACAAATTGGAAAAGAAGTGAAACTGTCACTGTTTGCAGATGACATGATGCTATACACAGAGAATCCTAAAGATGCCACCAGAAAACTACTAGAGCTAATAAGTTTGGTAAAGTTGCAGGACACAAAATTAATGCACAGAAATCTCTTGCATTCCTATACACTAATGATGAAAAATCTGACAGAGAAATTAAGGAAACACTCCCATTTACCATTGCAACAAAAGGAATAAAATACCTGGGAATAAACCTACCTAGGGAGACAAAAGACCTGTATGCAGAAAACTATAAGACACTGATGAAAGAAATTAAAGATGATACCAACAGATGGCGAGATATAACATGTTCTTGGGCTGGAAGCATCAATATTGTGAAAATGACTATAATACCCAAAGCAATCTACAGTTCAATGCAATCCCTATCAAATTACCATGGCATTTTTTATGGAACTAGAACAAAAAAATCTTAAAATTTGTATGGAGACACAAAAGACCCTGAATAGCCAAAGCAGTCTCAAGGGAAAAAACCACAGCTGGAGGAATCAGACTTCCTGACTTAAGGCTATACTACAAAGCTACAGTAATCAAGACAATATGGTACTGGCACAAAAACAGAAATTTAGATCAATGGAACAAGATAACTTCAGCTAATCTATGACAAAGGAGGCAAGGATATACAATGGAGAAGAGACAATCTCTTCAATAAGTGGTGCTGGGAAAACTGGACCGCTACATGTAAAAGAATGAAATTAGAACACTCCCTAACACCATACACAAAAATAAACTCAAAATGGATTAGAGACCTACATGTACGATCAGACACTATAAAACTCTTTGAGGAAAATATAGGAAGAACACTCTTTGACATAAATCACAGCAAGATCTTTTTTGATCCACATCCTAGAGTAGTGGAAATAGAAACAAAAATAAACAAATGGGACCTAATGAAACTTCAAAGCTTTTGCACAGCAAAGGAAACCATAAATAAGACAAAAAGACAATCCCTCAGAATGGGAGAAAATATTTGCAAATGAATCAACGGACAAAGGATCAATCTCCAAAATATATAAACAGCTCATGCAACTCAATCTTAAAAAAACAAACAACCCATTCCAAAAATGGGCAGAAGACCTAAGTAGACATTTCTCCAAAGAAGACATATAGATGGCCAAGAAGCACATGAAAAGCTGCTCAACATTACTAATTATTAGAGAAATGCAAATCAAAACTACAATGAGTTATCACTTCACACCAGTTAGAATGGGCATCATCAGACAATCTACAAACAACAAACGCTGGAGAGGGTGTGGAGAAAAGGGAACCCTCTTGCACTGTTGGTCGGAACATAAATTGATACAGCCACTATGGAGAACAGTATGGAGGTTCCTTAAAAAACTAAAAATAGAGTTACCGTACAATGCAGCAATCCCACTACTGGGCATTTACTCAGAGGAAACCATAATTCTAAAAGACACATGCACCCCAATGTTCATTGCAGCACTACTTACAATAGCCAGGTCATGGAAGCAACCTAAATGCCCATCGACAGACGAATGGATAAAGAAGATGTGGTACATATATACAATGGAATATTACTCAGCCATAAAAAGGAACGAAATTGGGTCATTTGTAGAGATGTGGATGTATCTAGAGACTGTCATACCGAGTGAAGTAAGTCAGAAAGAGAAAAACGCATATATGTGGAACCTAGAAAAATGGTACAGATGAACCGGTTTTCAGGGCAGAAATTGAGACACAGATATAGAGAACAAACGTATGGACACCAAGGGGTGAAAGCAGTGGGGCTGGGGTCGGGGTGGTGGTGGGATGAATTGGGAGATTGGGATTGACATGTATACACTAATATGTATAAAATGGATGACTAAGAAGAACCTGCTGTATAAAAAATAAATAAAATAGAAAATTTAAGAAGAAGAAGGGAAAGTTTGGGAAATTTTTCTTCTCAACTGCATTCACTAGCGAAATTTGTACCAACTTTTCCAGTGCCTGTGGGTTCTTAAGTTTCTTCCTTTTCAGAGAAATCCATCTCTTTCTCTAGAATGTGACCAGAAGGCCCTGCAGTGGCTGCTGCTTGCAGGGCATTTAATCACCTGTGTGAACGTTTGATAGGTCTATGAAATATGGCCCCTGAAGGCCCCCGCACTGCCTTTTCCCTTCCTCAGATGGTGAATAATCATTGAACTGCTCCACAGTTTCTGATATAACGTTCAAATCAAGCCATGAAAAAACCCATATTTCACAAGGTAGCATATTTTTGGTTCCTGGCAGTAAATTTCCCTCTATCTCACTGTACTGTGGGACATATTTGGAAAGGTCAGTTTGGCACTGTGTAAATTAACCAGGGGACCATTGGAGTTGAGTGAAATCTATTGTAAATGTGTATTGATGGGCATAGCACAGAGTGGGGGACATGGCTCCGGTGCCAGAGTGATTTGCTCAGAAAAGCAAAATTGTAACTTGGGCCTTAGAACCATTGTTATTGTCATGCTGAGTAACCACTGGAATGGAGTGATGACACAATGGCAGGGAGGCTCTTTCCAAAGCTTCCTTTGGGAAGTGAGGGTTGAGCTTCTGCCAAGGAGTGAGCTGATCACTTGGTGTCCTGCGGGTGTATCACTTCAAGTGTGAGCACTACTGCCATATTGCACAAATCCAGTGGGCACTGGTCACGTTGTCATCCGTTTGAATAGAGCACCCTGGTGTTGTGCAGTGTGCAGGCTGTGCATCCAGGTAGGGTGGCACGGGGTTTATAACACACCCTGGGTCTAGGAGGCAGCATAGTCCAGTGGCTAAGACCTGGATGGAAGCACAGATCTTTTACTTGCTAGCTGTATGTTCTGGAGCATGTCTTTGGCATTTTCTGAGCCTCAGGATCTTCGCTTTAAATACAGTGATAATAACAACACCTTCCTGTGTGGTTTTGATTGTGAAATCAGATAATGTGAGTAAGGCACTTTGCTCAGCATGATAAGCAATTCCTAAATGGTAGCTATTATTGCTCTTATTATTTAAAATATAGGCCCTGACTGGGAGCCTAGATCCCAATATGGCAAGAAATGATAATGGTTAACGGGAGAACATGGAAGGGAACCTGATCTGCCACATGCCCTGTTCAGAGTCCTTAGTTCCTGCTTGACTCCTTTTCTTCCCTCAGTCACATAACGTCATCGGTGAACAGAGAGGAGCATGACTTTTCCATAATCAGTTAATTATTTAATCAACCTATTCATTCACTTATTCAAAATTAATTGAGTGCCTGCTCTTTCTCAGCACTGTTTTAGGCTCTGGGGAGCAGCAGTGAACACAGAAACAGAGAAGACAATACATAGGTCATGTCCAAAGCTCTTGACACAGCTTCTACTTGTCTGCCTGAGCATCTTATTAACTGTCTCCAATGGCTCTGCTCACATTTTTACCTATGGGGAGACAGCTGATTAGGGGAGAGAGAGAGGGAGAGGGAGAGGGAGAGAGAGAGAGAGAGAGAGAGAGAGAGAAGAAAGAGGATGCGGAGGAGGGGGAAGACGACATTTAGAGAAGACATTTTATGGATAGTAAAGCCAGAACTATTAGTCAAAGGCCTTGACTCCTCCTTTTCAAAAGACTGCTGCTGACAAGCCATTCAGTTAGTGGTTGCCTCCTACAACCAACAGTGGCACCAACAGTCAATCAATCAGCCACAATTAATTGCATACCTACTATGTACCAGGCACTGTGCTAGGCATGGGGAGTACCATGGTGAACACATTAGAAATGTACAGTTTAGTAATGAATATGGATACTAAAGAGGTTTGAAAGTAAGTAAAAAGATAGCAAATGTGCAAAGAAATACAGAAGGCTATGGCACTTATAACTTGGAGGAAACAGTCAAGGGAGGCTCTTCTGAGGAAGTGATATTTAATCTGAGACTTGAAGGTTGACTTTGAGTAGCCAACAAAAAGCTGGTACAGGGAGAGAAGTTTGTGAAATCTTTAACCATTCCTAAAAGAATCCTAAAAGAATAAAGATGTAGGGCTCTTTTTCAAAGTTGTCTTTCCCCAGCCCCTCCTTTTAAAAAGCACTCAATTGATGCAGGATATGATCTCATTTTTTACGATTCAGTGAATAGCAACATCACTGACCTAACAAGCTTGCATGCTGAAAAGGAGTAAGCAGGAACTTCTGAAAAACGGACCTTGTTCAGTTAGTCGTGGTTCACCAGCCAGCAAGAAGCTTGTGTAAATGGTGTCATTTCCACTACTAGTGGAAGCTTTGAGAATCAGTGCTAACGATGGACCATACAGCGAAACTCTGCCTTTGGTTCTGAGCACTCACTGTTTTGCCTTGCTCTGTTGTGGGCCAAGTTAGAAGGCAATGAAAAATTACCCTATTTGGTAGCTCGTTTACACAATATGGATGCTGGTGGAGCTTTGAGAACTTCATTAAGAATAGCATCTGATGGTTTATTGGACATGTAGTGCCCAATTACGGGATTTGACAGTACAACGTATATATTAATGACTTATTAGGGTGGACCTGACTGGTAATTGATCACTAATGAGGCAGACTTGCTTGCATCGAGGCAAAATAAGATTTTGAAACTCTTTTAGCAAACCCTGCATGAATGCCTTAGGAGAAGTGATCTACTAAATGGGTGATAAATATTTCATGGCAAATATTTTACATCACCCATTTTACTAATTTTTTTTAAGGATAACTAGACGGTAACCAGAAAGTCCCAGTTGGTGGTTGCCTTTGGTGTTCAAAATTCTTGATGTGCAGGATTTGCACAGAGTAATTGCAGTCATTACTGACTTTATCTTGCTACCTATGATGACAGGGCCATGTCCAAGTGACTGAGAGTGTTTTTCTGGACTAAGTTCCTGGCAAGCTTTGTTTTGGGTTCACAAAGACAAAGCATAGTTTATGCATGTTTCTCAAATGTCATAAGAAATGAACCATTTCAAGCTACAACTATGACTGCTCACTGATATGAAAGTGAAATATTTTCTTTCCTTTTAGACCCTGAATTAAATAAATACTTGCTTTCCTAAAGATGGTGCATGTATATTTTCCATAAAAATGCTCTGGATCTGTTTTACAAATTCCCATTTTCCATCTGACCCTTTTCCTCTTTATATTTATGAATTTCACCTAATTGAATCAGATGCCACAACTGACAAGTGCTCATTCTGAATTTGAGCTTCATCTCCCGAAGTAGGCATTTCCTCAGTAACACTTAGCAAAATTATACCTATCAAAAATCACTGGTGCAGTTAGAATTTAATTTGCTCTATCAGCTGCCGTTGTCATGCTACTTAACCTTAAAAAAAGTAATTTTCCTCAAGACTTCATAATTCTTTTTACATTTCTCCTTTTTCTCACTGAATGAATTTAATAAACTCTTGAAAGAGAAAAGACTGGATAAGAGCCCTTCTTCACAGGGTGACAGGGGAAGTGAGCCTGTTGTGTCCCCTTTATTTCCAAGTCACCCCTACCAGCTAGCATTGGATACCTTTAATGGCATCTTTCATCCTGATGCTAGCCTACAGAGTCCTCTTGGGGAAGGGGAGAAGACGGTCCTGGCAGGGAATGGGAGAAAGTGGGGGGGATGGAGAAAAGGAGAGGCGATGAAGGTAAGAAAATAAAAGGAGGAAAGAAAGAGGAGGAAGGAAGTAGCAATGTTGTTGGAAGAGAAATCAAGAGGGAGAAACAGCAGTGCAAAGCCAGAGATACCAGGCTCCCTTGACCCCTCCCTGTTCTCTTGAAACCTTTACTGAGTACTCAGCTCACATTAATGTTTTCCTTTTCTGATCTCTGTGGAGCAGTGGTTCTCAACTACAGGTGATAATTTCCCCCCAAGAGGGCATTTGGCAATACCTGGAGATATTTTCAATTGTCATAACTTGTGGGGGGGAGGGCAGTGTAGTGGATAGAGCACAGCTGTGCTGGTTTGAATCCTGTTCCTCAAAATTCATGTCTACCTGGAAACAATAAATGTGACATTTTTGGAAACAAGACCTTTGCGGATGTAATTGAGTTAACATGAGGTTACACTGGATTAAACTGGGTCCTATTCCAATGACTGGTGCCCATATAAGAAGAGGGAAATTGGAACACAGAGATACGGACACAGAGGAAAGACAGCCATGGGATGATGGAGGCGGAGATTGGAGTTATGCTGCCACAAGCCAAGCAAAGCCAAGGTTGCTGGGAACCACCAGAAGCTGGAAGAGGCAAGGAAGGATTCTTCCCTAGAAACTTTGGAGGAAGCATGCCCTACCAACACCTTGGTTTCAGACTTCTAACCTCCAGAAATGTGAGATAATAAGTTTCTGTTGCTTTAAGCTACCCAGTTTGCAGCCCTTTGTGACAGAAGCCCTAGGGTTGCCACTCAACTTCCTACAACACACAGGACAGCCCACCACAATAATGAATTATACAGTCCAATTGTTGCTAGTGTCAAGATTGAGAAAATCTGCTGAAGAGCTTAAGTCTGTAACTCTCATTAAACACTTTATTATATATGCTTTGAGGCAGCTTCTATGCTTGCAATTTTTCTTTTTTACCTGCTCCTTATTCTTTATTTAACTTTTTGTGCATTTGTGTGTCAGTACATCCACTAAGTACACTCTTGGATGGCAGGGGACATGTGTTTGCGTCTTTGATGTCCTTCTTTGCTTAAGTGATATGCATATAATAGGAGCTCAACAAATGCTTTTTTTAAAACAATTAATTAATTAATTAATTAATTTTTGGCTGTGTTGGGTCTTTGTTGCTACGTGCAGGCTTTCTCTAGTTGCGGCGAGCGGGGGCTACTCTTTTTTTTTTTTTTACATCTTTATTGGAGTATAATTGCTTTACAATGGTGTGTTAGTTTCTGCTTTATAACAAAGTGAATCAGTTATACATATGTTCCCATATCTCTTCCCTCTTGCATCTCCCTCCCTCCCACCCTCCCTATCCCACCCCTCTATAGGTAGTCACAAAGCACCGAGCTGATCTCCCTGTGCTATGTGGCATGGACATATATACACTACCAAACGTAAAATAGGTAGCTAGTGGGAACAAATGCTTTTTGAATAAGTGAACAAAGGTTATCAGCCCACGATCTAGTTACAGTGGCACCTGTCCCCAGCCATGTCAGTAGAACATATTCTAAGGCCTTGAGGTTGTGCTTTCCCAAGTTTTGACTAATGTCCCTTAAGTCAGAGGAGTCTGGGTGGAACCAGTCAACCCAGTAAGGAAGGCCTGATGTGGATGAGATGTAGAGGAAGTATGGTCTTTCGGAAAGAGCTCCAGAATGGTGGATAGGAGAAGGGTTCAATTTCTAACTCCTGGGGCATCTCACATGTTCTCTCTGAACTATGTTTTCCCCACCTATAAAATGAGAATAGCAATACCTAGCATATAGAGTTGCTGTGAGAATCAAGCAGGTTACAATAGAAAGAGCCTGACAAAGGTATTAAATAAATAATTGATTTTTTATCCATGTAAAAACCAGGACAAGCATCTTTTCCTGTTTCAGGAAAATGGCGCAACCAGGAGATATCAATACATGCACGATGGGCCTGTGAGTTTTGCCTGAGAAGCAGAAAACAGGGAAGAGAGTAATGCTTAACGTTGGTGACCTCCTATGTGCCAGGCATTTTCACGCTTTCTCATTTAGTCCTTAGGACAACCCTCTGAGGTAGCAATTGCTATTCTCAGTTTGAAGTGAGGGAAGTAAGACTCACAAAGAGCTGAAGCCAGTAGGGATAGACTCAGATTTGATCTTAGTATTTCAGCTGTACTTGCTGCCTGCCAAACTTATATGAAAGGTCCTATTTGGTTGTTTGGTAAATCAAAGAAAGGTGAGGATCCAGAGTAGCACTGGAACAGAAGACATCCTGTAGAAGTCATATGAAGTGAGCATGTGTTTATAAGGTATCATCTCTGTGCAAAGACCGTGTTCCTGGATCACGCTTGCCTGGCTGTGTATCTGGGCTGTTTTTCTCTAGTTAGTCAGTTAGTGCTGACTATAGCTTGGTCTCCAGCATGTTCCTGCAGTATGTCAGGTGAAGGTTAATAGTATTGTCCATGGCCACAGAATAAAGAGAAAGTGATGGGCCATGGCTTCAGGAGCTCCACAGGACACTCTGCTGATTTGGTTGGTCTCAGAAGTATCACTGTCAGAGCTAGAGCATGACAAGGTTAAAGGTCTGGGAAGAGATATTGAATAAGAATTGGCAATCCAAAAGAAGATTCCAAACTTTTGAGTTTAGGCTCATATGAGGAATTTATACCTGGCTACTCCTCTGAGAAAATGTCCATATCCTAGTGGGCTATGCCCTGACAGAAAAATATGTAGATCCATGGGCAAGTTTACAGTGGAACATTTCAAAGAAAAAACAAATTTAACAAGTACATTTAAGTGATAGCTAAGTGAATAATTTTTTTATATGAGACCAGAATCATGGCAAGGGAAAACTTCACACCTTTCCTGATGAAAAAAAAGCTAGTTTTATATTTTAATTATATGAGCTAAGCATATTCTGTGTAGTTACACCATATCTGCTATCCAGGAAATTCATGTTGGAAGCCATGTGGATGGGAAGCACGGTCTTCCTGTACCATAGATAGAATGCCAGTAGTACCTGTGGTTGAAGGTCACTGTGGACTCACATGATGCTGTAAATCTCGCCTTTAGAAGACCCAACTTTCATCCCTTGGTTCATGTGGGGTCTGTAAACCTGATCATGTGTGGATATTGAGGATGACACTTGCACACTGATGAAGAATGGGCTCATTTTATGGTGATCATCATTGAGAGTTTTTAGTAGTGTTTTTCTTTTGCCATGGTGCTACAGGAGCAGATATTTGATCATTAGAGGGAAAAAGGTTAACTTCCTACTACGCTATTATCAAATTAATTTAACCCTTGATGTCTTACTGCAAAATTTTCACATTTCTGGATTTTTATAAGTTTATATTCAAAAGGGTCAAATATAAAACATGTTTTTAAATGTTCTTCCATTAGAGATAAGTGGCTTTTGTATTCTTCTCCGTTTCTCTGTTATACCTTCTGCCTTCTATCCAAGCTGAGGCCATTGATTTCTATATGAGAGGTGACATCAGAAATATTTTCATTCTTTCTGGTTCATCTGGTTTTGACAAAGCACACACCAAAGGTGTTCTTTGAGTCTTTTAACTCATATTAGAAGTAAATTCCATTGTATTAGGCACAGGACTTTTCTTAGACATTCCTCTTTCTTCCTATAAGAGGCACTGTCCACCTCCTGCACAGTATTGCAGCCAGCAGGGGCTGACCAGTCACTTTCTCTGGGAAGGCCAATCCCTCCTTCTTACTGCTCCTGAGAAGGTAGTCTGACCAGTAGCAAGCCTGGAGTTTCTGGTTCTTCCAGCAATTTCTGGACTTGGATGAAAACTCACAGTGAAGGTGTGGGTTGTGGCATTTCAAACCACTAAAGTAACCCAGCTATGTGAAGGAAGGTTTAATACCCCGTGAAGTGAACTCTCACCAGCTACAAACAGGAGACAGGAAGGAGGTGGTCAAACAGATTATCTCCCATTCTTCCCTTTCATTGACTCCTTGGACATAGAATTTCTCTTTACAGCTTGTCTTTAGTTAGCTCACATGCTGAGTAACCTGGTCTATCTGTTCATTGAAGGCTGTGAGTCAACATGGCTGTTATGAACTGAATTGTGTTCCCCACCCACAATCACCCCAATTCATATGTTGAAGCCCTAATTGTCGATGTGACTGTATTTGGAAATAGGTCCTTTAGGGAAGTAGTTAAGATTAAATGAGATCATAAGGGTGGGGCTCTAATCCAGTAGGAGTGATGTCTTTACAATCAGTGTTTGCATGAGTGAGTGCAGAGGAAAGGCCACGTGTGGACACAGTGGAGGGTGGCCATCTACAGGCGAGGAAGAGAGCCCTCATCAGAAAGTGAATTTGTAGGCACCTTAATCAGGGACTTGTAGCCTCCAGAGTAATAAGAAAGTAAATGTCTATTGTTCAATCCATCCAGTCTTTGGTATTTTATTATGGCAGCCCAAAGCAGACTAATACAATGGTAATGCTATATTCTCATTGCTTCACACCTTTCCTGATGAAAAAAACTTTAATTCTCATTGAGGCTCTGTTTTCCAAACCTCAGGCTAAGACAGACATCTTACATTGGAAAGAAAGTGCCTTAATAGTCATAAGAAGATGATGCATTGAACTCTGTTCTATAAATATGTCAGAAAAAATGTAAAGTTTTTATTTTATTTATAAAAAAGAGATGTTAAAAGTCTTCTCTTGGGGAGTGTGTCATTCTTTTAATGAAGCATCTGTTGCAGTATATGTCAGTTGAAAGAAACTTGGGGAGATGGAGAGATGGTTGGCCAAAAAGTTTCAGATATGATTTTTCAGTTATTGCTCCTTGGTCCGACAATATGTTATCCACTGTCGCTTTTCTACCATGCTTTGCAGAAGAGCTGAGTGTGGGAAATCAGTTGGCTTGGCAATGGGCTATTTGAAAATATGCAGGCTGTTGCCAGGACAGGAGTAAGACAGAGTTTCACAAAACTCTATTTGTGAAATTAAATTGGCCAGGATCAGGACAGTCTTGCAGCTGCAGTCTGGTTGCATGCCTCTAAACAAAGTCCACCAATACAAAGCCATGTTCTTTACTGTGAGGATGTATCTAATGGGCTGCCACTGAGGTCAGCTCTAGGTCAAGCTTCCTTTACTCATGAAAAAAAAGGAAGTGTGGAGAACGTTAATGAAACCCATCCTGGTTCTAAAGTGGAAGGCCCTGCCGTGCCAGGAGAATGAAATAAATGTCACTCTTATTTCTTCACATTTAGCAAGCTTTGCCAATTATTTTGCAGTGTATGAGATCTTATGATAAAATCATTTGAAGGATAAGTGAAATATGAAACTGGCAGAGAAGTGCAGGTAGAAGAGAGGTTTATCTTGGAAATGACAAGACAAATCATTTGGATGAAAGCCATTGGAGTTCAGTTTTGAGTGGGAGGGAGAAATATATTAACAGTCACAGAGGAAAGATTTGATAGAATATTTAAACCGAGACCAGAGTTTTAGGGCAGGTTGGAAGTAAAATTAGAAGCCAGGGACCAGATGTTCCAACACATACCTGAAAGATGAGAGTCATATGAGAACCAGACCTTGAAGTTGTATTGGTGAGGAGATATTACAGTAGTGGTAGTTGTTGTAATAAACGTTGCACTCTTGACAAAGCAGCTGCTTTTTTTTTTTTTTTCCGTTCATGCATGGCTCAAGACAAGAGTATACTGATTATATCACAGAGTGATACTTATATTCCAGAGTGTAGCTCTGTGAAGGACTCCAATGAGGCAGGTGATCTGCACTTAACTTCTCCATAGAGGCAGATGCTAAAGCGGGTGGTTGTCACAACTTCCATATGCTTGAGTAGGGGGTATGCCCAGACCTGGCCTGTGGAACAACCAAATCTGTCCCTTATCCCAGAAGCTGGTTCCTGAGCAGCATCCAAGTATACTGAGGTAAAATTAGTCTAAGGTGTGGTTCAGGGAAGTATAAGTAAGAAGGATGTTCATTTGGTAATTTGGAAAAATATAGGGAGTGCCCAGGGGAGGCCTGATACAGCCATCTGATTGACAGTATGATGATTCTGAGGCATTAGATAATTCATGGTTGGATCTTTCCTAGTAGATGAGGTATAGGATATGTTGTCAATGTCCTGGATGAGAGGTAGACCAGTGGCCACAGCCCACTCATGTTGGTTAAGTTGTAGCACAGGTCTGTGGTCTTTGCCATTGTCAGAAATGGTTTAGGAATTGAATGGGGCTGAGGGGAAGTCATTAGTAGGTAGGATGACCAAGGTTAAGTGGATTTAGAAATGTGAAAGATGCTAACAAAGAGAAGATGCATTTTAAAGACCTTTTTAAAAATTAATTTATTTTATTTATTTATTTTTGGCTGTGTTGGGTCTTCATTGCTGTGCAGGGTTTCTCTAGTTGCGGCGAGCTGGGGCTACTCTTCGTTGTGGTGCGCAGGCTTCTCATTGTGGTGGCTTCTCTTGTTGTGGAGCACGGGCTCTAGGTGTGCGGGCTTCAGTAGTTGCAGAACGCAGGCTCAGTAGTTGTGGCTCGCGGGCTCTAGAGCACAGGCTCAGTAGTTGTGGCGCACAGGCTTAGTTGCTCCACAGCATGTGGGATCTTCCCATACCAGGGATCAAACCCGTGTCCCCTGCATTGGCAGGCAGATTCTTAACCACTGCACCATCAGGGAAGCCCCAGGAGATGCATTTTAGAGTGAAGTATTGATGTGTAGCTCTGGACAGTCAGCTAATATTCCTGAAATGTCAGTTGAAGTTTAGTATAAATAGGAATTTAGAGGCTAGATTCACTGTGGTAGGCCAGATAATGGCTCCTCCAAGATGTCTTTGCCCTAATCCCTTGATCCTGTGAATAGGTTACTTTACATGGCAAAGGAACCCTGCAGATATAATTAAGGTTATAGACCTTGAAATAGGGAGATTATCCTGGATTATTAGAATGGGCCAAATCTGTTCACATGAACCGTTGAACACAGAGAACTTTCAGTGGCTGGAATTAGATATGGTGGAAAAGGAGGCAGAAGAGACGTGTCATGAGGGAAAATCAGAAAGACTAGAAACATGAACAGAACTCGATGGACTGTTGTTGACTTTGAAGATGGAGGAAGGAAGCGGACAGCAGCTCCTAGATGATTGCCAGCAAGGAAATGGGGATCTTTGCCCTAAAACAGCAAGGAACATACTTCTGCTGACAACCTGAGTAAACTTGGAAATGGATTCTTTCCCCGAGCCTCCAGACAAGAGCCCTGGACAGGTGACACCTTGATATTTGCCTGGTGAAACTTGTGTTGAGTTTCTAATCTATGGAACTGTGAGATAAATTGTTTTTGCTTTAAGTCTCTAAGTTTGTGGCAATTTGCTAGGTAGCAAAGGAAAAATAATACATTGTCATATCTGTGTTTCCATAGATATATGTATCATTATTTAAAAAAATTTTTTTTTATTTTTGGCAGTGTTGGGTCTTCGTTGCTGCGTGTGGACTTTCTCTAGTTGGGGAGAGCAGGGGCTACGCTTCATTACGGTGCACAGACTTCTCATTGTGGTGGCTTCTCTTGTTACGGAGCATGGGCTCTAGGCGTGCGGGCTTCAGTAGTTGTGGCTCACGGGCTCTAGAGCGTGGGCTGTAGAGCGTAGGCTCAGTAGTTGTGGTGCACGGGCTTAGTTGCTCCGCGGCATGTGGGATCTTCCAGGACCAGGGATCGAACCTGTGTCCCCTGCATTGGCAGGCAGATTCTTAACCACTGCGCCACCAGGGAAGTCCTTTATCATTATTTTAATGTGTGTACACACACATATCTGAGCAAAAGTCCCATACACTATATAGCATACTGGAATAAATAGAGTTCATGGGAATATGCAGCCTTATGGTTGTTGCTTCTGGCACTCACTACTGAGAGCTGGTCTGGGAGCATGTGGCCTACAACTATTTTTAACTTCTTCCATGATTTATTAAAGAGAGAGACTCCATGTGGGAAATTATTGTAACTTCTGCTTTTGAGAGCTGCTGCTTCGCAAAGATTATCAGAAATTCAAACTCAGCTCCAGCCTTCCCCAACACCTTTGTCAAATTTGATAACTTTTCCAGACAATATACGTGTTTGTGTGTATGGGTTGTGTCTAGGGTATGTGTCGACTACATATAGGCAGATATATAACTCTCATTTCCAAAGCAATTTTCTAATGTGTTAAGAATAGAACTGGGGCTTCCCTGGTGGCGCAGTGGTTGAGAGTCCGCCTGCCGATGCAGGGGACACGGGTTCGTGCCCCGGTCCGGGAGGATCCCACATGCCACGGAGCGGCTGGGCCCGTGAGTCATGGCCGCTGAGCCTGCGCATCCGGAGCCTGTGCTCCACAACGGGAGAGGCCACAACAGTGAGAGGCCCACGTACCGCAAAACAAAAAACAAAACAAAGAATAGAACTGGAAACCAGCCTTGCTGAAACATGTAGCTGGTGAAGGAGGATGGGGAGATTTGCTTTTTGTCAACACTGAATCTGTCCTTTTCTCACAGTGACATCTCTCGCAGGATTCCCTTATTTGTGATTCCCTGTGTTTTGAAAACTCACCCATAAGTTTATGCAGAAAGAAACATCTTCTGTTTCTTTCTTCTCAAACACCCTGATCATAAGAATTTAATGGAACTCTCACTGGAGCCACCACTCTGCTTGCCTGTCTCCTCTTCAGCACCAGCCTGGGATGGACAGCTTCCCTAGGAGGCTAGGTGGTTTGTGTGCATTTCTTACACAGTCAACAGAGCTGCCCTCTGTGTTTTAAATCTAAGTATGGATACTGAAAAAATGCTAATTTATGATAAGCAAGAGCTGGATTGACAGGAGGCACAATAGCAGAGGGAGAGGCTGTTTGGTGAGACTCGGAAGGGGGAAAGGGAAGGGAGTGAAAAAAATACAGACTGGGGCTTCCCTGGTGGCGCAGTGGTTGAGAGTCCGCCTGCCGATGCAGGGAACACGGGTTCATGCCCTGGTCCAGGAAGATCCCACATGCCGCGGAGAGGCTGGGCCCGTGAGCCATGGCCGCTGAGCCTGCGCATCCGGAGCCTGTGCTCCGCAACGGGAGAGGCCACAACAGTGAGAGGCCCGTGTACCGCAAAAAAAATAAAAATAAAAAAATACAGACTGATTGGGAATAAAACCAAGGAGGTTAAAACAGAATTTTTTTGGAGTTAACCCAGAGAGGGACTGCAATAGAATAATTTGGAAAAAAAGACCATGTCAATTTATATCTAGGAAAATAGACTAAACATATTTTTCTTAGTCAGATAATAGTGATAAGGAAAAAAATATATTAGTTCAGGGAGTCACACACCTTCCTGGAAGATCAGCTAATGTCCAAACCTTGGGTTTATGTCTTCTCGCCTTTGTTTTTCTGAAGGTGAGTGGCAACAAGAGGCCAGCTTGCTGGCTGTAAGCTAGAACCTAGGTGGAACTAAAAAGCTGAACCCAAGTTATCTTGTAGGGTGAATCAGATGGAGTCAGCACTGATACTATACTGTGTCCCATGATGTTGATGATCTGCAGAGACTTTTTACCCTGGGAGTTTCACTGGAAGGATATGAAAAGCAGGGCTACAGTTCTCATGAGCAAGACTTTCAGTCTGAGCAAGAGTTGGGGCTGACTTTACCCCAGGTCACATGAGGAGGTGTTCCTTTTGTCGCTTTCTCTGGCATTTTGTTTTGCATCCTCTCTTGCGGAGCATGATGGAGAAGTAAGGTGGAATAGAGTCTCACTTTACATTTGAGGCAGCTGAGTGCCAGATGGGTACCACAGTTGCCCAGCATCACACAGCAGCATCCACACCAACTCATCCAAATACTCTTAATTTTTCTTGATTCCTAAAACCGTGTTTCTACTCTGGTATTCCCTGAGGATAACCTTGTTTCCTGTTTCTCTGCAAACAAACACTGAGACTGTCAGTGTAGAGCTTATTCATGGCTGAGAGAACCTTTGAGAACTCAGGAAATATTTTAGCTAGAACCACGTAACTCAGTTGGGGCATGAGTGTTATCTTCGGATATTTGTCAGGGAGTCACGTAAAAGCGGGATTTACCTAAACCCCTGCGGTCCCAGAGGGCAGATGCAAGAGTGAGGTGTAGTAGTTCCAAGAAAGCAGATTTCAATCTAGGATAATGAAGAACTTCCTTCCAAAATGTTCAAAAATGGCATTAACTAATTTATGCGATAATGAGTTCTCTGCCTCCTGAGGTAATTAAATAAAGACTGAATGTAGGTCAAGGATGCTGTACAGAAAATTACAGAACTGGCATGAGAGTGGAGTGGGCTTGTGCTTGATAGCTCACATCTTGAAATTCAATGTTTCCATCAAAATTAAAATTACTCTACCTGAGCTTCTTTACCTTCCTTTCCCTATTTTTCAAATTTACTTTTTTATTTTTAAAAAGGTTATTATTTTTTATTTTCATTGAGGTACAGTTGATGTACAATATTATATACATTTCAGGTGTACACCATAGTGATTCCCACATTTTAAAGATTATATTTAAATTTATATATTTTAATTTAATAAAATTCATTTTAAATTAAATTAAATTAAAATATATTTATATATTATATTTAAATTATATTTAAATTTACTCTTGATTTCTACTCTTCATTTAAACTTTTGTCCCCACATAGGTTTAGCAGAGACCACCTCATCTTTCTGGACTCACTCCTCTTTTCTCCCATTTCCTTCTCAGTGTACTCATCAATTTATCCCTTTCTCTGCTTTAGTTGTCTATCTTCTTTGCCAGTGGCACTTTCTTTCCTTAACATACCACATGCTCCTTTACCCTAAAACGATATTCCCTTACCTGTACTACCCCTCATATTTCCATTCTGAACCTTTTCGTGAAATAATATTTTGTTTATACTTGGTGCCAATTCACTTACCAATTCATGCTCACTCCATAAACTCTTGATGACTCTTGTCTTATCATTCTGCTCAGTGGTGGGTATGGAGGTGTTTGTTCCAATATTCTTTTTTAAAAGGCAGAACGGCAGAAATAGAGACAGATGTAGAGAACAAATGTATGGACACCAAGGGGGGAAAGTGGCGGGGGTGGGGGGAGTGTGGTGGTGGTGGGATGAATTGGGGGATTGGGGTTGACATATATACACTAATATGTATAAAATAGGTAACTAATAAGAACCTGTTGTATAAAAAAATTAATTAAATAAAATTTAAAAAATAGTTAACATATGAGTGTTTACTCCGGGCTAGGCATTGTGTTAAGTGATTTTAATAACCCTATGAAGTAGGTACTCATATTGTAATTTAATTAATTTGCCAGTGGTCACAGTTAGTAAGCGTTTGAGCCTGGGAGGGGTGATTCTAGAACCTTTAACCATTCTGATGTCCTGTTGGCTTATCCTCTATTTATACCATATGTAGCTTTCATCTGAAATTTGAATGCATCTGCCCTTGATTGGGATGTTTTTCTACATATTTTGTTTTAGAAACTATCTATTCTCCTAAGGACTCTTTACTGATTCCTGCCCCCTACTTGAAATCCCACATTATTTATTTTGTACTTTTATGTACAAAATAAATTTTCTTCTTTAAAAATTTTTTATAGTAGTGTATATCCATAGCTTCTTAGCTCTGATATTTATCATCTCCTTAAAGGCAGGGACCATTTGTCAATCACGTTTTTTATTAAGTTACTTAGCAGAGCACACCTTCCCTACAACGTAGTAGGATCTTTGTCTAAATTGAATTAACTCACAGCACATTAACTATATATAAGAGCTTGTCCTAATTCAGTACAGTGGCCCCTTTCATGCTTTTATGATTATTACTCCTAGCTTTAGGGTTTAGACAACCGGAAGTAGCATCAATGATTTATATGTCACTGATATACATAGCACTGATTTATTTACACTTCAAGAATTGCCCTTCTAAGTGAAGGAAAGAAAAGTCTCATTTCTACAAGAGACAAGTGATAATATCTGAAACAAGGGCCACATCAGTGTCCAAATGGATGGAAAAGATGCATTAATTAGAATTAATAGCCTAATTTTGACCTCTTACAACAGACAGAAAAGATTCATCTAAGCTATTCTAGTTGACATATAATGGTCTGAACTTTCTGACAGAGGAGTTCATTTTGAGGAACTAATTGTGAGTTCTCTGAATCCTTCTGATCCCCTTGAGTGGGAAAAGCTGGGAAAGAAGATGTGATGAGCACTTAGTACTTGTGGTAGATCTGTGTCTCTGTTACCCAGGATGGAGGGATGTGGTTGTCTCAGCAACCGTCTGCATGAGTGAATTGAAATTGACCATTTGGGTAGCCCTGTTTCAGAGAGTGGGTGATGGAATTTTTGCCTCTCATATGTGAAACTCATCCTTACAGTCTCTCTCTACACCCATTTTTCTCTTTGCAGCACTGCCTGAGATTATTCATATTTCTGATTTTTTTCTTTATCCCCTTTTCTCATTCAATCCTTTGATTTTCTCTCAGTCACACCTGTTATTTGTCAGTTCTGCTTTCCAAGAGCCTTTACGTTTGTTTGGTGTGTGATGAATAATTTTTTTTTAATGTTTTGAGACAGAACATTTCTGGGGTAAAGGAGTGATAAATATCAAATCAAGTGGAGGCCAGAAATTTAATTTTCCCTATCAGGGCCAATCTGTGCTTCATTTTATCCTGACAAAAATTGATATTTTATCCCTGTGATAATGGAAGACTCTGATTGCAATGCCTTTTCATAATTTAAAAAAGAAAAACCTTTTTCTTCCCCCAGAGAAGCTTGAATCAAAGCAGAGCAGATTCCATGTACATTGTGAAGAAAGTCACCTTATATTCCTGCCCTTTGTGTCCCCCAGCCTGGCAGCAAGTATTTCCATAAAGTTGCTCAAGTTCTTGATGTAATGTGTGGCTTTCAGGTTTTCTCTCTGGTTCTTCTCAAGAAATTTATTTAGCCATGGCAGAGACAGAAGCCTCCCCCACTTTCTTTATCCAGCCCCACTTCATAAATTCAGGAGGATTTAAGAACTCTGAGATTGTCTGAGAACTGTCCTTTCCAGTTAACTCATTAGAAGATGATAGAGTGGGACAAAGCAGTACTTATTTAACAAACACTCATATGTCTGGATCAGACAGCATTCCAGGGGCTCTTTAAATATCAATTCATTTAATGGTCATAACAACCATATGATGTCGATCCAGTTTTTTACACATTTCACAGATGGATAAACTGAGGCACAGACAAGTGAGTTAACAGGACCACAGTTACTAGCATGTAGTGGAGCCAGGATTCAGATGTGGCTGGCTACCAGGATCCATGCCCTTAATCATTTTACTGTGCTGCCACCACATTAAATTGTTCAGTTTGCTTTGTGTCTTCCCTAGCATCATCCTCCTCTCACAGACACTTTTCCAGTTCTTCTTTGGGGAGTCCCTGGATTACTCCTTTAAAAAAGGTTGCACACTACATTCCTTCACGTTTTCTAAACTATGCCAGAAGCATTCAGGAAATGTCCAGATTCCCAAATCTTAGAATAGCTTCTTCCTGAGAGATGCAGTCTCAGTTCTGTCAGAAACTAACTATATGGTACTGGGGAAAACAGCTACTCTCTCACCCATCTGTAAAATAAGGTGAGGCTGGGCTACGCAATTGCTTCTGTTCTAACAGTAAAGTGTTAGGATCCTAAACTTGACCCATATTCTTCAGGGGCACCCAGGCTGTGCAGACTATGCTTAGAAATTGATCTCAGATTCGAAATCTATCTTCTAGGGGGCGGGAGTCAGATTAAAAACTTTGCCCCAAGGCTGCTCTGTAGAACCTATTAGTATTAGTACACTGCCCTGGTTTTGCAGCGTTTTAGGCTGTTCCTTATGTCCTTTCGACAGCCTCTGTTATGATGCATAGGTACAAATGATAACATATTCCATGAGGACAAAGAGATAAATGCTTTATGCAGTCAACAGAGACTAAATTAGCATGAGACATGGCAGTCTTTTGGGGGAAGCCACTAATAAGTTTTTTTTATTCTCTAATTTGGACAAAATACATGGTATGCAGGATGGTCTTAAAACATAAGTACCTTTTTAAAAAATTAATTAATTAATTTTTATTTTTGGCTGCGTTGGGTCTTCATTGCTGTGCATGGGCTTTCTCTAGTTGTGGCGAGTGGTGGCTACTCTTCATTGTGGTGCATGGGCTTCCCATTGGGGTGGCTTCTCTTGCCGTGGAACATGGGCTCTAGGCAAGCAGGCTTCAGTAGTTGTAGCTCACGGGCTCTAGAGCACAGGCTCAGTAGTTGTGGCATATAGGCTTAGTTGCTCCGCGGCATGTGTGATCTTCCTGGTCCAGGGCTCGAACCCGTATCCCCTGCATTGGCAGGCAGATTCTTTACCACTGCACCACTAGGGAAGTCCCCAAACATAAGCACGTTGAATGGATACTTCAAGTGCTTTTTGTGTGAGAACTATGTAGGTCTGAGGTTCATAGCATACAGCTTACGCTATGCCCCTGGTGGCATTTTCTGAGGAATCCCCACCCACATAACTTCGTATCTATAGGCTTTATAATCTGGAGTAGGACTTATGAAGAGAAAATATGTTCTTGAGACTCATGACTCCTCATTTCTGATTCCTATGCCACATTCTCATAGATCTAAGGGTCCTTATGCTAGAGATTTTAGATCAATGGGGACCATGGTTGGGCTTCATTCATCTGTGAGTGCCTGGAAATTATATATATAAATACTGGGGACTTGCACATGGTGGTGTACATATAGTAGTGTACAGGCTGAGTACCAAGTTGATCGTGAAGGCATGTACACATTATCCCTCTTGTAAAGAATTTTGGGTCTGTTGGTCTGGAATTCAGAGCAGAGGTCAAGGCTGGAGACATGATCTTGAGCATCATTAGCGTTCAAATGGTATTGAAAACACGGGGATGGGATAAGGTCATTTTGGCACTGACTAGTGTGGGCAGAGGAGAAAGCCTGAGAAATGACATATGGTGCGGGGGATTAGGAGGGCTGAAGTGGAGCAGCCAGAGAGGCAGGAGGAAAATGAGCGTGGTATCTGCAAACTGGAAAAGAGCGTGCCTTAAGGAGAGGTGAATTGTGCCAGATGATGCTGGCAGATAAAGAACAATGAGGCCTGAATAGATTCCACTGGAGTAAAAGCAATGGATGTCATTGGGGACCTTAAGAAAGGTCAGTTTTTAGGAAGTGGTGTAGCAGGATGCTAGATTGGAGTGAGCTGTCTGCAGGACTTCCCCCTGGAGTCGCTCGACCTGGAGTGCCTTTTCCTCCACTCTCTAGACTGGCTCACAGTAGCCCATCCTCTGTATGTACTTCATATGTTAAATATTTGCATATATTTCATATATATGTAACACCTGTATGTGTATAGATAATCTTCATTGCATTGCACATCTGATATGCATAAGATACACACACATATGTGTGTGCATATATATGTTGATTACATATATATGTGTGTGTATATCTATCTATATATATACTCCAACACTTATCACAGTGCATCATAATTATTTATATATTTAACTCCCACACATCATCCTTGCCAGGAATCTGAGAATTTGGGTCAAGGACTACTTTTTTTTTCCTTTGTGTCCCAGGTTCCAACACCGTGTGGAGTCATCTGGCTCTGCAGTGTGTAATCTTTCACCCAGTAATAGAAAAGCTTTTTGTGCAGGTGATGCCATTCCAGGCAGGGGATGCAGAAGGGAGGTGGTGTGGAAGGGAGGAGAGGTGAAGGCAGTGGATGCTGCCTCTTTCCACCCTTGCCTGGTTTCAGCCTATAAATCTGATTTAGCGTGACCTTGGTTGGGTGTGTGGGAGAAGCAGACAGGGTCTGAGTGTATGCAGAGTGGTAAGAGGATAGGGGCGCAGAGCCTCTTTGTTGGAGTACCACCTACCTACACACCTGGCAGTGACCCCTTCCACTAAGGGAAAGAGTCCCAAGCATCCTTCAGACAGTACTTATGCTGGGCCCGTGAGCCATGGCCGCTGAGCCTGCGCGTCCGGAGCCTGTGCTCCGCAACAGGAGAGGCCACAACAGTGAGAGGCCCGCGTAACGTGAAAAAAAAAAAAAAAAAAGAAATAAAAAAGAGTGGCACCCACTCGATTTGCCTGCTTCTTGGCCTCAAGTGAGGCATAAGCCAAGGACAAATGTAAATTTTCTTTGTTCTTTTATCCCTCCTTCCCTCCCACCCTCCTTCATTCTCTCCTTCCATTTCTCCCTCTGTATCTTCTCTTTCTTTGAGTGTCTGTCTTCTTTCTATCTCTTTCTCTCTCTCATTCATCTTCTATCCATTTCTCCCCATTTACATGTATGCACACACTTTATAAATGCAGCTATATGCATGAGGATTTCACTCAGCTTTGGAAGTATAGACCTTTGGCTCTTTCTCTCATGATTGTAATTTTCCTGGCTACCCCTGCACTGTCAGCTGGGACCACATCTGAGAACCTGTCTCCACAGGGGAGGCTGCTCTCTGCTCACCACACTCAGACTGGCAGGCTGGTTTCTAGATGCTGCAGAGGCTTCTTTGGAGAAATTACAAAGCCGAGGACTAGGGTCCACAGGGTTCTGAGCAGAGAGTAGCAAGGTAGTAATGGTGGGAGAGGGCCCTCCTGTCCCTAGGGCCCCCGCAGACCCAGGAATCCGGTTACCATTGGGTGGTGAGAGTGAGGCTGAGAGCCCAGAAGAGCAGATTTTGGTCAAAGTACTGGCGTGACTGACCTAAACCTTCTAACCCCTCCTTCTCTTCTTTCTTTTCTTCTTTTTTTCTTTTCTTTCCTTTTCTTGTCATGTCTTTTCTTCTTATTATTTATTTATTTATTCTGGTTAAAAGTCTCTGGCATGTCATTTAATAGTCCAAGTTTTGAAACAGGTCCCACATCCATTTCAAATAGCATGCAGCCTAAAGGATCATTACCTTTATAAATATACCCTATCAACCCTCATCTAATTAAGTCAGTGTGGTTTAGTCCACACATCCTGAGGAAAAGTTTGGTGATATTCTGCTTAAAATTCTCTGGGCTGAATTTCCACGTGCAATTTGCTTTGAGAGTGTGTGTCCCTTATAATGTGATTACTTACTTCCTCCAGGGAGGCCTTGGCACCCTTCCAGCATTTGGAAGCCCTGCTCCTGTGGACAGAGAAAATAACCTTGACATGCTGGGGCATGAAGAGTGACAGAACAGAAATGGCCCAGAGGGGGGATGGAGGTGGGGATGGTAATAAGCTTGCCCCCAAAGGCCAGGGCCAGTGGTTTGGCTGTATGGATTGGGGTGTCAGGAAGTCCTGTGTGTCAGAGATGAAATATAAGACACTTCACAGTGCTGAGAGGGGGCTTCAGGTAGACAGGTGGACAGTGACGCAAGGATTGCTGTAAGCAGAACAGGATTTTAGGCCAGAAGACCAGGCACAAAAATTTAAGACACAGGTGGGGATTCTCAGCATTACAAAGTCAGGAGCCTTCAGTCAAAAATGTTGGTAACAGGAAAATCCCTAGATGAGGCACAGCATGGCATGGAAAGACCAGAGGCTGCTAGGTTTCACAGTCAGGTCTGGGTTTAAATTCTTGTTGTGCTATTTATGAGAAGTCTGTCCATGAGCATAATTAACATCGGTCAGCCATTTATTTTACTTAAAGTGGCGCCAGTAAAACTCTTTTGCTTTGTTGTGGTGAGAATTAAGTGAAATGATGTGTGCAAAGTGCTTAGTACAGGGCTTGCTGCAGAGAAGCTCTGAATAAATGAACGTTACCTCCCTCCTGACATAGGCAAGGCCCTCTGGCATGAGCTGTTAGAATGGAACTTGACTCCCCATCAAAGGTTTGCAGGGGAATAAGAGTAGGGTCTCCTACTCAAGCTTGACTTGATTTCAGATTAGGACAGAGACTATAGTCCACGGTGGTTACTTGACTTGGTGAAGGTCCCAACAGTTCTTAGAAGCAAAGCCAGAAATATAACTCAGCATTTCTAAATTCTAACCCATAGGCATCTCCAGTTAAGCATGTAAACACTTACTGGTATCAACAGAAATTTGGGGTGAAATAAGATTTGCATCTTAGCGAGGAAACTTTTGTTGATTTATTACAAAGCCTATGAAGATAAGTGTAATTTTATGCTTCATGGATCCATTTTTATGAATGCCCTGGGGGTCTGCATATTTGACTTTAATGCTTGCATTTATCTAAATATCCTAAAAGTAATAGTAAGAACATATAAAGGAGACAGTGTGATCCAGGCAGCACCTTCGTCAGGGCGTGTGACTTGTTTATGCACTGCTGGTGAGGGATTGTTCTGATTTATCCACTTTTCCATCCTAGGCCCTCTGGCAATGACAATAATGATTGGAGTTAGAGAACAGTCTGATGTGGACTGGAGTGAGCTGGGCAGTCTTAAACCTATAAGCTGGGGTCACCAATCATAATCAGTTGCCTCTTGCATCTGTCTGGTCAAAAAAGAGACCCTCAGAGTCCTTGACTTTCTTCAATTCCTGCCTTGCTCGTATGGCAGTGTACCCTCAATCATGGGTATACCTCTCACGAGACTATTCCTTTGGAACTGGACTTGCACCTAATATGTAGCAGAGCTTAATTAAGAACATGGGCTCAGGAGTCAGTCTGCCTGAGTTGAAATCCAGCCTCTGTTACTTGCTTTCTGAATGACCTTGGGCCAGTCATTTAATTATCCTGATCTGTAGGATGGTGATTACAATAGCACCTTTATTCTGAGATACTTTTTGAGGAAAATGTGTGTTAAAATAAGCAAAGTGCATAGTCAATCATGGATAAATATTTAATACTCCTTAGTCTACTATTATTATCTGGTTCCAAAGCTACTTATTCTTGGTTTCCCTTCATGGAATCAGCCATACCCTCCTGCTACTCAGCCACTTGGGATTCAACCCTTGCTCTTGTCTTTTGTCCAAATCTGAGGCAACCTGTTCTACTCCTGGTGAGATCAAAGTTGGGCAGGTGTTTGCCTTGAAAGGTATGGAACTTTTAATGATGATTTATAGAATCATGTTGAGTTCCCTGAACTCTACCATTCCCAGCTCGTGTCATCCTTTTCACTAGTCTATCTGTAGAGCCCTGCACGGTGCCTGATGTAGGGAGAGTAGTACATGTGTGCTGACCACAGGAAGGAGAACATATGTGTCACTATCCAGTGAAGAAATGCAGTCTCTTGTGCAGCCCTGAGCTGGTCCTAAGACAGTGTACTCAGCATTCTGGCTTATTCTCTGTGTTACCCCCCTATTTTATAGCTTATAATGTGACAGGAAAGGGTAGAAGACTTAAGTATAGGGGTTATAAGTGAAGGGGAAGGGGAAGAACACCATAGTCAACAAGGAAGTGTGCTAGTTTGAGCCCTGGCCAATGGTAAGGTCAAGTGCATGTTGGGAACAGAAGGGTGGAGTCTTCTCTGTTCAGAGAAGGACTCATCACATTCTGAGTATGATTACATGAGGTGGCCACACTGCCTGGGACAAGGTGGTGGGTCCTGCATCAGGTTGGATCTGGGCAGGTTTTCATCTAAGATGACCAACGGCTACGTGAGCAGATGGAGAATAGAATTATGCTAGAGAGGTGCCATGGTTTTACCTGAGGATATGGTATGTGTTTTAAACTTAGATGCTGAGCTAGGAACTCAGTGGGGCAAAAGATAAGGAGAATGGATGTCAGAATGAGGGAGTGTTATAAACAGGATGGGAAGTGGGTCAGTGCTTGGTGAATGTCGTCACTCAGAGTTAGTGCAACTTCCAAGTCTTGAGGAATAGTCCCCACAAAGCTGTTCTCATGGGCCTCCCTGGTGGCGCAGTGGTTGAGAGTCCGCCTGCCGATGCAGGGGATACGGGTTCGTGCCCCGGTCTGGGAGGATCCCATATGCCGCGGAGCGGCTGGGCCCGTGAGCCATGGCCTCTGGGCCTGCGCGTCCGGAGCCTGTGCTCCGCAACGGGAGAGGCCACAACAGTGAGAGGCCCGCATACCGCAAAAAGAAAAAAAAAAAAAAAAAAAGCTGTTCTCACTTCTGACACCAACTGCAAGTTTGGGGTTTCTCCAAAACCACCTTCAGTTTTGATAATTTGCTGGAGGACTGAAAGAACTCACTGAAAGCTACTTCCTGTGATAGTTTATTACAGGGAAAGGATATAAGTTGGAACCAGCTGAAGGAAGAGACACATCAGGCAGAGTCCAGAATGGGCTCAAATGCAGAGACTCTGCTGGTCTTGGACCCATGGAGTCATGGACAGCAGTACCTTCCCCCCAGCCAAGATGTATGAAATACACAGGAAGGACTGCCCACCCGGGAAGCTCACCCAAGACTTAAGTGTCCTGAGTTTTTACCGGGGTTTGATAATGTACTGTACATTAGGCTGACCTGTAATCTCAGTTCCTCTGAAAGTAGGAAGTGATTCAATGTGGCCCAAAGCCCCCATCATAAATCATATTGTTAGACTGTCCAAAAGGCAAAATCCCAGGGCAAACAAAGACACTCTTATCAGGAAGTACATTCCAGGAGCCTAGGGATGACCTCCATGTAGCCAAGGGAAAAAGACCAGACTCTCTTCAGGTGAAGTTAATTTTTCATTTCATAGTTATTAAGTCTTGAGTTGCCCTATTCTGAACTTACCTTGTGGATGGTGACAAAAGGACAGGAGTAGGTTATAGATGATAGAAGAACTAGGCCACAGGTAACTTGTAATCATCTCAGTATGGGAAAGCCAGATAGGGTGGGCCTGGTCCTTAGAGTAAGAATTATAATTATTATGTTATAAGAATTATACTGGCTGGGTTTTTCTGGTTGAGCCTAATGGGGCCAGACCCACCAGGTGTCCAGCCTTAGCCTTTGCTTTGCAGTCTGAGAAACTCCACTCTATCCATTCATCTAGTTGGATGGGATTTTATGGACCAAAGTCCCAAGAAATGGATTTTTAAAAACCACTATCAAATTTACTAATTTATAATTAAATATACACACTCATGTATTTGTGCATACTTCTAAGCACCAGAAGAGGTCATCACCCTGAGGGGGTCACAGTGCTGGTGAATCATCCACTCAGGACACCAAAATATACCCTAGAAGGCAGCTTGGTCAGCACAGAATTGGAACAAACAGAGCTGGGCTTTAAAGATATGGCAGTTCTCACAGCCTGATGGACTGGCCTTTTCTCTCCAGCAGCATTTTCAGTATAAATCACTGCACCAGACTACTAAAATGTGAGCAAAATTTCTCGTGGTCAGTGCTGACAAGTCCTGAATTTCCAAGTCTCCATTTTCATTATTTCTTATCGGGTCCCAAAGGCTTCTCTCATTACATTATTTTATATTACAATTTACAAGCTTATTTTATACAGGTGACATTTCAGAGTAACTGGTTCCTGGAATGTTAATCTCACTGATGAGCCAGCTCTAAATCACCACGTGCAGTGTACTCATGCTGCATTTCCTCTAGCAGGAGGCTGCCAGGCTTGCTAGTTCCAAGGAGCTACTTTCCCACCCTCTCCAGATTTCAGGACTTGGTGATTTGGGGTCCAACTTTGAGCCCTCCATCCTCATCCTCCTTAGATACCCTGGCAGGTGAATGCTTTGTGTAATTGCCTGGGGGAGGAACTCACACTCAAAACCCCTCTCTTCCTTCCTATGGTAGAAAAGAGGCCATGAAAAAAATAATAATGGTAGGAAAAAAAAAAAAGATGGTTATTTGTGGGTGAGAATTTCAAATTCTCATGTAATATCTAGGCTTTATATACCTAGGCTTCACGCTTCACTTTTCCTACAGACAGACTTTTCATTTAAACGGGGTTCACACCACAGTGTGTACATATGTATGGATAAATAAATACTTAATGCTGTACATAATACAGCAAAGAAACAGTAGGGCAAATTTCAGAGTTTAAAATACAGTATTGTCATATTTTTAGAGCCGGAGTCACCTTAATGTGCTGTCTGCCTCACTCAGGCAAACTTTAAAATAATATCATATTTCATAAAACCCTATTAAACTGTCACATAAATTCCCCTTATTTCCTTTTCCCGTCAGTGCTGATTACCACAGAAGATATTTCTGTGTCAGTGGAAATTCTCTCTTTTCCCATCAGCCTCCTCCTCTTGCCTTGTTCTTTTGGGGGTCTGTCTCCAGGGAGCAGTCTCCTAGGGACCACTTTGCTTCTCCAGAACTGAGGGAAATGCAACCTGGTGACCCAGTGCCGGGTTTCTCATAAGCTGTAAGCAGTTTGAACTTCCAGCTGGGCTGTGTTGAGAGAAATGGCTGACTTCACAGGGGCTTACAATAGTTATCATTTATCGAGGGCTTACTAGGGGTCTGGCTCAGGCTAAGCTGTTTATGTCACCTCCTCTAATTCTCACAAAAACATAATGAGGTGGGATTATTATTATTCTCCCCTTTTGACCACTAAAGAAATTGAGGCTGGCTGTAAATAACTTATACAAGGTCAAGTTAGAGGTGAAGTGGCAGGATTAGAATTTAGGGTGACCAGTTGTCCTTGTTTGCCCGATTCTGAGGGATTCATTGGACTTTCAGTGCTAAAACTGGAACAGTCCTGGGCAAATCACTATGGTTGATCACCCTAGTTCAGATCCTAGTTCATCTGACTGGCTGAAAGCCCTTCATCTTAACCATTATGGTCACTACTCCACCTGCATGGAGAAGAATATAATATAATAATATCACATGAATTAATACAATGTTACTCACACTTCTCTATTCCCATCTTTCCATATTGTGTTTTAGACAAAAGTTTTAAAAGTCAAATCTGGATGGTTCTCATTCAAACTAGATGTGGCCACTCCAACACTTTATTCATTCATTTGATTTACTATAGCCTGAATAATACTATAATGCTCCTTAATTAATAATTATACAATTTAATTAATTACATTTACTGAGCAATTAATGTGTGCCTTTTACTTTGCAAAAATGCTTTACTTGCATTATCATATTTAATTTGGACAACAATCCTATGAGATAGGTACTATTTATTTTCAGTTTTATTGAGGTATAATTGACATAGAACATTGTGTGGGTTTAAGGTGTGCAACATTATGATCTGATACATGTTGCACAATGATAACCACAATAGATAGTTAACACATCCATCATACAGTACTATTTTTTTCCCCAGTTTTGCAAGTAAGGCCTCAGAGAACTGAAGTGATTGACCACAAAGAGCATGCAGAGCTGCCACGCTAACCCATTTCTGAGGCCAGAGAGCTGGCTGACTCAGGACATAGGGGAGCACGGTTTATCTGCCCTACTCCATACAGCCTTAGGGCTGTCTTCAAGTGCTTTGCAGCAGTCCAATCTTAACCCATGTAGCTGTGTCTCACTTCAAAAAATAACTGCAGGGGGCTTCCCTGGTGGCACAGTGGTTGAGAGTCCGCCTGCTGATGCAGGGGACACGGGTTCGTGCCCCGGTCCCGGAAGATCCCACATGCCCCAGAGTGGCTGGGCCCGTGAGCTGTGGCCGCTGAGCCTGCGCGTCCGGAGCCTGTGCTCTGCAACGGGAGAGGCCACAACAGTGAGAGGCCCGCGTACAGCAAAAAAAAAAAAAAAAAAGAAAGAAAGAAAGAAAAAATAACTGCAGGAATTCTAACTTTTCAAAAAGATTCATAGCAGTGGACTTCAAAATTGAGAGCTCTCCAAGTAAATTTAAATGATGACTTGATTTTTAAAATATCCATTTACATGCAATCTGTAGGGCCCACCTCTGACACAATTCCTTGGCATGGCCTAAGGGATTGTTTGAAAGCAGAACACTAGTGGGATGTCATTTGGCTTATGTTAAATGGCTTTCTGGGGGAACTTTAACTCTATACACTGCTCAGGAATAACTGATGCCCAAAGACTCTCACATGATAGAAGCTTTATACTATGGGCACTTGGTCGCCTCCCTCCCTCCTGTCCATCTGTCTATGTCTTTCTCTCTGTTTCTTTGAGTGTCTGTCTTTCTTTCTGTCTCTAAACCCCGAAAGAGGAAAAGAAGTATTTCATTAACTTCCTCTTAATTTACAAGGCCATCCATGTGAATGCATGGTTTAGAAATCTATTTTATAAGCCTCACCTTTCAAACTGTGTCCTTTTAAGGCTACACGTCCTCATCTAGTTCTGCTTCGAAGGCATGTCTCAAAGGATACCCAGTAGAACTTTAAAAATTCTTGCTTTTAGTCCTTATGTGACTTTCAGACAGGATGATATTCCTCTCACTAGGCTTTGTTCTTCTAACCCATGTTTTTTTAAAGTATGTGTATGTGTGTGTGTGCGCGCGCATGTGCACGCACACACACACACACACACCCCAGTCACTATGCTGATTCCTAGTTTCTGGGGAAACAAAATTGAATGAAATATACATACTCAGGGCCATTTTAAGATCTTTTAAGCCGAGGCACTTAAAGAGTTTGAGGCCCATCATCATATATCGTATTAAACATAATAAAATGCCCTCATATCCCACATTATCTTTTTTTAACTGAATTTGAAATAATTTCATGTTTGTTTTTACAATTATTTGGCTATGGGTGATACTTAATTTATGGTTGTCTGTTACTCCTTAGCCATCATTGTCAGCAATCGAGAATTCCTGCCAAGTGAGGAAATCTTACCTACCAATTACTTTCAAAGATAATAAAGTTTTTATGAATACTAAATTTACCCATTAATGAAGTTGACATGATATTCTATTTTGGGGGCAATTAAACATTTATTTCCATAAATTATTTCTTTTCATATTTTGGAGCCAGTATATATCTTTTTTTTCAGGTCTCAAATACTTTTCTGAGTTTTACAAAGCCTGTTGGCTCCAGGCACCGTGGTGAGGGGCCCATGGGGTAAAGGATTGTGCACGTCCTCCCTGCCTTGAAGTGTGTTCCAGCTCGAGACAGAGAAGAAAAGCAAGAAGTGCAAGGCAGGGTGGACTCAAAGCTTTGATACCATGGTAGAAATATGAGCCAGATGGCAGAGGAGCACAGGCTCCGGAGTATTTAATTCAGACTCAGAAGGAGGTAAGAAGGAAGGTTACCCTGAAATGAGTGAAACTTGAGCTGAACTTGAAGTTCAGTGGAGCCGGTCAAGCAGAGAGGGCGTGAGAGGGCATTCCATCAGAAGAAAGAGCCAAAGTCGTGGAGCAGAACAGAGCCTGTTGAACCAGGAGGCTACTCTGTGTGGGTACCTGTGGAGTGCCAGTGCAGGTGTGGCATGGGGGGAGCATCCCTCCCTTGGGAAGGCCCATTATGAAGGGCCTTGTGCCCCAAAAAGAAGTCTTTTTTTTTTTTTTTTTAGTTTGGCAGTTTGTTTATTTATGTATTTGTATTTATTTGTTTGTTTATTTTTATTACAGTATAGTTGATTTACAATGCTGTGTTAGTTTCAGGTGTACAGCAAAGTGATTCGGTTATACATATAGATACATATATGTATATAACTATATTTTCTTTTTGCTGATCCTTTTCCATTATAACTTATGACAAGATATTGACTGTAGTTCCCTGTGCTGTACTGTAAATCCTTGTTGTTTAAGAAGTCTTAATTTTATCCTAAGGGCAGTGGGGAGGGGGCACTGAATATTTTGTATGAACAGCGATGGGGAGGTCGTAAAATACCCAAAAAGGTATTTTGGAGGCAGAAAAGACAGGACTTGGTAACTCTCTGCAGGTGGGGTAACTCGCTGTGATGTGGGTGTCCGGTGAGACCTCCCTCGTTCCAGTTGAGTTGCCTGGAGGGACCGGGATGCCCTGCACCTTCACCATCTCAGGCCACACAGGGCAGGGCGGGGCTGGGGCAGCTGAGCTCGAAGGCCCGAGTGCGTGGGGACTTGTCCGTGGGCGGTTGTCTCAGGCACCTGCTGCCCATGCCACAAACACTGGCAGGAGGGTGTCAGGAAGGCAGAAGGAAACATGAGAAAGATGGGCCACAAATAAGTCTTTGATCCTGATAGCAGCCTGGTTTGGAAGCAGCGAAAGATTTTGTATGCTGATCTCAGTTTCTCATGTTCAGGCCTAAATGTGTCACTAATACTCTGAGAGGCTCACCGACCAGACCCACTCCACCCCACGCTGTTGATTCCACACATCCTGGGAGCTCTTGGCCTGCCAGGGGCTCTTTCTTATTGCTCAGTCGTCTGTGAATGTACCTAATTCAAAAGGTGAATACATTTAAATGGCTTAAACATAAAAGCCAGGTTGCCAGGCAACTGGGAATCCGAAATACCCTTGTCAGGTTATGTAAGTGAGGAACTGGCAGGTCACCACTGTAGTTGTTTTGATGGGAACAGCAGCAATAATAATCCTCTTTCTTTCTTTTTCTCGTATTTCTTCTCGCGCTCCCTCCTTTCATCTCTTACCGTAAATCAGCAGCTGAGCCTTAGTTTTGAGGTATAATAGCTCTATTCCGACCAAAGTATGCCTGGGAACAGCTCTGGGTTCTGTTTGTGGAGTAACTAAGCAGCAAGGTTACTTTCCTATTGCCGACTTCCCCTGGTTCCTCAAACACCCCCAGGTTCTTGAAACAACCTGTACCACACCAACCATCGCGAGAGTAAAAATTTCCACATCTCAAAGCAAGTAACGCAGCCACTGAAATTTCCTGGCACGATTTCCGTGTTAAACTCCTCTGCCCCAGTGTCAGGTGGTGACATATGTTTTGGGCTTAAGACTCTTAAATTTTCTCCTCCTACCTTAATGCTCCTTATGACTCAGGCCTGTAATTTATTCATCGTGTGGTTTTCACTTGGTTGTTTCACTTGGTGTCTTAAATAGCTGGAACTAGCAAGGGTTTGGGGACAGTCTAAGATTCCTGAAAGGTACTGCAGGAAAGAGAGCAGGCTTTCAGTTTGTACTTTATAATTTAAAAAGAGAATCATCCTATTTGCCTATTTTAAAATGTCCATTGCACAGGAGATCACATTTCCTTCCCACCCCTCACTCTTACCATTTCCCTTCCCTTCGTCATGGATACCTAATAATATCCTGCAATAAGATTACCCAGCAGCCCATGGTAACACAGGCGTACTTTGCTTATGGAGGAAACCTTGGCTTTGGAACTGAGAGCCTGTGCCCTCGGGGACTTTGGATTCTTTTCTCGTTCAGATATGGTCAGGCAAATAATGTGGGTAAGAGCAAAGCGAGAGACCCATTGTATGTGATCTGGGAGCAGAATTATTCACTAGGATATTTCAGCGTTTTCTGAGCAAAGCCAAAAGCTCTTTATAATCTCTTACTTCAAGATTCATATCTGTATCTTTCACTGCCTTATAATATGCCTCAACTTGGTGAAATGTAATCTAGCGTAATAAGGTGAGCTGTGTTGGATGAGTCTTCATGGAGCCTGAAAAGGTCTCCTTCCAACTCACTTCGGTTATTTTACGTTTCTCGAGGTTACTGTGATGCACGGCTATGCCGCAATTGTACTCAGGCCAGGAGCTCTGGCAGGAGGTGGTTGGAGCCTTAGTTTTGTAATGAAACACACAGAAACAGCTGGTAGCGATTTAGCCCCACCCTCATGGTCTGTAGGTGACGGAGCCCTCCTGGGGACTTCTGGAGCTTGAGGGAATTATAGTGCTTTCCTCGGCCAGAATTAATTCTAATAGGGAGGCCAGGGGTAAAGGAGCCAGTGCCCTGGGGTACCAGTGAGCCAGCAGATCCCAGGCAGAATTGCGAGCATCCCTAACCAAGATCAGCTGATGGGTTCATGGCGGTGGGGGGGTGGGGGGGCTGCAGCAGCATCTGTCTGCAATTTTCCTGATGCGATTACACGCTTCTCCCAAGTGACTGTCGTTTCTGTGTGTAGTAAATTTCTCAAACCCAATCCAAATACTCTATTATGATACTGTATATATTATGTATCATTATAGCACAGAAGTATTATTTTTATTTTCAGCATATTAAACAAAATCTCCAGAAAAGTCTGTACAGTTTGATGCAGATGAGGAAATGCAGATGCATTTGCTCTTATTTATGCAGAGTCTAAAATTGTTGTCTCAGCCTCGACTACACCACTTCCTCATAGTTATCTGAAAATCAGGAATAGATTTCCTGATTTTCTTTTCATTTATACCTATTATCCAAACCCACTTTCTTATAGTCAGAGATAGATAGGAACAAAATAAGAAGGTGAGATTGCCCTTTGCAAAGAAATATGAGTTTGTAATATTTCAAAATTGGATTGTTTCATGAGAAAGAAGGCAATGAAACAGAATGTTTTGTTTGGAGGGGGCTATTATTTTATTCATTTTCTTAATGCCTTGACTATATTACATTGGAGTGTAGTAAACTTTTATCATTGAGTATGGTGAAGGGTTTCAGTTAGAGACTTGAAAGAGGGTCTAGGGCTGTATTGTTCAAGTTAGTAGTCACGAGTCACATGAGGCTATTGAGCAGTTAAAGCAGTCCGAATTGAGGTGTGCTGAAAGTGTAAAATACACACCAGACTTCTGATGACTAAGTACAAAAAAATGTAAAATATCATATTAATCGTTTTTTGTATTGATTACATATTGGAATGGTAATGTTTTGAATCTTTGGGGTTAAATACAATTTATTTTTAAAATTAATTTTTAAAATTTTAAAAAATGTAGCTACTAGAAAAATCTAAAATTTTGCATAATATTTCTGTGGCTTGCATTATATTTCCGTGGGACAGGGAGAGCTTTGCTGCTCAAAGTGTGATCTTTGGACTAGAAATCTTGGCATCACTTGGGAGCTTGGTAGAGATGCAGGACCTCAGGCCCAGACCCCAGAGTCACTGAAACAGAATCTGCATTTTAACAAGTTCTCCGGAGGATTCACATGTAAAACACAGTTTGAGAAACACTGCTTTAGTTGAGGGAATTTCCTAAAAGGCCAAAATTCTTTCACTCCCAATAAATAATCTATTTCCCATGGGGAAACTGGGAGTTCTTTTAGGACAGGGACTCTGCCTAAAACTGCTTTTTTACCCTCAGTGTTTGATACGTCCTTGGCACATAGAAGATACTCAATAAATGTTGAATAAATGAATGGGCACATAATCTTCTCTACCACTTTATGGATGTAAACTTTCATAATGGTCACGTAAAGTGGAAAAGCCTGGTGAGTGACCACTGTTGAGGGCAAATAGTTTAAAGTGGTCGGTCTTCTATGGCATCATTTTGGTATCAGAAACACAGAACAATGTGCTATTGTCACACGTGATGAACTTAATTGGCCTCCCTTCTGGACTTTGAAAACCTTATCCTGATGGTGGTACAGAAAATTATCTTAAATGGAGCAAAAGTGCAAATTAGATCATGGTACTGCCCTGCTCAAACCTCCGTGATTTTTCATTACAACCCAATCTTTCTCTGTAAGACTCATAGAATCTGGCTCTTGTCCATTCTGTCCACTTCACACACTCTATTCCAGCTCTATTTAACTTTATTTCTTGAACTGGCTAAATTTCCTCAATGCAAGGAGGTCTCTGCTTAGATGCCAACTCCTCAGAGAGACTTCTCTTCATCATCTTTTCTAAAATGATGACCTCCACCCCTCCTCTGAATTCTCTGCTGCATCTCTGCTTTATTTTTCTTCACAGTACTTACATGATGATACTGTTTGCCTTCCCCACTACAAGGTAAGCTCCTGATGGCAGGGACTTTGACTCTTTCCCTGTTACAGCTCCAATTTGTAACACAGTGCCTGGTGCGTCTTAAGCACTCAATAAATACTTGTTGAATGAATGAACAAATGAATGAGTGGATTCTGAAAAAATTAGTGAATTTGTATGTTGTGACACAGCTGGGCATGGAGAGGTTAATTAGAGGTTAATTACAGTTAATTACACGCATCTACTCAGCAAATATTTTCTGAAAACCCCCAATGTACACCGCTTTAGGAACAGAGAATTAAGGTATAGGAAGCAGGCTGGATAGTGGAAGAAAGCGACCAAACGATAAAATGGATGATAAGTTTACTTGGGGAGTTGTGTACAGATGTATGGCTAATGTGCATCTGGATAATACTAGAAATCCACATATGTCGTAAGACCTAGGAGACGGAGACTACTCCCTCTTCCTAGGTTGGTGGGGGTGGGGGGGATCAAGAAAAGCTTCAGGGTGAAGGGCAATAAGAATTTTCCAGGCACGGAAGTGGGGAAAGACTTCTAAACAGAGGGAAGAGTGTGGGCAGCACCACAGCCAAGGAAGGGAAAGGACATGTATTTTGGGAACAGTAAAAAGCAGAGCGAATACTATTTGGTTCAGGAGGAACAGGGATTGAGACCAGACAGTCTGGCTGAGGCCAGCTGGTGAGGACTTTCAACTCTATAAGAAATATAGATTCTACTATATTTATTATGTGGAAGGTGATGCAGTCAGAGCTGTTTTTTTTTTTTTTTTCTGTTTGTTTTGGATCTCTTGGGATGCTGTGTGGCTGGAACAGATGGTGAGGAAGAGGTTGTATGCATGCAGTGAAGAAGCAGGAGGGATGTATGATGGAGAGAGGAGGAATTAGAGAGGGTAGGGCCTTTCTGGTCCTGGGCATTTCCCTCCCTGTTATGTGTATTGCTTACAATTCGTGAAGAAGTTTTAAAGAGTTAAGAAAATGATCATGGGCTGCCAATACATGATCATGATCCTCCAGTCAATTTCTATAGCTCATCAGCTGTGTAGGGTATAAGGTCAGCCTTTGCTCCACAGCTACCTCCCTGCTGCCCCCGCGAATCCTCAGAGAGGCAAGTGGGGGCCGTGAGCATCCTCTCTCTTCCCTCTGTCAGTGCAGGAGCCCCTATATATCTGGTGAAAATTAAGTAATCTCTTTACAGAGAGAAGTCAGAGCTTCTCAGGCTGTATGCCATTCTGGGGTATGGAGGTCATTTCTCAAGCTTTGAGAGGAAGGTAGATTACAAAGTTCTGGGAGGGACAAGATCTGAGGCCACTTCTTGCCTCTTCCAATGGGAGTGAAGATGATCAATTTGGGGTGAACTGAGGTTTTTAACCTCACCATTTGGAGCAACCCCAAATGAGACTAGTTCGGAAACTGCAATCTGGTCAATTTCTTATTCTCATGGCATATGGGCCAGAAAGCTCATAGCTTAAGAGTTTGTAAAAGAGGGCATGTGAACAGAAGACCCTGCTCATCTGGAAAGGAATTGTGCCCCAGCTGTCAGGAGAAGCAAGAGAGATCCAGGCTACACTTGATTGTTCAGAAGCTGATTATGTACCTGCACTGCTTTCTTCTGCCGCCACCTGACTTTTGACTTCTCTACTTATTAGCACTTGCACCTGAATATTGGAAAAAGAGAAAAAAAGAGATGAAGCCCCATGTAATTTTGCTTCTTCTTAGATGCTCTATTAAAAGAATACAGAAGAATATAATAGAATCAAAGGGGATTGAAACCACTGGCTAAAAAGTTTTATTTTTATCTACTGTATTTCACATTGCCATTGATAATCATTGAATTTAGTCCTGCAAAGACCTGAGAGAGCCTGATTTTCTAGGTCAGGAACTGAGGTTTCAAAAGAGTTTAATTTCCCCCAATACATTCAGTTAATATGAAGCAGAACCGGGCCTCAAACCCTGCTTCCCTGATTCAGAATTTACATGGTGCTTGTTTTACCCTCAATATATCATCATGGTTTATCTCAAGAGGATTAATTTTAGCCGACCTCTTAAGTATACATACAAAATAGTACATGGTCAAATGAAAAGAACATTGGATTTTGTTTCAGAACACCTAAATTTTCCTCTTGCTTTCTCTCCTTTCTAGCTTTATGAGTGAGAAGAGAATAATACTTGTCTTACCTACTTTACCATTTACTTTGAGAACTAAAAGGATAATGTAGGTGAAAGTGCCTTCTCAGCTGCAAGTTTCTATAGAAATGTCATGAATGTGTTTACATGTAATCCCACACATTTTAACAGAGCTGGCACAAATTATTGGTTAATCTGTCAGAGAGCCACCAGCTGAGATAACATTGAATTGCAGTAAAGGACTCTTATTTCACATCAGTGAGGAAATTCTAAGAAATTAAAAAGGTATGCGGAATAAGTGATATAGACTTTGGAGAGAAAGAAATGTTTCATTCTTTGCAGATGTTAGGATTGTCTGCCTGGAAACTTCAATATAATCAACAGAAATTTTTAAAAGACGAGTGTAAGAAAGTTCAAGAACTTGGAAATTCCATTGAAGACATTCTCCCTTCTTTTGGAAACCGCATAAAAAAAACATGTATGATAGAAAACAAAACACATATTCCTATTTCTGGAAAATGAGGAGACAGACTTCTAAGTACTTGTAAGGGGTGTTGAAAGCAGCCAAGTTCTAACAGGATCTTGGTGGAAGGAACATGGAAAGAAATGGAAAACGGAGTTCAGCACCAGGGGTGAGATATGATCCAATACTCAGCAAAAGTAACTTTTTTTTTTTTTTTTTTTTTTTTTTGCGGTATGCGGGCCTCTCATTGCTGTGGCCTCTCCCGTTGCAGAGCACAGGCTCCGGACGCGCAGGCCCAGCGGCCATGGCTCACGGGCCCAGCCGCTCCACGGCACGTGGGATCCTCCCGGACCGGGGCACGAACCCATGTCCCCTGCATCAGCAGGCGGACCCTCAACCACTGCGCCACCAGGGAAGCCCCAGCAAAAGTAACTTTTAAACCTGAAGTTGGGATGAATTCATTTTTAGACAAATGAAGAAAATACAAAAAGGGAGAGTATTCACTGCTAGCAGACCCATGGTAGAAGAAATAATGATGGGTGATTTTTCAGGCAGAAGGGAAATGAAACCTGATGGATGCTTGTAGATGGAGTAAGGAATGAAGAAGAATTAAAAGGGTAAATATATAATTTAATTTAAATTAACATCAACTTTATAACACAATAAATGTGTTTTGTGAGTTTTAAGATTTATGGTATGATAGATCAAAATGTAGTAGATTATATTTACTATGATAAGTTAAATGTACATACTTTAATCTTGAAAGTAACTAATTAAAGAAGAATAAAAGGATGTGTAACTACTAAACTAATAGAGCAGAAAAAAGGAACAATAGTAAAAAAAACCTACCCAATCATTCTAAATGAAGACAAGACAGGAAAGAAAATAGATTATACAAAAGTTAAAATGAATGGAGAACAAAAAATAAAATGATAGCGTTAAACACACATATGTCATTAGTTGCATCAAATGTAAGTTGACTAAATACTCCATTTAAAAGAGATAGAGAATCAGAACCAAGATGGCAGAGTAAAAGGACATGATCTCACTCTTGTGAGAACACCAGAATCACAACTAGCTGCTGGACAGTCATCGACAGAAAGACACTGGAACTCACCAAAAAAGATACCCCACATCCAGAGACAAAGGAGAAGCCACAATGAGAAGGTAGGAGGGGTGCAACCACAGTACAGTCAAATCCCATAACTGCTGGCTGGGTGGGTGACTCACAGACTGGAGAACACTTATACCACAGAAGTCCACCCACTGGAGTCAAGGTTCTGAGCCCCACATCAGGGTTCCCAACCTGGGGGTCCAGCAATGGGAGGAGGAATTCCTAGAGAACCAGACTTTGAAGGCTAGTGGGATTTGATTGCAGGACTTGGACAGGACTGGGAGAAACACAGACGTCACGCTTGGAGGGCACACACAAAGAAGTGTGCCCATCGGGACCTAGGGGAAGAAGCAGTGAACCCATGGGAGACTGAACCAGACCTACCTGCTAGTGTTGGAGGGTCTCCTGCAGAGGCGGGAGGTGGCTGTGGCTCACCGTGGGGACAAGGACACTGGCAGCAGAAGTTCTGGGAAGTACTCCTTGGCGTGAGCCCTCCCAGACTCTGCCATTAGCCCCACCAAAGAGCCCAAGTACGCTCCAGTGTTGGGTTGCTTCAGGCCAAAGAACCAACAGGGAGAAGGGTACCCAGCCCTACCCATCAGCAGTCAAACGGATCAAAGTTTTACTGAGCTCTGCCCACCAGAGCAACAGTCAGCTCTACCCACCACCAGTCCCTCCCATCAGGGAATTTGCACAAGCCTCATAGATAGCCTCATCCACCACAGGTCACAGAGCAGAAACAAGAAGAACTACAATCATGCAGCCTGTGGAGCAAAAACCACATTCACAGAAAGATAGACAAGATGAAAAGGCAGAGGCCTATGTACCAGATGGAGGAACAAGATAAAACCCCAGAAAAACAACTAAATGAAGTGGACATAGGCAATCTTCCAGAAAAAGAATTCAGAATAATGATAGTGAAGATGATCCAGGACCTCGGAAAAAGAATGGAGGCAAAGATCGAGAAGATGCAAGAAATGTTTAACAAAGACTGAGAAGAATTAAGGAACCAACAAACAGAGATGAAAAATACAATAACTGAAATGAAAACTACACTAGAAGGAATCAATAGCAGAATAACTGAGGCAGAAGAACAGATAAGTGACCTGGAAGACAGAATGGTGGAATTCACTGCTGTGAAACAGAATAAAGAAAAAAGAATAAAAAGAAATGAGCAGCCTAAGAGAACTCTGGGACAACATTAAATGAAATGACATTCGTATTATAGGGGTCCCAGAAGGAGAAGAGAGAGAGAAAGGACCTGAGAAAATATTTGAAGAGATTTTAATCGAAAACTTCCCTAACATGGGAAAGGAAATAGCCAACCAAGTCCAGGAAGTGCAGAGAGTCCCAGGCAGGATAAAAGAAAGGAGAAAGACGCTGAGACAAATAATAATCAAACTGGCAAAAATTAAAGACAAAGAAAAATTATTGAAAGCAGCAAGGGAAAAACGACAAATAACATACAAGGGAACTCCCATAAGATTAACAGCTGATTTCTTAGCAGAAACTCTGCAAGCCAGAAGGGAGTGGCATGATACACTTAAAGTGATGAAAGGGAAGAAACTACAACCAAGATTACCCTACCTGGCAAGGATCTCATTCAGATTCGATGGCGAAATCAAAAGCTTTACAGACAAGCAAAAGTTAAGAGAATTCAGCACCACCAAACCAGCTCTACAACAAATGCTAAAGGAACTTCTCTAGGTGGGAAACAGAAGAGAAGAAACGGACCTACAAAAGCAAACCCAAAACAATTAAGAAAATGGTCATAGGAGCATACATATCGATAATTACCTTAAACGTGAATGGAATAAATGCTCCAAACAAAAGACACAGGCTCACTGAATGGATACAAAAACAAGACCCATGTATATGCTGTCTACAAGAGACCCACTTCAGACCTAGGGACACATACAGACTGAAAGTAAGGGTAGGGAAAAAGATATTCCATGCAAATGGAAATCAAAAGAAGCTGGAGTAACAATACTCATATCACATAAAATAGACTTTAAAATAAAGAATGTTACAAGAGACAAGGAAGGGCACTACATAATGATCAAGGGATCAATTCAAGAAGAAGATATAACAATTATAAAAATATATGCAACCAACATAGGAGCACCTCAGTACATAAGGCAACTGCTAACAGCTCTAAAACAGGAAGTCAACAGTAACACAATACTAGTGGGGGACTTTAACACCTCACTTACACCAATGGACAGATCATCCAAAATGAAAATAAGGAAACAGAAGCTTTAAATGACACAATAGACAAGATAGATTTAATTGATATTTATAGGACATTCCATCCAAAAACAGCAGATTACACTCTGAAATGTGCACAGAACATTCTCCAGGATAGATCACATCTTGAGTCACAAGTCAAGCCTCAGTAAATCTAAGAAAATTGAAATCATATAAAGCATCTTTTCTGACCACAACTCTATGAGATTAGAAATGAATTACAGGGGAAAAAACATAAAAAACACAAATACATGGAGGCTAAACAATATGTTACTAAATGACCAAGAGATCACTGAAGAAATCAAAGAGGAAATCAAAAAATACTTAGAGACAAATGACAATGAAAAAATGATGATCCAAATCCTATAGGATGCAGCAAAAGAAGTTATAAGAGGGACGTTTATTGCTATACAAGCCTACATCAAGAAACAAGAAAAATCTCAAATAAACAATCTGACCTTACACCTAAAGGAACTAGAGAAAGAAGAACAAACAAAACCCAAAGTTACAGAAGGAAAGAAATCATAAAGATCAGAGCAGAAATAAATGAAATAGAAACAAAAGAGTAGCAAAGATCAATAAGACTAAAAGCTGATTCTTTGAGAAGATAAACAAAATTGTTGACCATTAGCCAGACTCCTCAAGAAAAAGAGGGAGAGGACTCAAATCAGTAAAATTAGAAATGAAGAAGGATAAGTTACAACAGACACCGCAGAAATACAAAGCATCCTAAGAGACTACTACAAGCAACTGTATGCCAATAAAATGGACATCCTGGAAGAAATGGACAAATTCTTAGAAAGATATAACGTTCCAAGACAACCAGGAAGAAATAGAAAATATGAACAAACCAATCACAAGTCATGAAATTGAAACTGTGATTAAAAATCTTCCAACAAACACAAGTCCAGGACCAGATGCCTTCACAGGTTAATTCTATCAAACATTTAGAGAAGAGCTAACACCAATCCTTCTGAAACTCTTCCAAAAATTTGTAGAGGAACGAACAGTCTCAAACTCATTCTGTGAGCCCACCATCACCCTGATACCAAAACCAGACAAAGATACTACAAAAAAAGGAAAATTAGAGACCAATATCACTGATGAATATAGATGCAAAAATCCTCAACAAAATACTAGCAAACAGAATCCAACAACACATTAAAAGGATCATACACCATGATCACGTGGAATTTATCCCAGAGATGCAAGGATTCTTCAATATATGCAAATCAATCAATGTGATACACCTTATTAACAAATTGAAGAATAAAAACCATATGATCATCTCAATAGATGCAGAAAAAGCTTTTGACAAAATTCAACACCCATTTATGATAAAAACTCTCCAGAAAATGGGCACCAAGGGAACCTACCTCAACACAATAAAGGCCATATACGACAAACCCACAGCAAACCTCATTCTCAGTGGTGAAAAACTGAAAGCATTTCCTCTAAGATCAGGAACAAGACAAGGATGTCCACTCTCACCACTATTATTCAACATAGTTTTGGAAGTCCTAGCCACAGCAATCAGAGAAGAAAATGAAGTAAAAAGAGTACAAATTGCAAAACAAGAAGTGAAACTGTCACTGTTTGCAGATGACATGATACTATACATAGAGAATCCTAAAGATGCCACCAGAAAACTACTAGAGCTAATCAATGAATTTGGTAAAGTTGCAGGATAGAAAACTAATGCACAGAAATATCTTGCATTCCCATACACTAATGATGAAAAATATGAAAGAGAAATTAATGGAACACTCCCATTTACCACTGCAACAAAAAGAATAAAATACCTAGGAATAAACCTATCTAGGGAGATAAAAGACCTGTATGCAGAAAACTATAAGACACTGATGAAAGAAATTAAAGATGGTACCAACAGATGGAGAGATATACCATGTTCTTGGATTGGAATAATCAATATTGTGAAAATGACTATATTGCCCAAAGCTACCTGCAGATTGAATGCAATCCCTATCAAATTACCACTGGCATTTTTTACAGAACCAGAACAAAAAATCTTAAAATTTGTATGGAGACACAAAGGACCCTGAACAGCCAAAGCAGTCTTGAGGGAAAAAAACACAGCTGGAGGAATCAGACTCCCTGACTTCAGACTATACTACAAAGCTACAGTAATCAAGACAATATGGTACTGGCACAAAAACAGAAATTTAGATCAATAGAACAAGATAGAAAGCCCAGAGATAAACCCATGCTCCTATGGTCAACTAATCTATGACAAATGAGGCAAGGATATACAACGGAGAAGAGACAGTCTCTTCAATAAGTGGTGCTGGGAAAATTGGACAGCTTCATGTAAAAGAATGAAATTAGAACACTCCCTAACACCATACACAAAAATAAACTCAAAATGGATTAGAGACCTAAATGTGAGGACAGAGACTATAAAACTCTTAGAAGAAAACATAGGAAGAACATTCTTTGACATAAATCACAGCAAGATCTTTTTTGACCTACCTCCTAGAGTAATGGAAATAAAAACAAAAATAAACAACTGAGACCTAGTGAAACTTCAAAGCTTTTGCACCACGAAGGAAACCATAAACAAGACGAAATGACAGCCCCCAGAATTCGAGAAAATATTTGCCAATGAATCAACGGACAAAGGATTAATCTCCAAAATATTTAAACCGCTTACGCAGCTCAATATGAAATAAACAAGAACCCAATCCAGAAATGGGCAGGAGACCTAAGTAGACATTTCTCTAAAGAAGACATACAAATGGCTAAGAAGCACATGAAAAGCTGCTCAACATGACTTATTATTAGAGAAATGCAAATCAAAACTACAATTAGGTATCACCTCACACCAGTTAGAATAGGCATCATCAGAAAATCTACAAACAACAAATGCTGGTGAGGGTGTGGAGAAAAGGGAACCCTCTTGCACTCTTGGTGGGAATGTAAACTGATACAGCCACTATGGAGAACAGTATGGAGGTTCCTTAAAAAACTAAAAATAGAATTACCATATGACCCAGCAATCCTACTACTGGGCATATACCCAGAGAAGACCATAATTCAAAAAGACCCATGCACCCCAATGTTCATTGCAGCACTGTTTACAATAGCCAGGTCATGGAAGCAACCTAAATGCCCAACGACAGATGAATGGGTAAAGAAGATGTGGTACATATATACAATGGAATATTACTCAGCCATAAAAAGGAACGATATTGGGTCATTTGTTGAGACATGGTTGGATGAAGAGACTGTCATACAGAGTGAATAAGTCAGAAAGAGAAAAACAAATATCGTATATTAATGCATATATGTGGAACCTAGAAAAATGGTACAGATGAACCGGTTTTCAGGGCAGAAATTGAGACACAGATGTAGAGAACAAACGTATGGACACCAAGGGGGGAAAGTGGCTTGGGGGTGGGGTTGTTGGTGTGATGAATTGGGCAATTGGGATTGACAAATATACACTGATGTGTATAAAATTGATGACTAATAAGAATCTGCTGTATAAAAAAATAAAACTTAAAAATTTAAAAAATTAAAACAAAAAATAAAAGAGAATAAAGTTTGCTAGACTGAATAAAATATAATAGTCAATTATATGATACATCTAAGAAATGAATACCTACTGAAAAATTATAGAAAGTTTGAAAGTAAAGGGATGGGAAATGATACACATTGTAAATACTAACCTAAAGAAATCCAGCAAAGGTATATTAATACAGCCAAAGGAGAAGCTAAGGAGGAATGTTTTAGTAGAAATAGAGAAATACCTTATAACAATAAAATGTCCTGTTAGGACAACATAACGATGCTAAATCTGTTTTCATTTAAAACATAGCTTTAAAATAAAGAAATAATTGACAACATTATAAGAAGAAATAGAGAAATCTAAAATAGTCTTTGGAGACTTTTAATATACCTCTCTCAGTAACTCATAGAGTAAGGAGACATAATATCAAGCAAAAATATAGAAAATATGAAGAATATAACTAGCAAATATGATCTAATTGGTATATATGCAATGTTGCACTCAATGGCATTCTTTTAAACACATGGATAACATTTATAAAATTCCATCATACACTGGGCCAATGATGTAAATACCATTTTAAGTTCTTGGTAAAAGAACAAAAATATTGACACCAAAGAAAGTAGAAGGAAGGAAAAATGAAATTTAGGAGCAGAAATAAATGAAAGAGAAAACAACTATAAAATAAAGAGTTCATTTTTGGAAAAGACTAAAAATGATATGCTCTCTTTGAGAATGATTAAGAATAAAGAACTCTATATCAGAAATAAAAATAAGGACCATCACTAGAGACTCTTAAATATAATAAGGGGGATTTTAAAATAACTTTACACCAACATATTTGAAAATATACCTTTAAATGTAAAATTATTGAAAAGTAGAATTACCAAACTGACAAAGGAAGAAATAGAAATTCTAAGTGGTTGGATTTTTTTATTACATGAAATGAATGCTTTTTAATATTTTGATTTTGTTATTATGTAATTTGGGTTGTTATTAAAATCTTCAGAGAAAATAATTCTATGCTCAGATGGCTTCACTAGGAAATTTTACCATAAATTTAAGGAGGAAATATTTCTAATCTTCAAAAATCTTCCACAGAAAAAAAGAAGTGGTAATGATTTCCAACTCATCATAACCTTGATATAGAAGTCTGAAAAGGACATTACAAGAAATAAAAATTATAGACCAACTTCTCTCATGGGACATAGGTGCAAAATTCCTGAGAAAACAACCAAATCCAGAATTACATAAAATGATATATGATATATCATAATCAATGTATTTCAGGAATGTAATGTTGATACAACTTTCAAAAATTCAATGTTAAAGTGATGCCTAAGACTTGTTTCAAAATAATCTTGAGAGAGGTAGAGAGAGGGAGTATAAATAAAATAAAAATGGCTGGGAATTGATCATTGTTGTAGCTGGGCAGTAAATATATTTGTGTATATTCAAAGTTTTCTATAAAGGAAATAAAAAATAAATCCATGTAATTCATCACATTTACAGAATAAAGGAGAAAATTATGTATTCATTTCAATAGAAGCAAAATATCACTTGAAATAATTTGACATAATTTAAGATCAAAAGCTCTTAGCAAGTAGGAATAGAAGAAAACTTTCTTAATTTGATAAACGGTAGTTTCAAAAGCCTTAATGGGGAAATGTTGAACGCTTGCCTTCTGAGACTGGAAACAAAAAAAAAGATTGCCACTATCACCAGTTCTATTTAATATTGTATTGTAGAGTATAAGCCAGAGTTTTTCATTCTCCTCTCTGTTGACATTTTGAACCAGATAATTTTTTGTTATGGGAGTCTGTTCTGTGCATTACAGAATGTTTAGTAGCATCCTGGGCCCCTATCCAATAGAGACCAGTAGATGCGAGTAGCATCCCACCTTCCAGTTGAAATAGATGCTTTCAGGTTTGGAGAGGAAAAAATAAAGCTTGTTATTTGCAGAAGATAAGACTGAATGTGTAGAATATCCTAAAGGATATCATAGGAAGAAAAACATGAATCTCAACCCTTATATCATATCATAATCCAAAATTAACTCACTAGACCTAATATTGATTGACTTAAATGTAAAACTTAAGACTATAAATCTTGCAGAAGAAAATCATGGTCACATTGAGTTAGGCAAAGATTTCTTAGATGGAACACCAAATACTCAAACTATGAAAGAAAAAGAATGGAGAAGTTTGACTTTATCAAATAAAAAATGTTTTTGCTTCAAAATACATTTTCAAGAAAATGAAAAAGTAAGCCAAAGAGTGGGAGAATTTACTAAACCTATGTCTGTTAAACGGTTGTATTTAGAATATATAAAGAACACTTCAAACTCAATAATAAGACAAACAACCTGATTTTAAAATAAGCAAAAGATCTGAAAAGATACTTCCATTAAGAAAGTATGAAAATGGCTTAAAAGCACATACGAAGGTTCTCAACATCATCTGTCATCAGGGAAATGCAAATGAAAACAACAATTAGTCACCACTACCTCCTCATTAGAATGACTAAAATTAAAAAGGCTTGACAATACTAAGGGTCGGTTGTTCTGTGGATTAACTGGAACCCTCAGACACTGCTGGTGGACATGCAGAATAGTACAGACTCTTTGGGAAACAGTTTGGCAGCATCTCATAAAAACCTACCATAATATTAACCCTACCAAAGTATGCAGAAATTCTGTTCCCCCAAGTATTCACTTTGAAGAAAAATGTATACACAAATGACTATAGCAGCTTATTTCATAGTATCCCTAAACTGGAAATAATACAAATGCTTATCAACAGGTGAGGGAATAAACAAATTGTGGCATGTCCATTGCTCTGTGGTACACTGGAATGTAAGTCAGCGGCTAAAAGGAACACATTATTGATTTATGTAGCAACATGGATGACTCTCAAAAGCATTACACTAAGGGAAAGAGGCCAGACAAAAAGGTTATATGCTGTATGAATCAATTATTATGAAATTCCAGAGAAGACAGCCCCACAGAGCCAAAAAGCAGATCAGTGGTTGCCAGAGGGTAGGGATGGGGTGAGGCAACTGCCTGCAAAGGGGAGTGAGGGGAATTTTTGTGATGATAATCATGATCTTAGTGGTTTTACAGCACTGCATACATTTGTCAAAATTCATTGAATTGTAAAATTAAAATTGGTAAAATTTATTGTATGTAAATTGTACCCTAAGTACAACTAATTAAAAAAGAGAGATGGAAGAATCTTTATATATTGATGTGGAAAGACCACCAAGATATATTAGTAAATGAAAAACACACAGTGCAGAAAATTTTCATAGCATGCTACCTTTGGTGGTAAACATTAGTATCATGTATATTATATAATGTATAAATTTTTTTCCCAGCACACCTCTTTTCAAATTTTCTCTTTCTCAGAATCTTCTTTCATTGACATTTTCTTTTCCATTTCTGTTTCCTGGTCTCCTTCCTCACTCCTTGCCCTTCAGTCAGGCCATTTTTATCCACTCTCTTCCAGAGTTAAGGTCAAGTTAGCTGACTGGACCTTAAAAATCACAATATGCTCTTTTGGCCATTTCTCCTATCATCTTCAGCTCCAACAAGAAGCCCCATCTGATCACACTCTTGCAAAATGATTTTCCATGGTGCTTCCACAGCCTATAAGATTGTTTCCAAACTCCTTAGCGTGGGCTAAAAGGCCTGTTTAAAAGAAACAGGTACAGACTTAGCTTGTAGCATCACTCCCCTTCTTACCTTCCATATAGCTAGTGTTCTAGTCACATAAAATCACATCACTCCTCTTGAGACACTCTGTGCTTTATGACCTCATTATCTAGCAATTACATCGACTTACACCTTTCCATCATCTCCCTCCTTTCTTTTCTTCATCTGGCAAACTCAAACTCCAGTGGGACAAACCAGATCATATGTCATGTCTTCTGTGAAAAAAACTTTTTTTTAATCTTTCTCTTCTGTGGTTTACTACTCCTGGAAAATATTTTGCCTTTATGAAAACTGACATATGATTGTTATTTTCTGGAGACACAAACATGCTAGATCGGGATAAAGACATAGAAATGACTCAGGTAGCCTCCACTAGCAGATGTGTCTCTGTGTATATAGATACCTTTAAGTATCTACAGTGACACAAATGGGGTCCATTATGATGCAGTGCTCTTGCCTACATTGTTTTCACTCATCACTGTGTGACAGATATCTTCCAGTGTGAGATCTATGTGCCATTTTTAATGGTTGCATAGTATTCTGTTTTACGTATCATTTCTTTAAGTAATGTCCTGTGGATGTATGTTTAAGTCACTTCCATTTGCTCGCATTACCATAAATAACGTAATGAGCATTCCACTGTGCTTTGAAAAATGTCTTGACAAATGTCCCTGATCATTGGATCATAATTATCTGTGTGCCTGTCTTTCTCACCAGACTATTATTAGTTCCCTGAGGGCAAAAATCATTATTTCTTTTGGAATTTCCAGAACCTTACAGAGTGCCAGTAGGAGCTTAATATATATTGTTAAAAGAAAGAAGGAATAAATGAATGGATGTTTATATAGTTGGGCGTACATGTGTATCATCACACATGTCTTCTGTTCTTACTCAGCTTTTCATTGTCCTTGAGCCTGATATCTCTCAGGCATTATACCACCCCCTACTTGTTTCTAATACAGATGTCATTACCACTGACATAAATTCAATATGTTGCTTTCAGAATTACAATATTGCCAAACCATGACTCCCCCATACATTTTGGTGGCCTCTGGAATAGATTTTATAAATTACAGAGGAAAAAAAAAAGACATATACTTGATACTCTTTGCCCTACCCTAAGCAAAGATGAGTTATTAAAACTGAAATTGTCAATTACAAGAAAAAACACATAGTATGTATGTTGCATACTATTTACAGCTGTTGTCTGTTATGGGTTCTCTGGAGCACCATTTGCTGCTACAACTGAATGGTCCTATAAGTTTAACTCACCAATACGACTGCAAAATTGCCTTAAATCACGGAGAGGAAGGAGGAAAATCAACTAGAAATGGCTAAAATTCTGCTTACACTTATTTCTTCATGAGAATCCACAGTTTTCCCTGTTTGCTACTTCAGGATGCTCAGAACAGCCTGGCAGGTTTTGTGGTGTATTACAGTCTAGCAGATTATCAACCTGACTCTCCAAAGGGAAGAAACATCATTGACATTTCTTTGCAAGAGCTGCATTTGGCTTATTGACTAATGCACTGCATTGCACTGGTTACCAGGCAATGGGACTCAAATGGCCCAGACAATGAGAGTGTTTAGTTGGTGCTGAAAATTTACATGAGCTTAAGCTACTTTTTTTTTTTTTTTTTTAATCTTGCTGGGCTGGGAGCACTTACTATTGTTGTTCAATATGCTGTAAATGAACATAGTTCAAAAACCACAAAGAGAGTGATATGGAATTATAGTACTGAAAATAGGCCACTGATTGGGTACAAATTCGTCAAGCCTCTTTATTACTCAACAAGCTTTTTATTGGCGTGCCAATACAGCTTGCTTTGGAAGGAGTGAAAAGTAATTGTGAGCAAATGATATAGTGGGAAAGTTTACCTTCAACTAATTTCAACTGTGCTCAGCTAGCTAACTATATACCACCCCCCACCAATACTTAGTAACTTCCAGTTAGCAAATCACTAGGCTTACATGCAGAACATCCAACCCAATACTCAATTTCTTCAGAAACTTACATAATTCATCTCAGGTAGAACATGGTGGGGCTGGAATTTGAACTCTGGAAATATGGCTCTAAAAGTTGTTCTCTGCTCTATAACCCCACCACTGTCTATGGTTAAACAAATGTACTGTCTTCATAAATGTCAGAATTTTTTTGAAGCAGTCTTTGGCATGTCTTTCTCCTGTTGAAAAGCCGTCATTTACTTTCTATTTCTTAAAGTAGACATTCTCAACTGTTGTTTTCTGGGACACACATAACAAATATTCTTACTACAACTCTCTGCCATTCTTTTCTCCCCAGTCCAGAAAGCACACTTGGGTGCATGTTATTCAAAGTAACCTTATTTTAAGGATGACCTTAAACCTGCTCTTATATCATATAAGTTAAACTAGAGTCTAACAAGATATAACAGAAACATGATTACGTTTGCCCAGTCAAATAGTGGTTTATTGGTCTCAAACATCCGGAAGCATTGAAGAAGCTAGTGAAGGTGCAGGGTAGCTGCTTAAGGGATTTTTCAAGAACCTGTAGGCTCTTTCTACCTTTACGGTAACATCTTATCATGTGACTTTGATTCTCAAGTTGGCTTCTTCACCTGAAAGTATCAAATCTATGTTCACGGAAGGAACAAGAGACAAAGATGAGAGATAAGGGACAAAAACCAAGAAGGCATTTGCCAGGTGAAACAGTGCCCTTTGATCAGTTTTCCAGAAAGACCCACCCCAGGCTGCCATTTACATCTCATTGGTCTCGACCCTGTCACATGGTCACTCCTACCTACAAGAGGATCCACAAAGCTGGGTGTTTTGATCTGGGCACTTTTTAAACCCCCCAAAATCAGGGGTCTGGTAGTAAGAAAGAAGGGGAGAAAAGCTATTGGGCGGGTAGCCAGCATTTTGTGTGATATGTGTATGTGTGTGTGTATATACATGTATATGTCTATGTATGTATATTTATAAAGTATATGTATACATATATAGTGTAGTGTATATGTGTGTGTGTATATATATATATATATACACATACATATACATATATATATATATATATAACAAGCATTTACACTTTTATTACTAACCAATGATTCTTCAGTAGATCTCATCACAGATCATAGCGTATCAGGGAGACACTGACTCCATGGTTGAGAACTTCTGATCTACAGAATAAAGTCCAAATCCCTAAACAAAATATCTGAGGAAGGATCTTAACAGTTTGACACCAAACTGCTTTTCTAAATTCACAAGCTACTACCTCTAGTCCTTTGCTTCAGCCATTCACAACTTTTCTTTATTCTTGAATACACCAGTTTTTCTCTTCTGTGTTCTTTGCCATGTATCTTTTTCTTTGCTTAGAAGGCCCCTCCTCACGTTCTTTCTCTAGTTAGCTGATACTTATCCTGCAACACCCAGTCTAAACAGCATCACATCGCTGGAAATGTCCTTTCCTCTCTGACTCAGATCTATGTTTGGTGCTTTATATACACCTCCACTAGCTCACTTGTCATTATTTGCTTGCATGTTTGTCACTACCGACAAATGCTTTGGCCTGTTACAGAACAAGAACTATAATATATTCAACTTTTTCTACCCAATGCCTCCTGCAGTTTCTGGAGTATGTTCAAAATACCTGCTTAAGCAAAAACATAACTGAATATTATCCACAATATATAAAGGATCTACAAGAGAAGTAACATGCTCTCACCATAGTCAGTAAAAATGTACCAATATATGCCCCTTAAACCTGCGTCTCATTGGCTGTTGACAGAGGGTATTTTGTTTGTTTTAATTAATGATAATAGTAATATAATTAGGGAATTAATAGTTTATTTCTCTGTATCTTCCATTACTTGTTATTTAGCTGTAATTGAGAGTTATTAAGTTTTGTCTTTCTTTGTACAGAATTAGAGACACAGTTTATTCCCTCAAAAAGATTACTGCTAAAGGGAAGAAAAGCCATATTTAACTCACGATTTGAATGATCAGGAAGAAAATGACTGGTTTAACTTTTAGGCTGTTTAGTGGCTAAGGTATTGATACTTGGCAAATATTTAGTTCTCATCATTAGAATGGGTTTAGGAGCAATAAGGAATTGGGTGAGGATACAGAAAGAAGAGTCAAAAAACCCACACAAAATTAAACAAGGGCTTAGAGCAGACACGGTGGATTGCTTGTATGATACCACATGTTCCCCACTTCTTCCTCAAGTGTATGGGGACAGACATCACCAATCAATCAAAAGACATTTACCACCTGAGCTCACATGTGGTCTAAGAATACGTCTCAACACTACGATACTCCATGTGTCTTCTGTCAGCAAAGAAAGGATGATAAGTCTCTCTTTCATCAATGCATTCTTCATAAGATCTATTCATGTCAATACACTCCCTGTGATTGGCAGAGAGTGTGTTCCTGATTTCTTCTGCAAAGTGAAGGAAGTATTGCAACTCCAAGATTGAGCTTCCAGGTGCTTCCCTCTTTTGTGAAATCTCTCCAGGATTGGCTTCAGTGTCATAAAGTCAGTCATAAATTTCCCTGTTTCTGTACCTGACTCCTGTTTCTACTGGGGAATGTGAGGCACCATCCTAACCACAGACTTTATAATTGAGAAGGGAAAGAGCTAACAGGTACATACTGAACAGCAAGCAATATGCCAAGTTCTTTATAATCACATCCTTTAGGTTTTTTTTTTTTTTTTTGCGGTACGCGGGCCTCTCACTGTTGTGGCCTCTCCTGTTGCGGAGCACAGGCTCCAGACACGCAGGCTCAGCGGCCATGGCTCACGGGCCCAGCCGCTCCGTGGCATGTGGGATCTTCCTGGACCGGGGCACGAACCCACGTCCCCTGCATCAGCAGGCGGACTCTCAACCACTGCGCCACCAGGGAAGCCCAACATCCTTTAGTTTTTATAACAGCTGCAGGAGGTCAGTATTATTGTCCTCATTTTACAGATGAGAAAGCAGCCTTGGAGAAATTAAGTCATTTGGCTGAGGTCTTACAACTGGTAAATGATGAAGATAAGATTCAATCTCAGATCTGGGACACCCATCATCATGCTGTTAGACTCTGAAGAGTAAATTATTTCTTTGGTGGTCTTGCTAAAATCTGATTCTTGGTTGGTTTTGATGCCACTAAGTACTTATGCTTTGGATAACAGCCTTGAGCTTTAACTTTATACTCTCTTGAGGCTTGCAGACCATAGAGGCAGATGGAAAATGGATACATGTACATTAGATGTGTATTAGAAACAATCAACCTATTTCAGGCTTCATGCCAGTCAGGTGTAATACTGGCAGCCTGGAGATTATCTGGGTGGAAATCAAAAGTGTACTTAGGTTTAATTTTCTTGTGTCTCTTTTTCTGCAGGGCAGCGCCCATACCAGGTGATTACTGCTCGAGTTCACCCAGGAGAGAGCAATGCCAGCTGGGTGATGAAGGGGACCTTGGAGTTCCTGGTCAGCAGTGACCCTGTGGCTAAGCTCTTGAGGGAAAACTTCATTTTCAAGATCATCCCCATGCTGAACCCAGATGGTGTCATCAATGGCAAGTATGTCTGGCACCTGGCTCAACCTAGCCCTCATTCATGTTATCATGGTAACATGTTGTTGTTTTGCTCAATGGGCTTGACTGGAGGGGTCTTGGTACTCCGGCAGGAAAAAACTTCTCTTGGGTTCTGTTACCTGGTACAAATAACAGGGTAATCTCCATATACATTAATGTCAATCTCATAGTTCCTTTGAATAGAAAGGTATAGACTCATTGGCAGTTAATAACAGAGGAATCCTTAGAAATAATGTCATCTAACACTCTCCTTTTAAAAAGGAGGGAATTGGTGTCCACAATAATCCAATGACTCCCCCTGGTTACTTGGTTAGTGACAAAGTCAGGGCTCAAATTGTGATTTCCTTGAAGTTAAGACCAATGCTTCACAAAAATAATCTCAAAATGGATTAAAAACCTAAATGTAAAACCAGACGCTATAAAACTCTTAGGGGAAAACATAGGAAGAACACTCTTTGACATAAATCACAGCAAGATCTTTTTTGACCCACCTCCTAGAGTAATGGAAATAAAAACAAAGATAAACAAATGGGACCTAATGAAACTTAAAAGCTTTTGCACAGCAAAAGAAAACACAAACAAGATGAAAAGACAACCCTCAAAATGGGAGAAAATATTTGCAAATGAAGCAACTGACAAAGGATTAATCTCCAAAAGTTACAAGCAGCTCATGCATCTCAGTATCAAAAAAACAAACAACCCAATCCAAAAATGGGCAGAAGACCTAAATAGACATTTCTCCAAAGAATTTGTACAGATTGCCAACAAACACATGAAAGGATGCTCAACATCACTAATCAGTAGAGAAATGCAAATCAAAACTACAGTGAGGTATCACTTCACACCAGTTAGAATGGGCATCATCAGAAAATCTACAAACAACAAATGCTGGAGAGGGTGTGGAGAAAAGGGAACCCTCTTGCACTGTTGGTGGGAATGTAAATTGATACAGCCACTGCAGAAAACAGTATGGATGTTCCTAAAAAAACTAAAAATAGAATTATCATATGACCCAACAATCCCACTACTGGGCATATACCCAGAGAAAACCATAATTCAAAAAGTCACATGAACCTCACTGTTCAATGCAGCACTATTTACAATAGCCAGGTCATGGAAGCAACCTAAATGCCCATCGACAGACAAATGGGTAAAGAAGATGTGGTACATATATATAATGGAATATTACTCAGCCATAAAAAGGAATGAAATTGGGTCATTTGTAGAGATGTGGATGGACCTAGAGACTGTCATACAGAGTGAAGTAAATCAGAAAGAGAAAAACAAATATATTTGTCATATATTAATGCATATATGTGGAATCTAGAAGAATGGTACAGATGAACCGGTTTGCAAGGCAGAAATAGAGACACAGATGTAGAGAACGAATGTATGGACACCAATGGGGGAAAGCTGTGGGGGAGGGTGGTGGGATGGATTGGGAGATTGGGATTGACAAATATACACTAGTATGTGTAAAATAGATAACTGATAAGAACCTGCTGTGTAAAAAAAAAAGATTAAAAGAAATAAAAGAAAACAAAACGAACAAACAAACAAAAAAAGACCAGTGCTTTGATTTGCTTCTATTTCCTGCAGATAAATCTTTATTCTCAGTTGTATTTTACTGGATTCTGGATACAGCTATAATAAAGGTGTCACTTTATCTAAATGGAATGGCTGAAATGGTTGAAAAATGGCTGTGGAATGGCTAAAATTGAAACGACTGAAAAATGGTTGGCTGCAAGAGGGAAGATTGGGGTGGTGCTTCTCCTGGCCTAGCTCCTCCATGCCTTTCAGAATGTATAATAGGAAAGGTGAATTCCAGTGTCATAAGGGTTCAGCATTTGCAGAGTTGTGAGTTGAGGCCCAGATAGAAGAGCAGGTTCCCAAGATCACTCAGTCAGTGGGTGGGGGTGACAGGATTAACATTCATACATACTGCCTCAAACTGTGGAAAAAGACTTAAAGCCCCTTCCTATGGTAATAAATGATTCTTTTTTACTATAGGATTAGACATTGGTATCCTATGGAAATAAACAGAATACAAGATAAACAGAAAAATTGAAAGGAAAAATAATTTTAAAAGCTAAAAATAAAAATGCAGAAGAAGTTATAATTTAAAATATCAGTTTTAAAGAGGCAAAAGCATACATTTAGAAACTGGGAAAATAGAGCAATACTGAAAAGGTGAAATGAGGTAAAATGAGAATTATAAAGAAATTTTAAAAGAAAACAAAAATTTCAGAGATAAAATTACAATGACTTAAACTTAATAAGATAATGTTTTAAGAAATATAAAATAATAATTTCTTTCAGGAAATAAAAACCCAAAATAAATGTTAAAAGGCTGAGAACAGACTAGCTTCAAAGGAGAAGCACTAAAAGAATATTGTTAAGTTAAAAAGGTTAAAATTTTAAAGATGATAAACTAGAAAAAGAGGATGAGAATAAATTCCAATGATAAAGTATGTTAAATTATGCCAAAATGCAAGCAAGTTAGAGCTAAAGGCTGTAAAACTAAAATTCCAACAGATAGTACCCCCCCAAAAAAAGATAAGTAGGTAAGGAAAGCATCCATGTGTTCTAACAAGATTCCTAGTTTTGTAGCTTCCAGATTTCTTTTTTTTTTTTTTTGATGGAAGTTTTTGGTGGGCAGAGAGGAGGGTCCTTCCTCTTTGCATATGGTGACTGGTTGGTCTTCAAGCACATGTGAGGCTTGGGAGGCCAAGTCCTTCAGGAGGTGGCATCAGTCAGGCCTCTGGCAGCAATCAGGCTTCCTAGATCTCAAGCTGGACAAAGCACTAAAGCAGTGTCCTTCCCTGGTCCAACAGAACTCAGCTGGCTCCTACCACATGTTCCTTTAACTCTGGAGATCAGCTCCAGGGCCTCAGTGCATGGCTCCTCCCTGCTTGAGGGGCTAAGAGTTTTACTAGCAGGCTTACTGAGCCTAAATGGATGGAAAACAGCTCTGCAAGCCATCTTGAGAGACATGACCTCTTTTCAACATTTTCTCATCCAGGCTGGCTCTTTCCTGAAGTTACATGTTGCATTGAATTGTCTGGGGTCTGATAGAGGATGGAAAGAGCATGGGGTTCAGAGTCATAACTCTAGTCTGGAATTCTGGCTCTTCTGCTGACCTACTCAATTTTTTCTTCTGTTGGAAGAGGAAGCTCCCTATTGACCTGTGTTGGTAGAGGTCTTATAAGTCCAAAGTAACATTCACACTCTGGAATACTGTAGTTTTTTCCATTTCAGATGCTCACACCTCTGAATCAGAGGCTGGATCCAGGTCTTTGGTTGAAAGGTTAACCTGGTCTCAGTCACTGAATATCCTCCTGGCCTGGGCACACATTATTTCCAGCTCACAGCTGGTTGCTTTAGGCTCCTTAATGGCAGGGCAGCTTCACTGTGACACCACCATCCATCGTCATTACCGTTATTTATTATGACTAAATTACCCTTTTTATTTATATAGCATCTTTCATCATGGAACTCAAGGCACTTTGTAGGTTACTTGGATCACCCAAACAATTTTGGCTGAAAGGGATTTGGAAATCATAGCATTGTTCTACTGAAAAAAAAATCCCCAGGTCGTTGCACATCATTACCAAAAGACTTGAGGCTGCCATGGAATCATAACATCTTACAATAAGTGGGCTTAAAAGTTTCAGCTCAGGGCTTCCCTGGTGGCGCAGTGGTTGAGAGACCCCCTGCCGATGCAGGGGACACGGGTTCGTGCCCCGGTCCGGGAAGATCCCACATGCTGCGGAGTGGCTAGGCCTGTAAGCCATGGCCACTGAGCCTGCGCATCCGGAGCCTGTGCTCCACAACGGGAGAGGCCACAGCAGTGAGAGGCCCGAGTACTGCAAAAAAAAAAAAAAAGTTTCAGCTCACAAACCCTTAGAACACACCTAACATATGGTTTATCTAACTTCCACTTAAATGCTTCATTGACATTCCGTTTCAGGACATACGCATTCCATAGTGTATAATTAGGTGGATTTGTTTTTCTTTGTTTTGATCTTTGCCTTGTGAAATGTGTAGAAACAAGGATAAGATCTAATCACCGTTTTACATGCCTTAACTTCCTCAGGTGAAGCCCTCTCCAAGTTTGATGTGGTTCACCTAAACATTGCTTATGTGGTGTTGTTTCTGATGTTCTGATTGTCATTGATTTTCTTTGGACACATTCCTATTCATAGGCTTCTAAACATTAACAAAACTGCCCCGTGTGTGGTCTGACCAGCAAAGAGGCAAGCTTTTTGCCTAAAGATTAGAGAGCCTGAACCTGAACTTGGCTCTTAACCTACCACAAGATGCTTTTCTTTCTCTCCCTGCTAGTATCATGCAAAAGAACTTATGAAAAAATCCATAATATTTCTGTGTACCTATCATTATGTACTGTATTTTAAAATCATAGCTGCCTTCATTTAAATGCTATGACTGAAAGTTAAAGGTATCACAGGAGGCCTTACAAAGGAATTCAGGTTTCATACTTTGAAAATTATTTGAAACTTCAGGAAATCACTGTATTAGAAGACTCAGCTTTTAAATAAAAAAGATTCTACCAGCCTCAAAAAAAAAAAAAAAAGAAAAGAAATCATGGACCCCTGTGGAGTTTGCAAAACTGTGTAAAGGTGGAGTAGTTTCCTTGTGTGGTGATGTTAATGAGCCTCTGAGGATGGCTGGGAGGTTTTGATAGCAGTGGTCAGGGAGACAAAGCCAGGATTTTCTAGCAAAGATATAGTGGGTCTTGCCAAGCCAAAGATTTCTTAGCAACAGATGTCTGTAACAGGAAAACAAAATACAAAGATGGTTTCCAAAAGAAACAATTTACCATCTTGTTGGCCTGGTAGTTTGTATTGAACTGGTCTGAGTTCAAAGTAATCCAGGAGGACTGATGCAGTGATCCCTCGTTTCTTGTATTTCTTTCCAACATGGGATAAAAGGACAAGGAGAGGGCTTCCCTGGTGGTGCAGTGGTTGAGAGGCCGCCTGCCGATGCAGGGGACACGGGTTCGTGCCCCGGTCCGGGAAGATCCCACATGCTGCAGAGCGGCTGGGCCCGTGAGCCATGGCCGCTGAGCCTGTGTGTCCGGAGCCTGTGCTCCGCAACGGGAGAGGCCACAACAGTGAGAGGCCTGCGTACCGCAAAAAAAAAAAAAAAAAAAAAAAAAAGAACAAGGAGATAACAAGTTGGGTTAGAGCAGAAGTGATAATGGCTGCTTGATTAGAGTGGGGAGTGGGGAGAAGACAAGTGATGACTTAAAAGGCCAACATGACAAGTAAGTGAAGGAGAGGAAGAAATACAGCATGATTCCCAATTTTTGGACTTTGGTTTTTGGGTGGAGGGTAGTGACAAATAATTTTTATAAAATCAACACCCAGGCCAACATTTTATTCCCAGGAGAATCAGAGTATATTTATTCTTAGTATATATACAATGCTGCAAACTTGATTACTTTTTTCCAAGGCTATTGTGGAAGAGAAGTAAACAACCATAAAGAGCAAAAGATGTGCTATAAGTAAACACACCAAGGTATTAAGAAGTAATAGGCTGAATGCTCTAGTGGAAACACATGAAACTATAAAAATCAGATAAAAATCTTGACAGTTTTAACTATCTGGGACCATTAAAGTTTAGTATCGATAGTCTTTTAGTCTGTGGATTGTGAAGGCTTTATTTTACTACAATAAGAGCACTCACAGACTTTATCAAAAAAATATTTAGCACATTTTATAAGCCAAGAAAGAACCTTGCTCTTTTACATATATTTTCTTATCTAATAGTAACTATGGCCCAACCAAGGTAGATTTTCCATATGATTTTCAGGTGCAAAAACTTGAGTATACAGGGGTGAAGTCTTCAGTGCAGTTTAAATAGCTCGTATTACAGAGCCAGGACTAAAACTTCTGTCTATTCTACATTCCTTTTCTATAGAGATTTAAGGGAATTAGAATAAAAGAATCTTAAAATGTTCTAGCTGGGCGGGTTATTGTATATTATTTAGTCCCAGTCCTTCAAATGATAAGGAAATTGAGACTAAAGAGATAAAATGAGTTATCACATAGCCTAGTTCAAGGCAGAAATGGCATGAAAAATTGTCTAGATAATTAAAACACTCAAGCAACTACACAGACACACACAGGCACACACACACACACACACACACACACACACACTTTGGCACACACATACCCATGTCTACCTCCAGAGCCCATGTTGATTTTAATCTATCAGCTCTTCCCAAACTTGAATGGAGATGCAAGTAAAGCCTCAGCCCCATCAGCAGATGGTCTCTGAAATGAGTCTTGTTGACCTCGATCTTCACATCCAGTGTGACAGGGATGAAAGAAGGCATAGCCTTCCCTGCTTTCTGCAGTCTTGGCCCAGGATGAATGAATTAGTTCATCCTCAGTTTTCCTTCATGGAATTTGAATTCCTAGCGTGGCTTGGGCCTCAACACTCTACCGTGTCCTGCCAGCTTTCTCCTCTGGAGAAGACATACTTCCTGTTGATGCCAACTTTTGGCTGTAAACAGCACCCAGCTGACTTTGAACAGTTTGGCCACAGGGCTGCCATTCCACTGCCCATTCTATTGTACGTTTTCACTCAAGTAACTATTCAGGATCACAAAATGCTTATGATTTATCCCCATTGGGTTCACTTCACCTTTGGGCTGGGCTATGCCTCTTTCCTCCTTTTTTGATATGTTCTGGGCTTCCCTCTTTTTTTTTTTTTTTTTTTTTTTTTGCAGTACGCGGGCCTCTCACTGTTGTGGCCTCTCCCGTTGCGGAGCACAGGCTCCGGACACGCAGGCTCAGCAGCCATGGCTCACGGGTCCAGCCGCTCTGCGGCATGTCGGATCCTCCCAGACCGGGGCACGAACCCGTGTCCCCTGCATCGGCAGGCAGACTCTCAACCACTGCGCCACCAGGGAAGCCCTGGGCTTCCCTCTTATGTGACCTCAGCTCTAACTTTTAGTGTATTTCAAATCTCTTCAATATAAAAACATGGAGCAGTGATTCTCAGACTTTCGGATTTCTCAGATCAGTTACATTTGAAAAAAAATGGACTGTAATAAGTATATAATTTTTAAAAATTATGCTCAAGGGGCTTCCCTGGTGGTGCAGTGGTTGAGAGTCTGCCTGCCAATGCAGGGGACACGGGTTCGTGCCCCGGTCTGGGAGGATCCGACATGCCGCAGAGCGGCTGGACCCGTGAGCCATGGCTGCTGAGCCTGCGTGTCCGGAGCCTGTGCTCCGCAACGGGAGAGGCCACAGCAGTGAGAGGCCCGCGTACCGCAAAAAAAAAAAAAAAAAAAAGTATGCTCAAGAAAGAATGGAAGATACTCTCTGAGCTCCCAAACAACAGACTGGTGAGAAATTCAACATTAGTTGTTTCTTGGGCTGCCTCCTCACCTACCTACAATCATACAAGCAACTCAGGGGTTTTTGATGCTAGATCTTTAGATCATGGCAGTAAGCATTCTTGCCCTTCATTCTATGATACATTTGCTACTGGCCTTGAAGACTTCCCTGTGGGCAGAGAGCAGTGTAGTCATTGAATGAATTTGTTATTCCCATTGTCAATCTTCCTGGAAAGGAGTAGATCCTGAAGCAAGAAAAGATGCCTGACAGATGGACCTTTAGAGGGAAGAGATACTTCTCTGGAGCTCGAAAGTGAAGAAACTCTGGTCTAACCAGAGGGTCCCCCTAGGTCACTGAGGAAAGATGGCATCTGCTATGTGGAAGAGGCTGGAAGAAGCAGTCCCTCACATGGCTGCTTGAGAATGAGAACAGCTATAGCAATAATCAGTTTTAAATTTTCTGTGAGTAGTTATCATCTGTTATATCATTTATTCTTAGTAAATCGTTAATAAGCCTTTTCGTCTTGTTTCAGCTGTGTTATTGAGATTGAAAGAAAATGTCTGTGCCTCAGATTGGTGAAGAGGGTCAGTAGCAGTCATAGTTGGAGAAATTTCTAAGGGAACAGTGAATAATAAGTACAATGGCTAATATGTTTTAAGAGTCGTGCTCCGTATAACTGGGACATTTAAAAAATAAAATAGCTTCATTGTCTTCTAATTATAAAAATGCTACATGATACAGTCAAGATAATAGGTGTTAAAGAAGAAGAGATTTGATTCACACTGGTGGTAGAAGTCTGAAAGTTCAAAAAGGGGATGCAGAAGAAGCCAGGAGATTTAACATTTGCAGAGGCGGGCACTGCCTACAAGCACAGGGAAGCAAAGGGAAGAGGTGGAGTTACCAGAACCCAGGGGTGGAAAGGCTCCATGATGCTGGTGTGTGGAACTCTGAGAAGGGAGTCTGACTTGGCAAGGGCTTCAGTGGACCAAAGGGCGCAGTTGAAAGGGTGAAGGAATGAAAATATCCAGATGGCAAGGGGATGCATCCCGCCTGCTGCTGGTACCCATGAGAAGATGCAGTGATGCTAGTGCTGTGCATCTTAAGATGCAGGAGTTCAGCCAGTCCCCTGCTGCTGCCCTAATCTCATTAACTGGAACTGGGAACCATAAAGGGTATCCTTTTCTTCCTCTTCCTGCCTTCCTATCTCCCTCTAGTGCCTCTCGTTGGCAGAACTTAGCAGGAAGCCAACTGGCAAGGGAGTCTGAGCGTTGCGATCTGCAGAGTTTTAGCTGCAGTGTGACAGAGCAGAGGATAGAATTGTGGGCTGAGAGCTCAGAGACAATTGGTGAAAAACAAGCACAAAGCGTTGGTTTACCGAGTCTCCAACACGCACTTGCATCAGGCTTATTATTGTTTATATGTGACTTCTTTGTTTCCAAAAAATAAAATGGTTTTATTGTTTCCAATGGGGGAAAAAATGAGACATCATTATTGTAGAAAATCCTAGTGTAGAGAAAAAGCTTAAAGAAGAAATTAAAAAGCACCCAAATTTTGGGCTAATACATTACGTTAATCCAAGGGGCATTGTACACATTATCATCCATGATAATTACATTTTGCCCACAGAATTTTGTAACCTGGAGGTCCTCCCTGGATCAGGCTGCCCAGAGAGAAACACTATTAGCAAGCTGAAGAAGGTCATTAGCCATTTGTTTGTAAATTGACAGCTTCAGGTATATCAGCTATTTCCTTAAATATATTTCTATATTCATACCCATGTTAACTTTCATAAGGTAATGTATTTTGTAGTATAGTTTATAAACAGACAGCTTCTTCCTACAACAAAGAATACAAACGGCATTTATAGTTTTTAAAACAGCAATCTCATGGTCTTGATGGGCCATAATTGATTTAAACAATTCTCCATTATAAACAACAGACAGGTGAAGAGTCTTGTTAGTCTCTGGGCAAATTTCTCCAGTCATTTCCTTAAGATAAATTCTTAAAAGTAATCTGTTGAGTCAAATGTTATGCATATTTTTTATTTAATGTATGTTATTGCCAGATTACTCTCTATAGGAGATACACAGATGTATATTCCTACCACTGATGGATGAAAGGGCCTGGTCCCCATACCTTGTTAACACTGCACATTATCACTCTTTTTATTCCTTGTCAATGTAATAGGATAAAAATATTTTAAATTTAAGTTTTTTATACTTATGAAAAAAGTAAATATTTTACTCCCATTTTGCAAATGAAAAAAAAAATCTGAGGCAAAAGACTGGGTGACATATGTAAGGTCAGCCACACAGCTGAGTCAGGAATTAAACTCAGGTTTGTCAGGTTGCAAAGCTCATGTTCTTTCCACTTGGCTGTGCAGCCCCACTTATCAAAGCTTCCAGAGAGTCATCTGGTGACTCTCCTTTTGAATGTTGTTAGCGTAGAACTTGGGAAGTGGTAAGTGCCTAACACATATTTGTTGAGTCTAACTCAGGGTGCCTGACCTTTCTAAATTCTTTTTAACGTGTGACCCTTCAGGTATATCATCCCAGGCCAGAACAAGGGCTCTAAGGGGCCTTGAGTTACCTCCATCAGAAATGAGCTTTTGGATACATCTTCAGTTAAATATTAGCACTTAAGTATTGGTGTACCATCGACACAATGTTTTACTACAGGTTTGCTTGGAAGGGAAAATTTGTATCCTGTCCATTTGAGGTATGATTTTTGTTGAACCTGTGGGCATGATACTTAACCTTCTCCATGTCCTTCTCCTCCTTTTAGCCACTGTCTTGAAAGAATGACAGAGGACACATCAGGGAGTGTGATTTTATGTCTGGGTAGTCTCCAACAGGCTAAGGTTCAATAAGTATCTTTCAAGCTGGGAAGATTTGTGCCCTTAGGTCTCCTGCTGGATCACATAGGGAAGTGATTGGCTTTTCTATGGACTCACCATCCATGTCTGGCTTCTGAAGCATAGAATTTCTGTATGCCTGTGGATGAGTTCTGCAGTACGTCCTGAAAAGCAAGAACAGCAGAGCACACTCCTTCATAGTGGGGAGAAGGAGAAGCAGGAAAAATCAGGGGAGACCAGCAAAGGCAGAGGGATATTGGCTGTCAGATAGTCAGCCTCCCCATGGGTCTCTTTCTCTTTCTCTCTCTCACTCAGCAAGGCACTGTGTCCTCCTGTACAAAGGCCAAAATGTCACAGGCTGAAGAGCCTAATATAAGGAGAAAGTTTTACATTCTCTGTGGCCTTTGGGAAGATGAATGATTGAGTCCATGATGTCTGTAGAAATGGTGCTGATGGTCATTATGACATGACATGACATGATATGATACAACATGAGGATGATACTCCCCTTTGAACTCTCATTCCAAAATTTCAGCTCTAAATTTTCCTTTCAGTGAGGCCACGCAATGCTGTGGAATCTCTCTGTGTAATGTTTGCTGGCCAAAGGTCATATTTCTTAGCAGTTAAAGCTTAGCCTACAACAGTCGTCTGTCCTTCAATATAGAACCCAACTGCTCTGCCTGGGAGCTGACAAAGGAACTTAAACTTGCAGTCATGGACTTTTGAAATTTAGATTGTTTTGCTATTTTGTACTCTTTGGAACAGAGTTATCAATGGATGGATATTTGTGCTTTATTCGTTTTTAGGAAATTTTTAATTTTTTGGACATGGAGCAAAGGTTGGCTATTGGGATGGAAATGTCATTCTGGGTCTGGTTCTACCCTGTTTGCGGGTCTCTGTGTTAAGGGGCTCTGGGAAGAGGTAGGCAAGGGGTATTTAATCTCTTTCTCTTTGCTTTCCTTATATTTGAAAATGGGGGAGAATGTTATTCTGATCCAGAAGGAAGAACTATGATTCGATCGGAAGAACTACAGTTTTCTCCATTTACCTCCTGCCCTCACAGAAAAAAAGGAAGAATGGAAGTCTTAGTCCATTTTGAATGCTAAGATACTCTCTTAGGCACAAAAAGGGAACATTTACAGGAATATTTTAACCTCACAGGTTTTGAAGATAACTACAAAATAAAAGACAAACATGCATTTGAAATTGTTTTAAAAGATGCAAACGTAACTGTTTTCTGTCTTAAATACTTTCCTTGCAAATGTCTGTCAGTAATTCTCAAATCATGGTCTATAGAGATTTTGCAGGACATCAGTGATGTTCCTTCTAAGAGATGGAAGGAGGTAAAGAGATCCATGAAGAGTGTAGCATTTGGTACAACTGTCCAAACCTCTGTGCATACCCCGTAGGAAGAGTGTGAGCTCAGGGAACATTGAGGGTCTTGGTTCTAGAGGGAAATGTGACATGAACTTGTTCTTAGAGATCAAAATGAAAATTATTTGCTCTGGGAACTGTTAAGGTCCTGCTGCTAAGTCATTTGCATAGTGTTAAATGATGCATAGTGCTGGGTGGAGAGTTCTGGGAGCACGTTCCCAAGGGCTCCCTTGCTCACATCCGTTCCTACCACAGCCTGCACACCGAGAGGGAGTCAGGAGCTTGACTACTCCATTTGCCTTCTTCAGACATTGCAGTGCTGAATAAATATCACCATTTATTATTCCTAAATTTAGGGTCATTAATTATATCAGCATAAACCTAATTTATGCCATCATAAACAGCGATAATAAATGCTACCAAATGCTAATACCCAGCTCTTGCCAACTGTGCCTGTAGTTGATGGGTTCCCCCCTTTCTTCCCAGAAGCATTAAATTAAAAATGATTCAATGTTGCAGAATCATTGATCAAGTTGGAGCTGAGGCTCTTGGGGAAATGCGTTTGTTTTGTTAAACGCTTTTCTCCCTCGTTGGCTGGGCGACTTTTGATATCTGTCTGCACTCCAGTTTTTCTCTGTTCCTTCCCCTATACGAGGAAGAAATGGGGTCAAGGATGCAGGCAAGGAGGGAGACAGATGGGCATCTATTCTTCTTTCTTGATTTCCCCTTTAGACACCTCTCTTTTTAGTGTCCCCACTCTTAACACCTTCTTTCAACATGCACTTAGAAGTCTTTATAAAGCAAACCCTTGAGTATAATATAGATATGTTATTTCACAATTCCCATCACATCTACCACGTATTTAATGATGTATGTCACATGGCTCCCTAAAATTCATGAAAGTTTATAACTGGAAAATAGGAAGCACAGACCTGACAGCTCCTGCCAATACTGAGGGTGCTTTTTCTTTTGCCATTTACTCTTGGGGAGACTCTGCTTTTATGAAGGAAGAGGGAGAGCCTGTTCCCTTGTTATCAGAGCTATAAGAAGATCTCATTGCTTTGCTCAAAGGAAACTATTTTGTACTTTTTCTGCCTTCTCCCTGGCTCTTTCTTCTTTTCCCATCTGGGATGACTGTGATTGTGGTGTAGTACAAGGAATTCCCATCAAGCGATCAGAAGACTCTGGTTTAGGTCAGAATTGTGTTCTTTCCATCCATGTGGCTTTGGACAAGTTACTTAACCTCTCCACTCCTGTTTCTTCAAAGTATTAAGGGGCTAGTAAACTCTAACCACTGTGCCTCACCTAATTATTATCATGGTCAAATACCATAGTACTTTGAAACTGTTAAACACTGTATGGAATTATAAAAGTAAGGGTTCCTCTGATGGTGTTCTTTATTTTTTTTTTAACTGGAGGAAAGAATATTTCTTTTTTTTTTTTTTTTTTTTTGTGGTACGCAGGCCTCTCACTCTTGTGGCCTCTCCCGTTGTGGAGCACAGGCTCTGGATGCGCAGGCTCAGCGGCCATGGCTCACGGGCCCAGCCACTCCGTGGGAATATTATTCGTTTCAGTTATTGTATTCTTCAGTTCTGATTTGTTCTTTTTTATATTTTCTATTTCTTACTCTTTGTTGAAGTTCTTGCTGAGTTCATCTGTTCTTCTCCCAAGTTCATGAGCATCTTTATGATTATTTTTTTAAACTCTTCATCTGGTAAATTTCTTACCTCTTTTTTGTTTAGTTCTTTTCCTGAGGTTTCGTCTTGTTCTTTCATTTGGAAGGTATTCCTTTGTCTCTTCACTTTGCCTAACTCTCTGTGTTTGTTTCTGTTTATTAGGTTTATCAGCTACATTTCCTGGTCTTGAAAGAGTGATCTTATGTAGAAGTGATCACCACACAGGTGCTCCTGTGTAGGTGGTATGTGCCCTCCTCTCATGGTTGGGCTGCAAGCACACTGGTGAGTGGGGTAGGCCCCCAGCCTAGCTATCTGCAAGGCCCGGCTGTGACTGTTTCAGGTGCCCTGGTGGGCAGGGCTGCTCCTTGGCAGGTCTGTTTCTGAGGCCTGGCTGAGACTACTTCAGGTGTGCTGGTGGGCAGGTCTGGTCTCCCAGAGAAGGAACCACTTTGGAGGGGCTGGCTTGGGTGGGTGGGTTGGGTGTGGAGCATCCTCAGGGGAATGCTGGGGCAGTGTGCATGGTATTAACTAAATTGACGGAGAGGGGCGGAGATAGTGCCCACCAGCACCAGGCCAGCTAGGTGGAAGGAGACTAAAAAATAAAATAAAATGGCGTCCACCAGCACTTCTTTCCCCAGAGAAAGTTCCACTCGGTCCCAGCCCCTTCAGCACATACTATAAAATTAGTTGATGAATCTCCTTGTAAGACCCAGGCACTTTTCAAGCTGATGACTCTGCACTGGGACTTGGAGTGGGTGAGTTTTTGCAAGGTCTTCAGGAGTGGAGTCTTGGGTTGCCACAGCCCTCTGGCTTTCCTGAATGTAAGCCGACCTGATCTTCAGAGGCAGACATTATGGTCATTCATCTTCCTGGTGCACGTCCCACAGGCTAGAAAGCCCAACACTGGGCTTGGACCCTCACTTCTCAGGGGGGATCTCCATAATTGTGATACCCCTCCCACTTGTGAGTCACCCCATGGGGGCACGGTAGGCTCTGGCTGGGTGACATCTCTGCTACTCCTGCCTTTCTTGATATGATATTTTCTTTATGTCCTTAGTTGTAGAAAATCTGTTCTGCTAGTCTTTAGGTCATTCTCAGACAGATTTGCTCATATGTGGTTATAGTTTTGGTGTATCTGTGGGAGGACGTAAGCTCAGGATCTTCCTACTCTACCATTTTGATCTGAACCTTCTTGTTTTCTGTTGCCTGAATTTCAGTGGTGGGACATGCAAAGTTCTTCTCAATGGCCAAGCCAAGCAGGCTCTTTCCTGCTTCCATTTCTCAGTTTCTCAAAGAGATCCAGGATAAGATTTGGCAGAGATAGATGAGATAGGTATTCTGCAGAGAATGGGATAAGGTCAAAGGTGAGAAAACCTCCTTTAATATATATATATTTAAATATATATATATATATACAATTACATGTATATGTATACAATTTATTCAATCCTACATGCACTCCATAATTTTAAAATCACAGTCACAAGGACAACAACCTCTTTAGTTAGAGCTTTGGTTGTCCTTGTGATTATGACTTAAAAATTATGGACTGGGTATAGGGTTGAATAAACTGTATAAAATATACAGCAGTAGAGAAGTTTAGAGCTGGAGGAATTCAGCTAATGCCTTTTTTTCTCCTCAGGCTTACTCTTTTTTTTTTTTTTTTTTTTTTTTGCGGTGTGCGGGCCTCTCACTGCTGTGGCCTCTCCCGTTGCAGAACACAGGCTCCGGACGAGCAGGCTCAGCGGCCATGGCTCACGGGCCCAGGTGCTCCGCGACATGTGGGATCTTCCTGGACCGGGGCACGAACCCGTGTCCCCTGCATTGGCAGGCAGACTCTCAACCATTGCGCCACCAGGGAAGCCCCATGCTTACTCTTTAAATAAATTTAGTTGTCCCATTGGAATGGACAAAAATCTGGCTTCTTGTCTTTCAGAAGCCAGCCTATAATCAGCCTCGGTCTCCATCAGGGCATCTCCAAGAGCGTTTCAGGATGTCTGTAATGAGCAGTGTCTGTGGTTGGTGGAGTCTGTCTCCCCCAGCCTAGGGACTGCCTCTTTGGTATACCCAGTCTCAGCATCACAGCCTCATTGCCCACCACCCACAGAAGCCTGGATTCCTAGAAAAGTGCACCCCATCAAGAACCAGAAAGAACTGCACCTCTAAGTATGGCATTGGGGAATTGCCGGGAGGCTTATGCTTTTAGATTCTGGGTCCTTCTTCCTGGCTAGCCAGAATTTATAAACAGGAAAGTCAAAGGCAGCACATAAACCTTGGTAATGCGGATCCACCCTCCTTGCCCTGATTTCCAGGTTGTCTTTTCCTTGCAAAAGGTTATTTATCTCTCTGAGCCACCTAGCCCTTTTGAATTATTAGTCTTATTCCTTTATTGCCCTGCTTCCTTCTTACAAATATGCTCCTATACATCTTCACTGCGCAGGAAACTCTTTTGTATTTACAGCTTCTCTATGTTCCTCACCCCTCCCCCTGGCCCAATAACAGCCAAGGAGATAAATAAGAAACATAACTCTTTTTGGCTATTATTTTTTTTTCTTACCCTGCACAGTAATATATATATAATAACAAGAAAACAAATCTTATTACTAAAGTAATTACAATAAATAAAAAATAACCGAGAGTAGGGCTTAAGAAAGGGGGCATGTCACGGGAGTGATTGCAACAGGATTTTTAAAATTTAATTTACTAGCTCCAGTCTCACTGTTCTGTTGATGCCTCACATAGGAGATTCTGTCTAATTAGAGAGTGTTGTTATTGCTCTTTGAATACACCCGCCCCTATTTGACTTGTACCTTGGGTCTTTAAAGGGGAAATTTGGCTCAAGGAATTCCTCGAGAAATTTCCTTGTTGGCAGCCTTATGTTGAGAACAGCAACATTTTGCATGCTAAGTTGTATAATCTTCTAAACTTGGGAACTGCAAAGAATTGCATGGCATCTTTCCCTCTGACTGTAGATAATCTGCAAAGAATTGCATGGCATCTTTCCCTCTGACTGTAGATAATCTCCCCCTTAATCACCCAAATAGATGGGTTTTTACCCTGTCATTTGTGAATTTCTGAGTAGAGGTCACAGTGCCTCCCTTAGTAAAATGTGCTGGTGCTGACCAGTTCTTAGAGTTAAAATGTTTTTTTTGTTGTAGCCAATCTAATTTTATCTGAAAGCAATTTATGTCCCTTTGTTCTTGTATGGTCCAGAGTGGAAATGGAGAACAGTTATTTTCCTTCATTAATTATGGCTATTATCTCATTTATGATAGCCATCTTTCCAAGTACTTTTGGCATTTGAATCACTTCTCTTCTTTAACCTAAGTCCTTGTATGGGCTGCACTTAGTATCTTTTAACTATAATGTCATTGTCACTGTTGGGTTTCCTTAGCCTTCTTCAAGTTATTCTTGGGTGTGGAAGGCAGATTAGGCACGGCATAATAGCTTTATCATGCCTCTTGGCATCATTCTTCAACATCAACGTCACAAGAACAACAATCACGTTTATTAATCCATTATGTGTGCATGTGATCTTCTAACTTACTCTGGCTGATTGGTCTTAGTCATCCACACAGTTGAAATCCAGGAAAAATGAACAGTTTAAACACATAATATACCACCTTCTCTCTCAACCATCACTGCTACCACCATCATCCCTATAAACACAGCCAACATCAATGATAAGAAGATAACAATTATATTGAGCATTTAACATGTGCTTGACAATGCTAAACATTTTACATGCATTATCTCTTTTAATCTTCACAACAATCCTCTGTGATAAGTACTGCCAGTATGACTTAATCATGACAAAACTAATATTTTAGGAGCAAAAGGGCATACAGAACACAGATAATAATTGAGTGAAGAGGATGTAGAATCTAGGTTTCTGTACGAGTGTGTGTGTGTGTGTGTATGTGTGTGTGTGTCTGTGTGATTCTAGAACCTGCCTACTTAACACTACATTATACATTAAATTGAAAGTTAAGAAACCCTATAATGTTAGCATTGGAAAGGCTCTTGCATTTCAACAAATCTAGCCCTGCTCTCACTTTATAGAAGAGAAAAAAGATGCCTGGTCAGGTTCAGTAGGTTTTTAAATCCATACAGTATTAGACCTGAGTTTACAGGCTAGGTTTAAAATTTCCCCCACTGAATGGCCATTTCGTGCTAGGATAACGCATTTGCAACCTATGCGGACATTCATTAATAACCTTATGTGTAATCTTATGACATTTAGGCATGTAAAGCAAAGGTAAGTACTTTCTTAAGGCAGAAAATGCAAAGAGTTTTGCACAGAAAAGGACTAAATGCTAGAACTCCCTCGGCCTGCCTAAGATGGCATCCCAGAAATAAAGAGACAGCAAAGGGAGTTTAAAAAGGGGAAGCAGAAGTTTCTTAGAAGAAAAATGAAGGTTTTTTTCAGGCCAGCATTTCCCAAACTGGGTCTGAAGGACACTAGCAGATTGGTGCTAATAGATATTTCATAAAATAGGGTGTTATGGTTGGAAAACATATTGCAAATTTCATGTAAAAAGATTTCTTTGTTGCAGAACCTACCAGTTCTACTGGAATATTAACATGCATGGAGACTATCCAATAGGGGGCAAATTACATGGCATTTACTGAATTTATTCAAACAGGGTCAGTTTTGTTGATATATACCTAGAAGACCTAGAGGAGTATTAGTTATCCCTCAACTTGGGAAGTGTGGCTCCAGGCTTTTAACTGAGATGCAGACATAAAATTAAGCTTATTACTTATAAAGAAGTGTATTAGTATAGTGGCTGAGAACATGCATTCTGGAGCTGGATTGCTTGGGTTTGCCACTTACTGGCTGTGTGATCTTGGACAAGGAACTTTCATAGGTTGGATTATGTGGGAAACATATTCTGAGATGGAGATTTGCTACAGGAGGTTTATTGTAGCATGATCTTGTGAATAACACCTGTGAGGGAACAGGGGTAGCTGGATCAGGACTAGGGTAGAGATGAATTGTGATGCAGTTATGACAGAAGCCTCAGATGGTGAATGGGAAACTTTACAGCTGGGGTAGCCTTTGAATATCCTGAGTTAAAGCAAGTGGACTGAGCCTTTCCTTTGTGTACCTGACTAATGACTAATCACTGAACGTGGGCTGCCTCTGGGGAGTGGGTGCAACCTTGGGCAAAGAAGATCCCTTTGCCTGAGGACAATTCCTAGAGGAGGTGCTCAGCCATGAACCAGTAGCCAACAGCAGCTGAGAAATGAGTTTTTCAGCCCTAGATGGCTACTCTGAGGGACACACCACAGTATCCACTGTGCTTCACTTGTCTCATCTGTAAAATGGACAAAATAGTTGTACCTTCTTAATAAGATCATTTTGAGTTAAACGAGTTGTACAATGTGCCTAATATTTACTAGGGCTAAACAAGTGTTCAAATAATTAAGATAACAAATAATACTTAAGATACATACCAGTTGTTTATCATGGAATTCATAGTTAGAGTTAAGCCCATGAAAACCGAAAGAAAAAAAGAGAATATATTTTTTACTCCGAGTGAATTAGAAACAATTTTAGTCCCTCTGTGTTATCATATATTCACACCAGTGGGCCTCTGTATAGCTTTCTTAGGTTGGGACAGAAAGGCATCTTCTGGTGTGTTCTTCCTCTAGTAATGTAGGTCTCTGTGATGAGAGCAGTCTACTCCTTCAGAAGCCATCCCCTTGGATAGTTCATGTATTAGGCAAACAACAAACAAAAACAAAAAATTTTAAACCAGACCAAGAAGTAAGTTGAATAGAGATTACTACATATTGACTAGTACCTAGGAAGTTGATTGTGGTGTTGACTTGATCTAAAAGGAACTGTATCCATGGAAGAGATGGCCTATCCTAAAATGATATCCAGAGATTTGACACTAGATAAGCTGAGGTCTTTCTCTAAGTGCAGTGTTAAGTGAAAATGTCCAAAGCTTGGGCTGAACTTTCCAATGTCAGGGCAAAGAATTACAGTGTTTGAAGTCCTGATTAGGCTGGGCCTCTCTCCAGGAGACTGCAGCACATTAAAGCCCATCATTTGTGGTAGTAATTCTGGAAATTCAGACAGCAAGACTCCCTTCAAGAGTAATCGAGGCCATTGAAGTCCATCTGATCTAATGTGGGGCAGACTTTAAAAAAAATGGAATATGACATATAGCTATTAATCTAGCCATCTTGACAGTGAATTATTGGGTGTTCTAACTCAGTGGTTTTGGCCAGTGAGAGACTTAGCATATGATGCATGCAATATAATGGATATTCTCTGAAAAAAAAAGCAAACTTATTCTCCTTGGGTAGGGCATTTAAAGGTGATTAATAGCATTATTATATATATATATTAATAGCATTATTATATATATATACTATACATATATCTGGAAGAGTTCAGAATTATTGGTTCAACCATTTAAAGTCATTGAATAGCATAAAATAGCATATATATATCCACACAATATATATATATATGTGTGTGTGTATATGGAAGAGTATTCAGAATTACTTGGTTTAACCCAGGATTTCATTCTACTGATAAAAAAAAATAAGCTTGGAGATTTTATGTTACTTATAAAAGTTTACCCAGTTCTCCAGCATAGATAAGATCAAGTCAAAAGACAATTGAGGGGCTTTCCTGGTGGCGCAGTGGTTGAGAGTCCCCCTGCCGATGCAGGGGACACGGGTTCATGCCTCGGTCTGGGAAGATCCCACATGCCGCAGAGTGGCTGGGCCCGTGAGCCATGGCCGCTGAGCCTGCATGTCCAGAGCCTGTGCTCCGCAACGGGAGAGGCCGCAGCAGTGAGAGGCCCGCGTACCGCAAAAAAAAAAAAAAAAAAAAAAAGAGAAAAAAAAAAAAAGACAATTGAATTCCATTCTGCTGATATTTCCATGAATGTAATTTCTCTCCGACAGACATCTTATTCCTAATGGATTAATTCACAGAGGAGGATAGTGTGAGTTATAGATGAATATATTTCTGTGACTTAATCATTCAACCATGGAATATTAAGGAACTTAGCACTTAGTCCAGCTTCCCATCTCGTGTTTGATATTCCTTTACGGCCTTCCTGCCATGTAGCCAAACATTCTGTGCTTTAGCAGGTCTGTAGTGTATGAACTTATTTTATCTCATGGGAATTTATTTTACTGCTATATTCCTTTAGCAAGTCATCTCTTGAACCATTGCTAAAATGTCTCCTTGAAACTTCTGTCCTCGATGCCATGTAGAATAAGCGGAATCAATCCTCTTCAGAGCGTTACCTCATTGAAAACTGCCCTCACATGACTCCCATGAGGCTTCCTTTCTCCGGGGTAAGCATCTTTAGTTCCTTCTAGTTCTCCTGTGGTGTGTGTTTTTATTCTTCCACTATCCTGATTACTCTCTGAATTACCTCACTCATTTCACTAAAAGTTTATTGAACATCTGGTAAACCTGAGGTAACAATGAGCAGAGTAAGCTGTTCATGGTGTAGAGGTGGAAAACGACAATTAAACACAGTATAATTCAGTGTTAGAAGTGATCTGATAGCCGTTAGCTGTAGGGATGCTCAGAGGAAGGGGGCGTAACTTAATCTTGGGGCCAGGGACAACTTCCTGTGGCATCTACATTGAGAGCTGAAGGAAGAGTTAGCCAGGAGCAAAGCATGTGTGGAACAGTAGAGGTAGGAGAGTGTGAGAGCTTCCTATAGGAGAAGCCAACATGCTTAGAGTCTAGGAATATTTAGGTCTCTATTACAGTGGGATTCCCGGATAACCACCATTATCATTCTGAAAACCCAACTGCCATTAAAGAAGTCTGAAGCATGAAGTCTTAAGGTCTTTTGATGGCCTAATCATATTGCTAACTCATTTTCAACTTAGTGTCAAGTAGAGGCTCCAACTCCTTTTTTATACTAATTGCCATTAGCATGAATGCTTCCAGCTACAACACCGTGTAGTGGATCTGGATGGACCAAGTGCTTGAACTCACACTTTTTCCAGTTTCATCTGATTAGATTCCATTCTTACGAAACCACTTTGGATCTTGAACCTGCCATCCATTTCATTTGCCTCTGTTCTAATTTACATGGAGCCTTCAGTGCCGACAAGAATTTCTTTTATCTTTTTACCAGCTATGGATACATTTGTTGAACTTGAGTGAATACATATCACCCAAAACATAGATCCATTTAGTTATGATCATTCAACCACATTCTCATCTATTTGAGCACTGCCATTGAACCTATCTTTCTTTATATAACATGCAAGGGTATCTTGAGAGACTCTTGCAAATTCCTCACTGAAGGCCTCTTAAACTCTGTCTCCTTACCTAATAACCTGTCAAAGTGTGAAATGAAGTTGGGCTGGCACAGCTGGAATCATTTCCTAAGTTGTTCTTGGTGATAGGCTCTGGTTTCTATGATTTCTGCTTCCTTTTCTGGGCAGCCCCAAACTTCCTTGTTAATGTGTCCCAGAAGTTTGCCGAAGATAAAGTGTCAGGCTCGCTGACTTCATCTGCCGTTTTCTCCTTTTCACAAATGGAAGGGCACTTGTCCATCTTCGGTTTTGTTCAAAATTCTCCATAGATCACTGTCATTGTCTCAGGCTAAAGGTGGGCTCAGCCAGAGCCTTTGAAAAGTGAAGAGGAGACCTCAGCTCCTCTTGACTTAGGGTAACTCAAACTTAGAGGCATCTCTAGGTACTGCAGTTATTTGTTTTCCCTGTCCCCAGAACAGACCATGCACTATGCTTATCAGGATGATTATTTAGTCTAAGGGCATGAAAACTGCAATTCTTTTGACCTTAGGTCACTGAACTGAATGATACACATGGGTCAAAAGCATTGTGGCTTCAGGTATTTTAATCTAGAAAATTCTTTATTTTACTTCTATTGACTTAATGCTCTTTAGTACCAATAGAGCTCCTTCTTGGATACGATTAGATCATAGACTGTAAAGATTGTCTGAACATTTTTTGATGTGTGACATGTTACAAAATATATGTCCTGCATATCTTAGGCACTTTTTTTTTTTTTTTTTTTTTTTGCGGTACGCGGGCCTCTCACTGTTGTGGCCTCTCACTGTTGTGGCCTCTCCCGTTGCGGAGCACAGGCTCCGGACACGCAGGCTCAGCGGCCATGGCTCACGGGCCCAGCCGCTCCGCGGCATGTGGGGTCTTCCCGGACCGGGGCACGAACCCGTGTCCCCTGCATCGGCAGGTGGACTCTCAACCACTGCACCACCAGGGAATCCCATCTTAGGCACTTTTTAATATGAAAATGTTAACCACGTGTGGTAAGCTTGAGGGAGGTAAACAGCAAAATTCCAGACCATTAATATAACTTGGGAAGCAACTTAAAATCAATGATTAAAGTCATCGTGTGAGAGACTTTTTCTACTAAAAGTGTTTCCTACTCCAGTTAAAATTCTGGTAATTTATATCAGTGATTTAAAAATGTGGTTGATCATCAGAATGCCTTGAGGAGCTTTCTAAAAGCACAGAGTCCAGGGTCACCTCTTTAGAGTTTCTGATTTCTGATTCAGGAAGCATAGGTGGGGCCTAGGAGTTTGTGTTTTTAATAAATTAGATAATTCTGAAAATAGGTCAGTAGTATGCTACTTGTCTATATAACCTTTGTGACGGTCATACTATCAGAGGATTATGGAGAGAGGTTATGAGTATGGGCATATATACGTGTGTGTGTGTGAGAGAGAGAGAGAGAGAGAAAGAGAGAGAACGGAAACATAAAAATAATATATATGATGAGAACTCACCAAAGGAGACAGGAAGAAGCCATCTCCATGTGAGAGGCAGCAAACATTTTTTTCAAAGCATCCACTAGAGGTGAATTTGACCACATCTCTAGTATCCAGTAGAACATATGTAGCAGAACACATGTAGTAGAAAATAGGAGCCAATATAGAAATAAAGCTAAGACTTTGTACTTAGAGCTTGAACATTGAAGACTTGTAAACAGAAAGACTGAGAAATCTCTGAAGTTAATGTCAAAGACCTCATATAAGGGAGTATCAGTTTTGCCACAGGTGGGTGGGGGCAAATCAGCATGGGGTCCAAAAAAGTTCAGTGGACAATCTAGGGCCAACTTCAGCTTCACCAAGGAAGGGGATTCTGAGAGATCCAGGGCAAAGAAAATATCCTTAACCAGACCTGTCAAAGGATTTTACTTATTCCTTTGGAAAACTGTCTGGAAGTCATCTTAATTAGAGAACTATATCATTGTGCTTGTGTGTGTGTGTCTGTGTGTGTGTGTCTGTGTGTGTGTGTCTGTGTGTGTATTAGATCACAGATTGTAAAGGATGCCTGAGCAGTTTTTTAAAATTTATATCATTTCTTTTAAGGAATAGTAAATTATCCAAAAATGGGAACGGAATAATGCTTACAGGTTATTTGTATCCCATATATAAAGATAGAACACAAAATCAAAATTTATATTATGGCAAACATAAAGATTCTAAAAGAATTTTGTTGAAGTATAGAAGTAATTCATTTGTTAACAGAAGTCATAATTTTTTTTGTTATTCAAACAGAAAGTCACAAAAATTATAATCATCCTCATCAGTTCACTCAGTCCCATGTAATTAATTTTTTTTTCATCTTGATCTTTCGCTAGCACTTTTATGAATTCATCAGTTTTCCATTAGAGTTCTGAAAATGCTTATTCATTCAGTTCAGCAGTATAGTCAGTTACCAGAAACCTGTGCTTGTCAGAGTCTTTTCCATGAATTCCTTGAAGATGGAACCCTTTTGTAGGAACATTTTTTCAAAAGCATCAGAGTACACCTAGAACTGTAAATGTCTGTAAATGACAAAAGACTTAAAAATGACCACGGTTAAAGATGCCTGAGCATTTTTGATAGTGACATGTTATGAAAAATGTATCCTGTATATCTTAGGCAGTTTTTGGCTGTTATATATATATATATATGTATATATATATATGTGTATATATATATATGCATATATATATACATATATATATATATATATATATATATATATATATATATATTCAGCCATTTGCTTAAGTAAACCCAAAAGTAAATTGCATGTGGTTCCATAGTATGGGTTCATCCACACATGAACAACATTGTATACCTTCCTTTAGTCCTAATTAAAAGGATTCCTTCAGGTAACTTCAACCTCAGCCAGCTGGACCAGCTGACAACTGAAACCTCAGATATGGTAGCCAGAGCGAGCAGTGGGAATGAGTTATACCCCTGCTAAACGCGGCCTGAAGGAGGCCTGTTCTGCTCGGAGAATGCAATACAATATAAATGCACACATCAGTTGAAATCCTCATGGATCCCGTACTAAAGCTGCCCAAGTGGGGCTACTCAGTTATTTGTTTTGTCTGTTTTGCTATGTTCTTTGTATTTATTTCATTTACTTTGGGTCACATGGTGATCGTTTAAGGAAAGAAATGTACTTCATGTTTTCCTTGTCACTGTATTACTCTGTTTTTGACTGAATTGATAAATCCTTCCTGGGGTAGATACTCCATAGAAATATTTTTCATGGGAAGAAGGAAAAAGAGGAACAGTTCATGGAATGAAATTATAAAAGCTTCATTTTATAAGGGTGATGACAAATGTGCTAGACCTTTTTGTAATATCCATAACCAAGAAGCAGAAATTGTACAGGGATGAATATTAGTGTCTTTCATAAGATATATTCGTACATACTGGATGTCATTAATTGGGCAATATTTCTATGAGTTTCAAACCAGGACATCTCCAGAGTCCTAAATGACATTTCCAGCTTTATACTGCCATTCAGTGTCTTTTAGTTTGTTTTATTTTTTTTTCAATACATGTTAAACATTTAGACCCATAATTTATTATAAAATATTCTCTGCAATTTTTGTGCATGGTTTTAAGAAAACCGCCATTAGCATTTAGCGAGGGTAACTATTTATATGGTTTTGACAATTTATACCAGTTTTCCAGGGCAATCCCTGTTTATACCTGATTTCCCAGTGTGATTACTCAACAGTATACCTTTTTACTCTCAAAAGTACGGATGACATATTTTGTGGCCACATAAAAGGGGCTAATAGAGTCACAACTTATTAGACTTTAGCACTGGCAGTTTCTGCGTTTGATTGGGCCAATTCTTCCTAGCTGAGTCTTCTCCAAGGGTTGAAACTCACATTCCTAAATTTTCCTTGGGATCCAAACATGGTGAACATAATAATAGAAGTTGGCAAAGCATAAGGACAAAGGCCGTCTCCCTTTTCCCTTCTTATTCCTGACCTTATAGACAGAAGTAAAATACAAAGTAGAAGGGGTCTGAAATACTCCAGGGATCTCTGTCCTCCATTTTATGGGTGATGATACTGGGATCCAGTGTTGCCAGTAGCCATTGGATGGCTTGTCCCCTAGACCAGCATACTTTTCAATTCTATCAGCATAAAAGGGGTCCTAGATAAACTCATTAAAAGGGAGGGATCTGAAAAACTGAGCTAACATGAAGGTAGAATTGTCCACAAATCCAAATGAAACTCTGGGCATTTGGAACTCTCATCAAGGGCAGCTTTGGGTAGAAAACTGTACAACAGAGTCTCACAAAGAGAAAGCTTTTGGTGCCCCTCAGTGCCAACAGCAATACCTTGGCTTGAGGGGCCGTATCCATTACGATTAAGTACCTCAAAGTAGGGCGGAAAATGTTAAAGAAAAATACTCTACGGAAGGTCAGATCTAAATCTTCCTTTTAACATTCTCCATTTTCCTTCTCATCTTTTTTCTATATACACTGAGTGCTTAAACTGCTATACTTGGAAATAATCTACTGCTTAGTGTCCTGTTCAGGGACAGTGTTGAGTAGAAGATACACTTTGTGTTTTTAATATGTGCTTAATTGTTGTTCAATGCATTGATTTGAATTCTACCTTTTCTCTGAGAAAATGAAGCAAGAGAAAATCTGAAATGGGGAAGATTATGACTGGAACTAAGGACTCATATATTCACCATAGGCATTGCCACTCATGAGGATGGGTTAATAGCAGAGTTCACAGAATAACAGCTGAAGGTCTTCAAGAGTACTTTGGATTTCTACCTGCCTGGGATGTTAAGGATGAACTAAGTCTTTCTAAAAGCAGCAAGGTACATGAAGCCCTTTCTTTTTTCTACATTTTTAAATTTTTAATTTTTTATTGAGATATAATTGATTTACAATGTTTCAGACATGCAACAAAGTGATTCAGTTATACATACACACACATATATGTGTGTATATATATATTCTTTTTTCAGATTATTTTCCCTTATGGGTTATTACAAAGTATTGAATATAGTTCCCTGGACTATACAGTAGGTCCTTGTTTTTTATCTATATAGTGGTGTGTATCTGTTAATCCCAAATTCCTAATTTATTCCTCTTCCCTTTTGGTAACCACTAGTTTTTTTCTATGTCTGTGAGTCTATTTCTGTTTTGTAAATAAGTTCATTTGTATCATTTTTTAAAATTCCACATATAAGTGATATCATACGATATTTGTCTTTCTCTGACTTACTTCACTTAATAATAATCTCTAGGTCCATCCATATTGCTGCAAATGGCATTATTTCATTCTTTTTTATGGCTGAATAATATTCCATTGTGTGTGTGTGTGTGTGTGTGTGTATACACACATATAAAACAACTTTATCCATTCATCTGTCAATGGACATTCAGCTTGAATGAAGCCCTTTCTTGCCTTGTGATTAAATGACTTTGCACATTTGGAGGCTCATGTTCTCAGTGATCACTGAAAGAAAAAAGCATAATTGAAAGGTTTATCTTCCTGATTTTCTTAGTGTATTCCAGAGCAGGTAGTCTCAGAGAATGAAGCCATGGACAAGTGAAGACTGAGAAACAGAACAGACCTAGGAGGGGAACTATGGCTGCTGACTTCACAGAGGGTTAAGTGTTCTTCTGCTTCACTGTGCCCCCTCACAAAGGCATTAACAAGGATACTCATTCCCTGGGTCACTAGGTCGTGAGAACCTTAGGTCTGGAATAGAAGGCAGGGTAGTCTCTTTTGGGAGGTTTCTGTTGTACTCCAGAGCCATGGGAAAATATACATGTACTTGTATCTCTAGTGCTGTCAAACTTGGGAGCTTTGCCTCTGCCTTCCTCCAGGGCCAGCCTTGTGGCAGAGCTGTATGGAGTGAGTCTATTCTACCCCACTGAAATTGAAAAAAAATTCTAAAACTTTACCTTGAAAATATATGTATGATAAATAGAAAAGAGTAAGAAAGCTGTGATTTTTCTTTGAAAGTAAAAGTTTAAAAAAATGCATTGAGCATAATAGACTGTCAACCACACTATCAAACTGAAAATTATAGCTAGACTCAGCAGACTTACAACGTAAATTTGACAGATAGGGCAACAGCCAAGTGTTGCACAAATGCTGCCTGGGATCGTAACTTCAATTCATCTCTGAGGAATCAACATGAAAGGTTTATTCTCCCAGATACTCATAGCCCTATAATTTCAGGGTCTGTTCTCACTATGTGGGTGAATGCAACCTTGAACTATGTCTACATTTTTCATTTTATTTCAGGCAAATGAATTCCTCACAGGACATGTTGTTTGTGCAATCAGGCATCCTTCTTATCATTGCCTTTGCGCTTTGCTGTGAATAATGCCAAGATAGCCAGAGACATAAATAAAATGGAACCTAAGAAAAATCCATGTTGCAACAAATAACAATACTGACTTTGATGAATATTCTTTCCTCTTGCCCACACTGGCCTGGAGTTCAGTCAGCTCTTTAGCCTTCAATGACTGAGTTTGGGGTTGCTTTTCTGGGAGATTAGTGCAATGAAATCTAGCCTATTTTGATTCCAGCATTTCTTTCTTGGAAATAGAGTGTCTGCTTTGACTTACCAAATCTTGGAATTTGTAAGACTCTGAAAACTAAAGCATAATATTTACGTTGTTGCATATTGGGAGAATGCCCACAAAATGCAAGTCATTATTTCAGTGCATAGGTTTTAGTTGTGATATATTGGATTTTCTTGACTCAGGATTTGCTCAGCACCTCAAGGCAGAATTTAGAGATTGAAGAAACATATATATATATATTTTTTTCAAGTGCTAGACACTGGTCTAGATCTTAGGGAAGCACAGACATAATCTAGTCCTAAAAAGCACATAATCAAGCTTGAGAGACAGACCTAGAAGAGCTAATCATTAATAACCACACATCATAATACACATTTTAATGTCTGCATCAGTAAGTTGTTGTGGAAGCAGAAAAGAGGCACATAGAATTAATTTTGTTTAAGAGGAATAACAGAAGTATCACAGGCAGCAATTAGGGTTTCAAGCTGGACTTTGAAAGAATAAGGATTTTATAGGATTTGTGAGGAAGTAAGGTTGGATTATAGTTTAACTTTGAGTTACATATTTTTAAAAAAGGATTCTTTTATTTTTTAATTTTTTTATTGAAGTACAGTTGACTTACAATATTGTGTTAGTTTTAGGTATACAGCAAAGTGATTCAGTTATATATATATATATAATACATATATATTCTTTTTCAGATTATTTTCCATTATAGGTTATCATAAGATATTGAATATAGTTCCCTGTGCTATACAGTAAGTCCTTGTTATTTATCTATTTTATATATAGTAGTGTGTATCTGTTCATCCCAATCTCCTAATTTATTCCCCCTACCCTTTCCCCTTTGGTTACTATAAGTTTGTTTTTGATGTCTGTGAATCTATTTCTGTTAAAAAAGGACTCTTAATGTCAGTGTTTATTATGTGACAGGAATAGTGCTGGACATTTAATATTATAAAAGCCTATTTAATTATGATGACAACCCTATGGGAGAAGTAATATTAAAATCCTCTGTGCAGGTAAGGAAATTGAGATCCAGAGAGGTTAAGTTACTCCAGGTCACCCAGCTACCAAGTAGTGAAGCTGGGATTTGAACCTGGTCTGTCTGACTCCAGCATCCCAGTTTGTAATGACAGCTCTGCAATGAAGACAGAGTTATTTCAGTCAACATATTTAAATTATCAGTATTTTAATGGGACCTGTTTGCTTACAAACCGTGAGACCCTGCTATGAACCCACTTGCCTGAACTGGGCCTGGCACAGAGTCAGCACAGTTGGTATCCGACTTGGACTCTGGGACTCTCAGTTTCAGTGTCGGCTTCACTACTCAAGTGATCTTGGAAAAGTTACATAAAACCAGGTAGCCCTGTCTCCTAGTCTGTAAAATGAATACACCAGCTCCTCCATTACGCAGTATTTGGTAGGATGAAAGGAAATGGCACATGTGGATGGCTTAGCACAGTGCTGGCACATAATGAGTCATTCATGAAGGTATGGTTACCATATATTTACATTTCTCAGTAATTTGTGATCTAGCAATTCCAACTCTCCCCATCTTTACATCAAGACCATGCTCAAAGTTTGCTTTCTACTCAGTATTAGAAAGTAAAACAACTGCATGTAAAACTTTCTGTAACTCAGACTGACTTTCATCCTAATTAGTATTAACTAATAAGATTTTGTTTTACTTTATTACTAATCCTGGGTGTTTATGTGGTGTCTGACAAGCCGTAGGAACCCACATGCATTTTTTTTTTTTTTTTTTCGGTATGCGGGCCTCTCACTGTTGTGGCCTCTCCCATTGCGGAGCACAGGCTCCGGACGCGCAGGCTCAGCGGCCATGGCTCACGGGCCCAGTCACTCCGCAGCATGTGGGATCCTCCCAGACCGGGGCACGAACCCGTCTCCCCTGCATTGGCAGGCGGACGCTTAACCACTGCGCCACCAGGGAAGCCCCCCACATGCATTTTATCTTATTTTAATTTAATTTAATTTAATTTTACTTTATTTTATTTTTTATTCAATGTTTTTAAACTAAAAAAAAAGAAAAAAAAAAGTTCTCACATTTTTCCCTCCCCACGCCCACCCCTTATCTCTTGCAACCACCAATCTTTTCTCGGTGTCTATGAGCTTGGATATTTGTTTGTTTGTTTGTTTGGGTTTTGTTTGTTTTGTTTTTTTAGATTCTACAGACAGGAGAGATCATATGGTATTTTCTTTTTCTGTCTGACTTATTTCATTTAGCATAATGCCCTTGAGGTCCATCTATGTTGTTGCAAATGGCAAGATTCTTTTTTATGGCTTAATAATATTCCATTATGTGTGTGTGTGTGTGTGTGTGTGTGTATATATATATATATATATACACATATACATATAAAATTTCTTTATTCATTCATCCATCAACACACTTAGGTTGTTTCCACATCTTGGCTGTTGTAAATAATGCTACAAAGAATATGGGGGTGCATATATCTTTTAGAGTAAGTTTTAATTTTCTTTGAATAAACACCAAGAAGTGGGATTACTGGATCATATGGCAGTTCTATTTTTAATTTTTTGATGAACCTCCATACTGTTTTCCATAGTGGCTGCACCAATTTATATTCTCACCAACAGTGCACAAGGGCTCCCTTTTCTCCGCAATCCTCACCAATATTTCTTACTTGTTGTCTTTTTGATAATAGCCATTCTAACAGGTGTGAGTTGTTATCTCACTGTGATTTTGATTTGCATTTCCCTGATGATTAATATGTTGTGCATCTTTTCATGTACCTGTTGGCCATCTGTGTGTTTTTTGGACAAATGTCTATCCACATCTTCTGCCCCTTTTTTATACTCTTTTTGTTTGTTTGTTTGTTTTCCTACTAAGTTGTACAAGTTCTTTATATATTTTTGTTATTAGCCCATTATCAGATATATTATTTACAGTTATTTTATCCTATTCAGTAGGTTACCTTTTTATTTTGTTGATGGTTTTCTTTGCTGTGCAGAAGCACTTCAGTTTTAGTTTGTTTATTTTTGTTTTTGTTGCCTTTGCTTTTGGTGTCAGGTTAAAAAAAAATCCTTGCCAACACCTATGTCAAGGAACTTACTGCCTTTGTTTTCTTCTTCTTCTAGGAGTTTTGTTGTTTAAAGTCTTACATTCAAATCTATAATCTATTTTGAGTTAATTTTTTAGTATGATGTAAGATAGTGGTCCAGTTTCACTCTTTTGCTTGTGCCCAATTTTCACATTCACCATTTATTGAAGAGACTGTTCTTTCCCCACCATATGTTCTTGGCTCCTTTGTCAAAAATTAATTGACCATATATGCATGGGTTTATTTCTGGACTCTCTATTCTAGTCCATTGATCTATGTGTCTGTTTTTATGTCAATGCCATACCTGTTTTAATTACCAAAGCTTTGTAATGTAGTTTGAAATCAGCGAGCTTGATGCCTCTAGCTTTGTTTATCTTTCTCAAGATTGCTTTTGTGGTTCCATACAAATTTTAGGATTGTTTGTTCTATTACTATGAAAAATGCCATCAGAATTTTGATAGGGATTGCATTGAATTTGTATATTTCTTTGGGTAGTATGGACATTTTAACAATATTAATTGTTATAATCAATGGGTATGGACTATCCTTCCATTTATTTGTGTCCTTCAGTTTCTTTCATTAATGTCTTGTAGTTTCAATACACAAAACTTTCACCTCCTTGGTGATGTTTATTCCTAGGTATTTTATTCTTTTTGATGCAGTTGCAAATGGATTTGTTTTCTTAATTTCTCTTTCTGATAGTTTGTTATTAGTGTAAAGAAACACAACAGGGGCTTCCCTGGCGGCACAGTGGTTGAGAGTCCGCCTGCTGATGCAGGGGACGTGGGTTTGTGCCCCGGTCCGGGAAGATCCCACATGCCGCGGAGCCGCTGGGCCTGTGAGCCATGGCCGCTGAGCCTGCGTGTCCGGAGCCTGTGCTCTGCAACGGGTGAGGCCACAACAGTGAGAGGCCCGCGTACCGCAAAAAAAAAAAAAAAAAAGAAAAAGAAACACAACAGATTGTCTACTGATTTTTATCCTGCAACTTTACTGCATTTGTTTATTAGTTTTAACAGTTTTTTGATGGAGTCTTTAAGGTTTTCTATATACAGTGTCATGTCATCTGCAAATAGTGGCAGTTTTATTTCTTCCTTTCTAATACAATTTCCATGTGCATTTAAAAATGTTAGTGCTTACTTAATAGACTATATCAGCTTGGAGACTGAATTGTAATAATTACATTAGAACCCTACTGTGGTGCTGGTCGATGTGATCTCCCTTTTTGACTTTCTGGAGCCTACCTTCTATCATATGTTCCGTTGAGACTTCTGGTTGCCGTGACATGGGGCAGGCAGTTTAAAATAACCTCAAATGCTTCCCCTTCTTTCAGCAGAGCTGAATAATCTGGGGCTCTAGGACTGTGCACTGAAATCCACAACAGTTCTGAATCTCCTTTCCCATCATACAGCCCTGGAGCCCAGGGACTCACCTCTTATCCTCCCCACCTTCTCCCAAGTTGGGGTCTTCAGTGTTGTTCACCTCCCAGAACTGAGCTTCAGCTTGTGGCTCAAGATTCTGTTTGTCTAGGACCCAGCTGAGGGGCTTGTGAGTAGCTTGCCCTGGCATCCAATCTCATGACAAACAACTATGCATGCGTCAAATTACAATTAATATAACCCAATATTAATACATTATTATTAACCAAAACCTACTTTATTCAGATGTCTTTAGCTTTTACTTAATGTACTTTTTTTTTTGGTCCCAGGACCCCATCCATGACATTGCATTATATTTAGCTGTCATATCTCCTATGAGTTTCTTGGACTTTGTTTTTCACGACCTTTATAGTTGTAAGGAGTACTGGTCAGGTATGTTGCAGAATGTCCCTTAATTGGGATTTGTCTGGTATTTTTCTCATGATTAGATTGGGGTTATGGGTAAAATCCATAAAAAGTCATTTTCATGGGTAAAGGTCATGGGTAAAAAGTCATTTTCATCACATCATACTAAAGGTAATTCTACTAACTGACATCCTGCTATTGATGTTGACCCGGCTGAGTTGGTGTTTTTCAGGTTCCTCCACTGTAGAGTTACTATCTTTTTTCCCCCATTTCTATACTGTACTCTTTCTGACCAATGTCATTCACTTAAATAATATCAGGTCACCACCAAAGATTGCAGAGATAAAGAAGAGCTTAGTTAGATAAAAGCCTGAAGGACGTCAGGAGATCTAAGGCCTGAGACTATTCTGTTTTGGGTTTAATTTGTTCCTGGGTCTGGTGGCAGGAAAAATTGAAAGAATTTTCTTTGAGAACAATGAGGAGAGGGCTTCTGGCAGATGTAAGCCAATATGTCAGCATAGGGACAGGCCCCACTGATGGGAATGACCCCTGTCCCCACACTCCCTCAGGGTGCTGGCGAGGGGCCAGGCTGCAGGGCCACCAGGGGCCACGCTGGAGGTCTGTCCTTGTGCTCTCATCAAGGCTGACTTTGACAATGTGCAGAACAAAATGGCCAAGGGTGGCTCACGCCAAGGGAAGTCTGACAGGCACCAGCTAAAGCTGATGGTCAGCAGCCTGGTAGCACTGAGGTGGAGTGACCCAGCTGGACTTGGAGAGATGAGGATTCTGAGTGACTTCCTTGAAAGAAAATGCATTTCCTTTCACTTTCTTTTTGGCCATTGGCCACTCTTTAATGGATGGTTAGAGGACTTTTATACAGAGTCAGGATGGATAGCATCTTTCTAAATAGGCCTGTTTAGCTCCTTCTAGAAGGGGATGGTGGCAGATCCTGCTCAGAAATGTTCCATGGAAATTAAATCAGTGTTAGATTGGGAGCGAGTCTCAGGGAAACATTAAATGGAATATATTTATCTGAGGAAACCAGTTACTCCAAAATCCTCCCCTTGACACATAGATGTGTGAAGCACTTTTCTTGGAGAGAGAAGTTTCACCCTGTGTAGGGGTCTGACCTGTGAAAACTCTGGCATATGCTCTGTGGTCACTGGCACCTCCAGGAGGGCATCCCTTAGCCTATGCTGCCAGGAACAACACACACTCAAGTCTCTGAGCTTCAGCCTTTCTCTGTTAGATTTGATGAATTCACTAACATATATACTAGGACATCCAAAAACCAATATTGAGGGAGTGGGGAAGGAGGGGATGGGGATATAGAGAACATCTTTCCTGGATAACTCTCTTCTTTCCCTTTCTGGTACCTTGAATTTATCTCTGCAGCCCTTTCCCCTAGGGACAATGCTTTATGAAGCCTAAGCTATGAGACTCAGTTTGTAAGACTTTCCTGGCTATTCCATCATCCCAAGCTGGGGCAAATGCAAAGAATTCTAGTTGATCCAGACAGTGGAGGAATCTACAGGCATCTGAAGACCTGTCTACACATCCAGCCAGTCTTTTTACTGCAGCTGAAACATTTGATCCTTCACTTACCTAGTCATTCCAGCTTTTAAACAAAATGGAGTCTGGGTAGTTACCTGACCAAATTAACCTTTTTGATGACAGTACTAACCATCTGGGTTAATCACCCCTGTGAAGCCAGTTGTCCACCCAAGTGGAGTTTTATGACTCTTATTTTCTTTGACCTTTATTCTAACTGTCCAGTTATCTGACAACATGTGTCCAAAAAGTGAAAAAGGTCCACTTGCTTTACACTGAATTCAATGGCTGACCTTGCTCCTCAGCTGTCGAGTATATTGTTTAGATCATGAAATTGATGAGGTGAGGAGAATCGATGCTGAGAGGAGAATAAGCGAAGTGCAGTAGGAGCACAGGAAAGACCTCACAGTGCAGTTTGCTTACATTTAAATTAACTCATGCTAATTTATTTACTTATTATATTTATGGGATACACCCACTGCTTATTAGCCCCTGGATACATTTTAAGAGGATCATAAAAAGAGACACTTCTTGTCATTATGGCTAATTAACATTCAAACTGACTAACTAACATTTAAGTGCTAAGAATAAAATCAGTCATGGGCCAGTCAACATTTTCATCAAATGTTCTTAAATAGAATTCATTAGTTGATTCTCTCTCCTCTACTTTTCTACCTGCTGCCAAAATATCTGGCATCAGAAAATGTTGGAATTGAACAGGGGAACTATATTGTTACCTCTGTGACAATTAATATCTGATGTGTTTCTGGGCTCATACAAGGTAGTATGCAAAGCTTGATTAAATGGACAAGGCTTCCTCCCAGTAGTGGTTTATAATCCAGCTATAATAGATACAGAAGAAATGAACACGTAACACTCAGTCCTGTTGTTCTGGATTTATTTTTCTCACACAGTCACAACAATTACTGAAGCTTATAAATTAGGGTGTGTGTCCAATAGTAAGCATTCTTGATTGAATATGTGTGCTGAAAGACCCTTGAGCTACCGTAAATCCATTCGGTTGAAACATATGAAGCACAGGGAAAAATACTGATTGGACAACTCAGATGGTTATTCTTGTAATTTCTAGGGGAAGAGAAAGGGAAGAAAATTCATTTTTTGGTCATTAATCTACTCAAGTAAATCTCTGTATAAGCACATATGAGTCCCACATTAAAAACATGTTGACATTAAAATTTTCATCCCTGTTTTTTTTTTTTTAGAAACTGTCCTACATGTTTTGTAAACAGGTGACATTTTTGCCACTGGAGGGGAAGGGGGAATGGAGAGTTAGTTTTTAATGAGTACACAGTTTCAGTTTGGGAAGATGAAAACATTCTAGACATGGTCGGTGGTGATGGTCGCACAACAGTGTGAATGTATTTAATGCCACTGAATTGTCCACTTAAAAATGGTAAATTTTATGGGAGTTCCCTGGTGGTCTAGTGGTTAGGACTCAGTGCTTTCACTGCTGTGGCCTGTATATCTTCTTTGGAGAAATGTCTGTTTAGGTCTTCTGCCCATTTTTAGATTGGGGTTTTTTTTGTTTTTTGTTTTTTTTGATATTGAGCTGTATGAGCTGCTTGTATATTTTAGAGATTAATCCTTTGTCAGTTGCTTCATTTGCAAATATTTTCTCCCATTCTGAGGGTTGCCTTTTCGTCTTGTTTATGTTTTCCTTCGCTGTGCAAAAGCTTTTAAGTTTCATTAGATACCATTTGTTTATTTTTGATTTTATTTCCATTTCTCTAGGAGGTGGGTCAAAAAGGATCTTGCTGTGATTTATGTTAAAGAGTGTTCTGCCTACATTTTCCTCTAAGAGTTTTATAGTGTCTGGCCTTACATTTAGGTCTTTAATCCATTTTGAGTTTATTTTTGGGTATGGTGTTAGGAAGTGTTCTAGTTTCATTCTTTTACATGTAGCTGTCCAGTTTTTCCAGCACCACTTATTGAAGAGGCTGTCTTTTCTCCATTGTATATTCTTGCCTCCTTTATCAAAGATAAGGTGACCATATGTGTGTGGGTTTATCTCTGGGCTTTCTATCCTGTTCCATTGATCTATATTTCTGTTTTAGTGCCAGTACCATACTCTCTTAATACCTGTAGCTTTGTAGTAGAGTCTGAAGTCAGGGAGTCTGATTCCTCCAGCTCCATTTTTCTTTCACAAGATTGCTTTGGCTATTTGGGATTTTTTGTGTTTCCATACAAACTGTGAAATTTTTTGTTCTAGATCTGTGAAAAATGCCATTGATAGTTTGATAGGGATTGCACTGAATCTGTAGATTGCTTTGGGGAGTATAGTCATTTTCACAATACTTATTCTTCCGATCCAAGAACATGGTATATCTCTCCATCTGTTTGTATCATCTTTAATTTCTTTCATGAGTGACTTATAGATTTCTGCATACAGGTCTTTTGTCTCCTTACGTAGGTTTATTCCTAGGTATTTTATTCTTTTTGTTACCGTGGTAAATGAGAGTGTTTCCTTAATTTCTCTTTCAGATTTTTCATCGTTAGTGTATAGGGATGCAAGAGATTTCTGTGCATTAATTTTTTATCCTGCAACCTTACCAAATTCACTGATATGTTCTAGTAGTTTTCTGGTGGCATCTTTAGTATTCCTTGTGTATAGTGTCATGTCATCTGCAAACAGTGACAGTTTTACTTCTTTTCCAGTTTGGATTCCTTTTATTTCTTTTTCTTTTCCAATTTCCATGGCTAAAACTTCCAAAACTATGTTGAATAATAGTGGTGAGAGTGGGCAACCTTGTCTTTTTCCTGATCTTAGAGGAAATAGTTTCAGTTTTTCACCATTGAGAATGATGTTGGCTGTGGGTTTGTCATATATGACCTTTATTATGTTGGGGTAAGTTCCCTCTATGCCTACTTTCTGGAGGGTTTTTTATCATAAATAGGTGTTGAATTTTGTCAAAAGCTTTTTCTGTATCTATTGAGATGATCATATGGTTTTTCTCCTTCAGTTTGTTAATATGTTTTATCACGTTGATTGATTTGCATATATTGAAGAATCCTTGCATTCCTGAGATAAAACCCACTTGATCATGGTGTATGATCCTTTTAATGTGCTGTTGGATTCTGTTTGCTAGTATTTTGTTGAGGATTTTTGCATCTATGTTCATCAGTGATATTGGCCTGTAGTTTTATTTCTTTGTGACATTTTTGTCTGCTTTTGGTATCAGGGTGATGGTGGCCTCATTGAATGAGTTTGGGAGTGTTCCTCCCTCTGCTATAGTTCAGAAGAGTTCGACAAGGATAGGTGTTAGCTCTTCTCTAAATGTTTGATAGAATTCGCCTTTGAAGCCATCTGGTCCTGGGCTTTTGTTTGTTGGAAGATTTTTAATCACAGTTTCAATTTCATTGCTTGTGATTGGTCTGTTCATATTTTCTATTTCTTCCTGGTTCAGTCTTGGTAGGTTGTGCATTTCTAAGAATTTGTCCATTTCTTCCGGGTTGTCCATTTTATTGGCATAGAGTTGCCTGTAGTAAACTCTCATGATCCTTTGTATTTCTGCAGTGTCAGTTGTTACTTCTCCTTTTTCATTTCTAATTCTGTTGATTTGAGTCTTCTCCCTTTTTTTCTTATGAGTCTGGCTAATGGTTTATCAATTTTGTTTATCTTCTCAAAGAACCAGCTTTTAGTTTTATTGATTTTGCTGTTGTTTCCTCCATTTCTTTTTTGTTTATTTCTGACCTGATATTTTTTATTTCTTTCCTTCTGCTAACTTTGGGGTTTTGTTCTTTATCTAATTGCTTTAGGTGTAAGATTGGGTTATTTATTTGAGATTTTTCTTGTTTTTTGAGGTAGGATTGTATTGCTATAAAATTCCCTTAGATCTGCTTTTGCTGCATCCCATAGGTTTTGGGTCATCATGTTTTCATTGTCATTTGTTTCTAGGTATTTTTTTATTTCCTCTTTGATTTCTTCAGTGATCTCTTGGTTCTTTAGTAGTGTATTGTTTAGCCTCCATGTGTTTGTATTTTTTACAGTTTTTTTCCTGTAATTAATATCTAGTCTGCTAGCACTGTGGTCAGAAAAGATAATTGATACGATTCCAGTTTTCTTAAATTTACCAAGGCTTGATTTGTGACCCAAGATATAATCTTTCCTAGAGAATGTTCCATGTGCACTTGAGAAGAAAATGTATTCTGTTGTTTTTGGATGGAAAGTCCTATAAATATCAGTTAAGTGCATCTGGTCTAATGTGTCAGTTAAAGCTTGTGTTTCCTTATTTATTTTCATTTTGGATGATCTGTCTATTTGTGAAAGTGGGGTGTTAAAGTCCCCTAGTATTATTGTGCTGCTGTCAATTTCCTCTTTTATGACTGTTAGCATTTGCCTTATGTATTGAGGTGCTCCTATGTTGGGTGCATAAATATTTACAACTGTTATATCTTCTTCCTGGATTGATCCCTTGATCATTATGTAGTGTTCTTCTTTGTCTCTTATAATAGTCTTTATTTTAAACTCTCTTTTGTCTGATATGAGAATTGCTACTCCAGCTTTCTTTTGATTTCCATTCACATGGAATATCTTTTTCCCTACCCTCACTTTCAGTCTGTATGTGTCCCTAGGTCTGAAGTAGGTCTCTTGTAGGCATCATATATACAGGTCTTGTTTTTGTATCCATTCAGCCAGTCTGTGTCTTTTGGTTGGAACATTTAATCCATTTACATTTAAGGTAATTATCAATATGTATGTTTGTATTACCATTTTCTTAATTGTTTGGGGTTTGTTATTGTAGGTCTTTTTCTTCTCTTGTGTTTCCTGCCTAGGGAAGTTCCTTTAGCATTTGTTGTAGAGCTGGTTTGGTGGTGCTGAATTCTCTTAGCTTTTGCTTGTCTGTAAAGGTTTTAATTTCTACATCGAATCTGAATGAGATCCTTGCTGGGTAGAGTAATCTTGGTTGTGGGTTTTTCCCTTTCATCACTTTAAATATGTCCTGCCACTCCCTTCTGGCTTGCAGAGTTTCTGCTGAAAGATCAGTTGTTAGCCTCATAGGGATTCCCTTGTATGTTATGTTATTTGTTGCTTTTCCCTTGCTGCTTTTAATAATTTTTCTTTGTATTTAATTTTTGATAATTTGTTTAATATATGTCTTGGCATGTTTCTTCTTTGAATTTATCCTGTATAGGATTCTCTACGCTTCCTGGACTTGATTGACTATTTCCTTTCCTATTAGGGAAGTTTTCAACTATAATTTCTTCAAATATTTTCTCAGACCCTTTCTTTTTTCTTCTTCTTCTGGGGCGCCTATAATTTGAATGTTGGTGCATTTAATATTGTCCCAGAACTCTCTGAAACTGTCCTCAATTCTTTTCATTGTTTTTTCTTTATTCTGCTCTCTGACAGTTATTTCAACTATTTTATCTTCCAGGTCACTTTTTTGTTCTTTTGCCTCAATTATTCTGCTATTTATTCCTTCCAGAGAATTTTTAATTTCATTTATTGTGTTGCTCTTCATTGTTTACTCTTTAGTTCTCCTAGGTCTTTGTTAACGATTTCTTCTGTTTTCTCCATTCTATTTCTGAGATTTTGGATCATCTTTACTATCATTACTCTGAATTCTTTTTCAGGTAGACTGCCTATTTCTTCTTCATTTGTTTGGTCTGGTGTGTTTTTACCTTGCTCCTTCATCTGCTTTGTGTTTCTCTGTCTTCTCATTTTGCTTACCTTTCTGTGTTTGGGGTCTCCTTTTCACATGGTGCAATTTCGTAGTTCCTGTTGTTTTTGGTGTCTGCCCCCTGTGGGTGAGGTTGGTTTAGTGGCTTGTGTAGGCTTCCTGGTACAGGGCGCTGGTGCCTATGTTCTAGTGGGTGAGGCTGGACCTTGTCCTTCTGGTTGGCAGAGCTGCGTCCAGTGGTATGTTTTGGGGTGTTTGTGAACTTAGTACGACTTTAGGCAGCCTCTCTGCTAATGGGTGAGTTTGTGTTCCTGTCTTGCTAGTTGTTTGGCATGGGGTGTCCAGCACTGGAGCTTGCTGGCTGTTGGCTGGAGCTGGGTCTTTGTGTTGAGACAGAGATCTCTGGGAGAGCTCTTGCCGATTGTTATTATGTTGGGCCAGGAGGTCTCTGGCCGTCCAATATCCTGGACTAGGCTCTCCCACCACGGAGGCTCAGGCACAACACCTGGCCAGAGCACCAAGACCCTGTCAGCTGCATGGCTCAGAAGAAAAGAAAAAAAAGAACAGATAGAACCCCCCAAAAAATGTTATAAGAAAACTAAACAGACAAAATCACACAAAGAAACATACACACACACACTCACAAAAGAGGAAAAAGGAAGAGAGCAAACAAACCAATAAACAATCCACCAATGATAATAAGTGCTAAAAACTAAACTAAGATAAACATAGAACCAAAAACAAATCAGATGCAGAAAGCAAACCCCAAGTCTACAGTTGCTCCCAAAGTCATCGCCTCAATTTTGGGAACATTCGTTGTCTATTCTGATATTCCACAGATGCAGGGTTTATCAAGTTGATTGTAGGGATTTAATCTCTGCTCCTGAGGCTGCACGGAAAAAAATCCCTTTCTCTTCTTTGTTCACACAGCTCCTGGGGTTCAGCTTTGGTTTTGGCCCTGCCTCTTTGTAGGCCAACCTCAGGCATCTGTTCCCCTCCCAGACAGGAGGGGGTTAAAGCAGCAGCTGATTAGTGCTCTCTTTCTCACTCAGGTCGGGGAGAGGGAGGGGTACAGTAGTCATAATTGGAATGCGGTACGAGCCTGTGGTGGCAGAGGCTGGCATGACATTGCAGCTGCCTGAGGCATGCCATGTGTTCTCCCAGGGAAGTTGTCCCTGATCATGGGACCCTGTCAGTGGAGTGCTGCACAGGTTCCCAGGGGGGCATGGGTAGTGATCTGCGCTTGCACACAGGATTCTTGGTGGCAGCAGCAGCAGTGTTAACAGTCCACGCCCGTTTCTGGAGTCCAAGATGATAGCTGCAGGTCGCGCCCATCTCTGGAGCTTGCTTAGGTGGTACTCTGCGTTCTGTGGGCACATGGAGTAGGAAGCCCCTCTCCTCGCGCACCCCGAAACAATGGTCTCTTGCCTCTCAGGCAGGTCCAGACCTTTTCCCGGACTCCATCCCAGCTAGCTGTGGTGCACTAACCCCTTCAGGCTGTGTTCATGCAGCCAACCCCAGTCCTCTCCCTGGGGTCTGACCTCCGAAGCCCGAGCCTCAGTTCCCAGCCCCCATCCGCCCTGGCAGGTGAGCAGACAAGCGTCTCAGGCTGGTGAGTGCTGGTCGGCACCAATCCTCTGTGCGGGAATCTCTCCACTTTGCCCACTGCACCTCTCTTGCTGCGCTCTCCTCTGTGGCTCCGAAGCTTCCCCACCCCCACCCCCCACCACCCCCGTCTCTGCCAGTGAAGGGGCTTCCTAGTGTGTGGAAACTTTTCCCCCTTCACCTCCCTCCCAGAGTTGCAGGTCCCATCCGAATTCTTTTGTCTCTGTTTTTCCTTTTTTCTTTTGCCCTACCCAGGTATGTGGGGATTTTCTTGCCTTTTGGGAAGTCTGAGGTCTTCTGCCAGCGTTCAGTAGGTGTTCTGTAGGGGTTGTTCCACATATAGATGTATTTTTTTATGTATTTGTGGTGAGGAAGGTGATCTCCATGTCTTCCTACTCTGCCATCTGGAAGATGACCTCAGTTTCTTTCTCTAAGATGGTATTCAGAGTTTCCCTGGGGTAACTGCTATGGATACTTCTTAATTTTTTCTTCCAACCCTTTCCTCTCTCCCCTTTGCTGGCCCATTTCTTATTGAACGCCTTAATTCTGAGCCTTATATGCATATAGATGACTCTTGACTTACCCCTCCCTGTAGTGATAGGAAGAGTGGGTGTAGGAGGGGTCTAGTGTCATCCTGTTGTGACTAAGCTTAGTGGAAATTCCACCTCCGGCCCAAACTATGCATCACTAGAGTCAGATGGAGTGGAAGAGAAAGGGGAAGCCAGCCACATAGGACAAGCCAAAGCGACATTCAAAATAAGTAATAAAATAGGCAAATATGGAGTATCAGAAATTTAAGAAAAAAAGTAGACATAAAATGGAATAAATGTGTCCATTGGGTTTGTGAGAGCAAGTTCCTTGGTGAGAAAGATGGTCTTGTCCAGGGTTGGCTTTTTGTGCAAGAAGAGTTTGGAAGCAAAGAAATTCTAGCTATTTTGCATCCATTCAGTAGATAATTGGCGTGCTCCCACTAAGTGACAAGTGCTGGGCTAAGCCTTGTATAGAGTGACAAACACCAGAGACGTGGCCTTTGCTCCATTGGCAGTTACACTAAGTTAATAGGAAGAATTATATTATAAATTAATATTAGTTGACAACCATGATCTCAAAATTATTATTTTACAAATAAAGAACATCAGTGGTGTTAATACAGAGTAGGTACCCAAAGTTAATTATTTGGATCAGCTAAAGAAAGACTGAGGAAAGAAGGTATGAATAACATTCAGAGACACTGAGGATCTGCTTATGTTTCTGGAAAGTAACTATGGGGGAATAAAGTATAGGTTATCGCCAAAGTTAGGACTTCTAATCTTTTTCAAGACTCTGCAAGTCCACAAAATAAAACAAACCGGCTTTGCCAAATCTTGAAAATCCATCAATCTGCAGAGAGATCTTAACAAGTTGGTTTTTAAAGAAAATTTTGTTTATATCAAATGACTCTGGACTTCTTAGGAATTTTCCTCAAAACCATTTTTCCCCTAGTTACTATTGCCAGAAAGAGGAGTTCTGAATGGACTATGGTTTTCATAATTTTATAAATTATCTCAATTTGATGATACTGAGTATGTGTATTATGGCATGTTCTAGAGAAGTTAAGTGAGAAACATTGATAGTAGATGTTGATGTCAAATACAGAATTCTAAGTATTCAGTGCTTTGACCTAATCTCTCCTCTTCAAGGCCTGGTATTTATAAAAATAGTATTAGCTTTTTGTGGAGCACTAGCCCAGTGATCTGCTACTTCCTTTCTCCAACAGAGACAGGAGAGGGGGCTGTAAATCAGATGGCGGCACCATTACTTCTGCTCCAGGGCTGCACTGGGTTGTCATTTTGAGACATTTACTGAGCACCATAGTTTCAAGAAACAGGTTGAGATGCAGTCCCTTCTCCACAGTCCTGTGCCTTCATGGAACCGCCTTATTCTGTCCTTTCAATTCCTTTTTCTCCCAGTATTCATGTAATTCCCCCAACTTAGCTGGGTCCTGCTACCTATTCTGGCCCAGCTTAGATGATCTCAATCCTGGTAAGTGACTTATGTGGCTGCTCACTTTACAAGAACATCAGTAATAATTTCAATTATTACTAACTGAGCACTGTGGGGTAGAGCTTAGGGGTCAGGTGGTGAAAAGTTGAAAAAAGTACAGATCCTACTCTTAAGAATTCCCAGTCTCTCTGACTGTCTCCTTCTACTCTTCCATTCTTATCATGGGTGGCTGTAGATGAGCTTGAGACACCTGTGGTCAAATCTGGCCTCTCCCAATCACCAGGTGTCATTGAACAAAGTATATAATTCAGCCACGTCTCACTTATAGGTGGGTTGTGGGGAAAACATAAGCTAATCTAGGTAAACTGTTTTGCATGGGATCTAGCCCCAAATGCCCAATATAATGCCCAGTATAACAAAGGTCTTATTTTTTTATCTCATTATCTCCCAGTACTCCCTAGTCACATGCTCTGAGCAGATTGGAACACTTCTTCACTCAGGGACTTGCTTTGTCCCTTTCCCTACTTTTTTATACCATTCACTTTATCAAGAATGACCTCTCCAGCCCCCTTCACTCCACTCAAGTCATCCAGGGTTACCAGATTTAGCAAGTAAAAATACAGGACACCCAGTTAATTGAATTTCAGAAAAGCAACAGATAATGTTTTAGGATAAGTATTTCCCATGCAATATTTACTGGGATATATTTCTTCTAAAATTTTATCTATTTGTCTAAAAGTTAAATTTAATTGACTCTATGTTTTATCCAACAACTCTCTCCCTCCCTCACTGCCTTTTGCCTACCAAACCTTATGTGTTATTTAAGTCTTGCTTAGGAGTGGCACCCTGAAATGTCTGTAGTGGCCAGGCTGGGAATGCTGATAGGTGAAAGGGGCCTAGTAAGGATGCTGTAACTGGAAAGCACATGTAGGGCAGTGGCATCTCACCTCCAGCCGGTTGTTTCTATGTGTGATGTGGAACTCATGTTGCTAGATGTTACTAATTTCCAAGAGTAGCTGGAAATTTAAAAAAGGAAGCATGTGTGATCTGCTAATATTTAAATGTTGGAACTAGTTAAATATCTTAATAATTATCCATGGGTCACAAATTTGAAAACTCTGGCCAGGGTAATTACCTTTTGTTTCCTCCATGCAGACTTTCTCTGAAAACCCACACTAGATATGGCATCCCTTTCAGATGAACTCCATGAGTGGCTTCATTCTGATGGCTCAGTATTTATGGCCCTGTATGGCTGATCTTGATTTTTTTCCAAGAAGACTATCAACTCCAAGAAAGTGGGGAAATGTTCATCTTTTCTTCTCTAGGGTTTAGTATTTAATGCATTATCAGTTGAAAGAATGAATGAATAAGTGAATACATGAATGAATGAGTAAATTTCAGTGTAGCCAGATTCAACAAAGATTATCAACAAGACCAAGAATAGGAGTTAAAAACCAGCAACACTGAGGAAAGCACAGACATCTATAGATTTTCAAACTACGACCAGACTTTACTACATACACATTCTTTTCAGGCATCATGAAATGAGTTGCATTCCTCATGCCTTATTCATTAAAGCAGCCATGGCAGAGAGGTTGTATAAACAGAAGCAAGTCCAGTTTACATAGGGAGGATTTTTACATCGGTGCACACAGCCCAGGTGAGAACAGTCAATGGGACACTGAAGGGGCCTCTAGTAGGTGCCCTAGCCAGCTTTATCTCTGGAGTTTCAGCAGTAAATCTTGCTTTAGAAAGAATTTAATTTTAAGTTCCTCAGTATTAATAAAAGCATTAAGGACTGGTATAATAAAAGTTTATTGACTCATTTTCCACCATAATTTGCCTGTGATTCCTGTGTAGCCATATTATATTTTTATGAAATGGAAACACTGTGTTCCTAGGCTGCATAATAATGACAGTAAAAGAGCAAAAGATACTTTGAAAATCACTCATCAGGATCTGAGGCATTTTGGGTGAGTAAATTTAATACTCTTTTCATGGGGGATGCATAGGGTAATTTAAAAAAATAATAAGGGAATTTGCCCAACTGCGGAAATACTAAGAAGAACATAATACACTCATGATTGGTTCATATATTATTTGGTTATGCACAAAAGTAGATCTCTTTGTAAAAGTCTTCTTGATCACTAAGAAAGGAGGAATTTAGATTATGGTCAATAACCTGTCATCAAGGGCTAAATTGACATGTGTGATTGTCCTACCCCTGCTGTGGGATGGAGAATTATAAAAATAATGATAACAGGACTCATAATAGTGAATGAGAGTTAAACGTTTACATTATTTCAGTCAGTGTGTGAAGCATTTTATAGACCATGATCTCATTTATTCCTCATGACCACCCTGTAAGATTGGTTTTCTTATTAGTGAGGAAATGGGTCCAGTATATTGCCCCAAGACACAAAACTAGTGAACAGCATTATTAATACTCTAAACCAAGATGGAGACCCTACTCACCATGTATTTAACATGGCCTTTTGCTATAACACCATAGCATGGATGCCTTAGGAATGGACCCAGGGAGCAGCAACCAATCTCCAAAACACTTTCATATTTGAGAATGAAACCAAGGGGTTTTGGAATAAAGTACCTTTCATCAGGACATGAGATGCCAAGAGTTAAGTGGAATAATCAGGTATGGGAAACAAGCTCAAGAAACATCATGATCAACACAGTGATGGGAATGGACAACAGAGCCAGAGTTGTACATTAGAGTGTGGGTCAGGAACAGATGGAGTAAAGCCCTAACCTTTACAATTAGAGATATAATTGATGACCAAGGCCAGCCACCATCTGACTACATGAACTCAAGAAAGATGATGTGCTCCAATCTAGCAGATGGAGGCTTGCTGGCATGGATTTGTTTTGTAAAGGGCTATCAATATGGTCACTGTGTCATGTGACTGTATTAAGTAGCTTTGAGACTGATGGTTGTTTATATAGGTTATTGGGATATTTGAGTATGGATGCCACTGATCATTGATCCTTTAAACAACTGAAGTCAAAATCTGACTTTTTTTTTCATATTGACCTAGTATTTTATCTTTGGAGCTAAAATTTTTGACATCTCATGCTACAAAAAGGAAAAAAAAAATCCAACAACTCTCTCCAGTTTCTGCCCAAATAAGGTTTATGGCCTTTGGAGCAGAGACAGGCACATAGAGTCGACTCCTTCCAATGGCTAGTTCTGTTTAATTAATGATTTGAGAACCATAGAAGATGATAGGAGGGTAGGTGTGCCAATAATATAGCTTGTAGGAGACTATCCAGGTACCTGTGCCAACAGGCTCCATCATAAACCCTGAAAGGACCAAATCACTAAATGGCAAGGTTCACACTTGTTAGAGGGGCACTGTATCTCTGTCATTGGAAGAGATGGGGCAGCTTCCCTTCCCCAGAATATAAACATGGCAGTTGTCCAACCAAAGGGTCAGCTCACTGTATTGAACACCTCATGGTGGAATTGGCAGGAGGAGTTAAGCCAGCCTCTTCTGCCTGTGGAGAGACACGCCCAGCAGGACAGCAACCCAGCAGCCAAGTGTCCAGCAGATGGTGGTGAGATCAGTCCTTGGAGAGGGGCAGGATCAGAAGAGGTTAAGGAAAAGCTCAGGTCATGCTCTGAAGAGCTCTGAGCATCAAAAGGAAAACAGTCAAATCCACAGGATCAGGGACAGATGATAACATGACAGATGAAGCTTGGAACATTCCAGTAGCCTCAGGAACTGAGACGGGAACAAAGAGCAAAGGTAATGGGGCGCAAAACCTAGTTTAAGACAATTGGTGGCATGAAGCCAGGAGGCTCTGCCTGGTTTTAATTGGGTACCGGCCATGTAGTGTGTAATACTCAGCTGGATTTAAAAGCACATGGTTAGGTCAAGGGAAAAAAAAAAATCTATCTTTGAATAGGCAGGAGCAGACTGGGCCAGCACCAGAGCCATCATGCTTTAGTTGATACAAGCAGCCAACACTTACGGATCCAGCCAGCCCTCTGCAGCCCAGGGACTGAAAAGATCAGAGGCCCTTTGCTCCCTATGCCTTCATGGTCCCCCGATAACCAGATTCCATCCTGGGGAAAGGAGAGGGGAGGGAAAGAGCTCTAGTAGAGAGTTAAATTCTGAATTGATTGAGTTTTTTCCCCAACAGAGTTGTTTTTAACCCCTCCCCCAAAAGATAATTTAAACCAGAAAAATTTGAGATACCCCAACTTGAAAATTTAAGATTTTCCTTATCCAGTGTGATGGCAGGGAGTTGGGGGGGGGGCAGGTGTCTTTTTAGGAGCAATGTCTGAGCTGAAGGGTGAACTAATTTGTGACTCTGCTCTGTGAGTGTTATTGTTACTGTGGGGATCATCCTGTCTGCTTCCCATGGGAGTGGGTGGGAATCAAAGGCCTGGGAGATCAGGAACAATCACACTGGTGCTCCTCCTGACTTGAAGCCCATCACTCTGGGGAGATGTGACCCCTGGCAAGCCGACAGAGCAGCAAGTCCACCATGGGGATCTGGAAAGAAAGAAATCCATAAAGCGTGTGAACTTGTGATAGCCTTTGATGCTTGCAAAGATGTGACTTGTTGCTATGGCGATACTTCTGGGATGAATGCATTATAACAGGAAATACCTCAAAACCCTTTTGCTTCAGCCAAAGCAGGAGCATCCATAAGTGGAGGCTTGGTCAGGGGAACTTCCCTTCTGGCTGATGCAGTAAACTCTCTTCCCTTTGGGGACACAGCAGGGTACTCCCATGTCAATTTGGATTTATAGTTCTTCACCACTGAAAGCTACTCATTGTCAAGCATGGCAGACAACCTATTCCATAGAAAGTAAGCAAGAGCCTGCCAGGGAGTGTGGTAATATACTACAGGGTGCATTTTCTGCCTCCCACTCCAGACCGACTTCCCTTTTTCTTCCAACCTGGTGCACAATTTTGTGGTCAGTTTTCTCCTCTACCTGGCCTCAGATGAGTCCCCTCACCCATTTATCAGGATCAGGAGCCAGTTGAAACAAATAAATAAGGTGGAAAGGAAAAGGACCTCAACATCCCAAACCCTTCCACTGAGTTGTGACTCAGGAATTATAGCGCACTGTATTAAACCATTTCTCCTTGATGCATTGGGACCACTCAAAAGCTGACAGTGACATATGGGAAAGGCCCTGTTAGTGGGATCGGGGCTGTTGTGTGATGAATGACACAATATGTCAAAGAACATCTGTTATCCATCATGCCGGCTTCCTCAGAACACTTGGATAGAGAGAGAGAGAAAGGGGCTGGTGGGGAGGGGGCTGAGAGGTGGGTGAATTAGGAGGAAGCAGGACTCTACACAGCTGGAAGAAGATAGGAAACGAGCCCCCTAACCTTGGGAGAGCAAAAGTGATTCAGGAAGATGAGCGAGCCAGTGAGTCCCTCCAGCAACCCGCCACTCTCCCTGTCCCTTTCATCTCCTTTCCCTTGATTTTATTTTTAAAAAATGTAATCGGTTGAGGGCTGAGTGTATTAAACCATCATGCAGGCAGGTGAGGGATTGGAGCTGGCTGTACCATTGTTCTGTTCCTTTCATTCTCCAGATGCACCGCTCTGGAGGTGGGTTGGATTTCTCAGGGGCCAGACAGACTCAGTCGAGCATTCTGCAACTTCATTGGCATGACAAGCTGTACTAGAATTGTCCAAGTGAATGCTCTGAAGCCCGTGTGTGGGAGCAGGTTTTGTGCCAGGAGGCATCTTTCATTTTGGATTTCTTCACATTTCATCCATCTAACGTTCCTATCATAGTAATGCAAATGCCTGTCTTCCCTATCTGGATGCAAAGTTTCTGATTATTTTGTGTCAGGAGAGAAAACTTCCATTTGTTTTGGATTGCTCTTTGTGATATTATTAGTGCAACTTTTCCAGGATGAGACCAGGGGCACCCAGGAGGATAAATGGATTTCTCACTCCCTTCAAAGATGCAACTGCTCATCATGTTATCTAAAAGAATAAATCTGTATTAGTGAGTCCAATAGATCAGGACCAGACATCCCTGGAGCTCATCTGCTTTTATTTTAGATGAGATTGGAGGCAGAAATGCTTGTTGAAAATAATTACACTTTCTGGGCTTCCCTGGTGGCGCAGTGGTTGAGAGTCCGCCTGCCGATGCAGGGGACACGGGTTCGTGCCCCGGTCTGGGAAGATCCCACATGCCGCAGAGCGGCTAGGCCCGTGAGCCATGGCCGCTGAGCCTGTGCGTCCGGAGCCTGTGCTCCGCAAGGGGAGAGGCCACAACAGTGAGAGGCCCGCCTACCGCAAAAAAAAAAAAAAAAAAAAAAAAATTACACTTTCATATTTACAGAGTCACTTTCCTTGGTACTCATATTTCTTTCTAAGTATTATTTTATATCTCTTTAATATATATCTGGATTACGTTCCTGTGCGTTAGAGGTAAGGAAAGGCACAGACAGGAGTAAGATACTTGATCCCCTTACCTGGGATCACTGGAGGAGGTTTCATAAAATGCATTTCCCAGGCTCCGTTTGGAACTTTTTAGATAAGGTTCATAAATCTGAAATTTAAAAAATGTATCCAGTTGATTCTGATGATCAATATAGTGAACAAATCAGTTGCAATCTAAATATCAGTTTTCCCCTTTTCCTGTTACTAGTACCCAAATTTCCCTCTGTGTATTTATCTCAGCCACTTCTCCATCACGCAATTATTTTGTGACATAGACCTACCCTTATACCATTCAGGCCAGTGGGAGAGAGTGAATCTTAAGACCTAGAACTATTACAAAAGACCCTTTTTCTCTGCAGCAGTGGGTGAAGATGTGGGCCCTAGAATTGCAGTAGGATTGCAGTTTCGTTTGCTCTAGCCAGGGAAAGCCTAGAGCTGCTGGAGCTACTATGTACATCCTGAGAATGAAGCTGATACCATGGAAAGCAGGCAGAGAGATGGAGAGAAAGTTGTATCAATTGAGTTTCTTGATCAGGCCTGTCTGACTTGCAATCTATGTCTAGATGTTTCTGTAACATCAACCAAAGTGTTTAAGCCAATATGAGTTGGGTTTTAAATCACTCAACACCAAAAGAGTTCTACCTGATTCAAATGGCCAAATTTAGGAAAACCTGCTCTAAATCTCCTTCCAGATAGGTAGAGAATCCAAAATTAACGTCAACCACACACTTGATCCTAATAATACTTACTGAGTACCTGCCAGGGCCAAGCATGATACATGTAAAATTCAGGATGGAATACCCAGAGTGGTGAAGCTGAGTTCTTATCTTCAAGAGGACGACTGAAGGGAAGAGAGGAAGGTACGCCTTAAGAAAGAGCTAATGATATGAGACAATATAAAATTGTCAAAAGAGAAGTACAATCAGCCAGCATAAGGATGTCCAAGGTGGAAGAGCTCTCTCTGAACCAGTGAGTTGAAAGCTACACACAGGAGGTACAATTTGAACTTCTTATTCTTGGCTCCCAAGGACCATTCAGCCAGTGTTGTTTACTTAAAAGGGTTTCTGACTTCTTTCTCCATCACACTTGGGTAACTTCTATGACCAAAGAGAGGATAAGGGAAAGCTCAACTCCATTTCAGCAGGCACCACCACTCTTGAGTTAAGCGAGCTGACACAATTGAGGGCATGACCATGGTTTGGTAACTGGTATGAGGATGAAGGTAATTAATTACTCATCTGAATTACTGAATTTAAACACCCAACCTCCCACACTTTGGCCATTCAGGAGCAACACTGAGGATATTTACCCATGGAGTGATGTCCTGGTGTATCTGAGAATAAGAATGTGGCAGTTGTGTCTATGGTGTATTAGAGAAAGTGAATCTTTCAGAAGAAAGGAAGTTCCACCAAGTGTCTAGGCTAAAATCTCTACAGTATCTGATTAAATGTGGGAGCAATCACATGCAACTCAATAACAAAAAAACAAGCAACCGAATCAAAAAATGGACAGAAGAACTAAATAGAAATTTCTCCAAAGACATACGGAAGGCCAATAGGCACATGAAAAGATACTCAACATCAGAGAAATGGAAATCAAAACTACAATGAGGTATACAATGAGGATACAGTGAGGTATCACCTCACACCAGTTAGAATGGGCATCATCAGAAAATCTACAAACAACAAATGCTGGAGAGGGTGTGGAGGAAAGAGAACCCTCCTATACTGTTTGTGGGAATGTAAATTGGTGCAGCCACTATGGAAAACAGTGTGGAGATTCCTTAAAAAACTAAAAATAGAACTACCATATGATCCAGCAATCCCACTCCTGGGCATATATCCTGAGGAAACTCTAATTCAAAAAGATACATGCACCCCAATATTCATAGCAGCACTATTTACAATAGCCAAGACATGGAAACAACCTAAATATCCATTGACAGATGAATGGATAAAGAAGATGTGGTACATATATATATACAAGAACACTACTCAGTCATGAAAAGAAGAATGAAATAATGCCATGTGCAGCAACATGAATGGACCTAGAGATTATCATACTAAGTGAAGTAAGTTAAAAAGAGAAAGACAAATACCAAATGTGGGAGCAATCAGGTTGGTAGCAAGGGGCTTGGGGTCAAATAGACACAAGAGTAGTTAGCAATTGATTGGTTGTGGAGTGTAAGAGGGAGAAGGAAGCCAGTTGTGATTATGAAGTTTTTAACCTGAGTGAATAGGGAACTGACTGTTTAAAATTTAACTCAAAAGCAAACACAAAAAAAGTTAGGAGAAGCTGATTTTTGGAGGACTAGAATACTTTCAATTTCAAATATTTTGAATTTAATTGGCTGGCAAGTCATTTGTGTGGAGATATTTCTGGCAGGTACATGGGAAATGAGGGGGTGGTAAAGCAAAGTGAAATTGAGGCTACAGATGCAGCTTTTGGAGAAACACACAACGTTAAAACTGTGGGAATAGATTTAAAGTCCAATAAAGAGAATATACAGAGAGAAGATATGAAGGTCAATGACAAAATATGAGCAAATTTCTGGAGTAAAAGGAATAAATGGACTCAAAAATAAAGATGAGTTAGTCAGTGATGTAGTAGTCATAACAGAAATAACAACCATAGTGATAATAACTAGTTGCCAGATGCAAGGCTGTAAGCTCTACATAAATATATTTTTAAAAAATCAACAGCATCTTTTCACAAGCAAAGAAGAAAGTGTCAGAGGACATCTAATTATAGAAAAATCTAAGGCAACTGTATTGACTGTCTTTGAAGGAGGTGTGAGATCCTTCACTGGTAGAGTAGAGGTTCTATTCTTCAGAAACCTGTGCTAAGGAGCCAGAAAGACCTGGGATTGAATCCCTGCTCTGTACTTACTAGCCACGTGTTCTTGGACAAGTGGTCTAGTTTCTTCTTCTATAAAAATGTGGAGAATATTTATTGTTATGGACTGAATGTTTGTCTGCCCCATCCCTCAGATTCATATGTTGAAGCTTCAACCCCCAATGTGATGATACTAGGTTAGGATATGGGGCCTTTGGGAGATAATTAGGTTTAGATGAGGTCACGAGGGTGGATCCCCCAAGGTAGGATAAGTGCCCTTGTTTAAAGAGGAAGAGAGAGCAGAGACACCTCTCTGGCATATGAGGACACAGTGAGAAGGCAGCTGTCTGCAAGCCAGGAGGTGAGGCCTCACCAGACACCAAATCTGCTGACACCTTGATCTTGGACTTTCTAGCCTGCAGAACTGTGATAAATAAATGTCTATTGTTTAAGCCATCCAATCTATGGTATTTGTTAAAGCAGTCCAAGCGGACTAAGACATTTACCTACCCCACAGGCTCATAGCAAGGATTAAATAATGAATACTTGGTACAATGCTCAATATAAGACGTCTATTCAGAGTGTGGAAAAGGTGAGAGACCCCAGCTGAGACTAGGCAGAGTCGCCATGTTGTGTATCCAGTTAAGGCAGCCTCCTGGTCCTCAGAGAGGCAGATTCCAGGATGCTGTACACATGCCTGTTACGGGAGCTGCTGAGAAAGGGAATACCTGTCCTCACACATGGGAGAGCTGTACTTTGGTTTGCTGCCATGGTCAGGGACATCTATGGCTTCATCTGCAGAATGCTAAGCTGCAAATAACTCCCTTTCTCTTACATTGGCCTGTTACAAAACAACAACAACAAAACAATCCAGAGGAAACCTGGCGTATAGTGTGCCTTTTTGTGCACCATCTCGTCACCTATCTGTGATCCTCAATGTCATCTTACCCCAGCAGCTCACAAATACTGTGGCCGTGGGTCCCTAGTGCACCTCCATGAACTTTGGCCTGATCAAAGTCAGCTCTTCTCCATGGCTAGACAAATGGATTGTGGCGTGACAGCCACTCGGTTCAGCCACCTCCTGATACCTGGGGCCCATTTTCATGATGGATTTGACTGTTGTATGTCTAAGTTATCAGTGCTCATCTTTGTCCAGGAGAGTCTCCCTGGTTTTTTTTTTTTTGAATTTTATTTATTTTTTTATACAGCAGGTTCTTATTAGTTATCCATTTTATACATATTAGTGTGTGTATGTCAATCCCAATCTCCCAATTCATCCCACCACCACCACGCCCCCCGCCACAGTCCCCCATTGGTGTCCATATGTTTGTTCTCTACATCTGTTTCTCTGTTTCTGCCCTGCAAACCGGTTTATCTACCATTTTTCTAGGTTCCACATATATGCGTTAATATACGATATTTGTTTTTCTCTTTCTGACTTATTCACTCTGTATGACAGATTCTAGGTCCATCCACATCTCGACAAATGACCCAATTTCATTCCTTTTTATGGCTGAGTAATATTCCATTGTATATATGTACCACATCTTCTTTACCCATTCATCTGTCGTTGGGCATTTAGGTTGCTTCCATGACCTGGCTATTGTAAACAGTGCTGTAATGAACATTGGGGTGCATGGGTCTTTTTGAATTATGGTCTTCTCTGGGTATATGCCCAGTAGCGGGATTGCTGGGTAATATGGTAGTTCTATTTTTCATTTTTTAAGGAACCTCCATACTGTTCTCCATAGTGGCTGTATCAATTTACATTCCCACCAACAGTGCAAGAGGGTTCCCTTTTCTCCACACCCTCTCCAGCATTTGTTGTTTGTAGATTTTCTGATGACACCCATTCTAACTGGTGTGCTGATTTTTTTTTTTTAACTACACAATTTTTCCTTTTTGTTAAATCTCTATCCTAGACCCAATGCATGTGAATGTCTAGGGATGGGGTTGAGTTGTGTGTACTTTTACAAAGCTCCTTGGATCATTCTGTGGTGAAGTCACATATTTAAGGAGAGAAACCTTTGAAAAATTGAACTGGATTTGATTTTTTTTGGTTGTTTGTTCTGGAATGAAATATTTGGGGCCACATGTTTCTTGTCTCCTAGATTGAACAAACATTAATTTTAAGCATTATTTGTCCTTTTATTAAGACTGGAGGGTGACTCCTTGCTTATCTAAAACTTAACTTTTTGATTATAATTATTTTAGAATAGAATTAAATAGAATAGAATTAAAATGATAGATTTTGGGTTAGGGACACCTGGGTTCAAATTTCAGTTCAGCTATGTACTAACTGTGACTTTGGGACATTATGTCACCTCTTTGAGCCTCATCTGTAAAATGAAGGTGATGTGCACCTCACAAGTTAGGTTTAAAGAAGATACTGCACACAAATTCCCCAGCTCAGTACCTGGACATGGAAATGTACTTTAAACCATAGCTATTATTATTAATAATTTAATTATCTTAAGTAGTTACTGATTAATCAATAGATATTCTTACTGCACTATCCTCATAATATCCCATATATTTGTAAATTCAAATTGGTATTTTTTACCTGGGACTTGTCAGAAAATAATAAGATCTTCTAGGACATGTTTTAATGAATAGCCATCATTTCGTTGAAAACATTCATTTACAGACATGTACATGTATGCACAGACTAGTCATAGCTATTAGTAATTGACTACCTAGAGGCTCATCACTGAATATTTGTTACCTGTTTTGAGATTGTGTTTCTGTACTATAACTCAACTGGTTGGATGCTTTCTTTCCTACCCACTTTGACTTTCTTAGCACTTTTTTGGTGTCTTGCTTTTAAAAAATACTTGTTGAATTGAAATTATGTTAGACTTTCCTTTTACCAAAATCTCTCGAAAAACAGCCTTCCTAGGTTTCTGAATCTTTAATTGGTTAATCCTTGGTCACACATGTGGGTATCTCTCAACCTTTGGCCAGGGAGGGCTTGGAATTTTAAGAATTGTGTTAAGATTGCATACCAGGCAGTAGAAGTAATTCCTCCAAAGGAGGATCCAGATGCAGTGGTAGAGGCAAAATAATTCATGTCTCCTCTTCCTCTTCCATTACTTACCAAAAATTGCCTTCTTAATGTCTTTCATGTTTCCCATTGTCTCTAGGCTTTGGTCTCTGTTCTAATATAGTTTCCTAACTACTTCTGCTTTCTCCCAATTTTAATATGTTTTGCACACATCTATAAGATTAAACACTTTTACCATATATTGAAACCTTCAACGACTTCTAATCCTCACTTTACAAAGTTTGAACTCCTCTGCCTGACATCCAATGCCCTACAAAATCTGTGTCTTAACTAATATTTATGATTTTATCACTTAGAAATCTCTATCTGGACTAACCTTTCAATGAATTTGCTCTTTTATCCTGAAGATGGCCTCTGACTATTGGCGGAGGAGCACTATCCCAGCCAGGGTAGCTTTCCTGAACACATCATATAGATTCATTAGATTTCTTAGGAATGATCTGAGCATAATCTCCAGACTCATCTCCTACCATTCCTGGAATTCTCCCTTACTCTCCATCCCCACCCTATACACCCATCATGCTAAAAATCTTACAGGTCTCTGGGCTGGGCAAGTTGTACTGACTGTTCCCTCTGCCTGGAATGCTCTTCCCCCTAATATCTACATAGCTTCTTCTGCTCAGATGTTTTCACTCAAATGTCATCTTATTAGACAGGGCTTCCCTGACCAATTGCTGTCGTGATGCATGCCCCGTATGGCCCTCTCTCTCTGCCTTATCCTTCTCAATTGTTTCTACAGCCCTTAGCATCATCTGACATGATACATGTTCAGTGGTGTGTTTATTATGTGTCTTCCCCTCCATATGGTAGTTCCATGAGGATAGGGACTTTGTCTTGGCCACTGTCTATCACCAACTTCTGGAAGGGCACCTAGGCGCTCAATTACTATTTGTTAAATAAATGAATATGTGCTAAAGACTTGCAAAGACATAAGGGACCACAAAGCATGTAAAATGACTGTGCTCAGTGTGATCAAATATAGGCAAATGTTCCCACCAGCCATTCATATTGTCCTTTCCACATCAACAGACAGACACCTAAATTAAATACAGATGCATGTTCCTGAATCTTCAAATCCAATATGCGCACAATGGTATTCATAATACAAAATCCATCATGTCTGGCATCGCTTTAAGGAGATCGGGAGAGGAGAAGGCCTGAGCGTTTCTCCCTGCAGCAATTCCATACCCCTCTTAATGATATTTTGGTAGCTTGATAGAGGCATTTTATCCCAGAAAGCAGTCTGACATTTATCCCGGATTGCCTGAATTTACTGCTGCAGTTACCAGCAAAAAGCCGTCAGGTTTTAGAGTTTTCTCATCCGTGGGAAGCTGGTCAATTTATTTTATTAGAATCTTTTCCAGTGCCTGACCCTAAAATAACCGATTTTAGTGTTTACATTCTTAGAGGCAAGCTAATGAAGAGCCCTTGGCAGCTACGGCCAAGCCCTAGATGTCTGAGCAAAACCTAGTAATAAAAAAAACAAAAAACCTCCCAGTGGAATCCACTGGAAAAAGATCTCTTACCTGGTATTTTTTTTATATCTTATTGTTTTGATGAAAACAATTCTGTAAATGTGGAGCTTTGCTTTCCACCCTCTGCTCCACATTGCTACTTGATAGCTACAACTTGCCTTTTTTTTAAGATAGTCTATTTCTCACTCTTTCTTCTTTTCCTCACTTTCTTCCTCCAATCAATGTGTCATTTGCTTGCTTTCTTCACTTAGTACTGAAGGCTCTTTGGGATTTTTGAGTCTATGGGGAAAACCTTAGAAAAGTTCCCTTACAGGCACACACAGAGAAAGGATCCTGAGGGCATCTGAGAGTCCTATGTATGTGCCCATGGAGATCCTTTCAGCCTTGTCACCAACAATTCTGCCCATTAAAAGTGAACCAAAGTTTGGGCAAGAATGTAGAGCGGTTCAGACTCTCCTAGGCATCTGGTGGGAGTGCCACTTTGGAAGACATTTTTGAACTTTCTTTCAATTAAAAACCACACTTCTATGATTCAGTAATCCCATTCATAGATATTTACCCGAGAGAAATGAAAACACATGTGCACATGATTGCTCATAGCAGCTCTAGTCATAATTGCCCCAAACGAAAATCATCCAAATGTTTATCAACAGATGAATAGAAAAGCAAACTGAGGCATATCCATACGGTGGAATACTATTCAACAATACAAAGGAAAAAATATGACACGTGCTGTAATATGGATGAATCTCAAAAATGTGCTTAGTGAAGGAATCCAGACACAAGAAGACTACATGCAGTGTGATTCTACTTTATGAAATTATTGAACAGGCAAAACTAATCTGAAATGAAATAAAGTAAATTGATAGTTGCCTGGGGACAGGGGTGGGACTACTGACTGCAAACAGGTATGAGGGAACGTTTTTAGGTGATGAAAGTGTTCTATATTTTGATTGAAGTGGTATTAATGTGGGTGTATACACTTGTGAAAATGCATCAAACAGTTCCCTTCAAATAGGTGCATTTTGTTGATTTAGAATAAAAGCAGAACAAAATGAAAACAAAATGAACTCATGTTTAAAGTCTGTTCTCATTCACTCCTTCACCTGCCAAACCCTCTGTCCAAAAAGAACTCTTGCCTCCCTGAAACTCTACTGACCATTTACCCATTAGGAGAGCTTTAGAACACTTCATTAAGTTATTATAAAAAAAAAACAAGCTCTGAATTCAAGATCTGGTTCTGCTAGCCTCTTCCTGTGATATCTCAGAGACAGCAACTAATGATAAAGACAATGAACATGATTAAAATGTATTGACTGCTTGCAATGCCTGGCATTTGTAGTGCTTTACCTCCTTGTATCAAGTTCTTAGCACAGTGCCTGGTGCGTAAGAGGCACACTGTAAATATTTATTGAATAACAGGACAAACCTTATAACAATGTAATAAATATGTCATCATTTTATCATCATTTTATAGATAAGGAAACTGAAGTTAGAGAGGTTAAGTGACTTTTCCAAAATCTCTGAGTTAACTAATTGGCAAAGCCAGGTTTTGAGTCCAGGTCTCTAGCATTTGTTTTTCCATTAAGTTAATCTGATTTAATACAGGGTATATTACCTCCCAGTTGGTTGCTCTTATGTAAAATTGTTATTATATCTACATCTTATATCTGAGTCACGTGCCTGTACTGATGATCAAACAATTTAAAATATGTGAACAATCTTTGTAAACTCTAAAGCTTTGTAGAAATACAAGAAATAAGCAATATGATTTAATGTAGAATTTGGCTTTCTTTTTATCTATCACAAGAAAAGCTAACATTTTTTGAGTGCTTACAAGGTACCACATGTTATTTTAAGTGCTGTATAGCATGTTTAATCACTCAGTTCTCACCAAAACTCTATGGGGTAGATATACTATCACCATCATCATCATTATCATCAACTCCATTTTATAGATGAGAAAACTGAGGTTCATGCAGGGCTTCCCGGTCACAGAGGCAGTAAGTGGCAGAGCTAAGATATGAATCCAAATAATCTGTATACAGATATCTCATAATCATTACCTTGTACTCTCTCATCCATCCATCTGTCCATCCATCTCCAAAACAATGGTTCTCAGCATTTTTCCTCGAAACATATCTGACAATTAATGTTCATTCAGTGATATTCTCACATCATTGTCATTCATGTCAGTTCACCACATAGATTAACAGACTGCAAGTTATGCAGTTTTCTGTGAATCAGTTGAAATTTTCACTTTTTTTCTTATTCAGGATGAAAACTGATGCTCTAGATTAAAGCAACAACAGCAAACAAATAAACAGTGGCAGGGCATAAATTCAGCATTAGTAATTCATGACATATTTATCTGGATAATGTCATCTTAAATTGAAAAAACACAAAGGGCTAACTCCTCCAAAAAGCTATCCTGCTTATTCCATCTATAATGTCTTTTTTTCCTGCTATTGGCCAAGTCTGGCATGCGATGGCTGAATTTTGACTCTTCAGCTGAACGGTGAAAGGGCTTACGCCCAGCCGTTTGTTAGCATTCTTTCCAAGGACTGTACAGTGCTGGGCACAGTAGGTGATGGTGATGGTGTCTTACAGAGCAACTTACCAGTGTGGTGTTCAGAGGAGAAGCCCTCATAGGAGCTGAGTGTTTTATTCTTCAGTTTTCCATCCATGTCTGTAGGCTGGATCTCACATTTGGGACAAGAGACCTGGATAAAAATAAGTTCAGAGGAGGTCTGGTCAAAGCCACAGTTTGATTAAGATGTTTCAGGGAGCTGGATTTCCCTGGCTGTCCAATGGTTAAGACTCCACGCTTCCAATGCAGGGGGCATGGGTTCGATCCCTGGTTGGGGAACTAAGATCCCACATGCTGCGTAGTATGGCCAAAAAAAAAAAAAAAGATGTTTAAGGGAGAGAACTGCGATAAACCATGTGTCTAGAGCAAATGAAATTTAATCTGTTTCATGACTGTTTTGATGCTTCAGTTTAAGAAAGGAATTGTCTCATTACTAAATGGATGTCAGTTTTACCCGATTGGTTTTATAAAACTGAGCCTATCTAAAGTGCTTTAACGTTCAGTCTTTATAACCTTTGCTATTGTGTTGACTGAGGTGGTACGGGCAACATTTGAACGTCTCAAAAAAGGACTGCCTGCACTCTGCAGACTGATACATTTATTAGCTATTCATTACTGATTTATTAAATATATATACAAAGAGAGAGAGAGCACACACTATGTTTTGTCTAGTTAATAAACTAAGTAGACAAAATCCCTTTCATCAGGGAGCCAAGCCAAAATTACTTTTTTTTTTTTTTTCTGGAAAGCTGTGCGACAGGACAGAATGAAATATCTCTCTATAGCTCCATCTCTATTATTTATTGTTACTTAAATACATTTTTGTTAATTTTTTCCATTATAAAATTAACTTCTTCCTTATAGGTGAAAAACCAGAATAATCATTTTATCTATTAGATATGCAAGAAACTTTGATCTTTTGTGGGTGTGCACAGAGAGCTTCTTATTTGTAATGGGGTTATAGTTGACACACTAGGTTTTTGATTCTATCAGGTGAAGAGGAGGGTTACTCAACAGGTTTGTGGCAGTCTCCTTACTTAAGATCCTTCTGGGAACAATTCCAACAGCTGAAATCTTTACTTTCTGAAGAGGACAGGACACCCAGGGCATACTCAACATAAAAGGGATCATTATAAAGATTTGTCTTAACTCATTCAGGAGAATTCTAGAATCAGGAATGTATGATTAGGGTATCATGTCTAGGGGAAATTATCTCTACTATGCTTCAAACTTCAAATCTTATAGAAAGACTTAAAACCAGTTTTGAAACCAAACAAGATTAGAAGCCTTCTGGGGACCACCTGCAGGATATGTCTGCCTGGCAGTCATATTATGCAGGTTATGCAGGCTTGTTGGCTTAAAGGGTGTCAAAGGATTATATAAGTCATCCTCTTTCATCAAGTTCAAAATAAAAGTTTATTTTCTGCCAGTAGAGTAGAAAAAAGGATAATGTTAGGAACACATACTATGATCATCAGTTCTCCTAATTCCTCTGAGATTTTCTGGGTCTGGGATGAGTGGGGATCCCAGATTTGTCCACGTAGGGTTCTTGGTCTCTTTCAACTTTCAGTGCCTTCAATCACATGAGTAGTCTGGTGTAAAGGGAACACCGATGGAATAGAAGTGGAAAGAATGAGAGATAAATAGTAGAAAAAATAGTCCTGCTTTTCTTGTTGGGAAGCAAATCGACTGCCCCCTTCTATTACCACTTTAAAAAATGAGTTAAATCAACCCAATAACAAGGCTCAGCAGCCTGGCTGAAATGAAGTCAACTGGTACGACTAGAGACCAATCTGAAGAAACATGAAGATCAAGCCAGTTTTCCCCAACACTTAGAGGATGGGTTCCTTTAAAAAAATTAAAACTTTAAGAAGTAGATGACAAAATAAAAATAATTATAATTACCTTTAGTACATGAAATACAATGTCATAATTAGTATACTATGTCCTATATAATATTCCATATTATGCTGTATGGTAGTAAGTTCCATTTATGTGCCAGGCATTGAACTATTCATTTTGCATTGGTTTTCTGTTTCTCCCAATAATTGTATGTGAGCCATAGTCTCATTGTCCCTTTTAAGAAATGAGAACGTTGAAGCAGAGAGAGGTTAAGAGCTCATCCTAGGGCACATCAGCACTAAGTTCCTGTTGCAGGTTGATTATCCTAGCTTGCAGACCTTGGGGAGAAATTTTAGGTTTATAGTAGGCTATCCCATGTAGTTCGGCATTATAAGGAAAGTGAGGTTGGTAAGAAAATAGATGGGAAATTGCAGTTGATTTGTGGTAGAGGCAAATAGACATCTCAAAGTCCCACTGAGGGCTTCCCTTGTGGCGCAGTGGTTGAGAGTCTGCCTGCCGATGCAGGGGACACGGGTTCATGCCCCGGTCCGGGAAGATCCCACATGCCACGGAGCGGCTGGGCCCATGAGCCATGGCCACTGAGCCTGCGCATCCAGAGCCTGTGCTCTGCAACAGGAGAGGCCACAACAGTGAGAGGCCCGTGTACCACAAAAAAAAAAAAGTCCCATTGAGCACTGCTCAGTTAAAACCTTTATGAATTAATTATGTAACAGAATTAGTTAATCGTGAACTTATAACTGTTTTTTGTTTTGCCTTAAATGCTTAGTAAAGTCTCATACATATCCCTAAGTGAACTATTACTACTCAGTATGCTTGCTCATAAATGATAGTTTGACTCCAAAAAAGTGGAACTTTCTACTTCTTTCTGAGTTGTATTCATTTATTTTGGTACATAGCTTTGCCTTCTTAGACTACATATATACAATAATCACGTGAGTATAATAGGCACCCTGTGAAAGCGCCCACCTCGAGGAGCTGTTCTCAAGATCAGACCTATTGTTACTATTTTCACTGAAGGTTCACATTTTTTGGAGCTTGCTGCCAATTCGGTAAGATGAATAGTAATTGCATTTCTTCTCTTCTGATTTTCCTCTGGTCTCATTTCATTTTGACCAGGGGGCATGCACTCAAATACATGAAGGAAACAGAAGCTACAGTTGGTGCAAGTGTTCATTTGTCCCCAAGATCTATTCTCCGTAGTCTTAGTTTGCCTGAAAGTATGTAGCAATGGAATCTTCATTCACTATGCTTGTATCAAACCTTGAAAGTAAATTTCTCAATTCTCGTTCTTGTACTTAATTGGGGTGAGAAGAAAGACAGACGTGGGGATATAAATTTGAGATCCTATGAAATTTTGCCCCAATTTAAGCCTTGATGTTATTATATAATTTTGATCTTCTTCCTTAGGAAGCAATCCTTATATTGGAATCAGCTTACATAACTACATTGCCTAGTGACTTGCTACATGTTTGAAACCCCAGAGGATTTCAAAATGAGGAAAGAATTTAGAATCAAGGCTTGTGCATAAATTGATGACAAAAGATTCCTGCTTCCGCAGAAGGTAGAGGAAAGAACTCAAAAGGTGGACTATTGTGTCAAGGTCAGGCCAGAGTGACTCAGAGATAGAGGAGTATTTACTGGACACTCAGTTCAACTTGGTCTCCTTGTCTTGGGTATCAGTTACAGCTGCTTAGACATAAGTGGACAAATTGTGCATTAAAAACCATAAATGGGAGCTTTTGAACATAGAGCTTCCCAGGTATCTCCCTTGGAGACTGGGATTCAGAGGGTCTGAGATGTTGTTTGGGAATTAATATGTTTAACAAATATCCTAGCAGATCCTTACTGTTAGAGAAGTTTGAGGTAATCTGCTGAGGGAAGGAAAATGTAGGCCAGCAGAATTACTTGTACTACCCTACAACTTTTCCTTGACACTTCCCCCAGATTTCCTGGGTCCTTACTGCTGGTTCTGCATCACTGACTTTAGCTCAGCTCCGCCTTCATGGCGCTCCCAGCATCTTCTCGGGCTCTCGTCTGCCCACCATCCTGCCTCTTCTGTCACAGCCATTTGCTATTTCTACTACTAACCCTAAGTTTTATCTCTGTCATTGTGACCCTGTGAGAGATTTGGTGGTTTAGTGCCCAAAAAAACTATTTCCAGCCCAAGAGGTTAAAAGATGATATGATCTTATTTTCTTGTTTGTTTGTTTTTGGATTAGTGTGCTAGGTAAATGTATTCTGGGTCAGAGGACCTCAGCCTGAAATGGGGTTCCCCTGGAGAGCTTTACAGATCATACCCCTGCCCTTTTTAAGGCCCCGGGTACCTTTAATGTGTCTCCAGAGTAGAAACCCACTGCTCTAGGAAGACTTGCGACTCTTGCACTGGCCCACAGAGGAGTGGAAATGGGTTTTTAACGAACTTCACTTTAACGATAGAAGCTTCTAAAGGAATCAACCGAAGTAGCATCTTGCTCACCCAAACTCTCTTTTCTAGGAGAGAAGAATTTTCAATGCACCCTGTTTATACCTAGCCACACTCGTCCCCAAGCCCCATCTGAGAAGAACTTGTTACAATATCCAGTATTTATATAGTACTTGTCTCCCTGGAGCACACATGTCAGGCAGATTTGTTTTAAGATCTCATTAATCCTCACAGATTTTTTATTTAGAATTTCACAGGAGTATTGCATCAATATATAAATGGTGAAAACACTATTTAAAATATATATAAGTGCCATATGATTTTTTAATTTAATATTTACGTCCCATAACCATTCATGCATACATGTGTGTCTATATGTGTATATAAACATAAAATATATGAGGCATATATTAAACACAATCCCTCCCCCACAGTGTACTTAATATTTATTAGCATTGTTTTCAAAGCCTTCTTTTAATCTTTAGTGCCCCAGTTTTTCTTTCCCTTCCCTTTGCAGGAGTTTTCATCTCTCTTTATTACTGAAATTCCCATGGTTGCACTTCCGGGTAGCTCACTCACTGTGAATGATTATTTCTCATGAGCTCCTAGGGGCGAAGTTGTTTCATAGTGATCAAATGATTGCAGCATCCACTGCTTGAAATCTCCCATCCAGTCCCTCCCCGCCTCACTCAGTCCATACACAGTCTTTCCCGTCTGGGATTCCTTTTCTTTAGTCGATTGCCTGCAAAGTCTGAGTTGCTCCATTATTTGAGAAATAGATATCGGTAGCCCTCATTGCCAGCATCTATTTCAAAAGGCAGTGCCACATAGGAGTTGAGAATATACAATGAAGGGGCAGACAGATCTGGGTTCAACTTCTACCATTTTCTAACTATATGACCATTCTGAGGCTCTTTTGTTGGGTGGTTATGAGGATGAGTTGAGATAATCATGCATTGTGTGGAGTGCAGTGTGTCTGGTGCATGATAGGTGATCAATAAATGGTGACATTCTTATTATCATCATTGATTCTGCCAAGGCTTCAAGTTTCAGCTTAAGCTTTTTCTCTTTTTTAAGATCTTTTCTGACTCCTGTAGGGAGACTTCATGACTTGTTTCCCTATCGTATCATTTCCACTTGTTTATACTACCTTTATGAACATTCCTTGATATTGGTTTTTGTTTTGTTTTGTTTTTTGCTAGGCTTTCTCTACCCCACCCCCACCCCTAGACTGTAAACTCTTGAGGGTAAAGATGTGACTTAAATCACTGTATCCTACTGCCAGACACAAGTATATCATGAGAGGAGGGGGACAGGCAGGGAACTTGCTACCTACAAATACTTTGATAAAAACTGCTTGTGAATTTCTTCACTGGCTGTGTGGGAAGAAAGCATTAGACACAGCATTCAGGGCCTTAGCCACCTTTTTCCAACTGGTCTTAAATTGGACCTTCACACAAGCCTTGCTAGGTCTGGCTTTTAGAATGGAAATCTAGAAACTCTGTTCATGGCAAAAATTTTGGCATTCTGAAGCTCAAATTGCTGAGTTCCTCTAGAGAATAAGGAACACAGTTAAGCAGATGGTGTAGCTTCTCAGATTCACTGCCAGAATCTGTACTCCAGGCAGCTGGCCTCCCTGCTTTGGTTCAGGTTAATTTCAGGGGCAGGTCACTTTCCACAGAGGGCCTTGAAAACATCTATATGGACATCACTGCGGGTTTGCTTGCTTTTTCTCCACTAAGGAGAGAATCATTTCATGTGACCGGTAAAAAGTCTTAAACCGTGTCATTATCAGCTTTTGCAGGCCCTTTAGTAGCACAGCTTCCATTCTGATGGCAGCTTCCATTCTGAATTGGGCTGAAACTCTTACTAATAAGACTCCTGTACTTACTTCTTCTAAATTGCAGGTTCATGTTTATGGCTGTTCCCTTCATCACCAAGGAATAATGAGCAGGGTTTGCAAATTCCTTAGCTAATAATTCAGTGATCATAGTTATTAAAAGAGTGTTGTGTTCAATAGATGTGAGAAGGGCATGGGGGAATTAGGAAAGATTAATTATCAATCTTGAGACTGAATGAGAACAGAATTTTTGGTCTCCCCTCCTTGAATCTAATTTGCCTAAATGAAGCGGGAAAGGCAGTGTGGATTGTGATTGATATTTTTAAATCATGTTTCCAATCTTTGATGAGGACAGAAGGGTTACAGTGCTGGTGACTTCTCTGTGTAACTTTGCCCTCTTCAGGGCATCCCACTGCTTCTATTTTAAAGAGTGGAGCACGGAGGAAAACTGGGGAGCATTTTAAGGGTGATATATAGTGTTGAATGGAGACCTGCCAAAAGAGATATGTGTATGTCTTAACCTTAAGAGCCCACGATTGTTTGGAAAGAGGGTCTTTGTAGATATAATTAAGGATCTGGAGATGAGATCATATTGGATTATGATCTCAAGGAATGCCAGGAGTCACCAGAAGCTGGAAGAGGCAAGGACGGATTCTCCCCCAGAACCTCGAGAAGGAACACAGCTCTGCCCAACTTGATTTTGACATTGTGGCCTCCAGAACTGCGAGAGAATAAATTTCTATTGTTTTAAGTAACCAAGTTTGTGGTAATTTTTTATGGCGGCCACAGAAGATGAATACAGGTGACTAGGATTTATATCAGGGAGGCAGATCTAAAAGACTGGTCAAGGTATAAGTTCTCTTACTACTTATTAGGTTGTATGGCATTGGGCAAAGATATTCTCTGATATCTGATTGGTTGGTTCACTGATACATTCATTTATTCATTTATCATGTACTCAGTAATCTCTTCAATAAATACATACTGACTTCCTCCTGTGCTCTAGCCACTGTGGTAGACATTGTGGTGAGTGGAGGTGTTTCCTAACATTAAAAAATGTTACATCTAATGAAAAGAAATCAGCTATTACAGTATGTGTTTGTGAAATTTGCTTTATCTGATTATACATATTCTAATGGGAGAAAATGCTAATTGTAGAACATTTAGAAAATGTAGATGGGCAAAAATAAAAGTAACCCATTATCCCAACACCAAGGGATTAATCACAGTTAACATTTTAATAGATTTACTTCCACCCATTTTATAAACAGTTGTACTTTTATGAAAATTTGAATAGTGTTCCTACTTTAACACTACATCAAGTATTTCACCATGATACGAAATATTACTTTAAAATATCATTGTAATGACTTTACAAAGTCCTTTGTATTGTCCCCTGATAGGGTAGCATTTAAGTTTCACCCGAATTTTTTATATGCACAAAGGTTTGTACCCTGGGAGTTAGCTCTAGGACCCCGGAAAAGGGACCCTTGACCCAGCTTGAAATACATCAAGGAAGGACTGAATGTGATGGGCATAATGAAGCCACCTCACAGGGCCATTGTAAGGATCCAGGCAAAGCCTTCTTGTTTGGTGCTTGGTGCTTAGGTGAATTTCTGTCTGTCTTTCCCTTAGCTTTGATTTTCAGTAAATAAAAATTAAGTAAAAAAGAAAACCTGAGTGCCTATAGTGTCACTTCTGTGGGATAACCACTGTTAATATTTTGGTGAATAAACTTTCATCATTTTGTATGTGTATGTAATACACATACACATATATATTTACATATATGTTTCCACATATATAAAAAATATGGAAGTGAATGTATACATATAATATTGTATATTGTAATATTGCAATATAATATATATATTAGCTTCCCTGTATTTTTTTTTTTAGAAAAAAGATTATGTAGTACACACTTTGTGTTACTCTGTTTCTTTTCCTCATGCCAAAACTATTCTTCTGAGACATCATTTTTAATAACCCGATTGTAAATATTTTGTTCCAAAGATGGAAAATAATTTATTTGACCACTATTCTGTCACTGGAATTTCAGTTAGTTCCACGAATGCTATTGTTGTCAATCTTTACCATACCATTAATTATTACCTAAGGATTAATTCCCGTACGGGAACTGCCAGGTCAAGCATCTTACCATTTTTCTTGCTTGTACTAAGTTGGGGCAAATTGCTCTTGGAGAAGTGTCCCAACTTGTACTTTTACTTGAAGTGTGCGAGGGTGCCCATGTCCTGAGTCTGTTCTGAATGTCATGAGGAAGGTCGTGTGTTGCCAACATTCAAAGTTGTTTTCCTCTTTGAGTGCTTATGTCAGAGTTCAGGTTGGTGATCATCTTTATCCGGCTAATGGACATTTATAAAGAAAAATCTCATTTAAAGAACTTGTGGCGGAAATGATTCCATGAAATTCTGTTAAGCAAACATCCATTAAGCATCCATTATGAGCATGATACGTTTGTTGTGTCTGGTACTATGCAAAGATGAATGAAATATGATTCATTTAAAAAGCACATAGAGGGGTAGAACTTACACATACTTATAAATGAATACACATACGTGTGACAAGGAAGAAGGTGATACATACACTCATATGGATGCAAGCAAAAGGGGAGATGGAAGTCAAGTTTTCTTGGACGATATGACATGGACGTGAGCCACCAAGGCAAGGCAGGATTTTAAAAGATGGAGATTAGAAGGCCATAAGAACAGCAGGAACAAAGGTCATAAAAGGCTAGGAATATTTAAGTAATGGTCAGCAATCTAGTTGGAGCCTAGAAAGAACGTGAAGGACTGTGACCAACATTGATACCAACTTTTAAACTTATTGTAATGGCAAAAGTACTCTCTGGGTATTCCTGCCTTTTTTTTTTTTTTTTTCCTGTCATTAAGTGCTGGAGACTGTTTTCAATGGGTAGGATTTATCAATCCAAAGTCCATATTATGAAAGATGAAGAGGAAGAAAAAAGAGTATAATATTTTTTGGTGAAATGGAACTTGAACATTACAGCTGAAGGACAGAGGAAGAAAGAAAAAGCCGTTCTTCTGTCTTGGTCCTTTGACACACTTAGAGAACTTCTTGATGGTTTTGTGACAATAACAATAACCATCATTTATCAAGGACTTATTATGTGCTAGATGCATTTTGAGCCATTGATTGACTCTCCATAACAATTTAGGTATGTATTTTAAGCCACATTTATGGATAAGGAAGCCAAAGTCTAGTAAGGTCATGTGCCTTGCCCAAGATCACACAGTCTGTATATTATAGCACTGGGAATAAAGCTTACATTGTTTTTTTCCAGATCCCATGCTCTTACTACTTCCCTCTTCTGAATATGTAGAATCCATGTGCAGGACTTTCTTGGTTCTCTTATCAAGTCATATCTCTACACCCTAGGGCATAGAGAACTTGTGTTATCATATGCAGTGAATGTCCAGCAGATTACCTGTTTTCATATTACAATATTTTCTGCAGATTCTGCCAAACCATCATCTTAGAAACTACAAATCTTATGATACATCCTGATAAACCCATCTTAGTTGGAAATATAGTTTAGTAGAAAGTGCACTTAATACCCCTAAGCTACTTAACATTATAGCTTAGCCTAACCTACCTTGAAAGTGCTCAGAGCACTTACATTAGCCCACAGTTGGGCAAAATCCTCTAGCACCAAGACTGTTTTCTAATAAAATGTTGAATATCTCATGTAATTTATTGAGTACTATACTGAAAAACAGCATAGTTGTATGGGTACAGCATGGTTGTAAATGTATCAGTTTTTACCCTCGTGATTGCCTGGCTGACCAGGAGCTGCGGCTCATTGCCGCTGCCCAGCCTCAAGAGAGAGCACTGTACTGCCTATCTCTAGCTCAGGAGAATATCACAATCTGAGATGTGGAATACCCTTTCCACTGAGTGTGTACTGCCTTCACACCACCGTAAAATCAAAGAATCATAAGATGAACCATTATTAAGTTGGGGACCATCCGCAGATTGAAATTCAGTGGTCATCTGGTTCACCGTCCACTCTACTGAAATCCCCACTTGGCATCTCAGATAGATATTTTCTGCTTCAAAACTTTACTGCATTACATTGGAATGACTCATTTAATATAGTTGAGAAGTGGAATGAAGGAAAGTCACGTTTACTTCTAGAGAGGTTAAACATTGAACAGAAAAAGTAACGGTTAGATGCTGCTAGAGATAACGTCCAAGAGTCTGCAGTGTTGATTTCAGCCTTACCCACCTTTCACAGTGTAGGAACTCCTGTGCTAACAAGAAAGAAGAGATGTATTGCTGACCCATAACTGTGATGAGTTAACCTACTTTGGTAATATATTTATAATCCTTTTGAGCTCCTTGGAGGAAAAATGCAATATGAATATAAAATAATAACAGAGCTAACCTTCAAGCACTTCCTGAATGCCCAGGTGTGGTTTGAAGCTTAATGAATTTGTGTTAGTAAAAATATTCTGAGGGCTTCCCTGGTGGCGCAGTGTTTGGGAGTCCGCCTGCCGATGCAGGGGACGCAGGTTCGTGCCCCGGTCCGGGAGGATCCCGCGTGCCGCGGAGCGGCTGGGCCCGTGAGCCATGGCCGCTGAGCCTGCGCGTCCGGAGCCTGTGCTCCGCAACGGGAGAGGCCACGGCAGTGAGAGGCCCGCGTACCGCAAAAAACAAAAACAAACAAACAAACAAACAAAAAAAAATATTCTGAGATCCCAGTTGAAGGGAGCTAGAGAACACAAATGGTTATTAATTATTATTATTATCAACTCCTGCCCAGAGTTACGGAGATTGATGGTCTCTGCCATGTTTTATCCCCAGGAGTGTAGCTGCAGGTATCAGTCCAGGGCACAATAAATGTCTAATCCCTTAGAAGGATTTAAAAAAATAATGATTCCCCATAATCTATTCTGAATGAACTGCTTCTTCCCCCTCCTATTTCATCTGGTGACTCTTGATATCTATAATGGAAACAGACTACACTAAAATCCAGGCTGGACCCTTTGTGTTTTATATTGGGTAACAGTGCAAAGAAACTTCACGGATTTTTATTACCTCTGTAATATGAGAAGAAGAAAAAGGGGAAAAGAGTTTTGTTTTATCTATGGCATATTTTTCGACCCTTGTGTCATGTGGGCCAGTTCTTGTGACCCAGGACATCTGCACTAGGTCTAATAACAGTCCACCTTGACCAGAGGTTTTCTTTTATCAGTCATCTTATTTGCAGTAGTCTTAACCATTGTACAAAGCTTCAGCAGCCAAGCCAAAATTTGTTTCCTGTTTCACGCTTGCCCCAAGGAGGCACGGGGAAAAGTTGGTGGCTGAGTAATTCTGCCTTAATCACTGTCTATTGTCACTGATTGAGAAACACAATGGAAAGATTTGGGCAGATGGAATGGTTCAAGTGCCTCTCAGAAGTGATTACAGAAAAGTTTCACTGGTTTTCCAGATACAAACATGTAGCTGTGAAAATAAACAAACTTCTGCATCCCTACAATTATTGCTTACCAATGCAGATGCAGCTTCAGTGAATCCCAGCTCATCTTGAATGCTCTGATGATGTCTCCAAATGAAGCTTCTTGCTACCTTAGCCAGAGAGGGAGCAGTCGGGATTCAGCTAAACAATCTCGTGAAAATGTCCTCCTTGTTTTCCACTGGAAATTTGAAGGACATTTCCAATCAGGTTAACGAGGACCTGCTGATTCAGTGCTGAAATGGGTTTATTTACATCTTTCCACTTATCTATCCATGAAGAGCCATTCTCCTTTATCTGCCAGCCAATCGCAGCCTGCCAGTGTAACATCTGGCTTGAACAGCTGCCAAGAGAGGAAACACACGTTCTGTCCCTTCCAGCAAGTAGCAAGTGTAACTGAGAACCTGTAATTGCAAGAGTGCACAGAATTTGGGCAGAAATCGTGAGGTGAGATGAGAGAGGAGATGGAGGGTGCAGAACCAGCCCCTGTGTAACTTCCAAGGGAGTCCCAGGTGGAATGAACCACAGAGGAGAGTAATGATTCATTTTCATCTGTACAGACGTTCTTGTTAGCATGTATCCGATGATGCCCATGCCACTTTTTGATTAGACAAAAGTAAGGAAACAACATTTTCCCAAATTGAAAATGCAAGGGATCATTTATGAATCTGGGAGGCATTGTTTTGATTCTATGATTAAGTCTCCCCCGAGCCCAAATTTATTCTTTTTTTTAAATTAATTAATTAATTAATTAATTAATTTATTTATTTATTTATTTTTGGTTGCGTTCGATCTTTGCTGCCTGCGGGCTTTCTCTAGTAGTGGCGAGCGGGGGCTTCTCTTCACTGCAGTGCACAGGCTTCTCATTGCGTTGGCTTCTCTTGTTGCAGAGCACGGGCTCTAGGTGCACGGGCTTCAGTAGTTGCAGAATGCGGGCTCAGTAGTTGCAGAACGCAGGCTCAGTAGTTGTGGCACACGGGCTTAGTTGCTCCATGTCATGTGGGATCTTCCCGGACCCAGGGCTCGAACCCGTGTCCCCTGCATTGGCAGGCGGGTTCTTAACCACTGCGCCACCAGGGAAGTCCCCCAAATTTATTCTTAAGGAGGCGTGGGCAAGTTAAGATAGAAACTGGTTTGCTTCTGCATTTCCCAGCAAGATCACTCCCCATGGAACACTGATACGCTATTGCCTGAGTAGGAGATGCACTGAAAGGACAGCCTGTTATCAATTTATTCCATATCTTGTCACGGACTTCCAAAACTTTTCTCCCCTCTTTTAGGGTCTATTTCCTCCAGACTCTATGACTGTGGTACTCAGTGAAAATGTATGCTATAAAGTTGCTCTGAGAACATTTTCAAAGCTTTCCATGAGACCAGATAAGAATCACTGGAGGTAACTGAAAAAGTTGGAAAAGTTTCCTAGATTGTTCTAATCTGCCTTCCTTTTTCCACACCCTCACACCTTCCTTAGAACCACTGTGTTCATGAGTTTCCACCTGCTTATGGCTTGTAAAGCTCTTGGGCAACTAACTTGGAACCTCAGGGATGTTCTGAGAGCTCCTGGCAAAGAGCAGAGCAGAGCCGAGGTGAGGCCACGTGCAGAGTAACAGGCAAAGTGAACTGTGCCAAGTACTACAGTCAAAGCATACTGAGCGAGGTGTTGGCTAGTATATTGATGACCCTGCCAAACTCTTAGCTGGGCCTGAGGACAACATGCACAGGACAAGGACAAGAAAATAATATTATTCTAGAAAATTGAGATTTCAGTTTAGCATTTCATAATACATTGTTTTTAATGTGGTGTTTAGGTCCAGGTATCCAACAAATGTTTACTAAATGCCAGGGACTTTGCTATGAATTGAGGATACAATGGTGAAAAAAGCAGACATAGTCTTCATGCAAAATAAAATGTGTTCTGAGGTTAATAGCAATGATTTCTGATGGAGAATAACTTCTCTCCCAGGAGGGGATATGTGAACTGACGTGGAGGATGAGGAGGCAGGGCAGGCATGTGCGGTCCCATTTCATAGAATAGCATGTTCAAAGGCCCTGAGGTGGGAAGAGAATGCAGCAGGTTTGAAGAACTAAAGAAGACAAGAGTGGTCTTCAAGCAGCAGGTGTCTTAGGTTGGGTTCCCTGAGAAGCGGACTGTGGGACAGAGCTTTGTGGGCAGGAAGTTTACTGGTGAATGTGCTCAGAATCAACACGTGGTTGGGGAGTAAAGACAGTAGGAATGGACAAAGGGAGGAGGGGAATGAACTCTGAGGCACTAGCAACAGAGACCTCAGCTAGTCCCTTAGATTGTTCTGCAGCTGAGATACTCTCCAGAGCCCCGAGGCTAGTGGGGCGAACCTTTATACTCCTGCATGGACAGATCTTGTAAGTTGCTCCCAAAAAAGAGAAACGTCCTTGGATAGGGTTGATGTTTTTTGGTTTTTGGTTTTTGGTTTTTTTGCTGTACGTGGGCCTCTCACTGCTGTGGCCTCTCCCATTGCGGAGCACAGGCTCCGGACACGCAGGCTCAGCGGCCACAGCCCACGGGCCCAGCCGCTCCGCGGCATGCGGGATCCTCCCGGACCGGGGCACGAACCCGCATCCCCCGCATCGGCAGGCAGACCCCCAACCACTGCGCCACCAGGGAAGGCCCAGGGTTGATGTTTTGGGTGGAAAATAATTCCCAGAGAAGAACCCAACTAAGAGCTGTCAGCCACCAAGACTCCCATCATCTGGGGGCATGACGGTCTCAGTGCTGAAAGGGGGATCTGGGTGAAGCACCACAGTACACACTACAGCAGGTGAAAGGGAAAAGGGCATGATTGGAGGTTGGAGTGGGAGGCAAGGGCTGCCATGCAGTAGCTTATGGGTCATGGGAAGGAGTTTAGGTTTTATTTTAAGGGCAGTGGAAAGACATTAGACGCGGTTTAAGCAGGGTTTTAATGACTAAACGTGGCTTTTCAGTGTGTTCTCTTTTGATATTTACACACGACAGGTAACATAAGAAAAAGAGGGCATAGCACTATGTCGCCATTTATAGAATAGAATATTAGGATTTATAAGCTTGGTTATATTTGCCAAGGTAACATAGTTAATAAGTGAGAAAGAAGGGCTCAGGTCCACGTCTGTTTGCGTCTAAGATTTAAAATCTTTCCACCACGTCATGCTGAAGACTTAAACTTTGTTATAACAGAAACTATGGAGCATCTGTAGTTTTTGTTCACTGTGTGCATGTGTGTCTGTTTAATGATGAACAGACTCTAGGAAATTTCACTTTTAATCTGGAAGCACTAGAAAAGGTGACAAAGCACTTTTCTGGTGACAAATTAACAAGAACACAGGACAGAATTCGAGGGAAGAAAGTGATGCCGCGCTTAAACCTTGGAAACCATTCCCTCATCCAGATTCTAAGATCTGTCTGTATTGTTTGATTTCCTTTAGTAGTTTTGAAGTTTGGATAGGCTTTTGGTTGGGGTTGGTGAAGGGTTTTAGGAGAAAGGATACTTTAGCCGCTAAGGAAGAAGGCTAGTCAGTAGCAAGGTAGAGATTACCCTCTCTTCTCCATCACAGAGCAAAAGTAACAAGTGGCTCACCTAGAAAAAAGTAGATGAGACACAGGATCCCTTGGGAAGATCTACTTACCTGTATGTTCTGTTTAAAGGAATCTCTCTGCAATTCTTGGTTTATGTCATTTGTGCTCTAGAAAGCTACCTGAAGGGGTTATTGAATTCCCTAAAGAATTCAGAGACAGAGTCAATGTAAAGACAGAGTCAGAATCAATTTTGTATGAATGAATCTGCATATAGAATGAAAGCTAAATACAGTTTATCATGTAACATACAGGCTTATTGTGTAGGGCTGATAAACTCTGGTTCAAGGGCCAAATCTGACCCATAATTTGGTTTTGTGTAGCCCACAAGCTGAGAATAGTTTTTACATTTTTTTACAGGGTTGAAAACAATTGGAATACGAAGAATATTTTGTGATATGTGAAAATTATATGAAGCTTAAATTTTAGTGTTCATAAATCCAGTTTTATTGGAACATAGCCATACCCATTTGTTTAGATACTGTCTGTGCTTGCTTTTGCCCTGCAATAGCAGAGCTGAAGAGTTATAACAGAGACTGTATTGCCCTCAGAGCTTCAAATATTTACTAACTGGCTCTTGACAGAAAGAGTTTGTTAATGCCTTGTCTTATTCAGATGTGGCTTTGAGTAGTGCTCCTCAAGCTTTGCCCAAAGATGGCTGGGGATTTTGTTAAAATGCAGATTTGAATTCAGTGGGTCTGGGGTGAGACCTAACAAACTTCAGGTGATGCAGATGCTACAGGCGCACAGACTACACTTTGAGTCATGACAGCTTCGAGGATGCTCTATGCCCTTTGATTCTGGTATCATCTAGATCAGGGGTGCCCAACCCCAGGGCCTCAGACCAGTACTGGTCTGTGGCCTGTTAGGAACCGGGACACACAGCAGGAGGTGAGTGGTGGGTGAGTGAGCAAAGCTTCATCTGGAGCTCCCCATCGCTCACATTACTGCCTGAACTATCCCCCTGCCCCCCCGTCCATGGAAAAATTGTCTTCCATGAAACCAGTCCCTAATGCCAAAAAGGTTGGGGACTGCTGATCTAGATCATTCATGGATTGACGCTGCTTCGCCCTGTGCCATTTTTGTTCTAGGGCTTGCAGTACAGGGATGTGGTAGAGCAAATGTAGGCTCTAGAGTCATCATTCTGGGTACAAATCCTAGTTGTTTCACCTCCTAGCTGGGTAACTTTGGGCATGCTCTTTAAACCATCTGTGCCTCAGTGTACTCGCTGAGAATATTGAAACAAATTAAGTTCTTATTTTCAAGTGTAGTTGTGAGGATTTAAAGAGAAAAATCCATGGGAATTCCCTGGCGGTCCAGTGGTTAGGACTCTGCGCCCAGGTTCAACCTCTGGTCTGGGAACTAAGATCCCACAAGCCCTGTGGCACGGCCAAAAAAAAAAAAAAAAAGAGAAATCCATGTAATGTGTTAACAATAGTGCCTGACACATAAGACATACTCAATTATTGTTTACTCTGTTTGAACAATTGATACTCAAAAAATATAATTCTTATTCCCTTAATTTGCAATTGCTAAAAATCTTATTTTTAAGTTTAAAGTTTTAATTTTATATCCAAGGACAATTTTTTCTGTCCTTCATTCTGCTCTGTAAAATTTCCATTACTTTCTTTATGGAATTGTCTATTTTCCCATCATTTCTGTGTAGCTCTGTTTTGGTTCTCTGTTTCATTTGCCTCTTCTCTACTGCTTTGCCAAAGAGGATTTATAATTCGCTGTTTTAACTTCCAGGTTGAACAAAACTGTAAGAGTATGTCTTTGAGAAGCCATCAAGATGATAACGGTGCCCCTTCAGTAAACTTGCTGAAGTCACAGGTTTTGCTCTTTAATATTTGACATTCATTTTCATGCAAGATGGCACAAACAACTCACAAGTATATGTGCAATATTTTGTCATCTATTACAATGCATGAACAAGAAACATATTATTTTTCACACTGCCAGGTCTTAAATCTGTGGTCCTTAATTTCTTTTGGATCTTGGATCTCTTTGAGGATCTGATGAAATCATCTCACCCAAGATAAATGGATATACACAAGCATTTTTATACACAAAACTTCTGGAGTCTATTACCCAACATGGACGCTCCATGAACCTCAAGTTAAGAACTCCCGACTTGTCACTTTTCACCGGCAGAGATTAGATCTTATCTTTATACTTATATCACATCTTTACAGAGCCTGGCACAGAGATACCCAATTAATACCTGTCTATTTGAACTTGACTTCTATGAAGGTGACTTCAGAAGGTCTCCCTTCAGCCAGGAGCTTTATTTTAAGGACCAGATACATATACCCAACTGTCTTTCCATCTCAACCCAGTTCTCTCTTACTTATCTCTACTTCAAAATATCTAAAATGCCAATCTGCTTTCTCTATGAGAGAGTATGGCTTTGGAGACAGAAATCAGTCCATCTAACTCAGCTGACATTGAATACCATGCATGTATCTCTGTTTCCTTATCTGTCAAGCAATGGTAATAATGTCTTCCCCAAGGGAGTGTTAGGAGCCAGAATCTCCTGCTCAGGATCTATCAGTCTGATACTTCTAACCCTAAACTCATCAGAGAAGATTTCCTTACCTTTATGAGACTCAGAATAATATTAAAGATTCTTCCTGGGCTTCCCTGGTGGCGCAGTGGTTGAGAGTCCACCTGCCGATGCAGGGGACACGGGTTCGTGCCCTGGTCTGGGAAGATCCCACATGCCGCGGACCGGCTAGTCCCATGAGCCATGGCCGCTGAGCCTGCGCGTCTGGAGCCTGTGCCCCGCAACGGGAGAGGCCACAACAGTGAGAGGCCCATGTACCGTAAAAAAAAAAAAAAAAGATTCTTCCTCTGGAAACACCCCCTTGAACCTCCAGCCTGGCTCAGTCTCCTCTTCTGAGCTCCCACTGTGCTGTGGACACATCAATCTCACCTGTTTATCTGTCTGTCTGCCCTCTCCTCAAGCAAGGAGAGTAGGAACTCTTCACCTTCGTACTCTCAAGGTCTTACATAATTTCTGGTTCATAATAACATCTATTAAATACAAGGTAGCATTTACAAAATGCGTTATGCTGCCTGACCTCTACTGAATGCGTTCCCATCTCCTGACGACATTAGCCTATATCCATGAATCCAACTTGGAAACCTTAGTGTCATTTTCAACTCCTTCTTTCCGTTACCCTTATTTTAATTAATTATCAAGCCTTAGTGATTCTACCTCTTTCATATCCTTTCTTTCATTTTCATTTTTGCCTGGTTTAAATTTTCCCCGTCTATTGCTTAAATTTTAATTCCAGTCTTCTAATCAGCTGGGGTTTTTTGCCCCTGGTTTTCCATTCTGTCTTTCCACCAGAGGTTATTTTCCTTTGATCCTAAAACACAGATATGAATGCATTACTCCCTTGTTTAATGGTCATCAACTCATAGGTTTAATATGAATATTCATGAGCCTAACCCAGACCTATTGAAAGAGGCTGAATCCCAGGACTCTGTGTATTTACCAAGGTTCCTATGTAGTTTGGTACATCCTCAGATTGGGGAAGTCCTGACCTAACCTACTGTTTCTCAGACTTTCCTTCAGATCCCTCAGTAGTGTTTCTTCATATGTAAATTTCTGGGCTTCCTCCCAAAGGTAGGATTCAGGAGATTTGAGGGAGGCCTGTGGATCTGCACAGTAACCCCTTCCCCAAGTGGTTCTGATTCAGGTAGTCTATAGAATTACCCTTGAGCAGCCCTGGCTGATAGGTCTAAAACTTGGAATCACACACAAAGCTCTTCACAAACCTTGGCTTCATTTCCTCCTTCCCCTTCCCCCCGCCCCCATATATTAGACCCTCAGGAAGGCAGAATTGCATAGCAGCTAAGAGGCTGAGCACCAGCATCACACTTCCCTGGGTTTAAATCTAGGCTTTTCTATTTACTAAGTATGTGAGCTAGTAAAGTGCTTAACCTCTATACACCTTAGCCTCCTCATCGTTAATTTGGAAGTGATTATATAATTGCTGCCTGTCATTTTTGTGCCAAATGTTAAATGAAGATAAAATCTACAGAGTTCTTCATATAATGTAATGCACATTACACATCCTCCATAAGGGCATTTGTTATTATTGACCACTCCTGATCTACACTGTGGATTTGGATGTCTGTCTTTCTTTGCTTATACTGTTTCTTCTAACCAGTTTGCCTTCTCCCCATTTTTTCCCTTCTATTTCCATACCCTTCTAGGCCCAGGATATACATGACTTTTTTTTTTTTTTTTTGCGGTACGCTGGCCTCTCCCTGTTGTGGCCTCTCCCGTTGCGGGGCACAGGCTCCGGACGTGCAGGCTCAGCGGCCATGGCTCACGGGCCCAGCCGCTCCGCGGCATGTGGGATCTTCCAGACCGGGGCACGAACCCGTGTCCTGTGCATCGGCAGGCAGACCCTCAACCACTGAGCCACCAGGGAAGCCCTACATGACTCTTTAACATCTTTCTTAACCCATTCCACTTCTTCAATCCCCTACTTAGGTAATAGTCCTTATTCACTACCTGTGCTTTGTTAATCACATCGTCATATTGCTAATCACATCATCATAATTGCTCTCACATTTCATTACGGTCGTGTGTATGTTTCCCTCACTGGCAGGATGGTGAGACCCTTAGACGTGAACTCTGTCTCATTCAACTTTGTAACCCAGGCACTTAGCACAGTCAGTTTCCCAGAGTGGGCATGCAACAACTGTTTGCTGCATGAATGAAAGTGATAAATATATGGCGAATATAGTTGTTATGAGTAAAGAACTTGAGGATAGCTATGAGAATACATTTTTAATATTATTTGGAATCTTTATTACAATTTGTTTTCAGCTTCATTCCTATAAGTGAGATGTTGGTCAATACAGTTCATCTCCATGTGTCATTTGGAATTCAAACATTCTTCTTCTCTCCTTATGTCTCCCTGCTTGTGGGTACTTGGGTCTCAGCTCTGCCTGTCTCTATTGACCCTACTCCTTCCTGTGTACTTTTATTCAACTTGGCTACTGCACATTGAATGCTGGTGACCTTTGACATCTTTACTTGGTGGTCGAGTTCCCAGCTCAAGTCTAGAAAGCCTACCTTTATAGCTTTCCATATTTTCTCTTCACATAACCTTCTAGATGTTTATCTTCATTTCATTTCAGCCCATAGGACTCAAATAATAGTGCACACCCCTTCCATGGAACTGGCCAGGATCTGCAGATGCCCTGTGCTCTGTGGTTTTAACCACTCTTCTAGCCCTTGGGGCTGCCTGCTCTTTCTTGCTCCGATCTGTAGTCTTTCCTGACCTTTTAGAACTGTCACCAGAGGGTATTCTATAATCAGAAATGAAAGAGTGGAAAGGTCAGGTCACAAGGGGATGGCAACAAGGTGCAACATTTATCCAGAAACACATTTACTCCCCCTAAAATCGTCTCCCTTCCTGTTATAGCTCTTTGCTTGAAAAAGGAGCTTCCTTCCTCCAAAGGCAGCTGCTCCTCAGCCCCAGGACAGTTGAAGTGAAGTCCCAGTCCTGTGGTTCTGACAGTGCAGTTGACACCGTTGCCAGGAAACAGAATGATGATGGAAATAATAATTAATAAATGATGTGACATTATGGACTCATCAGGGACATTTTGTACTAAGCTGGATGGATGAAGAATATGGGTCCCATAAAGACTTTTTAGAAACCCAGAAGCCCTTGTTAATGACATAAGCTAAAAATTTGAATAAGAAAGGCCTCTTATTTTTTTTTTAAAGGAAAGTGGCTTCAGTTTAAAGGGAGATGAAGGCTCAGTTAGCAAGGAATCCCAGACCCATGCCAGAGTGCAAGGCTAATGCATTTAGGTAGCCCCTCCATCTCATCTGTAAAGGACCTAACCGCTGGATTAATGTGATTTTTCCTGCAGTTGTCCAAAGACTCATCCAACAACACTACCCTAAATGTTGTATATTGAATGCATTCTTTCTCTAAGCAGCCGAACTTATTCGTCTGGAGTTAAGTCTCTGAACTGGTAACCCCAGGAAAGTGAGAAAAACCAGAAACCTGCCTAATGGGGTGGCACATGTTGGACTTGAATAATCACTGAGAGAACACTGGTTTGCAGAGCCAGTCTGTTTCATATAAAGGATTCTCAAAAGTTTCTGGATGAGTTTCAAGTTCCCCTCCTCTACTTTCTTCTAAATGAGTGGGTTTCACCTGGTCGAAGCAAAGAATGAGACTAAACATCGTTCACTAATCCTGAACATTTTTATTCAGCTCCCAATTTGGTTTCCGGTCATATTTGCCCACAGTTTTAGCTGTGGCATTTCAGCTAAACAACAGCTGGGAGTTGACAGCAAGCCAGCTGCAGCCTGCTAGAGCAAACACTTGAGCTCCTAAATGTATAAAAATGATAAAATGACTAGACGTATAGGTTTCTAATTGCAGCCAGGAGCCTGCAGCTGGGAAGTCACCAGAAGATATATATTCTGCGCTGTAATCCAGCAATCATGCACTCCACCCCAACTGAAACTCACTTCCCTTTCTCCCACCCCCAAGGTTGCAGCCCAAATGTGAAATCTAGTTCCAGCTTGCAAACGATGTTCACTTCTTATTAAGGACCTGACCTAGCTCTAGGCTTGTAAATCCAGCCAAGGATTGAGCCAGGATGATAGATCAGTTGAAGTTTGAGAGGGACATGATGATAAGGTGATGCTGGAAAATAAGACTCAGATGCAGGCCTAAGATGAGATCTGTGGGATCACAAAGGTAGCCCCCCAATTCAATACTACCTGCAACAAACAGCATATAAAAGATTCAGAGCACAGCCGGTTGTTTCCTCTCTTCAACTTTCCATCGTATCTCCTTCCCTCCCCTTTCGTCTTCTCCCTCCCCACCCTTATCCCTGGTCTCCACAGACATGCCCTCCTTTCTTCAAACAACTGCTGTAACTCACCACCCTTCTCTGTCAGCCCTGGTCCAATGATGGGGGAACATTCATCTTACTTGAACTTCTCTCCAAGCATTGAGAGGGCAAACACTTCCCTGATGTCAAATATTCATCCTTCCATCTCTAGAGTTAACCTTCCAAGCATTTGTTCTTGATTTTGGGAAAAAAATAACCAAACTTTTATAGTTAGTTTTCTTCTGCTTGAAATTTAGCTTTCAAGACGGTCATTTCACTGTGGATTTTAAAAGCTGAGCAATTTCTTTGTTTTCTCCTTCCCTGGAGTACTGATCTTCAGCCTGTTGGACTAACTAGTCTTAACAGCAGAAAGGCTGCAGGGCAGGGGGAAGAGGATGCCTGTGTGACAAAGAGGCCAAGAAAAGAAAGTGCATCTGGGATATTCTAGAACGTTTTCTGGCTATGTTGTTGGGCCCATGGCACTACACTGTCCTGGCTTGTTTGCTTTTTGTACCAGAGCAAAAGCACTTTAAAAGAAGGGGTCTTCTATTTTCCTTTGTATCTTTGGGGTTTTTACACAGTACCTGGTCTCTGACATATACTTAGAAAGAACGCTTATGGATTGAACGGTGAATGAATGAACTCTAGTCAAATCTGGTTGGATCTGCTCATGCTAATAGTAACGCCCTACATTTGTAAGATTTTCCGAAGTGTTTCCACATATATCATTATTCTTGCTGTGACTGTTAGCAAGTTGTCACTTTTCTCTGCACTTCCATGAATAAGCCAGAAAGCATACAAATTAGCAACCGATTTGAAGCTGAGAATTTAACCAGAAGAAGCCATGGCACGGAGGATTGGATAGAAACACCTACTATCTAGCCTTGGGGTCTAGATCAGAACCACAATCTGTGAGGCAAATCTGGCCTGTGGACCACTGTTGTAAATAAAGATTTATCAGAACCACAGCCATGCTCACTCATGACCTCATGTCTTTGACAGCTTTCTCACTACCAGACAGAGGTGGGAAGTGTGAGAGATGATCAGGCCCTCAAGGCCTAGGGTATTTACTCTCTGGGACTTGGCAGAAAAAGTATGTTGACCTCTGGTCTAGATTTCAATAATAGCAGGGTGCACAAGTCACTTTGAAAGATGTCAGAGAAGGTAGGGAAAATTCTATCCACCTTTGGAACCCCTCTTGATTGTTGGGTGGTATTTTCTGATCTATGATCTAAGTAATATACTTAAAAAGAAAGATCAGGGGGTAAGCATGGGAAAGTAAAGAAATAATAGCATGGAATCATCCTTTTCAGCCAACACATGGGTAAAGACAGTCTGGAATACCCAGTGTGTTTTACTCAAGTTTGTTGTGAAATCTCAAAAAGCTCAGTGTAAGGCACTTCTGAGGGCCCACTGTTCCACAAGGCAGCTGTGATATCCCATTAAGCCATCCCAGTTCCCTCCTTATCTCACACTTTCTGTTATCTTTACACTTGAGAAGTCACTCCAGATGCAGCTCTGCTGAAAGTAACATAATTAGGTATGGGTGTCTCCTCTCTCCCCTTGCATCATCTGTGGAGTGGGTGCAAGGTGCCTTCACTCTGAGAACTTAATTTTTTTCCCAGTGGATTACTGAGTAGACTGAACATATGGTACCTCTTACACCTGTAGGCATTTTAGCAATTTCCTCTGATGAATCCATTTGTAACCCTCTGTTCAGTTACACCAAAGGGTTCCTCTTCATTTTTTTGCAGCCTCTGAAAGATTTTGCCACTTGCAGGGCTGGGAAGTCATGAGCTATCTGGCTAGCTGTGGGGAAACTTCTGCATTTGGATGATGTTTTTTACTTCGATAAATCGTGATGGATTTTTCCACAGGCAGATGCTTTACATTTATCTGCATGACAACACCAATATTGTAGAACAAATCCAACATGAGAGTTTGCAATTTACCTCTTTATCTTGGCAGCTATCATTTAGCCTTACTGGCATTTTTAAAATTTTAATCACTGAATTATAGATAAAGAAACTGATTGCAAACTGATTAAGTGACTTCCAGATCAGAGTGAAATCCTGCAAATAGAGAGAATACTGAAATATCCTGTTTCTCAGAGGCATCTGCTATATTTAAATAGCATAGACTTTGGAATAAGAGGACCTGGGTTTTAAGCACAGCTCCATCACTTAGAAGCTCCAAGACTGTGGTTGATTTACTCTGTAACTTCTCTGAGCCTCGGTTTCCTCTTGTATGAAATCTGGGTGATCACATTATCATGCTCCTCATGGAATTTAACTCTGTTCCATTCAGTTTAACAACGCTTTATTGAGCATTTACTCTTTCGAGGCTCTTGGCCTAGCACTGTGGTTATACATCAATATAATCCTCTCTCCTTACCAGTTTAATGTGTATTGGGGATTCAGATACATATGAGGATGGCTTCAATATAATTTGGTATGAATCATATGGGATATGGTCTGGGTTCTATAGGGATATTTTGCTCAGTCTGAGTGTCCAGGAAAACTTCCTCTGAGACATGGTACCTGAGCTGTGATTGAATTAGTATCGTCATGCTAAGTTGGAAAGAAGGATTATTTAGATGGAGATCCTAGCATGAGAGAAAGCAGGGGAACCTGAAACCACCTTGTTTATGTGGAAAACTTTAAGAGATTTGGTAGGATTTGATCACAGAAAGAACATTCGTGGCAGGGCATGTGGCTGGAGGTACACTTAGGAACCAGGCCACTAAGGGCCTTGTAAGCCTTGCCAAGAAGTCCCAATTTTACCCAGAGAGCTCTGGGGAGCCAGTGAAGCTTTCAGGCAGGGATGTGACACGATAGTGCATATTTGATTAAACACTTTGGTTAGTATGTGTGGGTACTACTCCAAGGGGAGCAAGTTTTAAAGCTAAGTGATAACATTTTCAGCTTCCAGTGAAAGGGATACAGCAGATCTGTGGCAGAAGAGACAGAGAGAAGGGTGGTGGTTTCCAGAAGTCATAAATATAATTGTTAGGGGGAGAGAGGTTGATTGGATGTGGTCCGTGAAGAAAAGGGATATGCTTATACTGGTGATAAACTCAACTAATGTGAATAAAAGCATTCTGCAAACTATAAAGCACTAGATATCGTTAACTTTGGGGGCATCATTCAGAAAACATTTAATGAGGAGTTTCTAGGCTCTAGGCTAGTTTCTGGGTATATGTGGGAGATAGGAGTACAGAAAAGAGAAGAGAAATAATATTTGCAAAAAATATTATATTCTAGGCCCTGACCAAATACCATATATTCATGAATTTTCTTTGTTTTCACAATAGCCCTTTGAGGTGGATTTTATTTCCATTTATGCCTGAGGGATGGAGACTTAGAGATGATTCCCTGTTCTCAAAATGCTCATGGAAATTTGTGTAAGTGGAATTATAACTCACAGTGAAAGAAGTCAAGACAAAGACATACATGGAGTGATGCAAGTGTACAGAAGAAAAGTGCTGAGCTGTACTTGGAGAAACTTCACAGAGGAGGTCATGCCTGTGAAGAGGAGTAGAAACTGTCTGGGAGGCAGGAGGGGGCAGCAAAAGGAACCACAAGTAGAAAATGTGAAGGACTGTGTTCTGGGAACTGCAAATGGTTCAGTCTGACTGGTGAAGTGTAGAGGGGAGTGGCATGGGATGAGACTCTATGACATGCTAAGTGTGGGCTTTATGATAAAAGCAATGGGAAAGCATCCATGAGCTTTAAGCAAGTGTGGGTCAAGATAAAATATGTATTTTAGAAAAATCATTTTGGTGGCCCTGTAGAGAGGATGAAGAAGATTGGAAGAAGGCAATTTCTAGATAAGAGTTGGTGGAAGCTTGGACTAGCATGGTAGAAGTGGAGATGAAGCAGGACTAACATTCAGGAGACTAGAGACAGCATGCTGACCAGGGGTTATAAGGAAAGAAGGATATAAGGAGTCACTGAGTTTTCTGTTTGGGGGCTGGGTAGAGAGTAGAACTAAACAAAGATGGAGACTACAAGAAGAAGAGTTTGTGGGGAGGAAAGAGCTTTGAGGGAAGGATATCGAGAGACATTTAGAAGGCACATGGAAGACGATAGATGGGTAGAATATGAGTGGTGAGCAAGAGAGTGAAACTGAGGATGCCTTGAGTATGCCACAGGATGATGGCATCATTTAAAGAGCAGGGTAACCTTTTGTCAGGTGGAGTCTGCTAGCTCTTTGAGAATCAGAAAAGTGCCTTGAGCCCACTTTCCTAACTTGTGGAAGTTTTAAAGTCCCCCAGTATTTCCAAGATTTCATGACGCTTTAAGTTCTCATGATTTCTTGAGTCTACATACTTTCTTCTATAGTGCTGTGGATTTTTTTTTTTTTTTTTTTTTTTGAGGTACGCGGGCCTCTCACTGCTGTGGCCTCTCCCATTGCGGAGCACAGGCTCCAGACGCACAGGCTCAGCGGCCATGGCTCAAGGGCCCAGCCGCTCCGCGGCATGCGGGATCCTCCCGGACCGGGGCACGAACCCTTGTCCCCTGCATCGGCAGGCGGACTCTCAACTGCTGCGCCACCAGGGAAGCCCAGTGCTGTGGATTTTTAACACAATATTTATCCATATGTGAAACTGTTCCTTTCACTGGTTCTTGCAAAACACATACTCCCCCATGGCCTCTCCCACACACAGGCAGAGCGCTTGTTCCTTATTCTCGGAACCCTTGGTGCTTACTGACAGCCAGCCCCTTGTGACCCTGGGACAGTGGGTGAAGGGTGGGGAAACATCGCCTTTTACTCAGTGTGTATCAAGTATTTTCTTCCAAAGATAGATTAGATACTGGCTGTAAAGGGATTATAGTTTACCCACTTCCTTGTGTGGTAAATACAGGATGAGTTTGGGGGAGGGGTCATGTTTGTAACAGAGAATGACAGGTTTTATTTTAAGCAAATTTCATTTGACATGCCTCTGGGACATCAAGGTTACTCTCATGGTTTCAGGTAATCTCACTTCTCCTAGAAGATGCTTCCTATAACGAGTAGAATTTTGTAGGTCATTCTGTCCTTTCCCTTATATTCACACCTAAAGAAAGTTGACTGTTGAGTATGGTCATTTCCCTTCCTCCACTGGCTTTTTCCATGCTGTTTTTTTCGGTTCTGCAGGACAGTAGTGTGCTAGAGGGTTTGTGTCTCAGTTCTGGGCTGAGGATCTAAGCTTGTCCTAGTGAGAATGAGACTGTGGGTCTAATATGCAGGGTAGGTAGTTCACGCAATTAAAAATCCCAGTTCCACTGCTACAGGCTGCAGTTTCATCCTGCTAGCTGTCTCAGAGTTCTATGCCACTGATCACAAAGTTAAACAGGTATGACCCTGAGAAGTCTATCACCGCCATGGGAATGTCAGCCTGTTTCTGCATCAGTGCATTCATTAGCCATGAAAATTCTTGAGTTTTGGTCTGATTCTTGTGGCTGGGATAATAGGGTCAGGAACGTTTTATCGTAACAAAAACTCATGAAAACTAGTTTAAGTTAAAATGAGACTCAATGCTCATTTATCAGAAAAATACAAGGGGACATGGGACTTCCTCTCCTCTCTCATCCCTCTGTTTAATCCTCTCCCCTCTCTCTTTCCTAGTTATGCTTCCTAGATGGTAGAAGATGATCACCACAAGCTTCAACTATACATAAACTTTTGGTACTCATGATTTCCAGATAGGGTTCCTCTTCCTTGACAATTTCAACAGCAGTCCTGGGGAAAGCTTTGATTGACATAGCCAGAGTCGTTTGCATATCCATAAACCAGTCGGTGTGTATGAGGGAACATGACACTCTGATTGGTTGTACCCAGGTCAGGTGTGCAGCCTTGGGAGCTGAATGTGATGTGAGCCTCTCCTGAAGCATCAAGATTGACCATGAAGAAATAATGGTTCACCCAACACATACTGGATTTATGCTTGGTATTCTGATAAGCAGGATACAGTCCTGGTAGAGGTGGGACCAAATACTCAGCTTCTGTAACATCTTGTCTTAGGCAGTGAACCCTGATACCATATCCCCAAGTAGCTGAATGGGATCCAGAAATGAGACTGTGTACAGATACTGTAGTGTCATAGCTACCTGAGTATAGACATCCACACTGCATGACTGACTGCTGCTGTAGGATCTCATCATCCCACTCAGTTAATTCTTTTATTTGGAACTATCCTTGCTTTTAAAAAATACATACTTTGTTCTTTACTCTGGAGCACTTTTAAAAAGTAAGTCTCAGTCATTCTCATTTCATGTAAATATAGAAGAAGCCACAATTACTCATGTGTTTGTTTTATTTGTTTTAGAAAATTCAAACGTAAGTAGTGCACAGAAAATGATGTAAGGAACACACTTAAAGCTAATGTTACTATTTAATGAATTTTAGCACTTTTACATATTTGCTTCAGGGTTTTATTTTTAAACAAAGGCAATATTGTGGATAAGGGTTAAAGCCCTCCTGAATCCAGTCAAAATCTAATTTCCATCCTTTCTTCTCCAAAATTACAACTAGTGTTGGTCTATCTATCTATCTATCTATCTATCTTATCTGTCTATATCTATCTATCTATCTGCTTCTGCTTTAGGGTTTTCTCTTTGCTTTCTTTGGTTAATTTTTCTATATCTGTGTATGGCTAATTTACAGTGTTTTTATAGAAAGTGTTAATTAAAATTCCCTATTAATTAAAAGCAACCACACACACACACACACACACACACACACCCTGCCCAGAAAAACAGCCTAAAATTAAAAATTAAAAACAAAACACCTGTATTATAATTTTTTTCAGGTTGACCTACAGCTTTTGTGAGATGTTTGTTTAAAAAATACCTCCACTGTGATTGAGATCTATCAGTTTCTGCTTTTAAGTATTTTTGCTTTTGTATTTGAAGTGATGTTGTCAGAGGTACACACATTCATGGTTGTGAGAATTTCTCAGTGCAGTGTTCCTTTAAGGATTATATTGTGTTTCTCTTCATCTTGATTAATAATTTTGCTATGAATAATTTTTCATGTAGTAGTAGTTAGAGATTTGTCTAATTTATTAGTCATTTTTTCCTATGTAATTTTGGGTTTGCTGATCATTTTTCTTTACCCATTTCATTATTTTTTTTCTTGTTTTTTTGTGTGTATTCCATTCATCTTCTTTCTTTGGACCTATTCCATCCCCCCCTACCCCCTTGACCCTTGATTTCAACAAAAGTCTTTTTATTTTAATTCACCTTGTTTTTTAATACAAAAGATATTTGATAAGCATTATTATATTTGTATATAGTTTAAAATTTACATCATTATTTCTTTAACCCATGAACTGATTAGATTGTTTTTGGGTGCCAGACAGTGGTAGAGGTGGTTATCACTGTTGGAATAATTGTTTTTGTAAATTTTAAGCTGACCCGTTTTTCTATTTCATTCTCACTCAATTCCATGGTGGTCAGGGAACCTGGACTCTGGGGGGGTAATTCTTTTTTTTTTTTTTTAACATCTTTATTGGAGTATAATCGCTTTACACTGGTGTGTTAGTTTCTGCTTTATAACAAAGTGAATCAGTTTGTGGGGGTTATTCTTTAATATCTATTGAGTCTTCTTTATGACATAGTCCCTGACAAATTTTTATAGATATTCAATATATGGTATAAAGATGGGCATATTTTCTGTTGGGAACATAATTATTTAATAAGAAGCTTTTTGATCATGCTATTTAAATTTTATCCAACTTACTCTTTTCTATTTTACTATTTGATCTAACAGTTTTTTAAAAAGTTTGTTTAAAAAAACAATATTAATTTTCCTTGGAACTCTTTTGTCCTGTCCAATGTTTTTGCCTTAAATTCTCCCCCCCCAATATTAGTATTGCTAAATCAGATAAAAATAGGTTTAGTGATTTTTTTCACTAAATTTTTGTTTTTAATTTTTCTCTGGTAATTTGTTTTAAGTGTTCATTTTCTAAAGATTATATAGCGGGGTTTTTTGGTTGCTTGTTTTTAGAAAATTCAATAATAGTACTGCCTTTTAGTAGATTACTTAATTTTATATTTATTGTGAGCATTGATCACTTTGGATTAATTCCTTCCATCTTATTTTGTGCTATTTATTAAACATTTTTCCTTTGCTTTCATTTTTTTAATCCCACATTTCCTACCTCTGTTGGCTTAGCAATTTTAAAGTATTCCTTTGTTTTCCCCCTTCACCAGTCTGGAAACTACTAGTTATATTTTTATTGTGTTTGTAAATTTCTCCTAATTAAAAAATATTGAAGTTCAGTATACATACAGAAAATTGCACACAACAAAAATGAAATTATCACAAAATTAACATTCATGTAACTGCCATACAAGAAATAAAACATTTCCAATATTTCAGAATTACAAAGCATTAATGCCTTTTAAAAAAGAAATCTTTAAAGTTAATTAAGTTTCTTACATCAGCTAAAGTTATGCCATATCTCTGTACTTTCTCAAATGAGGTGAGGACATTAGCAAACTTAACTAGTCATTAAACACTCTTTCCCACCTTCATTTATGTTGTTTTAACTTTAGTTTTACTCACTTGAGACAGAGAAAGCTATTTTATATGTGCAGTTACATAAATTTTCCAACTGCATCTTACTTCCTTATCTGTGTGCTTGTTTTGTTGTTGTTTTGCACTAAAATACAGCCTTTAGTGGTTCTTTCAATACTGATTTATGAGAACTAAACTCTCAACTTCGTTTTAGGTCTGAAAATGTCTTCATTTCATCTTCACTTGAATGATACTTTATCCAGATATAAAATTCTAATTTGACAGTTGTTTTCCCTTAGCATTTTGAAATTTTTTCTCTGTTGCCTTCAGATTTTCATTATTAATAATGTTAAATTTACTCACAATATAATTACCATTCCTTTGAAGGAAATTTGGCTTTTTTATTTGATAGTTTCAAGAATATTTCTTTTTATTTTCACTGCATGAAATAGCAGTGTCCTCTGGTTTTTAGTATGGCATTGCACCCTACTGCTAGCTGTGCCTGATGTCCCTATGTTTGGGGCCTGTACAGTTTAATCACTTGAGAATAAATCTCTAGTCTTCAGACATAAAGGAGTAAGGAAAATTGCTTAGTCAGATAACCTGGGGCATGGATCCGAGGGCCTGATTACTTTTCATAAAGACTTTCAACCAATACTGTGTTTAGACATTTTCTGTATGTCTTACAGGAAGAGATACTTTTTGCACACAGTTTCTGATTTTTTTCTCTTGTAAATTGGCTTGCATCCTTTTGGTATATAAGTTTGAGGGATCTCTGATCTGTTAAATCACATACCACTAGACCATCTGCTTTCCATCTTTCAATATTTAGATATTTCTTCTCTGTCATCTCTTCTCCTACTTTCTGTATGTTTGAAGATTTATAAATATTTTGAAATCCTTTACAGTATTTTTTTTGTGGGAGGAGGTTCTTGGAGATATAATGGACGACTGCGTATATTCAGTCTTCTGTGTCTAAACAAAAATCCTTTCCATTAAGATTTTGCAGACACTGGAAATTCTATTAACAGAAGATAGAGTCCTTCATTTCATAATTAGAAATATCCCAGGGAGACATAGCACATTAACTTATAATTATAAATGGCTGTTATGCTTTCATCTTTATAATTGACCCCTGATTCAGAATTAATTGCTTCCATATCCCTGTTATATCTCCTTCACGTATTTATGGTTTTTGGTAGGCAGGCCTCAATAACTAGACTGTGAACTAGTTAGGATTATGTTTAAGGCACTTTTGCATTTGAGTATCATTAGTACCTATCGCAGTACTTGGTACAAAGAGATTGCTTCATAAATGCCTCTTCAATAACACTGAATAATTTAGAATCAGAATTAACACAAAAAACTTTCAGCTATGACAAGAGTATTTCTCACCCATTGACGAGAATTTTTTTTTTTTTTTTGCGGTACGCGGGCCTCTCACTGTTGTGGCCTCTCCCGTTGCGGAGCACAGGCTCTGGACGCGCAGGCTCAGCGGCCATGGCTCATGGGCCCAGCCGCTCCGCGGCATGTGGGACCCTCCCAGACCAGGGCACGAACCCATGTCCCCTGCATCGGCAGGCGGACTCTCAACCACTGCGCCACCAGGGAAGCCCTGACAAGAAATTTGAACCAGATGATCCCAGACTTTTCTTCCAGATTTCTCCCACGATTTGATTGATTATTTGGTTTAGAAACTGGTATTGTGAGGAGATTAAACCTTCAAGTAATGATAAAATAACAGTATTATTTTATGTTTATATAATTTGTTTATTGTTTAAGGCGCTTCCATACCCATATATATTTTTCTAACCCTCACACATCCCTGAAATATTGGAGAAGTGCAAGGTGTATTTTACTTTTATTTATTCTTTCAAAGAATACAAGATACTGGTGGGGGTAATTATCATCAATTTGGGGTAATCCAAGAATATCCCCTTGTTTAACATCATTTTCTGTAAAACTATCAGAAACAAAGGAACCGAGGAAGAGCTTCTTAAAGGGATAATAAAGCATGGAGCAAATGTCGATTGCCAAAGTAGAACCTGTAGTTTTTCTTTCCATATTACTCTGCGCCTAGGGAGTGCTTTTGTCAAATAATCACTATAAAGGCCGCAAAGAACAAAGAGCTTTATTTGGGGTCTTGAGAATTGCAACTCAGGAGACACAGACTCAGGTAAAGCTGAAAGTGTATTCCAGAGAAGAGAAAGAATCGGGTTTATAAAGGCAAAAACCACAAGGCTGTAGTCTGACATAAGAAAGGCAATATTTGTCCTTAAGGGATAAGCTGTCACGAGTAATTTTAGACTAAGGATCCAACAAGTATCTGGAATTTCTGGAACTTTGGGTAGATGTTCTAGATGCCTGTATTAGGACAATAAACGGTCAAAAGGTCAGATTCCATGTGGGCTGAGATGTGCATAAATCACACTTCCTCAATGGCCTCCTGGCTCCATTTTAGAGAACTCCCTTAGCAATACTGACTCTATTTTGATTTTCCTTTTACAACACCACCATGAGGCAGCTCATACCCTCTGTTTTTTGAATGGAAATAGGAAAAGACTTGGACCAACATGTCTTCATCCTCAGAAATGCTCTCCTGGAGCCCCTGCCCACATAGACACAGACACACCTCTTCGCCCAAGCCCCTCATTCCCACCAGAAAAATGACTCCAACTTTGAGCTTCTCTTCTCTAATTTTTTAAAGGGAGAAGGTAAAGGGACCACTATTTATTTTTATACATAGCAAACAAAGTTCTTATTTAGTACAAACATATAAACACAATTATAGGAATCCTAGAAATTCTTGCCCACAGAATAGTTGACAGTGAAAAGGAGTAATGATCATTTTTGCCTAGAGTAGAAAGACTTACCCTTGTTAGTTCAGAGAATTGTCTAATCTACTCTAAAAGAAGCAGGAGATCTGGGGATATGGGGTGGGCTGGGATTCCAGGAGAGAGGAATGGTATTGGTTTTAGAAGGGTTGAGGTCTCTGGCTATACAATTTAGAACAAAGTGAAATGGAAGTGCGAAGCCGAGATTAGACAAGGGAATGTTTTAAAAATTGAGGAAAAGGTCCCAGAGCAAGATTTCTGGGTAGAAGCTTTAAACAGTGCTGCTTCAGAGTAAAAAGAAGGAGTGCACATTGAATGGAAGTGCATTTATTGTGAAATGTCAGACATAAAATGCAACCTCCACTAACTGGTATTGTAGTTCATTTCTTGACTAGTCCCATAGAATGAGTTTTTTTGTTTGTTTGTTTGTTTCTTCATTTAACTTATTATTAGAAAATAATTATAAACTCACAGAAAGTTGCAAAAATAGTACCCTTCACCCGGTTTCCCCCAGTCATCATCTTACATAGCTATAGTGTAATGAAACACACATAAACAATTTACCAGACAAAGAGTTCAGAACACTGGTAACTACAGTGTGATACAAAACCAGGAAGTTGCACTCGTGTGTGTGTTTGTGTGTGTGTGTGTGTATAGTTTTATGAAATTTTATCACCTGTGTAGATTCATATAATCACTACCACAATACACAAGATACAAAACTGTTTCATCGCCATCAAGGAACTCCCTTATGCTACTTCTTTTTAGTTGCACTCACCCATCTCTAACCCTTGGTTACTGTCAATATGTTCTACATATGTATAATTTTGTCCTTTTGAGAATATTATGGAAATAGAATCATGCTGTATGTGACCTATTGAGATTAGCTTTTTATTTATTTATTTTTTACATCTTTATTGGAGTATAATTGCTTTACAGTGGTGTGTTACTTTCTGCTTTATAACAAAGTGAATCAGTTATACATATACATATGTCCCCATATCTCTTCCCTCTGGCATCTCCCTCCCTCCCACCCTCCCTATCCCACCCCTCCAGGCGGTCACAAAGCACCGAGCTGATCTTCCTGTGCTATGCGCTGCTTCCCACAAGCTATCTACCTTACGTTTGGTAGTGTATATATGTCCATGCCTCTCTCGCGTGTTGTCACAGCTTACCCTTCCCCCTCCCCATATCCTCAAGTCCATTCTCTAGTAGGTCTGTGTCTTTATTCCTGTCTTACTCCTAGTTTCTTCATGACATTTTTTTTCTTAAATTCCATATATATGTGTTAGCATACAGTATTTGTCCTTCTCTGTCTGACTTACTTCACTCTGTATGACAGACTCTAGGTCTATCCACCTCATTAAAAATAGCTCAATTTCATTCCTTTTTTAGGGCTGAGTAATATTCCATTGTATATATGTGCCACCTCTTCTTTATCCGTTCATCCGATGATGGACACTTAGGTTGTTTCCATCTCTGGGCTATTGTAAATAGAGCTGCAGTGAACATTTTGGTACATGACTCTTTTTGAATTATGGTTTTCTCAGGGTATATGCCCAGTAGTGGGATTGCTGGGTCATATGGTAGTTCTATTTGTAGTTTTTAAAGGAACCTCCATACTGTTCTCCACAGTGGCTGTACCAATTCACATTCCCACCAGCAGTGCAAGAGTGTTCCCTTTTCTCCACACCGTCTCCAGCATTTACTGTTTCCAGATTTTTTGATGATGGCCATTCTGACTGGTGTGAGATGATATCTCATTGTAGTATTGATTTGCATTTCTCTAATGATTAATGATGTTGAGCATTCTTTCATGTGTTTGTTGGCAGTCTGTATATCTTCTTTGGAGAAATGTCTATTTAGGTCCTCTGCCCATTTTTGGATTGGGTTGCTTGTTTTTTTGTTATTGAGCTGCATGAGCTGCTTATAAATTTTGGATATTAATCCTTTGTCAGTTGCTTCATTTGCAGATATTTTCTCCCATTCTGAGGGTTGTCTTTTGGTCTTGTTTATGGTTTCCTTTGCTGTGCAAAAGCTTTGAAGTTTCATTAGGTCCCATTTGTTTATTTTTGTTTTTATTTCCATTTCTCTAGGAGGTGGGTCAAAAAGGATCTTGCTGTGATTTATGTCATAGAGTGTTCTGCCTATGTTTTCCTCTAAGAGTTTGATCGTTTCTGGCCTTACATTTAGGTCTTTAATCCATTTTGAGCTTATTTTTGTGTATGGTATTAGGGACTGATCTAATCTCATACTTTTACATGTATGTGTCCAGTTTTCCCAGCACCACTTATTGAAGAGGCTGTCCTTTCTCCACTGTACATTCCTGCCTCCTTTATCAAAGATAAGGTGACCATATGTGTGTGGGTTTATCTCTGTTTTTTCTATCCTGTTCCATTGATCTATCTTTCTGTTTTTGTGCCAGTACCATACTGTCTGGATTACTGTAGCTTTTTAGTATAGTCTGAAGTCAGGGAGCCTGATTCCTCCAGCTCCGGTTTTCATTCTCAAGATTGCTTTGGCAATTCTGGGTCTTTTGTGTTTCCATACAAATTGTGAAAGTTTTTGTTCTAGTTCTGTGAAAAATGCCAGTGGTAGTTTGGTAGGGATAGCATTGAATCTGTAGATTGCTTTGGGTAGTAGAGTCATTTTCACAATGTTGATTCTTCCAATCGAAGAACATGGTATATCTCTCCATCTATTTGTATCATCTTTAATTTCTTTCATCAGTGTCTTATAATTTTCTGCATACAGGTCATTTGTCTCCTTAGGTAGGTTTATTCCTAGATATTTTATTCTTTTTGTTGCAGTGGTAAATGGGAGTGTTTTCTTGATTTCGCTTTCAGATTTTTGCAATGGAAAATGGGAGTGTTTTCTTGATTTCACTTTCAGATTTTTCATCATTAGTGTATAGGAATGCCAGAGATTTCTGTGCATTGATTTTGTATCCTGCTACTTTACCAAATTCATTGATTAGCTCTAGTAGTTTTCTGGTAGCATCTTTAGGATTCTCTATGTGTAGTATCATGTCATCTGCAAACAGTGACAGCTTTACTTCTTCTTTTCTGATTTGGATTCCTTTTATTTCCTTTTCTTCTCTGATTGCTGTGGCTAAAACTTCCAAAACTATGTTGAATAAGAGTGGTGAGAGTGGGCAACCTTGTCTTGTTCCTGATCTTAGTGGAAATGCTTTCAGTTTTTCACCATTGAGGACGATGTTGGCTGTGGGTTTGTCATATATGGCCTTTATTATGTTGAGAAAGTTCCCTCTATGCCTACTTTCTGTAGGGTTTTTATCATCAATGGGTGTTGAATTTTGTCGAAAGCTTTCTCTGCATCTATTGAGATGATCATATGGTTTTTCTCCTTCAATTTGTTAATATGGTGTATCACATTGATTGATATGCATATATTGAAGAATCCTTGCATTCCTGGAATAAACCCCACTTGGTCATGGTGTATGATCCTTTTAATGTGCTGTTGGATTCTGTTTGCTAGTATTTTGTTGAGGATTTTTGCATCTATGTTCCTCAGTGATATTGGCCTGTAGTTTTCTTTCTTTGTGACATCCCTGTCTGGTTTTGGTATCAAGGTGATGGTGGCCTCGTAGAATGAGTTTGGGAGTGTTCCTCCCTCTGCTATATTTTGGAAGACTTTGAGAAGGATAGGTGTTAGCTCTTCTCTAAATGTTTGATAGAATTCGCCTATGAAGCCATGTGGTCCTGGGCTTTTGTTTGTTGGAAGATTTTTAATCAAAGTGTCAATTTCAGTGCTTGTGATTGGTCTGTTCATATTTTCTATTTCTTCCTGATTCAGTCTTGGAATGTTGTGCATTTCTAAGAATTTGTTCATTTCTTCTGGATTGTCCATTTTATTGGCATAGAGCTGCTTGTAGTAATCTCTCATGATCTTTTGTATTTCTGCAGTGTCAGTTGTTACTTCTCCTTTTTCTTTTCTAATTCTATTGATTTGAGTCTTCTCCTTTTTTTTCTTGATAAGTCTGGCTAATGGTTTATCAATTTTGTTTATCTTCTCAAAGAACCAGCTTTTAGTTTTATTGATCTTTGCTATCATTTCCTTCATTTCTTTTTCATTTATTTCTGATGTGATTTTTATGATTTCTTTCCTTCTGCTAACTTTGGGGTTTTTTAGTTATTCTTTCGCTAAGTGCTTTAGGTGCAAGGTTAGGTTGTTTGTTCGAGATGTTTCCTGTTTCTTAAGGTAGGCTTGTATAGCTATAAACTTCCCTCTTAGAACTGCTTTTGCTGCATCCCATAGGTTTTGGGTCGTCGTGTCTCTATTGTCATTTGTTTCTAGGTATTTTTTAATTTCCTCTTTGATTTCTTCAGTGATCACTTCGTTATTAAGTAGTGTATTGTTTAGCCTCCATGTGTTTGTATTTTTAAAGATCTTTTCCTGTAATTGATATCTAGTCTCATAGCGTTGTGGTTGGAAAAGATACTTGATACAATTTAAATTTTCTTAAATTTACCAAGGCTTGTTTTGTGACCCAAGATATGATCTATCCTGGAGAATGTTCCATGAGCACTTGAGAAAAATATGTATTCTGTTGTGTTTGGATGGAATGTCCTATAAATATCAATTAAGTCCATCTTGTTTAATGTATCATTTAAAGCTTGTGTTTCCTTATTTATTTTCATTTTGGATGATCTGTCCATTGGTGAAAGTGGGGTGTTAAAGTCCCCTACTATGAATGTGTTACTGTCGATTTCCCCTTTTATGGCTGTTAGTATTTGCCTTATGGATTGAGGTGCTCCTATGTTGGGTGTATAAATATTTACAATTGTTATATCTTCTTCTTGGATTGATCCTTTGATCATTATGTAGTGTCCTTCTTTGTCTCTTCTAATAGTCTTCATTTTAAAGTCTATTTTGTCTTATATAAGAATTGCTACTCCAGCTTTCTTTTGGTTTCCATTTGCATGGAATATCTTTTTCCCGCCCCTTACTTTCAGTCTGTATGTGTCTCTAGGTCTGAAGTGGGTCTCTTGTAGACAGCATATATATGGGTCTTGTTTTTGTATCCATTCAGCCAATCTGTGTCTTTTGGTGGGAGCATTTAGTCCATTTACATTTAAGGTAATTATTGATATGTATGTTCCTATTCCCATTTTCTTAATTGTTTTGGGTTCATTATTGTAGGTCTTTTCCTTCTGTTGTGTTTCTTGCCTAGAGAAGTTCCTTTAGCATTTGTTGTAAAGCTGGTTTGGTGGTGCTGAACTCTCTCAGCTTTTGCTTGTCTGTAAACGTTTTAATTTCTCCATCAAATCTGAATGAGATCCTTGCTGGGTAGAGTAATCTTGGTTGTAGGTTTTTCTCCTTCATCACTTGAAATACGTCCTGCCAGTCCTTTCTGGCTTGTAGAGTTTCTGCTGAAAGATCAACTGTTAACCTTATGGGGATTCCCTTGTGTGTTATTTGTTGTTTTTCCCTTGCTGCTTTTAATATGTTTTCTTTGTATTTAATTTTTGACAGTTTGATTAATATGTGTCTTGGCGTAATTCTCCTTGGATTTATCCTGTATGGGACTCTCTGTGCTTCCTGGACTTGATTAACTATTTCCTTTCCCATATTAGGGAAGTTTTCAACTATAATCTCTTGAAATATTTTCTCAGTCCCTTTCTTTTTCTCTTCTTCTTCTGGAACACCTATAATTCGAATGTTGGTGTGTTTAATGTTGTCCCAGAGGTCTCTGAGACTGTCCTCAGTTCTTTTCATTCTTTTTTCTTTATTCTGCTCTGCAGTAGTTGTTTCCACTATTTTATCTTCCAGGTCACTTGTCCGTTTTTCTGCCTCAGTTATTCTGCTAGTGATACCATCTAGAGTATTTTTAATTTCATTTATTGTGTTGTTCATCATTGTTTGTTTTATCTTTAGCTCTTCTAGGTCCTTGTTAAATGTTTCTTGCATTTTGTCTGTTCTATTTCCAAGATTTTGGATCATCTCTACTATCATTATTCTGAATTCTTTTCAGGTAGACTGCCTATTTCGTCTTCATTTGTTAGGTCTGGTGGGTTTTATCTTGCTCCTTCATCTGCTGTGTGTTTTTGTCTTATTTTGCTAATCTTACTGTGTTTGGGGTCTCCTTTTTTCAGGCTGCAGGTTCGTAGTTCCTGTTGTTTTTGGTGTCTGTCCCCAGTGGCTAAGGTTGGTTTAGTGGGTTGTGTAGGCTTCCTGGTGGAGGGGACTAGTGCCTGTGTTCTGGTGGATGAGGCTGGATCTTGTCTTTCTGGTGGGCAGGTCCACGTCTGGTGGTATGTTTTGGGGTGTCTGTGGACTTATTATGATTTTAGGTAGCCTCTATGCTAACGGGGGGGGGGGGGATTGTGTTCCTGTTTTGCTAGTTGTTTGTCATAGGGTGTCCAGCACTGTAGCTTGCTGGTCATTGAGTGAAGCTGGGTGCTGGTGTTGAGATGGAGATCTCTGAGAGATTTTTGCCGTTTGATATTACGTGGAGCTAGGAGGTCTCTTGTGGACCAGTGTCCTGAACTTGGCTCTCCCACCTCAGAGGCACAGCACTGACTCCTGGCTGCAGCACCAAGAGCCTTTCATCCACACAGCTCCTCAATTTGGGATGATTCGTTGTCTCTTCAGGTATTCCACAGATGCAGGTACATCACGTTGATTGTAGAGCTTTAATCCACTGCCTCTGAGGCTGCTGGGAGACATTTCCCTTTCTCTTCTTTGTTCTCACAGCTCCCGGGGCTCAGCTTTGGATTTGGCCCCGCCTCTGCGTGTAGGTCGCTGGAGGGCGTTTGTTCTTCGCTCAGACAGGACAGGGTTAAAGGAGCAGCTGATTCGGGCGCTCTGGCTCACTCAGGCCTCGGGGAGGGAGGGGCACGGAGTGCGGGGCGAGCCTGCGGCGGCAGAGGCCAGCGTGACGTTGCACCAGCCTGAGGCGCGCCGCGCCGTGCATTCTCCAGGGTAAGTTGTCCCTCAGTCCTGGGACCCTGGCAGTGGCGAGCTGCACAGGCTCCCTGGAAGGGGGGTGTGGATAGTGACCTGTGCTCGCACATAGGCTTCTTGGTGGCGGCAGCAGCAGCCTTAGCATCTTATGCCCGTCTCTGGTGTCCGCGCTTTTAGCTGCGGCTCGCGTCCGTCTCTGGAGCTCCTTTAAGGGGCGCTCTTAATCCCCTCTCCTTGCGCACCAGGAAACAAAGAGGGAAGAAAAAGTCTCTTGCCTCTTCGGCAGGTCCAGACTTTTCCCCGGACTCCCTCCCGGCAAGCCGTGATGCACTAACCCCCTGCAGGCTGTGTTCACGCTGCCAACCCCAGTCCTCTCCCTGCGCTTCGACCGAAGCCCGAGCCTCAGCTCCCAGCCCCGCCTGCCCCAGCAGCCGAGCAGACAAGCCTCTCGGGCTGGTGAGTGCTGGTCAGCACCAATCCTGTGCGGGAATCTCTCCTCTTTGCCCTCCGCACCCCCATTGCTGTGCTCTCCTCCGTGGCCCCGAAGCTTCCCCCTCTGCTACCCGCAGTCTCCGCCCGCAAAGTGGCTTTCTAGTGTGTGGAAACCTTTCCTCCTTCACGGCTCCCTCCCACTGGTGCAGGTCCCATCCCTATCCTTTTGTCTCTGTTTATTCTTTTTTCTTTTGCCCTACCCAGGTACGTGGGGAGTTTCTTGCCTTTTGGGAGGTCTGAGGTCTTCTGCCAGCGTTCAGTAGGTGTTCTGTAGGAGCTGTTCCACGTGTAGATGTATTTCTGGTGTATCTGTGAGGAGGAAGTTTATCTCCGCGTCTTACTCCTCCGCCATCTTCCCCTCGTCCCTCTAGAATGAGGTTTTGAGCTTGGATTTAGCTAGTAGGAAGTGTGCATCTTAAATGCATTGAAGGAAGCTAAAATTGTAAATAAATCATTCTGCCATGTTAAACTGACAAAGTGTTCAGTGAAAGTAGTGATCTGGTTAGCAGCGGAAACAATTCAATTGTTATGTAAATCATGCGGAGCAGGGGTATGTTCCTTGTTCTTCTGAGAGATCAAATTAATTCACATCATATCACAGCACCAGGGATATCATCTGCTAATACCTAGTAGCTTTTCAGGTGTAACTCCCTAGGTGACCTCAAGAGTTTGTCAGTCGCCACTCTGAGCAGTTTTTCTGTTAGTCATGAGAAAGCTGGATAATTAAGAAGTTTGGGGCCGTGCAGACTGGCCAGACAAAATGGACGACTGAAGAAAGTGACATTGTTTGCTTCTCCTGAAGAATAAACAGATAAACGTCCATCACGCAGGTGGGACTTAAGAGCTTTATGGAGCTGGCTAATGGAAAATCCTCTTATGATACATAGGTTTGTGGAGGGAAGCTTTGTCTTTGTCTCATGGCTTCCTGATGGTCATTAGGTTTCAAAAAACTTACCAACACATTGTGATTGACCTCTGAAAATGAAAGTTGGAGATTCACATAACAGCCAATAAATTTGAGGGCACATCGAAACACCTGACATAATTAAAGCAAGACCCTCAGTAATAAACAGGTAGAAATAAGATATACAAAATTGATGTCATTCTTAAAATAACTATTCAGTATGTTAGATGTATTGAAAAGCATCATCACTATGACTTTGGTATATATGAGAAAATTTGGAAAGCAAGCTGTAGTTAAGAATTTCTAACATTATTCATAAGGTTCCTCTATATTTAGTTTTCAAATAGATTATTAATAAATTTTAAAAGGACAGGTTATTCCAAGTTTCAGTATGTAAATACATAGACATAGGCTGATAGAGTAAAACCTCAGTGATTAAGGAACTAATTAATGGAGTATCTACAATAAGTAATACATTTTTCCACAATTTTTATAATTACATTTTAAAAATTGGGAAATAATTCACATATACAATTCAGCCATTGCAAGTGTACAATTAAATGATTTTTAATATATTCACAAAGTGGTACAATCATCACCACTGTCTTATTGCAGTACATTTTCGTTACCCCATCAGCGGTCACTCCCCATTCTCCCCTCCCTGTGTTCCCTGGAAATCACTAATATACTTTCTGTATCTGTGAATTTGCCTATTCTAGGCGTTTCATGAAAATGGTGTCATATGATATGTGGTCTTTTATATGTGGATCTTTCACTTAACCTAGTGTTCTCAAGGTTCATTCATTCGTTCCTTTTTAGCACTTCATTCCATTTTATAGCTCAATATTTTTCCATTGTATGGATATACGACATTTGTTTATCCATTCATTCACTGATAGGCATTTGCCTTGTTTCCAGTTTTTGGCTGTTACTTATAACACTGCTATGAATATCCACGTACAAGATTTTATGTGGAGATATTTTTTTCAGTTCTCTTGGGTGTATACTTAGGAGTGAAACTGCTGGGTCATATGGGGAATTTATGACATTTTAAGTAACTGCAAGACTACTGCACAATAGGTAAAAAAAATTTATTGCCCTAGAATGTGTAAGAGTTTCAATTTGTACACATTCTCTAACATTTTTAAACTTGTTAATTTTAGCCATCCTTTTTAATTTAGTGTGTGAAATGGTATCTTATTGTGGTTTGGGATTGCATTTACCTAATGACTAATGATGGTGAATATATTTTCATGTACTCATCGGTCATTTGTGTATCTGTTTTGGAGAAATGTCTATTCAAATACTTTGCCCAATTTTTAATGGGTTTGTCTTATCAGATATATGTGATTTGTGAAATTTTCTCCTATTCTGTTGGTTGTTTTTTTACTTTCTTGATGGTGTCCTTTGATACTCAAGAATTTTAAATTTTGATGAAATACAATTTATTTTTCTTTTGTCACTTTTGCTTTTGATAATATAGCTATGAAACCATTCCCTAACCCAAGGTCACAAAGATGTAATCCAGTGTTTCTTTCTAGTTTTGTGATTCAGTTCTAGTATTTTGGCCTGTGACCCATTGTGAGTTAATTTTTGTGTCATATGAGATAGGGGTCCAAAATCATTTTTTGCATTTAGGTATTCAGTTTTCCTAGCACTATTTCTTGAAAAGACTTTTTTTTTTTTTCTCATTTGTAGTTATTTTGAAATTGGGAAGTGTGAGTCCTTCAACTTGGTTCTTCTTCTCTTTCAAGAGTGTCTAGTCTATTCTGTGTCCTGAGGATTTGCATGTGAATTCTAAGTTCAGGTTGTCAAATTCTGAAAAAAAAAAAAAAAAGTAAGCTAGAATTTTGATAGATATTGTATTGAATCTTTGGATCTATCTGATGAGTATTGCCATTTTGACAATATTAAGTCTTCAAATCCATGAACAGAGGATGTTGTTCCATGTATTTAGGTGTTCTTTAATTTCTTTCAATAATGTTTTGTAGTTTGCAGTGTATGAGTCTTGCACTTCTTTGGATAAATTTGTTCCTAAGTGTTTTATTCTTTTTGATGCTATTCCATTATAAATGGAATTGTTTTAATATTTTATTTTCAGATCATTCATTGTTAGTGTATATAAATACAGTCAATGTTTGTGCATTGATCTTGTATCCTGTGTCTTTGCTGAACTGTTTTATTAGCTCTATTTTTTTTTTTTTTGTAGATTCTTGAGGATTTTCTATATACAGGATTATTTCATCTGCCAGTAAGGGTAATTTTACTTCTTTTCCAATCTGGATGCTTTTTATTTCTTCTCACCTAATTTCTCTGGCTAGCATTCCTGGTACAATGTTGAGAACATGTGGTGAGAGCAAACATCCTTGGTTCATTATAGAGCTTTGGGGAAGTATTTCAGTCTTTCACTGTTAAGTATGATAACAGTTGTGGGATTTTAATAGATATTCTTTATTATGTTGAAGAATTTCCCTTCTATCCTTAGTTTTTTGAGTGTTTTCTATCATGAAAGGATGATGGATTTTGTAAAATGGTTTTGTGCATCTACAAAGATGATAATGTATGTTTTTTTGTCTCTTATTTTATTAATATGGTGTATTACATTCATTGATTTTTTTTTTTTTTTTTTTGCGGTACGCGGGCCTCCCACTGTTGTGGCCTCTCCCGTTGCGGAGCGCAGGCTCAGCGGCCATGGCTTACGGACCCAGCTGCTCTGCGGCATGTGGGATCTTCCCGGACCGGGGCACGAACCCGTGTCCCCTGCATTGTCAGGCGGACTCTCAACCACTGCGCCACCAGGGAAGCCCACATTGATTGATTTTTAACATTGATTTTCCAAGATCAATGTACATTTTCCAAGAATCAACTTTTAGTTCACTGAGTTCTCTGTTGTTTTTCCATTCTTTATTTCATTGATTTCTGTTTTAATCTTTATTATTTCATTCCTTCTTTTTGCTTTGGGTTTAATTTTATTTTCTTTTCCAGTTTCTTAAGATGGAAGTTTGAATTATTGACTTGAGATATTTATTTATTTATTTATTTATTTATTTTAATATAGGCACTTGCAACTATATTTCCTCTGAGCAATGCTTTTAGTTTATCCCAAAATTTTGGTACATTTTGTTTTCATTTCTTTTAATGATTTTTCTGATTTCCCATGTGATTTCTGCTTTGACTGAAATAATGAGTACATTATTTAATTTTCACATGTTTGTGAATTTCCTCAAATTTCCCGTTGCTATTGATTTCTAATTTCATCTGCTTTTGATCATAGAACATACTTTGCATGATTTGAATCTTTTAAATTTATTGAGACTTATTTTGTGGCCTATCATGTGATCTGTTTTGGAGTATACTCCATGTGCACTTCAGTAGAATGTGCACAGTTTGCTCTATTGGACCAAGTGTTCTGTAGTTGTCTGTGAGTCTAATTGGTTTATAGTTTTATGCATGTCTTATGTGTTCTTGTTGATATTCTGTGTAGTTGTCCTATCCATTACTGAAAGTGAGGAATTGAAATCTCTAAGTATTATTATAGAATTGTCTGTTTCTCACTTTGGTTCTTTCATTTTTTTTTTTTCATATATTATGCCACTCCTTTATTTCGTGCATGTGTGTTTACAAGTTATATCTTATTGATGAATTGACTCTTTATCATTATATAATATTCCTTTTTGTCTCTTGTAACTGTTTTTGAGTTTAACTCTATTTTGTTTGATACTAGTATAGCCACTCAGTCTCTCTTTTGATTACTATTTCCATGGCATATCTTCTTCCATCCTTTTACTTTTAACCCATTGTGTCTTTGAATCTAAAGTATGTCTCTTGTAGACAAGTTATAACTGTAAAATTTATTTAAAAAACAATCCACTGTACTCATCTCTACCTTTGGATTGAATGGTTTAATTCATTTATATTTAATGCAATTACTGATAGAGAAAATTTATATCTGCCTTGTTGCTATTTGTTTTCTATATTTCTATGTCCTTTTAAAAATTCTTCCATTCTTCCATTACTGCCACCTTTTGTGTTAAATAAATGCTATCTACTGTAACATTTAAATTAATCTGTTATTGCTTTCATAATTCTTTTTGTTCTTTTCTAAGTTTTTACCCTGGGGATTATAATTAATATCTTGGTTTTTTGTTTTTTTTTTATAAAGGTGTCACATTTTATTTATTATCTTTGGCTGTGTTGGGTCTTCGTTTCTGTGCGAGGGCTTTCTCTAATATCTTGGTTTTTAACAATGTAGTTAAGATTAATACAGAATGAATTACAACAGTACATAAAATTTTTCTCTTAAAGAACTTCATTTCCTCCCCCTTTCTTCATGCTGTTATTATACAAATTATATCTTTATACATTGTTCACACATCAACACAGTTTGTAATTACTACTTATGCAGTTGTCTTTTAAATTAGATATGAGAAAAAAAAGTTAAACTAAAAATAGGTTTATACTATCTTTTATATTTATTTATGTAGTTACCTTTAGCAGTGTATTTTCCTTTTTTTTGTGTGTGTATTCTTGTTGTTATCTAATCTGCTTCCATTTCAGCCTGAAGATCATCCTTTAGAATTTTAGAATTTCTTGTAGGGTGCATCAGTTAGCAATTAATTCTCTCAGTTTTTGTTTATCTGGTACTGTCTTAATCTCTCCAAAATTTTTTAAAGGATAGTTTTGTTAGATGTAGGATTCTGCTTGGCAGTCTCTTTCTTTCAGCATGAGCATGATTATGTTTTCTCATGGCCTTCTGACCTTCATTGTTTCTGATAAGAGTAATCAGTTTTTAATCTCACTGTGGATCTCTTGTATAAGATTAGTCACTTCTCTATTGCTGCTTTCAAAACTTTTTTTGTCTTTTGACATTTTGACTATAACTGTCTAGGACTGTCTAGGTGTGGCCTTCAAGTTACCTGTCCTGGAGTTTGATGAGTTTCTTTTTTTTTTTTTTTTTTTAATATCTTTATTGGAGTATAATTGCTTCACAATGGTGTGTTAGTTTCTGCTTTATAACAAAGTGAATCAGCTATGCATATACATATATCCCCATATCTCATCCCTCTTGCATCTCTCTCCCACCCTCCCTATCCCGCCCCTCTAGGTGGTCACAGAGCACCGAGCTAATCTCCCTGTGCTATGTGGCTGCTTCCCACTAGCTATCTATTTTACATTTGGTAGTATATTAAGTCCATGCCACTCTCTCACTTCATCCCAGCTTACCCTTCCCCTTCCCCGTGTCCTCAAATCCATTCTCCATGTCTGCATTTTTATTCCTGTCCTGCCCCTAGGTTCTTCAGAACCATTTTTTTTTTTTTTTAGATTTCATATATATGTGTTAGCATACTGTTATTTGTTTTTCTCTTTCTGACTTACGTCACTCTGTATGACAGACCCTAGGTCCATCCACCTCACTACAAATAACTCAATTTCATTTCTTTTTATGGCTGAGTAATTTCCATTCATCTGTCAGTGGACACTTAGGTTGCTTCCATGTCCTGGCTATTGTAACTAGAGCTGCAGTGAGCATTGTGGTACATGACTCTTTTTGAATTATGGTTTTCTCAGAGTATATGCCCAGTAGTGGGATTGCTGTGTTTTATGGTAGTTCTAGTTTTAGTTTTTTAAGGAATCTCCATACTGTTCTCCATAGTGGCTGTATCAATTTACATTCCCACTAACAGTGCAAGAGGGTTCCCTTTTCTCCACACTCTCTCCAGCATTTATTGTTTGTAGATTTTTTGATTGATGAGTTTCTTGAATGTGTAAATTAATGTTTTTCATCAGATTTAGGAAGGTTTTGGTCATTATTTCTTTAATCATTCTTTCTACTTCTTTGTCTTTCTCTTTTCTCTCTTTCTGGGATTCCTGTTACATGTATATTGGTGTGCTTCTGGTGTCCTAATCGTTTTTGAGGCTGTTCATTTTTTAAATTCTTTTTTATTTTTGTTCCTGAGATTGTATAATTTCAGTTTAACTATCTTCAATTTCACTGAATATTTCTCCTGTCTGCTCAAATTTTCTACTGAACACCTTTAGTGAATTTTTCATTTCAGTTATTATACTTTTCAACTCCAGACATTTTATTTGCTTCTTTTATGTAATTTCTGTGTCTTTATTGATAATATCTCTGTGTTGAGACACAGATCTCATACTTTCCTTTAGTTCTTCAGATCCAGTGGACTAAGTTTTCCTTAGTCCTTTAAACATGTATATATACATATAATAGCTGATTTGAATCTTTCTTAGAAAGTCTGATATTTGGGCTTCCACAGGGACAGTTTCTATTAACTGCTTAATTTCCTGTGTATTAGGCATACTTTTATCTTTCTTTTCTCTTTTTTTTTTTGCATGACTCACAAAAAGGAGAAATTTTAAATAGCATTAGTTATGCTTCAATTCTGGAAATCAGGTTCATCCTCTATGCCAGGGTTTGTTATCATTTATTTAGCAACTTTTTTGAATTAATTTTGTAAAACCTATATTATTTGTAATATGTGGTCACTGAAATCTCTGCTTGGCTAGCTTAGTGGTCATTTAATTATTAGATAGAGATGTTCTTATTTGCCTGGAACTAATAAGTCCCATAGCCTCTGCTGGGGGGCTTGTGGGCATGTTGGGGCGTGCCATCAATACTCAAGCTAACAACTCTGCTTTACTCTTTACTTCCTGCTTGTGTAGAACCTCAAGGTTAGTCACAGGTGAGAACCCAGTGCCTTTTTAGGTCTTTTCTGAGTGTGAACACTGGGATGCACAGAGGCCTGGGTATTCACACAGTCCTTTGCATTTATATACCCAGAATAGGTTGGAGATTTTTTTCAAATTCCCCTATGGACATTTCTTTCCCCAGCTTTTAGTTTTAGATTTTGTGGTTAGTTCACTGTTTACCCAACTGCTGTCCACCGCCTCAGACAGCCATGATGTTCAGCAATTGCCTCTGGTTGTTTTTTAGAAATACCCCTGGGAAAAAGGCTGTTTCCACAGGACAAGCTCTGAATTAGGTAAAATAAAGACCAGTGCTACTTATTCCTTTTGCCTATCATCAGGAAACAGAGCTAACACTCCTCCAATGGCTTTTCTACAAAACAGCCTTATTGAAGAATCTTGACACAACTTTCAAGACATCACTAATTAGATTTCACTTGCCATCTGCTACACTATCCTTGTCAGAGACCAGTAAAATGTAAATTAAGAACAGATGACAGAATGAAAGGAGAAAATGACACCTTCCTGTTGATTGTGGCTACCCAATCTGGATCCTGGGGAAGCGATGCAATATTATCCAAAGGATTGCTTCTTGTCTTAGGCTAACAGAATTGGCACTGAATGAATAAATGTGTCCATTTTATTTCTTTAAGTTTTATTTGAGGTTTTCTTACCTTGGAAGAGTGGTGAGGAAGAAGGAGAGCAAATATTATCTTATATAGGAGAATTTTTCTTATAAAATATAATTTTGATAATTATTCTCTTTGATAAAGAGATGTAAAAGTTATATTAACTATGTTTAGCTTGAAGTGTATGTTTTAATTTAAAATATACAGTAGATCAAAGATAACTTTTTTTTTCTGGTCCATGAGACCTAGCTATAAAGATATTTTGAATTTTCATATTGCTGAAATAACTCCCTGAATAAAAGGATGAAGTCAAGCTACTAATGAGAAACCTGTCTGATTTTATTCTGCATCTTAATGGAAATAAGCCAAAGTAAAGTAACTTCAAACTTTTTATGAAATATCTTTGAGGGAACTAGCGGTGAGTTGTAGTCAAATTATGTATATACATTTTAAGGCAGAGTCTGTACAGTTTGCTGATAAGTGGGATTAGGGGTATGAAATGAGGAGGCATCAAAGATGACTATAAGATATTTGGATTGAGAAGCCAAAGAAATGGGGGAGCCATTTACTGAGGATAGTGAGAAAGTAGTTGGTATTTCCTCCTTCTTTGTTTATAAAGTCTAATAAATAGTTCCTTTGCCTTTCTAAGTTCCTGGCATGGTATGTGTGTGTAATTTAGCTGAACAATATACAGTAGTCCCCTCATCTGTTTTTTCTTTTCCCCCCACGGTTTCAGTTACCTGAGGTTAACCACAGTCAGAAATTATTAAATGGAAAATTTCAGAAATAAAAAATTCATAAAATTTAAATTGTGTACCATTCTGAGCAGTGTGAAGAAATCTCAAGCTGTCCCATGCCTACCCTCTTGGGACGTGAATGATCCCTTTGTCCAGCTGCTCCACAGTGAACACGCTACCTGCCCATTAGTCATTTAAGTAGCCATATCTGTTATCAGATCAACCATCTCAATATCACAGTGCTACGTTCAAATAACACTTCTTTTACTTAAAAATTGCCCCAAAGCACAAGAGCTGTGATGCTAGAAAAAACATAGTATATATTGGGTTCGGTACTACCCATGGTTTCAGGCATCCATGGGGGTCTTGGAAAGTGTCCCCTGTGGATAAGGCAGAAGCTACTGTAAATGGCCTGCAGAGGAGCAGGATAAGAGTCAAGCCAGCACCAAACCTTTCTGCATGAAAATAGAGCATGTGAAGAGAAAATGAGGACAAATTACAATGAGGTATCACCTCACACCCATTAGAATGGGCATCATCAGAAAATCTACAAACAACAAATGCTGGAGAGGGTGTGGAGAAAAGGGAACCCTCTTGCACTGTTGGTGGGAATGTAAATTGATACAGCCACTATGGAGAACAGGACGGAGGTTCCTTAGAAAACTAAAAATAGAATTTCCATATGACCCAGCAATCCCACTACTGGGCATATACCCAGAGAAAACCATAATTCAAAAAGACACATGCGGGGCTTCCCTGGTGGCGCAGTGGTTGAGAGTCCACCTGCCGATGCATGGGACATGGGTTCGTGCCCCAGTCCAGGAAGATCCCACAGGCCGCGGAGCGGCTAGGCCCGTGAGCCATGGCCGCTGAGCCTGCGTGTCCAGAGCCTCTGCTCTGCAACGGGAGAGGCCACAACAGTGAGAGGCCCGTGTACCGCAAAAAAAAAAAGACACATGCATCCCAGTGTTCACTGCAGCACTGTTTACAATAGCCAGGTCATGGAAGCAACCTAAATGCCCATCGACAGACGAATGGATAAAGAAGATGTGGTACATATATACAATGGAATATTACTCAGCCATAAAAGGGAACGAAATTGGGCCATTTGTAGAGATGTGGATGGGCCTAGAGACTGTCATACCGAGTGAAGCAAGTCAGAAAGAGAAAATCAAATATTGTATATTAACGCATATATGTGGAATCTAGAAAGACGTTACAGATGAACTGGTTTGCAAGGCAGAAATAGAGACACAGATGTAGAGGACAAACGTATGGACACCAAGGGGGGAAAGTGGGCTGGGGGGTGGTGGAGGTGGGATGAATTGGGAGATTGGGGTTGACATATACACACTAATACGTATAAAATAGATAACCAATAAGAACCTGCTGTATAAAAAAATAAAATTAGATTAAAATTAAAAAAAGAGAAAATGAGGGCAAACAATAAAGAAGAAGATATCAGAAGATTGTGCTTTAGGTAGATGAATTTCCAGACTTCCTCTGTGCCACCTATTATTCAATTTGGTGAAGAACCTTGGTTCAAATTCCAGCTTGAAATATGTGACTATGGATAGTTATGTAAACCTTCTGAACTGCAGTTTCTTCAGATATGAAATGGAGACTGTTTTGAGGATTAAGTGAAAAATATAGTTTTTTTCCCCTGTTATTTTTATTTTCTTCTCATGCTTTACTGAAAATCTAAAAGAAAAAGTAAGGAGGGGCTTCCCTGGTGGTGCAGTGGTTGAGAGTCCGCCTGCCGATGCAGGGGACACGGGTTCGTGCCCTGGTCCGGGAAGATCCCACATGCCGTGGAGCGGCTGGGCCCGTGAGCCACAGCCGCTGGGCCTGCGCGTCCGGAGCCTGTGCTCCGCAATGGGAGAGGCCACAGCAGTGAGAGGCCCACGTACTGCAAAAAAAAAAAAAAAGAAAAAGTAAGGAGAACAGTCCTATATTTATAGTCTAATTTGTCTCTAAGCTTTTATATAACAAGTAGTTACTGAGACCCATTGAATGTAGGGCACAATGGTAAGGATTGAAGCAGATTTATTAAACACACAAAGTATAGTTCATCCTCCAGTGATTTATAATCTAAGTACAAGCACACATAGCTTAGTTAAATGAAAGTTCAGGACAGTATTTGAGGGTGATGCAAACATGAACGCTGTAAGTAATTGTTTAAAAATTTTTAAACATTTATTGTTTGTCACTGAGCATTTACTAAGTATTTTGCTAAGTGCCTTCAGTATGTTATGTTGCTTAATTCTAAGAGACAAACAACAATCTGTGAGTTGGATACTACCACTTCCTTTAGGTAGAGATTGAGAGGCAGGAATACTTCTTATCTGATATTATGGAGTCTTAAATTTAGCAAGGTTAAATAATTTAGCCAAATTTACCTAGCAAGTTGCAGAACCAGACCCGACTCTTATTGACTATACACATAAACTTTTCACTATTTTGTTTTCCTACGGGAGTTCAGAGGTTGGAGAAATTGTTGCTATACATTGGAGCAGTCAAAAAAAGTCTCATGAAAGGGGCAGGGTTTGAAAAGTTTCCTGAAAGGTGGGTAGACTAAGAAAAAAAAGAAATGGATCCGATTTCAGACAGGATTCCATCAGCAGTTGAGAGGATTTGATAGTTGGGAACGCACAAACTATTTTGGAAACAACAAGGACATCTGCCTTGATTATAGCACTGGCTTTGTGTTGCGCAGTAATAAAATTACTGAGAATAAGGATGGAAGCAAATTTTTTAAAAAAGTTTATCCTTAAATGATTTATAATCTAAGTATGTAGTTTAGTTAAGTAAAAGTTCAGGACAGTATTTGCTGATGATGCAAACAGGAATGCTCACTAAGAGTTGGATTGGTGAATCGAGACCAGTTTGTAGAAGATCTTGAATGCCAGAGTAGTTTATACATCCTCTTGTAGGTAATGGTAAGCCACTGGAAGAATTTGAATATCAGTTTGGAATTATGTCAAGTTGGGAGAGAAATGTTATGAGAAAAAGAAGATAAGAAAGCCATTGTGGAGGCAATTGCTCCTATCCATGTATTAGGTGATAAATCTTGGACAATTTTTCTCCTTAGGAATCTGTGTTTCTAAGAGTAAAACCGTATAGCTCTCGTCTCTACCCTCCTCTCCCCTTGTGTATCTCTTTTTCTCTCTTTCCCTTTTCTTAGAAGTCTTTACTTAGAGTAATGGATTTTTAAAGGAGAGTTTCCTTGGCTAAATATCATGTGTCCTAATTTGTTTTAAACAAATGACAACTCTGATTCAACAAAATTAAGGAACTTGTCTAAGATCATATGAAAGCAAGTGTCAAAGCCAAGACTAAAACTCAGTTTTCTGACTTTCTTTTCAGCACTGTAAGTGGTATCATTTCTATCTTTCTACTTTCTCCTGCGAGGACTTCAAGAAGAAGAAACACCAGATTTCCTGGATGATATTCTTCACTCCTTTATCTAGGATGGTACTGGCAGTCAGTATTGCTTTCAGGGGATGAGGTGAATGTTTCCTAACTACTGAAACTCCCAATCAGCAGAAATTATTTTTCTACATCTCTGTTTCTTTCCCCAAGAGACTCATCTGGATTTTATTATACACCAGAATCAAACACATTGACATCCTCTGGAGAAAGCAGAGAATCGCTTTTCTTGCTACCTCTACTAGTTAGCTGGAAAGGGAAGAGTTTTACTCTCTAGAGAAATCTTTTGGCTTACAGAACATCAAGGAATTGTAAATGTCCAGTATACCTTCTGGTCCATAAAGAAAAATTACCTTAATATGAACGAAGCTTCAGAGGCATAGAAAAAGGGAACAAGTAAAGAGCTATGATTTTATTCCATTCAGGAAGAGAAACATGGGGTGTTATTTGGTGTTACGGTCCAATAAAGGACCCTAATTTCTGGGCTTCTTTGGGAGATCACAGCTGTAAACTTATCAACTCTCGCATTAAGGATAAGAGAATGAAACTCACATTGCAATTTTAGAAAAAGAATTTTTTAAATTTTTCTCAGTGTTAATGGTTTTGAGCTTTACATGGAATTTTTTCATCAAGCGTTTCTCTCTAAGAAGGAAAGTACAGAGATTTTTAGACTGTAGCAGTATGGAGACCCCTACCAAGACAGAGATGGTCAGGAAAAATCAATATCCCATAATTAAATCTGTTGAATTAACAATTTTTAAAAAAAGTTGCAGTTTTAATTTAGATATTGGCTGCCCAGAGAAGAAATATTTTTCAGCAGTAGAATGGGGAGTTCCTTGGATCATGATGAATTATTTGCCTACCATGTGCTGGTCACTGTGCTGAGTTGGTGCTGAAAAATTAACAAACAAGATGGACATATGTCTGTCTTTAATTACCATGTGATGATAATCCCCAGAATGCAGATTCCTAGTAGGGCTTGTTCACTGCTCTATTCCTCAGGATAAGAATAGTATCTGACACATAGTAGATGTTGTAACAATAAATATATGGTGAATTAATGACTAATATATGTTTTTATACAATGCTTTTGTCTTCTGAATATAATTTTATACCTTACACTAACTGGTCAAGTATGCAGGGGAGTATTAATTTTACATATGAGAAAACTGGAGACTAAATTGTCAAAAGACTTCTAAGGCTAGGTCGAGTAATGGCACTGGACTCACAAGCCATCAATTATGAATATATTAGACGTTGTAATGCTTTCTTCAAAGTTTGACTCTAAAGTTCAATGTGCAAATCAGATGGAAGCTGAGACACACTGGTTCATGTAGGTATGGGAGGCAAAGGTCATCCATTTCTTTAGGTTTCTTCCCCATCTTTCATCCCTTGAGGACATTGGGTTGATATGTCTGTATGGTGGTTAAGACTTCTAGGCATCTTGTAAGTAACCTGCTTCTGTATTATGCAGTCTGCTCTGGATTCAGAAGCTAATCTACTCTTGCTAATTTAGACAAATTACTTAACCTCTCTAAACTTCTATTTCCTCATCTTCAAAGTGGCAGTTATAATAACAAATGCCTGTAGGGTTATTGTGAAGATTAGTGGAGATAATGCATAGAAGCAGTTACCAAAAGACTGGCACTCAATGAATGTTAGTTATGTTGGTGATGAGGAGAAAAAACAGCTTTTATAATCATCTGGCCTGATGTAAAATGATGAGGTGGACCTTATTTGTTTTTCATGTAGTGATGGGATCTTTCAATATTAAATGAAATATAAGTATTCATTTTATTTTACACCACAGACATGACAACTAAGATAAAAATAAACACTGGGAACAATGTGTTTTTGCTTTTGTGGTGTCAGAAAGCGTTTGAAGGTCTTAAAACTGTTTTGCTTTGCAACTGATTTTGCTTTAATAAACATTTATTTAAGCATACTTCACTTAGGACATTAGAAATTCAATTTAAGTTCTATTTTATTCACATTAATATACATTCATTAAATAATTTCTGTAGGCCAGGTGCTCTTCCGGGTTCTAGAGACTCAGAGATGTGATAAGACCCAATCTTATCTTCAAAGGGCTGAACTTCTGGTGGAGTGAACTATTATAATCATGTAAAACAAATCCTGTGGCATCGGTATCCACAGGTTACTTTACAAAAATTGAAAATGTCCGTAACTCTGGTCATTTTGGTTATCGGAGTTTGTTGTCTAATATATTTCTCAGGACAGGATCATGAGAATCATATTCCCTGGGTTCTTGAATATTAATAACAATGTGTCTGTCCCTCTTTGTATTTGAAGATCAGTGTTGTTGGATACAAACATCTCTGTCTCATATTTTCTTTCCTTAAATGTCTTATTTAGTTCTTTGAATATCACTATTCAATTTTCTTCTGATGCATTGCTGTCAAAAAGTGATAACCTAATTTTCCCTTTTTAAGTCCCCTGCTTTTATTGCCTAGCTCCCCAATGAGTTTTCTTTTTCTTTAATATCCAGTAATATTACTAGGTTATGTCTTGATGTTGGTTCTGGATCAAGATTATGTATCTCAGACACATAATAAATTATTTCAATATGTAGTTTTACTTTTTGATTATTTTATGTGTTTTCTCAGTATAGGTTTTTTAGTATTTTTAGTATAGTATTTGTTCTGATCCTTAGCTTTGTTTTCTTTCTTACCTGCTCGTATTACATTGGTCACTGTTTGCCTATCTTCAGTGTGTCATTAGGTGTCATTTTCTCTTAAATCCTTTTCATCTCTTTGCTTCCTTAGGATTAAAACTTTTTCTTTTCACATTTTTCTCATAAGGCATGATTTGTATTGATTCACTCATATTCTTTCTAGTCTAGATTTCATTTACAAAATTATATTTTCTTTTTCTAACTGTTTATTGAGTTACCTCATTTCTGAGTTTTTAAAATTGTTACATGTATTTTTCTTCATGAAGTATAGAACTTCTTCCCTTTTAAAATTTTAACTTTTAAAAATCTTTTAAGTGTTTATTTTGAAATAATGGGCATCTGTCCGAATAGTTCTAATAATTGTACAAAAAAACCCTGTATAGTTTTTACCCATCTTCCCCAGATGCTAACATCTCTCATATCCACAGTATAATGATGAAAATAACATCAAGACACTAGTATTAACTACTCTATAGACATTATTCATATTTCGCCAATTGTGCCAATAAAGTCCCTTTCCCCAGTCATAACAATGCATTTAGTATTCATGTCTTCTTAATCTCCTCCAATCTAGAAGAGCTTCTCATCCTTTTTTTGTTTTTCTTGATCTGGACATGTTTTATGAGTTCTGGTCTGTTATTTGGAGAATACACCTTAATTTGTGTTTGTCTGATGAGTAAATTCATCTCCTGTATTTTTGGCAAAAGCATCACATAGGTGATGCTCTGCCCTTCTCAGTGCACCGTATCATTGGATATTTGACATTGCTATGTATTTCTAATGGTGATGTTATCTTTGATCAGTTGATTACGGCAGTATCTGCTGTGTTTCTTCACCATAAATTTAGTATTTTTTTCCCTTTGAAATTAATAAGTATCTTATGGGGAGATATTCTAAGTCTATGTAAATCTTCTGTTACTCATAATACTTTCACCCACTAATTTTAGCATCCATTGATGATTCTTGCTTGCAACAATTACTATTATGATATTTCCCAAATAATAACTTTATTTTCCTTCACTCCTTCTACATTTACTAATTGGAATTCTACTCAAATGAAGAGCTATTCCTTTATTTAGTTATATCAGTACAAACTTATAAATATTTACTTTATTTATGGATAATAATATATTATTATTACTTTTATTATTATTGATTTTATTGTTCAAATCTTACCACATTTGGTCATTGGGATTCCCTTAAAATTGATTCCTCTGTCATTTCAACATGTTCCCATTATTTTTGAGTACTTTTAAAATTTCAGGCATCATAATATATTCTAGACTTATATTCTTCTTTCCTCACCCAGGCATTACTTCAAGAAGCCCTGATTTCTGTGATTAAATAATGATACTTAGAAAATGTGATCTGAGCATTTTATATGTTCATTGCTACTAGGGGGTTATTGTTTCTAGGTTCTTCTAGTAGACAGAGCTAGGAAATAAATGCATGAACACACACACACACACAATACACATACTTTTGTATCTGTTTCTTTATCTACCTATCTCTCTATATGAAACCATGAGTTCATGCTGATACTTCTGATTCCAGTACAACACCACAGAGTTAATTCTTTATTTATAACTCCTTTTTGTGACTATGAGAAAACTGGTTGTTATTACTCATAATTAACTTACTTGTTTACTCAGTTCTAGAATACATCCAAAGCAGTCTTAGAATTGGTAGCTCAGAATTGAATACTGCTATGAAAAACACACTTGTGTACTATTGTTTTTGTCTTTAGCTTTAGAGTATATAGCAACAATATTTTTTTCTAAAGTTACTTGAGTCATTTATTTCCTTCCTACTTCCATAAGTGTTATTTATTTGCCATAGAGTTTGTTTATTTGTAACTAATCCATTTGGAGTTCTATTCATGGTTTTCTCATATTTATTTATTCATATAAGTGTATGAAACATTAACATGATTCTAAAAGTTGGAACAATACAGAAAGGTATGATCAGAGGTGTCACTTGCCCTTTATTCCTCCTACCCCATTCGTATTCATCCATACTTTATATCCTGTTTCCATCTGCCTTCTGTAAGTAATCAATCTTATTAGTTTCTGATATATCTTGTATTTTTTGCACAAACGAATAGATGTATGTGTATTGTCTTATGTCTCCTTCATTCTTAAATATGCTTTTTATATCTTACAAAACTTTTTATCATTTAACTTTATACCATGAAAATCACCATTCCATATTAGTTCATAGATACCTTCCTCTTCATTTAATAGCTGCACAATACTCCGTTTTTTAAATGCACCAAATTATTCAACCACTCTCTTATATGAGCATTTTCTTCTGTATTGTAATATTATATCCTGTTACCTTACTGAATTATTTATTGAGTTAATCATTGGTTTTTTAGGTCATAATATAAAAAATATGTTATTATATTCATATATATATGTAGAAGCAGAATTGGTGCATACTTTTTTTTTTTTTTTTTTGTGGTACACGGGCCTCTCACTGTTGTGGCCTCTCCCGTTGCGGAGCACAGGCTCCGGACGCGCAGGCTCAGCGGCCATGGCTCACAGGCCCAGTCACTCCGCGGCATGTGGGATCTTCCCGGACCGGGGCACGAACCCGTGTCCCCTACATCGGCAGGCGGACTCTCAACCACTGTGCCACCAGGGAAGCCCGATGCATACTTTTTAAACACATACATATGACACAGAAAGTATCCACCAATTCTTATTTTCTGATTGTCTTTCTCAGGAATGAGTGTTGGATTTTTTCAAAAGATTATTTTTAAATTTTTTAACGTTATGGAGATAATCATTAGTTCTTGGTTTTTGGAAATGCTTTTTATAATTTCCCATTCTGACAACTTTTTGTGAAGATTATTAATGTATTTAAAATTTCATAAATTAAATAAATTATTCTTACTCATATCTGGTAAATAATATTATGTGGTCCAAAATGTCAGCCAGTTGCAATAGGTGACCTCAAGTGATTACTGACACCCTGGCTGGTCTCAGAATTGTTGGCGCAGACAAAGGTCTCAAGACATAGCTTTAGAAACTTTAACCTTAGAGTATTAACTGTTTCAGTGGGAGTGATACCTATTTTTATTGAGTCAGTTGTATATGGGATCAAGTGCTATGTAGAAATGTGAATTAACTGGTTACATATTCCTGATTTATACAAGTGATAGTGTAGGGCTCACCTATATTTGCCCACCCCTTAATCTGGTCTGACCTGATTTCAGCTTGTCCTCACCTTGTTATCTTTTGAATTGTTCCGTTGGATGTTTGAATGATATTATGAAACCAGACTTGTCAAAATAACTTGGAGAAAACACATTTTCATCTTAACTCTATATTGGTTTTCAAATCAAAACATGCAAAAGACTAATACAATAGTGGGGAAAATGAGGTGGGAAGGTAGGGGGGATGTCTCTTCAAACATTTGGAGCTAGTGCTACTGTAGGTCGGATGCTAGTGATTCTAAATAGCATATGTTTTAGGTTCTTGGAAGTGTGGTGGCAATAAAGTCCTTTATAAAGTACATGTTCCTATGTAAGTGTTTATTTTCTTTCTTTCCTTAAAGTATAGTATAAGGCACTGCTTCTTTTTGTTTATTGCCGTTGGCTTTTTAAAATAAATTTATATTGGAGTATAGGTGATTTACAATGTTGAGTTACTTTCAGGTGTACAGCAAAGTGATTCAGTTATACATATACATATATCTATTCTTTTTCAGATTCTTCGAGTAGAGTTCCCTGTGCTATACAGTAGGTCCTTGTTGATTATCTATTTTATATATAGTAGTGTGTGTATATTAATCCCAAACTCCTAATTTATCCCTTTCCCCAACCTTTCCCCTTTGGTAACCATAACTTTGTTTTCTAAGTCTGTGAACCTGTTTCTATTTCATAAATAAGTTCATTTGTATCATTTTTTTAGATTCCACATATAAGTGATATCATATGATATTTGTCTTTCTCCGTCTGACTTACTTCACTTAGTATCATAATTATCTAGGTCTGTCCATGTTGCTGCAAATGGCATTATTTCATTCTTTTTTATGGCTGAGTTATATTCCATTGTACATATGTACCACATCTTCTTTATCTATTCACCTGCTGATGGACATTTAGGTTGTTTCCATGTCTTGGCTGTTGTAAGTAGTGCTGCTATGAACATAGGGGTGCATGTATCTTTTCTAATTATGGTTTTCTCCAGATATATGCCCAGGAGTGGGATTGCTGGATCATTAGGTAACTCTATTTTTAGTTTCTTATGGAACTTCTACTGGTCTCCGTAGTGTCTGTACCAATTTACATTCCCACCAACAGCGTAGGAGGGGTCACTAAATGTGCGTACAGATTCCCTCGAGCTCTTGTTAAAATGCAGATTCTGGGCTGGGACCCAGGTTTCTACGTATCTAACAAGCCCCTGAATGAGGCTAATGCTGTGGGTTTGTGACCATACTTTGAGGAACAAGGGCATGAAAATGACTAGTTTAGGTTTGAACTAACCTAGGTTCAAATGTCAGCTCTGGGTAATTTATTTAACAAAGTTGACATTTGAACCCTGGTCAGTTCTCCGGGCCCATCTTTTAAAGACCTCAGCTTTCCTCTACCTGAGCTCTGGGGTGACCAGTCCTCTGGTGTCACATTGCTGGGTTCTTGGAGGGATTGAGGGACCCCTGGGTTTGATCTCTTCTATTCCCCTTCTCCCTAGATTATTGCCTCTCTGAGCATTTTGCATGACAAAAATATTTTGAACTTAATAATATGTCTCTGGTAACCCTGATCGTTTGAGTTGTATTAACAACTGTGGCCTTAAGATGAAACTGCCTTTTGTTTCTCCCTCTTTCCTCCCTTTCCTGATCCAAGTGATCTTTATTTGGAAAGCTTTGGGTGCAGTGGCTGGCCCATGGTGGCCCATGCTGTTCTGTTGTGTTCTTCCATGCATCTCTTTACCTTGATAAATATTCTCCCCCTGCGTCCATGCCACCTCCTGTTACTAGGATGTGCAGTGCGTGGTGACGCACTTGCTAAGTCTCAAGCACGCTACCTCTCTTTAGACTTCAGAACTTGCTGTGCCTCAGGCACTTGTATCAGCAAGCCTGGCGTCACTCATCAGTCTGATGGGCCCCATCTCTCCTTTTATCAGGCACGGATGGATGGGAGATTTTTGAATCATTTTATTGTCTGACTGCAGCTTTATAGATGATCTTTCAGGAAACAACTCACTTTTCCTCTTTCTTCCTCTGACTTACGGTTCTTTCTTTGCTTCAGGGGTCCTGGTAGGTCAGGGTGTGCTTGTCAAGGCCTTTGGTTATATGGTTTATTTTCCATTCTCTGGTCAGGATAAGCCCTGTTCTTAGCAGATACATAAAATCCACAATTAGTCTTAAGAAACTGGTTTACAGTGACATCAGTTCCCTTTAGACTGTCTGACCTTTAAGGGTATCCTTAGGTTACCATGAAGTTGGTGGCTTTTATTCAGTGACCTCTTAGGACTGGCCCTTCTGATGCATTTTTTATAATTTTGACTGAGATTTTTTTTTTTTTGGTCATAAAATGACCATATTTTCAGGAAATGAAAAACTTTTTTTTTTTTTTTTTTTTAAGGGAAGGAATTTGTCCTACCAAAACCTGCAGGTTTAATGGTTAGAGAGACATCCTAGACACGGGCTGAAAATACCTGTGGAGGTTGGGGGAGAGTGTACCCCAACTAAAACATTCAAAGTCAATTAAAACAATCAAACCCAACTGTGGTCAGGGATCCTACCTTTGAAACCCCTCCGTTCACCAGGAATTGAGGGGTTTCTTGGGAAATATAGGAATTTCAAGGCTATAACTGCAACATTCCAGGACAAACTGGGTGGTTGGTCACCCTAGACCTGGCATGCTTTGTGCATCTAAGCTTTATCTTAAACTAGACTGTAGTTAAACCAAAGCTTTTCTTCTAAGAAATGAGGACTATTTGGATCAAATGACTTACCCCTGTGAAAACCAAAAGGAAGTGCTTTTTTCCCCTGCTCTGTAAGTTTGCAATTTTCAGTGGGGAAAAAAATAGCAATGCTCACCATTTTATTCTCCTTGTAAGCAAAGCAGGACTTCAAACTCTATTTGAGGGATGACCCCTTTTCAGAAATTAGAGGCACTGAATTTATTGCCAACCAGTCATAGCTGTCCATCTGCTAATTCTCTCCACATAGAGGGAGCAGCTGTCATTTCAGAAATGCTACAGTAGATAATAAGATGGGGTGCATTTCCTCTTCAAATGCTTAAAACAAGTCCCCAGGAAGAGTGGTAGCAGTTCCCCTGACTGCACGCATCTCTGATATTATTAACACAAAATGCCAAATTGATTTGGAGATTGGAAGAAAATGTATTTGCTTTAAAAGGAAAGGCACTCAAGTCAGGTGTAGTACATATTGTAATAATCTACAATTGCCGAGATCTAGGAACTGCAGAAGCCATAGGCACACACAGAGATACTCTCAAAATCATAGCCACGCACAGAGCGCTGAATACAAATACACACATACGGGTTTCCCAAGTTCATACGGTCTGCGTATACCAAAGGAATGCATCGTTGTCTCCACCACTGTGAAACAAACAAAATTTATCCCCAACTAAGAGCTTGCCTAAGTCTCACATTGGCCCAATTTCTCTCCAAATCCATGTACCTAGTCAATCTTAGATGCCATCCTCCTCTTGGTACTGTTTAATGGCCTGCTTGGTATATTAAATAGTCCATTCAGCAATTTATATTGTTATATCCTTGCATTTTTTCCTTAGATAACTTCTTTTCTCTTCAGTCTCATTGCTTCCACCATTAAAAGTGCTCAAGTCAACTTGAACTTAAAACTAACCACAACCTCTGGTTTGGGGTTCCTAGCCAAGATTCTACTCCCCTCCAATCAACCTGCATATAGCTCTCTGATTATTATTCATAAGGAAAAATATTAGGATGAGATAAGGAACTAATGAACATAGTCCAAGTGGTGCTATGCGTCCCTGAGTATTGTAGATGTGGATGAGGATGTAGATAACAGCTATAGATGGAGACGTGCATGTGTATATAGGTGTGGACATGACATGGACATAGACAAGGGTGATGATAGAGTTATGTAGGTATTTCTCCATGGAGATATCTAAAATAGAGATCATTTAATTTAACCCTCAGAATAGTCCTGGGAGATAGGTTATACTTATATTCTTCTGCATATGACAATATTGACTCTCAAAGGGGCCCCCAACCCCATATCTGGTGACAGAGCTGGGAGTTGAGACTTGATCTCCTTAACCAACACTCAGGCTCATTCTGATTGCAACACAAAACTTGTTCTTTCCTATTTTTTGAAGAACTGTAATCTAGAACAGTATATCTGCTGTTTGGTAACTTCTGAGTCTTTTCCATGTGGACATTGCTCTTGGACTTGGTCTTTGTGGAACATACGGAAAGAAGAGGTAGAGAGAGTTGCATGGAACTGCTGGCTATTGCACACATATAATGCTTGCATTTTCATTTCTACAAACAGAAATGCTTTTAAGGGGCCTTCACTGATTTCATTACTTTTGATGTTACAAAGAAAAAAGAAATCTCCAGTGTTGATGAGAATCCAGGTCAAGGCAAAGAGAATCACAGAGCAGTTAAAGAAAATCCTGAGGCTCTGGGATTTTGTGCCTGCAAGTACCTTGATTTGAGAAAAGAAATTCATTTAAACTCAGCAAATAAGCTCAGGAGAAAGTCTGGGACACTGGCTTCTTTCCATTGTTATTTGCTTCTTTCCAAAAATCTGCTTTGTATTTTACCTTCATCCTTGGTCGTCAGGCAGAAACCGTATTTCTAGATGTCATTGCTATTAAAAAGAGGAAGTGGGGGGTGGAAAGCAAGAAAAGAACAAAAAAGTCAGAGAGGTAGATGCAAAAAACCTCCCATTTCTCAAGTCAAAATATGTTAATGGTGAAATCGGGATAAATGATGAATCTAATGATTTTCAGTTTCCAGTGAGCTGTAAGAGGGGCTAGCAAGCAGCAGGAAACTAATATTTAAAGATAATTTCAGAAACATGAGATGAAAAAGTGGTGAAAGGAGGAGGCTGAACCTTTTTCCTTCCGCCTCCAAGGTTTATTGAAAATAACGTTTTCTCTTTAAACAGAAAACGTATGTGATTCTACATTTAAATCTAGTACATTTTTTTCACTCCAAATTATTTACTGAATACTAACTCTGACACAGTTACTATATTAAGGTTTTGATGGTAACAAAGAAACTGTTTCTGCCTCCGGGAAGCTTACAGTCTAACTGCAAATGTAAGAGAAATAAAAAGAAATTTTAAAAAAATCTAAAAAGGTTTTTATAAGAACTCTGATGAAGGTTGTCCCAGGATGCTATTGCAACAAATAGGAGCAGAATGTAATGGCCTGGTGATCAGGGAAAGTTTCCCTGCAGGGCTGATTGTTGAATAGGTGGGAAGGGATAGAGCTTTGGAGAGTCCTGGCAATGAGACCAGTAGGCACAATTGCTCAGAGAACTGTGTGCAGTTTGATCAAGCTGAAGTATGGACAGACAAGAGCGGCAGGAGGTGGCGATAGGGATTAGGGTAGGGGGTTGGGAGGACTAGGCGATGGAAGTACTGCACTGCTTCCTCCTTATCTGTGGTACCTTGATCCTTAGCCCTATTGAATAAACAATGTCTCAGCAGGACTTCTGGTTGCCTCCCTGGAGAATGGGCTGTGCTTGGTAATTTCTGGTCGTCCTTGGCTTTTAGGATGACCTTACCTGTCACTCAGCAACTCAGCTTCCTTCCCTCTGAATTGCAGTCACCGTTCTCACTCACCAGCTGTGTCACCTTTGTAAAGCGACTTGATTCTTTCAAACATGAACATCCCCTTTTCCCAGATGAGGAGATGTATGATTTTAAGCTCATTTCTAGAGCTAATATTCCATGATGATGTCTCTGAAAATGATAGTCTGGCTCTCTGAGTAAATGTCAAGCTTTCTGTGTCATCTATATGGACAGGGCGGGCAGAAGCAATGTGATAGGAGGAAGAGCCTTATGCTTTTTTTCAGAGGGAAACAGACCTGGATGAACAGCCTAGCTCTAAATTATGTGACCTTGGGCCATTTATTTAACCATTTCTAAGTGTCAGTCTCTTCATTGGGGTGCAGTAATATCCAGAGTTATTGGGCCAGCTAGAAATATCATATGTAATATGCCCAGCATGATAGATTGAGCTCAACTTAATTATTTGTAGAACTGAAGGTCCCAGAGCCTAGAGAAATTTATTGAATTTGTTCTCCACGGATGTGTTGTGTAGCGGGGAACATTTCTCAAACTTTGCCTTCAAACTCTGGTAACCCCAAATCAAGTTAAATATGGTTTCTAAGTTCTTTTAGGGGCTGTGAATAATCACGACACGTTGGGAGATTAGAGGCCAGATATGCATCTTTCTGGACAACTTCAATTGATGTCAATTGAGAAGAAGACGGAAGGAAGTTAGATTCATTAGTTTAATTGTTTGTCTTGTCGAGCTTTATTTTCTCAAGTTATTTTCTTCTAAACGTGTATTTATTTGCTTGTTGTTTGTTCCTGCAGTCACAGATGCTCACTGAGAGGAGGGGATTTGAACAGACAGTGGCTCTCTCCTAGTGCTCATCTCCAGCCCACAATTTACCACGCCAAAGGGCTCCTCCACTACCTGGGCAGCATCGGCCGACGTCCCATGGTGAGTTACTTCCTTCACTTCCTTCTGCTTCTACACTCTTGCTTGGTTCCTTCCACCTTCCAGGAGGCAGAATACATTCTGTCCAGGCAGGAAGACCAGACACAAGCCAAAGACCTGTGTGTGACAAGCTGTAAAGTGTGTGTGTGTGTGTGTGTGTGTGTGTGTATTCAGTTCCTAAGGCTGCCATAACGAAGTACCACAAACTGGGTGGCTTAAGACAACAGAAACATATTCTCTCACATTTCTGGAGGCTAGAAGTCTGGAGATTAAAGTGTCAGCAGGCCCTGATCTCTCTGAAGACTATGGGAAATAACCCTTCATTGCCTCTTCCTAGCTTCTGGTGATTGCCAGCAATCCTTAGCATCCCTTGGCTTGCGGGGGTGGGGCACAATTCCAATCTCTGCCTCTGTCTTCACATGGCCATCTTTGCCCTCTGTGTGTCTGTGTAGAAATTTCCCTTTTCTTATCAGGATAGCAGACACTGGACTAGGGCCCACCCTATTTCAGTATGGTCTCCTCTTAACTTGATTACATCTGTAAAGAATCTTTTTCCAAATAAGGTCACATTCCTAAGGACTGGGAATTAGAGCTTCAACATATCTTTTTGGGAAACAGTTTAACCAACAATAGGAGCAAAGCAGTAGTTCAATACTCATTGGTGAAAACTGGGCAAAAAATTGCATTTCATCCCATTTCCTGGGTCTTTATTTTTTTCTTTTCAGTTATTGTTCAAGAAAGGAAATGGTATTTTTTCCAAATGGTACTTTTTCCAAATATTATTTGAAAAAAATCCTCTAGATGTTCAGATTGACATTCAACTAGTACTTATTAAATTCCAACGATGATTCTGGCACTATGCTAGGCGCTTTCATGTGTAGGCTTTTCTCCCAAGCCTATAGTAACTTAGCAATTGATGAAAAACAGACTATATGGATCCAGAGGCTTAGGCTCAAGATAAGATAGGAGGCAGTACTAGCTAAGTAACTGTATGAAAGTGATCATTTATTTTATTTTTATTTTCTTAACATCTTTATTGGAGTATAATTGCTTTACTGATCATTTATTGACTACAAACTGTGAACATATCTGTCTGCAAAAGTGCAGAAGAGCATATGTCCAAATTTAGAGCGCTTACCTAACCTAAGGAACTTAAACTAATGTGGAAAAGCTCACGGATGAACCAACTCAGACAATTCCCTCTACCATTAGCCAAATTTTGACCATGTACTATGTCATCAAAACAGTGTCACATTCAATGACTATCTAGTGAAACAATGGGTGAATATCTAATATAGAAGCTTATTTAACTCTCAAAAAGATTAAGAGGTCAAGTGATTCCCTTGGCATCACCAGGAAGCGTGCTGCAGAGTTGAGATTCAGTTCTGATCTGGTTTTCCACCCAGAACCCCATCTTTCTTCAACACTTACTCTTTGAGAGGATGTGTTGGCATGTCCCCAAGACTACCTTCAGATTCGGTGATTCCCTGGAAAGACTCACAGAACCCAGAATAGTTTTTCTGCTCATAATTACAGTTTATTACAGTGAAAGGGTACAGATTATAATCAGCAAAGGTAAAAAGCACTGAGGGCGGAGTCAAGGAGAGACAGGTGTAAGTCCAGGTGTCCGCTCCCAGGGGAGTTGTATGGACAGTGCTTAATTCTCCAGCAATGATGTGTAATAACAGGTAGAGTGTTGCTAACCGGGGAAGCTCCCCTGAGCCTCGGTGTCCAGGACTTTTTATTTTGTAGCCATGGTGTCCCACATGGCTGATCTTAGTTACTCAGTCTCCATACCCTTCAGAGGTCAAACTGACACTTTGCGGCACAAGAACCCCACCATATATCACATTGTCAGCATCAACCTTCTCACATTGTCTGAGACCCAGGTAAAGAAAGACACTTTGATCTAGCAGAATATTCCAAAGATGTCAAGGTGTTCTCCCAGGAGTCAGTCAAGGGCCAGACCTTTCTTTGGAGTGTACAGGGTTTAAACACTTCAGACTTGCTGAGTCAACACTTTATTGCAAAGAGGACAAAGCACATCCTTTTCCCTTAAGAATGCTTTTTCTACACAGGTCAAAATGTGCAATATTTTCATGCTAGCTCCCACCCCACCCCCCTTCCAAGGAGATGCTGTAATCTATGCTGTCTACCCTGTAGAAGCAAGTTCATGGCCTACATAGCAGAGCACCAATATCACAGTCAAGATCTTGAAAAGTATGTCTCTCTGAATAGAAGGCCTAAGAGTATGTCTCTCTGAATAGAAGTATGCCTCTCTGAATAGAAGGCTAAGCCTCTGGGAGGAGAGAGAAAGCCTTACAGAGAAAAAGGTTCCAACCTGATTCACAGTTCAGCATACGCACATTCAACACGCAACAAACAGGATTCCTCTCTGTTCTGACAGTCTCTAATTGAAGAGCAGAACATTTATTTTAAAGCATGACAGGTGAAAGCCTTGTTTAAAAATATAAATAAACATTAATTAACTGTAAACAGGACAGCCACAGACTTGTTTCCTGCTGGGACCATCTGAGAGGTGGGTGAGAAACAGCTGAGCCCTAGATGCAATTCACAGTGTCACAAAGCTCTCCTACAGGCTCAACATCACCTTTCAGCTACCTATGCAACTGTATTTAACTGGCCTCCTGCTGACAGCAGAAGCACTGTCACTCATTCAGTACTCAGGCCTGTCCTGTGCCGGGAAGATTTCCATTGAGTCAAGATTACCTCTTGGGCTAGTTGTAGGTTAACTGTGACTCCACTCAAACTCTGACTCTTATGAAAATATTTCTTAAAACATTAGGAAGCCAGTTTCTGGTGGCTAGAAGATTTCACCTGTTCTAGATGATACTGAGACATTTGCCTATTGGCAGGTAGAATAATATAAACTCCCAGAACCAATGAGAATGCAAGACAGTGAGAGAAAGCAATGCCATGATACTTCTGGGGGTTGCTAAAGACCAGATAATTCATTCAGTTTATAAGCAATATGGCATTATTCACAAATTGTTTCATCCATCCACCCATTCATTCATCCATCCTTCCATCCATCCATTCATCCATCCATCCATCCATCCATCCATCCATCCATCTGTCCATCCATCCATCTATGCATCTATCCACCCATCCATCTGGGCAGTCATCCACTTGTCTACTCATTTACACCATGTGTGTAATCACTGTGCTAGATGCCAGAAGGTACCTTTTCTCTGAGGAGTCCGTAGTTTCCTTGGTAGAAAGTAGAGTCAGGTCTGCAAAGAAACCAATGTAGTAAAAGATGGTAAAAACTGAAACCAAGGCTCGTGGGAGTTGTAAGAACACAAACGAGAGGTTGAGCCACTTTCCCTCAAGGTTATGGAAAAGCTAGAGACTGGAGATGCCATTTGAGCTAGACTTGAAAGATGAGTCTCAAGAGTTTTTCTTGTACTAGTAGTAAAGTAGAGACGTAGTCTTTTTTTATTGTAGTAAAGTAGAGAAATATTCTTTCTTCAGAGGTCTACAGGCCTGATTATGGACTTTTAGATCTTCTGCCTTGTGAAATTGAAGAGTTGGTGAACTTAGGGTCACCTCACAGAGCAAAAGAAAGGAAGCTTTTTATTAACTAATGGCATAGTTCTCACATCACACTGATCTTATGGTCTCTTTCCCATCTTCTTGAACTTCCATTTTCTGTCTCCCTTGTTTGTTAGAAGATCAGGAAATCTGCTCCAGATGTTGGAGCCAAAAGCCCAGAAACCTACAAAATATTGGCATATTCATACATTGGAATACTATTCAGCAATAAAAAATTAAAGACAGGTCTTCCCTGGTGGCGCAGTGGTTGAGAGTCCGCCTGCCGATGCAGGGGACACGGGTTCACGCCCCGGTCCGGGAGGATCCCACATGCCGTGGAGCAGCTGGGCCCATCAGCCATGGCCGCTGAGCCTGCGCGTCCGGAGTCTGTGCTCCGCAACGGGAGAGGCCACAACAGTGAGAGGCCCGCCTACCGCAAAAAAAAAAGGTAAAAAAATAAAGACAATAACAATAAACTACAGATATACTCAGCAACATGGACCAATTTCAGGAACATGTTTAGTGAAATAAGCTAGACACTGAGAAGCACATATTCTGTGTTTCTATTTATGCAAAGTTTAAGTAAACCAGAACAGTGGTTGCCTCTAGAAGGGGATTAAATAAAAGGGGCCAAGAGGGAACTTTCTAGGTTAGTGGAAATGTTCTATATTTTGAATGAAGAGTCAGTTACACCAAAACTCATTGACTCAAAACTCATTCAAGTTCTGTTCATGTACGCATTTACATTTATATTTACTTAGAATTAAAGAGAAATCAAAGCAAAGTCACAGAGCTTTGAAATGCAGCTAGGAGGTAAAGGGGGCTGTCCCAAATTAAATTGACCAGCATGGAGGCATGCAAGTCAAGCCAAGGAAGATTATCTTTGCCAGAACACAGAGAAAGGCTGAGAAGATTTATTAGAAATCAGTAAGCTCTGGCCAGAGAAAATGTATGTAAGCGGAGAAGCCCAGAGGAGCAGACAGGCTTGACAGTGAGTAGGAAGCGTTGAAGTGTTCCTCTTTGCGGAGCGAGTGCCCCATAAGGGCCAGGAGGCACAAGGCTCAGGGGCAGTAGGGCATGGCTTGGGGGAGTGGGTGAAAGCTCTCAGGCTCTAGCAGGCTCCCAGGAAGCCAGATCGGCAGTCTCTTCTGAGCTGCTGGGTTGTAGCTACCTGGCCTCTGTGTCGCTGCAAAGGGTCTGGGCTTCACAATTAGGAGAGGTATGGATTCCCATCCCCTTGGCTCTTGCTCTGTGAGTGCATGTTGGTAAAGGGATTGCAGTGCTCTCTGAGCAGCTCATTGATTTCCGTTTACCACTCACAAAAACTAGGGGCGCCTTCTGCCAGGGGCCAGGGAGGGCATATTTTGGTTTTATCTTTCTCTGGGGCCCAATGGAACAGAACTTTTAGCTGCTTAAATGATTTTCCTGGTCTTTTCTGTCCCTCTGGCATATGTTTTTAGTTAATCAGCTTCTTTTTGAAAAAAAGGCATGAAAGGAGAGGGGAAAAAGGAATGGTATGTCCCTTCCTGAAATCTTGTCTCCAAGGACCTCAAGATACTCTATACACATAATTTATTTTATCTCCACTTTACTCCTCAGAAGTGTTAGAAGAACAAGTGTTATTGTTACTTATTTTCATTGACTCAGGCTAAGGTACTGAATCTAGAATTCTCCCCTTTTTGTATTTGAGGATATAGTAGGGAAAAAAAAGAAAAAAATCCCCAAACCAAAAAAAAAACAAAAAACCATGGAGGTCCTGGGTAAAAATAATAATAATTTGATTCCATATTTTTTTATTTAAAATTGTTCCCATGCTATCAGAATAAAGATCGAACAATGCTTCTTTAACATACCAGAAACCATGTTTTGTAGGTGTTTTTTTAAATGATAAAAAGAGAATGCATACAATTTGTAATTTTTATTTTTTTAATTAATTTTTATTGGAGTCTAGTTGATTTACAATGTTGTGTTAGTTTCTGCTGTACAGCAAAGTGAATCAGTTATACATATATTGACTCTTTATTTTAAAATTTTTTTAAATAAATAAATTTATGTATTTATTTATTTTTGTCTGCGTTGGGTCTTCCTTGCTGCACGCGGGCTTTCTCTAGTTGCAGCGAGTGGGGGCTACTCTTTTTTTTTGGGGGGGTACGCGGGCCTCTCACTGTTGTGGCCTCTCCCGTTGCGGAGCACAGGCTCTGGACGCGCAGGCTCAGTGGCCATGGCTCACAGGCCCAGCCGCTCCGCGGCATGTAGGATCTTCCCGGACCGGGGCACGAACCCGTGTCCCCTGCATCGGTAAGCGGACTCTCAACCACTGCGCCACCAGGGAAGCCCGGGGGTGGGGGCTACTCTTAATTGTGTTTCATGGGCTTCTCATTGCGTTGGCTTCTCTTGTTGCGGAGCACGGACTCTAGGCGCACAGGCTTCAGTAGTTGTGGCATGTGGGCTCAGTAGTTGTGGCACACGGGCCCTAGAGCACAGGCTCAGTAGCTGTGGCGCACGGACTCTAGAGCGTAGGCTCAGTAGTTGTGGCACACAAGCTTAGTTGCTCCGTGGCATGTGGGATCTTCCTGGACCAGGGCTCGAACATGTGTCCCCTGCATTGGCAGGCGGATTCGTAACCACTGCACCACCAGGGAAGTCCTTCACTCTTTTTTAGATTCTCTTCCCATATAGGTCATTACAGAGTATTGAGTAGAGTTCCCTGTGTTATATAGTAGGTTCTTATTAGTTATATATTTTATATATAGTAGTGTGTTATGTCAATCCTGTAGGTGTTTTTACAGATGTAAATACTCTACATTTAAGTGAATTGCTAAGGTTTCTTGGATAAACTTATGTTGGAAAGTAAAGGGAATATTCCCTTCTCTGTGACTAGTATCTCCAATGAAATTTCTATGTATCACAGGGACTGGAAACCTGGGGTTCCCCATATGCTACAGGGAAGGCCAGTTAGATTTTTCAAAGAAGTCTGAGAAAATTCCCTCTTTTTCATCTTTTGCAAAATGGACTGAGGTTAGGAGGTGAGGTATAGGGGAAAATTGGAGGATGTTTGCCCGGATCAGTGTTTCCCTTCAGCCTAGTTGAAGGTGCCTCTGCTCAGCGCTGGTGGAAATGGGATGAAGGCAAGAGACAGGACCAGATGGACTAGTTTTGCTATAAAGGTATTCTCTGTGAGGGTGGGCTGCAAGTCAGAACAGGCTTCAGATGAAGACATGGGGCGACCTGTGCTTCATCTGCTAAGTATCTATGTCCAAGGAAGACTCTAGTGAGAGAGCAAGGCAGGGATGATCATGGCCAATGGCACTGGGCATAGAGCTCAAAGTTCTAGTCCCAGAAAGTAGGGTTTGCCAAGACTAAAGCACAGTCCAGCCTAGGGTCCAAGACAACTAACAGTCCTCCAAGATAGGATTGCAAATCAGGAAACAGAGGCAAGCTTCCGTTTATTGACTGGCTAGGCATGGTGGTGGGTCAGTGTTCATACCCCATTCCCTAGGTTTATCCAGACAATTTGGAAATCTGCCATGGGTCAAAAAGACTAGTCTAGATCCCACCTTCTGGTGAAGACAGGGTTCCCAATAAGCTATCTACCCTAACTGACATTGTCACACAAAGTGGGTAGGTTAATCCTTCTACCTTGAGAGCTTTAGTGCCTGCAACTGAGTGAGATAGATGGCAGAGGCCTCACCCAGGCTGATAGGTTGCAGGCACTGTGTCCAAAGGTGGCGGCCAGACTGCTGCTTCTCTCCCTTCAATGTCTAGAGCTGGAGAAAAAGAGCAGTTTTAACTGCTGGGGAGCCTGCCAAGGCCTCACTGCACAAGTACCCTCTTGGGGTGTTAAGCTCCCTCCTCACGTAGGGGCAGCTGGCCAGAGAAAGCGAGTAGAAATCAGCTTAGGCAAGAGCTCAGGGTAAGCCTGGTTATTCACTCTTAATTTTGCTAATTGACAGACTTGTTATACTGCACTTTATCGTTGTTAAATCCAATGTTTTATAATATTTTGTTCTGGAAAATCTTTGGAGCCAGACCAATTAGAGTTTGAGATAAAACACATGGGTTTTCAATGGGAGGCCATGTGTAAATCACTTAACTTCCTTTAACCTTAGTAAAAGTTGAGCCTCATATGTAAATGTGAATGATAGCCTCCTTTCAGGAATTTTATACTGATTAAACATGTATGTAAAACCTTAGCAGTGTGACAGGTACGTATCAAGCATTTAAATAAACAGCAGAGATTAAAATTATTATTACTTCCCAGGAGGGTGCTACATAGAAAACAAAGCCTCATACTAGACTGCATGATTTTGCATTAAGGTACATGTGCTCTTTCAATGTAATTGAAATATTTTGGAAGGCAGGCCATTATATTATAATACATAACACTGGAATGGCAGAAAACCTCCTCCAGCATTTTATAACATGTAATAAAGGGTCCCACTGTGAGAAATCTCATAACCGGTTAGTTACTAATACCTTCTGCTGAGTGAAATGTGAAAAATTTCACCCCAAATTAGACATTGGAGGGGGACAAAACTGATTTGTAAGTAAAGGCTGCTTTTCTGAGGCCATGTTGGAACTTTGGCCCACAATGACGCAATTTAAGTGAAAGTCTCTCACTTTAGGAAAGGGAAAGCAGCATCAACTCTTCTTTCAGGTAGTTTTAGGAATAAGTGCTGCACATGCCCTCTGTGGTTAGCCTCAACCATGACTGATGTTGCTGTTAACTCAGATGAAACACTAGCTAAGAAGAGAGCATGACTGTCAATAAAAGGACTGGGAAATGTGGTCTTGCAAACAGGGTTCTTGGATAATTGAACATGCCACCCATAGCATTTCCCTCATAGAAAGGTTTACGCTGCTCAAGAGCTTGGGCTGAATGTTGTCTGCAAAATATTGTGCACAGGCTGGCATCTCCAGGGCTTTAGTGAGACTTGGTTGGTTTAATTGGAAGCATTGCTGTTTTGGGTTTCCATCACATTCCCCAGAATTAGCCTCCTTTGAGCTCCAGCCTCGCCTTCATTTTCTTGTGGCGATGGAATAAATAATGCAGAGGTCTTGCTGCCGGGAAGCAGGAACAAGACCCAGATGTCAGGAATGGAAAACACAGCAGCAGCTTAAAGCTGGCAAAGCAGAGCAGTAAACAATCAGGAATAGGTGAGTTGTTGGAACGGGTGAATGGCTAGGGGAGGTGTGTTTGAGATGGGGGTGGGTAACCTCTTGAACAAGGTGCCCAATTAGCTTACAGAGGAACCAGGATGGGACCAAAGAATGGAGGGGAAAGATGGTGAATGCATGTGAATAGCATAGTAATGTGGCCCTGAACGGTCTCTTTACTGAGCAAGAAATGATGGAACTCATGTTTGCGTGAATTAAATTAACCTTGCAATTTAACTCAGACAGTAATTCACTGGGAAAGGCACTAGGGAGATGCGTGAGAGCCTGATTTCAAAATCGTAATTCAATCCACACTATACACCTCGCTGATGAAGAAAGTGAGACACAGGGGAATCAGTTTAGCTCAGGGTGAACAAGTTCAAAACTAACCACTCCAGCTCAAACAAAACAAAACTTAACTGAACGAAACCTTCAAATCTGCATCTCTTCCCATGTGCCTTGCCTTGGGGAAAAGCACATCATATTGTCTATTCACTTAATCCGGAAATCTAGGTATTATTCCTAACCTCTTCCTCACTGAGCCCCTAAATCCATTTAGTCTCCAATTCCTATAGATTTTACTTCCTTACTCTCTCACCAAAAGTCCTTTCTCTCCATACTTACATTTGCTGACTTAAACTAGGCCCTTGTCATTTCTTTTGCCTGGTCTCAGTCCTTGTAATCCATTCTTAACACTCCTGTTCTGGTGATCTGATCATGCTGGTCCTCTTTGCTCCAATACTTTGATGGCTGCTTCACCACCTTCGGGGAAATGTCCAGACATCCTGGAATGGTGTGCACGTGCATTAACGATGTGACCACTGTCCACTTCTGCCTACACCTAAGGCCCACTCTCCTTCCCTCTGTAGTCTTATTCTGAATTATTGCAATTCTTCATACCCATAGTCCTTTCTTCCTCATTTTCCATTTGCTTGGACAGCCCTCACTCAGCAGGACTCATCTTAGGCATCACCCCCTAGAGAACCCCAGGACCACCACATCATACACCTTCAGGGGTGCCATTCCTTAGAGTGCAGTGTGAATGATGCCCCATGAGTTGTGCAGCGTGTCTGTGTGTCCTTATCTGTGTGTCTCTCTCCTCTCACTGCAATATGATCACCTATTCACTTGTGGGATCGTCCCAACAAAACAGCTCCTGGAAGAGGCAACATAGACCCAAAAAGTGTTTTAAAACATGGAGTCTGGATGAGAGCAAACTCAGGTTCAATTACTTGCTCACATACTTAATAGCAGTGCAAACTTAAGCAAGCCTAGGCAAGTTACTTATTTTTTTGTTATTAAGTTTTCTCAGCTGCAAAGCGGGGGATAATTATAGCACCTACTTCATCATGAGATAATCTACATTAAGTGTTTAGCACAGTATCTGAAGCATCGTAAGTCTTCAATAAATTAACTACTGTTGTTCTTGTCATTGTTATTGAGGGCAGTACTGCCTTATATTAAAATTTTAATTTCTCCTGCCACACCACAGGCACCCAGTGAATATTTGTTGACTCAATTGATGAATAAGCAAGATAGGGCCATTGATTAACCCATGGGTGTTAGAGTGCCATGACTGGGCACACTTCCTATTACAGAATTTTACCGAAAGGAAGTAGACAAGTGTAAAGTCATCCATAGGAAAGAAAAAGTTTCCTCAGCTGAAATAACTTGATAATTTGTCTTGTAATTGCCCCCTGCAATTTAGAGGAACACATGTTTCTTATAACTAACAGGCATTCATTTTTATGGATGTCATTTGAGCAACAAGTAGAACAATGCCTCCTTTACTTTGAATTTTCAGAGGCCGCTAGAACTCCTAGGGCTTCTTCCCACAGGTGGGGATGTCTATAATTTGTTGTTTACCTCAGCTTTCAGAATCTGTTAAGAGTCAGAAAACAATCAAATCTTTTTTTCCAGTTGAATTTGGCAGCTAAGGAGCACCTGTCACCACGTAGGCCTAGCTTCTGGCTTTATTGAGGAATCTGTTGCTAAGACACAGTCTTAATTTGTTTGCACAGTTTTCATAAGAATGTGGGTGTTTATTCACAGAGAGAAACTGAGGCATGAGAGATAAAGGTTGGTGGAAAATTCATGATGGTAGAGGATTAAACCTCAAACAATGATTTGATTGGTCCCTTTAGAGGCTTTCAATGCATGGTCCCGGGCCCAGGGGCATCAGCATCACCTGGGATTGTTGAAAATGCACATTCCCGGACCTCACCCAGACTTGCTTGCATCACAGAATTGCTGGGGAGTGGCCCACAGTCTGTGATTTAACAAGTCCTCTAGGTTATTCTGATGCTTGATAACATGTCAGATCCACTGCTCTAGACCCTAGACCCATACAAGTGGGTTTCAACCCTGGCTGCACATTTAGAATCACCTGGAAAACTTAAAAAAATCCCGTCAGCCTGGTGTCACTGCAGACCAATTAAATCAAAATCTGTGGAGATGGGCTCTAGGGATTGATATTTTTAAAATCTCCTCAGGAGATTCTGATGCACAGACAGGATGGAGAAACACTGGCCTAGGGTATATTTTTGTTGCACATAACAGAAACCTGCTAAAGTAACCCAAGGTGGACATTTTGAAGGAAAAAATTCAAATAAGTTCTAACCAGAACTGGAAAGCACCAAAACCCCAGGCACTTCTGTCCATCTCGCATTTTTCTCCTTCTGCGGCCACATTTTCTGTTTTCTGCTTTTCTCTGCACATTTAATTATCTCACCCTTTACAAAACAACTTCTTTTTCTCATTCACTGTTTCTACTCTGCTTTTTCATTATTTGTCTTGTCATTGGACCAACTCCCTCCTCCCAACTCTGTATGACCTTTTGGCTTGAACACCCACAGCTCTAGATTCTAGAGAGATTTATTTTCTCATAAGATTTTTAACTTGAAACTATGAACTAAGGATTCCCCCCACCAAAAAAAAACTTTTTTTTTTTTTGAAGAGAAAAAAAATACTTAAAAATACTTTTCTGCTAACAGGAAATTTGCAATGTAATTTAAAACTCTCCCCACCCACCCAATAAAATAGTGGCTTTCTATTATTGACAAGAGAGAGGGGGAGGAAAAGAAGGGTACATTTATGGAGAACAGTTTCAATTCCTTTAGTTCTTAAAACTTTCATCTCACAGATGTTTGTCTGACAACCACGTTGATTCCAGAAATTAGTCTTGACATCGCTGAATTCTTCCCTGCTTGCATAGCCCAAGCAACACACCTATCAGTTCTAACCTGCTATTCAAGAGTTTTCATCTTCTCCCATTATGACCGGGCAGACCATCTACCTATTTACCCTTTTTAATTTTTCTTACACATATGTGTTTATTTATGGCTCCATGCATGCACCTTGCATATCCCGGGACATTCCTGCTGTCAGTGGATTCCTGTTCAGTCAGTGAACTATAGGACTTCATCAGATACCAGAAAGTAGCCTCAGCCATCATCTCATCTAACTTCTCAACCAACAACATCGTTGATAGAAATTTATTTGGCTTTTGCTGAAGTATTTCCAGAAAACGGAAACTTTTAAAAGTGTGACACAGCATTGCAAGACAGCTATAATCATCGAAAGTTATTTCTTGCTGGTAATAAATATTCAACAACTGAATTTAACATGGAGCTGGAATCTACGTCCATGGTACATATCCTCCTTCCTTTTGCCTTCCTCTGCTCTTTGAAATGATAACAAATATATTTATTCATGTTTCAAATGGGAAAATTTGTAAATTTGGAGGGCTGCTATCAAGACCCCACTGAGCCTTCTTTTTTTCTAGGATAAGCATCTCCAGTATCTTTCGGCAATCTGTGTTTATAAGCATTCCCATTTCCTTGGCCTTCTGATTCCTCTCTACTGAGGTACACTAGCTTGTTTTAAAAGGCCACACTCAGAATTAAAAAACACTATATGAGATATAAGTTGACCAGTATGAGGTACATTGGACTCATTGTTCTCCTTATGTATGACCACTTTACTTCTCCAGAAGCAATTTATGATTAATTTTGACATCCCTGGCTACTGAGTCATTCTGAGCAAACTGTCATCTAAAACCTCCAAATCTCTCATTCAAAACCTACTTCTTAGCTAAATGTCAGTTTTACTTTTGCCACTGTTAGAATCTAATTGTAGGAGCTGCGTATTCCAATTTAAGCTTTTCTATTTCCAAGAATTCTGCTCTTTTTGGCCCTTATAATTTCTGCTCTTACTTGTTTACTCTGCTATCAGTTGTCCTCAATTCTGTATCATTAGCAAATTTGACAAACACCTTCAGTTACCTACCCTGTGGGCTTAACTAACTACACAAAGACTACATTTCTACAGACTAAGGAACAAATGTGAGGAAATACCAGGACTTCTATCTCTTTGAAACACACAAATGTGTATGTATCATATATTAATTTTAAGTACACAGATCACACCTCTACAGCTTGATAAATTCTCATGAAATGAACACACCATGTAACCATCAACCAAATCGAGAGACAGAACACCACAGGCAACCCAGACATCAGACCATAATGTAATGTCCCCCTTCCCCCAAACATAGAGATTATCCTAATTTCTGTCACTGCATTAGTTTTGCCTGTTTCTGAATGTCATATCAAGGAAATCATATGGATGTACTCTTGTATCTAGCTTGTTCTTTCATTCTTAATGCTGGACAGTATTCTGTTGAACGATTATACTACAATGTATTAATCAATTCTACTGTTTACAGATTTAGGCTACTAAAAATAGTGTTGCTCTGTGTATTCTTGATATCTTCTGGTGCCCAGTATATGCATTTCTGTTGGGCAGGTTCTAGAATATGTGTATATTCAGCTTTAGAAGACACTCCAAAATTGTTTTCTACAGTAGTGGTATAGATATAGTCCCACAAGTTGGGTTCAAGAGTTTCACCTGCTCCATATCCCAGCCAACGTTTGGTATTGTCTTTTCATGATGTTAGGAGTCCTGATAACCCATTAGATGCAGGGGCATCTCACTGTGGTGTTTAAATTATATTTCCTTGATATTGATGAGGTTGAGTACATTTTCATTTGCTTAATAGCCATTTGGAACTTCTCTTTTGTGAAATATCGATTCAAGTTTTTGCCCATTTAAAAATTGAGTTGCTTCTTTTTTTCTTATTGATGTATGTATACATTCTCTCTATGAATCATTTGTTGGATATATGTACTGAACATATGTTATTTCACTCTTTGGTTTGCCTTTTCACATTCTTCCTGGTGTCTTTGGATCAAAAGAAATTCTTAAATGAAATATATCTAGTTTTTAAATATTTTCATTTATTTTTAGTTCTTTTTTTAAAGAGGTTTTTTAAAATTAATTATTTATTTTTCTTTGGCTGCGTTGGGCCTTTGTTGCTGAGCACAGGTTTTCTCTAGTTGTGGTGAGTGGGAGCTACTCTTTGTTGTAGCGCATGGGCTTCTTACTGGGGTGGCTTCTCTTGTTGTGGAGCATGGGCTCTAGGCACGCAGGCTTCAGTAGCTGCGGCACGTGGGCTCAGTAGTTGTGGCACATGGGCTTAGTTGCTTCGCGACATGCGGGATCTTCCCGGACCAGGGATCAAACCCATTTCCCCTGCATTGGCAGGCGGATTCTTAACCACTGCACCACCAGGGAAGTCCCAAGATTGTGTATTATTTTTTAATCCATTATGGCTATTGAATTTTTCAAACGTTTTAATGCATCTATTATGATTATCATATTCGTTCTTTCTTTAGTCTGTAAATGGAGTGAATCACATTGAATTATTTTTGATGTTGAAACAACCCAACTTTGCATTCCGGATTTTAACTAAATATTATGATGCGTACTTGTTTCATTTTTATGAAACAATTCTAGAAAAGTTCCAAAAATAGCACAGAGTACCCATATATACTTCATCCAGTTTCCCCTAATGATAATGTTTTGCACAATTATGGTACAATTATCAAAGCTGAAAAATAATATTAGAGAAATAGCATAAATGATACTACAGACTTCATATGGATTTTACTAGCTTTTCCACCAGTGTTTTTTTATTTGTTTCAGAATCTAATCCATGATCCCCATTGTATTTAGATTTCATGTTTTCTTAGTTTCTCCTCTATGAGAGTCCCTCAGACATTCTCTGTCTTTCATGACCATGATGATTTTTAAAATATTGGTCATATTTTTACTTTTCTTCAATATGAATTTTGTCAGTGTGTCTGTTACTGGTGATGTTTACCTTGATCACTTGGTTAAGGGTGATGTCTGCTGGGTTTCTCCATTGTAAAGTTACTATTTTTCCTTCTGCAGTTAACAACATCTTGGTGGAGATATTCTGACACTATGCAAATAATCCTTTTTCTCCACAAATCTTTCTCACTAATTTTGGCATGCATCAGTGGATCTTGCCAGCAACAATTATTACAGAGGCGTTCTAATGGTGATTTTCTATTTACTTCATTTCTCCTGTATTTATTAACTGGAGTCTGTCTGTAAGGAAGAACTATTAAAGCCTATTTCTTATTTCCCCTTCCAGTTTTGGCCCTGTGTCCTCCCCTGTCACAAGTAAACTTGTCAGAAGAGCTACATGTGACTCATATTTCCTTTTATCCTGTTGACCCCTAAGCACCTTCCAATCTACCTTCCTTCCTGATAATTCTACCAACAGAACTCTTGCTAAAGTCCCCAGTGGTCCTCGTGTGCCTGGTTCTGCTAAGTAAACAATATCTACCTAAGAAAGTTGACATTTTAAACATGTAAGAAACCAATAGATTTAGTTTCTCCTTTGTTTGGCCACTGTAGGTCTTCTGTGATTTCCATGGTCACTCCCAAAAGAGGAATGTGTTCCTTTACGGTTGTAGCATCAAAGAGACTTTGTGGCAGTCAGAGTCCACTGTGAGCACATCCAATCTCTTGGAAGATGTCAGCTACAGGGTAAGTCATTATGGTGGATGATACCAGATATTTTGTGTCCATATGCTTGCCTTTGAGACATGCCTCAACCATTATTTTCCTAAATAGGCATTTTGATTATCTTAACTATAGGATTATAGTACAAGCAGGTTGAAGGCGTGTGTAACCTCTCCATGTTTTTGATGAATAATGGCTTCTTGCCTGGTTACTCTGAATTTGTTTTTTCTATATGATATGATATGATACAGTACATAGGACGTGAGAATTGGAGACAGGAAACCTCATCTTAATACCTAACTTTATAATGATTAACTGTGTGACTATGAGCCATTAACACTCCCTCTCTGAACCCCCATTCTTCACCTGTAAAACGAGGATAGTGAAAATACCGTCCTTGTTAGGTATTATATTTATGGAAGGAACAAAATGATGCCTGATTGGAAAGGATCTTCAATAAATAGGAAGTGATGAAAAAAATGTAAGGCATTAGACCATCCACATTCCTCTGCTTGAGCATACTATAAAAAGTAGAACAGTGACCCGCTGAACCTAATTCTATTATTTCTGGGTTCCAGTAGTTGGAGCTCTGCTATCCCCACACTGAACCCAAGAGATTAGGGAGAGGTAAGGAAGGAAGGACTTCTTCCTGTCAGGATAAAGTAAACAGGCTGTTGCTTGCTGAATATTAGGAAGAGGTAGAAGATGTCAAGTTATCCAACCACAAAATAAAAACTGGCCTTTGTTTCAAATTTATATAGGAAAAAGAGAAAAATCATTGTGTTGGAAAAACCTAGTTCTCCTCCTGTGTCTTTCTCTTTTACTTTTACACAGAACACTTCATTTATGACACTTCTGGGGACCAAATATTTGGATTTTTCCCTCCACCAAGCAATTCTTTGACACCAGCTGGATATCTTACAATTTAACTCAGTTCTGACACTATCTACCTGGAGATAACATCAGATCCCTCAGGTTAAGGGCTCAGTCCCAGGAGACATGCCCCCATTTCAGATGCCAACTGCAAGTAGTAGGTCCTCAGGTTACCCACAACTTCTGTCTGACTTGGCTACAAATCAGAGGTTCCCATGATCTCCTCCCTGTTGGGTTCGATTATTTGCTAGAACAGCTTACTGTACTCAAGGGAACACTTACTTACATTTACCAATTTATTAAATGATGTGATAAAGGATGCAGATGAACTGTATGGAAGCTTCTTATGGAAGCTTCCTCACATGGGCATGATCATTTATCAACTCCACTTCCAGCCCCTCTCTCTTTCCTAGAGAAGTGATGATCTGCCCTGATCCAGGAACCATTCAGGAGCCCACCCAGAGTCACCTTATTAGAACAAAAGATGCTCCTACCACTCTTATCACATAGGAATTTGCAAATGTTTTAGGAATCTCATGTCAGAGCTGGGGGTGAAGAACCAATATATATTTCTTACTACAAATCACGATATCACAGTTATGATGTTACCAACCTCTTCTAAATCCCTTATTTTTCTGGATATATGAATTTACTGTGCGTGAAATACCTTCATTTACAGGGTTAGTGAGTATTAAAAGAGGTAAAACCCCACCTATTTCACCTACTATTTCACCTGGAATTACTTCCCCTGTGTCCTGAATTTTTTTTCACCCTCTTCATTCATGTCTATTAGAAGCATGACTGCTACTGATCAGTAGAGTTCCCCCAAGGCTATTAAAGCTGAACCAACAGCTTATCCTCAGTGTCCTCAATGTCCTGTTTACACTAAGGCTCAGCTAGAGTACTGGCAATAAACCTCAAGAAGCTTAACTGCTTTATCTTACTTAGGAAACTAGTTAAGTAAATTAAAACTTTCATCTGGGCAGGTCATGGTGACCTATATAAAATTATCTCTTATGAGTGGTACATCTTAAACTAAAAGAATCTATACTATCCAATCTTAAATAGAGTCACCATGAGTTTTAGCTCTCTTTTTCCAAAAGAAAGTTAACAATATTCATAGATAATAATAAAGCTTACCCCAAAGACTTGTGATGATTAAATGAATTAATGCATGCAAAATACATAGTAAGCATTCAGTGAAAAGGTGTCTATTATAATCTTAATATTTGGGAAACTGAAATTAAGTTTAAGGTACAGAGCAAGTGTCAGGGGAAGAGTTGAATGTCCCAAGCCTTCTTGCCCCACCCAAACCGGGCGACCCCAGGAAACATTGAAACAGGTCTCCAGTGGATCAATTCATATGTAGAGTTCATCAATTTCCTATTCATTTACAAAACAAAACATAACAAACAAACAACCTCCAGTTATCACAGCTATTATCATCTTCATTGCTCACTCTGACATAGATGTATTTGTGTGAAATCAAAAGGGAAATGCAGTGAGGACTTTACTGTAAATGAGATAGTTTGGAGCCCATTATTTAATGAATGGATAAATTGCCGCTATGGAGGTGTAAGAGGGTACTGCCACTGCACTTTGTAAATCTCACATCCTCCAGGCTCCAGTGAAGGGATCATAGCTCATAGAGCTCTCCAAGATGCACGCCATTAATTTGAGTGTGTGGTTATTTGGAGAGGGGCCGTACTAGCTAAGAAAACAAGGTTCACCTAAGTAAGAAAGCAAAGATCATTTAAATGATGTCAGATTAAGTTTTCGCAACAAGGTAAAACATTGATAAATTATAATTACATTCATGTATTCTTGATCATATTATATATATATATAGCAACTAAAAATATATATATTTACTTTTATATATATATATATATATATTCTATTTATGTCTGTTTAAGCAGTTCTCTAAAGGCCTGGACTAGCAGATTCCATTTATTTCAGTGAATAGTTATGAAGTACCCTCTACAAGCAGCATAGATTCATGTGCAGAGATTTTCCTGTGAACAAGACACAAACTTCTAGGCTGCAGAGGAGATAGAAAATAAACAACAAATTGCAGACACAATAATTTAACTGTAATTGTGATGAGTACTCTGAAGGAGAAAAATGGGGAGAGGGATCGCAGGGAGAGAGGGACAAGAGTGGATAGATAAAATCAATTAGGAGGCAATTAGAGAAACTCTGAGGATAACATTAGCATTTCATTTCCCTTAAAATTATGATGCTTTAGGTCTGGAGGCTATGTAAGAACTTAGAGATCCTAGTAGGTTATGTTAATAATTACATTAATATATATTTATATCATATATCATATAATAATTATATTAATCCTTATATTAATATAGTTAATGGTTATGTTAAACATGACAGTAAGAACCACAGATACAATATTAAAAGATTTGCTCTATGTTCTAGAAATGAACAAAACTGCATTTCCTTAACAATAATTCCTTAATTTATATTCTCATCAATTTGTTCTGCTTCTCCATCTTGTCCCTATAATTTGTCCAAAGACCCGATGCTATACTGTTTCTTATCTAATGTATATAGTTTTGTATGATGTTCTAGTTTTTGGAGATTCTGTCAACACTGAAGTGAGAGAACCCTTCTTGTTCATGTCACAGAAGTTCTGAGCTAAGTGTAGTATTTCAGCTGTCCCAAAGACTTGGTGTACTTTCAACTCTGAGACATCATCTTTGGGGGATGGAAGGGTCCAGTGACTAGAAGTCCCCTCTCTGTCAATCGGAGAGTGGCAAGGGTCTACTGATGCCTTCTAAATGGAAATTAAGTGATCTCACATAAAGCTTTTCTACCCTAGGAAAAGATAGTATATATGAATCCAGAGAGTGTGAATTTTTAGAAGTTTTATAATTGGTCCAGCTTCAGATTTATGGATCAGAGAATGAGACTGAAATGTTCATTTTGGCAGTTCCAGTCCCTCAGGAAACAATATGTGCTCCTGCTCAAGAATCATCAATGGCCTGTATGTCTGAGATAAGGAAAGTTCAGCTAGAAAACAGTGAGGCTCGATGGAGCTACTCTCTAAATTTCAGTTCCCTGTGAAGTCTGTGGCTTTCCATGAGACTCAACTCAGCAACGTATGAGGCTGAACGTATGTTGCAACCTTGGTCCACCGTGATGCAGGAAGATGGGGTTGAAAGATCATACTCTTTGGAGTTGGCCATGTTGGCATTTGGATCCCATTCCAGTCACTTTGTAGTTGGACTTGAACTATTTCTTTCTAACTTTTCTAAGCTTCAGTTTCCTCATCTTTAAAAGTATTAAAAAAAATTGGTGTCCATTACTCAGGATAGATAGAAGATTTATAGTTGCACATATTAAGTGTTTAATGTATTGAGATGCTTAATACATACTGAGAAGTTGTTTTTTATGATGCATAGCCCCAATCACCGGCAACTCATCATAATTTGATTTTTTTAAATTGTAGACTCTTCCCAAAATCCTTGATAAACTAGCACCAGCATTCACCTTAAGCAGCTGCAGCTTCCTCGTGGAGAAATCCCGAGCCTCCACAGCACGGGTAGTGGTGTGGAGAGAGATGGGGGTGTCCAGAAGCTACACCATGGAGAGCAGCTACTGTGGCTGCAACCAGGGCCCCTATCAGGTATGTGAGGCTGCGAAATATCCATGCTTTCTGTCTGGCAGCAGTACACTGTGATGCGGAGCTATCACACACCTCTTGTTCCTGCTCTCTAGCCTGAAAGAGGAAGGAGTCTCTAGGTAGAGTCTGGCCCAGCTCCCTGATCTTGCCGAAAAACTAGTTCAGTGATTGTCTTCCCTGGCAGCACAATCTGCGTTGATCCTGGAAGCAGTTTGTGCATGCCTGCTGATTTGGTTTCTCAATCATCTGCCCTCGCCAGCAAGTGGCAGGGGAGCCTCCCTCAGACAGGCACCCCCGCCCCCGGCTTTTATGGAACCTCTGCCTGGCCCTGTTTTATGCATGAGAACATTTTCTTTCCTTCTGCAACAACTGGGACCAGTCCCCTATACATCGTAAAAAAGACATAGGTCAGCATGTAGATATTGTCAAGATGTACGTAGATTGTGTTTCTCTGTCTTCTGTGCTTATCTAAATTAGCGGCTCTCTGTTATCCTGCTATCACCAGAGCAAACAGAAGCGTGTGCATGACGTGGGTCTCCCCAAGATGAGTGGGGCTAGGACTCAAGTTCTAACATCGAGGGAAATGGCTCATATAAATCGTTTTCTTTCTACAGCTATATTAGCTCTTACAGTGGGCTGTTCTAGATGCTTGTCCCACTCCCTCACTAGAGGAGCATAAATAAGGGACATTGTGACAGTGCCAGGGTAATAGACTCTTTTAAATTCATTAGGCAAGCTGACAGACTACTCCTTGGTGACTTCTATTCAACCTCAAGAATACCTGGACCTCACCAGCCTTAAAGCTCATTGTGTTGGCTTTGATACTTTCCTGGAACTGCTAGGAAGTGCTTGGCATCTCCATAATCTGGCGCTTGCGGAAATCTGTTAACTATCAAAGGCAGTCCAGGGAGTGACAGGTGATAAACATTATCTAACTTCCCACCTGGTCCAAGAGATTTTTCGACACAGGGTTACTGAACCACCCATTTTGACCTATTAATTCTGTTAAATAGCCAGTTAGTTTGTCTACACAGTGGCTTGAAAGAATTGTTTTTATTACTGAATTAATAAACTGTTAGACTGAATTAATCCATATTTATCCACATTAATCCAATGCAGAGTAAGAAGAGTGAGCTTGTTGGAGAGACATGGGATTGGGCATCCAAAGACCTCACTCTTCCACTTACCAGCCGTGCTGCAAAGTGCTTACCTCTGTTGAACCTATACATTTCATATATCAAACACAGATATTAATAAGGATTCGTCTCCTTCCTACTAGACAAAATTTTTGTAAAGGCCAAAAGAAAATACGTATACAAATATAATTGGAGGTTATATCATCAGGAATCTGTTCATTCTCTTGACATTCAAAACCCATAGGACTGGAAAAAAAATAAGCCTGGAATATTGTGACTCTAAGACCTTATGGGTATAGACTTGTGCCTCTCTAGCTGTATGCTTCTTGGAGACAACTCCACACATCCCTCACAGATTTATTGGATTTGTGACTTTCATTGACTTTGTTTCTCCAAGCACCAATTCAGGCTAGCAGCTTCTAGTCACATAAGTATCAGTGCCATTCACAGTAAATCAACCAGACACTCAAAGGCCCTTGAAGCTGTCGTTTGAAAACTAAATGACTCATAGGTTCAGGCCCTCACCAACTCTTCGTCTTCCATGCAACATACATACTGGCCGTTGGAAATGACAGTGAAAGAGGCTTGTCCAGTGGGACAGCTTTCAGATATGGGCTCAGCATTTGCCCTGGGAAATTTTCCACATGGCCTTTGCATGGGGTTTCTATAAGGAAGAATGGAGAAGAAACTGACTAGAGAAAAGCCCTAACAGTGCCAGATCTGGCTTTGCTTTAAAAATCCTATTCTCTATATGAAACACCTCTCTGAACTGGATTGGTTTTCCCCTTTCCTTTGTTTTACTCTCCTTACAAACATTGTCGAGTAACTGAGCAGAATTGCAGACAGTGACCAAGAGGATGGTGAGTAATTTTATATATGGGGGTTGGAGGGGCACCCTGGGGAAATGAAACCAGCCCAGAGTTGGATGTTTTGGTGATTTTTGTTTGAGGTATATAATGAAGACTACAAGCTATAAAGCAGTATAGAAATTTCCATCCTCAACATACTGCAAATGATTTTTGTACATTGAGAAGCTGAGTCCCAGTTGGGTCCTGAGGTTATTATTCTAAGGTCATCTTTCCATTTTTTGTTTAGCATTACCATTTATACAAAAGATGGAAAATACTTAAATATACCCACGAGGGGCATTCCTTCCTGCCTTCACAAGAATATAAACATTTTTGCAGTTTCTCTGGTTAATGCAGCTTTAACGTAGTTCCGATCATTTCTCCCAGCACACTAAGTACCTGATCTGTTAGTACTGAAATGAAATAGCATTTCTTACAGTGACATTTATGTTGGAACTGCATTAAAGAATATAAGCTATCAACTTCAAATAATTATTATTAATATGATATTTTCCCTTCTGTTTTCCAGTCTATTGGTTGGCTAATTAAAAAAAAAAAAACTTCTCAGCTTTTGTTGTTTGGAGGATATAGTCTCTACTGCTAGGTTATATGCTTTGATCCATAATTTGTATTTAATGTGGAAGTCCCATCCGCTGAAAAATTTACTTTCTGTATTAGGGACTGGCCCAAAGCTTTGGAGGCTGTTGAAGGGAAAAGCCAAAATGGAATGTTGTGTCCTTTGGGGGCTCATTTTTTAGAGTCATTTTTCAGACTCTACGTGGACAGCTGTGTGCTTCACACTGAGTTGAGTGTTTGCGACCTGGAGTCACATGCATGGTGTGTTTGCACATGCGAAGGCATGTGACTGGGTCCCGTGGGCTGCTTGTGGCTTAGGAGGATAATGTAAAAGCTGCCACCCAAGCAGGCTGTTAACATGCTCCTTGACAGTGCTGCTGACTCATGGGATGGCAAAGAGGGTCTTAGAGGATGGACAGAAGTTGGGTGACTCAGCTGAGGTTTGAAGAGTGACTCAACTGGGTGTTAATATTCTCTACCTGCAACTGCTTGCCTTGTATTGTGGACCCTCAAGCAATCCATCCTCTTTACCACCAACAGACGGATCTTTCAGTAACCCAAACCTATTCAAGTCAAGTACTGCCCATAACCCTCATTATGTCTAGAGAAAATCCAACTCCTCATCTTGACGTGTAAGGCCTTTGACAATCTCCTCATTCATTTTTCTGTACTCAGTGCCTTCTTTAGTATAGAATAGTTGTTACGTATCTGTGTTGACTGACCAATGACTGAATGGATAAGTGAGCAAATGAATGGTGATTTCCGGGTAGGGTCAGATGATTTTCCTCTGTCCATGGATAATTAGAAAAAGGAGAAGAAATCACCATGGTCCAAATATGACTAGAAGCCATTCTAAAATGGAGATTTTTAAGAGTTGCTGTAATTGGTGGAAATGGAAAATACATGGGTGAGAGAGAGAAATGAGTAAGAATGCAACTCTGAGACCTCTTAGGCCGGTCACTATATACATGATTTGAGAGCATCTAATGGATTCTTTCCCCGAGTAAGGTGACTCCAGTCCAGGTGTGGAATTTCACATGGCCACATTCTAATAACAGATGATGATTAGAAAGGAAGACATCCGCCGTGCATGTGAGAGATGCTGGGATGTACCTCCTAGATCCCCCTGAAGAGGTGCTCATTTCCCCAGTGGCTCACAGCTGTGTCCATCACCAGAAATTACTTGTAGCTGGCAGAAACTGCCTTGACCAAAGCCATGGCTCCTCTGTGTGAGCCTGCATCCAATGGCTGGTCTATATGGGGTTACAATGGCCTGGCCTCCTAGCCTTAGTTGGGAAAACTCCAAAGTGGGTGCCATTCCAGCTCCAGAACTCCCTGTAGGATCGGTGGGGACCTCTGTTGCAATTGCACTGAGGTTCAACCTCCTCCTCTGCCCAATTCTGCTTTCCTCACCACTCATAGGTGTTGTTATGGTGAGAGCTCCCCCAAAACCCTTCTGCAAAACAAATTATAACAGTATTTCACAAAGGCTTAACTTAGAAAACATAAATGTTGGAACTAAGCACTTGAGCTATTAAAGATGGTTTGATAGGGACAAATTCATAGAAGAAATTAAATCATCTCAACTTGGCTTTCAAGCCTCCCGGTGCCCTCTCATTCACATTCTGCTCCCCTTAGCTGTTTTGGGAACACGGCCCACACAGAATGAGAGACTGCAGCTAGGTACAGGGCCTCTTGCACTGGTGCTCTACTGCTGTTGTGGTCCAGAAGAGAGATTGAGTGTATTAGTTTCCCACAGCTACCATACAAATTACCACAAATTAGGTGGCTTAAAATTACTCTGTAATGGTTCTGGAGGCTAGAAGTCCAACATTAAGGTGTTGGTAGCACCACATACTCTCTAAAGGCTCTAGGGGAGAATCTGGTCCAGGGCTTTCTCTTAGCTTCTGATGTGTCCTGGCTTGTAGATGCATCACTCCAATCTCTTCCCTTTGTCATCACATGGCCATCTCCACTTGTCTGCCTCTGTCTCTGTGTCTTCTCTCCTCTTCTTATAAGGACACCAGTCATATTGCATTTGGGACCCACCTATTCCAGTATGGCCTCATCTTAACTAATTATATCTTCAACACCCCTACTTCCGAATAAGGTCAAATTATGAGGTTCTTGGAAGGACACTAATTTTGGGGAGACCTATTCAACCTAGTACTCTGGTCCAGGCAAGAAAGTACAGAACATTTAGATCCAAGAACCAAAAAGAGGTTTTTATTTCTGTCTCCATATTTCTGTGCTGTGAATCCCCAAACAAATGATAACTACTCTTGTTTTCTCTCTACCTCATGATCAAGAAATTAAGAAGTTTAGATTTTCTTGGAACATTTTGGAAGACAAATTGGAGAGTCATGCCGTAATTAATGAATGCTGATTAGTGCTGCTTGAGTATTATAACATGCAGTGCCCCTAAATAAGCAATAGTAACAAATACGTCTATGGTATTTACTGTGTGTTAAACCTTTTGCAGCTATAAACTTACTCCATTTTTTGCTACCACAGGACAAAAAACTGCAAAGTTGTTTTTTATCATCATCGTCATCATCCTTATTTTACAAATTGGGATACTTAGGCAGAGAGGTTAAATAACTTACTCAGTGCCACATGGCTAGTAAATTTTAGAACCAGGGTTTGAATACAGGCACATCTGACCCCTCCCGCCCCTGCTTTCTGCCTAGTTGAATGTCATTGGTGAAAGGAGCCCTGGGCTTTGGAAACAGGAGACCCAGCTTCTGCTTTTGGCTACCACTAAGTAAATCTGCAACAAGGGGTTTCTTGACTCTAATAAGAATGCATAATTAGAGCTGAGAAATGGGCATAGTCTCTGGTAAATTATGTTTGAAATAAGCTGCCTATTTGGGTATCCATGGGGCTTATGGGTTACCTAGATCAGGGTTAACTGGCATGATTCTGAAACCCCTAAAAATCTTCTGCAGCCACTGCTGGGTATGTGGTTTTTCCAAGGAGAATGTGCTCTGCTTTTAGCACCAATTAGCTAGTTGTCAGGAGGCTTTGTTCATCCATCCCATCTTGCCACACCCCTTCATCCAACTTGACCTGTTTCTTTTTTGACTTTTCCAGAGTAAACAAAGAAGGATTGGAGGAATGTAATACTATGAAGTAGAAGCTTTCTAGCAGCAGGGAAAATGGGGGGAGCGAGCGGAGCTGGTCTTCAGTGAAACAACCTATTGAAGTTTGAATTAGGCAAGTTCCTACACTATTTCCTACACTCATTTCACTTCCTAGTGACATCTCTCCTTTTCCCCTTAGAGAGCTATTGCTCTCACACAGCTCTTTGGACTTGACCAGTCTTTATTTGAGGACACTTCTCTTCCTCAAATGTCCCAAGTTGCAAAATTGCCCTTCTGCCAGGGTCTACACACACATTCTTTGACCACACACACATTTTATATGTGTGTATCACACATGTATGCACAAACATATGTACCTACCAACAGTTCTCCATAGATTTATACAGGAAGTACGGTTTATTGTTTAGTGTGGGTGTCTGTGTCAGACATAGAGTTCCAGGGAGAGCTCTGCACTTAGCAGTCATCACTTTGAGACCTGACCTCTATGAGTTTTAGTTGTAGTAGTGGTTTCCTCACAATTCCTGCCTATGGAGATGCTGTTAAGACTGAATGAGCAACTGCCTGTAAAACATTTATCATTATGTTCATAGTAAACACTCATACTTACTTATTGTTTGTACCATTATTGATGGTATATAAGAATTTTCAATGGTTGTTTTCTTTTTTCATTTTAAATAAAGACACTGAGACTCCAACTTTTATCTATAATTGTCTTACTCAGATCTTCTTAATTAGAACCTTTGGGGTTAGAGTTTAGGTATCTGTGATTTTATTAACTTTACTATGAAGCCAGCGTTGAGAATGATAGACTTTGACTTTTACTGAGGCTGATATCCATATATCTATATTTATAAATTTAGCTATATCAAAACAGCTTCTGTCTGTATTATCTAGACCTTTCCTCTATTATCTACCCTTTATTCTATCAAACTTCGTATGCAGTCTAAGCTATATAATAGTCAATTTATAGCTGAGGTTCTAGAGAAAGGGAAGGGGAATTTGTGAGCCTGCTTCTAGGGGAAGAGTGAGGTGTGGAAGACAGGACAGGAAACAGATTTAAATTCCTCCAAAATTGCTGAATTTAAAAGCCTATTCTGATCACAAGCACAACTCAAGGATATATTTTGGATCATTATTCGCTTGGAAGTCATTTTCCTGTTCTATGGGCAGCCTCATATTGGAATATAACTCTTTCTGAGCTCTGAATGGGAGTTGGGGGTATCTTAATTTCATTAATGTAAACTGAGGAATAGTATTTCTCAAACGTTAATGTGAGTAAGAACTATCTAGGGATCTTATATAATGCAGATTTCTGAACCATGTCTCCATTTGACCTGGGGGATGGCCCAGGAATCTGCATTTCATCAAGCACCCCTGGAAATTCATATTCTCAGTCACTGAGAGATGAGGCAGGATACCCAGAGGTAAAAGGCGAGATGGTTTTGAAACTAGTTTTTGTGGTTTCTGTTTTTGTTCTCTTTCTCCTGATTTGCTCTGGCCTATGGAGAATTTTCCATGGCTTTTATTGTAAAGTCTCAAATTCTCTGCCTTCCCCCAACCTTTAAAATTTTTTTTTGATGTGTGTGTGTGCATGTGCGTGTGTGTGTGTGTGTGTGTGTGTGTGTGTTTCATCTGTACTTTTAGGTAACTGACTTAGTTCTCCCACAGAAGTTGTATTTAATAAATGTCTAATATCCCAGTGAGAGTTGAAAGACATTTTTGGTTTTGTTTGTTCATTCGTTTTTCTAGCTTCTGAGACACCACCAGGTTAAAGTTTCTTAAATTGCCTGTAGAACAAAAGTGTCTAGGAACTGATATAATTATATACAAAATCTTTTGCCTATGTGTACACTTTTCTGGGGAGAGTGGCTACAGTTTTTAAGATATTTTTAAAGGGTGGGCAACCCACCCAAAAGATTAAGAGCTCATGCTTTAGTTTATTGAATCCAAGATCTCCAGACGGCCCATCACAGCTTCCCAGTGTCTGCTCTTAAATCAGCTCTAGAAGTGCCTGGCTTGACTTTGTGAAAATCAAGTAGAGTCTGAATCGCTATTTCTTCTACTTATCAGTTAGCACAAGAACAGTGATGCATCTCATTAAGTGTGTATTGGAGTAACTTCAGTCTAAATCTTCTGTGATTGCACATAGGACACTAATCTTTTCAGGATGTTGCTTCTCACAGGTGGTCATTTAGACTGAGGAGCAGCTGCCTCACTTCACCTGGGATCTATGCAGAGTCTCAGGCCCTACCTATTGCTTCAGGATATGCATTGTAATAGGATCCCCAGGTGATCCGTGTTCCCAGGAAAGCACTGATTTAGAGCATCCTTGGTCGGCAGGGAGGTGAGAAAGGATTAGGGGTGAAGAAAGGGAAAAGTTAGGGAGTTCTAACTTTTCTGGTAGGCAAGGACATAGTTCCCAGAATTTTTGTGCGCTAGACTGAGATGCTGTATGTGGATGTGATTTAAAAGGTGAAAGTAATCTCCAATATGAGACCTTTTGTTGATCCGTGGCAACATTTTAATGCTAGATGAGTTTGTTGTTTTTTCCCCCTGCATCTCTATTCTCTAACAACCATCCCCATTCTAGGGCTTAGAAAAGAGGACCATTTCCCAAACGCCTGCTTTACCATTGAAATGCAACTTCAGTCCTTTGTTGTTACAAATATGAAATCCAGATGCTAAGGTATCATTTTAGTATGAACCTCTATTTGAATCATTCATGTCAGTCCCCTTTTTCTTATTAACTGTGATTCAACAAGAGTTGCCTTAGTGTTCCGTTTTTGTTTTTGTTTTTTAACCTCTTTGTATATCTCAAAGCACATGATGAGCCATTTATTAACCCACTGCAGGCTTAATGATGTAGTGAAATATTGTCCTCATTCTGTAGCCCTCCATTCCAAAAAGTCTGTCAGCATTATGATAGAATGTTAAAAGGAATTAAATAAAAATCAAGAGTCAGAGATGCTAATAAGATTGCCAGCAGGGGCCTTTCCTGGGATTTCTAAAACCCTGGGAGCAGTGAATTTTATATGCCCGTTGTAGAAAATGGTTTATTGTATCAAAAATAAGGACAACATCTGGCACGTGGGATAATCCAGTGAGCCTCTGATGACCTCTGTTCATTAAAAATAATTTGGCTTCAAAGGACAAGGGAGAAGAAAAGACGGTTTATCTCTAAATCTTACTCTCTTCATGTGATTAATGTAAATGCAATAAGCCAGATGCCCTAAGGGAGCAGATATAAAACCAAAGAAAGGATTCATTTAATCTAGGGTTTTTTTTGGTTTTGTTTTCATTTTGCATTTTTTGTTTGTTTGTTTGTTTGTTTTTAGCTTGTAACATAGAGAAAAAGGATTGGCTAAGCCCGAGATGCATTTCTTTGGTTCTTGGGTACATGACTGAGTTCTTTGGACTAGCATCTCCTTATAAATGTGCTGAGAAGGGAGGGTTCAGGCTATGAAAGTATTATCCACAGGGTATTCTCTACAAAATGGAGTGGACCCCAGACCACGGTACCCTCCTTGACTAGGAGGGGCAGGTAATGGTTCTGTTCCTCCAGCCAGTTTTTTGATATTCTCTACCATGACTTCACTTCAATGGAGCAGTCTCAGAAATTTCTATTTATAAAACTAAGCAGTGGGCTTCCCTGGTGGCGCAGTGGTTGAGAGTCCGCCTGCCGATGCAGGGGACACGGGTTCGTGCCCCGGTCTGGGAAGATCCCACATGCCGCAGAGCGGCTGGGCCCGTGAGCCATGGCTGCTGAGCCTGCGCATCCGGAGCCTGTGCTCTGCAAGGGGAGAGGCCACAACAGTGAGAGGCCCGCCTACCGCAAAAAAAAAAAAAAAAAAAAAACTAAGCAGTGATTCTCTTTATACACCTGCGTTCCCTGAATGTAAATGAGAAAAGAACATTTTAGAATACTTTGAACCGTGTTGTCAGAAGGTAGGCATTAGATATTTTTATATAAATTTATCATCGTTTCATCAATTACTTAACACATATTTATTAGGTATCTACTTTGTTTTAAGCTGAAGTTTGGGACTTGGGGATACATATAGAAAACTAAAAACACTTAGCCAAAGTCAGATACGTGGTCAATTCATCTTCATTCTTCATTCATTCTTTCTTTCATTCATCATTCAATAAGCATTTAAAAAAATCCAGACAGTATGTTAGGTGCTAAGAATATGACAGAGAGTGGAATTGACAGCTTCCTACCCTCCCAGAGTTTATAATCCAGCCAGAAAGGAAGTTAATTAAGTAAGCAATAACAACAGAGAGTAATATAAAACAACTGGGTGCTATAAGGGAACACAGAAGGAGATAATTTAGGCCTTCCTTCAATTTTGGTTGAGTTGAATATAAATTATCCACAAGTTAATTTTTTGTGAAATTGGGGAGGATAACTTATGTGACAACGTAGAAGATAATAGTTTGAAAGTAGGGTAGGGTCAGGGAGTGCTTGACTTTTCTTTCATCCTAGTTTCCTTTCATGCTACTTTTTTCTCATTTCATATTTCTAAATCTCCATGGAATTCCATGCTGGGGGTGTGCATTAGGCTAGACCCGGGTACACTGGAGCACTCAAGTATAATATCCTACTCCTTTCTCTAGCATGCCTTCCTTCAGGAAGCACCTGAAATGTTCTGCAGGTGTTTCTATGGAGCTTATAGTTTACTACACCTCCCTAAAGGCACACGTCAAATCAGAAAGATCAAAAATATCTCAAAATCCTTTTTAGACTGATAATGAATGATGGAATGTAAATAAGGGTAATCTTGATTATTTTATGAAATAAATTTCTGTATACCCCCAAGTATTCCTGAAAGCAATAAAAATCACAGCAATAAAAATACCCTCCCTTTGCATAGTTGTTTATAATTTGTAAAACACTTTCATAAACTTTATTATCTCAGAGAGCCAGAAAACCACCGTAGACCAAGTGTGAGAGAAAATGAAAGTGGGAGATAAGAAATGTGAGCCAGGAATGAGATGGAAAGTAATGCAAAGTGTTGCATTTCTGGTCAAAGCAGGCAGGTAGGTTTGCTCAGCTATGTGGGGTGCGTCTGGATAGGCTTGTGCAGAACAATTTCCCAGAGGGGTTGTGGAGAAGGAAGAAGGAGAGATTTATCTGCCTGCTGCACACAGCTCCCCTTCCTGTTTCCCATTAGCCAAAGTGTGAGCCCAGAGAGTTGAACCATGTGACCCTCTTTGCAGCCACTCATACAAGTCCAGAGATGGTGAGAGAAGCCAGAAATTCAGGGTGTGAGGCTGGTGGGCCTGGCTGTATAGTAGCAGCAGTGAAGGAAGTTCTCCTAGGAATGTAACTGGTCCACCCCAGGGTGTGGAGCTGTGAGGGCCCAAACAGACCTGGGGGCACTTAAGGCAAAGTTTGCTCACTACTGAGGGTCCAGCAGCTCATGTCACCAATGGAATCTGAGGAGGCACCTAAGATATGTCCTATATAATTCCCAAGAAAACCTTTTTATACTTTCAATCATAAACATTATAAAATACAAATTGACAATATTCAACAAAAATATTCATAACCTTTGATCCTAAAGTTTCACTTCCAGAAATTTAATTCCAGAAGTGCACAAAGATACCACATACGAGGATATCACTACTTGTTAATAGTGAGAAAATGGAAACAACCTTAATTCCCATCCGTAGAGGACTGATGAAATAAACAATTGTCTGTTTAACAATGGATGACTCAGACAAAAGAAAGAAGATAATTACATTCACATGGCCTCTAGCATGTCTATACACTAGCTCCATCATGTATTGATTGTTTTTTGGGTGCATTATTTATTCCTTTTAACCTTTAGTGTACTCATCAGAAAAATGGGGATAATGATTATACCTTCTTCAGCATATTTGTATGTAAAGCACTTAGTAGACACAAAATACTAACTAATCTTTGTCTTCACTGTCATCCTCCTAACTATCCTCTCCCATAAATATATATAATATATATAATATATAAGTGTAATAAATATAATAAATATATGTATATGTACACACACACACATATATATATATTTAGATATATATAAAATATAGGGCTTCCCTGGTGGCGCACTGGTTGAGAGTCCACCTGCTGATGCAGGGGACACGGGTTCATGCCCCAGTCCTGGAGGATCCCGTATGCCGCGGAGCGGCTGGGCCCATGAGCCATGGCCGCTGGGCCTGCGCGTCCGGAGCCTGTGCTCCGCAACGGGAGAGGCCACAACAGTGAGAGGCCCGCGTACTGCAAAAAAAAAAAAATATATATATATATATATATATATATATTTTTTTTTTTTTTTTCAGGTTGGCCAAAAAGTTCGTTCAGGATTTTTGGAACATCTTATGGAAAAACCCAGAATGAACATTTTGGCCAACCCTATATAGATAGAGAGCAGATAAAGGTTTATTGCAGGAGCCAAGTAAGGAGAACAGGTGGCTCATGCTCAAAAGACTTGAACAGCCCGATGGGTCTCAGGGAAGAGTTTTCAAGGGGAAGGTGAGGGCATCTCCCTTATATATTGCTAGGCTCAACCTACTGACATGAAAACAAAGATGAAGAAAATTTAAGTGGCATTCCAAGTGCTTGATAACTTGTCAGTGGTAGAATTAGAATTTAGGCTGTGTTCTAATTAGAATTAGAATACACTAAATCCTGTGTTCTTTAATTATACCATGTTGCCTCACTTTGAAGAAATTTTCAGGTGTCACAAAGCTGGGATAAGCAGTTATTGAGTTACAGGGCAAAATTTGTGTCTGAAAAGATCTTAGCAAAATGGAATCCTGGGCATAATATCAAAAGAGGAACTTAACATGGATAATTGGGAAGTCCAGCATTTGGTTAAAACCAAAAGAAATCACTCCAGTACAAGAAAGTTTATAAAAAAATACTTAGGGATTTTACTTACTGGTAATGTAATATGATTAAAATATGAACTATGACTGTTAAAAATGTGAATAGGATATTCAACTGCATTAAAATTATCATAATGCTTAGAATGAGAAAGCTGATATTTCTGCTTTCTCTAACTTGGTCTAATTGCGCTGAGAAATATGTGTTCCATTCAGTAATATGACTTGATTTTCAGACACTTAAGGGAGAGTTGTAGTAGAAGTATGCAGTGGTCAGGTAGTTTTACTTTCAAAGTAAAGTTTGAGTTTACTTTCAAAGATAAAAGGTGTCCATCAGTATGATTTACGTAGAGAAGTAATGGGATCATATCTGTTCTTTAACAGCTGTGTGCTGACTGGGACTGGGGACAGGGAGACTAGTCAGGCTATCGTAACCGTCCATGGCTGGAAGGAGGGCGGAGGTCTTGGAAACAAACAGGAGAGACAAATTCGAGAAATATTCAGGAGGTGGACTTGACCAGAGCTGATAATCGGCTGAATGAGGTAGTGAGGGATGAAGAAGTGGGAAGACTCTAGGATGACTCCCAGGTTTCTGAACTGGACGGGAGAGGCCACAACAGTGAGAGGCCCACGTACCGAAAAAAAAAAAAAAAAAAAAAGATAGGAAATGTAGGAAGGGGAATCATCTTGTGGGCATGTGTGAGAGAGAAAGGATGATCATATACATAGGCAAGGGAACTCACTACTACTTTGGATATTACAAAAGAAACGAAAGAAACAGAGTTTGGCTTGATGGATAAACTCTATAGCCAATTCCCTTTGTGAAGTTCTTGATCTTGTGATCAGACTATTAATGGAAAAGAATGCGAAATTGCTGTATTGACTTTATGAGAAACTTTCTAATATACACTCATTACTGCTTCAACACCACTGACCTTACCCTCATTGTGGCTTAATTTAGATTCTAATGCTTATTCCTCTATATACTCCAAAATTCTTATTATAGTTTTCCTTATTGCTACTAACTTCCTAATGCAAATCTATATGTTTGGTATTATTTTGACTGCAGAAAAGAGCCCTGGGTCAAATTTAACTATATATACTTTTTTTTTTTCTAACCATATTATAGAAAAGTTTAGGGGAACAAAATAAGAAAAGTAGTATGGCTCATAAATATATGAACCTGTGTCTATGTCTTCCATTTGTTTTGTCACTTTGATATTTCTTTCTAGACTTTGATCATATGCACATATTTACGGACTTGTTATCAATCAGTACATATATTTGTGATTGATTGATTGATTGATTGATTGATTGATTGATTTGCGGTATGCGGGCCTCTCACTGTTGTGGCCCCTCCCGTTGCGGAGCACAGGCTCCGGACGCGCAGGCTCAGCGGCCATGGCTCACGGGCCCAGCTGCTCCGCGGCATGTGGGATCCTCCCGGACCGGGGCATGAACCCGTGTCCCCTGCATCGGCAGGCAGACTCTCAACCACTGCCGCCACCAGGGAAGCCCTGAATTATTTATTTTTAATTAACATTGTATCATAAGAATTTCCCACATTTCTCTGAAAACATCGTGCTTCTAACAACTGCATTTTTTCCAATATTACATCTATTACACTACAATTCACTTAGAATTGTTAGACATTTAGTTTGCTTCCAAAATTTTGGCTGTTTTATGCAACTCTAAGAAGAAGATATTAATCTATAAACTTTTCCCTACTCACCACCAATATTTTCAACTAATAGTTTAGAGTTCCAAAGCAGAATTTCTAGGTCTAAGTGCTTAAAAAAAACTTGTTTAATTGGATACTACAAAATATCTTTACCAAGTTAAAACCTGGCTTGGCCTTGACTCCTTGCTTATGGTCAGTGTGAGAAGTTGTATTTCCACTTGGGCTTTTTAATTTAACCATGTATATAGCACATTTAAGCTGAATGCACAGTCAACTCGGCATAGGAAGGAAGGCAGAATAGAAATATAATGACCACTTTTATTTTTTAAAAAATTCTCAAATTCTTGCATCTCACAATTTTGATAGGCTCCTTCTTACTTTTTTTTTCCCCCAGACCAGCTAATGGGAAGATCAAGTGGCAACATTTCTTACGTTTTCTCGTTCAGATATATTGTCATAGAAAGGAATTCATAGGTTTGTTTGTCAATTTATTTTTTAGCTTTTGTGAAATGATGTCCTAAAAGAGGCCATTGAAACAACCATAGGGTTGATTTCCAAACTGGATCATCATTTTATCATTCAATTGAAATCTCATTTACCACTGAAAAGCATTGCCAGTTACCATAACAAATCAATTTTTGTGTCCTAACACTCCTCAGACTCTCCTCCGTCACTCATGAATGGGTTGAGTACAGCTGTTCATGATCAACCCCAAAATATAATCCAGAAGTGAAATATTTCTCCCCCCAAATCTCCTTGATATAGATACCTCCTCACTGGCTCAACATTGGCAAAGAAATAAGACCATTTGTAGTCTCAGGAAACATTAAAGAGATTGCCAAAGAAAGTGGCGAGATGGAAACCAGAAGGCTTCATCAAGGACACAGGATATGAGTTTAATTTGGATTATGAGTTTCTTAGGAAATGATTCTGGATATATGTTAGCGTGAGACATTAAACAGATTACTGAGGCAGTAATCTCTCTAGCTCAGAGTTTCTCAGCCTCAGTACTACTGACACTTTGGGCTGGGTTATTCTTTGTCGAGGGGCTGTCCCGTGCATTGTAGGATGTTTAGCAGCATCCCTGGCCTTTCCCACTAGATGCCTGTAACAGATTCTAGTTGTGACAACCAAAAATGTATCCAGACATTGCCAGTTGTCCCCTTGTGGGTCAAAACCACCCATAATTGAGAACTATTGCTTACCTGCAGTTGTTTAGTTTCCCGTGTCCCCTTTTTGAATCTCAGATTCCTTACCTACAAAATCAGAAAATTGAACTAGATGATATCCAGTTATCCTCTAACTCTAAAGGTCTTTGAACATGCCACAGCCAGAGAAACAGATTTACTGTCTATATGATCTTTCAAACCCTAGACTTCTGTGATTCCTGAAGTTTAAAAATTGCCACAATGTTCTGAAAGTGTTTTAAAAGAAACACTATGGTGTTATCAGTTGGGGAATGTAAACAAGATGGGCTACTATTTTCTCTAAGAAGAAAAAAAATTGTTAGAGACCAGAACTAGAAATTTTATTTGTGCTAATGTCCTAAAGTTTCGAGATTAGAAGCAAGCTGGAGTATGATGGAACCGGAAGACAGGAGAAAAGTGACCAAATCTAACAATAAAATAGAAGTGAAGGCAAAACCAATAAATTTCAAGTCTGAAAATACCCACATCACTTCTTTTAAACATAAAATAATCAGATGATAAAGAGGAAAAAGCTTCAAGGAATCCAGGAACTGATTTCCTAAGAGCATATGTTTCCACTGGAAGGCTTCTTCTTTCATCACTCGGTTACTTAAGTTTCATGGGAGACTAGGTGTGAAATCCATTAATTGCTTTTTGAGTAGATTGAAAGGAATTACTAGTAATTATAATACTAGTACTTTAACACTAGTAAATATAATAGTAGTATAATACTAGTACTATAACACTAGTAATTATAATAGTAATTATAATACATTCAGAACACTGGTAAGAAACAGAAGTTCAGAAGTTCTAGAATGGCTGTGAGGGTGGAGCAGGAAGGAGGTGATGAAGAATAGCAAGCCATGCTCCACATTTCACTACCGTCACCATGGAAAGAGCTTTTGTGATGCTCGGTGTCTATTTGGACACACAAGCATGCTGCCTGTCAGCACGCCCCATGTGCCGAATAGAACCAATGGATTTGGGTCCAGCTTCACAGGCAAGAACATTCTCATCTGAGAGATAACACTGGACAAAATTCACTCAGAAAGGAGAAGAGGAAGTGATATTAAATCTCTCTCTTTTGCTTGGTCTCTCACTCTCTCTCTCTTTCTCTCCTAACCCTGCACTTCCAAACTATCTAGCAGGGCAACTTTCACAGTCATACAGTAAGCATTCATGACTTTGAAGGGTAACTAGTAATGTTATTTAAGTGCTTGCCATGAACTTGAAACCTGACTTGGCCTTGACTTCATAATACATCATGATACTTATTAGGGCTTACTGTGTACTCTTATGTTTGCATGTGTTAGATTAACTGTCCATATAAACCTTTAAGGTCGTTGTTTTTTCACCTACCTCTTTAGATAAGGAAATTTGAGCAGAGAGTAGTAGTTGGGTAACGTGTCCAAAGTCACACAGAGAGTAAGTTGAAAGAGCTGGGATCTGAACCCAGCCAGACTCACTCCTTGAGCCTCTGCTCCTTGCTGCCGTGTCCTACCACTTCCCTGAGTGTGTTATAGCATGGCCTTCATTCTAACTGCCACCTTATGAGTAGTTATTATTTTTATCTTTTTTCCACAGATGAGGAAACTGAGGTACAGGGAGGTTGAGTCATTTGTCAAAAGTCACATAGAAACGAAGTAAGGAATTCCAATCCAGTTGGCCAGCTCTCAGTCTTTGCCCTTGCCTCTGTGCCTTCTGCCCCCTGTGGAGGAGCTACAAGGACGTGTGCTAAGCTACTGCCCAGTGAGGTAGATGTCATCGGAGTCACACATAGGGTGGCATACTTTCCTTGTTCAGAGAAGGAGGATGTTACATTTTGTTGCTCGGAAAGGGGTGTCCAAGAAGACTTCATGGAAGGGGTGGTATTCGCTAGGGTGGGGAAATGGGCTAATTTTACAGGCAGAAGTTGAAGGGAGGGAGTTCTAGGAAGGTAAAACAGCATAAGCAAAGGCACAGAGGTTGAGTTTTGCAGGGTGTTCCTGAAAATGTTCTTCAGTTGGTCATGGAGAAGTTGAGGGCAGTGAAAAGGGTGTCGCCTTTCCTGAAACAGATAAGCTGTAACTTTCTTGAAGATTTGCTTGAAAGTACAGCAATTCAGGGAAACTCAGAACTCAGAAAAAAAAATTGGGGGTTAGAAAGAGATATGGGCACACTGACGAAAGCGAGTACCAAGGGACAGCCTTAGAAAATGACCAAGAACAAGGCAGATGCTGCCATGGGGACGTCTGTGGTAATCACTCAGCAGTGCCTGGGCTGGGTTACCTTGAGAAGTGGGGATCATTCCAAAAAATCACAAGACGAGAATCACAGCCCAGTAGGAAACTTCTTACTCTTCCACAGGCCCTGAGGACTCACTAGAAATCCAGTTATCTTTCAACACCATCCTTTTTCTGAGACAAATTACTAGTGTGTAAATGTATCAATATGGAAAGCGTTATGAACAACTAACATACGTATGCTGGGCACTGTTGCCAGTGATTCTAAATATTAACTCCTTTAAAGGTATCAATAATGTTTAAGTAACTGCACAATTAGCAAATTACACTTACAGTAAGAATAAGGTTTATGAAGAGAATTTTAAAAGTCTGCATTATACCTTCATTAATTGAATACTGTTATATTTGAAATCACAGTGAGTCTCAGTTGACTACTCTCCTGACAGGCAATACAGTTTCTTTAATGAAAGTGAATAAAGAATCTAAGCTTAGGGGGCCTCAGGCTCTTAACCATGTTACCAAAGACTCTGATGCAGTTGGTCCCCTCCAGTTATCACCAAGAAGAGGATACAGCCAACAGGAACCCTGACGGCCCAAACAATGGGGTGTGTCTGGGTAGAAGAACATTGACAGCAGTAGCTATTGAGGACAATTCTGTCTTCTGTGCCCTGCATGGGGGAAGTTACTGCAGGGAGGGCTGAGATCTGTCAGATTCAGCTTTTCAGCATTTTTAATAAGGCTGAAGCTCACATAGACCTAGATCTCATTTGCCTGGGGTCAGGCACCACGGCAAGCAAATCTGATCAAATTCAGCCCCTGGAGCGTCAGGCCCACTGAGATGGAGCACAGCGGGCTCATCTCCAAAGCAGAGAAATACTACTCCTGTAGTATTCTGTTTGCAGTCCAAATAAGCTTTGTTTTTTGTTCTCCTTCTCAGGCAAAATTTTCACCCGACCCTAGGCAGCATAACTGCACAAAGACCCATATTTGTTGAGAGTGGCTCCTCCCTAGAGAAAACTAGAGCGAGTGTCTTTTACTGTTTGTTAAACCTTTATTAATTTTTGATTGTGAATAATATGTGTTATCAATGTTCACTGAGATAACTGAGAAAATACTGATTGGGGAACAATATAAAAAATATTAAACATCCCTCATGCACTTTTACCATTTTCATGTATATCTTTCCAGAATCTTTATGCATATATTTGTATGCTAAGTACATAAGCACATATAAACAAGTATTTTCAAAAATATGAATAACCTGTAATTGTTGTTTTGAAATCTATCATTTGGGGATATCTGTTTTATTCTGAAATTATTTCACTTACAGAAATGTTGCAAGAACAGTATAAACTACTGATCACCCAGATTTACCAACAGTGTGCATTTTACCCAATCTGCTTTATAATTCTCCCTTCCTTTCTTCCCTCCTTCCTTCCTCTATCCTTCCTTCCTATCATCTATCTATCTACCTTTTTATTTCTCTAATCTATCCTCTATCTATCTGTCCATGTATTATTCTGAATCATTTGAGAGTAATTTGGAGACATCATGCCCTTTTAGTTTGTGTTTCCTGAAAACAAAGACAATCTCTTACATAGCCACAGTAAAATATTCTCTTATATACTATTATAAATTATGAAATCAAACAATAAACCTTGATGCAGTACTATATCTAACCAGAGTCCATCTTCAAATTTCATCAGTTATCCCAATAATGTATTTTATAGCTCTTTTCCCCTTGTTTTGGATCCAGCCCAGGATCACATATTACATTTAGCTGTCATGTCTCTTTCATTTACTTTAATCTAGAACAGTTTCTCATCCTTTATCTCTCTTAACCTTGACATTTTTGAAGGAAATGTCCCTCACGTGGATCTGTCTGATTTTTCTCCCATTGTTAGATTCAGTGTATGCATCTTTGACAGGTATATCACAAAAATGATGCTGCATCCTTTTTGGTGCATATCAGGAGGTACATAGAGTATGTTTATCCCAGTATCAATGATGCTAAATTTTATCACTTGATTAGGTGTTGTCTTCCAGGTTTATCCATTGTAAACTTACAATTTACCCCCATTGTATTAAATAGTTTTCCCATGGGGAGATATTTTGGGACCAGGGAAATGCCCCCAAATAGGCTATTTCTCAACAAACCACTAGCTTAACATCTACCTAGATTTTTCTCACTGCATCATTATTTTTTGTCTACTAGTTAGCTTCCTATGACAAGAAAAAACTTTCCCTTCCTATCTATCTGTGTATCTGTCTGTCAATTTGGTAGGGATTCATGGATTTGTCAATGATTATAGGCCATCAGTGTCATTTATTTTGTAGCTCAAATTTCTCCACATGTGGTTACAGGGAGCCCCTTCATGCCCTCTTCTTCCTTTTTGGATATATGCTCATCGTTCTCTGAACACTTCGTTAGCTTCTGGCACCACAAAGTATTCCTCGCTAATTTTGTACTTTCTCCATCCTGGCTGTGGGATCCAGCTTTTCCTTTATGAAACAATGGCTATTTTCACAGAAGAAAAGCATTTAGAAACCACTGTCTGTGGACTAGGTATGCTCATTGCTACTGAAGTTTCTCATCAGACAGACCTAAGAGCTAGGAGATATATATATATATAGCATATAGATAGACAGGAGGACATACAGATTTCTCCAGTGCAACACCAAAGAATATATTCTAATCTTTCTTTTTTTCATATTTTTAGTTGTCTTTTCCAACAGTGAGAAACCTGATGAGATAATTGAAGAAATTTCTTCATTATTCAGCTAACATATGAATTGCACTGACTAATTTTAAAATCAACTTTATTGATATTTAGTTTATATACAATAAAATGCACCCATTTTACCTGTCCTGTTTGAAGAGTTTTGTCAGTGTATATACCACTGAAACCACCAACCACAAACCGGATGTAGAATATTTCTTTTTTTTTTTTTTAAACATCTGTATTGGAGTATAATTACTTCACAATGTTGTGTTAGTTTCTGCTGTATAACAAAGTGAATCAGCTATATGTATACATATATCCCCATATCCCCTCCTTCTTGAGCCTCCCTCCCACCCTCCCTATCCCACCCCTCTAGGTGATCACAGAGCACCAAGCTGATCTCCCTGTGCTATGCAGCTGCTTCCTACTAGCTATCTAACTTACATTTGGTAGTGTATATATGTCCATGCCACTCTCTCACTTTGTCCTAGCTTCCCCTTCCTCCCACCCCGCGTCATCAAGTCCATTCTCTATGTCTGTGTCTTTATTCCTGTCCTGCCCCTGGGTTCATCAGAACCATTTTTTTTTTAAGATTCCATATATATGTGTTAGCATACTGTATTTGTTTTTCTCTTTCTGACTTACTTCACTCTGTATGACAGACTCTAGGTCCATCCACCTCACTACAAATAACTCAATTTCGTTTCTTTTTATGGCTGAGTCACTATAAAACCCTTAGAGGAAAACATAGGCAGAACACTCGATGACATAAATCACAGCAAGGTCCTTTTTGACTCCCTCCTAGAGTAATGGAAATAAAAACAAAAATAAACAAATGGGACCTAATGAAACTTAAAAGGTTTTGCACAGCAAAGGAAACCATAAACAAGACAAAAAGACAACCTTCAGAGTGGGAGAAAATATTTGCAAACGAAGCAACTGACAAAGGATTAATCTGCAAAATATACAAGCAGCTCATGCAGCTCAGTATCAAAAAAAACCAACAACCCAATCCAAAAATGGGTAGAAGACCTAAATAGACATTTCTCCAAAGGGTACAGAATATTTCTAACACCCCCGCAAAGTTTCCTCATACTGCTTTGTAATTAATCCTCCATTACAGAGATCAGCTCTAGGCAAATACTGAGCTCCTTTTTGTCACTGAAGATCATACTTCCCATTTCTAGAATTTCATATAAATTGAATCATAAAATAAGTGCTCCTGTTTCTGCTTCTTTTACTCAATATGATGTTTTTGAGGTTCTTCATCTATGTGACACTGATTTTTGAATGATAAAGCAACCTTGCATTCCTAGGATAAACCATATTTGTTCATAATTTGTTAACTTTTTATATGCTTCTAGAGGCATTTTGTAAATATTTTGTTAAAGATATGTGCATCTGTGCTTTTGCGGTATATTTGTTTTGAATCTTCTTCCTTATACTGTTTTTGTTCAGTTTTGCACACAAGGTAATGTTGGTCTCCTAAAATGTGGTGGAAAATGTTCTTTCTTCCTATACTTTATTAAATAGCCTGGAGAATATTGGTACTATGCGTTCATCAAATATTTGATACAATTCACCAGTGAAATCATCTGGTCCTGGGATTTTCTTTGTGGGAATGTTTTTTGTAATGATATAAGGCTTTGGTCACACTCTAGTAGCTTCAAATATGTATATATTTAATTTAGTCCAATACTGAAATTTATAATCTGGGGGCAGGTTAGTATGACACATAATGCTTGCTCATTACCAGGAGTACAACATAGTAAAATATAATTTTTTAAACTCAATGATATATTGGGGCAAATTTCTACATCAACGAATACACACAAGTACTGTAGAGTATTTCATTTCATGCATGTATTGCAATTTTTTTACCTGATTTTTCCACTTGTGTATTCACACTCATTTTCTTTAAACCCACTCTTTTGAGGCCTTTTTTACTCCAATGACATTGCTAATGCCAAGCTAATGAATTACCTCTATGTTGCTAAATCCAGTAAGTTTTTAGCCCCCATGTCACTTGACCCATCAGCAGTGTTTGACTAAGTTGATCACTCTCTCCTCAGTATACTTTCTTCACTTAGCTTTAAGGACACCACCCTTTCTTGGCTTTCCCTTACCTCACTGGTTGCTAGTTTTTTTTTTTTTTTTTTTGCGGTACACGGGCCTCTCACTGTTGTGGCCTCTCCTGTTGCGGAGCACAGGCTCCGGACGCGCAGGCTCAGCGGCCATGGCTCACGGGCCCAGCCGCTCCACGGCGTGTGGGATCCTCCCGGACCAGGGCACGAACCCGTGTCCCCTGCATCAGCAGGCGGACTCTCAACCACTGCGCCACCAGGGAAGCCCCGGTTGCTACATTTTGATGTGTTTTGATGGTTGCATTTCCTGTGGAAATTCCTGTCCACTTCCTGAACTCTTAATGTTAAAATGATCCAAAGCTCTGTTCTTAGTCATCTTCTCATCTCCTTATACCTTAAATCCCTTGATAATCTCAACCAGACTTATAGCCTGAAATACCATTGCTGCTGATTATTCCAAATTTATGTCTTCAGCTCAGATCTGTCTTATAACCTCAGACTCAGAAGTCAGACAGACATTTCAATCTCATGTTCTACACTAAATTCTCCAAAACCTGCTCTGCCCCCGGCCTTTCTTATTTCACTTGATGTCAATTCTATCTTTCTGGTTATTCAGTTCCAAATACTTGGATTCAGTTGTGACTCATATTTCTCTTATATTTGGACAAACTCCAGATCATACTGGCTTTACTTTTCTCATACATCCAGAATCTTATTACTTTTCACCATGTCATTGCATTATCTATTATTACTGCCGCTCATTCCTCCTATCTCTCCCACCCCTTTCAGAGTGTGAGCCACCGTCATCTCTCCCCTGGATTACTCTATAAATCTTCCAACTTTACAGCTATTCCCAACACACTCATAATAGGATCACATTAATCACTGGACTTTTAAAATTTAAGTTTAATTATGTCATTCCTCTACTCAAAGCACTTCAGTGTTTCCCCAATTTACTCATTCTACAATCTAAAGCCCTTACAACAGTTTACAATTTCCTAAGCTTCCTGCTCCCTGGTGTGTCTCCTCCTTATTCCCTGCTCCAGGCACTGTGGTTTCCTTACAATTCCTTGAAATCTCCCGGTGCATTCCTGCCCAAGGGCTTTGTCCTAACCACTCCCTCTTTTTCTGGAGATCTACACAGCTAACCACCACCTTCAAGTCAGCACTCAGCTCTCATCGTCCCAAGGCTGCCTACCTTGACTGTCCTTACCCTCAGAGCTCCCAGTTCCATTTACCCAGTTTTCCTTTTTCTTTTTCCCATATCACACATCACCTTCTAATATAAAATGTACTTACTTGTTATCTTTACTCTTTATTGTCTGTACTCTGTTAAAATTTAATCTTCTTAAGAGCAGAGATCTTTGTTTGTTTTGTTCACTAATATACTGCACACCAGAAAGAAGAAGCAACACATCGTAGATATTTAATTAATTTATCTTGAATGAGTGATTTAGGCAGGTTGTTCCCATTTTCCAGAACAAGGTGGATCTAGCTATCACATATCTATCTGTCTGCTGTCCATTCAATCAGTAATCCATCTATCATTTATCTATATCTATAGCTATAGCTATATCTACATCTATATCCATAGCTATATCTACCAGCTATATCTATAGCTATATCCATAGCTATATCTATCCATTTGTTTTTTTAATATTTACCTGTTTTGGACAGTGTTAGATACTGTGGGAAAAAATAGATAAATATACACTGATGATGGGGCTTCCCTGGTGGCTCAGTGATTAAGAATCTGCCTGGCAGTACAGGGGACACGGGTTCAAGCCCTCGTCAGGGAAGGTCCCACATGCCGTGAAACAACTAAGCCCATACACCACAACTACTGAGCCTGCGAGCTAGAGACCATGAGCCACAACTACTGAGCCCGCATGCCACAACTACTGAAGCCCATGCAACTAGAGCCCGTGCTCCACAACAAGAGAAGCCCCCGCTCGCCTCAACTAGAGAAAGCCTGCACGCAGCAACAAAGACCCAACGCAGCCAAAAAATAAATAAATTAAATAAAGAAAGAAAGAAACACTGATGCACTGGAGCCACTCACATTAGCTTGCTAGAACTGATTGTTAAATATTCAGGAATTTTACAATCCGGTTGTTAAAACAGTGGTAGCTTGAAATTGGCCATGGTGAGAGCTTTTACATTATATAAATTGGAAAATGCTACAAACCAGGGCTTTTCTCATCACTCCTCAGCCTCAGAGCCCATTTATTGGTGTCATTGGAAGTACAAGGCTTATTCTTTACCATCAAGCAGTTAAATCCCTAAGCATACAATTCTTAAATATAGTATGTAATAGAACGTAACGGTACTTAAAATTGACTCTTGCCATACTTGTGTTTTGTGGAAATAAATGAGAACAGAGAAGCGATTTATTCAGAGCTTGCTATAGCAAAGGAATCAGGCACCATCACTTGTGTTTAGCAGAGACTCAGAGGCAATCAGGTAGTTGGAAAAGCTTTATAGTGAGAAAAGGGGAAAGCTTCAAGTTGTAGGTTGTTGGCTTGGGGAAAGTGGATAAATAGCAGAGGGGCACCTTATGTGATTGGTTTGGGAAGAATATTTGGCTTTCTCTAGTTTGTCCTGAATTGGATGAGAGAGGGGTGACAGCTGGGGGAGCCGGTCATCATTGACCCAGTTCTGGCCATTCTGGCTGATTGCTGCAGAGGTCGCAGTTGGGTATTCTAGGCTTCATATGTGGATCAGAGTCCTAATGTCACATATGGTCTGGCCATTGTCTGTTTGTATATTCAGTCTCCCAATCCTCTGGTTTGGTCATTCTCTTGCTTGTGAGAGATTGACCAATTCAGAGAAGGCTCAAATTCCAGATCTTCATTTCTCAGTGATTGTCACCATTGTCAACTGTATTGTGAGATCTTCTTGACCTGGTTGTTGTATCATGGTGGTTATCATTGGGTGAGAGAATATCTTTGCAGAAGCATTTAAAAATCTGGACAGAATGCACTGGACCAGTGTCATTACTACTGTGATAAAGACAACAATTACTGGTTCCTGTAATATGCTTTGGACTCAAGAACCCCAATTGCCAAGAGTACAAATCCCAGAGGTTATGGGGATCAACCTTGTAGATCTAAGTAGTCTTTTCCATAATGCAAGGTATAGCCTGTTCTACCTTGCCTGTTTGATCCAAGTACAAAAAAGTATTATTAGCAATGACACAGATGCCACCATGAGCCCACAAGAAATGTAGAGCAAGGCGATTGTACATCACTATTCATGTCAATGAGTGAGACTGATCTATATTTCACCTAAGGCAGAGTAGTATGCATAACGACTTCTGTCAGAGTCAGTGATAAGTTTTTTACTTCCGCTGTTTGGAATACTGCTCTGACTGTTCTCATATACGATGAGTCAGTTTAAAACATGGCAGCATCTATTCTAAGGGTATTATATTGAGATAACTTATTTAGACATGTTAATGTATTTAAATGTAAAAATTCAACTTGGACTTTGTTGCTTTTGGGCAGTAAAACTACGGGGTCCATTGTTGAAAGTCAATATAAGGATGAATTTGGTATTAATAAGAACTATGAAAATGGAGCAGACTGTCTTGAGAATGTGGTGGACTTCTTGCTATTTAATGCTTTCAGGCAGTGGTTCTAGCTTTGAATGGGAGTTTGAAATAGATTAACTTTAATGTCTCTTTCAATGCTAAGAGTCTGTGACTCAGAATGATTCTTGAGAGATGCAGATTAATGACTAACTGCTATAAGAAAAAGAGAGTGACTGATTTTAGGGTAATCACATAGAGGAAACAGAGATTGGTTTCACACTGAACTGAGTTTTGCTTAGTTTCTGAGTCAGAGTTATAAAGGGAAATTTACTAGCTTTATGTTGTTTCATCTGCCATACAGAGTATCCTATAGTCAGATGTTTTTCCCCTAATAATTTGGTATCTTTTCTCCTTAAAGACTATGTGGATCATGTAACTGAAGATGTTCCCATTTTTATTTTAGTGGCATGAAATCCAGGGGCAAATTTTCAGTTAAACATTTTAACTGCGTATGTTCAGATTGCCTCTATATTTATGGTTTTTCTTCCTGGTCTCAATCTCCTATTCTAAATGATATCGTGTTGGCTCTTTATTTTTATGTTTGGTATTTACATACATCATGCATTCTTCTAAGTACCTTAAATTCTTTGTGCAATGAGATGGAAAATGGATGAATGGATGGATAAGTGGATGTAAGGATAATGACTTTGCAAATCGGTGTTCTTTCTGGTAAGTTCCAGTAAGTAGTGATGTTGTCATGTTCCATAATGATGGAGGAAACTGTCAATCACTATCATTACCAGCAGTTTCCTCCATTACCCAACATCCAAGTATCTTTTTTCCCCAATAGGTTTCCATTTTGATAACCACCAGCCCTAACCTAATACTTACTTGGAATAGTGGTGATATACAATGGGATCAAGTTGGCTAATAACAAATTGATTGATGATGTTTTAGGATTTATTTTGCATAGCGTTATTATATTCAGTACATGCTAGATATATATGAGAAGGTTTCTCATAAGTCCCATATTGAAAGTAAAACATAAAATAACAACTGACTTTTATATAAGCTATTTTCGGGACCCCAAATGGTGGTACATTTGATCTGTCATCTTTGTTAGATTGAACTTTGAAGTACTTCTGTTGTACAGTAGTAAAAAGTGATTGCTTCTCTATAATTATTACGATCTGAGCAGGTCTGGAATGCTGTATTCAGTTCTGGGCCACATCCTTGGGAAGGACACCAAAAACCTGAAATGGGTTCAGAGGAAGTTAACAAATTGATGAGGGGTTTTGGAAGCACCTCACATGTCACTGCTGGAACTGCGAATGCTTAACCTGGAAAAGTGATTACTCTAAATTCATATGGTTACTTCTTTCTGATATCAGACTTGAATTTGTCTACTGTTTAATAAACTTTGTACATAAATGGAAGTCTTCCAGAAATACGAATATACCTATGCATTATGGCATATGTTCATTGTACTACAGTGTACTTCATGAAGTACCCACAAGATGCTAAAAGATCTTGCAAAAGGTCTGTATGATGTGGTTTTCTGCTTACTGCTACGTGGAAACCTATCTGTCAAGAGCCCTTTGTACGTGCCTCCTGGACCATGTTCTGGGGAAAGTCACCCACTGGCAGTACTGGAGAGGATTTCGTCTGTCACTCAGTCTGCTTTTTGTTTCTTGCCGAAGGCAGCTGAGACGGATAGATTGGGAGAGATGCCTGCAGCCTGGCAACTGGTTTCTAGGACAGGAAGCTGAATCCAAAAGATCCTTGGAGGGGTGCACTGCTTTTCCTACGCTTGCCTTTACCCCTAAAGTAACTCCTGAATCTACTTTTATCAGTAAGCAGTATCATAATGAGCAAATGCAAGAGAGAGACAAATTGGGCTCACTTGCTCTTTCAGTGGCATAGTCTCAAGGAATTTTATATCTTAGACATTCTGGACACTCCTGTAGTAGATAGAGCAGGGCAGGCTGATGCTAATTTAATCAGGGTAGAAGAGGAAGTCTCTAACCAGTATTCCCTGTAAGCTCTGACACTCTCCAGGGGTCCAGAGCCTGCTTGACTTCATTTGTAATTTTTGCAGACCTCCTTTAGTGAAACTCTACTGGATATTAAAATGTCCTAGGATTCGTGGTAACTGAAACCATTTTTTCCCATTTGCTTATTTGCGTTAAGCTTCAGACAGAACCCAGGGAGCAAACAGCCTAGCAGGAAAGCCTGTTGTCAAAGGAGATGGTGGGGATAATATGGGGACCAGGTCTGATCACTGACAGTCATTTGATTGAAAGAGAGGTTGCATAGATTTGATTATTAATGAACAGATTCTTCTGTAGACAGCCAGCTGAGGATTTGAGGGATATCAAATCCTTAAGCCAGGTATTGTGAAAATTGTTGGACAATACATTATTTGATTTTGTTTTTAGTATATTTACCTTTCGAATTATGCATCGCTTATGTCAATAATACAATTAATTTGCACTTCTTGACATTTGCATTATTTGCATTAGAGTTGAGGGATTGAAAACCTGAAGTACATTGGACAAAAATTTTGCTGTGACGTTAAGCATCAGTCACGCTTTTTAGTTGGGTGTAAGTGGATTAAGTAATACAATGAGAGAATAAATGAATGATCAAATACAGAATTTTTTTGAAAAAAAACATGATTAAGGTGCTTTCTGTGTCTGGAAAGATAGACAAATGTTTTGCCAGGCCAGTTAGGAAGAAGTCATGAATGGTGTGCTGTGGGAACAAAAGGAAAGAAAGAGAGGCATTTTAACTGGTATTTTAAGCAGAATCATCAGTAATGACATATTCTACTTAATAACAGTTTTAATTTCCCAAAGCCCTCTACATTCACCGTATCATTTAATTTTGAGGTAATTTAGGCAAATTATCATTATTATCCCATTCAATAGATAAAGAAATGGAGATAGGCAGGGTAAATAATGTGCTTAAAATAACACAGCTGGTTAATAAATGGATTGAAGCCAGGACCCAGGCCTCTTAGCTTAGCCACTTAACTCTTTCCACTTGATCACTTTGCCTCTCAAAATTTACAAATGATCTCCATGCAATTTAAGCCTCCAGTGGCTGACTATACCTTGATTCTTTCCTTCCGTCCTTCCTCCCTCCCCTCCTTTATTCCTTCTTTCCTTCCTTCCTTCCTTCTTGTTTTCCCATCTTCCCACTTCCTTCCCTCCCTTACTTGCTTTCTGTTTTTCTTCATCTGTAATACCATGGCATTAGTAGACATTAGCAATCTCTTTGTTTAGGACCTCTAAAACCTTTTCATCCCTCCTTTCTCATTCTGAATGGCAGCATGGCTACCTAGCAGGGGCCTTAAGTTATTTATGTATATAAACACACACACATATATTTGGCTTTGAATACCAAACTCCTAAACCCACTTACTCATAGTAACCCTGAGCTTTACATTCTTAATTCATCTCATGAGGTATGGTGGGAGTTGTTATAAAATAACTCCTTTATAGAATTATTCTGATGATTAAGCTTGATCATCATGTGAAGCGCTTAGCTCAACTTCTGTTACACTGTGAGATGTATGTACTCAATAAATGGTAGCTGTTGCTGTTGGGTTGTTTTGCTCACGAAGCAACAGTGAAATTGAAATTTTAAGAAAAGACAAAAAGCCATCCTCATTTCAAAGAATGGGGATGGAGTCACAGAATACACAGCACTGATTTGAGATCAAACCCAGATATTGTATCAGTTGGTTTAGGGCCTTTTCTGGCTAAATCCCAGTCAATTTTCATATTTTCTTTGCATATGAAAGATATATAATGGGTTGAAAAAATGCACAGCCAGTGGGGAATGCATGAATGATGGAGTTTACAATATGTTTGTGGAGTCATAATCACAATTTACCAGAACGGGTAGCCTCTATATTATCAACAGGTGGGAAATTATTCAAAGATCAGGACTTGACCGGAGAAACGTCTTAGAATTTGCAAGTAAGAATGCTAAGTCAAATGCATTAGTAGGAAAAAGAAACAAGGTCCTGAGGGGGCGGGAGACTTTAGTCATGGTTTGGTCTCTTGGAGTCAACATCAAAAGTGTTCCTTCTAAGAGGAATTCTAGGATCTCTGCTCCTCCAGCCATGGACCAGTGCAGGCCCTATTCACAGCAGTGACACATCTTAAATCAGGCCTCTCACCCTGGCTGTTGACACATTGCTGGGTGTGGACCAGCCGAGTAATTGGATATGAAGCCCCATGCCAAATGGTTCCATTACAGTTCAGTAAAAAGCAGTGACAGGGTGAACGCAGGAGAGGTCAACAGCCATTTCCTTCCAAACACAGGTTTCCTAAGTTACAGCATAAATCCTCCCCTCTAAAAGATCCAACATCTGATGTGCATTTTAACATCTCACTTCTATACGTTAATTATCTTACTCAGGAAATAGTTGGAAGCTGACTTAGTAGTCAGCTTAGACTTAGGGATATAAAATGCATTTAAGATTTCTCCTAATGTTGTCATTTCCCCCAGCCTTCAGAATCTGGGCACTTGGCTAAGGGCTTAGTGCAATATTGCAGCGATGTGTGCTGCCTCTCTCTGTTAGCCAGTGCCCCCCACCCCGCCCCCAGTTTCCCATGCCCAACCATTTTGCTTCCAAGATGGACATCCTGCCTAAGAATGGGATCAGGCTGGCACAGTACCTACCAGAGGAGGAATCGCTGCTTTCAGAGGGAAGCACTGAATCAAATCTCTCAGAAGGGGAGCCTGACCCCTTCCCTCTCTTCCCACCTCCTCCATCTGGAAGAGAAGAGATTTGGAAGTTGCCAAAGTTTAATTACTTCTACTGAAAGTGACAAAAAAAATGTGAAAGCTTATCCTTTAGTGAAAGTAACTCAGAGGGCCCTACGGACATTCGCAGCAGTCTGTTTGCCATTTGTTTTTTCTCTTTTCTTCTTTAGCCGCCCCCCCCCCCACCCCGAGGAGCAAATTTCCATTTTTCCTTTCCAAGAAGAAAGAGGACAGATTGTCCCTTAGAGACTTCAAAGGGGTGTTTTGGATTTTGCCACCAGAGACAGAGCTGTTGAGACGTCCTCAAATACTTCTGCATTAAGATTCACACAACGTGAAACTCAGGAGAGCATTTACTTACACCATTAGCTCATTGTGTCATCTATCCACCCAGGCAAATTGTATTAAAATGACATCCATCTCTAACTAACCCATAGGGGGCCACATCAGCAGATATTAAAAGAGATGATTTTGAATTTTTGTGTGGGAAGGGGGGCAACAAAAACTTAAACAACACAGGAACAACAATTAGAAAATTGTAATATGAAAGTGTAGGCAATTAGATAACAATTAACATTCTCATTAAACCCCAGTTATCAAGTGTTTACCATATGTCAAATCTATACACTTTCATGGGTATTACAATTATTTCTTACAACATCCCTGTGAAAAAAAGCTAATATTTTCACTTAATAGATTCAAAGAAAGCTAAATTGTCAGTGAAGATAAGGAATTTGGCCAAAGTCACCCAACTAATAAGGGGCAGGACTGCAGTTTCAATTCATGTCTTCTGATCCCAAGACCAGGTGATTAGGCCTCAGTGAAGTCTTAATTAGGCAAAGGCTGATCAAGCTTGCAGATTGCCTGCACTTGATTTATCTGCCTTTTCTCTCCCTGTGGCATATTTTCTGTATGTTTTACCTTTTAGCAATACTTGTACACTTGGATTGACATTTACCAACCCAAAGGCAAAATTTTCTCTGCTACTTGTGAGGAGGTTGAGGGGTAAGTGATCGTATCAAGTAATTAAAATTATGTAAAAATAATCAGTGAATCACAATGATTGTTATTTTCTAGCTTTTATATCAAGAAGTCGAAACTGGTGACATGCAGAGAATAAGTTTATTTCAAAGAACAAATTAGGAGATTGAAGATAGTAAACAACATTGCTTGAAAGAAATAAAGCTAATGCTCTTTCAGCTTTTAACAGTAAGTCTTTTCTTATGAAGGAAAGTCCTTTTCATTACAAATGGGACATTGTAATATTTCCATCTTGTTGGTGACCCTTTAAAGAGCCAAAGAAAATCTCACATCTTTCTCTGTTTTCTGTGAAATCAGCGTGATTTGCTTTTTGATTAATTCTGTCTCTTTCTTATAAATCTTTTCCTTGTGGATTTATTGCACAAATCTGTGTAGCATCTAAAAATCATCTTTTAATACAAATGCAGGCACTAAGCACTAAATTCTACATTTGAGGAAATTTGTATGGAAGATCATGGCGCAACTGGGGACTTTCTATTTCAACTCCTTTTTTCTTTTCAAATCTTTGATGTACCCGATCCCTTCCTAACATCACATGGAATATAGAAATTGCCCTTAGAAGGTAGGACATGGGTTTTGCTAGTCCAGTATTAGTCTCTAGTTGAAGCTCAGGTCTTAATTTTTCAACATGTGTCAGATAATTCATATTGTACTGAACTGGGCTCAGAGGTTACATGTATGATGGCTGGGATTGGGAAGACAACATGAATGGTAAGAATAAGAGAAAAGAAATCAACTGATAGCTTTATAGGGGTTCCTTTGTAACTAACTCTATGTTTTTCTCTTGCTGCCTTTAGAATCTTTATCTTTAAATTTTGCCATTTTAATTATAACATGTCGTGGGTTTGGACAAATGTATGCAACATTACAGTATCATACAGGATAGTTTCATTGCCCTAAAAATCCTCTGTTCTCTGTCTATTCATCTCTCCCTTGGCAACCACTGATCTTTTTACTGTTTCCATAGTTTTGCCTTTTTCAGAATGTTATATTGTTGGAATCATACAGTATGTATTCTCTTCAGGGCAGTTTTTTTCACTTAGAAATATGCATTTAAGGTATCTCCCTCCATGTCTTTTCATGGCTTGATAGCCCATGTCTTTTTAGTGTTGAATAATATTCCATTGTCTGGATTTACCACAGTTTCTTATTCATTCACCTACTGAAGGATATCTTGATTGCTTCCAAGCTTTGGCAATTGTGAATATAGCTGCTATAAACATCCATGTTCAGGTTCCTGGGTAGATAAAATGTTCAACTCCTTTGGGTAAATACCAAGAGCATGACTGCTGGATAGTATGGTAAGGCTATGTTTAGTTTTGTAAGGAATCGTCAAACTGTCTTCCAAAGTGGCTGTACCAATTTGCATTCCCACCAGCAATGAACGAGAGTTCATGTTGCTCCACATCCTTGCCAGCATTTAGTGTTGTCAGTGCTTTGAATTTTGGCCATTTTTGTACGTGAGTAGTATCTCATTGTTTTAATTGTAACTCCCTAAGGACATAGGATATGGAGCATCTTTTCATATGCTTATTTGCCATCTGTATATCTTCTTTGGTGAGGTGTCTGTTTAAATTTTTGCCCCCACCCCCTTTTTAAGATTGGGTTGTTTTCTTATTGATGAGTTTTAAGATGTGCTTTGCTTTTGATATCTGATGTCTCAAAGGGAAAATCTTATAGAGAAATAGTTGCTATTATGCAAATTTCATGTTTTTCCAATGGAGATAAGAAAAATCGAGGCAGTACATGGATATACTTTCAGAGGCTTACAAATTATTATGATATTTGAGATTATGTCTGTAAAGAGAAGCATGCACTGGATAAGGTGAAGGACCAGCTTATAACCAAGTACTATCATTCACGTTTGGTACCTGCATTTCCACTGGTATTTACAATTGCTTTAACACCAATGACACAGCAATGACATAATTCATTTTTTTTAAAAAGAATTGTGTTGCATTCTTTTTTAAAAATATTAATTAATTAATTTATTTATTTTTGGCTGTGTTGGGTCTTCGTTTCTGTGCGAGGGCTTTCTCTAGTTGGGGCAAGCGGGGGCCACTCTTCATCGCAGTGCACGGGCCTCTCACTATCGCGGCCTGTCTTGTTGCGGAGCACAGGCTCCAGACGCACAGGCTCAGTAGTTGTGGCTCACGGGCCTAGCTGCTCCGCGGCATGTGGGATCTTCCCAGACCAGGGCTCGAACCCATGTCCCCTGCATTGGCAGGCAGACTCTCAACCACTGCGCCACCAGGGAAGGCCCCCATAATTCGTTTTTAATGCAGTACTTTTGAAACCAAGGTCAGTAGATGCCTGCTAATCTGTGGATATATTATCTGGAATCCAGAAGAGTTTTAACCCTTTATTCAGTAATGAGGAACACCAGAAATATCACTACATGTCTTTGATCCCAAACTACAATAATTTCCACGATGCTATCAGAAGACTTTTTTTGCTTTGGCTAGAGACAGGCTTGGGCAGGTGAGGGGGCCAGCTCCTTGTCCTTTCCCTCTAATTCACTTCTCAATCTCAGATTTTTACATCAGGGATGCAAGAACAGGGAAAAGTGTGTGTCCAAACACAACCTTGTCTTTTTCCCTATTGACAAGACGACCTAGAAATGTGGCTCAAAGTCTGTCGTCTTGTAACTTCTCACTGGGAAGTAAAGTGCTTGTGTACTGAGAAATATAAAGGAGATGGAGAAAAGCAAAGAAGACCGTCAGCTGCCTTCCCAATATATGACCTGAGGCTGAACTGCAGGATTCATAGAAGGCACCTGGTAGGTATTCAAGCAGGTGATGGTAGCAAACTGGATAGTATCGCCCACTGGCAAGGGCAGCTTGGTCATTGCATGCTGGAATGGAGATCTGAGTCAAATCTGATTTTTCAAGGGAAGCTGTGAATCTGATTTTAATGTGAAATCTCCTAATTTTCAAATATTGGCAGTGAATTCATATCTGTTTTAAAGCCCTGTGACCTTAATGAAATATATCTGTGGATGAGATCTGGCCCACTACAGGGCTTCCAGCTGGTGACGTGTGCTCTATGTGGGTTCACTTTGCTGGTGATTTGCTGATGAGAAATTGCACTTTGACAAACACAAGGTGGCTATAAGAAAAATACACAGGAAGGACCCATAGTTTAATTTTGTAAGCACATTACTTTGTTTTCAAACATATTCACGCTAAAACATCTTGGTTTCCTCTCCTGAATGTGTAAGGGTACACTCCCTTTCTGCATGCTGCCTGATCCAACACTCACCCACATGGAGAGATACATTCTTGAAGTGGTTGCAGTCTTTACCGAGGTAAAGATTTATAAAACTGGCGTTCCTCATGTGGATGACTAGATCTCAGGCTTTGCGCAGCAGGCACAGGTGTAAGGAGTAGAATTATAAAGAGAGCGAGGTGGAGGAGGGACTAAGAACAGAAATCCCAGGAAGCAGAGTTGCTAGGTTGCAGAGGCCTGAAGGTTAGCCATCAAATGATGTTACAGATTTTCGAAGCTCTGTAGAAGATAAATGTGGTCACCTGAGAAACACTCCCTGGTCAGAAAAGTCTGGTGCCTGGGCTTACACATACTTCGTTTATACGTAAGTAGCTGTAGTAGGGAATATAGATGCCTATGGGGGCAGGGGTGCATGGAATTGATTCGTATTTACCCACTCTTGGGCTTAATACTGCTTCAGTGGTCGCAGGCTACAGAATTCATGGAGCATGCTGTATGGTCTCCTCCAAACACCTCATCCTCATGCAAAGCTTCTTGTTTAAAAAAATCCATGTGTTTCCGGCAGGGGGCCCGGCGGCAGGCGGCTGCCCAGCACTAGCGGGGCCCTGGGCCGGGGCGGGGGTCGCCCAAGATGGCGGCCGGCGGCGCGGAGGGCGGCTCGGGCCGGGCCCCGGCGCTGCCATGGGGGATTGTGCGGAGGGCAAGTCGCAGTTCCGCAGCCGCGAGGGCTTCTACAAGCTGCTCCCCGGCGACGGCGCCCCTCGCAGGTCGGGTCCGGCCTCCTCCCAGACCCCGGCGCCGCCCCAGCCGCCGCAGCAGCCCCTGCCCGGCCCTGCCTCCACCTCCGGCCCGGTGCTGCGGGCGCCGCGCCGTCCCCTCCGCCCGCAGGCCCAGGGCCCGGGCCCGCGCTGCCTGCGGTGCGCCTCAGCCTCGTGCGCCTCGGGGAGCCCGACGGCGCCAGGGCCGGGGAGCCTCCTGCCACGCCCGCAGGGCTGGGCGCTGGGGGAGACCGCGTCTGCTTCATTTCAACTTGGGCCACGAGCTCTGTTTCTACCCGGGCTGCTGTCGCCGCGGGAGCCAACGGGTGAGTGGCCCGCATCGTGGGGCCCTGGGTGCTGGCTGAGAGGATGGGGATCCCTGAGGTGATAAACAGGTGACAGGAGAGTCCCTGAATGATAAGGGGCCCTGAGATAGGCATCCTACGTGTGACGGCCATCTTAAGGGGAAAGGATTCTTGGTGGTAATACAGGATTCTAAAAGGTGATGGGAGGCTCCTTGGGTGCTGGACACCCTGGAGGTGACGGGAAACCTCGAGATCATGTGAGATCCCGAGGTTGTGCGTGGGGGTCCTGGGATGGTGACTATTCTGGAGGTGATGGGGAATCCGAGATGGTATGGGGTGCTCCAAGGTGCTGGCTGGCAGGCATTTTGCAGGTGATGGGAAATGCAGGCTCAGAAGTGATGGAGAGTCCAGGGGTATTGCTGTCTGGGGGTGTTGGGGGGACTTGGGGAGCCCAGAGGTGAGGAGGATTCTGGAAGTGATGGGGGCTTAGAGGTAATAGGGATCCTGAAGGTGACTGGGATCCTAGAGAAACTTGGGGTTCTGGAGGTAATGAGGGTGCTGGAGGAAATGAGAATCTCGGAGCTGATGGGAGATCTGGAGATAACGAGATCCCAGAGGGAACATCCTCAGGTGTGATGGGTGTCTCTAAGTGATGTCAGCCCCAGAGGACATGAGACGCTTGGGGGGGAAAAAAAATCCATGTATTCTAATAAATGACTGAATAGTAAACAGGACTCACGTGAGAATCTTCATCACGATAGTAGCCATGTGAACAAATGTTACTCTCTTAAGATAGCGGGGAAGAGGATTTTTAAGTGGCCTACTTTTGTAGAAAAAAACAAAGCAAAGCAAAGCAAAACAACAACCTACCTCTAGTGGAGACCGTAACGACGTATCTAGATTTACCCCAACTACTTATTAAATGCCAACAATATGCTGTTGTTTGTGTTCTGTTTAACAAACCCTATCTCAAATGTTTACTTTAACTTTGATTATACCCATTTTATAGATGAGATCAAGCATCAGTGAACACGTAACTTGTACAAGTTCACAGAGCAAATAAGTGACAGAGCTATAAATCAGAAAAGACCGTGTGCTCCCTCTTTCCTCCAGTGGAGCACCAAACCTTTCATGTCCCTTTGGGGCACACTGATTTTTTTTCCTATTAGAAACTTAAATAGAGTACTGGTTTAATAACCAGGTGATCTCTCCTTTCTTTAGCATAGTCAATTAACTGAAGACAGTCATTGCATCTCTTTTGCCACAATAAAACTGTGGTTATGAAAAGTGTGGGTAACCGGATTTCACCAGGGCCATGCTGTCAGGTTAACACTGTGTGAAAAATGGTCCAGCACAACTGCCGGGAAAGAAGAAAACTTAGTCAACCAACTGGTTCTTTGGTCCACGTGATACTACACAAAAGTTTAAGATCAAGCAACCTTGAATGCTTAAAAAAAACCCCAGAATATTCAATATGTAGCAGGTGGGTTTGAAATGTCTACCTTTGGGTCCTCAGTCATGAAGACACACTTTCTTGGATGGGAATGAAAAATGTAGCCAGGTAATAGCTAAGAAAACTAGCTTGTTCTGCCCTAGAGGGAAATAGATAAACTAACAATGTTTCCTAGACTAAGTCATGCAGTTCTTGAAAATTTCTGCCTCTCAGAGTGAATCCTGGTCTTTCCACCCCCCTCCCCCCCTCCCACTTGCTGTCAGTCAGTGTTTAAAATGGGAAACACTCGAATCTGGTTCCTAAACCATTTCCAGCAAATCTGTGCGGGAAAGAAAAGGATCTCTGATTTATACTTGACTCTAAAGTTCCATTTCGCACTCTTCTGAGACATCCCAAGAGGCCTCCAAAATCAGCTCTTATCCCATTTCCATAAGCACACTTTTTCATTTTTCTTCTTCCTTCTCTTCCCTCCATTCTCTTGCTTTTTGCCTTTCATTATGTATTTGTAGAGGTCATGATATAAAAGAGACACTGTACTATGCTCTAGACCAGTGGTTCTCAAAGTGTAGCCCCTGCACCAGCAGCAACAGCATCATCTGGGACCTTGTTAGACATTTAGATTCTCAGGCCCACTCCAGAGAATGAGTAGGCCTCATTCTGACTCATTTGCTGAATCGGAAACTCAGGGGTGTGGCCCAGCAATCCGTGTTCTAACATGACCTCAGGTGATGCTGATACATAATGCTCAAATTTGAGGACTACTAATCCAGACTACAAAATTGAATGGGACTAGTATCTGCTCTTGGCAGCTTCCAATTTGGTGATGGGAACAGCATGAAAATTAATGGTTATGATGAATTATATGATATAGATATGCATAAAGTATGGGGGAGAAAAAGAAGGACAAAGTTAAAATTAATATTTTGAGAGAAACTCCAATGCACTCTCTTTTTATTGTCCAAAGATTGTTGTCTGTACATTCACATATTTTCAGTATGTGGTCCTTCCTAAATTAGTAGGCACCCAGCCATTGCTTATCTGTAACACCAAACCAGGAGAAAATCCTAACTCCCTTTTGAGGATTTTTTAATATAGAGGATACAAAACACACCTTTGATATTTGTATCCATTTGGAAGCCATTCAGTTTTTCTTGGGCAGAGAATCTGAACCCAAGTAAAAATCAAAAGAGAGCTAGAAAGAGGAATATTCAACAACATGGTGCCAAAAGGCTAATCTCAGATGCTGCAAGGTACAGTGTAATGCACAAGGGAATGTGGAAATCTCTGCAGATTTGTTGCAGCCCCTTCTGCCAAGGGGTTCCTCCCCACCATCCTGTAATCTAATCAGAAAGCGGAAAGCCAATTTACATTTCTGTGGGGGTTTTCCTGTCATTATGTTATTTTTAAAGTATGGTATTCAGCAGGCTACAGCAGCCAAAGAAGTGGTTCTTATTAAGAGAGGCAGCCCATTTGCAAGATACTGTGAAAGCAGCAGCTACATGAAAAAAAGGCTCAGAGGCAGAAGTTTACTGTAAATTCAGGGTGAGTCAACAGAATGACAAGATTGCCAAGAAATTTAATTTGATCTTGTGCTGCCTTAGTTTGTAAGCAGCTTGTATTTAGAATGAGGGGCAGACTGGGGGTGCTGTCCTCTACAGGGGTCAGAACACACCTGGACTATTGTGAGCCTTGTCCTCTAAAAGAATATACTAAAAGTAAACCCCAAATCCCAAACCCAAATTACACTCTTGGTGCTCTGCCTTCGAGTGTGAGGGATAAAATCTTCACCCTGCTCTTTGCCTCTTAGAAAGTTGTGTGGGGAGGGGAGAAGGCAGAGCCTGGAGACATTGTATCTCGACCAGAAGGAGACCAAATCACCTGCAAGGGTCTTTGAATATGCAAATAGAAGCCCCCAGAGCTGAGTCTGAGAGAAGGAGCTGAAACAGTCTTTGCTCAAGTCTCTGCCCAAACATCTCTCCCCAGGAGGTCTTCCCAGATCTTCTGATTTTAAAGAACATCCACCTCCCCCCACATTCTACCTCCCCGACTTTCTTCAATTTATTTTTTAATTGAGATAATAACCTTGAGGTTTATAACATTCTATAAGTTTCACGTGTACAACATTATATTTCTACTTCTGTCTACCCTACTGCGTGCTCATCACCAAAAATTTAGTTTCTACCTGTCACCACACAGCTTATCCCCTTTACCTATTTTGCCTTCTCTTCTGCCTCGGTAACCACTACTCCTTTCTTGGTATCTACATGTTTGTTTTTGTTTGGCTTGGTGTGTTTATTTATTTTGTTTTTGTTTGTTTAGATTATTCCACATGAGTGAAATCACACAGTATTTGTCTTTCTCCATCTGACCTAACTCTACCCTTTTACTAGCTTTAGTGTTCTTCTTAACACATAACAGTACTTGACAACACGTATTTATTTGTTTCCTGTTTGTCTCCTCACCTGGGCAGGGGCTTGCCTACTGCCTTCATTGCCTTATTTTCTCCTAGAGCTGTGTTTGACACAACCCAGGGATGTGGAAGGTAAACCAGAGAAGAATTTCAGGAGGTGGGAACAGGGAAATTGTGATCTTGGGAGGCCTCGGCCTGCAGCAGCTTGAAGCAGGATTTCGGTTCCCAGCCAGAGATTGAAGTCAGGCCACGGCAGTGAGAGCGCTGAATCCTAGCCGCTAGATCCGTGGCCAGTGACAAGGCCCTGGCCTGTCAGCTTTGGAGAAATGAATTTCCACAGAGAGACAGAAAGTAGTGAAGCAAGTAAAGTGTTTATTAGGAGGAAAAAGAGTACATGTGGTTAGACACACGGGTGGGCTCAGAGAGAGAGTCGCACCGTTGTGGTAGTATGGATCACTTTTGTGGGGCATTTCTTCCAGGTTTCCTTTGGCCAGTCATCTTGCTCTTAATTGTCAGAAACGACTATCTCTTCTGTCTCCTCCATCACCAGGAACAATTGCTAGCTGATAGGAATTTGTGTTGTAATACTTTACTATTAATAAATATTATAATCACTTTCTAAGTTAAGCATTGCTTCATTTAATCTGTCTCTGCTCAAATGTGATATTAGCTCAGTCCCTTCTTAGCCTTGGCAAGCTGCCTTTGGCCTGCCCTGCCCTTTGATCTGTAATTTCTAATTGCATTTCATAAGGGGTCCTGCTTTTACACAATTTATTGACCTTTGACAGGAATTTGGGTAGTGTCATTTGACAGAATTGACGTTTCTTGCAATCTGACAGCTGTTTGGATTTCAGTCGATAGCTGAGAACAATATTCCTGTGACCTTTCAGAGCCACTTTTTTCTTTTGCTTTAAGGACCAGGCACAAGAGGTTTGAAAAAACTGCCCAAACTGACTTTGACAGCTGGAAAAATGTTGCCTCTGACTAAAGTATGCAGGACTTTATGTTCAAAATCTAAAACTCTCTAGAAGACAGTTGAGGTTGAGAAACTGCATGGAATTCTCATCTACTAATTGTATAAGTGTTGATACCCCATAATTTATGGTAAAGTCTGACAATTGGAGGTCCAATTAGTAATGTAAAATTTCAGTTGGGTTGATGAGAATATGGTGTCATCGAAATCATAACTGTAGATATTTTATACATTAAGTGAAATTGTATGAAATTTTTGTTTTCAAAGATTGAAATGGTTGATAACATCAATTGTATATGTTCAACTTTATATCACACACATGTGAGCCTGGGGTGGGGTGGGGAGAGAGAGAGAGAGAAAGAGAGAGAGAGAGAGAGAGAGAGACTGTGGAAGAAATTAATTTACTGTTTCAAAATGCAAGTACTTGGCAACAGAACTTTGATAGTAAAGTGTTGTTTTGCCACTTAAAGCATGTTATTGCTATTGGATCCATGATTATACAATATTAGTGGAACTAATATTTACTGAGGACTTCCTATGGGTCAAATATTTTAAACATTTCATTTAATCACAATATTTCTGGGAGGTAGGTCTTTATATCCTCATTCTGAAGATGCAGCTCAAAGAGAGGGAACAAGTGTCACAAAGCTACAAATTGATGAAGCAGGGCTCACCCTACAGGATGCTTCCACCTAAGACTGACTCTCCCTCATGCACATCTTGGAAACTGGTCTTGATGGAAATTCAATCGAGGGAGCAGATTATGAACCACAGAATCACTCTTCAGTTCCAAACTGTGCAGGAGGCTAAGTTTGATGCCAGAGAGGAGAATTTAAATAAAAAAGCAAGAGGTAAAAAAAAAAAAATTAAAAAAAAAAGTTTGCATTGTCTTGCCTTTAAGTAACTGCAAAACAGGATTAGGCTAAGGTGATTTAAAAGACCCTTCCCCACTCTGGATATGATTTATTGACTCTAAGATGACATGGGCAAATCTATTAAGGTCATGAAACAGATGGAACTAAAACATCTTCCTCCAGGTTTGGTTCCAGGACCACCCTCATTAGAAGCACGTGGGTCTTTTATTAAAAATATAGATTTCTGGGCTCCAGCTCCAGACCTACAGAATGAGAATCCTTAGGGATAGAGCTAGAGAATCTATATTTTGACTATCTTTTCCAGAAGCCTGGCATTGAGTAACTGCTGTATAAATGAGTATTAATACTGTAATATGAATACTGCTAATGATTCTTAGACACCTTACATTTGAGAACCACTAAACCAAAGAGTGTAAAGAATACATTCAGGTGTATTTGATACAGAACACCTGTCCTTAATCAGAAAACGGGAAGTGGATCACATCTTGATCTGATGTAATCTCTGGCAGAGTTCAGAGTTTATTCTAAGAGCTCTTATTTTGTTCTCCATGGATTCTGCTGCATCTTGCACTTCTCTGTTTCGCTGAACCTCTGACATTAACGCTTTCCCTTGGGCTATAAGTACTGCCCTTATTTTATAATTACTCCTCCCCTTGGACCTGAGAACAAATGCAGGCAGTAAATGTCATTAGAAACCATTTAGAGGAGTGGTCCCCAACCTCTTTGGCACCAGGGACTGGTTTCGTGGAAGAAAATTTTTCCATGGACTGGGGCAGGGGCGTGGGGATGGTTTGGGGATAATTCAAGCACATTACATTTATTGTGCACTTTATTTCTATTATTATTACACTGTAATATATAATGAAATAAGTATACAGCTCACCATAATGCTGACAGGAGGCGGAGCTCAGGTGGTTATGCGAGCGATGGGGAGCTGCTGTAAATACAGATGAAGCTTCCCTCACTCTCCCACTGCACACCTCCTGGTTATGCGGCCCGGTTCCTAACAGGCCATGGACGGGTACTGGTCCGTGGCCCAGGGGTTGGGGACCCCTGATTTAGAGCTTCAAAGATTAAAAAATATGACTTCAAGAGTCAAAAATTTTGTGGACCCTTCTGTTATTAGGGCCCAGATATCTGTGGCCAGGGAAAGCCCTGATCTAGTTCAAACCTCTTCATTCATTCATTTATTCATTGCAAGGCCAATATATATTGAGTGCTACCATGAGCAAGGCACCACAATAGGACCAAGAGATATTTATTATCAGTTATAGTGTCAAGCACATAATAAGTACTCAGTATATCTTTTTAAAGAGATGTGACATCTGTCTTCAGCAAACCTACACTGTCTTCCGTGTATAAAGACTTGGCTATACTTTATGTCTGGCCTAATATCAAAGATCACCTGTGAATGGAATGGAAGAGACTCTTAAGATCTAACTAACTCCTGACTTCCAGTTTTTCCCTTTCTCCATGCTTCTCTCTCTTTTAATATACTAAAACAGAATGAAAAGTTAAGTGGAAAATGATAAAGTTCAGATTTCATTAGCTTTTGATATCACTATTTCTTGGGGAGAAAAGTCACATTTTTGGGTGACCTTTTTAGTTAATTCATAGCTGGGAGAAAATCATCCTTAGTGTCTTTGCTATTTATAGGTAATTAGACTCTACTGGTAAGCATGGTCCTATGCAGTGGGCTGTGCTATGGGGGTGAACGGAGGTGGAATATGGCTCTCATCCTTTTGACCTCTGATTCTCAGACCCTGGGCCACAGCAGCTAGTAGAAGAATGACAGCAGACTGTGACAAGCACCAAAATAGCATCCAGAGGAGAGAGGGCTTACTGCTGACCTGAGAATCACGGAAGGCTTCTCAGGGTAGGAAACATTTGGATTAAGCCTTATATTTTATATGATCAGGACTTTGACAAATGGAGCAATGGAGGCCATTTCAGGTGGCAGATGCCACATATGCAAAGCAGCTGAGATGTAGACTCAGATGCACATGCAGAGAAAATGGGCAAACTCTTGATTTCTACAAGGGTCTACTCCTGGGTAGTTCTGTACAGAGTTAAGTCACTTTTATTTGATCAGAACCCAGTCTTTCCTGATCGAGGGTTTTCCAGACTCACCAGTCTTGGCCACATAACTATTCTTCCAGACAAGCAGGGTCACAACTGACCTTAGAGTGTTTTTATTAAAACAGTGTGGTCTCCAGGAATATCACTTATTTGTGAATTTCCCAGATGGAAAGGGGACACCAAATTGGTGGTGTCAGGTACAATTCCCATCAATAGAAGATGAAAAGAAAGGTCCATGAGGTCACATGCAGTCTGTCTCTTGAGGATCAGGGCAGGAGGATTCTGGAATGTATTCAATTTCTTGAACTCTGTTCAGCGCAGACTTACGTGTTTACATTTGTATAGCACCTTTCCTCAAAGGAAATGACTTCACTTGTGGAATGGCAAAAGGTCACTTGGAATCTGAGTTATGTGGAGACGCAATAAACTTCATGCTGTCAGGAAGTTTTCCCTGAGGCTCCTCTATGGTTTCCTCCCACTTAGCCACTTGCCTGCGTGGGATATTCTAAGCAATTTCACCCTTGCCTCCACGCTGGCCTCTCCCCCGCTCCCCCCCCCCACCCCGTTTCCTCCCAGGGCTTCCCCAGTGACCTTAATTATCACCTCGTCAAGTGCACATATTTATCGCTTTTCATCTGTCCTCTGGAATCAATCCATCCGCTGCACTAGCCCCTTGGTTTAACCCTTTCGTCAGTTTCCTACCTCGCCCTGGTGCATTTCCACATCCTAGTTTGAAAGGACTAGAGAAAATAATCTATCCTCACATTAGATCCTCGTAAAAAGGGACTTTGCAACCTACCAGCTGTGTGATTTTTCCACTTCTGAAGCTGAACTTCGAAATATAAGCTCTTTTTTTCCCTCCCTGCTACAGCATTGCATGACCAGTCTAAATCCCACTAGCTGCCCGTGCCCATGTGTCTCTTCTCATGATTCTTGATTCTTTTTCAAGTTTGCTCTGTGCTTTGAATATTTCTCTTCAAAGGCAGCCGCTGCTCTTTCCCTCCAGTTAAGTCTCCTTTTATTCTACTCTGCTCTCTGGTTGCTCTTGCTGTAAAGTTCCCCTGCCTGTCTCTTCTTTCCTTCCTGGCATTTGCAACCCTTTCAGTTTGGAACCACCGGAGAATTTCCTTCGTGTGAGGTCATCTTTTGCAAGTAGGGTATGAATATAGATGATAATACGACTAAGGGTAGCAACCATACTTGTAGATTTTATTTAGTTATGGGGCTCTGCTTTTAAATCTTTCTCTATTGTTATGCTGTGCTCAGCAAGGATGGCGCTCTGTTGTAGGACTCAGGGAAGTCAACTGGGCTGCTGGGGCAAGTGCAGGATTTGGATTCACCAGATCCAGGTTCAAATCCTTGCTCTGCCACTTACCGCCCAGGGTTTCGTGTTAGTTAAACAGGTTACAAACGATCAAAAACTGGACAGCTTACAATTGTTAGCGTAAGTTCGTGTGCCCAACACACAGTGAGGCCAAACAAACCGAAACGCCAGTTTGGAGCAGAGAGAAGTTTATTGCAGGGCCAAGCCAGGAAACGTGTGGCTCATGCCCAAAAAACCCCCGAGGTCCCTGAAGGGTTTCTGCAAAGCATTTTTAAAAGCCAGATGAGGGAGGAGGGTCACAGGGCATGTGATCAGCTCATGCACAGTTCTCTGATTGGCTGAGGGTGAGATAACAGGGCCGGGTCAGAGGGGTTAACATTATCAGTCCTTAGGCTCCAGGAGGCCTGGGGCTCTGTGCTCATGGTCATCAAGTAGTTAACATCTTCCACTGCGGGGGGTGGGGGTGTGTGGGGGGGCGTTTCACATCTGTAAAACAACTCGGGAAATATGCGTGGAATACTGTTTTCTGGACACTTCAGGTAGGAGCTAAAGCAGAGGATATGGGAGAAGGACCTGTCCCCCCTCCCCCCAAGAAAAAGAGCCCCATAGAGTCCTGCTTGGTTACAAAATGAAAGAAATGTATTCTCTCATAGTTCTGGAGGATAGAAGTCCCAACATCAAGGATTGGTTCCTTCTGGAGTCTGGGAGGGGAAATCTCTGCCACGCCTGCCTCTTTCCCAGCTTCTGGTGGTTACCAGCAATCCTTAGCCTTCCTTGGTTTGTAGACACATCACTCCAATCTCTACCTTCATCTTTTCGTGGCTGTGTCTCTGTGTTCTCCCTTCTTATTGTAAGAATGTCAGTCATTGGATTTAGAGCCCACGCTAAATCCAGTATGATATCATCGTAAGACTTAATTACATCTGACAGGACCCTATTTCTGAATAAGATTACACTCACAGGTACCTGTGGTTAGAACTTGGGCATGTCTTTTTAGGGGACACTGTTCAACCCACTATAACCTTAGTCAAGTTTTAAAATCTCAAACAGTTTTGAGCCTGTTTCCTCATCTATAAAATATGGATAATACTGCCAACCAGAAGAGTTGTTGAGGGAAATAAATCACAAAATGTCTGGAAATCTCCTAGCGTTATAGTGGGCATATAGTAAGTCACCAGTAAATATTAATTTCCTTTTCTAAAATTCCAATAACTCTTTTGGTATGGCATGTTAGAAAACATATGTGATCTTATTTTACAGATTGAAAAATTAGTTGTCTCAGATCTAGTGCTATATGACTATAAGAAATTGAGAAATAAGTTTCCCTCTAATAATTCATCTGCAAGACAAAGTTGGAAATTTGGGGGAAGAAGAGGTTCAGACAAAAGCCAGGGAGGCCTCATTCTTTCAGTCCATAAATATTTATTGAGCACCTACTAAGTACTAAACACTGACTAAAAGAGACAAGAGCCCAGGCATCATGGAAAAAATGGTAATAAAGAATAACACAATAAATACGCAATGCAAGGTAACTCCAGGTTACTATAAATAAATAGAGAAAATAAAGCAGGACAAAGGGATGGAGCATGGTGGAGGGCAGAGGGGAAGGTGAGTTTTGAAAAGGTAACAATAAAGGCAAGTTCTGAATGAAGCGAGGAGTCATTCCATGCAAGGGGTTGGGGGGACACACATTCTCGGCAGAGGGAATAGCAAGTGCAAAGGACCTGCGGCAGGAGGAGGAAACAGACAGCCAGGACATCTGACACCGCAGGAGGTGGGGTAGAATTTGGAGGAGGAAGATTACATAGAGCCTAGGGGGACAGGGTTGAGATTGGACCTGTCACAGGTGCTGAGTAAGATCCAGTATGGCTGGCAGCACAGTGTCCAAGGGCAACAGCTACCATTGGCTGCAATTTGGAAAGACAGCCAGTAGTGTGGACGGAAACCACCAGAGCTGGTTCTCCTGGCATTGGGTCATTGTCTAAGTTACATAGAACTCTGCCCTCCTTCTCCAATTCTAGTCTCTCTCTCCTGTCCAAACTGTTATCCAGCCGTGGGAATATCACCATCTCTGGATAATTGTTCGTGTTCTTTTATTTTATTTTAATCTGATAGAGATAGACGGTAATACTCCAAGACACTTCGAGAAACCAGCATAGCACAAAGGGTGCTTTTCAGACTGTCAGTTCCTCCGGTACAAGCGACATGACATACAGTGCCTTTCTAAATAATTTCACAGAATCACAAATCCTGTTAAGTGAGTTTACTTACACTGGTAGCTGTTGTGTCTCTCTGCCTGAAGCTGCACTCTGTTGTGTTTTGTTGTGTACTTCACCGGGAAGAGGCCAGAGTTAATCCCATTCCAGCCTCATGTCCTGCGGTACTCAATTATTTAATAAAAAATACTTTCTCAAAAGATAAAAGCAAGCATGAAAAGATAAAATGGGAAGTAGAGGTCTTTCCAGAAGGGAAAGAAAAGACACTGAGTATTGGGAGGAAGAAGAGAGAGTGAAGGAAAGCTGAACAAAGGCAGGGCGAGTCTAGGAAAGCACACAGGTATGTGAGTAGTGAATAGTAGCATTGTCTCCTTGTGGTCTAATGAAATTTCCTGCATCAGTGCACACAGGTGAAATCCTGTCTTCTAAACTTCTCTAGAAAGGCACTGAGAGGTAGGGTTCCTTGTTCCTGCTGTTGGAGACTGACTATATAGCAAGAGCAAGTCAAACTGCAATTGTATTTTAAAAGTATGAGATTAACTTGTATTGATAGATCAGATCTAATACAATAGCACAGTTATTAGCCCTTGATCAAGCTGTTGGACATGGCCATATGCAACATTCGGTAACATTTATAGAGCACCTACAGTATACAGTGAGCTTGATGGGCTGGGTAGGGAGCTATGGAGAGAAGGACATTGGCCCCTGCTGTCTGGAGGCATTAAGTACTGATTCTGAGTCATTTCCTGTGGTTTTCACCTCTTTGGTTCTTTTCATCTCCTCTCTCCTGGGGGGTGTTCTGGATTAACACCAAAAGGCCAAAAAATCTAACTGGGGTGGAAGTGGGGCTGGGCATTGGAGGAATACTGAGCATGAGCTGAAGTCAGAAGGCTGAATGTTCCACAAACTCAGGCCAGCAGCTCTCACTCTGCCTGTACCCACTCCCACACGCTCTTGGTTTTACTAAGGGACACTCTGCTGTGATGAGCCAGCCTGGCCACAGGGTGTCACAACTGCCCCAGAGACTCCCAGACGTACTCAGGAGAGAAGGTCTGAAAGGTCAGACTGCAGCTGCCTGTAGCCCCAACTCCTGCTACGTGAGTCAGCCCTGAGTCCGCCAGCTGCTGCAGAAACCATGCAAAACGTTTCTTATTGCTGCCAGGGCCCTGCCAAAATGGCTCCAGAATTGCTCCCTAGGCCTTGAGAGGCTCCCTGTATAACAAGAGGAGGGGATCTAAATGCTGGCTTCCCCCATGGGTGGGGTGAGGGTATGGGACCAGCCCAAGGCCTGCTTAGGACTGTCTCCCTCATTGGCCTTCAGTTAATCAGACCCAGTCGACCCCTGGAGGGATTTGCATCATTTACCTGGAGAAGACCTGGCAGGGAGCCAAGAGACAACAATTTCAGGGTTGACTCTGCTTCCTTCAAGCTGGTGATCACAGAGCCGGGCCTTGGTTTCTTTATCTGTAAAATGAAAGCAAATCTTTTCAATTCCAAAGCATTAGAGAATGACCTGTCATGTGTTAATGTTGTTAGGTGTTTCAATTTCATTTTCTTATTTGGCCTTGATAGCTTCTAAGGTAAGAAGAATTAGAGTAGCCCCTTTCTACAGACACAGAAACTGAATTTCTGAGAGACTAGAAAAAGGTAATGGAAAGGTCATGTAGGGGAGACATTTCATCCAGATCTGCCTGGGTTTATTCCACCATAATTAAGATGTTAGTCGACAAACCATATCCAAACCTCTTAGGAGTTCTGGGAACCAAATGTAAGACATGATGAAATAAAAGGCACGGAGGATAAATTTGAATTAGACTCTGTAAGAGGTAAATTCTGGATCTTTGGGATAGAAGCTAAATTTGATTTGTGAATCAGATGTTAAGAACAAAACAGGATTATGTGTGTAAAGGAGAAACGGGCGAAAGGAAACTAATTTCAATTACATTCCACCAATATTTAATGAGTTTCTCTCCTGAGAAACTTACTGGTTAGGGCAGCAAAAGACATGCATCTCTTGAGGGCAGGTGATAATCCAGCCACACCAATATCCAGGTTCAAAGGAGAGTTAACAAAGGGCTGGCGAAGAACAACAAGCAAGGCATTTTGGGAATTCGACGGAGAAGGAAACCATACCCATTGGTGGAACTAGGTCAGCACCATGGAGAAGGTGTTACTTCAGTTGGACCCTAAAGAAGAGCAGGATAGAGCAGGTACAAAGGATGAACTAACTGAAAGTTTAAAAAAAAAAAAAGCTTGCGTTTGGAAAAGTTTTATTGGTGGTCTCTTTTTTTTTTTTTCTTTTTTTTTCCTCGGTACGCGGGCCTCTCACTGTTGTGGCCTCTCCCGTTGCGGAGCACAGGCTCCGGACGCACAGGCTCAGCGGCCATGGCTCACGGGCCCAGCCGCTCTGCGGCATGTGGGATCTTCCTGGACCGGGGCACGAACCCGTGTCCCCTGCATCACCAGCGGACTCTCAACCACTGCACCACCAGGGAAGCCCCCGGTGGTCTCTTTTATTGAAGTTATTGGGCACATAGGGGAGATAGACGTGGAAGAGCTAATTTGGAATCATATATCGTAGCAAGTCTTCTTAAAAGACAATTTTGACCATAGTGGATGGTTTCTGGAGGCTGGAGATGAGGCGGCCAGATAAATGTTTAGTGAAATAACCTTTGTTAGAGATAAGGAGAGGCTGAACTAATTTCGTGGCAGTGGGAATGAAAATGAGATGTTAGATTCACCAAGGTATGAACTTGAGGACTTGGCTTCTGATTAAATACAGGTTGGGATATTGGAGAAAGGGTAAAAAGAGGCTGAGGTTTTGAGCTTCCGTGGAAAATGAAGTTGCTGTTAAGAGAGGCAGAAAAGTCAGGAGGAGTGAGAATCTTCGAGAAAACTAACAGGAGGAAGTATATAAAGAGAAGAGAAGATGGATACAAATGAAACACTAGGGAGAACTTATATGATGGAATGAATGTGAGACAGTAACGCTAATGGAAAAGACAGAAACCACCAGCTGAGGCACAGAGTTACAAAAGAAGAGAATTCCTAAGCAAGGAAGAAGCAAGGTCAGTAGTGTCAGGTGCCTCGGGGATTCAGGAGGACTGAGGCGAAGCCCCTAGATGCGCTCATGAGAAAATCACAGTGGCTTTCGATGAGGGTTGTTCTAGCACCACTGCCATTCTCTCTGAACATAGAGAAGCTCTGTTTGAGGGTTTACATTGATAACATCCTACGCAGCATCCCGCCCATCGAATGTGTTCAGTGAATGTTTGCTGAATGGAGAAAGGAAAACACACAAACACAGTGCTGTGTAAGAAAGCTGTAGGCATGGATATGAAGTTGTTAGGGAGGGAGTGGCTTCTGTGTAAGAGAGGGCAGTGGGCCTCCTCCGTCTTTCCAAATAGTTCTGAAGGGGGAGACAGAGGCAGCTTGGGCTAGCACAGTCCTTGAACTTGACAACAAATTGCCTGTGGGGTTGTCACATGGACTGCTGGCTCCCACCTCCAGAGCTTCTGACTCAATAGGTCTGGGATGAGTTGCCCAAAATTTCATTCTGACAAATTCCTGTATGATGCTGATGCTGCTGGTCCAGCTCCCACTTTTCGAGAAGCACTGAGCTACTGAGAGGATCCCTGGATACTTAGTTAAAAGACCTAGAGTAAATCCCAATTCTTTCTCTTATTTGCTGTTTGATGTTAGACACGTCTCTGCTGATTTCCTCCTATGCAAGATGAAGATCTTGCCTGCAACGTAGGGCTAATAGTGTTAAGTGAGATCTGTCTCAGAGTATGTACTTAAAACAGATTTGCTGAACTCAAATTATGAGCAATTTTTGGGCTTCCCTGGTGGTGCAGTGGTTGAGAGTCTGCCTGCCGATGCAGGGGACAGGGGTTCGTGCCCCGGTCTGGGAAGATCCCACATGCCGCGGAGCGGCTGGGCCCCTGAGCCATGGCCGCTGAGCCTGCGCATCCGGAGCCTGTGCTCCGCAACGGGAGAGGCCACAACAGCTAGAGGCCCGTGTACCGAAAAAAAAAAAAAAAAAATTATGAGCAATTTTTAATAAGACAGAGACTCGCTGGAGCTTAAGGAGGTAGCATAGAGGAGAAAAATATTTTTACTTTGCTTATTTAAAAAGAAATGGAGAGATCTGTGCATGTTTGTGGGCAAAAGATTTCATCTGAATCAACTTATCTCTTTGAAATAGCAGGTGATTTCAGAGCTGGCATGAATCTTGCATCAGTCTGTCTGTGTGAGCAGGACGTATAAGCCTGAAGGCAGCTGTATAGTTTCGCTGGTTCAAAGTTAACTGAAGCGCCTGAACTACACACATTCAGAAGGGGAAGGATAAAAGGAAGCACCCTCTGAGTCATACATAGATGTGTAATTTGTTTCCAATAAAAATGGAGATGAGGCTGGAGCTGGATAACCATTAGCTTGGTCCAAGGTACAAAGGTTTAATTTTTTTATGTTTGTATTTAGTCATTTTTATGATACTGACTTCCCAGCTCACTTCTGGATAAATCCGTGCAGCACTGAAACAAATGCCAAAGAAACAAAAAACCCTCTTAGAATTTCCCGTCCATATTTATAGTGAGTTGACAGATATTACATTTGCTTCCCTTCAGGCCCTAATCAGTTCATTGTTAAAAGGAAAAAAAAAAAAAAAGAGAGAGATAGAGAAAAGAAAACAGATGAAGAATAATTTGTATGGGGCTTCTGGTCATTACCCTCCTGTTATAACTCTCATTAGTAGAATGAATTAGCATTGCATTAATACATAAAGCGATAGAGGATGCTGCCCCCGCCCCGACACACAAAGATGCTTATTCTGCTTGCAGATACATTGCTACCATTTGCTTGCTAAATTCAGCTTCTTTACTTTTTTTTTTAAATTTAGTGCTTTTAAGAGACTAAAAGGCTCTCCTTTGATGGATTCTCTTTCTGTGTGGTCAGGATGCAGGCCCCAGGGTAAGAGTGTGGCTGTAGGTCTGTCCAGCTGTGTTGTGTGTAAGGGGTATTCTGTGCTTGCTTGTGCACTTTGGGTATTACAAATCCAAATCCTTCACACCCTTTCCTTGTTCTTCTCTTGGCTGTTGACAAGACAGTGGCCCAAGCGCAGACAGAGAGAACCAGCCTGTTCCTTGAGAGTTTTGGTGTAATTCAGCTCTGATGGATTGTGTCACTGAACTACCAGGGACTCCTGAATGGCTCTGCCATGGATAATGGATTGAAATGGAGACTGAGGGCAAAGCAGAAGCTCCCCACACTCCATCCCCTACTGAGACGAGGGAAGTTAGAGGCAACAGTGCCAAGGTGGAAGAGAGGGTGTGCTGTGTTTCTCAAACATTCATCTGGGTACACCTGAGATATTGTTACAAAGCAGATCTGCTTCCACAGGCTCCCATGGATACGGATGCTGTTGGTCCGCGAAACACTTGGAGTCACCCTGACCAGTGATGGATTTCAGCTCCTTCGATTTAACTCTCTGTCTTCTGTGACAAAAACAACTAGAATTTTGCTCAGGTAGCTCCAGAGGGCCATGTAGTTTTTCTATCAAAGAAAAAGAATCAACAGGGTTGAAATCATATAGGAAAATCCCCTTGATAGTTCCCCCCAAGGTGTAGAGGTAAGTGAGAGCATGAGGTAGTGAGAACTGTGTAGAGATAGCAGTGGAGTTTGCCTCAGTTTTCATTCTAACCCTAGTTATTAATTTTTAGGAAGGGTATCTTTATGTCACAAGTTCCTGAAAGGAAGCGGGAGCAGACCTGGGTTTGGGAGAAGAAAAAAAGTCACATTTATCAGCACTCTTTGTGCTAATCTTAACAAACATTTCAGGTTTTAATCTTAGCAACAGCCTTAATGGGTAGGTAATGTCATATATCAAAGATAAAGGAGCTCAGAGGGGCTTAGAGAGATTCAGAGAGATTGAGTGACTTGCCCAGAGCCAAGTTACTAGGAAGACCTATAGCCCATGTTCCTTTATTTATAAAAAATACTGCTTCTGACTTATTCTTTGAGACCTGTAGTTTGGTTTGAGGCCTACTAGTATCTTTTATTTATGGCTTGCATCATTTCCCATGAGATATGTGTGGCAGCCTGAGTGCCAAAACTTCCTGGAAGGCTAAGCACACATCCCTCATAGGATGCTGGGAGGTTTCCTAGTCTCACAAGAGTCCCCAGGAAGATGTACAAAAAGGCTTGGAGCTAGGGGCTCAAGTGGCTCCTCCCACCTGCCCCCAGCTCCTGGACCTCTTCCTCTCTGAACTGCTGTCCTTCCACAGAGCTGATGGCCTCCTTCTACTGCTTCTGCCTCCACCCACTCCTGTTCTTTCTTTTGCTGAGGATTTCCAGAAACTAGCAGTCTTCCCTTGTTTCCATTGGGTTCCCTGCTTTTCTAGTAGTTTTGAAAGTTAATGGGGTCCATTTGAATTACATAGTTGCCACTCAGGACAAAGGAAGGAATTTACCTGGATCACACAAATCATTCAGATTGCTCAGATCTTGCTCCTGGATGTCAAGATTCCCTCACGTCCATCCTCAGAACCGTGGCAATAACTACATCTCATCATATTTGTTTGCACAAGGGCTGCCTTCATTGTGAGTTCAACTAGCCTGTGATATTTAGGTGAGGTTGCCTACAAGTTACGGGATCTGAACAAGTGTATTAGTTACCTCTACTCTAAAGATGCATGCATAATATTGGGGTTGTTCTCCACCAGCATCATTTTGTTTTCACAGTTACTTTAAAATTATTTTATTTTATTTTATTTGCTAATGTTATTGCTGATTTCTTTCTTATCCTTCTTGTCATTATGGAGATGATTTTGATTCAAACTAACCATTCTCTGCTCACTTGCATTGTTCAGTTGTTAACCAAAAAGCCTACAAAAAAACCAAAAGCAATATTTGAAGACAATACAGATGAGAACTTTCTATATTTGATGAACATAGTGAAACTTAACAGTAGGTAGACACAGTCAGTCCTTCACACAATAAGTAAAAATAAATCTTAACACATTGTACTTAAACATGTTGTACTTAAACACATTGTAGTAAAAATTCCGAACAATTAAGAGGAAAAAAATATCTTGAAGACAACTAGAGAGAAAAGATAGCAAACACCAGTTAATACTTATAGAGAAGAGGTACATATGTACAGAAGGAGAGCTAGGTTGTGTAACACTAAGTTGATGAAGTTTAGGTGAATCATTACCTTTCATAGCTTCTTACATACCCATTAATTATTGTCTGTATTATTAAGATATGCCAGATTGGTTTCACTGTGTTTGATTGCACCATAAATTATTGTTTATGTAATCTGGTCACATGCTCCAAATTTAAAAGAAAGAAATATATATCAAGAGAAACTTGGTTATGGAATAAATTAGACTGTGACATCTGACATCATGGACATTCTTCTATGTTCTTTATATCCTGGAAAGTACTTAGCAGAATGCTTCACATGTAGTGAGTTCTCAATAAATAAACACTGCTGAAAGAATGTTAGAATCCTTGATCTTCAGCAAAATTCTTATTTTAAATTTCCCTCATCTTTAGATAGATAGTTTCCAAGTGGGTTGTATTAACCCCAGGAAAGTAAAAAGAACCATTCTGTGACACCTTGGAAGAAAGTCTTAGGACTTCTTTCTCATATTTAAAACATATTTTTAGTGGATGTTTTATACAATATATCCTACATTTGTACTGTACTGTATGTAAACAACTTCATAAATAATCCATTACACTTAAAATAGGTGAAAGTGCAAATGCTAATATGTATGCAAAAGCAAAAGTATTTGGAATGCAAATCAGTACCACCAGGAGATAGCACTTCATGCTCATTAAGATAACTAAAATAAAAAAGACAGACAATAACAAATGTTGTCAAGGATGTGGAGAAATTGGACCCCTGGTATACTGTTGGTGAGAATGTAAAATGATACAGCCACTTTGGAAAACAATCTGACAATTCTTTATTTTTTTAAATTTTTATTTATTTATTTATTTTGTGGTACGCGGGCCTCTCACTGTTGTGGCCTCTCCCGTTGCGGAGCACAGACTCCAGACGCGCAGGCCCAGCAGCCATGGCTCATGGGCCCAGCCGCTCCATGGCATGTGGGATTCTCCCGGACCGGGGCAGAAACCCGTGTCCCCTGCATCAGCAGGCGGACTCTCAACCACTGCGCCACCAGGGAAGCCCATGACAATTCTTTAAATTGTTAAAAATAGAGTTACCATATGAGCCAGTGATTCCACCTCTGGGGATATATGCAAAAGAAATGAAAACATATGTCCACACAAAAACTTGTACATGGATATTCATAGCAGCATTATTCATAAGAGCCAAAAGGTAGAAACAATCTAAAAGCCCAACAACTGATGAAAGAATAAATAGAATGAGATATATCCATCCATACAGTGGATATCATGACAAGGAATGAAGTACTGACACATGCTACAACACAGATAAACCTTGAAAACTTTATGCTACATGAAAGAAGCCAGACACGAAAGGCCACATATTTTATTATTCCATTTATTTGTTATATCCAGAATGGTCAAATCCACAGAGACAGAAAGTAGATTAGTTTTTGCCTGGAGCTGGGGGGAATGGAAAAATGGGTAGCAGCTGCTAATGGTTGTGAAGTTTCTTTTTGGGGTGATGAAAGTGTTCTAACATTAGATAATGATGAGGGTTGTACAATTCTGTGAAAAACAAAACACTAAAAAACGGTTAAAAAAACAAAAAAGAAAAAAAATGTGTTTGAAAACCACTGCTGTAGATAAACTCACACAAACTGGTTGAAGCCAGTATAACTTAGAAAATCATGAGAGTAAAAATATTCAATTCTATTTACATTAGGTTGCCACATTTTTTCTCTTTTTAAATAGCACAATCTCTAAAAGATGTTTTTCTTTAAATTATCCCTATAAGCTTTGATTTAACAAGAGATGTCATGTTTCATTTTGTGTATGCTCACAGTGGTCTAAAAGGAACCCCACTGGATGTACATTGAGGAATTAGGACATGCTGCATAAAATTGTTCTGTGAATTAGAAGAAAAACAATTTTATTAGATTTGTAATCTGTTCTCATTTAAGGGACTGTGGAGAATAGAGAAGAATGAGTTCTTCATATTTTCTTCTATTTAAGGCTGGAAGGCTCAGAATTTACCCATTATTCCACTTCTTGACCTGTTTTTGGATGGCAGGGAATTCCCCCCCTACCCCTTTTTTCTCATTTCTGAGTAATTATCAAGGGCAAAGTACTGTTGGCTTGAATTGTCATTCAGATTGCTGTAGATGGCACTGTTTTAGCTCCCTGGTTGGAGGCTAATCTAATCAATAAATCCAGTCTAATATCTGGTATTCTTTCCAGAGAGATTACTTAAGGATCCTGATGTGTTTGACAGTTACCTTGGGTTCTTACTCTGGGAAAAGTAGTTCTGTAGGTATGCTGGTGCTGGAAGTAAATCCAGCTTTTGTGGGGACTTCAGTTGAATTTGGGAGGTCCTCTATAAGAAAAAGATTACAAATTTTAAATATAAAAATACTTACAAAAGTGAATTTCTGTTTAGAGAGACAAAAGACATAACAAGTCACACAGGTAGAATGCTGCCAAACCCCACCAACATGAAATCTAAAAAAACCCAACTCATTTCAAACTTTATGTCTCTCCCCTCCTTCCCAACTCTCACTGCCAGCTGCTGTAGGATGTATTTGGAACACAGTAGAATTCCTGGCCCAACTTTCATGTCACATCATTGGGTGAGCCAGCAAGTTGGAAGTAGGAGAGTTATTGGAAGCTCTTTCTACACCAGGATGGTAGCTATGACTTAACTATACAAGGGATTCACTATGAACCTTATAAATGGGTACCACTAACCAGAAAGTAAATATATCCCAACTCAACCCCTCCTGAGTGTGATGCCCAAAATGCCATGGGCACCACCTTACCACACCACAGAAGGGGAAGTGTGATGGAGGGAAGTGGGAAGGTGACATTATCAGAAAGGAGACAGAAGGCAGTGTTAACTCATGGCTATTAAAATTCCCAGTTCTGTAAATTTTATGACAGTAGGGCTGTGGAAGGAATCTGTTAATGAGAGGTTTGAAGCTTAAGCTTCTTTAGCTTCATGGTATATATGTCTCCGCTGATCTCTCCTTTTCAGAGACATTTTGCAGATATCCATTTATTTTTTTTAATTTTAATTTTTAAAATATTTATTTATTTATTTATTTATTTTGTTGCATCAGGTCTTAGTTGTGGCAGGTGGTCTCCTTAGTTGCGGCTTTCAGGCTCCTTAGTTGTGGCTTGCTGGCTCCTCAGTTGTGGCACATGAGCTCCTTAGTTGTGGCATGCAAACTCTTAGCTGTGGCATGCGTGTGGGATCTAGTTCCCTGATCAGGGATCGAACCTGGGCCCCCTGCATTGGGAATGCAGAGTCTCAACCACTGTGCCACCAGGGAAGTCCCCAGATATCCATTTAAATGAATCTGTTTTCCCCATTTTATCTGGGCAATTTCATAGGAATAACAAGTTCATAGGACACTTTGAAACATTACAGTTTAAAATTGAGGGACTACAGAAAAAGAGGCAGCATGAGAAAAGTATTCTTTAATATATCAAGATATATTTTCCTAGAATATCTCCCATTTGTAGTACAGAGATGAAAACTTTCCCCTCATAAAATACATTTAAGAAAATCCCAAATCCTTTGTAATGCCCTCACTATGGGAGTATTATTAGATTACTGAGTCATTATGAGTCAGCAAATCTAAATCTTATCATACTGGCTTACAGCATCCCATGGAACCATCACTATTATATATTTAAAAAGACAGGAAAAGATCACATTCTTTAATATATTTAACCAGAACGCTGTAAAACCATCTCTAATGATTCATAGGCACAATTCAGTTGTTTCATCTGTTTAAGACATATATATTAGTGCCAACTACATGTAGGTCTTTGCTAGGCCTGAGGTGAATTTAGAGATTTATAAGACACAGACTCTGTCCTCGAGGAGCTCCTAATTCTTTTTAAGCAGAACAAGGCATATATTCAGGTAACTATAATAAAATGCTGGGTAGTAGGCAGATATGAAAAAACAAATAAGCAAAAAACAAAGCCCTGTGGAAATTCCTAAGAGGGAGAATATCATCCATTTATTTGAAGATGGAGGGGTGGACAGAATACATCTGGTCCCTGACCTCCCAGAGTTTATAATCTAGTGGGGAAGACGTGCACTAAATAACTCCACACGCTCATGACTATCTCATTGTAAACTGCAATGTGTTATGAAAAAATAGATTTGGGAGACAATGAAAGAGGACCCTGGTCAAGATTGGAGCGTCATAAAATCTGAGAAGGTGACACATCAGAGAGAGCTGAGTGCTGAGTGTGAGTGACTGAGGTAGAGGGGGTAGAATATTCTGGGCAGAGGGATGCACAAGTGAGAACTGTTCTAAGGCGGGGACAGTTTGGTTAGTTTAAGGAACTGAAAGAAGGTGAGTGTGGCTGGATTACAGTGCCTGGGCGAGAGCAGCATGAGGTGGTTCAGAGAGCAGGAGTAGAAGCTAAATTCTGAAGGGCCTTACAGGCATGTTAACAGTTCTGTGCTATGGGAATCCTTTGGCGATATGAAACAAAACAAAACAACAACTCGTGAATGATACAGAGAGTGGATTGGAAGCAGAAAAAATGTACTGGCAAGAGGTTGCTGGAGTCATTCAGGGAGAGACTATGGTGACTTGGACTAGTGCAGAAGCAACAAGGGTGGAGGGCAAGAAGTCATCGGTTTTGCCGGTGAAGTTGAAAAGACTTGGGTATGGATTGGGTGGGGAGTGAAAGAGAAGGATCATACTAGACTGCTTGTTTTAATATTATAATCTTTTTAAATTAAAAAGATTTCATTGAAGTATAGTTAATTTACAATATTGCATTAGTTTCAGGTATACAGCAAAGTAATTCAGATATATATGTGTATATATATAAATATATACATATATATACACATATATACATATATATACATCTGAAAATATTTTTCAAATTCTTTTCCATTATAGGTTTCTGCAAGACATTGAGTGTTATTCCGTGTGCTATGCAGTAGGTCCTTGTTATTTATCTATTTTATATACAGTAATGTGTATATATTAATCCCAAACTCCAAATTTATGTCCTCCTCCCCCACCCCCTCACCCGCCTTCCATCCCCTTTGATAATCATAAGTTTGTTTTCTATGTCTGTGAGTCTATTTCTGCTTTGTAAATAAGTTCATTTGTATAATTTCTTAAGATTCTACATATAAGTGATATATGATATATATTTCTCTGTCTGACTTACTGCACTTAGTATGATGATCTCTAGGTCCATCCATGTTGCTGCAAATGGCATTATTTCCTTCTTTTTTATGGCTGACTAGTATTCCGTTGTATAAATGTACCACGTCTTCTTTATCCATTCATCTGTCGATAGACATTTAGGTGGCTCCCATGTCTTGGCTATTGTAATTAGTGCTGCTATCAACGTTGGGGTGCATGTATCTTTTCAAATTAGTTTTCTCTGGATATATGCCCAGGAGTGAGATTGCAGGATCATATGGTATATATTATAATCTTAACTTTGTGACAAGACTGTGAGTTCATTTAGTCAGTAGACATTGTTTTCTGCTGATTTGTAATCTACAGCATCAAGATTGTAGAAGGTGATTAAGAAATATGATTTTCCATTTGTTGTACTGGGTGGAGAATCTGGTTCCCCTCGCCTTCTGCTTCTTAGGGTTTTCTTGTCTTCTTTCCATTACTGTGTATTTGCTTCTTGCTCCTGACCTTGGAGGAAGAACAGGAAAACCTATCCCTCACGCCTTGCATTTCAGGGCTACTTACCATCCTCTTTCAACGTAGCACAGGCTAGAGACACATAGCTGTTCTTGCTCTTTTGGATAAATACTGCTGGGACGGCCACTCTAGAAGGGCTATCCAGCATAGCAGCTGGTAGCCCAGCTGAGATAAAGAAATGTGATGCAGCAGTCAATATTTACTCTGTTTTTTGCATGGTTATCAGAGGAACATGGTTTTAAAATGTCCTTATATGCATCTTAATCATTTCTATGCATACTTCAATGAAAATGGTGTGGGATCTGGCACTTTTAAATGATCTTCAAAGGAAGTGATGCCCTGGATTTTCACGGGCATCTGCATCTCCTGGCCTTTCTTGGAATTAGGAGGGTTGAAATAGGGCTGTAGTCATTTTGTTTCTTCATCTTGTGGGGAAGTGGGCATAGGTAATGAGCTCTGGGGGCAGAGCAGTTGCTCTGGAGGGTTTGTTGGACTTGGTGGGTGGCCATCACCGAAATGGCCTTTTCCTCTACCTTGGAGACCTATTTCAGCCTGACACATTGTTTCTCACATTCAGCTTTAGTGTCTAAGCAATCTGAATGGGAAACTTGCATTAGAAGGAGGATCAGGATTTGGAGGAGATTTGATTTGGAGTAGAGATGAAAAATGTCAGAGAGAAAGAACAAAATGAAGGAAGAGGTAGATAGATGACTGGCTTAATCATCTATTGCTGAGTTACAAATGACCACCAAATTTAGAGGCTTAAAACTACACACATATATTACCTTAGTTTCTGTGGGTCAGAATCGGGGCATGGATGACTGGATCCAGTGCTTCAGGGGTCTCTCACAGGCTACAATCAGGGGGTCAGTTGGTCTGTAGCCATCTTGAGGCTCAACTTGGTAAGGCAACGCCTCCAAGCTCACTCAGTGGCTGTTGGCAGGATTTAGTTTCTCACTGCTGTTGGCTGCCCTGTGTTCCTTGCCATGTGGGTCTCTTGCTTTACTGATGTTGCAGCTGTACTATATGTATGTGACTGTGTGAGAAGGCAGTAGAGAGCATGCAAGCAAGGTAGGAGTCACTGTCTTTTGTAACCTAGTCATAGAATTATTATCTCGTCACCTTCGCTGTATTCTATCGATGAGAAGCAAGTCACTAGTTTCAGCTTACGCTCAAGAAGAGGGTATTATATACAAGGGCACAAATATCGGAGATGGAGCTCATGGTGGGAGGTCATCTTAGAAGTCCACCTACCTCTCTGACCTCGAATTAGAATCTGTTGCAAATATTGAAACTGTCACGGCAGAGGGAGGGAAGAGGAGTTTCTTTGGTAAGTACCTTCCCCTCTACAAAGAAAGGACTCCAAAGTGTTACTCTAATACTGAGCTCAGATCTAGGCTCAGATTAATGTGGTGGTTAAAGAAACAGTCTGGTAGCCAAAAACGATTTCTCCTTGACTCAAGTTAATGTTTATTACAGTTTCTCAAACATCACGGAGGACAGGCATCTTCTACACTACACCATCTCCTCTGAAAATCCCAGTTTTTTCTTCCACCCACTTAACTCATACACAACACCATGGTTGTGCTAAACTTGCTCTCTTCCCATCTCTCCAAACAATCTCCCAGATGGTTTATCTTTTCTTCCAGTTCTAGATTTACAAAAGTCCAGGAAAAAGGATTCAGCTACAGCATAGAAATGTCTGGCAATCACTGAACCCTCTTTGGAGAGTGGAGAAGGGGAATAAACAAAGCAGGCAAAGCATGTTCTCTTTAGCAGGCAGGGGAGGAGAGAAGCTGGAAAACCCACATATATTTTCAGTTTCATCACATAGCATTTATTGGGTGCAGGTTTTATTTCTTTAATCAGACTGCAAACTCCTTGAAAGCATGTTCTTATCTTCTACTTTCTTGTTTTCCCCCATAGCAAATGTTGGGCTGGGGTGGGACAAATGGATGGTATGTGTGCTGGGCTGTGACAATTTTTCCATTAGACTGAGAGGTTAAAAGAGATAATGTGCCTGAAAGTGCTGTGTAAATGGTAACACTCTGTCTACATGTCACTGTTATTTTTGTTACTGTCATCACCATCATCATCATCCTCTAGCACATCTTTTAGGCACCATATGCAAAAATAGACGCTTTCCTGGATAGATGCTCCATCTTGACCATTAGAATTTGAGCTCAGCAGAATAAACAAATCCCTTCCAAAGATACATTTGTGCATCAATTCTCTGCTTTAAAATTTAGGATGATAAACATTATAGAGTGGGACTGTCACATATAATGTCAGTCAGGTTTCTAAATATTATATTTTTCTGATTATAAGAGCAATCAGGTTTATTGTATAGAATTTAGAAATAAAATGACAACATAAAATAGAAGACACCACTGTTAGCATTTTACCGTATTTCTTTTCAGCCTTTTGTATAAATGTGTGTATATGTACGCACCTAGATACGTGTGTGCATAGCTATCTGTACACATACAGATTTTATATCTTGCTGAATTTATAGTCTATTTTGAGAAATTTCTTTATTATTAATTATACTTCTAAATATCAATTTATGGGTGACATTATTCCATTAAAATTTTAGTTATAACATGTGTAACCATTTCTATACATTTTGGAGATTTAAGTTTCTTTCCTAATATGAATAATGTTCCAGGTATTATTTGGTAATATGCCATCATCTACAACTCTAGTTATTTCCTCTGAGTCTTAAAAGTTGAATTACTGGGTCAATGGCATGACCTTTTAAAATATTTTTTCTAAATTTGGCAAAGCATTCTTCTGGAAAGAGTTTGCCAGTTTATATTCCTCAGGAGTCTAGAACATTCTTACTCTCAACTGCATCAAATAATATCATTTGAAAATTTCTGCTGATTTTATAGAAATATACTTGCATTTTACTTTAATTGTATTTTTTAATTACTGAGGTTGATTTTTTTCCTGTTTTTTTTGGTATTTATTCTTCTGTGAATGGTTTATTCATGACTTTGGCCCACTTGACTTTGATGGGTCTTAACGTTTTCCTTCTCGATTGATAAAGTATCTTTGATAGCTTACTTTAACGTTTTGACTGTTGTATTGCAATCATTTTTAAGATGTTCTTTGCTGTTAAGATTTTGTATATGATGTTTTTGGCATCTAAATAAATTTATTCCTTCTGTATACCTAGTGCACCATAGTCAACTGTTTTTCCAAAATTATTAATCATGTCACTTGTTTACTTTTGTTTTAAGATATTTTCTATGCACATACGAACATATAAAACATATTCACAAAGAATGTGTAAAATGTATGTGAACTGTTTAAAGAATAATGATAAACACTCTCGTCTCCACCACTCAGTTTAAGAAAAGGAACCAAGGCCACTACTTGGCCACCCAAGTGTGACTTCCCTAATCACACAGCTCTCCCCCACTCCCCAAGGTAACCAGCCTTTTGACTCTGGTCATCATCACTTTCTTCCTCTTCTTTGCAAGTTTGCAAATATGTGTGTATTCCTAATCAATACATTGTTTAGTTTTTCTCGTACTTGAACTTTATGTAAGTGTCAAACCACACTGTGCTTTTTTGTCATTAATTTCTTTCATTCAACAATATTGTAGTTTTAAATTATAATGACATGTGGATGCATATCATAATTCTTTTGCTCTGCGGTATAGTGAGTATTCCATACTTTATCTGTTCATTATATCCTTAATGACTGTTTGGGTTGTTTTCAGGGTTTTTGTGGTCGTTTTGCAATTACAGGCAATATTGCTTTGAACATTCTTGTAGATGACAAGTCTCCTAGAACAAATGTGTAAAAATGTCTCTAGGGAATATATTGAGAAGTCAGGTTGTTGAGTATTGGGATACGGATGTATTCAGTTTTACTAGATAAACACCAAACTGTTTCCCAAAGTATTTATTCTAGGCTTCTTCCCCTCCAGCAGTGAACAAAGTTTTCTATTTCTTTCCTTGCACAGCACTTAGGATTTCTGACTTTTTAAGTTTTACTTACAGCGTGAATATTAAATATTATTTCAATGTGATTTTCATTATAACTTTGCTCATTACTAAGTGAGGTAAAGCACTTTTCACACGTTTAGAGGTTATTCATGTTTTCTGAAAAACATTCAAATTCTTTGCTCATTTTTCTGTTTTTTAGGAAAGCTTTTTCTAATTGAATCACAGGTGCTCTTTTTTTTATTCTACTTTTTGTCATTATAAATGTTGCAAATATATTCTTCCTATTTATGGTATGACTTTTTACTCTCTTTGTGATGTATTTTCATTGATGAACTCAAGTTGTTAATTTCACATAGGTTTATCAATCTTTGGCTTTATGGTCCATTATTTTTGTGTTTTATTTTTTTAAATCTTTCATTATTTTCTGAAAGGAGAAACTCTATTTCTTCTACACACTGACACCACTCCACTTCTGATACCAGATGCGTGTTTTTTTTCTCACACCAACAAATTCTCTGACACCAGCTGGGTGTCCTACAATTCAGTTCAATTTTGACACCATCTACCTGGAGTTAGCGTCAGATCCCACAGGTTAAGGGCTGAGTCCCATAAGACTGCCCCCAGCTTCAGATGCCAATTCTAAGTCTGGGCCTCCAGTATTTGTAATTGACCAGGTGTAAACCAGGAGTTCCCACAACCCCCTCCTCAGGTTGTATTATTTGCTGTGATGGCACACAGATCTCAAGAAAATACTTACATTTACTAGTTCACATAATAAAGCATATAATGAAAGATATGAGTGAATGAACAGCCACAGGAAGAGATACATACTGTGATGTCTGGAAGGGTCCCGTCCATGTGGAGTTAGGGTGTGCCATCCTTCCGGCAAGGAGATGTATTCACTAACTCACTAAGGGATTTAACCAGCATTCAATTTTTGTCTTTAAAATTACTGTGGTGATTAGCTTTTAAAATTTTACTTATAGTCATGAAATATTATATTAATACATTACTAAAAGTAAACCATCTTTATAATCTTAGCCTAGGTCCCATTTAGCCTTAGTGAATTATCCTTTACACCATATTGAAATCTATTTGGTAATATTTCATTTAGGGTTTTTTGCATTCTACATTAGCAATTTCAATTTGTTTTCTTTATTCAGTTTTATAATCAGGGTTGTACTACCTTCACCAGAAATGCTGAGTAGCTACCATCTTTCTCTGTACTCTAGGAGAATGATTTTTATCTTATTTTTTTATATTACACACAACAGGAAAACTAACAATGTTTTGTTCTGTTTTATTAATAGATGTGTTTATGTGCTTATATACAGGAATGGTAAGGAGGATGGGTGGATTTGGGGCTTGCTTTGATTCACAATGATTTGGTTTCTTTTCACTTCTCCACTCTGCATTCTGGGGTGACAAACTTTTCAAGCTGGCTCCCTGCATGGCATCACATCTTTACAGTTCAGAAGAGAGGGGGCTGGCTTCTATAAGTTCTCATAAGATGGAGGTATCTTCTTTGAGAATTTCATAGAAAAACTGTCTGCTTTATGTTTCATTGTCTTGAATTGAGTCAGTTGTACTTTCTGGCCATGCAAATACCATGAATTGATGGGCTTTTAGATGGGTCACCTGATCCACTCATGGTAATAAGGGAACTTTTGCCTTGATTAGTTAAAATAGAGTCCCACGCTGGATATACTGGATAAGCCACTCCTCAGGGCTGTTGATAGTGAGGGAGGGAAAGATAAGATGTTGGTGAGACAACCTCAGTATTCACTAAAAAGACATCCTTTAATAAATTATCTAACTTTAAAACCATTTAGGGTTCTATGTTTCAAACATCTTTTTCCTATTTTTCTATTGATCTGTTTTGGTTTCCTATGTCTTATTGAGTCCATTTTGTAATTTGTTCCAAGTGTATCATTCATTTTGTCCTATCTTAAAAATATGTTAGCCAACATTTTGTATAGTGTTGCCATATTTTTCATCTCCTATGTGCCCCTATATCTATTACCATAGCCTTGATTTTCTTTTTGAATAATAATAATAATAATAATAATAATAATAATAATAGTGATGACAGCTTAGGTACTGTGCAAAGAGTTTTATATATATTATCTTTTTTCTAATTGCTCTCATAAGACTTGTTACAATTTTTTTTGTTTTTATCTATTTCTTTTTAAAGAACTAGCTCTTAGATTTGCTTATGTCTACTGTTTCTCAGTTTTCAATAATTAATTTTTGCTGCATTTTATCATTTCCTCCTATTTTCCTTAAGACTGCTTCTATATTCTTTTTCTAAATTCTTGATAATTAAAAATTGTTTTTCATCATTTAATAACAAAGTATTAAGGATCCAGATTTATGTATGCTTATATTTATTATGTGGATTTATAATACTTTTATTTAAGAGAGTTTCTAAGTAGTTTAGTATTTTATTATGTATTTAAACTTTGACTCAGTGGGCTCTTAGAATAGCAGCTTTCAATTTCTGTGGTTAGGGCTTTGTAAAGTTATTTTTGAAATTTCTACTCTCTGAATCTTTTTTTTTTTAATATATAAATTTATTTATCTTTGGCTGCATTGGGTCTTCGTTGCTGCGTGTGGGCTTCCTCTAGTTTCGGTGAGCAGGGGCTGCACTTCATTGCTGTGCCCACGGGCTTCTCATTGCGGTGGCTTCTCTTGTTGTGGAGCACAGGCTCTAGGCACACGGGCTTCAGTAGTTGTGGCTTGCGGGCTCTAGAGCACAGGCTCAGTAGTTGTGGCGCACGGGCTTAGTTGCTCCGCGGCATGTGGGATCTTCCCAGACCAGGACTTGAACCCGTGTCCCCTGCATTGGCAGGCGGATTCTTAACCCCTGCACCACCAGGGAAGCCCCTCTCACTGAATCTTGAACAAATAATGTTGGTCTGTACAGTGACTAATTTGCAGACCTTAATGCAGGTTTGTGTCCCAATAGACACAATTTTTAAGCCATTCCTTTCAGGCTTAAAAAGAAAGAATCATTTTTTAATTTGTGGTATATAAAATTAAATATATGTCTATTCACACACTTTTGTTAATTATGTTAATCCAGTCATTACTATTCATATATATTTTTGACTACTTCATTCATTATACAGTGAAGGTAGGGAGTTAAAGCAACTCCATTATATTTCTTTCTATTTCTTAATTAATTTTATAAATTATAATTTATAAATTAATTTTAATTAATTTATTTTAAAATTTAAAATAAATTTTAATTTATTAATGACAAATAATTGCTTAGTTAAATATTTGATTTCCTAAGTAACATGTGAACACACACTTATATAATTAGCACCCAGGTCAAGAAATTGAACATTGATAACTCAGTCTCATGTTTCCTTTTAGTCACTAACCCCTACAGGTAACTGCTGTCCTTAATGCTAACAGCAGAGATAGGTTTTGTCTGTTTTTGTACTGTCTCATGTCTGGTATCTTTCACTCAACATTGTATTTGTGAGATTTGTTCATATTTTTTTGTGTGGAATGTTTTATAATACCATTGACTTGAATGCTTAAAAAAAAAAGTCAATATCATGAGGCACTAGAGAAGCAAACAGACACAAAACTGAAGGATTATTTTAGAGTAAAGGAGAGTCAGTAGCTATGGCAACCAAATGTATGATTAAACTGGAGAGTTTTGAATATGCACTGTATATTAGTTAATACTATTTTATCAATGTTAAATTTTTTGAGTGTGCAGTGGTCTTATGGTTATATAGAAGAATGTCTCCTTGCTCTTAGGAGATGATGTGATGATATATTTGAGTCAAATATTATAGGGTCTGCAAGTTACTTTAAAATGGTTCAGTAAAAGTAATATACATACACATATATTTTGTGTGTGTGTGTGTGTGTGTATGAAAATAGCAAGGACATGTGGTAGGATGTTAAACATTGGTGAAGGATGTAACAGTGTCATATTATTCTTTCAACTTTGCTATGGAGTTGAATTTTTCAAGACTAAAAAAAAAATGTGAAAAGATAAGCATGCGTTGTGATTTAATCCTAACTTTTAAAATCTGAGAAGTACCTTTTCCACTGTGATTCCTTTTCACATATGGGGAAACTGAGGCTCAGGAGAGTTTGGTAAATTGCCTAAAGTATGCTCTTTCCACGAAAGCCACAAGGATACTGTTGACTGACAGTTCAGAAAAATGAAAGCTACAAAACATCCTGGGATTTTATAGAAGATATGAACCTGTCTACTCAGATACTCTAATCTTAGAAATGATGTTGAGAGAGTTTAAGTATTTGGTTCAGGGGTGTCAGAGCCTGTGTTAAAATCTTGGTTTTCTGATTTTTAGGTCAGTGTTATTTTCACTGCACCACCGAAAACTGAAAGTATTTGCAGGAAGAATTCTGGGCCGTGACAACAAAGTTTTAAAAAAGAAAAAGAAAAAGAAAAAACCCCCTCAAATTCCCCCAATTGCATTTCAGGTTTATGTTTGACATGTGACCACATGTCAGTCAGGTGTTTCTATTGCTTGAGTCAGGAACGTTTTGTCTAACTCCTCTGAATGTGTAAGATCCTCGCTTTCTTTCCCTGGCCAGGTTGGGAACGTATCTTGGCATGTAGCAGAATTCCTGGATGTTTATTTCCCTGTCTTATGTAACAACAGTTTGCTGAATCATTTACTTTTTCCCTTTGACAGAGTTTCAATGCTGTCAGTAGAGTATGCATCAGGGCAGAAGGGAATTTATCATGGTGTCAAGCATTATGGGTAATTCCAAAGTAAATAGTTCTGCAGAGAGCCATGCTGACTTGCCTGAAGGCAGTAAAAAATCCAAAGGGAGGGCTTCCTTCTGTCTGGCTTTGTTAATTTCAGTTTAGTGTCTATTAGCAGGCTTCTTGGAAATAGGTATGTTGGACCCTTGACAGTCCTCTTGAACTTGAGAGCCCTATCCAGTCTCCTTCATGCTTTTCTCACAGAAAAGGTTTTGTTTTCAATTTCTTAGTTTCCATTATCCACATCTTTCTGTTTACTTTTCCTTGGCCCCAGCCTTCCCTGAGAGGAAAGAGATGTTTCTGTTGTTCCCTTTCCACACTGAAACTCAGAGCCCAGAGTTTGGGTTAGTCTTTTTTTTTTTTTAATGAAAGACCATCCACAAAAATATAGCTAATCTCACCAATGAGAAATTTCCCCCATAAAGTCCTGTGTGATGTTATAGGAATCCGGGGATCACCATCTCAGTTTTGAGATTAGTCAGTGCTATGACCTGATCATACCATTTTTCATCACTAAATAAGTAACAGTGAAAAACATGAAAAGATTCTGCCTTAATGTGTGCTTGATAGGTGTCAAGAAATTAGATTCTACTTGTTCATTCTTAAAATATAAAAATACATTCTAAAAGAGACATTTAAAAAAACCAAACCTTAATTATCCAGTAGTTGGATACAGATACAATTTATATATTTGAACATTGCTTTGTTGCCTTTTCTTACATGATCTTCTTCAGCTCAGATAACCAAAACTAGTATTCTTAAAAGATAAAAACTGGGGCTTCCCTGGTGGCGCAGTGGTTGAGAGTCCGCCTGCCGATGCAGGGGACACGGGTTCGTGCCCCGGTCTGGGAGGATCCCACGTGCCGCGGAGCGGCTGGGCCCGTGAGCCATGGCTGCTGAGCCTGCGCGTCTGGAGCCTGTGCTTCGTAACGGGAGAGGCCACAACAATGAGAGGCCCACATAGCACAAAAAAAAAAAAAAAAGATAAAAACTAAGTGAGATAAGTTAATTGATTTATCTAATATTAAAAGTCTAGTATTTGATTGAGCTAGAAGTAAAACTAAGAATTTAAATATCTCAATGTCAATATGCCATTTTTTCACTATATAGATAACAAAATGATGCATTAAAGATAATTTGTAAAGTAGAAAATATTTAAAATATGAAAACATTACAAAAATATCACCCATGTCTCATATTTGTTAATTCCCTAACTATATGCCAGCCATTGTTTTAAGGGTCAAAACTGCATCAATGAACAAAATAGAAAAAAATCCTTATTCTCATGCAGCTGACATTATAATTTGTTCAATTTTCAATATACATTGTATCTTATATACATGAATATGTGTAATATAGGAATCATATTGATTATATAAAGGTGATAAATGTTATTAAAATAAGTGAAGGGAAAGAGGGTTTGGGATTATCTGGGGAGAAGTAGGTGGGGGGTATTGTTGAGAAGGTGATATTTGGGTGATGATTTGAAGACGTGAGATAGTGAGACATGCAGATATGTGATGGAAGAACATTCCAGAAAGAAGAAGAGTCAGTGCAGTGGTGAGAGCATGTCTGGAATTCCTGAGGAACGCTAAGGTGGCCAGAGTGACTGGAGGGGGTTTGGTAGAGTGACGGGGTTGCTAGAATAAAATAGGAATTGGGAGTTTTGTTGCAAAGAGGAACAGAAAAATGGGAGCATAGTCTGGGTCCTTTTTTTTTTTTTTTAAGGTGACACCAAGAAATCTTTTATTTTTATTTATTTATTTATTTTAAAAATTTATTTATTTTATTTATTTATTTTTGGCTGCATTGGGTCTTCGTTGCTGTGCACGGGCTTTCTCTAGTTGCGGTGAGCGGGGGCTACTCTTCGTTGCGGTGTGCGAGCTTCTCATTGAGGTGGCTTCTCTTGTTACAGACCACGGGCTCTAAGCACGCCGGCTTCAGTAGTTGTGGCTCACGGGCTTAGTTGCTCCATGGCATGTGGGATCTTCCCGGACCAGGGCTCGAACCCATGTCCCCTGCATTGGCAGGTGGATTCTTAACCACTGCACCACCACGGAAGTCCGAAATCTTTTATTTTTTAAGACAGAGTAATAATATCATTTTTATGCTGATAGGAATGATCTAGTAAAGAGGAAAAACTGAGAATGTAGAAGAGGGGGCAAGAATTGTTGGATGGATGTCTTTGCATGGGGGTGAAGACAGGGAATCTAATGCATCCATGGAGGGATTAGCCTGAGGCAGGGTCATGGAGAGTTTATTCATAGTAACACGAGGAAAGCAGCATGCATGAAGATAGATTCTGGAAGATGGGTAGAAGGGATCCTGAGGATTTTTGGAAGATTGCCTTTGATTGCTTCCATTTTGTCAGTGAAATTGGTAGAAAGATTATCAGCTGTGAGTGAGGATGGGGAAGACTTGTTGGAGGTTTCAGGTGAAAGGAAAAGGTGAGAAATGGTTCAACAGGAGTCTGAAGGAGTAAATGGGCAAGAGAAACATACTCTAATCATTTGGCAGCATTTCAGCACTCATGAAAGTTTTGGTCATGAGTTGAAAGTGATACCGGACAGAAGGGTGATGTGTTTTCCCTTCCTACGTTCAGTGACTTGGAAGGAAGCAGGTGGGGAAGAGGTGGTAAGGAAAGCAGAGCTGAAAACATCTGCAAGTGAGTGATTATAATGGTTGGTCATAGGATTTAGACTCAATAAGGAAAAATAAGTATATTCAGAAAATTGACACTTTGTTACATTTCCTTCTATCTTTTTTTTTTTTTTTTTTTTTGCGGTACACGGGCCTCTCACCGCTGTGGCCTCCCCTGTTGTGGAGCACAGGCTCTGGACGCGCAGGCTCAGCGGCCATGGCTCACAGGCCCAGCCGCTCCGTAGCATGTGGGATCTTCCCGGACCGGGGCATGAACCCATGTCCCCTGCATCGGCAGGCGGACTCTGAACCATTGCGCCACCAGGGAAGCCCTCCTTCTATCTTTTTAATGTACAGTATACATCAGATTTTTAAAAGTTACAACAGTTATTCTGGACTGTGTTTTTTCAACATATTTTTCATGGGCATTTTAACATACTCTGGTTTCCCAATAGACTAGAGCAGGGGTCCCCGACCCCTGGGCCGCAGACTGGTACCAGTCCGCAGCCTGTTAGGAACCAAGCCGCACAGCAGGAGGTGAGCGGCAGGTGAGCCAGCAAAGCTTCATCTGCCGCTCCCCACTGCTCCCCATCACTCGCATTACCGCCTGAACCACCCCCCCACCCCCACCCCAGGGAAAAAATTGTCTTCCACGAAACTGGTCCGTGGTGCCACAAAGGTTGGGGACCACTGGGCTAGAGTATATGTACAATTTCTCTTTTGGGGGCATTGAGTTTTGTGAAAAAGACTGCTAGTTTTCCTTAAATATTCTCCCATTCTTTAATAGTAATAGAAGCCCTTCTCCCACTTTGAGCTTGGTACACAGCCACAGAAATAAAAACTGTTTGCCAGCTTCCTTCTAATTAAGTATGGCCATGTGACCATCTTTGGATAATCAAATGAATGTGCAGGGCATGTGTCAATCATCTGGGACCATAACCTTGACAGTGGACGCTACATGCATTTATGTTATTGAGAACCTGGGTCTCTGACACCATGGAGGTAATACCTTTAGCTAGAATAATTATGAAAGGGAATTAACTTTTTGTAAACCAATGTCATTATGAGATATTTGGAAACAGATGAATTGCAGCCTCCCCAGAGTATGAAAAGGCAACATACCTTTTTTCCAGCTTGAGCATCCTGTTTCTTGTTTCTCTTTATTCCACATGAGATTATCTGAAAACAAAAGCAAAACAAAAGGCCACTACTTTAAAAAGGGCAAAGAAAAAAAGCACCTGAATTTAAAAACTCTAAGGCAAGATGCCTGTAAAGTTCAGATTTATGGCCCACCAATAATTAACATTGAGTCACAGATTGGCAGGCGTATGGATCAGCACACTATCTGGATTCTTCCTTCCCAAGTCCCCTCATCTTTCACCTATGGATTCCGAATACAAGTGTCATCTAGTTTTCTGTAGCCTTCCGTTAGTCTTACCCATACTGCTATCTGCCAAGGACAAATCCCAAGTAAGTCAGATTTGCGGATTTTATTGACTTCACAGTTCATTGGCAGCGCAGTGATTCGTGAAAAACCTTGTAGTTAGTGAATCCCCTAGCACTTCTTGGTTCAAATCCTCAAATCGGCTTGCTTCTGGGAAGGAAATTCTGATATTATTCACTCAAGTATCTTCAAGATTCCCTTTCCTATCTTTCCTATGTCTCTCCAACCTACAACCCAATTAAGTAGCTTTCACATTTTTAATGAGCATAAAATTATCTTGGTAAAAATGCATCTCATCAGACCACAGTGTTGGGGTTCCTGATTTGGTGGATCTGGTGGTGAGGCCCAGGATTATTTATTTTTAACCAGTGTCATCCCATGGCTCTGGTGTGGGCTCTGTGTGGATCACATTTGGAGAATTTCGTAGATACCTTCATGGAAATTGACATTCTCTGACTCAGTTGTACTCTAATTGCTTAGAACAGTTTCATTGTGTGAGATAGTCTAACAAATGGCTGATCTTCACTATCTTTCCCCATTTTTTCCCCTATATGATAAAAGAGAAACCTCTGCCATAAGAGTAACTTGGACATCTGTGCTTAAACCAAAGTGCACTTCCAGTTCAAATGTTATTTTGAGGTCAAAAGATTGGCAGAAAATATTTAGAGGAAACCAGTTTCCTCACGTGTCTTGTTCAACTCAAGCAACCCGGGAGATTTAGTAGCTGTGACATGACTCCACTTAGTGAAAAAGGGGACAAAATCAATGCCCACTTCTGTAGTTCTTACAGAGAAACATAAGGGACTCTGCCTCTTAATTTTGTTGTTGTTGAAGTTCTGAAGATATGAACCAAGCTTTAATGGAAGGCAAAATGAAAACAAAAACAAAAATGTTTTCTGGCTACTGGAGGTTTTTATCCTTCTTGGCTTAGAACTTCTAGAAAGATGTTGTCTCGGGATCAGTGTAAACACCCTGGGATGCAGTGTAAGTGTTTCGTATTTCACAGCTCAGGTTGCAGATGGAAGCCCTTTTTGGGGTAAGATTTACCTACAGCTAGAGCTCTATTGACTGCTTATTTGCTTTCCTTTCTTAAAAATCTCCCAACTTTAATTTCTGGGACCCCATTCTGAGACTCATTTTGATGGAATTAATTATAATTCTTGTGTTTGGAGTTTTCTCTCTGAATTTTATGAGTAACTGCATTAAATCTCCCCAACATGTGCACACGCACGCACACACACACACTTTAGTTTGTATAAAGCAGAAGTCTAAACAGGGTAAAATTTTGCCCCTCACCTGACTCTTCAACGCCAAGGACATTTGGCCCTACCTAGAGACATTTGGGGCTGTCCTCACTAGGTAGGCATATTACTGGCATCTAGCAGGTGGAGGCCAGAGATGTTGCTAAACACCTTGCAATGTACAGGACAGTTCTCACAACAAAGAATTTTCCAGCCCACATGTCAAAAGTGCTGAGGTAGAGAATCCTTGGTGTAGAGCCTACAGAAGTTTATCCATGAGAATGTATTTTCATTTTATTTTTATTAAAGGCTCGTTCCCCCATCAACCAATTGGAATATTGCCCGGTGGCCTTTTCACATGCTTCTTCCATAATCCCCCTCAGTTGCAAACCAAATGAGTTAAATCATCACAAATATCCCGGGGGTCCATGATTCACAAATAAGGAATAGTTAGCACTGGCTTGGTGGGCTCCCTCCCTGTCTGTTCAGTGACCTCATCTTAAATTATGGTCCATACACAGTGCACTTTAGCGACTGCTCATTTCTCCTTTCCCTGCCACCCAGAGCGTTGCCACCTACCACTTGTTCCCACATTCTGTAATACCACAAAGCCCCTTCTCTCTATATTATTCTCAAGGCCTAGCAGGACTTTTGGTGTTCAGGCAAATAAACACCCTACCAATAATCCAATAAAACTTTTACAGACATCGGATATAAAACATAGCGAGAAGCAGTACACAATCTCTAACTGCTTGCTTCTTTTTTATAAACCCTGCACTTGAGCCCTGGAAGCAACACAAATCAAAGCTAATAAAAGTGCCAAGGTTTTACCCTTATTGTTCCTAATGGGTTGATTCACCCTTCCTGTGCTGCTCCCCTAGTGACCACAGGCTGCCTGGGTTCCCAGATGGAAGAGATGCATGCTGGCATGTCGAGTATGAGGGAGGAGGAACTAATTTCAAACACTTCTTTCATCAGGTTGATTTTCCTTTTTTTTTTTTTTTTTTTCCCGGTACGCAGGCCTCTCACTATTGTGGCCTCTCCTGTTGCGGAGCACAGGCTCCGGACGCGCATGCTCAGCGGCCAATGGCTCACGGGCCGAGCCGCTCCGCGGCATGTGGGATCTTCCCGGACCGGGGCACGAACCCGTGTCTCCTGCATCGGCAGGCGGACTCTCAACCACTGCGCCACCAGGGAAGCCCGATTTTCCCTTTTGATGGTCATCAGTTGCAGATGAATAAGTGCCATCACCTTGAGCCAGAACTAGCCAGTGTCTGAGGCTCCCAGAGACAGAACGCAAAACAAAACTAAATCCTGGAGCTTATTTTTTTTTTCAGCTGCATTTCCCAACTCTTACTTTATGAGGGAGCTGCAATTAGTCTATGCTATAAATGAAAACAGATTAGAACCGATAAATGTGAGCTGTTTGATAAAAAGCTTGTCCCAAAGCGGAGGTAAGAGGAAACCACAGTTAGAATATTAGTCCTTTCATAGGGAAAAGTTTATCATTGGCAGAATGACTGCTGGGTTTTGCTGATAATCCAAACGCCAACATTTTCTTCGGAGCCACAGCTCAGATGTCTCTAGGGGCCAAGTAGATGACATGAATGAGTGAAAAGGAGGGGATAAGGGGAAATGTTGTGTAGGGGTCTTTGGTCATCTAGATATATGCCTTTCTTGCAGTCTCCAGCCCTCTGCCAACAGCTCAGCCAAATTGTTGGCAAGGAGACATGCGTTTTCAGATCTTCCCATTTTTCAAATATATAAGATAAATATCTATTTTAACGTAAAGTCTTCAAATTTTTATTACATGAGTAAGTAATTTCATTTAGGAAAAAAATGTGTGGGCCAAAAAACAAACGAAAACATATCAGTGGGCTGGCTTCCCATGATCTTGTATTCAAAGTTTCTTCCTTGAAAAGAAATCGCTTATGACGTTTGGTGTTCATTAGTCCCAGGACCCTGATCGAGGCTTTATAGAGCACATCATAGGGTTTTAGTTTTGTTTTTGTTTTTGTATTGGCTTTTTTTTTTTTGCTTTCACTGTAGGACCCACTTACATTCTTAGAGGGTAGGAGATGGTATGGGTCAGGGTAACCTTTTGGTGACCCCTTCCATTTCAAGCCTTCTCCTCTAGGTGTCACTGCAGCTCTCCTTTGGGCGGGGGGTGGACAGTGGTCTTTGACCTCCTGGTCCCCTTCACGGTAAGGCTTTCCTAATGACCTGGCCCTGCCAAGTCAGCCAGCCATGGAGAAATAAACATTACACACAGCCTTCCCTTGACTAAAGATGCCAGTAACCATCAAAATCAGACAGGAGCTTCATATAGCCACGGGCACCAAGAGATTGCCACTCTTGAATCTCTTTCATCTAGTTTTGCTCTGTTGGAATGTAACATCTTTTCAGCAGCTTTTCCGTTTCAGAGCAGCATTATAGTAAAGCAGTTGACGGTGGCTTGTGTTAACCAAAACTCCCACTAACAGCCTGTCAGGAGAGGTGAAACCTTCATCCATAAGGGAAGGTGCAGGCAGGGTGCAGAGGCAAGGGCTTACTGGATCAATTGACAGTCATTCCGGATGTATCTGGTGGGATAAATCTGGGGCTGATCCCAACTCTGAAATGCATTCTTCCCTGGAAAAATCATGAGCCAGCAGGTACAGGTGTTCAGAGAATGCAAACAAACCTTCCTTTCATATTTCTTTGAACTGTGAGCACCTATTAGCAGCTTGCCCTCCCACTGTTTCCCAGCAGTTGGAGCATAACTGAATACACATTTGGAAGACAGAAACCAGAGTAGCCAACTGACTCTGGATTCTAAGTACCAATATAGGCAATTACATCTTCACTAGTAAGTATTCAGTGGAAAATATACAAACATTAAAATAAAGAATGTTCAGGTTTCTTCAAACTAACATTGAGAGGTACATAATCAATATTCCCCCCCCTTTTTTTCTTTTTTCCTCCTCTTCGTCCCCCCCCCCCCCCGTATTTGTGAAGCATCTTCTACTGTGTACAGTTCTGGACACATCTAACTTTTAGGAGGTGCTCTCTTACCATCAAGTCCATATATATTTTGAGAAAAAGAACATACACCATTTGGAAAGTTAGAAAGGGCACTTGTGTTCTTAGATATTCAGGAAATGCAGTTGCTGCTGCTGTGATGGTCATTCTTGTTCCTGGGGAGAGGGAAAGTCATCGTTACCTTGTAGTGGTCAGGAAATACTGCAAGAAGGTGTACCATTTGGACAGTTAGGAGGAGAGGTCATTGAGTAGGGAGCTGCGGCTCGGGTTGAGATAAACATCACGAGGAACCTATGGCTTAGGTGTCGTGTGACTGGAGCAAGAGATTCCTATAGGCCCTAAGTATTATATGGCAGAAAGATGAGGGGACAATTCAAATAATGGACAAGTTGGTTCACCTTCCTGAGCATCCATAAAATGGGCACAAAATGCTTACCCCCATTGGGCTGCTGTAAATATAAATATATGTTATATAATGTGTTATACATCATATATAATATAATGTATAATAGATCATGTATATCATGTTATATATTATGGATACAACTAAGGTAAGTAGTGGAATATCGTACAGAGCATGAAGCTTGGTGCCTGGCCCGTTTTTGCACTCTCAGTGTAATAGATCAAATCACGGAGGTCTTTGTTTGATGAGTTTGGGTATTTTTCTGCTAGTTTTTGTTGGTTGCCTGAACCTTAAGTTGTTTCTTTTGAAGATCACTTGATTCCTCTCATACCAACTGTTGCTGCTTCTGAGACCGTCACCTTCCTCATTTGTCAGTTTGATTTCTTTTGCTGATACGCTCAACTATCCATCCTAGCCCTTCCACTAAGGCCTAGGCAGCCTTTTCTCTGGTCCCCAGAAGTATTTCGAGAAAGGGAAGCTGAGCTAGGACACAGACAACTGCACAAGCCCCAAAGGCCAACTGAGTTCCTCTGGCCAATTGGTTTTCCAGCCTCAGTAAATGCTGGTTTCCTCCTGCTTCTTGACACAAGCTTCTCTCATTTCATGAGACTTTGTGATTAGTATTCAACAAGAACCTTCTCTGACAGCATTTGTGGGAAACCAGACTGTCAATTTATTTATAGCCAGCCTCAGGGCAGAACCACAATGCCTGTGTAAAGCTATTGAGATGCATAAAATACGGTGTGTGTGCATATATATATATATATATATACGTATTGACTAGAGGTGACATTTAGAGTGGAAATCCATTGCCCCATGGGTTGGAAAAGTGACTAACAGTAGGATATAAAAATGCCAAAGAAAGACTTGGTGTTATTGCTAAATGGAGGTCACTTTTTCAAATTCATGGTTAATAGTTTCCTCCAGTAATACTCCATTATATATGGGTAAGTACAGTGTCATCTGCGTGTGGTCTTGTTCTGCCCAAACTGAAGTTGGTGACCTGGACTTCATATCGTAGAAGAAAACACATCTTTGTTAGATCTCCTACTTCTGGGATTATAAAATGGGCCAGTGACCTGGGGCATATAACACAGAGGGAAATAGGGCGCAAAGGCCTCCAGTGAGCTAGCAGCTCTGATGTCCTGGTGGGAAGCATCCTAGGCATAGGGTCAGGGGACCTGGTTATTGAGGGTTCAGAGAGAATCTTACCTTAACCTTCTTTAGAATTGTTTAAGATTAAACTTTATCACTATTACTATTTTTATGTCATTTCTATCTATCTATCTATATCTAGTTTATAAATGTAAATAGCATATATATGTCTATAGTATATTTATAGATATAAGAGAACATGACCAGTATAATTATTCAGGTTGGGTTAGAGTCCCTTTAATGTATTCTCATAGCATTCTGCATTTTTTGGTCACAGCACTTTCAAAACTATAATAAAGCAATTATTAACATAACTTCTCTACACTAGGTTCCCTGAGGGGGGGCGGGGCTGTGTCCTCAGCCTGAGAACAATGTAACAATGTCTGGCACTGGGAAGGAATTTACTCTACATTTTTGAATGAATTACTGTTAAATCTTAGCATTTGTTAAGTCTGAGTATGAATGACCCTAGTAGTGTTTTTTTTGTTTTGTTTTTGTTTTTAATGACTAACGTATACTGACATCTCTATTGGTCTGTTCTGATCCTGGACTAAGTAATATGATTCAATAATATCCCAGATGCTTCTATCACTAATTATTCTTACCTCATTTGAGTTTTTACAGCTTTTCACAAAATGAGATCATGAGTCCCATTTTATAACTGTAACTCTTGAGGCCTCCTGGAATTTGGTTCTAGTCAGTGTTTCTCATTTGTGGACTTACTCTTACCTTGAATCATAAGTCTTGACCTTATCCAGGATTGTTTAATTCAGAGTTTATGTGGGTGTGTGGTTACAGAAACTCCATAGATAGAGGTCATAGGCTGAAGTATATTTCTGACTTTTGCCTTATCACCCCCACTAATAATCTAATCATTTGGCCATGGGTTTGGGGTTTGACTTTTTAAATGTGGTCATAGAAACACTAAGGAGAGCAATTTTCCATGTGGGCAGGGCGAGGTGACTCCTGGAATGTTAGAATGGGGAGGAGTATTAATTAGAATTGGCCATTAGAACTCAACTTCCAGCTGTATCTTACAGATGTGGTAACTGAAGTCTAAAGAGAAAGTAGAAATGCCTCAAATCACCCAGGAAGGTTTTGATGGGACCAGAATTATAATCCAGTTCTTCTTATTGCTAGTGTCACAGAATTTTGATTGGGACTTCCGTCTGAGAATTGGAGCTAGCAGATTGCAGTACAAGTCATTCCACACTCCATATCCAAAAAAAAAAAAAAGCCCCCATTGAGCAGATAAGTTCCCAGGGCTTACTAAGAAAAGTCAGATTTGAGCCTACTATGCCTTGCACCACACCCCACTTCAACATATAGGAAGAGAGACTGGAGCAGGAGGTGGGGAAATAGTCACCAATAGCTTCATGCAAGGCCGTGCTCGTGGTGAGAGGGCTTCCTGCTTTCTCTGTCCTCAGTAGCTAGGGTAGCTAAGAGCTCCAAAGTAGTTGGTGGTAGACACTGAAGATGGCTCTAAGCAAGGAAAACCAGCCTTTTATTTTTCCAGCTGGATGGATGCTTGCTGAGATGTAGAGGGTGTAGCTGCAACCTGCAGTGAGGCATCTGGGAGGCAAGAATTGGTCAGTGGTTGGAGACTGGGCTGACCAAAAGAGTATGCCATCCCCCACCCTGTCCCTTAAACCTCCCTCCGAAGAGGGAATACACATCTTGCCTCCGTCTTGACATCTAATTCTTACTCTGTTAGGCAGAAATTTCATATTTCACCTCCGAACTGCATGTCTTGCAGTTAACATCATTTCACAGGAAGACTGCTCTTTTCTTCACTGCCTATTTTATAACGTTTTTTCTTATTATTTGTGCAGTGTCTAAGTAGGAAGGGATACATTAGGGTTACAGACCTTCTGGTAAAAGAGATCTCAAGACTATGCCTAAGCTGACAATAAGTGCCTTTATTGTGTGGGATTGGACCCTAAATAATCTGCCACAGTGCTCACTAACAGTATGATGAAGGTCTAAAAGAGTAAACAGTGAATGAACAAATGAATAAATGAATGAACCCAACAGGAACACTGCTTGTTACCGAACTCAGGTTCGGCTGCTCACTGCTGGCAAGTCCATACTTGAGAGACAAGTGTTGGTAGGAAAGGAAAGCTTACTTTATTCAGGAGGCCAGCAACCTGGGGAGAAGGTGGACTTGTGTCCAAGAACCAACTCCTAACTGCCAGTCAGTGGGCAAGAGCTTTTAAAGGGGAGTGTCAGGGGTGCACAGGCAGGGGAGGGGGCCACGTGCAGAACAGCACAGTCAGCTCTAACAATCAACTTGAAGTTGGGTCACATGTTAGTCTGATCAGTGTTATCTTGATTATTTTAAGTACAGTTAGTCTTCAGTTCCAAGGTCAGTTTGTTCCCATTTCCTTGAGGCTAGTTCTTACGTCATGGCTACAGGTTGGTCATTATGTAGTTAACTTCTTCCACCAGGGGGTCGGGGAGAGGGTTTCAGTATCTACAAAACAGCTCACAGGATATGGCTCTGAATGTTATCTATAGCCCTTGAGGAGGAGCTAAAGGTTATTTACTTTGTTTAATGACTAAACTATTATTATTTTGTCTTGTTTGACTATTTTCCTTTGTTTCTGCATTTTCTTACTTCTCTGATTGAATTTTCTCTTTGGCTAAAGTTTTTCTACAGACAAGAGGCAGGCAGAGGACATGGGGGTGTCTGTCCCAGGAAGACCCCACAGGGTCCTGCTTGGTTGCAATCCTACAGTGTTTCTGTCAGTGAAGAACCTAATACCTAAATTGACCATGAAAGGTATTGTTGTTGTTACACTTGGCTTCAGAGTCAGACAATTATGGGTTGAAATCCCAGGTCTGCTACTACCAACTGTGTGATTTTTGGCTGGATATGTGATTGCTCTGTGCTCTAGTCTTGGTAGTAAAATGGAGATGTTAACACCATCGTTTATGCGGTTGTGATGAGAATTGGAGATAATACCTAGAAGGTTCTCAGCAAAATGCCTGATAGAAGATGTTCAGTAGAAGCCTCACTTTTTACTCAGCAAATATTGATCAGTGTCTAATCAGTCCCAGAGTCTGAGTGAGGGGCCAGGCACAGACACATTCATAGGGTATAACCCCTTTCCCAAGAAGGTCACAGTTTATCTGAGTAGGGAAAGAATGAGCTGGTCCTACCTAAGGAACTTGGTTTGGAGACCAAGGGAATGATTAACTAAGCCTTCTCTTTTGAGGTGATCAAAGTGCTCTACATTGTCTTTGCATGGAGGCTTTAAAATGTAATATTTACGCATATATTTGTCCACACAATTATCATTGTTTAAAAAAACACTCAACCTTTTATTATATGAGATAAAGAGAGTAAAAGGAGAATTAAAATGAGCTACATCTGCAAGTGCTCTGTAGACTGGGGTTTGTCTGCACAATCGTTTAGTCAATGGCTAGAGGAATGGAGATAAGCAATTGTTTGTCCAGTCATCCTGAAAAATCATAATCTTGCTTCCATTTGATCAGAGACTGCGGTCTTCAACATCATTAAATACTACATTTTTTATAAATAAGTTTGTGCAAGAGACTGGGAAAATCACTGCAAAGCCCTTTCTATACTCTTGTGTAGAAAATACAAAGTATTAGAGTGGATCCATTATGTAATTGGGTGTGAAAATTACCTCTGAAGTTTCCAGGTATATATACTACCCAGTGCTAAAAAGAGTGGCTGAAAAAAATAGGAATTTTCAAAGGAAGTATTTACCATCCAATCCATGACTTTTGATCCCGTTAGCCAGATCAAGAATGTAGAAAGAGGCCAGAGTAGAAAGAGAGTTGATCTGGATAAAATCACGTGGACTGCATCCCATTTCCCCTTACCTGCCTCAAGCCTGGAGGAGTAGCTTCATTGAGACCACTGGGATAGCCTGATATGTGACCCCTGGAGTTTGGGAGCCATAGTGCATTGGGGTTGTATTCCCATAATCTAGAGGAAAAGCAATATGCTGAATAACTATTTGATGGTGAGTCAGAAACCCAGTTAGGTTGGGATCATTTCTCTGGGCAAAGGATGCATATGTGTTTCCTCAGAGATGAGTGGCTTGTGCAAGAGGGAGACAGTAAAGGGCCGTCTCAGGCCACATCCAACTGAGCCATCCGGAACAGTAAAGAAACACCAGCCACCATGTGGGAAAGGAAATGCTCTCTAGGGACTGTGCAGCAGGCTCTCAAGCAACCACCTGGAATGGAGACCTATCTGTCAAGAAAGTGAGAAGAACCCCTGATAGGAAAATCCAAAGAATAGCAATTGTACATCTGCCCCCAGATGGCCTGCACATCAGAGGGTAACTGCACCCACCATATGAGGCTGGATCTTTCTCCTGTATGACCTTTCCTTGCATCTAACACTGGAGGTACCCAAAATAGCAGTAAATGAGTTGGAAGGAAGCAATGCTTCGTACCTCCCTCTCCAAGTCCCAGCCTCATTCAAGTTTCCAATCCACTACCAACCTCGACTAGAAAAAGACTTGCCTTTGAATAAAGATTAAAATATCTATTTACATATTTCACAGGATATTTCTGATTTGAACTTCTATGGCCTAAGAGCTAGAAGTCATGAGATCTGCCTAGTTCATTGCATTCAATGAATAAATCTGGAGGAAGGTGTTTGGGATGTAATCCCAATTATCATGTGGGTTCAATGAATGGGTTATGGTAACGTTCCTTTTGTACAAGCAGGACAGGTAGGCAGTTTATACTACACAAAAAGCAAAGGAGAATGTGTATAAAGACAGAAGGAAGTCAGGATTTTTCTTTTTTTTTTTTTTTTTTTTGCGGTACGCGGGCCTCTCACTGTTGTGGCCTCTCCCGTTGCGGAGCACAGGCTCCGGACGCACAGGCTTAGTGGCCATGGCTCATGGGCCCAGCTGCTCCGTGGCATGTGGGATCTTCCCGGACCAGGGCACGAACCCACGTCCCCTGCATCGGCAGGCGGACTCTCAACCACTGTGCCACCAGGGAAGACCAGGATTTTTCTTTTTTAATTAAGAAAATTCCTTGCCTCATTTATTGCCAATCCCTCCTACCAACTCCTGCCCTCAAGAGGCTCAGAGAAAACTTGAAGATTTCCAGATTTCTGATTCTTTTTCCAGAATTGACCTGCTCTGTATCTTATTCCTGTCAGCCCCAAACCTCCACTGAATGGCCAGATAGCAGTGAGGCATTCATAAGCAATGTTAAGACTTGGTGTTATTTTATGTATGAATGGATATTATTTTAAAGTTATTAATAAGAGGCATCTGAGTAATTGTCAGATTGATGGAGATGATTTGAAGCAGGGAGACTTTTAGTTTTCTTAAAATAAGACCCTGCTGAAGTCCAGGACTCTGATCTAGTCCTGAAGGTGGATGTGGTATATATCCTCAGCTACATGCCTAATATGTGTTCTCTCTCCTGAGTATGGCATCCGCCGCCTTCTCTGTGGAATTTCAGCAGCACGCGCCCATCTCCTGCTACCTGCTGCTGCATCTTGAACTTGTAAGTCTCTCTGCCTGAGGACACATCCCAGTTCTTTTGCCATCAACGGGCTGTAACCTGAACACTCTCCCTCATGCAAGAACGAGATGGCTGTAGGAGGTTGGAGGCAGGAAGGAAGAAGACAAGACTGACAGGAAGAGTTCCATTAAAAATAAAACATTTCTCCCCGTTTGAAGTGAACAAAGTCTGCTAACATGTAGGCTGCTTGCTGGGATTTCCAGCTGTTCCCTCCTGAGCAGTTGGGTATCAAAGCCGCATGGGCCGACGGGAGGACTGTTGGCTCTGATGCCAGAGCAATTATAGCCTGATGGTGCTCAGCTCTGTTACTGTTTTTATTGCTCTTATTATTACTTCTCTGCTCATGGATTCTGAAGGCCTTTCTACACAGACGCGAACCCTGGGGAATCACAAAGCCACAGGCACACCGTTTGCAGTCACCGCTCGGCAGCTCTTGGATTGATGTGGTTTTAGCATCTTCCCTTTATCTGGTGAGCAGAACCAGAGATGTTTAGACTTACACCCACAGGAAAGAGAGGATTCCCTGCAGAAAATGTCAGTCTCTACTCTAGGCAGCGAGCAGGATAGAAGGAGAGTGGCTTCTTAATTTTCATCTAAAAAGATCTCCAAGTATCAGTGGACTAGGCGCTTCCTGCCTGCCTCTGGGCCAAGAGGCATATTCAAGGCCAAACTGTCTGGGGCCTAGACTTGAAGCTTTGGACAACGGATTCTGTCAGTGCTTTGCACACAGCAAAAAGAATTTTCTTGAATAAATTTACCAAAGAAACAAATCTCTCCATGCATTCTCATTACGTACATGTTTTAAAAAACAACATTTGCACATATCAGCTTTTCAGATATATTTGCAATTGGGTGGGTGTCATTTGCTGAAAAACAGTGAAATTCTAGAAGGATGAAGACATAGTCTTTTTTCTTTTTCCCTTAAGGTTAATTGTATTAATAATCCAATGCTGTCAATAAAATTTTCTTACTGATTTTTTAGTTAAAACATTCTAATATTAACCATTATTAATTTACTGATTGACTCAATATGAGAGTTTTACACAGCAATCTCACTTCTTTTAAGCCCTAAATGATGATTTTTCTCTGCATTTGGTCAGGCTTCATTTGCTGAATTGAATGTAAAGTTGTTATATTACTTTTGGTCATATGATATCTTTTGGATGATAACATCAACTTCTAGCCACACATAAATCTTCAGGCCCTAATGGATATTAACCCCTTTTCCTGCTTATATTGGTTTTCTCCCTACTGTATCTCTCCTGAAGTATTCAGTCAAGCAAAACTTGAAGGGGAATAATAAAAAAATATCAAAGAAGGAGTGTTAGTGACTAGAATTGCTCAGAACTTGAGTGTTACAGGAGCCAAGCAGGTAACATAAATGCATGGGGCTGGGAAAGTGTAAAACTGTGCATTTAGCTGCTTATGTTGCTACACTTGTTTTGTTAGACCACCTTTAAAATGCTGTACAGGGGCACACAAAGTCCAGCCAAAGCCAGAGCAGTTATTTTTTCCTCTGAACATTCAAAATGTTTCTCATTACTATAAGTTGTGCCTTTTCTAGTAGGCTGTAAGATCCTTGAGGGTTGACATCTTCTTTGAACTCTTTTGATGATCTTCTGATTGGCCACCCTGCACTCTAAAATGATACCTTGCATCATACTCTCTGCTAGAGATATAGAAATGGAGGTGGTCTTTTGGAGGTGGCAGGCACATAAGTCACCGTTGAGGTGGGATCATACCTCTTTCTTCATGACTCCCAGCACAGCATCACGTACTTAGTGAGAGTTAAATAAATTTCCATTACAGGTGTGAGTGGACAGCTGACTCTCCTAATTATTTGGTGATGATGAATGCTGACCAAACCCAGTTGCCAACCTTCGGAAAACCCTATAATTCTTCATGAAGCCAACAGCACCTCCTAAAAGATCCCCCCCTCCCAAGCACACAAATCTGCATGCAAATTGAGGGGAATAATCAACTGTCTCTGGATCCATATTGTTCAGTGAAACCCAGTTAGAAACCTCTTGGCTGGAACAAGTAGACGGTCCCCACATAAACTGTGGTCTAGGGTTCTGGGAGATGGTGTTAAGAATGGTGATGGTGCTAAGGTCTCATCAGGGTGTAGGGTTCCCCAAGAATTCACTCTGGTCCCCCAGACTGTCACGTTGTTCCAGGTCACTTTCTGATCAGTGTGCTTGATTCGTCAAATGAAGCTTTCTTTGGGGATGATTACTCTCTTTTTCTGCTCAAGATCTGAATTTCTTTCTTCAACTTCCACTTTGTATAAGAATTGTATACCAGCATATTTCATTTTATGGCACTTTGCTAATATTGTGTTGTTTACAGATTGAAAGTTTGTGGCAACCCTGTGTTAAGTAAGTTTATCAGTGTCATTTTCCCAACAGCATTTACTCACTTTGTGTATGTATGTCACATTTTGGTAATTCTCAAAATATTTCAAACTTTTTCATTATTATATTTGTTATCTCTGTGATCAGAGATCTTTGATGTTACTATGGCAAAAAGACTCACTGAAGGCTCAGATGATGGTTAGCATTTTTTAGCATAAAATATTTTTTTCTTTCTTTTAAATTTTATTTTATTTATATATCTATTTTATACAGCAGGTTCTTACTTGTTATCTATTTTATACACATCAGTGTATACATGTCAATCCCAGTCACCCAATTCATCCCCCCCACCCCACCCCTGCTTTCCCCCCTTGGTGTCCATACGTTTGTTCTCTACATCTATGTCTCTATTTCTGCCTTGCAAACCAGTTCATCTGTACCATTTTTTGAGATTCCACATATATGCGTTAATATATGATATTTGTTTTTCTCTTTCTGACTTACTTCCCTCTGCATGACAGTCTCTAGGTCCATCCATGTCTCTACAAGTGTCCCAATTTCGTTCCTTTTTATGGCTGAGTAATATTCCATTGTATATGGGTACCACATCTTCTTTATCCATTCGTCTGTCAGTGGGCATTTAGGTTGCTTCCGTGACCTGACTATTGTAAATAGAGCAGCAGTGAACATTGGGGTTCATGTGTCTTTTTGAATTATGGTTTTCTCTGGGTATATGCCCAGTAGTGGGATGGCTGGGTCATATGGTAATTCTATTTTTAGTTTTTTAAGGAACCTCCATACTGTTCTCCAGAGTGGCTGTATCAATTTACATTCCCACCAAGAGTGCAAGAGGGTTCCCTTTTCTCCACACCCTCTCCAGCATTTGTTGTTTGTAGATTTTCTGATGATGCTCATTCTAACCGGTGTGAGGTGGTACCTCTCTGTAGTTTTGATTTGCATTTCTCTAGCATAAAGTATTTTTAAATTAAGGTATGCACATTTGTTTTTTTAAAGACATAATGCCATTGCACTCTGTTGGGGCCCAGGGAAGTCCACCCCAAAATATGACTCAATGGCATATTGATTATTTTGAATTAAAGTAACTTGGGAAACACCCTGTGGAGGTAAAAAGATATTAAAAAACATTCTGATCCCCATCTTTCTCCCTAAAAGCAGGAAATAAATCTCCCATGTGAAGGTATTTTCCCTATACCAGGAGTATAGAAAGCATCCTTATCACCAGAGTTAGGGAATTCAAGGCTAAGAAAACTGTGTAAACAAACTTTGTTACGTCTTGATTAGTCTGATACTCCAAGTACAAGCCCCTTTGTTCTCTTAAATCTTCACAAATAATTGTTTCTTTGTCTAAAAATGACACATAAACAGCCCATGTTGGTCACTTTCAGGGGTCCCGTTTTCTTGAGCCCTCTGTGCATACTAACTTTTTTTTTTCCTCCTGTTAGTCTGTCTGTGTCAATTTAATCATTAGACCAACCAAAGGAACTCCAGAAGGGTAAGGAAGAAATTTCACCTCCCCCAAACACATGACAGACAACACTACAGTGTAAACATAACTTTTTTTTTTTTTTTAAAGGAGACGTTAGGGGTAGGAGTTTACTAATTTATTTATTTATTTTTGCTGTGTTGGGTCTTTGTTTCTGTGCGAGGGCTTTCTCTAGTTGTGGCAAGCGGGGGCCACTCTTCATCGCGGTGCGCTGGCCTCTCACTATCGCGGCCTCTCTTGTTGCAGAGCACAGGCTCCAGACACGCAGGCTCAGTAGTTGTGGCTCACGGGCCTAGTTGCTCTGTGGCATGTGGGATCTTCCCAGACCAGGGCCCGAACCCGTGTCCCCTGCATTAGCAGGCAGATTCTCAACCACTGTGCCACCAGGGAAGCCCTAAACATAACTTTTATATGCACTGGGAAACAAAATAATTTGTATGATTCACTTTATCTTGATATTCACTTTATTGCAGTGGTCTGGAACTGGACCTGCAGTATCTCTGAGGTGTTTCTGTACACGAGGAATATGATTCTTCTCTCTCAGTTCATTCAAAACTTTACTTATATAGATGGATAAAAGCTCTAGCTTCTCTTGAATTCCAGTGCTCAATACTTTGCCTCTTTGTTTCTTATCCGCATCAAATTGACCAGGTTAAATTGGAAGAAAAAGAAGAAAGAGAATGAAAATTGATCAAAGATGAGTGGCATTTATATATGCATACATACGTACATTTTAAAAAATTAAAGTATAGTTCATTTACAATGTGTTATTTTCAGGTGTACAGCAAAATGATTCAGTTATCTATAACTAAATCACTTTATATATATATATGTGTGTATATATATATAAAAAATTGTTTTTCAGATTCTTTTCCCTTATAGATTATTACAAGATAATGACTATAGTTCAGTATACTATACCTACCTATACAGTAGGCCCTTGTTGGTTATCTATTTTATATATAGTAGTATGTATCTGTTAATCCCAAACTCCTAATTTATCCTTTCTCCACCTTTCCCCTTTGGTAACTACAAGTTTGTTTTCTATTTCTGTGAGTCTGTTTCTGTTTTGTAAGTAAGTTCAATAGTATCATTTAAAAAAATTCTATATATAAGTGATATCACATGGTATTTGTCTTTCTCTTTCTGACTTCCTTCACTCAGTATGACAATCTCTAGGTCCATTCATGTTGCTGCAAATGGCAATATTTCATTCTTTTTTTGTGACTGAGTAATATTCCATTATATATATATATATATATATATATATATATAGATATAGATATAGATATATATCTCACGTCTTCTTTATTCAGTCACCTGTCAATGGACATTTAGGTAGCTTCCAATGTCTTGGCTATTGTAAATAGTTCTTCCAAGAACACTGGGGTGCATGTATCTTTTCAAAATAGAGTTTCCTCCAGATACATGCCCAGGAGTGGGATCACTGGATCATATGGTAACTCTATTTTTAGGTTTTAAGGACATACATACATTTACATGTTATGTATAAATGTGATTTATACAGATTTCTAGGCCCGTGTGTGTAATAGTGCATGTAGAAAAAAATGCCTGAAATTCGCATTTATGGAGCATCTACTCTGTGCATCTGTATGGTACATGTGCACATTGTATTTCATTTAATATTCATAGAAACACTTAAGTGATACATAATATTTTCCCATTTTAAGGAAGAAGACCTTGAACTCAAAGAGGTTACATAACTTGAACATGGTCATTGGGATAAGAAGTGGCAGAATTGAGATTCAGATCCCAGAGAGTTGACTCCCAAAATATTCTTTTTGCATTGTTCAAAGCCGAGGCCTTGTTGGGGAGTTTATTCTAGAGCAGTACTACACAAACTGTCTGGTCCCTGAACTGTTGATTCATCGGTTGCTGCAAAGGTATAGGAAACTTGTACCAGAATATAAATAAACACAATCACAGTGCTCCCTTCCTTGGAAAAAAACAATCAGATGAACTAAACATGTGTACTTAGTCACATGATTGATTTATATTCAGTCCCAGCTCTCTTATTTCATCACAGATAAGTGTTCCAAACATTTCACAGGCAAACACTAATCTGGGGACCATGCTTTGGGAAGTGCTGGACTTGAATATTGTTATGGTGCTCTTACCCTCCCAAAGCCACTGGCCATCCAGCGTGACTAGTGAAGGCAGGTCTGGTGGGCCACTCTCCTGGGAGAAGCTATATTTATGGAAAGTTGGGGGCTGCAGCTTCATCTTAATGTTATTTCACCTTTTGAAAATAGTTTTGGTTGGTGTCCCATCCCCCTCACCAGACAGGGAGACTGGGTGTACTTGGACGGACTGGTGTGGAGACTGGAGACCTGGATAAGGGTTAGGATTGGTATTCCACTGTGTAGGGAATTGAAATACTTTCACATCTGTGCGTTAATAGCCACTGCTTATGCCCTCCAAGTGAAACTCCCACCCACCCCTTCACTATCCTGTTCTCCCTCACTCCTCTTCCATATCCTCCAGGACCATATCAAGATTCAGAAACCACAGGATACAAACCTGGCAAAGCAGAACTCTGCTCCATTGCTATGACCGGCATCTGTTCTGATTGGTCATTGTCTTTTTCAGACAAGTTTCTCAAAATATTGTATATAACTCTTAGTCAGAGGCAGGGGACCTTCTCCCACCCTCCCCGCCAATCTGTGACACTGGAAGGAAAGTTCAAAACTAGATCTCAGAGCACCTCTGGGGACCCAGGGCTAGAGAGATCGCTGCAGCTAGTCATCATAAGGCGGGCTAGGGCAGGTTTCAGGAACCAAGGGCAGAGCTAAGGGATCAAAGGGCCAGGGAAGAGGAGTGCCAGGGACAGTGGGTGGAAATAGAGAAGGAAGGTGACAACCTAATTGCTTATGATTGAGCTTGTGCTTGTTCCTGCTGAAAGGTAAGACTTATGGAGGCACATAACCTCTAAGAAAAGATGAACTCCAAATCTTTTATTAAACAGGAATGTGAAGTTTGAAACCTTGTGTATTGACATGGACATTTGATTAGTGTCAAGGGAACATTTATTGTAAGCCCGTTTCTACTGGCACTTAGCTACATAACTTTGTGTAAGGCATTGTCAGTTTATGCATCTATAAAACGGAGAGTTAAGCTTGCTAAGATTCCTCTCTGCTCAAATTCTAGTCTGTCTAAGATACAGTCTCTGATTCATATTTACTCTCATATGCGTGGTCCAGAAAGACATGGAAAGGCAATCACAGAGGACTTAGCTGTCTGCTGTGTCATTCATGGCTTAAGCACACATTTACCAATAAAAGACCCAGGGAAGGTCCAGCATAGAAATAAAGGACACATTTGAAATCCAGCCCTGCTGTTTCCATGAATATAGGGCCTTTTTGCAGTTACTAAGGAAACAATTGTCAGTAATGGATTAGGAAGCTGGGGCTGAAAGGATGGATACAGAGGGGCTTTGTACACAGGAGCCCATCAGATGGAGTCTGGCAGAGACATCAGCATGCTTCGCGATTGATTTGGTCTTCATGTGAAAGCATTAGAGTCCATCTGATGGGGTCGATAAGCAAGGAAGCCGAGGAGCCCCGTCCACCGGCTTTCTCGCTTTCTTCTCTGCCACCTATTAGAGTTCACAGATCTGCATGGCTGGATTGGCTGTTTTAACTTCTCTGCTGGGTGCATGTCAGGACAAAGGATGTACAAACTTAATTCATCTCACAACCTCTCCAAACTCATTTAAAACTCTAAAAGTCACTGTCTCTCAACTCACGCTGGCAGTTTGTAAAGATTCTGAGAATGTTTCTGGGGACAATACCAAGGGAGTAGATTTCTTGTTACTATATTTTTACTAGACCTTAAGATGTTTAACCCCAAAATGAAAATAGGCACAGGCTCAGTGACCCAGAGGAATTAAGGAGAATCTAGAGGATACCAGGTAATGTGTGTGAAGGAAGAAACAGGTACTCAAGAAAGTTGATGTGACTAACCAGCTTTATTCTTTGCCTTTTGTCCTGATTAAATATTTAAATTCAAATACTTGATTTAATTTTAACTTAACTAAGGAATTATTAAAATGAACTTTAATTTTACTTATACATTTAAAATCACATATAAAATAATATTCATTCAGATATACTACTCTTTCAGGCTTAGGTGCATTGCTTAAGGAAATATGAGTGAAAAAGCAATTACTTATTTTTATGACTAAAAATAAAGTAAGGAAAACGAACAAAGAGAAAAAATTAAAGTGGGTACCCTCATCATCATGCATTTCTAACTACTTTTAACATTTTTGTAAATGTAAATTGTTTAAAAAATTTTAAATAAAATTAGGATCACAATGGATATACTACACTGTAGTGGATTTATAGCTTGTAATACTATATTGAATTAAATAATGCCATTTGCAGCAACATGGATGGACCTAGAGTTTATCATACTAAGTGAAGTAAGTCAGTGAAATACGAATGTCCTATGATATCACTTATATGTGGAATCTTAAAAAATGATACAAATGAACTTATTTATAAAACAGAAACAGACTCACAGGCTTAGAGAACAAATTTATGCTTAACAAAGGGGAAGGGTTGTGAGAGGAGGGATAAATTAGGAGGTTGGGATTAACATACACACACTACTATATATAACATAGTTAATCAACAAGGACCTACCTTATAGCACAGGGAACTCTACTCAATATTCAGTAATACAGTGACCTATATGGGAAAAGAATCTGGAAAAGAATAGATGTATGTATATGTATAACTGATTCACTTTGCTGTACGCCTGAAACTAACACAACATTGTAAATCAACTGTACTCTAATATAAAAAATTTAAAAAAAGAAATTAAAGTATTCCACAGATACTTAAAACAATACTCTATTGTGCAATTATCCCCATGGTGTTGTCTCTTCAAAGCCCATCATAATATTCCATGTTGTGAATATACTCAAGCTTATTTGACTAGTAATATACTGGTGCACATTTAGGACTTTCTTGTTCATCTTAGGATTATTTTCTTAATAATGATTTCTGGAATTTGAATGAACTCCAAGAACTTAAACATTCTTAAGGCTTTTGAAATATATTTTCAAATTGTCCTTTGGAAATACTGCAACTATATGTACTTCCATTGGTAACAGACTATGATAGTGCCTTTTTATAGCTTTGGACCAGCTGATCAGTACAATTTAGTGATCAAGGCTAAACCTGAATTGAGAAGCAAATCATGATATTTTATTGTTATAGTAATTTGCACTTTATATCAAGTGAGGTTATTTGTCCCTTTATTAAAACTATGTTTAGTTTGTTGTTTCATTTGTAATATTTTAGGCAATTTAGATATATTTATATTTTATTTATCCACTCATTAATATTTTCCTTTATGGTTTCTTCTTTGGGGATATGCATGGAAAGACCTCCTGGTTTGGAGATGATAAAACATATAAATCTGTATTTTGTCCTTTATTATTACTTGATTTTTAAATATTTAACCCTTTAATCAAAATTAAATGATTTTGTATTTGTGTTAAGAGTTTTACCTCAAATATTAACCCGTTGTTTTTGTTTTAGCTCCATCATAATCCATTTCTTGGTGAATTGAAAGGCGTTTTTATCATATGCAAACTTTCACATATTTGAGGGTTTTGGTGCTTTCTGTAGTCTTCCCTTGATCTGCTGCCATATTTTGCATCAGTACCATAATAGCAAATTATTGTAAATGTGTAAGATCTTTTGCCTATTTGTAAAGGAAAACCCTCATTATTTTTACTCTTCATTCCAAAATTATTCTGGGATATTTTTGCCATGTATCCTTCTAACGTGGATTTAGTTTGCCAAGTCTGAAAATCCCCATTGCTGTTTTTTTTTTTTTTTTTTTTCGCGGTACGCGGGCCTCTCACTGTCGTGGCCTCTCCCTTTGCGGAGCACAGGCTCTGGACGCACAGGCTCAGCGGCCATGGCTCACGGGCCCAGCCACTCCACGGCATGTGGGATCTTCCCGGACCGGGGCACGAGCCCGTGTCCCCTGCATCGGCAGGCGGACTCTCAACCACTGCGCCACCAGGGAAGCCCCCCCCCCCATTGCTGTTTTGATTTCTATGCTTTTATAGACTGATATGAGGAGAATTGATATTGCATGCTATTGGTCGCTGCTTTCCCAGAATTCAGCATATTTCTTCATTTATTTAAATTTTACCTGTTATCTCTTGATAAAGTCCTGGGATTTATCATATAACCCTTAGAGTACTTTTTTTTTTTTTTTTGCGGTACGCGGGCCTCTCACCGTTGTGGCCTCTCCTGTTGCGGAGCACAGGCTCCGGACGCGCAGGCTCAGCGGCCATGGCTTACGAGACCAGCCGCTCCGCGGAATGTGGGATCCTCCCGGACCGGGGCACAAACCCATGTCCCCTGTGTCGGCAGGCGGACTCTCAACCACTGCGCCACCAGGGAAGCCTGGAGTACTTATTATTAATTCCATTTCTAAATATTTTAGAGTTGTGTTGCTATTGTAAATGGAATTTTTATTATACTTAATTTATCATGCTGGTTCATAGAAAGAAAATTGATTTTTGTATATTTAATTTGTTATCTGTCTACTTACTCAATTCTTGCTTTATATCTAATAGATTTTCTGTTTCAGTTGATTCCTTTGGTTTGTTTTAGTACATAGTTTTCAGATAATGATAATGTGATTCCTTCTTTCCATATGTATGACTCATTTTTTCTTATCTTATTGAATTGTTTGGAACCTGCCAAATAATGGTAAATAACAGTAGTGAGAGTATACCATAGTTTTAGTAAGGATTGGGTATGCCAAGTATAATTTTGACTTTTGGTTTTATATAGGCATTTGCTATTATTATTGATAATAATAAATACTTGTATAACGTGAAATGGGCCACGTACTAAATTAAATTTTTATATATGTTAACTCACTGATTATCTCAGCAGCTCCATGAGATAGATAGTTGTATTATTATTATTATTATTATTATTATTATTATTCCCACTCTACAGATAAGACAGTTGAGGCACTGATAGGTCAAATGACTTCCCCGATGGCCATACAGTTAGCACAGCACTGGGATTGAGACCCTAGCAATCTGGCCTCCAGGACTGTGTTTACATCTACCATGCCATGCTGCCCTCTCAGGTTTAGTAAGTGCCTTGTGGGCTCATATACTAAGACTTGTATCAGAAATGGATGCATACAGAAGGTCCTGGTTTTTTGTTGTTGTTGTTGTTCTCTTTTCTCTTCTGCCTTTTGATCTCTATGTGTTAACATTTGTATTAGTAGATTTCCTAATAAAACCAACCCCATGTCATTCTTAGAAAAATACTCTATAGACCATGCTGTATAATTATTTGTCTTGCTGCTTTATTTATGTGCTATAATGATCAGTTTTTTGGTTTTAGGGTTATGCTAATATTTTCCCACTTTTTATTGAGTTATAATTGGCATATAACATTACATTAGTTTCAGCTATACAACATAGTGATCTGATAAATGTATATATTGAGAAATGATCATCATGTTTTGTTAATATTCATCACCACACATATTGTTAATATTCATCACCACACATAGTTACAACTTTTTTTGTGATGAGAACCTTTAAGATTTACTACCTTAGCAACTTTCAAATATACAATACCCTATTATTAACTATAGTGACTATGCTGCACATTACATCCCCAAGACTTATTTTACAGTTGTAAGTTTGTAACTTTTGACCACCTTCACCCATTTTGCCCACCTTCCACCCGCCCGCCTCTAGCAACCACCATTCTGTTCTCTGTATCAATGTTTGTTTTTTTCAGATTCCACCTACAAGTAAGATCATACAGTATTTGTCTTTCCCTGATTTATTTCACTTAGCGTAATGCACTCAAGGTCTATCCATGTTGTTGCAAATGGCAGGATTTCCTTCTATTTTATGGTTGACCACTATCCTAATACATCTATCTATATCTATACCTATATCACATTTTCTTTATCAATTCGTTCATTGATAGATACTTAGGTTGTTTCCATGTATTGGTTATTATAAATAATAGGGTTACAACAATATTTTAAAAGAAATTCTGAAATTTTCCTTCTCAACGTGTTGTCTGTGTTTAATTCTTTCTCTTCCTTGGGTTTATCTTCCTAAGGCCCTCACACATAAACAACATTTTTCAGGCACAGTATTTTCTCCTCAATTCTGTAAGTTGTTGCTTCATTGTCTTTGGTATTTAGTGGTGTGAGCAAATTTTACTATTTAATTTTGATTATTTATAGGGATCTTTGTACTTTTTTTGTTCCTTTTCATTAATTATAACACATGTATTTGATTAGCTTGTTTGATCTGCAGACTCAGATTTTTTTTTAATGTAAGGAATTTCTTCTTTTCATCATGCTTTTTTCCCCTTTTTTCCCTCTTTTTCTTTTTCTTGACTTCTGTTTTTTTTTTTTTTAATTTATGGCTGTGTTGGGTCTTCGTTTCTGTGCGAGGGCTTTCTCTAGTTGTGGCAAGCGGGGGGCACTCTTCATCGCGGTGCGCGGGCCTCTCACTATCGCAGCCTCTCTTGTTGTGGAGCACAGGCTCCAGATGCGCAGGCTCAGTAATTGTGGCTCACGGGCCCAGTTGCTCCGTGGCATGTGGGATCTTCCCAGACCAGGGCTCGAACCCGTGTCCCCTGCATTGGTAGGCAGACTCTCAACCACTGCGCCACCAGGGAAGCCCCTTGACTTCTGTTTTGACTCCCATACTACCTAGTCTGAAAGTCCAAGAAAGTCCAAGATCAAGTGCCTGAATCTGTTCTGCAGTTCTTATTTATGTATTTAGCTTGCCTTGTTTATCTAGTTTTCCCTTGAGATATTGGAAAATTTCTCAGAGCTGTCCTATACAAAATGACTTTTATTTTCTGCATCAAACAGTTTGTTAACTCTTTCCAATGGCTTTTAACTTAGAAATTGTACTTTCCATCTCAATAGTACAATTTCTTCTGTGCTCTTATTCTCTCGTCATGCCTTTTGCTACACTTTCACCAATGCAGTATACTCTTGATTCTTTCCAAGAATATAAACAAGAAATGTCCCAGATTTTTCTCATTTCTGGTAGTAAATGTACTTGTTTGGTGTCCTTTGAGTGCCACCCTTTTTAACTGCAGTATTTCTGCATAGGTGTAACGTCTTCCCTCTGTGTATGTTTATAGAGGGTGTTCAATGAAGCCTAGTTTTGTTAAAAAGATAGGCTTTGCCAGACATTGTTGTAGGTCTTTGGGCCAGATATTAATCCCTATCCACGTATAACTTGGGTTTTGGGACACAAAGAGAGGCCCATGCAAGATGTGAGGACTAATTGAAGACTTAATCACACAAAGCCAGAACCTCCAAAAATGACATTTGCAGTCAGTAAACTAGTGAAACCACAATCTGTGAAGCAAGTAAGTGGGTTTGCCTGACTGTCTTGGCCATTGCTTTGGGTAGAGCAGGAAAAAAATGGAAACGTCTTTTATTCATAATTTCTCAACACAAACCCTCCTTCAAGCAGATTTGGAGTCATATTTCAGTGGTACAGTGTAACCCAAAAGGCCTCAAGCCAAAACTTCAGCCTATAATGGTCCTTGATTTGTTGTCCCCAAGTGCCCAGGGGAGGAAAACACACTTTCTTTCTGGAGGCAAGAGCATTAAAATCAATCCACAAAGACTTTCTTTGAATGAAAAGAAATATAAATTTAGAATTTTTGAAAAATCATAAAATATTTGAGCAAACAAGCCTACATTATTGACATTAAACAGAAAAATCAAACCAACAAATGATGCATGCAAAGACTATATTCAAGAATAACCAGGTAGAGAATATAAATAACTGTGTTTTTAGTGTTTTAGAGACAGTTTTTGAGATGGATGAGTTAAAGAGACGGTTCAATGAAGCTGGAGAGAGAATTATTAAAATGGAATATTTATATAAAATATTCAGAATCACAGTGATAGAAAGAAATAAAAATATGAAAGTAGAGCTAAGAGTTATTGAGGAAATAGGGAATGGGGGTGATAAATTATTCCAAGAGATAATGGGTGACACTTTTCTAGAACTAATGAAAGACACCAATCTTCAGTGTCACTGAATTACACATAAAAGAAATAAATCTAAATATACTTCAGAATATAAAAGATAAAGAGAAGATCTTACAGCTGCTAAATGGAATTACAGTGGTTTATTGGCATACTACATATAGCTTTTTAAATATTTTTCTAGGGAGCAATAACTTTAAAAAATATTTCTTACATGGATGTTTTATTGATATTATAGAGCCCCCTCCCCCAAATGTTTGTGTAATATTGGCAAATCATAGCAATGGTGTCTGAAAGTGTATGTGAGGGTTTTTTTTTTAATGGCTTTTTTTAACTTTTTATTTTATATTGGAGTGTAGCTGATTAACAATGTTGTGTTAGTTTCAGGTATACAGCAAAGGGATTCATTTATACATATTCATGTATCTGTTCTTTTTCAAATTCTTTTCCCATTTAGGCTGTAACATAATATTGAGCAAAGTTCCCTGTGCTATACAGTAGGTCCTTGTTGATTATCTGTTTTAAAGATAGCAGTGTGCGCATGTCAATCCCAAACTCCCAATCTATCCCTTCCCCTGGTAAAATAAAATATGGAATGCTTCACGTATTTGCATGTCATCCTTTTGCAGGGACCATGCTAATCTTCTCTGTATTGTCCCAATTTTAGTATATGTGCTGCCAAAGCGAGCATGAGGAATTTTCATTTCTAAGTCTTCACCAGAAATCACATCATTATGTGCTTTGGATTTTGCTTTTCACACCTATCATTAAATCATAAACATATTCCATATTGTTAGATTGTTCTAATTATCATTTTAGTGACTTCATTATATGTCATAAAATTTATTCCATTATAATTTCCGTAGTCATTTTTTCCTTATTAGATATTTAGACTTTTATTTCTCTCAAATTTTAATTATTATATATAACCTTGATATAATATACAGTTTGTGCATATGGCTTCACTTTTATTTAGAATCAGTTCCTTAGGAAAAGTTCCCAGAAGTGATATTATCATGTCACATAGTCAACGTATTTTGATATGTGCCAGCTTTTATCATGAGTCAGCACTAAATATTGCAGATCTGAATATATATATCTACCAATATGCTGGGTGTAAGAGGCATTTTTACTTAGGTAATAAGATAGAACATTTTTCCATGTGTGTTTTAAAATTATTTTTCCCCCTTTGCTCACCAGTTATCAGTATTCATGCTTTATAAACTTATCTTTTGTGGATTCTATGTATATCTTACCAATATGTAATTTTCTGCAATAACATAAATATTAAAATAAGTAATTTTCTGTAATAACACAAATATTCTTCCCATATTAATATTTAAAAATTAAGTGAGGATGAGGTTGGTAGGCAATTTTGGGTTCAAATGTACTTATGAATTTGACTTATTTTGGGGTAGATTATCAAGAAAAGTTAATGTGTGTGTATATATATATATATAAAGAATTGTGCTAGTGAGTTTTGCTTACCAATGTGATGAAAAGATAGGCACCTGTACTTTCTGGCAGCATTGGTAACTGAATATTGATATGACAGACATTGTTGGCTCACCCAACGCTGGTTTCTAACACTCTTCTGTCTTACATGTCTTTATTAAAGAGGAGGAACAAGCTAAAGTGTTCGGTTACCAGACCGTTGTAAAGCTGGAGTTTGCTTTATTATAATACACAGTTCTGGCCAGTAAAGTGTAAGCAAGAGTATGCTGTCGCCTCCTCCCCCTCACGTTCTCTTTCTCCTTCCTTGAATGATGATGTGCTGGCTGGAGCTACAGCAGCCATCTTGTAGTCATGTTGAGAAAACCAGGAGAATGGCAGATAAAGTGACCCTGATTTTGTTAAGACACTGAAATAATGCCACGAACTTCATACCCACCAAAACTTATAATATGCAAAAAATAAAGCTCTATTTATGTTTAAGCCACTATAGTCAGGCTTTCTGTCATCGGCTGTGAAAAGCAAATCCGAATTAACACAACTAAGCTGGGGGAGAGGAAAATTGGGTCTCTGTTTTATTAAGATGCTCTTTTAAACTAACCCAAAGCCTTGCTGCTGTGAGTATATGGTAACTAACCAAAGTATGTAACAGAATTTCTAAATTTTATCCACCCGTTTTCCCAAACATATCCAGGGAGTGAATGTACTTCCTGGAGCAAAAATAAAATAAGAATTTAAAAAATGCTCATGACCTTTAACAATGGGAGAACATAATTTAAAGGCATTCCTCTGTTCATTACTCAGAGAAATGAAGTTTCACTTAACAAATACAATAAGTATCCAAGAGACACTCCATCCATGCCTTTCTATACCCACCCATTTATAACCATTACTTATCCATTTTTAATATATGGACGACATGCCATATGACAGGCTACGTAGTCCATGCCAGGGATGTAAAAAAAACAGATACTGCTCAGTCCTTGCCTTTGAGGATTTCACTCCAGGCTGGGTGTGGGAGGTAAGAGGAGGCCGTTTGGATAAACAAATGTTTTTGATACTGTGTGAGAGTAAAAAGTATAGAGTACTCAAGTGAGATTCATAGTAGAGGGTGAAATAGAATAAGTGTTACCCAAGACCCCACAGCCAATAAATGGTATAAGTTCCTTTATTCAAGGTCTTCTGGAATAGTCATTTTATAATACCAACCATTGGCTGAAATAAACAAAGCAATATCGGAGATATGGGACTATTTTTGCATTTTGAAAATGCTATCATTTTGTCTGCTGTTGTACAGAAGTTGACTTGTATGAAGAAATTGCCCCTGACCTGGCAATATGGTGCATGCTGTGAGATTTATTTCCCCCAGGACTCTTGCTTCTTTTGGCCTGTTGTCTGTTCAGCGGGATGCTGGGGTAACACATGTAAGAGGAGGCCTCCTGCTACTGACTGAGGAGATGGGTGTGACCAAGACAGCCCTTCCAGAATGAAGAAAAGCAGCCAGGAAAATGGGCAGAGGAGAAGTATCAGCCCTCAGAGCTGTGGCAAATGGAAAGAGACTGAGATTCTTCTCTCTCTGTAAAAAGTGATCTTTTCCATTGACCTAAGGAAAATAACTTGTTAAACACGTCTTTCCCTTCCCACTGCCGTTGTTTATGGAACAACAGACTTCCCTTAACTCTAAAGTAATGTCTCCTTTCTTCAGGAAAACAGGTGTCCAAACATGCAGCAAATCACATTTTTAAACAGCTAAAACAAGCTGGGACAAAGAGAGAGTGGCATGGACATATATACACTACCAAAGGTGAAATAGCTAGCTAGTGGGAAGCAGCTGCATAGCACAGGGAGATCAGCTTGGTGCTTTGTGACCACCTAGAGGGGTGGGATAGGGAGGGTGGGAGGGAGACGCAAGAGGGAGGAGATATGGGGATGTATGTATACGTAGAGCGGATTCACTTTGTTATACGGCAGAAACTAACACATCATTGTAAAGCAATTATACTCTAATTAAAAAAAAACCCCAAAAATTAATAAAATAAACTTGAGGACTTTACACATTTCTGTATCCTTTTATGTAGAAATTCTTTTGTGACGCTTACAGTTTCCCGGCTTGGAATTTTTTTTGCCTTGGGATCCTTTTGGCCAATCTTTTCAAATTTTTACTAACACATCCCCGTCTTCTTGATCACTGTTCTTTGGATGGAAAATCTATTGCTTAAAATATAATATTCAACAATGGATTCTTTTTCATTTAAGTCAAATGTACCTTATAAACATGAAGACCTCAGGACCACATTGAATTCTGTCATATTAGATATCTTTATAGGATGAAGGAAAGAAAAATTGAGCTATTACTGATCAATATTGGGGGACTTTGAAATATTCCTATCATGACTTGTCTAAGTATATGGAGGGAAGGATTATAATCCTTTTTATGAATGAGAAAATCAAGGTGAATGTTCATATATCTAAGATCACACAGTCAGAAAATAGTAAAATCAGGATTCAAATCCAATTTTTATCTGACTTCAAAAACCATGCACTTTCTACCTCACCATGTAACAGAGTTCCTCCTAGACTACATAAAGCACTTTGTTGAGTAGTTAAGTCAGAAGTGATTTATGAGGCTCTATTATGTACTAGCTGGGAGGGCATGGTCAGTTCTATGGGTCTAAATCCCCTTCTCTATGGAATGGATACAGTAACAATATCTACCTCATAGGATTTTGTTAAGGATTCACTGAGTTAATGCATGTAAAAGGGCTCAGAACAGTACTGGATATAGTAAATGCTCAATAAAGTTGTTTGTTCATTGTTATAATTATCTGTTAACTTCGTGAATAATAGCATAGCATGAATGTCATGGCTTTGCTTTCATGTGTCGTCCTAGTACAGCTGAATAGGTGGTTCTAAATAAATGGTGAATGAGTTGTTTTTTTTTAAGTTTTTAGTGTTTGTATGTGAGAGATCACCCTCATTCTTCTCCATTGGTTGGCAAATTTATGGGAGAAAAAGGGTATCTCTTAGTAATATTGTTTACAGACTTTTGTTTCAGCTGTGAAACCCTTTTGTAAAATACAGATAGAAGTACTGCTGCTTTACCTAAAGTGGGGGGAAGTGACTCCTGGATCTCCACGCACACCTCCTGCCCTCTAGTACCCCTACCCGGTCATTGCTGTCTTGGGAGTAGTTCTGGGAAATCCTGAAGGTTGAAGTAATGCAGACTGAGAACCACTAAGCCACAAATCCCACAACAAAACACATTGGGCAGTTACTGATAAATACTATTAATTCTTAATTTCTGTGATAAGCCTATGTCCAGGTGTCCTTCCTCTTAATCTCAGATTGTCTTCACTTGGTTTCCATCCTGTACTCACTGTTGAGTGCTTTGTTTAACTGACAGGGTCTACAGTTTGGTACCAGTGAACTGGAGGAGATGGGATCTATGTTCTGCTTGGGCCTCCTCATCTTGGAACTCAAATCTGTAAGCTGCAGCCATCAGCTGCTGACCTGTGCAGCAGCTCTGCTGAATGCTGAGGAGTCGTCTCTGGACCAGCACCTCCAGCGGTAAGTTGCTCACTATTTGAACCTTTGTGTTTCCACTGGAGAATATCTGGGAAATGAAAGTCAGGCGGACCTATGGGTCTTTGACAAAGAGAAAATACGGAGAAGCTGCCAGATCAAGGTAAGGTAGTAGTGCTCCACTGGAACCAGACTCGGGGCATCCTTACTTCCTGCTGAAGACAAGGAGGATGTTGCTTACTTGTACATAAATGCACATATAAAGCTACATACGTTTATAAATATGTATTTTTATTAAATTTTGCTCATGGCAAAGAAGATGCAGCTTAGCGACACACGTGCACATTTACCTATGCTTATGTTTGCCAGTTATGTGTTTATATGTATACTGATGTCACTTTGGAGTCATTAGTCAGCTAAAATTGGGCAATCTCACTGCTAATACCCAGGCACTTGGGGACAAGAAATGTTTTAATCTTCCCATTCTTAAAAAGCAATGTTCTGTCTCAGAATACATGATGGTGATGAATACGCTGGCCCAGAGAAATTGACTCACAGACATGGCAGGGAAAGGATGGATCTCTGAGAACAGTGAGGATCTTTAAAGAGTCAGGAGAGGGAGAACTGTTATCCACAGAAGCCCTTTTGATGCCCTGTACTGTAGACAAGTTGTATTCGGGGGCAAGAAGGGAAGATATAAAGGCCATGGGAGAGAAGAGAGATCAGGAAACGTCAGAGGAGTCAAAGAACGCTAAGTCATTGCCCACATTTTGAGCAAAGCATTGGAGCGGGGGATTGAGCTGTTGGGTGAGGAAGTATGTGCCGGTAGATGAGGAAACATCTTGTCATGCACTTCATGTCCCAAGGCAGAGAGAAAACCGCTAATACTGGGGCCTCCTATTGCTAGCTCACTTTTGTTAATTTTCCTCCTGCCACTGTTAGGCTGCCGTTCCAGTGTGACTTCTCACCAAATGGCCAATCAAGCCTAGAAAGATCTGGCAGTGTAAATTAATACTGCTTTGGAAGGCACTGGTTTCTCTGAGACTTAATTACCTAAGTGCAATATTTAACGTGCTCATCACACGATGCTATAGATCATAGACTATGGAGACTTAAGTAAATCCAGACTTCTTCCCTCCCTAAAGTCACTGTGCCAATTTCGTTTTGACATCACAACCATTTCCGTCTGTCCCAGCTCCTTCAACACCCCTCAGAGCCCGAAGGCTTGGTGTGCTTGGCATCGTGGTTGGTGTTTCAGCTTCTCCCTCTGACAGCAAGCGCTTCCATCTGCCAGGATATATATTTCAACTTGTCTTTTCATCTTTGCCTTTGCTAAGCTATCCTGGGTGCAGGCATGCCTGCGTTTTCTTTCTTTCCATCTCCCCCCCCCCCCAACTCCTCTGCTGCTCATTGAGGGAAGACTGAGCAGACCTGGCATTGCTTGCTTTCCCTGAATTGATTGTGCCCGTCTGTTTGATCCAATGCAGTGAGGATTAGTTGCCTGTAAACTGGAACAAGAAGAAATCTGTCAAAGAAGTGCCTTTTCTAATTCAAGTCTAAAGAATTTGGTGTCAGGCTCCAAATGCAGTGGCCGCTGTGTGGGTTCTCATAAGAACATAGTATTACCTGCCCTCCAGGCCATCCCACACAACTGACTAGTAATTTTTCAGTTACAACCAGTCCGAGGATACTGAAGGTTGAAGTCTTCCCGTGACCTCTGACCCTTCTTAGGCTGGTACGGCTTCTTAAGGGCAGGATACCTACAAAGGGTATGATTAATCTGTGTGTTTTGAAAAGATTTCAATTAAATTTGAGAGGCGTGGAGCTTGGTGGAGAGCAGCAGGGTGAAAACTGCCTATTTCACCCAAACGTTTGTATCATAATACATTTTTCTACTCATGGAGGCAGGTGATCCAAACAAATCATGGTTCCTGCCCAAAGGACCTGAGAACTAATGGTTGAGAGGGAAATTACGTTGAAAATGTCTTGACCCAGAAAATATTCCTGCCAGTAAGTGTATAATCATTAAAGGCTGGCAGAGGGAAACTTAATAAAATGATATTTATTGGTTTGAAACCAGCAGCAAGCTGTTTGAGTACCTTTGATTCGTTTCTGATGAATAGAACTAAATCATGAGATATAATAATCAGCAGAGTGAATCCTAAGAATTGTGTTAGCAACAGGGGTTCTTACTATAATACAAAGGGTGTAACTAATGTTTGTCAGTACAGTTCTCCATAAGCTTTAGAGAGGAGACCTCTGCTACCCTCCCCCCGACTCCTGCCTCTTTTCCTTGGGCGTGTGGCCTTTATTTGACATAACAGGGTTATATACTTGAGGAAAATTCTTCTCTTCTTGCAGAGAAGGAAATACTAGAGAAAAAAGGGGGGCTCTGACCTGAAAGTCTGCCTTAAAGAAATGCGAGCACATGTTATTTTGAGGGTCCCTCCGACAACATTAACCCCTGGGAGTGATCTACTGGGAAGATAAAGGCTGGCTGTATGCCATGGGCATCATGTTTTTTGACAATAGGTTTTATGCCTCACTTACCACAAAAACAATTAGAGTGTAGTCAGCATCCACAGAGCACGTCACCATTTTTCATGAGCAGAGAAAGTGCAGAATGGTGGTGGTTTGCCCAGTGGCTGAAGCTGAAAATGAAGTACTTACACTCTTTGTTTTGGTTTTTCTTCTATAGCTCTCTTCTTCCCAGTTGCTCACTTAAGAAATGTCTGCAGACCCATTAAGGCGTCTTTAGACCTTCTTGCCGTTCCTCTTTCTTTCTCCTTCCTGTCAGTCTCATCCCTGGAAATAATTGTGTGTGCACTGCAGGAATGCTAAGCTGCTTCTTCAGGAGGGGCCGTTTATCCATTGTGACAGGTCTTTTGCAAAGTCATTTAACAGTTTTGCCGAGTCAGCCACCTTTCATCTTGATTTGTATCTCTCCAGTGCCTTTCCGCTCTTCAGCTCAGCTCCCCTCTCTGCATTTGTCCTTCCATTAATAACAACAGAAAGCTCAGAGTTTCCGACCTGAGCCTTAGCAATAGCTTAATATCTCGCCTATTCTCCCAAATTACAGTCCCATTGCCTTAACTGGGGCTCCCCTTAGCATCAAGATAAATTAGTTTAATCCTCTTTTCAGTTTGATGAAACAACACGGAAAACATAAAAATCTTTCATAGACTTTAGAAAACCTAATTAGACTTTTTAATAAGTAAAGACACTTGATTTTCCTTTAAAACATATACACTTTTGTCTTTCTGAATAAGAAAATATAATTTGGAAATCAAACAACAAAAACACACCCCTACTCCTGTCTTTAGTCACACACCATCCATCTACCTGTGGATAACCATTGTCAACATTTTGGTGAAATTAGATTACTTTTTCACCTATGAATAAATAGATTAAAAACCCCTCAAAACAATGTATAGGAGTTCCTTTCCTTGAAACTTTATAAACACTTTTTTCAAAATAGACTTTACTTTTTAGAGAAGTTTTAGCTCTCAACAAGATTGAGAGGAAGGTAGAGATTTTCCATATACACCCTTCTTCCACACATGCATAGCCTCCCCCATTATCAATATCCTCTGCTAGACTGGTAGATTTGTGACAATTGATGGACTGACATTGACACATCATTCTTACCCAAAGTCCACAGTTTACATTAGGTTTCACTCATGGTGTTATACATTTAATGGGTTTGGACAAATGTAAAATGACATGTATCCATCATTATAGTCTCATACAGAGTAGTTCCACTGCCCTAAAAATCCTCTGCACTCCCTTTATTCATCACTTCCTCTCTGCTAACCTTTGTTAACCACTGACCCTTTTACTATCTCCATAGTTTTGCCTTTTCCAAAATGTCCTATAGTTGGAATCATATAGTATGTAGCCTTTACAGATTGGCTGTTTCTCTCTTAGAAATATATGTTTAAGTTTCTTCCATGTCTTTTCATAGCTTGATAGCTCATTTCTTTTTATCACTGAATAATACTTCATTGTCTGGATGTATCACAGTTTATTTATCCGTCCACCTACTGAAGGACATCCTGGTTGCTTCCAAGTTTGGGCAATAATGAATAAAGCTGCTATGAACATATGTGTGCAGGTTTTTGCGTGGACATAAATGTTTAACTCCTTTGGGTAAATACCAAGAGCATGATCACTGGATTGTATGGTAAGCGTATGTTTAGTTTTGTAAGAAACTGTCAGACCGTCTTCTGTAGTGGCTGTGCCATTTTGCATTCCCACCAGCAATGAATGAGAGTTCGTGTTGTTCTGCATCCTTGTCAGCATTTGGTGTTGTCAGTGTTCTGGATTTCGGCCATTCTAATAGATGTGTAGTTGTATCTCGTTGTTTTAATTTGCATTTCCCTGATGACATAGAGTGTGGAGCATCTTTTCATATGCTTATTTGCCATCTGTATATCATTTTTTAGTGAGGTGTCTTTTAAGTTGTAGATCCATTTTTTAATCAGGTTGTTTCCCTATTTTGATTTTGAAGAGTTCTTTGCATATTTTGGTTAACAGTCTTTTATCATATGTGCTCTTTCCAAATATTTTCTCCCAGTCTGTGGCTTATCTTTTCATGCTCTTCATAGTACCTTTCACAGAGCAAAAATCTTTAATTTTTATGAAGTCTACCTTAACAATTCTTTCTTTCATGGATTATGCCTTTGGTGTTGTATCTAAGAAAATAATTGCCAGAGGAACCTAGGGGCAGAACAGGAATAAAGATGCAGACATAGAGAATGGACTTGAGGACACGGGGAGGGGGAAGGGTAAGCTGGGACGAAGTGGCATGGACATATATACACTACCAAAAGTAAAATAGATAGCTAGTGGGAAGCAGCCACATAGCACAGGGAGATCAGCTTGGTGCTTTGTGACCACCTAGAGGGGTGGGATAGGGAAGGTGGGAGGGAGACGCACGAGGGAGGAGATGTGGGGATGTATGTATATGTATAGCTGATTCACTTTGTTATACAGCAGAAACTAACACAGCTTTGTAAAGCAATTATACTCCAATAAAGATGTTAAAAAAAAAGAAAATAATTGCCAAAACCAAGGTTGTCTGTATTTTCTCCTACCTCATCTTCTAGATACAATGATTGTTTTTGCATTAAAATCTTCGCAATTTATAGGTGAAAATGGGGTGCTGTTTTAATTTATTCTTTGACCTTTTCTGAAATGGATTACATGCTTCTATTTCATTAGTATTCTGTTTTAAAATAAATTTCCAAATACTATCTTTTGTTCTTTATTCTTTTAATAATCATTTTAAAATTTACATTTAAATTTAATTTCAATTTCTATATTAAAGATATTCTACTTCTGTTTGTCTTGGATATTTTGAATATTTTCCCATTAACCTTTCATGTTTTTTACATAGTTTATTGACTTTGGATGTATTTGTTTTTACATAGATATGTTTCTCAGTCTTCTTCTTTGTTTCTTTTACCTTTGTTAAAATTATCTGCCTCAGTCTAATAACAAATAATTCACATGCACTGTAAGAATGTGTTAATTCAACTGAAGTAGGTAAGTTTATAATGAGTATATTTACATACTGTAATTCCTCTACATTTTTTCACTATTGAATAAGTCTGTATTTCTAAATTGTTAACCATTTGCTATAGCAATTACTTAATAATCCATCCTTTAACACTGATTAATAATGTCAGCTTATTATGTAGTATTTACATGTGCATGTACCTGGTATATACGTATATATATATTTTTTTGGTTTTATATTCTGTTCTATTAATCTATCTGCCAGGAACATATAGTTTTAATGTTGTAACTGTGTAATTTAAACCTATGATGTTGCAAGCACCACCTCATTAGTATTGTTTAACACACATATACATTTACATATACTTAATTTGCCACTTAATGTATTTATGTGTGTATTTGTTTAAAAATGTGCTTTGCTATTTTCCTTTTTAAATTTTCGCTGATAAACTCTGTAATGAGTTGTTACCTGCCCAAAGTGAAAGCACTGGGATTTTAACTCAAGTTGCACTAAAATTATAGGTTTTTTCATCTATTGACTATTTGCCTATATGACTTTTTCAAAACCTGATATTTTGTTCCACTTATTCACATCTTCTTTGATGTTCACAAAGTATTGTAGGGGTTCTTTTGTAACTTTTTTTTTCTTCATGTACTTCCTTGATGTATTATCATGAGCTTTTAATCTTAACATTTAAAATTTTCTTGTTACTCAAAAAGAATCTTTTTCATCATATTTTTGTAAGTGGTTGTCTTAGTTATACAGGAACATTCTTGATTATTGATATGCTTATTAGTAACTTCACTGATCTCTGTAGTTATACCTAAGTGTTCACCTAGATTTTTCTGTTTTTCTAGATAAATCATAGTATCATTTATAAATTTTGACAATTAGCTTTGCTTATTTATTTTTATTTATTTTATTTTTTTTGTGGTACGTGGGCCTCTCACTGCTGTGGCCTCTCCCGTTGCGGAGCACAGGCTCCGGACGCGCAGGCTCAGCGGCCATGGCTCACGGGCCCTGCCGCTCCGCAGCATGTGGGATCCTCCCGGACCGGGGCATGAACTCATGTCCCCTGCATCGGCAGGCAGATTCCCAACCACTGCGCCACCAGGGAAGCCCAGCTTTGCTTACTTTTTACTCTTATCTAGAACCTGCTCAGTTTTGAGAACATAGTTTAAAGATGATGATGATGATTTTATGGGCAACTTCATTGTGAATCTTGCTTCAAAATGAGAATGACTCTAAATATTTAAGAATTAAGTAAAATGTCTGTTGGTTTGGTATTAACATTCAATGTCTTCTTTATTATTCTTTTTTCTTAGCTTAGTAACTAAAAAATCAGGATTGGATGATGAGTTTTTTTGGTATCTAGAAAAATGATTATTACTTTAAACTAATAGTCTTAAATTATGTTAATAGGTTTTCTAATATTCACCCATCCTTGAAAATCAAAGGAAAATTTATTTGGCTATGATCTAAAATATTATTTTATTATAGATATTGATGGTATTTACTGTGAATATAGGAGCTTTTTTCCTATGTTTGTGAGTGAGTGAAGTGTGTACTTGGTCTGTATTGTTCAATCATCCACAACACTTTACATTTCCTAGGATTTTTCCTGGAACATATACATTTTGAAATACACATATTGCTGATCCAACCATCTGTGTCTCATTTATTTTAAACAAAAATATTGTTTTCCACTTCTTATTTTCTCACATAAGACATATCTGTGGCATTTGGATTGTCTAAGAGTCATAGTCAGATCATTTTAAAATTCAGTTTTATGTTTAATTACTTGCATTGCTCATCTCTTTCCACTGTGTGCAATCATGTCCTCATTCTTATTTTTATGTTGATTCATCTCACATTTTTGTTAGAGAACACCTTAATTTTTTTTTTGGTAAAGTAAATCAGTGGTGTACTTTCGGTATATTAGTATACATGTGGATATCTTCCTCTTTCCTTTACGTCGGAGTTCCACTTTGCCTACCTAGAGATTTCATTAAAACAATATAGGCTTGGTTCAATTTTCTCTGATATTTAAGCCAGTAGTAATCAGCCTAACTTTTCTTTCTTTGTATGTACCTTGTTTATTTCTGCCTTAATAGTTTTTCCTTTTTCATTAACACAAATATTCTTTTTCTACTACATCAAAATTATTTCTTTTCTTTTTTCTTTTTAGGTTTAGGTCCTTTTGATTCATTTGGAATTTGAATACCCCATCCTTTTCTGACATGTCTTTCAATTATACGACAGCAGTGTTTCCATTCTAACTCTTCATTCTCTTTCTCTGGAGTGTTTGATATCTGCTTTCCAGCCTTCGTATCTGTCATGTCTTCTCCTCTCATCACTTCTGCTTTGTAACTCTTTTTTTCATATTTAAAAAATATTTTATAGTGCAGCATAGTTGATTAACAATGTTGTGTTAGTTTCCAAAAAAGTAATACAAATGAACTTACTTACAAAACAGAAACAAACTCACAGACTTAGAGAACTAATTTATGGTTACTAAGCAGGAATGATCGGGGGGAGGAATAGATTGGAAGTGTGGGATTGACATGCAGACACTGCTATATTTAAAATAGATAACCAACAAGGACCTACTGTGTAACAGAGGGAAAGCTGCTCAATATTCTGTAGTACCTTGTAACTCTTAACACTAGATTCTGGAAGTGCATCTAACGTTTGTCCTCATAGATTCAGTTTTCTGCAGCGTGGACTGTCCTCTTTGCTGATGTGTTTTATTTTCAGCCATTTTACATTTAGGTTTTATTGCACCTATTTCTTTATCTCTCATCAGTTTCTCTTTTATTCATGCTTGCTTGCAATATAGTCAGCTCTCTTTCCATTTGGATATGCTGTCTTTTCATGTACTGTTTCACGGATGTCATTTTTCTTGAATTTTCCTGATACCTGAACAGGGGCTACCTAACGCTGGCTTCTGTTTCCTGTGCCTAATCATTTCCCAAAGAGCACCATTGCTCTGTGGATTGAGTAAGGCATTCATCTCCTTATACACTGCAGAACGTTTCACCTTCTGGGTTGTTAAGATTCTTTCGTCCTCCTCTTTCAACTTCTGTTTCATCATTGTTTTGTTTATTCATCTTTGAATCATGAGAGCTCTATTAAGACTTAAAATTGCTCAATAACCCAGGGTTTAGATGCTCTTTAAACCTGTTTGTAGTCTAGCTGGATGCAGATAACTCCTCCTGTTTTAGTGTGAAGTAACTTGGTTTAGATGGTGCTTTTTCTTCAAGAATTCATTATACTTTGGCTTTGACCTGAAAGTATAGATCTGATTGCACTGGGGAAGTTAAGGGAAAGGAAGAGTTCTATCTCCCTCTCTGGAGACTCTCTGAGTCCCTCAAGATGGTTGGTTAATATTTACTAAATGAATATGTGAATTACTTGAGATATAATGTTATCAATGAACTTGTGTTCAAAATAAGTTTATATTTTGGAATCCGGTAGGGGGAAATTAATGACAGTTATGATGATGGTGATGGTGATGACAGCAAATATTTATATCAGTGACATGCAATCTCCTAAGTATTAATTTACTTGTATAATCTCATTTAAGCCTCTCAATAACCTTATGCACTAGATATTATTATCTTCGTATTGCAGATGAGTACATTGTGATTCAAAAAATAATATGTGGCTTGCCTAAGATGACAGAATTGATAAGTTGTAGAGCTGAGATTTGAACCTATACAGTTTTGCTAAAGAATCAGTACTGTTAATCACTATGATGCACTACCTCATAATAGATAACGATAATAAGAGCTAACACATAGTAAGAATTTACTCTTTGTCATGTCCAGTGCTCTGTGTTTTGTATGCATACCTCATTTCTTGCTTTATCTTTTAAACCAGGGGTTGACAGACTTTTTCCGTAAAGGGACAGATAGAAAATATTTTAGTCTCTATGGGCCATATGGTCTCTTTTACAACTACTTAGCTCTGCTGTTGCAGCGTGCAAGTAGCCATAGCCAATATGCAAATATATGGGCATGGGTACATTTCAGTAAAATTTTATTTACAAAAATAAAGAGTGGGCTAGATGTGTCCCAGAGAGCCAAAGTTTGCCAACTCCTGCTTTAAACAATTCTTTGAGGTATGTAGTATTATTATCTCCCTTATACAGATAATGAAACTGGAGGTCAGAGAAGCTATATAACTTGTCTTTCACCCAGCTAATAAGAATCACGTAGGAGTTGAACCAAGCAGTATGACTTTGTATCCTTGATGTTTAGTGACTACAGATACTAAGCTGGGTGGGGTTTTATATGACCAATGAATGACACTTTTTTCTTCTCTCATGAATTCTAAACCAAATAAGAAACAGAACACAGGAGCTGGATAGGTTGAATGGAACATACCTGCTTTTTTTACTGGTTATAAAGAATTAGAGTGCATGGACCCACCAGAATTGAACTTCCTTAACTAGAACTGTAGGAGCAGAGCTGGCCTTGCTAAGCTTATCATGCAGAGGAGCAATGAGGGCATCTTGAGTTCAGGGAGAGAATGAACACGGGGCCACCAGCAGCTCATGCTCACTCAGCATCTCCCCCTGAATCATCAACTTCATGGCACTCTTCCTCCCTTAGGGAGAAGCAGGTGAGGGTAGGAAGTGGAGTACCAGTGTCTGTGGGCCAAAATGAGACATATGGGAATGGGGAGAATTGTTCCCCAAAAGGTGCATCGTATCAAAACAAAAGGTGGAAACTCAGTGTTTCAGATCGCAAATTACACTCTGTTTCCAACAATTCCAACTGTTGCTACATAGCAATTATGACAGTATTTCTTTTTGCTTGTCTTTGGTCACCCTAATTTTATTTAAATTAAAAAAATTAGCCCACAATATCTAATATTCGAGAATAGTCTTAGCTTCACTCCATAGTTGCAGGCAAAGAAATGTCCAGTGGCTATGAGGAGGGAAATGTTGGAACGGAACTCAGCCTGGGGATCTTTTTTTTTTTTTTTTTTGCTGTACGTGGGCCTCTGACTGTTGTGGCCTCTCCCATTGCGGAGCACAGGCTCCGGCTGCGCAGGCTCAGCGGCCATGGCTCACGGGCCCAGCCGCTCCGCGGCATGTGGGATCTTCCCAGACCGGGGCACGAACCCGTGTCCCCTGCATCGGCAGGCGGACTCTCAACCACTGCGCCACCAGGGAAGCCCTCAGCCTGGGGATCTTTTGAGACTATAAGTTATCACATGTAGCTTTAAAACATTAAATGGCTCTCTAACGGATCAGGGAAAATGAGTTGATTAGCCAGGAAGAAGTGCTAATCTTAGCGGGAAACAATAACAACAAAAAACCCTGGTCCATTCGTAAAGAAAGGCTAATTCAAATATTTTTGGTATGATTCTATGCTGATTCTTCTACAATAAGCGAATAAAAATAATGAAAACTCAGTGTTAGTGCATCTATGAAGAAAGAAGTTTAATAATATCATACTCTGTAAATTGGTTTACTTTCCTCTGGAGAAGAATTTGGCAACTTTTAAGAAGGTCCGTAAAAACCTCCCGTTTAATTTTGTTTCCAGCTAGAATATCCCTCAAGAAAATAAACTTATCAGAAAACAGAAATTACTACGTAGATATTTATAGCAATGAGACTTATATCCCCAAATAAATTTAACCCAAATTCCTAGTAGTAAATAGAGAAAAAAGAAAGAATATGGTTGATTAATTTTCTAGAATACCATGAAACCATGAAAATAATGTGTCAATGCATATATGAGATGATAATAAGAGCAGACATTCATTAGAACCTTACCATGAACTTGATGCTATGCTAAGCATTTTGTTAGTATTATTTTACTTTATCATGTAAATAATCTTGTGTGATAGATACTATTATTAGAGTCCCCTTTTACAAAGAAATTGTTCTATAGAGGTTAAGAAGTCTGCCAAATGCCACGAATCTTATAGAAGAACTGCTAGCTTTTGAATTCACTTCTGTTTCAACACAAGGCTCAATTTCTTCTCCTTTATGATGTTCAGACTTTCAAATAATAAATGCGAAAAAATCAGGATAATTAATACTCTACACATGCTGATTGTGACTTCAGCAACATGCAGAACCACTGACAGAGGTGAGGGCCATTAAATGGATAATCTAAAACTTATTTAATCATCTTAGTTTCTTTTTCTCTTCAGTCCCTAAAAGTATGTGTTGGGTGAATGTACGTCTGTGTGTGTTTATGTGTAAGTTTAAAAATCTTAACGTCTTGTACATATTTTGGCCCAGAAGTATCCCTTGATTGTTTTAATACTATTCAGGGAAGATTAATGTATATCATCATAGGTGGAATGTGTGTCACCATGGGTTGAATATATTGCAACTCATGGGGGTAAGAATTCAAAAGAGAGAGGTGATAGAGATTGCAGACAGAAAGGAGTTAAAGTGAATTTTCTTCATATTCCATATTTGTTACTTGTAAAATATTCCCACCTAATAACAACCATGAATGTTAACCTAAAAGAATACCTATTTTACAAATGATTCCACGGGAGCCCAGGGAGTCTAAGTGACCGCTAGGTGTGGTTAAGTGTTTTACCCATGTCCAGTCAACACTGGGGATCTCATTCACTTCTGCCTCAGGCTCAACCAAATGAAAGGCTGGTCTCTTGCCTATGAATCTATAAATACCTGGAAACAGAATAGGCTATCAGGCCCTGGAAAAAAATTTCAATCAAGAAAACTCACTCTTTCCACTCTCTATTATTAACAGCAGCCTTTTGCAGCCTTGTCTTTTGTTGTTGTTAATTCTAAAAATGGAAGACAAAAATCTTCAAAGTTTTCCCAAACAGGAGAGGCTATCTTTATATAGGAAAGCTTCAAATAGCCTGGTATGGGTGGTCTAAGTTAATTCAATAGCTTTTCATTAATTTTTTTTTTTTGCGGTACGCGGGCCTCTCCCGTTGCGGAGCACAGTCTCTGGACGCGCAGGCTCAGCGGCCATGGCTCACGGGCCCAGCCGCTCCGCGGCATGTGGGATCCTCCCGGACTGGGGCACAAACCCGCGTCCCCTGCATCGGCAGGCGGACTCTCAACCACTGCGCCACCAGAGAAACCCTCATTAATTTTTAGAGTAATACCTTTTTCTCTTTATTTCTTAATACTGGTTTTCTCTTTATTAAGAAACCCCATGAGCCCCTGTGGCTCTTACAAAGAGCTAACCTGCTAGTATTATGGTTCAAACCATTTTACCTGTAAGAGTTAGTCTACCAGATAGTATAGAGGAAAGCAAAACTATATTTGTGACAACAAAGGCAAAAAAAAAAAAAAAAAAAGGAAAGAAGGAAAGCTGTTTTACAAGAGAAGACATCAAGGTCATAATATTCAAACTAGAGTAGCCTTATGATGATAAAAAGAAACAAAGTTTATGTTTTGGTTTGTAAGCTTCTGAATTTAGATGACTCTGTTGTAGAAGAGAAATGCGAGGTGAGTTTCTGTGAACATTTCCATGTTTTGCCCTTTTTCTTTATTCTAACCATTTGTCCAATTCCCCCCTCTTAGAAGGGAATCAAGTAAAGAAATCTAGACACATCCACTGCATCCAAGATGAAATAATCTGTCATGGTTTTTGCTGTTCCACAAATTTCCATGAAGCCCTCACTTTGGTACCCAGCACAGTTTTTACCAAGGACATGTGGCTTAGTTTCATGGAAGCACAGTTTTGGTTCAGAATATTACTGCTGACAACTGGCTCTGTGACTATGGGGAGGTGGCTTAACTTGTTTACTCTCAGATTTTTTTAGCTTTAAAATAAAAGATCTTTAAATTCCTTTCATCTCGAATAGCCTATGTTTATTCTCAAGGCTATGGCCATTGACATCCTCTCATTTCAACATGGGCAGTAAGGTTGCAACACGGCATTCAAGATATAAAAGGCAAAGCAGTTGAATTATGCTAAGTGGCACAAAGCTCGTATTTGGTTGAATGAAAATTAAATTTTATCTCCATGCCTACTGAGTAGATAATAAAGGGACAGAAGCTTAACAGTACTTAGGTAACAGAAAGGAGTTATAAATAAATGAGAAGAAAAGGAGAGGATAAAATGAAGAGGTTTGTTCAGAAGTGGATGTCACAAATTTAGGGGCAAAACATGGTGAGGAATGACGTGTTTATGATGACTTGTTATTCGTCATTTCATTATGTGGTTTTGAATCAGGGAAGCTGACTAGTTCCTTGTGTTTTGCCAGTGTGTGACAAAATAAATACAATGAGGAGTAGAATGGTGACAGGTCATAGGGCTGGAAGTGTGATAAAGGTTTGTTATGTGTTATCTTAAATCAAGTAAACCCTAGGAAATCTTTATTATTATTAGGAAATCTTTATTACTATTATTAATTGTTACCTTATAGATGAACTAAATGGAGGCTTAGGATGCTAAATGTTTGGTAAAACCCAAGCTACTACTACATGGCTGATCTGTGATTCAAACACAGATCACTGATTCCAAATTTCTTATTTTTTTCCTGAAATGTACTGCAAATAATTCTTTAAAATTTTATTTATAAAGCAGTTTCCAACACAAAGGGGAAAGCTTAGACCATGAAAAATAACCTATATAAGTTGATGTTCTTAACCAAAGAGCTGGTTCCTCTACATTCAGTGCGAAGATCACAACATCCTCCATGATAAGGAAACATACATGCAAATAAGTCTCAACATTCTAAACCTTTCACTCACTGAATGTTCAAGACCATGAAGGAAAACCAGTCAATCTAACTTTGTTGTTTTTCTTGTTATTCATATATTTAAATATTACTTGGGAATAACCTAGGAAAAGTCAAAGGAACTTCTTCTTTGTATTCTAAGGAAAAGATGTAAAATTATCTTTTAGGTCTACTTAGGTATTGAAGGTTTTCCTTAGAAAGGATGGATCTGACTTTTGGAAAGAGGGCCTGAAGAAGTTGAATTGACTCTGTCTCTTATCAGTGAAGCACTGAGGGCATAGAGATGATTTGCATTCCAGTCTGAGCTACAGTTTAACCACTCAGCCATTAATATTGTGGGAAAATAGACACTGGGGAATTGAGTATGCTTATCAGAAAAGCAGGAGTTAAGGACACCACTGATGATAATAACCAATGTTTATTTATTGCTTAACAAATGCCAAACACTATTCTAAGTTTTTATTCATATAAGCCGTTTTAAAAAAATTTATTTTATTTTATTTATTTACTTTTTTTGCTATGTTGGCTCTTAGTTGCTGCGCGCGGGCTTCCTCTAGTTGTGGCGGAGGGGGGGCTACTCTTTGTTGTGGTGCGTGGGCTTCTCATTGCGGTGGCTTCTCTTGTTGCGGAGCACAGGCTTTAGGCACACAGGCTTCAGTAATTGTGGCACTCAGGCTCCAGTAATTGTGGCACTCAGGCTCAGTAGTTTTGGCTCACAGGCTCTAGAGCACAGGCTCAGTAGTTGTGGTTCACGGGCTTAGTTGCTCCGCAGCATGTGGGATCTTCCCGGACCAGGGCTCGAACCCGTGTCCCCTGCATTGGTAGGCGGATTCTTAACCACTGCACCACCAGGGAAGCCCCATATAAGCTTTTTAAATTCCCTCAAATAGTCCTAAGAGGTAAAAAAATATTTTGCCCCCATTTTAAAGAGATGAAACCGAGATACAGGGAATTTAAATAACTTGCCTAAAGTTACTCGTAAGTGATGGAGCAGGAATTTGAACCCTGGAAGCCCTCTCCAGGACCAGCATGTTTAACCACGATACCAGTTTGAACAGCAGAGGTGGTTTTGTAAAATCACAAATCTCTTGTTTCTAACTGGATCATATGTGTGTCTATACTTGTTTACCTTGTCAGGAAAACAATTGCTCTTTATGAATTCCAGGCCAGAATGTTGTGTAAAGGGAAGGAGAGGCTTATTAAACCGTTGGAAAGACTGGGGGGGGGGGCAAAGGCAAGGACTCTGTGGCAGATTAACATTTAGTGCCAAAGTTAGTGGTTTTCAAGAGCCCAGTCAGAAGCTGCTTTGAATCTCAAGATTTTCTAGGACACCCCCTCCATGCATCTCCATCTGCTGGAGTCCTCCTGAAGGAACTGCCCTCAACTACATCTGAGGTCTGTAGGCACAAAGAAGGTGGCTGGCTAAGGTTTGCCTGAAAGCTGATGATGTCTGATGTCTCCCCATCCATCTACCACAAATGCTTGCCCGGGGATAATGGTCTCTCCCCTTCTGCCTCCAAATCTGATAAACAGATTGGCAGAATCTAACCCAGAACCTTAAGAAGAACTAGAGAGAAATGACGGAATTATTATACCGCTAAATACCAAGTCATGTTTTTAATATAATCATGAGTGATTTTGAAAAATCATGGCCTGCAAGTAAACAAATCTGTGGCTCCAAAGCAGAGGTATGAGTGCCATCAGAATTAAGCAGAAGCTAAGTTGGTTTCACTAGTCCCCATGGAGTAGAATGATGGTAATTCTTAAATCTGTACATTTTTGTTGAGTTCCCAATGTATACATGAAGATTACAATAATTTTAATTTGTAAAATTCATATTTTAGGTGTTCCTTTTTATGCTTATAACAGCTCTATGAAGGCCCCCAGGTAGAAACTGGAATGGTGAGAGATGCGTGCACCCAGGCAGCCAGGTCTGCACAGTCACCTCTTTGGATTTGTACAGATGTTCCAGGCAGAGTTCTCCGTATATCCAATGGCATAACTGTTAACTAACTCCATCAACAACACAGAGTTTGTGTCTTCCCTAAGACCCCAGTTTTTGTTAGCAGCGGTAATAAGCATAGGGTCAGGGACACTAAATTTCCTAAAGAGGTTGGAATTTATAAAACCAAAGGAGAAACAAAAACATACCTAGTTATATTTCAGGCAGGAATGCAGCTAAAGGGAAGGCACAGCGGGGAAACCTTTGTTCCATGGCATGTTTTGTCTTCACTACGTAAAGAATGATATTCAGACTGAGAAGGAAGAAGAGGAGGAGGCAGAGGAGGAGGAAAATAGAATAAAACCTGCCAAGAAGGAACAGATGTCAAACGTGGGAGAGGGAATTTTAAAAAAATATATGTATTAGTTTAAATGAATTCAGGGTTTCTGGATTGGCTGTATTAAAAGGCAATTCTGAAATAATACCCATATGATATTATCTAATTCCTGTCCAAGATCTTTGAGGAGGCATGTTTGCAAACTGAAGTTGGAAAAATATCCTTTTACTCTCCAAAACCTAGAAAGAGAGTCTCTCAAACTTAGGCAAATGAGTGTGATGTAGATATCAGGAAAGCACAGGTTGAATTATTGAGGAAGGTTTATTAAGTATTTAGAAAATGAACTGGGCATGACTGGAAACTACTAAATATTCCCTGTAAAAGAAAATGCTCAAACAAACCTGATTTTATTATAGCTTAATTGAGGCATTATTGATGTACAATCAACTGCACATATTTAAAATATGCAATTTGATTGGTTTTGGCATTTATACATACAGTCATGTTACCATTACCACAATAAATATTACAACTCTTCCCATCATCCCCCCGCAAACATCTTTGAGTCCCTTTGTAGTACATTTCTCACTGAGACAACCACTGATTTGCTTTCAGTCCCTAAATTTTTGTCTGTATTTTTAGAATTTTATATAAATGAAATCATATAGTATGTACTCTTTTCCCCCCCTTTGGCATTTTCACTCAGCATAATTATCTTGCGATTTATCCATGTCCTAATCTGATTATATTTTATTTTTATAAGGTTAGTAGCTAGTAGATCAAATAAATGTAGAAGAAATTGTTTACCTGGACTTCAACCACACATTTCTGTTTCTCTAACAGTCTGAGATAGATCAATCCTAACTCAAAATTTTTTCACTGGTTGTTCCCTCAGACTGATATGCATTTCCTACAGATCATTGCATAGCTGGCTCCTTCTTGACATTCAAGTCTCAGCTTAAATGTCATAATCTCAGCAACATTTGTCATGACCACCTTGCCTAGAGTAGCATTCCTAGTCTCTACTACTATGACACCTTTAATTTAATATCATCTGTCTTTCCCAGCTAGCATGTACAACCCATGAGAGAAGGAACTTTTTCTGTCTTGTTCAAAGTTGTATTCCTAGCACCCAGAACAGTGCCTGATGCATAGGAGGTAATCAATAAATAAGTGAACAAATCTTTGCCAAGCCTTTCATCTCTGTTTATGGGAAATTACGGAGACCTATGGGCTGAATAATGACATAATTCAATGTAATTGTTATTAGTTGAAGTAATATATTCTAAGTATGCTGATTAATGGATATTTTTCAGTCTGACTTGGGATTTATATTCACAGCTTTGCCTTAAGTCCTGTCCTATTCCACAATTTTTACACATTAAAAAATAAAGCACTTAGCTGTAACTATAGAAACAGTGGTATTTCTTTCTGTATAATGTGAAGTTACAACACATAATAATGATGTAATTGATATTCTAAAATATATTTACAGATGGAAATGATAGATGGTGCTGAAAAGATGAAAGTAGATAAGGATAAATTCTGCTCCCAGACAAGGACACACCCCCTTGGAAGAGTACACAGCTGTCTATGTGGGGTTGTAATTGACAGTGAGCTTAATAAAGCTCAGTGGGCTAAACCTGCCAAAGTTCTAATGACAACTTAGTGGCTTTAATAGAGTTATAAAATACAGAATTGGAGAGGCATGAGTTTCCTTTTGCTTTGCCCTTGACAACACAAAACCTAGAGTATTATAATTTGTTCCTGAACCACAAAAATGGAAATGGTTTCAATGGATTGCATACATAATAGAAAGACGAGTAATGTAAAAATAGTACATATAATGAATAGTAGAAGAAATGGGCAGTGTTTATTTTGTCGGCTGTCTTTATATATTTCCCTAATGAAAACAAATTAAGGCTAGTCTTGGTCTGACATCAACGGTGAACTAATATCTATTAACATCTGATACTACCCGGTTTGCTCAGTCAGAAGTGCCCACAGATGGAGTGACTTCAGGCTCTTACAGCACTTGAAAAAGGCTTTGTAGGTCAGACTTAAGACTGTGAATTGTTACTTGGATGATAGCATATTTAGAATCTGTACTAACTCTGACTTATAAATTAAACTGTATCACAATATTAATAAAGCTGTTCATTTTCATTTAGTTTATTTGGTATGAGATGTAGTCCATTCACTTTTTAAAAATAGATGAAACCGCGAATTCTTCCCTTAATTCCTCATTGATATGAATAATCCACTGCAGAGGTAAGTTTGAGGAGTGGCTGCTTGGCACTCTTGTTTGAAATTTTATCTTGCGCTATTAGGGGACAAAAAAGTGTTTGTTTTGTTTTCGCATTTTACTTAAACCAGAGAATAGCAGTTTTTAATAGGGTGTGGGGGGGATATTGAAAGCTTTGGTTTCTAGGTCTTAGTCACCACACAAAATCATTTTATATTCCTCAATTTCCATTCAATTGGATGGTTTTGTGTAGATGCTTGCTGAGATGGTACTGTCCAACGGTGTGGGTGCTGAATTGTAGGGCTCTCGAGGGGAAATTTTCTCAGCAGTCTCATTAGTAAAATGAGACTGCAGGCAAAAAGATAAGCCTGCCCAATTTATTTACTTAGGCATTCTATTTTTCAAAATTGTATTATTACCCAGGGAAAAGCATTAGTTAGTGCTGTATCTTTCTTTTATGTAGACATTTATTTCAAATTGTAAGAAGTACAAAACATAGTAATCCATATTAAGTTGCGGGTTGCATTTTTCCTGGACAATTTTCTCTATTAACAAGAAGTGGAGACAAAGGAAGAACAGAGACATATTTATTACGTGATGTGGAAACAAAACTGTTTCTAAATGATACTGTTGTGTGGTGTATTCCTAGAGGTACTGACAGCTCCTTATAAGGCAAATGAACATTTCAGCTGAAGTTTGCAAGCAACACACGAGGCTAATTACAAAATATTTTTCTGTCTCTCAGCAAACTGCAGGGGGCAAGAGTGAGCTTGTGCAAAAGCCCTAAGAACCTAGATTTCCCTGGGTGCTGTCTTCTCACATGTGTTTTTAAATCTTCCAACTTGTGATTATTATTTTTCAGAACTGAATTAGTGAATCATTTTACATAGTACCATTATGTAAAATAAAATGATACTTTGTTTCTCTGCATTCACCAATTACTGGGTGGAGAAAATTGGACTCCTAAAAGACACATGTGTATATAGTTTGCCAGATGACAGGAAAGCCTTGTAAAATGCTCCCAGATGTTTGATGTAAGAGAGAGAAAATGCCAGGAACAAGGAACAAATTGAGGAGGGTTTCAGATATTATACAATCTATTGAAGTAAAAGCTAAGAAAATAAATAAGATCATAGACATGAAATCCCTCTGGGAGGTCAATGCTCATAGAGTTTAACTATATTAAACCCATTTTCTCCTTACCTTTCTCCCCTTTTGCCTGATACTATTGTAGAAAATATTAAGGCATATTATTGCTAATCCTTAATAGTACATTAAGCATGAATTACCCTATCTTTTCAGCACAGAGGCCACAGGACTGAAAATGAACAAAATCTGGACTGTTTTATTTTTCAGGGACCAGACCCCCATATCCAGTCATCAAGATTGCCTTTCATTTAAGGGTTGGTTAGGTGGTTCTTGATAAGAATTTTGCTGTGAAAGAGTTGAAGCATCGTAACTAGAGTCTCCTTTCAACCTCAAAGAGCAAATGGAGAGCCTGTCTGTCCCTTGGTATGAAGTTTCTTAAACTTGGCTATAGCAGAGCCAGGTGAAGTAAGGATTGTAAAACTGGCCTTCTTCGAATGTCAGGATTGTTCTTGAATCAGTCTGTGTTCTAGCAGCAAACAGCTGGAAGATGGCAAAGGGGTAATTGAGAAGATATCAGTGAAGGGACTGTTTTTGAAGGCAAGATTAAGGGAACCATTAAAGGATGGTGAAGCACTCTGGAAAGGGCAATAGTGGGAAGGTATTATCACCTTAGTGAGGTAGAGGGGTAGAACCAAGGAAGAGTTGCCCTAGTCTGTGAGAGATGTATCTGCATGGTAAGGAGTGTCCGACAGGGAAGGATATTGGAGCCACTGCCAAACAATGTTTTCATAGGGAGGGACATGAAGGAATAAATGCCATACCTTTTTCTCTTACTAACTCCTGATCTCCTGAATATGCCACAGTTTGTCCAAACCCAACCAAGGCAGGAAAGCTTGGTTAAACCAGTCTTTGAGGTCAGTTTCCTAGGACACAGAGCAGGATGGAGCAAGATGAAGAAGACCTGGAGGGGAAAATGGAGAATATATAGCACATTCCACATTTTAGCTTACTTATTTTTGGAAATATACCCCAAAATTATTAGTTTCCATGTTTTCATAGATAAGTATACTACGATTAAAGTCCTTAAATAATTTCCCCCAATTTAAATAAGGATCTATCTGACTTCAAACTCTTCAACCTCTTTCCGCTATACCATGCTGCTACTTTTCCTTTGTTTCCAAAGATCATCTTTGGGGGAAGATAATCCACAAAAGGAGAAAAATATATCGTTATATCACATCTCCTCTTTATTGTAATTCTACTATATATAAAGTGCTGATCCTTGTTTTCCAAAGAGACCAGCAGGATTAACAAAAGTAACTCATCAGAATTTCTCTAGCAGGGAATCTCAATCTTACTGTTTTCCATCTTGCCCTTTATCCATGGCTGTAGTTTCTCTGGGTGCTTAACAGGAAAATTTGAGCCAAGTGTTCTGGGCAAGCCCTAAAATGCCATTCTGGGAACTTACTGCCATTAGTAGTAAAATGGATCTCGAAGGCACATTGTAAAGTTTGAAGACAGACCACTGTCGCCAAATTACAGATTTATTTAATGTGTTTGTTTTGTTGTGTATGTAATTTAGAGTTCTTGTGGATTCCTTTTAGTAAGATGAGACAGAATCTCAGTTTTTAGACTTCACCAAAAGACTGTAAAGTTTTCTTTTAAAATAATAAAGTTGGGGAGGTCAAATAATCGAATCTTTAAAAGCAGGAAAATACAGTATCGTCAATCTCATGTGACATACCTTTCATATATATTTTTTAACTTTTTTATTTTTAAGCTTTTATCTTTAAATAATTTCAACTTTATTAAAAAGTTGCAAAAACTATCCAAATACCTTCACTGAGAGTCCTCAACTGTCAATATTTTACACATCTGCTCCCTCTTTTCCTCCCTCCGTCTCTCACACACACACACATGCACACAGACACACACTATTTCTTTTTCTGAGCTATTGGAGAGTAAGTTGCTGACATAATGCAAACTTACCTTTAAATATCTCAGTGTACATTTCCTAAAAACAATGGTATTCCTGTATATAACTACAGTACAATTATAAAAATCAATAATAATTGATACAGTAAAACGATCTACAGGTCTTATTAAAAAATGTTTGATTCAGTAATGCCCTTTAAAACAAAAAGATCTGAATTGACTGTAAGATCCAATTCAGAACAATACGTTTCATTTAGTTGTCAAATCTCGAGTCTTCTTTAATCTAGAACAATTCCTTGATCATGCTTTACGTTTCATGACCTTTACATTTTTTAATGTAAATTATTTTATTAAAATTAATTTGACCTGTTTCTTTTTACTTTTTTTTTAACATCTTTATTGGAGTATAATTGCTTTACAATGCTGTGTTACTTTCTGCTTTACAACAAAGTGAATCAGTTATACATATACATATGTCCCCATATCTCTTCCCTCTTGCATCTCCCTCCCTCCCACCCCCCTACATGGTCACAAACCACCTAGCTGATCTCCCTGTGCTATGTGGCTGCTTCCCACTAGCTATCTATTTTAATTTGGTAGTGTATATATGTCCATGCCACTCTCTTACTTTGTCCCAGCTTACCCTTCCCCCTCCCCGTATCCTCAAGTCCATTCTCTAGTAGGTCTGTGTCTTTATTCCCATCTTGCCCCTAGGTTCTTCATGACCACTTTTTTTTTTTATTCCATATATATGTGTTAGCATACGGTATTTGTTTTTCTCTTTCTCACTTACTTCACTCTGTATGACAGACTCTAGGTCCATCCACCTCACTACAAACAACTCAGTTTCGTTCCTTTCTATGGCTGAGTAGTATTCCATTGTATATATGTGCCACATCTTCTTTATCCATTCATCTGTTGATGGACACTTACGTTGCTTCCATATCCTGGCTATTGTAAATAGAGCTGCAATGAACATTTTGGTACATGACTCTTTTTGAATTATGGTTTTCTCAGGGTATATGCCCAGTAGTGGGATTGCTGGGCATGACCTTTACATTTAAAAAAATTTCAGGCCAGTTATTTTGGAGAATGTCTCTCTCAATCTAAGTCTGCCTGATGTCTTCTCATGATTAAATTTAGGTTGTGTACTTTTGGCAAGAATACTACAGAAATGATGTTTTTTTTTTTTCTTTCTCAGTGCTTCATTTTAAGAACCATATAATATGTATTTGTCCCATTACTGATGATGTTACACTTTGATCACTTGTTTAAGGTGGTGCCTGCCAAGTTTCTCTACTATAAAGTTACATTTTTCCTTTTTAATTAATAAGTATCTAGTGGAAATATGTCCTGAGACTATATAAGTGTTCTGTTTTTCATCAAACATTCATCTATCAGTGCTAGCATCCATTGATGATATTTTGCCTGGAACAGTTATTATTATGGTACTATTATGGTGGAAGCCAAATGGTTATTTCCCAATTCTGTTATTTCTTCTACATTTATTAGTTGGCATTCCATTGTAAGGAAGAACTATTCTTTCTGATTGATTTAAATCTCTATGGATTCATTGATTAGTTTTTTCATTGAGTTATAATTAATTACCATTATTATTTATTTTGATGCTAAAATTGTCCTTAATTTGGATAGTGGAAATTCCTTCATACTGGCTCATCTGTCCCTCAGCCACATCCCCATCATTCTTTGAGCATGTCATTATTACGGGTACCGCTATATGTTCTAAGTTCGTTTTGTACTGTACCTGATTCATCTTTAAAATCATCCTTTCTTCCCAAAGAGATCTGATCTTATTTGAAGGTGGTATTAGAAACTAAGATCTAAGTGTCAGGTGTGCATATTACTTTTTTAGCAAACTGAACTAATACACACACACACACACACACACCTTTCTTGAAGTGGTCTTACTGTCGAAAAAGAATAGTTTAAACAATAATATAGAGCTTTTCTTTAGGAAAAACATAGACTTTTGGCATTAAGAGTCTTTGAGTTATAATTAGAACTGGCAGTTTTCAGCTGGGGGAATTTAGGACCAAGAAAAAACGAATGACACACCATGGGTATAGGCAAAGTTTTTGCTGCCTTGATATTTCACAGTCTCTCAAGTACTCCTAACTTTCCTTCTCTCCTGATTTATTGTTTTCAGATAAATTTCTCCATGAGGTCTAGTTCATCACCAAGAAACTTGATGTTATTTGATGTCAACAAACTTCCTGTTAGGTTTAGGTTAAATGGGTTTTTCCAAGTGAACACATCAGTGTTTGAGATAGTGTTTTATCAGCCTCCACATAAAACCCCAAGAGACATTCAGAGTCAGCAGGCTTAGGAATCATGTGGGATACTGTGATTCTGAGTGCCCACCCCCATCCTCACCAAGGGAATAAGGTGCTAGAAGAGCTGCTCCATAACTGGTCCATTGCTCATTCCCCAGATGATTCCAGGTGCATATTAACAGTTTAACTTTGTTAAGAAGGTGTCAGCCTTGCATCATTTGCATTCTGTTACCCACAATGCCTTTTAATTTAGTGCCTGCTTTGAAAAGCAAATGATGACATTCTGCTGGGAAAATTTCAGCCCGTGTGTGCTCTTTATAAAGTAAGGAAGTGGAATAATTATCACTGATAAGGAGGAAAGAGAATGTTTTTCACATTTGGTGTTTTAGAGAATGTGGGGTGTGTGTGGGGGCGGGGTGGTCTGTGTGTACTGGGAGGTTGCATTGGGGAGAAGAGATGGAAGATGGGGAAATAGTGATTCTGGTTCCCTGTACTAGTAATAGTGAACCAAGAGTTGTCAGTAATTCTGAAAATCCTTCTAAGTAGGAGGAAATCCAAATTTATTGTTAAAAATGATCAAGCAGACTTGTGCTGAGTGTGTGCTAAGGTACCTGTCATCAGAATCCTGGGTAAACCAAGATTAGATCATGAAACAAGAGGCTTAGACTCAAGAGTTGAAATTTACTCGGTCTCATGAATGGTCCAAAGATGAGATGGGGGAGGAAAGCAGTTGAAGAAAACCAGATAGAATGATAAAACACAAGTCTCTTCTCCCCTCCCCTCTTTCCCTTTTTTTCTCATTCCTTTTTTTTTCTTTTTCTGTTTGATCTACCTCAACAGAATCCTATTATTTCTTCCTCCAATACATATTTTATATTAAATAAAGTCAAATATCAGAGTGTATTGGAAAGAGATATAGAAATGAATAAAATAAAGTGAGGTTTTTTTTTAATTTTGGGAACTTAAATTGTAGTAAATAAGCTAGGACAGATATAAAACTAGTATAATAGAAGTAGGAGTTAACAAGCTGTATGCGTTTTACATACAATATCCTTCATAGACTAATAGCAATATTTACTTTGATCTGTCCATCAGAATGGAACTCTAGGAAGATAGGGCTTGTCTTTTGTTCACTGTTGTGTACCCAGTTCCTTGAATAGTTCCAGGCATATAGTAGATTCTCATTAAATACTGAATGGATAGATGAATGGTAGTGTTCACATCTTTTATCATCATTTATTCCCTTCTCCTCTCTTTTGCAAAATTACAGTGGACTCCACCTCCTCCTTTACCATAAACTCCTTAACTCACTCCCATACTCTGGGAGCTTCTTGCAGCAGGGATGACACACTGCTGTCAAATCCACTTTTCCCCTTTTCGTCCTCACTGCATTTTCTGCTTTGCATCAAGTGCAGTGGCTCATTGCTTCCTCTACTTTTAAACTCTCCTCTTCCTTTACTTTTCTCCCACACTTTACTTTTTTTGCATTTCCTCTGGCTTTCCTCCTATGAGTCTGAGTTGTCAGTAATATCCATTCATTTGGTCTTCTTTTTTTTTTTAGTTTTTAAATAAGAATTTAGATATTTAAGGTATACATGATGATTTAATATACATAACACACTGAGATGATTACTACAGTCAACTAACTAACATAACATCTCACACAGATTTCAGGTACTCTTATCTCATATACACACACACATCATTTGGTCTTTTTTTTTTGGCTGAGCTGGGCGGCTTGTGGGATCTTAGTTCCCTGACCAGGGATTGAACCCAGGCCCTTGGCTGTGAGAGCACAGAGTCTTAACCACTTAGCCTCCAGGGATTTCCCTGGTCTTCTTCATCTCCTAGTTTTTCCAGTTCTTTAGCTGCCTTTTCTTTTCTTTTTCTGCCTATTCCTCTGAGGTGATCACATCAAGCTCCATGACTTGGATTATGATCTTCATGCTTAAAAAGAAAACCTTTAAGGAAGTGAGTGTAGAAAGAAAAGTAACCCCAGCCTGAGTCCTGGGGTGCTCCATCTTTTAAAAGGCAGGGAGATGAGGAGAAATTACCAAAGAGCAGTGAGAATTTGTGGCCAGAGGTGTTGGAGGAAAATCAGGTGGTTTTAGTGTCCTAGAAGCCAAGAGAAGTAAGCATTTTAAGGAGGAACATTGAAAGGCTCTTACCAACTGAGTGACAATGGATTGGTGTTTCCAACCGTGAGTGCAGTGTTCTGGTAAGTTCACACTAGTGTAAGTGGTAATAGCATTTTTGTTTCATTTGTTATTTTCTTAAATGCATAGAGAAATGGATAGATAGATATCCATTAAACAAAGGTTTGGATAAACCTGATATGAATACTGGTTCTGCCTTCTATGAATATAGCATGGCTGTAAGAACTTGGACTCTGAAGTGAGATGGCCTGACTTTGGCTGTTTTTATCAGCAGATCATATGATTTTAGATGCGTACACTGCTTAAGTCTCAGTTCCCTTATTCATAAAATGGGAATAATAATAGTACCTATTTCATTAGGTTGCTCTAAGGATTAAATAAGAAGACATATTTAAACAACTGAGAATCTGAGTACCACAGAGTAAGCCCTCAGTGACTATTGTTCCATGAGCTTGTGTTTCCTTGTCTGTTGAATGGGCATCATGCATAGTTCCAAACTCATAGAATTACTGTGAAAATCAAACTAGACTATCCACGTGAAGTATTTTGTGCATAGTAAGCTCTCCATACATGTTGATGGAATCACTGTTGAATATGTTCATCATTTGGTGTGAATTAAATGACCCAGCCACCCAGTTTATCCCTCACTTGAGCACTGCTAGTGGTTATGGGGATGGAAGCATTACACAGCTTTAAATTGTTTTATTCTAAGTCATATATTGTTTAATTCATGCTTATAAAGTGCTGCTGGTTGAAGACAGGAAGCGTGAGCATCACTGACGCGCATGCAGTCTCACAGGATTTTAAAGATGCATATTCATCTGATGAAAATGCTCATAGAGCACATCAAGGTGATGCTAGTGCTTTGAAAACCAATGTTAAAAAGAGAAAATTTAGTGATGATTAAATCCAATTTGACTTTCATATTGGGGGAATAAACAGAATCCTCACGAACATGTTATATGTGAAGTGCTTTCAATTGGAATACTGAAGCCACCTCTTTTAGCTCATCTTTTGGAAACAAATTTAAAAATAAATAAATTGTTTTTTAAGTAGGAAATGCAATAATTCCACACATTAGGTCTGAAAGTCAATGTTTAATTTCATGGCTTCATTTCAATCTAAAATCAAATATTAAGTAACCCATGTCAGTTATTAAATGGGACAGTAAAATTTGTCTATATGGTTTATGAGTATTCTTGGAGGCTATGATAAATTAACTTTATATTATAGTATATCATACATCATTGGTCAAATATAAAATGCTGTTTTTACCTCAATCCACTTTTTATTGCCAAAACAAAAAAGTACAAACTATTTTGAAAAATCTTGAGTTTTTACAAAATTGTATATGATTATGAAATGAGTGCCTGAGGGGAAAAAGCTCTATTTAATCAATAATTGTAGAGGAAGGACTCAGATTCTTAGAACTGAGACGTTAACTTGGGGGAAAATTTAGAGTATAAATATTATGCGTTTGATTATAGCACTTAATTATGAAAATCACCGCTAAAACTCTCCCTCCACCGCATGCTCATCTCCTAGATAATATCCTCTTCAGGGAAACCTGAAATTTGTTATGTACAACTTACTATTACATGCTATTAATCGCAATTCCTTAAGCCTCATTTATTCTTTAGTAAAGAGTCTTAAAACTTTAACATGTGGTTCACATATTCAGTTAACACACTTACCACCTCCCTACTGGGCATCCCTAAACCTTGCTTTTCTCCTCTGGACAAACACACCTCAATGTGTGTTCCAAAATTTTCTGGTATATTTTGTTACAATCTGTTTTGAGGATTTCACAAAATAAGCATATTCGGTGGAATATGCATTTCAACTAGTCCCAATTCGAATCCAGCACTTGTACTAATTTGTTGTGAGACATGAGAAAAACCTACTTAATTGACTTGACTTTTCTTAACCTCAGGCACTTGATCTATAAAATTATATATTTCCTGCAGAGAGAAAAAAGGATAAGAGTGGAAAATGTAGTGAGGGGGATAAATGAGTAGACACAAAAGAGAGGGACCTTGCACACAACAATGAGAATAATGCACCATGAAGCAAGGAATGTGGTTAACTTAATTATTTGTCCTTGAGCTTTAAACCTCTCCATCTGTCCATCTCTCTAGCTTTGCTAACTATTGCTAGAGCCTAGAATGGTAATTCTAACAGGTAGGTACATAATATATGGGAGTTCCTTTTTCTCCTTCCCCAGCTCCATCTTTCTACTCACACCACCAAATCACCTTTACATCTGTGCACACCACTGGAATAGGGAACAACGATTCACTCCCACCAGTGAATTAAAAAATGAGAATAAAAATTAATACACATGTACAGCAAGTTATCATTTCCTAAATTGTGTATGGAAATGATTCCTTCTTTATAAGTTGGCAGTATCCCTAAAATTATTACTTCCCACTTAAGCAAAGAGGAAAGACTAGGTTTTCATGAAATCACATAACTCTGCTCTTTTTTTCTACCTGCTCTGTATGGAGGAACCATTAAACAAAGTGTGGGCATGTGCGTGCACACGTGCACGCACACACACACACACACACCACACCCCTCGTAAACTCTAAACATAGTACGTTGTAAAAATGTAATAGGATATTACATGCCTTCCTCCAATAACTTTTTCAAAATTTGGAAAAGATGCGAAGTCAAATGGATAGAATTTATAGGAACCTCACTAAAGAAAAGATAGTCCCAAGAGGTCAATGAAAAGCGCTTTTCTGGACTTTCTGTATAAAATATTGAAGAAATATTGAATAAGAAAATAAGCATGTCAAATTTCTTTCACAACAAAAAAATATTACCTGAAAGAATATCATGAGTTCCTCTGAGAACTTTCCTGGAAGTAGAAGTCAAAATTGACTTTTCTTTTTTAACGAAAATGAAGAGCTAGAAATGTGTGATCAGTTTTAAAGGGTCATACATGATGAGACCATGAATGATTGTTCCTTTAGAAACTGAAGTTGGGGGCTTCTCTGGTGGCGCAGTGCTTGAGAGTCCGCCTGCCGATGCAGGGGACACGGGTTCATGCCCCGGTTTGGGAAGATCCCACATGCCACGGAGCAGCTGGCCCCGTGAGCCATGGCCGCTGAGCCTGCACGTCCAGAGCCTGTGCTCCGCAACGGGAGAGGCCACAACAGTGAGAGGCCTGCGTACTGCAAAAAAAAAGAAAAAAAAAGAAACTGAAGTTGGATGAGGAGGGTTAATAGACAGAGATAGGAAGCATTGTTCTGACATAGACCACAATCCCTCTAGCCACTCGTGTTCAAAACTTCGACATTCCATTTATTTTGTCCCCTTTCTTCATTTTCCTTCTCTGGTTAGTGGCTACATCTGGCCAATTTCCATTCTTAATATTTTCCATGCCAATTCTTTCAATGTCGTGGGCACAAACACACATAGGCTACTGTGGACTGAATTGTGTCCCTCCAAAATTCATATGTTGAAGCCCTATTCCCCAATGTGATTTTATTTGGAGATAGGGACTTTGTGAAAGTAATTAAGGTATAGGATTTGTGTCCTTATAAGAAGAGACACCAGAGAGCTTGTTCTCTCTCACACACATGCACTTAGGAAAGGCAACGTGAGGGCACAGTAAGAAAGATGTCTGCAAACCGGAAAGAGAGCCCTCAACAGAAGCTGAATGCTGTCGCACCTTGATCTTGGACTTTCCTGCCTCCAGAACTGTGAGAAAATAAGTCTCTGTTGCTTAAGCCATTTAGTCTATGGTATTTGTTATGGCATCCCAAAGTAAGATATAGACTAATTACAGTATTCCAGAATCAGTGCTACTATACCTTGTCTCAGGTTTAAATAAATCCTCACAAAAACCTTATGAATGAGGTTTTTTTTTTTTTTAAACATCCAGCTTATTTATTTATTTATTTTTTTAGATGTTGGGGGTAGCAGTTTATTAATCAATTTATTTATTTTTGCTGTGTTGGGTCTTCGTTTCTGTGCGAGGGCCTTCCCTAGTTGTGGCAATCGGGGGCCACTCTTCATCGCGGTGCGCGGGCCTCTCAGTATTGCGGCCTCTCTCGTTGCAGAGCGCAGGCTCCAGACGTGCAGGCTCAGTACTTGTGGCTCACGGGCCTAGTCGCTCCGCAGCATGTGGGATCCTCCCAGACCAGGGCTCAAACCCGTGTCCCCTGCATTAGCAGGCAGACTCTCAACCACTGCGCCACCAGGGAGGTCCCATGAATGAGGTTTTATACAGATGAGCACTTCAATTTTCTAAGAGGTTAAATTATTTTCCCCAGTACACAGAGCTAAAGATGACAGCAAACAATTAGAGCCCTGTTTTATTTTAAAAGTGTGTTTCTTCCATGCTAGTACCAATATCATTACCATAAGCCAGGCCTTCCTTGTTTAGGTTTCCAGCATCTCCCAGAGCTATCCAGCACCTGTGCTAATTTTGTATACTTATCAAGTCAAAGGCATCTATTTTGTTATTTCACCTTCACCTTGTGCTCATTTAATGCACCTCTAAGAGTTGCCAAGACAAGCCCCAAATCCGTAACCTGTCTTCTCAGGTGTGTTCAAAATCTGAGCCTGCTAAATTAAAATGTATCACTGCTTTCAAGCTCATGTGTCCAATCTCTGATTCACCATACTATACTGGAATACACCACATTCAACTTTGTCTTTATGATCTTATTATTTGTGGCATTCCCTCTCCTGGAAAACAGTTTCCTCTCCCATATACATACAAAAATTCTACTCATCATTTGAGGCTAAACTCAATCCAACTACTTGTATACATTTTTCTTATGTCAGTCTATATTATCCCCCTGCTTGGAACTCTTCTAGTTTGTGTGTGTGTGCTTTGCCATGTATTTTTATTTTTTTTTTTTTTTACTATTTGGTTATGTATTCTTCCATTGTTGTCTTGTGTTTATGAGAATTTTTTTCAGAAAAAAAGAAACAAGTAGTTACTGATCAGTTACTATATGATCTAGGCTTTGCAAAAACTAAAATGGCATTGCATAAGAATATACTTTATTCTTCCTCTGTAGTGTATTTCATAACTAAGCCTAGTGCTCCAAAGATACTCAACAAATAGTAGATCGATTGATTGAATGAGTGATGGTATTACTGCTATGTGCTCTAAAACTCAAAGAATATCCAACACAATCTCATCTTTGCTCACCAATAATACTGAAAAGGGATCACGAATGGAGTGGCTGTTTAATAGACAGAAAGACAGCATGGTGTGATGGAAGCTGTATGGACTTTGTACAGAACTGAGTTTGAATCCTATCTCCATCCACTTCCTTATTTTATTACTAAGGAAATTACTTAACTTTTCTCAGCCATACTTTCCTTATTTAAAGCCCCCATCACAGAACCTGGCTCATAATAAAAATGGCGGAATCTCCTAATTGCTATTTGTGGCCGTTGGAAATCACTGTGTAGAGAATTTTGTTATTCCTTCATCCACGCTCTTTCTGTGCCTATTGCTGCTTCAACTTTACCCTGCTTCAAAGATGAGCAATATGTATAAGTAGGTCTAAAACATAGCCAGATTCCTGGACTGGCTTTGAATGGGGGCAAAGGGAAACGTTTAGAGGAGCGTACTATAGCAAAGTTATTAGTAAAGAGAAATAGTTATGTACAATCACATTTCATCATAGTCATCTTCCCTTGCAGGAAGCAATATATTTGCTCAACTTAAAAAGAAAACATAAAACAGTCAGTCCTATAGATGCATTACAACGCTCTAGAAAGGATATAATTAGACAAAACACCTTGTATCGATGGATTGCCTCTTGGGGGGATGCACCTGATTAGAGAATCCATCATTTCACTTAGTGACACCTGTTATACCTGTTTTAGAAGTAAATTATAAGATATAATGAATAATTATAAAATTGAAAATAACATCCCATTATTTTCAGTAAAGAATGAATGACTGTGGACCAACGTAATTCTGTTATTTCTAATGGGAGGATAGTTTGAGCTGATACTTAAGGCTCTGCTCAGCATTACATTTGGAAAAGTGCAATTTAATTGGTATGAGGCAGTATGGGTTTGGGAAAATAAATCATGTCAAACACAGTTGATTACTTTTAAAAATTAAATTGCTATTGGACTGGATAGAAGAGAAAACAAGTAAATTCAGTACGACTGGATTTTTTAAAAAGCCGCCTGACAACATTCTTTTTTAGTGTTAAACACATAGATTAGTTTCAGGTAGGTTTATGAGTAAAAAGTGAAGTGGTGATGGACAACGGCTGCTGGGGTTGAAGATCTAGAAAGAAACATAGCTGTTCTTTGGAACAGTTGGAAAAGTACAAAATGCCAGAAGTGGCGGGCTTTAGAGGCAGACAGATTTGAGGTCAAATATTGGCACTGCTAACTACTGGCTTTGTGATAAGTCGCAACCTTTCTGAACTTCAATTTTCTCATCTATAAAAATAAATCATAATAGTTACCTTCCAGGCTCTGTTGAGAAGAGCAAATTTGAGGTTTTTAAAGTGTGCAGCTCAGGGCCTGGCATGTAGCAAGGTGTTCATGTGATATTTCCCACCTACTTCTAGACCCCTTATGCCACAGTGGCTTCCCCTAATCACACAAAACTCTAAGAAATTTAGGGAGAGAACTGCTTCAATATTCAGTCAAGACTCTGGGTAATATTAAGATCCAAGCTCTATTGTGTCCTTGATCTCTTGATACCTTATATATGTTTTAACTATTTCCCTCTCTGTAAACACCTATTTAAGAGATCAGTACTGTAAAGCCCAGCTTAGTCCTTTGGAAATAAGAAACTCGAGAAACTTGAAAATCTTTGCAAAAATTCTAAGATAAAAGCTTCAACAAAATCAGTGAAAGCCTTTTAGGAAAGGCCTTCTTAGTACTTTATGCTCCATGGTGGGATGTGACAAGAAGCCCCATGTATCCACCAAGCCACTGTCTTCTGTTAATAATTCTCTGCATAGTCTACATACTATCGGAGGCTTTTCTCATTTACTTCCTCTGTGTTCCTGCTTATTCATTGCCTCCTCTCCCAGGAATGTAGGTAGGCCATATGAAAATAACATTTTTTTCTATCCTGTTTATTGCTCTATTCTGTGAGTCGTAAACCCTTCGAGTTGCTAGTCCTGTTAGAGTTGCTAATCTACCATAGGCACCCAAATAAATATTTTTTTAATGAATTAATAGTTCGTCTAAAACAAATGGTTCTGAAGAACCTAGGGGCAGGACAGGAATAAAGACGCAGATGTAGAGAATGGACTTGAGGACATGGGGAGAGGGTGGGGTAAGCTGGGACGAAGTGAGAGAGTGGCATGGACATATATACACTACCAAACGTAAAATAGATAGCTAGTGGGAAGCAGCCACATAGCACAGGGAGATCAGCTCAGTGCTTTGTGACCACCTAGAGGGGTGGGATAGGGAGGGTGGGAGGGAGATGCAAGAGGGAGGAGATATGGGGATATATGTACACATATAGCTGATTCACTTTGTTATACAGCAGAATCTAGCACAACAATGTAAAGCAATTATACTCCAATAAAGATGTTAAAACAATAAAATTAAAAATAAAAAAACATTAATAGCTGATGGCAAGAAGAGGAGTCGGCACACTGTGGCCACCAGTCAGGTGCAGCCGGCCACCAGTCAGGTGCAGCCGGCCACCTGCTTTGAACAGCCTACAAAAAACACAGCTATACTTATCATTCATGTGTTTCCTATGTCTGCTTTTATGCTGTAGTGGCAGAATGTGTGGCCGGGTGACCTACAAAGTCTAAATAGTTACTATCTGGAATTTTAGAGAAAAAGATTGCCCACACCTGGTTTAGAAGATAGGCATCAACAATGTGATATCATCACCATCAGCATCATCAACATCATCCTCATCGTAGCTCTCAAAAATGTTTTAATTGGACTAGACATTTTAGGTGCCATTATTTGGTCTCTTAACAGCATTTGCAAGGTGGGTCTTATTTCCTCTGTCTTGCACGTGAGGAAACTGGCACTCAGAAAAGTCACAGCTAAGGATATGGATGGAGCTCAACAGTGTCTGAGCTCAGACTCACCCCTCCCCAACCTCAACCTGTCTGACTCCAGAGCCTTTGATCTTCATACTGTACTAAGCTACTCATATTTTTACCACAGGCATTTTAAGTAACCATGAGAAGTCATTTAACTTCTCAGTGTCTCCATTTCCTTTTCTTTCATGGGTTTTGGGTCGAAATGATTTTTTAAAAACCACCGAACAAAACAAAAAAATAAACAAAGTTTCTGAGCCTTGTTTTATAAGTTTGGTTGCCATGAACTGCCACTTCCTCTTCATTATATTTCTTTCTTGGTTTGCTTGTTTTTAATGGAAGGGATTACAGAGGTGACGTGCATTATTTTTTACACTCACTGCTGACATTGAAATAGAGGAAATGTTAGGAAACCAAGATAGAACCATTTCACAGGATAAACTCTGAGGGATTAGGCAAATGGGCTTCAAAGTGGAATAGGAAATTTAATGTGACTAAGTGATGCACTTGGGTAGAAATAATGCCCAGGCTAAGTACAGTTTAAATGGCGCTTAATTCGTTAATATGGCAGAGAAAAAAGATCCATGTGTACTCAGAGAATGAGCATTTGCATTCCGGGTTCAGTGTGCAGCAGAGATGGAGCGAGCTAATGGGCTGTCAGCTGGTGTGCAGAGGTCCACTCTATTAGTCCTGGGATGCCAGGCCTTTTGTAAAGTGCTGATTAGAACACACCAAAGCATCTGGTCTAATTCTAGACTCATTAAGTAACAAAAGAGATGGGAAGTCTATTTCCAGGAACTAGAAATGACTGCCAAGATTTTGAAGCCTCTTTGGTAGTGAAGAGGGCCAGTGCAAGGGCCAGAGCTGAAGCTGCGTCTCCTGGACGAAAGCCCCAAAGATCCAGTGGGATGGGGCCTCCTGCCCCCTTCAGCCTCCTTCCATGCTGCAGCCCTGCACTCATCACATGAGTTCAGTCACATTTGCAGGATTCTAATAGATACTGCCCTCCAGTGTAATAATGCTGTGTATGATAGCCCATCATACAGACAGGACAATTATGCTTGCGTTTCTGTCTGTCCATTAGAAAGTAGCTCGTTGAGGTCGCGGGGTCTCTATCTCATTTACTTGTGCATTATTGGACCCTACACTTCCCCTCCTGCTACACAGAGTCTTATTTTTGCCCTCTGCTTTCTCCTTTTCTTTCTCTTTGGGAGGGAGGGAGGCTAACTATAGCTACATCATTAATTATGAAAGAGATTGCAGAAGGGCAAAGACAGAAAATTCAGGCAGCATGTTGATAGAGAGTTTTTATTGGGGAAAACGTGTTGGGGGAGGAGCCGAAGAGAACACTGGAATGAGAGAGAAGTGTATGTGATGAAGCCTTGTGGTGGATTATGAATGGGGCTTTCCTAATTTCTAAAGTATATAAACACAGAGGCTAAGTTGCTTTTTACTTAATTATGACTATTGAAATGCATTTCTTTAAGCGTCATCCCACTCCGGGTCTGGACTGGATGAATGATTAGAATTATAAGCATTACCTTGGTATCCTTGGTGCCCCGTAATGCGCTAGACAAGTTGTGGAGATTAAAGAATGTCTTGAATAAACAAATGAATGAGGGAGAGGGAAGTGATGACAGCTGCAGAGTGATCTGATAGGAGATAGAACTGTGCTCCAGTACTCTTCAGTGTGTTTCAGGTCAACATAATAAATTAGTTGTGGACACTTAAAGCACCTTCAGAGTATATATAGCTCACCAGGACACGATCCGGAAGCTCATTCAGCCCTAGAATAAGGCAAACACTAAGGTGAGCAGGGTGGAGACTGAATTTTTCTTTTTGCTTTTTTCTCTTTCTCCCTCTCTCTTTTTTTTAATGCTTGTTACTTAGCTATTTTTTAAAAATTAATTAATTTATTTATTTTTGGCTGCATTAGGTCCTCATTGCTGTGCCCGGGCTTTCTCTAGTTGCGGGCGGGTGGGGGCTACTCTTTGTTGCGTTGCACGGGCTTCTCATTGCGGTGGCTTCTCTTGTTGTGGAGCATGGGGTCTAGAGCGCAGGCTCAGTAGTTGTGGCGCAAGGGCTTAGTTGTTCCACAGCATGTGGGATCTTCCCCGACCAGGGCTCGAACCCGTGTCCCCTGCATTGGCAGGTAGATTCTTAACCACTGCGCCACCAGGGAAGTCCCCTTCCTTCCTTCCTTCCTTCCTTCCTTCCTCCCTTCCTCCCTTCCTCCCTCCCTGCCTCCCTCTCTCTCTCTTTCTTTCCTTCCTTCCTTCCTTCCTCCCTCCCTTCCTTTCCTTCCTTCCTTCCTTCCTTCCATGAAACTACTAAAAGAAATCCACTAGAATTAAATTAATCATGAAAGAGCTACAAAGTACACAAAGATTACTGGAGAGTTTACTAATCAATTAGCCGGCATTCAGCAGGCCCTTGTTAGAGCAAATTATGCAATGTATATACACTGTGTCTCTCCTCTAGCACACACACAAAAGCTGGAGGCATGGGCAACAGAAGAGAAGAATAACCTGTGCCAGTAGCTGGGTTTTTACACTTTCTAGTCACAGAATTTATACTGAACACCGGTTAGAACACATAGGAGTTATAAATATTGCTGTGACTTCCTCAGAGGCACATAGGGTGTTGAGGGAGGGGTGTATGCAAACATTGTATTAATTATGAGACAACAATAGGGGGCCCAATAAATACAACACATGTGCCATTGAGTTTCAGAGGAGAGTAAAGACACCTTTCACTGGTGACAGGGATAAAGGAGTTCAAGACTTAGGCGATATCTGAATCAGACCCTGAAGTGTAGTTGAATGTCAGTTGGCTGAAATGAGGAGGGGAAGAAGCAGTGTGAGCAGAAGACAGGATGGGAAGCACAGCATAGATTCCAACCCATAATACAAGTAAGTTATATGTGGGGAATTAGACTAGAAGAGAAAAGTTGAAGTAGTTTAAGCTCTGGGGAATTTGGGGCAAAGGCTGCCTTATGAAAGTCATCAGTGGGTATAGATAACCAGGGACCTGAGAGTTAATACCAATAGTGGATCTAGATTGATGTGAGACAGTAGGGATTGGCAGGGTCTGTAAAGAAACTGGAACTACTAAGATTCAAGTGTTAAAAAAAACCACAGTGTACAGACCCTGAATACAAACAATGTACTGAGTTATATGGCATGCTTATCAACTTCCGCTTGACAGAGCAAAGCACAGTGTCTCCATTAATGCGTGAGAGAGTCATGGCCACAAGATAATGCTTGGAGAAGCTGGGGCTAGATATCTGGTTTTCTGATCCACTGGTCAGCGCTAGATGCAAGTTCTGGAAAATGCATTGTGCTTTAGCAACAAGAAAGCCAGGGCTCATTTTGGCTGCATTATAGAGTTGGCTTCCCAGCATGGAACAGTTAGAGGAGAGTAGTTATTGAGTCTAAATCTCAGTGCTGGTTACTTAATTTGTTTGACCTTGAGCAAGTTAGCACACTTCTGTGAGGATCAGCTCCTCCATCTATATCAGGAAGACAATTACAGCCGAAGCATGATGAAGCTTTAACTTAGGATCATGCATAAACATGTATAGTGCTAGGCTCAATAGTAGGTACTCAGAATTGGTGCGTACTACACACTATTATGATCACTAGATGCACCATGTTTAGTAGCAGTTGATTGGTGACAGGGTGCAACAATGAATGGTGGGAATGTGGTTTTTTCTCATTGGTAAGTTGCACATGGGGCACTTTTACTTTCTATGCTTTGGCACAAATTAAAAATGTACTTGGAGAAAAGGGATATGAAAGTGTAGACCATGTTTTCCCTCCCTTCTAGATTGTGTTGAGTCAAAGAGAAGGAAGAGAAAGAGTCAAGCAGGACTCGGAATGATGGGGACGCTCATGATAATGACACTAAATCAAAAGGTGCAGCTTGGTGTTTTGTGACCACCTAGAGGGGTGGGGTAGGGAGGGTGGGAGGGAGGGAGATGCAAGAGGGAAGAGATATGGGAACATACGTATATGTATAACTGATTCACTTGGTTATAAAGCAGAAACTAACACACCATTGTAAAGCAATTATACTCCAATAAAGATGTTAAAAAAAAAAAGGCGCAACCTTGATGAAACAATGGCCTGAGAGGGACTGTGATTGCATTATTCAAATATTTACCAAACGAAAACATAGGGAAGTGTGAGACATCCTGCCATAATCAGGGACCTTCCACACCACAGTGGGGATGCTGAGATTAAGACTTAAGGGGCTTCCCTGGGGCTTCCCTGGTGGCGTAGTGGTTGAGAGTCCGCCTGCCGATGCAGGGGACACGGGTTCGTGCCCCGGTCCGGGAAGATCCCACATGCCGCGGAGCGGCTGGGCCTGTGAGTCACGGCCGCTGAGCCTGCGCATCCGGAGCCTGTGCTCCGCAACGGGAGAGGCCACAACAGTGAGAGGCCCGCGTACCGCAAAAAAAAAAAAAAGTCTTAAGACTCTCGTGGCATTGAGACTGGCTGAACTTGTGAATTCAGAAGTGTCAGCTGAGGTGTCAAGCGTGGACTGGCAAAGGCTATGTCACTCTGCCGGAGGTACCTTGGGAAGGAGATGTCACTTTAAAAAGTGTTTTGAATTTCAGTTTAGTTCCCATGTGTTAAGGCCCCCAAAATAGACTCTCCAATAAGCAGAAGGGTCTTTACTGGATAAGAGAAAAGCATGGGGATAGTACTTCTCAAGACCCTTTTTTCATTTCTCATCACAAACTAGCTGTCTTTAGATTCATTGTCTCTCCATACTAAACTGTAAAGAAAGGTAGAGCTGAGTGCAACTGAAACTGGAAAATATATTAAAAAAGAATTTAATAATAAAACGGGATATTTTCCATGGGACAGGAGCTTGATTCTGATTTCCCAGTTTGAGACACTAAGGAGCCATGGGTTGATATGCTTGGAGAATCATTGAACACTAAGCTGCAAAGACCCCACTGATGATCAGGTCTAAACACTTATTGTTTAAATGAAAGAACCAAGGTTCACAGAGGTTCAGTGACCTGCCCAAGGTTATCTAGTGAATTTCCTGTGTAACATCAGAACAGGTGCACTTAGGATGAGAATACCTGGATTTAGACTTAGCTCCTACACAGGCTTACCCTGTACTCATAAGCAAAACTTCTGTAATAGGCAAATTCCTCACTTTCCCTGTATGAAAATGGAATACAGGGAGATTTTGTTTAGACTTGACTTCAAAAACATGCACTGAACCTCGACAAAATGTACTGTGTTCTTGGTTCTAAACTCATTGTATAAAGGCAAGGGGATGTCCTTTTCCTTTCTGGGAGACCTCAGATGGGCAAGTTTGTCAGGGTCTGACAGAGTCATTGAACTGGGAAGGATGTGCCTCTTTTACAGATGTGATAAGTGTCCTGAAAAAATAAGTAAATACAGCACAGTTACATAGTAAATAAATGGCACTGAAGGACTGGGGTCCTTAGCTTCTTGCTGTAGGGCTTTTCTCATTTTCTCATGTGACATCATCTAAGTATAAACAAACCAGAGTTGACACAATTGGCTCTTCTCCTTTTGCATGAGGAGCTGCACTTCTAAAGCAATTCCATCTTGCAACAAGGTTCTTCTAAGCTGGTGGCTTATCTACAACTGCCGAGACTTATAGGAGGTACGTTCAGGGCCTCAGCCAGACACGTGGCCCTATAAGTACTGGCACAGCTATCTTCTCACCTCTAGCCTCTTTTCAGCCTCTTTTCCTGTTGAGCCTTAAGGAAGTTAAAGACAAAAACCTTGCCTTTCTTTAAAATTTTGACACTATGATCATTATGAATGTTTTGCATTAATTTTGATTTTTAAAAATACTGCATTAACATATTATTTACCTTGATTACTGAGGTTTTCTTACACCTCCTTAAGTTTTGCACCTGGGATTTTAGATTGGATAGAATTCCATGCTTCCCTTGACTTTCTGTAGCCTTTGGGTTCACTGTGTCAAAATTAAGATAAAAATGGATAGATTCCACCCATTTTCCAGAGGACTCTAACCTACACATTCAGATTCAGATTGCATTAAGAAATAGACATATGCAGTCATAGAATGTAGTTCCATGCAGGAGACGTTTTGTGTGTTTTGTTCTGTGATATATCCACAAAGCTTAGCATAGCACTTAGCAAAATGTAGGAGCTCAGTTAATATTCGTTGATCAGATAAGTAAATGCAGTAACACTCTATTGTTCTTGGTGTTTATAGTCTGCTAACATTTTGTCTAAATTCCCTCCAACAGAGTCTTACAGGACCAAAACCAAGCTCTAGTAGTTCTTTGAGACTTGGCCTCTCTGTATTGGCTGGCCACTTAGACGATTCTAAGCAGATGATAAGGATGATGGTGATTGTAAAACAGTTCACTAGTAATGCTAGATTTTAACTACAGAGTAGCTCAGAAGCTACCATTTGCTCTTTTGGTAGCCTTAGCCAGGTCTCCCCATGTTTCTGGACATAAAATTCGTCATTTGGCAATAATAAAAAGGTATCACCAACGGTTTGGTAAGGATTAAGAAAGAATACATGGAAGTGAGTTTTATAAGTGGTAAAGATAATGTAAATTTAAGAATGTATGATTACTAATTCCTTGCAGAAGCAAGAATCTTTGGATCTGTACTTGTATATAAACAAAATTGTACTTATATACCAACAAGCAGAGAAAAGGCATGATTATATATGCCCCAAATTGTTGAATTATGCTTCTGGCCTTTCTGGACTGATACTAGGCTCAGCTGGGTTTTTCTTTTCTACAACTAACTGACCTAGACAGAAGATTCATGTGCCCAAGAAATCATTTCATGGGTGGGGATATTGGGGCACTGTCCGATTCTCTCACTCTGATATTCACATTCAGCTTTCTCAGATCCTAAGGCTGGAGATTTCCCCTCCATTACTGAAAGCATCGAATGCCGCCAGGGATCCCCAAATCATGCTGTGATCTTTCTGCCTCTTACATTATCACCAGCAATAAATATTCTGCAACGAGATTTGAGCTGACAGTTCAGGTGATTGATTTACCAAAAGCAGCAAAGTCTCCGGCTTGGTTCTTCTGGGTTTCAGTCAGATCCTGCAGGGCCAACAGGAAGGAAATCATGTTGGTTTTCTTTCCACCTTCTGCCATGCTGGCAGATGAAACTTGAAAGCTAGCAAGGAGCAAAGAGATAGAGGAGGAAGTAATCAATGTCACATACCGCCCCCCCCCAAAACTGATTTTGGGGTTGCAGGGTAAATCACTGGCCTGAGGCAACCTAGAGGAGCTGGAGGTTTTCTGGATGCTTTTGAAATAAAGGTTGCTTGTGGGTAAGGCAGCAGGTTTAGAAGTCTGGAACCTGGAAATCTTGGGGAGCAGGAGGCTTAGAAATGTGTTCAGGGCACTGGCTTAGTCATTGGAACTGAATATGGAAAAATCCCAGCCTATGACCATCTTATTTCCAGGTCATTCTTCCCTCCCACATTTACAGAAGTAGCATTTCTCCAGGGCATTGGTTGGCAGCCACTCTGCTTGCCTGGTTATCATATGAAGATTGAGAGGAAGGTTTTGCATAATAGTCTTATGAGGTGGCTCTTATAATAATCCCCATTTTACAGATGCAACTACTGAGGCACAGCAAGGTTAATTGACTTGTTCAAGACTATGCAGCCAGTAGATGGTAGAGTCAAGTTTTGGTTGCAGGCAATGGGGCTCCAGAGTCTATGCATTTAATCTAATTTCTTGAAATATATGGTGTGTGTGTGTGTGTGTGTGTGTGTGTGTGTGAGAGAGAGAGAGAGAGAGAGAGAGAGAGAGAGAGAAAGAGGGAGAGAGAGAGTTTATCCAGGTTTATAGTTGTTCTCAGTAAGAGGTTGGTCTGATACAATCTACTGCATCAGAGCTGGAGATAGAAATTTCATATGATGTGATTTTCAAGCATCTTTTACTGTGTAGGTGCTATTGTCGGTACCTCTTTTTTTTTTTTTTTTTGCGGTATGGGGGCCTCTCACTGTTGTGGCCTCTCCCGTTGCGGAGCACAGGCTCAGCGGCCATGGCTCACGGGCCTAGCCACTCCGCAGCATTTGGGATCTTCCCAGACCGGGGCACGAACCCGTGTCCCCTGCATCGGCAGGCAGACTCTCAACCACCGTGCCACCAGGGAAGCCCAGTACCTCTTTTTTGATCCTTGTTCTCCAGTATTCCTGTTCATGCTGTGAATTCCTCAATATTTCTTCTATGTATCCCTAAATCAGACGGATTTGGTTTCAGTTCCTTGCACTTAAAAATCATGATTGATGTAAATTATTATAGAGATTATGAAAAGTAGTACTTTTTTGAAAACTACATTCTCAAATACAGGGTACGTGGCCAGGAGTTCATTCTTCTGCATTTTTGAGACAGTCGAGTGGAGTCCTTAATAGAACAGACAGACTCTGAGGCTAGACTGCTTGGAATGGAGAACTGGGTTCCAGGATTTGCCGTGTATTAACTGTGTGCCTTAGGCAAGCCAGGGGATGTATCTGTGTCAGTTTCCTCACCTTAACATAGAAAAATGACCTTTGAACAGTGTGGGAGTTAGGGGCACAGACTTTCCATGCAGCTTAAAATCCACATATAACTTACCAGCTGCCTCTCCAAATACAGGGCTCCTCCATGTACGGAGTTCCTCTCTGTACACAGTTCCTTCTTATCCACAGATTCAACCAACCTCGGATCGTGTAGTACTGTAGTATTTACTACTGAAGAAAAACTGCAAATAAATGGACCTGCACAGTTCCAACCATGTTGTTCAAAGGTCAACTGTATATCTCATATTTTTTTGTGAGCATTAGGTGAGAAATTCAGTCACTGTTTAGAATACTGCCTGATACATAGTAACTACAGTAAAAAAAAAAAAAAATTAACTACTATTATTAAAAGCCTAGGAATTTTTGGGGGGAAATATAACTAACACATATTGCCTGCTTGCTATGTAGAAGGCATGGTACTAATCATTCTCTATGAGCTCACAACAGTCTTGAAGAGGGCTGTGTTAGCAAAATTTTATAGGTGAAGAAACTGATGCTCAGAAAGGTCAAAGATCTCTTCTAGAATCTCACAACCAGAAATTGGCAAGTTTAGTACTTGGGTTTATCTGTATCTAATTGCAAGGCTGTTTATCCTCCATGTCTGTGAGATCTCATTTGGGAAGAAGAGAGGTCATTTGCATGGGGCACATGTATCTAGAGAATTCCCCATTCATACACTTACTGGTAATAAGAATAGGCACTCTTCACCATCTGTAACTAAACTCCTTCCACTTACCCTAGGTCTGTGACATCTCCAGTGACCCCTTACATGGGTTGAGTTTGACCCCCTCTGATGTCATGGTAAGAAGGGAGGTGACCTTCAATGAAGTCAAGCTTTATGCAAGACACTGGTCTAAGCAGTTTGCATATTATTATTATTTTTTTCATTTTTCAAATGCTTAGACTCTAAGCAACCCTGGGACCTACATACAGTATATTCATTTTTGACCCAAGAAACTTAGCTTCTCAGAGGTTAGGAAACTTGCTCAAGGTCACACAGTTATCTAGAAGTATAGTTAGGATTGAAAACCAGGACTGTTTGACTCAAAATATGTATTGCTGATGTAACATGACCATGACCAAGTTTCCCCATGAAGAAAGATGACTGGAGTGGTAATAAAATCATAATTCAAGTTGTAGTGAGAAGTATGGCATAATGGGTTTCATGCAGTTTATGGCAGGGAGTGACAAGGAGATCTGTAGTTGGAAAAGATGCAGAGGGCTTCCCTGGTGACTCAATGGTTGAGAGAGTCTGCCTGCCGATGCAGGGGACACGGGTTCATGCCCCGGTTTGGGAAGATCCCACATGCCACGGAGCGGCTGGGCCCGTGAGACATGGCCGCTGAGCCTGCACGTCCGGAGCCTGTGCTCCGCAACGGGAGAGGCCACAACAGTGAGAGGCCCGCGTACCGCAAAAAAAAAAAAAAAGATGCAGAGACTCAGAACCATTGTAGGAAAAGAAGTGATGAGTAGATGATTTAGGCAAAGAGAGATGTGGACCATGTCTCAGGTCCACAAGGGGTGGGGGCTGAGGGATGGAAGGAAAGCTGTGTAAAAATAGACGCCTTTGGTTCACAGAAGTCTCACGTTGATGCCGGCTCTCCCTCCTGCTCACAGGCACAGCCAGCCCCTTCCCTGGCGAGGAGTCAATGTCACTATTGATCTCTTTGCTTCCGCATCGCAACGAAGCAGTGAAGTCACTTCAGGAAAAAAGGAGCAGAGACAGCACTGGCTCTCTCCATGATGGGGCTGACACTCCTTCCCACTGGCTGCTTCCTCTTACATGATCCTCTGTAGACAAACAAAAATGAGGACCAAAGAGCAAGACTTTCCTCCCCCTCCTGCCATTGTCCCGTGGTGAGTGAGCTAATGAGGGCTGCACTCCTGGTGGGTGAGGCAAACACTCAGGGAAGGTAAAGAGACCCCATAGCGCCCCGTCACAGGCTCAGGATGTGTCTCCATCCAGGTTTCCTTTTTCTTTTGTGCTCCTGCTTTCCTGTATCTATAGTCATCACATTCAATGTGAAGTCACGACATTGTTCCTTGGCTTAGAAAGCTGTTTCACACACGTGGCTTAAAAATATATATATATATATATTAATGCTGAGTGGGCAAACTTAAAAGAAAAAAGTATGTATATAATAAAATATATATTGAAAATACTTAGGACAATATATATTTTTATATAATATATATCTCTCTGCCCCTTTTTATATTTCTCCATAAGGGAAAGTATAATTTTTTTTTTTTTTTTTTTTTTATGCGGTACGCAGGCCTCTCACTGTTGTGGCCTCTCCCGTTGCGGAGCACAGGCTCCAGACGCGCAGGCTCAGCGGCCATGGCTCACGGGCCCAGCCGCTCTGCAGCATGTGGGATCTTCCCAGACCGGGGCACGGACCCATGTCCCCTGCATCGGCAGACAGACTCTCAACCACTGTGCCACCAGGGAAGCCCGGGAAAGTATAATTTTATTTCTAACTTCATGGGGTCTTCTGACTCCCCTCACCAAGGCAGTATTTGGCATGCATCACTATCCAAGATGTGTCCCTGGCAATAGAATGCTATGAAATGGGGTTCTGAAGTCAAATGAATTTCGGACTATGAGTTATGTAAGAAAAGCAAACATCACTACTGCAGACTTTCTCAGTGCCTTTAACGTACCTGAGTGCACTGTGAAGCTCCAGAAGGCAGAAGTTATAGGCAGATAATTTGACCATGAAGTCCCCCTTCCCTACCTTTTATAATCATTTCCTACAGGATCAATCAAGATTAGTGTTCCTTGGGGAGGAGATATTAGGAGTCATAGTAACAGGTTAAAATCATGGTGCAGGTATCAAAAGATGTAGGTTCAAATCCCACTAACTTGCTGTGTCATTTCTCATGAGTAACTTATCCACCCTTAGGATAATAGACTCACCATTGCACTTGGAAAGTGGTAGGAAATGGTGATCACCGTTACTATTTTTATCATTATCACTTTCAAAACCCTAATGCACTTGGGATAAGGAAGGACAGACACATAATGTTCGTCCTTAAACTGTTCATCTGTACAGCAGGATGCCCAGAGGGCTGGACACCTCAAGGGTTCTAGACACTAAGTTTATAAAGACCCTCCCCCTGCAGCAGGTTGGTCTTATGAGTAATTGAGCCCTGCTAGGAAGGGACAGGTTTATGGTTTTCTGATACTGTGTGTGTTTGCAGCTGGCTAGTTCTGATAACACTCTTAAATAACCCCCTTCGCCTTTAAGCCTGATATATTCGCCTCCTGTTTACAGTTCCAGGAGTTCTATTGCTATAAAAATAACCCAGCTTTAAAAAGGCAATGCTATTTTTTTTAAAGAGAATAAAAGTGCCCTGGCTAGAGCCTTAGTAATTTAGAGATGAGAAGCCCTGTCAGTGTGTTTCACTGTGGCCTAGATGGTCTTCTATCAGTGGAAAGCTGGGTAGTTTTGTCCCTTTTGTTATAAAGTATAAAGAATAAAACTTCTGTCTGGATCATCCATATTTGGATCACCCCAGACCTTCCAGATGAGAGAGTTCATGCTGAATCTTATTAGCTGACTGACCATTAACTGGTCTGAGCTTCTACACATGCAAATTAAAGAGGTTATTGTATTATCAATGCAGCCTGCCACCCAGGAAGTTCTATGATTCTGTGCCAAAGTGCTGCTAGGTATAATCCACACTATTGTTTTCCTTTAATTTGAGGATATGATGGAAGGAATAGGATTGGGGGTTCTGCTAACGTTCAAGCTGCGCCAAAATTATCCCTAATTTTTTAGGGGGTTGCTGTCTAACTAGGGATATAAAACTAAAATAGAAAACAGTGTGAAGTTGAGTGGTTATTATGGAACACATATTACAAGTGATGGAAGGAATACGATTGGGGGTTCTGCTAACATTCAAGCTGAGCCAAAATTGTCCCTAATTTTTTAGGGGGTTGCTGTCTAACTGGGGACATAAGACTAAAATGGAAAATAATTAGTCAGCGTAAAGTTGAGTGGTAATTACAGAACACATATTACAAGTGCTTGTAGATTAGTAGAGAGATTGCATTATTTCAGGAATGACTTTAAGGGGAGGTGGGTAGACGGATGGGTGAGTGTTGGATGTGTCAAGAAAAGGAAAGTATTCTGACAGGGTTCTTTAATTTGCAAGGAAAAAGGATTTGACTTCAGGTATCGCATGTGAAAAATACAGTTTTAATACAAGGATAAGGTAATTTTGCAAATTCCAGTTAGGAGAGGAAATTCAACCAAATTTTAGGTGAATGGAAATTGAGAAATAAAATGCTTTAGGATCCAGAGTTGACACTCTCTCCAGACCTTAAAGGACTCTCAGAGGCCTGTTAAGAATGCCTGCTCAGTCTCTTTCCTCCTGCAGGACAGAATGCTTGTTCTTTATCTTGCCTACAGCTCCACCCAAATGCAGCTTCTGCTTTCCATTGGCAAAGCTCCTTTCTGTGTGGGTAGAACCCTACATGTCCTTTGCCACTAGCCAGCCTATTGATTGTTTTCTCTAGAGTTAGGGGCCTGTAATCGTCCAAGTCAGCCATGCGCAGGGATAGGGTCACATAATATATAGGACATTTTGTCCCAGGGGCTGGAGTCAGGACTGTTTATATTAGCAGGGAAGCATTCCCTAACAAGGAAGATAAGGGACACTGGTAATGCAAAATGCCATGCCAGGTTAAAGAAAAGGAGGGGCAGAAACATTGAGATTGGGAAGAGAATTGCCTGGTTAGAGTGGACAGTGGTCTAAGGCAAAACTAAAAAGGAAGAATTCAGCCAGAGGACGCATGGCTTTGAAATTCAAGAAAATGATTCGAAAAAAAATAAGCACTGAAGATATAAAAGAATAGGATAATGAATTGTTGACCATGATGATGGGGACAATGTTTAAGTCTTAAAGTGTGATAAAACATCACAGTTCTGGGGCTTCCCTGGTAGCGCAGTGGTTGAGAGTCCGCCTGCCAATGCAGGGGACACGGGTTTGTGCCTCGGTCCGGGAGGATCCCCCATGCCGCAGAGCGGCTGGGCCCGTGAGCCATGGCCGCTGAGCCTGCGCGTCCGGAACCTGTGCTCCATCTCAACGGGAGAGGCCACAAGAGTGAGAGGCCCGCGTACCGCAAAAGACAAACAAACAAACAAAATCACAGTTCTGCATGTTGATGGAACTTCTTAAGTTTTAGATCAGCAGGCAATCAAGCAGAAAAGGGAAAGAAACTTCATATATTGTGCTAATTGACCTTCAAGAAAAGAATTTGGTCCTTTATTGACTTTTGAAATACCACAGCTGGACAGAAAAGAGGCCAGGCTCAAGTTTCACGTTCGGCTTTAATGTTTGCTAGAACGCATTTATCTAACTTCTTGCTTTAGTTATTCAGTCTGTAGAGCAGAAGAGCAATGCTTACATCTAAGGTTTGTTTTGAGGGTTAATGCAATGTGTGTAATATAGTATTCAGCATATAGTAGATGTTTTATAAATGTTAATTCCCTTTTTCCCCTCTAATCTTTGTTAGATCTAGGTCCCTATTCTCCTTATCTACTGGGAATTTTTTTAAACTATGGGTGGTTCAAAACTCATGTCAGGCTAAACATGATGAAAAGGAAGGTTAAGGCTCTTTGAATGGAGAGGAAGGCAGAGAGGCTGGTGATGACTTAGATAAGCAGCAGTAAAGCATTGAGTCCTCTGTGCTTGCTGATGACAAGGGCATTCTTTTCATTGCATAGAAATAAAGGGAAGTGACCCAGACCACACAGCACCAATTGTCAGAGTTCCTTTCCTCGAGGATTTCCATTTTGCACTTGTTATGAGCCCCTACAAATGGAATCAGACTGTATGGCTTTTCTAGACACCTCGAAAGGGAAGATTGATTTAAATTAGTTACAAATGAAGCAATGCCCTCTGCTTTTGTGGAGTCCCTTTGTAAAGAAATAAATGGCAAGAGTGACTAGACCCTTCTTTACTTAAATTTTTGCAAAAGCCGGAAGTTGTTACTCTGGTAATCTAAATTTGTACTTATTTGCCAAAGATGTTTTCTTTGGCTTGTTGTTTCCATGGGCTTGGGAGGATCATGAGATCTAATTATGGGATGCAGGGAAGGAAGGGGAAACACCTGCCCCCCTTCATCTTCTGCTGTCCCTAGGTGGTGCCAATGGCCCCCGCCTGTCCAAATCCTCTCCCTGTAGGTCACTCTTGGAGCTGTGTCGTTCCCAGGGATTTGCCCCGATTGTCACAGAGAGGGAGCTGGAGGCTGACATTCATGCCATTGGCAGTGTCATAAAAAGAAGCCCTTCCTTCAGGGCCCCCTTTGTTCCTCTGGTAGAAAGAATCACGGTAAATACAAGTCTCCTTATGCAGATTAAATGGTTCCCACCGCTCTCTCTGCTTTGGTCTGTTAGTCACCAAATTAAATTCTGCATTGGAAAGAGCCAGAAGCCTACAGGTAGCTTGGTTCAGCAAATAATGAGGAAATCAACATACTTCAGTGCTTGTTATAGGGACACATTCCCTGGAAACCGAGGGGGGGGGGACAATAGTTAGCATATACAGTTTATTTAAAGATTTTAAAATTTTATTTCGCAGCACCTAGTCTTAAATTGTGCCTAGAGCAGGACTCAGTAACTATCAGCTGGATGAACATATGAATTCTGAAGCATTTTGCTGTGGAGATATTACAGGCTTGTACACTTTAGCTCCCAAAGACACTCACACTCAAGTTACATTCATTTTTGTTTTCAATTGTTTTTAAATCTTTATTCATTTTAACAGCTTTATGGAGGTATAGTTTACGTATTGTAATATCCACCCATTTAAGTACATTATCATTGACGTTGCATTTATTCTTGACCCAACTTTTGCTTTAATGAGAGGAAGGAAGAGTGCTTCTCTGGTTGACCTGTAGGGCAACCTAAGGAGGTTAAAGGTTATCACCAAAACTGTAATCCACTAGGACCCCAGGGCACAGTGCTTTCTTGCAAACCCATTTGGTCTCAGAACCGCGGGGCCTGTTTTTCCTCTTAGAAGCCTGGGCTTCTGGCAGGAGAGCTCCCCCTACTGGCAGGTTGTGGGCTGAAGGATTGGCTGTGGCCTTAGTGTATGTAGGCCCTGCACCTACATACCCACTTGAGAGTTATCTGAATAGCCTAGTGGATCTCAATCAGGAGTGTTTAAAGTGCAGATTCCTGGGTTCCACCCCTAAAATTCCTGGCTCAGGAGGGCTGATGTGGGCCCAAGGAAACTGTATTTTAGACAAGCTCCCAAGAGGATTCTGGTGTAGGTGGTCCCAGAGACCATTTCATTCTGAGACTATTTTGAGAGACAGTGAATTTACAGCAACGTCAGAATGGTTATGGGTTGGAAATGTTGACTTCATTGGTCTAAACAGATCTAGTTTTATCTACCTAACACGGCCCTTCTGGTGCATCTAATTAAAGACACACATACACACATGCACAAAAGAAAAGGCAAGCTAATATGGATACATAAGGAAAAGTCATTTAGAAGTTAAATATATATAGTTTTCTTGTGAAAATAATTTTTTAGAACGATGCCATATCTTGTTTAAATATATCTTGAAACTGTTAGCTGAGCCTAAGTCCCTGCTGGGAAATGAATGGAATGGGAAATTCAAGCCTAGTCTAAAAAAAAAAAAAAAAAAAATTTCCAAAGACTAATGGTTTCCAGCCACCTTAGTTAAGGCAGGACTTCTTATTGACAGGGATACTTAGCTTTGGAAATAACAGTTGAAATAGAAATTGAGGACACTAGCTGATGAGCCTGCTTTGCGTATTTATATATCCTGCCAGATCTTTGCATTGAGCTTTCTGCCTAGGAATAAATGTGCTTTTATTGTTTGTCCTAGCCTCCCCTTTTCTCACAGAGCTCCTGCCGTGCCAAGAGAGATATGAAAAAAGGCCAAGTGATCTGCTATTGAAGCTGGAAGAAATATCTCCCTTCCAGTGACCTTCCGAGATAATGAGCAGATATGGTTTTCTAATGTAAAGGGAATAAATCAAGGGACCTTTCAGGGAACCCGGGCAATAACAGTGGAGTCCAAGACCATCAATTCCAACAGCAAAGGACAGAGGCACCTTTCCCTACAGATCAATGTTAGACTACAACAAAGTGGGAGACATGTCCCCACCAGAGTGGGGAGGGGTTAAAATAGATCCTCTTCCTCCCTCCCTCCCCCACTCCCAACTTGCTCTGAGCCCTGGAACTAATCTGGGAGGAAACCACACCTTCACAGGATGTTTCTCTAGCCATTATTTTCTGTCGATTGGGCTGATACATAGTTTTGAGAGATGGATTGTTTGTCTTTGTCTTTAGCTTATTTTAATTTTTTGCTGTGAATTCATTGCTAGACACAGTTGCATATCAGAGTTATTTCAAAGGCTTCTGTTGATCTGCAGAGCAGCTCTGGTCTTCATCTGCAGCCATTAGTCCCGCTGCAGAGGCACATTTAGGGACAGGGCTAGAAGTGGAGCCACCAAGTGTAAAGGTCCTACTAGACCTTTGGATGAAGATAGTTCATGGGGCATCTCTGCCCTAGACCTATTGCTGTACACATGACAGCAAATGATTGTTATTTATGTAGTATCATGATACACCAATGAGAACAAAGAGGAGATGTATGTTCAATTTAGGAAGAATGTCTAGTATGTTGAGAATCATCACATAGATAATTTTGATAATTGATGTTTACTGACATCTAGGTGTTAGGCACTGTGCCACATCTTTCTAAATACTGTGTATGAACCCTTAAAGAGGGTCTGTTATTAGGCCCATTTTACAAACGATGTTATAGAGGCTCAGTACATTTAAGTGACTTGCTCTGGGTCACACAAATGGAAGATATTAAGTGAAGCATATTTTACTTAGGGCTGTGTGACCCAAAGTCCATTCTTTGAAGCATGCTTTTCTGCCTCAGGAAAAGACCATAAATGGTCTATAAAAGGAGCTTGGGAGAATTGGGAACTATCCCTCTGAGGAAGCCCAGTTTTTCCTGGACCTTGTGTAGGCAAACATCTGGACAAATATCTTGTTCCAAGTGAGATGGCATAGAAAGCTTAGAATTGTAATGTACTATGTGGTCCATGTAACATTTCAGAAATCACATTAGGTTTTCCCTTCCTTCCCCTCATTTTATCTATGAGAAAACTGAGATCTAAAGAGACAAGCGACATGTTCAAGGCTGAGCCAAAGCTGTAACCCAGGTCTGGGATCTTTCTAAGCCTTTTCCTTTAATTGGTGGCCAGCCATATTTTATTTGGGATGGATAAAATATCTTGTTGAAGACATGGCAATCCACTTAGGTCATCTTTCCTGTAAGACCTGCAGAACTCCAGGCTCCTTGGTCTCATCCTGCCAGCAGTCAGCAATAGATTTGGGACAGGAGCCCATGACCCATGCTGGGCACCAGAAGACAGCTCCTTACTTCTTCTTTCCCAGATATTCTGCTGTTTGCTGTTTCTTTTTTTTTTTTTTTTTTTTGCGGTACGCGGGCCTCTCACTGTTGTGGCCTCTCCCACTGTGGAGCACAGGCTCCGGACACGCAGGCTAAGCGGCCATGGCTCACGGGCCCAGCCGCTCCGTGGCATGTGGGATCCTCCCAGACCGGGGCACGAACCCATGTCCCCTGCATCGGCAGGCGGACTCTCAACCACTGTGCCACCAGGGAAGCCCTCTGCTGTTTCTTTTTTCGTTCGAGTCTGGGGCTCCCACTCTGCCATGTGCTGACAAGCCAGGGCAGCACTGAACAGTCACCAATTTGGTCCCTGTTGGAGCTTCCTGTGGTTCTCCTCTCACCCAGTACTTTATCTCAGTTAAGGCCTCCCCTCTGCCACTTTTCTCCTTTGGTAAGTTTATCTTCTATGTTGTGGACAGAGACAGCTTTTGAAAATACACCTGGCTATATCCACCTGTATTGAAAAGATGAAGTTGAATCCTCTTTCATGTCCTTCTTAAAGTGACTTATGCAGGACACTGCAAGATATGGTCCCTCCTTGTTCTAGAAACCTCATCAATATTGAAATGGCTTTATTTTCACAAATATGCTATCATTTCTCTTGCCTCTGAGGCTTTAAACTTGCTGTTCCCACTGCCTGTCTTCTTTGTAAGTCTGGCTAAGTCCTACTCACTCAAGAGGTCTCAGTGTAAGCATCACTTCTCTCCATGAGCTCACGCTTGATCCCTTACTAGGTGCTCAAAACATACCTTGCATGAACCCCAGTCCTAGAACTTATTACCTGTATTGTAACTCCCTGAATGTGTACATCTGTCTCTGCCCATAGACTGGGAGCCCCATGGCACTGGGACCCATGTTTATCTGATTCATCACTGTGTCCTCACTGCCTAGCACCAGGCCCAGCACAAAGCAGGTACCAAACAAATACTTGTTACATGAAGGCATAGCTAACGGATGTTTTGTGAACAAGCCTTCCCTTCTCTTCCCAGCCACTGTGCCTAGTGCTGGTGAAAGAATAGAGAGGAAAACTAGTACGAGGCTGATCTCATGGAACCTCTGGTCTTCTGGCAGAAATACATAACTACACAACTACATAAACACACGCACACAATACAATTACCAATTCTGATAAATTCTACTTGAGAACATTACAACAGACCCTATTACATGATGACCTAAACTTTTCCAGTCACAAATGGACATTGTTCAGCTCTCATGGAGTAGATGAGGTCAAATGACATTTGAATGTTCAGTATCTCCACAATTACGTGGCGTGGTCGTCAGCCTGATGAAAACCGGGAGTGGAGAGATATGGTACCGCCCAGTGACCTGGCCTCCCCAGCACATGCACCCCCAGAACTCTAGGGAGAGCACTTTTATCTTTCTTCTTCCAGGACAGTGTGAGCTCCAAATATAGGCCCTGATTTCCTGCTGCTTTTACTTGGAATCCACAGTCATACAAGAGGAACATGGAAGTTTCTTCCTACTTAAAATATTTATTAGATACTTTATAAAAAACATGGAGAAGAAAGCAATAACGACCATGTCCCAGTTTTCCAGAGAGTTGCTGATAATATTGTGTAAAGTATTACATACACATAGTCAGAAAATGGAAATGGCAGATAAAAAATGAAATATATAACATTTATAAAATATATAAAGATTACAAAATATATAAAAGGTGTAAAAGCATCAAAAATATGAAGCAAAACCTCTTGCTAAAGGCCTTAATCCTTAATATTCTCTTAAGATTCCTCACAGACAAATTTTCTAGTCAAATAACATTGTGTGTATTTACTTTTAATGCAAAAAAGGAATCACACCATCCACATATGTTTGTATGTACTTTTTCATTGAGCAGTGTGTCTTCTGATAATTTGTCTATAACAACACACACAGAATAATCTTGTTCATTTTTTCAGCTGTGTAGTATTTCCCTTTATGGCTATAATGTCGTTTACGTAACCCCCACTGATGGACCTCTGGATGGTTTCCCAGTTGTGTTTGTTGTTGTTGCCATTGTTTTTGTTTTCAAAGTCAGTGTTGTCAGGGACATTCATTGGCATTCTCCTCCTAGTGCAACTCCAAAATAAATATTAGATAGTGAGATTGCTGGTAAGGCTTACAAGCATTTTACATTTGGAAAGATTTTGCTAAATTATCCTCCAAGTCACATTGATCAGTGTAGGAGCAGAGTCATTTCCTGCAGCCACCCTCGCAATGCAGTTTCCTAGCAGTTTCTTACTCTGATAGGTGAAAAAGTACATATCAGATCAGATTTGTATTTAAATATCATTTTTATAAGTGAGATTGCACACCTTTTCTTGTTAATGTGGTAGGTATGTATCTTGGGATGCTGCCTTAAAATCAGTTAGAAACAATAGCTTTTTAAAAAAAAGCAAATCATAAACACAGACAGGATTACACAGACCTTTTCAAAGAAAAACATGTTTTAATCACAGGTCCTAAAATTTTGGACATGCTTATTTGACATGAAAGGACTGATATTCTATTTACAAAGCACCCTCACATATTTATCTATAATGATCTTTCCTAGGCAACACGTTATTACCTTGGTTCAATGTGTGATATGTATGGAATAAATTAACTTTCACCTTATGCTATTCTGTGAATCGCACTCCCATCCCAGTGACCCATCTTAGTGAGGAGTTAATGTACCATAGGCAGACATTCTGGAAACTTCACTAATCTCTGTGTATAGCATTGCCATGATGGAGACCAAAAAGCTAAATGAACCCTTCAGGTTTTGTAGCAGTTATTCCATTAGCTCACAGCTCAGCCCCAATGCCTTCTCTATTCCAGTTTTCCTGGGTTTCTGCTTATCCATCTTTCCAGTCTCATTGGCACCAGCATGGTTTAGCCTGTGGGTTTGTGGTGTGCTGGGTACTGAAGCAAAACAGATGTGTTTCTGAAATGAGTCTTAATCCGTCTAGGTTTTTAGGACAAGATCATTCACCTTGTGTCTGATATAAGGGGGATCTCCAAGTACTTCCCCAGGTAATGTGTTTGATTCAAATGATGTTATGATGGGAGAGGTAGACAGATTCTTCCCTTGTCACCACCTTGTAGGATCCCATGCTCTAGGGAGAGTGTAAGAACTCAGCACCTCAGCCCTGTTCCTCCTCCCATTTCCAGGCTCAGAGATCAGGCAGAAAGGGTCCCTATGCCCTCTTTACTGTTATATGTATATATGTATATGTATATTTTAAGACTGACATTAAAGGTGACAGCCTTTCCCCACCCTCGCAGGAATAGATACATTGGGAACTATATTTGGAAAGAAAGGAAATGAGATGAAAGCAAACTCTGTAGCCCAACCCTTATATGTTTTATGAGGGGTGATTATATTTGGGCTATTTTTTTCAGTGAGTGCATTTCTCAACCAAACATCAAGGACAAATGATTTAGATAAGGGACAGTGAATCAGAAGAATTAATGGACCAGAATATTGCAATATTCTCACGCAAAATTTTGCAGTATTCACATATAAAATCACCTAAGTACAGAACAACCCATCTATCTTCCTTCTTCCCCCCGTCGTCTCCCCCTCTTCTTCCTTCCCTTCTTTCCTCAGTCCTTCCAAAATCAAAGCACTGTTTATAAGAGACTATCCTATCTGCTTCTCCCCGACAACTCCTTCCTTTTATTTTTTTATTTTATTTTTAAAAAATTTTTATTGGAGTATGGTTGCTTTACAATGTTGTGTTAACCTCCACTGCACGATAAGATGAATCAGCCATACACGTACAGATATCCCCTCCCTTTTGGATCCTTCCTTTTAAAATTACATTGTTCCATGAGCTTTTTGCCTTTCTGTATATATATCTGTGAAGAGCAGAGACTAAATACATTTAGAGAATGCATAGCTATGTTATATAGATGATATGTATATTATTATATTATATGGTCTCCATGTGGCCCTGGGTCGCCCCAGAACAGGACTCCTTCTCTATCTCCATTCTAGCTGTGCTTGCCAAGGAGTCTGACCAACGATGAGGCACCAGAGGAATATTTAGGTCAGTTCCAGGGAGTTTCATTTTCCACAAACCTGTTTAGGGACACAAGAGAATAATCCAAGGCAAGAATAAAGGCTGTCATTTTTTCAAAATTTTATGGAAGTACAGTTGATTTATAATGTGTTAATTTCTACTGTACAGCAAAGTGATTCAGTTATACATAAATATTCTTTTTCATATTCTTTTCCATTATGCTTTATGCTGGGATATTGAATATAGTTCCCTGTGCTGTACAGTAGGACCTTGTTTATCCATCCTATATATAATAGTTTGCATCTGCTAATCCCAAACTCCCAATCCTTCCCTCCCCCACCCCCTTCCCCCTTGGCAACCAGAAGTCTGTTCTCTATGTCTGTGAGTTTGTTTCTATCTCATAGATATGTTCATTTGTGTTGTATTTTAGATTCCACATATAAGTGATATTATACAGTATTTGTCTTTCTCTTTCTGACTTAACTTCACTTAGTATGATAATCTCTAGGTCCATCCATGTTGCTTCAGATGGCATTATTTCATTCTTTTTTTATGGCTGAGTAGTATTCCATTGTATATCTAGCACATCTTCTTTATCCATTCATCTGTCGATGGACATTTAGGTTGTTTCCGTGTCTTGGCTATTGTAAATAGTGCTGCTATGAACATAAGAGTGCATGTGTCTTTTCCAACTATAGTTTTGTCTGGGTATATGCTCAGGAGTGGGATAGCTGGGTCATATGGCAACTCTAGTTTTAGTTTTTTGAGGAACCTCCATACTGTTCTCTATAGTGGCTGCACCAATTTATATTCCCACCAACAGTGTAAGAGGGTTTCTAAAGCCTTTGTTTCTAATTGTAGATCATGTCTGGTGAGACTATACTAAGGAAAGAGGGGAAAGATGCCCCTTTGTCTCCCTGACAACACTTGTGCATATTAAACTCGGTGTCAGAACACTCAATGCTGTGTGCCTGAAGCAGAGGTCTGTCCCTTGCTTAGATGCAGGTCTCCCTGTATCTTGTCATGTCAGGGTGTCCACTTACTCTCTATGGCCAGGCAAGCATAAACAACTTGAGAGCAAGGACTTCTGTCTTTCCACCTCTCCTGGGCTCTAAACTACAAGTTCTTACTAAAATCTTGTTGAGAATCTTATTAAACATGCTGTTGTTCACTTCAGTGCAAGGGAAACCTCATCACAAAAACTGCATCACAAATTTACTTTTAGTAAAACAACATCTATCACACAAAATTACAAAGATGCATTCAAATTTTATTAGTTTTATAGTGTAAGAGCTCTAAATATAACATCATGTTTGGTGTTTGTGCAGATTTAAACACTATTAGTTTTTAAATGAAGTCAACAGCTTGAAGAGGACATTTGTCTTTAAAGGGCATTTGTGCTTACTTCAAGTTTGAGAAACAGCCTTAATTAATATCGTCATCCATTTTTTTTCATGTGTGTATGGCTTGCTTGCCTAGCTAGATTACAAGATTCTTGAGGGCATGTGCCATGAATCACATGGTTTTTGAAATCCCAGCGTACCAAGGAACTTATGTGATACCCAAACAATATTGATTGGTTAATGGTACTGTCTCCACGTGTGTGCTGAGGTCTGGGTTTTCCCTTTACTCTGTAGTGGTTCAAGGATTGAGGGATCTGTGTGGGGAGTGGTAGGAAGAGAGCACACATTTCAACTCTGTTGTGTCTGTTCTTGGGTCCAAAGGGCTCCTCCTCAAGCTTCCTGCAGGGCTTTGATGTCCACACCCCTCTCAACTGGATGAATGCCCCGAGCATCCTGAAAGCATTAGCCAGGCCTCTCCCCAGTGTCATCTTACATTCTGATGTTTGATTGTGGCTATGCAGTTTTATTGCTGCTGATGGCACTAATATCTCTTCATAAAGTGGTTTCTTTGTTCCCATCCTTTTAGCCTTCCAGCAGCGCTGACCTTTCAGTTTGCCTACTTTGCCAAGCTCCAGAGAAAAACCCAAACTCTTCCTCTTTTTACCTGGCAATGGTGGCTCTCCCCCATTCCTCTCCTCCTCTCCCTTCTCTCTTAGATCTTTTTTTTTCTCTCACTTAACCTTTTGATTGTATTTTCTTCTCTGTGGGTCATTTGGAGCCTTCCTGGCCAAAGAGAAGAAGAAGACATACGACACTAAGTTTGAGATTTATCAGAAAACTTTTACTGCCAAATAATGGCATGAGAAATTTCATAGTCCGTATATTTGTCTCAGGAAGAGACAACAGATGGAGAAAATATTTATGTATTGATGGACTTTTATACTGGTGTCTGCTATAAGGAAAAGACAAAAGGAAAGGAAGGAAAAAGATAAAGGAAGGCAAATAAAAGTGAGGGTGGATGGCCTCGGGCTTTAGGTTTGGCTGAAGGCAACTTTGGCTGTCTCTCTAGGAAATATAGAAGAAGCCGGTTCTTCCTGCCCCTTCAAAACAGAAGGAAAACATTCATTACACCGTAAAGTAAGCAGTACAGAAAATTCTATCCTATGTTTCATGTCACGTCTGGGTTTTCATGATAGCTGAGGAGCAGAGAAACTGGTAGCACTGAGAGTCCCTGAGAAAACAGGCCTCTACTTTTGGGTTTAGAGTGAGCAAAAAATACAGGAAAATGACCTAGAAAAGATCACAATCCTGGAACAATACAGTTGACTGCCTTCTTCAAGGGGCCATGGGCACCAATGCCATTTCTTAAAGATCTTTTATGTTTTTCAGTGGTAGAGTATCATTCATTTCAGACTGGCCCCCAATTCCCTTCTTCTGGGTGCTCCTCCCTGATTGACTGCCCTCCCCTCTGTACACAGATATGCTGACTTGCCCCTTACTTTTGTGTTCATGTCAACTTCTCTTATGCCTCTATTTCTTTACACGCCTTCCCACCTGGCTGTTGAAGGTGGATACTGTGTGCTTGATTTTAGCTTTTTATCTCTCACCTGCTCCCAGCTACTGCTTGACTCCATGTTGTCCATGCTGGCTTTTCACTGTTAATTGACTTCTCTCCAGCATGGAACTTCTTGCTTTGCCCCGACTAAGGAGGAGAGAGGCAGCAAGGGGGAAAAGGACCTACCAGGACAATCAGCCAGTCCTGACACACACGGACTTGTTTCCTGAGAGATGGCCCCTACACAAAGATATCCATTGAAATGACAGTGAAAGATGGTGGCCTGAGGCTGGGATTTCCCCATATCATTTAGCCTTGAGTCCAGATGCCTTGGGTGCTTGCTCTTCTTCCTCATTGGGAGCAGCACATCCCCCAAGAGCATCTGGACACATCGTGATGGTGGTAGGGTCAGTTGTAAGTTTTCATGAACACTAGAGTGTGGAATGGATAATATTAGCTTTTAATGCCAGGGTCTAAGAATGACAAATGCCCTGAAATATGCAGAAAAAAGGCCCCCACAAAGAGATGTGTCCCTCACAAAATCCCATTAGTTCCCCATTAAAAAAAATGCACACACACGCCAGAAACAAGATTACATAGCCATTTTCTCACAAAATTCCCAGGCTTCAGGTGAGGTTTGCTCTGAAATCTTCCAATTCCTTTTCTAGAGTCCATTTATGCACCCACGGATTTTCTAGAGGAACCCCTATGTGTGAGCCCAGGGGATGTGGTAAGATGGATAAAGGTAGATAAAGCCCCCTGCCCTTCTAGGCTCTTGTCCAGTGACAGATGTAAACTAAGCAGAGACCCTGCAGTTCCATGTTATGAGTGTTTTAAGTACTTCCCAAATGAAGACGTGAGGATGAGCAGGAATTCAGAAGTGAGAGAGGGAGGGCGCAGGGTGGTACCTCATGTGGAAGAGCCCCGTAAGAGGCAGAGGGAGCGGCACATGTGAACACCTGGAGGTGACTGATCCAAGGGCCTTCAGGAAGAGCTGCTCCATATGGCTGGGTCTTGGAGAGCAGACAGAATAAGGTAAGGGAGTTGTTGACGCTGGGCAAAGAGGCTGAGCCAGTCTTCTAAATAATGAGTTTAGGCTTTATCAGGAGCATACTTGGAAGTCACTTAAGGGTTTTAAAAGCAAGAACATCGGCAGTTCAGATACTCCCTCTGTCTGTAGTTTGGTCCAAGGTGAGTTGACCAAAGTGGAATCCAGTTAGCATGTCTTTTTGCTTCCTGTCCTCCGCTCGTTCCACTTGGAAGTAATTAAGCAACAGCAGCTTCCAGAGTGCTGTGTCTTAGCTTGGGTTTGGAAATTTGTTCATTAGGCAGAGAATTTATTGATAACTATTAACAGCGTGAGATTTGCCCTGCATTTACAAATTCACATCCTCTCTGGATGTCTAGGCAAATTTATTCACGGTTAACCTTAGATGCTGCCTCCTGAAGCTGCATAGAGAAAGCAAGGTCCTCTTTGCAGGTTTCTTGTAAAGCTTGATGCTGCTGTTCTTGCTGAATCTAAGCAACCAGAGCTCCTCCACATTCTCTCATTTTAATCTCATAGCACGACTACAGGTGAGATGAGTGGGTAGTATTTGTATTCTCCTTCTCACAGATAAGGGAATGGATTCCTTCCTTAGCTATCAGCTTGAATGCCCTGCTGTGAACTAGAAGAGTGACCTAACTTTTACGGAGCAACTGCTAAAGTGAAAAGTGCTTTCCATGGCCATTTCTTTTGATCCCCTCAGTGACACTGTTGGGAAAGATTTATCCACTCTGATTTTACAAAGGAGAAACCAAGGCTCAGTGGGGTTAAGTGTTCACATAGCTCTGGAATACCCTTGGAAAACGAAAGAAAGTGGATGTGTTTGGTTTCAGTGACAAATGGTCTTGTCTCTCCACACCTTTTTGGGTCATTATCTCCATTCTCAAAAGTTGTCTTGGCTATGTCCTTCTAGTCCCTCAGGCTCCCCATTTTTCTTCTCTCCCTTCAGTCTTCTTATTTGGTCCATTATGCCTCTCTAAGCTCATTTGTAGTTTCTAGTCTTGAACCATGAGTGCGTCTGCCGCCGATGGCTCTTTGCTCTTTTACTGTAGTGTAGCAGGTAATAAATGCAGATCTGAATTTCGGAAACCCAGATTCTCTTCCTGACTCTGATCTTGAACTGTAAGATGAGTGTTTCTGGGCATTTCATTCTACTTTGTGGAGGCTTTCACAGCCCCATCTCTGATGCAGGGATTAGCATTCTTCCTCTTTACTTAAAACAAAGGGACATCTTAAGACAAGCAACCAACAGGGCTTCTGAAGTGCTATCCCTGTATTTATTTGGACTCTGAGTTAGTATCCACATGGCTTCCAGGTGTTCTTATGATTAAAACCAAAAACTATGGGCTTCCCTGGCGGCACAGTGGTTAGGAATCCACCTGCCAATGCAGGGAACACGGGTTCAATCCCTGGTCCAGGAAGATCCCACGTGCCGCAAAGCAACTAAGCCTGTGTGCCGCAACTACTGAGCCTGTGCTGTAGAACCTGTGAGCCACAACTATGGAAGCCCACACGCCTAGAGCCTGTGCTCTGCAACAAGAGAAGCCCCGGCTCGCTGCAACTAGAGAAAGCCCGCGTGCAGCAACGAAGGAAGACCCAACACAGCCATAAATAAAAAAATAAATAAACAAAAAAACCTCAAATAACTATGCTATGGCCTCCAAGGCTCATCATGGTCCACACCCCTGCACCCCGCCCCCCCACCACGCTCACCTCATTTGGTATCTTAAGACCCTTTGTTTCTTGTGCTCCATTCCTACTGGTTTCCTTGGTTTCCTTGGTTTCCTTTTGTTTCTCAGACACTCCAAACTCCCTCCTGTTAAAAGGTTTTTATATAGTCTCTCTTTGCCCAGACACCTCTTACCACCCTCTAATTAACATCTACTCATTCTTTTTATCTCAATCACTGACCACTTCCTCAAGGAAGCACTTCCTAGCCCCTAGAATAGCTCCAGCTACTATGTGCTCCCAGAGTACCATGAATCTTTCCTTTGTAACAGTGGTCATAGTTATTTGCATTTAGCATTGTGATTGATTCTTATCTGTCTCATTCAATGGATTATAAACCTCATGATGGAGATCAAATCTGCTTTTGCACACCATTGTAATCTCAGTAACTGGCACTTGGGTGCTCCATGGTACCTGTTGAAAGTTTGAATGAGTGCTCTGGATTATATGATGGGTGATTTAATTACCTTTTAAATTATTCTGATTCTGGTGTCAAGGATCCACTTTTGTTAGAATTTAATACTGCATGAGGCTAGAGAGTATGATCAGGTTTGATATAGATTTATGTGAATTGAAGGAGTTTTAAATTGTATCTTCATATGGAACTCTGTTCTTATTCAGATTAGTCCAGAACCCTGTACATAATCTAAAATATTGCAGGATTTATGTTTAGTTCAGAATTCCCGAATACTATGGGATTAATTTATATTTATTGAAGTTAGTTGGCCAGTGGAAAGTGAATGTTATAGGAGAAAGCATGTGAAGAATTAGTTTGCTATAGTGGCTATAAGCCCAGGTTCTAACATCAGACCTCTTCAGATCAAATACTGCATAGTCATATGTGACTTTGTGTAACTTATTTAGTTTCCCTCTGTTTCCTTACTTGAGAAATAGAAAAAAATAATAGCAACTTCCACCTAAGATTGATAAGAATAAAACAAAATAATCTTTGCAAACTGCATAGCACAGTACTGGGCATCAAGTAAGGGTCCAGTGAATGTTAGCTCATATAAATAAGGGGTTAATACATATTATTAAATTATTAAGGAATTAATAAATATTAATTGACATGCTTTGGCTTTCTTGCGAAAATCACAGACCCCATCTCCTTTTGCAACACTCCCATTAGAAAGTCTTGATTTTTAGATGATATCTAGACACTCATTGAAAATATCAATATAGAATCTTGAAAGATGTTAAAATCTTTGACAGAAAACAAGCAAGTATATTCTTTAAGGGAAGGAAAGATCTTGATGACTCCACATTCTTTTTGGTGATCTTCATATGATTCTAATTTCTCTTTGCCCACCGTGGTAACATTTTTTTCATCACTTTTAAAAATCACAAACATTCCCACGTTATGTCTGAGTTCTTAGGGTAACCTTATAACTTTTCCTAAAGGAGTAAAGGCAGAGACTCTGACATTTGGAAAAATGAGGTGTGCAGTTATTTTTAGACTGCCTCAAATAGCAGCAGCAGGTTTCCATTTATAGGAACTGTGGGAACCTTCTCCTGTGTCTGGGACAAGGTAATGACTTCTGTGGAGTAATGAGTTTGCCATCGTAAACTTTATCCCGCTGATGATTACTTACCTCTTTAGTGGTCTTTGAATTATGCTATTTTGTCTTTTTAGTATTAAGAAAATGAGGCCCTGGTTGTTCTTTGCATTTTATCATTTCTCTCTTCTTGGGCTGGAAGAAAATGAGAAGCAGGGGCAGACTACCTCTCATGACTAAATCGTTCCTGCTAAAACTGCAGGAACTGTACGTTAGGGTGTCTTTCATAAATCAGCCTTGGGGAGAATTAGGTGCTGAGAGACGGAGGAACGATGTTTAATCATCACTTGTAGGAAATCATTAGCTGCACACCCTCATTCTGCTACTTGCCCATTCGTCATTCCCCAATCGCTAGTTTTCCTCCAGACCATTAACATTTCTCAGTGACCTTCTAAATGCAGAGAAACACCACAGAAGGGTTGAAGGATGGGGGGCCCTTATGGAAACACGCAACTGAGAGATGTTTCTGCTGCTTGCCTCCTGCTCCTGTGAATGTAAATGGGCCGACATAAGAGCAAGATGATTGATACCTCGGCCAGCCAGATGCTGCCGCGAGAGCTAAAGAAGATTTTGCCTCCTGTTCTCCTCTTCCCTCTGTACAAATAAATAGCCTAGGTGCCTTTCCTTTGGCGATGTGTAAGACAGCTCTGTCTTTTCTCCATTACCATAACCTCATGATGGACAAAGAAAATGAAGAGTTTGAATGGGTAGTGGAGGAGTGACAGCTTGGGAAATTAATTGGATCTCCCCAAATTTGCTTCCCCTGTCCTAGAGAGAGGAAGCCACAGACTTCCTGCAGAAGATGCTGTAGAGTCTTCAAATGAGTGATGTGGGAAGTATAGTCAAACTGAACTGCCTCATTGACTGAAGGACTGGTGAATGCCCTCAAAGGAATGACCCAGTAGTGATGCGTAGACAGACAGTGCCATTCAGGAATTTTCAAGAGGAAACAGTATTCTAGCCTTGAATACTGCATGTTCCTGGAATGCACTTTTTGATGCTACGACACGTACACAAAGTGATTATAGGAGCTTTTTTCTGAGGCAAGTACCCCAGGTCTGTACTTCTGATTGTTTGCCTAATTAATTTTGATCATGGATCTCAGAAGCTCTTAGCTACAATTTACTGTCTTCCAGGTGAGACTAAAAGTTCAGTAATAATCAGAACATGTTCACTGAGGACTTACTACATGTCAAATCCTAGAATAAGTAACCCAGCATACACTAAAAGAGTTGAATTGCACAACTGCACTACAAAGTAAAGATTATCGTCCTAATTTTGTTTGTGAAAAATCTGATGTTAGTAATAATGATTTTCCTAAGTTCATGAAGCTTAGGGAAGATCCAAGTTCTTTGGGGCCTGAAAATTATACTGTTTGCAGAACCCTTTTGGAAAAAAATTACTACAAATTTAGGTATAGGGTTGCAGAAAGGGCTTGTGGAAGAGAAGAGTGCTATGGCTGCAGGTTCATCAACTCGGGGGGAGCTCTGCTTCCATTCAGTTGGTGGTGGAAGAGGCTGATCTGATGCAGGTCCACCTGAGATCACAAATGCCGTGATTGTCTGCATATGGAAAGTTGAGTGCCCTAAGAAAATAAATCCAGGTGTGAGACAGCGAAGAGATTTTAGAAAGCTTAGGGGAGGGTAAAAAGTTAATCCTGGAGATACCCATCTGGTTCAGGAATCATTACTGGTTATCATAAAACTCTGAGAGAGGAAACCATGACTGGAGGGCCCTGAACAACTCTATGAGACAACAAAGTCCATTGAGAAGGCATAGAAATGGGAGTCAGGAGGCCTGTGTTCTAGTCTCAGTACTATCTTTCCTGAGCCCTGTGACATTAGAGAAGCTAAGTTTGATTCTTCAGCTGTGAAACCAGAGTTTTACTGTAGCTTTGGAATTCTGTGATTCTGACTCAAAAAAATGTATTAACTTCCCCATTTCTTTGGTGTTCCTTCTTGTTGAATATTTATGGCAGAGTTGAGCATGTTTTAAAGAGACTGCATCCAGGTCAGATGCAGACGTGGAGAGGGTAAAGATTATTTTGGTGCTGATGCCTGAGGGCAGGAAAAGATGATGCCCCAGCTCAAGCAAAAAGAGCAAATTCTCCCTTCCTCCATATTTTTTTTTGTTCTTCCAACCCTCAAAGGATTGGGTGATGCCACTTGCACTGGTGAGGTTGATATTTACTTGGTCTACCCATTCAAATGCTAAGCTCGTATGGAAAGACCGTCATAGACATACCCAGAAATAATGTTTTACCAGCTACCTGGGCATCACTTAGCTGAGTCAAGTTAACATACAAAATTAATCCACATGGAGCATATTCCACGTAGTAGCAGCAGTACTTTCAAATCCCTGGAGCTGTAAGGGGCTGAGGTATGGTAGAAAACATTCTAAGTACAGACTGTAGTCATGACATGATGTTGAAGTGTTTGAGGTGGTAATGACTAGACTTCTGTTTTAAAAATAAAATCCCTCTCATAGCAGTGTAGATGCTGCCCTATGGGAAGATGAGTCTGAAGACAAAAATATATTTGTGGCTGGGAGATACTTTATAGCTAAGGGAGCGATAAAAAGTAAATAAAATTAACCAAAATTATAGGGATCTCATGTGGCCCTCTGGCTTCTTGGTGTTTTCGGTAGACTGAACTAGATAGAGTCTTTAGGCTGTTTGTAAGAAAGGAAGAGTAGAACCTAGTTTAGTGAGAAATTGCTTGCTTTAAAGTACTTTAGCTCTTTAACACCCAGGTTTGTTGAAATGTCTCATAATGGTAATAATGATAATAACAAAAACAACCAACACTTACTGAATTCTTTCTATGTGCCAGTCATTGTTCTAAAGTTCATGTGTATTTGCTCACTGAACTCTCACTACAACCCAATGAAATAGGTTGCAGTTCTTCTCTCATTTAACAGACAAAGCCCAGATCTTGCACTGGGCAAGATTTTCCCCAGATCACGTGGCTAGCCAATGGGTGTAGCCGGGTGTCAAACCCAGGCGGTCTGGCTCCAGAAACCATGCCCTTGCTCCCATGCTGTACCACCTTCTATAGTAAAACCATTTTATGTTTTCATGTACAAAGCCCTTTCACTGTTCTTGCTTGTTTAATTGTTTACATGTTATTTAGAATATGTTTTCTTTAGACCAGACACTGGTCTTTTGACAAAGGTGATATAACCTAACCTGGTGATTTTGTACTTCTGACTCTGTGTCCTAGACAAGTTAATAATTGGTGTCATCATTAAACTCATTGGTAATGAAATTATTTCATTTAAGCTTTTTATTTTAATCTAGACCCATCAATTATAAGAGATGCACAATTTATATGAAAAGATAGATGGTCATATAAAAATGTTTCTAGTATAGAAGAACAAGTCATAGTGATTTATATTTCAGTGTGGAGATTCCCTTATTCATCCTTCCATCCATTTGTCAAATATCTATTGAGTGCTAACTATACACTGGATGCTGCTCATGTACTAGGGATATAAAGTCAAGTAGACACGGTCCTTACCCTCCAAGATCTCTCAGTCAACTGGGCCTAATCAAATTCTTACTCCTGCTGCTGTCTATAATGGGAGAGACAGGGCAATGAGAATCAGGAAGGCTTCTATTTAGTGAAGCCAAGAAATCAAATGACCAGAGATGATAAGAATTTTTTTTAAATAATCTTTTTTTAAGAAAAATCTTGGCAAAAGAATCTCAACACACACACACACACACACACACACACACACACACACACACACACACACACACACACACACACACACACACACACACACACACACACACACACACACACACACACACACACACACACACACACACACACACACACACACACACACACACACACACACACACACACACACACACACACACACACACACCCCTGCTCTGAGAAGCTACTGACACACCTCTGCTCTGAGAAGCTACGGACAAACTACAGAGCCCTCTTTTAAAAGCTGGATGGAGAGGAGGAAGAAACGATAGCCCTGACATAATGATTTGGGGTAAATTAGTAAATAGTGCTATATTAAAATCTAAGTAGGAAATTTATGTTGTATTAAATAGTAATTTTGTTTAAGAATTAATGGCAAAGTATCCGGTTTCATCTAGTGTTTACTTCCCTTGAACTATTTTTTAAAGAAGTATCAATCTTTTTAAAACATAATTAGCAATAGGTGAAGTTCCGATTGTTAAATATATTTTAAAGAGTGATTGACTGTGAAGAGGTGAGTCTTGAAAATCTAGGGAAATGGATACCTCCAGATTAACCTTTGGTCATCAAGTGTAGCAGCAAGGCAGGCATTCTGGTGATGCATCTGTGAAAGCAGAAAGCAGAGACATAGACTACTCAGCCTGTGTCTTGTGAGATTATAAATTATTCTAAAATAGGTAAAGCTAAGCTAGGGAAAGATAGTTTCCACCCCCTCACCCCTTACTTGTTTGTATTCCTCTTACTATAAGTACTTTAACATGCTTCTTGTTATTACTGGATTCCCTAATAATAAATGCAGAGGAGACTTGTTTCCAAAAGCATGGTCTGAGATTCAGAGGGTAGCAAATATTCCAGAGGCAAACAGACACAGAATCCCTATCTTGAACTGAAGAAAACAATATAGCATTTGTTGAGCTCCAAACAGTTTTTCGTTAACTCATTTGACTTAACAGCTCTCAACTTGTCTTGAATTTAGTAACATTTCCATTTTAGAGTTGAGAAAACTGAGCCTTGCTTCTGAGGTTTTTCCTGAGATCACACAGTCCATCAGAGTAAGAACAGTGGTTTTAAAGTCAGATTTTCTGATGTCACGACCAGTGCTATTTCCTCTTCTTGATGTTCTTACTAGTAGTATTCTGGAAAACATGCCACTGTCTCTCTGATGGCATAAGATGCTAAAGTTGAGAAATCAGGCAAACTTGTATTCTATTCAAATGTGAGATTTTGCAGAACTCAAACCAAGGGGTGTAAAGGTACAGACCTCTCCTTCCCCTCACCAGAGAATATTTGCTTATATTCTAGAGTGAAAATAGAATTTATTTCCCCTGCCCTCAACTCCAACCTCCATCTCTCTCTCTCTGGAGGGGAGGGCGGACAACCCACCAGCAGCTCTGCATTCAGGGCCCTCGCCTGTAATATACCCACTGCATGTGCAGGAGCCATCAAGCCCTCACTGGATCTGGGGATTGGACACTGGGAATTGATGTAACAAATTGCTGTGGCAGCTGCTTTTGCTGTGAGTAATAAGCTGTCTTTATCTCTGACCTGGAGGTCTCATGTTATCCGGCAAGTAGGTTACAGTCCCATACTCTTCACAATGTCTGACCTAGCACCATGTTTTCAATGTTTAATCTCTCCAGCTATGCACTCATCCAACAGCTTTTTAAAAGAGCACTTACTATACATAAGAGATTCCTTTAAGCCCTTGGGATATAGAATAGAAGAGGCCCCTGACCTATGGGGCTTACATTCCAGGGCCTGAGTAAACACTAAACAAATTAAACAGCTCATTTTTATCTGGTGATAACTTCTGTGAAGGAAATCTAATAGTACAGTGTGGTAGAGAGACTTGATTTGGGACACAGGCCAGTCTGGACAGGTGGTCAGACATGGTATGTCTAGATTGGTGAGATAATTATAATAAGACAGTGGTTCTTACACAGGGTTGACTTTGTCTCCTCAGGAGACATTTGGCAATGTCTGGACACACCTGTGATTGTCAAGACTGAGGGAAGGTGGAATTACTACCAGCATCTACTGGACAGAGACCAGGGATGCTGCTAACCATTCTGCAGTTCATAAGCCTATCTTCCACAGCAAAGCATTACCCCATCCAAAATGTCAATAGGGCTGAGATTTAGAAACCTTATAATAGGGTAACAGCGCTACATCAGAAGTAAGAAAGACACTATGACTGCACATTTAGGGGGTTAATAACTCCCTGAAGGATGGCCAGAGAAGCCTTGACTGAAGAACTGTGTTTTGAGATGAATTGTAAAGATAACTAGGGGTTTTTCAAGTAGATGTGATAGGCATTATAGGAGTAGGTTCTCTCAAAGGCTGGGGTATATGGCACAGTTTTCCCACCACAGAACTTCCCGATCCCCAAGGATACTGGGGACCTCCTTGTGGTAGGACATTAGAAGTAGCCAGGGTAAGGGGAGAGATCTGTTCTCTCTTGAAACTTTTGAAAGGACTTGGTCTGAGATTCACTGTCAGTGTATGTTTGCACAGAGCCATAACATACCTGCCATGTTCAGACATCCTGTCTGTGTTAGGGACAAGGGGGCAGACTGGCCAGCTCTTCTCATATCTGTTTCTGTTCATTTTGGGCACACAACTAGATTACGTATCTCACCTCCACTCTCAGGAAGATGTAGCCATCTGACTGGGTGCCGGCGTGAGGAGGGAGGTGTCCACCTCCAGGCCCTACTCATAAAGCCTCCCACGTGTGTTCCTCACTCTCTTTCCCATCCACTGGTTGAAAGCAAAGGACTTTAAGGCTCTGAGGATGGAGGCCTCACAAGATAGAAGGGGGCTGGACCCTGAATCACTGCATGAAACACATTGTGCTGGAATTTACTTTGGCAAAAACTAAGTGTTTATGGTATTAAGCTACTGGGATTTCAGCGTTGATCTATTATAGCAGGAAGTGCTACCATGATTAGTATAGATAGAGCTAAGGACTTTAAGTCCATTACCCCTAATCCTTTCAATGACCTTGCGATACAGGTGATATTACTTGTATTTTAAACATAGGAGAAAGGGCTCCAAGTGGTTAAGTAACATAAAGTAGTAAGTGGAGAGAATTAGGAATCAAATGCATGATCTTTCCAATATGCTAAATAACTATGCACTGTCCTTCTGCAAGAAGTAGCTTTGAATGACTGGATAACTTTTTCAAGGGAGAGCTTCTCTATAGAGATTTGCATCTTTCCTTATCTTTCCCTATTTCTTCTGGTGCAGAGGGGGAACAAATAGCTTTCTTCCAAGTTCCCATGCCTGGCATAGTATACCGATGCAGCATTCTCATCATCTAAAATATTTGACCCAGTACAAGAGGTAACATGATTGGTGAATAGAAACCGCTCTTGCGTAAGTGATACTGTGCTTGTCAGACCGTCACGGATGAAAAAAAAAACCTTCACAAACAGTGTTGCTTGTAATTTTCCGTATTTTTCTTCTTCAACGAATTGAGAATGTACACGAAGCAAAGGATCTTCTCCCTCTCTCAGCTGCTGGAAGTTGCATTTCATTTCCTAGTAAGAGAGTTTATGGCTCTCCAAGGCTGCTGGAAGGAGGAGTTACCAGTAATCAGACAGTCATAAAGGAAAGGGGTGTTTACATGAACGAGCTCTGGGAAATCCTAAGGACCTTTCTATGGACAGGGATGAGGTCAGGGCCTGAGAGGGGTAGCCTTTATATCTTTGATGTGACACATCTGAAAAAAAAAAAGACCAGCATCGCTGGGTCTCAGAGTGTAAGAAATGAGGCTGGGGAAACACATGAGGCCTTGGTTTTTCAGTCTGTCCAGCATCTTTGGGAAACTATCACTCCTCTATTCTTAGTCCTTGAAATGTAGTTGGGGCTGAGCACTACCTTCTACTTCCAGGATTGGGCAACTGACCCACCCTTGACCTGTTACTTATTTCTCTTTCTATCTCCCGCCTCTGTCTGCAGCCACAATGATTGTTATGGGAACAGCTATATCACCTAAGCAGCGCCAGTAAGAACCATCCTTAGGATGGTTCAGGTACTGTCATGGGAAAGTTCTTTCTGATTATAGATATATCTAATTAGCTGGGCCTGGTAACCCTTGGGGTATCAGGGATATTCCTTAAGGAGAGCCTAAGAATGCAACCTCACAGAAGAAAGCATTATTAGAAGATTTGAAAAAAAAAAAAAAAAAGTAAAACACACCCAGGTGATATTATTAGGGATTGTGTCTAGGGATATAGTCATAAATGAAATCAACCAAATGCTTAAGTTTTCCATTTTAGGAGCCTTGCATTTTCTTGTTTTGTCTAAGTTAGTCTGAGTTGGACTGTTCTCATTTGCAACCTAAAGGAGTACATATAGGGCATGTTCCTCTAGGCCAGGGTAAGAATATGAACCTTTTTCCCAACAGCAATGAGAAATTATTGAAGGGTTTAAGCAAGAGACATGCTCAGGTTGTGTTTCAAAGAGATCATGCTGGCTGCACAGTGGAGAGCATATGTCAGAGGGCCAGCAATGGTGAGAGTAACAGGTGATTAGGTAATCTAGATGACAGAGGTGAGTAGCATGGATTTGAGTAGTGGAGCTCACATTGGAGAAAATAACACACATTAGAGAGATATTTAGGGTATACGACTGGTATATTAATGAACTAAGGATGGAAATTAAGAAGGAGAGAGTTGCTAAGAATCACTCCCAAGTTTCTGGCTTGGGAAAGTGGTTGAATTAGAGAATTGCTCAAGGAAAAATAGAGCAACCTTTAAGAATAACAAGTGTGGAAGTGATAGATCATGAGTTCACTTTTTAATACACTCTATTTGTGGCGCCTTTCACACGGAAATTTCAGTTAGGTAGCTGGAAAGTTGGACCCAAATTTCAGTGAAGAGCTCTGGACGGGAGATGTACATTTGCAAGTCATCTGTGAATTGATGGGAATTTAATTCATGGGCACTTATAAGATCAGAGAGTAAAAGGTTAAGAGTGAGTAGAGAAGAGGCCTGGGGCTAGGCCTTGGGGGTATATTGGGCCCAATATTTAATGGTTAAGTAGAAAAGAATGAGTCTGCAAATGAAGATAGCGAAAGGGCAACCAGAGAGGTAGGAGGAAATCAAGGAGGCCTTTATAACAACTAAGGCAGGAGAAAAGTGTTTCAGGATCCTGTGGTCAGCATTGCTGATGGCTGCTGACAGGTCTAGGAAGCTGAGAACTGAGAAATACTAATCAGATTTAGCAACATGCATGCCACTGGTGACCTTAGGACTCATTTCAGTAATGTGATCGGAGCAAGAGTCAGATGGGGTGGGTTGAGGAGTGAATGAGGAGTAAGGAAATGGAGACAGCTTATCATAAATAATGCTTTCAATCCAGTAAGCCCTTCACATGCAGTAGTGAACTACCAGAAGCTAAATACATGCTTGGCAAATGAGATTTGGGGTTAGATCTGCCTATATCTCTCAGAATCGAGAGCACAGGTATGCCTGGTTCTCTGTCCATGGTACACTTATGTTCAGTCAACATTTATTAAGCATATACCCCATGTTAGGCTCTGGGTTATAAAGGTGCATAAGATTTGGGTCTTGCCTTTGAAGAGCTGTCATATAGATGGGGAGATAGTCTTGCAAAGACAGTGGTCTAATTCAGTGTGGTAATGCAGTGAAGGTATACAGAGGAGATAGTCCTGAGGGGGAGCAGCAAAGGCCTCCTGAAGGAGGCGACAGCTGAACCAAGTCTTGAAGTATATGCGGGATTTAAGTTTATCCCTGTGGAAATACAACTCTTCCATACATGGAGCCAGTCCATAAAATATGGACATCAATACAATTAGCCTTCATGCACCCAAGGAATAAGTGTATAGAAAACCGGAAGTCAGTTTGCTTACACTCATCACATGGCCTAACCACCACTAGTTGGCTCTATATGCACTGAAAAAAAGGAAAAAGCAGAGCTGTTAGGTGTATATTGAAAAGAATCTCTCCTAGATTTCTTATCTCCATGGGGTTTCAGAATGAAATATATCAGCTCCACAGGGAAGCCCCTGACAGATGGGAACCTATTTAACAAGCCATGGAAAATGAATAGTTTGGCTCTGAAAAGGACCACATAGTCAGAGAAAAATCTATTCTCAGCGATGTGGGTGTTGGCAGGACCCAATGACCCACATTCAGAAAAATTTGTCTATTAATTAGGGCAGGTGGTTTCATCCCAGAAGGCTCTGCCTAGCAACAGTAACCAAGAGCATCTGCAACTTCAGTCCTATGAAAGAACTTCAGTGTGAGGAGTCATAGTGGAGTGGATAGTAGCAAGAGAAGTCTCTGAACGTGAGCCTGATTGCTCTATCTGTGCCCCTATTTTTTTTTTTTTTTTTGCGGTACGCGGGCCTCTCACTGTCGTGGCCTCTCCCGTTGCGGAGCACAGGCTCCGGACGCGCAGGCTCAGCGGCCAAGGCTCACGGGCCCAGCCGCTCCGCGGCACATGGGATCCTCCCGGACCAGGGCACGAACCCGTATCCCCTGCATCGGCAGGCGGACTCTCAACCACTGCGCCACCAGGGAAGCCCTGTGCCCCTATTTTTGCTTCACCCAGATGAGTAGTTTCTGATAGCTCAACAGATCCCCAAGACGGAATCTCTCTCCCCTAACAAACTTAAACTCTGTGTGGCCTTTTCATCTGGCCCTTGAATACCAGTGATGGATGGTTTCAAATAAGGATATTAAAACAATGTTTGAGGGTCATTACAGGATGGTTGAGACATGGAACAGGTACAATGGAGATTTTCATACACTCTTGGTTTACCATTTGTTTGATTCAATTCATTCATTCATTACACAAATATTTATTTCACATATTTCATAGACGAGGGGCACAATATTGAACAAAACAGAGTACCTGTGCTCAAAAACTTAATATCTATGTGAGGAAATCAATAAAGTCATTTCAGTGCAGTGAGATAATTGCTACCATACGGAGCCTTAAATGTAGGGGTTGTAAGTACAGGGAGCCCTGGGAAGAGGTAGGCAACCCAATCTTTGAAGAATCCTGGAAGGCTGATGGGGGAGTTAACTGTAAGAAAAATTAGGATTCATGCTGCGGAAAAAGGAGATGGTGGTGTTCTGTGAAGTGCTAACAACATGTATCAAGGCAACAGACATGAGCAGGCGTCTTTGTTGAATGACGAATGGCTTGAGATTGAGAGATCTAAAATAGGAGTGTAAGAATTGAGATGGAGAGGTGTGCAGGGGCTAGATCATGTAGGGTCTCAAATGCCATGCTAAGGAGCTACAGTGTTACCCTCTAGGTAATCAAAGAACAGTTGTTTTTGTTTTTGTTTTTTCTTTCATTTTTTTTTATTGAAGTATAGTTGATTTACAGTGTCATGTTAGTTTCAGGTTTATAGCACACTGATTCAGCTATACATACATACATATATTCATATCTATGCATATATGAATATATATATGTATATTTTTTCAGGTTATTTTCCCTTATAGGTCATTACAAAATATTGAGTACAGTTCCCTGTGCTATATGGTAGGTCCTTGTTGGTTATCTTATCTGTTTCATTTATAGTAGTGTGTATGTTAATCCCAAACTTCTAATTTATACCACCCCCTTCCACTTTAGCAACCATAAGTTTGTTTTCTATATCTGTGGGTCTATTTCTGTTTTGTAAATAAGTTCATTTGTATCCTTTTTTTTTTTTTTTTTCAGATTCCACATGTAAGCGATATCATGTAATGTTTGTATTTCTCTGTCTGGCTTACTTCACTTAGTATGATAATCTCTATGGCCATAGAACGGTTTTAACTGGAAAGGAAACATGCTCATGTTTGTACTTTGGAAAATATTCCCTAATCACTAATTCATTCATATTAAGAAAAGACATATGAAGCCTCTGTTTAGGCCAGGCACTGGGCTGAGCTCTGGGACTTACAGTGGTGTGCAAAGCAGGCATAATCCCTGCCCTTGTAGAATTTATAAGTAAGATAGACATTACACAAATGATTTAAAGTGTTGATAACATATCAGTGTGAGACATGAAGAGATGGAGGATTGAGGCAGGGAGGCAACTTAGAGTCCACTTGTAGTAAATCAGACGGAAGATGGTGGTGGCTTACACCAAGGCAGAAAGTGGAGTTGGGAGGGATGGATTGATTCCAGAGATTGTTGCAGAGGTAGAGGTCATAAGACAGCTGAGATCTCCTGGTGACCATAACTTCCCCTGATGGAACGACATGACAGGGCTCAGTCTGTTCCATGGAGAAAAAGGAACCTATTCAAATTTGGCAAATCAATTTGGAGAGATCTGTCAATATATCACACCCCCGGGCAGAAGATCACTCGTCATAGCCAGTTTCTGGGCACCTAATATGAAGAAGGATTAGTACAGGTTGAGATGCAAAAGTCTGTTTACAGTTTCATATTTGTGTTCTTTCATGGGCCAGAGCTCCTGCAGTTGTAGATTTTTCTTCTATTTTTAACTCATGGCAGGAGATATTTTTCCCCCAAGATAGTGCTATATTTTAAATTAAATATTTAATTATGAATATCTCAAACACATAAAAACAGGCAGAAAATAATATAACAGACCTATGGAGCCATCACTAATATTTCAAAAAGTTAACTTTGTGTCATATTTGCTTTAGGTATCTTTCTTAAACAGTTAAGATGTAATTAAATCATGATTGCTCTCTTCAACATCCTGAATATCTCAGAGGAAACAATCACTGCAAGTTGGTGAATGTCATTCCATATACTTCAACATTTACCTGACATGGATGTATCCACAAACAACACATAGTCTGTTTTAAAATCTTACAGAAATTGTATCATACTTGATCATTTTTCTACCTTGTCTTCTTCAATCAAAATGTTGCTCTTGAGATTTCTCTTTATTGATAAAAGTGGATTCTGTTCATTTATTCTAATAACAGTATATATCCCACTGCTCTGATAATCAGAGTTTATAGATCTGTTTCCTTTACTGAGACACAGTAAATTTCTCCCTGTTCTTTCACTTGCATGAACGTTTCTCTGTGATAGCTTTCGAGAATCGGAATTGCTGGTCTGCATCCTCATCAATACTTGGTGATCTGTGTAGTTACTTTTTTTTTTTAACATCTTTATTGGAGTATAATTGCTTTACAATGGTGTGTTGGTTGCTGCTGTATAACAAAGGGAATCAGCTGTATGTGTATATACATCACCGTATCTCCTCCCTTTAGCGTCTCCCTCCAACCCTCCCTATCCCACCCCTCTAGGTGGTCACAAAGCACTGAGGTGCTCTCCCTGTGCTATGTGGCTGCTTCCCACTAGCTATCTATTTTACATTTGGTAGTGTATATATGTCCATGCCACTCTCTCACTTCGTCCCAGCTTACCCTTCCCCCTCCCTGTGTCCTCAAGTCCATTTTCTACATCTGAGTCTTTATTCCTGTCCTGCCCCTAGGTTCTTCATAACAATTTTTTTTTTAAGATTCCATATATATGTGTTAGCATGCGGTATTTGTTTTTCTCCTTCTGACTTACTTCACTCTGTATGACAGACTCTAAGTCCATCCACCTCACTACAAATAACTCAATTTCATTTCCTTTTATGGCTGAGAAATATTCCATTGTATATATGTGCCACATCTTCTTTATGCATTCATCTGTCAGTGGATACTTAGGTTGCTTCCATGACCTCACTATTGTAAATAGAGCTACAATGAACATTGTGGTACATGGCTCTTTTTGAATTATGGTTATCTCAGGCTATATGCCCAGTAGTGGGATTGCTGGGTCATATGGTAGCTCTATTTTTAGTTTTTTTTTGTTTGTTTGTTTGTTTTTGCAGTACGCGGGCCTCTCACTGCTGTGGCCTCCCCCGTTGCGGAGCACAGGCTCCGGACGTGCAGGCTCAGTGGCCATGGCTCACGGGCCCAGCCGCTCTGTGGCATGTGGGATCTTCCCAGACTGGGGCACGAACCCATGTCCCCTGCATCGGCAGGCGGACTCCCAACCACTGCGCCACCAGGGAAGCCCCGTTTTTAGTTTTTTAACGAACCTCCATACTGTTCTCCATAGTGGCTGTATCCATTTCCATTCCCACCAACAGTGCAAGAGGGTTCCCTTTTCTCTACACCCTCTCTGGCATTTATCGTTTGTAGGTTTTTTGATGATGACCATTCTGACTGGTGTGAGGTGATACCTCATTGTAGTTTTGATTAGCATTTCTATAATGATTAGTGATGTTGAGCATTCTTTCATGTGTTTGTTGGCTATCTGTATATCTTCTGTGGACAAATGCCTATTTAGGTCTTCTGCCCATTTTTGGATTGGGTTGTTGTTTTCTTTGATATTGAGCTGAATGAGCTCCTTGTATATTTTGGGGATTAATCCTGTGTCCGTTGCTTCATTTGCAAACATTTTCTCCCATACTAAGGGTTGTCTTTTTGTCTTGTTTATGGTTTCCTTTGCTGTGCAAAAGCTTTTAAGTTTCATTAGGTCCCATTTGTTTATTTTTGTTTTTATTTCCATTTCTCTAGGAGGTTGGTCAAAAAGGATCTTGCTGTGATTAATGTCATAGAGTGTTCTGCCTGTGTTTTCCTCTAAGAGTTTGATAGTGTCTGGCCTTACATTTAGGTCTTTAATCCATTTTGAGTTTATTTTTGTGTATGGTGTTAAGGAGTGTTCTAATTTCATTCTTTTACATGTAGCTGTCCAGTTTTCCCAGAACCACTTATTGAAGAGGCTGTCTTTTCTCCATTGTATATTCTTGCCTCCTTTATCAAAATTAAGGTGACCATATGTATGGGGGTTTATCTCTGGGCTTTCATCCTGTTCCATTGATCTATATTTCTGTTTTTGTGCCAGTACCATAATGTCTTGATTACTGTAGCTTTGTAGTATAGTCTGAAGTCCAGGAGCCGTATTCCTCCACCTCTATTTTTCTTTCTCAAGATTGCTTTGGCTATTCAGGGCCTTTTGTGTTTCCATACAAATTCTTAAATTTGTTGTTCTAGTTCTGTGAAAAATGCCGTTGGTAGTTTGATAGGGATTGCATTCAATCTGTAGATTGCTTTGGGTAGTATAGTCGTTTTCACAATGTTGATTCTTCCAGTCCAGGAACATGGTATATCTCTCCATCTGTTTGTATCATTTTTACTTTCTTTCATCAGTATCTTATATATTTCTGTATACAGGTCTTTTGTCTCCTTAGGTAGGTTTATTCCTAGGTATTTTATTCTTTTTGTTGCAGTGGTAAATGGGAGTGTTTCCTTAAATTCTTTCTGACTTTTCATCATTAGTGTTTAGGAATGCAACAGATTTCTGTACATTAAATTTTGTATCCTGCTACTTTACCAAATTCATTGATTAGCTCTAGTAGTTTTCTGATAGCATCTTTAAGATTCTCTATGTATGTATCATGTCATCTGCAAACAGTGACAGCTTTACTTCTGTTCCAATTTGGATTCCTTTTATTTCTTTTCTTCTCTGATTGCTGTGGCTAAAACTTCCAAACCTATGTTGAATAACAGTGGTGAGAGTGGACAACCTTGTCTAGTTCCTGATCTTAGTGGAAATGGTTTCAGTTTTTCACCATTGAGAATGATGTTGGCTGTGGATTTGTCGTATATGGCCTTTATTATTGTTGAGGTTAGTTCCCTCTATACCTACTTTCTGGAAAGTTTTTATCATAAATTGGTGTTGAATTTTGTTGAAAGTTTTTTCTGCCCCTATTGATGTGATCATATGGTTTTTATTATTCAGTTTGTTAATATGGTGTATCACATTGATTGATTTGTATATATTGAAGAATCCTTGCATTCCTGGAATAAACCACACTTGATCATGGGGTATGATCCTTTTACTGTGCTATTGGATTCTGTTTGCTAGTAGTTTGTTGAGGATTTTTGCATCTATGTTCACCAGTGAGGTTGACCTGTAGTTTTCTTTCTTTGTGACATCTTTGTCTGGTTTTGGTATAAGGGTGATGGTGGACTCATAGAATGAGTTTGGGAGTGTTCCTCCCTCTGCTATATTTTGGAAGAGTTTGAGAAGGATAGGTGTTAGCTATTCTCTAAATGTTTGATAGAATTCGCCTGTGAAGCCATCTGGTCCTTGGCTTTTGTTTGTTGGAAGATTTTTAATCACAGTCTCAATTTCAGTGCTTGTGATTGGTCCGTTTATATTTTCTGTTTCTTCCTGGTTCAGTATCAGAAGGTTGTGCTTTTCTAAGAATTCGTCCATTTCTTCCAGGTTGTCCATTTTCTTGGCATATAGTTGCTTGTAGTAATCTCTCACGATCCTTTGTGTTTCTGCAGTGTCAGTTGTTACTCCTCCTTTTTCATTTCTAATTCTATTGATATGAGTCTTCTCTCTTTCTTTCTTGAGGAGTCTGTCTAATAGTTTATCAATTTTGTTTATCTTCTCAAAGAACCAGCTTTTAGTTTTATTGATCTTTGCTATTGTTTCCTGCATTTCTTTTTCATTTATTTCTGGTCTGATCTTTATGATTTCTTTCCTTCTGCTAACTTTGGGTTTTTTTTCTTCTTTCTTTAATTGCTTTAGGTGTAAGGTTAGGTTGTTTATTTGAGATGTTTCTTGTTAAGTTAGGATTGTATTGCTATAAACTTCCCTCTTAGAACTGCTTTTGCTGCATCCCATACGTTTTGGGTCGTCGTGTTTTCATTGTCATTTGTTTTTAGGTATTTTTTGATTTCCTCTTTGATTCCTTCAGTAATCTCTTGGTTATTAAGTAGTGTATTGTTTAGCCTCCATGTATTTGTATTTTTTACAGATTTTTTTCCTGTAATTGTTATCTAGTTTCATAGCATTGTGGTCAGAAAAGATACTTGATACAATTTCAGTTTTCTTAAATTTACCAAGGCTTGATTTGTGACCCAAGATACGATCTATCCTGGAGAAGGTTCCATGAGCACTTGAGAAGAAGGTGTATTCTGTCGTTTTTCGATGGAATGTCCGATAAATATCAATTAAGTCCATCTTGTTTAATGAATCATTTAAAGTTTGTGTTTCCTTATTTATTTTCATTTTGGATGATCTGTACATTGGTGAAAGTGCGGTGTTAAAATCCCCTACTATGATTGTGTAACTGTCGATTTCCCTTTTATGGCTGTTAGCATTTGCCTTATGTATTGAGGTGCTCCTATGTTCGGTGCATACATATTTACAATTGTTATATCTTCTTCTTGGATTGATCCCTTGATCATTATGTAGTGTCCTTCTTTGTCTCTTGTAATAGTCTTTATTTTAAAGTCTATTTTGTCTGATATGAGAATTGCTACTCCAGCTTTCTTTTGATTTCCATATGCATGGAATATCATTTTCCATCCCCTCACTTTCAGTCTGTATGTGTCCCTAGGTCTGAAGTGGGTCTCTTGTAGACAGCATATGTATGGTTCTTGTTTTTTTTTTTTTATCAATTCAGCCAGTCTGTGTCTTTTGTTTGGAGCAATTAGTCCATTTACTTTTAAGGTAATTATCGATATGTATGTTCCTATTACCATTTTCTTAATTGTTTTGGGTTTGTTATTGTAGGTCTTTTCCTTCTCTTGTGTTTCCTGCCTAGAGAAGTTCCTTTAGCATTTGTTGTAGAGCTGGTTTGGTGGTGCTGAATTCTCTTAGCTTTTGCTTGTCTGTAAAGGTTTTAATTTCTCTGTCAAATCTGAATGAGATCCTTGCTGGGTAGAGTAATCTTGGTTGTAGGTTTTTCTCCTTCATCATTTTACATGTGTCCTGCCAGTCCCTTCTGGCTTGCAGTTTCTGCTGAAAGATCAGCTGTTAACCTTATGGGGATTCCCTTGTATGTTATTTGTTGTTTTTCCCTTGCTGCTTTTAATATGTTTTATTTGCATTTAATTTTTGATAGTTTGATTAATATGTGTCTTGGGGTGTTTCTCCTTGAATTTATCCTGTATGGGACTCTCTGTGCTTCCTGGACTTGATTAATTATTTCCTTCCCCATATTAGGGAAGTTTTCAACTATAATCTCTTCAAATATTTTCTCAGTCCCTTTCCTTTTCTCTTCTTCTGGAACCCCTATAATTCGAATGTTGGTGCATTTAATGTTGTCCCAGAGGTCTCTGAGACTGTCCTCAATTATTTTCATTCTTTTTTCTATATTCTGCTCTGTGGTAGTTATTTTCACTACTTTATCTTCCAGATCACTTATCCGTTCTTCTGCCTCAGTTATTCTGCTATTGATTCCTCCTAGAGAATTTTAATTTCACTTATTGTGTTGTTCATCATTGTTTGTTTGCTCTTTAGTTCTTCTAGGTCCTTGTTAAACATTTCTTTTATTTTCTCCATTCTATTTCCCAGATTTTGCATCATCTTTACTCTCATTATCTGAATTCTTTTTCAGATAGACTGCCTATTTCCTCTTCATTTGTTAGGTCTGGTGGGTTTTCGCCTTGCTCCTTCATCTGCTGTATGTTTCTCTGTCTTCTCATTTTCCTGAACTTACTGTGTTTGGGGTCTCGTTTTCACAGGCTGCAGGTTCATAGTTCCCGTTGTTTTCGGTGTCTGCCCCCAGTCGGTAAGATTGGTTCAGTGGGTTGTGTAGGCTTACTGGTGGAGGGGACTAATGCCTGTGTTCTGGAGGATAAGGCTGAATCTTTTCTTTATGGTGGCAGGACCGTGTCTGGTGGTGTGTTTTGGGATGTCTGTTACCTTATTACGATTTTAGGCAGCCTCTCTGCTAATGTGTGGGATTGTGTTCCTGTCTTGCTAGTTGTTTGGCATAGGTTGTCCAGCACTGTAGCTTGCTGGTCATTGAGTAGAGCTGGGTCTTAGTGTTGAGATGGCGATCTCTGGGAGAGCTTTTGCCATTTGATATTACGTGGAGCTGGGAAGTCTCTGGTTGACCAATGTCCTAAACTCGGGTCTCCCACCTCAGAGGCACAGGCCCAACACTTGGCTGGAGCAACAAGACCCTGTCAGCCACATGGCTCAGAAGAAAAGGGAGAAAAAAAGGAACAAAGAAAAAATAAAATAAAGTTATTAAAATAAAAAATAATTATTAAAAATAAAAAAGTTAAAAAGTGATAAAAAAGAAAAAAATAGAAAGAAGGAAAGAAAGACGAGAGCAACCAAACCAAAAAACAAATCCACCAATGATAACAAGCACTGAAAATTATACTAAAAAATAAAATTAAACTAAAAAACCAAAAAAATAAAAGGACAGAGAGAACCCTAGGACGAATGGTAAAAGCAAAGCTCTACGGACAAAATCATGCAAAGAAGCATATACATACACACTTACAAAAAGAGAAAATGGAAAATATATATATCTTTGCTCCCAAGTCCACCGCCTGAATTTGGGATGATTCATTGTCTATTCAGGTCTTCCACAGATGCAGGTACATCAAGTTGATTGTGGAGATTTAATCCGCTGCTCCTGAGGCTGCTGGGAGAGTTTTCCCTTTCTCTTCTTTGTTTGCACAGCTCTTGGGGTTCAGCTTTGGATTTGGCCCCGCCTCTGCGTGTAGGTCGCCGGAGGGCGTCTGTTCTTCACTCAGACAGGACGGGGTTAAAGGAGCAGCTGATTCGGGGGCTCTGGCTTACTCAGGCCGGGGGGAGGGAGGGGCACGGAGTGCGGGGCGAGCCTGCGGCGGCCGAGGCCAGCATGACGTTGCAACAGCCTGAGGCACCCCGTGTGTTCTCCTGGGGAAGTTGTCCCTGGATCACGGGACCCTGGCAGTGGCGGGCTGCACAGGCTCCCGGGAGGGGAGGTGGGGATAGTGACCTGTGCTCACACACAGGCTTCTTGGTGGCTGCAGCAGCAGCCTTAGTGTGTCATGCCCGTCTCTGGGGTCCACGCTGTTAGCTGCAGCTCGCGCCCATCCCTGGAGCTCGTTTAGGTGGCGCTCTGAATCCCCTCTCCTCGCACACCCCGAAACAATGGTCTCTTGCCTCTTAGGCAGCTCCAGACTTTTTCCCGGAGTCCCTCCCGGCTAGCTGTGGTGCACTAGCCCTTTCAGGCTGTGTTCATGCAGCGAACCCCAGTCTTCTCCCTGGGATCTGACCTCCGAAGCCGGAGCCTCAGCTTCCAGCCCCCACCCGCCCCGGCAGGGGAGCAGATAAGCCTCTTGGGCTGGTGAGTGCTGGTCGGCACTGATCCTCTGTGCGGGAATCTCTCCGCTTTGCCCTCTGCACCCCTGTTGCTGCGCTCTCCTCTGTGGCTCCGAAGCTTCCCCCCCACCACCCCCTGACTCTGCCAGTAAAGTGGCTTCCTAGTGTGTGGAAACTTTTCCTCCTTCACAGCTCCCTCCCGGAGGTTCAGGTCTGTCCCTATTCTTTTGTCTCTGTTTTTTCTTTTTTCTTTTGCCCTACCCAGGTATGTGGGGAGTTTCTTGCCTTTTGGGAAGTCTGAGTTCTTCTGCCAGCGTTCAGTAGGTGTTCTGTAGGAGTTGTTCCACATGTAGCTGTATTTCTGATGTATTTGTGGAGAGGAAGGCAATCTCCACATCTCACTCCTCCACCATCTTGAAGGTCTCCTCTGTGTAGTTATTTATGAACAGTCTCAAAGTGAAACGATATATCATTATTGTTTTAACATACATTTTTCTAGTTAGTGAGGTTGAGCTTTTTCCCTCACAATTTATTAGCCATTTGATTTTCTTCTGTTGTGAGTCACCAATTAATATGCTTTATCCATTTTTCTATTTGCTGTTTCTCTTTCTGTTATATTCTTTTTCTTATTGATTTGGAGAAATTCATTCTGTATCCTGAATACTTGGTCCTTTGTTTGGTCCAATGGTTAAAATTATTTTCACCCAGTCTGTGACTTTGTTTTTTCAATTTTCTGCTACTTTAATTTCCTTTATGGAAAATTTTCTCTTTTGTTTTTTGTTTGTGTGTGTTATTTAATATGTTTTGAAATAATTGTATGATTTTTTCCTTTATGACTGCTGTGTCTTTTGTACTGTTTGGGAAATTGTTGCCTAATCTCACAATAAAATTACTCATTTTCCTGTATTTTCTTCTAAAAGTTTTATATGATTGCTTCTCACATGTCTTTTATCCACCTGAAATTTTTTTTCACATATAAATAGAGGTAGAGTTCTAATTTTGTCTTTTTCCATAGGGGCAGCCAGTTAACGGTCTCAGCACCACCACCAAAGTCTTTATAATGTCACCTCTGTCACGTGCCAAGCTCTCATATATGCAAGGGTCTGTTTCTTTGCTCTATAACCTGTTCCCTTGGACTCTTTTCTATTCGTGTATCCTATATGACCCAGATTAAAATACAAACTACTATATAAAATATATATAAAATACATAAGCTGCAAGGATATGTTTTACAGTGCAAGGAATATAGACAATATTTTATGATAACTTTAAATGGAATATTATCTATAAAATGTTGAATTGCTATGTTGTACACCTGAAACTAATATAATTTGGTAAATTAACTATACCTCAATAAAATATATTATTTTAATTAATATTACTAATGTGAATATTTATAATTATTTATATATGATATATTTATATTAAATAAAATATCCCTATATCAATCCATACTCCTTCTTCTGTGCCCTTCTTTTTTCCTCCTCCTCGTCAGTTGCCTCCTTCAGCTATTTTTTCTTTTTCAATATCACCTTTGCTATTATTCAATTTTCAGTTTCCATAAGAATTTTAGAATCTGCTTATCAAGGTTCATGAAAAATTCTGTTGAAATTTTGACTGGAATTACACTGACTTTGTAGATTAATTTTGGGAGAATCAGGGTCTTTATGATATTGATAATTACCATCCCTGTAGATGTATCTATGTTCACTTATAGGATTTCTTTTTAGTATTTCCATAAAATTTTACATTCTGGCCATTAAGGTTTTATACATCAAATATATATATATATATTTATATATATGTTTGTAATATGTTTTGTCATTAAAACAAGTGCCCATTTGCACTTGTCAACACTTCTGTTACCTCTTCTCTGCTTTTTTCCTTTCAATTTTTTTGACTTATCACATAGATACAGAAAAGTGAACAAATTATAACTGGAAGGCTTGATTACAAAGTGATCACGATCAAGAAACTGTCACCCAGATCAACAAAGAGAATATCATGTGCATCCCAGGAGGCCTTTTGTGTCTTCTTTGAGTCATTACCCTTCCTAGAGATCTTTCACTATCTTTATTATCAAGTACCATTAAATAGTTTCCCTATTAAAAAAAAGTTATATAAACAGAAACATACACTGTGCATTCTTTTAGGTTTGACTTGCTTTTACTCAACATAGAGTTTGTAAAATTCATCCATATTGCTGCATAAAATTGTAGACTATTCTTTTTCATTGCTGTATAATATTGCATTGTGTGAATACTATTTAACCATTGCATTTATTTTTCCACTAAAACCTTGATGGGCATTTAGGTAGTTTCTAGTGGGGAGCCATTGTAAATACTGTTGCTATGAACATTATTGTATCTGTCTTTCAGTGAATGTATGCCTGCAGTTATTTGGGTATAAATTAAAGTGTGGACTTATCAAGTCATAGGTACACATATATTCAGCTTGTAGTAAATACTGACAAAGAGTTTTTCAGCATTTATGAAGAATTCTGATGCTCCATATTACCATTTATGGAAGTTGTCTTTCCTTATCATTGATTCATTCTAATGGAGAATAGTGATATCTAGTTGCGGTTTAATTTGCTTTTTTTCAGATGACTAATGAAATGTAGCCTTTAATTTTTATACTTCATGAACCATTTGAATATGCTCATTTGTGAGGAGGCTGTTCCAATTTTTGCTCATTGTCCTATTGAGTTGGTTATGTTTTCCTGATTGATTTGGACACAAACACACACAATAAACTTTTCACTCCCTTACCACAGTATTTTGGAAAATACGTAGTCTTAATTTAGTGTGATACGATTTACTTTTCCCTTTATAGCTATTGTTGTTTGTGTCCTGTTCAAGAAATCTTTGCCTCCTTCAAGGTCATAAAGCGATACTTTTCTGTGTTCTTCTTAAAGCTTTATTATCTACCTTTCACATGTAGGTCTATGATCCACATTTAGTAAATTTTTGTATATAACATGATGTAGTGATCAAGATACATTTACTTCCTATGTGGATATCCAGTTGACACAGTACTATTTATTGAAAAGACCATCCTTGCCCTCGCTACACTGCAGTGTCACCATGTCATAAATCAGGTGACTGTGTATGTAATAAACTATTTCTGGACTCTAGTCTGTTTCACTGATCTATTTGTCTATCATTAGACTAAGATCACAGCGTCTTAATTATTATAGCTTGATAATAGGCCTTTCTTTCTTGTTGGGTATGTCCTTCAATTTTGTTTTTCTTCTTCAAGATTACCTTGCCTATTCTTGGACATTTGAATTTTCATATAAAGATTTAGAATCAACTTATAAACCTCCACAAAAAGTATGTTTGCAGCCTGACAACATGAAATTTTCCATTCTATGACCAGAGAATATCCTTCCAATTAATTACTTCTTTTTAAGCACCTCTCAATACTTTAAAAAATGTCTTATTTTGGAAGTCTTGCACAACTTTCATTAATTTATTTTATTCCTAGGTATTTGACATTTTATGACAAATAGTATCTTTTAAAATATATTTGTTTGTTAATGCTGTGTTATGTTTCATATATCTTTTAAATAACATAAAGCTGATTTTCTTCAAGCTGACCATTTCTGTATTTACTGACAAGTTTAGTCCACTCACATTATGATATGTGTTCATTTATTTCCTCTTATCTATTTTGAATTTTCTAATCAGTTTTGTCTTTGCTTTTATCTCCATATTTTCTGCTTTCTGTAGGAGTGATCAATTTTATTTATTCCCAGCCTCTTTACTGTTTTGGAAGATGCACATTATGCTTTTATTGGTTTCCCTTAATATTTCAATAAAATACCTGTTCTGTGGGAGTTGATTTGAGAATTTAGTAGCAAGAATGAGGCAACGTATTCAGAGTGCATGGCCATGATATACATGTGCTCAAAAAATGGTAATTATCATTATGAGTATTCCTCTGACTCAGAAATATTATCAGGGTACAAAAATCATCATCCTCCCTCATTTCCTCTCCTTTTATATCTCTTTGCATCACTCTCTCTATATCTTTCTAGGACTGGACATTAAACCTATGCTAACTAAAGGACTTTGATGTCTGAGTTTTTAATCATAAGAACAAAATCAAGTCACTAAAAACACCAGGGATGTCTCTACACAGAAAGGCTTCCAAAGACAGTACACGTCTGGGTAGTGGAGTCTTAACTTAAGGCTTATGAGACAAGAAGCCGACATGTGCTTTTTCCATCCAGCCTAAATGTGGTTTGTTAAACGTGGATACAGTGACACTCTGATCATCCACTGGGAAGAACAAGCACAAAGGGTTTCTGCCCTAAAAAAAAAAAAAAAAAAAAAAAAGTTTTTAATTGGGGTGCTTGAGTTAATTAACAGAATTGTGCCTTTTCATTTCCACTAACGAGTTTCTCCTGGCTCTTCTGGATCTGTCTCAATCACAACTCATGGGTCTTCTGGCTCTGAGACCCAGTTCTGAGCCTTGGGCTTCAGGATCTTCCTAATCTGCAAAAATTCGATCTATAAAGTCACCACCTCACAACCTCATTCGTTCAAATACCAGTCCTGACGTAATCCGGTACTACATCTATCAAAGGGCCTTGACCCATTTCAAAATCTTCATTATCATTTATTTTTAATTTGAGGATTATCTGACAATAACACTTATATACGTTTTGGATGTAATGTCTGACTCATTATTAGACCCAGTGCTAAGTGGTAGATGTGATCTCTTACTCCAAAATATATATTTTTTTCCTGCAAAGGCAGACAGGACAATTCAGGTGTAAGCTCTGTAAGAGAGACAGTAGAAGTTTATTGCTTCCCATTTAAAAAAATATGTTTGAAATACTACCCAGTCCATTCTGCTCTTGTTTGAGGAGTTGGACGCAAGATCCAGAAACAAGCATTTCCTACTTTGGTGTGGGGTTTTGAAAGATGGGATGAGACTGGTGGTTAGAAAGTAATTTGTGAGCAAAGCTGATCTTGGATCATGCTTTTAACACTTGCATGAATCTCTGCTTCAAGTTGACCTTATAGTTTGAGTATATCAAGCAAATTCAGGGTTGACCAAGAGAAGGAGACGGCCAGTGGGGAAGGAAGAAGAGCCAAGCTTGAGCCCTAGAAAGCATTTTTATAAATGTTGAAATCACCCAAAATTCTGTCTCACGGCAGTAAAGCAGGTATTTAATTCTCACGGAGGTCAGCAGTGAAGTGTTTTAAGAATTATAGACAGTGGATATCTTGGCTAAATTTGCTAAAAGCCCCAAAGCTAACTACTTTCCATGCCTGCTTTTGATTGAAGTGAAATTAGTTTCAACTTGCAGTAACCAGACTCTTTCGCCACTTTTTCTTGTTTGTTTCTTTTAAGTGATGCTGGCTTTCTCCAGTGGCATACATAATTAGTTAAAAGGCTGAGAAGAACAGCTGGATCTCGGGGGACTCCACGTCCGTGAAATTGCTTCATTCCTTCGAAACTGCTTATGCTTTCCAGTTGTTTTGAGGAAGTTCTTCCACTAATGAAATTATTTCGTTATACCCCCTGCCCCCTCACCATGTTCTCACTGTTCCCTTCCCTTCTTGTTAATCCATTTGGATGCAGGTACATTATCCTATCATGCTTGAGTCCATAGACTAAGTTCTTGTCCGCTCCTCTGTTTTCTTTCTCATCTCTTCAAAGGCATCCACCTCCTTTGTATTCATGTTGATCAGCTACTATGGAATTTTCTAATGCCTGGAGCTCTCTGGAAATATATTCTATCATTCGAAGCAAAGGTTTCTATTTATTTTTCCCTTCCCTTTTGGAGTAGGAATAGTCTTGCTTTCCTTTGCAACATGTGAGCTGGCAGAGCCTGTCATCCTTGTGGGTGAGAGAGTCTTTTTCCATGGCAGCCTGGTCCTGTCTCTGAGCTACAAGGCTCCCTGCCAACAGCTTTCTTAGCATCTGATTTTAAATTACATGCAGAGACTATGGGGAGATGCTGGTCAAATGCTACACAGTTTCAGTTATGTAGGATGAATAAGTTCTGAAGATCTTATGTATAGCATGGTGACTATAGTTAATAATATTGTGTTGTATACTTGAAATGTGCTAAGAGAGAGGTCTTAAAAATTCTCACTACACACCAAAAATCCCAACCCTGTGAGTTGGATATGTTAATTAGCTTCCCTGTGGTAATCACTTCATAATGCCTATGTATGGCAGAACATCATGTTGTATATACAATTTTTATTTGTTAATTTTACCTCATTGAAGCTTTTTTTTTTTAAGCTGAAAAAATTATATTAGAAGAACCACTGTGAGGTTCTGTGGGGCTCTGACCCATTCACTAAGAAAATTAGACTTCTGGTTTGGGGAAAGGACAGTGTTGGACCAGAGATGAGAATACAGATTTTGAAGTCTGAGTGACATGAGTTTAAGCACCTGACCCAATCTTTACTTGCTGTGCACCTTTGCACTACCTCTTAACCTCAGTTCTCCATCCTGTAACTTGTGAGTAGTAATACTACTGTCCATAAATGGGTGTTGTTAAGTTTAAATGAGGTAACCTATATAAAGTGTTTGGGACAGAGTTGGCACATTATAAGCTCCTATATGCCATGTTAAATATTAATAGTGATATTAACAGTGTTGGAGCATAGAGAGCACCATTCCCCACAGAGGTGACCTACTGATGGAGCTCAGGAAAAATAGAGCCAGAAAGTTAATTAATTCGCTTTGTGAACGGGTTGACTGCAAACTGGAGATGCGGTTATGCAAATTCCGGAAATAATAGCTAACGTTTATTTCAGCCTTCCAGAGTATATTTACTGCCCCAGTGGTTTTCAAATCTTACTGTGAATAAAAATCCCTGGGAAGCTTGTTGCAAATGCAGAAGCCCAGGTTCCATCCTTAGAGGTTTTTGTTAAGTTGCCCTGAAGTTCAGGATTCTACTTTAAAGAAGTAACCTAGATGTTTCTGTGGACTATACATTAAAGACAGCCATACTGGACTTGGAGTTAGGCTAATTATAGAGCTTAATAAAGTTTACTTTCTTATATGTTTTCCCACTATTACCTGAGCCAAGTTTCAAAGGTAACTGTGACTTCTGATACTTGATAGAATTATCCTTGGAGTCACATTAGTCAGCCTGCCTTAGCCTACAGAATATTCTGGAATATATAGTCTTAAGTAGATATAGGTTGAGTTCCTTCAAGGCATTAGAATCCTTCTAGTTTAAAGTTCATTGTCCAAATGAAGTCTGCCATTATTGGAATAGGACCTATTTTCAATTTTTCTGGAATCTAAAGTTATGCCAAAAGAAAAAGTTTATTTAAAAAATTAGCTTATGAATGTCTTAGTTTCCCAAGTACCCTTTTAACTCCCAGTCTTACAAGTAAGAGTCATTTTCTTACATTAAGAGGTTTGGTGTGCTTTTTTCAGGAAAGGTCCCACAATACAGAGGAACTGGTGTTATTCTGGAAGGAACCTCCTTTCCTAAAGGGTACTAGCAGCTGCATTCCTGAGACCCACAGAAGAGAAAGAGGGCCAGGGACTGGCTGTAGAGAAGTGCGCGCAGGCTGCTCTTAGTAAGGGGATTAGGTGATTGGGTGGGAGATGGAAAGAATTAGGAGGAAGTATCATTCGGGTCAGTGTTTTGCAGGCTGACCAGCAGAATCCCTTAGGATGCTTGCTGATTCAAAAGCTCTAGGACAAGGTACAGGAATCTGCAGATTTTAAAGGGTCATTAGTGATTATGATGACTGGCCAAGTTTGGAAACCATAGATAGCAGTAAAAAATCAGAAGCTAGAAAAAAATCACCAGTTGTGTATTGAGATAATTGGACTCCAGGGGACCTAAGTTATGTGCAACTGAGTGTTCTGAGAGCTCTCCCCAGGGGAGCTGGTATCTCATTGCCGACACTCAGACAGGAGAGCCAGGACTACAACAGACGCAAGGTCATCACTATGATTGGAGGTAGGGAATGATTTGAGTGTTCTAGGCTAGGGCTGGCACCACGCTAAGATATAGGAGAGTAGAGGTGATTGGTGCACAAACACCACTGGATAAATAGTTGTGGATGGGTTTGGTTTCTCTTCATATACTTTGCACTTTTCTGGATTTTCTCTGAGGGTTAATCACTGGTTCTTCTGGGACTTATTTCTGTGTCAGAGCCTTGGTTCTGGAAGTTCGTGACTGCCAGGCATCTGAGTTGTAGGAAACAAGTATGGCATGATATGGCTTGTGCCAAGCAATCCCACATACTTGTCCTCTTCTGGGTATATTGTCACGAGGGAGGCAGTATCTCCACATTGGTGCTGGGAAAAGCCTAGAGCCAGGCAGATGTCAGAGTCCCTTAGTCTCCTGGACAGAACCACTGTGCCAGTGGCCAAAAGGTGCAAAAGACAGCAGGTACAATGATTTTCAGTGAAATATTTAGGTCACATAAACATATATAGAAAAATATAACACACACGAACTCAGTTTCAAGCTTAAAAATAAGACATCACAAATAAAAGGGATTCCCTATTTACACCTGTGCTATAATGTATCTTTCTCTTTACAATCTAAGGTAACTACTCCTCTGAGTTTAGCTTTTACTGTTCCAAGACCTGTCTTATACCATTACTACTTCAGTATGTATTTGTAAACTATACTTATATTATTTTTAATCACATTTTAACTTCTATATAATTGTTGTCATGCTTTATTTATCTCCCTCCTACTTTTTTTAAATTCGCCATATATTTTTGAGACTTATGCATGTTAAGTATGTAGATCTAGCCCTTCAATTTAATTTTCTTGTGGTATAAATGCATCACAATTTATCCATTTACTATTAAACACTGTGTTTGCATATATCTCCTGTACCTCATACAATTATTTCTCCAAGAATGGAGATTGTTGGGCCATAATGTATGCACATCGTCTAGATGCTCCAAGGGTTGCACCCATTTACACGCCCACCGACAGTATATGAGGGCTCCCAATGAGCCACCCCTTTGTCAATACTTGCTATTATCTGTCTTTTTCATTTCTACCAATTGAATATTTGGTGTTATCTGATGATGGTTTTAATTTGCATTTTCTTAATTATTACTGAGATTGGACCACTCAGGTTTTCTCCTCCAAGAATTTCCTATCCATATTTTATACTTATTTTCCTGTGAGTTTTTTTTTCCTTTTTTAAATGTTGATTTCAAGGAGTCATTTACATATTCTGGACACTAATTCTTGATATATAATTGCACTGAAAATTCCCTTCAACTGTGGGATATTTTTTAGGTGGGGTCACCTTTTTGAAAGTCAAATGTCAAGTAGAGGGACAAGGAAGCATACGTCACATTTTTGGAAAATAGGAGGTGTGGCAGTGAGTTACCAAGGCCAGAAGGAAGGGATCAGGATCCAGAAGTTATGGAGTCTAAGCCAGTGGTTCTGCCTGACCTTCACATGAGGCTGAGGTTTTGAAAGAACCTGGTATTTTCTTTTCTTTTTTTTTTTTTTTTTGGTCTCTTGCTATGGACTCAAGCAGCTCTGTTGTCACAGAGCCACATGTGAATCAAGGGAAGAATAAATAATTCAGTTGTTATTTTATCCAGCAAACACTTAATGAACTCATACCATGTGCCAGGCTGTGCACCAGTTTCCTATGTACAATGTGTGAGGATGACACAGTCCTTGAGGAACTCTCAGTATTGTCAGAGGGACCCACCTCTAAGGAAGCCCTTGGATGGCAATGTGACAAGAGCCGTAACACAGCTTAGGACAGGAGCCATTGATTTCTTCATTCATTGGTGAAATAGTTATGGAGCATCTACTATGGGGACTAGGGATACAGCTGTGAACAAGGGAGACAAGATCTCCTGGAGCATATATTTTTAAAGGTGTGAGATAATCAATAAGGAATCTGCACGTAAATTGACAAATCACTGCCATAAATGTCATCCTTAACTAAGTAAGTTCATAAGCAAGAAAATTCAGGCAGTGCTACATGTCACGCCAAACATATTTTTAAACGGATAACATGATAAAAATTGTTGAAGAGTGGGTCTACCGCAGCTGGTGTGGCCAGAGAAGGCCTTTCTGAGGAGCAAATGTTTGAGCTGAGAGGTATGTGATGAGCAGGAGTTAGCCCTATGAAATCTACGAAGAGCAAGAATAGAGCAAGTGCAAGTCTGCAAGGCAAGAATGAAGTTGGGATTCACAAATAAACAGAAATCACAGAAAAGGGAGTAGTGGAATCTGCTGGCAGGCAGGGGACTTTGGGGAGGAAGGCAAGTTTTGCAGAGGAGGTCACATTAGGCAAAGTCAGGAAGGATGGAGAATAAAGAATATTCAGGCCACAGGAAATCATATGACCAGGTATTAGGAGAGTAAATACTCTGTGCAAGGCCAAAGCTTCAGCACCTAAATCCATTAACCTATGCAATCACAGAGTCAGACACAAGGCCACTCACTGCATGCAGCTCTTCCTAGAGTCTGGGCTCAACCCAGTTGCTGGCACACTTGCGTCTCCTAATCCTGGAACTTCCATGGGCTCCATCTTTAGGCAAAAACCATCAGATGATCCCGCAAAGGGAGATTTTTCTCTCAGAGATGTGAATGTAACAGAACTCAGGTTATGATTTTTAACTAGGGGTGAGAGGGTTAGGTAGAGATCATCAAAGGCAAGTTTCAAGTTCCCATCTCTGAAGCTTCTACTTTGAACTAGATCATTGCTGCTGGGTTGTTTAAATTTTCTTTGCCAAATATTTCATGTGGGTATATAGATGATCCCATTGTTTGGGATGAACAGGTGAATACAAATGGACTTAACTCCATCCTCTCAGAAAGCTAGCATGGAGCAAGCAATGAGCCTTTAAATTATACCTCCTGGACAATGATCCAGGTCTATACAAAACTAATCCAGCCCCTATCACCTGAATTTCCACAGTGCCCATCTCAGTAGCTCTCAACATCACTCACTGCAGGGGATAGTTTTAAAACACATGCAAGTTTTAGCAGTCTTCATAAGACTTAGAGAACCCCCCTTTGTTTTTGAAAGAATAGAAATATTCACTTGACCAAGTAAATGCTGTTTGATGACAGGGCACATAGGATAGGTCATCCTTCTCTGGAGATAGCTCTGGGCAGTCTTCTCAGATCTATCTCTATGTCTCTTAGTTCTGCTTAAATGACTGCAATCACTTAAATAGTCTCTGGTGATAAAAGTAGTCACTGGAAGCCTCGGAGACACTACTCATTTTCATTGGAACCATTCCAGATTTTCACTAGCTTCACTTTCTCTTTTATCTGCTTTCTTAAATTTAGACATTAGTTAAAAATAACGGTGTTTTCGTTGTTGTTATTTTCAGTACACACTGGTGCATTCTTATGACTTAAGAATAAGCATTCCCAGGGAATGCAGAGCATTCTGGAGAAGGCACAGAGAGCTGCATTTTGTACTTGGCAATTATTTTTTAATCGCAAAGCTCAAAGAAACTTCATTGGGGGGCAGGGGACACTGTATTTCTCTAGAAGAAAGATGCTATAGATGTTATCCCATCAAGGCATTTGGGTAACACTGTCAACCTAGGAAAGGAACTCACACAGTGTATTAATTTCACCAGTTGAATAGAAAAGGAGCCCCTCCCAGAGAGAGAGAGAGAGAGAGAGATTGAGAGAATGCTGTATCTTGTACAAGTGTTTGCTGATCTCTACATTTCTTCAGCTTCTGCTCTCTAAATTTTTCTCAAGGCTTGGTAGACAGCTGAAGGGTCTGCAGGCTAGTGCCCTGGGGCAAACATGCCTTTTTTCTAGACTGTTAAGTCATAAAAGATCACTATTTGGACTCATTGTTTTGGATCTTGTTATTTTTATTGTGTGGCTTTGGGAAATGGTTTCCATTGGAATGCCAGTGAAGAGAGGGCAGCAAGAAATACATGACAGAACCTAGGAATTTATCAATTCACTTTCATGATTTCTCTTTCTTAATCTTAAACAGCTAAAGCTCTCTCCTGTTATAAAGATCAACATGCTTTTAATTTAATTCAACAAGTATTTAGGAAATGTATATCTATTCCATGTGGTCACAGCTCCTGCAACATACTGTGACATCTGTAACCCACAGGAAGCAATTTCATGAAAGGAGTTGTAATAAGTCCCAAATGCCAAAACAATACAGAAAAATGGGTAAAATGCAAAATCCATAGACAAAATAATTAAACCATGTTACAAGGTAACAAGAAGGAGAAAGATCAGTCTCCATCAGAATTTTCAGATGATCAGTAATCATGTGGAGAGAGGTAGTCCTGGAATATAAGGAAAATTTGGAAGTATGTAAAGACCCAGCCCTTAAACTCATATCATCATCCTAGTCTGGAAAACACATGAACCCAACATGAACTTCTGCTGAGGACGAACCCCTCCAATCAACTGCCATTTGACTGGATGGCCTGTTCACTCTAGTGAACTACTGAGGTCAGAAGATTGAGTCCTGATAAGGCTGACCCTAAAATGTCTGAGTAGGTTAGTGCCAGATGTGGATCATCTATGAATCTCAATCCTTCCATTGATTATTTGTATGATTTTGGTAAGTAAACTCCCTAACTTTCCACATTTGCTAGTTAGGGATGCTTTTAATTAATAAGATTATTTCAAGGGACTTCCCTGGTGACACAGTGGTTAAGAATCAGCCTGCCAATGCAAGGGACATGGGTTCGAGCCCTGGTCCGTGAAGATCTGACATGCCGCGGAGCAGCAAAGCCCATGCGCACCACAACTACTGAGCCTGCGCTCTAGCCTGCAAGCTGCAACTACTGAGCCTGCGTGCCACAACAACTGAAGCCTGCGCACCTAGAGCCTGTGCTCTGCAACAAGAGCAGCCACCACAATGAGAAGCCCACGTACCACAACATAGCCCCTTCACCACAATGTAGCCCCCTCTCACCGCAGCTAGAGAAAGCCTACATGCAGCAACGAAGACCCAACACAGCCAAAAAATAAATAAAATTAATTAATTTTAAAAAAAGGATTGGGCTTCCCTGGTGGCGCAGTGGTTGCCTGCCAATGCAGGGGACACGGGTTCGTGCCCTGGTCCGGGAAGATCCCACATGCCGCGGAGCGGCTGGGCCCGTGAGCCATGGCCGCTGAGCCTGCGCGTCCAGAGCCTGTGCTCCGCAACGGGAGAGGCCACAACAGTGAGAGGCCCGCGTACCGCAAAAAAAAAAAAAAAAAAAAAAGTGAACTCTCTAAAACCTGAAGTAGTTGGTCTCAGTCTATCCTTTGGCATCAAATAAGTGTAAGGGTCAAAGGTAAAAATCATATTGCTTGCCTCTTGTGTAGCAGCATCCAGAATGCCACTGCCCACATGTAACTCATACCCAGGACATGATAAGCATCTTTAAGAATGGCCAGGGATTTAGCTATGGCTTCAGGGGTATAAAGTCACCTGCTTCATACCACTTAGCAACTCCTGCAACACTGAAAGGCTTTGGTTTTAGAGCAAAGGTCAGCAAACTATGGCTCAAGGGCAAAATTCAGTCATCTGACTGCTATTTTGTAAATAAACTTTTATTGGAATACAACCACGCCCATTCACTTACCAGTTATCTCTGGCTGCTTGTGCTATAAGACTGAGTTGAGTAGTTACATCAGAGATTGTGTGGTCCCGAAAGCCTAAAATATTTACTATTTGGCCCTTTACAGAGAAAGAAAGGTTTTCAAATCCTGTTAATGGTTCAGGAGGGAAGGGCTTTCTAGTACTTTCTCACTACAAAGTATTCCTGGTGTTAATAAAAGTGAATTGTGCAAGGCTGAGTTGCCTGTGATGCCTCTGAAAGGCAGTGCAGTGGTCCAAAACATGGACTCCGGAAATCAGAAAACATTGACTTCAAACTGAAACAACTTTTTGGCTGTGCACTCTTTCGGGTAGTCGCTCAACTACTGAATTTCCTCATCTGTGAAATACACTTAATCATTCTGACCTTGTGGGTTGTTTGAAGATTGAATTAGATTGGGATATTTGTAGAACCTAGCCTAGTGCCAGGCACAAGTGCCTCATTAAATGATATTTCCTGTGTGGCTCTCAAAAGATTGTACCTCCACGTCATGAAGGCCTCAGTTAAACTGGCATTTTGGAGGTACATGCATTAGCTCATACTATCTCTGGGCTGCTCCATGATGGCAGGTTGCTTTGTACATCCCAATGATGCATGGCGTATAGGAGGCTGAGTGCCTTGAAGCTCTTGAAGAATGGAATGCAAAAGCAGAGTCATTTCAAAAAAGTAGCAGAACTATCTCTTCTGTCCTTTCCTTCCTTCGTCTTTCTCATGCCAGAGACCTGCTATCCTGCAGGCATCTCAACTTGCCTACTCTGATGAATAAGAAAATGCACCAGGCAATTGCTAATTGCTGATAGCTACCTCCCTATTGATCTCTTTCTTTGGCTCGACCATCTCAGGTTCTGAGTGACCCTTCTAGCTAATTATTATTGAGATGGGTCAGGACAAAGAAGCCCCGTTTAAATATTTCTATATCAGAATGGCAGTGTCTGTCTGCAGGAGACACACACACACACACACACATACACATACGTACACACACACACACAGAACCAGTGCAGATGCATTTTTAGAGGCATGGAACTTAAAGTTTCACATATTTAAGCAGAGGAAGGGGAAAAAATCCATCAGCAAAATGGATTGAGACCAAACCTGAACTAACCTGTTATGGGAAGAAGGCAGCCAGTGGAGGTGGAGGGCTCAGGATAAGATCAGAAGTTGGATGTGAGACAAAGTTTCTTTTTTTTTTTTTTTTTTAATTAATTAATTTATAGCTGTGTTGGGTCTTCGTTTCTGTGCGAGGGCTTTCTCTAGTTGCGGCAAGCGGGGACCACTCTTCATTGCGGTGCGCGGGCCTCTCACTATCGCGGCCTCTCTTGTTGCGGAGCACAGGCTCCAGACGCGCAGGCTCAGTAGTTGTGGCTCACGGGCCCAGTTGCTCCGCGGCATGTGGGATCCTCCCAGACCAGGGCTCGAACCCGTGACCCCTGCATTGGCAGGCAGATTCCCAACGAATGCACCACCAGGGAAGCCCCAAAGCTTCTTTTTTTGATATGACCTTTTTGTCAAAAGATATTCTGTTACTGTATCAGTCAGGGTTTTAGTTTAAGCAGAAAGGGATTTATTAGGGACAGTTATTATACAGAATTTCTTGTAGGTTCATGTAGCTAAGCTTGGGTGCTACCCAGCTATACGCAATGCAGTCAGGAGAAATGCCTAACCAACCAGTGAGACTGTCCCAGTTGAAATCCCATGGTTGTCACTGAAGTCCTTTGGAAGCCGTTAGACTGCCAATCACAAAATCAAACTGTCACTATTTCTACAGAAAACCAAACCAAACCAAACCAAACAAAACCAAAACAATTGCCTCAACCACATGCTTCAGAAGAGCCAGGCAGCCACTGCCTCACCGTGCTCCCTTCTTTCTTCAAAGTCTTGAGTGAGACTCTTTGCTTTCAGAAGCCAGATTACTCCTGAAATCCTAACTGTGAGGGAGTCAGGGAAATTTAGACTTTAGCTTCCCAGCATTAGGTAAACTTATGGTGCATGCTACAAAGCAGTTGGAAGAGAGTCCAGTGAGTCAATCTATAATGTCTGTAAAAGCTGAATTATACTTTAAAGATTGCATAAAAAATACATGGGATGCTCAAACAGTCTTTTTCTTCATCCCAGGAGAATTATTAATCCATGGACATTCTTAGAAGTTTGAATCAAGAGGACCCTGCTTTCCTTTGTTACTAAGATTAGTTTCTACCCACTGAATGGACAACTACTCTGTAATAGCAGTAAGCTAGACACTTTACATGCCATGCTTTAGTGCTATAACAGCCATAGGTGATAAATATTATTTTTCACATTTAGCCCTTGGAAAATTGAAGGATAGCCAATTTAAGTAACTTGTCCTATTTATACCACATATATGCTAGGTATCTAAGGAATGCACTTAGATTCCTAGGTTGTGAAACCCAGAGTCTCATATTTATTGAAGAGTTGAAAGAAAAAAACAGGAGACCAGATATTGCATTGTTGTTGGTGGTGCTTTTTTGTTTGTTGTTTTGTTCTTTTTAAATTGTTGTTGTTTTAAGCAGACCTCCTGAATGGGAGACTTTGACGAGTTTATGAGGAGTTTGGCAAGAAGCTTGTTTGCTTGGCAATCTTCATTTGGGCATCTGGGGAAATGTAAAAAAATAAATGTATTTATCTGAGGCGAGTCTTCCTTTTGGGAAATCTTTCTTCTACACTAGGGTTCTTTCCTAACACTCAGTGTCTGGATAGTAGCCAGACTGTGGATTCAGAGTCCTGTCTAGCTTGAATATCACCTTTACTTCCTTTTGTTTGCATCTGAATGTAATTATAACTTTCTGGGGCCTCTTGTTATGGGCAGAAGTCCTTAGACAATTTTCTTCTTCTGTATTAAATAAATGTAACTCTGCTTTCCTCAAAAATGCATAAGCACATGGAAATTGGCCACTCCAAAGGGCGAGTGTTAAGAGAGTAATCCAGACTAAGCAATTGCACAAAAGGTAACATTCTCTTCTCTTTACATCAGGATAGTTCATGTACTCAGTCAATCCACAAACACCAATTTCTTAACACTTTCACTTGTTTTCAGAGTAGCTCATCCAATTAAAAAAAAACCTTCAGTTGTTGTGATTGAATTAACTAGGTTCTAGAATTCTTGCTCTAGGGGAACTCTGTAGGCTCAAGGCAGTTGGGGAAATGGAATAAGCACTTTGACATTCACTTCTATTTTTTGTTGACTTTGGACAAAAAAATGAAGCCCCAATATCTTCATCTTGAATCTGTAAGCCGTTTTGAAATTCTTAGCTGAAAAGTGCAAGGGAATTGCATATAAAACTAATCATTACCTTATAATGAAATGGTTCTGCAAATTACTGCTTAATAATACTTGAAGTCATCAAAAAGCTCAAAGATTAATTACCATATAACTGGCAGTGTTTAGATTGGAAAATTAAGATTCCAGTGAGGAACAGAAAAATATCCACATAATTACCCAGGTATAAAATGCAGCTTAATACATTCAGGTATATTGGGCTTCTCAAAATAGCAGATTCCTTTTGAGAACACAAGTAATTTTTCATTATTCTTATTTCTTGCTATATAGTAACCAATGTCATGCTTGTTTACTAATCTGTATCTGATAGACAACAGTTTCTCTTTAGCAAATACCTGCACCACCATGAAATAATCTGAGTGATATCATTTGATAGAATATTATTCTTTTTGTCATGGATCCTGACAATTAATAAGCACATGTTATTTACACATACTATTTTGGGACATTTTTTATGGGCCTTAGGTAGCAAAAAAGTATGCCACAGAACTATAAAATGTTTGAAACCATATAGAGATACTTTTGAGTTTATTGGTGTACCATTTGAATCAAGGATTTTTAAACTTATTTTTATTTTATCTTTCTATCTTTTCCATATCTTTGCAAATAGTACACCCTTGAAGAGGAATGGTTTGATAGGGCCAGTATTTCCTTTAAGAGCTTCTAGGAGAGAGAAAGACCTGAAATCTGGAACCCAGGAACAAGCCTTCCATATGTATGTTTGGTATTCAGAGCTTTCCCTCATGAATCAGACTATGCTATTCCTACTCCACTTAACCTAATTTAAACATTTGGCTTAGAAAACTGGCCACTTATGTTTTTAGGGGATTTTTAAGAAGTGAGACATAATTTAAAGATGGAATTTCGCAAACTCTGCCAGGTTCAAGCAGGAGCCATATGCTAGCAACTGCCTCCTGGCAAACTAGTTTCTGAACACGTTTGGCATGCTGTCTACCCCATTTGAAAATATTTCCTCTACACTTACCTGGCTGATGGTAAAAAAGAAGGTCACTTACAAAGAGGGAAGTGGAATATAAGGGAGTGGAAGCAGGAAGACTGGCCAGAGAGTGAGAAGTGAAGGATCTGGTAGGAGACAATAACTTTTATCAGAAGCAGCAGTTGCTGAATTAAGTTAAAGCAGGTGACATTTTATAGGGCAAGATAAGTGAAATATCAGCTAAAGATGTGTTGGGGAGCTTTTTTTTTAAAGCAACTTTCTCCAGCAAAGGGCCATTGAGTGTGAAATAGATGTCTCTTCTTGGTACCTGCTTGTCTTCAGACAAAAAAAAAAAAAAAAAAATTTGAACTTTTATGTGTGATGCTTCTTTCGGGCCTATCCTCAAAGTGACCCTCACATTCACCATCTCACAGCTTCAAAGACTGCTTCTTCCTGTAGTAACAACCATCACAGATCTCTTAGTTCTTCTCAGTTCCTTTACTAAATTCTATCTGGGAGCAAAACTCTTTCTTGGAAAAATGTTGGGGAGAAGCAGAAAAGAAATGTGCGTTTTTTTCTTACCTTAAAACCATTCATTATTTCCCCTTAGTTACATAAACATATACAAAAACCTGTTATAACCCTCACAAATGAACTCATATCCTGCTATTCCGAATCTGCTACCATGTTGTTTCATGATAAGCCATTTCTAGTTTGTTTGATCTGCCTACAGATGCCAGGACCCGTGCACTTTATGCCGTGCCTTATTTTCCATTGAAAGATATGTTCCTTTTCTAACAACTTTCATAATGGAAGGTCTACATTCCCAAGAACATTTCCTGCATATATCTATATCTCTTTTTACCTCTATCTATTATCTATCTATCTATCTATCTATAGAGAGAAAGGGAGTTTTTTTTAGTCTTTAATCATTGTGTAGGTCTCTCATCACAGCAGAGATTTAAAGTCTCTACCAATACGTGCCAGATGAAGAGCTGATGGATTTATGATTAAAGTGGCTGAGGTGCTCTGGGAAAAAAATACAAGAACCAAGAAATAGGTCATTGCTGTTGTTATTCCACATGCCCTCCGGAGAGAGCCACAGAGGAACTTAGAGATCCTACAGACTTAAAGGGAACGAGACTTGTAATTTGGTCCGTTTATGCTAAAGATGAGAAATACTTAAGCCCTGTCAACAACGCATGGATGCTATTAAGCTCTGGAAGAATTAAGCTTTATTTCCTTTGGAGATTCAACAGCTCCTTAGATGATAGGAATAAATCCCGAAAATATTTTTGATGATAGAGAGGGATTTAAATTTGTCAAGTTCTTTTTTGTTGTTTTTGAGGGATGCTAAGTTTATAAGTCTCCTTGAATGGTTCCATATACAGACCCAGTGGGCAGAACTTTTTCTTTTCTCAAGTTCCAACTCACCAGCTCTCAATCTCAAATCATATATATATATATATATATATATATATATATATATAAATTTTTTTTTTTTTTTGCTTGGGACAACTATTCCTATTCTCAAATTAATCAGATGCTTTTTGAATGAGTTTTTTCAAATCTTTCAGTGTTCAACAGACAGAAATTCATGATGGCAAAGGCTACTTCTACTAATTCACCATTGGATCCCAGTTTCTAGCACAGAGCCGGGCACTGGGCAGGGCCTCAGTAATATCTCTTGCCTGATGTCCCTTCAGTGAGTAAATGCCCAGGCTTAGCCACACATCTGTAGCATCTATTCCTTAAATCACAAAGTAAAACCACATTTCAGTGTTAGAGAATGCAAGATAGTGATATCATTCTACCTGATTTCCCTTAAGCCTAACATATACTTAGCGCTTAATATGTCAACTTAGCACATGAAAACTAATCAAGAGATTGTTTCTCTGTCTTAGGTAGGAACTGGGACTATACATACGATTGTTCCTGGCCTCAAGTGGCTCACAGTCTAATGGGAGGGACAGATAAATAAGCAGATTATCTCAATGTTGTGCTATAAATGTAATTCATGGAGAGATCTGACATACAGGCCGGGTGAGGATTAAGGATTAAGCATTTGTAGCAAGACAGGCCTGTGTTTCAATTGCAGCTCAATTAGTTGCTATTGTCCTTAACCTTTCTGAGCTTTGATTTCTTCATCTGTAAAAAGGATATAGTAAAGCACTTAGCACAGAGCTATTGTAAGGTTTTGATGATATAAGATATATAAAGTAATTATTACTGTATTTGACAAATTATTTGCATTATTAACTGTTACTCCAAAATCAGGGAAAGTGTCCCTAGAGAAGTGAATTTTCTTTTGCAATTTTTTTGTAGGAACTCCAGCTATGTGAAGGGGCAAAATACAATGATAAGGAATTTAGATTTGTTGAACATAATAAGCATCATATGTAGCACTGACCTGTACATGAATGAATGTTTATCCTGTGTCATTTCAGAAAAGTTTAGAGGAAGCTCTGGCACCTCATGGGTGATCCATTTGAACCATGTAAGGCCACTGGTATCTCTCTTTTCCCTCAGCTTTTAGCTGTTTGGAATTTTCTAAACAATGTGGCAGTATCGCGTCTGCTTCTTGGTAAGGAGCGCATTTATTTTGGAATCCTTGGAGGACAGAGAATGGGAAGGGCATGGTGCAGTGGGTCTCAATCCAGGGTGATTATGCCCTCGAAGAAACATTTGGCAGTGCATAGGAACATTTGGGGTTGTCACAGCTGGGGAGGGAGGGTGATGCTACTGGCATCTAGTGGGTAGAGTCAGGGATGCTGCTAAACATCTTACAATGCACAGGACAGCCCCACAACAAAGAATTATCTGACCTCACATGTCAATAGTGCTACAGTTGAGGACCACAGGCATAGGGAAAGAGAGTTTGGTCTAGTAGTGGTCAGTCACCCAGTGGTTTGTTGAGGATATCTCAGGGAAAGAGACAGGAAAGAAGCTGCTCCTAAGAAAATAAAGTCAACTGTGGGCCAGAAGACCAAGAGGTTTAGACAACGGGAAGGGGCAGAAAATTCAGCACTATAAATTTGTAATTAACTTTGTGTATTTAAAATTAATAAAAAGTGTTAAGTGAGTTAAAAGAATCACAATAATTTCCAAAATGAGTTATTTACATGTTAGATAATCTGAGGAAGGGGCAAGGAGACTGCCATCTGTTAAGTGTACGCTCTGTAACAAGCTTTAGGTATATCTCATGTTAGTCATCATAAAAAACAACTCCCAGTAAGTAACATTATTTGCCATTTTGAAATTGGGTTCACAAACACACAACTGGTTAATGACAGAATCGGGATTTAATAGAGAACATTCTGACCCATTTCTAAGTCACCACGTTTCCCCTTTTGCTAGTTTCCTGCATCAAGCCAATGGTGGAGGCAAGAACACAACAAAAAACCCAAATGAAAAATAATAACAGTCGCCACCACCACCACAAATCTGGCAGCGGGAAAGATGCAAAACGAAAGGAAGCAAAGCCAAATGTGAAGGCTGTGCATGTGTCCTGATTGCCATTTAATGTGATCTTAAACTGGAACACAAGCAATACCTGTTCTCTAGGCTCTGGCCCAAGACACACCTCAAACAACCTGGGTCGCACTGTTCTCTCTTGTACAGAAATAGCTCCTAACTGTTCCTGGGAAAGGCATCACAGGGGGCATGCAGGGAACATGGAGGAGTGAGGTGGAGGGCACGATCCTGAGTTTTTATGTCCACATGGAAGGAAAGTCCTAGAGGATTTTAGTATCTAAGGACCAAAGCCACATTGGAAGGATTATTTTCCAAGCTCACTATCCACAGAGAAAAGAAGCATTGGCAGCCAGAAACCATGGAATACGAAAAAGGATCGAAGCTACAGCAGCAAAAGTTTGGATTAGCCAACGAGGGAAATGTTGTTGAGACAGAGCCATCGGGGAGGGAGGAGGGTCCCATGGCAAGGGGCTGAGGGACTCCCAGTGCCGGGCTTCTAGAGCACATTAGATAAAATGATTGCAAAGACTCGAGTGGTCTTTTCTGGCCTCGGAGATAATTGGTGAATTGAGCAGAGCCGTCTCACTCATGGGCCAATGTCAAATTAGAACAATCCATTATTTTAACAAGAAAAAAGGAAAACGAACGTTCCACCAACACCACCACCACCTTTTTCTCAAAATGAATTTTATGTCTATAAGGAGCACCAGAAGAATAGACCCCAGAGGCTGAAGTTTTCTATTAACTCACAGGATAGTGACTTAACAGAGCAAAGGCAGTACATGATCCTCCCCTGTGAATTCTCCCGGCATTTCCCAGACCTACTTCAGGACCCCAGTTCCTCTGCTCACCTTATCCACTACACAGCACCTCTTGGCATGAGTCTGAGGCCCTTAGTCTGAGGGCCATCTGACCTCCTCTGCTGAACCTGCCAATGAGCTAGTCAAAATGGGTAGGACTCGGGGCTTCCCTGGTGGCGCAGTGGTTGAGAGTCCGCCTGCCGATGCAGGGGACACGGGTTCGTGCCCTGGTCCGGGAAGATCCCACATGCCGCGGAGCGGCTGGGCCCATGAGCCATGGCTGCTGGGCCTGCGTGTCCGGAGCCTGTGCTCTGCAACGGGAGAGGCCACAACAGTGAGAGGCCCGCGTACCGCAAAAAAAAAAAAAAAAAAAAAGTGGGTAAGGACTCGGATGTGGACATGTGCTTATTAGAAGCAGGCTGGACATGTATCTCATAGAAGGCAAAATCAGGAATTGCTTGGAATGACTTTTAGCTATTTTGAAGATATCAAGAACCTAATATGGCCCCTTGGGTTTGGTGTGACAAGCTCATTGGTTTTCTCACTGTTTTCTGAAATGCCTACCCCATTCTACCCTCCCCCCTCAAAAGACACAATATTTCAAAGGAAAGAAGTATGTTCTTCTAAATGAAATGCTAATTTTGCTCTAAATGCAGGGGAAAGGAATTGAAAGACTTTCCATAACCAACTATAGCACTGAGCCCTTTATAACCCATTTATAATTCCCCAAAGTCCATTCACACTATACTCATCCTAATTAATTCTTGACAGGCACATCAGCTGGGAAAATCAAAACAGCCTATAATGCTGGAGTTATGGTTCGGCAGCATCTCAAACTCTGGAAAATACCGCTAGAGTCTACACTGAGCTCAGGGCCTCCTTCCCCAGAGAATTCTTCCTGCCAGAACTCATCAGAGCTCAAGGCCCAGCATATTTATACCTTAGCTCTACTGATTGGGGGCCTGTTGGGGATTAGGGATTGGAAGGAATGGTGGGTGGCCTCTGGAAACACGAAGATATATTCCAGAGACTTAGAACTAGCTCTTCCTCCAGAGACAATATATTGTAATACCATTTGGCTTCCGTGACTCAGGCAATGAGAACGTAATTATGTTCTAAGTGGGGGTCAAGCTGTAACCTGGAGCCATCTTCACCACCGCAGATGGACCCTACCAGATCAATCTTAAGGAGGCCGGAGGGGGTGGGGCACGACACTCTAAACAAGAAGGGGAAACGTAACCTGGGAGAGAAAAATTAGGGAGAGGTTTCACTTAAGAAGTGACTGGACAAGACTGAAGCTCCCCAAAGAAGAATCAAGTTGTTAATACTATATAAAATATGTGTCCTCGGCCTGGAAATTCCAAGAAATACACCTCAGATTACTTTCACAGGCCACGATGGTGTAACAGTTAAAAATAAGGACTCTGGAGCTGGCTGTGTCCAATTTCTAGCTCTAATACTTGGTAGCTATGTGGACTTAAGCAAGGCACATAACCTCTCTGTGCCTCCCCTTCCCTACTTGTAAAATGGGAATAACAACATCTATTTTGTAGGATTGCTGTGAGGGTGAATTGAGTTAAATTAAATTTGAAAGGACTTACAACAGTGCTGATGCATAGAAAATAATATATAAGTGTTTGTTATTGTTGTATTGTTAGTATTCTATATTTATTATACATAGTTTATATAACATTTAATTATATGAATTGTAATTTATAATTTATAACATATGGTTAATGATTATTATATATAGCTATAGATTACATTATGTTATATTACATACTATATGTTATATAGCATATATCATGTATTGTATATTATTCTTTATTAGTGTCTATATCTGCACTGAATCTCTGAGCATACATTGATGTCCATTTTTTCCTCAAAATTTGTAATTGCTTTCTATGTTTTCTGAGACAAATTCCATGTAATCTGCCTCAAAGCCAGCTCCAACACGTATTAGTTGTGGAACCTTGATAATCCTTCCTAAGTCCCAGTTTCTTGAACTTGAAAATAGGTCTTGGTGAGAATTTAAATAAGTTAGAACAGAGTGGTCCAGCCAGAGTCCTCTGCACAGTTAACTGGGTTAAATAGTCAGCACTTTAGCCTTGTAGATGGGCAGCAAATTCTGGGAAAATTGTAGCACTTGACTGGTTGTTTCTGACAACTTGTCCTTTTATTTCAGTGTGCCCTATAACTATTACCATTTCTCTGAATTCATAATAGAAAACCTGTTGGGGAGCACTGAGAAAGATGTTGGATTTGAAGTGTTGAGTATGAGGCCTGGTACATAGTAGGTGCACCAACAATATTAACTCTTGTGCTTGTGCTGATGGCAGTGGTGACAGTAAAGGAGAAAAGGAAGAGCAACTTTGCTGTAGTTTTGTGTTTTTTTGAAGAGTGGATTTGGAGCCTCCCATAATTTTACTACTTCAAGCCAAGAGGCCACAGTCTACCAGTGTTGTCTCTGTACCTTGGAAGTCCTGAGTATTGTGAAATACATGTTGACCTTGAAGCCATGGATGATAAGGTGACCAACTATCCCAGTTTGGGTGGAATGAGAGGGTTTCCAAGCTGTGGAATTTCCAGTGCTTTTAAGTGAATCCTCACTTTGAATATGTGAGTTGGACTTTTTCTTATTGTCACATGATGAAAATAAAACCTGACTGATAGGGCCTTTGTTATCAAATAAGAAACTATATATGAAGTATGTGCCATAGAGTAGACGTAAGACAAATGTTACTCCTGTTCTGCTCCACAGACGTCAGAGTGTGGGTATATGCTCCACAACTTGGTAGCTGTGTAAAGCTGGACAAACTGTGGAAATTTTCAGAGCTTCAATTTTATCATCTATATAATAATAATAATAATAATAATAATAATACTAATATTGACCTTTATAGGTTAGAGGGGCATTAAATGAAGAAAAGACAGTTACTCCAAGGGAAAAATATTAAGTGATATTTCCCTTCTTATTCCCTTCTTTTCTTTCAGTGGATTTTCAATCCATAGATCTTAAACAGAATGACCATCTTGAGAAATAAGGCTTCCAAACACTGGTTTACCCATGGTATTATCTGCATGTCTCAGCTGAGAGAATTCCAGAAGCAGTTCTGCTCTGTGCCACCCATGCCCTTCCCATGGAGAAGATGGTGTTCTCTGTGAAGTGTCTGCGTGAGGTGTTTCAGAGCACAAAACAGCTTTCAGAAACACTGAGGAGCTGGCCAGGATTTTAACAGCAAGGCACCGACTTGGTGTAGCAGACGAGTTTTTGTTTCTAAATCCCATTGGTTTTCTTTCATCCTTAATAATGCCCCATAGGAACCAAAAGAGGAATAAAAAATGGTATAAACCTATTCAGCACCTGCTAACATGAAAAACTGATTGTTTATACTCAATTTCATGATTTCCCCTTCCTTTCTTTCTTCTTTCCTCCCTTTCTTCTTTTCTCCTTCCTTCCATCTTTCCAACTTTTCCATTGTTTCTTTAGTTGTTCCATTCTCATGTGAATCATAGTTTCTTTACCTCCCTTAATTCTTCTTGACTTCCACTTTAGTTGTCACTGTCATTTCTTTATCACCACTAATCATGGATGAATCTTCTCTTTTTTCTTTAGGCAATTCATTTAATAATATACTCAGTGAATATTTATTGATCGCCTCCAGTTGGGCCAGACACCGTGTGAGACACTGATGAGGTGAACAGAGGTGTAATCTTATGGTTTCTTTAATGAATCACTCTTTTCTATTCAAAAAATTACACATAAGTACATAGAGAAGGAGAAGCTTATTACATACATTGTCTCATTTTATTCTCATCCATGTAAGGATTAAGGAAAATAATTAACTTGCCTAAGTTCACTAGCTAGATTCATGATTCAATCCAAGATCTATTTCACTAAAGAACAGTGGTTCATTCTAATTTGGCTGTGTGTGAAATAATTCACGTTGGTCTTCTCATTTTTCTCCTTTTAGAACTGGTGACTTGAAAGTTTTTACTACTAAGGTCTTCCCTAGACAAAATATGAGATTAAGGGAGTTTTAGTTTGGTGATTCCTTCTACCCCAAGCAGTCCCTGTCCTCATCATGTCAAAGGATAACACCTTTAAGATCCACTCCCACCATAACCAGGATTTTTTTTTTCCTATCGAACTGTGTTTGGTGTTTATCCCATTCATTCGTATTCTTACTTGGGAACTAGCTAATTTGATGCACTAACCCTGTGTGCAACTTGTAAGTAGCAATTACAGTCAGTGCTACTTCATCTGGCTGGACCATTCTGGGGACATTGCTCTAACCCACAAGATTAGTGGCTGAGAGAGTCAGGCAGTGCCTGGGAATTAAGAAAGGAACATGTGGACTTGGGGAACTTCCAGTCACTTCTAGCCGGATCATTTTCTAAAGACATTTAGGTCTACTTGACTTAAATTAACAGTACTTAACAGGCCCAGTAATCTACAACAGTTTGGTAGACCACACATTCTCAAACTAATATTGAAATTCAGGCTACCCAGAGTGGAAAATTTCTAACAGGACAAATAATGACAAATCTACCTTTGTGCTTCCTTGGTATGAGTTTTGCATATTGTTTGATTTGTCAAGTCTCTGTTGGATCAGTAGATTTTTAACAAGATAAATAAATGATTACCTCAAACAAAAAATACTTGGCATGGAAACATTGGGTTCCAGTTTTTTTGTTTTGTTTTTTGTTTTTAAAGCCCATGAAAACACCACATTGATTCAGCTCTGGGTTTGCTCCATCTTGAAGCGAGAGATTTGGCAGTCCGGTTGGTTGTGTCTCAAATGAGTTCAAATGCGGGAAGGTTTTGTAAAAATACACCAGTTCTCCTCTCTTTAAGACTAAGTAGATTTTCACTTCTGCTGCAATGAAAGAGAGAGAAAAACACACACTACATGTAATACAATCTTCTTGGGCATTTGACTAATAGCTAGTCCTTTTGAGTGAGTAGGGGTTTTCTCATCTGTCATTTAGCTGCAATACAACCAAAGGTTTTCTTGCCTGTCTCCAGCACACACAGCCTATAGGGAATGACCGTTTCACCTTCTAGACTCAAAGACATCACATTGCCCATCTCTCTCTCCTTGTCGAGCAGCTTTCCTCTTGCAGTCTTTCTTTAAACCCTATTAATCAACACCTCTGAAAGGCCCCATTACTGAGAATATTTAAAGTGTGACAGGATAATACACTAGGAAATATACTGTGGGGAATATTATAGTCCTGGCAGGACTAAATGACCTAAAGTCATCTCACTCTCTAGTGTTGCTTTGATTAATTAGCCCCATTTCTCAGAATCCTTGAGTCCAAATTTCTCTGTACTGAAGCTTGTCAGGAGCCAGCTCAGAGGAGGGTTTTTTTCCCTCTCTTTTTTTTTTCTCTCACTGGTGTTCTTTCTTTGCTGGAGGTGTGTATTTACTCCTAAACTCCAGCTTGTCTCTAAAATGTTCATTTGATCAGCAAATATGATTATACTTCCAATATGTGCTAGACATGGCACGTGGGGCTGGTGAGGACCAAGTTGAGTGATACCTGGACCTCACTGCAAGAAACTCTAAGTCTCAAAAGGGAAATTGATCAGAATGAGGCCTTTTGGACACACAGAAGAGAAAGTGCTTAACTTTTGTCTACAGTACCAGAGAAGGCAACACATGAACCAGATCTTATGGGGTTGGTTATTGTTGGCCAAGCAGATGGACCAAGGAAGTTTATTATAAGCAAAGGAAAAGATAATGTGCAAATATATGGGTAATTCTTGAAGGATTAATTGAAGTTGAACTTATCCAGTCTGTCTAGATTATGAGGGTCAGGTGAGGTGATAGAAAAAGGTAAGCATCAAAAGTAGCTAGAAAAAGAAATGTCATGTGCGCTCTGCCCAGGAGCTTGGTCCTTGTCCTACAGGTAGTGGGGACAATTGAAGATATTTTTAGTGGAGGTGAGTTTTTAAAAATCGCTCCAGTAGAATAAAAGCATGGAAGCCAGACGGGGCTAAAAGATGGGCAGAACAGGCAGGAAGCTACTGGGAAGTTTAGATATGAGATAACTGGAGTAGTGGGATCTGGGGCTATAAATGTGACTCTGATTCTTTCTCCAGATACATATCTCTTGCATGGCCCTGTAACATTTTCTTTTTTTTGAAGTTAAAATCAGCTCTCTATGATGGACAAATACATTCTCTGTGTTCTAATAGGCTTTCTGTGCCCTTTTAGGCCCTTAATAAAAAACTCTCCAGATTCTTTTTTTGTTTTATATAAATACAGTTGAATATTTAAATGCGTGGCATTTCTGTCAGTCAATGATCATGGGATAATCTTAGACTCCTATGGCCTTAATGGGGTTAGTTCCAAATTCCATGATGTTGGAAATATCTATTGGAAGCACAATAGCAAAAAGAAAGTATAGGCCAATATAAGCTGTGAGAGCTATTTTCTTTTTATAAATTTATTTATTTTATTTTCGGCTGCGTTGGTCTTCGTTGCTGTGCACGGGCTTTCTCTAGTTGAGGTGAGCAGGGGCTACTCTTTGTTGCGGTGCGTGGGCTTCTCATTGCAGTGGCTTCTCTTGTTGTGGAGCACGGGCTCTAGGGGTACAGGCTTCAGTAGCAGTGCCACCAGGGAAGCCCCCTGACAAGTATTTTAAGTGAGTCTTTTTAAACTAACACAGTAATACTTGTCATTGTGTTTGGTAGGAATTATAGAAAACATATAGTTTAAGTTTCTGACTTAGAGTCAATTCCATCTCTGTCATGTATACTAATTCATATTAATTGGCCATACCCATGTTCAGGCTACTTATCCACTCCAAGGCTTATTATTTTTCAACTCTGAAAGCATGGGAAAATAGCTGTCTTGCTTGCTTCTCAGATCAATCAACATATGGAAAAACACTTTGTAAACTTTAATGTACTCTCAGAATAAATGGCTTTGATTATAATTCTAAGGGCAAATAGCTAATTAGTGACAGAGCCAGGATGAAAACTCGGGTCTCCTGACTTTTAGCCTAAGCATATGACAATTTGTTCACTTTTATGTTGAATTTTTTTCTGTATACACCTCACTCAGTTTCAAAAAGAATGTAGTCCAGATGCTTTCTTTTCCCATAGCAAATTAACTTTGTCATGTATAATATATATATATATACACACATGTGCATGCGCACACATGCACACACACACACCATCTCTCTTCCTAATTCTAACCACTCTATTTGGTACTTAGAAAAATCCACTGAAGCAGTGGGCTGAAATTTATCTTAAAATAATCTACAAAGAGAAAAAAGGGTTTGTCTTTGAAATGATTAATAGAATTCTCAACTTTGCCTTAGCATTAGAATCACCCATGGAGTTCTTTAAAAAGTTTTGGTGTCCAAGCCTCATCAAATCAGGATATCCTGAATTTCCCTAAGTGATTGAACCCAAACCCATGGATTTAGCTAAACAGCCAGAGGTGATCCTGATATGTGCATGAGTCAGTTGGTTCCCTCAGTCTCAGATTTATAAATTCATTCATCACAATTGATCTTTGCATATAAATATATCCCCTTGACTTACCTTCTCCCTCACAGCTACTCCTCGCTATATGGTTAGAAATGCACACCATGCAAACCCTTTTGGATCCACAGTTACTGCATGTGTCCAGCCACTATGCTGGATACAGAGATGAAAGAACACAATTGCTGCCCATGATACCCCAGGGGTATGCATGCCCGGCCATAAAGAAATGAACCTAATAAGAGTGTGATATTTGCAGTGATATACATATGTAAAAGTCCAGAAATATTAAGGAGCAGGGAATGCTTGGTTGGAGAGGGGAAGCAGAAAGAAAAGTCTTCACAGGTGAGGCAAACTTTGGGCAGGATTTAAAGGATAAGTGAGAACTTTCCAATGAGTCAAACCAGTGAAAACAGAGAACAGGGAGCCTGTAGGAGAGGAGAGAAGGAAGGAAGATACTCTTGAAAGGGGGGGGGCATGTTTAGGGAGTCACAAATAGCCTTGAGGCATGTGGGATCTTCAGAAAGATAGGACTGAGAATGGGGGGGCCTTAGTGGATGAGAATGGAGAGGTCTGTAGGGAGCAGTCAAAAGGACCTTAGATGTTTTGCTATGAAGTTCTACTCTGATGTTCTCAAAACACAGAATGGGGGCTTACCTGGTGGCGCAGTGGTTGAGAGTCCGCCTGCTGATGCAGGGGACACGGGTTCGTGCCCCGGTCCGGGAAGATCCCACATGCCACGGAGCGGCTGGGCCCGTGAGCCATGGCCACTGAGCCTGTGCGTCCAGAGCCTGTGCTCTGCAATGGGAGAGGCCACAACAGTGAGAGGCCCACGTACCACAAAAAAACAAAAACAAAAACAAAAAACACAGAATGGCTCTCCATTGTTCTTTTTCTAATGCTGTAAACTCAACTAACTAGATATCCCTAATAATATTTCTGAACTGGAAGAGATGTTTTGATGAAAGTGGTTCTATCTTCCATCTCCTTTCTGTAAAGGAATCACAGATGTTTTTTGGAACCTCTGTGCATTTCTCTGTTGTCTTCCAAGGCAGGTTAACACTGAAAAGCCTTATCCTAAAGGCCCCTCTTCCCTCCATCCCTTCCATGCCAACACACAAGGTCTCTGGAATCCTCGCCCAGCTCTCATTTCTTGTGGGTGACAGCATCTTTGTTCTGAGGAGACCTGTTGAGATTGAAACAGGCTCTCCACCAGTTATTGGACAAGGAACAACATTCCAGAGAAAGAGAGGGGGCTTGGAATAAATAGGAAGAGGTTTTAAGGTTAGTCAAACCCCAGAAGACTCAGGACTGAGCTCCAGTTCCAGAGAAAACTAATGATCTGAGTTGAGATCATCAACCCAACTCAACCCTATGAGCAATGCACCTGCTGTAAGAGATGGGCAGAAACAGCCTCTCTTTCCATGTGTGATTGGCCCTGGGACCTGACTGCAAGTGAGTGGATACCAGACGTAGGATTGTGGAATTGAGTCTAGATCCCTGTCTGACCTGCCAGCTATTACAGCCTGCCTTGGCTGTAGACTTGGCAGAAGACAGGTGTAGACTGATAGGAAGGGGTCGGGTGGCCAGACAGAAGCTGAACCCACATAGGAAGATCAAAATGAACCTGGACTGTTAATGTGCTACAGATACACACAGGTGCTCACCCAAGAAGTGTCCAGGTCACAGAAATAAGTTCTCTGGAGCTTGGAGGAGACACTTCTTCATATTCCAGGAAGTGAAAGAAGAATGGAAAAGGAGACATTGTTACTTAGAGTAGGGGTTAGGACTCTGGTGTCTGGATGACTTGATTCAAATCTGAATTATTTTATCACTGTTAATATCTATATCCCTCCAGGGCAAAGGCTGTGTCTGTCTTAATCATCCTGATATCCCAACAACCACCACAGAAAACAATCAATTTCTGTTGACTTACTTTATTTTGTTTTATTTTATTTTTTATTGAAATATAGTTGATTTACAATTTGTGTTAGTTTCAGGTGTACAGCAAAGTGGTTCAGTCATACATACCTACATATACATAGATATATATATACACACATATATGTGTGTATATATATATCTTCCTTTTTAGATTATTTTCCATTATAGGTTATTATAAGTTATTGAGTATAGTTCCCTGTGCTATACCGTAGGTCCTTGTTGGTTATCTATTTAACATATAGTTGTGTGTATATTTTAATCCCAAACTTCTGTTTTATCCCTCCCCTCTCTTTCCCCTTTGATAACAATGTTTCTTTTCTATGTCTGTGAGTCTATTTCTGTTAGGTAAATAAGTTCGTTTGTATCATTTTTTTTAGATCCCACATATAAGCAATATCATATGATATTTGTCTTTCTCTGTCTGACTTACTTCACTTGGTAAGTAAGTGAAGGTCCATCCATGTTGCCGCATTGTTGACTTGTTTCAGAAGTTAATTCTTGGAGATTTTTATTGTCTTCAAACATTCCTTTCCTCCTCTGTAAAATGGAAGTGGAAAATGCTTACCACACTCATGTGAAGATTACCTGATTAAATGCATTAAAGTCCCTAACAGAGTGCCTACCTCTTAGTAGTGGTAACGTGCAAACAAATGTTGTTTGACTTCTCTCTTTCACCTTGTTGCATTCCTGAGTAATTTATGTAGAATAGTCAGGGAATCAGGTTGTTTGTTATACGACAATTGACCACCAGTGTATCTTCTGGGAAAGTTTATGGGACAGTATAATAATCTGTGTTCTGGTAAATAACTGACATTCATTTGTGAGGTAGTTGACTGAGAAACTGCCTTATACTTTAATCTCCGCTCAGTAATGATCTAAGTACCTTGCATTTAGCAGAGACTCAAATTTTTATGGATTGAATGGTTTAGGAGATCTTTGAAATTTTTACTCTTTTGTTTTTAGAATTGAGCATATTTGAGTAAATGAGTTTGCAGTATTAGGTGAGCTGGGTTAGGTCAGTGGACAGGAATTAATAAGGCCCATTCCCAGTTTCTAGTATGGTGTTGGTATTCTTTTTTTTCCAAAACATTCTATGATATTCCTTCTGACTGCAAGGATTTGGGGAAAAAATTCTGTTTTAAGCGAGATTAAAGAGACTAACAACTTCTGGCAAGGTGTTCATGTTTACAAAGTCATGAAAAAAACTTAAGAAATTAGTCAAGATCACACATTAATGAAAACTGCTAGTTATCAGGAGTGACTGAAGCAGAGAGGCAACTAATTGCACTTTTAGCAAGAATAGTCAGCAAAGAGGGAAAACAGTCCCCCAGGAGATGTGTTATAATTCAGATTTTGGTGGGTACAGTTTGTGGACAGAGGAGGGGATAACAAATCTCAAGGATCCGGGAAGGATTTGGAGAGAGAAGCAAATAGTATGGAGTAGTCAAAGATGATTCCAGAGATGTGACATTAAAAGGACATCTATAGCAATGAGGAGTTTAGTGAAGATTGCTTTGGTGAAGGGAAGGGTGAGGAAGCGAAAAGGAAGTTTGTCGTTTATGTTTTAGACCCATGGACTCTGAGTAAGTTGCAGAGGCAGCATGCAAGTATGTCAAGTGCTGGTGAGGAGTTTCCATTTTCAGCCAGAAATATGGGATGGGTCCACAGCCAGAAGGAAGTGCGGGAAGATGAATAGTAGGTGTTAGTCGAAGCCATAAAAAATCTTCCAGAGAAATTAAATAAAGGACACATTATGGAAGTCTGAGAACTGGGGAACACCCATCTACAGGACAGAGAGGAAAAGCTCTCTGTGTAGAAGCAATAGGATTGAGAGGTCTTATTCACAGAGGCAAGAGGACCGAGTCTTCTATCATATCACAGAAGTCAAAATAAAGAGAACATCCAGAAGGAGGGGTGGCCAGTTGGGATACCAACGGAATTGTCAAGAGGCCTAGAGACCAAGAGACCAAGAAAAGACACATTGGCACCCAGCCAGTTGCTTTCAATACCAAGATTCTTAAATGCCATTGTGACTTTCATAAAGGCAGCTCAGTTGACAGGTGACATGGATGCCAAAGAAATATCAGGAGAATCAGTTAAAAGGAAATGGGAACACAGTCAAAAACACCTCTCTAGCAGTTTGGCTATGAAGGGAAGGAGACAAGCAAAAGTAGTGAGTAGGGCCACTTAAAAATCATTTCAGGATTAGAAAAAGCAACATATTTGAAGGCAATTCAAATTGAGGGGAAAACGTGGAGATACTAAAATTAAGAAGTACCATAAAGAAGAAAAATCCTTCATGAGCCAGACAACAGACTCAGGGAAGAGGAAAACTGGCCCCTTCCTGAGATCAGTGACCAGAAGAGGTAAAAGTTATATTATTTAACCTTTGAAAATACCATACATCCTTCAGGGTCTGTATAAACAGTTTTTCATTTCAATATTTTTCCTTAGGTTATTAGACCTTCATAGGGACTCTGTAAAAAAAAAAAGAAAATTTATTATTTCCATCCTACATTGTGTAAACATAATCTTAGATCAGGTAGGTAAATTAATCAAAATCCTATACCTGGAAAGTGGTAGGGTTAGGCCAGAATCTCAGATCTCCTCATCTAAGACAGTAGACAAGAGCCAAGTCTTCTCCCTGTGCCTCACATGTCTGCACTTACGCTGAAATGTACATCAAAGATGAGAGTGATACGGTTGGATGGCCTCGAGCTGTTAAATAAGATGGTGTGTGTGTGTGTGTGCGTGCGCTCATTGGAGGATGATATAGATTGAATTGTGTCCCCACCCACCCAAAGACATGTTGAAGCCCTAACCCCTTGCTACCTGGAATGTGAACTTATTGGAAATAGGATCTTTGCACATGTAACGAAGATGTAAATTAAATGATGGCATAGTGGAGTAGAGTGGGCCCCTAATCTAATCTGAATGGAGTCCTTAGAAGAGAAGAGACACAGAGACAGACACACAGGAAGAAGACAGCCATATGTGATGATGGAGGTAGAGGTCAGAGTGATACGTCTACAAGCAAGGAATGCCAAAGACTTACAGCAAATACCAGAAGCTAAAAGAAGCAAGGAATCATAATTCCCTGTAGGTTTCTGAGGGACCATAGCCCTGCTGGCACCTTGATTTCAGACTTCTGGTCTCCAGAAGAATGAGACAAGAAATTTCTGTTGTTTTCAGGTACCCAGTTTATGAGACTTTGTTATTGTATCCCTAGGAAACTAATATGGAGGGATTTAACTTAGATGGGTTTGGTGAAAACCTGAGCAGAAAAGAGAAAGTGTGAGTGACTGAAGTGGAGGTTAAGTGTGGGATTTCGCAGAGGAGTGTAGGTAGTCCTGGGGTGAGTATTTACCACGGGCCAAGCTTGGCAGTCTAGCACTGTGGCTGAGCAGAGTGATTTTGTAACCAGACACAGATGGGTTCTGCCTCTCTTTAGCTGGGAGACACTGAAATGTTATTTAACGTTGCTAAGGCTCTGTTTACTTATTTGCAAAATAGACATAATAATCCCTACAGCATGGAATTATTATGAAAAATAAATGGCATGAGACATGGAAGGTGTTCACCACAGTGCCTTTTAGTGCTCAATAAATTTAGGTGAGTTGGTTGTAATAGTGTGAGTTATTGTTTATGTTGTTACCAGCATAACAACATATGTTGTTTATATGCCTTTTTCTAGCACCATTTTTATGTGGAACTACAGAGAGTAGAGGCAGGAAACATTGAGAACAAATTCAAGCATTGAAGTATATTTGTCCATCAAAGGTATCATGATGCTAAGGGCAGTTGTGGTGTTAGTAATAGCAGCAATAGCAGAAGCAGCAGCACTAATAGTAGTAGCAGTAGTAATACAAGGAAGAAGATGAGGAGGAAGAGGAACGGTGCTTTTAGATTACTATGTTCCAGACATTCTTCCATGTGCTTTGCATATATTAGCAAGAACGTGAAATGTTGTAGAGTGGAGAACGTTGACATTTGGAATCCAAGACTGAGAACAAACTCAGTTGTAACAAAGGGCAGTGTTTTGGTCTCAAGTAGAAAAACTGAAACTAATTCCAGGTAACAGGGATGAGATGGAGGACAAGATCAAACGTAAAAAATGGTAATGAATAAAAAGGTAATCGTTGAAGATAAGACACACAAAGTGCATCATTTGTGTAACACAGTAATGTATTATGTTGACGATTTTTTTCCTATTATGTGATGGCTATGGATGCCTGTGGATGGTGTAAAAAATGTCAAGTATATCATTATTACTAATGATAATAGAGATAGGTGCTATTTATTGAGCACTGACTATTTTCTTGTTGTAGTATTAAGGATATTGTGAGTATTCTTGTGAGTATTTTCTTGTTGTAGTATTAAGGATATTGTGAGTACAGTTCTTAAACCAACCCTCTGAGCTAGTGTTTTGTGCCCCAAAGATGCTGCCTCAGATCTGCTCAGCCTCACTCATCTCCAGAGCCCTTGGTTACTGATTCTACCCTGGTTGCCTCTGCAGTGACCATTCATTGGCTCCAACCAACATCACAATGGCACAACCCAACGGCACCTGAGCTGCTTCCTGTGCTGCTCACCCTTCACCTCCTACCCTAGCACTTCCTAATAACCCTGAGATGTGTAGTGTCATAGAACCGGATCGGTGTCCATGTGTGACAGTCCTGAAGTCTAGGGGATTCAATGCCATGTAGAATGAACCTATAACCGTTTGGGAATGGGAGTCAGCGAATGTATTTGTCTCCCTTCCTATCTGTTGAGTGATTTTCCTGTGAACCAATTGCTTCATAAAGACTTTTCAGTAGTCTTCTTGGGAAATAAGAATCTCCCAATTTAGAGCAGTTGGTTGCTCTTGATCACAAGTAGTGGCTAGTGACACACCCTCATATTGTTTCTCTATCCTTCTCTGTCCCACAACCTTTTCTCTCACTTCTCTTCTGCTCCCCTGTTATTTATCTTCCCAATAAATTAGTAGTGCATAGGCATTTACCTTTCTAGAGAACCCAGACTAAGATAATGGTACCAGGACGGGATGGTTATAATGTCTGTTGTGTAGGGGTATCCCTGTCTTATGGCCTTCACCTGTGCATAATTGGGATGAGCTGCAGGTGGAAGGTGACAGACACATGGATTATGCAGTGGTTGTGGTGATGGGCCAGAATGGACACAATGACACTTATAAGGATTGTAGAGTATTATGGCTTCTGTTAACAATACTGGTAGCCTTGACAACAGAAAATGATAGGCTAAGGGCAATCTACTGCTTGCGTAAGTCGTGCTATAAAACCTGGAATGCCTTTATAGCATCTTTTAATGAGACTCTCATCTTCTGTAACTGCAAGGCATATGTTACTGAAAATCAGGCAGAGTCTACTATAAGGATAACAAAACTATACATGAACCTGAATATTCCCCTTCAATAAATCACCTTTGAGAATTCGGCCTTGATAGAAGAAAAGTCGACAATGAAACCTAGGATATGGGCATTTGGATAGACATGCCTGAGAGTCTTTTTTAATCTTCAAATTCCCCTGGATTCTTCACGCTAGCAGAAGTAACCCTCCTTCCACCTGCTGCAGGAGAACAGACTCTTCTTGCCTAGAAACTTGCAATCTCTTCATCTGAAGAAGAAGCCTTGAAAGATAATGCTTATCCTCCTCAAGATCTCGCCCTTTCCCTCTGTTGCCTCCAGATCAATAATTAGAGTTTGCTTTTAGCACAGCTGGATTAGGGAAGTACAGTCTTGCTCCAGGACAGTATGGTCTACATGTGAAAGGATTTGCAGGACCTTCCTATTGTGTTTGAATGTGAGAACTGAGGGAATCTGTGTGGGAGTCCGTTTTGAGTAGGTGAGTTTGGGGTAGGGACAGACATTTAAAACTGGATAGGGGAGAAGGTATTGACGTGAAGCACTCACATGAGACTCTGAGTTTAATGTTCTGTTAAAAACACATAGAGTAGGGCTTCCCTGGTGACACAGTGGTTGAGAATCTGCCTGCTAATGCAGGGGACACGGATTCGAGCCCTGGTCTGGGAGGATCCCACATGCCGCGGAGCAACTAGGCCCATGAGCCACAACTACTGAGCTTGTGCATCTGGAGCCTGTGGCACAGTGGTTGAGAATCTGCCTGCTAATGCAGGGGACACGGATTCGAGCCCTGGTCTAGGAGGATCCCACATGCCGCAGAGCAACTAGGCCCATGAGCCACAACTACTGAGCCTGTGCATCTGGAGCCTGTGCTCCGCAACAAGAGAGGCTGTGATAGTGAGAGGCCTGCGCACCGCGATGAAGAGTGGCCCCTGCTTGCCACAACTAGAGAAAGCCCTCGCACAGAAATGAAGACCCAACACAGCAAAAACATAAATCAATTAATTAATAAAAACTCCTACCCCCAACATCTTCTTTAAAACAAACAAACAAACAAACAAAAAAACACAAACAGCAGATTCTAAGTTTGCTGTATGCACCCTGTCAACAGGCCAAAGATGAAAAGTCATATGAACAGATACAATTGATGCAGAAAAACCACTTGGCACCATCCAACAGCCACCCATGATAAAAACTCTCAGAAAGTTAGCAATGGAGAATTAGTTCAACTTGATCGAGGGCATCTACCAAAAATGTATAGCTAATATCATAAATAATGATGAAAGACTGAAAGCTTTCCCCAAAGGCTGGGAATAAGGCTAGGATGTCTGCTTTCACTGTTATTATTTAGCATAAAACTGGAAGCTCTAGCAAGCACAGTAAGGCAAGAATGGCAATAACAGACATATAGATTGGAAAGAAAGGAAATTTTTCCTATTTGCAGATGCCTGATTATCTACATAGAAAAATTCCATATAATCTGCTCCCCCCCAATAAATCCTCCAAGAACTAACAAATGAGGTCAACAAGATTGCAGGATACAAGGTTAACACATGAAAAGAAATCACATTTCTATATGCTAAAAATGAGCCTGCTGAAACTGAAATTAAAAATATAGTGCCAATTATAATTACTCCAAAGAAAATAAAACACTTAGGTAGACACTTAACAAAACATATACAAAACCTGAATGAACATGCTGATGGTGGAAACAAAGAGGATCTAAAATGGAGAGACATACTGTGTTCATGGATTGGAAAACAATTCCAATTGTAAAGATGACAATATTCCCCAAATTGATCTACAGGTTTAATGAAACACCCATCAAAATCTTAGCGAAGGTTTTTTGTAGTTATTGAAAAAGGCTATTGTAAAATTTGTATGGAAAGGCATAGGTCCTAGAGTAGCTAAAACAATCTCTTTTTTTTAATTTATTTTTTATTTTTGGCTACGTTGGGTCTTCATTGCTGCGCGTGGGCTTTCTCTAGTTCCAGCAAGTGGGGAATACTCTTCATCGCGGTGCGCAGCCTTCTCATTGCAGTGGCTTCTCTTGTTGTGGAGCACAGGCTTTAGGCACGCGGGCTTCAAGTAGTAGTGGCACGTGGGCTCAGTAGTTGTGGCTTGTGGGTTCTAGAGCGCAGGCTCTGTAGTTGTGGAGCATGGGCTTAGTTGATCCACGGCACATGGGATCTTCCCAGACCAAGGCTTGAACCCATGTCCCCTGCATTGGCAGGCGGATTCTTAACCACTACACCACCAGTGAAGTCCAGCTAAAACAATCTTGATGAAAAGAATAAAATGGGAGGAATCACTCTAGCCACTTTAAGACTTATAGTTACAGTAATCAAGACAGTGCGATGTTGGCGGAGGGATAGATGCATAGATCAATGGAACAGAATAGAGAACCCAGAAACAGACCCACATAAATATGCTTAACTGATTTTGACAAGGTGCAAAAGCAATTCAATGTAGGAAACCTTTTTAACAAGTGGTGCCAGAGCGATTGGACATCCATAGGCAAGAAAATGAACTTTAACCTATACCCCACACCTTATTCAAAAATTAACTGATTTTTTAGGCTTGACATCAAAAGCATGAGCCATAAAAGGAAAAAATGATGAACTAGACTGCATTAAAACTAAAAACTTTTGCTCTGTAAAAGATTATATGAAGGGGATGACAAGACAAGGTGCAAACTGGGAGAAAATATTTGCAAACTACATGTCTGACAAAGGACTTGTATCTAGAAGAGCACTCACAACTCAATAGTAAAAACAAACAAACAAACAAAATCAAACTATCCAATTAGAAAATGGCCAAAAGACATAAAAGACACTTAACTGAAAGGGATATACATATGGTAAATAAGGACATGAAAATATTGTCAGCATCATTAGCCATCAGAGAAATGCAAAACAAACAAAAACCCAGAGTGGGATATCTCAACATACTGAATGGCTAAAATAAAAAATAGTGACAACACCAAACGCTGATGAAGATGAGGAGAAATTGGATCACTTAGCCAATGCTGATAGTAATGCAAAATATAGATAGATAGATAGATAGATAGATAAAAGGTAAGTAATTGTAGTAGACACCTGCAGTTTTAAGAAATAATACAGAGAAATCCCATGTACGCTTTACCCAGTTCTTCCTTGTGGTAACTTCTTGCAAAACAATAGTCCAATATCACAATCAGAATATTCACACTTATGTAATCCACTGATCTCAGATTTCTTCAGTTTTACTTGTACTCATTTGTGTGTGTGCAAACAAAAAGTAAAAATCTGCAGAGTAGATCCTTACAGCTTCTGCACATCAAAGGCCTACACTAATGAGATAGAAATGCCTTTGCTGAATATTGAGGATGGACTCAGAAGACTCAGGACAGTGCAAATATTAGAATGAGTGGTGTCCCAGAGGACACTCCTTTCATTGTCAGTGGTTTTCAAACTTAACCCTGCACAGAATCTTTAGGTAGGTTTGTTAAGCATCAATTTCTGGGCCCCATCTCCATAGTGTGATTAAGTATGCCATCAAATCAGGGGTCCTAAAATTTATATTTCTAAAAAGCTCCCACGTGATGTCAACGCGACGGTTCTGAGGTTCACACTTTGAGAGAACGCTACACTAAGGTGATAAGAAATGCATTGGGGACGGGGCGGCTCCAGGATCTTTGAGAAGTTCAGTGGTGGTTGTCCTCTGTAGGGTGGGTTTGACAGTGGGAGACGTTAACGTAGAAGTAATCACCCCTAGTATCAATGCTGCTGATGAGATTCCAGAATGACTGAGGCTAGGTGGCAGCACTTAACCATCAGAGGCAAGGAAGACGTACCTGATATAATCACTATAATGTGTAGGAAGGCTGGAGTGGCGATCATGGTGCCTTGACCTGCAGTGGTTTGTAGCAATGGCTAAGAGATTATGGGGCTTTTTGATTAAAGGAGAAGGTCTGCCCCATGAGTAGGACCCTTCAATGTCACTACAAGTAGATGGGGTAAAGACCCGTCTGATCTTTCCCAAAGAGACTTAAAATAGGGCTGCTACGCATAAAAAGGGAAATGCCAGAACATTTAAGGATTATTAGACGGGTCCAAACACTAATATCAGGAGACCTGAAATACCTTCACACTCCTCCAGTTAGAGGTGGGTTGTAAGAAAACCAGATATTAAATAGAATTTGACCCAAGTCCATCTCATAGTAGGTTCAGTGGGTATATGAAATTGGCCTGTGATTATTTCTTTGAATCCTGAATGTATAATTGGCATAGACTTATTAAGTAGCTTCCCAAATTGGTTACCTTTTCTGGAGAGCAAGGGCTCTTATGGTAAGAAGAGCTAAGTGGAAGACGCTGAAACTCCTCCTCCCAGCCAAGATAGTATCTCGGAAGCAACATCGCCATCTGTGAAGAACCTCAGAGATCTCTACTGTCCTTAAAATTTTTAATTATGCAGAGGTGGTATAATCCCTTTCCCTTATGAATACTTCTAGACCCTGCAAAAGCCAAATGAATTCTAGTAGATTATGGTGGCTACCAGAAATGTAACAGGTGGTAGACATACCTGCATCTGTCTTACTGGATGTGTTATTTTTACTGACCATCAGTAGAGCCTCTGGTACTTGATGTGTGGCTTTTTTTATATGACATTTTATTCGATACTCTGGTACGTTGAATAATGGCCCCCAAATATGTCCATGTCTTAATCCCAGAAATCTGTGAATGTTAATACATATGGAAAAAGGGACTTTGCAGATGTAATTAAGTGAAGGACCTTGAGATGGGAAGATTATCCTGGATTATCCAGGCCCAATCATGACAGCCCTTACAAAAGGAATGCAGGAGGAGTTGTAGTCAGAAAAGAAGGCCATGTGATGACTGAAGCAGAGATTGGAGTAAGATACTTTGAAGATGGAGGAAGGGGCCACATACTAAGAAACACAGGAGTCCTCTGGAGACTAGAAGCTAAAAAGTCTAGAAAAGACAAAGAAACAGATTCTCTTCTAAATCCCCCAGAAGGAATTAGCCCTTCTGACAACTCACCTTCAGCTCAGTGAAACTAATTACAGACTTCTGGTCTCCAGAACTTTGAGAGAATAAATTTGCATTGTTTTAAGCCACCAAATTTGTGGTAATTTGTTACAGCAGCCACAAGAAACTAATACAACCCCATTAGCAGGAAGGATTAAAGCAGCATAAATTATCCATTGTCTTGTCCCAGAGCTGTGATAAATCTCCTGCCCTTGGTAATAACATAAAGTCCAAAATTAGATATATTGATAGATGAGAGATAGAGAGCTAGATAGCTAGGGACTGAGATATAAATAATTGAATATAGTATTACATTGAATTGTCCTTAAGTTGAAGACATAATTTTGGTTAGACATAGTGAGTAGGAAATGGCAAATATTCTTGATGTTCTAGAGAGTTAAGTATGTGACAGAATAGGAGGTGGTCTCAATAAAGATTTGGAGGGTGATGTATCAGTGAAGTTTTGGGGGCTCTGCCACATGCTGGGACATCCTTCTAATTAGGATCAAGGGTAAGATGTCAGACCACTCACCTTCTACCACTAAAAGGCACGACACTTAGTCGGCTTTATAGGATTTTGGAAGCAGCGTAGTTCCATGTGTGAGAACACTGCTCTGTTTGGGAAACTGCAGGGTTCAAGTGGAGCCCTGATAAATAAAAAGTTCTGCAAGAGGTTTACTGTGCAGTGCAAGTCTCCCTTCCACTCATGACATTTAACCCCAGAAATTTGATGGTGTCAGTTGTTTCTGTGCTAAAGAATGATGCTGCATTGTTTCTGTGGCAAGCCCTATTAAGAGAGTCACTGTTCACACCTCAGGATTTTGAATGGCAGAGAAATACTTGCCATTTGGAAAACAGTTCCTTCCATGTAACTGAGATCTAGTGGAGACTGAGCATCTGATTACAGGACACCAGTGAGGTGTGACTGGAGCTGCCCATTATGAGCTAGGAATTATCAGATACATCAATTCACATAGTTGGTAGGAATCATTTACATGGTGCAAATGGCACACTTGGGATTGGGGATTGGCTGGTCCAGAAGCCATGAGTAAATTACATAAATGTCTGGATCAGAGTCTCACATCACCTGCTTCTGTTGTATTAACACCTCTCCCTGACTCATACCCATGCCCTCCTGGACAGCTTCCTACCCTTAGCCAACAGAAGAGAATAGGACTTGGGCTTTGTTCACAGATGGGTTAGCACAGCATGTTGTTGCTGGCTGAAAACGAACTGTTGCCCCACAATAGCTTCACTATAAATGATCAGGGGATAAAATTAGTTACTAATTTTTTTTAGAATGTGTACAGATAATTAGAAGGGGGGAAAGAAAGATCAGGGGAATAAGATGATGGTTAGTCAATGGAATTAAAAAGCCAATGCCTTCTCATGTGGAGTAGACCAGCATAGGAAACATATTCTCACTATGAGAGTAATGTAGAAAAAGCATTCTGTAAAAGAAATGCAAGGTGACTTTGGTAGACAGGTTGAAGAAAGTGAGAAGAAAGAAGATAAGGAAGAAGAAGAGGAAGGAAAAATTAAGAAATGATTACTTAGAACCATTAGGAATTTCCCTAACATACTGGTGGGTGAAATATACAGTGCGGGTAGAAGTTATGAATAGGTAGGGTATGAACTGAAAGTTTGTGAGAATTGGGATGTAAATGACTACGATGAGAGACCTGGGCAGGGAGTAAACATGTGGAGCATTAGCTTGCAAAGAGGTAGGTGTAGAGCTGTTATCAGAAGCTGGACCCGAGTTCATTCACAGACATATATCTTATCCACTTGGTATCTGGATCATATCAAGAAAAGTCCACCATCTCGCACAGAGGCATATGAGCCAGATCCCACCCACCAAGTGAAGGAAAAACAGTTTCTTACCTTTGAGTCTGCCATTGAGCAGAAACATGCTGCTTCTAGCTTATTTCTTGGCTAAACTATTTTCATTTTATTCTGCCGTCTTCCAGAGGACACCATTCATACCCTCAAATACATGAGAAACAGGAGTTCAGTTTTATGCTGCTAAACGAGATTGCCTGTTTAAAATCTATAGCATCGTACCACACTAAAAGTATATTCACTGACTAAAATATTGAAGATCGTGTTCTGAAATCCCATAGCTAATTTGTACAATAAGTCACATAGATGACCCTTAAAATAGAAACTGATGAAATCAAGGGTGTTTATATAGAATATAACAGAAGACCAGTACTCAATAGACGCAGACCTTGGTTCTGTTGGTAGAAGTAAATTCTTTAAAGGTAATAGAGCTTAAAATATCAATTTCCACCAAGGTCTCAATTACAAATAAATCAACAAAATGGAAATGAAAGGAAAAAAGAAAACTCTCCAAACCAAGCCACCATCATTCAAGAGTTTCCTAACTTATTTCCCGGTTACCACTGTCCCTTAACCCCTCAAAGAGTCTACTCTCACACCCCAGTAAGAGCTACCCTTTAAAGTATCTGGTTAGAATATGTATCTCCTCCTTCAAACCATGCAATTCTTTCCCTTCACAATAGAAATAACATTCAAACTCTTAAACCTGGTCCCAAGTCATGACCTGGCTCCAGCCTACCTCTCTCACCTCATAGTTGGTACCCTTCCCCTCACTCCAACCATACGTTCCAACTATACCGATGTTTCTTTTCTTATTTCTTTCTTTAAATCCTTTTTTAGGAAACTTATCACCCTTAGGTCTCAGCTTAAAGGATCATCTCAGAAAAGCCTTGTCCAACTTCCCAAACTATAGTAGTAACTATTCCACTGATAGCTGGTCCATATAATATCATGTTTTTATTTCCTTATTGGAATTTTCATTATCTGAAATTATCTTCCCTGTGTATTTATCTGTTTATTGTCTGCCTCCTAGTACTAGAATATGATCTCCAAAAGCGCAAAAGCCATTTTGTTCTTGTTCTCCATTATATTCCTAGAACCTAGAAAAGCTTTCAGAACAGATAGCCACACAAATATTGTTGAGTGAGTAAAAGAATGAACAAATGAATGAAACTAAGTATGTTTTATGCATTTCCCAGACTCTCTACTCCCAGGATTCCTACATTCATTACTGCTTTTTATTATTGGCTGGTCCAAAAGCCTTCTTAGCTATCAGAGGAAAGTGCCATTTAGTACAGAATGACCACCATATCTTTCAAGAAATGAAGGAAGTTATTGTATGCTGGTCATTTATTTTAATTATTACCTTGCTTTACATGTTTTTTTGTTTGTTTGTTTGTTTGTTTTTGCTGTACGTGGGCCTCTCACTGCTGTGGCCTCTCCCGTTGCAGAGCACAGGCTCTGGACGCGCAGGCTCAGTGGCCATGGCTCACGGGCCCAGCCGCTCTGCGGCATGTGGGATCTTCCCGGACCGGGTCACAAACCAGTGTCCCCTGCATCGGCAGGCGGACTCTCAACCACTGCGCCACCAGGGAAGCCCTACATGTTATTTTAATTATTATTATATATATGGAACTAGGGTCAGCAAACTGTAGCCCCTGGGCCAAATTTGACCCACCACCTATTTTTTTGTAAATAAAGTTTTATTGGAACACAGCCAAACTCGTTTGTTTATACATTTTCCGTGGCTGTTTTTGGGACACAACAGCAGACTTGAATAGCTGCAAAAGACAGCGTGACCCCCAAAGCTCAAAATATTGGCAACTTGGCCCTTGATACAAAGCAATATGGGCTCAAAGATAGAAATGGCATGAGAAAAAGACCTGTAAAACATCAGGGGAAAACTGAGAGCACTGACTAATGTTTGCTTTGGGTAAAATCCAGGAAATTTGATAGTGATCACATTAGAAGTGTATCCTCGACATGGTCTTGGATTAGAGCGTGAGAGAGAAGCCTGCATTTCAGTTGTTGAGTCAGAAACCAGAACTATACTGGATAAAGACCAAGCTCCCCATTCAGGCTAGTTCTGCATTCTCTTATTAGGAGATGTACACTCTCCTCAGGTTTGCATCAGGCCCCTGATTCCTACCTTTGTTAGCGTCTTCTCTGCACAGTCTGTAATGTAGGGAACATTGCCATCTTTGTGATGAATGGTCTCCCCCGTTGAATTGCAATTACAGGTTTTAATAGGTTCATTATTCCACCTAGTTTTTGGGTCCTGACAGCTATGCTGCGGAAACTCGTTGAATTGGCTTTACCTCAAGGCAGTCCCATAAGATCTTACCTTGCCATTCGGGAATCTTTTTGGCTGATTGACCAAATTAGCCCTAATTTCCATATTCTAACCTAAAAAAACAATAGTTTCATATATCCCTTTTGAAACATTTCACATTTTTTTCTACTTTGAATAAGATACTCTTCATATGAAAAGACAAAGACATGAGCCTATAAGTAAGTGTAGTGTACACTGAGCTTCTTATATAAGAGGCTATAGAGTCATTGCAAAGTTAACCTTTATTATTTCCCTTAGCCTCTCTTTAGATCAATGAGGGAAGAAAGTGTGGAAGATCTTGGATATTACATTAATTCCTTTCAACCCTTTGTTCTTCTTGGTGCTGCAATTTTTAGGCTATGAAAGCAATAGTGCCCAGGGATAACATTTGGCTGCCTGTCTGTGATGGCATTATCTTAGTAAGGTCACCATGGTCTATGGCTAGGGACTTAGGTCTCTGGATGTCTCCCACAGGACTGACTCACACCAAATTCCCAAAGTTTTATCTGATAAAGAGATCAAAATGCCAATTCATCAAATTAGTATGAGAGATATAACAGCCAAGGAGACCAGAATAATCTTATCTCTTTGGTCAGCTTATTATCTTCCTGTAGGAGGAACTAAATGAGAAGACAAACAATAATCAGAAGATTGTTTGGTGAGTGTAGGATGAAAGCAGAGGGAGGAGAGATGCTGTTTAGAAGATTACATATTTGGCATTGGATACCCAGCTTCATCTATCTGTCACTGGGAGCTGCACCATCAGAGGACAAGAAAACCACATTGTGGGTCAAAGCAGCTTATCCTCTGAAAAGTCCTAGATGGATACCTCCAGTAATGGCCTCTAGAAAGCTGATTTTCTACACACATTTTATTGAAATATTCTTGCTTTGGATATCGTCACTTAATTACTACATTAAATCCTACTCTTTCTGACATAGGGATGCTCATCCTCTGAAGGTGATATCTCTGTATTTTTTATTTGATTCATTGCATATTAAATTTATGAGCTTGACCCACAAAGTTCATGGATATCTCATTGCAGTCTTTTTATACTAACAATATATAGCATATAGCAGGGTCCTCCAACTTTAGCACTACTGACATTTTAGGCTGGGTAATATTTTGTTGTGAGGGGCTGTTCTGCACATTATAGGATGTTTAGCAGCATCCCTGTCCTCTGCTCACTAGTTGTTGATAGCAAGCCCCCTCCCTCAGTTGTGACAACCAAAAATGTTCCCCATGATTTCAAAATGTCTCTTGGGGCTCAAATCATTCCTAGTTGAGAACCGCTGGTATATAGGATAGACGGATGAAAGGAAAAGAAGTTAGCTTCTAATTCTTTTCCATAATCTGGAGCAAAAAGCCTTCAACCCAGCCAAGACAGAGTCCAACTTCATACAACTGACCATTCAACTTTATTCCTCTGAGGTTGCCCTTACCATAATCAAGGTGTTTATAAAAAAGCAAATCTTAACTCAGACCTTTTTTCCATAAAATTACTGTGTTTAACTATCTTTCCAAGCAAGTCACAATTTTCTCATATCTTCTTGGGAAGAAAATTTATAGCACCTTAGTAGACTTTTGCTCAGTTATACAGATCATCCTTTTTTTTTTGCGGTACGTGGGCCTCTCACTGCTGTGGCCTCTACCATTGTGGAGCATAGGCCCCGGACACGCAGGCTCAGCGGCCATGGCCCACGGGCCCAGCCGCTCTGTGGCATGTGGGATCTTCCCAGACCGGGACACGAACCCATGTCCCCTGCATCGGCAGGCGGACCCTCAACCACTGCGCCACCAGGGAAGCCCCAGATCATCCTATTTTTATTGGGAGAGAACAATATTTCAAAACATGAGATCTGTACAGTGTCTATCAAAAAGCCCACAACTGCTTCAACTCTGAAACCTAACTAATGTGCATTTTAATTTCCTTTTATTGGAAAGCTGGGTCATAGAGCTTGGGATAGAAGAGATCTTCTAGTCCAACAACTTAATTTTCAAGTAAGGAAAATAAATCTCAGAAGTAAATTGATGTGCCTCAAAACAATAATAAAAGGATGATTTGAGCTCAGGTTTTCTGACAACAGAATATGGTTTTATACTATATAATTCCACACTTCCACATATGTGCATAGGAGGTATTTGGGGGTTTCTACTTCAAGCAAAATAGAAACGATGGTTCATAGATTATGTATGTCTCCTACTCCTCTGCCCCGTAACCATACCTTGTTGTGCTTTTATAACATATTTCAATACATTTCTCCTGCCCATGATCAGTCCCCTGGCTGTATCTACTATGAGCATGAAGTGCATTGGGTTTGGATCAGGACCTTAAAGTTTTCTGGCCCAGACAAGTACTGTCATCTTAGGACATGAAGACTACCTCATCCATCAACTTATTGGAATTCTATGCCCAACATTAAAGAACTATTTCTTTGGCTTATGTCCTTGCAACTTGTTAAAATGGGAACAATTTCTTATGAATGGCCCTGGTCTACAAAGCTTTAGTTCCTAAAAGATACACCCCTAGATCTCCTACCCAAATGCATGACCTAGTCTTAGACAGAAGTATTATCTCATTCTCATCCTCTATTTTAAAATATATCTCCCCATCCTTCCTTTCATCATATTTAAATCATCTATATCCCTGCCCTTTTTTTCTCTAAGCTATGCCCCAACCCTGTTAGTTCTCCAGAATTACAAAAAGAGTAGTCTTTCCAACAGAAGGTGTACATTATTTTCACTGCAAATTACCAACAGCAGCCAAAAGCCCTTTGCCAAAAGAGCTATCTTCTGAAAGTAGGACTACAAGATCGTTTTTTTTTTTTCCAGAAATGGTTAGATTTTTCCCTACCAATCAAAAAGCCCTAAAGCAAGCCCAGTGATGCTTATATTTGGGGAGAATTGAGCAACCTGGATGGGGGATTGTATTTACCTGCATTCAAGCCCTAGGAGCAGTTCTGCATTTCTATGGCAGTTTCCCTTTTACAGGAAGGAAGAGGGCAATTGGCCAGATAAAATATAATTATTGCTGAGGTACATATCATTCATCTTGAGCTAACGAGATCATTTCCAGAAAGATTTTGTTAGCAAAAGTGAGAAAAGGGAAAGACCGTAAGGAGAAAGGTCAGAAAAGGAAAATAACACAGTGCATGGAAAATTCTATGTGTAAAAATACAAGCTGTGTAAGCGCATACTGAATTCAGATGAGAATTTCAGAGAATGTTTTGCTGCGATGTTAGCAGTTTGAAGGGCCAATGAATGCTCTTTTTAAGTGTATTTGTTAATTTATTATTTTAAAATTTATTTTTAATCAATCTGACTTTGAAACTTGGCATTTCCACCATCCATATTAGGATTTGGTCTCTAGAGTCAGGAAAATCAGGTTTTAAAATACCAGCTCCACTCCTTATTAGATATGGGACTGGTACAAGTTCTTTAATTATTCTAAAATTGCATTTTCTCATCTATAAAATGGAACCAATCCATTAACAGAGTCTGGCTTAGATACTCAATAAAGGCAAAAAAGATGGATAAATGGATATGTGGGTGGGTGGGTGGAAGAATCTGAAACTCTGGACCCATCAGAAGAAAAAAAATATCATCTGAATTCTTACATAAAGAAAGCAGCTTTGTTTTGTTCGCTCTCATCGACAGTGAGAAAGAATTAAGAGTTCATTCTTCAGGAAAGGCATGAGACCTTAGCTATCAGTATTGAAGAAAGTACAACTTCACCTGTCTTGAGTGTTTTTGCTCTAAGGAAGTGGAAGGCTTTTATTGAAGTGGTGGCACAGGAATTGCCTAAGAACTTTGTTCTGGATTCTGAGCACCTCAAATAGATTGATTTTCTCTCTAAAGAATCAAGCCCTTCTTCCCTGGTGGCACAGTGGTTGAGAGTCCGCCTGCCGATGCAGGGGACACGGGTTCGTGCCCCGGTCCGGGAAGATCCCACATGCTGCGGAGCGGCTGGGCCTGTGAGCCATAGCCGCTGAGCCTGCACGTCCAGAGCCTGCGCGTCCAGAGCCTGTGCTCCGCAACGGGAGAGGCCACAACAGTGAGAGGCCCGCGTACCGCAAAAAAAAAAAAAAAAAAAAAAAAAAAAGAATCAAGCCCTTGAAACTTGCTATGTGATACTACAGACACCTCTTCCTGAGCTCAGTGGCCAGGCAGAGCCCAGTCTAGCCACGGAGCTGGCCTTCCATTTCCATTTCAACAAAATTAGAAAAGTTTCTTTTTCTGAATCAGTAACTGGCTGGCAGAAGACATGGCACAGGGACATCTCACAGGGTACTTTGGAGGAGCAGGCAATCTAACTGTTGATGAAGGGGCCACAGCAGCTCATTATGTAGAGGAATTTTCCTCTCTGCAGCAGGAAGGTAAGGAGTTGTGCTTCATGCTGGTGAGCTGATTGTTCGGCTCATTCCAGTTAGTACTGTATCCAAATGGAATAATGTATTTTTCCTTAATTCTTCCAATTATCCAAATACTCAGTGGGAGAATGCATTCTTTCCTTCCAAATGGAAGCGCAGAATTCCTCTCTGCCGTGAGGCCTGGTGATTAGTGCTACCAGATTAACGCTGCCTGCAATTCTGCTGGAGGTATAGCATTGGTTGCCAGCATGCAATTGTCCATCAGTATCACTAATTAAAGAGGGGCTGCACTCCCTCTCCCTTGCTTCCTTAACGACCTCACTACACAGTGAATCCCATCTGGAAGATGCTTACAAGTCCCCTAGCACATATAATTGTACCCAAGATAGGGTTTAGGGCTCCTGCCAATAGGTCAGATGTCACACCTGGGGGTGGAGAGGGCACCCTGATTGGAAGAGAGGTAGGGAGAGTGGATTTGGAGGCAGTTTTCCAAGCAAAGAACAACAAGTATTGACTGTGTGCCTCTGATTCAATGCTACAGATGAGTAAACAATAAGTGTCCTTAAAGGGCAACAACAAAAAAAGCAAGTCAGCCAAAGAGCATACATCTCTATCCACCACAGCCCGATGGTTCTGACAGGGGTCTCTGAAGGAGGTAGTACATTGAATCAGCAAAACTTCACTTAACCCTGACAGTTTGATGGCCCTGCTGTGGAGAGAGTGACAGATGTTGCAACAGTAAGAGCAGTATACTTTAAATGCAGGCAACATGGGGCTGTTTTTTGTTTGTTTTGAGTTGCAAATCCCAAGGCAAAAGAGGCAGGGGTGTGAGAAAAAGAGGTAGGGATTAGATTTGAAGAGTCTCCACGGTAAAAATATTTGATGAGAATTTAATACTGGAAAATTAACCAAACCAAAAAAACTAACCAACCAACTAGGGTTTTTGTTTGTTCCCTTTTATGAAGTGATCTACAGAGAAGCTTAGCTGGGAAGGAGGGACCTCAAACAATGTCCCCAAGGCAGGGGAATAAGGCAACCCAGAATGATTGAATGTTTAGCTTTTACTTTTAACCCTAATTGCATGAATGAATTAAAGTCTTCTAACTGAACTTTGTGGATGGACCCCTGACCTCAAGAATCTTACACTAAAGAATTTTTTTAACAGCTTTATTGAGATATAATTTACATCCCATGAATTTCATTCATGGTGAGTATAAGATTCAAGGATTTTTAGTACATGTGTATAGTGCACCATCACCACCACAATCCAGTTTTGGAATATTACCATCATCCCAATTTCCTCATGTCCACCTAGAATCAATCTTCCCACACCTCCTCCCAGCCCCAGTCCAGGCAACCACTAATCCTCTTTCTTTTTTTATAGATTTTGGATAATTCATATAAGTAGTACTATGTAACATGTAGTCTTCTACATCCGACTTATTTTACTTAGTGTAGTGTTTTTGAGATTCATTCATCTTACAGCATGTCAATTCTTTTTTCTTATCTTATGGTGGAATAGTGTTCTGTTGCATGGATATACCACACTTTGTTTATCCATTCATTAGTCGATAAACATTAAGATTGTTTCTAGTTTGGTGATATTATTCATAAAGCTGCCACCCTCAGATCTGCAGTTCTAGGGACCATCCACATCTTCTTGTACATGGGCCATTATTATATTTTTCAACTCCAGAATTTACATTTGGCTCTTTTCATAATTCCCAATGCTTTGTTGAGATTTTCTATTTGTTGATTCTCTGTCATCATGTTTAATCTTTTAAACATAGTTTTCTTTAGTCCTTTGAACATATTTTTAATAGCTACTCTGAAGTCTTTGTCTACTAATTCCAACATATGGGTCCACTCAAAAAGATTTTCTAGTGACTTCTTAAAATTTTTCTGTTACATTTTCCCTTTTTTTTGCATGCCTCATAATTTTTATTGAAAGTGGGAATATTTTAGACAATGGATGACAGTAATCGAATTGAATTCTGATATGTCCTACCTATGCAGAAATTTTTGTTTCTTTAGTCTTTTTGTTTTTTTTAATTTCATTTTGTTTTTTAGTAACTTGCTATGAATAAATCTACCAAATCTATTTCCCTTGTGTGACTTCTGTTTCTACTCAATTTTTTTTTTTTTTTTTTTTTTTTTGCGGTACGCGGGCCTCTCACTGTTGTGGCCTCTCCCTTTGCGGAGCACAGGCTCAGCGGCCATGGCTCACGGGCCTAGCCGCTCCGCGGCATGTGGGATCTTCCCGGACCGGGGCATGAACCCGCGTCCCCTGCATCGGCAGGCAGACTCTCAACCACTGCGCCACCAGGGATGCCCTCTACTCAATTTTTTTAAATTTTAATTTTATTTTATTCATGGCTTCCTAGGGGTCACACTATTCTGCATAACTTACTGATCAAACAATGACATTTGAAAAGCTGTGCTAAACACCTCAGTTCAGTAAGTTTCTACCCTCTGACAATGGATTTGTGTATATGTGGGGGAGGACATTCACATTCATACAGTTTTTAAGCCAGCTCCAGCTTTTACTTTCTGCAGGTCCTGTTGCACATGTGTGAGGACAGAGTCAGACACCAGCATGTATACAGTTTAGATTCTCTTTGGTCTGTTTTGCATGTGGGCACAGCTTTCTTGTCAACTAGGGACCAGTGGGAAAGTTATCAAGACCCCTTTTTGCTGTGTCATTTCTCAGATTTCTAGGTTTCTGTCTACTCTGCCACTTTCTTACTTGCCCAACTAGGTCTACACCTCTGATTAACTGAACAACTAGTCTTTCATTCTTTTGTGACAGAAATAGCTAACATTACTGACAAAGCTGTTAGTATAGGGTATTTTTTTTTTCCCTGCTTGCTGCAAATAAAGTCAACCCTCTCCATCAGTGAAGCTTCTGGTTTTTATGAACTGGCCCATTCTGGTGGAAAAAATGGCACAGGCTTTCAATTTTTACCCAAAATTCAGTATTTTTTCCATGAATAATTTCTTGCCAACTTGGTGTATGCATTTGGTTAATTTCCGAAGCCCTGAAATTGTGTGTGTGTGTGTGTGTGTGTGTGTGTGTGTGTTTTACAATTTTGTCCAGTGTCATATCTGATTTTGGGGGAGAAGATTTGCTGAGAGGATTTGCCATATTAGAAGTCTTGTCTCAAAAAGTTATTTTTGAGAGAAGGAATGAATGAATCATCAGTAAAAATGTAGCTATCATAGATCCCCCATTTAAAGAAATTGACTTGTTCATCCTTTTTATTATGTGATATCAAGTCCCCTCGTGACTTTAATTCACATCTTGGAGTACTAACACCCCTTTTAATATTTAGTCCCCCAAACTGGATGCAGTATTGCGGGCATGGTCTCACTCATTCAGGTAGTTGTAACTTACCCATATAGAATGGATTTACTGAATGATAATTCAATAGTAGTAAATAAGAAACAATAAAAGTTAATCTTTTCAATAGATTTCAATAGATTCATTTGGGCTCAGGCAGAGGATCCATGATGGGAAAGTAGTTAAACACTAGATTAAGTTTCCATAGGAGAAATTTGGGATTGATATTTTAACTATCTTTATCCTTAATCTTTAATGGTGGCAATAGAAACCTCCACAGGGGAAAAAGGAGAGTGTAATAATATTGATAAAAGCCAGCATTTCCTGAGAACTTTTCATGTTTCAGGCATGATTTTAGGTGTTTTACAAGTAATTGCTTTTTGATCTTTGCAACCCTGCTGATGAAAAAACTGAAATCAGCTGGAGTAATCAACCTGGCTGAAATCACAGAGCTAGTAAAGTTTGACTGTGGATATTCTGGGATCCAGATCTGGGCACTTATTGAGTATGTAGAGGCTCACTACCTAGTAAAGGGAGCTTTCTCATTGGAAGCTAATCTGGGAATGCCTTGCTTTATATCCTTGCCAGTTCTGAAGGAGATTGAAAGATTACTGGTGTAAAATTTTAGAATCCAGCTTACAACACATTTTAGTGGTGCAAGTTTCCAGTTTATGTAAATTTCTCTGCTTTTCCTCCAAAAATTGCCAGTCCCTAGGAAAGGTGGCTAAGAAGCCGGCCCCCTGGCTGCTGAAGCATCCAGACTGCTATGCACATCAGGAGTACATTCTGCATAATAAGTAGCCGTCCCTCCCACTATAACAATTGCACACAAATCAGGACGGAACAGGGGAATTCAAATCAGCATTGCTGGCAGCCACTGAATCTGAGGCCATTAGATAAATGGAACAAGGCGTTCTGAAAATAAGGTGGTACTTTCTAATGATTTTTTTTTTTTTTGGCCAATCTTATGCAAAAGAATCAGAATAACAAGTCACATGAAAATAATATTGCTGAAATCCTGATAGACCTTATAACGGATGAAAATGGAATCATGTCTGGAACGGAGAAAGTGGCAGCTCTGGCCAATTTTATCCCCAAGTCCCAGAAGTGACAGACACAGCTCAGGCTATGTCAGGCTTAGCCTCTAGGACCCGTTGGGACCATTTCCAATAACTCTGAGGCCAAATCCTCATCCTAGGAAAGCAAAACTCCTGCCTTAGCAGCACCATGCTTGCCTTACAAGTGGAGTAGGGCCTCTGTCAACGATATGCTTGAATTTTAATGGGAGGTTATAGAAGGAGCTGCCCTTTTTGATCTTTTTACACTTCTGAAAATAAAGAAGGATTTGTAACTCTTCCCACTGCTTCTCCAGCCAATCATTTTGGCCTGGGAGACTTCAGTGCTATTGCCTTGTGGTTTCCATAGCATAAACTGATCCACCTATGTGGTGGTGTGACACTCTATCTCTTTCAACCCAGTTGAACACAATGGGAAGGATAAGAAGACTTTGTTAGTCTATATCCCGACACTGTTTAGCACAGGCTGAAATGCACTGATAACTGGATTCAAAAAGAGAGTCGTTTTCAAGGCTTGGGAAGTAGCAAGATGTCACCTGCCTTAGGCTATGGACATTACTTATTCATTCCTTCATCCATAATTTTATTAAATAGTGTCTGTACATGGCATGGATTAAATACCGGAGGAATTACCACTATGCAGAGGACATGTTCATTGCCGACCTATCTCTGTCAATTCCACTCCCTCCCCCATCCTGTTTTTCACTCAGGTCCTGTAACACCTATGACATGTCATTTTTGTTAATAGGACTTAGCTGAACTTCACCAAAGAACCAAGTACCCAACTGCCCTCATAACACAGGTGCCCCACCTGCCATGTTGCCTCTCTCTGTTTTGTTTGCTCTGTTTTAGATTATTCTTTCTCCATCAAGATCCATCTTTTTTCTTCCTCTCTCTCATTTTCTCTGGAATCTTCCAAACATTTTTATTAACACAGAGAAGATTTATTGGTATTGGTACTTAAATTCTCGGTGGTAATTTCCCTCAACTATAAAGTGGGAAGGATAAGGTTACCTATTTGATATATTGCTGTAAGGCTTAAATGAGATAAGTAGCATGCTTACAATAATACATACCACATGGCAAATGCTCATTAATTACTCTTCATATCATGTGATCATTCCAAAAACGTTTAAAAATTACACAAAAATTTCCTTCTGGTCACCAACAATATAAATAATGGGTAACATTTGTAAATCAGATACTATGTGAAGCACTTTCTCACATTAATTATTGCCATGTCCATTTTATTGATAAGGGTACCAGACTGTAGAAAATCAGTAGTAGTTCTCTGACATCACCTCTAAAATGTGTTTGGAGGGGCTTTTTGATCAACTGTTGAATGGACTAGATATATAAGGTACTTTAGACCATCTGATTAAGGATGAGTGACACCACAAATCACAGCAGTGGAAGTATCACCCACTCTTATCCCTTCTAAGTGCTTTCCTGATAGCATCACCATCATTTACTGTTTTGGGAAAGAGGGCAAGAAGTGGAAGAAAGAAGTGCAGATATAAAGCCTGGAGAGAAAACTGAGAGCTGGACCTGTGGGCTCTCTTGTTCCTGAGAATACAAGTCAGGATTTAGGGCAGGTGCTGATCCTATCTTGCAGCTAAGTCTGCCAGGACTGGCTCACCCTGCCCACCTGACCCTGTAGGATGGGGCCACAAATGACTCTGATGGGGGCAAACAGTGAAGACAGGTCCATCACATGGTCAAGGACAAGACATCACTTCTCAGCCGTAATCCTTGAGAACTGGAAATGTGGATGAAGTGACAAAATATGTATTGAACCTGTACAGTGAGTGAACCTTTCTGTCTTCCCAGGATTTTCTGAAATCTCTTTGATAAGAGCAAGCATTTCTGACCAAATCTGCCAGTCTTAGTTCTACCTGACTCACAGAACCCCCCAATTCTCCCATCCCCAAGGTCTCTAGGGTGGTAACTGGCTTGATAAAGAATCTGGGTCTGGACAGGGGTAGTAGCCAGAAAGAAAGGCAAGGCATCAATCTGAGCCTGAATCAGGGAGGAATGAGAATAGTGATCAGTGGGGTAGGCAACGAGGGATGCAGGAGCCGTTCTGGACAAGTGACAGGGTGACCAACAGAGATTTGGGTTTAATACAAGATGACGGAGATGGTGGTAAGTTCAGACTCATTTTAGTGAATGGTTTGAGTGCAGCAGAGGGAGGTTTGTATTTTTTTTTTTTTTTTTTTTGCGGTACGCGGGCCTCTCACTGTTGTGGCCTCTCCCGTTGCGGAGCACAGGCTCCGGACGCGCAGGCTCAGTGGCCATGGCTCACGGGCCCAGCCGCTCCGTGGCATGTGGGATCTTCCCGAACCGGGGCACGAACCCGTGTCCCCTGCATCGGCAGGCGGACTCTCAACCACTGCGCCACCAGGGAAGCCCGGTTTGTATTTTTATTAAGTTCTGAATAGACTGCCATGCCTACCTTGCTCACCATTGTCACAGCACCTACCATAGTGGAGTAATTCCATTCACATTTGTGGAATGGATGAATGGATGGCTGATCATTTCCTGAGAGTCTCCTAAACACCTCATGACCTCCTCCACTTCCTGGAAAGTCTGTTCTCACCAACCTCCAATCTCCTTGCACTATGTGGACCATGAGACTTGAAGAACACTCAGCTACTCTGCCAATGCCCCTTTTGAGTTAGCATTGGTTATCCTCCTTATTAAAAATATTCTTCCTACATTCCTGGGATTACTAAAAACCCCAGGGCTTGCTTCATTGCAGCAGGCCTAAGATCTGAGGTCATAGTCTAACAGGTGATAATAGGAAGTGCCCACCATACCATCCCGTGAACCCTTTTCCTGGAAGCAAGGGAGAGGAATGAGGGGAGGGGCTGCAGAGTAGATCCCCTACCCATAAGGCATCCTGCTTATCAAGGTTTGAAGAAGTGATTCTCAGTACGAGGTGCACATTAGAATCACCTGGGAAACTTTTAACATGCCCATACCCCACCCTGGATTCTATCAGAATCTTGGGGTGTGAGGCTCAGGCTTGGGTTTTTTTTTAAGCTCCCCAGGAGGATTGTATCGTAGTCAGAATCAAAACCCAATGAGTTATAGTTCACTAACTTTGCTGCAGTTAGAATCACATGGAGAGATTTCAAAAATCCCAATGCCCAGGCCATGCTCCATACCAGATTTAAATCAGATTCTCACATATATATGGAATCTAAAAAAAAAAACAAAAAACAAAAATGGTTCTGAAGAACCTAGGGGCAGGACAGGAGTAAAGACGCAGACGTAGAGAATGGACTTGAGGACATGGGGTAGGGAAAGGGTAAGCTGGGACAAAGTGAGAGAGTGGCATGGACATATATACACTACCAAACATAAGATAGATAGCTAGTGGGAAGCAGCCACATAGCACAGGGAGATCAGCTCAGTGCTTTGTGACCACTTAGAGGGGTGGGATAGGGAGGGTGGGAGGGAGATGCAAGAGGGAGGGGATATGGAGATATATATATATGTATAGCTGATTCACTTTGTTATAAAGCAGAAACTAACACACCATTGTAAAGCAATTGTACTCCAATAAAGTTGTTAAAAAAAACATCACATTCTCTGGGGCAGGGTCTGGGCATCCACATTCTTAAAACTCTCCAGTTTATCCCAGTGAGCAGCCAAGTTTGAGAGTGAACAGTTTAGGAGAAGGTGGGGTGTATATGCCCTTGGTATGCTGAGCCATTGTTACTTGCTAGTTGAGTGACAGTGAAAAGTACTGATTTGGGGCTTTGATCAAAACAATATCATATGCCTGATACTCATACAAGATTCAGCCTTGATATGAAAAAGGATTATTGGTTAAGCAAGCAGTGAAGAGCTAATTATTTTTTATATCATGATTCCTAGGCATCAGAAATAACAGAAATAAAATTAGATATTATTGCTTTAGTGCCAGATCCTCACAGCAATCTTGAGAAGTGGATAATATTACTCTAATTGTAGCGATGAAGAAATGGATGTGTAAAGAAATTAAGGAACTTGTGCAAGGTTGCCCAGGGCTTAAGAGTTGGAATTAGGATCTGAACCATGGTATAATGACACCAAAGCTCAGGCCCTGCTTACTACACTTGTTTGCTTTTATTTTTTAAGAGCTGATTATAATGTAATTTACATACCATAAAGTTCATCTATTTTAAGTGCACAATGATTTCTAGAAAATTTACAGAGTTGTGCAACCATCACCACTTCTTGTTTTAAAACATTTCCAACGTCCTTAAAAGATCCCTTATGCCCATTTACTTGACTGACTTTTAAAGAACATTGGACTAGAAGGCTGAATACCTGGGCTTTACTCCCAACCCTATCATTTACATAGTCCTCTGACCTTGAAGAGTTCCTTAGCTTCTGAGTCTCCTTTTTTAAATTAGTCACTTAGAGGTAATAGTCCCTGCTATAGGATGAAGGTCAATTAAATATCACATAGAGAAGTGCTTGGTAACTAAGAAGAGCTAAGGAAGTGGAAGGTACTGCACTTTTTTTTTAACATGCTGAAAACCATTTTGCACCTTCCAAATGCCTTAGATCTGAAACTGACCTCAGAGAATTGCAATTAACTGCAAGACCAGCTGTTTTTCCCTCTTGCCCATTGTTCTCCTGTACCAACACCCTCACTCCACTGAGGTTTGCATAACTACACTCCTTTGGGAGTTAAAACCTGCACCAGCCATCATAGCTGGTGAGAGTGTACACCCCTCCTGAGCACTAGTATGGCTCAGAGCTCTGGGGTCTTCAGGGGGCTTTGCTGTCCCTGGCAGAAGCCTGGGGTGCCCATACACTCCTGTAATGACTAGCTGTCAGGGAGATGCATGGTGTCCTTTTAGCAGGAGAACAAGAACAGATGAGGTGGATGGTGGTATTTCTCCAGCCTTTTAATTAGCACTCTGATGGGTGAAGAGAAGCCCAACTGAGATGCATTCCATCATGGCTGCTGGGGAGTGAGGCTAAAGGTTTATGATATTCCTCTAAGTCCCAAATAAGCAGTCAGTGTGGAGCTCAGCATTAATGCCCCCAACCTTCTTTTATTTACATTGCTTTAATTCTTTGCCTGAGCTGTTTTCCTACTTTCATATAGCTTAGACTGTGAACATCCTGAGGGCGTATTTTCTTTAGCCGTATGATTTATTCTAGCTACCAGCATTGATAAGTGTTCACTGTTATATAAATAGAGCTTGAATCCTCATGCAATTTCTTATCTGTCTTTATTTCCTCCAGCTTGCAGTATTTGGAAGTCTTATCTTCCATATAGCTGAAACACCTAGAAATTCACAGACTTTTCACCTAGCATCTCAAAGATATTCATCACTGCCTTCTGATGACTCCTGTGATATTTTACCTAGTTGTGATTTTTCACCCATCTCCCAAACTGTGTCCGTGTTTAATGGCCCATCCAGCACATAGAGAAGATGAGAACCTTCTAGGGCCAGACGGAGTGATAGTTGGGACACTTAGCCCCCTAACTCTTTTGAAAAGGCCAATTGAGAAGACCTGCATATATTGTTCAGGTCCTGGAATGTTGTCACATTTCTAAGAGCGCCCCAGAGCTCCTGTTCTACCTCCTGGACGAGGCACCCATGTGAGAGCAGTGGGGCTTCCTCCTGAGCATCAGGCAGATTTCAGTGTCCCCAGCCACAGTGTGAAGCAGGAACAGACAGCTGCACAGGGAAAGGCAATGGTGATATAAATACATGTTTAATTGCACATCAATTACAATTACTAGGCTGCATTTATTTAACTGCAGTATAATTAGAGCAAAAGCCTTGATTCAATCATAACCTTATCAAACACAGATCCTGTCATCTTCCTGTGCTTGCACGGTCTGTGTTTCCCTTTGTGCCAACTGCCAAGGGGAAGGGTGATGGCAGTACCCAATTGGGGCAGGAGGCCCCCGCCAAGGATTCTGTCCGCATTGGGGACCCCTGATCAGAAGCTGTAGAGCGGTTCATCTTGTCTCTTCTTTAGCAGCTCACCGTGAGAGGGCCTGATTAGCTAGAATGACTTATTGAAAATATAACTCATCCTTGATGGCAGGCTTCATAACCCGGGAGCCCAAGATTAGTAAGGACATTACATAGGTTCAGCCTCCAGAGATGAATCACTCCTTGGAATGTACCCTCTCATAGTCCCTATATCTGATTTCTCATCAGCGTGGATAGGCCCTGACTTGACATTGCCGCAGAGGGGTGGCAGCAGGCAGGCAGACTATCTTTCACTGTTACCTCCAGGCTGAGTCTTTGTCCACCTCCCTCTCTCTTTCATTATCTCTTGGCTTTTCTGTCCCTGGCTCCCTGGTGGCTGAAATGCTGTTTTTTAAGTTTTCTGAAGGAGAATGCCCTCTTGCTGAGAGCATGCTTAAAGTCAGTCATCTGTTGTACCCTGCCCAGCACAAGCATCCCAGGTGGACAAAGGAGTCCTTTCTTCAATGACCTTCTGCATGGTGACCGGGAGGGGAAGTGGAAACAAACTTCATCTCCATTTTATGGATTGGAATGTGAAGGTCTAGTTCCAAAAGCCAACCCTAGCAGAGACAGACACGAACAAAAACAGGCAAATGTCTTAATGTTTGCTCTTGGCTAATTTTCTCCTTCATGCACTTATTTCCTACTCTTCCAGCCAAACAGAAAGCAGGTACATTTCTGGAACTTTAATATTAATAAGTAATGTGTATTGAGTACCCACTCTGTGACAGGCAGTGTTGATGCATTATCCTTCACAGCAAAATGCAGTGTAGCCACTATTATTATTTCCGTTCCACAGATGAGAAAAGAGGTTAATTGTCTGGCTTGAGATCACAAAGTTAGTAATGCAGTGACCACTGTTGTGGAATGCAAGATTGGGGCCAACACTGCACTGCACACTTTTTGTATTTTGTCTCATCTTATTCTTATAACGTTATGGACAAGGCATTATTCTCACATTGCAAATAAGGAACATGAGCTCTGAGAGGTGAAGCAAATGCAGGAATTTTCATGACTAGAGATTGATGAAGCCGTGTTTTGGACCCAAACAACTACGTGCTCTTCTCCATGCCCACTTGGTTCTCACCCAGTGGCCCTGTGTTCCAGCAGGTGGCACCCCCAGCCATCTAGCTGTACAATCCAGAAACCCAGAAACCAAACTAGAAACTTCCCTCCCCTACCACATTGGATCCATTATCAATTCCTGTCAATTTTATATTCTCAGTACATCTCGAATATATATACCCCCATTCCTCCTCAACCCATGGTTGGCATGCTGGTCCAACCCATCATCTCTTATTTGGATTCTGACAGTTACTATCCAACTGGGCATCCTGTTTCTACTGTTTCTTCCATCCAGGCCATTTCCTTCGTATTAACCAGAGTCAACTTGAAAAGTGCAAATGTGTCCTACCACTCATTGGCTTAAATCCCTCTAATGGCTTCCTGTCCTTCTAATGGTGAAGGTCATAATCCCTTCTGTGGCCTTCGTTCCTCTTCAGTGTGGGATTTCTACCCTTCTCTCTGATCTCTTCTCAGGAGGACCTCCTTGCCTCTGTGCTCTGGCCACTTGGTCTCTTTTCATTTCCTCTTACACATTCTCTCCCAAAACAGAAACCCTGCACATATTATCCCCTCTCCTTCGAATCCCCTTCAACTCCTCTCATCTTCCTTTGTCTAGTTAACTGTTCCCCAGCTTTGAATCTCAACTCAAGAATGACCTCTTTGGGGAAAGCTTTCCTGACTGTTCCAGATAGAACAGAACCTCCTGTCACACACTCACAGGACTCATCAGCTATTCCTTATACACTTATGTGACTATCTCATCCATACATAACTCCCCACTAGGGTCTAAGATGTAACAGGGCAGGGACTGTGTCCCTGGCACCCAGTATGGCAGTAGATACCTAGAAGTTAATCAATAAGTATAGATTGAAATAAAGACTGAATATACTCAATTCAGTCTAGACTCTCTTTCTTTCTTTATTTCTATCTGGCTTCCTCTTATTCCACAACCTCTTTACCACATCCCACAGCTGAGTTTCTTCTTTCACAATTTTTTTTTTTTTTTTTTTGCGCTATAGTCTTGGGCTCTTGCCTTTACTATGAGCCCTAGCCAGAATTTTTCTTTCATTCCAGAATAATCTTTCCAGGTCCCCTTCTTCATTTTGCCCGAGTAACACCTTCGAGTCACTATACAAAGGTTGGGCTCCCTTGATACCACTTTGGCAAGTATTATAGAAGCCCATGCTGGTGACACACTATCTGTAGCACAGAGGTCAACATAAATCTCCAGGAGGGAGACATGTTGTTTAGTGGTAGATGAGGATATAACAAGGAAAAAGGCAAAAACTCAGAATGAAAATGGAGAAATAATTGCTCAGAAGGAAGTACTAGCATGAAGAAAAGCATTGAAAAATCAGATTTAATAGAGCCTCTTAAAACTCAGTGAGGTGGGGCCCTGGAGAACATCCTTGGGAGACGGTTTACCAGCCCAAACCAGTGTTCTTTTAAGGCTTTGCCAGTCACTGTCCTAAATCCTGGAGCCAGCGAGAAACACAAAACAGATTCTGACCTAAAGGCAGTCTCAGGTCAAAGCCTGCTGGTGTGCAAGTTCATGGATATGCATGTGTGTTTTGTGGGCATGTGTATGTGTGTACATGCAGGTATGTGTGTGTAAAGGAGGTGGAGACTAAATTACAATGTGGTAAGAATCATTCATTCATTTACTCATTCATCAAATATTCATTGAGAACCTACTATGTGCAGGACACTGTTCTAGGCCTTGGGGTACAACAGTAAACAAAGGGTCAAAGCCTCCTGTGCTCTGAGAGCTTATAGAGCTGATACATGGGTTTAACTTTGAAAAATCCATGAATAGATGTTTCTAGCATTGCCAGTCACCCTGGATACCTGGAGCAGCTCTGGTCACACCCAGGCAGGGTCCTCCTTTACAGGCAGTGGTGGCTCAGACATTCCCAATCCACACAAAGAACTTTCGTGGGCACTAATTGAGCATTATTGTGCCAGATACTGGGGTAGAAAAATGAACAGGACAGGGACTCTGCAATAAAGGCACATCTTTCTTTTTATAAAACAGTTGTCCTCACCCAGAGATGGTATATGGATGAGAGGGACTTTTAGCCCCTTCCTCCCACCCCAAATCATCTCCTATGAACAGCTACTATGTCATAAGTTCATACTACTTGAGAAGCAGTCCTATGAATTCAAACTTTGCTGCTAACAAAGCTGTTTGGTTTTGGTAAAATATTCTGAAATCTAGACAAGTTCTATCCTGTGAGGGTGCTAAGGGCATATGTCCTGAGAGGGTCAACTAACCATACCAGGTCTGGAGAAAGTCAGCTTAGAAGCAGAAAGGACACGTGGCAGAAAATGTACAAGAAGGGGTACATAGGTGATGGTGAGCATTTGAAGGCAGGGATGCAAGTGTGGAAGAAAACTCACACCTCCATCCTCTTGATGTTCTAGGGCTGATAAGCCTTTGGAGTCAGACACACTTGATTTGAAATTCCACTTCAGCACTTACCAGATGTGACCTTGGATGTGTTACAGACATACTCTGAGCTCAGTGTTGCTGTTTGTAAAATGAGATGATGAGACCTCCCATCCAGGATTGTCAGAGAATTGAATCTGGAGTGGAAACTTGTAATACATGGTGTGTGTGTCTGCCTCTGAATTTTACCTAGGTCTGGTCTTTTTGCTGTACCTTAATGATTGATTTGGGGGCTGGATACCCCAAAGCCCTACAGATCAACTGTGAACTCTGGGCAAATTACTAAGCCTCTCTGAACCTCTGTTTGGCATCCTTAAAAGGAAATATGGCACAGCCCACCCCTATGCCATATTTTAGAACTATAGAGGATGCATATGCAGCTCTGAGCTCACTACTCAGAACATGGTGAGTTCTCAGTGCAGTAGAGGCATTATTACTATTAATTATCACAACTATGGCAAGACAGCTGCTTTCCCTTCATTTCCTTTTTGCAAGTGAAATTGTTAGGAATAGGGTTTTCCTCTTTCTTCTTAGTATATTTTTATGTATTCCTGTTTCCTACCAGCGGAGAAGTGAGAAAGAGTTAAACGCAGTTATAAAGCACAGAGGCTGTCCATTAGGGTCTGATTTATAAATGTTTCACACTGTCATCCAGGCATATTGGCACTACATGACTACAAATTATGCTTTGGTACCTGGTTCTGCAGCAGGAGTTGCTGTTCAACAACCAGTCCCAGGGAGCTTGGATTTTGCTAGCCTCCACCATCACTGATCGTTCTTTTCCTCTATAAATGTATGTCCATTTATGCATGTAGATATACACGTGTTCTGATGAACACATTCTCCTGTGCTTCTGAACATGTAATAGGCCTGCCATCTGCCATAGGTAAATCTAGGCTCTGCTGGTGTCTCTTGTGGGCAGAAGGCAATATTGAGGTTAAAGCAGTTGATTGAGAGGCTCTTTGATTACCTGTTCCTTGGCATTGGCTGCTCTTGCCCCTGCAGCTAGCCCATTCAGGGGGGCAGTTGAGGATAGGAAGCTGTGTCCGTCTTGCTCCTGCTCTTAGGGAAGACAGTGGAATTCTAAGAGATGGGGCTTCTTGAGAAGGTTGTGGAGTTCACTTATTTTATTGCATGGATGGAGAGGGACTTACAAAGTAACCCTACCTTTCCCCAAGCCCCCAGAAACTCCTGAAGGCCACTGCTCTTGGATTCCTCCTGGGAGATTCTGATTCCCATTGACTGAGCCCCATTCTCTGTTCAGTTTCATTCAAAGGCATTTATTATGCACCAACCAGAGACAACAATACAGTGTCTGGGTGCTGTGGGGGAAATGAAAATGAACTAGACATGATATTTGTACACAGGGAGCTTGAAATCTAGTAGCTACTAATGATAATGCTTGATATATATTGAGCTCACACTTCAGAGTGCCAAGGACTGTCTCAAGAGCACAGTATCTCACTTAATTCTCATAACCCTGTGAGTTAGCTGATATTATTACCCCTATTGGTACTTGAAATGAAGCTTCAAGAGGTTTAGTGACTAGCTCAATTATAAGGAGGCTTTGGAGACAGAATGCCAGGGTTCAAACCCTAGCTTAAACAGTTACTATAATTGTAATTTTGGGCAAATTACTTAAATTTCTCTGTTACTTATTTTCTTCATTTATACAGTTGGGGTAATGCTGTTATCTACCTCATAGGCTTGTTGTAAAAAACAAATAAAATAATATATATTATTTAGTATTTTCTGTTGGTATATAGCAAGCACACCAAAAATGTTAGCTATTTTTTTTTATTATAGCTTCACCAGTGTTGTCGGTATGCCATCGGTATTTCTGAGAAGAGATGGATGTGTTTGAAACTCTAAAGCATTCATTTGCATTTATGAGTTACTGTCAGGTTTATCCACAGGGTCAAACCAACTATACGATCATTAAATATCACAAGAATGGGAATATAACTTAACTCCAAAGATAGCAGTAACTCATAGATGCCAAGTCAAAACTACAGAGCCAGGCACTGTCCTAGGTGCTGAGAATACAGTAATTAAAAGTGTATCTGTTCTTCTTTCTCTAATTGCTTTAGGTGCAAGGTTAGGTTGTTTATTTGAGATGTTTCCTGTTTCTTAAGGTAGGATTGTATTGCTATAAACTTCCCTCTTAGAACTGCTTTTGCTGCATCAATAGGTTTTGGGTCGTCGTGTGTCCATTGTCATTTGTTCCTAGGTATTTTTTGATTTCCTCTTTGATATATTCAGTCATCACTTCATTATTAAGTAGTGTACTGTTTAGCCTCCGTGTGTTTGTATTTTTTACAAATTTTTTCCTGTAATTGATATCTAGTCTCATAGGCTTGTGATCGGAAAAGATACTTGATATGATTTCAGTTTTCTTAAATTTACCAAGGCTTGATTTGTGACCCAAGATATGATCTATCCTGGAGAATGTTCCATGAGCACTTGAGAAAAATGTGTATTCTGTTGTTTTTGGATGGAATGTCCTATAAATATCAATTAAGTCCATCTTGTTTAATGTACCATTTAAAGCTTGTGTTGCCTTATTTATTTTCATTTTGGAAAGAAGAACAAAAAAACCCAAAAGTTAGCAGAAGGAAAGAAATCATAAAGATCACATCAGAAATAAATGAAAAAGAAATGAAGGAAATGATAGCAAAGATCAATAAAACTAAAAGCTGGTTCTTTGAGAAGATAAACAAAATTGATAAACCATTAGCCAGACTCATCAATTAAAAAAAAGAGAAGACTCAAATCAATAAAATTAGAAATGAAAAAGGAGAAGTAACAACTGACACTGCAGAAATACAAAGGATCATGAGAGATTACTACAGGCAACTCTATGCCAATAAAATGGACAACCTGGAAGAAATGGCCAAGTTCTTAGAAATGCACAACCTGCCAAGACAGAACCAGGAAGAAATAGAAAATATGAACAGACCAGTCACAAGCAATGAAATTGAAACAGTGATTAAAAATCTTCCAACAAACAAAAGCCCAGGACCAGATGGCTTCACAGGCAAATTCTATCAAACATTTAGAGAAAAACTAACACCTATCCTTCTCAAACTCTTCCAAAACATAGCAGAGGGAGGAACACTCCCAAACGCTTTCTACGGAGCCACCATCACCCTGATACCAAAATCAGACAAAGATGTCACAAAGAAAGAAAACTACAGGCCAATATCACTGATGAACATAGATTCAAAAATTCTCAACAAAATACTAGCAAACAGAATCTAACAGCACATTAAAAGGATCATACACCATGATCAAGTGGGGTTTATTCCAGGAATGCAAGGATTCTTCAATATACGCAAATCAATCAACGTGATACACCATATTAACAAATTGAAGGAGAAAAACCATATGATCATCTCGATAGATGCAGAGAAAGCTTTCGACAAAATTCAACACCCATTTATGATAAAAACCCTGCAGAAAATAGGCATAGAGGGAACTTTCCTCAGCATAGTAAAGGCCATATATGACAAACCAACAGCCAACATCATCCTCAATGGTGAAAAACTGAAATCATTTCCACTAAGATCAGGAACAAGACAAGGTTTCCCACTCGCACCACTCTTATTCAACATAGTTTTGGAAGTTTTAGCCACAGCAATCAGGGGAGAAAAGGAAATAAAAGGAATCCAAATCGGAAAAGAAGAATTAAAGCTGTCACTGTTTGCAGATGATATGATACTATACATACATAGAGACTCCTAAAGATGCTACCAGAAAACTACTAGAGCGAATCAATGAATTTGGTAAAGTAGCAGGATACAAAATTAATGCACAGAAGTCTCTGACATTCTTATACACTAATGATGAAAACTCTGAAAGTGAAATTAAGAAAACACTCCCATTTACCATTGCAACAAAAAGAATAAAATACCTAGGAATAAACCTACCTAAGGAGACAAAAGACCTATAGGCAGAAAATTATAAGACACTGATGAAAGAAATTAAAGATGATACAAATAGATGGAGAGATATACCATGTTCTTGGATTGGAAGAATCAACATTGTGAAAATGACTCTACTACCCAAAGCAATCTACAGATTCAATGCAATCCCTATCAAACTACCACTGGCATTTTTCACAGAACTAGAACAAAAAATTTCACAATTTGTATGGAGACACAAAAGATCCCGAATAGCCAAAGCAATCTTGAGAACGAAAAAAGGAGCTGGAGGAATCAGGCTCCCTGACTTCAGACTGTACTACAAAGCTACAGTAATCAAGACAGTATGGTACTGGCACAGAAACAGAAATATAGATCAATGGAACAGGATAGAAAGCCCAGAGATAAGCCCATGCACATATGGTCACCTTACCTTTGATAAAGGAGGCAAGAATATACAGTGGGGAAAAGACAGCCTCTTCAGTAAGTGGTGCTGGGAAAACTGGACAGGTACATGTAAAAGTATGAAATTAGAACACTCCCTAACACCTACACAAAAATAAACTCAAAATGGATTAAAGACCTAAATGTAAGGCCAGACACTATAAAACTCTTAGAGGAAAACATAGGCAGAACACTCTATGACATAAATCACAGCAATATCCTTTTTGACCCCCCTCCTAGAGAAATCGAAATAAAAACAAAAATAAACAAATGGGACCTAATGAAACTTCAAAGCTTTTGCACAGCAAAGGAAACCATAAACAAGACCAAAAGACAACCCTCAGAATGGGAGAAAATATTTGCAAATGAAGCAACTGACAAAGGATTAATCTCCAAAATTTACAAGCAGCTTATGCAGCTCAATATCAAAAAACCAAACAACGCAATCCAAAAATGGGCAGAAGACCTCAATAGACATTTCTCCAAAGAAGATATACAGATTGCCAACAAACACATGAAAGGATGCTCAACGTCATTAATCATTAGAGAAATACAAATCAAAATTACAATGAGATATCATCTCACACCAGTTAGAATGGCCCTCATCAAAAAATCTACAAACAGTAAATGCTGGAGAGGGTGTGGAGAAAAGGTAACCCTCTTGTACTGTTGGTGGGAATGTAAATTGATACAGCCACTATGGAAAACAGTATGGAGGTTCCTTAAAAAACTACAAATAGAACTACCATACGACCCAGCAATCCCACTACTGGGCATATACCCTGAGAAAACGATCATTCAAAAAGAGTCATGTACCAGAATGTTCACTCCAGCTCTATTTACAGTAGCCAGGACATGGAAGCAACCTAAGTGTCCATCAACAGATGAATGGATAAAGAAGATGTGGCACATATATACAATGGAATATTACTCAGCCATAAAAATAAATGAAATTGAGTTATTTGTAGTGAGGTGGATGGACCTAGAGTCTGTCATACAGAGTGAGGTAAGTCAGAAAGAGAAAAACAAATACCGTATGCTAACACATATATTTGGAATCTAGAAAAAAAAAAGTCATGAAGTACCTAGGGGTAAGACGGGAATAAAGACACAGACCTACTAGAGAATGGACTTGAGGATACAGGGAGGGGGAAGGGTAAGCTGGGACAAAGTGAGAGAGTGGCATGGACATATATACACTTCCAAACGTAAGATAGATAGCTAGTGGGAAGCAGCCGCATAGCACAGGGAAATCAGCTCTGTGTTTTGTGACCACGTAGAGGAGTGGGATAGGGAGGGAGAGTGGGAGGGAAGGAGACGCAAGAGGGAAGAGATATGGGAACATATGTATATGTATAAGTGATTCACTTTGTTAGAAAGCAGAAACTAACACACCATTGTAAAGCAATTATGCTCCAATAAAGTTGTTAAAAAAAAAAAAAAGTAAAGTGTATGTGGCAGTTTGGGTTCAGAAAAACAAGGACTAGAACCTTGCTCCTTCTTCTCTTAGTTGTGTGTTGTTGTGCACGTTACCAACCTCGATGGCAATCAGTTTCCTCCTGTTATGAAATTGGAATAACAACAGTATCTACCTCTTAGAATTATTCAAAGATAGTGAGTTGAAAGATACAAACCATAGTCGCTGCACAGAGTAAGTGCTAAGCAAATGTTATTTATGCAAATCCGTTCTTAGGAAGGTCTATTGCACATTTACAGGCAAATGTTGTAACTTATAACTTAGCCTCCAAGGAAAAAAAAAACACTGTAAGATTAGTATTACTAATCAGGTCCTACAGAGGAAGAGACTTAAATAGTTTACAGAATTAGCCTGAAGTGGAACAGTCATAAAATTGAGTACTTGCTTTGAGTTCACATCACCATAATCCAAAGCAGATGTTCTTTTCACCATTTTGGCCACAAGCATTGGGTAACAGTAATCGGTTTTGCTGAAGATGTACATATGTGCAGACACTCATGAAAGGGTCAGAAGAAGAAGCCAGTGAAAAGCTGGATGGGGAAAATGCATTGCATAAGGAAAAGAACACCACATTGATTAGGCCAGACATTGTAGATAGAAACAAATGTAGTTGCTGGTTGATGTGGCGAGAAACTATGAATGAACAGACAAATGATTTGCCGATAGGTTTACTGTGGGTAGAATTTGAAGTCATGGAGAAGCACATACTGCCATCTGGCAGGAGGTGAATTACTGTACCCACTACTTAGAGACTTGAGAACAATTAGAGAGGTAGATTCCATGCATATAAATAGAAAGAGCATGTGGAATATGAGTGCTATGTGGTGATAGATAACGCCACAGATAAATATTGGAGCTGGAAAGGCACATAGAGACTCTGGATAAATGATTCCTATAAATAAGTATTGCTCATAGATATTTCAGATGCCTTTCTATTTATGAACATTTCACATCCACCCCTAAGGAATTGTATATTTCCTCATCAAAAGGAAAAGCAACTGTGTAGCCAGTGACTGGATGTCTGATTAGAGCTTTAAACATTTACACCATGCTAGCTGCTGCAACCACTGCTCAGACTCTAGCTCTGAGCTCTTGGGGTATAATAGATATCTCATTTATGACAAGACCAGGAAGCCATAGTAATTACTACTGGCGGAAGCTCACCACCAATGCCTGTTACTGAAAAAATGTCCTTATTTTCCCTAACTGTGATAAGTAAGGGATGTCATCATCCCTTACTCAAGGCAAAGGGTTTGGTCTGTGTAGGTGTTGGGAGGTCTTCATGTTGTTTATGAGACATTATACCCCTTATGAGTGACAAGACTCTGGTATTTTAAATTTTAGAAAGCTCTGTATGGATCATGGGAATGGCACAATAATAATCTTAGAAAGGTGATGATGTCTATGCAACGTCTTCTAGAGAAAAACACATGGGCTTTAAGATCAGATGGACCCAAAACTCACTGTGTGATACTAAACAAGTTCCATAACTGCTTCTCCTCAAACTTAAAGTGTGATGATAAGTATTTCATATATTTGTTGTGAGAATTAAATGTTATATATAAACTACTTAGCCTAGGGACTGGTATATGGTGGGGCTTCAACAAAAGGTAATTGTTACAATTATTCCCAATAATCAGAACGGCAAAGTACTACCTGTTTGTCCCCAGTGCGGGCATCTTGGTGTATAGAGCATTTCTCACTAGTTAGATTACATAGCTTTGCATGAAGACAGAAATCAAAGTATCCATGAAATAGACAGCTGCCGGAGGTTCAGAGGTTCTTTTTTTTTTTTTTTTAGCATCTTTATTGGAGTATAATTGCTTTACATTTTTGTGTTAGTTTCTGCTGTATAACAAAGTGAATCAGCTATATGTATACATTACATATATCCCTATATCCCCTCCCTCTTGCATCTCCCTCCCACCCGCCCTATGTTCAGAGGTTCTTTCATCTTGAGTTGTGTAGGAGAGAAGATCTACTTTGCTCTAGCCTGATCCATTTGAAAAAAATAATCCAAGCCCAGAGGGGCACCTGAGCCTATGGCTGTGAGTTGTAGTAGAAGGAAATACCAAGCAGCACATTGATTTCTAGTTGTTTTTCCACTAACTTGCTTTCATTTATGGCAAAGTAACTTGAAGACTTTAGTTTTCCCATTGACAAAAGAAAGGAAGGAAGGGAGGGAGGAAAGGAGGAAGGACGGAAGGAAGGAAGAAAAACTATAGTAGCCAACATGCATCGAAGGCTCAGTATACTCAGGAACCATTCTAAGTACTTTTTGCATTAGTTTATATCACACTATCAACAACCCTATAACTTAAGGTACTTCTACTACCCCCCATTTTATAGTTGAGAAAAGGGGTATGCAAAGAGTTTCCGTAGCTTGGCCATGGTAATTGGTATGAGCTGAGAGTCAGTCCTGGGCCATCTTACTCAGGAATTTGCCCTCATGCTACTGCACTAACCTATCTACGGTAACATCAAGGTATTGCACTCACTGAAGCTGTAAGTTACCTTTTAAATCCAAATGCCATAACTCCTTTGTAAATATTTCATGACAAGAGGGCATCAGGAAATTATTAGTCACTGTCACCCCCTTAGTGTGGGGCATTCAACAAGCATGTGTTCAAAGTGCCTCCCACATGCCAGGTGTCAGGGGTTACAGTGGGCTCTCAACAGTGCAGCAAATCACCCTGGATTCCATACCATTGTGGTAGGGATGTTTAGAAGGGACAGTTTATTAGACTAATTATTCTGTAATCAATCAATGCTAGTGGTTGGAATATGGTATAGCAAGACAACTGAAAATATCTCTATATTTTGATTTTTATAGCACTTACCAGACTCTGAAATGATTAAATTTGTTTACTTATTTATTGCCATTCTTCCCTTTACCACTCCCTATGAATATTTATTCTCCCTGGAGCAGAGAACTTGCCGACTTGTTCACCATACAATCTCCAGCACACGTAACAGATCTGGTGCACTGTAGGAGTTACATAAACAGCTGTTGAGTGAATAGTGAATGAACACAACAATGATAGATCCTGGTATAACACTTTACATCATCTCCCTGAAGTTCAGGAAACGCTCACCGGTATAATATTCCATTTGATATTCGTCAACAGCCCCAGGAGAGAGCTAAAATTGCACTCCTCATTTTACAGAAGAGAAATCAGAGAATCAAAAGGGTTCTTTGAATTACCCAAAGTCCTACAAAATGTAAGACTCCAACTCCTTTGATTCAGAGCTCCAGACTTTTTATTATGCCACGTTGCAAAGGAACCTATGATAACATTTTGGACGTACCACTTAACTGAGCATTTCACCAGTAGGCATATGATATAATTGGACCAGAGATGTGAATATAGGCAAATGCAATCAGTTTCTACCTTCTCAGTTCCATGATGGTCCTAAGGAAAAATGTAGAGTGCAAAGGGTTGAGGTGGACGACTAAGGTTAGATAAACTGTATTTGGTTTTCTTTACTCAATAGAACTAAGAGAAAAATCCCATGTACCCAGAGCTAATTATTGCGTTTCTTTCCCAAAGCAAAACTTCAGCTTCATCCATTAAAACCTTATGTCACAGCATGTCCTACTCATCAGAGTCTTGTGTTCTATGTACATCTGTACCTCCCTTTTCCCTAGTCCCGCATGTGTAGTATTTGCAGTCTATAGTTATCTTGTCCAGGCTCAAACTCTAGCTCTGCCTCTTTTCTTTCTGTGCAGCTTTGGGGCTAGTTTGCTGGGTTACTTTGGGTTACCTGGGTCACTGGGGTTACTTTGGGGTGAGTAGCTGCTCTGTGCTTCACATCTTCCCATGGTTACAAGAAGATTAAATTAGTTAATATATATGAAGTACTTAGTTCTAGGCCTAGCATGTAACACAAGTGTTTGGGAACTCAGCCATAATCATTGGGATCATTTTTATTTTCATGGTTGTTGTTTGACATCCAGATGACCTTGCCTCAGCCATCTTCCCCTCCCCCAGGTTTGCACTGTAAGAAACATCTCTTCCTACTCCGTCATTCTGTTTACCTCCCTTCTAAACTTTCAAACCACAGTTTCCTTTCATTATAGCTCTAAATATACGAACAAGACCGTTTACCTTCTCATAGCTGGAATATGGCTCAAAATAAACATTCCATTAAATGAATTAGAAGAGTCATCTTGTCAAATGAAGGACAATAGATTTTTCTTATAGTGCCAGTGATCAATGCCTGTCTATCACTTCCTCATGTACTATTTCTGAATTGTTTGTTGAACCTCAGTCCCAAATGCCATTCCCTTGATAGCCGGAGAAATGCTAATTCCACATCAATATGGCATTGATCACACACTTAAAGGAGCTGTGTAAATTGGGCTCTTACTTCTGCAAGCAAAACCAGGTAGGGGGAATGGTGGTTAATCCAACCACCGTTCACTTCTTTCATGAGTCTTTCAGCAAACAATTATGGAGCACTTACTGTTTGCCAAAGAAGGCATTGTGCTAAACACTGGTGAATCAGCAATAAATTGGATGCTATATCTGACATCAAGGAACTCACTGAGAAAGGATTTATTGCAGAGAAAAGACATATAGAGCATTACACAAGGCAAAAATTCTATAATAGAGTTACGCTTGATCCAGTGTGTTCCCATGAAGCGTGGGCTGCAGAATCAGGAAAGCTTCTCAGAGAAGGGCTATAAGAAGAGAATTTGGAAGGAGGAATAAAAGTAAGGCAAGGTGGAGAACAGAGCTATCATTTGATGAAATAACATCTAACCGTATGAATATATATTCATAATGTATAAATACGTGAATGCCTAAATATGCAAAGGCATGAGATAAGAGGGCAAAGCACACTCGGGAAATATCTACTGTATCAGTGTGTGGCTGTGATGTGGGGTTTGGGAGTGCATGGAGTGATACAGAGAGAGAAGGGTCATCTTATAAAACACTTCCACATCATGCTGTAAGGATTTCGGTTTTGTCCATTTCTTAGGAGTGGGCAAATTCTATTTCATAATCACAAATGGTCATTACAGTTATAGAGCTAATTGAAGTTTTTCTCAGCCCTCGACTTCTCTTTGGCCATGGTGGTTCTCGTCTGCATAATCCTAGCCTCTAGCACTTCTTCCAAGGCTGTGCAGAAAGTGCTGGCACTTCCATTTTCCTCTCACCCAGAGTTGGCAGCCTGCTAGCTCTACATTTTACAGATCAACTCTTCTACCGGGTAGGTGAGAATAACTTTCTGAATTCTATGGCATGCATTTCAGTTTATGGGCCACCCCAGGAATGAAGCATTCTGTATTGTGTCAGTAATAAAAACAATAGTTAAAAAAATGTAAGCGCTCAATTACATTTGACATTTAAAATTTGATTTTCAGTAATGGTCTTTGATATTTTAGTGAAGGGATATAGTGCTTTGCTTGAGAGAGGACCATTTCAAATGAGGAAACTTAGGAGGCGGAGGCCAGACTCTATAAAAAACAGAACAATAAAATGGCAAACTGTATGTGGACTAAGTGGGGCTTTTGTGCCAGGTGTTTTTGGTTCAATTTTATTATTTATGGCATTGAACCAATAAATAGGCATTCAAAGAATAGGATATACATTGAATAAAAGCAGGGGTAAACAAATTAGCAGATAGAATTTAAGGCAGAGGATATGGATAGGGTTGAGTTTAAAGATTTAAGGCACTGATCTCTCCCTTACATGAAAATTTCTAAGCTTTGGTGCAAGTGCCAAATATATAGATCTCAATGAATCTAGAGCTATTTATAATGGGGAAAAGGGGAAATCACAGCCATCACAGAAAGGTAAGCACATATCTTAGTGTCTCACAGTGTCTGGATCTAGATCATGCTCTTAGGGCACTATCCATGGGATGTAAGCTAGTGTATGTTTTACAGTTTGTCAGAATGATGAATTGTCAATGTGGCTAATCCAGTATATGATCAAAAAGGGAAGTCAAGATGTAACACAGGCATCAGGTGAGGTTGAAAAAATAAACATACACACACACAGAGTTAAAAACAAAGGAACAGGTATAGAAGTGGACTGTAGATGATTTTGTTCAGTAGATCATAAGAGGAGCTTAAAGCACTCTGAGGTCACCAGAGGGCATTCATATGTGGCACCAGCTTCATGGTGCAAGACTCTCATACAGCCACCTAAGGCACACGAGACTGCAACTTCTTGGGTCTTTCCAGATGTGAAGTCTTGTTAGCAAAGCAATTAGCAGACCTTTTATGACATTCTTCATAGCACCAAGCCAAGGGAATTCTTTCACATTTAGTAGCTAGAAGCCATGGAAGAAGAGGCCAGTTTCTTAAAAGTGTGTTACAAATGGAACACATTCAACTATGACAGAATTCTAAATACTTTAAGATCTAGTTAGCATTAAGTGAAATAAGTCAGACAGAAAAAGGCAAATACTGTATGATATCTGTATGTGGAATCTAAAAAATATAACAAGCTAGTGACTAGAACAAAAAAGAAGCAAAATCACAGATACAGAGAGCAAACTAGTGGTTACCAGTGGGGGGGGGGAAGGGGGAGTGGGAGGCACAAACTATTGGGTGTGAGATAGACTCAAGGATGTGTTGTATAGCATGGGGAAAATAGCCAATATTTTATAATAACTGTAAATGGAAAATAAACTTTAAAAATTGTATAAAAAATTATAAAAATGTTTAAATAAATACAAATTTTAAAAAGAAAAAATAAAGTACAATAACTTTAAACATAACTTAAAAAGATCTAGTTAGCATTAATGCTTAAGAAATACAGATGTGTAAGGAATCGTGAATGGGATGTTGTAACGAAATATAACTGTCTAGAACCATATTAAATTGATTTCTACTCACCCTGGGAGTTCATTAAAAAGAGAAGAGTTTCGTTCTGTGACATCACACTGTCTGGTTTGTATCTGAGCTTATATACAACAAAACTACTAAAAAGTAGGGCCTGTGAATCATTAGTAGATATGAGTGGGTGACACAAATTAATGGAATGGTGACAGGAAACAGATGTTGAGAAATAAGCAATCTGGAAAAGGAAGAAGAAGAATAGAATAAATACTTCCTAATGAAATGGCCTGTGCTTTTAATAGAGGAGAATGAAAGAAAGTGGCACGCCTACCTTGGCCCACAGTTTAGCATGTTCCACATGCAAGGCCTTTAAAATCACACAGTCTCAAGGACCAAGCAAAGGCACCATTTTGAAAGAATTTTTAGGTATTTGTATCCTAGCTGTCAACTGCCTTGGTGGCAGGGTGATAAATGCTTCTGAATTTGAGTTAAACAGACTAAACTCTACGAAACTGTACTTGAACGACTGATGGACTTTCTAATAGTCAGTTCCCCAAACTCCCTACTGGGGGAGTCAGAGTAGTGCGCCATGGGAAAAACAGAGCAGAAGTGGGGGAACAGGGCACAGCTATCAAAAGGGCACCTGCGGCAACTTCCCAGTGGTCATTGTGATGGTCGCCCCTGAAGCCCCTGTGGTGTTGCTGCATCTGCTCATCACGAAGATTCTAGCAACAGGCCTCTCTCCTCTTGCTTCAGAGCCTCTGAACACTATTAGTAATCATGGCCACTTTCTCTGCTTTAGCTTCCTTCTTTAGAAATGAATTGGTAGACCTTTCCATCTAAGATACGACAGAGTTGAAGGGGATAGTCTGTAGCGTAGTGTTCAACTATTTTGGAGAAGAACTTGGGGTATAGACCAAAAATCACAAGAGACACACTTCATAGGATATCTGTTTAAGTTTTATAGATCTTATATATAGGTAGAGCCTGGAGACAGAAAAAAAGTGCTACCAAACCTTGCCTCGATTTGATTCCAGACAAATATTTTTCTAACGATAACAATAACAACCTCCTCTTCTACCTCAACTATTAAAGACGCTGACCAGAAATGCCATGTACCAAGCAGTTTGCACGTTTTATCTCAGTTGTCAAAGTCTAAGCTCAGTCATCTCTTGAGATCCTTCCCAGCTATAGACCCATATTAAATTGATTTCCCACTTTCTCAGGGAATTCATAAAGAAGAGACCAGCATCATTTCTTGATTTGGCAGTCTTCTCTGGGCTTACATCCAGAAGAGCTGGAAAACAGGCCATTTCACTGCCCACAAGTTCCTGCTTTGAAACAAAGGCAGCAAAGTAACATTTCCCCCTTTTCTTCTACTGTGCTCACCCACTCCTGTTCAGACTGAAGTGCTTTGGAGAACCCCTATTCTAACACACAGATATCTTTCATTATTAAGAGATTCAAGTTTATAATTGAACAACATGAGCTTAAATTGTCTTAAAAGAGTGTAATCAGAAAAGGAAGGGAAAGGAAATCAATTTATAACCACTATATCCAGTGCTTTTTATGGACTAAATGCAATACTCTTGCTCTATCTTCTTTTTCATCTTCAGTTTACAAGGAAGAAATCGGAGGCTTATAGAATTTAAGTCACAGGTTGAAGGTCAAATAGGCAGAGCCAGGATTTAAGCTTTTCCATTATTTTCTTTTGCCTCAGAAAGGACATTGAAAAGAGGATCCATAGCCTGCATCTAACTGGTAAGAAAGAGGTAAAGCATATCTGCCAAAAACAGAGAAGAAAACAAAACACAATGAAAGTCCTCTTTCCCTTTGGAATTTAAACACTGCTTGTGTGAAAGCATGAGGATGGAAGTTATACACATGCTTACCTGAGCAGAAATATTCTTAGCAGTCTTTGGATTTATTTCAGACATATTTTGAATGGATATATTAAAAGAAAGAAAAGAGAGGGGATGAAAAAAAAAAGCATCTGATGAATAAGTGAGTGGGAGAAATCATGAGGAATAAAGATGCAGTGTAATCCTAGCCCAATTTCTTCTGGGGTAAACTAGCATGCTGGTGCTGTCTGTATCATAGGGAATATATCAGATGTACTGAGATGACTATTTCATCAAAAATAATACTGGTTCTGATCTTTCAATTTGGCCAGTTGGCTGCAGAAACAACATTGAAGTTTCCAAACTTTTTAGCTCAAGTGAATATTAAATATGGATTCCCTTAGTTGCCTTGGCAGAGAGACTGGATAAGTTGCCTTTGGAACCCAGCAGCTAATTGTCTAGGTGTAGTGTTTTATATCTTACACCTAGCAACCCATGTGATGGTTTGCTATTGGAATCATTTCATTAAATCGGACAGACTTCTTTGACTGACTTAACAAGGAAGTCAGCTCAAGAAATGAAACCAAGGAAAGCCATTGTCTTTTTTTTTTTTTTTGCATGACCTGTGAATAGGAATTGGGAACAGACAATAAAGTGTTCGCAGTGTCCATTGTCCCTAAGGACACCCATCTATCAGATATGTGGTCAGTATCTCCAAAGAGTGTCTGTGTGCTGAGACACTCAAAAGCATCCAGCTTAACCTCAACCTGTCAACCAGACAAGTCCAGCTGTTGGAACATTGAACATTCGTAAAACAAGTCTTCATGAACTCCTTGGCTGGCCATAACTAGTGGAATTATTAAATTTCTGTAGACAGAACAAACTGACTCCCCACACTGCTTTCTTCCTTCCCATAGGCTCCTTGGAAAGAGGCTGCCATGCTTGTGATCTGGGTCCTCAGGGACTCCTATCCTTCTATCCACTCTCTACTTCCTCTCTTGTTTGCTAAACTGTGGGGTCTCTTACTGCCTCAGTGATCACACTTAGGGCATCTTGGCCTCTTCCAGGGGTTGGTCCTTTAGTCCATCTTCAGGTTTTCACTCTATTACACAGGGCTGTTGGATACTCTTTATCTTCATGCTCTTCAAAATAATCACCAGCCCTGACTTTCTTCCATGCCTAAGATCCTAGCTCCCAGAACTCATTCCCCAAACTGAGCTCCAGAACTTTCCCCACCCCCTTGTGTCAAAAGAGATTTTGATCACCTGTACTTTGTCTTTCTATGGAAAGACTTTCTATTTTCTATGGAAAAATGATTGGTCAGATTGTTTATCTGAATGATTGCCACATGACACATGTACCTCTAAAATGCAACTACAGTTATTAAGCACTTCGGTACATATTTTTCACATCTGATACAACAAACAACCTTGTGATACTCATATCCCGATGTCCTCATTCAGATGAGAAAATGGTTTAAATGATATTGAAATGGATTTCTCAAATTAATATTGATCAACAGAGGCATATCTAGAAGTCAAAGAGCAGATTCCAAAGCTGTCATGAAATCCAAAACTCAGACACTCTTATCAGGACAACTGCAATAATTAGATTCCTGGGACAGAAGAGCTGCTTGTTTGAATCACAAACAGTACCTATGAATTCCTACAAAGTCCCCTTGCATGCCTCTTTTTAATATATTTTCTGAAGTCAAAAGAGGAAAGTATTTCCATTTCCCACCTTTTCAGATGGAGAAAACTGAGACACGAACTGATGGACTAAAAGGACTCAACTGGAGAACTGAATATCAAAGCCTCAAGTCCTGGACCCTGGTCAGCAGAAACCACTAGGCCAAATTTACCTCATTTACCTCATTCATGAATTGGATTCATGAATCCAATTCATGTATTGGATTTTGCTACTAGTTGTATTGTGAGCTCATCTACTATTATTGCAGACAAAATAGAAAGATACATAGAAGTGCTTCCTATGCCAGCAGTATTGTTTATTTAATTTTCAATACTCACTTAGCAGTTCAATGGGCAGACCTAGTTATATAAATGCAGACCATGTGAAGATAATCATTCTCATACATGCAAATATTATACACCTCATCTCATTTCCCCTCTATCTACAGTCATCCTTTAACCACAGTGTCTAACAGACTATCCACTTCCTAATTAGGAAGGGATCTGGTATTTGTCTTTGTGACTATTCTGTGTAAGTTCCAATTTTCTGCCAAACCCTCGGTCTCCGCAGGTGGGAACAGAAGAATAAAGCATTTTGCACTGGTTTCTTTTCCAGTGTAAAGTTTTCATCTCTGCAGGAGCAATTAATTTTCCCTGTTTAAAAGTACAGAGAAAAGCTTTATCTTTTGCTTTTCATTCTAAGAGCTTGGCAGATGCAGTACGGGGGCAAAGGCATGTTGGTCTTTCCTGTTTCCCTGCTGAGTCAGATGAGTTGATTTCTGAACAAAATTCTCAGTATTCTATAAAGGAGTTGGTAACCTGGTTAGTTTTCGCTGAGTGCTGGGAGAGAATAAAATGTAATGAGAATAACAGTGTTAAAAATCTACTTGTGTTCAGTGCATTTAAAGATGTTTTAAAACTCTCCAGTCCATAGTTTTAGTAATGGGGGTTTTCTTCCTCTTTTTGTAATGTTATTTTTTTTTTGCCTCAGCATAATAAAAACTATAGAATGCAACTCAAGACACAAGGGTCTTTATGAAGTCATAATAATAGTGGTTATGGTTCAAAGAACAGTGGACTTGAAAGCAAGATTTGACTCCATCTCCTCCCTATTAAGTTTGTGAATCATTTGCCATCTCTGTTTTCATTTCCCAATCTCTACAATGGGAAGAATACTCCCCTACCCATCTGATGGATATGTGGTGAGGGACATAGCCTATGTCAAACAAGAAGACTATGATGTGCTTTGTTCACTGTAAAGCCTGATGTACCTACATACATTATTTCCTGTAAAATAACATAAAGTGCCTTTATGGAGAGCCACAATTTTGCCAATATTTCCCAATCCTTTTCACAGGGCATGGTAACAGTCCCAGGGATTATTTAAATAAAAGAAAAAATAATTTATCTTTTTATTTTGTATACAATTTTTAAAGGTTACTTTTCATTTACAGTTATTACAAAATATTGGCTGTATTCCCCGTGTTGTACAATACATCCTCATAGCCTATCTTACACCCAATAGTTTGTATCTCCCTCTCTTCCACCCCTGTTTCCCCTCCCCTGGCACTGGTAACCACTCGTTTGTTCTCTATATCTGTGAGTGTGCTTCTTTTCTGTTACATTGACTACTTTGTTGTATTTTTTAGATTCCACACATAAGTGATATCACACAGTATTTGTCTTTCTCTCTCTCTCTCTGACTTAGTTCACTTAACACAATGCCCTCAATTAAAAAATGATTTAGATAGTAAAGTCTTTTGGAAAAATCATGGTGCTGTGTCTCTCAACTTCTATTTCCTTATGTGCAAAAGTAAGTAAAATACCTGCCCTAGGATTGTTGTGAAGTCTATATTTTTTAATGTTTTGGTGCCAGTAACCAACACATAATAAGTACTAAATTACGGTTAGTTCTTTCTCCCTACATTGGTCATTCAATCCATCTTGCTCCTGATTTGAGAAAAGCTCCTGGTCCTTACTGAAGGGGAATCAGAGTGGATGAATGGGCCCCGGTTAGAGGGGCTGGGAAATACCAGCTGCCACTTAAGAGCCAAATGACCCAGGATCAGGAAGATCCCTCTCTGTGGGATGAACCACAGGGAGAAGGAATGGTGTATTTTCCCCGCTTCACTGACCTAAGGTCACCCTTTAGAACAGAGTTTTTCAATTTTTTTTTAATGCAACCCACATAGTATAGTACATTTTGTGCAGTGAACTGAGTATGCACAGACGTACATACATACAGTCATAGACAAAATTTAATGAAACAATCCCTACTTTTACTTTTATTGGCAATATATGCTGCTTTCTAGTCTATTCATTCTGTGATCTTTAAAAATAAGATTTTATGACACCCTAATTGGTAGCAATCCAACAGTTTAAAAATGTTTTTCAGCGTATCTCCAAGTATGACCTCCAACATCACAACTTCATTTGGCACTCCCTACTATGTCCCTGTCTGATAAGTAACAGAGCCAACTGTTATTGTTTTGCAAATCAGAAAACTAAGAGATTATAACCAGGACTTTAAATCTAGAAGAGATCAAAAATATGAAACAGAAAAAAAATATATATATATATACCTTTTTCTTTCTTGGATTTTTTGTTCATAATTCCCAGAGAAAATGTCCTACAGTTCCCCTCAACCTAAATGCTAAGGATCTTTTAATAACAATAAAAGCATGAAATCAGTCTTGGGCCTCCCCAGTCTCCGCTCAGGGCACCCACTCCATCAGGCTCTGCCACTGCCATCATCAATAAGATCTAGGTCTTGCAAGTGTGCCTGCTTCATGGGACAAGCCCAGAACCAAATCACATCTCTGTATCCAGACTGTGGTTGAGAAATGTGCCACTTCCCTTAGACACACAGCATGACCTTTGGCATCATTTAATTGGAGCTTATTATGTTACTTATTTTTTAATAGAAGATTCCATAGAAGAGTAGGTGATGAATTAGTGGTTGGGATTAGCAGTGAGCCTCATAGCTTTCTCTATAGTGTCTGACTTGCATCTGTGCAAGTCAGTTTGTTTTATTAATGCCTAGTGGCCTAAAGCTACTGCCATGACGTTAAAGATGCAATGTCAGCAGAGAACTGACATAAAGATTTGTTTTCTATGGGAAAGAAATTAACAGTCACATAGGATATTGAACCCCTGGCTTTCCTCCAACTTTCTGGCCTCTATGGTCAAAGGCTGGACTAAAGGTAGAGATTAGAAAGGGGATCCTGAGGGGGTTACCATTAAGAACTGGGTAGAGATCAGGGAAATCTAGGCTGGAGGATCAAGGTTGAGATATCACCTTACTTCAGCGTGAGACCTGACTTCCTCCTCATCACTCATCCTCCACCAACAGGCAATTCACATGGACCATCAGGCAATTGGTAAAGAAGGAAGCAGAGTGGTCCCTTGGCTACTGAATCATCATAGAAGCTTTGTCAGGCAGAATACAGAGTTTTATTTGTCATAAATATTGGAACCTCTTCTGTCACCAAGTATAAGAGAGTGCAGTGAACTCCCGTCTGATCCAGGCCAGCATTTATACTCAAGACATTGAAGAGTGGAACATGAAGTTTCAGTTTCTAGGGAGCTGCCATCTTGGACTCAAGTCATAACCTGGGAGGCCCATCCAAGCAGATGAGAGCAATGAGAGAGGCAGGGCTCAACCACAGGGGAAGGCACCATGGGGGACAGGTGGAAAGACTGCATCTAGTAACCTGGTCCATGATTCAGGGCAGGACTTCAGGCGTAACAGGGAATCAGAGTGGAGATGCTGCTGCCTTGGGGGTCCCAGAACAATGTTCAGATCAGGTGCTCCCAATGTAAGGAAATTGACTCTTGGATCCTCCTTTCTTGTAGGAGAAAGTCCCTCTTGGGAATGGTTGCTGTTGGTTCTGGGCCAAAGAGAGAGTCCGTGGCTGACCAGGTTTCATCTGCTACGTCCTATAAGCATGCTTTGGGCTCCCTGAGCTTCAGTTTCCTCCCTTCTAGAATGTAATAATAACCCCTGCCTCTAAGGCTAGGGTTTTTGAGAGGTTTGAATGAGTAGATGGATGCTAATCACGTGGTGTAGGGTCAGACACAGTGATAATGATAGCAGTAGTGATGTATCTCATTATTAATATCACTTTTCAGTTTCTGGGATAGGAAGAGGCATTTAAGGTGTAATTCTATCCACTTATCTCACTTCCTGGGCTTAAGAAAATCTTCCCAGTCCATACGAGTAGTGTACGTGGGTCAATTATCAAATGTCAAATTTTATGTGTTCAAATATATGAAAGCCCATAACCAGTCTCCACCCCCACGTCCCCATGCTCACTGAGGGCTCACCTAGCTTACCGCCCTTCAGTCATCCTGAGTGTCACCCAGCAGTGGACTAGCTGAGAAAACCTGAGTCACAACTCCTGGAGGGAAGTAGGTGGCAGGTGCCCAGCTCTGTGCCATTTTCTAAGTGGGTAGTACAAAAGGTGCTTATAATCAATGGAAGAGATTGCTAAAATGTATGTCACCAGACCTGGCTGGCATGCTCTTCCATGAAGAAGAGACTAGGCAGATAACCATCTCTTCTGTAGGAAATTAGGTAATGTTCTTGGAGGTGGGAAATAAAACCAGTGACCTCTGATGATGGACCTTCTTGTTAACAGATACTTGGAAACTCTCCTTCTTGTCAGTATTGGGAAAGGGACAAGTAGAAAGTGCTAAGACATGAGCCCCGCCCATGGGAGAACAACATGAGTCTGCATCTCCAAGTCCAGTTAGACATGTGCCATCCTTACTGGGAGGCCATATGCTCTGAACCCAGAAGACTGTGAACATTTATCTAACTTCTGTAACTTTCAGCTATTAGAAACATACCCAAGCAGAGAGACCTGAGGGCCACTTTGTGCTCCATAGTTTAGCAACTTTCCTCTAGTCACTTCTTTGGATTACTTATTAAGCATTATTTATTCCATGATACCTACGCCCCCCCCCCCGCCCCATTGCAGACAGTGTGGTTACCAACCCATGTCTCTTTTCTCACATTCATTCTCCCCAAGGTCAAAGCTAAAAATGGTGTTTCTAATGACATGTGTCTGTATTTTAAATGGAGCCATCCCCATCATGGTGAGCCCTTCTTCCAACTCTCCTCCATGTTGATGGGGGAAAACAAAGAACACTGGAAAGGGTAAACTGTCTCTCTCCTGGAGCAGAAAATAGCCCCAAGATTTCAACATGGAGCTCAGGAGCTTAGCCCACAGATCATCGTTTTCATGAAGCCCTGGAGAAAGAATGAACACATGCTCTTGTGCATAGAGTGTGCTTTTGTGATTAGGGTTTTGTTCTAGAGCAGGGCTTGGCAAACTTGTTCTGTCAGTAAATATCTCAGGCTTTGCATACAGTCTCTTGGAACTATTCAGCTCTGCTCTTGTAACACAAAAGCAGCCACAGACAATGCCTGCTACAGAGAATGTGCTCCATAAATGTTAACTAATAAGCCCATTAAATTGGGACATCTTGCTCATTCTTTTCCTGACTCCCCATACCTGGTCTTCCATCCACAGGCTCCACAGCACTGTTTATCAGGGGCACCTTATTACCTCTATGGTTGGACCTCTCAGCTTGGGGGGCAGCCCCTGAGAGGGGATGTCTGAGTCCCAGGACCTTCAGCAGCCATCTCCCCCAACCCAGCACCCGAAGAGCCATTGTGCTGCTCCAGCTCAAGGCAGAGGCATGAGTAAGACAGAGAGGGGGCAAGAGTCTTTTGTCCAGGATCATGAAGAACAGAAGGCCATCCGCCAGGCTCTAGAGGGGGGTGTTCAGCCAGAGAGTATGTCTGGCAGGAGGCAGCTTCCTTCCTGCATCCTCGCCCCATTCATCCTGTCTCTGCCCCTCATCTCTTCCTGGAGAAGGGCCCCTTCCTCCTGTTTTGCAAAATGAGTGGTTTTTAATTATGCCAATCTTCTTGGCCTAACCAGTATCAAGGTGGGGTTGAGGTAGGTGTCTGACTTCACAAGACCCCAGGGGCTCACTCCTCTAATTGCTAGCGAGCCTCTCAGGTGCCCCCATATGGTCTTTTGGGGGGAAAGAACTCACCAGCTGAGTGTACAGTCTTAGATGCCTGCTGCAATTTTGACTCCAGGGAAGGTGTTGCCTGGGGCTTGGTGTGAGGCCGACCTACTCCTCGTCTCTTAGGTGAGACACTTCCTCCTCCCACTTCTGCTTGGCCACTTATTAATTCCACTGATGCACCAAAGCTTCCCATTTTTAATCTGGCCAAATCAATTACAAGTGTTACAGGTTGTAATTACCCAAGGAGTTCCTGAAAACTAATTAATACGCAATCCCCACAATGAATTACCCCTTTCCTTTGGCCTTATGAAAAGAAAACTCTTTTCTGAGGATGAAGAGAAGGAGTTTTTCTCTGCTCTGCCAGGGACAATCTGAAGATGATCTTTATTTGGCTCTGACGTGTGTTTTGGGGTGTTTGTCAGAGGTGGCCCGGAGTGGCTCTGCTTGGCAGCCACATCACCTTTTACACTTTGGGGGAAGTTACCAGGTTATCCATGGGCCCTGGACTGTCCTTCCACCACAGGGAGGAACTTCAGTTTACTTGGGAAAAATATGGGCACCGGCAACAGAAAGCAGACAGCAGATGCCGGGGGAAATCTAGAAGGGAAAGCAGAGCAGCATGATAAACTTGGCCCTGGCAGTGGTCAGAGCCTCCTTCAGCAAGGGAGCCTGGCAGAAGAAACTCAAAGCACAAAGCTTTTGGGTTTTTTCCCGGTAACAGCAGGCAAGGGAATCTCAGAGTTTGCCGAATCTCAGCTTTAGGTACCAATAAAGGCTTTCCTTACTGAAGTACCATTGGAAAGCAGACTCTAGAAGTATATCAATAATAAAAACAGTAAATCAGCCCATGTACAGGACTCACATCCTCCCAGTTGAAGCTCCTTCACCTGGAACTGCTGTTTATGGGAACTGTTATTTAGAACTGTTAATATAATTATCAGGACAAAAGGAGAAACAGGGAAGCAAAGTTGTAACCATTCCAAGCATGGAGTCAGAGGATGGAGAAATTTAGGAATGATTTATATGTGTCAGGAGGACCAAGGGTGGCTGACAGGAGGAAAAAAGTTCTTTGAATCTGAACAGTAGTGAGAAGCTTCCTCTTCAGAGTACCCTGGGAGTGGTAGTTGGTCATGTGTGTTTCTCAGTCCACAAGCGTGGCATCTGTGTGTGTGTGTAGATTGGAGTTGTGTGCATGTGTGTGTCCATGTGTGTATATATGGGTGTGCATGTAGGTATAAGCGTATGTGAACATGAGTGTGTGGTAATGTGCATTTGTGTGTGCACTTGTGTGTGTATGGGTGTGCATGTGTAGGTATGAGTGTGTGTACATGTGTGCATTTGTATGTGTGTAGTGGGTATGGGTGTGTGCATGCATGTGAGTGTACGTGTGCCTGTGTGTCTGTGTGTGTGATACCAACGCACACTAGATCAGATAAGACCCCTTTTACTGTTGTTCTCTAGCCTGTACCCCCCCATTGCCCATCATAGTCTGCATCCTTCACACTGCATTTGCACAGTGACCTGACAGCCTCCCAGACAAGGCAGGACAGGGGAGGAGAGAGACGGAGTGTGCTTCACCCCACACCTGGCACCTGGCCCTGAGCCTGGCTCCGGGTAGGAGCTGATTAACATCTGCTGAGCTGAGCTGTTGAATGCACACCGGCGCTGATGAGCCTGGGCGATGGTGCGTGTGTGTGGCAGGCAGGCTTCTCGGGTCCTTTCCTCACCAGCAATGCTGCATTCAATTTTGCAACTTTGGGAATCTGTCACTTTTTCTTTGCATGTTTACTTCTAAAACAGAAAGGTATATCTTGAATTAGCACGGACACAAACGTGAAATATAGAACAAACTCTATAGAAAGAGGAGGAAAATCTCTTGTAAAATAATTCTTTGTGGTGGGAGGAGCCTTAGCTCATATGATGGTCCCAGCTTCTTTTACTGAAAATCTCAGCATCCTGATGATTCGAACGAACTCTCTCACTCCTCATCTCCACTTGGTTATCTGTTAGTTTTGTTTGCAGAGGATTCTAACCTCTCCCTTAGACACGGCTTTTATGAAAACAGTCATTCTTTCTCACCTGGATCACTGCAAGGACATTCAAACTTGTCTTCCTGTTCCATTTCCCCCACTCCATGCTATACACCTTGCCGAGGAGACCTTTCAGTGGGAAGATCTAAGAGCATTAAGTTCAAACCTATGAAGTTGCTGATATTGGACCTCTCTTGACCTGCAAAAAATAGCAGTTTAATATAATTCAACCGATACCATCATCTAGCTCACAAACCTTTGTTGGCATCCCATAAACAGTAGTTTTTTGAGAGGAATGTGCTGTACTCCATTTCCTAATCACTCTACCAGAATTAAATAAGCCAGAGTGGTACCCCGGAGCCCCATTTCCCATAGATGCTACTTGCTAGATAACAGACAACAAAGAACAGCCATATATCATTCAAATGAAATGTTCAAATCAAATAATAATAATATATGCTCATGTTCACAGTTAATGACTTCCTGTATTTGCAACTAAACTGTAGCCTTTCTGATGACAATACACAATGTCTCCCAGTATAGAATTGTCAGCGAAACCTCCGGGCGCATCCTGCCACTACTAATTATTAGCTGAATGACCTTGGGCAAATCACCTAACTTTTTACTCTTCTCATATAAAAATTAAGCATATTAATAGTACTTAACCCATTGGGCTTTCCTGAAAATTAAAGGAATAGTGAATATAATGTGCTAAACATGGTGACTGGCCCCTATTAAGTAGTCCATGATGTTGGTCCTTCTTTACTCCTCTCGATCAATGCAAGGCCAGCTCTTTTAGGATCAGGCTTCTCTTGGGCCCTTGTGGTAATCTACAGCTAAATGGCAACTTTCTGGGGGCATTTTCTCTAAGTCCTCCTAAGTCTGAAAGGAGGAAGAGGCTTTTTTTAATTTACATGTACCCAGTGGGAATCTCCCCTGCCCCTGTTTTTTTATTTACCTGTTGCTTATGAAAATGTGCCTCCTTTTTTTTAATATTTACTTGAGTTTGTATGTAGAAATTTAAAATAGTTTTTCTAAATATGAGTGATTATTGCCAGGAATGTGAATTCCAAAATGAATTTAATCAAGGAGCTAAGGTGCTTTGTAGTTAATTTTTGCTTCATTTGATGAGAAAATATCAGTAGCGCACTGTTTTTAAATAGCACATATAATTATACCCTCATTAATGATGTCAAATATTATTATTTAATACATTGCTCCAATTAATTATGTTTTTTAAACTAAACAACTAATCGCTAACAAGTTATGTTTAAATAATTATATCTAATGCTAATGGAGTAGGGAGTTCATTCCAGCATCTTCTTTATAAATACAAAATGAAATGACCTATACAGTTAAGTCTGGTTTCTTCTCCTTGGCTAAGCAGCCCTGCAGCTTCGTGCCCCACCACTAACCACACACAGTTTATGCTTCCAACTCCGTAAAAGGCTCACAGTTGCTGTGTGTGGTATGTTTTCCCAGGATTTTGTACCTACTACTTTTCATCCTGGGGTGTCCTTTCCTCTAGTCTTTGCCCAGATCAAAGCTCATATGTTCCCTGTTTGAGGACACCTTCCTGACCCCTCTGACCAAATTACTTGTTTCATCCACTGAGCTCCCAGCCTGCACTGCTAGCCCCTCTGCTAGAATGTTCAGTGAAAAACACTGCCAATGATCTCTCAGTATGTCTGTCCCCCACTCCACTCCCCAGCTCTTCTGTATTCTCTTCTGTAGCAATAGCCCTCAACACATGGAAGGTAGATAAAAGCTGGCTTTTCTCTCCTTCTTTTCCCAAATTAATGAATAGATAAATTAAGAAAAGAAAATTCTTTTTTTTTTTTTTTTTTTGTAGTACGCGGGCCTCTCACTGTTGTGGCCTCTCCCGTTGCGGAGCACAGGCTCCGGATGCGCAGGCCCAGCGGCCATGGCTCACGGGCCCAGCCGCTCCGCGGCATATGGGATCCTCCCAGACCGGGGCACGAACCCGTATCCCCTGCATCGGCAGGCGGACTCTCAACCACTGCGCCACCAGGGAGGCCCCAAGAAAAGAAAATTCTTGACAATCAGTAAATGGTTATTGAATGAATAAATGGATTAAATGAGTTAGTAACTCCAAGAATTTTAGTGAGTTTGGGATTTGTATGGCTAAGGCACAAGAAAAAAAAATCAGAAGCAGAATACTTATATTTTGAGATCAGAAGTGACAAAGTATAAAGCAATACCGTGGAGTTAAATGAGGTAATTTATTTAAAGTATCTAGCAAAATGCTTCTCAGTAAGCTTTCAGATACAGTAGATGCATTTTGTTGTGCTTCTTATGGTTGTTATTGCTATGTTACTCAGTAATTAGTAAATGGAAAAAGCTACCTAATATAGCAGATGCTACCAGATGATGCTAAAGCATATATTTAACAATGCTATTTTCATTTTTATTAGACACTTTTGAAATAAATTATAGTAATCATAGTTTAACATATATAATAGTTTATATTATTATATATAAACTGTATATATAGTTTTATATAATATGTAAAATAACTTTACTATATATATATATATATATACACATACATACTACCCTTTGTTATAATTCTTATAATACAGTATCACGACTTTGTTAAATGATACTTATTTACTTCTGCCTATGCTGAATTGCTGTGGCATGTTTTACATCATATCAAAAGTTACTATAATATTATTGCATAATATGTTTTATCATGATGCTTATAACAAATTATCCCAGCCCCTCCTAGAAGGATATTTATTTTTTGACTCCATATAACAAACTGTCTCTGATCTGCTTCTGACAGGATATTTGCAGTCTTTTATGTCCTGTCACAGTTATGATCCTCAGAGTCTGTCTGTTGAGTTCAGATTTGGATATTGTTTTTAAAAGGCCATAATTGTCACTTACAATTATAACTATTTTTTCATTAACCCAACTCAAGCTGTGCCTAGTTAACTGCTCAAATCAAAATACTTCCTTGAAGGTCAACAGTCATGTTTATAGTAAAATTGATTCTACTGTTAATACCCTGTTAATTACATTCCCTTAGAACTGAGTGTGGGATAAATTAAAATTGGCTTGTTGGAGTTAGGGTAACCTCCATCTGAAGGTACTGACAGTTTGCTCTCCCACACTTTGTGAAAAGACTTGATTTCTCCGTAGTCTGTACAACATAGGAGTCTATTCTCCACACTTCACATCTCTTCAAATGTCATGTGTTGATTATTTATCTACTTCATGGCAAAAAGGATCACCTCTCTACAACATATAGTTTCTGACAAACATACCTACTTCATTCTTATTCCACTTATCCAGTGGTTTTTCCCAAAGATGCTTATGGTACTCAAATCATGGCCAGTGTGCCTGGCTATCATGTAACTTCAATGTCAGGAAAAATGTGTGTGATAAAACTGATAATCCATAGATTAAATGTGTTACTCGTAACCAGAAATAGAATAAGACATCCACAAAATGTCGGGTTTTGCCCCAAACTCAGTGGAAGGTGGTGTGGACATAGATCTATGTTCTGAAACCAAGAGCCATCTGGTTTTTGTCCTACAACTGAGATCAGAATTCATTGCTCTGTAAACTCCTTGCAATCCCTGGGTGTTTCAGAAGGCAAGGAGATTTGATTTTGTTCTTACAACAAAAAGGCCTGTGTAAAGAATTCTTTTAGTCTGTGTAACAGTAGCAACACAAAATCCTTTTATCTGAAACCTGAGAGCCTGATAGAAACATAGAATTTGGGAGACAGTTTCCAAGATAACAAGATACATCCCGATCTTGTTTTTTCATATAGGCTCTCCAAATTCTTACCCCCCATCCTGCAAATTTTGGACATCTATCCATTTATGCCTTTTTCATCTTAGCTGTAAACCTCTTATTCTAGTACTTCTTAATTTCCTAGGACAGAGAACACAAATATCAGCCTATGGCAAGCAAACTAGAATCTCACAGAAGAACACTGATTAACTTGAAGTTTTAGCAAACATTCTTGTAAAGAAATGGCCCATTCTAGCACTGTCTCTTCTATAGTTTCAAATTTTAAAGTATGAATCCTCTTGAACACCTCACCTCTTCAATTTCTGTGTGTGGCCAGTAGAAATCAGGAGACATATAGGAATATCCTTAATCTGGAGGCAGAGTCCATTTTTCTTGTGTTAAAAAAGTGAGGTTTTATGCTATTTCTGAATTTAGTGTATGCTTTGAGCATTTTCTATGTATACAGCAAGTGCTAAAAACTATTAGAATTGATACAGCCACTATGGAGAACAGTATGGAGGTTCCTTAAAAAACTAAAAATAGAATTATCATATGGCCCAGCAGTCCCACTACTGGGCATATACCCTGAGAAAACCGTAATTCAAAAAGACACATGCACCCCGATGTTCGTTTCAGCACTATTTACAATAGCCAGGTCATGGAAGCAACCTAAATGCCCATCAACAGACTAATGGATAAGGAAGATGTGGTCCATATATACAATGGAATATTACTCAGCCATAAAAAGGAACAAAATTGGGTCATTTGTAGAGACGTGTATGGATCTAGAGACTGTCATACAGAGTGAAGTAAGTCAGAAAGAGAAAAACAAATATCATATATTAGCTCATATATGTGGAACCTAGAACAATTGTACAGATGATCCGGTTTGCAGGGCAGAAATAGAGACAAAGATATAGAGAACAAACGTATGGACACCAAGCAGGGGAAAGTAGCAGGGGGTGGTGGTGGTGGGATGAATTGGGAAATTGGGATTGACATGTATGCACTGCTGTGTATAAAATGGATAACTAATAGGAGCCTGCTGCATAAAAAAATAAATAAAATTCCAAAAAAATTAAAAATAATTTCTTAAATGAAGAAAAAAGTTTAAAAAAATAAAAATAAATAAATTAAAATTTAAAAAGATACTGGTACTAAGTCAATTTAAATTAAACTGTTTATGTGAAGATCCTGCTCCATAAAATAATTTATTGAAATAAATAGAAATAGAAAGTTACATCTGTGGAAAGTATATATGTGTGGCTATATGTCTATCGATCTATCTATCTTGGTTTAAATATTTCCATCATTTGAACCGTAAATCTCAGCCTTTTTTTGAACTATCTTTGACATATGATGTTGTGCACATTTAAGGCATACATGTTAATTTGACACATTTATATATTGTAATGTGATTGAAAAACCTCCTTTAGCACTTTCCTACCTAACCACTTAAAGTCACCTACCTGACCTCAAACTTCACCTTCACTGTACCTTTGGTTCAGTTACGATCTGCTCCTCCAATAGTCCTTTAAGCATCTCCCTCGAGCTGTATTCTGCTGTGTTCTACTATTAGGTTTTTAATTCCTAGTATGTCCAGGCATTCTGTGTCTGGAGAGGGGGAGGTGTTTGTGGAAATGAGACTACAACGTGAATCGCAGCTATACAAGTCATTCGAACACAGTCCCTATGGAAATGAGTTCCTGACATTGTACTTTACAACTGCTATTTCCTTTCCTTTTAATTCCCTGTCATTGTTCCAGGCAACCACCACAGATTCTTCTAGCTACAGATCACATAATTTAGAGTAGGTACCTCCCAAGATACAGTGAGTTTTACGAAGCTCTTTATAATATCAAAGGACTTTCATAAATCTCCAGTTGAGTTAGCATGAATGGGGGAAAAAAAAAGAAAGAAAACATTCCTCCCTTCAGGATAAAGGGATCTCAACAGAGAGACATAGATTCACAAGGATGTGTATAAACCCCAGCAAGCTTCCATTTTCCTTCCATTTACTCTAAACCCCCTGGGGAAGAATGGGAAGGAAATGTAATAAAGAAGAAGACTTTAGGGCTGCAAACTTTCACCACTCCCACTGCCTCTACATGCCAAAGATAGGGCGCATCTTTGTGAGAACCTCCAGATTTGGGAAAGCTGAATGATTTTTCTTTGGGCCCAAGAAGGTACAGAATTTCAGTCCCTGGGACCAGCAGGGGGAAGGCAGCATCATGGACCATGACCCATTCTACTGCCAGTGGCCAGTCACTTTGGGGCTACCTCATCAAAAGGGACTGGGCTGTCCAGCAGAAACTAAACACTCAGGAGAGTGAAACTCTCTGTCCAAACAAAAACAAACAAACAAAACCAAAATACGCACTCACCCATCCATCTAAAATATAGAGCTAAAATTAAACATATATTTACATTTTAAAGATAATGTTAATGCTGAAATTCAAACTGTTGGTTCTTTGTAAGTTCCATCAGCTTATAGATGTCAACAATTTGGGGAGAGAGGTTGATAACCAAAGAAGTTCTAGATACAAAATGAATTTCCTGGGGATGGGAGAGAGTGCGGTGGTTCTAAATCCTAGTAAAAGGAGATTTGCTCAGTGACGTCCATGGGGACACCAATTGGCTTTGGTCATTTACCAGCTGTTTCCTTACCCTTTAATTCCTTAAATGTGCTCATGGCCTCAAACTAGCATTCACTGTCTGCACCTCCAGCACTATTATTTGCATGTCTTTTGTGAGCCATTATGGGTCAAAACCGTTCACCAGAACATAAAATCATGTCAGAAAGAGAAAACTGTAGAGGAGTTAAAAAATGAATACTTTTTGAAATAAGGAAAGCACAGGTTGTCATGTTACATTCATTGGCTGAGCAATAGATGGTTTTCATTCCTGGAGTGAGACTAATATATAAACATTTATAACACTAAGAGTTCTATGACAAATAAGTGCAGAGCAGTACTTAAGGAGCAATGTCTATAAATTGTGAGTCAGAAAATAAATGCATAGATTGATTATCTTTTAACTTTTTGAAGGATCAAAACTTTATGTCCATATTTTATTTATTTATTTTTTTAACATCTTTACTGGAGTATAATTGCTTTACAATGGTGTGTTAGTTTCTGCTTTATAACAAAGTGAATCAGTTATACATATGTTCCCATATCTCTTCCCTCTTGGGTCTCTCTCCCTCCCACCCTCCCTATCCCACTCCTCTAGGTGGTCACAAACCACCTAGCTGATCTCCCTGTGCTATGCGGCTGCTTCCCACTAGCTATCTATTTTACATTTGGTAGTGCATATATGTCCATGCCACTCTCTCACTTTGTCCCAGCTTACCCTTCCCCCTCCCCATATCCTCAAGTCCATGCTGTAGTAGGTCTGTGTCTTTATTCTCATCTTGCCCCTAGGCTCTTCATGACCTTTATTTTTTATTTTTCTTAGATTCCATATATATGTGTTAGCATACGGTATTTGTTTTTCTCTTTCTGACTTACTTCACTCTGTATGACAGGCTCTAGGTCCATCCACTTCACTAAAAATAACTCAATTTCATTTCTTTTTATGGCTGAGTAATATTCCATTGTATATATGTGCCACATCTTCTTTATCCATTCATCTGCTGATGGACATTTAGGTTGCTTCCATGTCCTGGCTATTGTAAATAGTGCTTCAATGAACATTTTGGTACATGACTCTTTTTGAAGTATGGTTTTCTCAGAGTATATGCCCAGTAGTGGGATTGCTGGGTCATATGGTAGTTCTATTTTTAGTTTTTTAAGGAACATCCATATTGTTCTCCATAGTGGCTGTATCAATTTACATTCCCAAGCAACTGACAAAGGATTAATCTCCAAAATTTACAAGCAGCTCATGCAGCTCGATATCAAAAAAACAAACAACACAATCCACAAATGGGCAGAAGATCTAAATAGACATTTCTCCAAAGAAGATATACAGATTGCCAACAAACACATGAAAGAATGCTCAACATCATTAATCATTAGAGAAATGCAAATTAAAACTACAGTGAGATATCGTCTCACACCGGTCAGAATGGCCATCATCAAAAAATCTATGTCCAGATTTTAAATTGTCTTAATTTGTTTTGCTGTTGCTGAGAAATCACTCCTGACCTTTCTCATAACACAGTTCTCTTTTTGTTGCTTACTTTATATGTAGTAATCAAGTTTATTTCTTCATGGTTTTGAAGAATATAAGAAAGGAAAGTCCTTTTAATATACAACTGGAGTGGTGATACCACTTAGCATGGAAAGGTGGAACAAAAGTTAACAAAAAATCTAAGTGTTTTCAACAAACATGTGTTGATACTTCTCTCAGATGCTCTGATTTCTTTGCAGACAATGCGGAATTGTTCTTTTACATGTTTTTGAAAGATGATGAGTTTTACAGCAGTGAAGTTGAGTGAGACACAACCACAGTTTTTTTGGTGTCACTGTAAAGTGTTTTTGTTTTCATTGACGTATAGTTGATTTACAATATAATGTTAGGTTCAGATATATAACACATATATATTCAGTCATATATATAGTTTTATGTGTGTGTGTATATATATATATATATATATATATATATATATATATATACACTTCAGATTCTCTTCCCGTATAGGTTATTACAAAATATTGTGTATAGTTCCCTGTGCTATGCAGTTAGTACATGTTGGTTATCTATTTTATATATGGTAGTGTGTATCTCTTAATTCTAAAGTGCTTTTGTTTTTGTTTTTGATCCACTGAAACTTACCTTGTACTATGTGTTCCACTGTTGGAGGGACCGTATCAAATGGTAAAGTATTTTACCTGTACCCAATTATGCTGTAGCCAAAGAGTAATGACCCATAGATATTTAATAGAATGGAATTTCAGTGAGAAAACATGGTGAGAATGGTGGGAAGCAGACATTGTATCTTTCTGGCTTTGGAAAGGGTATCTTTTGGACACTGTAATAGTGGTAGCCTGGGCAAGACCATCATCATTCATTGCTAAAGTGACAAACTGACTTGCCCTAAAACACCCTGTCTGGTCATTTGGCATCGAGTAGGTCATCATGATCCTTATTTGGATCCTTATTTGGATTAGTTATGAAGTAGTTATTAGTTAACTTCTTTAGGTCCCTTAGCCACAGAGTATAGCCAGCCTTGTAACCCAGACCCCAATTCTATAACCACCCAGTGCATTTCTAGAGGGAAGGACTCAGCAAGTGACTATGATTTGGCTCAGTGGTATTTCATCAGCTATACTAGATAAATAATTCACAGCACATGTCTGAAACATTAATGGAACACTCAAAGATCTTCTCTCATACAATTGCCATTTTTTTAGTCATTGACTGTTCTCCACAATGAACCAGCATCTTACACTTACATACCTTTTCCTTCAAGCCACTTATGTCAACTCATTTATCATACACGTTATCAGAACTTAAGGGTAAAGCTCTTGATGACAAGTTGGTTGGACGAGTTTCACTAAACTCTCCTCTCTCTCTCCTTTCATTCTCTTTCCCCTCCCCATCTCTTTTGTTCTCATTCTTTTCTCATTAACTCCCCCCTCCCACTCTCACCCTCTTTTATTCTATATTTCTATTTTCATGAAGAATATGGACCACATCCTTACACCATCATGGATTAACTTGTTCAATCACAAGTGGGATGATGGCCAAGAGGTCACATGAAAAGATGCTCAACATCACTAATTAGAGAAATGCAAATCAAAACTACAATGAGGTATCACCTCACACCAGTTAGAAGGACCATCATCAAAAAAATCTACAGACAATAAATGCTGGAGAGGGTGTGGAGAAAAGGGAACCCTCCTACACTGTTGGTGGGAATGTAAATTGGTACAGCCACTATGGAGAACAGTATGGAGACTCCTTGAAAGACTAAAAATAGAGCTACCATATGATATAGCAATGCCACTCCTGGGCATATATCCAGAGAAAACCATAATTCAAAAGGATACATGCACCCCAATGTTCATTGAAGCACTATTTACAATAGCCAGGACATGGAAGCAACCTAAATGTCCATCAACAGAGGAATGGATAAAGAAGATGTGGTACATATATACCATGGAATATTACTCAACCACGAAAAAGAATGAAATAATGCCATTTGCAGCAACATGGATGGACCTAGAGATTGTCATACTGAGTGAAGTAAGTCAGATGGAGAAAGACAAATATCATGATATAGTTTATATGTAGAGTCTAAAAAATGGTACAAATGAACCTATTTACAAAACAGAAATTGAGTCACAGATGTAGAAAACAAACTTATGGTTACCAAGGGGGAAAAGGGAGGATACATTGGGAGATTGGGATTGACATATACACAGTACTATATATAAAAGATAACTAATAAGAACCTACTGTATAGCACAGGGAACTCTATTTGATGCTCTATAATGACCTATATGGGAATGGAGTCTAGAAGAGAGTAGATATATGTATATGTATGGCTGATTCACTTTGCTGTACAGTGGAAACTAACACAACATTGTCAATCAACTATACTTCAATTAAAAATTAATTTAAAAATCATTAAATAAAAAGAAGTGGGACATTTGTTTCCATAGTTTTTTGAGTGAAAATGTCATTGGACTTTTTCTAGACCTCTAAACCACATGATAGAGTTTATGACTTTGATTTTGGCTGAATTACAATTTCACTCCAGTTCTTCCTCAGATAAAGTAGGTTTTATACATCAATATTTGTTGAATGAATTGAGTCATTCAACTCATTTGGGATACAGAAGCCCTTGGTCTTGTCTAATTATCATACATCTTCTATGCCATGCATAACTTTAAAATACTGAGAAAATTAACTACCCAAGGTCTCTCTTTTCCCAACTGTAAAACAGGAATGATAATATCACCCTATAGATTTACTTGTTTTTTTATGTTTTAAATGAAATGAGAGCAAATGCAAAACACCTGACACACAGTAGGTGATTAACAATGTTATTGGTTTTTTTTTTCCTTTACCAATAGTGCCTAGTGCTGTTTTCTGTACACTTGAAATGCTCCATTACTGGAGTTAACTCAAAACAAGACAAAAAAACAAAAAACAAAACAGGGAAATAATAAATTATGCCCTTCCTCTTACAAGTGTTGAATCAGTGACAGACTTTGTGATGATGTGAAGAACTTGGCAAATAGGAAGCACTAGGGAACCACGCTAATTGTTTTGGGTGATGATGGTGAGATATTCATAGCCGAAATAATTTGTATGTCTTTAGATATTTATGAGTTGTCTAATAGGCTGCTGGTACCTCCTCAATGGGACACAACATTCACACAGCTTTGCTCCCAAAGGTCAAAGAGGAACAGCATGGTGTGAACAACGCGTCCAAATACTCCTCTGGGAATTCAGACTTACTCCTTCTCTTCTATAAAAACCAAGATGCAGCAGGGCTGCATTGTATTGCGAAGAGGCATTTGGTGGGGCTCAGCTTTTTCAGGAGGGAGATAGGTGATAAGTAGGCTGCAGAGAACATGTTGGGTGAGTCTGAGTGTCTAGAATTTAAAGAGCGTTCTATTGCTTCTCAGTGGGCGGCTGCCTCTTGAGGTCTGGCATTCACCCAAGTCCTGAGCATTACCTCAGCACTTAAAGAGAAAACAAGTGAAAAGAAAATCCACGAAGTTGCGTTCTAAGCAGCATCAACATCAAGGAATGCCACGGGCTAAGTTATGTTCACCCTGTTAACAAGCAGAATTATTTTGCACTACAGAAAGCTGCCTTTCCCAACCAAGAAAACAAACAAACACACACAAAAAAGAACTAATTAAGATAGTCATATCTCAATAAATATGCAAATGAAAAATCAAAACAAAGAAATTCTATTTATCACATCATAAAGTTACAAATTGCTGTACAGGCTGGCTTGGAAGAATTGCAAAGGATAGAATCTTCTTAATGGCTTTGCCCAGAAACTCTGTTCAAAAGCTGCATTTATGGGTTTGTATTTGAGGATGAAAGATGATGAACTTGCCAAAATAAAAATATTTTCGTGCCTTATCTCCAACACTATGGAAAGGAAAGAGGAATACAAATTCAGTTGAGTAACTATGTGTCAGGTCTTGTGCTAGGAAATTTGCTTCCTTTATATCATTTCAAGAAGAAAGCTAGTAAGATACTCATTTTATAGATGAAGACAATGAAGCTCAGAGAAGGTAAATTCCTGTTTGTCACTTGGTCTTTGAAACCAGTATTCTTACCTCCACTCACATGTATGACTCTATGTTTTCTTTTGACTTTTTAATGTGTTTTTATAGGATATCAAAGCATTCAGAGGGAAATGAAATCAATTTTCAGATATTTTCTCCATATATTTTCCACAACTGGGTATTAAGGACCACCCCATCAATGGAAGCAGAGTTTGATTTCTGCATAATGTTATTTCCTTTTATTTATATTTGATTTAATTTGCATATGGTGATGTCTTCTTCTTGAATTTATCATCTTTGAAAAATAGAGAGAGAAAGACCAAAAGGGAGAATTATGGATACCATAATATTGCTGACAATACTGTTTCTCTGCCTTACCATATATATTTATTTTGCCCTGTGAGAGCTGAATCTATAAGCTGCAGAGAGAGCATCTCCTTATGACATTGGCAGCTTTGTTTTAGAAACTTGAACCTGCCCTCTGCCACGTAGAATGCTGCCCTTAGAAGAAGGCTCTCCCTGGACACCAGGGCTATATTTGCTATTCTGGTCTGCTGGGCTAACATTAGGGTGAGGTTTTTTATGAGTATGTGGAGTTGCCTGGAATGAGCAAGCAGCTAATGAGATGGGTCCAGCCGGGTACCTATTAGGTATTCCTCACTGCCCTGGTCATGAGGGCAGTGCAGTCAGCAGTCTTGCGACTAGCAGAAGGTCAACACACATGGAATTGCTTATTAACACTGATAGTAATATTAGACAACAATATAAATAAAATGTCAAAGAGAATGGTCAAGCTAAGTGCTTGAACAAGTAAAAGAAGGAGGGCAGTTTGCTACTGTTCTCAGCAGAAGATTTCAAAGAAGAAGTGAGATGCAAGCTTTGCCTTCAAGATGGGATAGATTGGCAAGAGTGTCAAGGGCAATTTTATTGTATTTTTTTAGACTTGAGCAATTTTCTTCAAAGGACATAAGATGATGGTCTGAATGGTAGCAGGATATATATAGCAACCCTGTCCCCTGACCAGGGACACCTGCCACCAGCAGTTTATCTTCTGTATCCATTCCCTTTTCTTCCTTCCTTCCTTCCTCCCTCTTCTTTCTTTTCTTTTTCTTTTTTTTTTTTGAACTTTTACCCTTTATTAGTAACTTTATATTATAAAATTGTAGGGTATAGTTTTTTATTTTTTAATATTTTAATTGGCGTACAGTTGCTTTACAATGTTGTGTTGGTTTCTGCTGTACAGCAAAGTGAATCAGCTATATGTATACATATATCCCCTCCTTTTTGGATTTCCTTCCTATTTAGGTCATCACAGAGCACTGAGTAGAGTTCCCTGTGCTATATAGTAGGTTCTCATTAGTTATCTATGTTATACCTAGTAGTGTATGTTTGTCGATCCCAGTCTCTTCCTCTTTCTTTTTTTCTTTGTTTTCTTTCTTTCTCTACCTCTTTTCCTTCTTTTGTCCTCCCAGCCTTTCTTTTATCATCTTAGATTTAAAACATTTTAGTATTGGGCTTCCCTGGTGGCACAGTGGTTGAGAGTCCGCCTGCTGATGCAGGGGACATGATTTCGTGCCCCGGTCCGGGAAGATCCCACATGCCGCGGAGTGGCTGGGCCCGTGAGCCATGGCCGCTGAGCCTGTGCTCCACAACGGGAGAGGCCACAACAGTGAGAGGCCTGTGTACCGCAAAAAAAAAAAAAAAAAAAAAAAAAAAAATTAGTATTATTTTCCCACTAAAATCATTATTTTATGGCATATACATTTATTTATATATTATATATGATATATGATATATATGATACGTGTGTGTGTGTGTGTGTGTGTATTTTTTTTGGCCGTGCCTCACCGCATGTGGGATCTTAGTTCCCCAACCAGGGAATGAACCCGTGCCCCTGCAGTGGAAGCTTGGAGTGCTAACCACTCCAAGGAATTCCCGTATGTGTATATATTTTTAAAGAACCTATGGAGGATTGCTTAGGAAAGTGGCAAAATCAATTCTGCCTACATTCTCTTGGTCAGAGAATATTTTAAATTACTCTATTCTCACTGTCTATATATGAGGCCTCTCAGTCTATAGGAATATATTTTCCAAATTGTTCAACATACTTAGTATTTTTTAACAAAACCATTTCTTGTGATCTTGTTACTTTTTATGAGTTCAGTTTCTTTCTTACTGAAGTATATATTTTAGTAGTCCTTTCAGTGATGGTCCATGTGTGGGAAAACATATTTATTTCACTCTCATTCAAGAAAAATAAAGTTTTTTGTTTTTATTTTAGTATGTAATTCTAGTTCGGGATTTATTTTCCCTTAGCATCTTTAAGACATTCATTTTTTTTTCTGACTAGCTTTAACATTATTATTACTTTTTAAGCATTCTAAAATTAAACTTTCAATTTGGAATAACTTTATATTCACAGAAATGTTGCAGAGATAGCACAGAAAGTTCCCTTCACCTGGTTTCCCCTATTTTTTTCTTTAATGGGAAATCTGTTGATCTAAATGTCATTCATTTAAGGGTAATTTGTCTTTTCTCTCTCAATTTCTCTAAGATTTCTCTTTTTTTATTGGTGTCCACTCTGATGTATCTAATTATGGACTTGTTTTTTTTTTAATTTTCCTGCTTGCCAGAGTATTTCTTCAGTTTGAGGACTATCACCTTTCAACTATTATCTTCTTGAATATTGCCTCTCTACTTCTAGACATATTTCTTATTGTTTATTAATTCTCTATTGAACTGTGTCTTTTGTGCCATTTAACTGTTCCATTGAGCTGTTTATTGTATTTTTTTTTTACTTTTAGAGAGAAACTGTTTAATTTTCAAATTCATCTTTTCTTTATCAAAAACACCTTATCTTTTATTATGCATCCAGAACTTATTCTAATTTCTTAATCATTGTAAACATACTTATTCTACAGTCTTTTCCAGATTGTCATAGGGTTTCAAGTTTGTGGGTGTCTGTTTCTGCTGCTTTATTTCATATGTATAAGAGGAAGTCTCCTTCTATTACTATCTTATCTGAGAGGTTTTATCTTTAATGGGTGTTAATTTTGTCAAATATATTTTTTGCATGAATGTCTATGGTCATATGATTTTTCTTCATTAGCTTGTAAATATAGTGGATTACACTGATTATTTTTTAAATATTGAACCAATCTTACTTTCCTGGTGTTAACTCCACTTGGTCAGGGTGTATAGTTCTTTTTATAGAATAGTGAATTCAATTTGCTAATAGTTTGTTATGAATGTTACATTTATATTCATGAGAGATATTGGTCTGTAGTTATTCTCCTTTCTTTTTACTGTCTTTGTCTGGCCTTAATATTAGAATAATACTTGACTCATAATGTGAATGGAAAGTCTTCCCTCCTCTTTTATTTTCTGAAGGAGAGTGAATAGAATTGGTGTTAATTCTTCTTGAATTGAATTCTCCAGTGAAAATATCTGGGTCTGGAAAACTCTTTTTCAAGATGTGTTAAACTATGAATTCAATTTCTTTACTAGCTATAGGGCTATTCAAATTATCTATAGTTGTGGTAGTTTTTGCTTTTGGAGGAATTGATCCATATCGTATAAATTGTCAAATTTATGTGTGTAGAGTTTTTTTTGTGTGTGTGGCATCACCTTATCATTTTGATACTTGCAGAGTCTATAATCTATAGTTCCTCTTTTATTCCTGATATTAGTAATCAGTGCCTTTCTTCTTTTTTTCTTTTTCAGTATAGTTAGGGGTTGGTCTTGGTATAGATCTTTTCAAACAGTCAGCTCTTGGTTTCATTGATTTTCTCTGTTGTTTTTCTGTTTCAGTTACATTGGTTTCTGCCCTTTATTGTTTCCTTTCTTTTACTTGCTCTGGGATTATTTTGCTCTTATTTTTCTACTTTTTGGAGGTGTAGTTTAGATTTATGATTCAGATTTTTCTAAGGTAAGCATTTTATTGCTATAACTTTTCCTCTCACCATGGATTTATCTGTGTGCCACAAATTTTGATATGTTATATTTCATTTTCATTAAGTTCAATGTATGTTTTGCTTTCCCTTAAAACATCTTCTTTGACCTCCTAAATTATTTAGAAGTGTTTTTATCTATTTTCCAAATGTTTGGAAATGTTCTTTTCATCTTTATGTTTTGGATCTCCAGCTTGATTCCTTTGGTCAGAGAACACAGTCTGCACTGTTTCAATTATTTTAAATTTGTTGAAGCTTGTTTATGGCTCAGGATATGGTCTGTCTTGATATATATTTTACCAGCATTGGAAAATAATATGTATTCTGCTGTTAATAGATGGGGAGTATTCTATAAATGTCAATTCTGTGTTGTTGGTTGATGGTGTTGTTGAACTCTTCAGTGTCTTGGCTGCTTTTCTGTCTAGTTGTTAAATCAACTGTTGAGAAAGGAGTGTTGAAACCTTGAATTACAATTATAGTTTTGTCTAATTCTCCTTTCAGATCTATCAGTTTTTCTTCACATAATTTGCAGTTCTGTTGTTTGATACATACGTGTGCAAGAGTGCTATGATTTTTTGATGTATTAACATTTTTATCATTGTATCCCTCTATGTCCCTGGTTATTACCTTTCCTTCAATTACTACTTTATCTGATATTGTTAATATAGACACTCCTGCTTTCTTTCAATTAATATATGCATGGTATATCTTTTCCATCTTTTGAGTTTATATCTACCATATTCATTATATTTTAAGTGAGTTATTATGAACAGCCTACAGTTGGGTTACATTTTTTTAATCCACTCTGACCATCTTTCTTTTAATTAGTATATACGACAATTATATAACATTTAATGTTATTGATAAGTTAGGGCTAACTCTTCCATTTTATTGTTTGTTCTTGCTCCCTTTTTTAATCTCTGTTTTGTTTTTCATGTCTCCTTGTTAGTGGATTTGTTTTAGAATTCTATTTTTATTTCTTTATAAGATCTTGAGTGTATCTCTATGTATATATTTTTTCATGTTGTAGGTATTACATTTTATATACATAACTTATTATAATCTACTGGTGTCACATTTTTACCAGTTCAAGCGAAGTATAGAAAACTTACCTCCCTGTACATCCGTTTACCTTCTCATTTATTATAAAATTAGCTTAAATATTTACATGAAGCATAACACACAATTGTATAATTTTTGATTCAACTCTCAAACATAATTTTAATAATTCAAGAGGAAAAGAAAAATCTATTGTCTATATCTATATTTTTACTCTTTTGTTGTTCTTTCTCCCTTTCTTATATTTCAGCATTCCTTATTTCATTAGCTCATTTGTTTTTAGAGGATTTCCTTTAGCCATCCTTTTAAGGTAGGTCTGGTGGCAACAAATTCTGAAAATTTTGCTTCCTATAAGAATGTCTTTATTTTCCCTTCATTCTTTTTTTTTTTTCTTTCTTTCTTTTTTTTTTTTTTTTTTTTGCGGTATGCGGGCCTCTCACTGTTGTGGCCTCTCCCGTTGCGGAGCACAGGCTCCGGATGCGCAGGCCCAGCGGCCATGGCTCACGGGCCCAGCCGCTCCGTGGCATATGGGATCCTCCCAGACCGGGGCACGAACCCGTATCCCCTGCATCGGCAGGCGGACTCTCAACCACTGCGCCACCAGGGAGGCCCTTCCCTTCATTCTTGAAGGCTATTTTTTCTGGATTTAGAGTATTAGGTTGGTAGTTCTTTTTTTTTCAAACTTGAAGAATGGTGTTCTGTTTTATTATGGCCCCTATTGTTTTTGATGAGATCTCTGCTGCCAGTAGAATTACTTTTCCACTATAGTGCTGTTACCCTAAAGTTTCTCTCACACCAGTTTCAAGATTTTTAATTTGTCTTTAGGGCTTCCCTGGTGGCGCAGTGGTTGAGAGTCCGCCTGCCGATGCAGGGGACACGGGTTCGTGCCCCTATCCTGGAAGATCCCACATGCCGCGGAGCGGCTGGGCCCGCGAGCCATGGCCGCGGAGCCTGTGTGTCCGGAGCCTGTGCTCCGCAACGGGAGAGGCCACAGCAGTGAGAGGCCCGCGTACAGCAAAAAAATAAATAAATAAATAAATAAATAATTTGTCTTTAGTTTTCAGAAAGCTTGTTATTATCTGTCTGGTTAGGTTTCCTTGGGTTTAGCTATTTGAGATTTGCTCAGCTTATTGTATTTGTAGATTAATGTCTTTTGCAACGTTTAAGGCATTTTCAGCCATTACTTCTTTGAATACTTTTTCAGGTTCTCTTCTTTTTGGACTCTGCTGAAATGAATATTAGATCTTTTGTTATAATCCCACAGGGTCTTGATGTTCTGTTCATTGTTTTAATCTATTTTCACTCTGTTATTCAGACTGAATAATTTCTGTTGTTTTCAAGTTCACTGATTCTTTCCCATGTTCCTTCCATTCTGCTGTTCAGCCCATCTGTTGAATTTTTTATTTAGATTTTTTTGTGTATTTATTAGTTCTAAACTTTCCATTTGGCTCTTCTTTATATGTTGTTTCCTTGTTGAGACTTTTCTGTTTCTTCATCAAGTTTTATAAGTTTTTAAGTTTTATTCCATTATTGTATTTCTCACTTCTACAGTTTCCTTTGATTCTTCTTTATACTCCTTATTTTTTTGCTGGGATTTTCCATTTCTTTATTGAGACATTCAATTATTTTTGTCATGTGTGTCCATAATTACTTAGTGGAACACTAACATGGTGTCTGCTTTCAAATCCTTGTCAGATAATTCTAACATCTGTGTCATTTTGCTGTTGGCATCTATCAATTTTCTTGGTTCTTGGTAAAATGAGTGATTATCTATTGAAATCTGAACATTTGGGATAATATACTATGAGATATGGGTCTTATTAAAATCTTCTGTTTGAACTGGGCTCCTATGACACCACTCAGAGAGGAGAAGAAGGAATCTTGTTACTGCCACATGTGGGTGAAAGTCTAGCCTCCCTCTTGGGCTCCATTGACACCCATGGTGCTGAGGGCTCCTTGTAACTTCTGGGCATTGGTAAGTGTTTTAGCTTCCTGCTAGGCCTTCACTAGTACTGCTCTGGGTGGAAGCAGCATGGGTACCTCGTTACTGGTCTTCACAAAAACTGGTAAGGAGTCGTCTTGTTACCAAGAGTTGTGTTTGGAAGTCCAGGCTCCCTACATGGTCCCCACTGGTATCAATGGGTAGGAGACCTCATTATTGTACATTGGAGATGAAAGTTCAGGCTTTATTCTGCCTTCCCTGATGCTTCCTTAGCATGAGAGAAAGAAGGGGATTTCGGACATCACAATTAGGTCTTATGAGAGTAAAAATCTGTTGGCAAAATGAGGGTAGGACTACTGTTTTTTCTGTGGGGTTTGGTTGGAATAGAGCTATTATAATTTAAAACTTGTCTTTTTTTGTGAGATTGCTCCTTGTCTCATCATTTGGATAAAGAGAACAAACTCTTGTTAGGGACTTTTTGTCTGCACTTATTAGCATTTCCAGGCTGTCAGCTTCTCCAGCTCCAAGACTAGAGAATATGAGGCCAAAAGAAAACCCAGGGAACATACCACCATATTGGCCATTAGGTCCCGATCTGGTCTGGCTTCTTCTCTCCATATTTTATCCACATTTTCTTATGTTTCTTTAATATATAATATCCAGGGCGAACTATGAAGAGGAAAAGGGAGAAATAGTTCCATATCTCTCCAGAAGTGGGAGTCCCTGAATATGCATTTTGATTCTCTAACTCAACAGAACTCCTACACATTTGGGCAAATAAGTGAGAGATATAATTAAACTATTGTAAGCCTTCTTAATTGATAAAAAAATATATGTAAGTGTACATAACATATAAATATGTAACATATTAATATGTATAATATATAATTTTATAATATATTATGCATTGTATATTAATTTTATATTATATTTATATTATACTTTACATTTATTTATAAATATGAATAACAAAGGAAATGTTATTTGTTTAAAATTATTAAAATGTACTGACATGATAATTATGATTTAATTCATATATAAAACTTTTGAATGGGAGACCAACGTGGCGGGATAGGAAGATTCTGAACCCACCTCCTCTCATGGACACACCAAATCTATAGCTATATATGGATCATTTCTCTCTGAAAAAGATTTGAAAACTAGATGACCAGCTTCACCACAACAAAAGATTAAAGGACCACATCGAGAAGGGCAGGGAAGTTTGAGACAGAGTCTTGGCAAGAACTCTCCCTGACCACCAGCATGGCAACACACGATGAGGAGGGAATCTCATCAGTCCAGTGTTTCTACAGGAGTGAGGGGTTGGTGCTCCACATTGTGTACCCATCACCTGGGATCTACACCAGAGACACAAGCCCTTAAAATGTCTGGCTTAGAAAACCAACAGGGCTTATGTCTAAGGGACCCATAGTGCTATAGGAATCTGAACCTTCCCTTTTAAAGGGCTCACATATGGTCTTATCCACCCTGAGACCCAGAGAAAAAATAGCAGCTTGAAATGTGCCTAGAATATATGAGAAAGAGACCCATTTGCTAATCTAAAAGCATGTGCTGGAGGAGCAGGGGTCAGTTGAAACTCACCCTAGAGATGGAGGTGCTGGCAGATGGCATTACTGCCCTCTCCACATACCCTGCTAGCACAGGCAGTTAAGCTTAGAAGCATCACCCTCCTGCTGCCTTGCTAAGATGGACAGGGGCAAGTGGTCATGGCACTATCCCCACCCTGCTGAAGCCAGAGAGCACAGGCAGTTGCAACACTCTGCTGCTCCCTGGTTGGGGCTGGCACGTGAGAGTGGTCCAGGCATTCTCCCACTCCCAGCCTAACTTCAGCACATGCACACGAGCAACACACTCTACTGCTGCATTGCTGAAACCCACGGGCGTGCACAGTCAAGACATTTTTCTGCCGCCTTTTGGAAGCCAGAGAGGGTGCCCTGCTTCCTACACCCTACAGCTGCCTTGCTAAAGCCAGTGGGTGTATGTGATTTACGCAGGGAACAGTTTATTGATTGACTGATTGATTGATTGATTTCTACTATAGTCTCTGCACATTCTAGATGTTCTATACAATAATATAAATATGAATCAGACAGATGCATGGGCCTCATTCACAATATAAGACTATAAACACTATTAAGGATCAAAGCAAATTAAATGAATATGTGAAGATTTATATTTAGGGAAGAAATTTCAATAAGAGATAGAGTTATCAAAATAGTCATTTGGTGGAAGTTACGACGAGCTTTTAAAATTGATCTATCTTATCTGGTTGGATGTTGAGGAGTTGGAAGATGATTTTAGATATAGGAAATTTCTTGTATGAATAAAGACTTGGAGACACATTTAGCCTGGTACGTTTGAATGGTCACAACAAGAACAGCCTGACAACTTGACTGTAGTAGGAAAGTTCCAAGTCTGTGAGTGACTGGAGCAGACTCTACAGTGAAGGGAAGGCAGGGCCTTATTAGGGGAAGACTGACCCTGTTGTTTACTCCTGGACTCCTGCCAACTGGACCCTTTAAGAATGTCCCATCCACCGATACTCACATTGCATTAATAAGCAAGGGCGAGTTCTTGCAAGCTACTGAATTTGAAATGGAATAGTAAAAATTATGTTTTAGAGAAACTGTTAGCATTGCCAATTTGGATGGTTTTGCAATAGAGATTGCAGCAACCCAGGTGTGAAGCAACCTATCTCAGTTCGTGCTCACTTTTACCACATTTCACCATCTTTTTCAGTATCCACAATAAAGTGGAATTAAAATTTGTTGATTGCTTTTATTTTGCAGTCAATTCTGCTAGATTGCATCCATGTGTTTTCTCATTTGGTATTCACAACCTCACAACAACTCTTGAGATATTACTATTGTCATTATGTGAGGTGAAGGGGATATTCCAAGGTCCCCTGGTCAGGATTAAAACCCAGGCTCTTGACATTGTACAGCATGGTCACCTCAGCACCTACCATGGTGACAGCAGAGTCAAAGGCACTTGGTGTTCTTGCTGACTTGAGCTTGTGTTACGACTGGGCAGCTCTTACCTTCCTTTATTCAACTGCTTTATCGCCCACCATTCAGCCTGTAAAATACAACAATTTAATGCTGTGGTGCTGTGGAATCAAGATTCATATTTCTTCTCTTTCCTTTCCATTCATGGTATGTCCCACCAGACCTGCAGCTTAGGGTACTGAGAGCCTGAAGAGCATGGAGCAGCTCGTAACAGTTAGTGGACAATTAAGAAACTGGCCTCTGATTCATGTCCCAAGCTAAAACGTAACCACGCTGCTGATTACCCATTTTCATTGTTTATGGCGAGGCAGGTGGATGAACAGCTCTGCCTGATTTATGAAGTGCTTGCCTTCTATAAATCACAGAGTAGAAACCCAGCACGCTGCTAATCCTAATTGGTTAAGTCCTAAGTAGGGAGTGATTAGGAAGTCTTCAGGAAAGAAGGCACCTCATGCAAATGAGAAAGATACACAGCTCCTTGGGAAGAAATTTCCCCTGCTCACAATATATGGTCCAGGTTTGATGTTCATTCCTATTGCCCCCTTTTGTCTCTCATTGGTCAACCCCCTGTGATCTTCCACTTGTGAATAAACTGGAGGGAGGTAGGGGAGATGATGAGGGAGTACAAACATGGTAGAAAGAGTACTATTTTCCCGCTTACTCTCTCCGTTCATGTGCACCTGGATTAATTTTTTAAGTTTTTTAATTAATAAAGCATTCACCATGGTGAAGGGGAGCTATGTAATATGACTTATTGTGCTGTTAGAGTGGGAAACATTAGGGATTTTGAATCTTACTTACCTGAATTCCGTCCCCACTCTTCCCTGGGCATAACTGACCTGACATTCTCAGATAGTCAATGACAGCCATCTCTGATTTTTCACTTTGAGCTTAAAGGACCTTGACAATGTTAAATATATGAGGCTGTCCCTATCCTGTGATTGGAAATCTTCCAATGGAATTAGAAATGCAGACTCTGCTGGCTGAGGAAGAAGGGAGCCCACAGATTTTACAGATTTTCTTCCCCCATCTCAAGGTAGTGAGAACACAGGGTGCTATGTCTGCAACACGTTGAAAGGAACAGGGGCTCTTGAGATTAAAACTCAGTGAAGATAACCTCTACCCTCCTTTTCCAACCAATTGTAAATGTTCCTCTCTTTGGGTAACTTCTTTTCTTTTCTTTGGGTAACTTCTTTTCTTATCTCCCTCTCCTTTCTCTTCACCTCCTTGTTTCTACTTCCCTTCTCCCCCTTTCCCCCCCTTTTTCCTTCCCTCCTTCCCTCTCTTTCCTTTCTTCTCCATGTTTTCTGGGAACTCGTGGCAGATGCAGCAGCAGCAGCAGCATCACTTCAGAACTGGATGATGAGCCTCCCTGCCTGGAGGAGATTGACTATGGTACCGACAGCAGCTCAGACCAGGAAGGGAGCTTCTCCGAGCTGGACCGGCAGATCCAGGAATGTGCTTTCCACAAGGATGAAGGAGAGGAAGAAGAGGAGGGACCAGGGCAGGGAAGAAAAGCCATCCCAGAACCCTGAGGTTCATAGCAAGTTCTGTGCCTCTAACCATCGGATTAGCTGCCATGTTGTTGCTTTACTATCACACACACACAGTGTTGGCACAGAAAGCCAGTCCATGCGAGGTCAGCATCCCTACATCCAGATTTTCTTCTAGTTTCACTATGCATAGAGAGTGGCTACTTCTTTTTTTATTTTAATTAATTAATTAATTTTATTTTTGGCTGTGTTGGGTCTTCACTGCTGCGTGCGGGCTCTCTTAAGTTGCAGTGAGCGGGGGCTACTCTTTGTTGCAGTGCGCGGGCTTCTCACTGCGGCAGCTTCTCTTGTTGCGGAGCACAGGCTTTAGGCACGGCGGGCTCAGTAGTTGTGGCTCGCAGGCTCAAGAGCGCAGGCTCAGTCAGTAGTTGTGGCACATGGGCTTAGTTGCTCCATGGCATGTGGGATCTTCCCGGACCAGGGCTTGAACCCGTGTCTCCTGCATTGGCGGGAGGATTCTTAACCACTGTGCTACCAGGGAAGTCCCCAGAGTGGCTACTTCTTCATTACAGCATTTTATATATATAGATAGGTGGCTGCATGCATGCTGTCATGATGATAGAATGGGAGATACTCAAGATGACTATGGATCCTCTGAAGACTCTTCTGAGCTCTTCTCCATTCCTGTGCTTGAAACTGGAGTGGGCTGGAAGTAGTAGGAGTTGGACTTTCTTCGTGTCTTCTCAGCCAGAATTCTAAGTGGTTGTTTAAGTCGTTCTCTATATGAGGGTTATCACTTCCTGTTGTCTCCCTCTTATAGCATCTGAGCCTCTCAGCCCAAACCATGAGCCCCACTGAGACTCTGAGGGTCCTGGCATGGTCTTCCCTTGCTGGGTGATTGAACGTAAAAGGCTGTACAACCAAGTAATCATCCTCGGTCTGTTGGAACAGTATACATTTTGCAGATAGAGAATCTGCAGAAGATCCCCTTCTAAGGGAAGGGGGACAGTGGTGAATAAGACATGGCCACTGGCCTTTACAAATTTGAAAATCTATGAAATTCATAATCTTGGGAGGCAGCAATTCATTCATTTCAGACTCAGATAGATGTGGCTCATATCCCGGATCTGGCTGTTACTTATTATGAGAACGGAGGAAAGTAATTAAATCTCCCTAAATCACAGTTCAGTGGAGATGAGCATATCTATATCATAGAGTTATTATGAAGATGAAACGAGATAACATGTAAAAGTATACCGTTTGGCACACTGAAGACAATAATATTGGCTTATTTTTTTCCATAACGCAGGCAGAACATTCTATGGAGTTATTCTCACAGTTAACATTCTGTGGAGTCACATGGTTGAGAAATACTCTCTCTTCCTAGAGGGGATCAGGGCAGGAGGCTCTAGGGGGCTGGCATAGCTTAGACCAAGTGAAAATGGAGCAAGGCCCTTCAACAGACAGATGGAAACAGTTTGAAAGTGTGAAGGATGATATACATGTACAGGGCCCAGGCAGAAAGGATGAGAAGAAGCATGGAAGGCAGATTAGAATGGAAGATAAAATGGAGATAATATGTTAAAGCAGATGTATGTTGGTCCAGATGCCCTGTGTATTTAGTTAGAATTAGGTTTGGCTATGAGAGATGGAAAATCCAAAACAGCAGTAGCCTTTGTAAGATAGAAGTCTGTTCATCTTTCATGTGGAATTCCAGATATAGGCAGAGCAGAGCAGGTATCACGAGTGCCTGATGTCAGGTACTTAGCTTCAGCAGCTTTCTAGCCACCCCCCACCCCCGTGTGTTACTTCTACTCTTGCTCTAAGAGAGCTGCTGAAGCATCAGGCTTTGCATCTACATCCCAGTCAGCAGTAAGCAGGACAGAAATAGAAGATCATGTTCTCCATATTTCCAAAAAATGCATACTGCTTCTGCTTAATCCCGCCATCCAGAAAGTGGTCCTGTGAGCACAGGTAGCTGCAAGGGAGGATGGAAAATGTGGTCTTTATTTCAGGTAGGCAAGGCTAAAGATTTGACATTTTAATCCTAAGGGAAAAGAAAATAATGCATATTGAGGTTCAAAAACATGCCAAAGAGACTTTTCCTGATGTACCTACCACCACCAAGAGATCTCGGAAACAGAATAATTTCAGAGAAAACTCAGCAGAAAGAATTTAGCCTCAGAAAAAAATGTTTTGCCATAATTTAGCCCCAAGGCATACAAGAAAGTTATATGTGCTGTGATTTGGAAGTTGACATTATTATTATTGTTGTTGTTGTTGTTATTGTTATTGATAGTCCCTTATTTTTCAACTCCTTTTCAAATTTCTTTGCTATCATTCAGAAATCACAATTCATTCTTTGTATTAAGGCATTCAGATTTCTGTAACATAATGAGAGTTTTGAGGGAAATAACAAAGACACTGAATTCAAATCCAGGCTGAAAGCATCTCTTAACTTCTCCCATATTCAACATTTCCATTCTTAAATAGAGGATGGCATAATGCTTCTGTGTTTGGTTTTTTCTTCATTGTCTTGAGGCTCAAGAAGATAATATTGTTGAAAACGTAAATGGTGAGAAGAATGGAAATAATACTAACTCATCATCAATTTGCATTTCAGCTCAAAATTGCTTATTTACCATGTTTCTGAGAATGTGACCAGGGCAGGTAAATTTCTATGTGGTGTGCTCAGGAAAAGCCAGAAACATGGACTATTTATTGATTTATCTATGTAACAAATATATATTAAGTACCTGCTATGTGTCATGCTCTTTACTAAGCCCTAAAGCTGCAGAGAAAAAAGACTCACTGTGTCCTGAAGTTGCTCAAAGTTCAGTGGGAGAGATGAACAATAAACATTTTATTTTAACACAGTGGCACACGGCTTTATGGAGCTGTGCAGAGGATGATACAGAATCACCTCATCTAATGGAGGCAGCGGTGGTGGGAAAAGTCTACCAAAAGAAAATGGTAACTTAGGTGATTTTGGAAGGATATGTAAGCTTCCTGGTTAAAAAGAAGAGGACAGACTTGCTAAGAAGTGGGAAGAGTTTATGCAAAGACCCCGGGGTAGGGTGATAGCTTGAAATAAAATGTTCAGCGTGAACTGATTTAAAACATGTACTTGTATGTGGGGAAAGGAGGAGAGTGACAGAAGATGAAATTGACAAGATAGACATCCATCAGATCAACAACACTTGTCATGTGTTGATGAAAGGTTGAACTTTATTCTGAAAGTGCTGGGAGGAGACAAAGATTTTCAGCAGAGGCATAGCCAGGACTGAGGTCGCCATGTATGCATCAATCCTGCTGCACCACATGTGTATGACTGATTGATTGGCACCCTTGCTGTGCTGGTTGTTCAGTGGTCTGAGAAGTACACTGGGTATAAAATTATCATATTTGAAGAGCAGCAGGTTTGGGGTGAGGTGAGAGATAAGGAGTGTAGTTGAATACTGGGGTCTATGAGATGTCCAGTTGGAAAGGACTCCTAGAATCCAGAAGTATATCAGGAAATGAAGTAGAAGAAGATGAGCTCCACCCAGCAAGCTTGGGGACCTGGGTGCAAGTCCTGAGCCACTGAGCCCAGGCACCAGCCAACTATGCTTGGAGGGAACAGAAGAGTGGGGGGAGGGGGCAGACTTTCCTCTCTTCTTGCTACAGAAGGCCCTTCTGTGTCCCACCTCACCATCTTCAGTCTGGGGGTGGGGGAGGCTCATTACAGGTCACCTACAGATAGTCACAGGAGCAGTTCTTCCAGCCCGGCCGGACATGTCTCTTGCTGGCCAAAGCACTATGGTCAATTTTCCTGCAAAACATTCTACCCAGCTCCGAGCCAAATGTTATTACTCAAGAATTCCAGGGAGTTGTAAGCTCTAATGGGAAGCAGTTGTGCTTCAAAATGTGCAAAGGAAGTGCATCTAGAGAGGTGATGTGGGGTTCAGGCCACGTGCATGGCTGTCCTATGCCGGCTGTTGTTCGATGCTCTGCATAGCAGGGCTAGAACAGGGGGCCATTTTCACACCCAGGATAATCTTTCATGGGTAGAGAAGCACAAGGCTTCTCATGATCCGCTAAGGACCGTGCTTCCATGATCCTTTAAGGATGGAATCTGCTGTCTCTCCATGACACTTCCCTGTGCTAGAGACTCTTTGGTTCCTTGATAGATTCAAATCCTGCCCATCTGCAGTCTCTACAGTTTGCCATGGGACATAACCTCATTTTATCTCATCACACTAGTGAGTGTGGATGAACACGCACAAAAATCCATGCACACACACACCACTTCTTGAGCCACGCATCTACCTAAGTGCCCTTTTTGATTTTTCGAACCTGTTGACACTTTCCCTCTGTCTCTGATAAGCTTCTCCCATTATCTCATTTGGGGGTGTCAAGACCCAATTCAGATATCACTTTTCTTATGTAAAACCTTTCCTAGTCACCCCAAGTCAAGTTATATAATTTCTTTTCTGTGCCCCTAATACACCGTTAATACATTCCTTTTATAGCATGCTTATGCTTGCCATTTACAACTTTATTTATGTGTTTTTTACAGCTCCAACCCCACTAGCCAATGAATAGAGAATTCTAAGATGTATGGAGCTGCCTATTATCTTTCTATGTCTCCCCTCACCTGACATATTAAAGTTTCTCAAAAATGTATCTTCCACCTAGCCTCAAAACTGGACATCCAACGTCTCAATGAAATTCCATATATTTCCCTTAAATTCCTCCATTTTCCATCTCATATCAGAGCTTGTGTTATAGGAAGGGAAATTGGTTTCATTAAAATGGCATCTAGCACAAGTATAGCCTAGCCTCGGAAGACTGTTTCCCGTGTGAGGCAAGCTTCTTAAGGAGCAGGGTGGCCTTGTCCTTGTCTAGACTGTGCAAGTATTTAGATAGAGAAGTGAGAATAGAGGAACAGAATCTCTGAGAGTCTATGCCTTCAGTATTCATCAAGGTGCTGTGGACATACAGGGTCACTTTGTTGAGAACTGGCACATGACTCCATGGGCATTGTGCCAACTTGGCTGCCTGGGTGCTTCTTTCAGCGCCATCCATTGGTTCCACTTTCCTCTGGGTTTCCAGTAAAAGGATTCAGAGCCACAAAGAACAATTGAACATACCTGATCCTTGAGTTACAAGCTCGCATTGAGCCTTGCCAACATAAGTAAGGTCACGTTACATCCCGAGGGGAGGAGTTCTCACCCACGGCTTCCATCATCCAGCCTGAGCAACTGACCTGTAGAGTCAATTTCATATTCCAAGGGGAGCCTCTTCCCTCTGCCAAGGAAAGGAGCTTCCATGAAGTGTCTGACACGAGTCATCCTTGTTAGGGGCTCAGGACAGAGACCTGCGTGGTGGACCTGGACATTTGCATCCTCATCAGAGTTGATGGACTCATTTGGCCCTGTTGGTACAACCCGCCCCTGCCCCCTAAAGGCTCTAGTCTTGGAAAGACACACGACAGTGTAGCCTGGGTACTAACCGTGTGAGCTTTTTTAGACAAAGATAATTCATGAGGTCTGGAGTCTGCTGCTGGCTCCCCAACAGATGTCCTCTTCTGTTTGTGTTGTCATTTGGTTCCATGTGTGCTGCATACCCAACTGATTCTTGATAAAAAGTGCTGCTTAGAAAAAAGGAACTGCTAAAAGGAAATTTTTAGATGAAAATGGATTACATTACAGCCTTTCTGTGCCTAATAATAAAGAAGATTCAACTGTATACAACTTAAAATTATCTATTACACGCATTTCAACACAATAGAGCTGAAATTGAGCTTGATACACACACACACACACACACTCTCTCTCTCTCTCTCTCTCTCTCTCTCTCTCTCTCTCTCTCTCTCTCTCTCTCTCTATAGGTCCAGGGCTTTCAGAAAGAAAACAGAGTGAGGAAAGGTTTGTCATCAGGCACATGTCTCTAGAGGCAAGGGGTAGCTAGGTGACGACTTGACGCCGTGCTGTCACACGGAAATGGAAGTGAAGGCCTTTGGGGTAGAATGTGAGAACCTCTCTCATCGACATGTGGCATAGACTGGCCTTCTCGCATGTGTGTATTTTGAGCCTGTTCAGGTCATGAAGAAAAATGGATCCAGTTCTCTTTGGAAGAGAATGCACATTTGGGAGAAATTTACCGATTGAACCACACTCACCTCCTACGACAAGTAGCTAAACAGAGCAGAGCAATGAACTGTTGAAATGCATGGAGTACACTGGTTACTCTGACTAGGAGCTTTGATTGATCTTTTAGAGTCTTTTGTAGGGCCTTATAGGGTTAAAATGATTTCTTAAGAGCAGGCATGTATCATGACCATTCCCTTGACAAAATAATAATATTTAAGCACAATTCTTTGGAGCAGTTCAGTTGAGGTGTCTGAGTGTGGCCTTGGTCTTTGGAGGTCAGGGCAAGGAGTAACACTGAGATCCATTCTGGAATGGCTGTGGGGCAGGGTGAGGAAGCAAAGAGGCCCACAGCCCTGTCCTCGAGGGTGTGGGCGTTAAATGAATGGATGATCTTGGATAGAATAATATCGACCAGGCCCCACCCACATTTCATTCTGAAGAGGAAGTTATTTTAGGAGGAAAATAACTCCCCTTTTCCTCCCCTTTTAGGGGAGGAAAAGCCTGCCTGTGTTCCTCCTCTGTTCATAGTGACTCATTGAACTTCTCACGACCACTCTGGGTGATAAATGGGCATTACTAATGCTATTTTCGAGAAGAAGTTTGGCCCTATATAAAGGGACACTTTTAGTGAGTGATGGAACGGGGATCTACTTCCCGAGAAGTCTGACTTCCCAACCCATGCTCCTTTTTACTTCCTTAGAAGGGATGGACAGTAACAGTACACAACAACCAACAGCTGCCACTAACGTGGGCTGAATATGAATTCTTGCCACATACAGTACTCTGAGTCCGTTGCATTTGTTATCATGTCTAAGCCTCACAACCCAAACCTACAAGGTAGGCTCTCTTCTTATGTTCATTCCATAGGTGAGGATGCTGAGGCCAAAAGAAGATCAGGATTTGCCTAAGATTACACAGCTAGTAAGTAGCAAGATGGTGAATTTAACCCAGGCAGTCTGACACCTGAGCTGCACTGCAAGGAAAAGTGCCACTTCAAAGACTCTTCAGGGCCCTTCAGAGGCCAAGGAGCAATTCTCTCTCTCTAGGAAGATGTATTATTGTTATTTTTGTTGGTTTCAATATTTGAGTCAAATATAAACAACTCATGCTGGACATCCCTGCATAATATCCCCTTTAACCTCAAACTGCACACGTTCCATGTCAGAGCCTCCTTATCTCCTCCCAGAAAAGTCTCTACCTCCCAGTTTCCTAAACTGGATCATCTCGATGAGAATCTGTTTCTGTGTGTGCCTGATGCACGGCTCAGTGTCTGACTGAGGCAGGCAATTTAATGCTTCTCTCAATGGGTGAATTCACCAGTCTTGTCAAGCCTACTCTTAGCTTTGCTTAGAATCTGCTGCTCTTACTTCTTGGTCCATTTCTCACCTGGATTTCAGCAATGGTCTCCTCACTACTGTCCTCATCTTTGGAGGCTCTGCCTTCCTCTCCAGCCCTTTATTCTCACGTAGACATAACATTTGGAATGAAAATCTGTTTCTGTTTCTGCTGTGTACAACCTTTCACTGGCCTCCTATTGTCCTAAGGATAAAATGCTAATGGAACTTGGCACTTGAGCCCTTCCCGATCCAGCCACTGGCTTACTGTCCGGTCTCCTCTCTTAAGCCCATGCTCAGGTCCTAAAAAATCACTTCCGGTTTCCAGAAAGCACTTTATTCTCTCTGCTTGCACCTATGTGTGTTCATTCACTGTGTGCTTAAATGTATTCTCCTCCAAGTAGTCTTCCATGATCTGATTCTGAGTTCCCATAGTGCCTTGGAGGAACCCTATCATAGCTTTTGTTGCAAGGTTTTGCCTGTGGAGTTTTCTGTTCCCCCCACCAGACTAGAGATTCCTGGAGGACAGGGATGATTTTGTTCACTGCTGTATCCTGAGGGCCTAGCACCCTGCCCAAGATACGGTGGACCTGCATTAAATACGCGTTGAATGATCAAGTTCTTCATTTCCATTCCAAACGTCTCCCAGGAATGACCTCCTACCCGTTGCCTCAGTAACCTATTAAACATGGATAGCAGAGCTGCAGGAAAGTAGGGCACACATGTGTCCAGCAAACTCAGAGCAGCATCGAGGAAGCATCCAGGAAAAATCTCCCTCAGCCCCTGGTCCGCGGGGCCTCTTGCTCTGTAATTTTCCAGAAGCAGCTTCCTTTTTTCCTCCAATGGCCTGTAGAGGTCAGAAAAGGGCCTTGGTTTCCAATCGCGGACTGTCCTCTGCCTCAATTAGCATTCACCCCGGGTATCTATAATTAAGCAAACCTAGGCGCTGCACATAGGAGCGGAAATGCATTGAGTTTAATAAAACAGAGTGTAAGGCAACTTTAGATTGACTCCAGCCTTGTTTGTTCTTGCACACTTGTAATTCTGCTTCGGTATATTCCCAGTCAAAGAGACCATTGTCCTGGGAACTGAAGCGTGTCCCTTCTTAGCTACCGCAGCCCATCCGAGGAGGCGAGCAGTATCAGCTTGCTGCTCCCGGCTCATGGCAAAAAAAATATATATATATATTTGTATTTCTTAAAGCAAAACAATAACAAACTGGAGAGTGTGTGAGTACCATGAGAGGATCTCCCACTGATGTTCTAGCTTTTTGGTATTTTTCATGAATGTAAGTGCATTCAGAGTCCAGAAAAAAAAATATATATAAATATAAAATAAAAATGGAGAAGGCACTCTGATCACTACTAGCATTTAGGAACCACTGATTTTGTTCCATAAATTTGTTCCCTAGTGCATAAGGAAGAGCATGAGACTGAAAAGAGTCCATGGTTTGGGGTCCAACTCTGTCACTTTCATGGGGGACTTTGGGGCTGATCCTTTAGTTCTCTGGGTCTCTGTTTCTCCACTGAAGAGTGAGGGGCTGGACCAGGTGAAATCTAAGGTCATGTCTATCTCTAATATTCATTGCCACTGTGCCAGCTGACCCGTGGGGAATGCAGCAGCCCCTGCGCTGGCCAGGAGGGTGAAGAGGCAGCGTGACATGGCTCACACTAGGGCTGTGTCCCCAGAGGGCCCGAGGCCAGGCTTGCACAATGATCTTTTCAGAGCCCAGAATGATGCAGTTGATACCCTGCCAATGCCCGGCAGAGTAAAAGCTTCCGAAATCGGGGCTAAAAATAAATAATGAAACAAAGTGACAACATAAAGAGGAAGACCTAGAAGCGGTGGGGGATGAATTGAGTCAGCAAACTTGGGGGCGGCATGGGGAGGAATCTAATTTGTTCTCCTCTGCAAGGATGGGCCTGCTAGAGGCTCCAGAGGTGAAAGTGCTCTTGAGAATGGGGGTGTGATGCCACCTGGGAGAGGATGCAGGCCATGGAGCAGAGGTGTGACTCCTTCCTCAGGCTCATTTCCTCTTGGCTGCACAATTGATCCGCCCACTCGTCCCTGACTCTTTGTTGGCTGTTCAAAGAGCGAGCTCCTTAACAGTGCCCCTCCTGTCCCTGGACCTCTGCTTGGGCCAGGGCCAGCTGCCCTCATTGACCTTGTCTCTCAGCCTTTGGGGCCCTGCTTCCTCTTTGCACACACTCGGTATTTCAATCAAAGTGGCTTTCCTATCTGGTGATTCAGGGCGAGATGTGTGCAGGAGGGTTAGGTAGGGAAAGGATACTACTAGTTTTTTTTAAGTACATTTCACGTTCCAGCCACGGGGATAGGTGCATTCATGCAACCTACAAGGAGACAGGGAGGGGTCTCAATAACTACAGGGCAAGTCAGCATGTGAAAATCACCTCTGCACACTTTATTTGGCCACTTCTAGTTCTCACAGATGCTAAGGGTAAAGATCCAGATCAGAGGGAAATTTTATCAGAAAACGGTGCCTTAATGAATTGAGGGGATATGCAAATGTGAACATTGTCAGGGTGAAGGACGAAGAGCTGTCCTTCTGTGCATAGATACTAATGGAAATTTGGGGCTTGTGCGCTGGCAGAAAAGAAGAGGGAGGGAGAGAACTCCCCAACATGGCCAGAGGCCCAAATCCATGGAGAAAAGAAGGCTCGTGAGAAATCTTGACTCATAAAAAAAGTGATGTCTAGTGTTTGATTTTAATCCATTTCCTGTTCTGTGAGGTCTAATTTTACTCCATCCCTATGCTCTGAAATCTTTAGTAAAAGATGACCATCCCACACAGCAATATTTTGAGTAAATGGAAGATGAGATTGTTCATTTTGGATAAAAAGACTATGGGTAGAGGTTGTCCAGGAGAATTTAGTGGAAGCAGGAAATCTGCATAATTTGCTTCTAGGGCAAATTACAGTTCCCACACTCCAGCTTGGAAGCTTCAGCCATTTTATTTGTCTATGAAAATGGTGATGATAATAGTGATCATTAGAAAAAACAAGTTATCCTGGTCCCTTACCATGCACCATTTCTTAGGCTGAGTGTCACACGACATCCCTGTTAGGTAAGTAACTATCATTATCCCTATTTTGTAGATGAAGACACAAAGTCCTAGCGAGTGTGTACAAAGTAAGTACCTAGGACAGAGATCAAGTTAGGGTGTGAGCTGAGTGCTCCCTTCCCTCCCATGTTCTCCGTGGTATAAAATCACCATAAAGGAAGTGATGCTCCTTGTCAGTGTGGCGTTCTTCTTTTATCATCTTGAGGCAAGCTTGTCTTTGTGCTTTCTTCCTCAAATTCAATTAGGAGTGTATCTGTCATTTTCAGCATCTTATTTTTCAAACTTCATAAAGACATTCTTTCCCCCTGTACCTATTAACCTTAATTTTGCTCCGCCTCCCTTCCATATTTCTAGATGAAAATGCGGTGTGACCTTCTGAAGGAATCTCCCAATGGGTTGATGGTGGTGGGTGGTGATGTGTATGTGGAATACACGAAGCACATTCTAATGTTGAGAGCAGTGTTTTTAAAGGCAAAGAACATGAATTTCAAACAGAGGTTAAGTGAACATCAAAGATGAATATGGTCCCATCCAAACAAAATTAGGTTGGGTTTGGGTTTAGCAGGGTTTTCCTTAAGGTGTCTGCTGTGGTCAGGAAATGATTATTCAGGTCTCTATCACACTTATGAGGGTTCTGAACAATGTAAGCTGTTCCCAGTGGCTATATTTTTGTAAGAGCTCTATTTTGCAAGCCACCCTGGAATAAGGGTGTTGGGGTTCATTGTGAGCTTACATTCCAAGATCTCTGAGCACCATATAACCATTACCTCATTTCAAGTGATACTCAATTTACTTTATTAGGCCAGAATCTCTGATCTCCAAACCTTAAGCTATCTCTGCACCAACCCAGCCCTTCACTTAACTTCTACTTACCAATGCCCTGAGGGAGTCAGCCACCTCAGCAAAGCGACTCAGCAAAGAGCAATAGGAGAAACTGTCCTTGCCCTCTTACCTTGCCCACCTCTGTTGGAAATAGATTTCCATGTCTTTTGGTGTAAGCCAATGATATTCCACAAAGAAAGTTTACTTGAGACTTCCTGCTCTTCTTCTGAATGTTTTTGTTGGTTGGCTGGTTGGTTTTCTCATCTGAAGTGACTATATGATGATAGGACCAGAGACACTTAGGCAAGGAAAATCATGACCCTGAAAGTTAAAAGAAAGTCAACACTCAAATTCCAGGATGGTCAGTTACTGGCCGCCCAACCCCTGTTGCCACACACACACACACTACACTTCCTAAGGAAAAACTATTATATGGATCAAGAACAAGATGGAGACTTCAAGGACACTAATTTGGTGACCATTGCAGAGAGCAGAGTTTTTGTGGTAAGAGAAAGAAGTCTATAAATAGAAGTAATCAAGGTGACTTCTCTCACAGTGTTTTATAATTGATGTCACAATATCTTTTGCCAGAATGGTGTAACAGGGATGTCTCCAGCTTAGGAAGTGCCCTCACTGCCAGAAATCCCAGTGGGATCAGAGTGGGACAAAGGAAAAGCAGATAGGGGCTGCCTCACCCACTCTGCTATGGGCTTCAGGAATAAAGGGCAACCTCATGGGTGATGTCAATAACTGCACCTTAGGTTTTTTTTTTTTTTTTTTTTTTTGCTATACGCGGGCCTCTCACTGTTGTGGCCTCTCCCGTAGCGGAGCACAGGCTCCGGACGCGCAGGCTCAGCGGCCATGGCTCACGGGCCCAGCCGCTCCGCGGCATGTGGGATCCTCCCAGACCGGGGCACGAACCCGTGTCCCCTGCATCGGCAGGCGGACTCTCAACCACTGCGCCACCAGGGAAAGCCCCACCTTAGTTTTATGTTGCTGCAAAATAAATGACCACAAATTTAGAAGTGTAAATCAACATCTGTTTATTACCTCACAATTTTCTAGGTCAGAAGTACAGGAGAACTGTACTGGGTTCTCTACTCAAGGTGCCTCAAAGCTGAAAACCCAAGGGTCAGCCAGCCTGGGGTCTTATCTGGAGGCTCAGGAAAAGAATCTGCTTCCAAACATGGTCGAGTGGTTGGTCGAACTCATTTCTTGTGGTTGTACGACTGAGATCCCCATTTGCTTGCTGACTGTCAGCTGGCGTTATTCTCAGCTCAGCTGCCTTCATGCCTTGGTGTGTGGCACCTCAAAACCAGTAACAGTGTGTTGAACCCCATTCATGCATTGACTCTCTGATGTTTTCTTCTGCAACCAGCTGGAGGAAGCTCTATGCTTTTAATAAACTTCTGTGATTAAAATAGACCCACCCTGATCATCTTCCTTTTATCTTATGACATAGAATAATCACAGAAGTGAAATCTCATCATATTCACAGGTTGCACCCATGATTAAAGTGGGAGAGAATTAAATAAGGGCAGATTCATTGGGCTTCTTTTTTATAAGGCTGTTTACTACAAAAAGTACTAATAACAAATATTATATGACACTTTCCCTGTGCCAGGAACAATCTAAGTATCTACCTACATTAACTCACTGGATTTTCACAATAACCTTATCATTGTCTTCATTTTACATTTGAGGAAACTAAGGCATGGAGTGTTGATGTAGTATACATGGCTAGTACACTATATACAGCATCTCAATGGTTGAGCTGAGATTTGAACCTAAGCAGTATGGCTCCAGGTTTCTGACAGATTTCTTAACCACAACTCCATAGACCTCTCTAAAAATGTGTTCTCTCTTTTTTTTTTTTTTTTTTGCGGTAGGCGGGCCTCTCACTGTTGTGGCCTCTCCCCTTGCAGAGCACAGGCTCCGGATGCGCAGGCTCAGCAGCCATGGCTCACGGGCCTAGCCGCTCTGCGGCATGTGGGATCTTCCCAGACCGGGGCACGAACCCGTGTCCCCTGCATCGGCAGGCGGACTCTCAACCACTGCGCCACCAGGGAAGCCCTCTTTTTTTTTTTTTTTTTTTGCGGTACGCAGGCCTCTCACTGTTGAGGCCTCTCCTGTTGTGGAGCACAGGCTCCGGACACGCAGGCTCAGCGGCCATGGCTCACGGGCCCAGCCGCTCTGCGGCATGTGGGATCTTCCCGGACCGGGGCACGAACCCGTGTCCCCTGCATTGGCAGGCGGACTCGCAACCACTGCGCCACCAGGGAAGCCCTAAAAATGTGTTCTCTTAGACATAGTTTTTTCCTTCTTCCATCCAAGTTGTGGTACAAACATGGGATCTGGAGTTGTTTAGTGGGACGGGATAGGATACAGGTGGAAGGTAGCACAGCATGGTTTAGACTGCCCATGACCTGGTCTTCAGTGAAGGTTTACATGTAACATGCTCTTCTGTGCTCTCCATCTTGTAGTCAACATCTTAGCCAGTTACAAAGAGCAACTATCTTCTGGGAGTGCTCCCTCCCCATGCATCCTTCAAGAGCAGTGGATCTAGCAATGTCTGCTAAGGGGTTTGAGGTACAGTGAAATCTATATGAAATAGACTTACACTCTCATGTCCCTGGGGCTCTTTTTTTCACCTGAATTGAAGGTTGTGCTGTGCAAGTGCTCAGGTCTATATGGAAAAGTAACTTAACAAACCCATGCTTACTCAATATGGGCTTCTTTGAAAGCATCTATGCTCAGTTGCAAGGGGGAGCTGAGGTAATTTTATATGTTTTCAATCTTCCACTGATTGGGTTACATTATTTTGGCTTAGACAGGAGATGAGATAAATCCTTAAAGACAGAATAATTAGTTTATAATTAGAAATTAGTAAAGACAAAGGTTAATAATTATGAAATAAAGTTGATTTTAAGAATAGTATTTTATTTTTGAATGCCTTAATATCATAAATAGTATTAACATTGGAAATCCACCAGTAAAATCACAGTGAAAGAGTATAGTTCATATAACAAAAGACATTACAAGAAAACAAAACCAAGAATTAAAAAAAAAAAGCAGAAGACTGACAACATTTAATAATTGTAGTTGTAAATGATATAAATTATACCACGAAGTGACACAGAATATGAGCTATGATCAAAAAGGGAATCTAAAACTATTTTTTATTCATTATACAAAACTAAATAAAAAGATTCATAATGAAACAATGTAGAGTGGAAAAGAGGTTATGAGTAAAGATTTCTAGGGAGCCATTACCAACGAGAAGAATTATAAATGCAAAAGCTGAAGTTTGGAATAAACAGTTGAGATGGGGGACTGGTTTAGGGAATTACGAGAAATATTAATGAGTTTATTATCAGAGCCATGAGAGAAGGCCTGGATGAAAAGGAGGAGACTTTCCAATCTCTGACTGGGGAAATTTAACCAAAGTATGTGAAAAGTAAAAAGACAGAAAACACAAAAGGATTCCTACCCAGAGCACTGGAGCAGGAAGGAGACACAGGCTTCAGGCCTGAGGGGTAATGAACAAAGTAATATGCCCATAGCTTATCTCTTGCTCCTTGTTTCCCTCTTATACAAGGTAACTTTGAAAACATGATAAATAGGTAGAAGGGCTAACTTAGGTCTGTTGAATTATGTTGGTTTAGGACAGATTAAAATGAATTGGAACACCAGTCTCCTTCAGTTGTCCATATGATGCATTAGCTTGACATTCAAAGCCCTCTTAGCCCACCCCAGCCTGCCTTTCTAGGCTTATCTTCAAATACACATGGCCCCAGACCCAGCTTTTTAGCCAAAGTGGGCTAGCCACCATCTCCTAAATTTATCCTGCATGTTATCACCTGACCACCTTGTCTTGCTCTTCCTCCCTCCCTTCAAGGCCTAGTTCAAATTGCCCCTGATCTGAAAATCTTTTCCTATAACTCCTGCTCTCTCTGTTCCTCCATCTATGACCCTTAAAGCATTTATTATGCAATTAGCCATATCCTTTCATGCTCTACTGATTGGCCATTTATCTCTTTTATCACGGTGTGATGCTTCACATGTGTCTGTCATTTCTCCGCAAGTACACTATTTGATTCTTGAGAGCCAGGCCACATCTTTTTATCATATCATTCAGCACCCTCTAATTTCAATTTATTTATTGATATTATCTCGTGAAATGCTCACTATAAAACTTAAGGTTAAATATCACTTCCCTCATTGTACAGACTAGATCACTGAGGCTTAGAGAAGTTCAAAAACCTACCCTGTGTCGTGCAGCTAATAAGTGACAGAACCAAAATTTGAAATCATGTGAGTTGAGGAAAAACCCTCTGCTTTCCCCAATAAGACCATGATATCATTATACCTACCTGGAGCTATCACTCCAGATGATGCCTCACGATAAAATACTCATAACATTTACACATACAAAAGAGATTTTCCATAAGTATATTTCAGTTATTGTAGGTGATTTGCATGCAATTTGTATGTTTGTAGCAGGGGTATAGAATTCCCAGATTAAATCTAATGCCTAGACAGAATGTCTATTCACAGGTACATGCACACACACCTGTGCACACACATACATGGATGCACACACATACAAAGATGTTTGCACCATGATAGATTAGCTGATAAGTGCTGCACACAGGTCTGCCTGGAAGGACATTGCTTTCCCAATGGCACAATGAATGGCCTTCATTGGCAAGGACGTGGAAAACTTTTAATCCCATTTAAGTTAGAAAGGCGTATAATCCTAGCAGGATGCTTCAAGCCTCAATTTTATTGCAAGGGTGCCCAGAGCTTATTGATTAGGTTTATGGCTAGCATATTACTTTAAAGTAGAGACCTGTTCATTGTGATATTAGCTTTGAAGAGCTCCTCTGTTAAAAAGCCCTGTGTCAACTCATCTGTTTTCATGTACCCAGAAAATCTAATGAATGGAAAGGGTGCTCAGCAGGCTGGTTCTATTTTCAGGTTCCTGGTTTGTTCCCTATTTAGGGGAGAGAGGCATAATATCTCTGAAACCTATTAGTGTTCAGAAGTGGGAAGAAGCATGGCAAGTAGAGAGAACTGTGGAAGGGAAGAAACCAGAGCCTAATTGTTCAGAGGTTCCCTGGATACTTGACTTCACCTCTTGACATCAGATATTCGCCATGTGCATAATGAGAAAAATCATAACATTTCCCTCTTTGTAGATCTCACACTCCAGCCACATACCTGGATGGCTGGTTGAAACACAGAGTACTGAGCTCTAATTCTGGAGATTCTGATTCAGTTGGTATACCATGGGGTAAAATAATTTGCATTTCTAACAAGTTCCCAGGTGATACTGATACTGCTGGTCCCGGGAACACATTTTGAGAACCACCGTCCTAACAGACATGGTATGTGATCATAGAACACACCAGGTAATCATAGGAACATCAGGTCCCTTCAAGAAAATGTATTATAATGCTAATAGTTATGAAACTTTTCCTAACACCAAACCTAAATATTTTCTCTACAGCAGTGCCAATATTCTCTCACTTATCCCAGAGCATGTAGAGAACTTTGCTATGTTATACGTACATTGATGCTATCTCATGCCTTGTTCTTACGAAGGCTAAGTTGCTGTCCACCAAATAGGTGCTGATGGCTTGCTGTCATTTATGGGATCTTTTCTTCTCTTCTTGAGAGAAGAGTCGGTTATTACTGGACAAGGAAGAATAGAAAAACTCTAACCATACAAGGGAAGGAAAACACTAATATCTGCTTCTTCTCTCCTCTTTTCCTTCTATTTCTCTTTTCCTTTACTTTCCCTCTACCGTCACTTTCCCCTCATGCTTCTCTTCTGTTAGTTTGTCCCCTTTCACTTTCTCTAGGTATGTGAGTCTTCCTCTATCCTCCTCTTTCTCCTACAGAAGTTATTGTGAATGAGTTCATCATGGTCTGGCCTGCCAACTTCCATCTCCATGACTTTATTTCCTCTTACTTTATCCTCAGTATATAAATCATTTTCTGAACAAAATGAATACCACTAGTTCTGAACCTAGAAACTTGTCCAGACTTTGAAGCTTTCAGGCCAGGCAAGATGTTTGATGGTTATAATGACCTTTTCTGAATAGCTTAGTACACCTGCCATGTACACAACCTCTTTCCAGGAGTCTCCATATGTGTAGATTGCTATATTTGTGCCCAGTGACACCATGACCCTGAATACAATGGATTTGACTCCTGACCCAAAAGGAGCCTGTTCATAGGCCTTCCTTAGACTCATGAAGTGTGACCTGGTGTGAAAGCTCTATCCAACACCAACAAGAGTACCCTCTGCTGGATGGTCATTTTCCAAGTCAATCAGATTTTTCTTTGTTGAAGAGTTTGAGACACATGTAGGATCATCATACAAAAGCAGTGCTAATACTAGAAGTTGAGGTAAAGAATTGCCAAGACACCAAAGCAATAGTCTGAAGGATAGTATGCCATGGGGCAACTGCTAAAATTTCTTTGCATCATCACTTTTTGAACTATTGCCAAGACCTGAACAAAACTTCTATCTCTAGGAAGCCTGGTTGTGTATCTTTATAGCAAACTGTTTGAGATAAGCTAAGAATCTGTGTTCCTTGTGCCTCAAAGAAGCTTAATTTACAAACAATAGGAAAAGTTATTTTAGACTAAGATCTAGGCAGAAGGCTATAATAAATAGATGAGCAGTCAATAATAGAATCCAGGATTGATAATCACGATCGGTAGCAGTCATTGAAAAAAATATTTCAAAGTCTCAGTGTACTAGAAAATTAAATCATTGTTATCTGTCTGCCTATGATAGGACTCTAGGGCAATTGCTCCTCTTAAAGCCACTGATGGAAAGCCAAACCTAATTGTGTATTACTTGACCTTGACATCATTAGACCAAAGGTGAGCAACTACTTCAAAAGAAGCAGATTCCTGTACATATATATATATATATATATATATATATATATATATATAATTTTATGTACCTTATTCTATGTAATTATAGCTCATGAAATAGAAAAAATAAAAATAATCTTTAAAAAAATGACCTAGGCCAATCAGATCCCTGTGCGGGCCATTTAAACTAAGAGTATAGAGGTAATGACTTAATTACCTCAAGGAACTGCTGTTTTGAAGAGTCACAAGGCAAAATTGAAGTCAGGAAGGATGGTATGCAAGCTGAAGGTGTAAGGATGTTGAACCCTGTGTTGGCAGAATCTGCGATGCAGAAGAAAGAGAGATATAGAGCAGAGACATAGAACCAAAGGCAGAGAAAGCACACAGCACATGCAGGAGGGTAAGAGAGGACCTGGTCCAAGAGCTGTCTCTCTTGTAGAAAGATTTTCCTGGCCCAGTTGTAGTCCATGTCAATCCTGACAGTAAATCTGGTTGTCCTTGAGACTCAGAGATATGAAGTCGCTTGCCTGAGGTTATTCAGTGAACACAGAGGGGAGCAGGTATTTGAATCCAGGCTGGCTTGATCCATTGCTTTTGCTTTTTCCAGGACATGTTAGTGTGTTCTGGAGTCTTTACAAATGTGGAAGAAGGTATGAGTCTTAACGACCAGTGTGCTCCATCTCTCAATCTTTTTCTTTTGTTTTCATGTACCATGATGTTGTGTGCTTGTGTGTGTGAATTACAGGCTTCTTTTGACAATTTATCTCTTTATCTCTTCTATCCCAACCTCTTCTAATCACAAAGTTTCTGACAATAAAATATTTCATTGGAATAAATGAACTTAGTAAAGTTTTCACTTATATTTTACACGTTTATTTTTATATTAGAAGTTGCTTGATGTTAATTTAAGCTCGGTTAATTTATGAGTTATTTACAATTTTTTTCCAATGTCTACCATTTCCTTCTCCCCATTTCACCATTTACTTATATTCTTTATTATTTCGTTTTCATTTACCACTGCTCAGTCTTCGTACATCAGGTCTTGAACCATTTTTTTAATAAGAAAATATCTGATACAAATAGTAACAGTAGGGAAACATGGTCTAGCATTTTTTGAGTAGGAAAGACAAGATGTTGAGACACTCTTTCAAGATCTGCCCTTGGTGGCTCTGGACAAAAAGAATATCAACATCATGGTCAAGGAAGGAGTTTTATACTATCTTTTCATAGGCTTCTGGACAATACAGAGAATGGGATGGTTGAGTGTCATAATCCTGGCAACTGATCACATCCTCAAATACCAACTCAGACGTCTGACTCCATCCATGAATTTCCACCACCTTTGCATGCGTGTCCCCCGTCTCAGGGAGAAGCATCTGTGAAACATCAATGCTCAGGAGTGAAGAGATTCCCAGTCTAAAAAGTCACAAAATTATATGAGAGCAGAGTCCAGAGGTTCCTTTCAGATAACTAGCTCAATACTTGAGAGCTTCTAAACTCCAAGAACTACTTGGTATTACCAATCAGCCTGGTGATCTTTGAAGGAATCCAGGTTTCCAGAGAGCCAGTATTCCAGCTTTAAATAAAACTGGCAAACTCCCAATAATAGCCATCTTTATGCTCATCAACATTCATCTCTGGTGTTCAACTGAAGCCCTATATATCATATCCATAGATACACAGAGCATTATCTCTGGACTCTGTAAACCAGGAGATGCCTCTGCCTTGAGATCACCTACATGCCTTTCCCCAATTTTATAAACAACCTTTAGCTAGGTAATACTTTGGCAAACAGATAGGCAAAGGTATGTGTGATTTGGCTGTCTTGAATCTGAATAATCTATTATGCTGTACCCTTTCCACTTCTCTATCATGCTTGCAAGGAACTATACCATCAACCTTGTATTTGTCTTGCCTCAAAATCTAATAAAAAATCACAAATAAATGACAATAATATAATCAATGTTTCGCTCCTTTCCATCCCACAGAATACACGGCAAACACTCTGGGATATGAATTAGGAGATGTCGTTTTTTGTTCCAGTTTAATTGCTGAGAGTGTGACTTTAGACAAGTAATTTAATCTCTGGAAAACCCTCTAGAGTGAAAATAAAAACCCTGTCTTGCCTTTCACTTGGGACGACGCTGAACAGATGAAATGATGCATAGGGCAACATACTTAGCACTATTATATAAGTAGAAGAGGTCAGCCTAGGAATGTAGGAGGAGAGTCAGGTTAGCTATTTAGCAGTGAAGAGGAGGAGACCCACTGTATTGGGGCACTGTTGTAAGAGATTTGTTCATTTTATAATTGCCAAAAAGCAAGGGAGGGTTTCAAAATGTTTACTTAGAGGTAATCAGTTCAGTCTGACCCCTTTGTTTAATACATAGTTTCTCTTGTAGATAAATCTCTTCAAAAAATAAGCAATTATTACAGTATCATTTTTGGCATCTTTTTTTTTTTTTTTTTGCGGTACGCGGGCCTCTCACTGTTGTGGCCTCATCCGGTTGTGGAGCACAGACTCCGGACACGCAGGCTCAGTGGCCATGGCTCACAGGCCCAGCCGCTCCGCGGCACGTGGGATCTTCCCGGACCGGGGCACGAACTCGTGTCCCCTGCATCGGCAGGCGGACTCTCAACCACTGCGCCACCAGGGAAGCCCAATTTTTGGCATCTTAGTGAAAAGAAGCACATTCACCTGCTATGACATCAAACTGGTGTTAGCTTTGCATTTCAGGTTTTTGGAATCTAGGAAATAAAATGCTAACAAAGGAACTACCCATGATAACTCAACAATTATTTTCACAGGCATCTGCATATAAAAGTGTAAAATTCTTGGGCTTCCCTGGTGGCGCAGTGGTTGGGAGTCCGCCTGCCGATGCAGGGGACGCGGGTTCGTGCCCCGGTGCAGGAAGATCCCACATGCCGCGGAGTGGCTGGGCCCGTGAGCCATGGCCGCTGAGCCTGCACATCTGGAGCCTGTGCTTCGCAACAGGAGAGGCCACAGCAGTGAGAGGCCCGCGTAACAAAAAAAAAAAAAAAAAAAAGTGTAAAATTCTTTAATGGAAAAAAATACACCAACAAAATGACTAGCAGTGTTTTTTGATGTTGTTGTTTTGTTGTATTCTCTCCATGCTAACATGACTTTTTTTTTTAATGTTTTACACATTTTAAAACTTTACATTATGTGTGTGTATGGTTGAGGGGGAGGACTTTGGGGGGAAACACTTTGAATTCTATTGGGACACATTTTCCTGGAGTTATTTGCTTCTTAAGACAAGTCAGTACCATCATTTATAACCATAACCCTGAAGGCATCATAGTTGTCTGAATATATAAACGAAATGAAATGTGCAATTTGCAGAATCTTTAGCTGAGTACTTTAAAATATGGTTTGGGGAAAGACATACAAGTAAAAAAATAGTATCTGATACTATCTAGGAATGTTTATTAAATGCCTATTTGTGGTTGTGTTTGGCATTCTAAAGGACAAGATAAATGTAATTGTGGAATCATAGAATTATAAAGCTGGAAGGAATTTAAAATGAGTCTTATCTAGCTTGTATACTTTACTGATGGAGAAAGTGAGGTTAAAGGATATGAGTCCTGAGGCCACTGAGCTAGCAAGAAATAGGACTCACACCCAGGTTTCCCAAGACCTAGTTCAAAGCTCCTTCCAGCACACTCCCCTTAAGAGCCCTTTTATATCCACTACTGCTAATGTATCATGGGAATTTCCCTAACATGCCTATAAACAACCAACCAATTTTCTAAACATGGTGTTACAGCAAGAACAGAACCAACAGTCAACTTTAGGCTCTGTTGACACATTTAAAAGTGGGTAGGAGATATTTGGCCATTACCAAATCATTTGATTAATGTCAACAACAGTCCAGATCTTCCAGGTTCTGAGATGGATGGCTGTGTGAACAGGGAGCTGATTGGACAGTGTACAGGGCCCATGTGAAAAGGGTTTATGGAAAAGCGTCCCTTTCCTTCTTACTGTGTAGATTTGCTTGAGAGTAGAGGCCAGAGAATTTTTAGGAAAGAGAATTCCTGAGAATAAATCAAATCACAAGTCTTTAGAGAAAAACAATCAATTAGGTCACATATAGTCCACCCCATGTGGCAAGGGTAGGACTGCTTTTCAGGGGCTGGACCTGAGTGTTGTGTTTTCTCCCCAAATTGCTTCGCAATGACATCAACCCTGCACACTCCCCATTCTTCTGTTCCACTGTTCACCATATAATGGCCCATCATGAAGTTTTTGCTGAAGGCAGAAATTAACCTTTTGGAGAAATTTCCTTCCATTAAGTCTAGTTACATGAATCCAGACTGATCTTCTTTCTGACAGGAAGATTTGTTTTAGCCAGTATTTAGGTGCTCTGGGCTTGACTAAGAGAGAATTCCTGGTGGAAACGAATTTGTTAGTCAGCTATGGTCTCCATGGTGATTTTTTTTTAAGACCAAGTTTGAATCAATCTTCTAAATATTGAGGCATAATTTGTGAATGCAATTGAATGAATAATAGAATTATCAACAATACAGCATTACCTTTAATTCTGGTATTTGAGACTTTCCACAGACTAGCTCATAACTAGTCTTCAAATTGGTCTCTGAGCATGACCTTAAGGGTCGCCTTTTCTCAGTCATGATGTTCTTGCCAGGCATCTGTGTTTTTTTTTTTCACTGCATCTGTATATCTGGTTCCTTTACAGAGCAGCTCTATTCCTCCCATTCCTGAGTTCTTTCCTTAATACTGTTTCATTGTAATCCTGCTTACTTTATGCAATTCATATAGCACAGGCTCCCTTACCCTAGGAACTGATACATCGGAAAGAACTCTGGTTTGAATATCAGGAGACCTCAGTTTTAACTGTCAAAGCAAATTCTATGGCCTGACTTAAATTTCTTGATCTAAAAACCCAGCAAGTTGGGCAAGATCATTTCCAATGTCCTTCATCTGTAGATTCCATGATGAATCTCAGTCATAGAAACAAAATAATACAGTCATCAGACAGCACTGTTTTCCTGCTCTGTCTTTTTAATAGAGTGTTTTTCATCCATTATCTTTTCAAATTTGTACTTAAGGTTCAGAAATATGAAATGCAACCAAAAGCTGCGCTGCTGTGAGCTAATGAGAGGGAGAAGTGAATTCACCTCTCCGAGGAGACTCATGTTCTGATAAACCTGCAAAATGTGTCTGCAGGCTGGGAGTGCTATTAACCAAATGCTTCCAGTGGCAAAGTGGAGACATCACATGATTTATTGTTGATTACCTTTCTCTAAGTGTCCAGAAAGCTGTTAAAACAGGAAAAAACTAAAATTCGAATACCTCTTCGTTGGCCAAGAATAAGCAATTTGGGGTGTCATCCGTTTAGGACAATAGACCAGAGTGTGTGACTCCTCTAATTGACCAAAGTGGTGGGGGCGGGGGCGAAGAATGAAGCAGCTAGTGTGTTCTGTGCTTTTAATGGGTTTTCTCTCCTTCTATTACATGTTCCTCTGGGTTAAGCTATACATAGGTAAAAAGAAGGTAAACAGAAGCAAACTACCCCCAAAAGCTCTTGGAATTTGCTCCCTTAAGTCATGCATAGCTAAAATAAATATTTGTTGAATGCCTACTATGTTATATCTATAAGGTACGGGGTCAATATAGTGTAGTGGGTAAGATTACAGACCCTGGAACCAGTTAGTACAGTACTTAAAGCACTGCATGTCTCATAGGTAACCCACAATAAATGTTTGATAGTGTTAGTGGTTGTTATTGCTGTTTGCTGGGTACTAGATACAAAATGAAGGAAATAATAACGTTTCTGCTTTCACAGACAACCAAAGTAAACCCTACCAAATCAATAAATACTTTTAAAACACTGTGTTTGAGAAAATGTGGCTAGAAGAATAAAATGTACTCCAATATTCTGGACGGTTCTTCCCTTGCATACAGCCGACCACATTTCCCAAGCTTGTGTTTTAATAAACTGGACAACCATAGGGTTTAAGTTAAAATATAAAAGGCATAGAATACATTTGCACTGCAATCTGGGTCCCATTGGTCTTGCCCTATTTTGTAATCCTCCAGGCTGAAAAAGATTTCTTTATTATGGGTGTGAAAATGAACTCAGCTGGCTTTCTCCCAGACTCGTCTCCCTTCCCACGTTCCAGTCCCCTCCATCCTATCCTTTTGTCCATTGAGCCCCCTCCTCACGTCTTGCGTGACACCAGAGAGGAATTAGAGGGTCTTGCCGTGTTTAAGTTACTTGGCTTAGATAACAACGCGGGTGCTGTGAGTTACCTCGGGGGAGAATGCGGTTGGACATGCGACATTAAATTTACGTGTACGCTTGTATCCATCGGCTGTGCTGTAAGACAGCGGATCTGCTCAGAGAAAGGCATGGCTCAGGAGAAGGCAGAGAGAGCAAGGCACATTCTCGGCCTGGAGGCAAGCTAGCTGATGGCAGAAACTTCTCGGCTGCTACCATAAGGCTGGTAGCAGAGACAGTAAACTCTTCCAGTGGCCACCCCAGCTGGCCACCCCATCGCGGCAGTACAGTGCTCTCTAACCGGACCACGTTTCTGAGTTACCAGTGCTCCATGGACAGCTCGGTAAAGAGAGTTTATGAAAACGTGAAGAGCGTTTGTGTTTAGCCTGGCGTCAGGTCTGACTGAAAATGAAATCTTGTTTCTGTTGTGCTGTGGGATTGCAGAGGAGCCACACGGAGACCGGAAAGCAGAGGAACTTACGGCGATGATTTTATGTGGGTTTTAAAAGGGAGGTATGATCAGAAATGTGACTGTTAAAAGGCATTTCAGTGTTCCAGATTTATTCCCCCTTGGTGACTCCCATGTCACGTCCACTTAGGATACAAATATAAACAAAAGAGTCCCAACTGCAGCGGTGGGAAGCTCTGAAAGACACTTGACTAAAGCGTCATCATGTCCTGTCCTTTTAGGCGTTTGAAGAGCCCTGGCCACTGGCTGGTGGAAGGTGGTGGGAAGCCTGCTGAGCAGGCGGAAGCGGTGATGGATGGTGATGGGTGCGTCTGAATCTCCACCGCTCCGCTGAGCAGGTGCTCCTACCTCGGGCTCCTGCCACGCTGATTAATCCAGAGCATCTCAGCCACCCTCGCTGTAGCCCCGCTTTGTCAACAAGTGCTTCTGAAAGGACAACACAGGACTTCCAAACAGTAAACAGAACAACTCGTTTTAAAAAATGACAAAAAAGAGGGCCTCCCTGGTGACGCAGTGGTTGAGAGTCCGCCTGCCGATGCAGGGGATACGGGTTCGTGCCCCGGTCTGGGAGGATCCCATATGCCGCGGAGCGGCTGGGCCCGTGAGCCATGGCCGCTGGGCCTGCGCATCCGGAGCCTGTGCTCCGCAACGGGAGAGGCCACAACAGTGAGAGGCCCGCATACCGCAAAAAGAAAAAAAAAAAAAATGACAAAAAAGAAAAAAAGAAAAAAGAAGCAGCAAATTCCTCACTGTGTGCCAAGCCTTGTATTAGGGGGCGGAGATTCTAGACATCTTTATTCTTGTGGCAAACTGGCCGTTATCTGGTGCATTCTGACAAGTTCTCTGATCTGGACGTCCAAGGAATCCAGATTCAGCATCATACCGAATGCTAGGCTTTGTGCCAGCACTTTCATATAAGTATAGGAGGAATGTTAGCAGACTATTAACATTTTTCTTTCAACCTGTGAAGTATCGCATGCCATCTACTACCTGTCACACAGCTCCATGGGGGATGGGGGGGTCATTCCTTCTACAGCCTGGTCCCTGGACACAAAACCAAAGCATCCAGGGACCTCAAGGACAAATTGCAAGATGGGAGGCTGCAGAGCAAAAAGAGGCAGAGTAGGTGAATTTAATTAATCAGGAGGTGTGGCCAATTCAGTCCATTGCCCAGGAAGTATTTAGTCTCCCAGCATTCCTTGCTCTGAGAAACTCAACTTTTGGGGGGTGCCAACTAAGGGCAAGTTTATTCAAAGACAATCCCGATAGACCTGATTCCCAATTTCCCAGCACCTATGGGAAGACTTGCAACCCAGATCTGGTCAATAAAATTGAAGTGGAAGCCTGCTGGGAAGGGGGTGGGAAGAGGTGGTCTGTAAAATGCTTGCTTTCCTTATTAACAAAAATGGATGTGGCTGCCAATACCTCTTCCTCCTTCCATAGACTTCCTGTCTTGTACTCAGATATGATGGCTGGAGCTGCAGCAGCCTTCCTGTGATCAGAAGAGGAAGGCTATAAGAATGGCAGAGACACTAGACCTACAATGGCTGAGTCACTGAAATGATTGTAATTGCCTACTTCTGCTATTGTTGTGGAAGAAAAGCAAAGCCTTGTTTCTGAAAGCCTGTGTAATCACATTTTATATTACAGACAGCCAAACCTTTCCTAACTATTAATATGGTGGAAAGGGACGGGACCATTCCATATCTCTGGAGAGAGACTCAGCAATTGCAAATACCTAGTCTAAGGTGCATAACAAAACTGAGATTGACCCAAGTGATTATCACCATGTGGGAATTTGGGCAAGGAGATGTGAAGTCTTTAAGCAGCTGCTGGAGTTCTCCGGATGGGTGGAGATCAAAGTTGAAGCACCACAAAGCCTTTTAGGGATACTGTGACCGCTTAGGTCAGGCCATATAAAAACAGACTCTGTCCCTGGTAGAGATTAACAGACCCAAGGAGGAAGACTGAGCTTCTACACTGATTTGGTTTCATTTTTCTAGGGAACTGCACTAAAACAAAACAAAACAAATCAAAACAGAAAATCTGTCTTCCCTTAGGACCTTATGGCATGAGTCATTTTCATGCAAAAGAGGAACTCCAGCATTGTTCTGCTATAAAGAGCTGGGTTGTAAACCCCACTCCTTGTGCCATCCCTTATCCCTCTCTCTCTCCATCTTGCTCTAGCTTCTTGCCACTTCTGACACACAATTCTCCTGTTTGCATTTCTACATAGCCTTTCTATGAACTTATTTCTCCCCTCAAGCCTTATTTAGTGTCTCCCTGCAGATGTGTGGCCTCAATGCTTTTAGTAAGCACCTATCTCTACCTAGGTGGGAAACAAACAGAAGCCCAGAACAAGGAATAAAGCCAACCAAATGCACTGGTCATTCAGGCTGAATCCTGATGGCCATAGGGAAAGAGTAGGTGCAGCATTTTATTTTATTTTATTTATTTTTTTGACAATTTGTTGTTTCTTGCTTATTATATTCTGACACTTAACTAAGGGAAACCTTTTCCAGGGACTGATTTCTTAAGTAGATTTTTTTTTCAACTTTATTGGAGTATAATTGCTTCACAATGGTGTGTTAGTTTCTGCTTTATAACAAAGTGAATCAGTTATACATATGTTCCGATATCCCTTCCCTCTTGCGTCTCCCTCCCTCCCACCCTCCCTATCCCACCCCTCCAGGCGGTCACAAAGCACCGATCTGATCTCCCTGTGCTATGCGGCTAGGTGCAGCATTTTAATGGAGGACTTTGGATTTGGTCTTTCTTGTTTTGAAATGCATTTTTCTTTAGAGAAACTTACTTAACCTTTCAGAGTTCCTTAACTTGTTGATATGTGAAGTGGGGATAATAGTAATATAGACCTCATAGGGTTGTTGTTTTAGCTGAGATGATTTATCAAAGCATTTAGAATAGTGCCTTATACACAGTAAGTATCCGAGAAACCTAACCTGTCTGAGCGAGGAGTAGATCATTTTATCAACAGATATTTATTAAGTGTAGTTTCTATGCTGGGCACCTGGAGTACAATAATGACCAGTAAGCTTTAGTCCCTACCTTCAGGGATTGTCCATATAAGAGAAAGTCAGTTGATAATCCCCATTCTTTGGTGTCACAAGTGCTGTGATATGGAGTGAAAAACAAGGTACTAAATAACCTACCTGCAAAGAAGATTGGGAAACATATAGGGTTCCAAGATATATTTGAGGAGCACAAACTCTTCACCACAGTAAGTCCATCTGGTCACTAAGTAACTGGATGCTCTCTTCTCCCAGGTGTGGAATATATTTACCCCTCCCAAGGGAGACAACAACCCAGAGTTCAACCCAGTCATTGCATTGTATTGTCTGGTCCAGTCAAGGGCAAGAAACCACATGGTAATCATAACATGTAAGAGGGGATTAGGTTAACAAGAGATTCGCTAGTTAGAAGTCAAGAGAACTCTAAAGAATATGGGAACAGAAGATATAAGGAGCAGTTAGGACTTGGGGCTGAGATATCACACCCAAGGAGGAGGCTTATATGGTGTCCACTCCCCACCCCCAGTGGCCAGGGCTGAGATCCAACACGGTTGGAGATTCATTGCATGGCTCTCTGATGGCAGAGAAGTCACTGTGGTGCCATGCTGGGAGACCTTACTGGAAATCTACCCTCTGGAATTTGCTGGAAAACTGTCCTCTAGAAAAGCTATTCTCAAAGAGATGTCTCACTCGAGGCACTCCACCGCAGTATGCTCACAGAGGGGATGCCAAGCAACCTGCTGGCCTCGAGGAGCTGCGGGCCACCATGCACTGCAGGAACCTCATGATGGTGAGGCCGCAGGCACTGTGGGAGCATGCCTCAAGAGCACACCAGAAGCAGGGAGCAGACCCCTTCTTCTCCTGGAATCTCTCTCCATTGCCCTGCGCTGCATCCGTGCAAGCTGGTGAAGGGAAAATAGTTAAGAGTGCAGCTCCATTTTCACAGGACTGTCAAAAAGGGTGAATTGGAGCTGTGAGGCAATAGACTGATAAACAGCACAAATGTTGAACTCAAACTAGGCAATGTACCATGTTCTCTTTATTAAGACAACAGTGTCATCTCTGGGTCCAGAGAATTGGGAAATAAATTCTACATTCCTCCTTAAGCCCCTCCCCACTAAACACACACACACAGACCCACACACACACACTCACTCACTCAGAACACAATGGTGTAGCCAGAATAGGATGACTGTTGTGAACACTCCCACTTGGAAAAGGGAAGGTGAGGGTGGCAGCAGATACTGATCATAGTGATTCTGCTTGTAAAACTGTGAAACGTTTCAACCCCAGATGGAGTAGAGTTCTAGATCAGACCGTGCACCTGCTCTCTGGAAGGGCTCGTTTGTCCACTTCCTCTCTAGTCCCTGGCTCTGCTCTCTGAGGGTGTCATCAGACATCCTAGAATTGATTAAAATTTCAGCCAAGGACGTTTTGCAGTCTTGTGACTTCTTAGGTTCATTCCCTTGAAGACTTAGCTGGATTCTGATTCATTGACTTTCACTCAGCTCCACGTGCTAGTGATTGTGCCCCGATAGCTTCAGAGATATTCTATATTAGAGCAATTATATTACTCCTTGTTTTTGCCCTCACACTTCTCTCTCAGCTTAATTAAAACTACCTTAAAGCTCTCAGACTCAATCTGATCTTTGCGCTGAATCACTTTATCCTTCTGCGAGGTTATTCTGGACATTTGTCATTCAAAGCCTTGTCCAATTTCTTCTCTTACAGTTTGGGCTTCAGAAACAGTTTTCCAGCCCTGCAAGGCCCCAAATTTCCAGACTCCTTTTTTTTTTTTTTTTTTTTTTTTGGAGTACGCGGGCCTCTCACTGTTGTGGCCTCTCCCATTGTGGAGCACAGGCTCCGGACACGCAGGCTCAGTGGCCATGGCTCATGGGCCCAGCCACTCTGCAGCATGTGGGATCTTCCCGGACCGGGGCATGAACCCGTGTCCCCTGCATCGGCAGGCGGGCTCTCAACCACTGTGCCACCAGGGAAGCCCGAGAGAAAGTTTTAATATTACATATTTCTAAAGTTAAAATCAATTTTATTAAATATTCATTGTGGTTAAAATATTTTAAAATTCTAAGAAAAATTAGCAAGTCCTTAAAATTGAATCACAGAATCAAATGAAAATCCTACAGGTTAAAACAAATGGGTTGCTAACAAAACAGCATTTAAAGTGAATTCTACAACTCTAACTACACTTCCAGAAAACAAATTACTAGTCAGAAACAAAGGAACTAAGAATTCAACTCAAGGAGTGAGAAATAGAAATGAGTAAACCCAAATAAAGAAGCAGTAATTAGTGCTAAAAATAATGTGAAAAAAATGAAAACATATTGAATAAAAGATTTAAACACAAAACTAAAGGCTAGTTTCTAAAAGGACACTATAGACAAAACTCTAAGAAGTATGATTAAGAAAAAGATGAAAATAAATACTGAATATAAAATAGATATAATGACAAAATTAACAGAGGCTTTAAAAGTGTTGAAAGGGTATGATGAAATATACATGATTAAATGCATCAAATTATATCAAATGAATTAATTTCTCAAAATATGTTAACCACTAGATTTTGAAGAGGAAAATTTAAAAATCTATTAGATTATATTTTTAATATATTGAAATGGAATTCCAAGCCTTCCCCCCATCACGCTAACAAATAAAGTAAAAAAACAATTAACTTTAATAATATAGATATTACTGTGGCTGTGGAGAAACAGGTACCTTCATGTTGGAAATGAGACCCAGAAATGAGACCTGGAAGCCATGGTTTTAGAAAACAATCTATTATAATGGAATAAAATTAAGTACATATGTACCTAAATGGCATTATATACATATAAATATGGAGGGGAGTGGGATTTTAGGAATTGGCTAATGGGATTGCACAGGTGGCAAGTCCAAAATCCATACAGCAAGCCAGCAAGCTGGAGATTTAGGTAAGGGTTGATGTTGATGACTTGGGTTTAAAGACTGAGAACCCAGGCAGATTTTCTGTGTTGCTATCTGGAGGCAGAATTCTTTCTTCTTCAGGAAACCTCAGTCTTTGCTCTTCAACTGATTGTACGAGACTATCCACACCCACATTTTGGAGCGTAATCTACTTTACTTAAAGCCAACTGATTTTCAATGTTAATCACATCTAATACCTTACAGCAACATCTGGACTGGTGCCTGATCAAACAGGTGATCATTGTTTAGCCAAGTTGACACATAAAATTAACCATTGCATATTCAAAGATGACTTACTATTTAGCAATCTGAAGTAATGACCTGCATTTTCAAAGAGCAACGTAATGCTACCTCAAAAATATCATTAGTGAAATAAATAAGAAACGGAATGGAATAGCTATTTATGTAAGTTAAGCATATGCAACATATGACAACAAGGACCCATGTATATGTATACACAAAATGGATTGGAGTGGCATAGACTGTTCAAAATAAAGTGGGTGTCTAGGAGAGTGGGTGCAAAGGTGATGGAGCATAAAAAGAAAAAACAATGACATGAGATATTAGGGGTGCCTTGCATGGTCAGGTGATAAGGGAACCTGTTAATTAGGAAATGAGGAGTGTGATTAGCTCGATTCTGTCCATGTGAGACCTGAAAACAAGTGTAATATCTTAATTCAACACAGTAACAGGTTAAACTAGTTTTAAAGTTCATGTTAAATATTCTATGACACCTTGAAATTAAAGGGCATATACTGAACCTGGTAAATATATCTACTAAAATCCTACAGAAAATGCCACTCTTTAGGTTTGAGATAAGCCATCACCTCTGACATCATATGGTAGCAAGGGGCGTAGCACTACCATAGAACAAGACAATTAAACACAATATGTAATGATTGAAAGAAAGTTAAAAACTCCTTGTTATTCCCAGATGGTAGATGAATATCTACAAATAAAACTCTCAGAGAATCTATAGAAAATTATTTAGAGGTATGAAAGAGTTCAAGGATAGTGGGTTAATATATAATATAAAATATCAATATATAAAAATTAATCAGAGTTCTATATAGCAGCAACAAACAATGATATATGCAATTAGAGAGATTACATATGATACAACAAAAATAAATCAGGTAATGATCTTGTAATATATCTAACAAAAAAATGAATGATCTTTCAGAGTAAAAATATAAAATTTAACTAAACATCTAAAAAAATACCTAAATAAGCATAGATCTATACCATAGCAAATTGGAAGAATCAGTATAATAAAACTGTCAATTCTTGCTGTATTATTGCCGACGCTAAATGCAAATTTAATTAATGTTAAATGTCAAAAGGATTTTTCTTAGAATTTAAGAATCTAATCCTAAAATTCATACAAAGGAATAAAAGAGTAAGCGCATCCAGTATACTTCTGGAGCAACAAAACAGTTAAAAGGCAGTGGAGTGAGGGATACTTAAGATTTCAAATGTGTGATGCTCAGTCTCTCAACTTATCAGGTTACATCAGGGTTTTTCAGCATTGGTACTTCTGACGTTTTTGGACCAGATAATTCTTTGTCGTGGGCAACTGTCCTATGCACTACAGGATGTTTATCAGCATCCTTGGCTTCTACTTCTGCAGTTATGACAACCAAAGATGTCTCCAGACATTGCCAAATGTCCCCTGTGGGGAAAATCACCCCTGGTTGAGGACCACTGAGTTAGAATAATTAAAACCATTTTTGATACTAGCATAGGTGTGGACAAGTAGACTAATTACAAAGAGGAAAGAAATAAGAATCAGACCAGCATGAATGGGAATTTGGCATATATAAAAGTTCTATTACAAGCTAATGGGGAAAATTTAGTAGAGAATCCTGCAACAATTAGCTGTTTATAGAAAATGATAAATCACATAGATTTCTACCTTATACACAAAATAAATCCCCAATTGATTAAAAAACTAAATGCAAAGATCGGAATGCAAAATTAAAGCAGTATACAAATTTAACCAGCATTTTCATTTCTATAAAGCAATCTTAGAAAAACTTCAGACATATATTCAAGAAGATATTTTAAAAGATAGTTATTTTGGCACAGTCTGTAATTGCAAAATTATGCAAACAATTTTACTCTGCATCATTAAGATAAATAAACTTTATGTTTAATTCAATACCATGTATCTGTTAAAATGAGCTAACTGGATCTAAAATTATCACCATGAATAAACCTCAAAAATATATAACACCAAGAACAGAAAGCAAGTTGCAAAGTGATACTTACAGTAAGACATTATATATTTAAAATGTTAAAACACTCAAAACAATAATATATATTGTTTATCATTGCCGGCAAATGTATTAAATATATAGAACCTCTTAAGAGAAATTTCTTACCTTTCTAAAAAGGGAGGGAGGGCAATGAGATGTTATGGGATTTTAATTACAGGTTTATGTAAATTTGTAATTTAAAAAAAAAAGAGTTCTGAGGAAAATGTGGCAACATTTTAATATTTGTTAGTACTTGAGATCAAACATAAAAATATATTTATGTGTTTCTATATATGAAAATGTGCTATTAATAAAAATAAAAGTCATTCTTGGTTATGTCTGGCCCATTAATTAAAGATACTTTTAATGTGTAGGGATAAAATTAAACCTACCTATAAATACAAAAATTTCATCAAAATGAGTGGTTCAGGGCTTCCCTGGTGGCGCCGTGGTTGAGAGTCCGCCTGCCGATGCAGGGGACACGGTTTGTGCCCCGGTCCGGGAAGATCCCACATGCCGCGGAGCGGCTGGGCCCGTGAGCCATGGCCACTGAGCCTGCGCGTCCGGAGCCTGTGCTCCGCAACGGGAAAGGCCACAACAGTGAGAGGCCCGCGTACCGCAAAAAAAAAAAACAAAAAGAGTGGTTCAAAGGCCATTCGTGACCTCCAATGCAGGCTTTCCATCTGCATTCTTCCCCTATAAAAATGTCCTTGCATGGAAGAAGGATGTTCTCTGGTTTTACCTGTAGACTTTCCACGTTCCTCAGTGTGGACTGACTTGACGTATGGATTTTCTCCTTCTTGCTTTGAAGAGATTTGCTTATGAGATCATTATTACAACATCTGCACTTGAAGCCTTTTTCTGTTTTGCTTTGTGACTCTTTGGCAGGGATGAGTTAAAATTTAAGTTCCACATTACAGAAAACTGATAAGTCAATGCTGTTTTTCTTCCCTGTTTATTAATGAGCTTCCCCTCTCTTCTCTTTCTCCTCACTCTTTCCTTCTTTTTCTCACCTCAGTACATTCATCTCTGTTCTCATGTGCTTTAATGTCCTTTCACCAGCCTTATCGTTTTCTTCCAAAGCCAAAGATGCACATTATTCTTATCTGGGTCTCTCCCCACTTCTCTATTTCCAGAACAGATTTAGCTTAACCAGTGGATCATTGATTAGATGGTAACACAGCCACACTGGATCTTTATTTCTCTGTTCATTTGTCTTATTCAGGAGAAATGGGATTAATTCTACTGTAATTGTGTCATCTGTAAAGATACACAAGAACTCTTTTAAAGTTTTGGGGAAACACATAGTGGATAATATTTCAAAATATATTTTTTTAAATATTTCAGCAGGAGATCTCCTGTTTCTTTAACTTTTCTATGTTGAACTGAAAACAAAATAAAACAAAATAAGAAAATACAGAGTACTATTTATCTTGCTTTCCACAGAGTCTGAGTCAACACCTCCTTATTCATTAAGTAGATGCAGACACAGGACTCTAGTTGATGTCTCCTGTTTGTGTTGTTGTTGTTGTTTTTCCTATTCAGGCACCTCTTCTAAATCTCATATCTACTCAAATTGTTGTCACTCTGTTTCTGAGTTTCTCTTTCCTTATATTATTTACCCACTCAGATCTATAAACAATAGGCAAAGCCGTATCACTTACAAGTATGAACGATCTGATTGAAATGAACCAAATTCACCACTCACTTAGGAAATCAGAGGTGCTTTGTTTCCATACGGTACAGATCAGGTTCTAGTTGGGTTTGACAATGAGACAGTCATTGCCATGGCCTCTGTGAGAGTACTTGTAAAACCACCCAGAGTTTGAATTGCCTTTTTCTCTCTCAGAAGCAAAAAGGAGCCAATGAGTGTCCACACTGCAGCTCTCTCTAGGATTCCTGACAAATAGAGCTCTATCATTATGGAGACCAAGGTTTCAACTCAGTGTTCCTAAAGACAGCAGCAGAGACAGTCAAAGAGCCATGGCCATTGAGAAAGATATGATGCCAGCCTTACAGTGGAATGTCCAGAAAGCCTGGATGTGAGGATAGGTCAATTGTGTGCTTCATTTCTCCCCATAAAACACCGAAGAAACTTCTCGTGATGTGTTGTTGAGTCCTTATTTGCAGTCAGAGGATGTTACCATTTTCTATCACAAATTGCAAATTCAGTTTTTAAATTCAATTATCCCAGAGACAGCCAACCAATAAGCTTAGCAGTGTTTGAAAAGAAAGACAAGTAGCACCCAGGTTTATAAACACATATATAGATACAAAACCTTTTACCATAAGCCTTGGCAAAATTGACAATTTCCAGCTCTGGGCTGGGGTAGGAGTTGGGGGAGAGGATTTTGGGTAATCAGACATATGACAGACTCCTAGATTTGTGTGATCTCTGGAACAGTATCCAAAATGATCCTCCATGACGGACACTTTTTAAAAATGGCCAGTTAGGCGTGGGAAACACTGCATAATGCATCTCATTCCTACAGATTCATCAGGCATATTGACAGATTCAAGATTCCTAAAATAATTAAATCTTTTACTTTGTTTGCTTAGCACTCCCCATATTTGACCACAAAACACTTTTCTTGAGAATCCTTATTAGCAGTTCTCAAAACTTTTGTTTCGTGCAGCTCACAAAGATGCAGAATAAACATACTTCAAATTGTGGAGAACATACCACTGAAGATAAGACTCATCTCAAGCTAAGCTCTTCCCATGAAAATCCACAGACATTTACAAAACATATTTTGAGGCAGGCCTATTTAGGACCTTGCTATTCCAAGTATGTTTCTTAGAACAGTAACATGGAACCACCATTAAGCTTGTTAGAAATGCAGAGCTCTGGCTGTACCCCAGAGCTATTGAATCAGAATCTCACGTCGTCTGCACGAGCCCCAGGAGATTCCTGTTCACAAAACAAGTTTGAGGAAGACTATTTTAGGAGATATTCTTTCTAAAATACCTGAATTTTAGGCCTTTCTGCATAAAGATTGGAAAACACAAGCTAGAATTTTGTAATTAAGGTTCATAACACTTATATTTTAAAAGTTGAACATTGAGCAATTTTAGAGAGAAAAATATGTTAAAATATTATGTCAAATTTAAATAGGGGACCAGTTCAAATTAACACATACAAGCTTTGGATCTGGATCAAAATAACTGGGTCAGTGTGTATTATAGAAAGCAGGAGGTTGGCAGAAGACATGGCAAAAGCAGAGCAAAGCCTCAACTCTCGCCTGTTTAGGACTTAAAACAATTTACTTGTCAGAAAGGAAAAGTATTTAACAGCATACATGCACTATGGTCATATTGACATATTATTTGCAGAATCCACATTTCTTTTTTTTTAATTTTCATTGAAATATAGTTAATTTACAATGTTGTATTAGCTTCAGGTATACAGCAAAGTGATTCATATATATATCTTCATACATATATTCATATATATTCATATATATATATATTATTTTTTAGATTCTTTTCCATTATAGGTTATTACAAGATATTGAGTAGAGTTCCCTGTGCTACACAGTCGACCTTGGTTATCTGTTTTATACATAATAGTGTGTATATTTTAATACCAAACTCCTAATTTATCCTTCCCCCCTTTTTCCTTTGGAAACCAAAAGTTTGTTTTCTATTTCTGTGAGGCTGTTTGTGTTTTGTAATGAAGTTCATTTGTATGATTTTTTTAGATTCACATATAAGTGATATCATATGATATTTGTCTTTCTTTATCTGACTTACTTCACTTAGTATGATAATCTCCAGGTTGCAGAATCCTCATTTCATTCACATTTTTGTAAGAGGACAAGAATTCCTGGTTTAGAAATATTTTAATTATTTGAAAATAACTGTCTTAACATTTATTCAGTTACTCATTCGCTGGTTCATTAATTCATTTTACAAGTACATTCTTTGGATCTATCACTATCCTCAGACCAAGAAGACATTAACTTTCCTTAAAGACAAAAATAAACAAATGGGACCTAATGAAAATTAAAAGCTTTTTCACAGCAAAGGAAACCATAAACAAGACGAAAAGACAGCCCTCAGAATGGGAGAAAATATTTGCAAATGAAGCAACTGACAAAGGATTAATCTCCAAAAGTTACAAGCAGCTCATGCAGCTCAATATCAAAAAAACAAACAACGCAATCCAAAAATGGGCAGAAGACCTCAATAGACATTTCTCCAAAGAAGATATACAGATTGCCAACAAACACATGAAAGGATGCTCAACATCATTAATCATTAGAGAAATGCAAATCAAAACTACAATGAGATATCATCTCACACCAGTTAGAATGGCCATCATCAAAAAATCTACAAACAATAAATGCTGGAGAGGGTGTGGAGAAAAGGGAACCTTCTTGCACTGTTGGTGGGCATATAAATTGATACAGCCACTATGAAGAACAGTATGGAGGTTCCTTAAAAAACTAAAAATAGAACTACCATACAACCCAGCAATCCCACTACTGGGCATATACCCAGAGAAAACCATAAATCAAAAAGAGTCATGTACCACAATGTTCATTGCAGCACTATTTACAGTAGCCAGGACATGGAAGCAACCTAAGTGTCCATCGACAGATGAATGGATAAAGAAGATGTGGCACATATATACAATGGAATATTACTCAGCCATAAAAAGAAATGAAATTGAGTTATTTTTAGTGAGGTGGATGGACCTAGACTCTGTCATACAGAGTGAAGTAAGTCAAAAAGAAAAAAACAAATACCGTATGCTAACACATATATATGGAATCTAAAAAAAAAAAAGGTCATGAAGAACCTAGGGGCAAGACGGGAATAAAGAAGCAGACCTACTAGAGAATGGACTTGAGGACATGGGGAGTGGGAAGGGTAAGCTGGGACAAAGTGAGAGAGTGGCATATATACACTGCCAAAGTAAAATAGATAGCTAGTGGGAAGCAGCCGCATAGCGCAGGGAGATCAGCTCAGTGCTTTGTGACCATCTAGAGGGGTAGGATAGGGAGGGTGGGAGGGAGGGAGACACAAGAGGGAAGAGATATGGGGATATATGTATATGTATAACTGATTCACTTTGTTATAAAGCAGAAACTACCACACCATTGTAAAGCAACTATACTCCAATAAAGATGCTAAAAAAAAAAAAAAAGAAGACATTAACTTTCCTGTAGCAGGACACACAATCCAGCATATTAGATGGATTATAAACAATCTACCATTTTGAAAACAAGTATACTGCAAGGTTATAGCAACAAGTTCCATAAATCAGAAATATTCGTGATAAATGTTAGGTACCAGAGTAGGATTAAGGATCTGAAAAAATCCCCGTGTCGTTTTTTTTGTTTTGTTTTGTTTTGTTTTGCGGTACATGGGCCTCTCCCTGCTGTGGCCTCTCTCGTTGCGGAGCACAGGCTCTGGATGCGCAGGCCCAGTGGCAATGGCTCACGGGCCCAGCCGCTCTGCGGCATGTGGGATCTTCCCAGACCGGGGCACGAACCCGTGTCCCCTGCATCGGCAGGCGGACTCTCAACCACTGCGCCACCAGGGGAGCACCCCCATGTCGTTTTTTGTCTGTGCATCTTCATATTACTGGGAGTTAGTAGAGAATTAGTGTAGTATATAGGTTACAGGGCAAGTAAGATTCTCTTTCTCCCAAGTATCTGTTACTGGTCATTTTTGACTTAACTCTTTCTTCATTAAACTACTTTCAATGATTTTCTGAACAATGGTTCTCTGAAGATGGTAGCTTCCCAGTGGAAGCTGGGAAGCACAACCTAGTATAGGGCTGGACTCAAAGTTCTTACCTGTAAAGTCAGGGATAAGAGATCTTGGAGAAATAGTTACGAGTGATTCAAGGGTAAAGCATTGTCATAATTTAAGAAAAGAAAGTCATCTTTGCAAGCAATCACGTTAATGCAATGTCTGAGCCAGGAAACTTACTGCCTGTGCATGCGTGTGTGTGTATATGTGTTACTTCAAACAATTTAGAAGACTCAATGTTATTATGCTGATTTTACAGTTGAGGGAAGATATACCCAGAGAGGTTAAGTTCAAAGCTAGTCAGCAGCAGCATAAGGAGTCAAACATGTAAAACTAGACTCTTAATCTTCACTCTATTCCAGGGTTTCTTAACCTCAGCACTTCCGACATTTGGGGCAGGCTAATTCCTCACTGTGGGAGATTATTCTATGCACTGTAAGATGTTTAGAAACATTTTTGACCTCTACCCACTGAATACCAGTACATATCTGCCCCCTGCCATCTATCTCCAGATAACCAAAAATATCTCCAGACATTGCCAAGTACCCTCTGGGGGAAAATCATCCCTGGTTGAAAACTACTGTTCTAGTTATGGTAGGTCCCTAGGATCCTGAATGTGAGCATTTTATAGTAAATCATCTGCGGAACATGGACCACTGATACAACTTCATTAATGTAGATGGCTTAGCAGGTTTGCCTATGGTATGCTTCCATTTTTTTTTTTTTTTAGGAAACTGGTTTGCCCTCATTTTTACCCATGTACTTCTGGTGAAGATAAATAAATATATATATTTTTTTGTCCCCTGACATCTCCAGGTCTGAAATATGACCAAAGACAGGAGAAGCAGGGTCTTTTCTGATTCCTTTCCCTCTCAGGTGAAGACGGTTGGGGTGTGAGCTAAGGATCAACCTGGGAAATAGTTGACTAAACAATGATGTCAGTGGGCAGAAACAAGAGCTTATGGCTTCCATATCTCAGGTCTCCAGAACCATCCCTCTTCCTAACACCCTGCAGCTTTGTGGTTTATCTCCATCTTGACTCTGTAGGTTACTCAGATGTTTTTCCAATAAAACTTAATTTATACTTAAAGTGGTTCCAGTTTGCTTTCTGTCACATGTAACCAAAGAATCCTAGCAAACAGAATTTGAGACAAGGAATCTAAAAGCTTAAGGAAGAAATACTTTCCCCTTCTCAAATTCCACCCCAATCCCTCCCCCACCCAATATAAACACTTAGACCTGAGAATCAACTTAAGAGTCAGATGTTTCCTGCTTTAAAAATAATCCCATGTCACCCAAGGAAGTCTTACAAAAATCCCTCAGTTTTGGTTTAAGAGCTGCTCCCTAGATTGGAGATAAGCCAAATATAAGGAAAGGGTCATTTTAAATAAATTTGACTGATGATATGTGTTAATTAAAGAAAACATCTTTTTATTTTTAAAAAGAAGACTAGTGTAATCATATTTGTTAGGATTTAGGAAAAGATAACAGGTAATTCTATCAAGAATGACCCAAAATATGCAGAATATGATGTCTTACACATGGAGAATAGACAGTGTCAATAACCCAGTGGGAGATGATTAGGGTATAAATCAAGGCACTTTGCATGGAGATAAAGTAGCAGTGTGATGGGAAGGACAATATTTAAGTACACGGGGAATAAATGGCATCATGGGGTGGAGTGAATAACCCCTGCTGGAGCAGTAGTGCAGGGAAGTGGTTATATATACAAGGTGGCAATAATTGTGCATAGGAGAAGTTTCTTAAGTTTTGGGGGGATAGAAAAACTATTTTGTCACATTCATTTTAAGGGCTTGACATGACTTCTGTGTTGGAAAAACCCTTAATTCTGGAAAATCGAGAGAGTACTCCAACATAATCCCCCCAAAAAGGAGCCAGGAGACCAATTGTTTTGTCTTCTTGAACTAGGCTGGAGTTCATGATACGGAAGTGCAAGGGTTCTCAATTTTCCTTCCACATGTTGCAGCTTTGTTTTCAGGAACAGGCAGGAAATCACGTCAGGATGGGCAGGAATAAAGATTAAATATTTAGTATGAGAAATGTCAGTACTATATCCCTTTAGAACCAACACATGATTGGTAGGGTAAACAAGTAGAAAGGAGGGGAGGAAAGAAGGAAGATAAAGAGGAATAGGAAGAATAAGGAGGAAGACAAAGAAGAGGAAAAGGAGGAGACAGAAGAGTAAGAAATGGGAAGCTCCCATCGTGTGAAGCCGGCCCAAGGAACCATAATGGAGCTTTTTGTTCTTGAAACGTGAACATACTTTTCCTTACCTCTCAGCTCCATCTTTTTGCTGTCTATGCTCTAGGACACCCTCCCATTCTTCACCTCTTTGCATAATAACCCTTCCCCCCTTCCTGCTCCCTTCCTAAAAGACACCAGAGATCAAATTAAAATTGCCATTTCCTTGGAGCCCAGCAACTGAGCCCTAAGTTGGAAATATAGGGCCTTCTGAGTTTGGCTGGAGATGTTTTGAAAGAAAAGAGGATATGCTCTTCATCTAAGCAAACCCATCCTGATTGCCTTGCTATTTTGGACCTCATCTGGTATGGATCTGATCCTTCTAATGAGAGCCACCATTGGGATCCTATGAATACCAACACGAGAACTGCTTTTCCATACAAAGCGGTGATAATAACAATGAAAAGATTTTCTTAGGCAGATTGTTTCCAAGGTCACCTGCAATCAAGTGAAAGCCTTGTAATGGGAGAAAGCATGTTCATAAAGTCACCAGTTGACATAAATGCTGAATCCTGCCTCACTTAATGCTATTCCTACTAACCCAGGTGTGTGGAAGTGGGGGAGAGGGCTGTGCTTTTTAACTGAATAGGTTCAAGCCAAAAAAACCTGACTAACTCCTGGGTTAGGAAACAAAAAAAAAAAAAAAAGAGAAATTACTGGCTTCTCAGCATTTAGTGTCACTGAGAAAGTCAAATATATGGCCTAACTTAAATTACTTAGGTTATTAAACTTCCAGCTTAATTCAGAGATAACAAATATCTAGACACTTGCCAGCCCCCTCCCTTTGCACTCTTTGGCCAATTGCACTAACTGATCATAATAGTTTTCTCTTCACCTTGGATAAGACCTCAGAATCCTTCGTAACACAGTATGTCATAAAGCTGCTATTGATAGATGGTTATCACTGTATGAACCCTACTTGTCAACTCTGTCATGCTGAGGAGAGAAGAAAGTAGTTTCACAGGTACAATAGTTAGCATCCTTGAAATTGGCTGACTTGGCTTACCACATGGTGAAGAGGTGAAATTCTGGCAGCTCCCACAAAGTAGTGACATCTTTTGGTGTAGTTCTAGAACAAGACTTAGCTTGTTCCACCAGACTTAGCTGATTAATGGTCTATCAGAAATAAAGATACTTATTTCAATTAAAGCATTTTACTTACGTTATTAAATGCATAATCTCTGATTTGAAATAGGGATTTTTGTCCACTGTACTTTTACCATATCATGTTATTGTCCAGGCTATCATCATTTTATACATGGATACCCAGAGCTTTTGGCCACATGCCATTAAATATTTGAATTATGACTCATTTGCATTTCTCTGATTCATGATCGCCAAACATTTGCATATTTCTTTGCTTCCCCTTTCCCTATTGGGAAAAAAATGCCCTGGTCTTGCTAATGTAAGTATTCTGATTTACAAAAGCTAGGCTTCTCACTTGTATTCTACACTGACATATTGAAATTCTAATTCTTTTCATTCCGTTAAAACTGAATTTTGCACAGCCTTATAAGTAATTTCCCTAATGCCCTTTCTTTTTCCTGATAATTGTAGATCCAGTGTCTCAATAACCAGAATCAGCTTTCCAGAGCAGTCATCTGTTCCTTTCATTATAATAGGCATAAACAGAATAGCTGAGTGATTAAGCAAAGAATTTGGATCAGACAAATTAGAATTTGCAACTTCTTTTTTTTTAACATTTTTATTGAAGTATAATTGCTTTACAGTGGTGTGTAAGTTTCTGACTGTGTGACCTTTGATGAACTTCAAAACCTTTCTAAGACAGTTCATGCTTGTGAAATAGTAATAATAGTGTTTATTAGTGCTGTAAGCTTCTTGTAAAGATTAACTAAAATGATGAAGAGATGTACTTAGGAGTCTCATTAGTTAGTACTCAATGTATAATAGCTATTGTCATAATTCCTTCTTTCTAATTCCAATGGCATTAAATTACCACATGGAGAATATGGTGACGTGTGCATAGCATCAGGGTCCCTAATAATGTTATACCCATGAGACCTAAACTTACTTTTTTGACTTAATCAACTATTGTTCATTGCTATCCCATCAACAGTTGAAGCTTCTTGATGGTGAGAAATCTATTTTCCATATAATTACTTAAAAGGACATTTTAACTATGGTAGCAATTTCAACTGACTTCATGTCATTTCTTAGTCACTCAGTGTCAGAAAGCCTAGCTGATCTTCTGGGAACTAGTGCCTCCCAAGCTTTCTCATGTCAGGTTGGCCTACCACAATCACAGGGGAAAAAAAATCACAGGTTGGCTATCAATCATCCAAAGACCTTTCTTAGGCACCTAAAAGAGCATAATTCTTTGCTAACTATTGTGCAAAGTGAATTACACAGACATAGCCCCAGCAATCTAGGACCTCATATTGAACAAACACGTCTCCAAAGAGAATGAGAGAGGGTTTTGGCATATTATAAGAAGGGGTGTGTTACACTGGAAGGGGTGTTCACTCAAGTATCAAGAGACCTACCTTTCCCAGGTTTGTCCTTCAGCAATTCACTTTACATCTCTGAATCTGCTTCCTCACTGAAAGGTAGAATTATAAAATCCACCTATCTCCCAGCGTTCTTAATACTTTGAAAACATCTGCAGTGTGCCATGAATTTTTATATAACACTTTCTGCAAAAATAAAATAATAATAACAAACTGATCAGAACAGAGAGGAGATGAGCATAGTAGATAATTATAGGTATCATTTTTTGAATTTCCTCTCTGGGCCAGATCGAAAACAGAATCTCAGGCAAGTTAGTTGGGGATTGGGGTGGAAATTACTCCACGTTGGTTAGCAGTAACAATCTAATGAGTTGAAAACTGGGAAATCATACTTCTAGATAGTTGTTTTGTATTAACTGAGCAGGGATCTGAAATAAAAGAATTTTTATGGGAAAATGGGCCTTTTCAAGGTGTTAGGGAGATTTGGCAAGGGAATAAGAGGTCTCTAGAAGAAGTGATTCTTGGAAGACTCCAGATATTCATTTGTCATCAGCTCTGAGGCTCTAGAGGCAAGACCAAGAATATGCTGCCCTCCCCTCCCAAGGAGCCTTTGACAGGGGCATTAAGATAAAAATCGCCAGTGGTTTCTGACTGCTCTTAAGGTACAGCTGCAGTCTGTCTTGTTTTATAACTTGAGACTATCTACAAATATCCCCATTGCTCTCCTCGCTCCAGCTTCAACAGCAACATTTTTGTAATTTTTCTAATGGACCAGGCTCCCTCCTGCTATAAGGCTGTTGCAAATGATGGCCCCTCTGTCTAAGACCCTCTTTCTCTACCTCTTTGCTTAGTTAAGCCGCTCTCACTCAGCCTTTAGCCTTCAGGCCTCAGGAAGACATCCTCTGAGTCTCTAGACTAACTCAGATCCCTGTTACAAGTTCTCAAGGGCACCCAGTCAGTTCTTTCCCTGTATAGTCAAAGTGTTTGAAGTCTTGGAAATTTCTGTATGGTTAGTTGGCTTGCCTCCCCTTTACTTGCATTACTTTCATTACTGTGCAAGCCCCACAGAAGAGGGAATTTTACTCGATGCCTTTGGTACCTAATAAAAGGCATGCAGCTGTTCAATAATTGCTAAATGTGTTCATTAATAAGTGAAACTGCATACTTTAAAATTATAAAATATATTTTATTATTATATTGTTTACACATATTTGATGTAGAAAATTTCAAAAATACAAAATTATAAATGGGACAACATATTTTATTTCTATTACATAGGACTGACAATTTATTAAAATTTTATTCATTTATTATTTTGCCTATCTTTTATTAATGTATCAATAAATTATATTGTTTAAGTTATTATAATTCCTTCCAGTTAAATATGAGTGCATACATATAATATATACATGTGGATAGAGATATAATTTTGGATTATTGGGCATACATTGCTTATAATTTAGCAATACCATGAAAATTTTTCAAAATCACTAAACATTCTCCACTAAAATCATTCTTAATAGCTACGTAGCACCACTGCTTTTTGTCAAGTAATTTATTTAACTAGTAGCTTATTATTGGTATTTAGAATATTTTAAATATTTTATTATAAACAGTGGTGGAATAAACAGTTGTTTTACTAATTTTCTCATGCCTTTTTCTAGGATAATTTTCTAAATATGGAATTATTCAGTCTAATATTTTGATGCATACTGCCAAGTTGTTTTAAAAGGAAAATGATTACAAAGCTCTCTCACACCAGTGGGATGTAAGAGTATCTAGTCATACTCATCTCAACAATATTATTTCTATTCTTTTAAACTCTTCCAAGTTGATAGACATTTGTATTTTATTTTAATTTGTACCTCTTTGATTACAGATAGGGTTGAATTTATTCATAAACACATGCATACATATATATGCATGTTTACCATTTATAAACCTCATATTTTATTCATTTTATAAGCATCTGTTGAGTTTTTACATACACATTTATACATATATTTACTATTTTCTAAATATTTTATTTTGTTCCTATTTTGTACATATCTGTTGATTTTTCACACTCAAGGTGTTTATTATTTTTCTCAGAGGTGTATAAATATATATTTTTTCAGGATCCTTATACTACATTTGCAGCATATTACATTTTCTCAATTGGTTGATTCTTTTTAATTTTGCATTATGGGTTTGCTATCATGTGACACATTTTGATATATTGAAAATTACATCTTCCTTTATTATTTTCTTCAGATATGTATACTGTGCATGTGTATGCACATGTGTATCTTTCTTTTATTTTTATTTTTTGCGGTATGCGGGCCTCTCACTGTTGAGGCCTCTCCCATTGCGGAGCACAGGCTCCAGACGCGCAGGCTCAGCGGCCATGGCTCACGGGCCCAGCCGCTCCGTGGCATGTGGGATCTTCCCGGACCGGGGCACGAACCTGTGTCCCCTGCATCGGCAGGCAGACTCTCAACCACTGCGCCACCAGGGAAGCCCCACATGTGTAACTTTACATCTTAAAATAGATTTAATATTTCTGTTTCTCTAAGTTATAAGGTAAGTTTTTTTCCATATTTTTTCCAAATAAATTTCCAGTTGTTCCATCTAATACCACTTACACAAAACTTCATTCCTTTCTTGATAGGCCACTCTTAACACATAACAATTTCGATATGTATTTGATTTTGGCACTGGATTTTCTATTCAGTTTCAGTGATCTGTTATTCTAATGCCAGAAAACTACTTTTATCCATGTAATTGTATGGTGTATTGTAATATGTGGTTAAGTCCTCTTTATTTTTCTTTATTAAAGCTTTCAAAAATTTGTTATTGTGATGCATTTCTTTTTATAGACAAAAAGGAGAATTTGTCTCCTTTTCGTTGGGATTGTCATTGAATGTTAAAATTAGAGTTGATTATTGTTCCTTTAGTCATACTTATTTTTTATCTTTCAAAAAACTTTTCATTTTCCTTCTTAGTCCCTACACATTGTTTGTCAGTTTTATTCCTAAGCATTAATCTTTGTTTTGCAATTAAGAATAAGATTCTTTGGTGTCATTACATTTCTCTAACTGTTTATACAGAGATAGGACAATTATTGGCTTTTATGAATTTAGTGTATAATCAATTAATTAATTCTACTAAATTTTATTTTACTGCAAATAGATGATGAATTTCTATCCTATTTTTCTATGATTATTTCTTATGTTATTTTCTGTTTAAGAGCTCTCAGATCAATATTGATTAATAAGTGATCATATATATCTTAATCTTCAAATTTAAAGGTAATGCCTCTTATGCTTCTCTATTAAGTTTTGCTTGGACCCCAGATATATACTTTTTGTCATAATTTAGAAGCACCATTGTATTTCTGATTTACTAAAAGAATTCAGATTAGAAATAGATGTTAAATCTTATCAAAATTATTTTCTATGTTTCTAAGACTATCGTGTAGTCACCTTTTCTAAAATTATTTTTCTAAAAAAATTGTATTTAAAAAAAATGTTAACTTTTCTGATTTAGTGACGTATATCTTTGAGTCATTCCGTTAACCAATTTCATAGGCTATTACCAAACCACTTTTGGCTACTTGCCTTACATGCTAGGCTAACACTTAGAAGGAAATATTCATATTGGAAATGTCGTAGGCTAGTAAAACAGGCTAAAGTTCTGAGAATAGATCCTCTCCTCTACCTCTTTTCTCAGGTGGGACAGGTAGTGTTAAAAGAATTGACCAGACAGAGAGAACAAAGGGATGGTAAATTTCATTTGTGGCGTACATGTCAATGGTGGTTATAAATATCAGCAAGTGCTAAAATTAGGAAAAAGGCCAAATTGAGTGATAAGGAATTCAGACAAACAACTTCTGGGAGGTGGCTGTGAGCGGCAGAGCCTGATTTTCTAGTTTGAGGGTTTAAGGAGCAGGTCCAGCCCTAGAGCAAAGGAATACGAGAAGAAATAATCCTTAAAGGGATAGGGATAACTCAGAAGTGACTGATCTAGAACCAGACTATGGACAGAGCAGAAAACAAGCACCAAGAATGGATCCCAGGTGAGGGAGTAGACAAAAGCAACTTTAGGGTCAGACTGTCACTCAGGCATCAGGGAAGGACTCAGCAATTAGCTCTGGGTCACTGCTGGTCACCTAAGGTAATAAATACTCATAAGGCCTCTTGGGCTAGCAGGGATATCATGCCTCTTAACATTTCCAGTCTTCAATCTGTTTTCTCCTTGCAAACAAATCTGAACTTGCATAGACCAAAACGTTCAGTGAGGGGGACCCCATGAGAGGTGAAAAATTGAGGCAGAAGAATGAGAGAAATAATCTAGTGAGTTCTTGCTTTCAAATTCACACTCAGACTGAGGGAAAGTATTGCTGCCTCTGTGTTGAGCATTCTGGAATCAGTGCAGGCATTACTGATTGCAGAACATCTTTATCCCATACATTGGTCTGAAATATTGTGAGCAGAAAAATCCTACTTGTAATGGTTGGTGTTATTTTCATCTAACTTGTCATTAAAACCAGACAATTTCTATCAATTTTGGCCACTTACCCTTGAACTATTAAAATACTAAAATATATCTACCCAAATAATTAAAACATAAACCATGAAGAACAGACCTCTCTTTAAGAAAAATCCATTTTGGCAATATGCAAAATGCTGGAAGATGTTCAAAATGCAAACATAGCTACAGATGTACCTTATTTCAAATATAATATAAGTATCCACAATCATAAAGCACATGCATTTCCCCCAAATATCTTCAAATTACAAAGTCACCTTACTATATTTAATATATGAGGCAATACTAGAGTGATTGTATACACATAGTTATTTGCAAACGCACAGGTGAGTGAGCCAATAATTAAAAGGAACATAATGCAGTAAGTCCCCTACATATGACGAGTTCCATTCCGAGAGCATGTTCTTAAGTCCAATTTGTTCATAAGTCCAACAAAGTTAGCCTAGGTACCCAACTAACACAATCGGCTATAAAGTACTATAGTGTAATAGGTTTATAGTAATACTTTTCACACAAATATAAAAACAAACACACAAAAATAAAGAAAACATTTTTAATGTTACAGTACAGTACCTTGAGAAATACAGTAGTACAGTACAACAGCTGGCATCCAGGGGGGTGGCATCGAGTGAACAGGCAAGAAGAGTTTCTGACTGGAGGAGGGAGAGGAGGTGGGAGATGGTAGAGCTGATGGACCGTCAGCAATAGGAGATGGAGGGCAAGCTGCAATGTCACTCATGGCTGATGTCGATGGCACAGGTTCTGGTTCCTTGCTGGAGCCAGATGCATGCTCTTATTTTTTAAAGTTTGCAACCTGAAGGTTCCTATGTAGGGGACTTACTGTAGTATTTCGCTGAGGAACTTGAATCTTAGAGAGAAGGACCCCCCCACTCCTACTGCCTCCATCCAATGCACACCCTTCTTTTCCCCTCTCCCATCCCATGCAACAGAGATCACCACTAAGGGATTTTTGCTGGGATCCATTTGTTGGGATTGAAGTCCAAGAAGAGGTTTCTTAAAAGAAAGAAACCTTTAATATGTTAACTGTATTTACCCTACGTCTTGAATTTCTTACCCTCTTAGAGCAGCTCAACTCAATAATAAGATCCTAGTCTTAAACCACAAGTGGGATTTTAGCCAATATCCTTTGATAAATTGGTTGCTACAAGAATTTAACCACCTGTTTATAGGGGGTGTCCAGGAGTTAGAGCTGCATGCCAATTGCTTTTATTGTGTTATTGTGATTTTAAACTATATTTAATGGGCTATTTGAACGGGAGGTTTTGCCACCCAGGAGAACATTCCAGAAAACTGCATAGGTCACTCGGTATATGAAGTCAAAGTCAGTTTCACACTTCCATGGAGCTGCAAAAATTGTGAAGGGGAAATGACCCAGAAAATCCAGCTAAGGCAACTTCCCCTTAAGTCTAATCCTCTGACACTGATATTTAAAAAGCAACTTCCATGTCTTCTCTGAGGTCACAAACTTCTCTCCTACATTAGCTATGAAATAACTGTTAGACTGATTTGTTGAGAAGACATGCCTCCTGTATTTGTTTCATATATGGACAGATGTGCATATTCTGCCACTCACATAATATTGATAGAATACTAGTGCATAATACTAGTGTATTATGATTTTTTCATTAAATATTTTGTATCCTTACTTATTCCCCTTGCCATTAATATTATTTTAAAAATGCAAAATTATGTGTAATATACTATTTAAAAAACATGACTGTGTAAACATAATTTATTTTTCTTATGAACATTTAAGCTTTCTCTAATGATTAAATATAAATCATGCTTCAAATATGTCTTTGTAAATATTGTTCTCCATTTCTTTTTGAATATTTACCTGCAAAGTGGGAGCCCTTTTTGAATATCTTTGTTTATCCCCAACTAGCCCTCTTCTGCATTTTCCTAAACATTTCCTTCAAATATATCCATGATTTTTTAAAGCATAGAATGCGTAAGCTAGGCTCAAAAGCAAATAAACCTTTATTCACACCTCTTACTATCTCCTTAGGAAACATTCCACAAAATTAATGGCTTGACCAGAACACAGGAAAAAATTTTAATTATTAATATATTTTAACAAAGTGCTTTCCAGAAAATTTTTATAATTTTTTATTCTCCTTAGCTGCATCAGAGAGTGTCATTCTAACTGCACTCTGTTTGCCTTTTTTTTTTTTTTTTTTTTTTGTGGTACGCGGGCCTCACTGCTGTGGCCTCTCCCGCTGCGGAGCACAGGCTCCGGATGCACAGGCTCAGCGACCATGGCTCACAGGCCCAGCCGCTCCGCGGCATGTGGGATCCTCCCGGACTGGGGCACGAACCCGTGTCCCCTGCATCGGCAGGTGGACTCCCAACCACTGCGCCACCAGGGAAGCCCTGTTTGCCTTTTTGATTGGACAGAAAAGCTGCCTTTTTAAAAATTTGCAATGCATTAACTACTTATAATAAATGATTTAAATGTTTCTCAGCTCTTTGAGTCTATTTTATGAGTATTTTGTTCATGATTGTTTTTGTCTATGTATCTTCTTGGCATTAGTTTTGTCTCTATGACTTGTAAGGTTCTTTACATAATTATAGTATAAACCTTTGTCATGGTTTATACATCGAAATTCTGTGTTACTAGGCACATAAATGTAGGATACTTTCAAAAGTACAGTAGAGCTGTACTTTTGTGAATCTGATATGATTGTCCTTACGTGATTTAACAGCTTTTAGTTTGAATCCCCACATAATACACCTGCTTCCTATGAAGACCAGCTTCTGTGCCCAGGAGAACTGAAGTTGTCTTGGGACAAAACAGGATCCATCACCATTCCAAACCACTTGTCCTATAGAGCTAGGTGAGCTGAGTTATGTTAAGGGGAGGCAGAGTTTAAACATCTTGTCCATGAGAATTCTGCTCCCTGGGACAATTCCCCACATCTTCCATTACCTTCATAATAAACACTCATGTAATGAATACATATAGAAGGCTTAAAATATAATAAAACAAAAACCCTTGTATTGAACACACATCCCATCATCTGGTAATAAAAATATTACCAGTGCCTTTGAAGTCCCCTGGATGCCCTATGTTAACCCCACTTTTGAATTTTTTAAACTCACCTTTATTGAGATATATTTACATACAGTAAAATGTACACATCTTAAGTGTACAGTTTGATCCTTCAAGAATATATGTCTATAATCCAGATATACATCATGTTCATTACCTCCAAGGTTCCCCTTTGCTCTTTTGCAATCATTAGCCATTCTCCTAACCCCATGCCCCCAATATAACCAATATAAACTGTCACTAAAGATTAGTTTTGAATGTTCTAGAATTTTATATAATGTACATTATATACGTACTTGATGTTTCTGGCTTTTTTTGCATGGCAATATTTTTGAGATTTATCTATGTTGTGGCGTGTGTGGATATAGGAAGTTACTTTTTAGTTTTGGGTAGTATCCCATTGTATACCACAGTTTGCATCCCCACTCTCCTGTTGAGGGACAGTTGAGTTGCTTCTATTATATTTAGTTATTAATATAGCTACTATAATATTTACGTACAAGTATGGGCATATACTTTGGGTGGACATTTGCTGTTATTTGTCTTGGATACATATGTAGAGGAGAAATTGTTGGGTTGTATGTAAAAATTATATGTAAGTCGTGAGTTTTTCTTAACATTTCCAAAGTGTTTGCACTATGATACATTCATATCAGAAATGCGTGTTTCAGTTAATCCATAACCACTAGGTAAGTTTAGTTTAGTTTAGTGGTTTTGTTTTTGTTTGTTTGTTTAGTTTTAATTTTAGCTACTGTGATTTTAATATGTATTCCTTGAGGACTAATGCTGTTGAGCATCTTCTCTTCCGCTTACTGGTCATCCCTATATCTTCTTTGTAATGTGTCTGTTGACATTTTTTGTCATTTTAATTTTCAAATTAGGTTGTCTTTTAATTGTTGAGTTAAAAGTGTCCATATATTTTGGATACACGAATTTTGTGTATATATGTGATATGTCATTCCTATAATATATATATTTCTAATATATATGTATATATTAAATATTTATATTAAAATATATCTATCAATATAGTATAATTATATTTATATATTAGAAATATCTTTTACCAGTCAAGTGTCATGCCTTCACATTTTCTTAATGATGTCATTTTTTGTCAAATTTATTACAGTATAATTTGTATACAATAAACAGCATCCATTTAAAGTGCACATGTGATGAGTTTTAAAGATGCATACAATAAATATACAGAAAGAACACTTCCGTCACGCCAAAAATTTTTCTCTTCCCCTTTGCAGTCCATCGCTACCTCCACCCCTGGCTGATCACAGACAACTGCCGATCTGCCTTCTGCCAAAACAGGTTAGTTTACATTTTCTAGATTTTATATAAATGGAAACGTACAGCATTTATATCTGGCTACTTTCACTCAGCATCATATTCATCCATGACATGTTTTAGTAGCTTATTACTTTTTATTGTGAAATAGTACTCCACTGCATAGATATGCTGCATTGTGTTTATCCATCCTCTTGTTGATGCGCATTTGGATTGCACCTGGTTTTGTTTATTGTGAATATAGCTGTTATGAATATATGTGTATGAGTTTTTGTGTGGGCATCTATTTTCATTTTACTTAGGTAAATATCTAGGAATGGAATGTCTGGTCCATACGGTTGTTCATGTTTAACTCAGAAACTGCCTAATGATTTTCTAACAGCTGTGTCATTTTACACTCCTTCCAGCAATAAATGTGAGAACTTAAGTTGTCCCTTATCTCACCAGCATTTGGCATTATCAGCCCTTTTAATTCTAGCATGCTAATGTGTATACTGTGACATCTTATTATGGTTTTAATTTGCTTTTCCCCAATGACTGAAGCTGCGAAGCATCTTTCCATATGCTTATATGACATCTCTAAAACTTTTTGGTGATGTGTCTTTTCAAGAGTTTGCCCAATTTATAGAGTCAATTGTGTTCTCATTTTAGGTTTGTAAGTTTTTTCTCTTTATTTTGGATACAATTCTTTATCAGATATATCTTTTTTTCCATGCACACTGATATCCCTTTGTGGTTTTATTTGTTGGTAAACAAACACTAACATTTCCTGGGTACATTTTTTGCTTACTCTTGATTCTTGTTTCTCTTTGAAATACCTGCTCATGTTTGTTTAATGTAGACTCCAGTGGCATTAAGTTTTAAGGATTAATTTGGAGAAAATTATATTTTTAAAATATTGAGTATACCTATTAAAAATCCTTTACTTTTGCCTTCCTTAATGCCATGAAATAAAAATTTATCATTTTCTCCATATATCTCTTTGTTAGATTTATCCCAAGCTTGTTAAGTTTTTAATATTTTGACAATGCAGCTAGTATGTTAAAATTATACTTTATAACTCTGTATTGCTTGTGTATAAGAATTCACTTTATTTTTTATTTTGGCTTTATATCCAGAAGCCTAGCTATACTTTTAAAATTATTAATTTTAATAAATTGACTGTGGATCCCCATACTTCTTCTATGTAGATATTAATATTCTCCTTTATGACCAGTATTTAGTTGTTTGTTTTTTCTTACTTTATGGGTTAAGACTTCCAATTAAATTTTGAATGGAAATGGTGATTGTCAACATCATTTTTGTTTGTTTCTGATTTTTAAAAAAGTGCTTCTAAGCATTTACTGTAGAGTTTGATGGGCTTTTGGTAGATACTTTAGTTAGTATAAGAGAGTTTCCTTCTACTGTAAGTCTGAAGAGAGTTTTACTATTATTGTTTTAAATAGAAGCTAAATTTTATCAATCTTTCCCCTTCTATTGAAGAGATTATAAAGATTTTCCCCTTTAATCTGAACATATGAGAAACCATTAAAATATTTTCTAAAATTAACCAATGTTGAATTTGCTTCTCTGCTCAACCAATATTCATTAAATCCTACTTTGTGCCAGGTATTTTGTTTGGATTTGGAGATAAGTATATAACAATGAAGAAACAAAGAATAATAATTAAAGCCTTTATTATATTTTAAAAAAGCAAATAAATATATAATATGGCATGTGGCAATAAGTGCTTTAAATACAAATAAAACAAGATAGAGATTGGTAGGTGCTTATCTTAGTTTGTTCAGGCTGGTATAACAAAATACCAGCCTGGTAGCTTATAAACAACGGAATTTTATTTCTCACAGTTCTGGAGGCTGAGAAGTTCAAGCTCAAAGTGCCAGAATGGTGAGAGCCTTCTTCCTGGTTCACAGCTGGGGCCTTCTTGCTATGTCCTCAAAGGGTAGAAGGGGCTAACGAGCTCTATTTCTTTTCTAAGGCACTAATCCATTCATGAGGGCTCCACCCTCATAACTTAAGCACCTCCCAAAGGTCCCACCTCCTAATATCATCATCTTTGCAAGTTGGGATGTTAACATATGAGTTTTGAGGGGACAAAAATATTCAGACTGTAGCATTTCACCCTGATTCCCTATCTTAAAGAAGATGTTTAAGAAAGTCCTATCTGATTTTTTTTTAAAATGGCATTTAAGCAGAGACTAGAAGGGAGTAAGAAAAGGAACTATGTGGATACATGCAGGAAGAGCTTTCCTGGAAAAGGAAATGGCAAGTGCAAAGGTCCTGCAGCACAACCACAGAGAACTAATTGGTTGGTATGACTGGGAAGCAGCAAGTAGCTGTGTGAGAGGTAGTAAATAGCCAAAAAGGCAGAAGCATGTCAGATTATGTAGGTTCCAAATAATCAGATGCTTCATTATGGGGTCTTGATGAACATGGTCAGAACACAGTTTTTCTTCTGAAGCAAATAATACCCTGGAGACTTTGAGCATGACTTCCTTGTAAATAGAATACTCTAGCTCCTTTGTAGAAGATAGAGAGAAAGCAAGAGGGCAAAGGTAAAAGCAAGCAGGCAGTTAGAAGGCTGATGCGAAACTCCAGATGAGAGAGAATGGTGGCTTGAGTGAATAAGAAAGGTTATGATTCTGTACATATACGGAATATCCATGATGATAGCAAATACAATTATTCACAACACTTAGGATTTGCCAAGCACTCTAAGGGATGTATAAATATGTACTTGTTTCATTCACTCATAAGAGCTTCAGAAGATAACTACTATTATTACTTCCATTTCACATGAAGAAACTGAGGTACAGAAAGGTGAAATACCTGGGTATGTTTAAAAAGGGTCAAGGGATAGATTGGTAGCCCTGACACAATGAAATCTACCTCTAAAGATGGCACCAGGAAGGTATCCAAGGCACCCAAGAACAAGGGCAGGGGGGTTCCTTGACATATAGTAACTCAATAGAGGGAGGTTTACTGGCTGCCTGAGACCCCACTGGAGAGTTTCAGAGACACTTTGATTGTTGTCTATGATTCTAGGATGTGTTGCTTAGGATAGAAATCTTCGTTCTTGAGAAGGATACAAGAGGATTCCCTTATTGAAGCTAGTGCAGGAGGAGAAGACTTATGTAACTTATTTTTTTGTTACTGTTACTACTACATTTAAAAGGGATATGTATTTTCCCTGAGTCTGAGAGCCACAGTGAACTTTTGTGTTAACAGACAAAAGGACAAAAAGTAGAGGGTCTTAGATTCTTGCTGTAGTCACCTAACCTGCTTACACTGAATGGCCATTCCTTAATATTCAGGAGGTGAATCAGAATTTTCTTGGCTTAAAGGTAGAAAAGTCCTTTTCTTCTTGTTCTTTCTTTTTTTTCTTTTTTTAAATAAAGCTCTGTGCATTGTTAGTGTGATGGCACAGAAGACCAAGTTATTATTCCTTGCAGAAAACTGTCAATCATATGCGTCTGAGAGTCCCTCAGCATCCTAGCTGGTTACACATGCTTGGTCATTACCATCATTTCCCAAGGGTGAAATCCCCCAAGCCCCTTAGGTACTTTTTGTTCACCTTAGATTTATCTTTTGTTAGTTTTTAAACAATTGGTTTTCAAAATGCTTAGGAAACCAAAGTTTAGGAGAGAATAAGAGAGAACAGGAAGTAAAGAAGAAAATTGCATGTATATGAAATTACATGTGTATAAAATTAATGTACATGTGAATGAAAATATTGTATGTGTACAAAACATATATTTTTGCATATATGTATACATATAAATATGTACATGTGACATATATAAGTATACTATGTAACTATAAGTATACTATGTATGCATACATTTATATAATGTAATATATTTGTATTATATGATGATGTATATCTATAATACATATAATTACATACAATATTATGCATTTTAAGTGATTATATATAATCTAGCATATGATGCAATATATAATATATATGAAGGTTGAGCATTTTTCAAAGACCTGAAGAACATATATTAGATAGCCACATCTCTGAATCTTGGTGTGTAATTATGATTTGTGGGACTTAGATCTGGTTGGGAGCCTGGAAAATCACATCTAAATGGTCTGTAAGGACTAGGTCAGAATGTGGAGCAGACAAACCCAGGCATTAGGGCATCAGATTTACAAATTTATAAATATTTATAGAATACCCGTTATGGGTAGAGAACTATGTTATATGTTGTGAGGGATAAATAGTGTTATAATAAATGGTCCCTGATTTGTAGGAGTTTACAGTAAGATTAGCAAGACATGGCACCCATATACAGTGGCAGACCAAGGCAACCTAGCACACATTCTATAAGAATGATCTAGGTAATAAGATATTATTTTAGAGGAAGGAAAAATGACTTTTGACCAAAAGACCAGGGAGGACTTTAAAGAACAGCTAAGATTTGAACTTGAATATGAATACTGTATTTTTTTTGCATGAAAAATCCTTTATTTTTTAAAAATTTTTATTGAAGTATAGTTAATTTACCATGTTGTGTTAGTTTCTGGTGTACCACAAAATGATTCAGTTATACTAAAATACTATTTCATATTCTTTTCCATTATAGTTTATTACATGATATTGAATATAGTTCCCTGTGCTATACAGTAGGACCTTGTTGTTTATCTATGTTATATATAGTAGTGTGCATCTGTTAGTCCCAAACTCCTAATTTATCCCTCCCCCTACCTTTCCCCTTGAAAACTATAAGTTTGTTTTCTCTGTCTGTGAGTCTGTTTCTGTTTTGTAGGTAAGTTCATTTGTATCATATTTCAGATTCCACATATAAGTGATATCATACAATATTTATCTTTCTCTGTCTGACTTACATGGTATATGTTTTATACAATATTTATAAACAGGGATGAGGATGCATGCCTGTTTAGACCTGCATCAGTTCTCTACACTTAGCTCACAAATTTCTCTACTTATGGTTCCCCCATACATTCTGGTCCATAGCAATTCCTCCATAATTATCAGGGAGATCCAGAATCCCATTTTCAGTTTTACTTGCTCCAGGGACTTGGAATCAACTTTTAACTGAAAATCTCTTATGATCTGAGTATATACAGGCCAAGACTATCAACTCTGTTTGTCTCTGCATCTTTGCTCTACCAGGTACATATTAGATACTCAGCAAATGTTTGGTTAATGCAAGAATAGTTTTCTTTTTAACTTTAAATCTTTTGAACTCTACTCCCCATCTCCCAGCAAACCACAGTTATGTCCTATTATGCTAAACATAGAACTGGATATATTAGATTTATTTCCCATTGACCAAAAACCTGCTAGAAATACAGTCCTTTACTGAATTCCTGCCTATTGGACAGGTATGGGTACTGCACTTAGCTTAAGTGTCACCTCTCTCATCCAGGGTCGCCATGAATGGCCAGATTACCATGAGGACAGGGCTACAGTCTGTCTCAGTTTGAATATTCCTTGCCAAGCAGGCTTGCCTTCTTTTGTGCTCTGTGTAGTGATTTTTCACTGCCATCCCTAATTCTAAGCCTGTCTGATATCAACGACAACTTGAGCGATGCCTAAACTGCTAAATATTGTACAATGGCTGTATGACACACATTTTAGTACAGCTTCTGTCCCACCTTGGTTTTTCAAATATGTTTTTACACAGTCATAGTTTTTCCTCCCTGACTGTTCCAAAAGGAAGTAATGGCTTGAGCAATGCGAAGAGGCATGAACATTCCAAAAGTGTTCCAAGCAAGGTGAGTGGGAGGAGCAATTTAAATAGAGCAACAGTCCTTAACCCAGTGAGAGTGAACATCCATTTTTTAATGATAAATATCTGTAATATCTTATTATCCCGAAATGAAAAGCAAAGGTGATATAACATCCTACATGGTTTCAAAATATCAACATTATGCCCTAACTGTAATATCAAGCAGAAGCATATTAAACTGGTATGAATTAGCAGTGTTAATGTTCAGACACATTTCACTGAATACAAACTGTCTTAAGTACCTGGTCTCTATTTTCTCGCCTCCAAATCACTGTTTATTCCCAAGACGTTTTGTCTATTAACTTTTTTTTTTTTGCATGTTCACAATGGCATTATTTTTATTTTATTTATTTATTTATTCTTGGTTTCAATATTCAATGATTTTTTTAACATCTTTATTGGAGTATAATTGCTTTACAATGGTGTGTTAGTTTCTGCTTTACAACAAAGTGAATCAGTTATACATATACACATGTTCCCATATCTCTTCCCTCCTGCATCTCCCTCCCTCGCACCCTCCCTATCCCACCCCTCTAGGCGGTCACAAACCACCTAGCTGATCTCCCTGTGCTACGCAGCTGCTTCCCACTAGCTATCCACTTTACGCTTAGTAGTGTATATATGTCCATGCCACTCTCTCACCTCGTCACAGCCTCCCCCTCCCCCTCCCCATATCCTCAAGTCCATGCTCTAGTAGGTCTGTGTCTTTATTCCCGTCTTACCCCTAGGTTCTTCATGACCTTTTTTTTCTTAGATTCCATATATATGTGTTAGCATATGGTATTTGTTTTTCTCTTTCTGACTTACTTCGTTCTGTATGACAGACTCTACGTCCATCCACCTCACCACAAACAACTCAATTTCGTTTCTTTTTATGGCTGAGTAATATTCCATTGTATATATGTGCCACATCTTCTTTATCCATTCACCTGTTGATGGACACTTAACTCTTGTTTTCCTTTTAAATCTTTATTCCAATTCGTTGTTGAGCACCAACTAGGTACCCGGCAGTATGCTCGGCAATAACAGAGGTATTAATCCCCCTGCCCCCCACCCATGGCAGATGAGGAAATCAACAAGTTAATCAAATATCCCTAAACCTAATTGTTGGGACACAATGGAACAAAGTTGAAAAAGTAAATCTGCCTGTTACTTCTGCTACAGCAAGCAGGAGAGCTGTTGTATGTTGGGTTGATGTAGTCATTTGAAGGGAGCCTGGTGGGGGAGGTCAAGGGACAGAGTTAGTGTTCTGTTTTTGCTCTGGGTGGTGATTACATGGTTATGCTCAGTTTGTGAACTTTTGTGAAGCTTTACAATTATGATCTGTGCTATGCACACTTTTCTCTATGTACATTATTATTCAGTGAAACCTTGGGCAGGGGAGGGGGGAAGAAAAGTAGAGCTATCTGAATCCAAACAGAAAAAAAGCAGAACTATCTGAATCTAAAACAGTTTCCTTTGTCTGAAGTCAGACTCTCAATGAATCCCACTCCAAATATCAGATCTTCTTCTCAGTATGCTTTTTATTATTTTATTAGCACTGGTCTGCCTTTCAAAGGTACCTCTACCTTCTTTATTGAGAAACCATAATTCCTTTGGAGAGGTGATTTTGGAGATATTGATCCAAACATGAGCTGTACATGAGTTCCGTTCAAACCTACCAAAACTCAATCTCCCTTTTCCATCAAACTTTCTATAATATGGGTTCTGAAAAAGAACTAAAGTTTGGGCCAGTGTAAACCACCAAATGAGGAAGCTCACTGTATCCAGCAAGTAGCCAGAAGTGAGTTTTGTGTGGGAAACTGAAACTTGTCCTCCACGTACAAAATAGTGCATTAGATTGTTTATTGGTGACCCAGTTTTAGGACTAAGATGACCCTCAGGAATTAGGGCACTGAATTTCACTTGAGTGATGCTGAAAGATCTAAACAATAAAGAAGTTACAATCAATTTGCATGTAATTAAATTCAATTATAAATTGTCAGAAAAGAGAGAAAAAAAAAGATAAAGAACTAAAACACTGTCTGGCATACTGTTCTACCTCAAGCATGGAAACAGCCAAATCTGAAGTGCTCAGTGGTCACTCAGAACAGGCTAATGACCGTAAAGTTTTTCTAGCTACTGGAAAAGTGAAACATTTATTACTAGGCAACTATTTGTTTGCTTCTTCACCATAGAAGAGCTTAAAAAAATTAAATGAGAAAAAGAAAATGACTAAAGAAAAGTTGCTTACAAAGTAGTATTCAAATATCAGGTATCCCTTCTATATTTTATAAGCCATTAAAAGGTTTTCTAAGGGCTTCCCTGGTGGTGCAGTGGTTGAGGGTCCGCCTGCCGATGCAGGGGACACGAGTTCGTGCCCCGGTCTGAGAGGATCCCACGTGCCACGGAGCGGCTGGGCCCGTGAGCCACGGCCGCTGAGCCTGTGCGTCCAGGGCCTGTGCTCCGCAACGGGGGAGGCCACAGCGGTGGGAGGCCTGCGTACTGCAAACAAAACAAAACAAAACAAAAAAGGTTTTCTAAGTATAAATTTAAATATTCTAATTGGTCACCTTGCAAGCTGACTTTACAACACAGTGTCCACGTATGATTTAACTTTATTTCTTAACCTTATAATCAAAAGCAACTGATATTTCCAGATGAAATAAAAATCTGTGACCTATACAAAAAGGAGAGAAGACTATAATGAACTATTTTTTTTTTAAACCTGGTGTTTACCAAGCACAAAACTAAATATTTTGGTGGCAAGGTGGTTTTATATTTTTTGTTTTTTGTTTTTTTGGCCAGGCACTATGATGAAGACTTTATTGTATTATTTCCTTTAATCCATACTACAATCCTGTGAGGTAGATATTATACTTTGCTTTAAAAATAAAGATATTGAGACATAGAGAAGGCAACTAAAGTTACCTTTAGTTAGGTCTGCTAAAGTTGATGATTCTACAGCTCACACTCAAAGGGATCCAATTTTGTTCCAGTGAGACTCCTGAGATGAGCGCATTGTAGGAGACAGAGATGTGTGTAAAACTTCAAAAAGTTCTAAATATCATTTTCACAAAGAGAGAACAGAGGAGAGAAGAGAAAATATTTGAAGATATAATAGAAGAAAATTCCCCTGACCTGAAAGATGGCATGTTGCCAATAATGTCTCGAGTATATTAATAGTACTTTGCTGTGGTAATTTTTCTTCTTTAAATTTTAATTACTTTTCCTCCTGTTTGAATGTTGTGTGTTTGTTTCAGTGCTTCTTCTCACAGGAGTAGATTGCTTTACATGTTTGGGGATTCTTAATCATCTTTACATATTTATAAATAAGAATCTGTATGATCAATCTTGGTAGCAGGAGTACATTTTCTGCAGCCCCAGGCTCTGATCTTATGACATCACTGTTTATTACCTTGAAATTATTCTGAACTCTAATGAAAAAAACAAATTTAGAAATCCTCTTCTTCACCTGCACGTGTTTGCAATTTTCTCAGCTTCATTGCATTTTGTTGCCTTTTAAGCTCTTTCCATCTGCTTTACACCTTTTACAAACTCTACAATGATCTTGTAGGCTGAGGGCACCCCTACCAGCTTTCCAGCCGTGCTATTGATTATTTATTTATTCATTTGTTCACATACCCAATTATTTTATTAAAGCATATACATACAGAAAATTCACATATTATAAGGATATAACTTGATTATATTTTTAGGAAGAGTGCACTTGTATAATCAACACCCAGGTCAAGAAGTAGATGCCTATTAAATATCTCAGAAACCCACCCTCTGTGCCTTTCCTGTCACTAAGCTCCCTCCCAGAAGCAATCTACTATTCTGACCTATAAATCATACTAGTTTTGCCTGTTTCTGTGCTTTATATAAGCAGGTTTCTAGTTTTGTGTCTGACTTCTTTTACTCAATCTGGTGTTTGGAAATTCACCCATGTTTTTGCAAGCATTTGTACTTTATTTGTTCTCATTTGTGTATATAATATCAAGATGCAACTATTACCCAATTTATTTATACTGTGTATTGCTGCTGGACATTCGGATAGCATCCAGGTTTGAAATATTATAAATAGGGCTGGTATGAACTTACTGTGAATATATGTATGCATTTTTGTTAGACGTACACGTCGGAGTAGAATTGTTGGTTTTGATTTATTTTGCTATTCAATATATGTTGTCATTTCAATAGATTTTAGAACAGATGAAAATAAATGCATTGGATCAGTCTGCCATCTTTTACTTGAAACACAAATGCATGATTTTGACTGACAGAATTATTTTCAATCCAAAGTTAATGATATTGTTCACACATTTTTGAATTTATATAACCCAGAATGAGGAAATTTCAGAGTTCAACACTATTTTAAAAAAAACACACAAAAACTTGCAAACACTGAATATTCCTGTTTATTCCCTCTTAATACTTCAATGTACATTTAGCTTTTAACATTATTTAAGAAAGTCATGTATAGAAAATAACCATTATTAAACCTGCTTTTTCTAAAATCCTGATCTTATTATCTCTATAAGGCTGCAATTGAGAGCAAAAATAAAAAGAAGGAAAAAAGAATTCCATAGACAATTTTTTTTTTGCTTGCTGTTTTGATTCGTATTTGTTCAGTTATGCATCTCTGAATGAAACTAGTCCCTCAACCACTAACCTTCTTCTGAACTTAAATGATTTGTATGTGGTCTAATCATATTTCCTGGTCCCATGGTACTCCAGAGTCTAACTGTGCATACCTCCCTCTCATTTCCGTACATTGTATCTCAGAGATAACCAAATGCATGGCCAACTTTCCCTAATTAGGTTTGCCGGGTCCTGGAGACCTCCCAGCAGTGCCCTCTTTTCCCTTCATTCTTTAAGTTATTTTTTTTCCTCTCCCTCTCTCTCTCCCTGAAGTATCCTCTCCTTCAATTTCCCCATCCCTAAGGAGCCTGCTTCAACATTTGTTTATATATCAAAATAATTGAAAGCTAAATTAATTCTCAGCTTCAATTTATCAAGCCTCTTTTCAACTGTTGTAGCTTTTCCCTCCTTCAGAATCTGGACTTTGGTGACTAGAAAAGGCTTTGAAAACAGAAAGCACACAATAGATATTGATTGGTCAGCTAATAGACTGTCTCCTTCAATCCTGGAGTCTATGATTTTATGACTAATTGATTTACTGTATTTTTTTTTCTCATGGGTTCTCAAAACTTGTTAAATTACACAGAGAGAGCCACCAACCATGTTTGTAAATCCCACATCCTTAACATCTGTTCCTTTTGTAAAAGAGGCTTAATAAAAAAATTTTTAAAAAAAGCTAATTTAAACCCTGGACTGTGAGTTCTTTAATGACAGGGAAATATATTTCCTATCTCTTTATGTACTAAATTCTCAGTATATTGGGCAAGGCATAGTAGAATCTCAATATAGATCTCTCTTGCTATCATTTAAGGGAAAATATGATTGGGAAGTGTGTCAGGCCGCTTCTATGTTGATCCCCAGTGATCTCTACCTCCTGATATTCATACTTGGTGTAATCCCCTCCCCATGAGGCTGGGCTAGTCTAGTGACTTGCTTTTAAGTAATATAATATAGCAAAGGTGATGGGATGTTGCCTTACTGATTGGTTATAAGAGATTGCAACCTCCATATTTCTAGCAGATTCTCTTGATTGACTGTGTCCCATGCTGGCTTTGATAAAAAAAATTGTCACCTTGAGGAGGCAAGGAATTGAGGGCAGCCTCTAACAGCCATCTAGGAACTGAGGCCAGCAAGCCAACAGTCCTTGAAGAACTGAATTCTGTCAATAACTACATCAGCTTGGAAATGGATCCTTCTCCAGTTATGCCTTCACATGAGATTCCAGCCCTGACTGACACCTTAATCATGGCCTCCTAGAGACCCTGCAAAAGGACCCAATTAAGCCACACCCTGACCCCAATTCACAGAAACTATAAGATAATAAATCTGTATTAATTTAAGCCCCTGTTCGTTATAGTTTGTCATGTAGCAATAGATAATTTATACATTTGTGGAGTTGGAGTGCCAACTCTGTACTGGACATTGGAAGAGAGGGACCTGATGCAAAGAACCTTATTTGGTCTTAGCAGCCATTTTGCAAGGCATGTTTTTGGTTGGTACATAGGGATGACTCTAAATTGCAAAGTTATAGGGGAAAAAAATGTCAGAGAATTTAACCCAACCTACCCAAGATCACACACAGCCAAGATTCCAAGACCCAGACTAGATCTTGTGAAGAATGGGAATGGGAAGAAAAAAAGAAAGGGCCAGATATGAATCTTGGTTTCATGGGTCAGGAATGAGATAGGGGACTGAGCTTTAGGTAGACTGGATGTTGGTGGCCCCCAAATACAAGAGGAAATGACTCAAAGTGAGGAAGAACTAAGTCATGATCTATAGAAATAAAACTCTAGGGAAGGTAGAAAATTAAATTCTCTTGAACTGTGCAAGAATCAGTTGACAAATGAGAGCCACGGAGATTATGCCCATTTTTAATTAAAAAAAAGCTAATGTGGGAAATGTTTTTAGTAGTCATCTAAAACGTGTAGCAAATTTTTCCAGGAAGGCCATGCTTTGCTTTTCTACCAGGTTCGAAGCTAGCTAGAAATATATATACATATATAACAATAATGCAGCTGAAACACTACACGTTTGTAATGAAAATACAGAATACCAGACTCTAGAAATGACAACATATTTGACAACAACAGCCAAATGAACCCCAATAAGGTAGAAAAATAAATTGCTTAACTAAATTATTTCTTCAAGAAAATCAGTTTTAATGGAAAATTTGTGGGGATTCTGGGATTTTGTAAGAGCTTTAAAAATTGATACCACTAGCTTTATATTATTTATGATTTCTTTACAAAACAACATACTTTTTCTTGATATAAATATATTGCTATCACGAGTTTTGTTCATAATAGTCATGAATAGGGGCACAGAGAGGGTGAGGTGATTTTGTTCAGAAATAATTAGATAGGAAGTTGGAAAGGTGAGTACAAACAACAAAAGAATTAAGAAAATTACTGGATACAAAAAAAACGTAAAATGCTTGCTGGTGAAAGAATCAGCTCAGTTAGATATACAAGTAAATGCATCCCATGATCAAATAGAAATGCTGAGTTGACAAATCACTTCTTATGTATGCTTAGTCAATTCCTGGGCCTCAGTTTTCTCATCTTAAAACAAATTATAATGCTTCTTTCTATTTCAAATGGCCTAACACAGACGGTAATGCCTTGCATCAAGCCTGCCATGTAGTAGACTCTGAATGATGTTTGTTGAATCTGAAACTGAATGTGTTACCTTCCTAAAGAGAAAGAATAGAAGTCATAAAGAAGAAAATTTAGATTATCATCTCCCCATGATAGATTAATTTGGCAAAAGAAGGAAAGCCAGGAAGGGAGCAAGAAAAGGTCAAACAGAAGCAAAGCCTAGAAAAAATTGCAAAGGCTGGCTAGATACCTACTAAACCCATTTCCTCTTCCTGTAAGTGCAGAGAAACTGTTTTCTGACCCCCTTACACATAAGGGAGACCATGTGAGCAGTTCTCACCAATGGATAGTGAGTGGAAGTTGTCATTTACAGTTAAGTAACAGAAGTTATACATAAATGCACTTTCCCCATGCCTTCCCTCCCTCCTGTCTGCCAGTTGGATTATGTCAGTGGGACTTCCCTGGTGGTCCAGTGGTTAAGACCCTGCACAGGGGGCAAGGGTTTGATCCCTGGTTGGGGAACTAGTATCCTACATGCCGAGTGGTGCGACCAAAAAAACCCTGAACTGTGTACTGAAAAAAAAACATCACATAGTAGGAGCCTGAGTCCCTGAACGATTGCCTGACACAGAGGCCCACCTCCACAATGCCTCTATTGGTCTGGAAATGAATGAAAAAGAAACCTTTACTGTGTTAATCCATTTAGAATACTAAACTGTGACTGTAGTTGGCATTATTTACAAATAGAGCCTAAATGGAAGCAAAAGGGGGCATTATGTAGCTGACTTTATGTGTGTTTAGGAAGCGAAAGTCTAGATTTAGAGAACGGACAAATGACTTGGTAATTCTCTGCATCACAGAAATATTCCCCTTAGATTCCTATCAGTGGCCAGATTCTCCTGTCCATTTATAATGATTGTGTTTACAGCGTAATTTTGTGTGTATAGCCATTATATATGAAAGGGGTAACAGCATGCTGTCTGAATTGTAATGGACACCCAGAGGAGGTGAGACATCTCTCCACTGGAGAGGCCTCTATTTTGGAGCCATTGCAGTGCAAGAGTGCAAATATCTGAAATATTTGCTTAGGAGCTCAGAATTTAAACTTGCAACATTGGCTCGTTTAAGGTAATAAAAGTTGCTTTCATTGGAGATATAATATTCAGAATACCCATTGTGTATATTTTTCCAATTAATTGGACTTTAATTACTTTGCAGAAAATCTATAAAAGAGTTATCAAACTTTTCAAGATGAGAATAAGCTGGCGCATATTCCAGTTACTTCCCATAGAACTATTTCACCATGAAACTTAAAAAAAAAAAAATAGCCAATTTTATTTTCTTCTGTTGAGGTTTATAAAAGACCCGATAGAGGCTACTATCTCTAATTTTTACAGAGATAGCTCTATTTAGAGATATAAATGCTGAGAAAGAGAACAGGCTCAGGAATGCTGTTTTAAATCAAAGTAACCCTTTATATTAGTTTCTTACAGTGCCTGGGTGTGTGTGTGTGTGTGTATACACATTTATATATCTAAATACTTTTATGACTGCAGCAGTATTCAGCACAAGCAAGGTAAAAAAAAAAAAAATCCAGCAAGAATGTGGTAACATAAAGCTAATTTCTTGATTTTTCTCATTTCCATATCAACTATTTTTCTGGGGTATTTTCTTCCCATTGGAGGGGGAAGAAAAATGATTATACATGTGAAAAATATTTAATAAAATATGTTTAACCTCAATTACTGAATATATGTTTAGTGGGGTAGAGGGTAGAGATACACATTTGAATAAGAAATAATGGCTTAACTTGAAGAAAATTGTTTTACTGTCAACCGGTAAGAAGGATTTAGGTACTAATGATGCACAAGGGAAGGATGAAGCCTTGAGAAGTAAGGAAAGCCATGCTGAATGTGAGCTGGGGCTGTATCCTGCAATTTCCTCTGTTACAATATCAGTGTTAAAGCGGGGAGGAGACACTTTTAAATCCTATCCCAAACATGTCCAGTGTGGTCAATTAAAAAAAATTATTTTTGGCATTTGGAGCAGGAGAGCAGACTAGATGGGAAGCTAGAATCTAAATAAAAAGTGAAACCTGAAATTAAAAACACATCAAAATCCATCAGTTCAGTAAGACTGAAAAATATTCTTACCTAGAGGGAGCTGATTACCCCTTGAGGGTGTCTCAGATCTCTTCCCATCCCTGCACTTTGATGCTATAAGATGCTGAGCTGGGAGTTAATTGGCTGAATATTTTGCCTTTGATTTTGGAATTTCTAATCTTCAACCCCAGTCCTGTATGCTGCTGCTGCACTGTTTATTTGCCAACCAGGGCCACTTAGACTTTCTTCATGTTACTGTCGGGTACTTTCCTATAGCCTGAATTAGTTTAGTGTTTCTGACAATGAATTTCCAGGTAATTTCAATGGCTTCACTCCATGATCTGTCTCTTAGGGCACTCTTGAAAATTAAATGTTAGCTCTCACCAGTTATTTGCTAACTTCATCCTCATTTTATTAAATAATCATTTTTAAAAATCCTTTCAGATTTAAATATGCATGCTTTATTATCTGAAAGGCTTGGCAAGATGGAGAGTCTGGGTGAAACTAAGCCAACCTCATGCTCTCTTCATTCTTCCTCAATGGATTTTCCATTGGTGTTCAGTGTATCTTAAGTTGTGGGCTTTATGGAGCAACCTGTTCTGTGCCTACTGGGGTCCTGCTTTAATTGCAACAACTATAGCAGAAATTTCTGCTGTTTAGAGGTGGCTTGAACCTTTCAACAACATTGAAAATACTGCAATCCAGTTATAGCAAAGGAGTAAGGTGATTTTCCATTTGTGTTGGAGGAATTTTCTACTAGATTTCTGAGGATTTATTTTGATTGAAGAAATAGATAAGCAGGGTCCCAAGACACATGCATTGTCGTGTGATGATGATTGCACACTTTATCTGGGTCCAGTGGATAACAGTGATTTTCCATTTGTGTTGGAGGAATTTTCTACTAGATTTTTGAGGATTTATTTTGATTGAAGAAATAGATAAGCAGGGTCCCAAGACACATGCATTGTCGTGTGATGATGATTGCACACTTTATCTGGGTCCAGTGGATAACAAGGGCTTGTCCCTCATTCTAGGAGTGTTTCCCTTCTAGAGGAGTTGCATGAAGTTATCCTCCTGTAGAATTTGGAGGGGAGGATGTTATATTTAGTTAAAGAATTTCACTCAATGAGATAAGAAGTGACTTGTTCAAATTCAACAAAATAGGGTTCTGCTTAATTCCCAGTTCAAGTAATCTAGAACAGCATAGAGTAGCAAAGAGGTCTTGAGCTTTGGACATAGAGACACATGAGTTGAATTTTAGAAGCCACTCTTTACTAGCTGTATGACCTTCCATATAAAAATAGCATCTGAGCTTCTGGTCCCTAAAGAGAAAATTAAAGTCTACTTTACAGGGGTTATTTTCAGTCTTAAAAAATGCCTTTAATCTACCCCAAATATAAGACATAATAGTAGATAGTCTTATCATTATTTCTCTTATTACTGTTTCCAACAGGCTGCTTGGTATAAGGCTGACACTTGTGATATGAATCATGATATAGTCATAGTCCAGAAATTATGTTTTGAAAAGCTTAAGTTTTATTCCCCTTACTGGAAATTTACTCGGCCACATGACATGGTAGATTCTTGTTCAACAAAAGTACAATATACAGATCTGATATTTTCATAAAGTAAGGCTACATGTATTAGCTAATGAAAAAGAGAGTATTTGCATTCTTATTCCAATATTCCTTGTCTAATTCTACTGTGTGATCTTAAACAAGCAAGTACATTTTTCCATCTCTTTGGGGAGGAAGAGCAGAGGGCTTTATCTGTAGTATCAAGGCTATATCTGTGTAAATTATTTCCAAGAGACAAGTGAGAGAGACTGCAATATTGTCCCTCAAGTACTTGGCATTCCTTGGAAGAAAATATGATGTAATTGGAACTTAATAACTTAGATGAAAATGTATCCTAGGGCCATAAAATGTTTCTCTATGACATTAGATCTGGGCGAGTTATTATGATTACCTCTTAAGAAGAGTTCAGGTTAACAGATATGTGATTATAAAGTCCATTACAAAGGCAGAATCAGGAAAAAGAAGAGCTACAGAAAAGCACCCTGATATTTCAATGCTTCTCACTTCTGAACATTTCAGGAGAGAAGTTTTTTTATCACTTGCATTGCCAGGCTCAGTGGGGAAATAGCTGAACGAGGAGGCCTGCCCTTAATATCGTTTCCACCTTCCTACTTCCCTTGTATCACACGTTAGAAACCTGCTTAAAGGAGCTTCCCTCTTTGCAGTGTATAGGTGAGCACTATGATATGGGAATCAAAACACTTGGGTCTACCAGCTCAGCCCCCACCTAGCTATGTGATTCATACAACATCCATTATGCAGACACCAAGCACCTTCTGTACAAGGAGTTATAAATACAAAAATAAATACAACATGATCCTTGACCTCAGTTAAAAATGGTCTAGTGGAGGAAACCAGCTGTTGTATACAAATGCATCCGTTAATAGATTTCTAAAGCATTTTACAGCTGATTTCCTCACAGTAGATTATTCTTAACCAGTTATGGTAATCTCATCCCTGCCACCACTTTGTTATTGATGGGTTCAGGGATGGAGTTGTGGATCCAAGCCAGTTTGGGGTATTGAAACACTAGGAGTGACTTTACAGAGCTTTCTAGGAAAATAAAAGGAAACAAGAATCCAAATAACCTCTTGGTTTTAAGAGACCATTTAATACCCATAAGGGAGACCAGCCTAAAGATGAAGTTAAGGTTGTTTACATCAGGGCAGAGAGAGGGAAGAAAACTGTCCTGGATGGCACAGTAACAACTGGTTGAATCAAACCGAGGTCTTCTCGCTCTTCGTTTCATGATACGTGAGCTAATAAATGACTTTTTTGCTGAAGCCAGCCTAAATTAAATTAAATGTTCACTTACTTGAAGCCAAAAGCATTCCAACTGACATTGGTTTAATGCAACACTTTCCATATTTCATATTGTGACAGTCCCCTCGGATTTTTGTTTAAAACACACACTGGGTATCACCTCACACCAGTTAGAATGGGCATCATCAGAAAATCTACAAACAACAAATGCTGAAGAGGGTGTGGAGAAAAGGGAACCCTCTTGCACTGTTGGTGGGAATGTAAATTGATACAGCCACTATGGAGAACAGTATGGAGGTTCCTTAAAAAACTATAAATAGACCTACCATATGATCCAGCCATCCCACTACTGGGCATATACCCAGAGGAAACCATAATTCAAAAAGACACATGCACCCCAATGTTCATTGCAGCACTGTTTACAACAGCCAGGTCATGGAAGCAACCTAAATGCCCATCGACAGACAAATGGATAAAGAAGATGTGGTACATACATACAATGGAATATTACTCAGCCATAAAAAGGAACAAAATTGGGTCATTTTTTGAGATGTGGGTGGGTCTAGAGACTGTCATACAGAGTGAAGTAAGTCAGAAAGAGAAAAACAAATATTGAATATTAACGCATATGTGTGGAACCTAGAAAAATGGTACAGATGAACCGGTTTACAGAGCAGAAATTGAGACATAGATGTAGAGGACAAACGTATGGATACCAAGGGGGGAAAGCAGTGGTGGTGTGATGAACTGGGAGATTGGGATTGACCTGTATACACTGATGTGTATAAAATTGATGACTAATAAGAACCTGCTTTATAAAAAGATAAATTAAATAAAATTCAAAAATTCAAAAAAATAAATAAATAACAGTCTTGTAAATAAGCTCACTTGTATTATTTTTTTAGATTCCACATATAAGTGATATCATATGATATTTGTCTTTCTCTGACTTATTTCACTTAGTATGATAATCTCTAGGTCCATCCATGTTGCTGCAAATGGCATTATTTCATTCTTTTTTTATGGCTGACTGGGAACTCTACTGAATATTGTGCAATAACCTAGATGGGAAAAGAATCTGAAAAAGAATAGATATATGTATATGTATAACCGAATCACTTTGCTGTACACCTGAAACTAACACAACATTGTAAATCAACTATACTCCAATATAAAATAAAAATTAAAAAAGAAAACCAGACTGTCAGGTAATACATATGAAGAATCAGAATCTCTGATGTACTTGTAGGGAGATGGGTCCCATGGGTCTGGGGTTTTAGTAGGTGCACCAGGTGATTCTTATGTTCAGGCAAATTTCAGATGACTGTTCTTAATAGAGCAAAGAATGAAGTGCAGGCTTGGCAGCCAACTCAGCCTGAAGGAGTTAGGAATGGTTTCTTGCAGGAACATTTGATCTGTGCCTTAAAGAATGAATGGGGCTTGCCAAGCTGAGAAGAGGTAGAAAAATGGTCCCCACAAAGGGAATCTTAACAAAATTCGTATCTTTAAGGTCTTGCCTCATCTATAAAATGAGGACATTAAAAAGCATGCCTTCTCATCTGACACCTTCTGTTTCACTGATAACTTTGGAAACTGGGCAATTTCTTTTGCTTCTCAATCCACCTCAAAATGTTCAATGTAGCAACTTGTGAGATTTTCTTTATGAGAACTTCTCTCTACTGGAAAAATGGAAATATTTGGTAAGCTCTATTATAATATAACTGCCTTGCAGGTAGAGATTATCTTTCTTATTCACTTTTGTATCCATATTGCCTTTCAGAGTATCTGGCCCATTTGCACTCAAATGTGGTTATTGTATAACAGAATTGAATTAATTGTATTCAAGTGTTCAAATTCAGGTAGGCCTGTTAAAGGTGAATTTCATATGTAAACTAATATTTTAATTATAGTGATGATAATATCAAAAATGTAAATATTTGGAATTTGCCTAGCCACTTTATATTTTTAAAAATATATTGAACATTTAAAAATATATTGAACATTTTGTAGGTGTCAAGTATTTAAGTTCTTGCAACGTGTCCAGTTTCCCCTGGATCTATGAGAATATATTTAAAACCTGTAAGATATGGTGTATGTCTTAAGAAAACTGTTGCTTCCTCATTCCTGCCCTCCTAATCTAGAATAGCTCCGTGAAGAAGAAAACATAAGCACCAACAAGCTTCATAAAAATAGACTCCATTTAGCTGGTCCCTAGTACCCAGAAGACAGAACCATGGGAGGGCACACTAACATTCAATAAGTATGTGTTCACTAAATAAATGAAAGAATAGTAAAGGCACTTCACATAACCTATTTTCTACTGATGGATTTAAAAAATATCTCTTTCTAAGCCTTCATCATGTTTGAGATAGTACCTCTCTTCTTGCTTCAAAGAGCCATGAGTGGTTTTCCTAACATCAGGACTGAATGTCCTTTACACAGTACAGAAACAACTCAAGTATCTGGAGATCACTTTCTAGAAGCATCCACTAATTGAAACGTAGACCAAAATGAAGAACTCAGAATAAGGTCAATCTGAGTAGCCAAAAGAGAAGCCCTGAGTTCTTGCAGGCTCTGATGTGCTAATACTTTACTCTTTTCATTGTTCTTAGCTTCTCCTTCAAAGGAGCTGTACAATAGCAACAACAACAATAATAATAATTGCAGCAATAAGAATAGTGGGGACAGCCACCCCTTTGGGAGCATATACTCACATATGACTCCTCATTTCATCTTTCCACAAACTCTTAACAAGGTATGATTATTATGTCTACTTTATAATAAAGAAACTCAGGTTTACAGAGTTTAATTTATTTTTCAATGTCAAAAATGTAATCTGTTGTACAAGAATTTTAATGTCTGTATATGTATATCTGTCTGTAAAATACAATCTTACCCTCAATTATCTGATTTTCTAACCCACAATAGCTAATAAATGGAGAGAGGCAGAGATAAAACAAGGAGAGAGAGAGAGAGAGAGGGAGGGAGAGAGAAGGGCAATTCATAAAACAAAAATGTACAGCAGCTCTGGATGTTTTAGTCTGGTGGCAAAACTCTGCATCCTCAAGGCTTCTAGGACAGTACATTAATTAAGGCATATACAGATAATTCTGAAAAATAAACTAAAAGTGAAATTCCATTGAATCCTTTTGCCTTAGGGTAAATGGAAGAGGTAGCTGCATTTTCAAGATATGTCTAAACAAATTATTGAAATTAAAATTTGGGTACTTAAAATGAACTAAACTTCAAGATTCTGGAAAATTTGTTTACCTTGAGGAGCTCATTTATAGCTGTAGTTGTTGTTACTGTTACCAGCGTTGCCTTTCTGCATCTACTGCATAGCCATACCATTTTTAATGCCATATACAAGGATTCAGAAATCTTACAGTGGATAAATTAATACAAGGTTAACCAGCTGAATAGATAAAAATGATAAAAACAGGGCTTCCCTGGTGGCGCAGTGGTTGAGAGTTCCCCTGCCGATGCAGGGGACACGGGTTCGTGCCCTGGTCCGGGAAGATCCCACATGCCATGGAGCGGCTGGGCCCGTGAGCCATGGCCGCTGAGCCTGCGCGTCCAGAGCCTGTGCTCCACAACGGGAGAGGCCACAACAGTGAGAGGCCTGCGTACAGCAAAAAAAAAAAAAAAAAAGAATGATAAAAACAGCTGTTTCTATCATTAAGACTGTGCCAAATTCAACTATGAATATCAATGTCCAAATACTTACTGGTTTTAAGAACCAAACGCCTGGATACTATTTTTATTTCCATTGAAGAATCTTGAACAGAGAAGTATTTGTTATCGAAAGTTAGTAATAAAGGTAGGTGTTCTTCTTTGTCCTTCACCCTATTTAAAAGTCTGTGCATGGATATATAGTATATCACTAACAAAGTCACTGATGTTTAGCATATTAGAATAATCAAAACCAGTTTTGCCATCAAGGCAAACACCTGTGAAAAGAGCAAAAAAAGCAATGCTGTTGCAAGTAAGCCCAGCAAAAATTTCTCCTGGTGGTTTCCAGATATGAACCAAGCTACTTTGAACATCTTCATTTTTCCTGATTCGAAATAAATTTATCCTGATTCTAAATAAATTCTAAATAAATTTAAACAATGTAATGGCATCATTAACTATACTGGGTAAATTCACCAATTTACTCTCTTCTCATGAGTAAAATTTACTTTTTTTTTCCCCTTGGGAAAATCTCCCAATCCCTTCACTGGTATACATTTCTCAATTATCAGTGTACTTGACCTCTTTCATTCTACTTGGCCCCAGTCACAACCTCTCACCCATTTACAAACATCTCCAATAGTTAGAAGCATTGCTACCATATGATGCATTACTATAGAGAGGAGAAATGGCATAGGGTGGCATCATAGGGTCTCATTTTTCGGTACAACCAGCACTGCTTCCCAGAAGAGCGACACTGATTTGCTCTCAACTGAAGGCAAATATTTGCTATTGTTGAAAAAAAGGATTTTTCATTTTCAGGCAAACATATTTGCCTACTTCTTTGGTTCCCACTACAACACCTTGGGTTTTCTGTAAGCCAGAACAAATTCAACCTTCCCTTATCTTTTTATGTGTCAGCTTTGTGTATTAAAGGAAGTGACTTTCCAAACAATCTTGATATTGCTGATATTTTGCCTCATTTACTTCTCAGTATATTTTTTAACCAACATCTGTGGTGCCCTGATATAACCGTAGTTGCGAAGTGAGGGATTAGTCAGTGAGAAAATTGGAGAAAGGAGATGTATTAATAGGATAGAGAGACATTTCTTATAGAAAATATACATTTGCACCAAACAGGAATACATTGCTCACCTCTTATACTAAGACAACAGAACAGCCTTAAGAGGAAGTAAAAATTAGATCTTTATTTCAAATCACATCTTTTTTTAATGTGGGAAAATAAATGGATTTTTCTTTCTTCCCAGTATTTTTACTAAAGTCCTACTCTTTTTCAATACCTTCCATTTTACTGTACCTACTTTAGCATGGTTTATTACATTGTTTTGACTTTATTTGTTACTGTTGCTGTTGGTTTTTTGTTGGTTTCTTTGTTTTCTTTGCCGGAGTTGAACTTGTGAATGGATCTATATTTAATCTGACAAACAGTCCTGGCAAGCTCTGGGGCACTTACCTAATTAGTCAGAGATGTCCTATTGCGTGCCATGAGTGCCCTGCACACATCTACACATGACATTTGAAGAAGAATAGTCCAAATATACTTTTCTCTAACACAGAGGATTATTTTTCAGGTCAATCTGGGCTTGTTTAGAATAAAATTACCTTTCTCAGTAGCCAAAGAAAAGGTGTTTCACAATTAGACATCATCCTTCAGTGTTGTGTGCACTTACTACTTGTCTGTTATTTGAGAACAGAGATATGGATTAAGACCCTGCAGTTGTAGATTTCTATAGACTTCATGTGTCTAAGCAAAAGACTCTCCAAAGCATAGGCGACAATGTGGTTCATCAGGAATCATACCCTTATTACTAAATTCTGTCCAAATGCCAATTAAAGAAAATCACCATGTTTCTTTAGTTAGACTCCCCAGCTGCAGAGCCTGAGATGAGGATTCACTTGCAAGTGATTTATGAAGATAGTGCTCCCAAGATAACCTGATAAAAGATTGAGGGAAATAAGACAGGGAAGGGAAAGAAGTTGGTCAAGGGTGATTTCAGGCAAAGTCTAATCTCAGTCTGGTCCTGTGGGGAATTCGGAGTGTATATAGTTTGCATCTCAGTTTGTCAAAACTCAAAGCAGTGGAGCTAGGCTTTCTTAATTCTCTAACAGTCAGCCATTGGTTATAAGCTGCCCTGGAGGGATGGAAGCTCCCAGGCACACAGGGTGAGGTGGCTGGAGTAGCCAAAAGACCTTTATCTGAAGATACAGGCCACTTATAGAAAAGTGCACAGAGCCGGAGATAAATTCAGAGATCCAAGGGGACCTTGGAGGAGCACTGACAGTGTTTGCTAAGGCCATGTGTTCTCCTCCCAGTGTTTGCACATATGTGGTATGCTATTCATTCCGTGTCAAAATGTACAATGAATCTAGTCCAGTGCTGTCCAATAAAAATATATGAGCTAAATATGTAATTTAAGGTTTTCTAATATTCACATTGAAGTAAAAAGAAATAGATAAAATTAAATTCAATCATATATTTATTTTATGCAGTATTTCCAGACATGTAATTAATAAAAAAAAATCAGTGAGGTATTTTACACTCTTTTTTGTACTTTGTCTTCAAAATCCAATGTGTATTTTGTACTTATTATACATCTTATTTTGGACTAGTCTCGTTTCAAATGTTTAGTAGCCACATGTGGCTAAGGGCTACTATTTTAGACAACACAGATCTAGCTGGTTTCTTGAGCTGATCTTTTGGGCGTTTACTGAGTGGTACAGTCAGAGAAAATAATATGTTAAATTTGAAATAAGTTGTCTCTGTACTATACTATCCATAATACACTCTCTACTATAAGAAGAATAGTACAATTCTTCAGTCATCTTCCCTTTCATGAAAATACCCCACCTCCTTCCACAAGGGGGCCCCCTGTGGCACCTTTGTACAATGTGACTGTCCATTTGGACATAATTGTTTAGATCTTGATAATTTGACCCGATGGCCTAATCCCATTCACTTTTTTGAGGATTCCCTGAGTACCCATTGGCTTTCCAGATCCTGATTCCAGTATCTCTGAGACTTGGCTTCCTTTTAGCCCTTGGGTTTGTTGAAATAGGACTATAAATGTAAAGAAATCCTTTATAAAGTTGCTTACAACCTAAGGAATCTCAACTAGGCATGAGAAGTGGTATCATAAATGCAGAGACACTGTGAATCCGACTGAGTCAAGGCAAAAGCCAGTGAATCTTGCCCATGCTTGGCTGGGGAGCCAACAGACCACAAAATTATATTGACATTCACTGTCTTGAGACCAAGACCAATAAACCTCATTGATCAGGCAGTCTTTAACTTGGTTATCAAATGTAAGGATGTGATATCATTGTGTATAATTATTCCTTAGGAACCCCAGAAAAGTGCAGCAGGACAAAGAAGCAGGTTATCTAGCTAGAAGAAGATAAAGAAAATCTGCATTAATACCCTTGTTGTCCAAGAGAATTTTTTTCCCAACAAAGAAGCCAGAATGATTCTTTTAAAATCTAAGTCAGATAATGTCACTCCCCTCCTAAAAGTATTCAGATGGCTTCCTACATCACCAGAGTAAAAGCCAGTCCTTAAAATGGCCCACAAAGCCCTATGGAATCTGGCCTCTCAGTGAAAGGATGCTCAACATCACTAATCATTAGAGAAATGCAAATCAAAACTACAATGAGGTATCACCTCACACCAGTCAGAATGGCCATCACCAAAAAATCTACAAACGATAAATGCTGGAGAGGGTGTGGAGAAAAGGGAACCCTCTTGCACTGTTGGTGGGAATGTAAATTGATACAGCCACTATGGAGAACAGTATGGAGTTTCCTTTAAAAAACTAAAAATAGAACTACCGTACGACCCAGCAATCCCACTACTGGGCATATACCCTGAAAAAACCATACTTCAAAAAGAGTCATGTACCACAGAGTGCATTGCAACTCTATTTACAATAGCCAGGACATGGAAGCAACCTAAGTGTCCATCAACAGATGAATGGATAAAGAAGATGTGGCACATATATACAATGGAATAGTACTCAGCCATAAAAAGAAACGAAAATTTGTAGTGAGGTGGATGGACCTAGAGTCTGTCATACAGAATGAAGTAAGTCAGAAAGAGAAAAATAAATACCGTATGCTAACACATATATATGGAATCTAAAAAAACCACAAAAATGGTTCTGAAGAACCTAGGGGCAGGACAGGAATAAAGATGCAGATGTACAGAATGGGCTTGAGGACACGGGGAGAGGGAAGGGTAAGCTGGGACGAAGTGAGAGAGTGGCATGGACATATATACACTACCAAATGTAAAATAGCTAGCTAGTGGGAAGCAGCCACATAGCACAGGGAGATAAGCTCGGTGCTTTGTGACCACCTAGAGGGGTGGGATAGGGAGGGTGGGAGGGAGGGAGACACAAGAGGGAGGAGATATGGGGATATAAAGCAGAAACTAACACACAATTGTAAAGCAATTATACTCCAATAAAGATGTTTAAAAAATAAATAAAAAGGTAGAGTCTCATTAAAAAAATGGTAGGAAAGCTATATCTCATTTTTTTGCCCCTGCTCTTTACCCTCCTCACGGTGGCAGAAGTTTTGAAGACAGTGGTTTATTTTCTCAGTGTGGGACCCTAGTCACTGATTCTGGAGGGAGCAGAATAGACCTTATTTGCAAAGAATTGTATTTGTCTGTTCTAATCTGCCTGTGGGCTGCCTGAAGGCCTGACACAAGTCCCTTGCCTTTGTTTCACCTAACCCAGAAGTAAAGTAGGGTGAAAAGCAGCAGGCATTCCTCAAAACCATTGTAAAGAAATTAAACCACAGTCACCTGGGGCAAAAGATTACGGTTGAAGCATACAATAGAGCACCCAAAGCGTGGGGACAGGATCTCAGAAGAGAGATTCTTTGGGAAATTAGGTCACTCAAAAGCACCTGTGTATACTGGGAAATTTAGAGTCATAGAAAGGTCCAGGGCAAGGTGAATCTTCAAAAAGACCTGAGAACATCCTAAGCTTTCACTCTGGCTAATCTCAAGGTTCAGAGCTTATCATCATCATCATCATCATCATCATCATCATCATCATCATCATCATCATCATCTGTTTCTTCATTTTTTTATTATTTTCTCTGCTTTGCCGGGGCAAGACTTTGGCATTCAAGGAAATACCTGTCAAAACACTAGCTGAACACAAGCAAAAGGAACAGAGGCTTCAGGGACCACACATGAAAAGGAAAATATACTTTACAAAATTAGTTCAGCCAAGTCACTAAGCAAACAGCTACAGACTACAGCAAGCAACCACAACAACTCAGAGGAGGGGGAAGAATCTGATTTCCAGAGTTACCACATTATAATATTCAGTATGTCCCATTTCAACAAAATATTATAAAACATGCAAAGAAACAAGAAAATGTGTCTCTTCATGGAAGAAATTTACAAAAACTATCCCTTAGAAGTCACAGACATTTGGTTTACTAGAGGAAACTTTAACTGTGTGGTATTGGTAAAAAGCAGAACAGTAGAACATAAGAGAAAGTTCAGACACATGTACGTATAAATATCCACTTGATTTATGACAGAGGTGCCAAGGCAATTTAATGGAGAATAGAAAATCTTTTCAAAGAATTGTTCTGGAAAAGTCGTCTATCCAAACAGGAAAAAGAAAGAGTCCTTCAAACCATACAAACACAAGCACATGTGAGTACACACACAAATGGAATCATAGACCTACAAGTAAAAAGCTAAACTATAAAATTTACAGAAAGAGCCATAAAAGAAAATCTTTGTAAACTTGGGACAGGCAAAAATTTCTTAACTGTAAATCACTGAAGGCAAACTTTAAACACACAATATTGATAAATTGGATCTCCTCAGAACTAAAACCTTTTCTTTAAAAGATACCAATTAGAAACAAATAAGCCATAGAATGGGAAAGAAATATTTGTACCTGTGTCTGATAAATGACTTGTATCCAAAATACAGAAGAAATCTCTTAAAACTCAGTAATATAAAGACAAAAAAAAAGTGGGCAAATAATTTGAACAGATACTCCACTAAATAAGATATAGAAATGGCTCATATGTACATGATTAAAGATGCTTAGCACCATCAAGATTTATTTTCTAATCAAGGTAATAGCTAGAACATGTTGGAATGTGCTCGATGGTACAGTGGACCCAGCAGACTGATCAGAGAAAAAATAGGCCAGCTTCCCCTATTATTGAGAAAAAGAAAATACCTGGAGGGAAATTATGATAATCTGTATGAAATTTATTACATTGGTTGCTGTTGGATCACCCTCTCTGTTGAAACTGGGCTGGACCTGGGACTTTCTTTAGTCAAGTACTTAACTTCCAAGATTGAGCCTAAAGAGTTATGCAGCTTCTACCCTCCCTTCAGGAATGTTCTCTCTTGGAAAACAGCTATTATGAAAAATGTATTACTATTCTGAAACCACCATGCTGTGAGGAAGCCCAACCTATCCACAAAGAGAGAGAGGGGTCATAAGAAGGAGCATGAGGGCTAAGCATGTGAATGAAGCCTTCTTGTATCTTTAAGGCAGCCCACACATTAGCTGAATGCAGCCATGTGAATGGCCCAAGCTGAAGCTGTATGGAACAGTGGAACCGCCAAATTGAACCCTATGCAAATTATAGGCCCACAGAATTATGAGAAAATAAAATGGTATTGTTTGGATTCACTATGTTTTGGGGTTCTTTGTTATGTAATAATAAATACCTAAAACTGACATTGGTACCTTGAAATGGGGTGCTGCCATAACAAATACAGTAAGTCCCCTACATTAGAACCTTCATTTTGTGAACTTTCAAACTTGCAAACGTGTGTTTGGTCAATGTCAGGCGTGAGTGACATTGCAGCTTCCCCTCCGTCTCCTGTTGCTGACGATCCTTCAGCTCTACCATCTCCCACCTCCTCCCCCTCCTCCAGTCAGTAACTCTTCTTGCCTGTTCACTCGAGGCCACCCACTGTATGCCAGTTGTTGCATTGTACTACTGTACTTTTCAAGGTACTGTACTGTAAGATTACAAGTGTTTTATTTTTTGTATTTTTTTGTTTTTTATGTATTATTTGTATGAAAAGTATTATAAACCTATTACAGTACTATATAGCCGATTGTGTTAGCTGGGTACCTAGGCTAACTTTGTTATACTTAACGAACAAAATGGACTTAGGAACATGCTCTCAGAATGGAACTCGTTCATATGTAGGGGACTTACTGTATGTAATATATGTGCCAGAGGCTAGAAAGGCAATGAAAAAATTTGTAAATAGAAGTTGGAAGGAAAGAGAGTCATGCTATGCAGTGGCAAAACACTTGGCAACACTATCACCTTTGCAACTTGGAATACAGAAAATGTATTCAATGAATTTGTGCTTCTAGCTGAGGAAATATCTAAGGTGAATGCTCAAAGTGCCAGCCGACTTTCTTCTAGCTGTATCAGGCTGATGAACCAAGGAATAAACTGTTCAATTTTTGAGCAGAATCTAGATTTAAAAAATAAATTCAAATCTGAAATTGCTAATTTGGACAACAAAACTGTTTCTCACTCCCAGATCCCCTGTCAGAAAAAGATTCTCAAGGTAATAAATGTCCTCAGGAGAATGATCAAATCTAGGGATTCTTCAGTAAAACGTGTCCTTAGGGTCAAGATCAAATCAAGAATGCAGGTGTTAAGTCCTTTGTTAAGCCTTCAGAAAGTTGTAATGTGGTGCCTTATAGACTCAACTAGATGAAAAAGAAGTGTTAAGAATCTTAAAGGCATTTTTTCACAGCAACTCAAAGTAGAGTATGACTTGTCTTGAAGATATCTGGGGGTGAAGTAAACACTGACATGATTCATAGAAAACCTACAAAGTTTTTAAACATAATTACATTAAAGGAAGCGTTACCAGCTTGGACTAAAAGGGATAGGGATAGTTCAAAATGTCAAGAGGCTTTTGGGCATCTGAACTTCTATAGACAGGGAGTAGTAGGATGAGAAATCTTTAGCTACAAACAGGTTATTTCATTTTTGAAAGGAAGGATGATGGATGGTGCAGAGGCCAGGACTAACAGCTCAGAGAACAGAGCCAAGACATGCATGCACGCATGCGTGCACACACACACACACACACACACACACACACACACTCTTTCCAAGGAATAAAATTGAATCCATCTGGCCCTTATACAAGAATATTTCCTGCTCCTGGGGTAGGAGAATTGGTGATGCATGCCAAGGTAGATTTCAGAATTTCCATGAACCAGTGGCTGATAAGCAACTTCTTTTACTTCTTGTTTGTGTGGGAGTGCTCACTACAGTTATTCAGCTGCTGTATCTAATTCTATGTCACACCTTTGGGTGTATGGAGTGAGTTTACAGATCTTCAGACTAAGAGGACTTGTACTTACTGGGCTGACCCTGAGGAAAACACAAACGGAGCCCCCCCCTACACCTGGGTCTGATTTAGAAGACAATACTCTGGACCTTCAGTCCAAGCATGATGTTAAAACGGGTCCTAATCTGGGCTCCTGTGGCGTAGAAGGTGAATATATTGCGTGTGGAAAGAATGTAAATCATTATCAATGTCTGGAAGCTACTGCTTTTGTGCTCTTGGGAGACTTAAGCCTCTGTGCAAGAAGCCCAGTCACACCACTGTCAAGGGCACATGGAGAGACAAAGTGGAGGGTTCCCATGGAACGGGAGAGGCTCCAAGACCACACAGGCAAAGACGTCCATGTGCCAGCATCCCAGCTGAACGGAATCGCAGGAGTGAGCACTGGCGAGACCAGCTGAGCCCAGCCCAAAAAACAGAATCATGGGCAAATAAAATGGTGGTTCTTTTAAGCCACTAAGTTTTAGTGTGTTTGTGAGGCAGCCATAGATAACCAGAACAGAAATGCTCTGGTTGGATGCTCTGATGACTGAAGCAGCTGATATAAATCATCACAGGAAATGGCAGGGGAAAGCAAAAAACAGGGGATAGCCACTGATAGGCAAGAAGCATCTCTGAAATTTCCTTGTGGATTCCCAGAGTATGATGGGCTGAAGGCCTGGATACTCAGAGTAGATGGGGTCAGAGAAAGACTAGGAATATTATCCTGTTACTAAGTTACTTTTTATCACCAATCTGGTTTAGTCTTGAACAAAGAGACTCTTCACCTGGTAGTGCTATATAAATATAAGTTAGTGTTATTCACCTATCACAAAAGAAACAAACAAAACAAAACAAAAATCTGACAGGTCAGGGGCCTGATAAGATTTATCCAGCAGAGAGTACTATGATGCTTGGCGTCTGAAGACAGGACCCATCAGAGATTTAACACAACAAGCAAGAACCCAAATTGCGTCATATCAAATGTCTCAGCACATATATATGGATATGGTGCTGAAGGCACTAGAACCCCTGAGCTAACATAAGCACAACCTAGGCATCTTGCAAAATCTAGGCTTTGGGAACTCACTTTGCCCTAACTATGATTGTAAACCCGGGTCTAGAAGCATTGTGCAAATTACAGACCAGCGGAGTCTGAACAGTGAGTGAATGTAAATGAAGGTGGCCTCCCAGGAAATAAAAACATGGGCTCATTATTTTGTTTTTCAATCCAGAAATGAACACACTTTGAAATGGCAGTTTCTGGCGAGAATAAAAGAATAGTAGTAATAATGATAGCTCTGCCTGAGTCATTTTTCTCCAAGTGGCAAAATCTTTTAGGAGCTCACACAGTAAAAGGACCTCATCTTATCCAAAGCACAGCGACCACCAGCGAACTTGTCATGAATCTATCATCTTGGGGCATTTTACCAACAGTATTTATTCAGCACTTTCATCCCATGAGGTGTGTGTGTGAGGGGGGCCATAACTGTACCCCTTGTGCAGGCTTCACAAAATGTATTGTGAAGGGATGGGTAATATCGGAGGTGATGTAAAAATGTTCCGTTTTAAACATTTTCAAATTGGCCAATTTCCTTGATCTTTAAAAACATTTGCAAAGCAGTGATGTGGAAACATTTTTCTATCTTTAAAATGCATAGACCAGATTCATCTTGGAGATGGCTATGCTATTAGAATATTTTATGGATGCCATTTCTGCAGGCTACCGGTACTTGGATAATGTAGCAAATGGTGCCAGGAATGTTTACTGGGTTTGCTCCTCTGGGCTCCTTGCTACAGGAGGTTCTAATCCATAGAAGACACTGCTGAGCTGAAATTTCTTATGAGGTCTCTATTCCTTTATATCTCCATTCAAAGGTCACCTTTCTTTTTTTTTTTTTTTTTGCGGTACATGGGCCTCTCACTGCTGTGGCCTCTCCCGTTGCGGAGCACAGGCTCCGGAAGCGCAGGCTCAGCGGCCACGGCGCACGGGCCCAGCTGCTCCGCGGCATGTGGGATCTTCCCGGACCGGGGCACGAACCCGTGTCCCCTGCATTGGCAGGCAGACTCTCAACCACTACGCCACCAGGGAAGCCCCAAAAGTCATCTTTCTTGATTAGGCCCACTGCTCTATTAATACTGAAATCTGCTCCCTAACCCCTTGCATTTACTGATCCCTCTTATCCTGCTCTATTTAAAAAGAAGTCAATGAATTATTTCTGTTAACTACAGATGAAGTGTAAGTTCAATAAGGCAGAAGTCTTGGTCTTTTTTTTTCTTCCACTGATATATTCAAGTGTCTAGCACAGTGCCTGCAGCTCAATAAGCATGCATGGAATAAATAAATAAATGAATTCATCTCTGGTAAGGCATTCTATTTATCTGATCTATTTATCTCATCTCCTGAATGAGAGTGATTATTCTAGTTTCCAGGACCTATAACCTATATAATCAAACATGGTTCCATGCAAGTCTAGTTCATGTTGGGTGAGACCCAAGGTGGTTTGCTTTTTTATATAATCCCATGAGTAGTGATATCAGGGCATTTCAGTTTTGATTCTCAACATAGAAATTTTCTCCACAGATGTCCAAACTGTTAGCTTCCACAGCATGGACCAGCACAATAGGATTGAACTAACATGACTCATTCACACGTTTGTTAGACAGACATTTATTAAGAGCCTACTGTGTATCAGATGGGTTCAGCCTGTGGATGCAGAAATGAATCAATTGTCAGCACGTGTCCTCCAGGAGCTCACCATCTGCTACAAGACGAAGACGTGCACATTTTTATAGCAGTGGTAGGATGCAACTTGTACTACAAAGGAGGCAGAAGCAGAATGTTGAAGGAGCACAGAGAAGAGAGCCACTTACTCTGCCTGCCATGGGAGAGGTGATCAATGAACTGGATCTGGGAGGAAGAATGGGAATTTTCCAGGTAGATGGGATGATGAAGGAGGGAAGGTCAGAGGAAAAGCATTCTGGGGAGAGCAAACCAATGGGAAAAGGAAAGGGGTGGTCCCAGAACATGGAGAGTTTGGAGTAGGACACAGTGTTTTGTGGAGTTCTGGGTATCTTGATCAAACTCAGCTCTTGGAAAAGACCTCCCTGACTCTTTGGACAAAGAAATGACACAGCTTCTCAGACTCCAAAAAAAACCTCACCCTACTATGGAGGCAGCATCTTTGTTTTTTATTTATTTTTTAAATTGAAGAATAATTTATTTACAATGTTGTGTTAGTTTTTGGTGTACAGCAAAGTGATTCAGTTATATATATATAATATGTATTATTTTTCATATTTTTTTCCATTGTGGTTTATCACAGGATATTGAATATAGTTCCCTGTGCTATACAGTAGGACCCTGTTGTTTACCCATTCTATACATAATAGTTTGCATCTGCTAACCCCAAACTCCCAATCCATCCCTCCCCTGCACCCCCTGCTTTGGCAACTATAAGTCTGTTCTCTATGTCTGTGAGTCTGTTTCTGTTTCATAGATAGGTTCATTTGTGTCATATTTTAGATTCCACATATAAGTGATATCATATGATATTTGTCTTTCTCTGTCAGATGTACTTCGCTTAGTATCATAATCTCTAGATCCATGCATGTTGCTGCAAATGGCATGATTTCATTCTCTTTTATGGCTGAGTGATATTCCATTGTATATATGTACTACATCTTCTTTATCCATTCATCTGTCAATGGACATTTAGTTTGTTTCCATGTCTTGGCTATTGTAAATAGTGCTGCTATGAACATAGGGGTGTTTCAAGTTATAGTTTTGTCTGGATATATGTGGAGGCAGCATCTTTAGAGGCAACGTGTCTAGATGTGATTATATCTCATATGCATGTAATGATTTTGTCCAAGTTGCTCTGTTCTCAGTTTGATGGGTGCCCAAGCATGTAACTAAGTGTCTAAAAACAATAACAATAAGTGATATCATCTAGAACAAACCCATTGGCAAGCTTCTTGTTAATAGATTTATACAGAAACACACACATTTAAGGAAATTAAGGTTGGATAAGTCTTTGTACGATGAGAGGGTTTGGGCATGCTTGGTATATCAGTAAAGATGATACAAAAGGTGATGTAGCTACAACATCTGTTGCCACAGTATCATCAGGACTCTCTTATCTGACCTGGATGGCTAGAAGATTAAACCTTCCTCTCTCATATTTCCAAATGCACCTTCTTACTGTGTTTCAGACAAGCTCAGGGATTGGTAATGGTTGTTCCCTCTACCAGGAATGTTCTTCCACCAGATGGCCACGTGGATCGCTCCCTCACTTGCTTTCAATCATTGCTCAAGTGTCACCTTCTCAATAAGGTTTGCCTTGAGCACCTTATTTAAAATTGCAATTTCTTCCCCGCATCCCTATCCCATCCCCTACCTCCTCAGCCTCTGGCACTCCTGATTGTCCTTTCTGTTGTTTAATTTCTTCTACAGCAGTGGTTTTCAAATTATATATTTGCCGGCTTGCTTCAGGGTCTGTAGAAGGAGAAGAAACGGGGAGGTTGAACAGACAGGGTCTAGTTTTCCAGCATTTATTTTAATTTAGCTCTCTTTAATGAGTTTTCTATTCTTTGACTCAACAGAATACATCATTTAAAGTGTTCTGGGGCTTTGCAAAGTTGGAAAATGACTGATAGAGAAGAAAGCACACAGGACTAAATTCAGGAAAGTTAGATTCAAGCCCTACATCTCCTATAGACCAGCTCTGTGTAAACTCAAGAATGTCATGCTCCTACTTTGTAGCTGTAAGATGGTGAACAAAGCAATGGTGTCTTGGTCCTTTTCAAATGGAGTGTTTCTGTGATTCTGAATAGCTAAACATGCTCCCTGCTGTTGCAAAACAATGAATGGGCTGCTCATGAAAACTGTTATTATTATGAGACAGAGACAAGAGCAAGAACTGATATTAACTAGGTGTGAGGAGTTGCATTTATAAATCAAAAATGAAATGTGATGTTCACATAGGGACCAGGTGCTGAAATACAAGTAGTGGGAAAGAGGAAACAGGCTAGATGTCAAAAGGTGAGAAGGGTCAGCTTTGGCTGTTTGGGAACAAATATAAGACAATACAGGGATTCTTGGGACCCATAGGGAAGGATTTCGGGTCTGGCTTTTCAGTGATTCATCTGGTGAAGGCTAAAGTATTGTTCCGTCTTTAAAGTCATGTTTTGAAACTCATCCCACAAATGTGCCTTCCACATTAGTGATGCTTCAGGAAATATGGACCTTCTTGCACTTGTGTTTTTTAATATCAAAAGCAACAGCAGCTTCTCTTTAGAATGCACTGTTTCAAAAGAAATTGGATATCTTCCAACTCACCCACAGAGTTCCTGATAGCAGCTGTCACGGACATCATGGTGAACATGAGACCGATCTTACTGAAAGGTCAAAGGAGAAATCAATAGACAGAGTAGCTTAAAACAGTATAGACTTTCCCTTTATGTGTGATGTGTTGAAACAATTCCTGTCCATCAGCTGCTAAGCTTCATTTCCCCCCTTTGATTATTTAGTCATTTCGAAGGACTAAAAGGACACAACTCTTGTCAGAACTAATTTATTGTTATACCACATTATTAATTCTGGCCCCAATGCTCTGATCTTTAAAAGTTGCTTGAGTTATGGTTTACTTTTGCACTGAGGGACGTAAAAGTTTGTTTTTAAAAAAATGATACCATATGAGATATTACTTAGACTTAGCTCCCAAATTTAGAAGCTGATGAAAAACCCTAAATCTCCTCCTAAGTTTCTTGATTTAGATACTAATACAGTAAGCTGAAATCTGACTTGCCAGATTATATTACATTAGAAACAATTTTTACTAAACTTCATAATAGTAACTGCGTAAGGGCTGTTATTATTTTAAAATGAGACTCAAGTACTTCAATACTAAAAAATATGAGCATTGTAGAACGTTTAGAAAATACGTACCTACTTGAAATAGAAAAATAAAGAGGATGAAAACAGTCCACCAAATAGCTCTAGGATCAAAGACAATGTATTGTGTCCAGTTATGGTCTTAGACACTAATGCCAGTTAGAATAATAAACATCCATGAAAACTTAAAGGAGGCAGAAAAATATGCCTTCAGAGGCACACTTTAACTACTGAACTAGGAAAATGAGAATTAACTCTTCAGGTGATAACTCACTTCCCCTCCCCCAGCCCCCTCAAATAAAAAAATGAAAAAAGAAATAAAAAACACCTTGGTGATAATATGATAAATTGCTAGGACAAAATCTGAATTAATATATTAGAAAATTTTAAAAATTAAAAAGACAGAGGTAAGAACTAATGTTTTGAGTAAATTTAATAGTCAAACTTCTTGTAAATCAAGAAAATTTCAGGAAATTAAGAATAAGAAATTTATATAACAGCAAGGGGCCACAAATATGGGAGAGATTAAACACTTAAAAGAATAATATTATACAATTATATGAATAATATTGGAAAATCTGTATGAAATAAGCTATTGTCTATGATTTGTTTCAAAACAGAATATGTGACATAATAGACTTATTAAAAGGGAAGATATTGAACATGTTATTAAAGACCTTCAAAATGATGGGTCCAGAGAGTTTTAAGTTCTTAAAAACAAAGAACAGATAATGCTTATGCTGTCTAAATTTCTCTGTGTGTGGAAAGCAATATATTTCTTCTCAATTAAACTTATAAATCAAGTATAATTATCATAATAAACCATGAAGATAACTCAAGAAAACCTAGATTAATTTTTAAGAATAGAAATGTATTAATAAAATATTAATAATATAAATCAGCATGTTAAAATTATAAAATACATTTAAATAAAGTTTATACAGGAATGTGAGGCTAGTCCAAATTAAGATATATATTAATATATTAAGATGCACTTTAATAAGCAAAGAAGAGAAGATATTAGTAGATGTTAAAAATAATTCGAAGAGGGCTTCCCTGGTGGCGCAGTGGTTCGGAGTCTGCCTGCCAATGCAGGGGACACGGGTTCGAGCCCTGGTCTGGGAAGATCCCACATGCCGCGGAGCGACTAAGCCCGTGTGCCGCAACTACTGAGCCTGTGCGTCTGGAGCCTGTGCTCCGCAACAGGAGAGGCCGTGACAGTGAGAGGCCCGCGCACCGTGATGAAGAGTGGCCCCCGCTCGCCGCAACTGGAGAAAGCCCTCGCACAGAAACGAAGACTCAACACAGCCAAAAAATAAATAAATAAATTTATAAAAAAAAATAATAATAATAATAATAATTCGAAGAAATTTTATATTATTTCTTTACATTCAAGAAAATTTTAAAAAGCTTTGAGCAAACTATCAATAGAAAAATACTAACTTTACATGATGAAGACTTCAAAACTAATAAATAATATCAATATTATTAAACAATATAAAATTTTATTGTGTGCACACTATAATATATATAATATATAATATGTAATATTTTATTGTATATATTCTCTGTATAGTATGTATCCTTTTTTAAAAAAATCAGAGTATAGTTGATTTACAATGTGTTAGTTTCTGCTGTACAGCACAGTGTGTCAGTTATACAAATACATATATACACTCTTTTTTAGATTCTTTTCCCATATAGGTCATTACAGAGTATTGAGTAGAGTTCCTTGTGCTGTACAATAGGTCCTTATTAGTTATCTATTACATATATAGTAGTGTGTATTTGTCAGTCCGAGTCTCCCAGTTTATCCCTCCACTCCCCCACCCACCTGCTTTCCCCCCTGGTAACCATAAATTTGTTTTCTACATCTGTGACTCTATTTCTGTTTTGTAAATAAGTTCATTTGTACCAATTTTTTAGATTCCACATATAAGCGATATCATATGATATTTGTCTTTCTCTGTCTAACTTATTTCACTCAGCGTGACAATCTCTAGTTCCACCCATGTTGTTGCAGATGGCATTATTTCATTCTTTTTTATGGCTGAGTAATATTCCGTTGTATATATGTACCACATCTTCTTTACCCAATCCTCTGTCAATGGACATTTAGGTTGCTTCCATGTCCTGGCTATTATAAATAATGCTGCAATGAACATTGGGGTGCATGTATCATTTTGAATTATGGTTTTCTCTGGATATATGCCCAGGAGTGGGATTGCAGGGTCATATGGTAGGTCTATTTTTAGTTTTTTAAGGAACCTCCATACTGGTCTCCATAGTGGCTGTACCAACGTACAGTGTATTCCCACCAACAGTATAGGAGAGTTCCTTTTTCTCCACACCCTCTCCAGCATGTATTGTTTGTAGACATTTTTTTGTATAAATGTATTTATTTATTGATTGATTGATTTTTGGCTGCATTGGGTCTTCATTGCTGCATGCGGGCTTTCTCCAGTTGCGGCAAGTGGGGCTACTCTTTGCTGTGGTGCATGGGCTTCTCATTGAGGTGGCTCCTCTTGTTGCAGAGCATGGGCTCTAGGCACGCAGGCTTCAGTAGTTGTGGCACATGGGCTCAGTAGTTGTAGCCCATGGGCTCTAGAGTGCAGGCTCAGTAATTGTGGCGCACGGGCTTAGCTGCTCTGCAGCATGTGGGATCTTCCCGGACCAGGGCTTGAACCTGTGTCCCCTGCACTGGAAGGTGGATTCTTAACCACTGCACCATCAGAGAAGTCCTGTTTGTACACCTTTTGATGATAGCCATTCTGACTGCTGTGAGGTGATACCTCATTGTAGTTTTGATTTGCATTTCTCTAATAATTAGTGATGTTGAGTATCTTTTTATGTGCTTTTTGGCCATCTGTATATAGTATGTATCCTTAAACTTGCTATCATACTATATTTAAAGTTTTCCTGGAAGTTCCAACCAGTACAATAAAAAAATAAGAAGAAATAAGATTATTTAGAAAAGGGGAGATTAAAAGTAATTATGACAATTTAGTAATTGAGTTACTTAAGTTGTTTTCCTATATAACAGCAGTAACAAGTCAGATCAGCAGACACAAAGAAAACTAAGAGCACGCACACACACACACACACACACACAAATACACACTCATTAGAAACAGACTATTTGAACCTGAAAGTAAAATAAATTGTACGGTTAACAGAAAATATCTTTAAAGGATTTTTTTTGTTGGATTAAAGAAGAAATTATGTTAAAACATGAAAATGTGTTTTAACATTGTCACAAAATGTAGTAATCAAGAGAAAAATAAATCATTTAGGCTAAAAGTTATTTGGGAAAATGAGTAAATTTTTTTTTTAAGTCCAGATAGTTTGGCAAGAGAAAAAAGATGGAATATTTGAGAAAAAAGCTAAGAGTGAGAATTAACCAGGAACACAACAGAAGGAAATGAAACATGAATGGAGAATATATTAAATAAACTAAAGGAATAAATATTACCAGGGTTTAAGAAAGGCATTTTCAGTTTGCAAAAATCCAACAAGTGCCAAGTCATGTGAATGAAAGAAGCCACATCTATACCAGCAATGAAGAAAAGGGTACTTCCAAAGTGTCAGAGAGTGATAAAACAAACAAACAGAAAACAAAAGAATACAAATATTTTTCCCCACAAAGGGAAAAAAAAAAGTCTAAGACTTTAGCCTTCTCTTCAGCAACACTCTACACAAGAAAACAATGAATTAATGTTTTCAAAGCTTTGAGGGAAAATAATTTTATACTTAGAATTCTAAGTGTATCAAAAGAACAAGTCAAATGTGAATACAAATTTAACATATGTTCAAATGTGAAGAACTCGGAAAGATTATTTCCCATATACTTTTTCTCAGGGAAAAATAGCTTTAGCAAATGAAAACAGAAACTGGAAAGAATGAGAAAGAACCAAACGTGGAATCAAATCACCATGCAATTACTTCACAAGTGCATCACATAACTTCAATATAAAGCAGGCCTAAAAAGTTTTAAAAAAAGTTATCCCAATCTAAAGGAAGAATTGAAATGGACCCCAAAATAATGGCCCCACTAAGAAAAGGGAGATTTTATATTAATAAAGGTGGATATTATATTAATCTTTATTTTCTCTGTCTACAGTTTCTTATTTTTCTGTATTTAGGTATACGGTCTTTATAATTAGGAGAAAGGAGCCAATGTGTCAAAACAAACAGTTTTTGTTTGTTTGTTTGTTTTTGTTTTTTGCGGTACGTGGGCCTCTCACTGTTGTGGCCTCTTCTATTGTGGAGCACAGGCTCCGGACACACAGGCTCAGCGGCCATGGCTCACGGGCCCAGCCGCTCCGCAGCATGTGGGATCTTCCTGGACCGGGGCACGAACCTGTGTCCCCAGCATCGGCAGGTGGACTCTCAACCACTGCGCCACCAGGGAAGCCCTATATTTCTTTTTCAGATTATTTTCCCTTATAGCTTATTAAATAATATTGAGTATAGTTCCTTGTGCTATACAGTAGGTCCTTGTTGGTTATCCATTTTATACATAGTTGTATGTATATGTTAATGCCAGCCTCCTAATTTATCCATCCTCCCATCCCCCTTTCCTCTTTGGTAACCATAAGTTTGTTTTCTGTGTCTGTGAGTCTCTTTCTGTTTTGGAAATAAGTTCATTTGTGTCCTTTTTTTTTTTTTTTGATGCTGCATAGAAGTGATATCATACAGAATTTGTCTTTTCTGTCTGGCTTACTTCACTTAATATGATAATCTCTAGGTCCATCCATGTTGCTGCAAAGGGCATTATTTCATTTTTTATGGCTGAGTAATATTCCATTATCTATCTATCCATCATATATACCCCACATATCCTTTATCCAGTCATCTGTCAATGGACATTTATGTTGCCTCCATGTCTTGGCTATTGTAAATAGTAGCAAGTCATGCTTATGTTTACATTTTGTTGTATCAAAGTGAATCTCGGTGATATGTGGAGGGAGTTAGTAGTTGTCTTGCTTAGAAACTCAGTCCTGAATTCTGCTTATGGCTATGATGGACTAGCACATAGCAGACCAGCCCTCCCCATGAGAACAACTAGAAAAGCTGGATAACATGTATTCTTTTTTTAATTATGTGGGGACCTTAAATATCTAGCAAGGCAGCCAGGATATGAGATGCCAGAGTCCCAAAGGAAGAGTGTTGAGGTGAGTCTGATATTCTTCTCTACCTTTTCACCTCAGCAACTTATTGATTCCTTCACAAGATATGTGGAGAGTCTGAGAACCAAGTTAAAAACAGCTGCTCTGAGACAGAGAGGATGAGCAGAGCTTTTAGCTGTCTCATGGGGATAAGAGGAAGAGTTCATGGATCATATTTCTTGAGTGTCCAAGATCCCAAATAGAAGGGAAGAGGAGATAAGTGAAAATGACTTTTTCCCTAGATATATTCTCTTTTGTGTAACTTGTGCTGCCTGAAAGGTAGAGAAGCCAAGTAGAAAGTATATGCCAGGGGACTGAGGGTCTGAGCAGAGCTACGAGCAGCTTTATGGAACAAGAGAGATGAATATTATAGTTCAGAGCACTCCATGGTCAAGGAGCCCTGGTAAATACCCCATGACTTCAAATAGACATCCCTTAAAGGCCAAGAGAGTCAACTGGACTCATGTCTTACAACACCTACAAATCAGCCTCAAAGTTGCTCAATCCCAGATTGGTGGTCTGCTACTAATCTCACTACAAACCATAACCTAAAGAAAATAATCTCTGAAATCACAGAACATCACCCAGATACTCTATATACAAAGTATATAGCAATTTTAACATCCACCATTCTTCATTCTTTTAAAAATTATTAGGAATTCCAAGAAAAAGGACCAAGAGAAGTCATAGACTGTATAAACAGATCCATAGTTGATGCAGATATTGAAGTTGTCAGACGTGGACTTTAAAATAACTTTTAATATGTTTAAAAATAAAGCAGAAACTAACACACCATTGTAAAGCAATTATACTCCAATAAAGATGTTAAAATAAATAAATAGATAAAAATAATTTGGACAAAAAAAAGTAGATGACAGGAAGGAAATTTTCACTGGAAATTATATATATATATATATATATATATATATATATATATATATATATATAAATATAAATAAGATACCAGAACTGGAAATCTCAGTACCTCAAATAAAAACTCTACAGATGAGCTCTTCTCGTCTTCCCTTCTCATCCATCTTCTCTTTCTCCCTTCTTTTTCTTTTGTCTTAAAAACAATGATTCTATACCCATCCCTTTCCTTGTCTTCCATTTCTTTTGTTTTTCTTCTCTTCCCTGAGCTGACCAGGAGCAGTGGGTCCTCCTGGGGAGCCCCTTAAGGCTGAGGAGTTGCCCTGGACTGCAGGCCTTGGGAGCAAGAACTGACTAGGCAGACAGGGCTGAGGAGGCAGCTGGTGTGAGAAGGTCTGAGGGGCTGGGGCTGAGGAGGTGACCAAGACTGCAGGGTCTGTGGAGTCCGACACAAAAGTACACATACAATATCCTTCCTTACATATAAATGGTATAAACTTGCCCAAAAAACCCAAAACAAAACAACTAGTGGTGACAAGTCAGGAGAGTGTTTACCTTTAGGGAGGGAGATAGAGATTAAGAGTGCAGAAAGGGGAAATCTGGCATGCAGATAAATTTCTATCTCGTCTAGATAGTGAATTACTTGATTATGCGGGGTTTTTTTAATCTATGAGTGAAAATTACTAAGCTGTACACTCAGTAGTTTTCTACATGTAAGTTATACTTTAATAAAAATGTGCTTGGAATATAAATTCTGATCTGAGTTTTTATGAATAAATAAGGTATAGTAGAAAATAAAGCAAGGAGAGTTAAGTATTTGACAATGTGAATACAGGTGCAGGAGCATAAAATAGTATGATAAATGTATAAACTATAGCAGCTCCACAAGTGAAACGGAAACTTTGAGGCAGAAAGTGGTGGAGATGAAGCTGAAAAAGCAGGGAGGGACAAAGACATGGAAAGACTGAATATAATACTAAGAATTGTGGCTTATAGGATGTAGAAATGGGAAATACTGAGGGTCATGAGGGGAAGAGAGTGTGTATGGGAGAGGGGAAAGGGATTGTCTTTTACTGGTGACATTCTAGCAAATGAATGGTGAAAGAAAATGAAAAGGTTGGGGCTGGAAAAGCTGGGAGGTAAAAAACTGGGTGGAAGCATGAATTCCATTTATATTAAGAACTGTGCCTAAACAAATGTGGTAAGTTTCACCACAAAATGTAAAGCTTTTTAAGCTTGACAACTCAAAAATCGTAGTGTAACTTACAAAGATTTGGTGTTATATATGGAGAGAAGTTGTGAGAAAATGTCAAGAGTATTTCCTCATTTTTTATTTGATGCTACTTGAAATTGATAGATTGATAAGGTTATTTATCTATCTATACACATATATATTATGGTATTTAAAGTTATGAAGACAATGATATGAAAAACAGAGTCTAAAAACATTAGACTAGGAAAACCAAAACCGAAATCATACACACCAAGTAAAAGAGAACATAGATCATCGAGCAAATAACAGATACCATAGGAAATATTAATACAAATGGAATAACATAAATGACAGAATTCAGAACAAAAATATGTTATAGCAACAGATGTCAGTGGGATAAACTAACCCATTAAAAGAAAAAGACAGATTATATAAAAAAGGTAAAACCCAACTACATGCTATATATATGAGACATATCTGAAATGGACTCATAAGGGTTGAAAATGAAAAGACAGACTAAAATCACACCAGGAAAACACAAAAACATACATCACGATATTATCCCCCGTACTGTACACTGGAAGGCAATGTCTTTTCAAGTATCTATGTTTACAAACACTGACCACATATTAGGCAATCCCTTTCTTTAATACTACCATATTTCTCATATTTTTACCTCCATTATTTTGTTCTAAATCACAATCTCACACCAAGACTCCTCCATTATTCTCCTAAAAGTACTCTCCCTGTCCTGTTCTCCAGACTTAATCTCTAGTCAATAGACAAAAAGATTTCCCCATAAATAAAGTTAAAGAAACAATCTCTGGGAATATTGAATCAAAAAATCATAAATAAATTACTGAATGGAATACTATAACACTTTAAGATATTAATGCATGCTAACAGAAGGAATGATGTTTCAATATTAGGAACTGTGTCTAACTTATTAATTATCATCTCCATATAGACCAAAAATACTATGGATAAAATGAAGCATTTATTCCTGATCTGAGTTATATTTCTATTATATTATCAATACCTTGTGAAAAGGTAGCCTATCTTAATATATTTAATATATAAGTATGTATACATATCATATTTTAATTATATCTTTTATTTATGCATACATATATATATACATAAACACACAGAGCCACACATAAATATATTTTATATCACTGCAGAGATGTGATCCTAAGCTTCCATTTTTTCATTTTTTTAATTAATTTTTATTGGAGTATAGTTGATTTACGTTGTGTTAGTTTCTGCTGTACAGCAAAGTGAATCAGTTCTACACATACATATATCCACTCTTTTTTAGATTTTTTTCCCATATAGGTCATTACAGAGTACTGAGTAGAGTTCCCTGTGCTATACAGTAGGTTCTTATTAGTTATCTATTTTATATATAGTAGTGTGTATATCTCAATCCCAGTCTCCCAGTTTATCCCTCCCCTCCTTTCCCCTTGGTAACCATAAGTTTGTTTTCTACATCTGTGACTCTATTTCTGTTTTGTAAAAGCAGACAAAGACAAATATCATATGACATTTCTTATATGTGGAATATAAAAAAATGGTACAAATGAACTAAGCTTATTTTTTAATGTATATGTTTTGCTTGCTTCTCTCTTCTTCTCTCCCCTTCCACCTTTATCCTTCCTACAAAGTAACCCAGGTCATCAACTTAGCATATGTTCTTTCTAATTTTTGCTCATGCTTACGTAATTACATATAAATATATGTGTATGCACATATACACATATAGACTCAGGGTATATACATAAATCCATACACACAAAGGTGTTGTTTATGAGTTTTGACATTATTTAATATAAATATTTTTATAATATACACAATTGTCTATATATTGCTTTTCTCCCTCAACAAAATATCTAGTGCAAATCCCTCCACATCAACTTCTGCCACTCTGAGGCATTTTATTTCTGGTATAATATTCTATGATATGGATATAAGATAAAATATTCAGCCTATAATTGGAATTCACATTGTTTCCTCATTTTGTTACTACAGACGATGCATCATAAAATATCTGCATTTCATTGTAGTGGGTTGGGTTTCCTGGGAAACAAATTCTGAGTTCCTGAGTGTTGCAGCAGGAGACTCAGAATTTCTATTGGATTCTATGTATTTTTCTGTTAAATTTGTAAATGTTCTTTGGGCATTAAAGACATGGGTCCTTTATCTGCTATCCCTGGTATCTGCACTGAAAAAAATTTTAGTGAAAATCTATTTTTATCATATATTGAATTTATTAATGGCATATTTTACCATCAATAAGGTATTATTTTTACATTGGAATGTTGATTTCGCTTGGAATTTCTTTGGGGAATGGTACAAAATAGAGGTCCAAATATATTTTCTGGTGATGGATAATATTCCAGTAGCATCACTTATTAATTAATCCATCATTTTCTATTGATTTGATGAATACATTTATCTATATTAATTCACATATATACAAGGATCTATTTCTGGAATATTTATTTTAACAGTAAAAAGTCAATAAATTAAAAATATATTTATAAATCTTTAATCTGATATATATATATGAAATCAAAGGTAAACATCACAACTGATAAGTAAAATACAAGAAGTCTTACCATTAAAATAAGGAAACAAACCACCTTTTATTTAAATTATTTTGAAAGTATGAATCAAAACAATAAGAAAAGAAGCAAAGTTAAAGTATTGAGTGTTAAAAAATGGAGGCAAACTTATTAATATTTCACATGATATGATTGTATATTTGGGAAGTGAATCAACTGATAAACCATTTTAACAGTAAGAGAGTTTTCATAAATTGTCTGGTTAAAAATTAATATACAAAAATCAATTGCTTCCTAGACACAAAGAGTAAAGTTAAAAAATCAAATTCAGGAAAGATCCCATTTACAGGAGCAACAAAAAAGATAAATAATTTGGAAAGAAACTGGAGAAATGTTCAGTGTCTGTTGGAAGAAAATAATAAAGCTCCACTGAGAGGCATAAAAGAAGAATTGAGACAAAGGAAAGGCACATTTCTTGTAGCTATAAAGATTCAATATTGTGAAGAGTTCAGTTATTTCTAAATTTATCTATAAATTCGTTTTAAAGTTTGGATATCTCAAGGACAGTGAAGAGGTCCTGGGCTCCCAGGACATGGGTAAAGGGGATGACCCCACCTGGAGTTAAGATAAAGATTTGCTACCACTATTGTCCTACTTATATGTAGTAAGAAATAACAAATTACTTTCTTATATATTCTTTTTAACTTATGCTTTCTGATTGGTTAAGTAGGCCCATTCCTCAGGAAGTCTTGAAACGTTTGGTTTCTGAGTCAGCCCTGTAGAAGGACAGGGGTTCCAGAAGCCCATGACCTTAATTTAGAGCATGCTTGTGGGCAAGGCCAGCAAAGAATAAATGTGAAAATATTTCCTTAGCTTATAAATTGTATCCTCAAGCAATGTACAAGTACTCAGACCACTTTGAAAATACTCTCTTAATGTCTCCACTATATTGCATTGTCATTTTCTTATTAGCTGTCTGTCTAGATCAGGGGTCAACAAACTGTGGCCCATGGGTCAAAGCTGGCTTGTTGTCTGCTTTTATAAATAAACTTTTATTGGAACACAGCCACACCCACTCATTTACACATTGTCTATGGCCCCTTTCACTCTGCAATAGCAGAGTTGAGTAGTTGGAACAGAGATAGTACGGCTCGCAAAGTCATTTACTATCTGACCCTTTAGAGGCAAAGGTTGCTGAACTTGTTCTTGACCATAAAAATACCGAGGACAAGTTCATTTCTTTCTTATCTCCGCATACTCCACATTTTGGTCATACGTGCTGCTTAAAAACTATTTTTGCATTAATGAATTAAAAGAAGAAATATTCTTTCAATTCTTTGTTAAATTTAGACTATTAATGTTTTATTTATTTATATGTATTTCCTTGACTATTTGCAATGGAATATGGGGTGGGGAGTAAATCTGAGAAGGGCAGCAAAAAACTGTGCCCGAAATGGATAAAAGGTGAGGCTGAGATATGATGAAAGGATTGAAGGCAAATTAAGAGAGAGGATTATAGTAGAGATGGAAAGTGTGGCATGGGGGTAAGACACATGATGGTGGCTGGGAGAGGCAACACTAGTAAAGTCTCCCCAGATCAAAAGATCTGGTGTTTGTTTCTGTTTCTGATTCTTATAATAGTCGACCATTTTTCCCACTCAAAATTAAGCCCCATAACTTCTTATTGCTCAATATGTAGAAACTCTTCACTTGTCTTTATTCCCAATTCCACTACCCACTTGCTGTAAGCCACCAATGTACATTCCATGGGTTCTACAACAGCCTCTTAATTGGACTCTGTTATCACTATTAGGGTGCTTTGGGGTCAAATAAGAGAAAATCCAACTCTAACTGGCTAAGGGATAAAGAGAATTTACTGTATTATTTAATTAGAAATTCTAGCAGCAGTTCAGATTTCAGGCATGATTGTATCAGTAATCTAGGTCCATTTCTGAACTATTATTTTATTGTGTACTCCTCTGTGGTGGCTCTTTTCCCACTGGCTTCCTTCCTGGTGTAAGATGGTTATCAGCAGCAATCTAGACCTCAGCTTTCGTCATTCACATTCAAGGGGAGAGAAAATATATCTTGTTCACCAAATATGAATCAACAGTCCCAAGCCTGAAAACAGTTGACCCAACCTGAGCCAATCACATAGGCAAGAAGAATGAGATCATACTACATGGCCTCTCAGTTTTGTATTGGTAGAGATGCTTACAAATAGCGTGAATAAAAAGTTGAGTGGTTCTCAAAATTGAGTGTACATCAGATTCTCCTGGAGGGCTTGTTAAACCACAGATCATTGGGTGCCTCTCACAGAATTTCTGACCTAGTAGGTTTGGGGCGAGACCTGAGATTCTATATTTCTTACCAATTCCCACGTGATGCTGATGTTGCTGGTTTATACTGTGGGAATAGCTGGTGTAGAGAAAGCTATATTTAAAAATCCTTTCCCAAGTTATGGAGAGGCTGGGAAATATGTAGAGTCCCATTTATTTTCGGGGAGAGCCTAACTATACTGTTAGGTACGAGAGTGTTTAATGTTTTCATTTTACAGACCCAGAGCCTTGAGTTCTGAGAAGACTGAGTGAGGGCTGAGTTACATGTCTGCCTTAAGTTTGGACGTGGATCTTTAATTCTTTTTGCTGGGGAAATTTTAGCTCTTGGAGTTTTGTCCAACTCCCAAGTCTAAGGAAAGAAGAAAATGCTCTAATCATTTCTGGAAAATAAAAGCACCAAAGTATAGGGCTTCCTTGGTGGTGCAGTGGTTGAGAGTCCGCCTGCCGTTGTGGGGGACACGGGTTCGTGCCCCGGTCCGGGAGGATCCCACATACCGCAGAGCGGCTGGGCCCGTGAGCCATGGCCACTGAGCCTGCGCGTCCGGAGCCTGTGCTCCGCAACGGGAGAGGCCACAACAGTGAGAGGCCCGCGTACTACAAAACAAAACAAACAAACAAAAAGCACCAAAGTATAGACTGAGGGACTTATAGCTCCAGTTGGACCCATACATTTGGAGAGCTGAGTCAAAGGATGGACCCAAGAATTAACTTCAAGGACCTAAGGAAGTAGTCAGTTCATTTGCCCTCATGCCTCAGGCTCAGATTCCAGGGTGATCTGAATGACACGGAGACCCATATTAATAATAATAAAAGTTACCACCCACAGGAGGTTAAAAACGGCAAAAATCAATGCTAGACTGTGCTGGCCCCTTCTGGAGTCTATTGTCATTAAGAAGGCTTTGAATCAAGAGGAGCTTGACACCAAGGCAGAGTCCCACTGAGAGAAGTGCGAACTAAAAAAAAAAGGAAAAAACAAAAAAACCCTGCCCCTCTGGCCCTACCCTAGCCCTCCGTAGCTGATAAATAAAAGGACATTTTACCAGATTCACCAAGTAGCCACAGTTTCCTCTGAAGTCACAAAAGTGACATCATTTTATATCTTTTTCATTGGATAGAGAAAGAGATACTCTATACTGTCTTAGGCAGCTTGAGCCGCCATAACAAAATACCATAGACTGGGTGGCTTTAATAGCAGAAACTTATTTCTCACAGTTCTAGAGGCTGGAAATCCAAGATCAAGGTGTCAGCAAGGTGGATTTCATTCTGAGGCTCTTCTCTTAGCTTATAAGCAGCCACCATCTCACTGTCTTCACCTGGCTTTTCTTCTGTGTGTGCCTTTTGAAGAGAAAGAGCTCTCTCTCTCTCTCTCTCATCCTGCTGTCTTTCCTTAAAAGGGTAGTAATGCCATCATGAGACTCCCATCTTCATGACCACATCTAATTAATTCCCAAAGGCTCCAACTCCAAATATTATTACCTTGGAAGTTAAGGCTGCAACATATGAATTTGGGGTGGTGTCCCCAAACATGCAGTCCATAACTCTGACTCTTGATTTAATTAGGCAAGGGTGCATTTTTTTTTCCCCTTTAAAAGTAAGAGAGAATAAGCCAGACCTGGGAGAGACAATCTTACTTGGGCAAAGAATTAGAATTGGGCCTCTGGCTCTGCTCAGTTAAGAAGATTCCATGACCGATAAACGTAATTGTGGGCAGCTATCAGCACTGGGTGGAAAAGCTTTCCAAAACCCCTCTGCATCTCAGAACAGATATTCTCCCTTCTTTTACAGGGAGAGAGCAGAAGTAAATGGAGACACGTGAAGCCCAGGGAACAAGCCTGAAGAAGGCTCGCTCCCCAGGCTGTCAGTCAGGCAGCTGCTTTTGTCACAGGAACCAGGCATTGTGAATCACAGACACCCTGCCTCCGAGCCAAAGCTGCCCCCCATGGACTTCTCTCTTGTTGCTTTCTGATTATTTCAGATTCCTGTAAAGCAACCCTGAGTTCAGAAGCTCTTGTTGTGAAGGGAGAGAAAACACGCAGGTGACGAAGCCACTGCACACAGGTTTCGTGCAGAAGCGATGCCTTTTACCAAACAGCCTGCATCCTAAGGCATGTGTAAGGCATATTCAGGGTGGACTCTCTTGCTAGAACAGTACAAACACATAGATAGTGTTTTTTAATATGTAAAAGCAAATCCATGTGTACCATCTGACTAGATGTACGGAACAACACAGTGAGCTAGAATTACAATAACCTTCCCCCACCCATTGTGTCCTGTTTTCCTACCTTCTTTTTGTGGGTTGTGTGATTGTTTGACATCAGATTCCACTAACATGAGAAAGTATTGTTAAGGGTGTGGTTTGAGATAGGGAAGAGGGCTATACCCCCCCCCCCACACACACACACACTGCAGTCACAGTAATCTTGTCAAAATGGAAATCTGAGTATGTCACTTAGATAAGCAATGAGGAAAAGAAGGTTCTGATATGGGAAAAATGCAATGCAGTGTCTGCCATAAGCTGTGTGATGCTGGGAAAAATCACAGTCTCCTCTAGATTTTCCTTCTAAGATGAAGCACTCACACTAGATGATGACAGGACACTGAGCATTTACTGTCCCCCAGGCACTCTGCTTGAAGCAGTTTAACTATATTATCTCTTATAATCCTTAGAGAAAACTGCGTTTTTAGGAATTTTATTATCCTTATTTTTTCTGTCTTTCATTTCTTTCTTTTCTTTTTATTCTAGGCTGGGAGAGTAAATTACTTACTTAAAATTGCATTGCTGGTAAGTCATACAGACCTTTGTATGACTCCAGCTATGCATGCAGTATTCGTCCATTTAACAAATTATTATTGCATCTTTATTTTGTCCCAGGCGCTGCTCTAGGCATGAGATATAAAAACCTGCTTGCACTCTGCCCTTATGGAATTTACCATTTAAGAGGGGGGAGAGTTTTTAATCAAATGAGTAAAACTATACTTGCAAAAGAGCAACACTTCTAAGTGTTGTGAAAGATAAGCTCCTGGTGATATGAGAAAATAGAACATCATATAGAAGAATGTGCTGAACCCTTCCTGGGAACGTTAGCCTAGGGAGAAGATTGTTCTGAAGTCTTCTAGACTTTCTTACTCAAGGCTGACCCGCCTGATGCAGACCAAACATTGGGAACATAGGAAAAAAACACTGAGGGTTAAAGTAAAGAATGGCTGTCAGTTGTCATGGCTTATGGAGTGGTCAAACATAATCAACCTGAAGGGCTATTGAGAAGCACACAATTGTACAGAATATAACTGATCTGACAGAAAGAAATGGAAGGAACCAGGCTATACCTCTCCCGTTGAGGAACTAAAGAAAAGACTCTTTAGTTGGTGCTAAAGAGTCACATTGGACCTGGTTCTGAGGTAGCAGTCAGTTAGGATGGAGTTAATTGAGGGGGTGGGACGGCGTAGTCTAACCTTCAGAGGCTACCTATATTATAGATAATAGTAATGTTTAGTAATGTTCTTAAATAGATTTCTCCGTTTGTTTATTCCCTAATTTCTCTCAGCAATGTTTTATCAGTTTTCTGTGTACAGATCTTGCACATCTTTTTTTTGGCCATGCCATGTGGTATGTGGGATCTTACTTCCCCAACCAGGGAGTAAACCCATCTACCCTGCAATGGAAGCGTGGAGTCCTAACTACTGGGCTGCCAGGGAATTCCCAATAATAATAATGTTAAGTAAAGCTGTCTCCATTTGGGGGGTACCAAAGTACAGTGAAACCACATAGACATAAGGGCAAAAAGAGGCTCTAGTCTATTAGGACACAGCAGCTGAGATTAATGGTTCAGGTTTTTGCCTATCAGACTACATCCAAAAGAAAGGATTAAAAATCCTGATTACACCCACTTCAAAATGGATTGCTCTTCTGACTACTTCTCCTCAAGAATTTGATGAGAAACATCCTGTATTTCTATCTTGAAAAGCAACTTCTGTTTGCCACATTCTCAACTGGGCCTCTTAGCTTTAGAGCCAAGAGGGCTTCTTTGTTTGTTTTTAATTATTTCATTTGGCTTCTCTCTCCACATCCCCTTTTATTATTGTACTTGCTATTTATTGTTTTTCTCTGGTTAACAGAGTTATGAAGAAAAAAAATAACATCTTTTAAAAAAGCTTGGCTCTTCTTTTGACACTGATCTCCTTAGTAATCTTGGGATAGAACTTGCTGTTACAAGGGCAATTTTAAAATCATCTTAATTAGGGTCTCTGAAGGTCAACACAATCATCCCATTATTTGTCATTTTTAGGAAATCACAGGGTAAAACAAAATTAGAAGATCCTTAGCACTAAACTCACGCTATTAAGGACATTTACATTTTGATCTTTCTGTTTTTATTTGTATAATAAATTTACTGGATCAGGGTTTCAAAGAATGCCATGTATACAACAGATAACCAAACTGAATTCTCCCGGGGTTCCATTTGAATCCCCTGAGAAGCTAAGTCACCCACAGCTTCAAGGGATGAAGGCTAGAAATACAGGCTAGTTCATTTCTGAAGTGAAAGATGCACCAGGGCTAAAAATAAAATGGCTAGGAGAATTTTAAAATCCCATATTAGTAAGAGGAAAAACAGACATTAGAATAATTAAAACTTAAATAAGATCTTGGCAAAGAGCTGTTGTTTAAAAAGTAGGTAAAGAAGAATTAAGTAGAAATTGTTAACTAGAAAAAGAGTGTCTGAATAATATTTATGGAATTTTCTAATTTATCAAACCATTTCCACTTAATTTTAAACAGAATGAAAGGTGAGAAGGATCTATGGATGTGAACAAGAAACAATGTTACGTTTCCTAGTAATTATCTCAAATACTTATACCATTTCTCTTTAGGAATTAAACTTAAATGTAGAGCAGAACCAGAAACATATAGACAGTGTGGAATTTTTGAGGTATGTTCCCAAGAATGTACTACTTTAAGGAATATGAGAGATTAAAATCCTGGCAAAAAATCAGTGCTGGACAGGAAGTATTTAATGGATCTCATTTTTGGGGTCAGTTGTTAATCCCTTGTCTTCACTGCTTCTCTCACGATGCTGACATAGGAGCTGAAGAGAGCTCCAAAATATATACTAAACACCATGACAGTACACACAGCCTGGACCACGAAGCATTTAAGTCATCACCCTTGAAATGCAAAAGAAATAGAAGGAAGGCTGGCAAGGCCAGGTGTAGGGCTAGCACTTTGTGGGGCTCCGTAGACCAGTGGTTAAGGAGTAAACTGTCATCTGCCGGCCCAGGTTTGAATCCAGGTTCTCCTTACTCCCTGTGTATCGTCGGGAAATTGTCTCAAGCCTCTGTCCTCTACTTCTTCTGTATGCAACAGGCATAAGAGTAGCATGTAGCTTGTGAGATTAAGTTGCACGTAGAACATGTTGAGTCATTCTCTGAATCTTAGAAATCATTATTGGGATTATTGGGGCCCTGAGGGAGACGACCTTTGGCTCATTCTGAATTGCACTAATATACAAGATATGGTTTTGTTCCTTTTTCCCTTTTAGTCTATAGGGAGTGGTAATACTCAATGTTAATGATGTTTTGGTTCTAGCCACTGTTTCTTATGTGAATTAAGGCCCCAGATAGCAGCTGGTTGGACAAAGTCCAGGCTCCAGAGAGAAGGGACTGGGGTTGGCAAGGGTTTGAAACACTTTCAGGGCCCCAGTCGAATGGTTTGAGGTTCAAAGAAGAGCTCTCATCCCATCAGGAGAAGCAGGCAGCAAATCAGGAAATTAAGTTCTACAGGCTGGATTAATATGCGGACAGGAACAGTAATGCCAGTGGGAACAGCAACTTCCTAGACATTAGGTGCACTAACCCTCAGGTGGTCTAGATATTAGTGTGTACCTCCCAGGACATTCAGGTGACTGTCTTGCTGTTTCTGTAGAATTCCTCCCCAGTAGGTCATTATGATTTATGTTATGCCATCCAAACCTGCCCCAGTTGACAAGACCAGGGATGGCCATGTGACCTAAAGGCAGACCTCTCCAGTCTGGCCAGTGGCCCAGGTAGTTCCAGAAAAGTTTCCCAGAAATAATTATACTGTCATTTCTAAGATGTGACAGCTGACCTATTACCACAAAGCTATAGGTGGGGACTTGAATTCACTCAACAAGAAAAAAATATACAGAGAGCAAGCAGGGACCTGTAGTGTACCGGCAAATGGGGGTGTAATAACTATATGACAATGAAATACAATAACTAGTTTTTATAACAACTGAGTGATCAGTAAACATTTACTTTATGTTCAGTATATTGTGCCTCAGAAGCAGGAAAAAAATATAATAGATTGTAAAAAGAACTTACTTCTAAATTAGAAGGAGTTTTTTAAAAATTGAAGATTACAAAAATGCATGCTGAGCTTTTTGTAAACATAACCATCTAGCTTATCCATTCTTTGGTGTTTCTAGATGGGTAAGATTCAGCTGTTATTGAAAATAGTGAGTGATGAAATAAATAGATGTTTTTGAGTGCCTCCCTTTCCTAGGGATTTTTAGACAGGTAAACTTGGGAGGAAATCAAATACAGACCTACAACAAATTAATCACAAATTTATAACCTGTTAGAACTGGAAGGGAAGGGGAGGTGACAATTATTAAGATTCTCCTCTTGCCAGGTAATGTGCTAAGGGATTTACCAGTTTATACTTAAATCTTCTCAGTATTCACAGGAGTTAGGCATAAGTATTTCTGTTTTATAGATAAGGAAACAGAGCTCTTTTCTTATATATTCTAGCTACCTCTTGATGCCAAACAAACCATCTGAAACTTAGTGGCTTATAAAAATACTATGATTGGGCTTCCCTGGTGGCACAGTGGTTGAGAGTCCGCCTGCCTGCCGATGCAGGGGACACGGGTTCGTGCCCCGGTCTGGGAAGATCCCACATGCCGCGGAGCGGCTGGGCCCGTGAGCTATGGCCACTGAGCCTGCACGTCCGGAGCCTGTGCTCTGCAACGGGAGAGGCCACAGCAGTGAGAGGCCTGCGTACCACAAAAAAAAAAAACAAAAAACAAAAAAACTATGATTTCTCATGGCTTTGTGGGATGACTGTGCTCAGCTGGATGGCTCTCACTTGGGCTTTCTAATGCTTAGCTGGGCCTAAAGTCATCTGAAAACTCTGCTGAGCTGAGCATCCAAGATGGCGCACCTTTAGTCACATGTCTGTTGTCTGAGCTGAGATGGCTTGGTCATCAGGGGCCTGGCTGAGTATCTCTCTCTTTCCCTCCATGTGACCTTCCACATGGTGAGCATTAGCTTCCTCAGTGCATGGTAGTGTGAGGAGCTGTCAGACTGTTTATATGGTGGCTGGCTTCCTCCAGACAGGACAGGGAGCAGGCCAAGAGGCCTGGGCTGAAATATGTCTTATGTCTTGCCCTCAGAAGTCTCAAAATGTCATTCTTTTGGTAAAGTAGGTCACTAAGCCCAGCTCAAATGAAAGGATGGGGAATTAGACCCCCACCTGTCATTGGAAGGAGTATCAAAGGATCTTTGGCCATCTTTAAAAAGTTATACCATGGTAACTCAGTTAGGATGAGAATCGAATCTTTTTTTTTTTTTTGCGGTACGCGGGCCTCTCACTGCTGTGGCCTCTTCGGTTGTGGAGTGCAGGCTCCAGACGCGCAGGCTCAGCGGCCATGGCTCACAGGCCCAGCCGCTCCGCGCCATGTGGGATCTTCCCGGACCGGAGCACGAACCAGTGTCCCCTGCATCGGCAGGCGGACTGTCAACCACTGAGCCACCAGGGAAGCCCGAGAATCGAATCTTGATCTACCATACAGCAGTATCCGTTTTATCACATTTCTGGTAATTGAACCTAAGAGAATGTTTTGTTTTGCTGATGAAGTAGCCGAGCTACAGGTAGGTAAAGTCCTGTGATCAAATTCACAACATTATCTAGGAACTTTCCCACATATAAGGCTGCCCAGTATTGATTTGCTTAAAAATAAGAAACTGCCTCTAGAAAGGAGGTGCAAATTCAACTCATTGAAAACAACTCAACACAAAGCCCTATGAAAACCCTCTAGGTAGCTCTCCAGAGCAGGTTGGATATACAGGAATCTGTAAAGCCCTAAAACCTGGTGGCCATGCCAGGAAGAGAGCTGCATGCTGCTCTTTCTGTATAATCACCAGGTGGCTGAGACTTAGAACAGATGAGCCAATTCCCAGAGAGTGACTCACGTCATACATCTGGGATGTTAACATGTTGGGGTTGAAGGTCCTAGTGCTTACAGTAGCAGAAAGCTCTGAGTAAATCACTTGTGTTTGTCTCCACATTTAGAGCCATGAAAAAAAAAAAATCTGCACTAATCTGAATATTCAGGAGGAAATCCAACAGTGATGGTAGTGCGGTGATCCAAAAGAGAAGACCAAAGAGGGAGGCATCCCCGGGATTTAGTGCTTAGCATATAACAGATCATACATGGGTAGATTTGGAAGGTGTCAAGAGTGGTGAGTGGGAGAGATATCCCAGAAAATGGGGAGAAAAAATCTTTTTTTTCCAATGGTGATAATAAGAAATTAGACCAGAAATCATTGTAAAAAGCCATCCTCACAAAGCTGTTTTATATAAAAAATGAGAACAGAACTAATTTAGTTAGCTAATTATCACATGCATTTCACATCAGCCCACAAGCAGCCAAAAACCATTAGCAGTACACCCTGCCGTTCTCATCAAGCAGGGGATTAATGGGAACAGACCTGGAATTGGCTTTTGCAGAAATGAATCCACCATCTTCAAAAGGTAATAATCGCCCTGGGCCTCCCTTTGTGATCGGCACTGTGGAGTGAGGTTCCCCCTGAAGACTTGAGTGGCAGAAATATCTGTCTTCACCTCTCTCTGGTTGCTCCCCTCATCCCCACACGCTGCTCTGAGCGCTATAAGTACAAAGTGCATCATTTTACATGGATAATCCTAGTGCTTAATTCATCTTCTTAGTGACAAAACCCAGTTTCATGATGACCTCTGACCTCTTCAAGTGGGCACTGTTATCTTCCTTAGACCACACACTGTATTAGGTGGTGAGAAAGGAGACAAATGATATCTGTAAAGAGCTCATAATATGATGTAAAAGAAAACAAACAAGCAAACAAACGAAAATTAAGGTGCACTGTGATGCATCACAACGAGGTAGTTGTATCAAAACTCACTGACAGGAGACAGAGAACTCAAAGTATCAGGGGGATGGACTTGAGGATTGAAAACTGCAAAGATCTAAACAAACAGCGAATCTGGGTAGTTCATCCAGAGAGAGGACAAACAGCATGGACAGGACATAAAGATAAAAATTACAGGTGTTTTGCATCCTGGGACTGTAAGGTGCATATGGAGAAGTTGCTGATGAAATAAAGCTACTACCTTGTGCTCGAAGTATGAGCAACAGCAGCACCCAGAGCTCTCTAGAAATACTGAATCTCAGGCTTTACCACAGATCTGCTGAACCAGAATCTGCATTTTGAAAAGCTCTCCAGGTGACTTGCATGCATGTTCGAGTTTGAGAAGCACTGGGCTAAGGTGTGCAATAGCTCACAGGTTAATTTGAAAAATAATAAAAATAAAAATAGAGCTTCCAGCCTTTGACAGACACAAACCTGCCAGGAAGTGAGAGGGTGAGCAATTGAATTGCATCTGCAGATCCTCAAGGTTCTTTTTATTTCTCTGCTCTCCACAGTAAACAGCATGCCTAAGAACTCATAGTTAGCAGGGTTGTTGGGTTTTAGATGAGTTTGACCACATATTTTTCTCACTGGTTAAGATAGCTAGTAGGCATTATTTTGATGGTATGTTTTCCTTCCTATCTTTTTTTTTTTTTTTTTTTTTTTAATGTCATGGCTCTTCTCCATTCAAAATAGACTCAGAAGGATCCACTGCCTTGGGTTGGAGTTGTTACAGCAGAGCCCAGAAAATAAGTCAATTTTAGGCTTTTGAGATTCAAAATGGATTCTGAAGGGGAACGTTTTGGGAACTGAAAAACATAAGATTTTATCTTCAAAATCCTAAACCACAAAGAATTGGGGGCACAAACCTCAGGCTATTGTGAAAAGATAAAGAGCCAAGCAAACTTGCTCTCAGATTAGGTAGAAAGTTTATGGACTGTGTGGAGACGCGACAGTCGGGAAACCTCAGCTGCTCGTGAGCCCTAGATGTGGTGCCATGTATCCTGGAGTTTAGACTGGGTCTTGAGACTCCATAGGTTTGAGAGAGAAGACCTGGGTTCTGCCCCCTGGGCTGCCTCAGATTTCCCAGAGCCCCTGATGGGAAGGGAGAGTTCTTGGTGTCTCTGAGCACACAGGGTCTGTAGGATGTTCTCTGGGATTCCACGAAGAGATGATGACAACACAGATGAGAAAGGCAGTGAACATGAAAAGACCTTGCTGCTAGTTTCAAGAATGAGAAGCAACAATCTGTGGAGACTGATGACAAGATCTCTTTAACCTCTATCCCCAGCAAAGCTTGGCATTTGCTGACTGCTCTCCCAGGTAAAAGAGACACGACCCAGCTGACAAAGATGCCCCTTAAACTACTGAGAGTAAATATTTGTGTCTGTCAAAATGGGAACTTAAAACACATATTAGGGCTTCCCTGGTGGCGCAGTGGTTGAGAGTCTGCCTGCCGATGCAGGGGACACGGGTTCGTGCCCCGGTCTGGGAAGATCCCACATGCCGCGGAGCGGCTGGGCCTGTGAGCTATGGCCGCTGAGCCTGCGCGTCCGGAGTCTGTGCTCCGCAACAGGAGAGGCCTCAACAGTGAGAGGCCCGCGTACCACAAAAAAAAAAAAAAAAAAAAAAAAACACATATTAAATTCTACTTTAGGAAAAAAACCCCAATACTCTCTCTACCACTCTGTGTACGTGATATGGACGTGCATACCTGCTGCAGACACTTGTAACTCAAGAACAGAGTCAGGGCCAGCCCTGCCACACAGATCTCCTGTGATCTGCCCACTGGCTGAACAGACCCACACGATGATGAACATTCTCCTGGGTAGTTCATTCCCTTGGTATATTCAGCAATTTGGGGTAAGCTAATTGTAACTCCATTTACTTTTTTTCTCGTTTAAGAAAGAACATAGAAAAACAAAGATATCTGAGTGAGCTACTATGAAGATAATGTTGGATCTTATCAACTGTAAAATTCCTTCAGTTATATAAAGCAGTACCCTAACTCTTATTAATAACAAACACTAGAGAACACACCCCCAAATTAATTAACATATGTATGTATTGCAATATTGAAATGGGGATTCACTCACTGGGCTAGAGGAGACATTGATTTGATATTCAGATGGCAGTAAAGTTGGGGCCAGGCAATGTCTCATCCAGCACCTTTAGAGAGCTAGTTTTTCCCAACACAAAAAGCTGCCTCTCCTCTAGGTAGATAAGGAAGACAGAGTGTTAGGTCCTGGTATGTCACCAAATGAAGGGCTGTAACAATGTAGTGAAAGCATTTGAATGTGGGATCCAGTTTGATCTGGATTTGACAACTAATTCGATTCCTTACTTGCTATGTGACCTTGAGCCAGCAACCTAATTTTTTTCTGAACTTGAGTTTTTAGATCTGTAAAATAGAGTTGCTGTGTGATGTAAAATATGGAATTGACTGGAGCCAAACAGATTTTTGGTGAATGTAAGATCCTTCCTCCATTATTATATAATTAGAGTTGAAATTTTTGTGCTTTTACAAACCAGTACACAGAGACCTAGCCAACATCCTCCCTCTCTCTCTCTCTCTCTCTCTCTCTCTCTCTCTGATTTTTGCTTCTTGGGAAACTAAATTTGCCTGGAGCAAACTAAACTTGCCTCCAATTTTGACCTCGTAGATATCCATTCATTCATTAAACAGATATTTCTTGAGTGCCTACTTTGTTCTTGGACTGTGGTATGCATAAAAGCATATTGTTTCGTGTTTATTTTAGAGGAGGGTGACAGACAATACCCCAAAACCTAATAAGTATAGATAGATTTTGTGTGTGTGTGTGTGTTACGCGGGCCTCTCACTGTTGTGGCCTCTCCCGTTGCGGAGCACAGGCTCCGGACGCGCAAGCTCAGCAGCCATGGCTCATGGGCCCAGCCGCTCTGCAGCATGTGGGATCTTCCCAGACGGGGGTACGAACCCGTGTCCCCTGAATTGGCAGGCGGACTCTCAACCACTGCGCCACCAGGGAAGCCCAAGTAGATAGATTTTATAATATATTTGAATGCAATAATTGCTGTAGAAAAAAACAGAAAAAAAGCATGGGTGATCAGAGGTGTAGGATTGGGGGAGTATAATGGCTTACAACTTAAAATAGAGTGATGAGAATAGGCCTCAGTGAGAGATTGAAGGAGTTTGAGGAGTTTGCCACTTGGATATCTGAAGAAAGAATGTCATGGACAGAAGGAGTGGCCACTGTGCCTTTGTCTGCTGGGGCTGCTATAACAGAAGACCAGACTGGGTAAATTATAAAAAATAGAAATTTATTTTTCATGATTCTGTCTGCTTGAAGTCTGAGATCAGTGTTCCATCATGGTCAGATGAGGACCCTCTTCCAGGTCACACACTTCTCACACATGGCAGATGGGGCTAGAGATCCTTTTGGAGCCTCTTTCATAAGGACACTAATCTCGTTCATGAAGGTGGAGCCCTCATGACTTAGTTACTTCCCAAATGCCCCACCTCCTAATACTTCTGGGGGTTAGGATTTCAACATTTGAATTTTGAGGGGACACAAATATTCAGACCATAGCACACTGCAAAAGTCCTCAGACAGAATCAGGATGCCTGACATGTTCAAGGGATAACAGGGTGGATAGTGTGGCTGGAGCTGAGTGAGCTGGGGGAGAGCAAAGGAGATGAGATACAGAGAGACCACTTCCCAGGATCAGGGGGCATCTGAGCCCAGGTTTTTTCTTGCTTCCTGAAGTAGAGTTCTGTGCTGAGAACCACACTTCCCACTATACTGCACCAGGATCCTGTAGACAAAAGACCTCAGTTGGGGCACAGTGGAGCCTTTACCTTGTCCTGCAGTGGAATCTGACAGATTCACCCCTCAGGATGGGGGCAGTGGGACTCAGGTGGCCTCTGACTCTTCCTCAGAATCCTTCTGTACTGAGGCTTATACCTTTGTGGACTCTTGTCTGGAATACAATTAACTGGGACTGCTTCAAGGGAAGGAGGGAAAGTCTAAGGGTGAGAAGGAGGGAAGAAAGAAGTGATGACTTACATGGTGTCTCAGACTATGAGACTCAAAATGCTGGCTGTGAGTTTGCCTTCTGTAGTCCTGGGAAGTCCACCTAACCCACCTAAGCCTCACCTTCTTCTATAAAATGAGGACTCTCCAAGGTGCTAACAAACCCACAGTGTCTCTCTGCCCAAGTATATATTGTGTTATACCCCTTGCCACCTGACTTGCTTTATGCTTTGAGCTAAAGCATGACAACTGTTATGGGCTGACTTGTGTTCCCGCAAAATTCATATGTTGAAGTCCCAATCCTAGTACCCCAGAATATGAATGTGGAGATAAGGTCTGTGAAGAAGTGATGAAGTTAAAAGCCCTAATTCAATATGATCGGTGCCCTTCTAAGAAGAGGACCTTTGGACACAGGCACAGAGAAAAGACCATGTGAAGATGCAATGTGAAGACAGCCATCTACAAGCCAAGAAGAGAGACCTTAGAAGAAACCAACTCTGCCAACTCTTGGCTGTGGACTTCTCGCCTCCATAACTGGGAGAAATGTTTCTGTTGTTTAAGCCACCCAGTCTGAGATACTTTGTTATGGTGGCCCTAGCAAATTCATACAGCAACTACTTAATGGAGCCAAAATGGTGCCTATGGAATGAGGCATAGCTTTGGAGCATATTAGGAATAGGAAGGAGAGAATGAGCAGGAAAAGAGAATCAATCCCTTCTCTGGAGCAACCCAGCTAATGCCTGGGTCAGACTCTTTTTAAAATATATATGAAAATGTACTTCTGTGATTCCACTCTGGACCCTTGAGCCAAATTCATCTCTTCATTCCACATGAACTAACAAACCTGTAAAAGAGCGTTCATAACTCTGAGCCCCTCCAGCTACAGCTGTCTTATAAACCAACACCCTCTTCCCAGCCTGCATTTTGATATTCATTCTGGACTTAGCTCATTTTCTTGCATCCAATTTGGAATGTCCCTTGTCACATTGCCTTTTGTGGCTTCCTTTCACTGGATCCTGATCTCCTGCCTGGGGTCTGGTGACTAACCAGGGTGACCCTGTAATATAAATTAGATTTTTCTTTAATGGTCAGAGATCATCAAAGTGATTTTATATCAGGACCCTCTGTGGATGAAACAATGCCTATGAGCTGTCTTTTTCTTTTAAATAATAGAAAGGACAGGCAATATATTAAAGTAGTCATGGAACATACAGCAGTACTGTAATGGTAATAGCAGTATTAAATAAAAAGAAAAAAATCTCAAGTTCTTCATCCCATAGCAATTTAATTATTAATTTTCCATGTCCTCTATATATAAATATTTTACACTTGTAATCATAGAAGAAATACAATTTTACTTTGCCTTTCTCACTTACATCACAGTGCAGATGGTTTTCTTTATTGCTCAGTGATCTCAATGATTACTTTTAGTGCCTTCATAGTATTACATATAAATGGATATACCTTGTCTTTAATATTATTGGGCATTCAGGCTGTTTAAAAATCTCTGCTATTTTGAAAAATGCTGAACATATTTATGAAAATAATGTTTTCTGTCCTTAGGGTTACTTTCCGTACGAAATGAACAAGTCAAAAAATCTGATATTTTTTATAATTTTAAAAGCATAACAAATCTTCAAGAGAACTTGCCAAGTTACATTTCTTGTAGCAATGTATGAATGTACAACTTTCATTTAAACCTCATGTGAAATTGGTGTCATTATTTTTCATTTTTCATTTTTTAGTAAAAAATGAAATATGACCTCACTTTTGTTTTGATCATAATTCTTTGATCAAAATGTTCTATTTTATACCTCCTCTAAGTTGTGAATTTACATTCATATTAAGAGGTAGATAAAGTCATGGTAGGGTGAAATGAATATTCAATACTCACTATCTGCCAGTTTACTAGGAATTTTATACTTGCTACTACTTTTTTTAAAATTTATTTTATTTATTTTTTTATGCAACTTCTTATTAGTTATCTATTTTATGCATATTAGTGTATATATGTCAATCCCAATCTCCCAATTCATCACACCACCCACCCCCCAGCCACTTCCCCCCCTTGGTGTCATTACATTTGTTCTCTACATCTGTGTCTCTATTTGTGCCATGCAAACTGGTTCATCTATACCATTTTTCTAGGTTCCACATATATGTGATAGTATAAGATATTTGTTTTTCTCTTTCTGAGTTACTTCACTCTGTATGACAGTTTCTAGATCCATACACATCTCAATGACACAATTTTGTTCCTTTTTATGGCTGAGTAATATTCCACTGTATATATATACCACACCTTCTTTATCCATTCATCTGTTGATGGGCATTTAGGTTGCTTCCATGACCTGGCTATTGTAAATAGTGCTGTAATGAACATTGGGATTCATATGTCTTTTTGAATTATGGTTTTCTCTGGGTATATGCTCAGTAGTGGGATTGCTGGGTCATATGGTAATTCTATTTTTAGTTTTTTAAGGAGCCTCCATACTGTTCTCCATAGTGGCTGTATCAATTTACATTCCCACCAACAGTGCAAGAGGGTTCCCTTTTCTCCACACCCTCTCCAGCATTTGTTGCTTGTAGATTTCTGATGATGCCCATTCTAACTGGTGTGAGGTGATATGTCATTGTAGTTTTGATTTGCATTTCTCTAATAATTAGTGATGTTGAGCAGCTTTTCATGTGCTTCTTGGCCATCTCTATGTCTTCTTTGGAGAAATGTCTATTTAGGTCTTCTGCCCATTTTTGGATTGGGTTGTTTGTTCTTTTAGTATTGAGCTGCAGGAGCTGTTTATATATTTTCAAGATTAATCCTTTGCCTGTTGATTCGTTGCAAATATTTTCTCCCATTCTGAGGGTTGTCTTTTCATCTTGTTTATGGTTTCCTTCACTGTGCAAAAGCTTTTAAGTTTCATTAGGTCCCATTTGTTTATTTTTGTTTTTATTTCCATTACTCTAGGAGGTGGATCAAAAAAGATCTTGCTTTGATTTATGTCTAAGAGTGTTCTTCCTATGTTTTCCTCTAAGAATTTTAGTGTCCAGTCTTACATTTAGGTCTCTAACACATTTTGAGTTTATTTTTGTGTATGATGTTAGAGAGTGTGCTAATTTCATTCTTTTACATGTAGCTTTCCATTTTTCCCACCACCACATATGGAAGAGACTGTCTTCTCTCCATTGTGTATCTTTTCATCCTTTGTCACATATTAGTTGACCATAGGTGCGTTGGTTTTTCTCTGGGCTTTCTATCCTGATCTATATTTCTGTTTTTGTACCAGTACCATATTGTCTTGATTACTGTAGCTTTGTAGTATAGTCTGAAGTCAGGGAGTCTGATTCCTCCAGCTCCATTTTTTTCCCTCAAGATTGCTTTGGCTATTCGGGGTCTTTTGTGTCTCCATACAAATTTTAAGATTTTTTGTTCTAGTTCTGTAAAAAATGCCATTGGTAATTTGAAAGGGATTGCATTGACTCTGTAGATTGCTTTGGGTAGTATAGTCATTTTCACAATGTTGATTCTTCCAATCCAAGAACATGGTATATCTCTCCATCTGTTTGTATTGTCTTTAATTTCTTTCATCAGTGTCTTATACTTCTCTGCATACAGGTCCTTTGTCTCCCTAGGTAGGTTTATTCCTAGGTATTTTATTCTTTTTTTTGCAGTGGTAAATGGGAATGTTTCCTTAATTTCTCTTTCAGATTTTTCATCATTAGTGTATAGGAATGCAATAGATTTTTATGCACTAATTTTGTATCCTGCCAATTTACCAAATTCATTGATTAGCTCTAGGAGTTTTCTGGTGGCATCTTTAGGATTCTCTATGTATAGTATCATGTCATCTACAAACAGTAACAGTTTTACTTCTTCTTTTCCAATTTGTGTTCCTTTTATTTCTTTTTCTTCTCTGATTGCCATGGCTAGGACTTCCAAAACTACATTGAATAATAGTGGTGAGAGTGGACATCCTTGTCTTGTTCCTGATCTTAAAGGAAATGTTTTCAGCTTTTCAGCATTGAGAATGATGTTTGCTGTGGGTTTGTCTTATACGGCCTTTATTATGTTGACGTAGGTTCCCTCTATGCACACTTTCCGGAGTGGAGTGTTGTTACCATAAATGGTATTGAATTTTGTCAAAAGCTTTTTCTGCATCTATTGAGATGATCATAGGGTTTTTGTTCTTCAATTTGTTAATATGGTGTATCACATTGATTGATTTGCATATATTGAAGCATCCTTGCATCCCTGGGATAAATCCCACATCATCATGGTTTGATCCTTTTTATGTGTTGTTGGATTCTGTTTGGTAGTATTTTGTTGAGGATTTTTGCATCTATATTCATCAGTTATATTGGTCTGTAATTTTCTTTTTTTGTAGTACTTTCTCTGGTTTTGGTATCAGGGTGATGGTGGCCTCATAGAATGAGTTTGGGAGCGTTCCTTCCTCTGCAAGTTTTTGGAAGAGTTTGAGAAGGATGGGTGTTAGCTCTTCTCTAAATATTTGATAGAATTCACCTGTGAAGCCATCTGGTCCTGGACTTTTGTTTGTTGGAAGAATCTTAATCACAGTTTCAATTTCATTACTTGTGATTTGTCTGTTCATATTTTCTTTTTCTTTCTGGTTCAGTCTTGGAAGGTTGTACCTTTCTAATAATTTGTCCAGTTCTTCAAGGTTGTCCATTGTATTGGCATAGAGTTGCTTGAGTCTCATAGAGCCTCTTAGGATGCTTTGTATTTCTGAGGTGTCTGTTGTAACTTCTCCTGTTTCATTTCTAAGTTTATTGATTTGAGTCTTCTCCCTCTTTTTCTTGATGATTCTGGCTAATGGTTTATCAATTTTGTTTATTTTCTCATAGAACCAGCTTTTAGTTTTATTGACCTTTGCTATTGTTTTATTTCTTTATTTCTATTTCATTTATTTCTGCTCTGAATTTATGATTTCTTTCCTTTTGCTAACTTTGGGTTTTGTTTGTTCTTTTTTCTCTAGTTCCTTTAGGTTTAAGGCTACATTGTTTGTTTGAGATTTTTCTTGTTTCTTGAGGTAGGCTTACATTGCTATAAACTTCCCTCTTAGAACTGCTTTTGCTGCATCCCATAGGTTTTGGATCATCGTGTTTTCATTGTCATGTGTCTCTAGTTATTTTTTGATTTCCTCTTTGATTTCTTCAGTGATCTCTTGGTTATTTAGTAATGTATTGTTTAGCCTCCATGTGTTTGTGTTTTTTACGTATTTTCCCTGTAATTGATTTCTAATCTCATAGCATTGTGGTCAGAAAAGATGATTGATATGATTTCAATTTTCTTAGATTTACTGAGGCTTGACTTGTGACTCAAGATGTGATCTATCCTGGAGAATGTTCTGTGCACATTTCAGAGTGTAATCTGCTGTTTTTGGATGGAATGTCCTATAAATATCAATTAAATCTGTATGGTCTATTGTGTCATTTAAAGCTTGTGTTTCATTATTAACTTTCTGTTTGGATGATCTGTCCATTGGTGTAAGTGAGGTGTTAAAGTCCCCCACTATTATTGTGTTACTGTCGATTTCCTCTTTTATAGCTGTTAGCAGTTGCCTTATGTATTGAGGTGCTCCTATGTGGGTACATATATATTTATAATTGTTGTATCTTCTTCTTGGATTGATCGCTTTATCATTATGTAGTGTCCTTCCTTGTCTCTCGTAACATTCTTTATTTTAGTGTCTATTTTATCTGATATGAGTATTGCTATTCCAGCTTTCTTTTGATTTCCATTTGCATGGAATATCTTTTTACATCCCCTCACTTTCAGTCCGTATGTTTCCCTAGGTCTGAAGGGGGTCTCTTTTAGACAGCATTTCTATTGGTCCTGTCTTTGTATCCATTCAGCAAACCTGTGTCTTTTGGTTGGAGCATTTAATACATTTACGTTTAAGGTAATTATCGATATGTATGTTCCTATTACCATTTTCTTAATTGTTATGGGTTTGTTTTGGTAGGTCCTTTTCTTCCCTTGTGTTTCCCACTTAGAGAAGTTCCTTTAGCATTTGCTGTAGAGCTGGTTTGGTGTTGCTGAATTCTCTTAGCTTTTGCTTGTCTGTAAAGCTTTTGATTTCTCCATTGAATCTAAATGAGATCCTTGCCAGGTAGAGTAATCATTGTTGTAGGTTCTTCCATCACTTTAAATATATCGTGCCACTCCCTTCTGACCTGTAGAGTTTCTGCTGAGAAATCAGCTGTTAACCTTATGGGAGCTCCCTTGTATATTATTTGTCATTTTTCCTTGTTGTTTTCAATAATTTTTCTTTGTCTTTAATTTTTGTCAATAGATTACTATGTGCCTCGGCATGTTTCTCCTTGGCTTTATCCTGCCTGGGACTCACTGTTCTTCCTGGACTTGGGTGGCTATTTCCTTTCCAATGTTAGGGAAGTTTTTGATTAAAATCTCTTCAAATATTTTCTCGGGTCCTTTCTCTCTCTCTTCTCCTTCTGGGACCCCTATAATGCGAATGTTGTTGCATTTAATGTTGTCCCAGAGGTCTCTTAGGCTGACTTCTTTTCATTCTTTTTCTTTATTCTGTTCCGTGGCAATGAATTCCACTATTCTGTCTTCCAGGTCACTTACCAGTTCTTCTGCCTCGGGTTTTCTGCTATTGATTCCTTCTACTGTATTTTTCATTTCAGTTATTTTATTGTTCATCTCTGTTTGTTTGTTCTTTAATTCTTCTAGGTCTTTGTTAAACATTTCTCGCATCTTCTCAATCTTTGCCTCCATTCTTTCTCCAAAGTCCTGGATCATCTTCACTATCATTATTCTGAATTCTTTTTCTGGAAGGTTACCTATCTCCACTTCATTCAGTTGTTTTTCTGGGGTTTTATCTTGTTCCTTCATCTGGTACATAGCCCTCTGCCTTTTCATCTTGTCTATCTTTCTGTGAATGTGGTTTTTATTCCAAAGGTGCAGGATTGTAGTTCTTCTTGCTTCTGCTGTCTGCCCTCTGGTGGATGAGGCTATCTAAGAGGCTTGTGCAAGTTTCCTGGTGCTCAGTAAAACTTTAATCCACTTGTCTGCTGATGGGTGTGGCTGGGTTCCCTGGGTCTTGTTTGTTTCGACTGAGGGACCCAACACTGGAGCCTACCTAGGCTCTTTGGTGGGGCTAATGGTCGACTCTGGGAGGGCTTACACCAAGGAGTTCTTCCCAGAACTTCTGCTGGCAGTGTCCTTGTCCCCTTGGTGAGCCACAGCCACCCCCAACCTCTGCAGGAGACCCTTCAACACTAGCAGGTAGGTCTTGTTCAGTCTCCTATGAGGTCGCTGCTCCTTCCCCTGGGTCCTGATGCACACACATGCCCTCCATGAGTGGAGTCTCTGTTTCCCCCAGTCCTGTTGAATTCCTGCAATCAAATCCCAGTAGCCTTCAAAGTCTGATTCTTTAGGAATTCCTCCTCCCATTGCCAGACCCCCACGTTGGGATGCCTGACGTGGGGCTCAGGACCTTCACTCCAGTGGGTGGACTTCTGTGGTATAAGTGTTCTCCAGTTTGTGAGTCACCCACCCAGCAATTACGGGATTTGATTTTATTGTGATTGCGCCCCTCCTACCATCTCACTGTGGCTTCTCCTTTGTCTTTGGATGTGGGGTATCTTTTTTAGTGAGTTCCAGTGTCTTCCTGTCGATGATTGTTCAGCATTTAGTTGTGATTCTGGTGCTCTTGCAAGAGGGAGTGAGCTCACCTCCTTCTACTCCGCCATCTTGAGCCAATCTCCCTATACTTGCTACTCTTTAATCTTCGCAATGACCTCTTATTATTTCACAATTGAGTCACCAGAGACTTTGTATGGTTAAGGAACTGTCCAAAACAGTTCTGAGTTTTAATTCCGCTCCTTGACTGTCCAGGTCAAGGAGCGGAATTAAAACTCAGAACTGTCTCCATTTAGGAACTGACTGATAATGTTAGAAAATTGATTTATAGACATCAAAGCATTGACACATAGGTTCACACCGGGCCAGAAGCTGAGACTGACCTGTGAGTAGTTAAAATACAGTATCTGTGCCCAGAACTCAGATATTCCAATACAGTGAGTCTGGAGTGTGGCCTAGAAATCTGCATTTTTAACTAACACTCCAGGTGATTTTCATCATCAGGCAAGATTTGCATGTGGCATTTGTCAGCAGTGTCTACTCTTAGCTCTCAGAAGCGTGTATAGAGTTTTGTAAAACCTACAGATCTTGGAATCCCACTCCAAACCTACTGAATAAAGTCTCTTAAAGTGGGGCTCAAGAGTCTGCCTTATTAGCCACACCTCCCAGGGTATTCATACCAAGCAGACACACAGAGCTCCTCAGTGGCATTTGGGAAGTCCCACACACAAGGATGTCACTTTTGTTGCCCTTTGGGTCTATGTCATGTGATCCTGTATTAAGTGAAGGTCTTTTGTATAAATCTTTAGTTAATTAAATAGAAGCCTCTGGAATGAGGTGCCAGAGGGCCTGGTACACCCGGTAACTGAGTCTGCTTGCCTTTTTAGAATCTCCCTAAAGATCTCTGAAGGGAGGGAGGTTCAAGAGGGAGGGAATATGGGGATATATGTATGCATGTGGCTGACTCACTTCGTTGTACAACAGAAACTAACACACTACTGTGAAGCAATTATACTCCAATAAAGATCTATTAAAAAACTATATTATATTTCTTAAATACACTCATGCATCTTAGTTCTTACATATGTTAAAATTGTATTTCCTCTTGCTGCCAAAAAACAAGTGCCTGCTCTCATGACAAGGCGTGTTTCTAAAATCACCCTCCTTCTCTCCCCTCAGTAATTGTTATATTCACACTTCGGATGAAGAACCTAAGATAAAGGTCTAATTTGGATTAATAGGATAATTACCATGTGACAAAGCAATGCCAAATAACGTGAGGAACTGCTTTGTGAGAGAGTTCTTAGTCTGACAAAGGTTTGTTTTCAGGTATGCAACCTGAATTTCCAACTTCAGAATTATTTCCCAGGCTTCTGATGAAATTTATATTTAAACTTATGATGCAGCCTTGCCATTTTAAGAGTCAAGTTTGAACTCTCTAGTGGAATCTTTCTATCATTCCTCAGGCCTTGCTGAGGCAGCTGAATTACCACCTCAACCTTGTTGATACCCCCAAGTGCAGCTTCCCGAAAATGAGGAGGGAGAATCTCGAATCTGCGAGTGGGAGAAATGCATCTTGCCTCTAGGGCTCACGCCTGTGTTCACCAGGACATCCTGCACGCTCTCTGGTGATTGTCAGTTTATGTGTTTCTCATCCCTATTAAGCTGTGAGCTCCATCAGCAGCAAGGGCTGTGCAGTCATACTTTGAAAATAATGACAGAACATCTTCAACAACTAACAGCTTTGGAGCCATTAGGGTACCACAGGTGCTGTGCTGGCATCTATTAGTCACGTTTCAGGGAAAAGAGAATGTGACCAAAGAAGGTAAAGAAATTTGCCAGAGTCAATGCATAGTAAGTGGCAGACCCTGGGATTCTAATTCTAAACTGACTGCAAAGCCTGAGGGATCACCTTTTCTTTTGTATCACCACTACCTGACCCAGAGTGGGTACATAGTAGGTATGAAACACACTGAATTATCGAGGAGCTGCCCTCTGCTGGATACTGTGCTCAGCTAGTCATAGACACTATCAACACCCAGAATCTAACCACCCCACTTCCATGTGGAGCTTGCCTGTGAAGACGGTGGCCACTCTGAGATAGCTGTAGGGTAAACTGGCTCTGACCCATTTGGGACTGGCTCACATTTCAGTAAAACTCAAGGCTTCTGTTACCTGAATGAATCCTTTCTTTTTCTCTTCTCTCGCAATTTCCCTACTCTCCACCTTATTATGGGCTCTTTTCCATCTACTTAAAACATACTTCCCTCCCTACTGGAATCTCCTCAGGATGCATGAAGCATACAATGGGCACCTACCACCTGCTTTGTACCTAGCACTGTTGTCACTTCAGCCCCATGTGGTCCCATGTCCACCACCCACCTCTCTGGGTTCTTTCCCAGCCACTATGAAGAGGGGTGCTTGTGCTGCCCAGGGTCACAGCCTCCTTTTATCTCTTACTATTTTATGACCTGGGGCAAGATGCTTAACCCAACTGTGCATCAGTCTTCTCATCGTTACTAATGGGATGATAATAACACTGCTTACTTCATCAGCTTGGGGGAAAGTTAAATGAATTAATATCTGTAATGAACTTATAAAAGTCCTTGGTTTGTAATAAGAGCACCAACAACGTTGGCGCATTGACCTACTCTCATGCCCTTCTCTTAACGGACCTCAATTTAGGATGCCTGGTATTCTGTGTCCTCTGTAGACTGTCATTCCTTTCTGCTCCCCTTTCTGACTCATTCCTCAGGGCTGTATTCCATTTACTTTTTAATTTTCTTCTCTGACTCTCTTTCACATTTCCTCTGAGTTCTACCTGAGACCACACAAGGATGTATTTATATGTATTTGTGCTTCTGTATACATAGTCATCAGACCAGTGGAAAAGTAAAAGGTTCAGACAATTTCATGGCTTGCTCTTTTTAACAAAACAGATTTATTTTGAGACAATTAATAGAATCAATGATATGTAGGCACAATCTCATAAAAAAAAGTATAGTTTCGGGCTTCCCTCATGGCGCAGTGGTTGAGAGTCCACCTGCCGATGCAGGGGACATGGGTTTGTGCCCCGGTCCGGGAATATCCCACATGCCGCGGAGCAGCTGGGCCCGTGAGCCATGGCCACTGAGCCTGTGTGTCCGGAGCCGGTGCTCCGCAATGGGAAAGGCCACAACAGTGAAAGACCCGCGTACCACAAAAAAAAAAAAAAAAAATTATAGTTTCACCCAAGTGAATTTGTTTAGGGGTGTGTGTGTGTGTGTGTGTGTGTGTGTGTGTGTGTGTGTGTGTGTGTGTGTGTTGCAAGGCTGATGTATGCCCACATTGCAAACAGACCAAGTCTGCTGGTCCTTAATAAATCTTGGTAGGAAAGATATTCAACATCTCGAAGCCTCAGTTGTCATATCTGAACAGCAGGGATAGGTGGGTCTCCTACATAATGGTGTTTGGGGGATGCCTTGTTACTATTAAAGGTTTAATGCAATTGGAGGGAAGTGCCAAGAAGAGGTTTTACAATCTATTTCCTTCCTTTTTAAGTGGGTTTTAACCAGGAATCTATAGAAACTACCAACTTTACCCTAGAGACCATGTCTTTGTAGCCAGGTGGTAATGTCTGTGTGTGTGTATGTGTGTATGTCCCTCTATATTCCTTGTCTACACAATTTTATGTCTCTCTCCTGGGAAACAATCTATGTAATTTGAAATGCTGAATGAATACCATGAGTCATGGGGAGGACATTTGAACACATAAAACCCATGACATTGTCACCAAGTATTCTGCAGGAGTTGGGACTCAGGCTCAAACTGATGATGATATACATGATGAAATGTTAAAGAAGATGAGACACAGAAAAGAAAAGAAGTAAATTTCTTTTCTTGTATCCTTTATCAGTTACGAAATGATTGAATCTTTTAGACAATAAGTAAGAGTCAAGTTGGGAAAAGACTGGAGAAGACATTGTAATATTACATACTATTTCTTGTATAAATCTTTGTGAAATTTTTCCTTTTTTTAAAAGAAGAAAGCTCACAGATTGGTATCCTGAGGCTACAAATGCTCCTAAAAATCTTGCCATCCAGACCATTCCATGCCTTCTCTATGTTACCTAAAAAGCTGTGGCTGCAGGAATGGGAAGGTTTGGAGGCTGGTAATAGAATGAAGTTATGTGTAAGTTAAATGTGTTCATTTAAGCATCTCAGCATCTATTCAATCAACTTGTAACAATAGTTCTTAAAGTTCTACCTCTCCTATTGTGGTTCAGATGGATTCCTGTCACCATACAGGTGAGTTTCCCTAACCAAATACCTGCTCTGAGTCCATAATTCCTAGTACATGAGGTGGAAGAAATAAGGAGAGAATAGGGAGTCCAGAGTAGAGGCAGAAAAAGATAAGATTAAAAGAGGAATAAAAAGCATGGAGTATGCTAATATTAATTTAGTGTTTACTATGTCACAGACATCCGTGCCAGGAACTTTGTGTGACTCACCTTGCTCATTTTCACAGTGGCTAGTTATTGTTATTCCATTTTTAGAGAAGACTACATCAATTACCTGACTTGCCAGGAGTGATGAGTGAATTCCCTCACTTAAGGAGTACAACTAGGTGTTTCCAGCTTCATCTCATTCAGCATTTCTGCACACAGGTAACCTCAGGAAGTTTAGCTAGCTTTCCCACATCACACAGCAAGGAAGAGTTGATATGGTTTGGAAATGAAATCTATACAGAAAATTTTAAATGCTCTATTGGCTACAGATCCCTGCTGCCATGAAGTCGTTTCTTTTGTCAGCATTAGGTAACGTGTTCATTACTAGAGGAAGCTCATAGGATTGTGATTGTTTTGAAGTCCTGAGTCCAACTGATCTTGCAGCTCAAACTCAGGTCACTCCTAGTAAGAATGTGGGCAAATCTGTGGGAGATAGGAAGATTTTCTTCTTAGTTCTCAGGTTATTTGGTTTATTTCAGATGACATATAATATTGATCCAATTCCAAATATTTTCCCAAACCTTTTCATGCTCAGGCATCCATTTAAAGAAGGCACTGTTGTTTGGTGGCACAAAGATTTAGAGGATCTTGCCAATGTATTATTCAAGCCATTTACCCACATTAATGTATTATTGACACACAAGCTTAACAAGTTTCTAAAAGAAACTGTTGCTTATGAATGGGAACAATACCATGGTGACACTCACATGATACATTATATAGAGCTATTCCTTATCCTCTGGAACATGGATCCAATTCCACTTTATCTGAGCCAGCCTCCCACCTGGTTCCCTGGTTCCCTTGCAGACAAGTGGGATTGGACAAAAGCCATTGTTTTGCTTGATAATCTCTGACCCATCTGACATTCATTCCATCAGTGACTCAGCCTTTCAACCACATACTCACACAATCACCAAATAGACACAAAGTGTCTATTTGTCTAACAATTCTGTTTTACGGAAAGTTCCACCCTGAATCAAGGAAGAAGAGTTGTGTATATATGTCCATGCTACTCTACACTACCAAATGTAAAATAGATAGCTAGTGGGAAGCAGCCACATAGCACAGGGAGATCAGCTAGGTGGTTTGTGACCACCTAGAGGGGTGGGATAGGGAGGGTGGGAGGGAGTGAGATGCAAGAGGGAAGAGATATGGGAACATATGTATATGTATAACTGATTCACTTTGTTATAAAGCAGAAACTAACACACTATTGTAAAGCAATTATACTCCAATAAAGATGTAAAAAAAAATAAGAGTTGATAACCAATTGCAAATGGCACACTATGCTGATGAAAACACTTATTGACACCAATAAACTATTCATTCATGTTCAAAGGTTTATCCTTTCAGATTTTACAAATACTGAGATGTGCAGACACTCTCTCAGATGTTTCCAATCAGTATTAGCATGCAGAGGGACCAACTCAATATCTGAAATACTGAAGAGAAATCTACAGCTGTCTGCATGGAATATTTAGTCTTTTAGAAAATCTCCCTCTTTCCCTTATTTATAATTCTAAAATTTGGAACACATAACAACCTTTTTAAGGTAGGAAAAAAATCTATTATTTCAGCATTCTGAAATAATCCCTTTCAATATTTTGGTCTTTAACTTTTCAATCTTTCCTGTGAAAAAATTTTAAATTATATATAAATGTATAGATGCATACAGGTAGAAATCTACACACATATTTTCTACCAAAAAAAATAGTAAGCACAGTATGTAATAGTCACATATTCACTTAGCAAGTCTATTATGAGCATTTTGTATGCCAATGAATATTTTTCTATAATATTTTTAGCAGCAGCACATCCATTGCATGAATATACAATAGTTTACTTAGACAATCCTATTCTTGAACATTTAATTTGATTCTAAATTTTTGTAAATTGTAAATTATACTATTATTTCAGTCAGCTATTGTTAAAATAATGCTGGATAACAAACCACTGCAGAGCTCAGGGGCTTAAAATAATCTTTATATTCATAGATCTACTGGTTGGCCATGGCAGCAGCTCTGGTTCCCTTTGCAAATCTGCAGTTCAGTATCTTCTCCATGAGTCTCATCTTCCTTGAATCATCCAGGCTAACTGGGGCATGTGATTTCCACAGCAATAGTAGAGATAAGCCCCACTTGGCAAACATATTCCAAACCCTTGTTGACATTACATCTGCCTATAAACAATTGTTCAAAGCAAATCACATAGTCAAGTTCAAAGCTTAAAGTATATTTCACCTTTGTTAATAGAAACCTTAAGAGAACATGGAAAAAGGCGTGGAAGCTGAAAGGGGTGAAGAATTTGAGAAATAGTGCACATTACCATGATTATAATTAACATTCTAATATATGCAAATTGATAGGTAGATAGATAATCTTGAAATGTTGTTTAAGATTATTTTATGAAAGCGAGGTTGGACAATATAATTCATTTTCTATGTGCCCACATCACACGCTTCAGGTATAAAAACCTGCTGTACACTTAAGATCCTCTCTAAGGATTTGATTCAGGCTGTCTCAGAATTGATGATACTGGTTTCTCTATTTTTGATCTGCTGGTTGGTGCTCCATCTCAGGTACCATTTTGCTTCTGTCTCTCCTGATTAATGACCTCAGATGATCTTGGTTTTTTTCTTTGAGTAACATCATCACTATTATCTGGGACACATGTTTGATATTTGCCTTTCTGAAACAAGCCAGGTGGCCTTGAGGGAAAGGCCATTGCCAGCATACCTGCTCCAGCCTTGCCAGCTCCCATTCTAACCTTAGCTGGGAGAAGGAGATCAATCCTAGACTAGCGGTTTCATTCTTGAGAAGTTTATCTCCCTTCCTTATCAAGATTTGGCTTCCCTGACTATTTTGCCAGCTAAGGTGACTACCGTGGGTGTCTCCATTTCTATAGAGTATGGGGTGGGCGTTCCCCGAAAGCCTTTAAATAGGTAAACTTGTTAAATCTTTACAATCTCTGTGGAGGAGGTAACGGATGTGTCACTTACAATTTTTTCTTCCTATGTCTTTAAAATAATAGATCCGTGGTTCTCAAATTTGAACATACATGATAATATCCTGGAGGGTTCTTAAAACATGGGTTCTTAAATTTGGCTTTTTATCCCTACTCCCCAAATCATGGTTTAGTAATCTAAAATGATATCCAGAATTGTCAGCTTAAAGAGTTCTTTTGAAGCAGTAAAATTCAGATAGCATCTTAAGCAACATGTCCAAGACAGAGTTATTGTTGTTATTGCTTTTAATCTGATTGCATTTTTTAATGTGAAAAGATTTTTTAATTCCTCAGTCAAAAAAAATTTTAATTCCTGAATTCCACCCCCCAATTTTTTATTTACTTCATTTTAGATGGGGCTGGAACAATAGTATCCTCCAGAATGTCCCCCATAGGATTTTGATATGTAGACAGGAAGAGTTATTGATCCAGACCCTGAAAAGTTTACTGAGAATTGATGGTTATTGCTATTTGGCCATCCATAGGCACATTCACATGTACACACATGTATCCTCTGGACATTCTTTTTTGTTTGTCTTCTTTTTTCTCCAAGAAGAGAAAGTCCTGTCGTTAACTACAACACTAGCTTTGTGTAAGAACTTTTGTGAGGGAGAATTTGTGATATTAAAATTGCTCCTTAGAAATTCTGGCTTCAGCTCTGACATGTAAAGAGCTTAAAAGTTATCTTTCCCATTCTTCCAATAAGGAAAAGGTGGAAAAACTGCAAAGCAATGACTTTTCTTAGACCTCTCAGAGAACATAGGTTGCAGGATAAACTACTACCCTGAAATCTGGAGAGACAGGCGCATCCAGAGAGAGCCACTGAGATCTACTTGCTGGAAGCAGCAGCCACTGTGATCATACACTAGTAGGAACACTGGGCAAAACAGTTATGTAGCAAGCCTAGAAAGGCCTGCTTGCAAGGTTGGCCCTTGGCTGGTGCCTGGCAACTTCGACTTTAGGAGGGTTCCCACGATTCACAGAACAGTGCTCACTCACTGTGCCTAGGCTGCTTATATAAACCATGTGGTTTAGCTGACACCTATTTTCCATCTGGGAGGTTGGAATTTTGGTATGTGCCAGGCAGAGGGTGACCTCAGTAAAAACCTTGGGCAGTAAGTCTCTAAGGAGCTTCCCTGATAGGCAACATTTAATATGCATTGTCACAACTCATAGCTGTAAGAATGAAGAGCATCCTCTGTGTGCCTCCTCTGGGACAGGACTGGGGGAAGCTTGTGCCTGGTTTCCTCCAAATTTCACACAGGCACATTTTTCCTTTCATGATTCTGCTTTCTGTCACTTTACTGTAATAAATCCTAGCTGTATGATGGTATTCTGAATCCTATGAGGCTTTCTACTAAATTATTGAACCTGGAGTAGTCATGGGGACCCTGGACAGAAACATTTAGGTAGCGAATTTGATAAATTGCAGGAAGCTGCGTATGGATAAGCTTGAGAGTGAGAAAATCCTGAAGACCACTGTTTTGGGCTGGCGGGGGAAGGTAGCTCATATTCATGGGCTTTATCTCCAAGAACCACAGGAACTCCACCCAGTTCTCCTGGTGAAGTTTTTTGTTTGTTTGTTTTGTTTTGTTTAACATCTTTATTGGACTATAATTGCTGTACAATGTTGTGTTAGTTTCTGCTGTATAACAAAGTGAATCAGCTATATGTACTCATATATCCGCATAATCCCTCGCTCTTGTGTCTCCCTCCCCCCCTCCCTATCCCACCCCTCTAGGTGGTCACAAAGCACCAAGGTGATCTCCCTGTGCTATGTGGCTGCTTCCCACTAGCTATCTGTTTAACATTTGGTAGTGTATATATGTCCATACCACTCTCTCACTTCGTCCCAGCTTACCCTTCCCACTCTCCATGTCCTCAAGTCCATTCTCTACATCTGTGTCTTTATTCCTGTCCTGCCCCTAGGTTCTTCAGAACCTTTTTTTTTTTTTTTTTAGATTCCGTATACATGCGTTGGCATACGGTATTTGTTTTTCTCTTTCTGACTTACCTCACTCTGTATGACAGAATCTAGGTCCATTCACATCACTAGAAATAACTCAATTTCGTTCCTTTTAATGGCTGAGTAATACTCCATTGTATACATGTGTCAAATCTTCGTTATCCATTCATCTGTTGATGGACATTTAGGTTGCTTCTATGTCCTGGCCATTGTAAATAGAGCTACAATGAACATTGGGGTACGTGACTCTTTTTGACTTATGGTTTTCTCAGGGTATATGCCCAGTAGTGAGATTGCTGGGTCGTATGGTAGTTCTATTTTTAGTTTTTTAAGGACCTCCATACTGTTCTCCATAGTGGCTGTATCAATTTACATTCCTACCCACAGTGCAAGAGGGTCCCCTTTTCTCCACACCGTCTCCAGCATTAATTGTTTGTAGATTTTTTGATGATGGCCATTCTGACCTGTGTGAGATGATATCTCATTGTAGTTTTGATTTGCATTTCTCTAATGATTAATGATGTTGAGCATTCTTTCATGTGTTTGTTAGCAATCTGTATATCTTCTTTGGAGAAATGTCTATTGAGGTCTTCTGCCCATTTTTGGATTGGGTTCTTTGTTTTTTTGATACTGAGCTGCATGAGCTGCTTGTAAATTTTGGAGATTAATCCTTTGTCAGTTGCTTCATTTGCAAATATTTTCTCCCATTCTGAGGGTTGTCTTTTGGTCTTGTTTATGGTTTCCTTTGCTGTGCAAAAGCTTTTGAGTTTCATTAGGTCCCATTTGTTTATTTTGTTTTTATTTCCATTTCTCTAGGAGGTGGGTCAAAAAGGATCTTGCTGTGATTTATGTCATAGAGTGTTCTGCCTATGTTTTCCTCTAATAATTTTATAGAGTCTGGCCTTACATTTAGGTCTTTAATCCATTTTGAGTTTATTTTTATGTATGGTGTTAGGGAGTGTTCTAATTTCATTCTTTTATATGTAGCTGTCCAGTTTCCCAGCACCACTTATTGAAGAGGCTGTCTTTTCTCCATTGTATATTCTTGCCTCCTTTATCAAAGATAAGGTGACCATATGTGCATGGGTTTATCTCTGAGTTTTCGATCCTGTTCCATTGATTTATATTTCTGTTTTTATGCCAGTACCATACTGTCTTGATTACTGTAGCTCTGTAATACTGTCCGAAGTCAGGGAACCTGATTCCCCCAGCTTAATTTTACTTTCTCAAGGTTGTTTTGCCTATTCGAGGTTTTTTGTGTTTCCATACAAATTGAGAAAATTTTTGTCCTAGTTCTGTGAAAAATGACATTGGTAATTTGATAGGGATTGCACTGAATCTGTAGATTGCTTTGGGTAGTATAGTCATTTTCACAATGTTGATTCTTCCAATCCAAGAACATGGTATATCTCTCCATCTGTTTGTATCATCTTTAATTTCTTTCATCAGTGTCTTATAGTTTTCTGCATACAGGTCTTTTGTCTCCTTAGGTAGGTTTATACCTAGATATTTTATTCTTTCTGTTGCAATGTCAAATGGGAGTGTTTCCTTAATTTCACTTTCAGATTTTTCATCATTAGTGTTTAGGAATACAAGAAATTTCTGTGCATTAATTTTGTATCCTCCTACTTTACCATATTCATTGATTAGCTCATACTTTTCTGGTAGCATCTTTAGGATTCTCGATGTATAGTATCATATCATTTGCACAAAGTGACAGTTTTACTTCGTTTCCCACTTGAAATCCTTTTATTTCTTTTTCTTCTCTGATTGCTGTGGCTAAAACTTCCAAAACTATGTTGAATAATAGCAGTGAGAGAGGGCAACCTTGTCTTGTTCCTGATCTTAGTGGAAACGCTTTCAGTATTTTCACCACTGAGCATGACATTGGCTGTTGGTTTGTCATATATGACTTTTATTATGTTGGGTCTTAGTGTTGAGACATAGACCTCTGTGAGAGCTCTTGCCAACTGATATTATGTGGGGCTGGGAGGTCTCTGGTGGTCCAATGTCCTGAACTCGGCTCTCCCACCTCAGAGGCTCAAGCCTGACACCAGGGCAGAGCACCAGGACCCTGTTGGCCACACGGCTGGATCTACATCTGAAGAACAAGGAATAGAAGAGGACTTATTCAGAACTAAAAGCCTCACTCTTGGCCTCCTGGCTGGGTCTCTGCAACACGTAATCCCTTACGTCATAAGCTGATGGCAGGTCCAAAGCATTGCTCTCCTCTGACTGGCTTCCTGGAGTGGCTTCCTGAGTTGCCATAGTCCACCCCACCACAGCAGCCACCTCGAACCAGAAGCCACGGTGAAGTTTTGAGAAAGATTATTTCCTTGTTCTGGCAGGGAAAGGGGAAGAGTAAACACTGTGAAATAAACTCAGAGATTTCTATTTAACAAAATCCCCCTCCCCAGGGGAAAGGTCTTTGTTAAAGGCTTATACCAGGAAGAAAATTCCTTCTATTCCAGTCCCCTTCAAGTTTCCAATCTTACCTAAGAGGGGAAAAATCCAATAGGGGGTCAGAGTTTCAAGGAAATAGGTTGAGAACAATGCACCCATGGAAGGATTTGGGGATATACAAATATCAAATCATTATGTTCTACACCTGAAACTAATATGTTATATGACAATTATACCTCAATAAAAAATTAATTACAAATGGATCATATACTTAAATGTAAAATGCAAAAATATAAAATTTATTTAAGAAAACATAGAAAATCTACATAATTTTCAGTTTGGTGATAGGTTTTCAAATATAAGACAATATCGTGACTCATGAAAGAAAAAACTAATACATTGGATTTTATGAGAATTATAAACTCCTGCTCTGGGAAAGACACTCTTAACAGAATGAAAACACAAGGCACTACATTGGGAGGAAATATTTGCAAAATACTTATATGATAAAGGACTTATATCCAAAGTATACAAAAAACTCTAAAGACTCAATAAGAAGAAAACAAATATTCCAGTTTAAAAGTGTGCAAGATATTTGAATAGATACCTCACCATAGAAAATATACAGATGGCAGAGAAACATATAAAGCTGCTTAATATCATTCATCATTAGGAACATGCAAAAACAACAAGATGTCACTACATGCTTAGTAGAATGGCTAAATTGTTTTTTTTTTTTTTTTTTTTTTTGCGGTACGCGGGCCTCTCACTGCTGCGGCCCCTCCCATTGCGGAGCGCAGGCTCCGGACGCGCAGGCTCAGCGGCCATGGCTCACGGGCCCAGCCGCTCTGTGGCATGTGGGATCCTCCCGGACCGGGGCACGAACCCGCGTCCCCTGCATCGGCAGGCGGACTCTCAACCACTGCACCACCAGGGAAACCCTAAATTGTTTTTTTAAAATGCTATACTGACTACTGGTGAGGATGCAGAGCCACAGGAACTCTCATTCATTGTTGGTTCAAATACAAAACAGTGCAGCCTCTCTGGCAGACAGTTTGGCAGTTTCTTACAAAGTTAAAACATAGTTTTACCTTATGATCCAACATTTGCACACCTAGGTATTTGCTCAATTGATTTGAAATTTTACATTCACATAACTTCTGCATGCATATGTTTTTAGAAGCTTTGTTTATAATGACCAAAAACTGAAAGCAGCCAAGATGCTCTTTAATAAGTGAGTGAATAATTAAATTGTGTTATAATCACAGAATGAAATATTATTTAATATTATAAAGGTGTATAGACAAAAAATCCACAAAATAAGCAAAAAAAACAAGCAAACAAAAAACCCAAAAACACAAGGTTAAACTTTAAATGCATATTAATTACTAAGTGAAAGAAGCCAGTCTGAAAAGGTTAAATATTATATGATTCCAGTTGTGTGACATTGTTTAAAAAGTAATATTGCAAAGACAGTAAATAGATAACTAGTTGCAAGGGATACCACACAAAGAGTGAATATCAATATATGAAAAGTGAAAAAATATCTAAAAAAGCACTTAGGAGTTTGGGAGATCCAAGGATGGAAAGCAGGCAGTGAATATTACAAATGTGTGAAACAACCTTACTGAATGAGTTTCAAGAAAATGTCTTAAGCTAAGTAATTTGGGAAATGAGTGGAGTCTGTAAGACTAAAAGCAAAAGGATCTCTCCCTAGTAATGCAGCTATTTCCTATGGAAATGTGGGTTAATAATTCTGAAACTGCTATAGATATAAATCTGCATTTAACAATTAAATAAATGGATGACAGAACAAGGGGATGAGGATAGAATGATCTATGTGGTAATATTAGCCTTGGAGATATCAGTATGCGCTCATATTTAGCTTACAGGCATGGTTACATATTGAAATATTTATAGATATGTGTGCATACATAGGTTAGTATACACTCCTATATTTCTTTCCTCTGTCAGCTGAGAAGGCCTAGAAGTCATAACACTACAGTAGCAACAAACACCCAGCACTATGATCTTGGTTTCTAATTCCATTCTCCAATTAAAGGATGTGGAACATCTTGGAGAAGTGGTCAATTCTAGGAGTAGGACTGGAACTATGCAAGATGAACATGGAGAACCTGTAGTGCTGGTAAGTAAGCAGTTGCTAAAAGCAATTAAGGAGATTGGTTCAAGATGGCAGAGTAGAAGGACGTGCACTCACTCCCTCTTGCGAGAGCACTGGAATCACAACTAACTGCTGAACAATCATCAACAGGAAGACACTGGAAATCACTAAAAAAGATACCCCACATCCAAAGACAAAGGAGAAGCCACAGTGAGACAGTGGGAGGGGCGCAATCACAATAAGATCAATTCCCATAACTGCTGGGTGAGTGACTCACAAACTGGAGAACACTTATACCACAGAAGTCCACCCACTGGAGTGAAGGTCCTGAGCCCCACGTCAGGCATCCTAACGTGGGGGTCCAGCAATGGTAGGAGGAATTCCTAAAGAATCAGACTTTGAAGGCTACTGGGATTTGATTGCAGGAATTCAACAGGACTGGGGGAAACAGAGACTCCACTATTGGAGGGCACACACAAAGGAGTGCATGCATCGGGACCCAGGGAAAGGAGCAGTGACACCATAGGAGACTGGACCAGACCTATCTGCTAGTGTTGGAGGGTCTCCTGCAGAGGCGGGGGGTGGCTATGGCTCACCATGGGGACAAGGACACTGCCAGCAGAAGTTCTGGGAAGTACTCCTTGGTGTGAGCTCTCCCAGAGTCCGCTACTAGCCCCACCAAAGAGCCAAGGTAGGCTCGAGTGTTGGGTTGCCTCAGGCCAAGCATCCAACAGGGAGGAAACCCAGCCCCACCCATCAGCAGACAAGCAAATTAAAGTTTTTACTGAGCTCTGCTCACAAGAGCAACACCCAGCTCTACCCATCACCAGTCCCTCCCATCAAGAAACTTGCACAAGCCTCTCAGATGGCCTCATCCACCAGAGGGCAGACAGCAGAAGCAAGAAGAACTACAATCCTGCGGCCTGTGGAACAAAAACTACATTAACAGAAAGACAGACAAGATGAAAAGGCAGAGGGCTATGTACCAGATGAAGGAACAAGATAAAACCCCAGAAAAACAATTAAACAAAGTGGATATAGGAAACCTTCCAGGAAAAGAAATCAGAATAATGATAGTGAAGATGATCAAGGACCTCAGTAAAGGAACGCAGGCAAAGATCTAGAAGATGCAAGAAATGTTTAACAAAGACCTAGAAGAATTAAAGAACAAACAAACAGATGAACAATACAATAACTGAAATGAAAAATACAGTAGAAGGAATCAATAGCAGAAAAACTGAGGCAGAAGAATGGATAAGTGACCTGGAAGACAGAATGGTGGAATTCACTGTCACGGAAGAGAGTAAAGTAAAAAGAATGAAAAGAAATGAAGACAGCCTAAGAGACCTCTGGGACAACATTAAACACAACAACATTCGCATTATAGGGGTCCCAGAAGGAGAAGAGAAAGAGAAAAGGACCCGAGAAAATATTTGAAGAGATTATAGTCGAAAAATTCCCTAACATGGGAAAGGCAATAGCCACCCAAGTCCAAGAAGCACAGAGAGTCCCAGGCAGGATAAACTGAAAGAGAAACATGATGAGACACACAGTAATCAAATTGACAAAAATTAAAGACAAAGGAATTTATTGAAAGAAACAAGGGGAAAATAACATACAAGGGAACTCCCATAAGGTTAACAGCTGGTTTCTCAGTAGAAACTATACAGGCCAGAAGGGAGTGGCGTGATATATTTAAAATGATGAAAGGGAACAAACTACAACCAAGTTTAGTCTACCTGGCAAGGATCCTATTCAGTTTCGACAGAGAAATCAAAAGCTTTACAGACAAGCAAAAGCTAAGAGAATTCAGTACCACCAAACCAACTTTACAACAAATGCTAAAGGAACTTCTCTAAGTGGAAAACATAAGAGAAGAAAAGGACCTACAAAAACAAACCCATAAAAATGAAGAAAATGGTCAAAGAAACATACATATCGATAATTACCCTAAACGTGAATGGATTAAATGCTCCAAAAGATACAGGCTCACTGAATGGATACAAAAACAAGACCTGTTATATATGCTGTCTACAAGAGACCCCCTTCAGACCTAGGGACACATACAGACTGAAAGTGAGGGGATGGAAAACGATATTCCATGCAAATGGATTCAAAAGAAAGCTGGAGTAGCAAAACTCATATCAGACAAAATAGACTTTAATATAAAGACTATTGAAAGAGACAAAGAAGGACACTACATAATGATCAACTAATCAATCCAAAAAGAAGATATAACAATTGTAAATATTTATGCACCCAACATAGGAGCACCTCAATACATGAGGCAACTGCTAACAGCCATAAAAGGGAAAATAGACAGTAACACAATCATACTAGGGGACTTTAACACCCCACTTTCACCAATGGACAGATCATCCAAAATGAAAATAAATAAAGAAACACAATGTTTAAATGACACATTAAACAAGATGGACTTAATTGATATTCATAGGACATTCCATCCAAAAAACAGCAAATTACACTTTCTTCTCAAGTGCACATGGAACATACTCCAGGATAGATCACATCCTGGATCACAAATCAAGCCTCAGTAAATTTATGAAAATTGAAATCATATCAAGCACCTTTTCTGACCACAACGTTATGAGAGTAGAAATCAATTACAGGGAAAAAACCTACAAAACACAAACACATGCACGCTAAACAATATGTTCCTAAATAACCAAGAGATCACTGAAGAAATCAAATAGAAAATCAAAAAATACCTTGAGACAAATTACAATGAAAACATGATGATCCAAAACCCAAAATTTATAGCAATAGAAGCCTACCTCAAGAAAGAGGAAAAATCTCAAACAATCTAACCTTACACATAAAGGAACTAGAGAAAGAAAAACAAACAAAACCAAAAGTTAGTAGAAGGAAAGATGTCATAAATTTCAGAGCAGAAATAAATTAAATTGAAACAAAGAAAACAGTAGCAAAGATCAATAAGACTAAAAGCTGGTTCTTTGAGAAGATAAGGAAAGTTGATAAACCATTAGCCAGACTCATCAAGGAAAAGAGGGAGGGGACTCAAATCAATAAAATTAGAAACGAAAAATGAGAAGTTACAACAGACACTGCAGAAATACAAAGCATCCTAAGACAGTACTCTATGCCAATAAAATGGACAACCAGGAAGAAATAGACAAATTCTTAGAAAGGTATAACCTTCCAAGACTGAACCAGGAAGAAATAGAAAATATGAACAGACCAAACACAAGTAATGAAATTGAAACTGTGATTAAAATTCTTCCAACAAACAAAAGTCCAGGACTAGATGGCTTCACAGGTGAATTCTATCCATCATTTAGAGAAGAGCTAACACCCATCCTTCTCAAACTCTTCCAAAAACTTGCAGAGGAAGGAACGCTCCCAAACTCATTCTATGAGGCCACCATCACCCTGATACCAAAACCAGACAAAGATACTACAAGAAAAGAAAATTACAGAACAATATCACTGATGAATATAGATGCAAAATTCCTCAACAAAACACTAGCAAACGGAATCCAACAACACATTAAAAGGATCATACACCAAGATCAGGTGGGATTTATCCCAGGGATGCAAGGATTCTTCAATATATGCAAATCAATCAATGTGATACACCATATTAACACATTGAAGAAGAAAAACCATATGATCATCTCAATAGATGCAGTAAAAGCTTTTGACAAAATTCAACAGTGATTTATGATAAAAACTCTCCAGAAACTGGGCATAGAGGGAACGTGCCTCAACATAATAAAGGCCATATACGACAAACCCACAGCAAACATCATTCTCAGTGGTGAAAAACTGAAAGCATTTCCTCTAAGATCAGGAACAAGACAAGGATGTCCACTCTCACCACTATTATTCAACATAGATTCGGAAATCCTAGCCATAGCAATCAGAGAAGAAGAAGAAATAAAAGGAATACAAATTGAAAAGAAAAAGTAAAACTGTCACTGTTTGCAGATGACATGATACTATACATAGAGAATCTTAAAAATGCCACCAGAAAACTACTAGAGCTAATCAATGAATTTGGTAAAGTTGCAGGATACAAAATTAACGCACAGAATTCTCTTGCATTCCTATACACTAATGATGAAAAATCTGAAAGAGAAATTAAGGTAACACTCCCATTTACCGTTGCAACAAAAAGAATAAAATACCTAGGAAAAACCTACCTAGGGAGAGAAAAGACCTATATGCAAAAAACTATAAGACACTGATGAAAGAAATTAAAGACGATACAAACAGATGGAAAGATATACCATGTTCTTGGATTGGAAGAATCAATATTTTGAAAATGACTGTACTACCCAAAGCAATCTACAGATTAAAGGCAATCCCTTTCAAATTCCCAATGGCATTTTTTACAGAACTAGAAAAAAATTCTTAAAATTTGTATGGAGACACAAAAGACCCCGAATATCCAAAGCAATCTTGAGGGGAAAAAACGGATCTGGAGGAATCAGACTCCCTGACTTCAGACTATACTACAAAGCTACAGTAATCAAGACAATATGGTACTGGCACAAAAACTGAAATATAGATCAATGGAACAGGATAGAAAGCCCAGAGATAAATCCACACACCTATGGTCAACTAATTTATGACAAAGGAGGCAAGAATATACAGTAGAGAAAAGAAAGTCTCTTCAATAAGTAGTGCTGGGAAAACTGGACAGCTACATGTAAAACAGTGAAATTAGAACACTCCCTAACACCATATCCCAAAATAAACTGCAAATGGATTAAAGACCTAAATGTAAGACCGGACACATTCAAACTCTTAGAGGAAAGCATAGGAAGAACACTCTTTGACATAAATCACAGCAAGATCATTTTTGATCCACCTCCTAAAGTAATGGAAATAAAAACAAAAGTAAACACATGGGACCTAATGAAACTTAAAAGCTTTTGCACAGCAAAGGAAACTACAAACAAGATGAAAAGACAACCCTCAGAATGGGAGAAAATATTTGCAAATGAATCAATGAACAAAGGATTAATCTCCAAAATATATAAACAGCTCATGCAGCTCAATATTTTAAAAAAACCAATAAAAACATGGGCAGAAGAGCTAAATAGACATTTCTCCAAAGAACACATACAGATGACCAAGAAGCACATGGAAAGCTGCTCAACATCACTAATTATTAGAGAAATGCAAATCTGAACTACAATGAGATATCACCTCACACCAGTTAGAATGGGCATCATCAGAAAATGTACAAATAACAAATGCTGGAGAGGGTGTGGAGAAAAGGGAACCCTCTTGCACTGTTGGTGGGAATGTAAATGTTACCTTAATTTCTCTTTCAGATTTTTCATCATTAGCCACTATGGAGAACAGTATGGAGGTTCCTTAAAAAACTCAAAATAGAATTACCATATGACCCAGCAATCCCACTACTGGGCATATACCCAGAGAAAACTATAATTCAAAAAGACACATGCACCCCAATGTTCATTGCAGCACTATTTACAATAGCCAGGTCAGGGAAGCAACCTAAATGCCCATTGACAGATGAATGGATAAAGAGGATGTTGTACATATGTACAATGGAATATTACTCAGCCATAAAAAGGAATGAAATTAGGTCATTTCTTGAGACATGCATGGATCTAGAGACTGTCATACGGAGTGAAGTAAGTCAGAAAGAGAAAAACAAATATCGTATATTAATGCATAAATGTGGAAACTAGAGAAATGGTACAGATGAACCAGTTTGCAGGGCAGAAGTAGAGACACAGATGTGGAGAACAAATATGGACACCAAGGGGGGAAAATGACGGGTGCAGGTGCTGGTGTGATGAATTGGAGATTGGGATTCACATATATACACTAATATGTATAGATTGATAGCTAATAAGAACCTGCTTATAAAAAATAAATTTAAAAAATTCAAAAATTCAAAAAAAAATAAAATAAGACACTTAGGTTGGGCTTGAAAATAAATAAATTAAAAAAAGCAATTAACACACGTGCATACATGCGTGCGCACATACACACACACACAGTGACAGGAAGATGTCAGAGGTATAAAGGATGCAACTGAAAGAGCTCCTGCTGTTCAAAGTGGGTACAATTTTAGCAAGAAAATAAATGAAGTAGTATCAGATTACAATGCAAAATATAAAATAAACATATGAGTCTGTATTGTTATAAACAAATAGTTGAATGAATACATGAATAAATAAGTAAATAAATAAATAAATACTTAAATAGATAAATAAATAAATAGAAGAGAATAGCCAAATGCTGCATGTAGAAGAATTCCAAATAATTTATGTAGACACTCCACTTCAAGGAGATGGAACATAACTGTTCTGTCACTTTTTAAGTGTGCTATGCACATGGTAATTTCTATCTAAAATGTACAGTATGGAAAGGGGTAAAATAGCATAATGGAGAAACCTGACAAATACTCCCTTAGCCAGTTCATCAAGGTTAACATCAACAGAGATAAGTCATGAGACAGTATGTGGACTCAATATGACAGGACAAACATGGTGTTTTACCTCTGTGTCTTTCCCCGAAACACATAACCCGACCCTTAAAAATGTCAGACAAATTGCAAAAGAGGTTTATTCTACAAAATATCTGACCATTAATCCTCAAAATTTTCAAGGTTGTCAAAAACAAGAAATGTCTGAGAAACCGTCACAGTCAAGAGTGGCCTAAGGACAAATGATGACATTTCTTTTGGTATCCTGGATGGACACAAATAGGGCATTAGGTAAAAACTAGTGTGAGTAAATATGAACGTTAGTTAATTTCTAAAAAAAAAAATCAATTTCAACCAACAGTTATGCATTATGTCTTTTATTCATGTTTATTTGTATCATCAGCTGTGAATTAACCTCAGCCACACCGCTTCTGCTGTTTTGGAGTACTAGAAAGGAGATAGTCTGTTCTTACTTTCAAGTGCCTTTCCCTAACACTAGTTGCCATACAGGAAAACCAAGCCCTCTCAACGTGCCAGTTGGAATGTATCAGTATAACTAGATTTGATGCCCCCATGGAAACCGGAGCTTGCTCCAACCTGTTGACTGGCTTCTATAGCTGTCATGGTGAAAACAAGCTTGTTCCTGACAGATAGCTAGGAATTTGAACTGGGCTTGAACTTGGCTGTAAGCTGGTATATCTCTTAAGGAAAGTAGTAGTTGTTTTTCAGAATTTTTAATTTATGAATTTAAACTAGTCCTCCATCCTGTGTCTGAAGCCTCACCTCTACATTATGCAGGGTAATTTCCACAGTGCGATTAATCTCTTTTCCAGGCAGCATTTGTAAGCAAACAATTCATTCTGTGACAGCATGTTGTTTGGAATATTAATAAACATCTTAAAGGTTTAAGTTATATTATCCTACTTAGGAAATTAAAATCAAATCATTCACTCAACACATATTTATTGAGCATATACTATATTCAAAGCACTCCACTAAGCATTAGAATCTTTCAAAGCTAAATCTCCCTGCCTTTCTAGTGTTTCCCATCTAGTTGCAGAGATAAAAGAACTGACATGATGTTTCTAATTCAGGACAGTATATGGTGGTTACTCAGAGAGCATTATAAACTTCCTAAGTAGACCACAACTTTGTGGGCTGTGATTATCAGGAAAGACTTCTTTTAAGACCTCTAGGATGCTGTTAACTAGAACTGGTAGAAGAGGGCACTCCAGGAAGAATGAGTGGAAAAGGCAGGTGGCAAAACAGGGCAAGCATATTAGAGGGTGAAAACTGGAGCTATCTGCTCTGAGTAACGTTATGGAGGGTGTGAGGAGGGAAGGACCTATGACATAGATTGGGTCCTTTGTGTGCAAAGCAAAAAGAGTTTAAACTTTATTTGGTAGGCAATGTGGAGCCATTGGACGGAGCCACTTCAGATCATAAAAGTGCCATCATCAGAGTGGTAGTTAAGAAAAATTAGTCTGGCAGCATGCAGAGGACATGATGGAAAGAGAATTTAGTGGTAGCATACCTAGAGTGTAAAGTGAGAGCCTGAATAAATGCAGACCCTAGGCTGTGGAATTAGAAAAGAGGGAACTAGTATGGGAGACAGGAGGTAATTAAAAATGATGTTTCAAGCCTGGGTGAAGAAAATTTGGATTGCAGAGGAAAAGAGAACAGGAGTAGAGTTTTTGCAGGAAGGTCCTGAGACTGACACCAGGATGATCATCGTTCCCAGCTAATTCTTTCCAATTAACTTCCAGTGGAGGAGCATTAGTTGAATTGCACAATATTCAATATTCTCTACATATTTTTTTCTGTTTCCATGTTGGCAATCAGTGATCATGACCAACTGTGACTTATCTTATTGAACATATCCATTGCCACTAATGTAACTCATTTGCCGGAACCCAGGAGCTAGCACTGGTTCCTCCAACTACTTGTTAGTACATGGGATGTCCAAGATGATACTCCTCTGATTCCACTGTGGATCCGAACTCCACAATACCAAGTCCCAATTCCTTGAAGACAGGGAGCGTCCCTTGATTTTTGCCCTACAGATGCTTAGAGGGAAAGCAATGAGATGAAAAGTGAGAAGTGATTTGCTTTTCTGATTCCAACGAACTAGCCAGTGTTTTCATAGGAAGATGCTCCTCATACAGTCCTCCACCACAACTCCCCATGGGGAACTAATAGCGGCGGGCAATGAGAAGGTATCCCCAGGGACCAGGAGGTGTAAACAAAGAGGCCTACAGGAAGCCCAGACACTTCTTTAAAGTTTTTATGTTTTAACCTATATTTGTTGAATGTCTAGAATTATGATGGACTTCTGTCCAGTTTCACATCTGTGTTTGCTTTGATATAAAAGTGATGTATTCTTTCTCATTATTGGAGTAAAATTTGTGCACTGGAAGATGTGCCATGCTAATCCAATGGCGTTGAGTACTCTCTGCAGATCCCTATGCCACCCAGGGGTACTCATAGCCCTCTATAATAAGTGTAAGGAGGATAATTATTTTTTTCAGAAGCATGCAGCATGGGAAGAAGGTAGTTCTCACATCTACCAAGCTTGTCCTAAGGACGAGTGGGAATTCAAAAGCCAGCTGGACCTATAATTGCTGAACCTCTAAAAGGAAGTGAGGCATGCAGACCCTCCAACATGGTCAGCTTTTCTACCCGTTCTGGCAGAGAGAAATACCATCCAAAGGCCTTTGGAGATTGAACAGTCAATCTTGAAATAATCAAGCCTAGCTGTTTGAAACAAGGGAGCCAAACTTTCCCTAACTCCATTAACATTTCCCTCCATCCAAGTATGAAAAATGAGCCCATTTATTACTTATCATCTTCATATTGGATATTTCACCTCCTGCCAACACAGCTAAGCCCAGCCAAGTTGCCTCCATGGTGGGCCCAGAGGCAGATGATCCCAGCAAAGCAGCATCATGACACCCAGGGAACCAGATGGGTGACCTTTCCCTTTCCTGCTCTCCAGACTAGAGAACAGACAGTCAAACTCTCTGGGTGGCCCAGGATCTTTGCTTCTATAAATTCAAATGTACATTTTCAGACCGATAGTCTGTTTCTCAAAAACATTGATCACACATTCGCCAAACACCATCTTTCACACATTATGCCAGAGTAGCCAGTTTTGCTGTTATCTGAAATCCCTTACATCACGCCCTTACTTTCTTGCTGAACTCCCCTCAAAATAACATGGTGTGAACTTTTTCTGTTGCCTTTCCTTTCCTCCTATGTATTTGAAATATGTTTAATATATTGTCACATCTCATTTTAAATATCATGAGGATAGGCCAATTCTAGGGTATTTTAAGTGCCCTCGTTATGAAACATATGGCCAGAGGGGTGGGGATAGGGAGGTAGAGAAAGAAATATGGCACGTGTAATATTTTCCCAAGGGAAGGGGGCAGGGAATATGACCTGCAAGATGTAAGAATCTATGTGCATCACTACTGAAATACCATCTGTTTCCATTCAGATTATCATCTTGAAATTATAACTTTTTTTTCATATGCCATAATGTATAGGATTCAAGGGCCAAAACACATCATAGTGTTTGCAACCAACCAATCCAGTTGCTGCCAAAGCTGTGGCAATTTAAGAAACAGAAGAGAAAAACAAGAGAATGTTATAGTTGTTGTGTTTTCATTTTTACTTCTCTTTAAAATGGAGGCATTGTTATTACAGACACAGTGATAGGGATAGTCATTCAAACATCATTCATTGATTGATTCATTCAGTGTCATTAACAACATCATTCATTGATCATGAATTGATTCATTATTCGTTGATTCATCATTCACTTATTCTTTCATTCATTCAATAGCTAGTTAATGTATCTTGTAATTCACACATGATGTGTGGAAGTGGGACTATGGAGATGAAAGTACCATTGTCTTCAGTTAATAAGAGACTAAAGGAAATGGGAAGACAGTGTGCAGACTTAATATATGAATGCCAAGGCCAACTGTAGAAGTTCACAGAGATGTGACAGGAATACCCACATTTCGGGGAAGAGGTGGTGACATTGCTCAGCGATAGAGAATTCTTCTTAAAGAAGGCTACTTTTAAGCCGATTTAAAAATTAGGTAGGATTTATCCGTGCAAAGGGGATATTGATGTTCTCCAGGCTTTGGGATCAGAATATGCAAATATACAGAAGTGTCCACAAGCCCTGGCTATGAAGAATTCATTCTGGCTGGAGCATAGAGGAGCAGAGACAGAAGGGAGGCAGATAGGGATGGTGTAACTCCTCAAGAGCCCAACTCTATTGAAAACCAACAGATATTTCAACAACTAACACCTGAATTCCTACTAGGAAGACAGCTGTCTTTCGTGGAAACTGTGTCTTTTTTTTTTTTTTTACCTTTTTATTTATTTGTTTATTTATTTAATTTTTTAAACATCTTTACTGTGGAATGCCTTCTTTTTTGTAAACGTCTTTATTGGAGTATAAATTGCTTTACAATGGTGTGTTAGTATCTGCCTTATAACAAAGTGAATAAGTTATACACTTACATATGTCCCCATCTCTCTTCCCTCCTGGGTCTCCCTCCCTCCCACCCTCCCTACCCCACCCCTCAAGGTGGTCACAAAGCACCAAGCTGATCTCCCTGTGCTATGCGGCTGCTTCCCACTAGCTAGCTATTTTAAGTTTGGTAATATATATATATGTCCATGCCACTCTCTCACTTTGTTCCAGCTTACCCTTCCCCCTCCCCATATCCTCAAGTCCATTCTCTAGTAGGTCTGCTTCTTATTCCTGTCTTGCCCCTAGGTTCTTCATGACTTTTTTTTTTTGTTAGATTCCATATATATGTGTTAGAATACGGTATTTGTTTTTCTATTTCTGACTTACTTCACTCTGTATGACAGACTCTAGGTCCATCCACCTCACTACAAATAACTCAATTTTGTTTCTTTTTATGGCTGAGTACTATTCCATTGTATAAACGTGCCACATCTTCTTTATCCATTCATCTGTTGATGGACACATATGTTGCTTCCATGTCCTGGCTATTGTAAATAGAGCTGCAGTGAACATTGTGGTACATGACTCCTTTTGAATTATGGTTTTCTCAGGGTATATGCCCAGTAGTGGGATTGCTGGGTCATATGGTAGTTCTCTTTTTATTTTTTAAGGACCTCCATACTGTTCTCCATAGTGGCTGTATCAATTTACATTCCCACCCACAGTGTAAGAAGGTTCCCTTTTCTCCACACTGTCTCCAGCATTAATTGTTTGTAGATTTTTTGATGATGGCCATTCTGACCTGTGTGAGATGATATCTCATTGTAGTTTTGATTTGCATTTCTCTAATGATTAATGATGTTGAGCATTCTTTCATGTGTTTGTTAGCAATCTGTATATCTTCTTTGGAGAAATGTCTATTTAGGTCTTCTCCCCACTTTTGGATTGGATTCTTTGTTTTTTTGATACTGAGCTGCATGAGCTGCTTGCAAATTTTGGAAATTAGTCCTTTGTCAGTTGCTTCATTTGCAAATATTTTCTCCCATTCTGAGGGTTATTTTTTCCTCTTGGTTATGGTTTCCTTTGCTGTGCAAAAGCTTTTGAGTTTCATTAGGTCCCATTTGTTTATTTTTGTTTTTATTTCCATTACTTTAGGAGCTGGGTCAGAAAAGGATCTTGCTGTGATTTACATCATAGAGTGTTCTGCCTATGTGTTACTCTAACAGTTTGATAGTGTCTGGCCTTACATTTAGGTCTTTAATCCATTTTGAGTTTATTTTTGTGTATGGTGTTAGGGAGTGTTCTAATTTCATTCTTTTACATGTAGCTGTCCAGTTTTCCTAGCACCACATATTGAAGAGGCTGTCTTTTCTCCACTGTATATTCTTGCCTCCTTTATCAAAGATAAGGTGACCATATGTGTGTGAGTTTATCTCTGGGCTTTCCTTCCTGTTCCATTGATCTATATTTCTTTTTTTTTGCCGGTACCATACCACCTTGATTACTGTAGCTTTGTAGTATAGTCTGAAGTCCAGGAGCCTGATTCCTCCAGCTCCATTTTTCTTTCTCAAGATTGCTTTGGCTATTTAGGATCTTTTGTGTTTCCATACAAATTGTGAAATTTTTTGTTCTAGTCCTATGAAAAATGCCAGTGGTAGTTTAATAGGGATTGCATTGAATCTGTAAATTGGTTTGGGTAGTATAATCATTTTCACAATGTTGATTCTTCCAATCCAAGAACATGGCATATCTCTCCATCTGTTTGTATCATCTTTCATTTCTTTCATTGGTGTCTTATAATTTTCTGCATACCGGTCTGTTGTCTCCCTAGGTAGTTTTATTCCTAGGTATTTTATTCTTTTTGTTGCACTGGTAAATGGGAGTGTTTCCTTAATTTCTCTTTCAGATTTTTCATCATTAGTGTATAGGAATGCAAGAGATTTCTGTGCATTAATTTTGTATCCTGCTACTTTACCATATTCATTGATTAGCTCTAGGAGTTTTCTGGTAGCATCTTTAGGATTGTCTGTGTATAGTATCATGTCATCTGCAAACAGTGACAGCTTTACTTCTTCTTTTCCCATTTGGATTCCTTTTATTTCTTTTTCTTCTCTGATTGCTGTGGCTAAAACTTCCAAAACTATGTTGAATAACAGTGGTGAGAGTGGGCAACCTTGTCTTGTTCCTGATTTTAGTGGAAATGGTTTCAGTTTTTCACCATTGAGGACGATGTTGGCTGTGGGTTTGTCATATATGGCCTTTATTATGATGAGGAAAGTTCCATCTATTCCTACTTTCTGGAGGGTTTTTATGATAAATTGGTGTTGAATTTTGTCAAAAGCTTTCTCTGCATCTATTGAGATGATCATATGGTTTTTCTCCTTCAATTTGTTAATATGGTGTATCACATTGATTGATTTGTGTATATTGAAGAATCCTTACATTCCTGGGATAAACCCCACTTGATCATGGTGTATGATCCTTTTAATGTGTTGTTGGATTCTGTTTGCTAGTATTTTGTTGAGGATTTTTACATCTGTGTTCATCAGTGATATTGGCCTGTAGTTTTCTTTCTTTGTGACATCTTGTTTGGTTTTGGTATCAGGGTGATGGTGGCCTCGTACAATGAGTTTGGGAGTGTTCCTTCCTCTGCTGTATTTTGGAAGAGTTTGAGAAAGACAGGTGTTAGCTATTCTCTAAATGTTTGATAGAATTTGCCTGTGAAGCCATCTGGTCCTGGGCTTTTGTTTGTTGGAAGACTTTTAATCACAGTGTCAATTTCAGTGCTTGTGATTTGTCTGTTCATATTTTCTATTTCTTCCTGGTTCAGTCTTGAAGGTTCTGCTTTTCAAAGAATTTGTCCATTTATTCCAGATTGTCCATTTTATTGGCATATAGTTGCTTGTACTAATCTCTCATAATCCTTTGTATTTCTGCAGTGTCAATTGTTACTTCTTTTTCATTTCTAATTCTATTGGTTTGAGTCTTCTGTTTTTTCTTTATGAGTCTGGCTAATGGTTTATCAATTTTGTTTATCTTCTCAAAGAACCAGCTTTTAGTTTTATTGATCTTTGCTATCTTTTCCTTAATATCTTTTTCATTTATTTCTGATCTGATGTTTATGGGTTCTTTCCTTCTGCTAACTTTGGGGTTTTTTGTTCTTCTTTCTCTAATTGCTTTAGGTGTAAGGTTAGTTTGTTTATTTGAGATGTTTCTTGTTTCTTAAGGTAGGATTGTATTGCTATAAACTTCCCTCTTAGAAATGCTTTTGCTGCATCCTATAGGTTTTGGGTCATCATGTTTTCATTGTCATTTGTTTCTAGGTATTTTTTTATTTCCTCTTTGATTTCTTCAGTGATCTCTTGGTTATTAAGTAGTGTATTGTTTAGCCTCCATGTGTTTGTATTTTTTACAGCTTTCTTCCTGTAATTGATATCTAGCCTCATAGCATTGTGGTCAGAAAAGATACATGATACGATTTAAATTTTCTTAAATTTGCCAAGGCTTGATTTGTGACCCAAGATATGATCTAGCCTGGTGAAGGTTCCATGAGTACTTTAGTAGAAAATGTATTCTGTTGTTTTTGGATGGAATGTCCTATAGATATCAGTTAAGTCCATCTTGTTTAATGTGTCATTTAAAGCTTGTGTTTCCTTATTTATTTTCATTTTGCATGATCTGTCCATTGGTGAAAGTTGGGTGTTAAAGTCCCCTGCTATGATTGTGTTACTGTCGATTTCCCCTTTTATGGCTGTTAGTATTTGCCTTATGTATTGAGGTGCTCCTATGTTGGGTGCATAAATATTTACAATTGTTATATCTTCTTCTTGGATTGATCCCTTGATCATTATGTAGTGTCCTTCTTTGTCTCTTGCAATAGTCTTTGTTTTAAAGTCTATTTTTTCTGATATGAGAGTTGCTACTCCAGCTTTCTTTTGGTTTCCATTTGCATGGAATATCTTTTTCCATCCCCTCACTTTCAGTCTGTATGTGTCCCTAGGTCTGAAGTGGGTCTCTTGTAGGCAGCATATATATGGGTCTTTTTTTGTATTCATTCAGCCAGTCTATGTCTTTTGATTGGAGCATTTAATCCTTTTACATTTAAGGTAATTATCCATATGTATGTTCCTAATATGATTTTCTTAATTGTTTTGTTTTTGTTTTTGTAGGTCTTTTCATTTGCTTTTGTTTCCTTCCTATAGAAGTTCCTTTAGTATTTGTTGTAAAGCTGGTTTGGTGGTGCTGAATTCTCTTAGCTTTTGCTTTTGTGTAAAGGTTTTAATATCTCCATCAAATCTGAATGAGATCCTTGCTGGGTAGAGTGATCTTGGTTGTACGTTTTTCTCCTTCATCACTTTAAATATGTCCTGTATTCCCTTCTAGCTTGCAGAGTTTCTGCTGAAAGATCAGCTGTTAACCTTATGGGGATTCCCTTGTGTGTTATTTGTTGTTTTTCCCTTCCTCCTTTTAATATTTTTTCATTGTATTTAATTTTTGATAGTTTGATTAATATGTGTCTTGGCATGTTTTTCCTTGGATTTATCCTGTGTGGGACTCTCTGTGCTTCCTGGACTTGATTAACTCTTTCCTTTCCCATATTAGGGAAGTTTTCAACTATAATCTCTTCAAATTTTTTCTCAGTCCTTTTCTTTTTCTCTCTTCTTCTGGAACCCCTATAATTCAAATGTTGCTGTGTTTAATGTTGTCCCAGAGGTCTCTGAGACTGTCATCAATTCTTTTCATTCGTTTTTCTTTATTCTGCTCTGCAATACTTATTTCCACTATTTTATCTTCCAGGTCACTTATCCGTTCTTCTGCCTCAGTTATTCTGCTATTGATCCCTGCTAGAGAATTTTTAATTTCATTTATTGTGTTGTTCATCTCTGTTTGTTTGCTCTTTAGTTCTTCTAGGTCCATGTTAAACGTTTCTTGTATTTTCTCCATTCTATTTCCAAGATTTTGGATCATCTTTACTCTCATTATTCTGAATTCTTTTTCAGGTAGACTGCCTATTGCCTCTTCATTTGTTAGGTCTGGTGGGGTTTTGCCTTGCTCCTTCATATGCTGTGTGTTTCTCTGTCTTCTCATTTTGATTCACTTACTGTATTTGGGGTCTCCTTTTCACAGGCTGCAGGTTCATATTTTCTGTTGTTTTTGGTATCTGTCCCCAGCGGTAAGATTGATTCACTGGGTTGTGTAGGCTTCCTGGTGGAAGGGACTAGTGCCTGTTTTCTGGTGGATGAGGCTGGATCTTGTCTTTCTGGTGGGCAGGTCCATGTGTGATGGTGTGTTTTGGGGTGTCTGTGGCCTTTTATGATTTTAGGCAGCCTCTCTGCTAATAGATGGTGCTGTGTTCCTGTCTTGTTAGTTGTTTGGCATAGGGTGTCCAGCACTGTAGCTTGCTGGTCGTTGAGTGGAGCTGGGTCTTGGCGTTGAGATGGAGATCTCAGGGAGATTTTCGCCATTTGATATTACGTGGAGTGGGAGGTCTTTTGTGGACCAGTGTCCTGAACTTGGCTCTCCTCAGAGGCACAGGCCTGACACCTGGCTGGAGCACCAAGAGCCTGTCATCCACATGACTCAGAATAAAAGGGAGAAAAAAAAGAAGGAAAGAAAGAAGATAAAATAAAATAAAATAAAGTAAATAAAATAACATAAAGTTATTAAAATAAAAAATATTTATTAAAAAAATTTTTAAGTAATAAATAATAAGAATATTTAAAAACAGAAAGAAAGAAAGAAGAGCAACCAAACAAAAAAACAAATCCACCAATGATAACAAGTGCTAAAAACTATACTAAAAAAAATTAAAAACCAACAACAACAAAAAAAATGGACAGACAGACCCCTGGGACAAATGGTAAAATCAAAGCTATTGAAACTGTGTCTTGATTAACACAGTATAGAAACAGATTGCAAGGTCCTGTATGTCAGATGTGGCCAATCTCAGAGACACAAAGCTATTTTAAGTAAGGCATGAAGAATATGTAAATGTATCACCCTGGCAATTGTGTGGAAGAGAAGAGAATAGAGAGGAAGAAGACAGAGGGATCAGGGGATGGAAGAATAGGGGACTTCAAGAATAAAGGGCAATCAGAGAAATTCTAAGTATCAGAAAGAACAGAAAGGACTTTTGGAGGAAAAGCCTGTATAACATGCCATTGTTTTGTTTGCTTTTCCATTGCGAAGTATTTTCTCTCCACATCCCCTACTCTTCCCCAAACTCTCTTTTCAGCTCCTTTACGAAGTCTTCTGCAGTCTTGTATATTTTTATGGTGGGTTCAATCTTCTTTCGGAAAAGGTAGTAAAGGGATGGAGCTACTTTATTGAAACAATATGGAGTACTGAAGGTATCACAGAGAAGAAAGCAAACAGGATCCAATATAAACCTTCATGGAATTAAAAAAAAATCATGATATGGATGGGCTTTGAACTTCCACAAAATGCATAAATGAGGTTTCAAGCCAATCTCACTAGATTTTTAAGTCTGAGGAAGCACCCTGGCTGCTTTTTAAGTTGTGTCAGCAAAGATTTAACTGTGATAACCATAGTTAAGAAGAAATATATGAGGTCCTTTTACTATAGAACTCATAGTCAATTTCGGGAGACAGTTGCATATGTACAAAGGTAATGAACCAGGTAACAATATTCATCCTTAGCAGGGCTACCTGACCATTTTCTCTCTGACACCCTGAGAACTATTTGATAAGTGTTGAATAAGGTATTGACACTTAGACTTTGGGTAGTAATCATTACAGGTTAAAGAATAGCCACCAACAGATGAACGTTTCTCATATTTCTGGACTACTTTTGACAATTCCCTCTTTCAACCCACATATTTTTTTTCTCTCTCTCCCACTATACTCCAAGATATAGAAGAGTCTTGTGGATATGTGTCCCTTGGAATCCTCAGTGCTATCCTCTGGTTCCCCAAATGTTGGCCAAAATATAAATCATCTTGTATTTTTAGAATTTTAAGAAAATCTTGGTTGAATTAATAAGTGCATTATGAACTTCTGTGGATTGATAAAGAGCAAATTTTCCAAAGAAATTGCCCAAGATTTGTTTCTCAGTGGTGCATGTATTTTTAGCACATTAAGAAGTCTGAGTAATTTCTAATACTTCTGCATGGAGTGGCTACTAATATTCAAAATTACATAATCAGAGTGTATCACTTATAAAACTGATATTTGATGAACTCACCAGAATTTTTAGTTGGCCAGGACTTGTTTTTAGGCATTTCTCACCCCATTAGTTCATCTATTTCTTACCACACTGCTGAGAGATGGACAGCATCATTCCTCTTTTCTGAGGAGGATGCTGAGGTCTATGGATAATCATCTCTGGGATTTAAACCCAGATCCTTTGATGCCTTCCTAGGGCCCATGCAGCCTCTCAGAATTGAGAGTGAGATGTGAGTCCTGAGACCATTCCCCACTGATTTACCTATGATGTGACCTTAGGCAAGTCATTTCCCTAATCGATACAGTCCTTCCTTACTTTCCCATCTCTGCATCCCACCTCTTGTATATCTAGTACTACTTGTCCTCCATTTCAGACAGCCTGGTTTATCAGACCAATCTTTGCCCCATGCAAAAGGAGTTAAATCAGTCTTACTTAATACCCAGCATTCCTTTATGAGTTTACTCAGTTTACTCATTACTTTACGAGTTTACTCAGCCATTCATTTATGCAGACATATTTCTGAGTGCCTGCTATTTGCCAGGCATTGTTCTAGGTGCTGGGAGGTGGAACAGTAGCCCAGACTAGAGTCCTGTGCTTGAGATTCACTCTGGTGCCTGGTAAAGAGTGTCTCCCCAAGTGACAGGCAGTGTAGTAAAATGGGGACAACACATATTTCAGATGTGATTCCTGGGTTCAAATTCTGTTTCTACCACCTAGTATTAGGTGGAATGAAGGAAAAGTCACTTTATTTTTTTTTTAATGTTATTGGAGTATAGTTGATTTACAATGTTGTGTTACTCTCTGCTATACAATGAAGTGAATCAGTTATACATAGATACACATCACTTTCAGTCTCTGAGTTACCATCTGTTTAATGGAGATACTTACCCACCAGGAATATAATAGGCACCAAGGAAAATCCATTGTCAGATTGTCAAGCCAATGGACAATATAATAGGTGCACAGAAAAGCTGCTAAATTCCAGTGCCTCCTTTCTTAGGGGCTGTGACACCGCCTCCTTTGTAATCCACTTGTTTCCTTTAAACGCTGACATTTTTATAACCTGTTGTCTGGCTCAATAGACCCCTGCTTTCCTTAGTTTCTCTCTTTTTCCCGTATGATTGATTCTCCATTCAGCAATTAGAGAGATGTTTTGAAAACATGAACTTGATCATGCCAACCTTCAACTATTCAACAGTTTCCCATTTTCTTGGAATAACATTGAAATAACTCATCGTGGCCTGTGATTGACTCACCTGCCTGCCTCTCCTCCCTCCTCCCTGACCACGACACCTTTTGTTCACTTTGCTTCTAACCCTCGTCTTTTTGCTAGACCTCAGAACACAAGTTCACTTCTACCTCAGGGTCTTTACATTGTTTTGCCTTCTGCCAGGGATACTATAATATTTTCCCCCAGATTTCTGTCTAACTGGTTCTTAGCAAAAATACCACCTACTCACAGAAACATTCACTCACAATTCAATCAAAAATTCTTCCATTAACAAATGGGACCTAATGAAACTTAAAAGCTTTTGCACAGCAAAGGAAACCATAAACAAGACGAAAAGACAACCCTCAGAATGGGAGAAAATATTTGCAAATGAAGCAACTGACAAAGGATTAATCTCTAAAATTTACAAGCAGCTCATGCAGCTCAATATCAAAAAAACAAACAACACAATCCAAAAATGATCAGAAGACCTAAATAGACATTTCTCCAAAGAAGATATACAGATTGCCAACAAACACATGAAAGGATGCTCAACATCACTAATCATTAGAGAAATGCAAATCAAAACTACAAGTAGGTATCACCTCACACTGGTCAGAATGGTCATCATCAAAAAATCTACAAACAGTAAATGCTGGAGAGGGTGTGGAGAAAAGGGAACCCTCTTGCACTGTTGGTAGGAATGTAAATTGATACAGCCACCATGGAGAACAGTGTGGAGGTTCCTTAAAAAACTAAAAATAGAACTACCATACAACCCAGCAATCCCACTACTGGGCATATACCCTGAGAAAACCATAATTCAAAAAGAGTCATGTACCACAATGTTCACTGCAGCTCTGTTTACAATAGCCAGGGCATGGAGGCGATCTAAGTGTCCATCAACAGATGAATGGATAAAGAAGATGTGGCACATATATACAATGGAGTATTACTCAGCCATAAAAAGAAACAAAATTGAGTTATTTGTAGTGAGGTGGATGGACCTAGAGTCTGTCATACAGAGTGAAGTAAGTCAGAAATAGAAAAACAAATACCGTATGCTAACACATATAAATGGAATAAAAAAAATGGTTCTGAAGAACCTAGGGATAGGACAGGAATAAAGACGCAGATATAGAGAATGGACTTGAGGACATGGGGAGGGGGAAGGGTAAGCTGGGACAAAGTGAGAGAGTGGCATGGACATATATACACTACCAAATGTAAAATAGCTAGCTAGTGGGAAGCAGCCTCATAGCACGGGGAGATCAGCTCAGTGCTTTGTGATCACCTAGAGGGGTGGGATAGGCAGTGTGGGAGGGAGGGAGACGCAAGAGGGAGGGGATATGGGGATATACGTATATGTATAGCTGATTCATTTTGTTATAAAGCAAAAACTAACACACCATTGTAAAGCTATTATACTCCAATAAGGATGTTAAAAAAAATGCTTCCATTCTTAGTCATGACCACATTTTGTACTACCTAAAAGTACTTATCTGTTGATTTATTTATTTTCTGTCCGCCCCTACAAAAATGTAAGCTCTATGGGAATGCCAACAACCAAGATATGTCTGTCTGATCCATCACTATGTCCCCAGCGTGCATAACTGTGCCTAGTACATAGTATGTCCTCAACAAATATTTGTTGAAGGAATGCATAAAGGATGCTTCCCATTTTGAATACCCCAGCTGCTGGGCGAAACTTCACACTGGCTTATCTAAATTGAACTTTAACTCTCTTGAAAGAGACATCATTAAGGTAGTTAGAAAAAATAGGCAGCTATAACTGTCTCCAGAAAACACCCATGAGCAAGTGCACGCTCCTTATTAAAAGTCCCCCTTTGGGCTTTGCTGTTGGTAGTTGTTTCATTAGGATGGATAGGTGGATGGTCTGATCATAGAGGCCATTCCCCATAGGCAAGTTTCTAAAAAGGCACACAAGATATTGAATTGTGATTAAAGATCTCCATCCACCTTTCTTCTCATCCTCCTCTCCGCCCTCTCTCCTAGGCACTTATGCGAAGGTGCTGCCCTGTCATCCCATCTCTGACAAATCGCTTCCGTCACCTCCCCCTAGGTGCCCTTCATCCCTTTCCAACATAATTACTATCTTACTAATAAGAGGAAGTGGGTAGCGCAAAGTGGGCAGCTCCGTTTGGCTGCCTTACTGAGCACCGGCATGGAGTGAATGGGAACTACGGATAGATAATAGGGCTGCTGCTGCCCTCGGCGCTCCAAGGGAAGCCTGCTAATGGGTTTTCTCTTCAGTGGCTCTTGCTTACAGGCGTGGCACAGGGAACCAGCCGGAGGAAGACAGAGCTATGGCCCCATCTCGGGCCCCAAGCTATGTCCCTCTGGCCATGGTAGCGCTTCCCCAAACACCACAGAAAAGAGACAGATCCTTCTGACCCTGAAAAAGACTCAGGTGCTCTGTGCTGCCTTTCCCCCACCCCAAACCCAAGCCCATTTCTTTCAGACATATTTCCAAGGGAACGTTGCCCTTCCCAACATCTGTGCCACCCCACAATCCTGACTCTCAGATGAATTTATCAGGCAGCAACGACTGCCTGGCAAATCCTAATTCCAGGCTGGAAGAAGGATGCTGGGGCAGGAAGGCAGCAGAATACTTAGGGCCCTTTCCTCATCCAGACTGGTGAGCCAGGCATCCAGGCAACTCACACAGACCACAGGACCTCAAGGAACAGGACATGTTTACTAATTTCTGCGATTTTGTTACACATTAGAATGAACATTCAGCAACAGCACGAGTGCTGAGTGCTTAAAATGCAATACCCAAGCTATTGGTGTAGCCTTAATTTCATTTTAAAGCCAGTAGAACTTAGATTGGGGGGGGTGGAGCAGAGTGAAGAGGGTGTGGCCTTGCTCCCACCTGATATAGAAAGATGCCAGATTAAATCATTGTGGCTGGAAAATCTCCAGTGCCTGGGCACCAACTCGATTTTAATATACCAGAGTGTGCTTTCTTCTTCTCTTTTTTTTTCTTCTATTTTTTCTTCATTTGCACAACTGAGCTCTGAACAGCGTTTTAAGGGGCACATGGCAGGAAGGAGGTGAACTTCTCATCTCATGAATAACTCCTCCCTGTGCACTTTGAAATATTAATCTACACCAGATTATTAATCATCAGGAAGGCAGCCATGGGTACGGGCCACACGGACTTCTTTTATCACACAGATCTCTGGATACTAAAAGAGCAGATGAAAAATGATCAGGGAATGGCCCAAAACCTCTTCACCTTGTCACCATCTCCTTCCTTCCCTGGGACCCCCAGGGGCTGCAGTGACACTCTCCCTGCCTCTATTGTGCAAAATGAAGGAAGAGAACATGGGATGTGAAACACACTCAAGCCTCACTGATTTGGAATGCAGGGGTGAAGGTGAGAGCAGGTGAGTGGAAAGCCCAGGTTCAGAATATTTTTTTTTTTTTTTTTTTTTTTTTTTCTGTACGTGGGCCTCTCACTGTTGTGGCCTCTCCCTTTGCGGAGCACAGGCTCCGGACACGCAGGCTCAGTGGCCATGGCTCACGGGCCCAGCCTCTCCACGGCATGTGGGATCTTCCCGGACCAGGGCACGAACCCATGTCCCCTGCATCAGCAGGCGGACTCTCAACCACTGCGCCACCAGGGAAGCCCCAGAATATTTTTAAAGAAATCTATCCATACGACTTTTAGGGATGACATGTACACACTGCTATATTCAAAATGGATAACCAACAAGGACCTCCTGTATAGCACAGGGAACTCTGCTCAATATTATGTAACAACCTAAATGGGAAAAGAATTTGAAAAAGAATAGATACTTGTATATGTATAACTGAATCACTTTGCTGTACACCTGAAACTAACACAACACTGTTAATCAACTATACTCCAATACAAAATAAAAAGTTAAGAAAAAAACAAACATACAGTTATAACTAATGAAGTGTTGCCAAAAAGGAGGTCTATGAAGGTAGAAGCTTACCATTTATATATTGATGACTGGTGAAAATTTGGCTATAGGAGGGCTTTTGAAAGCACTTCCCTTATATAATTTTTATACATTCTTCTAGTCAATCTGGTTTGGCATGAAGGTGATCTTTGATTCCATTTTTATTTGATTTTTTTGCCATTTTTTAACATCTTTATTGGAGTATTATTGCTTTACAATGGTGTGTTAGTTTCTGCTTTATAACAAAGTGAACCAGCTATACATATATCCCCACATCTCCTCCCTCTTGCGTTGCCATTTGATTTTGTGTGTAAGAACTAGCATTAGTTTAGTGACTGTGATGTGCCAGGGAACTCTTATTTGTCATTTTCAACTATACTAAATTCTGCAAAGTAGATAATTTTAGGTCTACTTAGCAGATAGAAAACTTAAAGCTCAGAGAGATTAGATCATTTATTTTAGGTCACAAAATTTGTTAAAAATAAGTAAGGTAGGGCTCCCTTGGTGGCGCAGTGGTTGAGAGTCCGCCTGCCAATTCAGGGGACATGGGTTCGTGCCCCGGTCTGGGAAGATCCCACATGCCGCGGAGCGGCTGGGCTCATGAGCCATGGCCGGTGAGCCTGCGCGTCCGGAGCCTGTGCTCCGCAATGGGAGAGGCCACAACAGTGAGAGGCCCGCGTACCGCAACAAAAATAATAATAATAATAATAATAAGTAAGGTAGCAGCAACATGGATAGACCTAGAGATGATCATATTAAGTGAAGTAAGTCAGACAGAGAAAGACAAACATCATATGATGTCACTTTGGTGTGGGCTAAAAAATAATACAAATGAATCTATAAAACAGAAACTGACTCACAGACATAGAAAACAAACTTATGGTTACCAAAGAGGAAAAGGGTGGGGAGAAGGGATAAATTAGGAATATGGGATTAATAAAAATAAACTAATACACATAAAACAGATAAGAAACAGGGATTTACTATATAGCACAGGGAACTATATTAAATAACTTGCAATAAACTATAATGGAAAAATAATCTGAAAAATATATATATATACCTGAATCACTTTGTTGTACACCTGAAACTAACACAATATTGTAAATCAACTATACTTCAATTAAAAAAAAATAAGTGAGTAAGGTAAATCCAACTTCATGTCACCCTGTTTTCCCTCCTTAATAGAATTGCTAAGTTTGTAGATCATGCCTATGCTGATCTAAATGTAATACATATGGGTTTTACTAGGTATTTATTATTATGGACTCAATGTTTGTGTCCCTCCCAAATTCATGTGTAGACATCTAATCTCCAATGTGATGATATTCGGAGGCGGATCCTTTGGGAGCTGATTAGGTCATGAGGGTGAAGTCTTTGTGAATGGGATTAGTGTCCTTACAAAAGAGACCAGAGAGCTAGCTCTCTCTCCTTCTGCCATGAGATAATACAATGAGATGTTGGCAGTCTGCAATCAGGAAGAGGGCTCTCACCAGAAAGTGACCATACGGGCACCCTCAAACTTATCCAGAACTGTGAGAAATAAATTTGTGTTGTTTATAAGCCACTTACTCTATGGTATTTTATTATAACAGTCCAAATTAAGATAGCATTTAATGAATTTATACTACTAAACAAATTATCAAACCATTTATACTACTAAAATTTATAGAAAATATGGGCTCAAATATTCATGAAGCTTAGAGTATTTGTTCCTGATTGAGCTTTTTTTTTTTTTTTTTTGCGGTACGTGGGCCTCTCACTGCTGTGGCCTCTCCCGTTGCGGAGCACAGGCTCCGGTCGCGCAGGCCCAGTGGCCATGGCTCACGAGCCCAGCCGCTCCACGGCATGTGGGATCTTCCCGGACCGGGGCATGAACCCATGTCCCCTGCACCGGCAGGCAGACTCCCAACCACTGCGCCACCAGGGAAGCCCTGAGCTTTTTGATGGCTTCCCCAGGTGATCACATCTGGATCTTATGTAGTTCCCAACTGTAGGTCCAAATGTACCTTCATTCTCTGGGCCAAGAGATAGATTCAGCCACATCATCTGCTGGTAATTAGCACTGTGCTGCCTTCTAGACTCAGGAGTCATTGTGCCAGAGATTAGCCCTGAGTGTTGTGTAGACATTACAGCACTCCCCGTGTAGGCTTTATCTATATGTCTTTCTTTGTAATCTTTCTGTTTATTGGAACTAGTCTCCATTAATAAATGGAGTTTTTCAGTAACTTTACTTACTGAAGTAAATCCTTATAATTCTTGCCAGTTTACTGAACTGAATCCTTACAATTCTTGCCAGTTACCATTCCCCAACAAGCTAAAACTGACCCCTATCATAAGTTACCATTGGAGGACCTTTTCTTAAGTAAACAGTTATGTCAGTTTCATGACATAGCTCTGCTTGATTCCAATATTATTGACAATTCCAAGATTTCTTTTTCAGTCACTACTGTCCAGCCTCAGGATGCTTTATGTCCAAGTCTACCTTTACTGACCCAAAGACTGGTGACAAATGGATAGGTTTTACCATAAGACAATGTCATTTTTTTAAGATAAACTTTATTTTTTAAAAACTTTAGATTTGGGCTTCCCTGTTGGCACAGTGGTTGAGAGATGCAGGGGACACGGGTTTGTGCCCCAGTCTGGGAGGATCCCACGTGCTGTGGAGCGGCTGGGCCCGTGAGCCATGGCCGCTGAGCCTGTGCATCCGGAGCCTGTGCTCCGCAATGGGAGAGGCCACAACAGTGAGAGGCCCGCATACTGGGGGGGAAAAAAAAAACAAAACACTTTAGATTTATAGAAAAAGTGTGACAATAGTACAGAGAGTTCTCGTATACCCACACCCAGTTTCCTCTATTACAGACACTTTACATTACTATGGTATGTTTATTATAATTAGTGAATCAATATGGATACATTATTGTAAGTTCATACCTGATTCTCATCTTTTCAGTTTTTACCCACTGTCCTTTTCCTGTTCCAGGATCCCATCCAGCACCCCACACTACATTTTGGGGTCATGCCTCTCTGGCTTCTTGTGGCTGTGGCAGTTTGTCAGGAGAACGTCATTCTTCAATCATGACTTTGGCCTACATCTAATCGACATCTTTGTCCTTAACTTAGATGAGGACACATATGACTAAACCAACCTGTGTGTGACACAAAGCTGGGAAGGAGAGCTAAAAAGGGATCCAAAAAAATGTTCCAAAAGCTTCATGAATAGACTGAACATAACATGATGAAATTTAACAGGCACAAATGTAAATTTAAAAATGAAAACCACCAACTATTGCACATATGAATAATTGGGGGGAATGTATCAATAACACATGTGAAAAAAAGACACAGGGGTTTTAATTGACTCTAAGCTCTACATGAATCAACTGTGTGATGTAATTGCCAAAATACGAATGCAATCTTGGGGAACAAGGACAGAAATAGAACAAGAGGCAATCATCCCACTCCATTCTGAGCCAATGAGACCACACCTGGAGTGCTGGATTGGATTCTGGGGAGTATTCAGGCAGGGGAGGAACCTGGAGCTATGTTATATGAGGAATGATTAAAGGTATTCATGGCCAGGATGGAAGAAAGCCAAGATGAGTGTATTAAAGTATCCAAAAGACTGTCACATAGAAGGAAAAACAAAATTTTTCTATGGGATTATATACATGGGAGGGGAGTCTGGGATCAATATAAAGGGGACCTTTTTACAATTTAGAGTGTTCTTAAATAGAACTGGCTGCATTAGGAAAAATGAGTTGTCAATCAACAAATTAAGCAGATTCTGGAAAATCACTTGTAGGGCTTTTTTTTTTTTTTTTTTTTTGCAGTACGCAGACCTCTCACTGTTGTGGCCTCTCCCATTGTGGAGCATAGGCTCTGGACGCGCAGGCTCAGCAGCCATGTCTCACGGGCCCAGCTGCTCCGTGGCATGTGGGATCTTCCTGGACCGGGGCACGAACCCGTGTCCCCTGCATTGGCAGGCGGACTGTCAACCACTGCGCCACCAGGGAAGCCCTGTAGGGCTTTTTAAAGTAGATTTATGCCTTCAATAAATCAGGGTTGGACAAGAGGCGTTTTAGCATGGCTGTGTTACATAGTCCATACCATTTACACACTGTTGGACAATCATGGATCATTTGTTATATTTTTCAGTGATTTTTTCTTGTCATCCCAATTAAAATGGAAATTCGCTGAAGCCGGGGACAGTGTCCTTATGAAATTCTTCTTCTACTTTCCTCATTCTTTCTAGTGTAGCACAAAGATGAACCCATAATAATTACATACTGATTGATAGCTGATATTATTAATTTATGGAAATAATATTTCCCCTTTGAAGTATAAAGTTATGTGCTACTTCAGTCCATGTTGTTATTGCCCTGTGTTATTTGAGTTAATATTCTATGATTTTGGCAAACTACTGTTGGTTCATCTCTTTGGAAAGCACTGTGCTTTTACCCCAAAATGTCCAGTTCTGATTAATATGGACATGCTGGGAAATCTCCCTATGTCTTAGTGTTCTCTTTGTGAAACACAGAAATGGGATTTCCAAGGTCCCCTTTAATTCCATCATTCTGTGTATCTAGTCATGTAGACTGCCTTAGGAGTTCTGGTTATTTTGTCTTTTTCATGTGTTTCCTTCATCTCTCACTGTTTCTTTAATGACTTTGCTAGTATCAGTACTGAGCCGGGTATGTTAGCATCATATTCTGAACATAGCATCTCGAGAACTCTTAAAGATTAAATATGTAGAGAATTATAAATATTTGAAATACCCCGGGGCTGGTGTATGTACTGTCTTTAAACAGATTTTTTTGATCTAGTATCTTTTATTTGCTTGCTTGTGTGCTGGCTTTTTCCCTTTTGTTGGAGCATCAGAACCTTTGCAGACTTTAAGACTGGCAAAAGGCCCTGTAGACAGTCACGGAAACCTAAATCTTTGCCCTCCATACCTGCTTTAGGTTGAGGAAAATGATGGGATACTCACAAGCAATGATACTACAACAGACTACAATACTAAGATTTGCTTTTGCTGATCCTGAACTGTATTAACAATTAACTATTGAGAAGTTCAAGCCCTGATATTACTGTTGCTATTCACGCACTTAGGAAAGACTAATAACCTTGTTGGGAATCCATTTCCAAAGTGATGACCCATACATTCCATATATATTTTTTATGACTTTCTTGAATGTCTATTTTCTAATTCTCAATTTATTAGAATCAAAATTTTTCATTGCAGCTCTGCCACAAACATAAGTGAAAAAGACACACACCATTTATTTACATTTTCCTTCTTTGCTTGCTCCCATTCTTATTTCTGCGCTTTCCCTCTCTTTCTTTCCTCCTTCTTCACTATATTTCCTCAAAATTGCTTTAAGCTGGCTTACAAAAAGGTGAAGAGGAAAAGTGAAATTTACATGAAAAGAGAAGTTAAGGCAAAAGAAAAAAATGGGTGAGCCCAGGATAGAGGCAAATACAGAAAACGTGTTGCAAAGTCTACAACTCTTTCTAGAATGTTTCGCTGTGTTTTGTAATAGCAAGGAAAGGGAGGAACTACATATTTCAACCTGTCTACAAGATAAAAACAAACTTATTGAGCAAGAGAAGTACGAGTATCCCTGATGCTGGGACCAGAGAGAAATACAGAGAATACCATGGATTGATGCAGACTTGGTTTTCAACATACTATTTACAAAAAGTACAACAATAACTTTTGTTAGAATGCTTCTTTATTATTTCTCAAAGGAAGCATTGGCCATGATGACAAACAGCTCTTCATTTAAAGGCATTCTAGTAAGGATTTATGGTGGGAAAAGGAGTGGGGAAGAGGGAGAGCCATGTTTCTTTGGCTGTCCAGCTTAACCTAAGGATGGATTTTCAATAACTACAGGACTGGGTCACCTGAATATTATTCAGACAACTTTCTATAAACTCAGAGACCCAAACTTTCTCATAAGTCCAGCAGAGCTCTTAGTTATTGTTGATGTTCATGGGTTTGAATTTATAATATCTGATAAGGACCAAAATATCACTATTTCCTATATCCAGCAAAATCCAGTCCTAAGCATTAAACAGTCAAGTTTGGATTAAGGTAAAAGTCCTATGTTAAAAATGATTGTGATTGGGCTTCCCTGCTGGCACAGTGGTTGAGAGTCCGCCTGCCGATGCAGGGGACACGGATTCGTGCCCCGGTCTGGGAAGCTCCCACATGCCGCGGAGCGGCTGGGCCCGTGAGCCATGGCCGCTGAGCCTGCGCGTCCGGAGCCTGTGCTCCGCAACGGGAGAGGCCACAACAGTGAGAGGCCCGCATACCGCAAAAAAAAAAAAAAAATGATTGTGATTAAATACTTTTCTATTGGTATGTTGCATACAGCATTTCTCATATTAAAAAAAAACAAAACCCTCATGATACATGTTATGTAGAAACTGAGGCATAGAGAAATGCATTTAAGTAACTTGTCCAAACTCACACAGGAAGTAGAAGGGCCAGAATTCAAAACTATGTCTCTCTGACTGTGAAAACTGGTTGCTTAGTGGTCCCTGCTAAAAATTCACCTCAGCTAATTTCCTGACAAAGGTTTATTACATCTCTGGGCTTTCTTTTTGTAACTGTTATTGTTCATTCAAATATTTGTATGGTTTTGCAAAAAGGCTTTATGATTCATTTTGGTCATAAGTTGAAGATAAAAAGGACATTTATATTCTCTCTGTTTATCTACCTCTCTATCTCTTTCTCCTTCTCTCTTTTTCTCTCTCTTCCTCTAATATTACAAAGCCTGTCTACATCGTGGCAGACATAAAACATACCCTGCTTTTTAAAATCTAGCCTCAAAGGATAGATTTTGTCTCTTATAGGGTCGTTTATTGGTTATCATAGGGCTAAGAGAAGAAATGCTGAATTTGGCCCAAAGCAGAAAAGAGCCAACTTGCAGTCTTCACTTTTCCTTTTATTTGTCCTGTTTTAAATGGCCATCATTTTTATATACTCAGGATGCTCCAAAAGAACTTTCCCTGATGTTAACTATCAGAATGGGCAGGGATGGAGATCAGATAATAACCATATCCATGACACAACAGCACACTTGTCCAGCCCGCCAGGTAGAGTCCAAAATTATTTTTACACCTGTGTAAAAAAGTTGGATGTCATGTCACCATTCTTTCCCTGCCCAACACCTATGCCACTAATCTCTTAAAACTTACTTAAGGGCTTCCCTGGTGGCGCAGTGGTTGAGAGTCCGCCTGCCGATGCAGGGGACACGGGTTCGTGCCCCGGTCCGGGAAGATCCCACATGCCGCGCACGGAGTGGCTGGGCCCGTGGGCCATGGCCGCTGAGCCTGCGCGTCCGGAGCCTGTGCTCCGCAACGGGAGAGGCCACAACAGTGAGAGGCCCGCGTACCGCAAAAAAAAAAAAAAAAAAAACTTACTTAAAAGGTACTTAAAACTATACATTTTATAAAACATCTTCAAAGGTTAATGTTTACAAAGACTATAACAATATACAGTTGATAGGCAAAATATAGAAAACAAAAATGTGAAAATAAGAAAATAAAAATCATCTATGATTTCAACTCCATGACATTACTATTTACATATTTGTGAATATATATGTCAGCTTTTTCCACGTGTGTAAATGCACTAAAACATACACAAACATACATATTTGATTTTAAGAAAATTGGAATTTCATGTAATTCATTCCATATAACTGTGCCTTCTTATTATTCAATTTAATTTTATAAGCATATTATATATGTTTATAGAAATGTCTAGAGTACTTTTTAAATAGATGTATAATTAGAATCAAACTTAGAATCAAACTATAATTAGAATCAAACTGTAACTCCTTTAGTTATGCCAAATTAGTGCATATTCATATTTTTAATTTTTCACTATGTAAAAAAGTGCTGTAATGATCATTATTGTTTATATATACATAAAATTGTGATGTACATTATATCACTTTTACATCTACAAGAAGCAAGGCCTTGAATTAATAGGTCAAGAGAACACAGAAGGAATTTCCATATAAAAGGGAATAACATATGCCAGGGTCCTGTGGTTGGAAGGAGGATGGCAAAAAAAAAAATGCAACAAACCCTAAAAACAAACAAACAAACAAAAACCATAATGGCAAGTGTACAGACAAGGTGAGGAAGGATAATAAAGGGAACTGGAAAAAGAAGCATGGGCCAGAATATGCCTTGGTCTTTAAAAAGCAAAAAAAAAGAGAAGGCTTTGAAGTTTTATTCTTAAAATAGAGTTGAGAAGTGGGGCATAAAAAAATTTATGCTTTCAAAGTTCTCTTTGACTTTCAGTGCAGAGGATGGGCTAAAGGCAAGAGTAGAATGCTCATGGATGAAACAGCTAGGAGGCTATTGCCATACTCCAAGTGGAATAATTATAGCTTGGTGTAGGATGCTAAAAAAAAAAAAGAGAGAAAAAAATGGATGGACTCAAGAGATATTTAGGAGACAAAACTGACAGGATTTTATTGTAGGTGGGATATGGGTGGGAAGAAAGGAACATAAATTTACAAAGATGTCTCCTAGATTTCTGACATGCAAAACAGGTGCTGCCATTCACCAAGACAAGGAATACTGGAGGAGAATCATGCTTGGAGGGTGGATATTTTGTGCTCAGTTTTGAAATTCTTGAAACATCTAAGTACACGTGCTTACATATCAGAAATTTTAGGAGCAGTCCAGACTTGAGGGGATACATTTGACTCTTATTGGCATGTAAATGGTCATGAAAGCATGGACTTGGATAAAATATCTAAGGAGATGGTAGAGAATGGGGAAAGTAGAGAGCCTAGAATAAGCATTAAAGTGCAAATAAGGATGAGGGAAAAGAGGCAAAGTTGAAAGCGAAAGGATAGCCAGAAAACTATCAGGAATACTAAGAGTATGGGAACAGGAGGTGATGAATTCATGAATGAATCACCTAATTCTATTTGACTCTTAGTGTGTGCTCTTTTGACTTTAATGTGTGAAATCCTCTTAGCATGTTAAAATGACTTTATAACAGAGTGAGGGAAGCTCAGGCACTAACTATTTTTAGGCAGGTAATTGAAGACAGTTTTATTGCTAATTTTAGCTTGTCAGAGGCATTTTTTAAATGGCATAAAACATTCACTCCTGCAGAGACAGGAAGGTGGGTGGGGATTGAGGAGATGGGGTCATTCAGCCCAAAGGTCTCCACAAATGTAGGACACGTGTTCAGGCCAAATGTAAATGAACAATAGAGCCCAACTGCTATTTCACCCTAATTGTACTTTTGGACCTCTGTACTGGGAAAGAGGACACTTCATAAAAGGAGTTACTCTACATGAACTGGACTCCAGGTTATAGAGGACAAATCAAGAAGAAAGGTTTGGTGAAAGCCATTCTGAGATTTAAGGGCCATTGGAAGCCAGTGGAATATTAAGATATTGGCCTGGTCAGTTCAGCTGCTGTAACAAAATACCATAGACTGGGAAGCTTAAAGTACAGAAGTGTATTTCCACTATGGAGGCTGGGAGGTCTAACATCAGGATGCCAGGATTCTGGTGAGAGTCTTCCTCCTGCCTTGCAGATGGTTACCTTCTTGCTATATACTGACATGACCAAGAGAGGAATCTCTCTTTTATCAGGGATTTAATCCCACCATAAGGGTCCCACACTCATGACCTAATCTAAACCTAATGACCTCCCAAAGACCCTACCTCCAAATGCTATCACAGTGGATTTTAGGATTTCAACATATGAAATTTGGGGGGACACAAACATTTAGTCCATAGCAGATATCATCTGAGAAAGGAAATAAAAAGAGTGCAGGAACCAAGCTTCTTAGAAACCCTAAGAAGCTGAACATTTCCATCAGCCTGTATTTATTAATTTGTTTATTCAATTTGCCATACTGATGAACAAATAAAGCTCCAAGGCCAAAGGACTCTTCCTGTTGGTTTTTGAAAGCAACTGGAAAAGAAGGTGGTAGCTGAAGAGGGGAAAACTGTGTCCCAAAATATTTCCAATCTTGGGACTGAAAAAGACCTAAGGATGCAGTGTGGTGGCCCTCATAAAACAAAAAGTCAACCAGACTGAGTTTAGTGAGCCTAATGGATTCATCCTGGAACACTTAGGTCCTAGGAAGAAGATCGAGGCGGGGGTGAATACTCATCGATGGAATGTTTAAGGAGGTCCTAATGTGTGCCAAGTCTATGAGTTACTCAGCAAAACGTTAACCAACTGATCAGGCTCTTATAAGGAAATATAGATCTACTAGCTACTGTGTTTATTTTAATTTATTGATTCATTCATTCATTTGACCCATTTTTATTGAACACCTACTATGTCTCAGGCATTGAGAATATAACTCAACAAAAGAAGACCTAGTCCTTATCTTTATGACACAGCTTGGTGACATTTTAATTCTTCATTTGATTCTGTAAGAAATTTCTTTTCACATGATCCCTGGATCTACCTCAATGTTGCAACATGAAACACTTTTCTATATAGTCTCATTTCAGTAACTATCCCGAATCCTGTCCATAAAATATGCCTGAACATCCAGCCAATACAAGGGTCAAGGAAGCCCAGCATGTGTGCATTTTCTTCCCTAATCTCCCCTCATGCTCTCTAAACCCTGCTGATTCCCAAAGACTCCAGTTCTTCATATTCTGTCCCCTGATCCTGAAGTCATATGGGCATCCTGGGGCATATGACTCACTCCCACAATTCCTTGTCTAATCATCTTCTTGTTGAATAAATTAGCATAACATATAGGATATCTAAAATCCAATTACGTGTTAGTTACTCTAACCACAGACAAATTTGGTTATTCTCAGTCCACACATTAATTGGAGGCAGAAGACAAATGTTGTTCATTCGTTTTCGAGTGTTTGTTTGAAACAGTTCTTCAGCTTGCCTTCTCTTACTCCATCTCCCCAGGAAGTGGGCTTTCTGTTCACAGACCTACAGGTCTACCTCCAGCTGAACTAGAACCCTCATTCTTATTGCTTCTCTGTACACACGCCTTCCATTTCAAGACATTCCCCATTTCTATGCTGACTAACCCTTATCCTATGAGATGCAACTTAACTTTACTTTTGAATTCTTCAGTTTCTCATCAGAACCCTTAAAATATACAGTGGTACATTTGACATACACAAAACAGCTCTTGTTTCAGATTCAAAGGATGACTTAAAGGATAAATTATGTCCAAATAGAGGTGGCTGAGAAGCATTCGTTATAGTGATTTTTTAAATTCCTGACAAATACCCAGCAAAAATCTTATGAGCCAGGATTTCAGTTCTAAAAATCTACTCCTAAAATACACTGACAAGAATATGAAATAAAGTATGCACAAGGCTATCTATTGCAGCAATTTGATATAACAAATGATGGAAAACTACTTAAATACCCCAATGGCTATTATAGGAACTGGTGAAATAAACTATGAAATCTTCCCAGAATGGAGTATAAGAAGCTAGACAGAAAGGAATAATAATTTATATGTGAGATAGATAGATAGATAGATAGATAGATAGATGGTAGAGAAAGAGAAACTGGTTCATTTTAAGGAATTGGCTCACACAATCACAGAGACTGGCAAACCCAGAATCTGCAGGGAAGTCTGAGAGGCTGGAGTCCCAGGAAAAGTTGATAATACAGTCTCGATTCTCAATGAGACTGCAGACAAAATCCATTCCTCTTAGGAGGACTTCAGTTTTCCCTCTTAAGGCCTTCAATTGATTGCATGAGATCCATTCCCATTATGGAGGGGTAATCTTTTTTACTCAAAGTCTAATGATTTAGATGTTAATTGCATCTTTGAAAATACCTTTACAGCAAACATCTAAACTGGTGTTTGACCAAAAACTGTGCACCATGGTCTAGCCAAGTTGACATATGAGATTAGTCATTATGTATATAAAATATTGAGTTAGGAGCTCAGTTTTATATAAATATGGATATAATCTATATTTTAAAAATAGATACATTATATATCTATATTTATATTTTATCTATATGTTCATTATCTATCTAGCATTCTATCTATCTACTATCTCTCTACTTATCTATACAGGCATACCTCGCTTTATTGTGCTACACAGATATTGTGTTTTTTCATAAATTGAAGGTTTGTGAGGAACCAGCATTGAGCAAGTCTCTCTTTGCTTTTCCATTATTTTTCATTATTATTATACTTGTTAAGATGATCTGTGATCAGTGAACTTTGATGTTACTCATGTAAAAAGATTACGTTGCTGAATACATATCTGATGTTTAGCATTTGTTAGGAATATAGTCTTTTTTAATTAAGGTATGTACATTAATTTTTTAGGCTTAATGCTATTGCACACTTTATAGACTACAGTATACCACAGTACAATGTAAACATAACTTTTATACAGGGAAACCAAAAAATTTGTAACTCGATTCATAGTAGTATGCTTTTTTTTTTTTTTTTTTTTGCAGTATGCGGGCACTGTTGTGGCCTCTCCCGTTGTGGAGCACAGGCTCCGGACACGCAGGCTCAGCGGCCATGGCTCACAGGTCCAGCCGCTCCACGGCATGTGGGATCTTCCCGGACTGGGGCACGAACCCACGTCCCCTGCGTCGGCAGGCGGACTCTCAACCACTGCACCACCAGGGAAGCCCTGTGGTATGCTTTTTATTGTGGTGGTCTAGAACTGAACCTGCAATATATCTCCAAGGTATGCCTGTACATTACTCAACTAAACTTCACTTTTTATTTGGATTCCACTAGTTTTCCCCAATGTCCTTTCCTTTTTTTTTTTTTTTTTTTGGTTCCAGGAATCCATCTAGAATACCACTTAATATTTTGTTATCTTAATACTTAGCTAAGACAACTTAGCTCTCCTTGTTCTGTGACCATTTCTCAAATTTCCTTTGCTTTCCAGGAAGTAATTTATTATTTTATTTTTTAAACATCTTTTGATTTTGTTAGTTACCTTTACTGTTTCATTGCATTCTGCTTCATTAAATTCTGCTTTTTAACTATATTATATCCATCCTTTTATGATTTTCCTTGTGTTCACTCTGTCTTTTTTAGCTCAGTAGAATTCTTAGCTCATTATTTCTCTTTCTTGTTTTCTAAAATTTGCATTTAAGGTTATACATGTTCTTTATTTTTTAATTGAAGTATAATTGACTTACAATATTATATTAGTTTCAGGTGTACAAGAACGTGATTTGATATTTTTATACATTATAAAATGATTACCATGATCAGTCTGGTTACCATCTGTCACCACACAAAGTTATTACAATATTATTGACTATATTCCATATGCTGTATATTACAACACTTTAAATTATTTATTTTATAACTGGAAGTTTGTACCTTAATCACCTTTACCTATTTCACCCATCCTTCCATACCCCTCTCCTCTGCAACCACCAGTTTGTTCTCTGTACCTATGAGTCTTTTTCTGTTTTGTTCACCCATTTGTTCTGTTTTGTAGATTCCACATATAAGTGAAATCACATGATATTTGTCTTTCTCTAACTTATGTCACTTAGTATAGTACCCTTTAGGTCCATCCATGCTCTTTGGAAATGGCAAGATTACATTGTTTTTTTTAAATGTATATACCACATCTTCTTTACCCATTTATCTATGGATGGCCACTTAGGTTGCTTCCATAACTTGGCTATTGTAAACAATGCTGCAATGAATATTGGAGTACATATATCTCTTCAAACTAGTATATTCACTGTCTTCAGATAAATACCCAGAGGTGGATCATGTGGTAGCTTTATTTTTAATTTTTTGACAAACCTCCATACTGTTTTCCACAGTAGTTATACTAACTTATATTCTCACCAACAGCGCACAAAGGTTCCTTTCTCTCCACATCCTCACCAACACTTGTTATTTCTTGTTTTTGTTTGTTTGATTTTTTTTTAATGGTAGCCATTCTGACAGGTGTGAAGTGACATCTCATTGTGGTTTTAATTTGCATTTCCCTGATGGTTAGTGTTATTGAGCATCTTTTCATGTGCTTGTTGGCCATCTGTATGTCTTCTTTGGAAAAATGTCTATGCCTTCTTTGGAATCATATATACTCAGGGACTCTGACCACTTTTTAATCAGATCGATTTTGTGTGTGTGTGTTGATTTATATGAGTTTTTCATATATTTTGGATATTAGCCCTTTTTCAGACACATTATTTACAAATATCTTCCCCCATTCAGTAGGTTGCCTTTTCATTTTCTTGATAGCTTTCTTCATTGTGCAAAAGCTTTTTAGGGTGTTACAGTCCGATTCATTTAGTTTTGCTTTTGTTGCCCTTGCCTGAGGAGATAGATCAAAAAAAAATTCCTAAGACCAATGTCAGAGAGCTTACGGCTTATGTTTTCTTCTAGGAGACTTATGATATCTTACATTTAAGCCTTTAATTCATTTGACTTTATATTTGTGTATGGTGTAAGAAAGTAGTTTAGTTTCATTCTTCTGCATGTAGCTGTCCAGTTTTCCAATGCCTTTTGATGCAATTGTAAATAGGATTGCTTTCTTCATTTATCTTTAAGATAGTTCATTATTAATTTAGAGAAATAAAACACATTTCTGTGTATTAATTTTGTATTCTGCAACTATACTAAATTCATGCATTACTTTTAACAGATTTTGGTGGAGTCTTTAGAGTTTTCTAGGTATAGTACTATGTCATTTGCAAATAGTGATAATCTTACTTCTTCCTTTCCAAGTTGGATGCCTTTTATCTTTTTTTCTTTTCTGATTGCTATGGTTAGGACTTCAAATACTTTGTTGAATAAAAGTGACATGAGTGGGTATTCTGGTCTTGTTCCTGATCCTAGAGGAAAAGTTTTCAGCTTTTCACCATTGAGTATAATGTTAGCTGTGGGTTTGTCATGTATGACCTTTATTATGCTGAGGTAAGTTACCTCCATACCCACTTAGTTGAGGACTTTTATCATGAACATAATTTTGAATTTTGTCTAATGCTTATTCTGCATCTACTGAGATGGTCATTTAATTTTTAATCCTTCATTTTGTTAAAGTGGCATATCTCATTGATTGATTTGCAGATATTGAATCATCCTTGCATCCGTGGAATAATTCTCACTTGATTATGGTGTATGATTCTTTCAATATATTGTTATGTATAACATAAACTATATTTACCAGAAAACAAGAAAGCTATCAATGCCTACCTGGGTTATGCCCAAAAGGATCATAAGCACCAATGTGACAAGGATCCCACTAAAAAATAATGAACATTTAGAGCACCAAAAGAACTCATCATCCTTAAGTTCACAGTGACACAAAAATAAATCTCACTAATCACTCTAGGAAACTGTTAAGGCATAAACTCATTCTGAAAACTGGTTTAAAAGAAAGTTAAGAGAGGGTAATTGAACATCTATCCTGCCTTTCCCATACCAATTATGTTTCAAGGTTCTTTAATAGCAGAAGAGTAAAGGGTCTTTATAGAAGAATCCCATGGTTCATAAGCACAGATGGAATGATAGAATACCATCATTTAGCCACCCCTTAATGTAGTAAAGTATCTAAACAGTGATCCATCAGGGCTGCTAAAACTAGTAGGTGAAAGGCTAACGAAGAACTTAAAAATGAATGAATTGAATTGATAACTTCTAAACATTAACATAAACAAAGAAACACAAAAGATATTCTGTGACTCTTGTAGTGATAAAGTATAGAGAAGTGTTTATGAAGATAAAAAAAAATCAAACATGATTCTGATCAAATCTCCATGGAAGCTCAACATTTACAGAGGAAAGAAGAACATGCTAAATGACATATGGCCAGATCTCCAGAATGTGAGAAAGATGACAGAAAAAAAGGACTTGTTTTTTCCCCCAAATAAATGAGTGAGAGAAAGTGAAAGAGGGAAACAGAGAGGACACTCAAGTCATATCAATCAAATCACATATGCAGACATTGTTTAGATAGTGATTTACAAACCAAGTAAGGAAAGTGGTAGGACAATTTTAGACTTGAACTCTACATATTTATAGTTTTAATATAAAGAATTTTTTTGGATAGAATACTGGTATTGTGGTTACTAAGCTTCTTTCTTTCTGGCACTTGAATGCCAAATAGTTTTTTTTTTTTTCATGTAGCCTCAGAATTACTAAATTTATGAGTTTCTTCCACATAGTATCTCCTTGGGTCCCCATGATCAACTAAAGAGTTATAAAGTAAAGGTATTATAAGCCGTTATTTTTCTAGTGGGAAACTGAGACTTCAAAGAAATGTAAATGTTTTATCCCAACAACTTCCAGAAAGTGGACTAATCACATCCTCTACTGATTGGCACCATGTGCTGCTGGTTCCCTATCTGAGCTGCTCACATTTACACATTAGCATAAAAAAAGAAAGAAACAGTCACAGCTTAGGATTCTCTAGGCTTTAAAACTTTTTTTATCAAATTTGTTTAATTTTATTTAACACATTCAGATAAAGCACACACACACAGACAGAAAGACACATGCACACACACACACACACACACACAGTGGGAAATAGCCTAAAATCCTTGTGCTCTTTTCAACTTTACCTATGCCCAATATTAAAGGTTCTACTCCCTTGCACATTTCCTGGTCACACTTCAGGATAAAAAAGCAATCCTAAGTAATTTAAGATTTCAATGACCTTGATTTTAATATTAACAAAGTAGCATTCAGTAAGCCACCTAAATGACTATTTCATATTAAGGTACCTGAGATTTTCCATTACAGGGAGTGCAGTGTCCTTATGATTTAATGAACAAGTCAAAGTTGACTGGCCCATCCTGAATTTCACATATACTTTTCTATTGTGCATGGTTCACTTCACATTACCCAATTTTATGCAAAACTAATCTTAAGGGGTGTATAATATTCCAACAAAATTTCTAGATATTTCCTAAATTAGAAAATATTTAGATTAATTATTTTCTGATTTGTATTATGCACAAGCTTTGATCTACATTTATGTGCATAAGATTTATATATATATTATGAGATAATTATTGAGGATTACTTTCCAGAAGCGGAATTAATGAATCAAAGGAGTTTTAAGGCTTTTGATTCATATTGTCAAAATGCTTCCAAAAGTGTCCTACCAAGCCTCTTGCCTGCCAGGAATGCACCTCTTAAAACCCTCTGCAGCAGTGAGAATCTGCATATGTAAAAACCTACGTGGATTTGATGTGCATTTCTTCTGGGCTTTTATCCTGAAATGGATCTGGTCTTAGATTGTGTGTTGGTTAAGAGTAGGTGGAACAAAAAAGCTTTTCCACTTAAACTTGAAAAAGTTAAGCTCCCAAGAGACCCCCTACATCAACCACTGAAGCTCATTTGGCAGTAAAAACAATAGCATTCAGCGAACAACAAGAAATCTACAACAATAGTTGTTTTAACCAAAAAAAAAAAAAAAAATCCAGCAGCTAGTGTCTTTCCTGTTTGAAAGAAGGTGGTGGGAAGTGGACAGAAGACCTTATAGGAAAGATAAAAAGAGGAAAAGGAAAATAAAAGTTTCCAGTTTGACAATCAAGCTGTCTTCTGCATCCATTTCATCCCAAGACCACCAAGCCAATGTGGAGGCTTTTTCCTCCTTTCCTTTTCATGAGACTGATCACAACCAGCACTGCAGAGTCCATTAAATTAAGAAATGCTGTTGCCTACATGTGTGAATGAGCTGTGAGTAAAGTACTGGAGTAGAGGAGACCTGACTTGAAATGTCCTCATGAATGTCTATGTGGCTGAGCAGGAAGTTAACCTTTCATAGATGTGCTAAAGAAGAAGAGTTGGGTTTTATTTTATTTACTTTTCCCTGGACTCTGTTGAATGACTATCATCTACAAGTTCAGGCTACTTTTTGCTGAGGATTAATGCACTGGGAGAGCTGAGAGAAAACTGAACAGTAGAGCTGTCTTTTTCTTGACCAGTTCACCTTATTTTCCCAAACTCTAAGTCTTTCCCTAATTCTTTCTCCTATTTATTGTAGTAAAATGAACAGAACACAAAATTTACCATTTTGATCATTTTACAATTCACTGTACAATTCAGTGGAATCTACTACTGTCACAATGCTGTGAAACTGTCACCACTGCCTAGTTGCAAAACATTTTCATCACCCCAGAAGGAAACCTACACCCATTTTAAGCAGTCATTCCCTCTTTCCGTCTCTTCCAAATCCCTGGCAACCACTAATGTATAATATGTTCCTCGTGTATGGATTTGCCATTGCTGGACATTTCGTATAAATGGAACCATACAAAAAGAAAAAAAAAAGAGTAGGTGGAGGAGACAAGCTCGAGGTGTTTCTTCCCCTTGAGCTGCCTATCCCAGTCCTATTTTGTTCAGTCACTTCCCAGAAATGATTTCATTCAACACTGCCCCCATTCTGATGAATGAAGTCACTGAGTTTTTCTGCTTTTAATCCCCTTGATTCTTTTGATTTGCTGCGGGGTTGAAAACAGAAGGAATAAATAGCTGACACAGGAAGCTGTGCATGTTTCAAATGAAGTTTCCTTTTTGTAAAGCTGGGCAATTACAAGCTTGGCTCACTCCATCTCCATTCCAAATGGTTCTGTGCATGGCAGCAATGGTGTCTGGCTCAACCACTACCTTGACCAGGCTGCTGGTCAGAATTAGGCTTTGTTCTGAGCTGTTTTTTCAGGCTGTGTTTAGAATTTGCTAGTCAGAGAATTGAAACAGTGTGCACATCAAAGACTAGTTTTCTTTAAAGAAACACAGGTTGATTTGCATGTCCTCCTGCCCCTTTCTTATTTTTAAGAAGCTGAAACTTGCTTGGTGCTCATCACAAAAAAAATAAAAATAAAAAAAAATTGTAACTATATGAGTGGCTGGATGTTAACTAAACTTACTGTGATAATCATTTTGTAGTGTAGTATGTACACATACTAAATCATTATTTAATGATTTAATATGAGCCCACTTTGAACTTATACAATGTTATGCTAATTATATCTCAATAAAACTGGAAAAATAAGTTTAAAAAATATGCTTGGTGCTTTGAAAAAGAGGCATGGGACTTAAAAAACACAGTATGGCCTGAAAGAAATATAACATGTGATTTAAGCTCCCATCTCTTTTTATGAGTTTCTTTTTTCCCTTTTTGTAAGAATCTTTGAAGAACTTACTGAAAATTGAAAGCAATGGTACAAGATTCAAAGCCTCCCTAGAAGCCAGATCTATGTCAGTAACCCATATATGTATTTTTTAAACATCTTTATTGGAGTATAATTGCCTTACAATGGTTTGTTAGTTTCTGCTTTATAACAAAGTGAATCAGTTATACATATACATATGTTACCATATCTCTTCCCTCTTGAATCTCCCTCCCTCCCACCCTCCCTATCCCACCCCTCTAGGTGGTCACAAAGCACCGAGCTGATCTCCCTCTGCTATGCGGCTGCTTCCCACTAGCTATCTGTTTTACATTTGGTAGTGTATATGTGTCCATGCCACTCTCTCACTTTGTTCCAGCTCACCCTTCCCCCTCCCCATATCCTCAGGTCCATTCTCTGGTAGGTCTGTGTCTTTATTCCCATCTTGCCCCTAGGTTATTCATGACCTTTTTTTTTTTTTAGATTCCATATATATGTGTTAGCATATGGTATTTGTTTTTCTCTTTCTGACTTACTTCACTCTGTATGACAGACTCTAGGTCCATCCATCTCACTACAAATAACTCAATTTTGTTCCCTTTTATGGCTGAGTAGTATTCTATTGTATATATGTGCCACAGCAGCTCATGCAGCTCAATATTGAAAAAACAAACAACCCAATCCAAAAATGAGCAGAAGACCTAAATAGACATTTCTCTGAAGAAGATATACAGATTGCCAACAACACATGAAAGGATGCTCAACATCACTAATCATTAGAAAAATGCAAATCAAAACTACAATGAGATATCATCTCACACCAGTTAGAATGGCCATCATCAAAAAAAATCTACAAACAATAAATGCTGGAGAGGGTGTGAAGAAAAAGAAACCCTCTTGCACTGTTGGTGGGAATGTAAATTGATGCAGCCACTATGGAGAACAGTATGGAGGTTCCTTAAAAAACTCAAAATAGAATTACCATATGACCCAGCAATCCCACTACTGGGCATATACCCTGAGAAAACCATACTTCAAAAAGAGTCATGTACCAAAATGTTCATTGCAGCTCTATTTACAATGGCCAGGACATGGAAGCAACCTAATTGTCCATCAACAGATGAATGGATAAAGTAACCCATACATTTTAGCGCTTGGGTCACCACGTGCATTCTACAGCCATGCATCCATGCATTCACTTGTTCATGCGATAGCCATCTATTTTTCATCATATGCCAGTACCATGCTAAGCACAAGTGATTCAAGACTGAAAACAAGATGATTCTTGTTCCCATGAATGTCAAATTCAAGGAAAAGGCAGATCCATTTCTGATTAACACTAATATAGAAACTTCCAGAAGGACAAACAGCTTTGACTCCTGCCACTTGTGAAAACATAATGAAAAACAAACAAGTAACAGAAAAATTCCAAGCGTATTACAAACCACCATGACCCTCTTAACTACGTATTTACAATGTTAATTTTGTGCAGTTTATCAAAAATGGCTTTCACGTAAATAAAAATTTGCTGGGGATGCATTTTTTTTTCATTTTCCTTTCTTCTATTTCATTCCCATCAACAGACCATTAAGTTTTCCTGAATCCTCTTTTCTGAAAAAGTATCACAAAAGCATCCAATGCAGGTTCAGTATATTATAGAGTATCCTAAAGCATCTGGACTTGGTGGTCCAGAGATGGGGTCTATGAGTTTTGACAAGTGAAAGTTATCATACCTCTCTGACGGATTCCATTCAGCTTTGATCATGTAAACGTCTTGGCCTTATTTTTCTGTGGCAGAAAACTTGGTGTCAATTGTTGGCTTGAAACCAAGCAGCAGTACCATCTCCAACGATGGAGACTTTTCTCTGTGATAGGTGGACCTAGTCTTGTCAGAATTCTCTGCTAACTAGTGTTTAATTGGTTAATGACCTGACTAATCACAGATTCCCTTGTTTAGGCCTTTTCCATGCCCCCAAGAACTCTAGGAATATCCACAAAAATAAAGGAGGTTTTTTTTTTCCCTTTAAAAATTATCCATGGTGTGGTTTAGACAGACCTGACTGAAATCAGGCCCCAACCATTTTTATTCATCATTATATCCTTAAGAGTTAACAGGCTCTGGCACATGGCAGATGTCTAATCAGTATTTTTGGAATAAGTGATAAGAAGAGGCATTAATATATTTTCCTGATTTAGTGCAGAATTTTAAAATGCACCCCCCTTGCCTTCATGGAGTCCATCACTTTGTTGGACTTTCCGTGTTGCCACATGGAGCTCACCAGAGAAGACAGCTCTTCCCAGCGTACCAAGATTACTTTGACCATCTCATTCCCATGAATCATGGCACTAAAAAATGTTTGGAATAGTAGTTTCTTTCCTCAGAGCAGCCTTTTGTTTTGGATATCCTTAGTTTTTAATGCCTTTCTTGGCAAAAATAATAATAATAATAATTCTTCCTTTTTCTATTATGAATACAAACCAGACTCTTCATGGAATAAACATTTCTAGCCACATTGACTCTCTGTCTTTGACAAAACCAAGCTCTTTCTTGACTTTGAGCTCTTTGAGCATGTCCTTCTATTTGGAATATTTCCCTAGTTTTTCTTTTTTTCCCCATGGTTGACCCCAATCGTTTATGTAGGTATCCACTTAATTGTGGTCTCTTTTGAGAAAGTTATTTCCTGATTGAAGTATCCCTCTCCACTCTATATCCCAATCACTACCTATATCCTGACTCCATTTCTTTTTATTGAAATCACCCATGTAAATTTTTCTCTCCTATTTCCTACTGAATCCCCAGTGTCAAGCACAGTGCCTGACGAATTGGAGAAATTCAATAATTATTTGTCAAATCATTTAACGAATGGATGGATTTAAGAAATACACCAGGTGACCTGAAATATTTCATCTTACCTTTAGATTTCTTGACAACCTGTTGCACCAGGTACTATTTAACTTTTCTCTGTAATGGGCGGCTGCTGGGGCAGTGTCCAGACTTAAGATTTCATGGTCTTTATGTGAAAGGCTTATAGATAGCGATCTACGATCATCAAAAGGAGGTTGCTTACGTATAGGTTGAGAACTTGAGAAGGTACATGAATCGCTGCCCAATTTTACCAAATCTGAGAAAGATGATTGGTGAAAAATTGCCTATATTCAGAAGGCTGCACTGATCAGCAAGATTTACTGACAGCTGTTAGGAGTCTGAAGTAGAAATTCCTGCAAACAGTGACAAGATTGATAATGAAGTATTGATCGGGGTGTACACTGCAGGGCAATTCTGTCCATTTCCTTGTGGAAGCCAGAGCATCCTCAGTCTATAAGGAGGGTCTGGATTGGCATCTGCAGCCCCAGCATTTCTTTTCTCAGAGATTAATTGTGATGCTTATTTAGAACTGTCTGGAAAGTGTAACTATTTCTAATTTTCTCTAGACCCTTAGGGTCTCCTTTCTCTCTTTCTCTCATTCTCTCTCCTCAAATATGGCTTTAAAAATGAGCCCGTGTGGCTTGGGAAAGACTTGTGCAAAGGAAACTTTGAAATCAATCCATCAGGCTAGGCCTGTAGCAGCAGCTATATGGCTCAGGGATGACTGCCAGGTGGCTCAGCCATCACTGACATCAGAGAGCACTTTGTCCACTTTCTCTCCCACTCATGCCCACCCGAACCCCGGACAGATGGAGCACTTTTGCACAATGTCAGATGGTATTACCTTTTGGCTGGAGTGCTAATCAGAGAGCCCTGGTGCTGCAAATTTCCTTTTACCTCTCCACTGAACAGATAATTCACAGGCATCAGAACTATGGGCAATCCCCAACCATCTCCTGAACTTCCTCACACTTCTTCTTCTGTTGACACCCGAGCCATGTGTCATCTGAGGATACAGGGAGATGCATTCCTTCCCAGAACCCAGTATGATCTTGTGTTACCCAAAATAATAAAAATAAAATTGTGCTAACTAATCTTACTGTGGTAATTATTTCACAATATATATGTGTATCAAATCATCACATTATGCACCTTAAACTTATACAATGTTACATGTTAACTATATCTCGGCCGTGGCGGGCGGGGCTGGGAGCTGAGGCTCGGGTATCGGCTTTCAGTCGGAGCGCAGGGAGAGGACTGGGGCTGGCGGCAGGAAGAGAGCCTGAAGGGGTTTGTGCACCACGGCTAGCTCGGAGGGAGTCCGGGGAAAGGGTCTGGAGCTGCTGAAGAGGCAAGAGACTTTTTTCCCTTTTGTTTCCTGGTGCGCGAGGAGAGGGCATTAAGAGGGCTGCTTGGGGAAGCGCCGGAGACAGGCACGAGCCGCGGGTAAGGCACGGACCTCGGAGACGGGCGTGGGCCGCCGCCCGCCGCCGCGGCCCGCCGCCGCCGCCGCTGCCGCCGCCGCCGCGGGGCCTGTGTGCGAGCGCGGGTCACTGTCCGTCCCGCCTTCCGGGGGGCCTGTGCACCCCGCCACTGCCGGGGTCCCCGAGACCCGGGGACGGCGTTCCCCGGAAAGCGCACGGAGCGCCACGGGCTGCTGCAACGTCACGCCGGCCTCTGCCGCCGCAGGCCCGCCCCACACTGCGCGCCCCTCCCTCCCCTCTGCCTGAGTGAGCCAGAGCCCCCGAATCAGCGGCTCCTTTAAACCCGTCCTGTCTGAGCGAAGAACGGACGCCCTCCGGCGACCTACGCGCAGAGGCGGGGCCAGGTCCAAGGCTGAGACCCGGGAGCTGTGAGAGCAGAGGCAGGGAAATCTCTCTGTGCAGCCTCGGAGGCAGCGGATTAAAGCTCCACGGTCCATTTGATGTGCCCTGCGTCTGTGGAGTGCATGAATGGACAGCGAATCATCCCAAATTGAGGAAGGGGACTTTGAGGACAAGATTTAAGACTTTCCCCCCTTTTCCTCTTTTTACAACGAATTATTCCAAATTAAGGAGGTGGACTTAGAGAGCAAGATTTCAGACTTCTCGCCCTTTTCCTCTTTTTACAACGAATTATCCCAAATTGAGGAGGTGGACTTGGAGAGCAAGATTTTTGATTTTTCCCCCTGCTCTCTTTTTGTGAATGTGTATGTGTAATCTTCTGTGTAAGATTCTCTCTGTATAGCTTTGCTTCCACCATATGTCCCAGGGTTCTATCGGTCCGGTTTTTTTTTTTTTTCAATAATTACTTTCTAATTTTAATAACGCTACTATATTTCATACTTTATTCTATTTTACTTTACCTGCTCTTTCTTTTTTTCCTACTCTCCCTTCCTCCCTCCCTCCCTCCGCTCCTCCTTTCCTTCTTTCTTTTTCTTTCCTCCTTCCCACCCTTCTTCTTTCCACTTTCTTTTTCTTTCCTTCCTCCCTCCCTCCTGTCTTTCTTCCTTTCCTTCCTCCCTCCCTCCCTCCTTTCTTTCCTTCTTTCTTTCCATCCTTCCTCCCTCCCTCCCTCCTTTCTTTCTTCCTTCCTTCCTTCCTTTCTTCCCTTCTTCCTTTCTTTCCCTCTCTCTTTCTTTCTTCTACTAATTCTTTCTTTCTACTTTTTCTCCCTGTTATTCTGAGCCGGGTGGATGAAAGGCTCTTGGTGCTGCAGCCAGGAGCCAGTGCTGTGCCTCTGAAGTGGGAGAGCCAACTTCAGGACACGGGTCCACAAGAGACCTCCCAGCTCCACATAATATCAAGCAGCGAAAATCTCCCAGAGATCTCCATCCCAACACCAGCACCTAGCTTCACTCAACGACCAGCAAGCTACAGTGCGGGTCACCCTATGCCAAGCAACTAGCAAGGCAGGAACACAACCCCACCCATTAGCAGAGAGGCTACCTAAAAACATAATAAGGCCATAGGCACCCCAAAACACACCACCAGACGTGGACCTGTCCACCAGAAAGACAAGATCGAGCCTCAACCACCAGAGCACAGGAATTAGTCCCCCCCACCAGGAAGCCTACACAACCTACTGAAACAACCTTAGCCACTGGGGTCAGACACCAAAAACAACGGGAACTACGAATCTGCAGCCGGCAAAAAAGAGACCCCAAACACAGTAACATAAGCAAAATGAGAAGGCAGAAAAACACACAGCAGGTGAAGGAGCAAGATAAACACCTACCAGACCTAACAAATGAAGAGGTAATAGGCAGTCTACCTGAAAAAGAATTCAGAATAATCATAGTAAAGCTGATCCAAGATTCTATTTCCAAGATCCATAATCTTGGAAATAGAATAGACAACATGCAAGAAACAGTTAACAAGGACCTAGAAGAACTAAAGATGAATCAAGCATCGATTAAAAACACAATAAATGAAATGAAAAATACTCTAGATGGGATCAATAGCAGAATAACTGAGGCAGAAGAACGGATAAGTGAGGTGGAAGATAAAATAGTGGAAATAACTGATGCAGAGCAAAATAAAGAAAAAAGAATGAAAAGAACAGAGGACAGTCTCAGAGACCTCTGGGACAACATTAAACGCACCCACATTCGAATTATAGGGGTTCCAGAAGAAGAAGAGAAAAAGAAAGGGACTGAGAAAATATTTGAAGAGATTATAGTTGAAAACTTCCCCAATATGGGAAAGGAAATAGTTAATCAAGTCCAGGAGGCACAGAGAGTCCCATACAGAATAAATCCAAGGAGAAATACACCAAGACACATATTAATCAAACTGTCAAAAATTAAACACAAAGAAATCATATTAAAAGCAGCAAGGCAAAAACAACAAATAACACACAAGGGAATCCCCATCAGGTTAACAGCTGATCTCTCAGCAGAAACCCTACAAGCCAGAAGGGAGTGGCAGGACATAATTAAAGTGATGAAGGAGAGAAACCTGCAACCTAGATTACTCTACCCAGCAAGGATCTCATTCAGATTTGATGGAGAAATTAAAACGTTTACAGACAAGCAAAAGCTGAGAGAGTTCAGCACCACCAAACCAGCTTTACAACAAATGCTAAAGGAACTTCTCTAGGCAAGAAACACAACAGAAGGAATATACCTACAATAACGAACCCAAAGCAATTAAAGAAATGGGAATAGGAACATACATATCAATAATTACCTTAAATGTAAATGGACTAAATGCTCCCACCAAAAGACACAGAGTGGCTGAATGTATACAAAAACAAGACCCATATATATGCTGTCTACAAGAGACACACTTCAGACCTAGAGACACATACAGATTGAAAGTAAAGGGATGGAAAAAGATATTCCATGCAAATGGAAATCAAAAGAAAGCTGGAGTAGCAATTCTTATATCAGACAAAATAGACTTTAAAATAAAGACTATTAGAAGAGACAAGGAAGGACACTACATAACGATAAAGGGATCGATCCAAGAAGAAGATATAACAATTGTAAATATTTATGCACCCAACATAGGAGCACCTCAATACATAAGGCAAATACTAACAGCCATAAAAGGGGAAATCGACAGTAACACAATCATAGTAGGGGACTTTAACACCCCACTTTCACCAATGGACAGATCATCCAAAATGAAAATAAATAAGGAAACACAAGCTTTAAATGATACATTAAACGAGATGGACTTAGTTGATATTTATAGGACATTCCATCCAAAAACAACAGAATACACATTTTTCTCAAGTGCTCATGGAACATTCTCCAGGATAGATCATATCTTGGGTCACAAATCAAGCCTCGGTAATTTTAAGAAAATTGAAATTGTATCAAGTATCTTCTCCGACCACAATGCTATGAGACTAGACATCAATTACAGGAAAAGATGTGTAAAAAATACAAACACATGGAGGCTAAACAATACACTACTCAATAACGAAGTGATCACTGAAGAAATCAAAGAGGAAATTAAAAAATACCTAGAAACAAATGACAATGGAGACACGACGACCCAAAACCTATGGGACGCAGCAAAAGCAGTTCTAAGGGGGAAGTTTATAGCAATACAATCCCACCTTAAGAAACAGGAAGCATTTCGAGTAAACAACCTGACCCTGCACCTAAAGCAATTAGAGAAAGAAGAACAAAAATACCCCAAAGCTAGCAGAAGGAAAGAAATCATAAAGATCAGATCAGAAATAAATGAAAAAGAAATGAAGGAAACGATAGCAAAGATCAACCAAACTAAAAGCTGGTTCTTTGAGAAGATAAACAAAATTGACAAACCATTAGCCAGACTCATCAAGAAAAAAAGGGAGAAGACTCAAATCAATAGAATTAGAAATGAAAAAGGAGAAGTAACAACTGACACTGCAGAAATACAAAAGATTATGAGAGATTACTATAAGCAACTCTATTCCAATAAAATGGACAACCTGGAAGAAATGGACACATTCTTAGAAATGCACAACCTGCCAAGACTGACTCAGGAAGAAATAGAAAATATGAATAGACCAATCACAAGCACTGAAATTGAAACTGTGATTAAAAATCTTCCATCAAACAAAAGCCCAGGACCAGATGGCTTCACAGGTGAATTCTATCAAACATTTAGAGAAGAGCTAACACCTATCCTTCTCAAACTCTTCCAAAATATAGCAGAGGGAGGAACACTCCCAAACTCATTCTACGAGGCCGACATCACCTTGATACCAAAACCAGGCAAGGATGTCACAAAGAAAGAAAACTACAGGCCAATATCACTGATGAACATAGATGCAAAAATCCTCAACAAAATACTAGCAAACAGAATCCAACAGCACATTAAAAGGATCATACACCATGATCAAGTGGGGTTTATCCCAGGAATGCAAGGATTCTTCAATATACGCAAATCAATCAATGTAATACACCATATTAACAAGTTGAAGGAGAAAAACCATATGATCATCTCAATAGATGCAGAGAAAGCTTTCGACAAAATTCAACACCCATTTATGATAAAAACCCTGCAGAAAGTAGGTATAGAGGGATCTTTCCTCAACATAATAAAGGCCATATATGACAAACCCACAGCCAACATTGTCCTCAATGGTGAAAAACTGAAACCATTTCCACTAAGATCAGGAACAAGACAAGGCTGCCCACTCTCACCACTCTTATTCAACATAGTTTTGGAAGTTTTAGCCACAGCAATCAGAGAAGAAAAGGAAATAAAAGGAATCCAAATTGGAAAAGAAGAAGTAAAGCTGTCACTGTTTGCTGATGACATGATACTATACATAGAGAATCCTAAAGATGCTACCGAAAAACTACTAGAGCTAATCAATGAATTTGGTAAAGTAGCAGGATATAAAATTAATGTACAGAAATCTCTGGCATTCCTGTACACTAATGATGAAAAATCTGAAAATGAAATCAAGAAAACACTCCCATTTACCATCGCAACAAAAAGAATAAAATATCTAGGAATAAACCTACCTAAGGAGACAAAAGACCTGTATGCAGAAAACTATAAGACACTGATGAAAGAAATTAAAGATGATACAAATAGATGGAGAGATATACCATGCTCCTGGATTGGAAGAATCAATATTGTGAAAATGACTCTACTACCCAAAGCAATCTACAGATTCAATGCAATCCCTATCAAACTACCAATGGCATTTTTCACAGAACTAGAACAAAAAATTTCAAAATTTGTTTGGAAAAACAAAAGGCCCCGAATAGCTAAAGCAATCTTGAGAACGAAAAACGGAGCTGGAGGAATCAGGCTCCCAGACTTCAGACTATACTACAAAGCTACAGTAATTAAGACAGTCTGGTACTGGCATAAAAACAGAAAGATAGATCAGTGGATCAGGATAGAAAGCCCAGAGATAAACCCACGCACATATGGCCAACTTATCTTTGATAAAGGAGCCAGGAATGTACAGTGGAGAAAGGACAGCCTCTTCAATAAGTGGTGCTGGGAAAACTGGACAGGGACATGTAAAAGTTTGAGATTAGATCATTCCCTAGCACCATACACAAAAATAAGCTCAAAATGGATTAAAGACTTAAATGTAAGGCCGGAAACTATCAAACTCTTAGAGGAAAACATAGGTAGAACACTCTATGACATAAATCACAGCAAGATCCTTTTGGACCCACCTCCTAGAGAAATGGAAATAAAAACAAAGATAAACAAATGGGACCTAATGAAACTTCAAAGCTTTTGCACAGCAAAGGAAACCATAAAGAAGACCAAAAGACAACCCTCAGAATGGGAGAAAATATTTGCAAATGAAGCAACTGACAAAGGATTAATCTCCAAAATTTATAAACAGCTCATGCAGCTCAATAGCAAAAAAACAGACAACCCAATCCAAAAATGGGCAGAAGACTTAAATAGGCATTTCTCCAAAGAAGATATACAGACTGCCAACAAACACATGAAAGAATGCTCAACATCATTAATCATTAGAGAAATGCAAATTAAAACTACAATGAGATATCATCTCACACCAGTCAGAATGGCCATCATCAAGAAATCTAGAAACAATAAATGCTGGAGAGGGTGTGGAGAAAAGGGAACACTCTTGCACTGCTGGTGGGAATGTGAATTGGTACAGCCACTATGGAGAACGGTATGGAGGTTCCTTAAAAAACTACAAATAGAACTACCATATGACCCAGCAATCCCACTACTGGGCATATACCCTGAGAAAACCATAATTCAAAAAGAGACATGTACCAAAATGTTCATTGCAGCTCTATTCACAATAGCCCGGAGCTGGAAACAACCTAAGTGTCCATCATCGGATGAATGGATAAAGAAGATGTGGCACATATATACAATGGAATATTACTCAGCCATAAAAAGAAACGAAACTGAGCTATTTGTAATGAGGTGGATAGACCTAGAGTCTGTCATACAGAGTGAAGTTAGTCAGAAAGAGAAAGACAAATACCGTATGCTAACACATATATACGGAATTTAAAAAAAAAAAATGTCATGAAGAACCTAGGGGCAAAACGGGAATAAAGACACAGACCTACTTGAGAATGGACTTGAGGATATGGGGAGGGGGAAGGGTAAGCTGTGACAAAGCGAAAGAGAGGCATGGACATATATACACTACCAAACGTAAGGTAGATAGATAGTGGGAAGCAGCCGCAGAGCACAGGGAGATCAGCTCGGTGCTTTGTGACCGCCGGGAGGGGTGGGATGGGGAGGGTGGGAGGGAGGGAGATGCATGAGGGAAGGGATGTGGGAACAGATGTATATGTATGACTGATTCACTTTCTTATAAAGCAGAAACTAATTAAAAAAATAAATAAACTTTAAAAAAAAAAAAACTATATCTCAACAAAGCTGGAAAAATAAATAAATTATAGAACTCCTACAAGGCCTAAGAAAATGACAAATTGGCCAATTAACAAATGAACAAAATAATTTAACAGATAATTATCAAAAGAAGATACTAAATGGGCAATAAGCATATGTAACGAAGGTCAAACCATTAGATATTAAGGGAATGACAATCAAAACTACACTGAAGAATGAAAATACTATTGCAGAGGATGTGGAACAACTGGAATTATACATTGTGAACTGGTTAAAATACTTTGGAAAATGAGTAGTCTGTACCTATTAAAATCAAACAGTTGCTTAACCTACGACCCATTAATTTTACTCCTAGGTATGTTCCCAAGGAAAAAATGAGGGCATAAGTCTACCAAAGGACATGTTCAAGAAGGTACATGGCAACTTATTTATTATAGACCAAATCTGGAAACAACCCAAATGTCCATCAACAGGAAGATGGGAAAATAAATTGTGTTTTAATCTCTCAGTGGAATGTTACCTACTCAGCAATAGAAAGAGGCAAACTCTTGATCCATGGAATAGCATGGATAAATCTCACAGACATAATGATGAAAGAAAAAAGACAGACACAGCAGAGTATATCTTGTTTGACTCCATTAATGTGACATTTAAGAATAGGCAAAACAATCTAGGGTGATAGAAATCATAATATGGGTTATCACTTGGCAGAAGGCAGTTATTGACTGTGAAGCAACACAGGTAGGACTCTTAGGTGCTGGAGATGATTTTATTTTGAACTAGGCTGAGATTACGTGATTGCATTGATATGTACATATTCATTGAGCTGTACACTTAAATCTGTGCAGTTGGTGTATTATACCTCAATGAAAATAATAACTAAATGCAAAAAGATAATATTTTGGATTAGGTCAAACATGTTATGCTCTGAATTGGTCCTTAGGGTATTCTTTATTATGTTCCAAAGCCACCAATCAGAACAGCTTAGGCAGAAGCATCAGTCTGCCCTTTTGCTTGGGATAGCATAAATCAAATGAGTATATACCCTGCTAAAAACAATGACCAACGTAAAGAAGGATTTCTGTATTATTTCCCCTGAAAATGAGAGGACTGAACATATTCATTCAGTAGCAAGGCAGGCTTCAATCAATTACCATCAAAATACTGTATGATTGGGCTTCCCTGGTGGCACAGTGGTTGAGAATCTGCCTGCTAATGCAGGGGACACGGGTTCGAGCCCTGGTCTGGGAAGATCCCACATGCCGCGGAGCAACTGGGCCCGTGAGCCACAACTACTGAGCCTGCATGTCTGGAGCTTGTGCTCCGCAACAAGAGAGGCCACGACAGTGAGAGGCCTGCGCACTGCGATGAAGAGTGGCCCCCGCTTGCCACAACTGGAGAAAGCCCTTGCACAGAAACGAAGACCCAACACAGCCAAAAATAAAAATAAATAAATTAAAAGAAGGTTCAACATTTAAAGAAAAAAAATACTGTATGATTTCAGGTCTTTTACAAGAAGCTGACTTCAACTGGTCAAAGATGGTCTCTGTAGATTTGCAGTTATGACATGAAGTGCTACCACTTAGGGATGTTATAGAAAGCCGATTTTAATATTTCATGCAAGACTTAAATACCAAAAAATAAACTTTTGTGAAATTTGGCATTAGCACGGTTTTGGAGTGAGGAGACCTGTAGTCTAAACTTCATTTTGATATTAAAACCAACTACATAATCTTCAAAGAGTTATACCTTCTTTGAGCAATTTTGCTCTCCTGCAAAATGCAGAAATATTTTTCTTTTTCCTAAACAGCAGAATTATTTATCCAAATTATTTTTTAATATAAAAGTATAAATTAAGATCTGTTCGTGTTGATGGTGAGGTGGCATTATGGCCGAAGCTCTGTCCTTCTGGTCTCCCATTTTTGTCCTCCGTGGTTCCCTGAGAGCCAAGGAAAACAGTTGGAAAAGCACTGGGAGTATATAATATCTAGCTCTGGCATTGGAAGATGAAAGGGAAATCTCAAAGGCATTGCTAAGATATGCTCACTTATCACTTTGAATTTTAGTCAGTGATTCTGTTTTAGCCACTGTGCTCAGAAGAGGCAATATTATTCCTTTTCATGTTCATAGAGATCCCTGGTTACAGCATGCCTTCTACCTTAAGCCTCACAGGAGACACTGCACAGGAAGAGGAAGCATATAATGGAAGATGAAATTGGTCTTAGAGGTTTTCCATTTTCCTACCCTTCTACTTCCTTGCACTCTCCTCTAGAACTTTCTCTACCACCCTCTCATAATGCCCTTGGCCCTTCAGTCACAGCCCTCTGGAGCAACGTATATTCCCTCTCAAAGATCTAATTCGTTTTGGGCTATAAAATCTTGCTAACAATGTTAACTCTGATACCAGGAATAAGGAAAAAAAAAAAGAATGATAGAATGGAAGGAATTATAGAAGCAGTCATCCTCGATTTTGGCTTTGCTGTGTGGTCTTGGCAAAGACAATATATTTCTCTGAGCCACTTACATCATTTGCCAAATGGCAATAATAAACTCCTTGTAGAATGCTATATGGAGTAAAGTAAGTCTCTATGAAGTGCTTAATATACCTGGCACATAGACTTTATTACAAAAAGTTTTATATTAAAGAGAATATCAGACCATCTGAGTCATGGTTTTCTGACACATGGCAGAATAATTTGATGGGGACTGGAAGTTTGTCAGTAGACCCCTTAATCTTAAGGACACCTCAGTCTTTGGTGTTGCTAGGGGAACATGACTTATAAATGCCAGACTGTCATCAGGCAACTTTACCTAAAACTCCAATGAAAAACATGACGGTGGACATGAACTTCAAGGGCATGATCAACTACTGTGATTCGGGTCGATTGTTTAATTTTGCCTCAGTTCAAGTATTCTGGGAGCATGGAAGTGTAGACCACTCTCACCTGCAGAATTATTCTTCAGGGATTCTCAAAATCCATTACCAATTCCTACTCCTTAGGACCTAGTAAGGGAGAAGTCATTCAATGCAGATTTTATTTCCTTGAGCTCATCCTTTCGCTGTCATTTAGATGGACTAAAGGAAGCAGCACAAACTCATGAGTAGACATGACAGGTAACTGGATTCAGACAATTGCAAGCTCTGCAAGGAGAACTTGGACAAAGTAAACAATTTCTCTTAGCCTCAGATTCCACATAAGTTAAGTGGAGATAATAATGTTTCATATCTAATCTTAAAGATTAAATAATAATTGGTACATGGTAATGGTTCACCAAATGTCAGTACTTAATTTTCAAAGACAAAGAACTGGCCTAAAATCTCGATATCTGGGATATACTCTTGCTTTTTTCATACATTGGGTAAGGTTACTTACCCTTTTTCACTTTGGTTTCTTTGCCTATTAAACAGAGAGTGGGGTAGGTTGGATTAAATGACCTCAAATATCCTCTTTTAACTCTAAGATTTTGAGTTCATCAAAACCAAGGATGCTTCCATGTTTTAGAAAAACAATTCTTCAAGGTCTCTGCTCTACCTAGAATCTTCTCATTTTAGATAGGCATCTGAATATGACCTTAGGGAACAAAAGACATGTATGCCAGATGTAATGAATGCCTCAGTAAATCAATTCAGTACTCAACAAATATATCCTTGTCATCTAACATACAACTGGGTATCTAAGTCACTTACCTAGCAAGTCATTATGCTTGATAAAGTCGGGGATGTAAAGATTGTTTCGAGAGGAAAAATGGGTCTACAACTGGAAAATTGCAAGCAAATAATCTTGAAAGGTAAGATAGTGAAGTAGTCATATGGGGAAGTCAAAGACTCAAAGATCAAAAAAAGAAGAGCATCTAGTGCTACTGATAAAAAAGGCTGTAGATATGTCCAAGACAAAGTGGGTAATCTTTAAGAACTCAGGGACAATAAGGGCTATGTCAAAAGACATATAGGTGACAGGGAAGAACACTAGTATCAGTAAGAACCTACTGCCTAGCAGGTATTTTCACATTCTTGATTTCAGAACAATCCAATTTTAGTAGGAGGAATCTGTGGATCAATAAGACGATGTGACTTGCCTGCAGGAATGCAGCTAGTAAGTGGTTGAGCTAGAATTTTAACTCAGGCCTGTCTACCTCTAAAACCCATGAATTGTCATTCATATTGTATTCATACTTTAAGTACTCCTTCCTTCCTTCATTCCACAGCGCCAGGCAATAGGATTAGCGTGGTAAATGAGGCAGGCACTAACCCAGAGCTCCCAGAGCTTACTGTCTGGTAGAAAAGAGAGCTAAAACTAAATAAATAAATAAAAATCATTCTGGTAAATTGTAATTTAATAAGTTTATAAATTATCATGTATAACAATAAAAACGTGTATAGAGAATTATGGTAAATTCTATAAAGGAAACAAGCAGGCTGTTGCGATAAAGCATGAAAGGTGTTGTGAGCAGAACTTACTTTAGAAAGAGGCACCATATGCAGGGATCCCACTCATGGGCATACATCCAGAGAAAACTCTACTTTGAAAAGATATATGCACCCCAATGTTCACTGCAGCACTATTTACAATAGCCAAGACATGGAAGCAACCTAAGTGTCCTTCAACAGACGAATGGATAAAGAAGATGTGGTATATATCTATATATATATATCTATATATATATATATATCTATATATATATATATCTATATATATATATCTATATATATATATATATATATATATATATATATATATATATACACACATACATACACAATGGAATATTACTCGGCCATAAAAAAGAATGAAATAATGCCATTTGCAGCAACATGGATGGACCTAGAGATTATCACACTAAAGCGAAGTAAGCCAGACAAAGACAAATATCATATGATATCACTTATATGTGGAATCTAAAAAAAAAAGATACAAATGAACTTATTTAAAAACAGAAATAGACTCACAAACATAAAAAACAAACTTATGGTTACCAAAGGGGAAGTGGGGGGGGGAGGGACAAATTAGGAATTTGGGATTAACATATATACAATACTATATATAAAATAGATAAACAACAAGGGCCTACTATATAGCACAGGGGACTATATTCAATATCTTGTAATAACCTGTAAGGGAAAAGAATCTGAAAAAGAATATATATATATATATATATATATATATATATATATATACACATATATATATATATATACCTGAATCACTTAGCTGTATACCTGAAACTAACACAACATTGTAAATCAACTATACCTCAATAAAAAATAAGAAAGGGGTATCATACGTGTCCTTTTGGTGGAGGTGAGATCAAAGTGGAAAGCTGAAGGATGAAGAAAAACCAGCCATACAAAGAACAGGGATAAGAACATGAACACCATGCTTTTTTGCTACAAAACAAGCAAGGTAAGATCAGCTGCATCAAAATTCTACAATGCATTATGATGCAGGTAGCTTGAGGGCATTTAAAAAAGAGATTATATAAAACTGCACTGGTGTCTGGATAGTGGAGTTATGCTAAATCAGTTCCTTTTTTTTTTCTTTTGTTCTTGCCTTCATTCATTCATTCTTATTTTTTTAGTTTTTTTTTTTTTTCTTTTTTTTTTTTGTGGTAAGCAGGCCTCACTGTTGTGGCCTCTCCCGTTGCAGAGCACAGGCTCCGGACGCACAGGCTCAGCGGCCATGGCTCACAGGCCCAGCCTCTCTGCGGCATGTGGGATCTTCCCGGACCAGGGCATGAACCGGTGTCCCCTTCATTGGCAGGCAGACTCTCAACCACTGCGCCACCAGGGAAGCCCCATTCTTATTTTTATTCACTTTTTTCTTTTCAAGATTTTTTTTAATTTCAGTTTAGTTACTTAGTTGAAAAAAATTTTTAAATGCTAAATCTTTTATCTTATCTTCATGAATACGTTGGACATAATCCCCCATGACCTACCAGCAAAAAATAAGGTTGAATTGAGACTAAGATGTCATAATATTTAAGTGGAAATTTAAGTGGTTAAGTATCCATGCTAAAATATGTTGATGGCTCTGGAATCCACTGCAGAGCTGTGGGACTCAAACTTCAGTCCCGTTTTGTTGAACATTTTCATCCAAACATTGCACAGAATCACATAAAATGTGTTTAACAAATCACGGTTGGATGGATAGATTACAGTGGTGACAGAAACAAAATTCAAATGCCTTAAGTTATTATACTCTGTGTAAACCAAAATAATAAGAATAAAATTGAAAATATGAGAATTCCTATATGTACATTAAAATGATCAATATTACAAATGCAGATGTAGAGAGATTGAGGGCAGTTCCTGTGAGTTCTGGGAGTCGATGTTGTCAGAAGCTTAAACAAGCCAACTGTGCCAGAAGACTCCTAAACGAAACCTTGATTGGTGACACTTCTGTAATCTGCCCTGGTCAGAGCCCACTGTGCTCAGTTCTGAGCCCCTCCCTTGAAGAGCAATGTGGAAAAAGTAGAACTGGTCCAGAGGAGAGTTGCTTTGGCCCCAGCCATTCAATTATATTAATGCCGTTTCTGCTTTGTTCATGTATACCTCTGTTCCTTTTCGTTGTAATGTTCTGCCTCCTGAATTTTGTATGTTGGATTCCTTTTGGAATCTAGGTTTAAAAGTAAATGCAACTTCTTCAGAGAACTTCTACTATCAAAAACTAGCCACCTAGCTCCCTGCACTCTTACTCACCCAGTCATCCTTTATCACGTTACCCTATTTTATTTCCTTCATTTATATTTACCTCTCGGAAATTATCTTTTTATTTGTTTAGGTGTGTGAAATTGAAGACTCTCTAATTTCCACTAGAAATGGAAGGATGAGGGCAGGGCTTTGGTTCTCTTGCCTTTTCCTAGGCTACCACATGAAAGGGCTCAAAATAAATTTGTTTGAAAATGAATCATGTCAAGAAATTGCTAAGTTTAAACTGGACTAAAGGACTATGGCAGAGTTGCCTGCAAATATATGAAGCACCATCAAGGGAAATAAAGAGACCTGTGGTGTAGAACTTACACCAGAGACACAGTAGGAGCAGTAAGTAGAGTGTAAGGAGTCTCTTTTGGTTCAAAATGAGGAGAAGCGTCCTGCTAATTTGACTGATCTGAACAACAGTATAAGCAGCGTGAAGTCGTGAGAGTCACATCATATATAAAAAACCAGAAACTGCCTAGTTGTGCATTGAAGAAATTGCACCACACGGCCTTGGATAAGTCAGAGGCTGAACTAACTGATGTCTAAAGCTATCTTTAGTTGGAAGCGTTTCTACATCTGCAACACCAGTAAAGATCCAGAGACACTTTTGGATCATTGAACCAAGGAGGAACTCCAGCTGTGGAAAAGAGCTTAGAGCAAAGCTTAGAACAGAGCAGAGCTCAATTCTCTTACGAGATTTATTTTTATTGTTCTCTTATGTTACCAGGTTCACAAGCATAGAGGAGAGAAACAAAACAAAACAAAACAGGTTGGGGAGGGGCGTCTCATTTACGAGACCAAGATTCCAACATTTCGTTGAGCAAAGAGCCTCATTATTAATTAATAAGACAATTTCCCTAAGACACATTACATACCAGGTTGGCTGTGTTAATGAGGATGTTTTGCATCTAATTTAATGCACCGCAATGAGCATTTTTAATCACAAAAAGGACAAACCTTCTCTATCTAATCAAAGCTCTTGTTAGTGGCAAACTTCTGGTAAATAATTCCTCATTCCTAAATGGAAGACACGTACACCACAAAAGTCTCTCCCTGGGGAAGTTAAGACTTTCAAGTGTGCATTTTACATGACACACTTCCTCAGAAAATGCTCTGAGGACTCTATATTTCCATTTTCCACTGACTTCCAACGCTGGCCTAACAGTGCTCATCAATCGGAGTCATCAACCTGGATTGGCCCCAGCTGGTTACTATATTGTTTGCATAGAAACCTGGGTTTTGGGTGCTTCCAAAGCACCCTCTATTGAATATTTCTCCAAGTAACACTCTGTACCCATCCCTCCCACTCAGCATTAAAATCAGTTAATCATCATTCTCACCTGAGAATTTCAAAACATCAGGGTCTACCCCAAGGCATTAATTTTCATCCTCCTCCATCCCAGTGAATTGACAAATCACTTGTATCTGATGTCAATCTCTCAGCTAGTATCAGAGACATACAACCCATGAGGCTCCAAAAACTCAACCATCTGTTCTACCCACTATAAGCCCATCAGTAATGACATGCTCAGAAATGTGAGGTGCAAAATCAGTAAATTAGAAAGCTAATTAGACTTCCTCTGCTCCTCCCTCCCATTTACCTTCTTTTGGCACACATAGGGAGCCTTCCCCTAAAACGTTTCTTCTTGAGCACAAGAAGTAGAAATTATGAAAATATTATAAGAAGCATACTTATCATTTCCTGTGAGCACAGCAGATGACCACTTTACATGGTAGAGAAGAGGGACAGTGTATCATGTAGGGGGTGGGCTATAGAGTCCTACAGACCGAGGTTCAAATTCCAGCTCTGCTGCTTACCTGCTGTGAGAATTTGGACAAATTACTTAGTTTCATGAAGCATCAAAGTCCTCACCTACAAAAACAGGATAATAATAGGCCTGCCTGGGGCATTGGTTGAGAATAGTACAGGAGTTAGTGAATAGCAAGCATTGAGTAAAGTGCCTGGTACATAGTAAGTAACCAGTCATTACTGGCTATTATTATTATTTTTATAACAAATTATTAGTAATGTTAGCAGCAGGGCAGAGAGAGAGGCTGGTGTCTATTTCTAGTGTTGCATGTTGGGGTTGCTATAAATCCAGAGACTCTGTGACAGTATCTGTGCCCTCCTTTTCATTGTAATGTCACCAGTATAGCTTTTTTTTTTTTTGTCTCACCTGGACCACGCCCTTTTAACGTGGCTTCCACCTTCAATCTCTTCCAATTTATCATCCAACTCCTTTTCAACACTACAACTACTTCCTTAAAGACATCTTTGATTATTTATTTAACACTTGCATCTATGATAGTTTCTAAGGTCTTATCAAATAACACTGGATGCCCTTAGTATAACATTTGGGGTCCTCTAAAGTCTAGACCCAAACTACTACTAGCTTCACAACTTCCATCAAAAGTTTAAAGAAGCAATATCAAGATGCAGCCTAGTTGGTGGCAAAGATAAGAAGCCATGGAGAGAAGGAAGGATATTCCTCTTGGGGCTGAAAGGGTGATAGTTTTGCTCTCCCCTTCTCTCCTCCATAGGATGGGACAATGACTAATGAAGAAAGCAGTACTTCCATCATCAATAAAAACTTCATTTCACTTTTATTTCATTTTTAAAAAGAGATTCCTAACACTGTTACCAATTTATGTCTTAAATGTTTCACATGACAAATACTATGACATTCAAAAACAGACTATATCCAGAATATATTAGCAGCATCCTTTTTATTTTTTAAAATTCTTTAATGGTAGTGTCATTGCCTTTATTGTAGTTATTTTATTTATTTATTTATTTATTTTAATTTTTTTCGGTATGTGGGCCTCTCACTATTGTGGCCTCCCCCGTCACGGAGCACAGGCTCTGGACGGCCGGACGCGCAGGCTCAATGGCCATGGCTCATGGGCCCAGCCACTCCGCGGCACGTGGGATCCTCCTGGACTGGGGCACGAACCTGCGTCCCCTGCATCGGCAGGTGGACTCCCAACCACTGCGCCACCAGGGAAGCCCCTGTAGTTATTTTTTAATAGGAGTTTCTAAGTTAAAATGTTTTCTTAATTATTTTTTTATTGGAGTATAGTTGACTTACAACGTTGTAGTAGTTTCTGCTGTACAGCCAAGTGAGCCAGTTATACATATACACATATACACTCTTTTTTAGATTCTATTCCCATGTAGGTCATTACAGAGTATTGAACAGAGTTCCCTGTGCGATATGGTAGGTTCTTATTAGTTATCTATTTTATATATAGTAGTGTGTATATGTCAATCCCAATCTCCCAATTTATCCCTCCCTGCCCAGCAGCATCCTTTTTAGAAAAGCTTTGAAATTTGCTAAATATGACATGGTTTACCTTCTCCCTCAATGCTGAGATCTTTTTCCCCCACCTACCTACTATGTCACAAGGCCACTCCTTTCTTGGTGATCACAGACAATACTTGGAAGTGACTATATGTTACTTTCATGTATTTTAAAAGATGACCTGTAATAATGATGTCTTAAGTATTGGGCAGGGGTGGTCCTCAGTGTTGGGGTGAACCCTGGTGTTGCGCCAGCAAGCACTCCCCTCCTTACTTCCTGCAATGCAGTTCTAGTAAACAGCAAAGCCTTGCCTGAATCTGGAGTCTCAGAAGATAAGGGACTAGAAAGCTACAAGGAGACAGTGATTCTTCAGTTGGTATTCTCTCCAATTGACCATGAGGCCTGAGGCCTTCAATTTAATCCAGTGTGTGTCTGTTGAGAACTTCCCATGTACTCAACATTATACAAAGCTCAACTGCACTGGACAGGGCTTCACGATAATGTCATTTTTTTCAGGCTCATTAGAACCTTCAACACCACACTAGTTGTGAGTGAGAACAAGCAGCTATTGTCTATCACTAAAGTGATCTATATGAGGAAGCATGGTATTTTCTAAAATCAAACAGCTTGTCGCCCACCCCCATGAAATTATTTCAATTATACCCTGAGGACCCACTCCTTCTCTCTTCTCCAAATAGGCAGTGGATAGTGACTCACTGTGAAAACATTGACAAATACTCTATAAACAGCTTTAGATAAGAAGATTCAGACCTCCATTTATAGAGACTGATAAATGACAGAGGCCAGAAAAGAAGTGTAGAGGCCAAGGAACAGGAGAGACGAGTGTAAGGATAAGATAGACATCCATCTTTAAGAGAAAAGATCACAAGGACCAGGAAGCTGCTTCACTGCAGACGAGTCCTCCGATTGTCCCCCAGGGGAGCACACTGACCAACAGCCATAAGCCAGTTACTCAAAAAATGTCCACTTTAAAATGATGCTCATCTGTGCCTCCAGCTGTTAACCCCAACCAACTCTTCTTCCATGAATAACCAAAAATATGATGGTCTGGACAAATGTAAATCCCCACCCATCCATACAGAAAAACAAGGTGGGTTTTGAATATTTCATTTGTAGGTGGTAACACTAATGAAAAGCCCACATCTTACCTCAAAACCAGGTGGGACTAGACACAATCAGCCTAAAATTTTCTGCTGCAAAGAGGTGGAAGGAACATATCACCAAGTTACAGATAGATTAGTTCCATGTCATAGTTATTTACCATCATGGTGTAGATAACAGTCAACATCATAGGAAAATATTAATTCAAATGAGCCAATCCTCTCAGTACCCAGGGCTGAAAGAGCTTAGGTGTCATGTTAAAGAAGGAAATTCCACTTTCTGTCTTTCTCTCAGCTCCAGGTATGCAAGTCTTCTTGAGGCATGGTGCATTGGTGCTCCTTCCCCTGCTCCCCAGGCTATGAAAAAAAAAAAAAAAAAAAAAAAAAAACACCTCTCTGGGACTTTTTTGGAAAAGAACTAAAAATCAGATCCATTCTCTTCAACTGAATGGAATCTGATCCATCAGAATTGGATTTACACCTAAGCTGAAGGTAAGATTGAAAGTCACTTTGGATGCTATGGCGGGGGGGGGGGGGGCCTCTGTGTGAAGATTCATGAGATAGAAGAGGTGATACAAAGTGATACTCTGGTGATGTGTCTTCACAGTCAGTCTATGCGCATGTTATTGTCTAAAGACTGCAAGCCCTTTCTTTTTTGGTCACCTGCTGGTCATGTTAAGCCATATAAAGGAGAAGTTTTCTTCTACCCCTTAAACATAAACAAATCAAGGTACCCAGAGAAGAAATCAAGATATACTCTAATCTGTTTCCCAAAGCAAGTCAGAGCCAGTGTTTCGCTTCCTGAGAATGATGTCACTAAGCTGGGCTAAATAGTTGGTCCACAGGTCAAGTACAAATACAGAATGGAAATTAGAATGGGAAAAGCCCTAAGAAAGATAACTGCCAGCCTCTTGACCCCAAGGAAATGAAGTTTTACTCTACCCATATGAAACCCAGAAAGGTTAAGTGGCTTGGCCAAGATCACAAGATTAGTATGTAGTAGGAAGTAGAATGGTGAGCAAATCTCGTCTTAATCTTCTCCCTCTTCTTAAGCTCTCTTTTGACCATTTCAAACAAAAATGGACAGAAATCAATAGTTCCAACATGTGTATTTTTCTCCAGTCTGTGTAAGAGAACAGGATGAAGTTTTAGCCTGAGAAGGAAGAAAGTGAAGAGTGAAGAGCGGGAGCCTTAATGGATGCTCTAAGGTGACAAACTCCTTTCCCTAGAGCATCAGTGCAGTAAGAAGTGGTTATCAGCCTAGAGGAGGAATTTGTTGAAGAAAGAGATAGAATGAGATCATGTCTGAGAATAGTCTCTAAGAAAACAGTACAAAAGGCTGGTTTCTCAATGGAATTTTATCCTTAAGCTTTGAAAGAAACAGCGTATTCTAGCAGCAATATTACAACAAGAGCAGTGGAGTCAGAGATCTGATGATGATGGTCATAGAGCAAACGGGTGTGTTTCCAGTCATGAAGAGTGACAGAATCTCTCTTGACTGGCCCAATTTTCTTTTCTAAGAGTAGCCCAGATGGAGTACAGATGCTGGTGTTCTCCACTCATTGTCACTCAGGCTATACTTAAATGCAAGTTACTGCTGGTAGAATAATAAGTTCTTACATTCATTATTGTGTTGTAGAATTTCTAAAATATTCCATTAGAATCATACAAAAGTAATGAAGTTGGGCAAACAGAAGCTATTCAATTTTATTGGCAGATGTGTCCCAAGTCACATAATTAATTTAGTAATACACTGAACGACTGTTTATTGAGTACCTACTATGTGTCAGTCACTGTAACAGCTGGTGGGGATGTATCAGCTGAAAGAAGACGACCAAGTCCCTGCTCTCTCATTAGGCTCCAGTCTAGGAAGCAGATAACCAATGAATGAATGAATCTATGGTAAATAGTCACAAGCACTAGGTGGTTTAAGAATAAAAGACAAGTAGGATGATAAAAAGTAATAGTGGAGTACTATCTTAAGGTAGTGTAATAACAATAGGTCCCCCTCCCTGAAAAGGTGATACTTGAACAGAGGTGGGCAGCTCTCAGGGAGGGGACCAGTCTTGGCAGAAGTACTGGCAGGTTCAAATGCCCCAAGCAGGACTGAGCATGTTTGGCCACACTGAGAGGGAAGGGAAAGAAGAAGAAATGAGTCAGAAGGCGTGGAGTCTGGGAGATTCCATGGGGCCATGGAGGCATGGAAGATGTCTGGATTTAATGAGTGAGGTGGAAGCCACTGCAGAATTATGAGCAAAGGAGTGACTTTGGCTTCTGTGTTCAGAATAATTAAAAGAGGGAAAAAGACCAGAGAGAAGATTCAAATTCTGGACATCTTTTTCCTATACCTCTGGGTAGCAGAAGATCCCAGAATATCCAAGTTCAGCTTTCAGTGTTAGATAGTTTTGTGGGTCCCTAGAGCTGACTTCTTACATCTGTTCTTCCCTCCTTGCTCAGACAGGTGAGGTGAACTCTCAAGATGAATTCTGGGCTGCCCAAACCAGGTAGGATCCTGTCTCGTCTGTTGTCCCCATCAGAGACTTGTACAGATGTGGTAAAATACAAAGAACATTCACTTAAGACAGGAGGTGTCGATGTATGTCACTGAAGTTAGCAGAACTTCCTAAAACAGATGAGTTATTTCTGCTTTTTCTAAAATGGAACTTCTCACAACAGTGGAGCTAGATGGCCTGGGACAGTCTTTTCACTTCCCTGTGACTCTATTGGTTTCTATCCCACTGTTACTGACATCTCTAACTGAGAAATCTAGGCACAATGTCTCATACTCTGTAAATGTTAATTTAAAAGAAACTCGAAAGTCACAGTTTGGGAGAAAATGTTTGCAAAAGACACATCTGATAAAGGACTCTTACCCAAAATATACAAAGAACACTTAAAAATCAGCAAGAAGAAAACAACCCAATTAAAAAATGGGACAAAGATGTTAACAGATATCTCACCAAAGACATACAGATGTCAAATAAGCATATAAAAAGATGCTCTGCATCATATGTCATCAGGGACATGCAAACTAAAATAAAAAGAGACCGCTTCACACCTATTAGAATGGCCAAAACCCAGAACTCTGACAACACCAAGTGCTGGTGAGGATGTGGAGCAACAGGCAGTCTCATAATTGCTGGTGGGAGTGCAACATGGTGCAGCCTCTTTGAAAGATGGCTTGGCAATTTCTAACAAAATGAATACTCTTACCATATGATCCAGTAATTGTGCTCCTCGGTGTTTACCCCAAAGAGTTAAAACATATGTCCACAGAAAAACCTGCACATGGATGTTTATATCAGCTTTATTCATAATTGCCCAAACTTAGAAGCAATCTGGATGCCCTTCAGTAGGTGAGTGGATGAATAAACCCTGGTACATCCAGACAATGAAATATTATTCAGCACTAAACAGAAATGAATCATCATGCCATGAAAAGACATGGAAGAAATTTAAATGCATATTGATAAATGAAAGAAGTCAGTCTGAGAAGGCCATATACTGCATGATTCCAACAATACAACATTCTGAAAAAGGCAAAAGGATATATATGGAAAAAAATAAGTGGTTGCAAGGGACCAAGAGGAAGTGAAGGATGAGTAAGTGGGGCACAGAGGATTTTTAGGGAAGTGAAACTACTCTGTATGATACTATTAATGGCGGATACATGACATTATAAATTTGACCAAACCTATAGAAGATCCAACATCTAGAGTGAATCCTAATGTAAACTGTGAATTTTGGGCCATTATGGTGTGTCGATATAGGTTCATCAACTGTAAAAAATGTGTCACTCTGGTGGGGGATGTTAATAATGGGGGAGGCTATGTATGTGTGAGGGTAGTGGGGATATGGGAAATCTCTGTATCTTTCTTTCAGTGTTTCTGTGAACCTAAAACTGCTCTAAAAAATAAAGTCTATTAAAACATGGAAGCAACCTAAATGTCCATCAACAGAGGAATAGATAAAGAAAATGTGGTACATATATATATACAATGGAATATTACTCAGCCATAAAAAAGAATGAAATTGGGTCATTTGTAGAGATGTGGATGGACCAAGAGAGTGTCATACAGAGTGAAGTAAGTCAGAAAGAGAAAAACAAATATCGTATATTAACGCATACATGTGGAATCCAGAAAAATGGTATAGATGACCTTAATGGCCAAGCAGAAATAGAGACACAGACATAGAGAACAAATGTATGGATACCAAGGAGTAAAGGGGTGGGGTGGGAGGAATTGGGAGATTGGGATTGACACATATAAGCTATTGATACTATATATAAAATAGACAAATGGTGGACACATACTGTATAGCACAAGGAACTCTACTTAATGCACTGTATTGTCCTAAATAGAGGGGATATATGTATATGTATGGCTGATTGATTTTGCTATGCAGTAGAAGCTAACACAACATTGTAAAACAACTATACTCCAATAAAAAAAATTTTTAAAAACAAAAAAACCCAGAGACTTTGTGAGAAAAAGAATAACCTTAATGCATCCACTTATTCTTTCACCATTTTCCCATGAGTGTTATTAAGCATGCACCAAGCCCTATGCAGTGCTGTAGGCAGTGGGGATGCAGCAATGAACAACACAGATGGGATCTCTCTCCTGGTGGAGGAAGGGAGAAATAGTGAACAAGTACACAAAAATTAAGATCATTTCAAATGCTATTAAGTAAAAAAAAAAAAGTGAATAGGGCAACAAGACCATAAAACATTGTCTGAAGGACAAGGTGAAGCTGGCATCAGGGTGGGTTTTGGGCTCATACTGGAGTGCCAAGAAGAAAGTGGACTTGCAAAGACCTGCCATGATTGTTGCCAGTATGGTTGCCCTGAGTGGCCACACTCAGAGCCCCAGTGGTTATTTATCCCAGAGACTAGGCTGCCATGGACAGACATATAGAGGCTAATGGAACCAAAAGTACCAAGTGAATAACAAAAATACTCAGGTAGTCCCCTTTTAAGCAAGGCAAGGAGGGAAGTACGGTTTGTGGACATCAGCCTTCGGATGGGAGTCTCTGGACTGCCCTGACAGCTGTCAGCCTCCTGAGAGCCTGGAAGGTCATTCAGTGACCCCCTTGGACTGCTCTTTTCTGTACTCCCAGCCCCACCTATCCCAGCTCCCACCAGCCTCCTGGCTCTCTGCTCTTCCAGGACCAGGGACCACAGTCATTCTTTGCTCTGGGAAACCCCACAGGTGATTAACACTCTTTTTTCAATCATAAAGCACCAGAGGGGGACTGTGACGGTGGATGGTTCCAACTCTGACAAGACAGGAGGGTTTCCAGGCTCTCTCAGCCCCGACAGCCTTGCATCCTCTCCAATAAGATTGGGATTGATGTATATACACTATTGATACTATGTATAAAATAGATAACTAATGAGGACCTACTGTATAGCACAGGGAACTCTACTCAAGGCTCTGTGGTGACCTAGATGGGAAGGAAATCCAAAAATGAGTAGATATATGTATACATATACCTGATTCACTTTGCTGTACAGCAGAAACTAACACAACATTGTAAAGCAACTATACTCCAATAAAAATTAATTAAAGAAAAAAAGAAAGCAAAAGAGAAGAGATATCAATGCCTCCTGTGTCTATGATTGCAGGCAAAGGAACTTTCCCACGTGGGGGGACATTTTCAGGTAACAAGAAGTTTATCCCTTTGCCAAATTAAAAGACGAAAGAACAGCAAAAGACATGTAATTTTGTTTGCTTATGTCCTGTAAAGCATTAAAAATACGTATTTGTGGTGGATTAGTCTCAACAATGCAGGATTGAAATGTTTTTATGATTGGTGGCAGTTCCTCCCTGCATTTGCTAATGATCTCAAGTCCTTAATGAGCTTTATTACATTGTTTTTAATGGCTCAAGGTTGTTTTTCAGCACTGAAGACCTACTAAATTTCACAAAATGGAACCAGGTTACCAGGTATTTCGAGAGTCGCTGTCTGCCTTTTCTTTTCTTTTGATTTCCAATTTTTTTTCATTCTCTTCCTTGCTTTCACCTTTGCACCTATGAGTTGTAATTGTTATCACAAAGTAATTGTAACCATATAATCACTATTTTCCACTTCCATCCTCCACGAGTCCTCTCCAGATTTGCTCTAGGTTTGGCCACTGATGAGAATTGGGTGCAAAATTAAGGTAGTTCAATTATGAGTGATGGCTTAAGAGGCATTTCTGTGAATAAAATGTTCATAATTTTGAATATGGACACTGTGACATACATTTTGGTTTTTTCTTTACTTTTGTTTTAGATGTTGGCAGTATCCCAAATAAGCAGGAAGTGGGGTTGAGAGAAAAAAATTGCCTAGCATGTGAGATAATCATACTTCAATGACGATTATTATTTTAGTGACCTTTTATAGAGCCCTGCATATAAATCTTTAGTGCTGGGCCGGTATGTATAACACATTGATTCAAGTAGATACTACACATTGTTATCATGGAAAGAACATTGAACTTCAAATCATAAAAACTAATCTAAGTTGCTACTTTGTTACTAAATACTTGTCTGCTGCTGTGAATGTTACCTAACTGCCCAGTTGGAGCAACAATAAAATGGGTCAAATCATAATAATTGATCTGCCTCACAAAGTTGCTTTAGAATGAACTGAGGGAATGAGTGTGGAAAATTCTTTGAAAAATAAAAAAAAAGTACTTTATGTATGAATGTGTGCTTGCTGTTAATTATTTTTCAGTCTCTGTCCTAATTTCTTCCATGGTAATGACGAGCAGAAACCAGAATATTAAGGAAGAAGAGAGCTAAGTCAAAAACAGAAATCCAAAGCAGTCAAATCAACAAAAAACAACTAGAAATAATCAGGGGAAAAAACCCTCACTTCTTGTAAACAAAATGATTATTTGATTGTAAATGAGTCACACAGAACTTGGCATAATTATGCTACTTTTTTTAGGGAAGTTTTAGATAATTTAAATTCTATTTAAAATGCCACTGATTAGTACACTGTCCTGGAAATTAGAATACTGGGTCTTTTTTTTTTTTTATTGGGGCGTAGTTGCTTTACAATGTTGTGTTAGTTTCTGCTGTACAACAAAGTGAATCAGCTATTCATATACATATATCTCTTCCCTCTTAGACCTCCCTCCCACCCGCCCCATCTCATCCATCTAGGTCACCACAGAGCACCTAGCTGAGCTCCCTGCGCTACAGAGTAGGCTCCTACTAGCTTTCTGTTTTACACATGGTAGCACACATATGCCAATTCCAATCTCCAGTTCAGACAGAGATCTCAAATGTCCTAGGTTATATAAAGCCCAACCTCCTCTCCTAGGAAGAGGGCTTGCCTCAAACCTGTAGGCTGGATGGTACTAGAGAAAGTGCACACCCACAGAGAAAGCTATGCCCTTCAAAGGTCAGCAGAGGAGCCGTAATCATCCTGAATCACTGCCTCCTGGGTGGCCCATGATAATGTCAGGCTGCTGCAGACACTAGCTGTTTCAATGCTGATTCAGAGACATGGTTACACAAAGTGTTGGAATCCCGAGATCAGCGTTCCAGGGTTGTTGGCAACATTAATTGATCTTAAGCTGGTAATTTAATTTAATCCCATTGGGTCTTAGTATCCCTATCTGTATAATGAGGCCATTGTTTCAGGAAAGCAGGAATTCACTTTCACTGCTCGCTGGGCTCTGACGCCACGTCAGATATTGCTATCTGATGCTAGTACTCTTTCACACCTGACATTCTTTCTCAAAATAGTGCTCCAAGAAATCACTCGCTAGTCAAAACAAACAAACAAAAAACATGTGAGATGCAACATATTTGAGATCTGTGATCTAGCATTGGTGTGCAAGAAATCAACTCTTCAGAAAAACTGGGGGGAAGGCTGATAGGTAGCATTTTCCAATTTCCATGGTATAACCATTCCAACTGCAGCCATTTTAAGCTAACAGTGCAACATTAAGTGGCCTGCAAAATTTCTGGAAATTTTACAGCTGTCTCTGCAAACAACTAAAAACCAGCTCCAGCACACCTCTGTCAGTGACCTCCTGGTTGAGATTTACTGGAATCTATGAACTTAACAAAACTGAATGAAAAAATGTGTATATAACCATCTAAATTTTTCTGGGTAGCTGATTCCCACCTTTTAGCCGTCATTTGATGAGCTCCTGATCAAACAAGGACCACTAGCTAGACGATATCTATAATAGATACTGCAATTCATGGCTGGCTCAACTCTCCTTCCAAATATCGGGAAGACTTCCTGTCTCATCCCCCTTGTAGTTACACAAGGCCAGGTAACTAATTCTGGCAGGTGTGTCAGTTCTCAAGTAAAGGTGTGCATTTGGAATAGGTCTGCCTGGGTCTCTGAGTCACTATATGAAGCAGAGGCCCTGCCAACTCACAATAGGTATATAACATAGTAAGAAATAACCTTATACTACTAAGTCACTGAAATTAGAGGGGTAATGCGATACTACAGAAAAATCTAGATTATTCTGACCAATGCAATTAAAGCGCTTTCCAGACCTTAAATTATATAAGCTTGAATAAGTGATCTGAGGTGACAATTGTATTCCTAAATTTATTATTAATTAATTAATGTATAATTAATAAATCCATAGATTTATTAGTCAGTCTATGAATAATCTTTCCTGGAACTGTAGCTCTACGCTCAACTGTCATCTGAAGCCCAGGCTCCAACCCTAGATTATTTTGTTCTCCTCACTACTCAAAACTCTCCTCAAGGGGCCTCCCTGGTGGCGCAGTGGTTGAGAGTCCGCCTGCCGATGCAGGGGATACGGGTTCGTGCCCCGGTCTGGGAGGATCCCATATGCCGCGGAGCGGCTGGGCCCGTGAGCCATGGCCGCTGGGCCTGCGCATCCGGAGCCTGTGCTCCGCAACGGGAGAGGCCACAACAGTGAGAGGCCCGCATACCGCAAAAAGAAAAAAAAAAAAAAACTCTCCTCAAGTCCACTTTCTGAGCAGCTAGACTGTACCATGCAGCCATTTTTCCCCATGAAGAGCATGAGTTACTATTTATTGAGGGCTGCTCTGTACTTCACCAATTTAGGAAGCAGTTGCAGTGTATATCGTATCACCAACAGCAACCTTGGTTAGTGTTAGGTACAGCATGTTCAGCATTGATCAACCTGTTAAACCTTAGGTATAGATAAGAGAGAGAGTTATTTGTGATTTCATTTTAAGAGACCTCAAGAATTCCTTCTGGATCCCAATAGCTTCCTTGTAAGTTTATAACACACCTTGAAGTTCTCCTATTAAAATTGTATCACTTTGGCCAAATAAACACCATACTTAATGTAAATTTCCCTGAGAAGGGCAGGGATCAATTATCAGCCACTCCCATCATTATAGGAATGATGATATTTGAAAGAATTCTTTCCTGGAAGTTGAATGAGAGCTATGCATTAAAGAACTCGAATTTTTGTGAGAGAAGAGAAATAAGCAAGAAAGAAAAAGGGGTCATTTGGGAGTAAGAACATTGCCTAGGGAACTTACTTTTCAATTCCTCAGCATGAATGAATTAGTAAAAGAAAGTACAATGACTGCTGACATATGAGCACAACAACAAAAATCAGAGAAGCTAAATGTCCTGTCTTAGGTAACACAACTTATAAGAGACGAAGGATTGATTTAAACTGAGGGTGATAGTACTATTGTTTATTACAAATACAGGATATTTTGATTTAGTCTACATCAAAATGTAGAAGTCATCTTCTTTTTTTTCCAGATTTCTTTTCAGCTAGACATCATGGAACAGAATGCTCCAGGAAAGCAAGTCAGAGCAGCAGACCTAGTATGGCAGAGATCAGGTTGAGGCTGGGAACAGCCAGGGACTGTCTGGGTTGCTCATTTCCACCCAAGGAAAGGATGGAGGGCTCAGAAGCACACAGAGAAGGGGTTGGGTATTGTATGATGTTGGGCCTGCATCCAACTGTCTATTTCACTCAGGTACTTACATTTTTTTTGAGCAAAAAACGTCTCTGACCTCCCTACAATCCTGCCTATACCATCCTGTTCACACCATCCTGCCCACAGAGATGGAGAAAACAAACTCTGTCCTCATGGATTAATGGTGCAGAGGGAGAGGAACAATAAATGATAAATGAATAAACAAACTGCGTTGCAGCAAATGTTATGAAAGTGAAAAGAATGTCTTGGGAAATGACTGTGATCTTGCTCTTCAAGGAAATCCTCCAATGCAGGGATGGGGTGGGGGCAGGCATGTGACCTCTAGTCTGTCCTTGGTCAAGGGCAATAAGATGTGACTTCTTCCCTCTCACTGGCTCAGCAACAACCCCACCATCCCAAACCCAAGAAATCCACAGATACAGTGATGAGAAGCAGGAAAGACCAAACAGGTCATAGAAATAAACACAGGAGTCTCATAGCAGAAATTTTAACCTAGCCCTGACCTCTCCAGAGATTTCCTTTATGTCCATCACCACAACACCAGACAGGGCAAAAAGTAAATGACAACAACTACCAGGGATTTAGAATAACCAGGCACAGTGATAGAATCCATGCTTGTGAACAGCCTAGACAGGAAAACTGGGTCAGATTTTGTCCAAAGAAAGCTAAGAATGATGAGTAACAAGGGACCAGAAAAACGGGGTAATGAGGACCAGGTGCATGTGCTCTGTAATTGTTTCCTATTCCCTGTGAAACTATGTGACATATTTCAAATTCAATAACAAATTTAGCTGAGTGTGGGCCTTCAATGGGTCTGGCATATTATTATGTTTATTGTTATGTCACATTATTTTAAGTCTCCCTTTTGGGCCAAAAATGTAATATAGCACCACTTCTAGACACAGCAAGATCATATACTCCTATAGCAAAAGAGCCTTGGAAAGCTCATGTAGTATCCTTCATTTTCCAACTCTAAGCAAAGATGAATGGTTAGAAGATTTCCATTTAGACTCCAATAAAGGCATTTCTCCAGGATTTCTCCATGGTGGCCTTACTTGGATCTTCCTGGAGTTTTGATTATTCCTCCTAAGAAGGCCATGAAGGACAGCTTGAATAGAGAATCTGAAAACCAGGATAAGATTTGAAGGATGAGCCAGGGTATTCGATATAGCAGTTTATAAAGTTAGACATACCAGGGTTCAAGCCCAAGCTAACTAATTTGTATGTGAAATTTGGCCAATTGCTTAAGCCTTCTAACAATCAGGATATAGCTGGGATTCAAATACTATCTCAATATTTAAGCAGAAGGAATTTGATTCAGGATTTACACAGGTAATGAGAAAGCTTAGAAGTCTAACAGAGGAGAGTCAGGCAATCCAGACAGTAGTAATAGCAGGAAACCACCACACCCTAAGGCCACAGGGGAAAGAAGGAGAGAGTGCCAATACTACAGTCAAGGGCTAGGAGCACCTTCCAGAAGCTGGCATCATGGCAGGTCTCTTTGTCGAGCTGAAACCAAAGAAGGGATGTAGTTACTCAGGAGCCCTGGGGCAGAAACAAAAGGATAGAAATATCCTGGCTTCTCTCCCACCAGCCACTCACCAGTCTCCCATCAGTGCCTGCAAATGGCCAGACCTAGACAGATGTTTGCCTGGAAAACATAGCCTGAAGGGGTCAGCTGCCCTGCCATATAAAGCTCAGTCCAATGTGGGCAGTCAATTATAAAAGTCTGTTATTATTAAAACACTGTAAATAAATAATATTTAAAGTATAACCAGTGGTATACTGGTAGTATTTAGCAACTGACTCTCTGGGGAGAAAGTCCTAATTTGTTGCTGGTTTCTATGGTATGAATACTCCATCATGGCTAATTTCAAACTTCTAATGTGAAGGCACTAAACATGGCATTGAGAAGACTGGCTCCTATAGGTGGTAGAAACAACTCCAGCACAGTGTTGAAAGTAAGCTTATGAAGAAAACAGCAAACACACTTGTACAGTTCCTGGAGAACAGCACCAATACCGTAGTTGAAAATTGCAGAGGAATAGGGTTTTTTGCTCTAATTAAATTTCTCAGATTTGGACTGTACCCCTTTTAGAGTTCATACATTGCTCATCATTTGAAGCCACATCACTAGATAGTTGGTCATTCTTTATAGGTATTTTTGAGGAGATCTGTATTACGTAGGTGGTAAGCTCTGAAGGTTCACATGTTGGCTTTCCAGAAACATGAATGCCAAACCTCCCCTTGCTTTGAAGCCAAGTTTTAAACCCTGGCTCTCATGAACTTCTCTTGATGTCAGTGGGATAACATCAGCCCTTATTACCTGAACTCTCAGTAGGAATTGTTTCGCATGTCATGACTGATGCAAATGAGACGGTGGTATTATCTTGGTGCTTCTTCAGACTGTCTTTTCCTGTATCTCTCGCTGTCTTTGTCATCCTGTCACTGAACAAAGTGAGGGCAAGCTGGCAGAGCCCCTCACAGTCACTGATAAATGACATGCTTGGGTTTCTGACTTGCTGACTTCTGTGATTGTATGAAAGTACTACAACCATCACTAGAGCAGTCCATTCTTCTCACGAGCTCTCCACAGAGTTCTCACATTACTATTGCTTTCAACAATTTAGGAGGCAATATTTTGGACATATATAGATCCTTGTACCTTAGTGTGGAATTGGCAGGTGTGAAGACATGCCAGAGAATATAACTATGGCATCTAGAATGCAAATATTACAATAGCTGGCCAAATATGTATGAGTAAAATATCCTTAGCAAGATGTACCTCTTTTATTTTCTCCAGTTTTTTTACCTATTGTGTTAAAATTAATCAAGAGTTGACCATTTATTAATTTGAACTTTGGAAAATATGAAGGAAAATGTGTAAAGCTCAGTGCAAGGACCAGGGGATCTAATGGTAAAAAGAAAGTAATTCTTGTTCCCATGATGCCTTCAAGATGCTTCTAGTCTAGTAGAATAGAAACAATGAGAACTGACAAATATAGTCAATGTTATTGCTGATAAGGAAGGTTAAGCCTGAGGTATTCCAGGAGTACTAAGAAATGGCAATGGGATAGTCACTCAGGAAAAGAACTGACTCAAAAAAGACCTGAATATGTATAAAGGATTGTGAAGAGAGAGGAAATACTATAATATTTCAGGTAATGTCAACAGATTGTGAAAAAGGAAGGAACAAAAAAAAGAATCAGAGAGGAATTTCATTTCTGGCCAGTTGCTGGGTTTACCTTCCTAACTGAAAAACCAAAAAACATATGAAGCTATGATTTTCAATCCCTAGACCTCAAGCAACAAAAGGTGTCATTCTTGCGGGATAAGAAACAAATGAGATAAGCCCTTTAATTGCCTCCGTTTATGGCCTTGAAAGAATTCTCAGGCTACGGTAAAAGAAGCAGGAACCAGGCAGAAACCAGTGGACTCTGGAATGATGCAACACAACTGAAAGTCCAGAGGGAGCAATAAGGCTCGAGTTCACAGGAAAGTGAGCCAGAGGGGAGAGACATGCCCAGAGAGAGAGCTCTGAAGATATGCAGAAGGTCCCCTTAAGTACTCAGCAGAGTACTGGTCAGTGTGTGCATGTAAAAAACTAGCCAAAGTAGAAAAAAAATACGCAAACAGATTAGAAAGGACAGTACCCAGTGCTCACAAGGGGCCATAAATAGTAGCCAGACTAGAAAACCTCATAATTAATGGGCATTATGTAGAATACTCAGAAGGGTCTTGCATTTGTAGTGAAAAATAATTATCTTTGCATCAAATCCTGATCTGGACACTTCTAAACAATTCTTAAAACAAGATCTAAAAGGTTCAAATTGTTTCTAAGTAACTTAATGCATCCTGGAAAAAAGTTAAATAATATTTATAAGAATACAAAAATATCCAGCACTTTAAAAGGTAAAATTTACAATGTCCTGCATCAAATTAAATATTGCCAAACATAATGTAGAAAAAATATGACCCTTAATGAGAAGAATAATCCATCAAACTAATACAGAACAGAAATGGGTATTAAAATTAGTATACAGTTATTATTAACTATATCTCATATAAACAAACTTCTAGAGATGAAGACTACAATGCATACAATTAAAAATACACTAGATAAGATTAGTGGCAGATAAAAGACATTGCAAAAGAAAGAAAAAAAAAAAACTGTACTCTGGGACAACATTAAAGGGCCTAAGATGTAGGTAATTGGATTCCCAAAAAGAAATAAGACTGAAGACTATTGGAAGAAAAATGGGTGAAACTTTCCAAAATTGATGAAAACTATAAACCATAGACCCCAGAAGCTCAACAAAATGGAAGAAGAAGAGAAATAAAGAAAATCACATGGGCACCATGGTCAACTTGCTTACAACCAGTGATAAAGAGGAGAGTTTAAAAGCAGGCAGAGAAAAAAAAGACAAATTATGAACCCAAGACCAAAAATAAGAGCTGATTTCTCACAAAAGCTCTGCAGAAGAAAAGAGAGTGGAACAACACTTAAAATACTGAAAGGAAAAAAACTCTGTCAGTCTAGAATTTTATACCTTGTGAAAATATGTATTTTAAAACTAAAGGCAAAATAAAGACTTCTTCAGGCATAAAAAAAAAGATAAAAGAATTCAACATCAACTGTCCCTGTGTTGTATATATATATATACATATCTCACACAATATTAAAATAACAAAACAAAGAGTAATAGTCACTAAATCAACAAAGAAAATAAAATATAATTTTAAAAACTCACTCCAAAGAAGGTCCAAACAGAATAAAAAACAAATAAGGGAGAAAACAAATAACAAATGGTAAATTTAAACTTAACTTTATCAATAATCACATTAAATGTGAATGAGGTCAACATCCCAATTAAATGTAGAGATTGTCAGATCTTAATAAAAAAGCAAATGAACTATACGCTCCTTCAAAGAACATACTTTTATTTATTTATTTATTTATTTATTTATCTTTGGCTGCGTTGGGTCTTCATTGCTGCATACTGGCTTTCTCTAGTTATGGCAAGCTGGGGTTACTTTTTGTTCCGGTGTGCGGGCTTCTCATTGCAGTGGCTTCTCTTGTTGCCGAGCGGGAGCGTCAGTAATTGTGGCTCATGGACTCTACAGTGCGGGCTCAGTAGTTGTGACACACGGGCTTAGTTGCTCCATGGCACATGGGATCTTCCCGGCCCAGGATCAAACTCGCGTCCCCTGCATTGGCAGGTGGATTCTTAACCCCTGTGCCACCAGGGAAGCCCAAAAAACATACTTTAAATATAAAGACAAAAATGGGTTAAAAGCAAAAGGATGGGGCTTCCCTGGTGGCGCAGTGGTTGAGAGTCTGCCTGTCGATGCAGGGGACGTGGGTTCGTGCCCTGGTCCAGGAAGATCCCACGTGCCACGGAGCGGCTGGGCCCGTGAGCCATGGCCACTGAGCCTGTGCATCCGGAGCCTGTGCTCCACAATGGGAGAGGCCACGGCAGAGAGAGGCCTGCGTACCACAAAAAAAAAAAAAAAAACAAAACTCATTTCATATTGATAAAGGTATTAATTTATCAAGAGGACATAATCATCCAAAATGTTTGTAGAAATGCAAAGAGAAATGGACAAACCTACAATTTAAAATTAAAGATTTCAACACCTTTGTCTCAATAATTTTTGGAATGATAGACTGAAAATTCAGTAAGGATATAGAAGATTTGAATAACACTATCAACTAATGATGTAATTGACAATTATAGAACACTCCACTTAACAACAGCAGAGTTTTGGATCCTTTGATGCAAATGCACAACATTTACAAATGTAAACCATATTTTAGGCAAAGTATCAATACATTTAACAGGATTTAATTCATACAAACTACAATGGGATTTAGTTGGACACTGTTAGCATAAAAACGTCTGGGAAACTGAATAAAATACTTCTAAATAAACTTTGGGTCAAAGGTAGCAAAAGCAAAAATAGAGTATTTTTAACTAAGTAAAAATAAAAACACAACAGTACTTGGAGAAAATGTATAGCACTGAATGCCTTTATTAGAAAAAAGAAAGAGTTCAAATCAATTATTTGTTACTATTTTAGAAAATCAGAAACAACAAAAACAGAGGCAATTTAATCCCAAATAAGCTTCAGAAGGGACATATCTAAAATAAGAGCAGAAATAAATAAGACAGAAAATCATAAAACAATGGAGAAAATCAATGTACTAACCAAAAGATATATATATATATATATTTTTTTTTAAGTCAACAAATTGATGCAACTGTAGCCAGACTGATGAGGAATAAAAAAAAGAGAGAGAGAAGACATGAATTAACAATATCATGAATGAGAGTGCTGGGATCACTACAGATCTACAGATATTAAAATGATGATAAAGGAATACTTTATAATTTTATGAATTTATTTGACAACTTACATGACATGGGCAAATTCCTTAAAAGACACAAACTATCTTAGCATACTCAAGAAGAAATAGACAACATGAATAGCTCTACATTGATAAAGAAATTGAATCTGTAAATACATCTCCACTGCCCTTCTCCCCTACTTCTCCCAATCTAATACTATAGGCTCAGCTGGTTTTACTGGTAAGTTCTACCAAACATTTAAGGAAGAAGTGACACCAATTCTCCACAAGCTCTTCTAGAAAATTGAAGAGGAGGGAATCCTTATAAACTTATTCTATAAGGACAATATTACTCTGATACCTAAACCAGACAAAGCCATTACAATAAAATTACATATCAAGATTTCTCATATACACAGATAAAAAATTCTAAAAATTTTAGCAAATCAAGTCCAATAATATATAAAATTAATAATATGTCATGACCAAGTAGAAAATATGCCAGAAATACAAAATTAGTTTAACATCTGAAAATCAGTCAAAGCAATTTGCCATTAATTAATAAACAGAAAAATAAAAACATGATTGTCTCGATAAAAGCAGGGGGAAAAAAGCAACTGAGAAAATTCAACATCCATTTCTGAGTAAAAACTCTCAGAATATCAGAAATAGAAGGGAACTTCTTCAATATGACATTGGGCATTTACAAAGAAAACAAAAATATACCTAACATCATATGTAATGGTGAAAGACTGAATGCTTTCCCCAAATATCGGGAACAAGACAAGAATGTTTGCTCTTACCCTTTCTGCTCAACATTTTAATGAAGGCTCTATATTGTGCAATAAAGCAAGAAAAAAAAAATAAAGACATCCAGATTGGAAAGAAGCAAAACTTTCTTTATTTGCAAACAACGTGATTGTCCATATAGAAAATCTGATGGAACCTTCAAAATTACTACTAGAGCTCATATGTGAGTTTAGTAATGTTGCAGAATACAAAATCTATGTACCCAAATCAATGTACTTCTATATAAAACAATAAGAAATTTTAAAAAAATTAAACATCATTGACAGTACATTAAAATACAAAATATTTAAGAATAAACTTGACAATAATGTGCAAAACCTGTACACTAAATATTACAAGACACTGCTGAGAGAAATTAAAGAGGACCTAAATCAGCTGTGATATATACTATGTTCTTGGGTCAGAAGATTCAAACAATATCGGTAAGAAGCCATTCTCCCTAAATTAATCTGTAGTTTTGATACAATGCCAGTTGAAACTCCAGTGGGCTTTAAAAAATATTTTGGTAGAAATTGACAAACTTATTTTGAAATTTATGAATATAAAAAAATCTTAAAATAATCAAAAATAACTCTGGAAGAGAAGAAACAAATTTCAGGACTGGAACAGCTTGATTTCAAGACTTAAAAAGCTGTATTAATAAATACAACATGGTATTGACATAAAGAAAGACAAATCAATTAATGGAACAGAAATAGAATTACACATATATGTATAACTAATTTTCAATAAAGTTGCAAATGCAATTCAGTGGGGAGAGGATATATTTTTTAATATATGCCACTGGTACCATTGGGTATTCATACACAAGAAAATGAACTTCAATCCATATCTTGCATCATATACAAAAATTAATCTAAATTAAAATTTTATATTAATCTAAATATAAGACTTAAAACTATGAAACACAGAAGAAAATCTTTTTGAACTTGGGTTAGGCAAAAATTTCTTAAAAAGGATGCCAAAGGCACAGCCCATAAAAATTTAAAAATTGATACATTGGACTTCATCACAAGACACAAGAGAATGAAAGACAAGCCACAGACTGGGAGAAAATATTTTCCAAACCTCTAGCTGATAAAAGCCTCATATCTAGAATATAAAAATAATTCCTGTAACTCCATAGTAAGAAATAAACCCATACAAATAAACATTTGAAAAGATACATTACAAAAGAGAGATATGAGTGGCAAATAAGTACATGAAAAGATGTACACCATTAATAATTAGGAAATGCAGATAAAATCCACAATGAGAAACTAATACATTTCTACCAGAATGGCAAAATTTAAAAAGGTTGACTATATCAAGTGTTAACTTGGTAAGGATGTGGCGGAACTAGAAATCTCATGGACAGTTGATTAGAGTATAAAATGGGTCAAACACTTTAGAAAACAGCTTGGCAATTTCTTTAAAAGTTGAACATAGGGCTTCCCTGGTGGCGCAGTGGTTGAGAGTCCGCCTGCCGACGCAGGGGACGCGGGTTCACGCCCCGGTCTGGGAAGATCCCACATGCCGCGGAGCGGCTGGGCCTGTGAGCCATGGCCGCTGAGCCTGTGCGTCCAGAGCCTGTGCTCCGCAACGGGAGAGGCCACAACAGTGAGAGGCCCGTGTACCGCAAAAAAAAAAAAAAAAAAAAAAAAAAAATTTGAACATAAACCTATATACATCTACCATATGATCCAGCCATTCCACACCTAGGTATTTAACCAAGAAAAATGGAAGCATATGTCTATACAAAGACTTGTAAACAGGACTTCCCTGATGGTGCAGTGAATAAGACTCTGTGCTCCCAATTCATGGGGCCCAGGTTCGATCCCTGGTCAGGGAACTAGATCCCACATGTACGTCGCAACTAAGAGTTCGCATGCCACAACCAAGGAGCCCGCGAGCCACAACTAAGGAGCAGGCCTGCCACAGCTAAAACCCGGCACAACCAAATAAATAAATATATATTTAAAAAAAAGACTTGTAAGCAAATGTTCATAGCAGCCTTATACATAATATCCAAAAACTGGAAGCAACTGGGAAATGTACGGTCAAACCGTGGTATGTCCATACAAAGGAATACTATCAGCAATTAAAAGGAATGAAATACTGATATGCACAATGACATGGATCCAAAAATAATGAATCCAAAATAATTAAGCTGAGCAAAAGATCCAAAGAACTATAAGCTATATGATTCCATTTATAGAAATCTCTAGAAAATTCACACTAATCTATAGTGACAGCAAGCAGATCAGTGGCTGCTCAGTGTGGGGAGAGATACAGGGAGGGAACACCGAGGAATAGGCAGAAACTTTTCAGAATAATTGTATATTCACTATCTTGATCGTAGTGACGGCTTCACAGGGGTATACAAATGTCAAAACTTATCAGGTTGTACACTTTAAACAAGGATACTTTACTGTGTGTCAATTATACCTCGATAAAGCTGTTTAAAAAGAGAGAGAGAGAGAGAGAGAGAATGAGATGAAACCTAAGTCAAGCTGTCCAGCAAGACAGGGGCATAGACATGAGTGTTTGCTGGCAACCTGCAAGCATTGGAAGGGAATTGGGGCAGAACATGGAAAGTCCTTGTAAGCCATGAAAGGACATTGTACTTATTCCTAAGGACAAAAGGAAGCATTGGAATATTTTAAAGCGTGTGTGTGAGTGTGTGTGTGTGTGTGTGAGCTTTCTGTAAAGTTAATTCATGCTTTCCTTTTTAATCTTTATCTGTCTCTTACCAAAGTAACCAAACCAAAAAGAAAAAAAAAAATTTTTTAAATACCCTTTTCCAAATACTTACATTCTAAACACTCATCACAGTCTGCCAGAGTCTTCCTCATTTTGGACCGTCCTCAGACCCTCTGATCTCGCCATAACATGCTTATGAAGATTGACATACTAAATGGGTTCCTTAAATACTGTTATTTCCATGGATATTCATGAAAGATGGTCTCTTCCTAATCCATTTTCAACAGAGACGTCTAAATCAGTTTAGTTTTCCCCTGCCTGCCTGTCCTCATTTCCCAGTGGAAAGAAGACCTTTAGAGTTAAAAATTCTGCAGGAGTCTTAAATCCTAAACCCTATCATTTTTGCATAACCTTGGGCTTATCAAAATCTCTTTTTGAAACACAGCTTTCTTGTATAGGAAAGGGACTAATAACACAGGTCTCATGGTGTTGTAGTGATTATAATGAGCTTCAACATATGTAAAGCCCCCAGCAGAGAACCTTACACATAGTTGAGGTTAATTCCTTCTGGTCAACTTTCATCTCTTCCCATCCTCCTCTCTCTTAGGAATATTTCCACTTAGATGAGATCCGAATATCACATTTTGTTCCTCAGTTACAAATTTAGTTGGGTGTAAATCCATAATCCATTCACAAGGAGCATTGTTTAAAATTAAAAAATAACACACAAAACTAAGGCTGTCATTATGAGAAAGACAGACTCAGAACTGGCTTGTGTATGATCCCTGGCCAGGATTTTAATCAACACAGCCAGTGTTTACAAGTCAGGGCCAAATTCTTGTGACACATAGTGCAAAATTTATGAACTTACAGAAACTGATTTATAAACTGATAAAGAATAACATAACCATATAGAGCTGGTTGCAAAATAACTAGAGGGCAAAATTGTAATTTTATTAAAATGACCTCAGTCATTTAATCTCATACCTATGCTGGATAAATAGTCATTTTTGTAGGATCCAGAAACACCGGAAAACTCCCTGGTTTCTAATGCATGAGGTACCAGAATTAGAAGAAAGTCATCCCAGAAAATGAAGCTCATATAAAAATGAATTCAATAAATTTTTAGTAAGTGCCTACTCTGGCACAGACAGACATCAAAACACATTTCCTGTAAAGGGTCCCTCAGTATAATGGAGAAGGCAAATATGTTAACCAAAAGAGGGGTAAGGGACAGGGTATTGATGTAGAGGTCAGGAGGAGCTTTACTAGAAAAGCAAATCACTGTGTACACTCCAATAAAGTACATTTTCTGACCTCAGGATTCATTCTTCCATTCACTCAATCACTTAGCAAATATTGAGTTTCTGCTATACACCAGGCATAGTGCTAGGACTAATTTTTTTTTTCTATCGAATTGACACATTATATGTTTACTTTTCTTTTTCTCCCAACTAAATCAAGTTTCTGGAGGACACAGACTCTCTCTGGTTTCCTAGCAATAAAACACTTAATATTTATTGTTCAATATTTTCTGAAACGCAAATATTGCGTTTTCAATTCTTACGAATTGGCTTTGTTAGAAGAAAAAGAGAACAAAAGGAACCTCTTGAGATGGTGAAAGAAAATGCTTTTCACATTTTGCCAGAGGTGGTCTTTGAGTCTTCCCCACCATTCTTCCTTGCAAGCAGGGGCAAGTGCTTCTTTGCTGGTATTCCCTTGCAAGGAATATGGCTTCTGCATATCTTCAGCATGCAGTCTTCCACCCAAATCCTCTGCCAAATATTTGAGAGTCTACCACCGGAAATGGGGTGGGGAGTGGGTAGAACCCAGTGCTGTATTCGTTTAAGACTGTAATAGCAATATCACATATTTTAAATCCCCAGTTCAGAAAGAGTCCTCACACTGTGAGTCTGGCCATACCAGTAACACTTTGCACATCCTGTCATCTGTCACAATCAAAAATCACGGGGTTAGAAGAAATAGATCATTGTTGGAAATCTAGTACTGTGGTTTTGTATAAATCATCCCATTCCACCACAGCAACCCTCTGATATAGGATATTTTTCATGCCTGCATATTAGAAAATTGAAATCAAGAAAGACCAAGAAAACTGCACAAAGTCTATCATAGAAAAATCAAACCAAGTCTGATTTACTTCAGAGCCCACAGCTTCTACCACTCCACACAAAGCTCAGAAAGGCCATTTATTCCAGCCTTCTTTGTAAAGAGGTATGGACAACTGGTCAACCCATCTCTGCTCAATCTGCTTCTTTATCTGGGTTGTTACATGCCAGAGAAGAAGCTCCAGGCCGACTATAACTGCGTAATTCTAATTCTGAGCTTCCCAAATTCTAGGCATTTATGTTCCACTTTCAGGATTGTTTATTATTATTTAATATTTAAATTGCTCTAAGGTGTATTTTTACTGAAATAAATTTGTTCCAAAAAGACATTTTATATCATTACTATGAGCAGTAATAAAATAGTGATTAAGAACACATTCTGGAGACTTTTAAAGCAAGTTTAAGAGATCTTTGGGATAACATCAAACATGCCAGCCTTTGCATTATAGGGGTCTCAGAAGGAGAAGAGAGAGTGAAGGGGGTCAACAATGTATTTAATGAAATCATGGCTAAAAAATTCTCAAGACTGAAGAAGGAAACAGATTTCCAGGTGCAGGAAGCACGGAGGGTCCCAAACAAGAAGAACCCAAACAGACCCACACCAAGACACTTCATAATTAAAATGGCAAAAGTTAAAGAGAGGATTCTAAAAGCAACAACAGAAAAATAAAGAGTCAGTTACAAGGGAACCCCCATAAGGCTATCAGCTGATTTCTCTACAGAAACTTTACAGGAGAGGAAAGAAATATTTAAAGTGCTGACAGGGAAGAATCTGCAACTTCGGATACTCTGCCCAGCAAGATTATCACTTAGAATTGAAAGAGAGATAAAGAAATTCTCAGATAAGCAAAAACTAAAAGCGCCCATCAATAATAAGCTGATCCTAAAAGAAACGTTAAAAGGGCTTCTCTAAGTAGAAAAGAAAAGCCTATAACAAGGAGTAAGCATCTATAGGAAAGGAAATATCCCACCAGTGAAGGCAAATATATAGTAAAGGCTGAGGATCAACAACTTAATCTAGTACAGAGATTAGAAGAGCACATACTGGGTTCAAATCCCATCTCCACCACTTATTTAGCTTTGTGACCTCAGATAACTTAGTTTACCTCCCTGCTTGAGTTTCTCATCTGGGAGGGGAAGTAATAATAGCACCCAACTCATAGACTTGCCATGGGGATTAATTAGATAAAATCATGGTAAACACAATGGTGCCCTGCATGGATTAAATATTCAAGAACTATTAGCTATTGTTATCATTAGTACATAAGTGGAAAACCCAAACCACCTTCTGTAAACCAAAGGTAACCATATAAATCAAAACTAGGAAAACAAGCCATGATTCTTAAATCTGGCCATGCAGTGCTGCTCTAAGGTTACAGACCTCAGGCTTGCTCTCTTTTTCTTAAAAGGCAATATTAGTAAGTGTTCAAGGATAGCACCAAACCAAGCCTTTCTCTTTGGGTATAGTCAGGAGGATGAAAGGCGATTGAAAGGAAAGGACGTTTTTGTACATGACTCAGTGGGGTTTAATCTTTGGCCTAGGCATGTCCTGAAATCAAAAGTGCTGTCAGCTGGACATGAACCCCATGTTCAGAAAGACATGTTATGAAGTGCTTCAGTGCACACAGGCAAATGGGCTTCCTCGCCTCTTCAGGAGTCCAAGTTCTGCTCCGAGATAAAACTGTCCCTGTCTTGTCTCCATCCCAAGAGTTTGTGATAACTGCTGGATATGTATTCTGTACTGAATACCCCCTAAGGGTAAGGATGGCATCTTAGACAGATTTTACTCCACACTTGACCCAGATTTACATAGGAGGTAGCCCTTATTAAAGACAGAAAAAGTGTTGATGTGGGGACAGCCACACATGATGATAAGAATGCATCTGAGGGGTCTGGGTCTGCCAGGAAGGAGGCCTGCTCTAAAGGGAATCAGACTATTGAAATTTACAAGCCAACAGAGCCCACTGTCCAATTTTAGATATGATAATGGGTGTCAGGACACTAATGCTTCCTGCCAGTGCATGCTTCATCCAGGAGATCATGGGAGGAAGCACCGGCTAGAACTGGAAAGGCCTCAGGTTGTGTCCATCATCAAGTCTGGAATCAACAACAGCTGACATTCCAAGGATCCGCAGAGGGCTGGAGAATTGGATGGAAAGAAATCCTAGCAACTGGCTGTGAGGAAGAAGCATTAACTTCCTCTTTCCTCTTCTCATTTACTCATTAAAACAAAGCAAACAAAAACTTTATTGTGTATCTACTATGTAGATAGTTCTGTTACCACACTAGACCCTATATAGATGGCAATGTTTGTGTCTCTAAATGTCTTACAGCTCAGTAAGGGATACCAGTAAAAGTAACTGTGGTCCAAGATACAAAGCAAAATAATTAGACACAAGTTATAAAGGAATTTACAAAAGGGAGATGTCATTTACAACCATGGGAGCTGTGTCTTTAAGGATGATAAGACTCAGATGATTCAAACTAAGAAAAAAGACCCAAGAAACAGAGGAGGACATGCAAGCCAACATGTGTGGGAAATACAAGGCATGTTCTAGGAATAGTGGGTAGTGTAATAAAGCTAGACTCTAGCAGAGAGCTTAAAGAAGTGAGTGCAATGATTTGGGACCAGTTAATGGACAGTCTTTGAATGACAAGATAAGGGGTTTCTGGTGCTAAAGGCAAAATCCATCTTTCCCTAAATCCTGCTTAGGAGTATGGACTGTGAGACACCAAGGAGTCACTGAGGTTGCCTGGACCATGCGGCATGTTCTCTGCCGTTGCCACCAGCTCCAGACACAAGCTTAATTGTGCAGATGGATTCACTGTCCCCCTCCATTTCCTGCAGCCCATGCACTCTCATGCTTTTGGAGATTATGTGAGCTCCTGCTGGAGAACTGGAAGCCACATAAAGCTCCAACTGCTTCAGTTATTTGGTTGGGTGGGCCAAGGCACTTTACCCACAGCGAGAGGGTGGGAGCTTGGGGAGATGATCAGAGAGAAGAAAAAGGGAATCTTAGAGCATTTCTGAGATCCCCAGTCCCCGCACGGCCAAGGTCACTGCTCTGCAGCTAAACGTCGCAGTGTACATTTGTCTCTTCTCCCCTTCTTTGCCCAGACCCACATGATAAGCACTGGGATGAAATGCCCCCTTGCCTAGTGACAAAACAGTAGCAGCAGCTGTGGCCCTCTCTTCAGCGAGGTAATGAGGATTCATTTCCATTTTATCACTTCTGTCACGTCTGCTTTTTTCCCTCTGCGTTATTTTATTATTATGGCTGAAATTGATTGCCGTAGCCGAGCAGGCCTAAATCCCATCACTTCATCCTCCCTCCCTCCAGCTCCCTTGAGCCCTTTCCTCTCAGCCTTGTCTCTCTTTGCTCAACATCCTTCCCCTGGCCACCTCCTCCTACTGTGGTATGTTAACAGGAAAGAAAAACTCATTTGAAACAATTTACAATGTGACTCAGCAATCTGTGTCCTCCTAACCGCCCCGCCAGGCTGAAGGCAGAAAGCAGCCACCAATTCGGGTGCTTTGTGATGAGACAGAGTCGGGTACCAGTCTATCGAACTGCTTTATAGTGGGAGGGCCCCGAGAAGGCTCCGACACAGAGCTGCAAAGAAGATGCCTGATGAGGCAATCCGTAGGTGGTTTTGGAAAGGCAAAAGATAAGAGGAAGAAGAGTGGTAGCTGTTGTAGGGGACATCATTCTGTCATGTTCTATTGTCTGCGAGTGTGCCCTGGACAAACTGGCTTCTGGAGGTGCTGTATATGGCAAGACTCAGGATTCCTGCTGAGCCTTGAAGCCTGGTTTCTCTAAGTCAGTTTCTTACAATTTCTTAAGCATTGCCTCCAGGTACGCACTGTGAGCTAGAAAAGGCTAGGGGTGGAAGGATGGTTGGAGGAAGAAACATATCACACGTAAACGTGAATGGGTATACGGATTTAAGAGCGTCCTTCTTGGAGGGAGAGAAGGAGGGTACTTAGTGTGGAACCACCATGGATCAGACTCACTGGTAGGTCTTTAATGCTTGGTGAGTTTCAGATGCCAATTCAGATCTTCCTGAGCACGAGACCCTTGGTATTTCCATTTGACCAACATTGGTCAGATGCATGGCAGTTGCAGAGCAGCCTCCATCCCAATTGGTTTACTCAGAGGGAACATTCGCTTGCACTCACTTACTTATGTTAATACCTTGGGCTCTAACATTTTTGCAATTCCTAGAACATGGTGAAATTTTAAACTTGTAAACTACACAAAAAAATACTCCTTATTTTCTAATCTAGTATAAGAAGAATGGGGAAAAAGTAATTCTATCTGGCCTGGTAAAGTTTAGAAATAAATCTCCAAGGTTAGGGTTTCCTTTTTAAATCTCTCCTTGTTGCCACTTGAGAAAATTAACAGTTTTTTTTGTTTTGTTTTGTGTTTTTGTTTTGGGATTTTGGGGGTTTTTTTTGCTTTTCAAAAGAAAGCTGGTCTAGATGGGCACTGTTTGGGTTAAGGACATTTTAACAGGCATGCTTTTTCAGCAGAGCTTACCTTGTGCAACATAAACCCGTTCATCTTTTTGTATCCCCAGTATGGATTAGACCAGACTACACAAAACCCTGCATTTCACCATGGAACAGAACAATGAGTTTGCACCTGACAAAGCCCAGACTGCCTCCAGAGCTGCTAAAAATGCCTGCCTCACTGCTCCTTTATCTGCTCTTGCCCACCTGACCTTTCACAGATCATATTTTTCTTCTATTAGGGGATCCAGTTCGTATATGTGCTAAGAATTGTGTGGGTCCTGGATGAGAAATATGTAAGATGCCAGCCTTTGAAAGTCACAAAGTCTCCAGCTCCCTCCTTAACCTCTGTCCTGCAAGCCCCTTACTCGGGCTGTCTTGCCCCTGCTCCAGGCTACTGCATCTTGCTTGAATCCCTGATTTTCCATGGCTACCCAACCAGGTTCTAAATCTGCCCACTTCCTGGACAAGCTTGCCTTCATATATTGCCCCACATCTTACACATCAATGGTCTGATACTAGCCCCCATCCAGTTTTATGGAACTTCTGGGCTTACAGTAGAATGAAGAATTTGGCTGCTTTTAGCAATCCTTTCCTTACCTGCTAAGATAAATATCGGTTGAATGAAGGGACACATGACTGAACGAATGCCCCCTCCTCTGATGATCCCCTTACCTGAGCCTTTATGTCCAATTCCAGGGATCGTTCCAGGGCCTGGGAAACTTGCCCATTAGGAGTGAGTTGGACCCTGGATGGCTACTGAATCTGCTCTCTCCCTGTTGAGAGAACTTTGAAACTTTGCTCATCCTGTATCTTGGAAGCCTGAGCTTCCAAATGTAGCCTTGGAGAATGAGAAACCACTTTATTTTTTGGCTGGCAGTGAGAAGGCCCCTCAACCCCAGGAAAGGAGGGATTTAATGTTTCTTGAACTCCATAAATCTGGCCTCATTCTACTCAACTCACTGAAACTTGATTCAGATTTATTTTGTGAAACTACTAAAAGCTGCTGCTCTGGCCCCTAAGCCATCAAGAGGTGCCCAGGTCCCCATGGCTAGGCTGGAGCTCATTGGAGAAGCCAGGAGAGATCTACCAAAAAAGTCTGGGGGTTGAGTAAGAGGAAGCTATTGGCATCCTGCTGGCTTGGGTTTGAATCCTGGTCTCGCCACCTTTTAGCTATTTGAGATTTGGGGTAAATTATCAAATCTTTTTGAGCACACATTTTCTCATCTGAATATGGTGATGCTAATTCCTTGTCTCTAGCCTCGTTGTGTGAGAATTAAATAGCCTGACAGATGAGAAAATTCCTAGCCTAGTGCCTGGCATTCAAACAACATCCCTTCTCTTCTGATAACTTCCAGAACTGTTATATTTGGTTCTCCAGAGCCAAAGACACCTGCAAACTCTCTTTGGGTCAAAACTTCTGATATTGAGCTTTCATTTTCTCCAATTCCTTAAAACTCCTATGTTAAAATCATAGAATCCAGCTTCTGTCATCTACACGGTCCCCTAGGCACTGGCTTCAGAAGCTCTGCCATTTCGATTGCCATATAACTTTCCAGTTAAGAAAATCTATTTTAAAAAATCCCAATGCATCTGGCAAGTTCAAGTTTATTGCTCAAAAAGCTCTAAGAAACTTGGCTTAAAGGAAGAGTATACTTATATTTCAAGCTATGCCAGAGCCCTACATCCAAAGTAGCTTGATCCCAAATTTTAGGCATTGGGATATATGATGAGACCACGTAGCAAATATAGGATTCCAGATCCTACTGCCAAATTCCCTGACATGTTGAAACTTTTCACAATTCCTCCATTCTTAGAGAAGATTTTACCTACTGGAGAACTGAGTTGGGTGAGGGTACATGGAATCAGACCTCATGCTATGGTTCCAGTGAGATGTCATATCCAATATGTCACCAGTGACACTTCCAGAACAGATGAGGTGGGCTCTGACTGTGTCAAAACAATTTGCAGGGACACCTCACCTGGCTTGCTCTCCCCTGCACTTTGTCTAGAAGTCAAGACTCTTGTCCTTAACTTTGGATCCACCCCAATTCAACCTCTCTTTTGAGTCTAGGGTCTATCATTCCTATCAGTGTGACCGCTCTTGGCATTGATATAAGATTTTCTTAACGTATTCTCTTGGGAATTTCTCTTAACCCCACATTACATTAACATGTATTATCCTTGACCTTCTTCTACAAATCATCTTCTTTCTGCAGCAGACTCCAACAAGTTCCAGCTCAAATATTTTCTTCTCTGTGAGGCCTTTCCTTGTCCTCCAGGTCAAACGAAGTGTTCTCATGGCACTCTTTCAAAGTCTGTGCTGACCAAAATACTTTATAATTTAGGAGTTTACATAGGTTTCCATCTATCACCATACTGGGAAATCTTCCCTATATTTTCAGCACTGGGTGCATAGCTGGACACACACATTGAATGAATGAATAAATAAACAGTGTAACTACCAATTATTTTTATTTTCATTTGTTCTCAACTCGTTGCTGGGATGGTAGGATATATGCTGAGCCCGGAACCCAATCTCACAGTAAACTGATTATTATAAGCGTTAGTCACTAAGACACTGTTTCTCAAACTTTAGCATGTATCAGAATAAACTGGAGTGCTTGTTAAAGCACAGATATCTAAGCTCCAGCCCAAGAGTCCCTGATTCAGGAGGTCTGGGGTGGGACCGGAGAGAATTTGCTTTTCTCACAAATTCCCTGGGGTGAATGATGATGTTGCTGGTCCTGGAACCATCTTCAGATAACCTCTGTTCTAAAATGTATCTGTATGTAAAATCACCCTTGAAAATGCCTCACCTATTTTATAATGCTATTTGATTTTCTATGGTCTTTTTACAAGTTGCCTACTCTATTTGGTTGGCATGGTGACCACCACTGGATTGGGAACATGAGCCTGGGGGATTCTGCCCAGACATTCACCCCAAACTTGGGGAACCTCAAAGAACTTGAAGTTGAAGGGATGGGCAAAAAAGATGTACCATTACCTTGAGATGTACCTTGTACATAGAATAGGAAAGAAAGAAAGGAAGGAAGGAAGGAAGGAAGGGAGGGAGGGAGGGAGGGAGGAAAAGAAAGAAAGAAAGAAAGAAAGAAAGAAAGAAAGAAAGAAAGAAAGAAAGAAAGAAAGAAAGAAAGAAAGAAAGAAAGAAAGAAAGAAAGAAAGAAAGAAAGAAAGAAAGAAAGAAAGAAAGAAAGAAAGAAAGAAAGAAAGAAAAGAAAGAAAGAAAAAGAAAGAAAAGAAAAAAGAACATTTATACAGTAATGATAGCACAGGGTTTGCCTCCTTCTAGCTTCCCTTTATTTTTTAACATCTTTATTGGAGTATAATTGCTTTACAATGGGGCTAGCTTCCCTTTAAAATCAATATGATTTTTTTTAAAAATCACAACTTCCTCAACGGCTAAGACTGTGCATCAGAAATTTTCCAAATATGGAAGAAGTTATTCCTGTCTGTGGTTTCAGAGAACAGATGAGTTCAAAACTTACTGCTCATGCCCCATCCATTTACATAGTCAGAAGGCCAGTAAGCCTAGAGATGGGCCAATAAAGGCTAAAATGCATGAATTTATGATAAAGGTATGGGGATGAATTAGGGCGACACACAATCTGCAATGAAAAAGAAGTTTACAGAAAGGTTTCAAATAGGGAAATGTTTTAAAATGTAGTTAAAGGGACAGAACATGTATTAAGAACACTAAAAATAAAATTAACAGAGTAGGAAATTAAGGCAGTATGTAGATAATAAACTAGAGATCTAGGAATGCAGAGGGGAATAATAAAAAGTTAAAGAAGAAACTAAAGGGATGTACAACATAATAGAATATTTATTTATTATCTTAGGCTGTAATTCCCAAAAGTTAGGGAACATTGATGTGTTTTTCACTGTTGTTTCTCTAGCACACATTAGTCACATAATGATTTCTTTTTCCTTAAAGGAATGGTAAGAATGACAGAAAATATAGACTCATGTATTAATAAATGGCATCCTCAGGAAGGATCCAGAACAAACAAGCAAAAATAATTATCAAACACTTAACAGAAGAAAACATATTTAAACTGAAAAAAAAGAACCACTCTTACATAATCCAAAATTACTGACAAACAAAGATGAAAAATTTAACACACTGGGCTTCCCTGGTGGCGCAGTGGTTGAGAGTCCGCCTGCCGATGCAGGGGACGCGGGTTCGTGCCCCGGTCCGGGAGGATCCCGCATGCCGTGGAGTGGCTGGGCCCGTGAGCCGTGGCCGCTGGGCCTGCGCGTCCAGAGCCTGTGCTCCACAACGGGAGAGGCCACAGCAGTGAGAGGCCCGTGTACCACAAAAATGAAAAAAAAAAAATTTAACACACTAAAAAGAAATTCTTACCAAGATAAAACAGAGAAATACAATTTGTTTTAAAAAAGGAATAAGGCTAACATCAGACTTTTTCGTTTATTGCATTGCCAGCTGATAAATACCTACTAAATTTTAAGTGAGGAATTGTTGTTACTGAATAATTCTGTCCCCAGGTAACATTTTGTTTTGAGGCAGGATTATGAGAAGAACCTTTTTCAGATGTGTATGGGTCTAGAAAATAGTTTATTCATTTAAAAAAAAGTTGTTCTCAGGCTACATGAGCTAGCTGGGAGATGAATCATAAATAAAACCTTATGATGGAGTTTATTCATTATTTTAATTTCTGTCTTTTTAAATCACCAATTTCAACTTTTATATTCATGAATTTCTTAATGGTTTTAGCATATTTTTATTTTTTTGTTACTTCTTCATTGAATATGTAGGAGTCACATAATTATTATTATTTTTTTATCTTTCACCCCTTTCACCCACCTCCCCAGCCTCCACTTCTGGCAACCACCAAACTGTTCTCTGTATCTCTTGAGTTTGTTTGTTTGTTTTTTGGATTCCACATACAAGTCAGATCATACAGTATTTGTCTTTCTCTGCCTGACTTATTTCATTTAGCATACTGCCCTCAAGTTACATTCATGTTGTCCCAAGTAGCAGGATTTCTCTTTCTATGGCTGAATTATATATACATCACATTTTCTTTCTCCATTCATCTTTCAGTGGGCACTTACATTGTTTTCATATCTTGCCTAATGTAAGTAATGCTGCAATGAACGTGAAGGTATCAATATCCTTTTGAGATAGTGATTTTGTTTTCTTCAGATAAATACACAGAAATAGAATTGCTGCATCATACAGTAGTTCTATTTTTATTTGTTGAGGAACCTCCATATGTTTTCCATAGTGGCTGAACCAATTTACATTCCCATCAGCAGTGCAGGAGGGTTCCCTTTTCTCCACATTCTCACCAACACTTGCTATTTCTTGTTTTTGTTTTTGTTTGTTTGTTTTTTTGTGGTACGCGGGCCTCTCACTGTTGTGGCCTCTCCCGTTGGGGAGCACAGGCTCTGGACGCGCAGGCTCAGCGGCCATGGCTCACAGGCCCAGCCGCTCCACGGCATGTGGGATCTTCCTGGACTGGGGCACGAACCCGTGTCCCCTGCAGCGGCAGGCGGACCCTCAACCACTGCACCACCAGGGAAGCCCTATTTCTTGTATTTTGATAGTAGCCATTCTAGTAGGTGTGAGATACTATCTTTTTGTGGTTTTGATTTGCATTTCCCTGATGATGAGCACCTTTTCCTGTACCTTTTGTCATATTTATAATATGTGGACCTTTCAAATAAGTTTTAAAGGTATTCTAGATGGCTGTGGGCCATTCTAGGCCCCCATTTTAAAACACTCATGGCAGAAGGGAAAGGCTTGATGTGTGAAGAAAGTAAAGACAGAGAGGTATCATAAAATCTCCTTGACTGTAGTTACTCTATTTCTCATTATTGTCCATGAGAAATTGTTTAAACAGCTGCCAGATCATTCTGATTAGCACCTCTGTGGAGGAAAACAGATTTAAGTGCCAATAAAAATACATCAAGAGACTTGACTAAGTATAATATCCAAGCACAGACAATTTCCCTCTCAATGGTTACAACAATGCATTAATACATGAGGTCATCTTTTTCCCATGGAGTGTGCTGAATTTCTCCTTTTTCTCAGTTGTATGGGTATTCTGCTTAATCTGATATTCACAGATTAAGTGAATTTATTCTTCTTCTTAGTAACAACAATCATTTATTTTTTGAAAACTCACGTAAACCTTATTTCAGTTTTAAGTTATCAGTTTGTGTGGGGTTTGCCTATAGGAATGGGAAAAAATGAGAATAGAGGGTAGTTACAGGGTTTGCTGCCCCTCTTCCAATCTAAACACTCTTGGAACACGTAGGTCTCACACATTTTACTGGAGTCATACCACATAGGCATTTGCCAGAGGAAAACTTCAAGTTTGCATCACTAAAAAATCTCTTCTTTTAAGAGTTGTTTTGTATGCCCTTCAAAGCTCACGGCAACAGCGCCACCCACCAGCACCTCTGCCCAGGTTATACCTTCTTTTGCAGAATTTGTGACTCTTGGATCTTCCCTTTAACAGTTTGATCCTATCAGCTCCTTTGATGACATGGAACTCCCCACTGTAACACCTCCTTCCTTTAGAAGGGTTGAGTGTTGGCTCTACTAATTATTTATGCCTCCATTTTGGAAAAGGACAGTCTTATGCTGCAGAGTTGGCTCCTTCTTCATTGTAATAACTCTGCCAGAATAATAAGAGTTTCTCATTTCCTGTGCTGGGCACCAGATGGGTCCTGAGAAGAGCTGATGCTGCTTGTGGGACCTAGAGGTCCTACTAGTTCTCTAGGTTCACTCATATTTGTTCTGATTTCTTCCTGGCTAGATTTCCTGGGGAACAGAGAAGCTGAATCTCTCCTCCACCTCTCATCCTTCTTCAAATCTCTTTCAACACTAACATATAAATTTGCTTCCCAAAGTGTAAAGTGCCATAGAGCCACACAACATTTCTAATAAGGCCTTCTAAAACAGATTAAGCTTGCACAAGCATTTGCCCAGAGAGAAGGCTGAAGCATGGAGACTAAATATGTCCTAGCAATTTTCAGAATGCACTGGCCCCTCTTTTTACTATATCAAAGCCTACAAAGGCAGCATTTCTCTTGTATTAACTTGATATGGTACCTTCTACCAACATCAGGTATTTAATGAAATTGATCTAGCAAGACCACTACTTATTTGGGATCTGGAATGTATCCCATCTTTGCAGAATACTGGAGATGCAATGGGAGAATTTATATGCTTTGAAAAATCAGACTATGGTCTGGTATATTTTAGCTAGATTTATTCTATAATATATAATCACATACAGGCATAAGTAAAATGCTTTAGGCTTGAAGTATGGCAAAATATTTTAGAGATAGCATAATATAATACAAAGTACCAGTTTGGAAGTTTGAATACTGGCTGATCTACATATGAACTGGGCGATATTCTGTGATTTAGTTAATCTGTTTGAGGGTCACATTCTTCACCATTAAAATATACATAAAGATAACATTCTTTTTTTGTTCAAATGCATTCTTTTCCCCTTTTCCAGCTTGAATGAATATAATTGACATATAATATTGTGTATTAGGTGTAGAACATGATGGTTTGATGCACATATACACTGTGAAGTGATGACCACAATGGGATTAGAGAGAGAGTAGCACTAACATATATACACTACCAAACGTAAAATGGATGGCTAGTGGGAAGCAACTACATAGCACAGGGAGATCAACTTAATGCTTTGTGACCACCTAGAGGGGTAGGATAGGGAGGGTGGGAGGGAGGCTCAAGAGAGAGGGGATATGGGGATATATGTATACATATAGCTGATTCACTTTGTTATACAGCAGAAACTAACACAACATTGTAAAGCAATTATACTCCAATAAAGATATTAAAAAAAAATACCTCCGTCTTTAGTGACTGTGAAGATTAGAAATGCATATGTAAATCATCTAGCCCCATGCCTGGCACAAGTCAGATGCCCAATAGTGGGAGCTCATGTTTTGACTAAATGAACCTTGGATCATTTTACATGTCAAACAATATTCATGATGGATCTTTGGTCCTGTTGTTTCCCTTCCAGATCTAGCAGCTGTATTTAGGCACAAAGCTATAGTTTAAACTTATGATTTAAAAAATATGGTTAATTAAAAAAATATAGAGACACATTCTGATGAGAAGTCCACGGTCCTCCCCTCCTCATTCACAGTCTTTAGCCAGGTATATGTCTCTTGTTATAGTCATAAGCCATCTGGGCCTAACCAGGTCCTAAACAGAAAATATAGAAGAAAATATGTACGTGTCTTGGAGCTCTTCTGTGTTTGCTAAACCAGTATCCATTTCTCCTTCTGTTCATATCAGTTTCCTGATTTTCTTCAGGAAAAAAAATTTCTTCTTCTCACTTTCTCATTCCAGGTTGTTCATGAGATGGAAAAGAGGTTGCCACATAATCCAGTTCTAGACAGCTAGAGACTTATAGTCCCCTGGCTTTGTTCATGGATGAGCTCATTAGGTAGGCTAAGCCAAAGAGATTCAATACAGGACTCTTGTCAGAAGTGTTGAAATTGTTGTAAGGATAAGGTAGAAGTCTCACTGCTGGCAGCTATATTGCTACCAGGAGATGAGCCCAACTAAGAATGGAACTAGCACAGAAGGCACAAAAAAAGAAAAAAAGAGCTAAGTGCTGGAAAATATGAGACTGAATCCCAACAGCATAATTTGAGACCCTGGGTCTAGCCCTGCTTAACTTTTCATACTTTATTCTTGTTGTCTAAATTGTCTATTCTTTTCTATCACTTTCAACCAAAGGATACTGACTGACATACAAGGGTGAATTCAGGTTTCATGGAGCCTAAAGTTTAGATATAATTTGGATTGCCCTCTTTAAGAAAAGGAAACAACACTATAAAAAGAAAATTAGATGGAAAATAATTATTTATTGAGAATTTGAAAAGAAATCATGAATTTTAAAAGTCCAACAAATATCCCAAACTTTACAAAATCCCAAAATAAGAATTTTTTGTCAATTAATTATTTATGTAATCTTTTCTCTTTTTTTTTTGGCTGTATACATTTTATTTTCCTTGTCATTATATAACTATTTTTACTATCATTTTTCTAAAGACAGAATAGAATTCATGTTTCCTCTGATGGTCAATCAATATTTGTTGTTTTAAAATTTTAATAGTTCAGATTGTTTTAGATACACAAACCATAATTGCTAAGGACATTATTGTAAAAATGTGAGTTACTGTAAAGTTTGGGAAAACTTCTCTCAAGATTTTTTGACATATGAACTGTAAGATTTCAAACAATTTGAAGTTTTCTTGTATACGAATGCCTCTTGAATATTATTTGAATTGCTGCCACTCAGTATCCATTTTGTCCTAATTATTGTCAATGTCCTAGTTACAGTGATATAATATGAATTTTCTGTTACCTTTGTCTGTGTTAATGTTTCATGCCATAATAACAAGAATTTTATGTTTACTTATTTTCCAATGTGTTCATATGATTCACTTCATTAACTGGATTATCAAGCAATCCCAGGGCCTTTTTTTTTTTTTTTTTTTTTTTTGCGATACGCGGGCCTCTCACCGTTGTGGCCTCTCCCGTGGCGGAGCACAGGCTCCGGACATGCAGGCTCAGCGGCCATGGCTCACGGGCCCAGCTGCTCTGCAGCATGTGGGATCTTCCCAGACCGGGGCACTAACCCATGTGCCAGGGCCTATTTTTGATGAGCTTGTAAGTGGATATGCTGAATCATTGGTATATTCATTTTTTATTAATTTTTATTGGAGTATAGTTGCTTTACAATGTTGTGTTTCTACTGTACAGCAAAATGAATCAGTTATATGTATATATATATCCACTCTTTTTTAGATTTCCTTCCCATTTAGGTCACCAACAGCTCACTGAATAGAGTTCCCTTTGCTATACAGTAGGTTCTCATTAGTTTCATTGGTATACTCCTGACAAGACAGAACTTTTGTTTTGACTGGTTATAGAAGAGAACCTCATCTTCCTCTTATAATTTTACATATCTGATAATTGGAATAATTTTCCTCAGACTAGCTTCTAACTCCATTTATATAAAACTTTGTTTCTCTTTCTCTACTACCTATTTTAGTGTTGAGCATCTTAATCATATTACAGTATGATTTTTGAACCCACAACTTTGTGCCACAATACTGGATGACTCAACATGGAGAACAGGACGGGGATTCCTGGAAGCTATTCCTATGCTGGGCTGGCCAGCAATCACCTAACTACAGACATGACCACAAGTCACATAAAAATATCTCACTAAACCCAACCTAACCTTAGCTGAATCCCAACAATGCCTGCAGGCACTCCAGTTCTATCCAACATGAGGAAAGGTATTGGGGGAGGTGGGCATTATAGTGGAATGAGATAATAGTCTCAATTGATTGTGGTTAGAGTAGCTTACTTTTGCAAGTTTTGCAGAAATATACAACTAAGTTAAAACATTCCAGGTCCCCTCTCAGAGTCTTGGAAGAAGCCCATGCAAGTGAGGGGCCCTGAAGCTTACATTTCATAAAAAATTTATCTCTGCTGATACAGTGTATGATTTGGGAACTCTGGAAAACTATGGGACCTCTCATTTGCAGTTCTTGGGCAATTTTTACATCAGAAGTCATTTGCACGGAGGAGAAACCCTGGAAAATACCACTGCAAATGTCAACATTTGTGATGCTCTTATGGCCTCTACTGAGTGGTCAGTATGACTGCTTAAGTACGTACACAGTAATTTTCAACTTTTGTGCCATAATCACAGATGAAATGTCACACTAAGTCAAATCAAAGAATTTATCATGCTCTGACTTTAATAGCAGCCCTAAGGGTCATTTTGGGGACAGCAAGAGGCTTTCCCTCATTTTCAACCCAAAAGGATTAGGTTTTCTTACCTAAATATCTTTGATATCCCCTTATTTTTCTTCCATACCCTGGATTGTGTTCTTAGGGACTGAGTGACTTACCTCTGAGACCCTGAAAATTAATGAAAAACCTTGGATAACAAATGATCAATGAGGGGATTTGAAGGAGCTTTCTCCTAGGTCACAGTATGTTGCATGCCAAGAAAGACTTATGCTGATTTAACCAGCGAGGAGAAATTGAGGATTAGATTTTCAATTTGAGAAGTAAAATGGATCCTGGGGAATTTAATCAGCCACTCTACATGTGCTTCACTGGTTACCAGAAATCTCTAGATCTGTCTGTTATGTGTAAATATGTAGAGTGAGTGAATCTTGATAATTCCCAATTCACCTAATCAGATTATCTCCTTGTCTGAATGCAAACTGACAGGTGGAAGACAAACCTGTAACTGGAGTGCATTCAGTCAGGCTCCATGTCCTCCAAATGGCTTTTTGGAGAAGTTAATGAGCATGAAGCTGAAGGGCTGGAGGTCTACATATGGTAGGGCCTGGCATCCGACTTGGCAAGGCTCTTCAAGGAACCTTGTCAGTGCAGTCACCTGTAGCAGAGGCATAGAAATTGTCATCTGCTCAAGCCTCACTTAATTCACTGGGGAAGATTACAGGATATCACTTCTGGAGTCCCAGATGGAATATTCAGCACTCAGGTGCAAGGCTGCTTCCAGAGAAGCTGCAGGGGACATAGATCAGATGGACTTGTATTGACCAGCACAGTTCTGGCTTAAGAATTCTAATACTTTACCTTGTTCAGTTCTGAACACAAACCAAGTGAGCACAAACTTTGGCATCAGACAGACCTAAATTCAAATTTTCTAGTAGAGGAAAAACTTAGGTAGGTTACTTAATCACCATCAGCTTAATTTCCTCCTCTAAAACATGGAATATAAGAAAATCTACTCTTATTTGTGTGGTTCTGAGAATTAAGTATGGTAAAGTGGATGAAAGTGTCCACTCCTGGGCCAGGCATAGAGTGACATTCAGAAAACTTTTGTTCCTGGAGTTATATTCTGCACATTCATTGATATTAGGGGGATTTGGGGCCTGACTCACTCTCTGAGCTTGTTCATGACAAATATCCTATAACCCACTGTAATATGTGCCGGTATCCAAATTTTCTACTTGGAAAGGGCGGGTAGGCAGTCTTGGTAGGGCCTAATTCAAAGTTTCAACTTGAATCAGGTTCATGAGATGAGGATAAGAGAAATCAGAGCCTCTTTCAAACCCAGCAATTATGCCACATTCACTGACACTTAAAGGATTAGAACCACTAAAAAAAGGAGATAGGAAAGGTACCCAGTAACTTGTTGCTTGATCGACTGATTCATGTATTCATCAGTAGAGAAAAAAGAGGCTACCTCAACTGGGCAAGCAGCATAAGAGAATTCTACATAAGGAAACATCTCTCCCAGGATGGCCCCAAGTAGTAAGCTATTTAGTTAGAAACTCTTCAAAGTAAATTAAGTCTATCAAGCATTTTATCAATATCTTTCTGCCCCATTTAAAAATTTTTATTTTTGCCCCATTTTTAAAAATTGCGGTGGTACCTTAAGATACATTGACTGACAAAAGTCAGACTGTTCTCACTTAAAACTCATACCTTTGCTGTTTCTATCTGAATTTAATTCGTCAGTTCCCCTTAACATGTATTCGTTAAGCTCACACTATATTCCAGACAATGTGCTAAAAAAGAATGGTACTATGACAATCAAGAGATTGACTTTTTACTTATAGGAACACTCACTTCTTATGCACTCTGTGACAGATACAAATAATTAATTACAATAGAGCGAGGTAGGTGCCACAGCAGAGTATTTTAACAAGAATTTACAGGGGGTAGTTTTAAAATATGGGAATGTATAATGCTTCTCCATGGTAGAGTCAGAGAAACTTCCAGAGGTGGTGACATGTTATCTGTTTCTTTAAGAATAAGTAGTTGTTGGCCATAGGAGTGGGGGATAGATATTAGCAGAGATTTGGTGATTGGTGAGACATCGCAACAAAGGAGAAGAGAATAATCAAAACAAGTTTTGTGAGTTTTCCTGAGGGTTGAGGGTAAGATAGGGATGATAGGAATACATCTAGTCAAGTCTAGAAATGGCGAGACAGTCTGGTACTGCCAAGTGGGGACTAGTTGGGTTGGACATCAAGACAGATGTCAGAGCTAAAGATGGACAGTTTTGCATGATCTGTAGTGATGTAATAGGTTAAGCCAGGTGTTTTTCATCACAGGCTAGACAAACTTGGATTTGAATGTGTGGTCCATCACCTACTAGACAAGTATCTAAATAAAATACTAAACTTTTTTAAAGCCTCACATTCAATGAGATGACAATACCATTCTCATGGTTTTGCTGGGAGGATTAAATACAATGGCAAATAGAGAATATGTTGCATTTTCACTGCCACATTATAAGATCCTTCAGCATAAGATGGCAGAGGGAGATATTGCATTGCAGGAGCTCCATGGATGGGCTGCAGCAGGATCAGTGGAATCTTATATTTGCATTTGTCTGAGGGGATGGACCACAGTTTTTATTACATTCTCCAATGCCTGTCACTCAAAGAAAAGGTAAGTACTAGTTTCAGAGAGTGCAAAGAAAGAACAGTAAAGAATGAATTGTTGAGGGATCTCAACACTGTGGAGGCAGGAGAAAGAATGGGAAAGCTATGAAGACAAAAGATGATTCATAAATAGAGTCAGTTCTGCTGTAATGTGATGCGTGTGTTCCTCAAAGTCACTAAATGGTAGGCAGACATTTGGCCCCCATGACCATCACACCCTGGTTTGAATATGTCATGTTATGTGGCCAACGTTACTTTACAGATGTAATTAAGGTTACTAGTCAGTTGACCTTAAAATAGGGAGATTGAATGTACTTATATAGCCCTTAATGCAGAGCTTTTTCCTAGCTGAGGACAGAAGAGGAAGTTAGGAGACACAACAGAAGGAGACGACAGAGAGATTTGAAGCAAAAGGATTTCACACACTGCTGATGGCTTTGAAGGTAGAAAGGATTATAAAACAAGGCCTACAGGCAGCCTTTAGAAGCAAAAACAGCTCTGGCCATTAACCACTAAGGATCTTGGACCTACAATTGCACAGAACCAAATTCTTCCAACAACTTTAATAAGTGGATTTCTGCACCCCACCCCCTGCCCAAGAGCCTCTGGATAAGAGCCCAACTTGACCAAAACCTAGATTTTTGCTTCGTGAAACTTTAAGCAGAGAACCCAGCTGATCCATGCTGTGTGTGGACATTTGACTCTTAGAAACTGTGAGATAATAAATTTGTACTGTTTCAAGCAGCCACGTTTGAGGTTATTTATTACAGCAATAATAGAAAGTGAATACACAATGCTATGAAAAATTGTGCAATGAAAAACACAGGAATCAAGGGCAAAACACTCAAAAACTTGACAGACATATGCAAAATAACCCTTAAAAAGGTAGACCTGTAATAAAAATGGTAGCATAGTTTTACATATGTGAAATGGTTAACAAATACATAAATACCGCAATAAATACGGCCCCTTACCTTAAAAAAGATCAGATGTTTGCTTCTGGAAATAGGTGTTGGAAGGGCTGTAGCTCATGCATTCTTGTGAAGTGGTGAAGGGAGGGTTAACTGAAATTGAACAGAAAGTTTAACATCAGATGAGGGTGGGTGTGGCTCAGGTGGGGGAACTGAGTTCATCGGTAGATGTTTAAGGTGTGCACATGTGTGCATCTTGTATATTATTACGTAACAATGCATTTTTCTGTTTACCTAGTGTTTCTCATGGATGTGAACAAAATCATGCATAAACAAGTGCAAAATTCACATTACGATCACATTTTACATTCATACATCAATTGCATTAGAATAAATTCACATTTGCAAAGTAAGCAACTCTATAGAGGAATAATGGCAATGAAGAAACCGTACAACTGGCTGGGCGGCAGCCCATGCCAAACATGTCAATCTTCTTGACAGCTAGACCGACTGGACTGTTGTACTTACGGGGAGATAATGCCACTCTAAGCATGAACCTGTGTGTAGTCACAGGCAATTCAACAGATCAGTTGTAGCATCAGCCTTCCTCCAAGTCAGCAACAGCAAAATATTATACTTAATCAATATGTCTTACTTTCTAAAATGACAGACAGTATGAAACCAAAACATCCTTAGGATCTATACTTCAATCCTGAGTCAATTTCTGATTTTGTAACGGCCTGGCTGGTATAAATCTCCTTGTAAATCTTTTAAACACAGTCTCACTCTGATGTGTGGTGTTTTTTGTTTTTACTTGCCCTCAAACAATTAGTGTTTCTCATTTATTGTTTTTCTGCGTGGGTGCCTGCGCAGAGTCAAAAGGAAGCTAGTCTTTGGGGAAAAACACCAGCTACTGCTCCCTGGCCAGTGGTAACCATTGAGGGAAAAAATAACCCCAAAATGCAGGTTAATGAAAAAGATTCACACTAGTTATAAGCAGAAATCACAAAGCTGAGCTTTATTTTATAAACCTCAATAATCTGAAAAGTACGCTTGACCTTCACAGGTCACTTGAAGTCTAACAGATAGAGCCTTTGTCCAAGATCACATGGCAATTTAGTATCAGAAAGAAGAGAAGAACTCAGACTATGTAACAACTTTCAGTGTGTGGTGGCCATATATGATTTGAAAATCTTACAAAACTTCAAGCCATTTTGCACCAGAATAGCCTCTTTTTCTCCAGGTGTCCTCCACAGTAGCCAAAAGAAAGTATGAAGTTCCCACATTCGCTCATGAGATGATCTTAAGATTAATTAATTCCATCATTTTGTCAATCATTCATTCTTTCTTTCTGTATTTCTACCTGAAATGAACAAGAAGCTAGATGCATGCTAACAGAGGTTGAGACAATGAGGAACTAGACCACCAGACATCGATCATGTAAATTCACCCTATATATTTATAATCTTATTCATGACCTCCTAATCTGAATCAAGTCTTACCCTCGAGGAAACAGGTTCTGAAATACATTTCCTTCTACTACTACCATGTTTCCAAGTACTGGACTCCTGTGTCATAAAGATCAGAGAGTCATGGTTTATTTTTTAAAAGGTGTGTAGGTGGGGCTGGGGGTGTTTTCGGAGAAATGCAAAACGCTGCCCCACTGAACTAGATGGAAACTCAATTCTAGGCCCTTTGCTATCTCTGCCTTAAAAAGGATCAAGTATCCTTACAGTTCCAAGTTCTTTCCAGAAGATGTGCCATCATCCTCCATTCTCAGAACCTAAGTGGTTTCCATGGCAACCTCCTCCTCAAACCCATCACTTTTTCTGGCAATACCATCTCATTCAGACCACACTGGAGTTAAAACAAAATAAATAAAACTCTCAAAAATGAAGTTAGGAAAATATCAACAGGCAAAAATAAATGTAATCCCAACAATACCCTGAACATAATAAGGTTGAGAGAAGAAAACATTCCCAGGTAATACTGGGTTCAGGATGTTAATGAAGATTTAACATAAAGAATACCATCATAAAAGAGGATAGAAAAATGGAGGCAGGGAAGAGCCAGCCACAAAGAGCAAAGATTTCACAATGGTTTGGGGACAGCCAGCTTCTCTCACCTCCCTTTTCTTCTCTGATAAGCATACGGTCCCCAGCATTGAAACAGAATTAAACTAAATCTGCAAATGAGGTTTCCATTAAGAAAAGCACCCTCTGCAGTGCTCAAAGCACAGCTGGGAGCAATGCCAAGTGCTCATGAATCAATTTTGGAAGGTTCTGCTGGAAAGGCAGGAATCCCTGTCCTTCCATCACTCACTGCCCTTTACAAAAACTGGCGTATCAGGGTATCAGGATCTTACAGTACAAATCAAGGTTTGAAGTAGCTTGGGCAGGATCCATCTGTCTTCTTCCACCCAGTTATATTTCTATTACCATCTTAACTGTAGCCAGTATTAATTGTAATAAATGCCCATTTCTTTTCTATAGCCTTGGCTAAACTTAGATTCATATCCCATCTATTGAAACCCAATTCTACATTAGTCGGTATTACACCAATTCTGTGTAATGATGTTTGTTATATTTGCAATAGTCCATTCCACTGTGCTACTGACTTGAGGGCAAGGAATGTGGTCCTCATGTCCCCCATAGCATATACCATAACAGATAATTCTGTGGATTTCTAGGGACCAGAGTGTGTATGATCTGCACACATGGGCAGGAATAGGTTTAAGTGTTCAGATGAAATTCCTGCCCATCTTTAATCAATCAAGTAGTCAGGGTCAGGAAGAGTAGCAAGCGAACATTCACACAAGGTACTCTTATCTCTTTTAGAAACATGATTCCTTTGCTCTGAATCCTGGAACTTGTAAAGAAAGAGGACCAGTTTCCCTGGGAAGATTTTCTTTCTATGGCACTGCCAGAAAAAAAAAAAAAAAAAAAAACTTTTTATATCCAAATACAGGGTTTCCTTAGGGAAATAAATGGATTCCTCCCTAAAAGAGAAGTGAATGAAGGAAAGGACTGTGGGAGAAAGAAATAGAATTTTCAGGACACAACAGAGAGCATGTGTTGAAAGTTTAATAAACTATCCCCAGAGTAGAATCAGTCAGGATAGGTTAGAGTATGCTGTAGTAACAAACAGCTCTGAAATATGGCTTAAAACAACATTTATTCCCTGTTATACTACAGAACAACTTTGTGTTGTCTGGGGGCTCTGCTCCTCATCACCTGAACTGGAGACAGAGGTTGACAACACAGCCGCTCTCTGGAAATCTGTGGGTAGCTGTGGCAGGGGGAAAAGAAAGCTCTGGAGAGCCAGCGTTTCAGCCCAGAAGTCATACTTTCCTTCTGCTCACAGCTGATTGGCTAGAACCAACCACGTGATCCCTTCTGACACCAAGAACTCCAGGAAGAGCCTTCTTCCCATGAGCCTGGCAGGTGGAGGGCTGGGGATTTTTTGATGAATGAAACTAATGACTATCACAAAGGGAAAAAAAAAAAACTCAAAACTCCAAAAGATATTTCAAATGTATAGTTTTATATTAGATTATTTCAGAATCGACAGCTATCCCAAGCAGCCTTGCTCAGTTCTTGAACCACCTGGGAGATCTAGAAATTCATTAATTATTCATTCATTGTTTTCAACAGATACTTACTGATTTCTGTGCTGTCTTGTGTAAGGCATTGGTGATATAAAGGTGTATATATCACTTTTATAGGCTCACTTTTTCTTGATCTATGATTATCCCATTATCACAACATTTTCTGTGCCTCCAGAAAAAAAAAAAAAAACAACCTCTTAGGTGTCAGTTCTGGTCTAGATTTTAATAGAATTCATAACTGTACCTCCAGAGACATAGTGATTTGAACTACTGCACCTTCTCTGAAAGGTTCTACCTTCTCTGTTGCAGCTAGTTTCTCTCACCCTCATGCCTCATCCCTCATACTACTCTTAGCTTGTTCTTATTTTCTCACTATGAGATATGATGTACATCTGCTTGAGTCAGTTTGCACCTGGTTACACTGGATGTTTGACATTACTCCCTGGAGTCGTTCAGTAATCACAGCCAGAATAGATCATTCTTGCCTCTTTATAATTGATGATTTTTTAAAAGGATCTATCCTCTGACTTCTTCCTAAATAGAGATGAACATTGGTCCTTTATCCTGATTTATCTGATATGTCAAGAATTCAGAAATCGGGCTTCCCTGGTGGCGCAGTGGTTGAGAGTCCGCCTGCCGATGCAGGGGACGCGGGTTCGTGCCCCGGTCCGGGGGGATCCCACGTGCCGTGGAGCGGCTGGGCCCGTGAGCCATGGCCGCTGGGCTTGCGCGTCCGGAGCCTGTGCTCCGCAACGGGAGAGGCCACGGCAGTGAGAGGCCCGCGTACCGCAAAAAAAAAAAAAAAAAAAAAAAAGAATTCAGAAATCAAAATTATGACAGTAGTTTGTGCCTCCACAATACATTTTAGAGCTAGAAATATATTGCTACCAATTAAAATATTTAAGTTAAACTTCAAATCAAGAGATTAATATTGATTAATGGAATACCTAGTGTGTTCCTTGATCAGAAGTGTTCCTATAGGAAAGGCAGATTGATTTCAGTCCCAGATGTAAGAAGTATATCTTGATAAATCAACCTGCTTTGAAATGCAAATCTAATTTGTTCACTAAAAGTCCTTAGGGATTACAAGTGAGGCACAGTTTGCTAAGTGAACTTGAGACTACAAGTTGCCCAGCGTGTGTTCTGACAGCAAGGGTCTACACCTCTGTGCCTGCTGCATCATTTCCCAGGACTGTGGAAGGCCACTGCCTGCGTGTGGGGCACCAGAAGTAAAAGTTAACACAGTCAAGAACAGACCTCAATCCCCAGCTCCCTGGAATTGATGTACATATACCCCAGCTTTCTACCCCCTTGGGTGGGAAAATTTAAAGTTGTGCATTTTACACAATTGCCAGAATTTGTTTGCCAGTTGAGTTCCAGTTGTCCACTCTGATGGCTGGCTTAATGGCAAACTACCATTTAGCTACCTTCTCTTCCATATATCATTCGACATTTCTCTACTTTTATTCCCTATGCTTGCCAAATAAACTATAGCAACACTGGAACCCTTGTCTCAGGCAGGGTTTGATTTGGAGGTATCTTGAGCTAAAGCAGAAATGTAAGCAGAAATATGTGAAATTTCCTGATAATTCTCATTAAATGAAAGGGTACACCCTTTAGTATCCTTCTCGTTATTCTGTCACCTAGAACATAGGTGTGATGTGTGGAGGTCTGCAGCCATCTTGCACCATGAGAGGAAGGGTCCCATCTATGTAAATAAAGAGCTGAGAAGTGGAAGGAGCCTGGAGCCATGATGACCAAGGAACCTCCATGCAAGACCTTGACTTCTCACCTCCAGAATCATTCTATGTGAAAGAGAACTAAATTTCCATCATACTAAATAAGATATTTAAAATGAAGTGTCTTAACATTAAATATATTTCCTTATTTTTAGTGTTTACTTATTATTACTATTTATTTATTTTGTTCCCCAACATAACTCAATTTCAGATAGATAGATAGGGAGATATATATGTAGATCTCTCTATATAAGTATATACAGAGATATATGTATGTACATATATATGCACATATACACATATACACACACACAGGGGGAGAGCGAGAGGGAGAATGAACTTTCTTCTTTGAAATGTAATAAGGAGTCATTTATGTGCTTGGAAATAATAACTAGAGTGTGAAACAGTCATTCATGTAGAGTCAGAATTCACCTGGCTTTGATCATTTGGGTCTAGGCTTTAAGAATAGTAAAAATCTCAAAGAATTTCCACCTCTGGAACAGAGCTCAGTCCGTTCTTCCCATCCAGCTCTCCTGGAGTCCAACCCTCCCTTTACAGTGTGGATAGCCCAGAGCTGCCAGATACGAAAGACAGGGTTAGAAGCAAGATCTGAGTGATCCAACATACACCCACTAGTGCCTAGGCTTCAAGCTTGCTGATATCTTTCCCCCCACTATGATGTCAGGGTCCCTGATTTGAACCTGCAGGGTGCCAATGCCCCAGTTGGGGAGGTATATTGCCCAGTTTCTGATACACAGGCCAGACGCCTCTGTTGCTTTTCTGGGTAGAGGGGAACAGTAGAGGCCCTGCCTCCCCCGTGGTTTCCTTCACTCTAGCTCATCCCTAACTACCCTGTCTCATCTCTACTCATGCCTTAGTATGAAAATTAGATGGTATTAGAAAAATCATGGCAAATGTCTTACTATTTTTCTGTATGTTTCTTCAGTACTGTGTCTATTTCTGCATTGTTAGCATCTTAGAATCAGCCCCTTGGGATGCAGTTTGTGTTTTGCATTTGTACTAAAAGCCAGTCGTAGGAGAGTAACTAATGAGAACAATGCTCCACTGGGGCCTGTGCTGTCTAGACTGTGTGGAAAGAGAGCTGGAGCCTTTGTGCACATGTCCTCTGCATGGGGAGGGAGAATGCTGGTCCTAATATGTCACTTTTGTCTCCCAGCAGAAGGCTTATGCAGTTCCAAAGGACCATGCACAGCCTATAGACTACTTCCTCATCAGACCAAAGGCTCACCTGATTATCTATTGCATCTTTTTATTTCAGAGTCCTGGACACAGAAGTAGAAGAACATGATAGGGGAAGGGGTTTGCCTCTGCTCCAGCCCCACCAAGGCCACTGGCCAGATATTATTGTTCTTCTTGACATTATAGTTTTCTGGCCATACACCCACGGGAAGCTCTAATTCTTGAAGAACATGGAAGTTGCCTCATGGTCAGAAAACACCTGACCTTCTGATCAATTGTGTTTCTGGCACTTCCTTATGCTTTTTCTCCAGGGGACTCAAACTTGTACTTGAGGACACTAAGGATACTTACAAAGGAATGGGAAAAGCAGATGAGGAAACAAGTACAAGGCCATGCACCTTGCATGTGCCAAGTACAGGCACACCTCATGCTATTGTACTTAATTCTGCTTCACTGATACAGCATATTTTACAGATTGAAGGTTTGTGGCAACCCTGTGTTGAGCAATTCTATTGGCGCCATTTTCCAACAGCATTTACTCACTTTGTGTCTCTGTGTCATATTTTCATTATTTCCTCAGTATTTCAAACTTATTCCTTATTATTATATTTGTTATGTGATCAGTGATCTTTAATGTTATTATTGCAAAAATATTACAACTCCCTGAAGTCTCAGAAGATGGTTAACCTTTTTTAACAATAAAGTATTTTTAAATTAAGGTATGTACATTGTTTTTTAGACATAATGCTATTGCCCACTTAATAGACTACATTATATTGTAAGCATAACTTTCATATGCTCTAGGAAACAAACAAGTTCATGTGACTCACTTTATTGCAATATTCTCTTTATTGCCGTGGCCTGGAGTCAAACCCACGATATCTCCGACGTATGCCTGTACTAGCTTAATTACTTTATATAAGTTATTTCATCTAATGTGTTTAAGAATCCAGTAAAAAGATGTGTATTATTATCCTCACTGTAAAGGGAGGATAGGCCAGAGCTGCCCAGTGTGAAAGACAGAGTTTGAAACAAGATCTGAATGACCCACTAGTGTCTAGGCTTCAAGATTGCCAGTCTTTCCTCTATGAAGTCAAGGTCCCTGATTTGAACCTGAAGGGTGCCAGTGCTCCTGATGGGGATATATAGCGCCCAAGTTCTGATACACAGACCTCACCAAGGACTTCCCAACCTGTCCTGGGATCTAGCAAACATGGAGACAACTATAGACGGTAAAAAGCTTTCAGCCCATGTTGCTGAGCAGAAAAAGCAGGGTGGGTTTTAGTGGCTAGGTCTGAGCAGGGAACCTAGTCCTTGAGGGAAATGTTGTCAAAGGTCTCACTTGATTTTTGGGCTGCAAGACTGCAGAAGCATCTGCTTCAGCATTTTACCCTAATTCCTGATTCTGCCAGCCAGCTGAATTACTTAATGACTGGCTTAAGCTCTGGGATATGCCTCTTCACTCCTATCCTAACCTGGCTTCAGTGAGATATTGGCTTATTGTGTGCCTGGCATAGGTTTGTATCTGCTTCCTTAATTAGCAGTGATGAATGTGAACACAAGACGATTAAAATATCTTGATTCTGGGCCAGCAATTCTGATAGGCTGTTGTGTAGCATGTAGGGAGGGCAATGTCCCCAGAGTAAATTTGGTCCATGTTGATGTGAGGATTTTAAGGTCAAGGAACTACAGAGTTACGGTTATGGAGAAAGAACACTGGACTTGGGGTCAGAGAATTGGAAGTAACTCCTGATTCCACTATTTGATAGCTCTGTAATCTTTGGCAAGTTACATATAGTTTAGGACCTCTATTTCTTGACAGAAACAAAAAATGAGAATAAGACTATAACATAAACAGTGTTTTGTGAATTCAATGTGGTAACATCTGTTGATGAACTTAATAGACTACAAAGCATGATACAAATATACAGTATTTTTTTTAGGACCAGTATGCATGGGTAGCCCAGATGGTGGAAATCCCAAGACCCTGGGGTCAGAATGTCTTTCCCACGGCTCTAGTGTGGGGAGCCAGGGTTCTGGGAATATTAGAGAATATGCCAAAGATAAAGTCAGAGCAACATTTCTGAAATAGGCTCATGTCATGGGGGTATGAGCTGCCACAAGTCCTGAATGTAAACGCAAACCTGGGAGACCCAAGGGAGTTGAAAACTAGAGACAAGGGATTGTCACGTGACTCGAGGCAGAAATCTGGGTAACACAGAGAAGCAACTGGGGTTTTATAGAATCACATGTGTATGCTTAACTCATTTGAAAGGCAAGAGTTGGAACCTTTATGTGGATTATTTCTATACTGTAGAGAAAAACTGAACCTTAACCAATATGAAGCCAGAAAGTGCAGGTAAATATCCAAAGTTACATGAAGAACAGGGAAAGGAAGGTGAGACACTGGCAAGTTTAAGTATCAGACATAGTCCTGGGTGCTGCATGGATCCAGAGGAGTGTGACAAAAGTCTGTTTTTCCAGGGAAGTTAAAATTTATTAGAGAATATGACAGGTATATAAATAATTACCATGTGAAACAAAGAACAAACACCAGAGGAAAGATGCAAACGAGTTGGGTGAGAAGGTCATTTTGGTGGGTTAGAGACTGATCAGGAAAGTGTCCCTGAAAGAAACAGCATCTGAAATGAGCTGGAATTGGGCAGATGAAGCTGAGAGAGAGGAGGTGGGCCCTCTGGGAAGAGAGGTCTATCTGGGTAATATATCAAAGTTGGGAATCTGGAAACAAGGCGCAACCTGGCCAGTCTGGTTTATAGGGGAGAAGTACAAGACAAGTGATGGAAAGACTGCTTGGGAACGGAGCGCTGCAGATGAGGTTATGAACATGGCCTACCATTTGGCCGGTGATACTTAATGATTAAACACTGAGGATTAGGGATGTTGTAAGATCACTTCCCTCCAAAAATGCATGATTATTACCTGTCTAGTTTATATTATTGCTACTGCGGTTATTCTAATTGTTTTTATTACTCATTCCTTATGATAGTCAACCTCCAAGATGGTCCCAGGTGATCCCTGACTCATGGTATTCATGCCTTGTATGAACTCTCCCATAATGTACCAGGTCTGATCTGTTTGACCAACAGAATATGACACAAGTGGTAGTGTGCTGTTTCTGAGGCCAAGCTATAAAAGATCTTGTGGCTTTTGCCTCTCTCTCTCTCCGTGTGTGTGTGTGTGTGTGTGTGTGTGTGTGTCTCATCATTCACTTTAGACCAGCTGCCATGTCGTGAGATACTCTATGGAGAAGCCTAGGTCATGAGGAACTGAGGACTCCAGCCAATATCCCAGGTCTCTTGCCAACAGCAACATGAATGAGTCTGGGAGAAGACCCTCCAGGACAGACAAGCATTCAATGAGGCAGCCCCAGCCAACTTCTTGACTTCAGCTTCATGAGAGGCTCTGAACCAGAACCACCCTGTTGAGCCATTCCTGGATTTCTCAGCCTCAGTAACTATGTGAGATAATAAATAACTGCTATTTTAAGCCACTACATTTAGGGGTAATTTGTTACACAGCAATCGATAACTAACACACTTCATCATTCAACACTTATTTATTGTCTACTGGTCCCAGGAACTGTGTAGTTAGTTGAATAGTTATTACAACTCTAGACCTCTTGCTTTCAGAGGACAATATTTGACTTTATTTTGGTTTTTTTAACAAAACACTTTTTCTAGTTTCCATCTTTCCCATATTTCCAACCCTCTCTCATCCTGGAATATTTTCTTCCTCCATCCTAACACCTTTCTTCTGACCAAATCCAAAGTATCCATCATTTAAATTTAATTTCTTCCTCGAGAGAAATTTCCACATACCTAGACTAGGATAAGACCCTTCAGAATAGTCTCTTATAGAACATACTTTGTCAAATTCCCTTGTCTAATTGTCATCATTCCTGCTAGTTTATAAGCTCCATGACTTTGGCTGCCCTGTCCACTGATGTATCCCTAGTATCCGCCATAGTACCTGGCACAAGATAGTCTATAAATAAATCTATGCATTAAAATCATATATATATGTTATCTATATATATTATATATATATACTAAATATGTAAAATTTATGGATAAGTACATGAATAAACAAATAAAAAGGAAAAGTCAGCAAGTGTGATGGGTATTTTCAGTATGATCACAAATTAACTGGAGTGATCCTCATCTTGCACAGTCCTTTGAGGCATGCTTGAGAAAAGGAGCTATTTCTCATGTGCATTTCTGTCCCTCCCATCCATACTCATCCAAAGAAGGCGGTAGTGGACGGTCCAACCAGATAAGGGTCTAGTTTATTGGCTTCATGGCGATATGGACACAGACATTGTCAAGAATAGAACTCTCACCTGTGAAGCAATGAAAGATAATTGGGGAACAAGATGTCCTACCTTAGAGGAAACTTACACAAGCCGTTGATGTCACCTGGTTTCATTTTGTTATTTTAAAGGGACAAGAGTTTCATCAGAATGCAACTCTAGAGGAAATTTTCATAAACTCCTAGATGACTACTGGCACACAGTGGTGCTTCCTGAGTCTTCCAGGATCTCAGCACAGAAGTCAATGGTTTTGCCTAGGGGGTCCCAGGTGACTGTACATGACCCAGAGGCTGCACTAGAGTTTATACAGCCACACAAAGATACTCCTAATGGTTCAACTTCCCCATCTTTAAGTCTTACGCTCCCTTAAGTACCAAAACAGGAGTGATATTTTTAAGTCATTTTTCCAGGACTCTGGACAATCTCTGCCAATGCGCTGGACATTTGACACTGGTTACAGGGGTTTTGTAGAGTCTGCTGTGGTGGTAAAGAAGCCCACGGCTAATTTTTTTTATCCATTACAGCTTCAACCTGATGTGGAGACTGAGGTGACTTTCCCTTGTGCTTCTCTCATGCTGCTGTGTGAGCGATGTAAGGAAAAAGAGACAGGCCTGATGTCTTAGCACACAGCTCAGCCCTGAGTCATGCTAATTACCATCCCAGAGCTGGGTAAGAAAAAACACATATTGTCAAGCTGGGGCTTTAGAAGAGAAAACAATGAATATTTCTTTGCCCCTCTCCTCTTTTTGCCTCAACTAATTGGTCCATTTTTCTGCTATAATCAGTGGGAAGAGGGATTCCCCCCCACCCCTTTTAGAAAATAAGCTGAAATCTATTTTTCTTTTGTGTTCATTAGAGCCAGCTCTTCCCTAGCTGTGCCTGTAAATGAGTAGATAGTTAAAACATTACATTGAGAAAGTTTTTTTCTTCTCTTTTTTTCTCCTTCTCACGGCATTTTGCAGAGGACTTTTTTCTTTCCCTTTAGAAATGAAGCGGTATTTAGAACCTTTCACATTTCAAGTAAAAGCCTTTCAAAATGAAAGGAAAAAATATTTCAAACCTCGGCATTTAAAGTCCATATGTCCTCTATTCAAAATGAACAATTAACTCAAAGCTGGCAACAGTGCTAGCGAGAGAGACTTGCTCAGCTTCCAAGAATGCTTGATAGATTTCTGATGGCAGATCTAACATTTAAGGCCTTGAGTGCAGCATTGCCAGAAAGGTAACATATGAACAAGAACTAAGAGTGGAAGGTACTTAGGTGTTCTCTGTCATTGAGGCAGGTGCATATCTACACAGTACGTACAGATAAGCAGGTAATGTAAATTGTGAGTATATATCAACATGTGCTGGCTTAACCGCCATCATCAAGTGCTTTGACTTCTTTTTTGAGTAACTATTGATGCAACAGGTTAGATTTTAATTTGATGTGACAGTAATGATATTCACTCTAATTCCAAACTAATATTCACTTTAACCAAAGTATCATAAAATAGCCTAAGAAATACAGTCCCTGAAAAAATAGCCAAATCTAAACTGTCCTGGAATGCTTGTGTGGTTGCTCCATCAAAAATCTATTAACATAAGGCACTGGGTATCTTTTGGTCAAGCTGATAACCTAAAAGAAGAGAAATCCAAGGTAACATAATCTTTACCATAAAATAAACAGGAGGGCTTACTACGTTTCAGGCATTGCTTGAGGGGCTGAGGATATAGGAGTAGTCCACGGCCCATGGCCACTCTGAATCTATCATGTAGAGTGTAGAAACGTGCAGATGTTCTGCAGTGTGTTAAGGTCTCTGGTGTAAGGAAACATGAAGCAGAAGGTTAATCCACCCTGGGGTGGGGTGGGGGGAGTGAGGGAGGGTTATGGTAGAGGTTTGGACTAAACTGAGCCCTGAGAATGAGCAGAAGTGGCCAAGTAAATAATGGGGAGAAAAACTCTTCCCTTTGAGGTCTCTTTTATTGCCCCAGATCATCCAGTAATGACTATACCTCATCCTTCATATGACAAGAAATCCAACACAGGCACAGACTGAGAGCTTTGTTTTCCCACAGCAATGTGTGTTTCTGCAGACTATGCCTACATCTGAGAGAGAAAAATTGCTTCTCCTCAGTCATTGGGCAAAGTGCCTAATTACATCCTCTATAGGGTAAAGTAATATAAGTGGGGAGCCAATTAACACAGGGATACTCACAGCTAAAGCACCCTTGATTGGTCCATTGTGAACCCTTATTTGGCTGCAGGGTGGGAGATGATGCTCATGGCATTGCTCCTATGGAGGCCAGCCCTGTTTTTTAATAGTTTCCTTCTCTTTCACGGACAAAACCCGTGATCCTGTTTCAATAGTTCTTCTCTGAGCATCTGGGACTCCCTCTTGGCTCTGCTTCCTCTCTTGTCCCTTTTCCTTCACACTCTGCTTCGGATCTGAAACTCTGTCTGGACTCTGCTATCAATTTCCAAGTATCCATACCTGCTTTTGTCTTTAGATGCTGTCTTCACTCCTCCTTTACTCCATGGCCCACAGGTATAGCCAGGTGCCCCTAGTCTATCACATGCCCCATTTAGGTCAATGACATGGGCCTCTGTATTATCTCTCCATGGCTTCCCTAACAAATTACCATAAACTTAATGGCTTAAAACAATGCCCTCTTGGGACTTCCCTGGCAGTCCAGTGGTTAAGACTCCAAGCTTCCAATGCAAGGGCGCAGGTTCGATCCCTGGTTGGGGAACTAAGATCCCACATGCCATGCAGCATGGCCAAAAAATAAAAAAGAAACAAAAAAAATTAAAAATAAAAAAAACACACAATACCCTCTTATCTCACAGCTCTATATGTCAGGAGACAAAAACATAGCTCATAGGCCAAAATCAAGGTCTCAACAGGTTGTGTTCCTTACTGGAGAGTCTGGGGACAAACCCACTTCCCAACTCATTCAGGTTGTTGGTCATATTCAGTTTCATGTAGGTGTAGGACTAAGATCCACATTTTGTTGTTGGCTGTTGGGTGGGAGTAATTCTCAGCTTCTAGAGGCTGCCTCATCCCCTCGTTCATGGCCCTCTTTGTCTTCTAAGCCAGCAATGGCCACTCAAATCCTTCTCATTCTTCGAATCTCTCTGATATCACTGTCCATATTTTTTTGTTTTTTTTTCGTTTTTCCTGTTCCTCTTCTGCTTCATCTCTGTCCCTCTTCTGCTTGCAGCCAAAGAAGGTTCTCTGCTTTTAAGGGCTCATGTGATTAGATTGAACCCACCCATATAATCCAGAATAATCTCTGTATTTTAAGATCAGTAATCTGAATATTATCTGCAGAGATCCCTTTTGCTTTATAAAGTCACCTGTTTATAAGGGATTAGGGTATGGATGTCTTTGAGGGGCATTATTATATCCAGCTCAGACACCAATGGTAGAAGTCAGACAACTAGAATATCTAACTCTCTAGATTCTGGTGGAATTTCTAAGAATTTCAAAATATGTATGACTTTTTCTCTAGTAATATTTCAAGTTTGCAACATGCTTTCCCAAATCATTATGAAGATAGAGAGATATGCTTAAAAAGCAGCCAGCCTAGAGCCTGGCACAGAGTCAGTCTTCAGAATACATTAATTTCCTCCTCCCATTCTTGTGTTTGACATTCCCAGAGAGGACACCATGGTGTGACTTTGGAATTTTAAATCTGATCCAACAAACTGCACTCACAAATCAGCCTCAAGATTATTACAGTTTGGAGCAGACAGAAGTCTCTAAGAAATTTAAGCTGAGCATCATGATTCTGTCAATGCAATTGCCCAGTTGTTGGGCTGAGAGTAACTTTTTTTTTTTCCCTTCAAGTTCTGAAAACCTATATATTGGCTACCTATAGAATAATGGGTTGCACGTAGTGAAGTACTGGTCTGAGAGGGCAACAAAGACCCAAGTTAAGTGGCTTCTTGGCAAATAAAATGCCCTGCCCTTTTGTCCCTTCGAAATCAGATTCACTGGGATTAAGGAAGAGTCTCTGCACCCTTCTCCCATCCTCATCCCCAATATACACATGCAATCTTAGAAAAGCCCTTTTTATTCCTGTTTTTTAAAATGATTAACTCCAGTCCTACTTAAAACAAAAGCCACACACACACAACATCTTCTCTGGTCATTTTCACAATGATCGCCTTTTCTATAGAAGGTCCTTTCCTATAAATCCTACTGTCCAGACTTCATATGTTGATACCAAGTTCTAGGTCCAGTATCCATGTCTGGTTTACCTCCCTTCTCCACCATCTAGCCCAGAGCACCAGCACACAATATCCGTTCAATGACTTTCAGATAAATGAGAGAGTGGGCATGGATTATGGCTGAGGTTTAACGCATGCATGATTGCAGTCTCGTAAATGCACTATAAACTTGTAAATGTAAAGGGTAGTTATTTCCATTTCATTTATATCTCAAACAGCTTGGGTGAAACCACCATCAGTCATATGTGTGACCATTCGCTCTCTTTTTCATTGACTGGCTCATTCTTGATACTCTTTCCCACTAAACCAGATGCAGACTCAGAGTCATTCTCAAAACAACTTTCAGTGCTGCTCTCCAATCAAACTAAATTGACAAATGCAATAAAACCTAACTGGCAACTCTTACTAGTATAACATCTAAGACAATCACAAGTATGGTGAATATTTGTCATAATGGATGAATAAACTGTCGCAGTTAAGAAGAGCCTAAGAAGACATGACTATAAATGTGATGTGGTGTCTTGAATGGGATCCTGGAACAGAAAAAGGACATTAGGTAAAAAATAAGGAAATCCAAATAAAGCATAGACTTCAGTTAATAATAATGTATCATTATTGGTTTATCAATCAAAACAAATGTACCATATTAATGTAAGATGTTAATAATAACAGAAACTGGTGTGGGTATATGGGAATTACTATTGTCACAATAATTCTCTAAGACTAAAACTGTTCTAAAATTAAACGTTCATTAAAAATATTGAAAAGAGGGCTTCCCTGGTGGCGCAGTGGTTGAGAATCTGCCTGCCGATGCAGGGGACACATGCCGCAGAGCAACTAGGCCCATGAGCCACAACTACTGAGCCTGCGCGTCTGGAGCCTGTGCTCCGCAGCAAGAGAGGCCACGATAGTGAGAGGCCTGCGCACCGCGACGAAGAGTAGCCCCCGCTTGCCACAACTAGAGAAAGCCCTCACACAGAAACAAAGACCCAACACAGCAAAAACAAATAAATTAATTACTAAAAAAAAACTCCTACCCCAACATCTAAAAAATATATATATATTGAAAAGAAAGGATTTCTGAAAAACATGACTAAGTATGGATCTAGAAGCCTTAATTCAGTTCTGCGACCATGAAATTTAAAAAACTGAATTTTTTTAATCAATGTTTTTCATTTTGGTGATTGACTATAACTAGTTTCTGAACCTTCTTCTCCTAAACTTAAAAACAAAAGAGAAAACAATCTGAAAAAAGGTTTTTAGAAAGGAAATTAAAATTTATTCATGAAGAAAAAAAGGTTTGATTAAGCAGTGATATTCTACAATAAAGGGTTGCATGGCAGAAAATATCCCCACTATTCTTATGACATATTTGCATTTCTTTGTGTTTTGCTCTAAGTGGCATTTTTCACTATGTGTGAACTGATAACTAATCAATGGCTATTATTGTAACGGATAAAGTGTGGAACTTCATCATATACACTTTCACTCAGTTATTCTCTGTCCAAGGATTCTAGATCACCCATGACATGCATGCCACGTGTCCCTATCATTGACGAATCTTGTCATTTAATTGAGGTACACCTATTCACTTAGCCAAAGCTAACTGGATTTTTGAATACATTCAGAAAGAAATAAACAGACTCAAACCACCAGGGGACAAAGTATTTATGGAAGCTATCAACTTAGTTTTTAAAAAGGATCTAAAAATGCAACATAAAATGTATTTGATTTTACAACCAAAGTTCAGTGTGGCATCTGTATTTATTGACAAAGACACATGTAAGAAAGACACAGAAAGAAAACATTACCTCATTCACTATCTATACCACACATAATGCTTCTGTCTTTCCTTACACACTCAGCATCTTTATCTGAACATGGAGATTCTCCGCTCAGCCTTTCAAATGACCCAGGGAAATCAACTGCACACAGGCTTATGGAAAGTGTCTTTACAAGGAAGTGCTGTAAAGTTTTGGTGAAGGGCCAAAACTCTGAGAAAAGCTTGTTCTTGCATTAGTCAGGGTCTTACCGGAAATGCCTGAAAGCTCATGAGAAAATCAGTTCCCTTCAGGTCCTGACATGCAAGAAGGTTGGATGGTTCACAAAAGATTCTGATAAGCATCTGGTCATCTGGGTTCAGGTCCAAGCCAGACAGCTTAAGTTCCTGAGGTGCATCCATGCATGCTTACTGTATTGTAAACAAGTGTGGATTAAAGGCACATACCAAATTGTTGCAAGGGCATTTATTGTTCATCATTAATAAATAAACACGAAGTTCCTTTCTGTGACAAGTGTGGGCTCTACATCCACAAAGCTCAAGTCAGGAATCTAAAGTGATCTCTGTTCTTCCTATTTTGGAAAGAAAAAGTGAACTAAGAATTATAAGCCAGACACCCATCCTTGAGCATAGAGGCTTATGACAACCGGATTTGAAAGTAATGCTTAATCCTTTACAGCATGTCTGCAAGAAAAGGCATGCATGGAATTGAACTTGGGTTTCACCTTCTCTCTCATCTATGGAAGAGTACTGTCTTGCCTCATTAGCAGCAGTAAATCATAGCCACAAATCCTTTCCCTGAGGTCCAGAAATTAGCTATTAACATCCGGGGAGACAATTGCAGTATTTTGTCAGCAGTCATAACAGAATACTAAGCAGGGACTTGGGGTTCCCCTAGGCAAACAGGACAGGGAAAGGAGTTGGCTTCTAGCCTACAAACATACAAATAAATAGCACCCCATGGGGGTAAGAGGCTTCCTCCGGAGCTAATCACTAATTCATTTAAAGGTGACTGCCATCATCACCCAGAAAGAAAATGGAGTTCTTTTCTTCCTTTTTCCTTCAGGCATGAACCATATTTGACATTCGTGATCTCCTGTGTTTTAATTTTTATAAACTCCTTGGTGCTGGCAGAAATGTTAATCCTTTAAAAAGAAAAATTCTCCTTATTCCAGCAGCCCTAGTGAATAGTAATAAAACATCTGAACACAGCCAGTCCTATGTTTTTATTCCACAGTCCCGGCATCCCCAGGCTTGAGTTTGACCTCCAGGGTTCACAATATACTCCAGGATAGGAAAGGAAAAGAGGTGGGTGAGGAATAGCAAGGAGGTAGAGGAGAAAAAGGTGGAGGTATCATTTGTGTGGGTGTGTGAGTGTGTGTAAACGTTTCCACTGAGGAAAGAAGAGATAAATTGTGAGCAACGAACACTTAAAACAGAATATCATCTATTTATATATCTGGTTGGGGCTCTGTGGAGGGTACAGAGATGAATCAAATATCATCAGTATCTTCCAGGAATTCACAGTCTAAAGGAAGGAAAAAATATGGAAACCAATGATCTCACATCACTTCTGTGAGTGCTATAAGGTGCCAGCAAAAGGTCTTAGCTTTGTCTGAAGAATCTCAGGGTAGGCTTTCTGGCAGAAATGATACCTGAACCAGATATTACAAGTTGTCCAGGAAATAAAGGTGTGAGAAAGACCAGCAAGAACAAAGAAAGGTAAAGTAAGCAGCACAGGAGTATTTATCAAGGCCCAAAGAATTGGGTGAAAGAGAGATAGGTTACTGAAGTAGGCCAACTGACATAGAACCAAGTTTTGCTCTAGAAAAAATTAACCAGAAACGATTGCATCAGAATGATCTATTTTGTGGCTCTGGGGAGAGGAGATTGGAGGGAAGCACAACCTAATGCTAGGATGAAGCAGAAAATTGTGTAGGTTTACCCACTGGAAAACTTGGCAGCTTTCTCGCTTGTGATATTAAGAGCGCTCTCCCGGGCTTCCTTGGTGACGTAGTGGTTAGGAATCCACCTGCCAATGCAGGGGACACGGGTTTGAGCCCTGGTCCAGGAAGATCCCGCATGCCGCGAAGCAACTAAGCCCGTGTGCCACAACTACTGACCCTGTGCTCTAGAGCCCATGTGCCACAACTACTGAAGCCCAGGTACCTGGAGCCCGTGCTCCGCAACAAGAGAAGCCACCACAATGAGAAGCCTGCACACCGCAACAATGAGTAGCCCCACTCACCACAACTAGAGAAAGTCCACACGCAGCAACGAAGACCCAATGCTGCCAAAAATTTAAAAAATAAAACAATAATAATAATAAAGAGTGCTCTCCCTTCCTGTTTTAGTCTTGATACTGATAGTCCCATCTCTAGCATTTCCCACAATTATCTGGAAAGTTTATTAAAAAATGATGACTCCTGGAACCTACTTAATTAGCATGGGGGATCCAGGAATATGCATTATACAAAATTCTCCCAGGATATTCCCATGCACATAAAAATCCAAGAACCACTGCCTACAATACACTGTTTTAAGTCATTGAATACAGAAATTCATATCTTATTTGGAAGAAGTACTGCATCCACCGTTCACGCCTTAATTTGTTTTCAGGTGTCAGCAACCTTTAACGACAGTTGGGATGGGAGGGGTAAGGACACCTGGTGTTGCAATGGGAGTGGTATGAATGGGATTTAATCTACAGTGCACCTACAGTGTGCTAGAAGAAAGTTGCATGGTAACAAGAGATCAATGAAGAAAAAGGAGGGGATCAAATGAGGAAGTATTCAAAGGTATAACCATCTTAAGACATACAACACTTCGTAATACATCAAAATGCTCTCATAGTTCTTATCTCGTGACATGGCCATTACCATCCATATTTTACACTCCAGGACAGTAAGAATTGGACATTCTAAATGACTTATCCTTACTCTTGCCCCTCCAAGAAAGCAATTCCTAGAGTGTCAAAATGCAGATGGAAATCCAGATTTTTTTTCCCCAAATCCATTTTCCGTAACATGAAGTGCCAATTTTCAATGGCCAATTTTCACCTCTTCATATTTTTTTCCTAGAACTAGTTCTAACTGTCTCCATTTGAAGATTTTTTGCTCTTTGCATATTTTCAGAGTAATAATAATAATAATAATGATCACCATAACAATAATAGCTACTACTTATTGAGTGATCAAAATTGTGAGACCCAGTACAAGACATTTTAAAATACATGAATTGAATTCTCACTACAGCCCTGTGTGGTAGGCAATATTATACATATCTTAAAGATGAATAAACAGAAGCTCAGAGAGGCCAAGAAACTTGCCCTGGGTTCACAGTTCTTGAAAGAGACAGAGCTGCCATGGGACTATAGGTCTGCCTGACTTGAAACCAAAATGCCATCTTCCCTTTTCTTAGTTAGTCTGACTTCTGGGAAATCATGTCAATGATTAGGTTAGATTCAGGGAAATAGATATTTTTTCCAGTTTCGGCTGTAAAATATGAAATATGTTGTTAATGAGAAGGGAGCTGTGTAAGACAAAGTAGGAATAAATTACAAGCTGGCGGCAGCCTGAAATAGCATTGCAAACCAAGATCTGCTCCCATCAATGCATGAATTTTATGGAGCCTAGGCAGGGAGGATGGAGACAACCTTGTCTTTGGCTGGAAGTTGCTCTGAGACAACAGCAAAGTAGTAAATCCCCCACCCCGGGTGCTGGCTTCGTAGGCCCAGTGTGGAATCTCACTAGAGGTGGCTGTGTCCCCATTCACACACCATGAACAGGGCCCTTCTTTTCAAACTCATTGGCTGGCTAGCCAGGCACTGGCAACGACATGAGAGAGTGGCGGCTATGCCAACTGGCTCTGGGCTAGCTCATCTCTCTTGATTTCTGCACTGGGTCGATTTGATGAGAAGCAGATTAACGCTGGTGGGAACACAAGATATCCTCCAAATCTCCTGTTTATTCTCACTCCATTAGGAGAGAGCTAAAGGGAGGCTGTGACTGGGGGTGTGACATGGGGTGGGGAGGGGGCAGACATGGAGCCTGATGAGAGGTGGGGTTAATTAGATAATCTGTGCATCAAAAGGAGACCAGAAGTTGCTTTCCCTGATACTGGACTTGCCATTTATCCAATCTTAGCTTTGGAACCCAAATGTTACCTTCCAGTGGAGTGGCTTGTTTCCAAATTATCTCTACTAGCACCTCCTTTGAACGTTTGAGTAGTAGTTTTTATTCTTTTAGTCATGGTGAACAGGAACCATCACAGACTGTCAGAACTGGACATGATTCTGTAGTTCAGCTAATCCAAAAACTTTCTTTCTCTTTCTTCCTTCCTTCTCTTTCTTCCCTCCCTCCCTCCCTTCCCTCCTGCCTTCCTTCCTTCCTTTTGTGGACAGGTATGGAAACAGAAGTTATAGGCATCAATCCATTAACAATAGAGTGAGGATTAAAATGCAAATCCCCTGCTTCATGTTCCTTGACACTGTGGACAGCCACCCACTTCACTACTTCTCCTATTGGTGTCAAAATCAGTTTTTCACCAGATCCCATTGAATTTTGAGTGTGTAGCTCACGTTGGTGACAGACATGATAGAGACAAAGAGAGCAGTCATCTCTGAAACCATCATTTCAATCTGCAACTCAGGAAGGGTGGCAGTTTGGCCTAGAGGATCCAGAGCATTTAGTCCATGGAGGCATCAGAACTTCTGCCTGAGCTGTTGTTATTCTACAGCCAACATTAATACTCTCAGGGAATATCTGGTTGCCTGGAAACAGAGGCCCATCACTGAATTCATTAATATTTATCCGGTGTGCTTTTTGAGCTTTATTATATAAATGTGCTCCTTTGATCCTAATTAACAGGTAAATATCAGCAAATGAAACATTCTCAAGGATTTATGGAGATGAGTTTGAATTTCCAATTTTCTCTTTGTGTTCTCAACTTCCCCGTGATGAAGTTGATGCTTTGACTGGATTCATATTCTGACTAAGAATCCAGATGACATCAGATGTGTTTACAGAGAAAGAAAAGAGGCCAATACTCCTCAGTTTGGGGTGGAGATGAGGGGTAAAAATCTCCCTATTTAAGAGAGAATTAACATGTAATTCAGGGCTTCCCTGGTGGCGCAGTGGTTGAGAGTCCGCCTGCCGATGCAGGGGACATGGGTTCGTGCCCCAGTCCGGGAAGATCCCACATGCTGCGGAGCGGCTGGGCCCGTGAGCCATAGCCGCTGAGTCTGCGCGTCCAGAGCCTGTGCTCCACACGGGAGAGGCCACAACAATGAGAGGCCCACGTACCGCCAAAAAAAAAACAAAAAACATGTAATTCAACTCTGTAGGAGACCTTGACATTCTGTCCAGAGATGAAGCTAGATTGTATGATTCTGAATTAAACTCATGAATATAACAAATGTGTTTCTAGATAGGTGGTTAAGGAAGAAGATGGATCAAGTAAAAACTTGTAGGTAGAGAAGGGCTAACAATTCTTAGACAACTGCTTTCGAGTTTTACCATTGAAGTTCTTTGTTCACCTTAGGTAAAAGTCATTCTTCAGATGATGTTATGCATTGAATTGTATCCCCAAAAAGATATGTTGAACTCTTAATGACCAGTACCTGTGAATGCCTTATTTGGAAATAGAGTCTTTGCAGAGGTAGTCCAGATGAGGTCATTAGGGTGGGACTCAATCTAACATGACAGGTGTCTTTACAAGAAAAGAAGAAGACACACAGAGATTGAGACTCAGGGGAGAACACCATATGATGAGAAGGTAATGTTGCAAGTGATGCATTTACAGGCCAAGGAAGGCCAGGGATTGCTGACAACACCAGAAGCTAAAAGAGAGGCATAGGACAGATTTTCCCCTACAGTTTTCAGAGGGAACATGTCCCTGCCAACATCCTAAGTTCAGACTTGCAACCTTCAGAACTGTGAAACAATAAATTTCTGGGTTCTTTTTAAGCTACACAGTTTGTGGTAATCAGTTATGGTAGCCTCAGAAAACCAATATAAAAAAAAAAACAGACATAAAATCACGTTTCAAATGGTTTAAATATTTGCTCTATTGGTAAATACTGAAATTACCAAATTCTATAGAAGAGGTCTAACAGTAGGATCTGTGACTTCAACTTTCTGGTTCAAATGCACAAAATAGAAGTACTCCCAATTCTCAACAGATTCTTTCTAGTAAATTTGATCAACACAGGCTATACAAAATCTATATCCTGAAAGGCATATTGAGGAGGACTTAGTTTTTATAAATACAATACATAGGAAATAAAATCAACTGGAAAGTTGAAAACAAACAAAGAGGTACTTAACTAAAATGTATCTTCTATTTGATTTTTTACTGCTTTATTTAAGATTTTTGGTTGGAGAAATAGTCATCAATTCATTAATTCACCCATTTAATCAATAATCCATTCATAAGTCATTTTGAATGAATATATGATGTTTTATAAATGTTTTTTTCTTCTAATCTATTCTCTTAACTGATGCTTTCACAAATCAGAGTTATCAACATTTGACAGATATCCACGGCATCAAAATAGAGACTTGAGGGTCATCACCTCAGTTACCAAGAACTTTTCTTTAGTTTGAAAGCAAAATAGTCCACTTATTTAGCTAATACATTTCTACTATTGTCACATTAAATGGAGTATATCAGTATCCTGAAAGAATAAACCCTTGAAATAAAATTAGAAAGACCTCATGACTTAGAGCTCACCTTAGTTACTGAACTTGAAATTCAGAGCCTCAGGACTGCTCTATCAACTTCCCTTAACTACCTACCTGCCTTTAAAGGCATGTTTTGTTTTATTGCACTTCACTTTATTGCACTTCACAGATACTGTTTTTTACAAATTGAAGGTTTGTGGCAACCCTGAATAGAGCAAGTCTATTGGTATTATTTTTCCAAGACCATTTGATCACTTCATGTCTCTGTGTCACCATTTGGTAATTCTTGCAGTATTTCAAACATTTTAATTATTATTATATTTGTTATGATGATCTGTGATCGGTGATCTTTGATGTTACTATTGTAATTGTTTTGGCATTTTTTTAGCAATAAAATATTTTTAAGTTATATACATTGTGGGGTTTTTTTGACATAATGCTATTGCACACTTAATAGACTACAGTATAGTGTACACATAATTTGCATATGCACTGGGAAACCAGAAAATTTATGTGACTCTCTTTGTGGCAATATTTGCTTTATTGCTGTGGTCTGGACCAAACCTGCAATATCTCCGAGTTATGCCTGTACTCTCACTGCCTTTGGAGATGTAACATTGCACGTGTTAAGATAGAGACTTGAATTCTTGATTCACAATAAGATGAAACCTTATAAAAATAGGTTCTACAAGTTTTTCCATGTTAAAGAGCTGTAGAAACTTAAAAAAAATAACTTACTTTGTAAAAAATTAGACAAAAGTCATACATCAGATGGTTAAGGTAAGAAATTATTGCAACCAGTATAAAACAATAATAGAAATGTAAGTAGAAAGTTATGTCATTAATAAAATTGCTAGTAATTCATCAGGAAGAGATAATCATATATCTATTCAGTGCTTCTCAAATCCTTTTCCACAAAGAACCACAAATGAAACAATTAATTTACCAGGTTTTGAGGACATAATCTAAAGCAATTGCCAGAAGTGCAAAATTTCTTTCAAATCTTATTAGTTTCAGTATTAATGTAAGCACATTCTTGTATGACATGCCAGTTTTATTACAAAAATATCAACTGCGGGCTTCCCTGGTGGCGCAGTGGTTGAGAGTCTGCCTGCCGATGCAGGGGACACGGGTTCGTGCCCTGGTCCGGGAGGATCCCACATGCCGCGGAGTGGCTGGGCCCGTGAGCCATGGCCACTGAGCCTGCGCATCCGGAGCCTGTGCTCCGCAATGGGAGAGGCCGCAGCAGTGAGAGGCCCGTATCCCGCAAAGAGAAAAAAAATATATATATATATCAACTGCAATTTCTTACCATGGAGCAGCAGAATTAACTATTGAGCATCATGTGTGAATGGACCTTGCTAGTGCTACTCCTATCTGGGTCTCCTCACTTCGTGGGCAGTGAAAAGGGTATATTTCACTTCCTAGTCCTCTGCAGTAGTCAGGACCAAATGACTATTGTCTTAGTAGATTATATGCAGAAGTGATGTGAATCACTCCTGGTTCAGGTAATAAGATTCCCCTAATAACCTTCCAACCATTTCTTCCCCTCTGGTGGTAAGTATGGAAGTGATGTGTTCACACCATAAAGCCACGTGATCAAAACAGATTGGATCACTAAGTCACTGAGCAAGAGTCAACCAAATAGGTCTGGAGAGAGCCCAATATAGAGCAGACTCTGGGCATTTAAGAAATAAATTCTATAATACTCCACTGAGATCTTGGGTTTATTTGCCATCACAGCATAATCCCAGCCCTAACCAGTAAAGTAGGCATATTTACCACTTGACTTCAAGAATCTCCCTGCCCACAGAAGTGTGTGCAGCTAGACTTGGAAAAAAAGGGTCGTATTTTAATTTCCCCAATGCGTTCCCAATAAGATACGAACATAGGGTTCAGGAAGGAACTAATGGTTTGGCCAGAGCATAATGAATTAAGAATGCCACAGTAGGGGGCTTCCCTGGTGGCGCGGTGGTTGAGGGTCCACCCGCCGATGCAGGGGACGCGGGTTCGTGCCCCGGTCTGGGAGGATCCCACATGCCGCGGAGCAGCTGGGCCCTTGAGCCATGGCCGCTGAGCCTGCGCGTCTGGAGCCTGTGCTCCGCAACGGGAGAGGCCACAGCAGTGAGAGGTCCGCGTACCACAAAAAAAAAAAAAAAAAAAAAAAAGAATGCTACAGTAATTTGCGGCAACATGGATGGACCTAGAGATTATCATACTAAGTGAAGTAAGTCAGACAGAGAAAGAGAAATACAGTATGTTTTACTTATATGTGGAATCTAAAAAAAATGATACAAATGAACTTATTTACAGAACAGAAACAGAGTCACAGACATAGAAGACAAACTTATGGTTACCAAAGAGGAAAGAGGGGGAGGGATAAATTAGCAATATGGGATTAATATATACACACTACTATATATGCAATTGATCAACAACAAGGACCTACTGTCTAGCACAGGGAACTATACTTAATATTTTGTAATAACCTATAAGGGAAAAGAATCTGAAAAAAAAATATATATATACAATATGTATGTATAACTAAATCACTTTGCTGTAACCCGAAACTAACACAACACTGTAAATCAACTATACTTCAATTAAAAAAATAAAGGGGGAAAAAGAAGTATTACACTGGGGGAAAAAAAATGCCAGGATAAGAAATTTAAACTTCATTCTTTAGGCACCGGGCAGCCGACAAAGCTTAAAGAGTAGGAGATTGGATTGACCAAAACTTTGATTAGGGAGATTGATACGGTGTTGGAATATCCAAGTTAAAGAATTGAAGCAGGGAAAGGCTGAGTGAAGGACACCACTTAAAGGTTGTTAAGATAGTCCAGATAATTGTTGACAAGCTCATGGACCAAGGTGGTAGGTACAGGAGTAGACAAGAAAACGATTTGGGAGAGACTCTTTGGAAATAGAACTGACCCTATGTGATAACTAGGGTAAAAAAGAAAGAAAGTGACTGCAAAGTTTCAAGTGTGACAAGGCAGAAATAAGGGACCCAATAGGAGAGGCTTTCAGAGAGATTTTTGCCTGATCAAAAATCTTCCCTAAGCTGAGCCCTGCCTTGCCTTTATCTGTGGGGAGACTCAGGCTTCTTCCACCTTGTTTCATCATATCTTAAAACACAGCCTCCACTCTCATCAAAGGGGAAGAGACAGACAGTTGTGTAGGGGCTTTTCACAGCCTGAATCTGGAAGTGATGTCCCTTCTGTTCACAGTCCATTGTTAGACTTGTCACTTGATGACCCTGACCAGCTACAAGGGATGGGAGATTGAAATAACACAAATCAGCTAAGCTAAGCATTAGCAGGTATCTGTTTCTATTGCTACTGGCTCATTCGAACAGAAATAGGGCATTGATTCATGTGTTTTGGATAGGACAATTCTTCATGCTATATTGTCCTGGGGAGCATCTGGCAATGTTCATAGTTGAATATTAAATCTAGAAAATCCAAGGCAAACTGAAATTTCTAAGAGAAATATTGAAAGGCTTTTGAGAATGCGAGTTTTTAATTATGTAGAGTTGGTTACCTGAATATCCCAATTTATGAGAAGAATCTTCTAGCTATGGGTAAATTTCAGAATTGTGACCTCACATTTCTGTTCTTTCTACTTTTATGAGGGAATGACTTCTTATAATTTCTTACAAGCCATTCTCATTAAAGCAAAGGCTGGTGTTAAAGTAGATCTAGTGATTGGTCAGGATAGGCAAAGCCACAATCCTGTGGACTGAAAGTAGAGTTTCAACTAAAAGTTTAGGGTTATGTTAGGTGTCACTTACCATAATAAGTATTTGCCTATTGTCTTTCAGCTATATATGCCCCACACCCACTATACTCTGCACTGCACTGCTGGGGAAGGGAGTTGGCAAACAGTACTTTTGAGACTCCTGGTCCACCTGGCTTTCTGTTGGGTTCCACCAACTGTAGATACTGTTGGGAAATAAGAAGGCAAGAAAAAGGAGACATTTCTTGCTTCTGGATCTGACAGTGTGGCAGTAGATTTATAGATAACATGATAGGGTAACTTCAGCTTCCAGCATCCCGGGGAGAGCCTGTGTGTTTTCACCCATTCCAGCCCTTGCCAAGGTGGCATTCATTCAGTGGAAGTGACCACAATCGCACAGCTAGCAATGCATCAGTTGGTACACACCAGTGCCTTCCAGTGAGTCTACCCAGAACACTAGCAGCTTCTAATCTTTGAGCAGTACCTATTTTTCATCTTGTTTCTCCAGTCATTCCTCTATTCCCCTTCACTCTTGTAGTTCTTTCTACTCCATTGTAACCAATTTTCTAGTTTAAATTCTGTGTGTTTAAAATACCTAGAATGGTCAACAGCATCCTGTCTGATACGGTGGGAAGAGTACTAGCTCTAGGTCTGTAAACAACAACTTTGTGTGAGCCTAGAGTATCTTCAGAGTGGATTCACAGGATGACAAGAGGAGTCCCACACCTTCAAGGTCCAGGTGCTTATGGAAGCCAGAGAACCAAGGTAAGGAGGAAATATACCTTGGAGGTACCTAGGTATCTATTACTTCCTGTAAAAATTCTGTTATTTTCTTTTCCTAAAAGAGGTAGAATGACTTTAAAATTCTATTTGTAGAGTGAATAAGGGTAAACCCTTTTGATAACCACATTTGAAGCATGCTATGGAATCAAATAAGCCTAGATTCAAATGTTAGTTGGGTCAGACACAAGCTCTTAAATGTCCCCGAGTCTCACTAGCCTTTCTATAAAATGGAGATAATAATATTGCCATAATATTAAAGTATATTCACCAGAGTGTATTACTTATTAATATGAAGTACCAAGTGAGATTAATAATAATTGCTAACATTTCTGGAGTGCTAGCAGGGCCAGTCATAGGCTAGTGCTTCTTCATGGAGCATGTACAGTCCACAACCCTGTGAAACAGATTTCATTGTTAAACACGTTTTATAGATGAAGAACTTGAGATTTAGAAAGGTTAAAGAATTTGCTGAAGGCATTGAACTAGTACATGTGAAGCCAAGACTCCAAATTCTGCAGTCTGACTCCCAAGCCTGCAACTCAATCACCTTGAGACAAAACCATCCTTATTGCATCAAAACTGCCAAATACAGTGCCTGGTATACGTCAGGTGCCTAATGAATGGCAGATATTATTACCTTACTATTCATAACTACAAGGATCACTTGGGATGAGGGCAGGTGATCATGCTCAACCAAGAACACCACGGCTCAGATGAGGATGCTACCTTTGTCTTGGCCTCCCCTACTTCATCTCACACTGGGCCAACATGGCAGTCACATGCCATACGGCAATGCTGCTGAGTCATAATGCCCCTACCCCAGGGGGAGCTGGATGGGGTTCACATTTTCTCCGTCTCTATACACACAAAAACAGAAGGTCACAGAAGATGGGCTGCTTGCAGATGCTAGAACATATACCCACTCCTTCCCCTTACTATAAGCCAAGTTCATCAGCTGGAATTATGATGAAAATAAGTAAATGCCTGAGCTAGATTAGAGAAATGACCTGACCCAGCAAAATAACTAGGACCCTAAGAAGCAACGTATCGCTGTAACTCTTCTTCTCAGATCATCTTAAATGACCTCCTCTTTGAGTCTGGCCTGAAAAACCTGTCTCCCTTTGTGTTTCCCCTTGAAGCACTTTGTGATATGATGGATGGAGCATGCCATATAACAATAAATTGGACGGTATTCTCTCTTATTATCTATGATTCCTTGATCTTCCAACAGAGTTTTTAATAAACACTTGAATTATTTACAGTAATCTACAAAGGCATTTTAATAGTGCATACGGTAGAGGGACGAGAGTGAAAAATGTCTTTGTTTCACTCTGACGGGGCCGATGAACCATGACGCAAATGATTGCCTGCCTCATTTGTAATTATTCATTGCAAAGATCTTCATTCAGTGGCAGAAACTTTCTGGCCCTGGGTCCTAGTGCTCATGCGATCATGCGAGCGATTTGCCACAGTCTCACCCAAGGATAAGCAGTACTGCACACAAAGTTTGGGATGGACTTCCATGAGATAAACGCGGAATCTGACAACTGATACTGCCTGTTAATCATTTTCATGCTAGTCTCTGAGAGAGATAAGCACTCAGGGTCTGCTTTTCCCCACCCAGAGAGAAACCATGGTGTGGTCCTTCTGATTGCATTGTTGATATATGTGTTCAATTACCTTGAAAAGTCTAACCAGTATCTCTTAACTATACTACAGTCTTTATAAATGCAGATGGTGTCCAGGGTAGACTAAGTCAATGGAGATTATCTGACCACATCAGGTGCCTTTAAGCCAGCTGGAACCAGACATTGACCTGTAAATATTGTAATCTAAGATAACATCTCTGATCTTATTTACTTTGTTTTCCAACCAGCTTCCATTAGGGTCCATCTACTTCCTGGTTTTTGACTTTACCTTCTATTCTGAGCCATCTTCTCTCTGGACTTTTCATCTTCTCTCTGGATCATTTTCCTGTTTACAGCTGGATTTTCTATGTTCTCTAAGAATATGGGGAATATCTCTCCCCTCTACAGCCCTCTGCTAAAGCCTCTTGCTTTAGCTTTTTAAGATGAAACGGCCAGCAGCCTGGGTCAGGCAGCTCAAAAGTACAAGTAAATCAGTGGCTCTGTACTATGAGGCATCGTAAATATTTTATTTATTCATTTATTTATTTATTTGGCTGCACTGGGTCTTCATTGTGGCATGCGGGATCTTGGTTGCGGCATGCAGGATCTAGCTCCCTGACCAGGGATCGAACCCCGGCTCCCTGCATTGGGAGTGCGGAGTCCAAACCACTGGACCACCAGGGAAGACCCATGAGGCATATTAGAGTCACCTGAGGCTTTTAAAAAAACCAACACTGAGGGTCTCACCCCACTTAATGGAATTCAAATTTCTTGAGCTGAAGTCTGGGCATTGTATTGTTTAGAGTTTCAGGATGATTTTAATATTCCAACGAGGCTGAAAACCATAGATTTAGATAATGGAAGATGTCACTTCTGATTTGGAAAGAAGAAAATACTAATCAGCCGCAGCCAATCTATAGCTACACAGATTGAATTAATGGAAAGTTGATATTCAGTCAAAAATTACTGATCAAGCATTGCCCATGCATTTCAGTGATGTGGATTATGCCAATTAAGTTGGGGTTTCTGCCACCTAAGAGTTCTTCTTGAGAGTTGGAATTTGGAAAATAAAGCAGTGTGTGCGTGTAAGAGAGTGAGTACATGTGTGCATGTGAGTGAACGTGGGTGAGAGTGAGTACACACATGAGGGAGTGTGTGCACATGCATGAGTGTGTGTGTGAGAGAGATTATCTAAATAAACACTATCACACCTTCCAGATGAAGGGAGTACTTTGAAATCACTCTCTATTTGAGGTGTTTTGTTTTTTTTTTTTGTGGTATGTGGGCCTCTCACTGTTGTGGCCTCTCCCGTTGCGGAGCACAGGCTCCGGACACGCAGGCTCAGCGGCCATGGCTCACGGGCCCAGCTGCTCCGCAGCATGTGGGATCTTCCCGGACCGGGGCACGAACCCGTGTCCCCTGCATCGGCAAGCGGACTCTCAACCACTGCGCCACCAGGGAAGCCCCTATTTGAGGTGTTTTAATGTACAATGACTGAGTTTTTCATTAAACTGCTATACTTTTGTGACCTAATTAATAAAACAGAATTTTTTTCAACATAATGCAGACACTATGTGTATACGGTAGGGACAGAGAAAGAGAGGGAGAGAAAACATACAATAAAACTCCTTTGTCACAAATTCTCTAAAAGGACATCGTACTCCAAATAGATATTATAGAATAAAAGCCTGTTGTGATGAAATGAAGCATTTGAAATAAAAGTTTCACAACATTCAAATGTGCTGCGAAGGATTTCCACTGGAGTTAAAGGAAGGCGTGGTATGAAAGAAAGCTTGCACGAGGCACTGCAGCCATGGGCATGGGCAAAGCAGATGAACATGTATTTAAGTCGTGTGAAGAGCCAATTGTACAGAATTTGTACAAGGAGCAGAAATGAACATCAAGGTCACATTCACGCACAGTGAACGGACTCTATGGAAACTGGAATGAAACCTGAAAGACCTGGGTTGCCATTTAAACTTGGGTTTTGAAGCTTTTGCTCCAACTGACAGTGTTGTTTCATGCCCTTTGCAATTAGGGAAATACAATCAGAGAAGAATCATGGGATCCTTAGTAATATTTTTAGGTTGTTTCTTTGTTTGCCTCAGTGTTTTGGAGTTTTCTTTATAATTAATATGTGTGTTTTAGGTGAGGAAAGTGTGTTTACTTATTTATTTTACTAATCTATCTCCTACTGCAAACAGCACCCCATGCATTTCCTGCACATTTTCTAGTAAAACAGCATGACATATCTCACTGGAGAAGTATGAGTACAAGCGTGGGACTATAAACACATAAAATTCATTTTAATTTTTAAAAAAAGTATTTGGATTCTTACTATGTGCAAAGCACTGGACTAGGAATAAAACATGAAACATAGATCCATGTCTTCAACAAAGGTTTGTTGGACACATATTATATTCCAGCCTCTCTGTTGCATGTTATATACATGATTTAATTTGATCACTACAACAAACCAAAGAGGAAAGTACATCACTCAGATGAGAAAAAAACGAGTCATTATTTTTTCAGACTATAAAACACGTGTTTCCAATTATGTTAAATTTTGATAAGCACCTATGCTGTGCTAAATACACTATACATTACACGTGCTCCCTTAATTAATTATGTACAATTCCCTATTAAGATTACCACTTTCTTGATGAAGGAAATGAGTCTCAGATAGAATAAATAACTTCACAGTCAGAACAGCAATTTAAATCCAACTCTATCTGACTCCAAATAGCATTCTTTTTTTCTCACCAGTTGACCAACTGGACGTTGGAAAAGGGGATTGGGATAGGGTGAGAGAAAAAAGCAGATAAAGAAGATAAAACACAAATTAAAAATGAGAAGTTATACATTCACATTTATATTTCATACTTCCAAGACGTACCTCTGAATGTCTTTCTGAAATCACTTACAGCTCTTATGTTGAGAGCCAACTTAAAGGCCATTCCTGGGAGGTTTATAAGATATTTGATCTCCAAAAGATGAAATTAAAAGCAAGTAGAAAAGTGCGAAAATGATACAGAAATCTTACAAACAATAAAAGTAAGACTGTGGGTGTGTTTCCCTTCCTTTTATTTTATCCATGTAACCTAACGATTAATTTGAAATCAGAGAGCATACACAGCTTTTGAAACAAACAGAAAATGTACTAAAAGATAGATGAGGATGCAAATCAATCTTAAGCCTTGACATTCATATTTTGGTGTTGACCAGGTATAGCAATGTCTGGCTTCACAACCCTTATTCACCAGACTTGAGATACAGGGGTGGGGGGAACCCTAGTCCTCCCACAAAATTATCTTTCAGAACATAATTGTGCACTATCCGTATATACCCTAAGGGAAATGATGGCAATTCCCCAAAATAGTTCTGCGAATGACCTGGGCTATGACAGCATTACTTTGGGAGGTACACATCCTCCCCAGGGGTTTGTTTTGTAGAGGATACGATTATCTCGGAGCTCTCAGTTTGTCAAAACATTCATCACAGTACATTACAGACTCAGTTGTCTACTGAACCAAAAGGGAGCGAGAGAGTTTCAAAAGCAAGCTGAAAACACTGATAGATTTGAACTTGGAAACACTTTGTTCTCTTGGTCACTAGAGCACTATACTCATCTGGTTTTCAACCCACTTCGCTGGTATTCCTACTGGATCTAAATTGATGGATCCTTCTTTTCTCATGGGTCTCAGTACTTGAGCTCTTCTTTCTACTTAATCACTCCTTAGATGACATCATGACATCACATGTCTTTAAATTCCATCTCTATGCTGACAGCTACTAGATTTATATCAGCCTAGATTGCTCCCCTGATGTCCAGGCTCTCATGTCCAACTGCCTACTTAATATCTCCACAAGAATAACTAATACGGATTTGAAACTTATCACAGCCAAAATCGATTTTCTGATATTTCCTCTAACTTGATTGTCCTATAATTGTCTTCATCTCTTTTAATGGAAACTCTATTTCTGTCTGCTCAGGCTCCAAACTTGGGGTTCATCCTTGATTCCTCCTCTGTCTTTCACACTACACACCCAAGCCATCAGCAAATCCTATGAAACATAACCAGAATCCAGCACTTACTAGTACCTCCACTACCACCCCACTGGTGAAACCACCACCATCTCACACAAGTTGCTTCCAGCTTTGCTTCTCTATAGTCAGTTTCCAACCTAGCAAGCAGTGCATGCAGCCTTTTCAAAATAGAAGTCGAACTGAGTTCTGACTCTGCTCCACCAATGTTTTTCCATTTCACAAAAAGTAAAGCAAACATCTTTATAATGACCTACCGGGTTGCACAAGATCGAAACCCTCATTATTCCCCTGACCTCCTTACCTAGGACTCCTCCGAGCTCACACTGATCCAGCCACCTGGTATCCTTGCTGCACCTGAACCTGCAAGTCCCACTATCATCTCAGGACCTTTGCACAGCCCTCCTTATGTTCCCATAAAACCAGTGTCAGAGTTTTCTCCCTCATCTGAGACATGAATTTAATTTATATTCTCCAAAGGAAATGCTTATAAAATGGAACAGACTCAGTCTCTAGCTACTGCTTTATTTTCTATTGAAAAGGGAAAGTTTCATGAAAGCAGAGGTCTCCCAAATTCCAAACCGAAGGTGACCATCCAACACCAACCATGCACCAGAAGAATGAGATAGAAACTAAAAGCTGAAATATGTCAGGCATCTTCTAATCCCATGGAAGAGGCTCCAGAAGGAGACCTCATGGCCTCAAAAACCCTAGGTTTAAGGACCCTAGGAAATCACCTATGTTATTTTTGCCTAAAAAGATACCTTTAGCCCAGTACTTTTATTATTTTTCTTAGACATTTTATTTTTATTATTTAATTAGAGTTGATTTACTATATTATATTAGTTTCAGGTGCACAACATGATTCAATATTTTTTATAGCTTATAGTCTATTTAAAGTTATTGTAAATTAGTGGCTATATTCCCTGTGCTGTACAATATATCCTTGTATCTTATTTATTTTATACATACTAGTTTGTACCTCTTAATCCCCTAACCCTATCTTGCCCCTCCCCCCATCCCTTTCCTCATTGGTAACCACTAGTTTATACTCTATGAATCTGTTTCTGTTTTGTTATATTCATTTTTAAATTTTTTTTTATTTTTTAGATTCCACATATAAGTGATAACATACAGTATCTGTTTTTCTCTGTCTGACACTTCACTAAGCAAAATACCCTCCAGGGTACATAATACCATCCATGTTGTTGCAAATGGCAAATTTTCATTATTATTATTTTTTTTTTTTTTTTTTTTTTTGCGGTACGCGGGCCTCTCACTGCTGTGGCCTCTCCTGTTGCGGAGCACAGGCTCCGGATGTACAGGCTCAGCGGCCATGGCTCACGGGCCCAGCCACTCTGCGGCATGTGGGATCTTCCTGGACCAGGGCACGAACCCGTGTCCCCTGCATCGGCAGGCGGACTCTCAACCACTGTGCCACCAGGGAAGCCCTTCATTATTTTTTAAGGCTGAGTAATATTCCACTGGTGGAAATCCATTGTATGTTTACCACTTCTTTATCCATTTATCTCTTGATGGACACATAGATTGTTTCCATATTTTCGCTACTGTAAATAATGCTGCTATGAACATTGGGGTGCATATATGTTTTTGAATTAATGGTTTTTTTTTTCTTTTTTTTGGATACATACCCAGAAGTAGAATTGCTGTCTCATGCGGTAGCTCTATTTTTAGTTTTCTGAGGAACCTCCATACTCTTTTCCATAGTGGATGTACCAACTTACATTCTCAGTAACAGTGTACTAGGGTTCGTTCCCTCTTCTCCACGTCCTCGCCAAAATTTGTTATTTGTGGTCTTTTTAATGACAGCCACTCTGACAGGTGTGAGGTGATAGCTCCTTGTGGTTCCGATTTGCATGTCCCTGTAGTTTTAAATGGGAGCCTCCTATTTCCTTATAGGTGTGATTTTACTGTTTCACATCACCACAAAACATATATAGCAACTCTTCCCTTACTCTTGAATGTGTTCCTTTTTCTATTTCCTGTCACTTACCATACATAAATAAGATAAATGTTTATTATGGAAAGGCAGATAAATAGATAAAAAAGAGTTCATACAGGGCCAAGCCCTTGAAGAATTAAAGTCACCCTACATATAAAATTCAGGTGATAATATCTACTTTCAAATAGTACATGGCTATTAGACTACTATATAAAAAGCACTGTGGTGATCACCACTGATGCTATAAAATGAAGAAAACATGAATTTGGCCCTCAAGGAGTTCATAAACCCGTGCAGGGACATACAGTCCTTAAATATAATAGGGGGCAAGCACTATAATGAAGCTCCAAAGAACTTTAGGCAGAAAAGAAAAATACATGGGGATAAATTTAATTTAAACAATACAATTAGGAGAAATTTCATGAGATGACATCGTTTTATGTGGGCTTTGAGGGAAAAAGAGAATTTCAATAAGTAGGAATGGAGTGGAACCAGTAAAGACTTAGTTTTCCTGTAGTTATTCATTCATTCATCATAATATTACTGAGAACATTCTACGTGTCAAGAAATGTGTTAGATACCCAAAAGGTGTTCTCATTCAGAAGGAAAAAGAACTACAAAGGTGAGGAAGTATGCCAAAATTGAGGGGAAAGAAATTGGTTGAGGAATTGGTAAGAAATAAAGTGAGAGTTGTTAGTTGACAAAGTAAGATGGGGAACCAGAGGAAAGGGAAATGGTATCTTGTTTCTAAAGTGTATGACTTTACTGTAAATCTCTATAGAGGTATCAGGTTGTTTTTGTCTGTTTTTGTTTCATTGGGGTTTTTTTGGCCACACTGCGCAGCATGCAGAACCTCCCCAACCAGGGATCGAACCCCCAACCCCTGCAATGGAAGCATAGAATCTTAGCCACTAGACCACCAGGGCAGTCCGGAAGTATTAGTTTTTATTATTATAATCAATAATCTCAAATGGTGTGCTTAAATATTTTGAGTGTATGCAATAGCAAGGTTTTTTAAGGAGGGAAATGACATTCTCAGTACTCTTCTCAGGAGGAAAAACATGCTAATATGCCCCAAAGAACACTGGGATAATGGGGTTCCTCAGAAACAAATCCCATAAGTGCCCCTCTGAAAGAATCCTTTCTGTGTTTGCTTCAGGGCCATCTTAACACATTTAGGTACAAAGCAAAACAGGCAAGCACAAGCCAGAAAATTTGGTTATAAAGAAACTTGCCTCAGAGGGATTATTTTTCTTAAAACTATTAAATGTGTCTGATATCCCAAACACAATTGTCTTCGGACTTGAATTATGGGGTTTTAAAGTGTTTATTTTGGGCTGGTTGATATAGTGATCATCCCCAGTCATTTCTCTTTAAAAGCTCTAAGACCCCAAACAGCCAATCTCTCTTTGCTACGATCATCTTAAACATTTCCATTTGCCCAGTACAACATGCTTCACATTTCCAGCCTATACAGGAAGCCATTGTGATTAAACATACCTCAGGCTCTCTACTCTGCCTTGTTCTAAAAACACATTAAGCATCAGTGTCTATGCATTTAGATGCATATATCTGACATATGTAGACTAAAGTAGCATTAAGTGAGATAATCCTACCTGTCCTGAGAATGTTAGAATGTTAATCTTCATTTCCCGCTGCCTGTCTCCCTTTAAATCTGGCTAGGGGTGATTGGCTGCTTGCTGAGATTTAATAAGTAGACAACAGTCCAGCCTGTATACATGGCACTGGGGGTACAGACTTCACCAAAGCCAATTCAATTAGAATTTAACACCCTATTCAATCAGGCCTCCCCCTAACCTCACAGAGTAGTTTACTTAAACTCCCTTTTCACTGTAAGGAAAAATTTCTACATTGTATGTTCAAATTTACCAAACAATACAGCTTCTCCAGAAGCCAAAAACAGGTATCTGATTTTCCTCTGCAATCTTCCTGCCATGTGATTTCATTGCTTTCCAAACTCAATGTTTCCTAGATGGCTTTTGTAATATATATGTAATCAACTGCAAACAGATTCTGGCTGGTATACCTAAGGAAGTGGATGGCCAGAGCAATGTTCCTAGTGCAAACATGTGGAGTTCTTGGGCACCTACAAAGATGAGCATGGACCTCTTTCAACTAAAAGAAGCAACAAACAGAGATGCTCAAAAGACAGACTACAGGGCGATGAGAAGACAAGTAGTCAATGATTCAAACAGAATACAACGTTATTCCTTCTCCCTTTGCTCAGATCTGTGGATGGGTGAATTTTGTGTGAGTGGAGCATTTCACTGTATCCAAGGTCACTGAGCACAGAGCTGAGCCAATGCTAGAATCACAGACCACAGTTCATCCTTAAAAAGATGGAGGTAGAAGATATAAAACCTTAACTCTCTGGTGCTCAGTCTTTAGCTTCCTTCACCTCACTACCCTAATGACTCCCAGATTTGTATTTTTCAGATTGAAACTCTCCCCTGAAATTCAGACTCATTTATTCTACTACTAACTACACTTGGATGTATTGGAGACTTCTGAACCCAATCATGTCCAAAACAGAACTCTTAAATGCCTTCCCAAATCCATTCCTCACAAGGATTTCTCCATCTAATTAAATAGCATCATCCTTCACCCAGTTATGTAGTCCAAAGTCTAGGCATCTCCCCTGTTTATCTTTTCTGATATCCCTTATACAACCCATTTAACAAGTCCTGTCACTGCTATGCTAGAATTATATCATGAACTCGATCAATTCTTACCAAATCTACCGCTCACATATAGAGCCAACCTCAATCATATCTCCCTTAGACTATCGCAAAGACCTCTGAGCCTCTCCAGTTTCTGGGGTCTCCACTCACTGCCCTGTGCCCTCCACAGTGGCTATTCCATGCATAGCAGTCGGGAGGGATCCTTTTTATCAAGAAAAGCAGATTGTATCACTCCCTTGCTCAAAATGTCCCAATGACTTCTCTCCAGCTTTTGAATGAAATTGAAAATCTTTAGGAGGGACTATAAGATCCTACGTGGTCTGGCCTCGCTTACCGCTTAGACCTCACCTCCACACACCTCCCACTCACCCCTTTTGCTGTCCCCTCACCCTTGTTGTGCTTTCGACATGGTCAGTTCTTTCCTGCCTCCAGGATTTTATACTGGCTATTACCTCTTCCCAGAATGTGTCCCCCCAGGAGATTTGAAGGATTAGATACTTCACATTGTGTGGGTTTCGGTTCAAATGATACCTCCTAGACAATCCTACCTAAAATAATGCTCAACTCCACCCTCTATTCACTGACCCAACTACATCCAACTACATTTTTTTTCTTCTGAGGACTCAATCACCTAAAATTATATCATCTCTTTGTTTGTTTCATACTTGTTGCTTTCAACATAAAATAACTTCTATATGAGGTCAAGACTTTCTTTCATTAGCCACTGTTTCTTCAAACTTTATACCACTGCTTGGTATAAATAGGTGTTGAATACACATTTGTTAAATCAAAACACAATCTTAGTTGCCAACCTTCCAGTCACACTGCATGATGACTGCATTAAAACTATTTGGAATTAGTTAAAGGGACTTTCTATTTCTAGGCATCAACTTATAAATTCGATGCTTATTGTGCAGTTTCGTATTTAGTTTTTTCAATCTTTTTAATGAGTACAAATGAAATGATCAGCCATAGCCCGTCTTGTTTTGTATAGCAATCACTCCCTTGGGTGTTGGATTGGAAACTGAGATCCAAAGACAATTTTTCTTAAAATAAAGCCCTAAGGAATGGTTTAAAAATATACTGAAGCTAGAATCATTTGTTCCTTGAGTGTTAGGTGTTTCCTAGAGAAAACCTCAACCCTGCGCAGGAATTCCTGTCTCTGAATTAGGGATCAGGGCACTTCTGTAAAGGTTTAAGTATAAGGTAACCTAAATAAGATCCAGAATTTAATTAAATTCCCATGTATGTACTGTAATCAATCTTACTAAACATATGAAATAAACAAATATCCTTTGTTTATCTTATAAAATTCCAAATGAAAAGAAAAATTTAAAAAGTGCCCATATTGGCAACCCCTTGAGAGAGCACTTCCAGCTTGGGTGTTCCACCAAAAACTATGAGACTAATGATATCTACCCCCACTTAACTATGATGAAGATTAAATAAGAAAAAGTAGATGGATAGGCTTTGATAAGTGTTACCAAGTCAAAGCGGTTCTGTTAACTCTGGGAAGACCCCAGACTCCATGAGTCAGATGGTTTTGCCCAGTTCACTTGCACCCCTTTCCTTCAACTTAAGCAGAAGGACAGGTGTGGTAAGAGAGGGAGGGAGGAAGAAAGGGAGGAAGGAAGGAAGGAAAGAAGGGAGGGAGGGAGGAAGGAAGGGAGGGAGAGAGGACGGAAGGAAGGGAGGGAGGAAGGAAGAGAGAATGGGAGAAAGAAGGAAAGAAAAAGGCTTTCTCAGAGTAATAAGAAAAAAATAATATCAGGCAGGTCCTCAGCACTGTAAGACCACTTAGGCAGTGGAATCTGCCTAAAGGTCTGGTTTAGGAATCTCAGCATCAAATATAGCATGTTCAGCCCTCAGGAAACCACACACCCAATTCCTAGTAGAGTTGAGTCAAATCTTTATCCATCTACTATTCAAAGTCGATCCCTTCAGTTTGGAGTATAGTATTTTCTTTTCCAACCACAGTATTAAAAGCCGAAATTATGGATGTTCCAAAGAGCTATTAACAATCCCTTTCTTAGCCTAGTTTCCTTCCAAAGGAAGACTGTAAGAATTTGTCTGTGTGTCAGAATTTCACTCATTTACCACCCATTTATCAGAGAAATTGCAAGGACATTTGGCAGAAGGATGGAGAGAATATGGTAGGATCATGCATGATCTCATATCCACCCAATTTTATTTTTTTGAAGAACAGAGGTTTTTTTTAAAATTGGAAATAAGGGAGAAAATAAGTAAGCCATTGGTATTAAGGGAGGAAGGAACCCACAAAGCCACATAATGTTGTAACTCTGGGAAGAGTCTGTAGATTATTAAATAGCAGTGAATAAGTAGAAGGTCACTGAATTCTCTATTGAACATCTCTCCTCTGCTGTGAGATATAACGCTGCACAAAGAAATATGTAACTAATGCTTGAATGAAGAACATTAATGTGGTTCAAAGATCCTTAAAATCAATAAAATGACTTTAGACTCCTTTGGCAAAAATAAAATGGCATCATTGAATTATTATTATTGGGCAAAAAGTAGGCTCTGAATAAAGGTTTGTGGATAAGGAAGTGATAAAATCTTGCCCCAGTCTAGAAATTGTGTGTGATCCTAAGTAGTCTAATCAAATAAACATTGCACTAGGAATTTGAATTTAATTCTTAAGGCCAGCAGTCTTCATCAGGTACAAAACAATGCACTGGGATGCAAAAAAAAAAAAAAAAATTATTAGACTTTCTATTTATAGTATTAAGCTAAAAAATAAAGAAAATAAGCTTTACTCACATTTCGGTGGATTGTCACCGAAGTCTTTGCTGGGACGTATGTAAGGTGGCCCCTGTCCTCATGTGATGAACAGGTGCCCAGTGGCCCCGTCCTCATCTGATGCACAGGTGCCCTCATCTGATGCACAGGCCCCCAAGACAAGGATTGATGGCCTCACCTTTTCTTGTTTGCTTGCTTTCACACATCACAATATGTTGTAATTTCTGTGGGCCAGGTTATGTGGAGTTGTGCATTAAATTTTCTGGTTTTAATTAAACCATCATAAAATGGACAAGTGGTTTAAAAAGATTTTCCCCCCCAAGAGCTGCAAACTGAAGATAATACTAATAATGCAAGAACAAGTGAGCAACTCAAAAATGGCAAAGCTGACACTTTCCTTTAACCTTGTGGTAGCTCTTCATCAGCCAAGTGATGAAGCAAAAATAATGACAATGTAATCAGTTCTGACAAGCTATCAGCTAAAACTACTTGAAATTATTGAGAAAATTCTTTGAAATATTTACATCTGTGACTGTTAAGAACGAACTTTGTCCTAAGTGTATATTTTCTTATAAGCTATTACCTAATAATAGTATAAATTCAGGGTGATCAATGAGATCGTAAAATACTATTTATTTCATCCTGTTCTCATGCTTTTTACCTAGTATATTATGAAATATAGTAGTATGCTAATGATAGCTTAATACTGCAATTCATGATTATGCTTTATAGATATTAACATAAAATAGAAATATAAACATTTGAGGAATTCCATACGCAATTATGTTTAATGATAGGATGCTTTAAAAAACTGGAAACCGGGCTTCCCTGGTGGCGCAGTGGTTGAGAGTCCGCCTGCCAATGCAGGGGACACGGGTTCGTGCCCCGGTCCAGGAAGATCCCACATGCCGCAGAGCGGCCGGGCCCGTGAGCCATGGCCGCTGAGCCTGCGCGTCTGGAGCCTGTGCTCCGCAATGGGAGAGGCCACAACAGTGTGACGCCCACGTACCGCAAAAAAAAAAAAAAAAAAAAAAAACTGGAAACCACTGTTCTGATAAAATGTTTTTAAATAGAGGAATTACCTGAAAATCTAGTTTTAGAAAGGTAACTGATTGTACTACAGAGTGTGTTGGAGGAAAATATAAGAGTTATCCACTAGAAGGCTATTTCGATATTGAAGACAAGAGTCAAAGCAGATCTCAGGGAATCAAGTAGACTTCTCTCTAGTTTTTGCACTGCAAAATAGTCTCGAGTACAGGTATTTGTTCACAGGGAATTGTCTTTTAAAGAAATAATATAACTCAGAGGAAAAACCCATAATAGTATTTAAAAAAAAAAAAAAGGAAACAAAAAAAGAACAAGGGAAAAAAAACATCTATTACCGAAGAAGACAGACCACCTTTGGCTTTTCCAAGCTAAAACTGAGAGGAGGAAAACAGGAAATTTCTCCCTCTCCTACTACGAGAATTAAATAAATAGGAAAGAGTTTTCATCTGCTCTTTCCTTCATAGGATCCCTGTGACTTAAATTTGAAAGGATTTACAAAGCCAGCCCTCTGTGCTTCTCAAAGTTAACTAGGCAAAGAAATCTCCTAAGGATCTAATGAAAATGCAGATTCTGACTCAGTAACTGGATTTGGACCTGCATTTCAAACAATCACTCAGAGAAGGCTATTGCTGGTGGTCAGCAGGCTCCATTAAGAGTAGCATGGCTTTAGAGCAGCGATCTCTGAACTTACCTGAACTTGCATTATGCTCAATTAAAAATGCAAGAGCATACACCCCCAGTATATGTGGATTTACTGATGTAGAATGTAATATATTTGCTACCACTTGTTACAAATACTATGGATATTATAACATGCAACCAAAAATAGAAAATTGCAAATGATAATATTTAAAATAAATGTAAATAGAAGTTTTGATATCTTTTTCCTTCACCCGCCCCACCCCATAGGATCGTATATTGTACCCCCAGTACAGGCACCTGGGTCTGGAGACTGCAAGACTAGAGGATAGATATTAGTTACTGGGGGGTTTTTTTGGTCTAAAGTGTGGGTGGTCCCTCCAGGTGAATAGCCTTAAGGCATTTACATAAGCCAGCTGTCAAAGCTTCCAAGACAGGAATTGGTTGAATCTAGTGTGTATTTCTAATGCATAATTTCCTGTAAACTTAATTCTTTTTGAAAACAGCATGGTTACTCATCACAAACTATTAAACCTTGCAAGACATGTCTAAGTTAAAATAATTAGCAACTTTCAAATAAATGCAGATAATCTAGGACAAATCAAATGCTCTTCTAGCTAAGTTGAATTGAAATTATGAAAATTCCTACACAACCAAACTTCTGTTTATCCTTTTGGCTACCTTTCACTTAAATTCTGCGTAATCAAGAATCTCCATTTGCGTACCTGATGTGTACAATAGCTCTAAACTGTCTGAAAGAGACCTGTCAAAATAGAATTATCTACCTTCCCAAACTTCCAAAATTGCTCATTAAAAAAGTGGAAAAAATAAGGCTAAGTGTCTTTCTTGGGCTAATTATAAAACTCGATAGTTATTTTTCCTCTAAAACAAGGACAGTTTTCTTGACAACTACCTCTTCTGCTATCAATTTGCCAATCTTATTGAATTCGTTAAAAAAAAATTCTAAGCTGTTCTCAAAATCTAGTGTGCCTAAGAATTCCCTATGGAGTTTGTTTAAAATATAGATTCTTGGGTCTTACAGAGACTCTTACTCACAAATCTAAATGGAATGAAATGAACACTAAGGAGTCCAGAAACAGACCCATAAATGTATGGAAATATATCATAGAAATGGCTTTTTTTTAATAAATAAGGAAATGATTAAATATTTACTTAATGGTGCTAGAACAATCGGTTTTTCCATATGGATAAAAATAAAAAGGTGCCATTTCAGTCCCGGTAGAAATAGATGGCACATACTTATTAGGATACTTTGGGGAAGGGTTTAATAAAGGGATTATTTACAGAGATGCTAGCAGGAAATAGTGAAACCGCAAAGGATGTCATAACCCAGGGCTAGAAACAGCAGAATTATTACTCCCTCTAGACTCAAGGAGAAAAAGGGTAAGAGAGGGTTACTAGGATTGGAAACTAGAGATGTTATGTAAGGAGGAGGACCTTGACAGTAGAAGTAACTTTTAATCTAGAGGCACAACCATCCCCAGGCAATACCTCAGGGAAGAAGTATCCATTGAAGTATCCATAAATACCCCACCTCACCTTCCTCCTACCCTCTAATTTCCTTTGGTTCCTCAATGCCTCATCTCTGTTGCAGATCTCTGTTGCAGATCTCTGTTGCAGATATAAATGAGTATATAAATGAGTATTTCTGAGCCAGAAATGGGTTCAAAATGGAGGAGAATTAATCTGGAGGGACATATACAAGATAACCAACAAAGACTCCTAATGCATACCATATACAAAATTAACTCCAGGTGCATTAAGATTCCTCTTCTTATTCTGCTATTTCTAAAATGTGGGTGTTATTGGTGAATAAAAATTAAAACTTTTATTTATATAATTTGATTATTATTTATATAACTATATAAATTATTGATGTACATTGGTATAAAATAATATAACTAATTTTAGGAGAATTTTTGTTGTAGTTCAGGGGCACATTTTCTCAGCACAAGTTAAAATACAATCACTGTTCTATGGTTCCAGCTCTTACCAAGATGTTGAACTAGGAGAGTTTCTGGCTGTCTTTCCCAGGAACAACCCCAAAAGGCTCATAGAAGAAAAATCAAGACACATCAAAAACTGTGAAAAATCTCTAGGGTGCATGCTGGTTTGTGGGGCATAGTGGTTTTGTCAGAGGATAAAGCAATAGTTCTGTTTCTCCCTGACCATTGCTTTGGGATGAACTAAAGGTTCTCAAAGTCTGGCTCCAGGCCAGCACTAATAGCATCATCTGGGAACTTGTGACAAATTTAAATTCTTGGGGTCTCTCCCAGACAAACCCAAACAGAACTGAGCGGTTGGAGCTCATAAATCTGTGCTTTTACAAGTCCTCCAAGAGACTCTGGGATAAACAATGCCTCTATCTATACTAGAGTGGTCAGATTCACGAAATAAAAATTACAGTACACCCAGTTAAATTTGAAGTTCAGATGAACAACAAATACTTTTTTTTAGTGTAAATATTCTAGTGAAGTTCAGATTTAACTGCAAAGCCTGCATTTTATTTGGCAACCCTAATCTATACCTATAAATAGTCAGAATTTTGGTCCAGGTATCTTCTAGAATAAAATCAAGACAGCTCAGAAGCACAGTAAGTATGAGGAACTGAGAAAAATAGGTGAATACTAACTGGGCACTAGTCAAAGCATGGTCTTCCAAATGGAGGCAGTCAGCTGAGAATCTGTATGAAATGCAGATTCTCAGCCCCACCTCAGAAGGACAAAATCAGAAACTGTGGAGTTGTGGCCAAGGAATCTATGGTTTACAATGCTCTCCAGATGACTAAGTTTGAGAAGCATTGTACTAACTAATCTCAGGCAATGAACCCCACCCCTTTCCCTTTCAAATGCCAAGACCCAGACTGCTTCTCCCAGGATCACAAAGAGTGAAGCTTTGGGCTGAGGAATTGTTTGGGGACAAACCATCATTTCTACGGTATTGTTTTCATTAGAATGAGTAACTCAGACCAGCCCACAGTTACAGGGTCAGGAATTAAGCTCCGTCATATGAAAGGGGAATATGAAAGAATTTGAGGATATATTTGTTAAACTACCCCAGACACTAAACAGTGAAACTTAAAGGACAGAAAAATAATATTAACCAAATGCTTAACTAAAAGAAAGCTAACATGAGTTACTAATATCAAATGAGAATATTAATATCAAATAAAATTGATTAAAAATTATTAGAGATTGATACAGTCACAAATAGAAAATAAAAAGTTAATTCAGCAATAAAAATATCAATATAACAAGCCTAAAGATGCAAACATTTAATAACATTGCTTGAAAATATAGAAAGTAAAAAAAGCAATGGAACTACAGGAAAAATAATTCCTCTACTTTAATAGAAAAATCAAAAATACCTCTCTCGATTATTAATAAGTCAAATAGTGGGGAAAAAATGTGAGTACATATAGGATCTGGAAAACATAATCAAGCAGTATAACTTAATGACCATATTTTAGAGTTCTGCATGCAACTACTGGAGAGTACGCTTTTTTTTCATGCATTCAAAAATTGGTTATGTACAAAACCATAAAGAAAGCCTCAACAAATTTCATAAAATAAATATTTTTCAGATATAATCTCTGCCCAAAACACGAATGGGCTAAATGTTAATAACAAAAAGATTTTTTTTTTTTTTTTTTTTTTTTTTTTTGCGGTATGTGGGCCTCTCACTGCTGTGGCCTCTCCCGTTGCGGAGCACAGGCTCCGGACGTGCAGGCCCAGTGGCCATGGCTCATGGGCCTAGCCGCTCCGCGGCACGCGGGATCCTCCCGGACCGGGGCACGAACCCGCACCCCCTGCATCGGCAGGTGGACTCTCAACCACTGCGCCACCAGGGAAGCCCCCAAAAAGATATTTTAAAGAATCTTCACTTACTTAGACATTTTTAAATATATGGGTGTACTGTAGAAGAAATTAAGAATAAAAATGTAAACACTTATAATTACATTATGATGAAACAAATATCACAAAATACAACATGTGTTCAGCAAAAATGATGCACCATTTATAGCTTTGAGATCTTACATAATAAAAGAAGAAAACTTCAAAATTAATGAGCTAAGTATTGATCTTAAGAAGTTATCCATAATGTAAATTGGCGCAGCCACTATGGAAAACTGTATGGAGGGTCTTCAAAAAACTGAAAATAGAGTTGCCACACGATCCAGCAATCCACTCCTAGGCATACATCCAGACAAAACTCTAATTTGAAAAGATACATGCACCACTATGCTCATAGCAGCACTATTCACGATAGCCAAGACATGGAAACAACCTAAAGAAGATGTGGTACATATATACAATGGAATATTACTCAGCCATAAAAAAGAATGAAACAACGCCATTTGCAGCAACATGGATGGACCTACAGATTATCATACTAAGTGAAGTAAGTCAGAAAGAGAAAGACAAATACCATATATCACTTATATGTGGAATCTAAAATATGACACAAATGAACATATCTATGAAACAAAAATAGACTCACAGACATAGAGAACAGACTTGTGGTTACCAAGGAGGGTTTATCCTGTGATAAACCATAATGGAAAAGAATATGAAAAATAATATATATATGTATAACTGAATCACTGTGCTGTACAGCAGAAATTAACACAACACTGTAAATCAACTGTACTTCAATAATTTTTTTAAAATGTTACCCACAGAATATCAGAGTAAGAATAAGAGTAAAAAGAAGGAGAAGGAGAAGAAAGGTAAGAAAAAGAAACGAAGAAGAAAAGTGAAAGAAGGAGAGGGAGGAAGAAAGGAAAAACACAACAGAAGTAAAGTCAAAAATTAATAAAATAGAAAGCAAAATACAATGGCAGTGGAAAAAAAGAACACGAGTTGGTTCTTTGAAAAAATTAAAGTAGACAAAAATCTGGCAAAATAATCAAGAAATAAAGAAGACAAAAATAACATTAAAATGATATAAAAAGTGAAATGTATGTAGAAACTTAAAAGAAGATAAAAAGGTTGATATTATTTAATATTACAAAATTTAATATTACAAAAATTAAAGAGTAGACAAATTCTTGGGAAAATATAACATCAGAATTGAGTAAGAATGAAATAAAAAATTTGATTAATTCTATAACTATTAAGAATTGTAGCAGTAAAGAAACACTAAGCCAAGATGGATCTAGTATTGATTTTTATCAATCTTCTAAGGTGAGAAAAAGAAATATCATCCACCATGACCAAGTTGGGTTTATTCTGGATAAGCGAAGGTAATTTTATATTTAAAAATCTGTAATTGAAGTTTACTACATTATTAGATTGAAAAAGGAACATTATTTTAATAGATGCAAATAAAGGCTTTGATAAAATCTAACACTCATTCAGAATAAAAATATATGGGTAAAGTTAATTATAAATGGAGAGATATTATAAACATTCCTTTCACAATAGGAAAGGTGACAAGGGGATCCACTATCACCACTTCTAATCAATATTTTAACAGAAGTACTAGCCAGTCCAGTAAGATTTAAGATACATGAAAGGAAAAAAGTAGACTCATATGTTTTGGAAAGGAGAAAGCAAAAGTGTCATCACTGGAACATAACTATTTACATGGAAGAACTAAAATAAAAGACAGAAAATGTTTTAGAAATAATAGGATAATTTAGCAAGATGACTACATTAATTTATAAAAGGCAGCTCCTTAAATAACATAGAAATAGCAAGGAATATAAAATATCAATAAATAAGCAATATTAAAATTCAGATTTTATTTATCAAAAGACCCATTCCAGACACTGGAAAAGTAAGTTACAATCTGGGAAAGCATCTTTGCAAAATGGAAAATCAAAAGACTGCTATTGAAAATATTTTTTAAAAGCTCAAAAATTAACTAGAAAAACACCAACAAACTAATTTTAAAAAGCCAGGTAGTAGGGAGCAAGAACAGGCATTTCACGGAATAGTAAACACAAACGACCAATAAATCTGTAAAGAAATGTTCAGCATAATTATTGATCAGGAAAGTGTCAGTAATGACCACAATGGCATGACACTTTATATGATTTAATGGACAAAAATTTAAAATCTGACAATATCAAGTATTGGAGACAAGCACATGGATAAAATATACCTTGCTGGAGGGGGTGTAGGCTGAGCACCTACTGTGGAGCATGGTTTGGTATTCCTGGCTAAAGTTGGACATCATCTGTGCTATGGCCTGACAATTCCTCTCCTAAGTGTATACAAGAGAAAACTTTGCACCTGAACATGGGAGAAATTGTCCAGCATGTTCATAGCAGCATTGTTCACATTATCAGAAGATTGGAAACCGTCTAAACCCTCACCAGCAGGAGAGTGCATGACTAAAGTAAATGCAGATAACAAAATATTACAGTAATAATAACTGACTGCCAATAAATACAATGAGATTTCTAAAACATATTTACTGAGTTCCATAAATAGAAGGTAGAATTTTCGATAAATTAGGGCTAAAGTATGAGCTTGAGGAAAAACCCAGTTCAGATTCATTTGGTTACATCTTGCAGAGGTCTGAAATATTCAATGATTTGTGGCATTGTTTTCATCCCTTCCTCTTAGCTGGGCAGGCCCCTTTTACAGCTCTGGTCTTTCACCCCTGGTATGACCCAAGTCTACCATTCGTGCTAGGGATGAAGTCTTACTTTACTTTTACTATCCAAGAAAAATTTAGAGACCTGAAAATAGTCCTTGGCCTTAGCATCTTTAGGTAGTTGCAAAAACTCTCTGAGCCATAGTTTCTTCATCTGAAAACAGGATAATAACATCTGTCACAGGTCACCTGGGGTGTCTGTACAAGACCACTCAAGCAAAGAGCTCAGTACTGATCCTGAAGCACTTGCCACTCACGGATGCTAGTTTCTTTTCCTCACTATTATTTCCTCACTGCATAGTTTAGGTCAAGTTTGAGGTCACACAGTCCACAAAAGACCACACTCACTTCTACAACCAATTGTAAGTTAGGGATGGTGGTTCCCAAAACCACCCTCAGGTTCAATAGTTTGCTAGACCGACTCCTAGAACTCACTGAAAGCTGTTGTACATACATATGGCTATAAATACTTTCAAAGTGAAAGACAGATTAAAATCAGCCAAGGGAAGAGACCTATAGAGCAGCATCCAGGAGGTCTCCAAACATGGAACTTCCAGTCATTCTCTCCCTGTGGATTCTGCACAGCAATAACCCCTCCCACAAACAATGTGTGACACATGCATGGAGTATCACCAACCAGGGACATGCACCTGAGCCTCAGTTTCCAGAGTTTGCATTGGGGCTCCATCAAGAGGCATGATTGACTGCACATACAGTTGATCTCCAGCTCTATTGTGACTGGGCAACCCAAAACCCCCAACTTAAGTCGTGTTGTTACCACCTGTCTTGGTCCAAAGTCCCCACCCAAAATCACCTTGTTAAGACTATCCAGTGCGATCCAAGGTTCCAGGTATGTCATTCTAAGGGCTTAAAGTTTGCCTTCAAGAAGACAAAGGCCAGAATTCTTTTGGGACAAGGTAAATTATTTACTAAACAAATTGAGTATTCCATGTCCACCTATTTGTTCCTTATACAAACTCCCAAATTTCACAGCCATCTTCCTCATCAATTCAAAGTCCCATCTCAACTACTCTGGAAAATTCTTTTTTCTTGGTACCTTCTCCTTGGCCTTTGACATAGACTCATCAGCAAGCTGAATACAGGAATGTTCAATATATACTAAAGAATTTGTTGTGTCATTCTCTATGTTTCTCCAAAGTGACCTTTTACCGGGGCTTCCCTGGTGGCACAGTGGTTGAGAGTTCACCCTCTGATGCAGGGGACGCGGGTTCGTGCCCCGGTCTGGGAGGATCCCACATGCTGCGGAGCGGCTGGGCCTGTGGGCCATGGCCGCTGGGCCTGTGCGTCCAGAGCCTGTGCTCTGCAGCAGGAGAGGCCACAACAGTGAGAGGCCTGTGTACTGCCAAAAACAAAAACAAAAACCAAAACCAAAGTGACCTTTTGCCTCAATTCTACAGCAATATGGTATAGTAGTTCAAGATGGCCTTTGGAGTCAAAAGTCTAGGCCCTGACACTGACTAGCTGTGTGATCTTTGGAAGGTTAATTAACCTCTCTGTGCCTCATTTTCCTTATCTGCAAAGCAGAAACAAATCTATTAGTACCTATCTCATGGAATTGTGAAGATGAAATGACTTGATAGATATAAAGCTCTCAGATCAGTGTCTGGTATACTGTTAAATAATGTTTACTGTGTTTTTTTATTAATATTTATTTTTCACCATGCTTATATATCCCACTTGATATTCCTCTGCCTGTAAACTTTAATTTTCATTAATATATTCATTCAACAAATACTTATGACTGTCTACCATATTGCAGGCACTATCTTAAATTTTTAGAGTAGAACAGAATAGTCACTGATTTTATTCAGCTATGAAGAAAATAAGCTAATGGAATAAGAGTATGAAGAACTTTAGAGAACTTTGGTTTGGCTGGATGTTTAGGGATTTAAAAATAAGAAGTCTGCTTGTTAGGTCTGAGCTAAAAGTCAGAAGTTTCTTCCATTAGGTATGGAATGTTATTGTACATTGTGCCTTTAGCCCTTAATAGTACAGCTCTAACTGTATCTATTATTAAAGTATCAAGAGTATTTATGAAAATCGCTATTTTTTAAAAGCAGTAGAGCTTAAGGTCTTAAAATTTTTTTCCTAAGGATTAAAAATGATGTTCACAGAGAAAAAAAGAAGTCTGGTGTATAGGTGACAAAGAATTTTGGAAGTAACATAAGTGTTCATTGATAGACAAATAGATAAAGAAGATGTGGTATACATATACAGTAGAATATTACTCAGCCATAAAAAAGAATGATATCTTGCCATTTGCAGACAACATGGATAGACCTAAAAGGTCTATGCTAAGTGAAATAGGGTAGACAGCGAAAGGCAAACACCAAATTATTTCACTTATATGTGGCATCGAAAAAAAAATGGAACAAAACAGAGACAGACTCATAGATACAAAGAATAAACAGGTGGTTGTCAGAGGGGAGGGGCGTGGGGGAGGGGGGAATAGGTGAAGGGGAAATAGGTGAACAGTACAAACTTAAAGTTATAAAATAAACAAGTCTCAAGGGTATAAAGTACAGCATTGGGAATATAATAAATAGTATTGTAATAACTTTTGTATGGTGACAGATGGTGACTAGACTTATCATAGTAATTATTTCATAATATATAAAAATATCAAATCACTATGTTGTACACCTGAAACTGACATAATATTGTAAGTCAATTATACCTCAACTTAAAAAATAATTTTAGGTAACAATTTTATGAAAAGGAATCTCAGAATGGACCTTGAGTGAGAGCTTGCTTTTCAGGTGAATACTCACCAAAAGTCCCTTGCAGCAGAGAAGAGCTTTAGTAATCGGTGAACAAAATGGTCTACACATGGGTAACATTCTCTTTTCATCAGCAACCCCAGGGCTTCCTCGATAAGTTTATGGTAGCAGGCATGGAGATTATACAAGTGCTCAACAGCATGGACTTCTCTTCTCCAACGATTTCTTGGCTACTGCTAAGAATGAGTGCCCAATTTTCCAGTTGCATGACCAGCTCTGAGCTCTGTTATCATAACAGGGGAAGCACCCAGCCTCCCAGGCTGATTACACTGGGCATCTTTCATTATGGGGGTGGGGGGTATGAGTGATTTGTGCTCCCTGGGACAGATATCTAACCTGGACTTAGATTTGTCTTCAATACCTGACATGTTTCTGTGGGCAGCATAAGCTGTGACTGAGTACAAACACTATTCAACAACACTACCTGATGGAGAAACTGATTTACAGCAAAAGAATTAGGGCAATGGGCTTATACTCCTGGAATTCAGGGGTCCTACAATGATCACACATGACCGAGAAAAAGTTGGCCTTATGGGAAGTAAAATAATATATTAATGACTGAGAACGCTACTAAAATGTTTCAAATGTTTGGATCCTTTTCAATATTCCAATCTTAGCTCAAAATGTCATCTAGAGTAGCCATCCCTGATCATACTAACTATATTGGAAGGGAAAAAGAAGAAAAGGGAAAAGAAATGTAAATGTTTGATTCCCTCACCTTTTTATTCAAGGATATCTATAATAGCAAGTAATAAGGTGTAAGAATACTTAAGGGCATAATGGTAAATACCAGAGAAAAAAAAGAAAAATAAAATAATTAACTAAAATAGAGTGTAAGAAGAAGGGAAAGGAGGGTTGATGGAAGTTAACTTTTTTCATCATGACTTCTGAGAATCAGTATCTGAAGAAATAGGAGAGTGGGAGATTTTGTAAAGTTATTTTCTGAAATTTATATATTTTACATACCTTCTAACTTTAATGTATAAAATCATAGTGCATATATTGAAACATATTAATTACTAAATAACATTAATTCATAATTTAAATTAGATTAATATAGTAAATAAAATGTATTTTATATAAATATAAAATATATGAAAATAATGAAGTAAAATCAAATACATTAATTTAATAAAAATGACACGACAGCTCCTTTTTATCCGTGAGCTACTGTTCAGATTCCATAACATGGCACACCCTGTACTCTCTCACGTACTTTTCCAGACTACTCTCCCACTGCTGTATATCTTGTAGTCTATGCTTCTTCAGTTGGACTAGCCACACATTTCCCAAAAGGGTAATTGTTTCATGACTTTTGTGCATGTCGTCATGCTATCCCATCTACCTCAAAGACTTCCTTTTCCCACTTTTGTGCCTCTCCTCCACTGGAATGTCCTTAGAAGCTCTTTTTGAAAGCTTTCTTTTAAAGCTTAGTGATGCCTCTAGGTTAGACTGCTTCCTCTTTCATGAAGTTTTATTTAACATACAGGTTATGGTTTTATAGTTACTTTTTGGTCCTTCTGTTTTCCCCTACTCAGTTGAATATTCCTGCATGGTAAAGACAAGGTTTTATACATACCTTTCATTTCCAAAACTTAGTACAGTCAAAACAAGTAATGAATAATCTAGAAGAGTGTTTATTATATATTTTCTTCATTATTAAAATTTTATGTGAATAAAAATACTTATTTATAAGCAAAATCACACACACATCATGTAGATAGAAATAGATGATACAGATATACATAGACACATATACATGCAAGACTTTAAGATCCTTGAAGGAAGACCATGTTTTTATCCTTGTTTATGTACTCTGCAACATTTTGTACAGTATTTAACATGGAGTTGAAATTCAATAACTACTTGTTGGAAGAATGAATTCATTTCATTCATGGTCTTTGGAAAGAAAATAAAATTCTAATAACTTTAGCAATTATTTTGCTGATTTTATATGAAGAAGACTTTTCATTCACTCAGTAATACTACATTCTTCTCTAAAAGGTAAGTTGTTTTGCTCAAAAGGAGAGCCTGACATAGTCCATGGGAAGTTTCTTTTGTTTTAGATATACAGATATATACATAAATAAGATATATGTATTTATATGTATATAAATACATATACCTTCTGGTATTCTAATGCCCTATACTTACATTATTAGTCTAATTACTTTAAAACCTCCAATAACACATCATTTGGTCAGATCAACCAACTCATGTTCATGTAAGAATCAGTTATTCTTTAGTGCCTCTTACAAAAAGGACTCTTATAAAAGGCAAAAGCTCACAATTACCCTCTAGTTAATCTACTATATTTCTTAAATTGAAAAAAAGTTGATTTCAAAGAGTTCATCATCTCAACCAGATCAGTATATCTTGAAATTTTGGGGGTTTTGTTTTGTTTTCCCCCAAATTGGATAGATTACCCATCTTGGTGTCCCACCTTCCCATTCCATGCTTTATTAAGAATTCCTCTGTTAGCACTAACTCCATCTGTTTCTTTTCCCCTTCCTACTTCTTTTTGTAGAGGCAGGCTTTGAACAATATGCAGTCATCCCTTTCCTTGCATCCTTTCTTCTCTCCTTCTGTTACTGATTTCCACTTGGCCTGCATACAAAGGAGCAGCCCTTCATAAAGTTATATTAGATGTTTCTTGATAGTATTATCCTAGTTAAAGAGGGTGTTTCAGAAGCTGAGAGGTTATTCAATAATTCTACTAATTTTTATAAAGGGAGCTCTACGGAAGTGTTTATGGTGATTTGCAGATGGCTGCATAGAAACTGTACATCATGACCTCTGAGTAGTCCCACCAGTCAACATAACCTTCCTTGCTGTTATATCTCAGTGCAGCACAAGAAATAGGTCAACACAGTTCACTATGTTCAGTATATAAACTGCCAACACCTCAAGAAATGGCCTTTTAAACAAATGTGATTCCAAAGCTAGATATTGTGAATTCTTAATGGGTCTTATAAAAGGTAAATGATGGGGCTTCCCTGGTGGCACAGTGGTTGAGAGTCTGCCTGCCGAAGCAGGGGACACGGGTTCGTGACCCGGTCCGGGAAGATCCCACATGCCGCGGAGCGGCTAGGCCCGTGAGTCATGGCCAATGAGCCTGCGTGTCCGGAGCCTGTGCTCTGCAATGGGAGAGGCCACAACAGTGAGAGGCCCGCGTACCAAAAAAAAAAAAAAAAAAAGGTAAATGATGAGTTCCTCCTTGTTTTTCACATCTGCATTGATTTTGTGTCTTAAAGCAAAACAGAATCTGTTTGCAAAGTCTGTTCGGTTTGGGCTCTGTCTTTTATCTTTCTCTGTTTATTTCAAGTGAAAGGGGAAGTGTCTGAATAGGACACAAGCTCTAATATCATATGATCAAGATAAAAGCAGTCTTCTTTGTCATCCTAGATATCTTCATCAGCCACATGATTCAAGTTGTTACTCTGGACTCCTGTTCTCCATATTCACCATCCGTGCTGTAAGGATGTTCTCACACCCCTCAGTTCATGGCAGTACTGAGGGCAACCTACTAAAGTAACTCTTTTATTATTTCTTGGGCTCCTGATGAGCTTAAGCTATAAGGAGGTAAACTAAACTCCAAGCCAAAAAACCCAAACTTCAGTGTCTCTGCTGATCTTGTCCACAGTCTACACTTTATAGTTTTAATCACAAATGAGAAATGAAACACACAACAGGAGAAATGAGCATGGATTCTAAGGGTGCACTTGCAGAGAGAAGAAACTTCGAAACGAAAATGGACTTTGTAAAGAGAACTTAAAAAATCTGGCAAACCAAATAAATTTAAACACTTCTTGGCTCACTAGAGCAAATGCTAAGGCTATCAAAATGAGAAAAGAATCTGCTAAGCTTAAACTGACAATGTGGTTTCCCCTCTTCATCTCCCTGTTCACGAAGAACATTGACAAGATAGGCAAGTCTTTGGCAAGAAGTTCAAAAGAGGGAAAAGTAAAGAGTCTTTAATGATCACATAGCTGGATTTTTAAAAGGAATTGAGAATGGATTTAGGTTTCATCTCCGGTGACATCTTACTCTATTCATTTTGAAAATGTAATCACTCTAGTAGGTTCAATATTTTTCATTTACTTGCCCAGGATATTGTCCAAAGAATCCATGAAAGACATCCTGGAAGGTATTTATGATGTAATTGCCTATCTGGTTATTGGTCTAAGATTTGAAGATGTGGTCCAAAGCTGAAAGTTAGCTGAGCCTAGAGAAGCAAAAACAAATGGGAACACATTCATTCATTCATTCATGTGGGGAACACATGAACAAAGCCAAAACCTTCAGAAAGAATGAGGACCATTAAATTGCAATACTTCTCTCATTCTCTTCTTTTGAGTGGAAAAGTCCTTTGGCTTAATTCTAATAAGGCTCACCATTGATGACTAGATTGTACCATGCACAATAGGATTTGTCTTATTGACCGTAGGACAGGAAACAACGGATATCTCACTGAGACCATATCACTGTTGTTCTTTTTTTCTCTAGAAATTGTGTGTATGAGTATATATATAGTAACTGTAGCAAACAACACACAGGAAAATCCCAAACATATAGGTTTATTTCTCATGAAAGTGCTTTCCTTTCAAGTTTAATTCAGTGTGAAAGCCATTTCTGCAAAACCTAGTTAATATTAACCTAAACTCAATCCTAATTATTAGCTAAAGATAAGGGAGGAGATATAGTGTTTGAATTTTTTTTCCCTGAATTTTACAATATGAGTGAAAGCACTAGAGCCAGCATATCCCCTTTAAGATCAATGACCCTGGCAAAGCTAATCACCACAACCCTCTCACTTTAAATTTAAAAAGACTTTGGTAACTGGAAGGACCTATGATTAACTGGCTGGAAAGATTAACCATGATAAAAGTGGTCTGGTGCTTCCAGGTTTGCCCTAAGCTACCTATTTGTCATTTGAAGAATATACTCTATGCGCCTATAAGCTGCATTACAAAGGGCTGGGAAATTCTTTCATAGATATTAGTTGTGGTGTAAGTGTAGGGAAGGATATTTCAGATCCTAATGAGCTTGTGCTTCTGGGGAAAATGTAGGGTGTTAGCAGGACCCTGAGTACTCAGTTGCCATGGGCCGGTCCAGGTAACCTTGTCTCATTTCTTTTCAAACCATCATCCAGATCTCCCATTGAAGATGGAGTCATCTTTGGCTTCTCCATCTAAGATCCACACTATGTTTACTAAAATGAAAATTAACATAAATTGAAACTGGTTTTTTTGTTTGTTTTTTTTTGCTATTTACATTTTGCCTATCCCTGTTTGTGACTGTCATTCTGTCCTCAGTCCCGGAATGTGTTTCTTATGCGACTGGGAACTCTCATCATCATAATACAATTCCTAGGCACACGTGAACTTTTTTCTGGCTCTCCTTTAATCCACCTCTTCCCGATCTCATAAGTCTAAATTTACTTATCACTTGTGTTAGAATAACAAATACATCGCACAAGCCAAGAGGTAATTAGCATATTTTCTGAAGTTATGTGATGTTGAATGGAAAATTCTGCTAGTGCACATGTAAATAGATATAACTATTCAGACCCATGAAGCTGTTTATACACTTTGTCTCAGAAATAGCATTTCTGGGAATTTATCCTTAAAAAATATAATTCAGCAGATGTGACAACAAACAAAAACAAATACAGCATTTATTTATTTATTTATTTGCAATTCTAATATTTTAATGTCTCTCTGTTTTCACAGTTTTCAGGCAATGAAAGCATTTTAGGAAATATAAAAGACTGGCAAGCTGTCTGAGCCTTAAAACTAAGAGATTTTGAGCCAGTTGGTCTCCTTGTAAGTTTAGGAACCATATCAGTTAAAACTAGGTTTCACAGAAAATGGCAGAAACATCAAGGCAATAATAAATTAAACAAAACGGGTAGAAATTAATTCTCCCCAATGTAAAAGTAGGTAAATACAGATAACCCAATGTGGACAAGACATATCCATGACCACTGGGTGACAGCTCCTTTTTTTTTTTTTTTAAACATCTTTATTGGAGTATACTTGCTTTACAATGTTGTTGTTAGTTTCTGCTGTAAAACAAAGTGAGTCAGCTATATGTATACATATATCCCCATATCTCTCCCTCTTGCATATCCCTCCCACACTCCCTATCCCACCCCTCTAGGGGGTCACAAAGCACGGAGCTGATTTCCCTGTGCTATGCAGCTGCTTCCCACTAGCTATCTATATTACATTTGGTAGTGTATATATGTCAATGTCACTCTCTCACTTTGTCCCAGCTTATTGTTCCCCCTCCCCACGTCCTCAAGTCCATTCTCTAGGTCTGCGTCTTTATTCCTGTCCTGTCCCTAGGTTTTTCAGAACCATTTTGTTTTTTCTTAGATTCCATATATATGTGTTAGCATACAGTATTTGTTTTTCTCTTTCTGACTTACTTCACTCTGTATGACAGACTCTAGGTCCATCCACCTCACTACAAATAACTCAATTTCGTTTCTTTTTATGGCTGAGTAATATTCCATTATATATATGTGCACTGACGATGGACGCTTAGGTTGCTTCCATGTCCTGGCTATTGTAAATAGAGCTGCAATGAACATTGTGATACATGACTCTTTTTGAATTATGGTTATCTCAGGATATACACCCAGTATTGGGATTGCTGGGTCATATGGTAGTTCTAGTTTTAGTTTTTTAAGGAACCTCCACACTGTTCTCCATAGTGGCTGTATCAACTTACATTCCCACCAGCAGTGCAAGAGGGTTCCCTTTTCTCCACACCCTCTCCAGCATTTATTGTTTGTAGATTTTTTGATGATGGGCATTCTGACAGGTGTGAGGTGATACCTCACTGTAGTTTTGATTTGCATTTCTCTAAAGATTAGTGATGTTGAGCATCCTTTCATGTGTTTGTTGGCAATCTGTATATCTTCTTTGAAGAAATGTCTATTTAGGTCTTCTGCCTATTTTTGGATTGGGTTGTTTGTTTTTTTGCTATTGAGCCTCATGAGCTGCTTGTATATTTTAGAGATTAATCCTTTGCCAGTTTCTTTGTTTGCAAATATTTTCTCCCTGTCTGAGGGTTGTCTTTCTGCCTTGTTTATGGTTTCCTTTGCTGTGTAAAAGATTTTAAATTTTATTAGGTCCCATTTGTTTATTTTTGTTTTTATTTTCATTTCTCTAGGAGGTGGGTCAAAAAGGATCTTGCTGTGATTTATCTCATAGAGTGTTCTGCCTATGTTTTCCTCTAAGAGTTTTATACTGTCTGGTCTTACATGCAGGTCTTTGATCCGTTTTGAGTTTATTTTTGTGTATGGTGTTAGGAAGTGTTCTAATTTCATTCCTTTACATGTAGCTGTCCAGTTGTCCCAGCACCACTTATTGAAGAGGCTATCTTTTCTCCATTGTATATTCTTGCCTCCTTTATCAAAATATGGTGACTATATGTGTGTGGATTTATCTCTGGGCTTTCTATCCTGTTCCATTGTTCTACATTTCTGTTTTTGTGCCAGTACCATAATGTCTTTATTACGGTAGCTTTGTAGTCTAGTCTGAAGTCAGGGAGCCTAATTCCTCCAGCTCCATATTTCTTTCTCAAGATAGCTTTACTTTTGGGGGTCTTTTTTCTTTCCATACAAATTGTGAAACTTTTTGTTCTAGTTCTATGAAAAATGTCACTGGTAGTTTGACAGCGACTGCATTGAATCTGTAGATTGCTTTGGGTAGTAGAGTCATTTTCACTATGTTGATTCTTCCAAACCAAGAACATGGTATATCTCTCCATCTGTTTGTATCATCTTTAATTTCTTTCATCAGTGACATAGTTTTCTGCATACAGGTCTTTTGTCTCCTTAGGTAGGTTTATTCCTAGGTATTTTATTCTTTTTGTTGCAATGGTAAATGGGAGTATTTCCTTAATTTCTTTTTCAGATTTTTCATCACTAGTGTATAGGAATGCAAGAGATTTCTGTGCATTAATTTTGTATCCTGCTGCTTTACCAAATTCATTGATTAGCTCTAGTAGTTTTCTGGTAGCATCTTTAGGAGTCTCTATGTATAGTATCATGTCATGTGCAAACAGTGACAGTTTTACTTCTTCTTTTCCAATTGGGATTCTTTTTATTTCTTTTTATTCTCTGACTGCTGTGGCTAAAACTTCCAAAACTATGTTGAATAATAGCAGTGAGAGTGGACAACCTTGTCTTTTTCCTGATCTTAATGGAAATGGTTTCACTTTTTCACCGTTGAGAATGAAGTTGGCTGTGGGGTTGTCATATATGGCCTTCATTATGTTGAGATAAGTTCCCTCTATGCCTACTTTCTGGAGGGTTTTAATCATAAATGGGTGTTGAATTTTGTTGAAAGCTTTTTCTGCATCTATTGAGATTATCTTTTTTTTTTTTTTTTTTTTGTCGTACGCGGGCCTCTCACTGTTGTGGCCTTTCCCGTTGCAGAGCACAGGCTCCAGATGCACAGGCTCAGCGGCCATGGTTCACGGGCCTAGCCGCTCCGCGGCATGTGAGATCTTCCCGGACTGGGGCACGAACCTGTGTCCCCTGCATCGGCAGGCTGACTCTCAACCACTGCACCACCAGGGAAGCCCTCATTGTAGTTTTGATTTGAATTTCTCTAATAATTAGAGATGTTGAACATCTTTTCAGGTGCCTCTTGGCCATCTGTATGTCTTCAGGCGGAAGGGTGGGGGAGGGATAGATTGGGAGTTTGGGATTGATATGTACACACTGCTATATTTAAAATCGTTCACAAACAAGGACTTACTGTAAAAGATAAATAAAGCATTTTGTGAGTGTGGTTACATAAAATTAAAGAATATAAAAAATATTTATCTTTGTATTAGCAGTACAAAAAGAAGCATAGACATTTACTTCATTTCTGTGGTATCCCTACTAAAACACTTAGCTTGAGTCTAGTCATGACAAAAGATCTAGAAACACCCAAGTGAAGGACACTTTTTAAATGGGTACTAAACGTACTATTGCATGATCCTGGATTAGATCCTAAACACCAAGAAAAACAAAAATAGTTATAAGAACAATATTGGGACATTTGACAGAATTTGAATATGGGTTATAGATTAGGTAATAGTAATAGGCAATGTGAATTTTTCTGATTTTGGTCATTGTACTGTGGCTATATAAGAAAGCATTCTTTTTCTAGGGAAATACCAAAGTATTTACAGTAAACAAGCAAACCATCTTTAATTTACCCTCAAAGGTTTAGGTGAAACAATTTATGTGTGTATTCTTATGGACAGTGTAAAATGAAATTCCTAGTGCAGATTTACGCTTTAATAACTTTAAGGAGTGATAAACGGAATATTTATAAATGGAATGGAATATTGATAAATGGAATATTTCCTGGCATATCAATAAACAAAGGATGTCATAGTCACCAATGATTGCAGCCCTCCAATGTGAGCTGGTGAGCCCTGAGGAAACGCAGGGCTGAAAAGAATACCTGCCGTTTAGCAGCCATCAGACTGCAGCCACTCCCTGCGGTGAGCTCTGAGGAAACTCAGGTTGTGAAAATACAGGCCCCAGATAGCTGAGGTGCATATCAAAAGAATGATTTCAGTGACCCCAAACTCTTGCATCTTCCCATACATAGAAAAGCGCTAAATTCCTTAACTTGAGATGCCTGATTTTCTTTAATTAACAATAATCTTTTGATGTTCCCAATTACCTGTCCTTTGTTGCAAAGCTCCTCTATATCCTGGCTCTTCCCCTCGCTTCCTCAGAGCAGTTTCTCAGTTATCTGAAACGGTGTCTCTGGGCTGCAGACCTCATTTTGCCCCCAAAAAAACATAACTCGCAACTCTCACGTTGTGCATATGTTTTTTTTTAAGTCAACAGTTATGGTGACCACAAATAAGGGACCCAGAGTGGACTTCTCTCCTTCACCTGAACTCTACAAGGAACCGGAGGCTTGGTACCAGCAGAAGCCTCTTGCCCTCATCCACCTCCTCAGAGAGGACAGATGAATTTGGGTAAGTCTCTCCGGGTTCTTGGATCTCCCATGTTGGTTGATGATCCTGAGATTTATTTGGCGGTGTAGCAGGTACCTGCCTCCTCCCAGCTGAAAGATACTGGAAGGGACCCTGGTTGAAAGATACCAGGGAAATACACACCCAGGTGAAAGATACTGGTAGGGGCCCGGTTTTTAGGATACCAGGATTTGCTCAGTTGCAGGAGACTGAGTGGCTTGTGCTGAGTGGTTAGGTAAGAGGCTGATCTGATGCTTTTCTTCAATTCGGCTGCCTTAATAGAATCTGTCGCTATAAAAATGAAGGTATTACATGAGAGTGTTGCTCCGAAGAAAACGGACAAGACTCTCCTCCTGGCCGGTCACGGCTCTCTCAGACGACTGAGAAATTTACGGGAGTGGCGGAGGCAGAGTCCTCATACCGTACAGTGGTCCCATAGGGAAGCCCACTCATTAATTAAAACACTTGCTCGTCCAGCTGTCGCGGATAACTGGCCATTCAGCAATCCAAGCACCGCGGTGGTCTTAGACTACCGAAGGGAGAAACTGAGTCACGTAAGAGGGCTGAAACGACTCTGGGGTGACACCTAGAGGAGTGAAGCTCACAAGCAGCACACTGGCCACCACACAATTTCACTAGTAAATTTTATCTCTGACAATTCAACTTAGAATGAGAGATAAAATCTCTCAAACACAGAAAGGAGGGGCATCAGAAAACCAACCTCCAACTAACCCCCCAGCCAGATTCATGTACAACACGTACAGAGCCCATACTTACAAGTACCCAGTTAATGGGGGAAATTATACTAAAGGAGAACTCAACCTAAATGGCCAAATTGGAGTTCTTCGATATTCCAAAAATTGCTATTTTTGCATGCACAGTTAGAAAAAAAAAAGCTGGCTTGATCAAAATATCTTTTCAGAATTCTGACTTTAAACAAAGGCCTTTTAGGGGAAACTTGCATTCCTCTTCCTGTGTCGTTGAGATGTAAATGTTCTACCTGATCTTCTTAGGACTGTCTGCGTGAATGTGTGTGCATGTGTTTTGAAAACTTGGCCTCTGCCATGCTATTTCTTGAGAGTAAACTCTCTGGATTTTATTTAGGTGACATCCTCCCCACATGCTTATGGGGAGGCCTCTTGCATTTTACTGGTTTGAATCACTATTAATATGTATTTTATTAATGGCCAAATGATGGATCCTTTTAAATTGGAGAAACTAATAAATTGACTCTAGAGCACTCTCATAAACAGCTGTTTTATTGGTACCTATAAAACAAAACTCAAACTAAAGATGGAAAAAAAAAAGGATAGGTATATCTAATGGTTAACCTAAGAACTTCTTTAGTGTAAAATGAGAAAAACTGGATTAGGAAGCTTCATTTGTGGTCTTTGCTTCCCCTCAATGTGTCTTACAGATGCTAATAAAGCATTAGAACAATTAACGTTAACAGGAAAAATCCTGTAAGGAAAGTCTAGATACTATTTCCAGCAAGGCAGAACTTTTAAAGGAATTATCTCAAATGAATAAAGAAATCTTTAGATGGTTACTTAAAATGGGATAAATAAAATGGACATTTATGTGATTAAAACACAAGGTTTTAATATTTCTACACTACCTAAGGTTAAATGGGCCAAAAGGGACCCCCTACTGGTCCCCAACATTAAAAGCCAAACAAGTCTGTTCTATTTACCCCAGTTTTAAAATATACATAGAAAAAAATTTACACTGAGATACCTGACCAACAATTATTTGGGGCAACAATTAGGCCAAAGGGCCTTAGTTCCTCAGCTCAACCCCACTCTGGGGATCCCAGAGCCTTTTATATAAAAATAGATAAAAGAAGAGTACACAAACAGATTTGATACATGGAAATTAGCATCTTTTACTAATTAAAAATATCAATAAAATTAAAAGTCAAACAAAATACGAAGTAGTGACAATAATAATTTCTGAAAAAAAAGTTTCACTAACAACTTTATTTAGCACAGCAACTTTTCCCACTTTTGCATATTACCATCTATTTCTGATCTGCATAGTTATATTTAATTTTATTAAAATTATAAAACAGCATATTCTTTTGTATAATGCTTTTAAATTACCACTACAGTGATAATACTCTGGTTTCCTATATCGTCTTAATCATTATATTTTTAAATGTCTACCTAACTATCCTATTCAATGATGTAATATCTACTTAGCTGCTCTCCTATATTTGGATATTTGAATAGCTTTTAATAGCTTATAAATAATTAACAGTGAATGTTTTATAAATGCTGTATTTGGAGACTTTCAAGATGGCAGAGGAGTAAGATGTGGAGATCACCTTCCTCCCCACAAATACATCAGAAATACATCTACATGTGGAACAACTCCTACAGAACACCTACTGAATGCTGGCAGAAGACCTCAGACTTCCCAAAAGGCGAGAAACTCCCCCACATACCTGGGTAGGGCAAAAGAAAAAAGAAAAAAAAGAGACAAAAGAATAGGGATGGGACCTGCCCTTCTGGGAGGGAGCTGTGAAGGAGGAAAAGTTTCCACACACTAGGAAACCCCTTCACTGGTGGAAAGAGGGGTTGGGCAGTGGGGAAGCTTCAGAGCCACGGAGAGCGCAGCAACAGCGGTGCAGAGGGCAAAGCGGAAAGATTCCCACACAGAGGATCGGTGCCGACCAGCACTCACCAGCCCAAGAGGCTTGTCTGCTCACGCACTGGGGCAGGTGGGGGCTGAGAGCTGAGGCTCGGGTGTTGTAGGTCAGACCCCAGGGAGAGGACTGGGGTTGGCTGTGTGAACACAGCCTGAAGGGGGTTAGTGCGCCAGAGCTAGCCAGGAGGGAGTCTGGGAAAAACTCTGGACCTGCCTAAGAGGCAAGGAACCATTGTTTCGGGGTGCGCAAGGAGAGGAGATTCAGAAAACCGCCTAAACGAGCTTCAGAGACAGGCGTGAGCTGCGGCTATCAGTACAGACACCAGAGATGGACATGAGATGCTCAGGCTGCTGCTGCAGCCACCAAGAAACCTGTGTGCAAGAACAGGTCACTATCCACACCTCCCCTCCCAGAAGCTTGTGCAGCCCGCCACTGCCAGGGTCCTGTGATCGAGGGACAACGTCCCCAGGAGAACAGACGGCACACCTTAGGCTGCGGCAACATCACGTTGGCCTCTTTCGCTGCAGGCTCACCCTGCATTCCGTACCCCGCCCTCCCAGCGACCTGAATGAGCCCCTTAATCAGTGCTCCTTTAACCCACTCCTATCTGGGCGAAGAACAGACACCAGAGGGCAACATACATGCACAGGCATGGCCAAATCTAAAGCTGAACCCCAGGAGCTGCACAAAGGAAGAAGAGAAAGGGAAATTTCTCCATGCAGCCTCAGGAGCAGTGGATTAAATCTCCAAAATCAACTTGATGTACCCCGCACCTGTGGAATACCTGAATAGACAATGAATCATCCCAAAATTCAGGTGGTGGACTTTGGGAGCAACTGTAGACCTGGGGTTTGCTGTATGGGACTGACTAGTTTCTGATTTCTATGTTTATCTTATAGTTTTTAGCACTTGTTATCATTGGATTTGTTTATTGGTTTGGTTGCTCTCTTCCTTTTTTAATTACTTATATAATTTTTAAATTTTAATAATAAAAAATTTTTATTTTAATAACTTTATATTATTTTATTTTACATTATATATATAATTTCTTTTTTCTTTTTTTTCTCCCTTTTCTACTGAGCCGTGTGACTGACAGGGTGTTGGTGCTCTGGCCAGGTGTCCGGCCAGAGCCTCTGAGGTTGCAGAGCTGAGTTCAGGACATTGGACAACCAGAGACCTCCCAGCCCCACATAATAGCAATAGGAGAGAGCTCTCCCAGAGATCTCTGTCTCAACGCTAAGACCCAGCTTCACTCAACGACCAGCAAGTTCCAGTGCTGGACACCCCATGCCAAACAATTAGCAAGACAGGAACACAACCCCACCCATTAGCAGAGAGGCTACCTAAAATCATACTAAGTTCACAGACACCGCAAAACACACCACCAGGCATGGTCCTGCCCACCAGAAAGACAACATCCAGCCTCATCAACCAGAACACAGGCACCAGTCCCCTCCATCAGTAAGCCTACACAAGCCACTGGACCACACTTACCCACTGGGGACAGACACCAAAAACAACGGGAACTACGAACCTGAAGCCTGTGAAAAGGAGACCCCAAACACAGTAAGTTAAGCAAAATGAGAAGACAGAGAAACACACAGCAGATGAAGGAGCAAAGTAAAAACCCAGCAGAACAAACAAATGAAGAGGAAATAGAGGGTCTACCTGAAAAAGAATTCAGAGTAATGATAGTAAAGATGATCCAAAATCTTGGAAATACAATGGAGAAAATAAAAGAAACATTTAACAAGGACCCAGAATAACTAAAGAGCAAATAAACAATGATGAACAACACAGTACATGAAATTAAAAATTTGCTAGAAGGAATCAATACCAGAATAACTGAGGCAGAAGAACAGATAAGTGACCTGGAAGATAAAATAATGGAAATAACTACTGCAGAGCAGAATAAAGAAAAAAGAATGAAAAGAATTGAGGACAGTCTCAGAGACCTCAGAGACAACATTAAACACACCAACATTCGAATTATAGGGGTCCCAGAAGAAGAAGAGGAAAAGAAAGAGACTGAGAAAATATTTGAAGAGATTATAGCTGAAAACGTCCGTAATACGGGAAAGGAAATGGTCAATCAACTCCAGGAAGCGCAGAGAGTCCCATATAGGATAAATCCAAGGAGAAACATGAAAGACACATATTAATCACACTATCAAAAATTAAATACAACGAAAAAATATTAAAAGCAGCAAGGGAAGAGCAACAAATAACACACAAGGGAATCCCCATAACGTTAACAGCTGATCTTTCAGCAGAAACTCTGCAAGCCAGAAGGGAGTGGCAGGACATATTTAAAGTGATGAAAGGGAAAAACCTACAACCAAGCTTACTCTACCCAGCAAGGATCTCATTCAGGTTTGACAGAGAAATTAAAACCTTTACAGACAAGCAAAAGCTAAGAGGATTCAGCACAACCAAACCAACTTTACAACAAATGCTAAAGGAACTTCTCTAGGCAGGAAACACAAGAGAAGGAAAAGACCTACAATAACAAACCCAAAACAATTAAGAAAATGGTAATAGGAACATACATATCGATAATTACCTTAAATGTAAATGGATTAAATGCTCCAACCAAAAGACATAGACTGGCTGAATGAATACAAAAACATGACCCGTATATATGTTGTCTACAAGAGACCCACTTCAGACCTAGGGACACATACAGACTGAAAGTGAGGGGATGGAAAAAGATATTGAATGCAAATGGAAATCAAAAGACAGCTGGAGTAGCAATTCTCATATCAGACAAAATAGACTTTAAAATAAAGACTATTGCAAGAGACAAAGAAGGACACTACATAATGACCAAGGGCTCAATCCAAGAAGAAGATATAACAATGGTAAATATTTATGCATCCAAAATAGGAGCACCCCAATACATAAGGCAAATGCTAACAGCAATAAAAGGGGAAATCAACAGTGACACAGTAATAGTAGAGGACTTTAACACTTGTTTACTCAGGGTAAACAAGTTATGCTACGTTATATTAAAAAACACAACCTCGGGCCTCCCTGGTGGCGCAGTGGTTGAGAGTCCGCCTGCGGATGCAGGGGATACGGGTTCGTGCCCCGGTCTGGGAGGATCCCATATGCAGCGGAGCGGCTGGGCCCGTGAGCCATGGCCGCTGGGCCTGCGCGTCCGGAGCCTGTGCTCCGCAACGGGAGAGGCCACAACAGTGAGAGGCCCGCATACCGCAAAAAGAAAAAAAGAAAAAAAAAAAAAAAAAAAAAAAAAAACACAACCTCACAGTCTCAGTGGCTTATCACAACAAAAACCCATTCTCCCTCATGCACCATGACCCACGTGAGTCACAGGGGTTCTGGCTACATAGACTCTCCATAGCCACCTTGGGTGGAGGCTCTACCATTTTGTAATGGTGCTATTTTTAGGGTGATTAATTTCTCCCAGTTTTCCTGGGACTTTCCCAGTTTAACATTGTAAGCTCCATATCCCAGGAAATCCCTCAGTTCCAGACAAAGTAGGATAGTTGGTCACTCAACAACTGGCACAAAAAACACTTCGTCCCTGCAGGAAAAGATATGGCTAGAGGCTCTTGCTTGTTCTTTGCTTTTCCCAAAATTATACACACCATTTTCTCTTACCTGCCATTGGCCAGAATTTGTCACATGGTCCTATCTAACTGCAAGGGAACTGGAAAATATGAGAGAGCAGGGGAACCCTTTGCTGAGGATCAATAACTCTGCTTCTAGATCTTTCAGGGGGCATTATGCAGCTGAGTATATACAAATCAACAGTCCTTAAAGACAAGGTACGGAACTAGATCTTTCATAAAGTCAAACCATGAGAGCAATAGACTCATAGTGACAGGACAAATTCCATCTAGCCTTTACAATCATTTGCAAACCTACTGCAAGTTTCAATGTACATTTCTTACATGTGGACATAAATACTACAATTCCTTTTACACTGGTGTCATTCTCTATTTTTCCAAGACCTGTCATTACCCCACATACAATATATGTAAGGTCTCTTTTTCTCTAGGAGACACAGCCTTGGGCCAAGGTACACCATGAGTGTAGTAAAAGGTAGGTTGGTCTCCCCACGTCCTCGTCCGGGAGCTCTAGGTATGGAAGAACCTGCACAAAGGTGCACAGAATTCTTGCTCCTCCCAAATGGATTACATAATGAGTGTAAGGGAGAGTTTCGGGGAGAGGATCCAATAGGAGCCATTACACTTTTTCTGAGAACCTCATCTCCTCCTGTGTGAAATAGGCAAGAACATGAGAAAAATTCTGAAACATTCCACTTTTAAGGAATTGAAACATCAAAACCATCAGTGGATTTATGTTCTCGAGCAGTTCTCACTTGAGATTTCACTGGATCTATGGCATATACAACACCCTAGAGATTCACGGTTTCAGTCTTCCAAGTCATCCATATAAACATATACTTTGAATAAAATAAAAACACTGTGTTTAATATGTGAAGAGGGCTCTGAGCACAATCCCTCACCCCATTAGCTACCAGATCACTGTTCTTAAGCCCTTCCTCGACAAACATTTTGCAAGTTACACCTGAGGCCTTAATGGTTGGCTTCAATCTAATATGTGTACGTGTGTGGGTGAATGGATGGATAGAGAGATAGATAGATATATAGGTAGATAGATGATAGATGCATATGTGTGCATACATACATACACAATTTTGCACAAAAATTTATGAAGAAGCAAGTGCTGCCTACTCCTTGGTCCTCCCAAGGACCTCCAAACCAATCACACCATACACTCTATTGAACCCCTTGCCATGATCTGTCTTGGCTGTTTGACTTCATCTACTGCAGCTCTTCCTGGAATATTCTTAAATCTTGTTCAGTCATGGTTTTCTCAGATCTTGTATTGCCCTCTTATAATGTATCCCCACCAATCCTCCTGGGAACATATGCTCTATTGATTAGACAACCTCTTGTCATCTCATCTTGAAGGCTCTTGTAGTTTAAGACTATATAAAGAAGTTCTATTGACTAATAGAACATTTGAAAGTATGAAGTCAGCAGGCTGGACGTGGAGGCTGAATATATAGCACATTTTCTGATGGAGGCAGCTGGACAGAGCAGGGAGAACACAGTCTTAGCAATCAGAGGACCTGGGTTTAACCTGTGGGCCCTGCCCTTACTGGCTATGTGTCCTCAGGCAAGTTGTTTAATCCTTTTGATCCTCTTTTTCTTCATCTGTACACTGAGGGATAATAGTATTTACCTCATAAATCTGCTGTGAAAATTAAATAAGATTATATATATGAAGTGTGGAGCAAAACACCTAGTACATTGTGGTTAGTCAGTAAATGAGCATTTCTTCCTTCTCAGTTAAATAAATGTATATCTTCACTGATTATAAAATACAGAAGAAAAGATAAGATAAAGAGGCTTCTCTAAAACAAGATTCTCTTAAAATATGTCCTAAAGTTATAGCTTTTTGTTTGCAGAACTCTTCACCAATGATCCATCAAGAATCACATTTCACTCTCTATTCCCATTGCCTATTGCTACATAGCAAATGGTCCTAAAATTTAGTAACTTAAAATGACAGCATCTACTTTGCTCAAAAACCTGCCATTTGGGTCAGGATCAGCAGGCATAGCTCAACTCTGATCTACCCAGTATCAGCTGGGGTGGCCCAAAGGCCAGGGGCTGGAATCTTGTGAAGCCTCATTTACTGACATGTTAACAGTTGCTGGTTGCTGTTGGCTGGGACCTCACATGGGCTTTCCCTAGGGTCTTTTCTTCACAGCATGGTGGCTGGGTTCCAAGGGTGAGTGTTCCAGGAGGATGAGGTGGAAGCTGTATTCTTTTTGTAATTCAACTTCAAAAGTTCTATAGTATCACTTCCATCATAGTCACAGTTCCACCGAGGTTCAAGAGGAAGCAACACAGAACCCACCTCACAATGGAGGAGTGTCAAGGTCACGTTGTAATAAGAGCATGTGGGAGGGGATATATTGATACAGAAATCTTTGGAAAATGCAATCTGCCACATTCCCCAACCAGACATGGACTTGGAGGAAACTTTCACCTCTGCATTTCCTTGGGGACAGACCTTTTGCTTTGTGCAACAATCATGCAGGACTGTGGCGTCACCTATATTTGAGGTGTTTTTTTTCCTGGTGTAGGAGAAGGTGTTCAAAGGTCTATGAGGTACGTCCTCAGTAAAACTGAAATATCTCTTTATTTATTTGCTTATAAATATAACACACTTTCCTTTTAGAAAGAAGGAAAGGAGGGAGGGAGGGAGATGTAGAAGTAATATCTATCAAACCATCTCCTAAACAGAATCATGTACCTAGTCCTGTAAACTGATTTCTAAAACTCTTTCCATGGCATAGTGGTCCATTTTATGGATATATTATATGTATTTAACTAATCTCCCATTGATGCAATATCCCCATTGTTTGCAATTTTTTACTACCGTAAAAATACAAGAATTTGCACTTTCTAATAAAACACACTCCAGAACACTTATCTCGGTATTTCCGGCCCAATTGCTGTTCCAAAGACTCTGATAACACCCTGATAAGACCTGACAACACCCAACTCTCCTAATTACTTCAAAAACTCACTTACTGTTAAAATGGCAATTAGTATTTTGTTGTTATATATCTGTACATAAATTTATACTCATATAGCAATATATATAGTTACACATATGTCAGGCATAATCTAGTGTTTATGTTAATTATTTTATTTGTCAAGCCAGCTGTATGAAGCATGTATTAATAACCTTATCATACTGATGACAAACTGGCTCACAGAAGTTAAGTTTCATCTTCAAGGACTTCAAAGCCAGCAAGTGGCAGCCCTGGGTATGAACCTCACCCCAGTCCCCTATATGACAAGTATTTCCACTGAAGTGTATAAAAAGACCCCAGGGAAAGCTCACATGAGGTCTCAGAAACAAAATGAAATAAAATACTTACACACAAAAGAGTCTTTCATGGCAATTCCTTACTATTCTCCTAAAGTTTTCCAATGGTTCTTTTTATTTATTACTTGATCGATCATGCCCTTTCTGTGTCTACCGTCTTTCTTTGCTCAGGTGAAAGGACATAGCTGATGCTCCTGCTTGACCTTGGCCACATCTTTCACTGGCTTTCTCTAACCTTCAGCCCTGAAACTCGTTTTTCTTTCTGTTTCCATCACTGATTCTCTTCCTCTTCACCACCGTCCTTAGAATGGGCCTTCCAGAAGCCTGTCTTCTCTCTGCCTTCTGTTCCTTTAATATCCACCCTAGGAGAGCTCATCCATTCTCATAGCTTTAAACATCACTTCTATGCTAATGACTCCTAAATTTACATTTCCAGCCCCATGTTCAATCAAGTCAAATCCTCATTAATCACAGAGCTCCTGTTCCCTGTCTACAATTGCCTACTGGACACATTCGGCAGGAATATCTTACTGTCCCTGCACCTTTAAAACAGAACACATCATCTACCCACAAAATTGAATCTCCAAACTACCTTTTGTGGCCAATGGCACCACCCTTCCACTTCGTGGGTGGCTCCTGCCAACTGTTTCCACCTAAATTCTGGATAAATACCGTAACCTGAATGTTCCTTTATTAATTTAATTTTCATTGTTATAAAGAGCTAAAGGAAAAAAATGGAATGCATGCTTAGAGCTCTTCTTCAAATTGTTAGCTAAATTCTCTCTATCTCTACAGTAATCAAAACAGTATGGTATTGGCATAAAAGCAGACACACAGATCAACTGAATGAAATAGAGAGCAAAGAAATATACCCATACATATATGCCAATTAGCATAGGACTAAGAAGCCAAAGATGATGGGGAAAGGATATTCACTTCAATAAATGGTGTTGGGAAAACTGGACAGTCACATGCAAAAGAATGAAACACCATTCACTAAAAAAAAAAAAAAAAAAAGCAAAATGGATTAAATAATTGAACATAAGACCTGAAATCATAAAACTCCTAGAAGAAAACACAGGAGGCAAGCTCATTGACATTGGTCTTGGCAATGAGTTTTTGGATTTGACACCAAAAGCCAAAGGAACAAAAGCAAAAGTAAACAAGCAGGACTACACCAAACTGAAAATCATCATCAACATGAAAAGGAAACCTATGGTATGGGAGAAAATATTTGCAAACCACATATCCAAAAAGGGGTTAATATCCAAAATATACAAGGACCTCACACAGCTCAATAGCAAAAAAAGAAATAACCCAATTAAAAATCGGCAGAGGACCTAAATAAACATTTTTCCAAAGAAGATATACAAATGGCCAACAAGTGCTTGTAAAGGTGTTCAGCAACTCTATTCACCAGGGAAATGCAAATCAAAACCACAATGACATCTCACCTTACATCTGTTAGGATGTCTCTTATCAAAGAGATAAGAAGTAACAAATGCTGATGAGTATGCAGATAAAAGGAAACACTTATACCTTGTTGGTGGGAATGTAAAGTGGAACAGCACTATGGAAAACAGTATGGTGGTTGCTCAAGAAATTAAAAATAGAACCACCAGCAATCCCACTTCTGGGTATACAGCCAAAGAAAATGAAATCATCTTGAAAAGGTATCTGTACTCCCATGTTCACAGCAGCGTTACTCACAATACCAAAGTATGGAGACAACCTAAGCATCCAACAATGGATGAGCTGATAAAGAAAAATGTGGTATATATACAATGGAATATTATTCAGCCTTAAAAAATAAGGAAATTTTGTATTTGGGATGACATAGATCAACCCGGAGGGCACTATGCTAAGTGAAATAAGCTGGAAAGAGAAACACAAATATCACATGGCATGACTTATTTATATGTGGAATTAAAAAAAAAGTCAAATTCATAGAAATAGAGTGGAAAAGTGGTTGCCAGGGGCTGGAGATTGGGGAGAATAGGGAGAGTTTGGTTGGTAAAAGGGTACAAACCTTCAGTTGTAAGATTAATAAGTTCTGAGGATCTAATGTATAACATGGAGACTATAGTCCATAGCACTGTATTGTATAATTGAAATTCACTAAGAGAAAAGAACTTAAAAGTTCTCACCAAAAAGAAAAAAAAAAGGACAGGGCTTCCCTGGTGGCACAGTGGTTAAGAATCCGCCTGCCAATGCAGGGAACACAGGTTCAAGCCCTGGTCCAGGAAGATCCCACATGTTGTGAAGCAACTAAGCCCGTGTGCCACAACTACTGAGCCTGCATGCCAAAACTACTGAAGCCCAAGTACCTAGAGCCCGTGCTCCTCAAGAGAAGGCAACGTAATGAGAAGCCTGCACACCACAAGGAAGAGTAGCCCCCGCTCTCCACAACTAGAGAAAAGCCCGCACGGAGCAATGAAGACCCAACACAGCCAAAAATAAATAAATAAATAGATTTAAAAAAAGAAGACAAATATGTGAAGTGATGGATATGTTAATTGACATTAATTCCATGGGGTAATCTTTTACAATGTAAAAGAGTATTATGAATATAATATCATCACTTTGTACACTTTAAATGTATTACAATTTTGTCAGATGTACCTCAGTACAGTTGGAAAATAAGTAAGATAAAAATCTGACCTCAGCATATTTCCCCTGTGTTCTTCATTACTCAGAGTCATGTGTTCTACATTTTCATGAAAATAAAATCCTCAGCATTTTTTTTCATATGTCTCTTTTCACCCCCCTGCTCCACAAAAGTAGATAACAGTGTTTCAGGGAGAAGTATTCACATCTTCCTTATTTTTATATCACTTACCTGGTATTATGCCATGCTTAATAAGTATTCAAGAAATATTTGTTGAATTGAATGGATTTTCCTAATCACCTTGTAGTGCTTTGAAAATAGAGTTTTTTGTACAAGGAAAAAAAAACACTTAGTAGGAGCTTAATAAATATTCATTGATTGATTAGAATTGGCTAGGTTGGTTTCATAATTCAGGCAAATACGGAAAATAAACTGCCATCTCATGCTGGCTTCTCCTTCCAGAAATGAGTGAAGATGAATTATCCCATTGAGTTATATAAGCTGAGTATCTGGCCTGGCATCCATAGAGAAAAGTAAATTAGATTTTTAAAATAATTTCAGGGTTAACAATGTAAGATGTTATTAGTAACACAAGTAAGGAATCATTATTAATGTAGTCTATGACCTTTATCTTGATGTACTGGAATAAGAGATTTATATATCAGAATGGGATGAACTGTTCACTTTCATCAAGGATTTGGATTCAAAGGGCAGAAACTCAAATTGGGAACATTCAGATTTGTCTAAGGAGAATGCACTGCAACTGGGAGAAGGCACTGCAATTTCCCAGAGCATGTATAAGGCCTTCAGAAACTGAATCAGCCCCGAGGGAGAAGGGCTTTAGGAACAAGAAAGCTACTTTTTACACATAAATATGTAAGTAATAACTAGCAATAATTTAAAAGGAAATAAAGGAAATCCAAAAACCGCATATGTCAGTTTAATGAGATTTGGGGAAAAAAATATGATATTCTTTTAAAGTTTGCTTCAATATGACAGGATCTCTTTAACACATTTCTCACTGGATTTAATAGAGGTTAAAGAGATTTAACCAATCTTAACCCAGATTTATTATTATGCAGATTTTATAAACTCACTAGAGGTTTCAATACTAGTAATTGTGGAATTAGTAAATCTTCCTTTATGCTTGTTAGTACTCTCTGTAATTTAACAGAGAGTGGGTGTAACCAACACTAAGATTTAATATTTAGAGAGTTATTGAAAAAAATGATATGAAAATTCACTCAATGTGTTTAAAACTTAACAAACATTGTCTCAACTCAGGAAAATAAACACAGAATGAAAATAGCCCTAATTGCTTGGTCTATGGCAAGTGTTCAATTTACCAATTTTTAAATGTATTTAATAAATAGATTATTAAATCAAGTGCAATGCTCATTAAAGATCGTATCAATTTAAGGAACTCATCTCAGCTATGATTTATTCAATCTAATGCCCCATTGATTAAACGTTCTTCAGATCTTAAAAAGTCCACTTCAGGTTTAATAGGTATCAGGTCAATTTAGAAAAGCATTTAGCATGCACGAAAGCCAATGTGTGAGGAAGTGATTTGTACACTCCATGCTGTAGGGTGCCATAAGTGGGAGTGATGTTGGGAAATAGTGTCCTTAAAATGCTACTTAAAAACATTTCAGAGAGAAAATACAGCAATTCTGTGGGCTTCTCAAGTGCCTCTAAGTGAGACAGATGGGAGTAAATGACATAACGTGGGGAGAGGGTGGTAGAAGGGAGAAGTTCTCGAGAATAGACCTAGGAATATGACTTTCTAGAGTACCCACCTAATGGTTAAAGTGCTTTCTCTGGAAGTCATGTGAATTAGGGCCTTAACCACATCTCATGGGTTCCAGGGATACATTTCACTCTTCTTAGTATTATGTCCCTAGGACATCTGTATAGAATTACAGCTCTGCAATTTGGAATACATTTTTCTTTGGTAAACTCTGTAATGATGTAATATCATTATTCTAAGATTTGATTTCTGCTTGGTTTCAATTTTTTTTGGTGTGATTGGATAGATACAGAATACATTTATAAACCAGGTTCCATTTTGAATCTATATCTTGGATACTGCCTCCAAATTGTGACTCTGTGTTAATGAACAGATAAGAGCATAATATTTTCTATGGAACTATTAAGTCAAAAGTCCCTTGGTAGTAGAATAGGTAAGTACAAGAGCTCAGACAGAAGCCTTTCCTTTGCCATTTTAATACTAAAAGAATAATATGTTAGCTCCCATTTATGTAGCAGCTACTAGGTTCTGGACATCATTCCTTTCATATACGATAAATATCCTGAAAGTATTTCTAAACATCTGTATGTTACAGAACAATAAACTGTGATTCGGCAATTAAATGACTTGTCCCAATTAAAATGGCAAGTGAGGGGCAGAAATGAAATTTGAAATCAAAATGATCTCGCTGTAAAGCCTATGATATTTCACTACTTCTGCGGAATATCCAGGAGAAATTTGATTAAAACTATGACTTGAATGGCTCCTTTTTTTTTCCCCTGTCACTGTGTTAAGTACTTTGGATACAGAGATAAAAAGACAAGCATGTCTTCAAGTAAATCACTGTCTTATTGTGGAGACAGTCAAATAAAGAGAAAATTAGCATGCAGTAAGACAAGTTTTCTGAAAGAGAAATCCATGGTGCTGTATGACACCCCAAAAGAGGCATTGAGCCACACCATACAGGAAAAATCAAGGAAGGTTTCTAAGACTATTAAGCTGTGTTTTTGGTAGTACTAAAAAAAAAAGGAAGAAAGGAAAAGAAAAGATGTGGCAGAAGAAACTAAGCATGCAAAGGCAGGGTGATATGATCCATAATATTTGAAGTATGCATGAAGTCATTCACGTGACTCTGAAAATGCATGGAACATGGCAGGCAGGCAATATCCTTTCCCAGTGCTTAAGAGCAGGAATTCAGGTGCCAAGTTAAACAAACGGAGTAAGCATATTCTTTTCAACAAATGGTGCTAGAACAATAGATGTCTACATAAACAATATAATTCCTGATCTCAGACTCACTCCTGAGACACACACAAAAAAACTTGAGATGGTACATAGAGACCTAATTGTAAAAGTCAGAACTATAGAGCTTATGGAAGAAAATATAGAGAAATACCTTTACAAATTTGGGTAAGGCAAACATTTCCTAAACAGAGCACAAAAATCATTCATCATAAAAGAAAAATATGATTGATTGGACTTCATCAAAATGAAGGGCATACGCTTATCAAAAAGCATCGTTAAAAAGATAAATTGGCAAATTACAGACAAGAAGAAAGTTTGCAATATGTAATATTGGACAAGAAAATGGTATCCAGAATATATAAAGAATTCCAAAACATTAATAACAAAAATACAAACAATCCAGCTTTTATTTTATTTTTTAAACATTTTTATTGGAATATAACTGCTTTACAATGGTGTGTTAGTTTCTGCTTTATAACAAAGTGAGTCAGTTATACATATATATATATATATATCCCCATATCTCTTCCCTCTTGCATCTCCCTCCCTCCCACCCTCCCACCCTCCCTATCTCACCCTTCTAGCTGGTCACAAAGCACCGAGCAGATCTCCCTGTGCTGTGCAACTGCTTCCCACTAGTTATCTATTTTACATCTGGTAGTGTATATATGTCCATATATACACTACCACTCTCTCACTTTGTCCCAGCTTACACTTCCCCCTCTCCGCATCGTTAAGTACATTCTCTAGTAGGTCTGCGTCTTTATTCTTGTCTTGCCCTTAGGTTCTTCACGACCATTTCTTTTTTTTTTTTTAGATTCCATATATATGTGTTAGCATACGGTATTTGTTTTTCTCTTTCTGACTTACTTCACGCTGTATGTCAGACTCTAGACCCATCCACCTCAATACAAATAACTCAATTTCTTTTTATGGCTGAGTAATATTCCATTGTATATACGTGCCACATCTTCTTTATCCATTCATCTGATGATGGACACTTAGGTTGCTTCCATATCCTGGCTATTGTAAATAGAGCTGCAATGAACATTGTGGTACATGACTCTTTTTGAATTATGGTTTTCTCAAGATATATGCCCAGTAGTGGGATTGCTGGGTCGTATGGTAGTTCTATTTTTAGTTTTTTAAGGAATCTCCATACTGTTCTCCATAGTGGCTGTATCAATTTTCATTCCCAGCAACAGTGTATGAGGATTCCCTTTTCTCCACACACTCTCCAGCATTTATTGCTTATAGATTTTTTTTTTTTTTTCGGTATGTGGGCCTCTCACTGTTGTGGCCTCTCCCGTTGTGGAGCACAGGCTCCGGAAGCACAGGCTCAGCAGCCATGGCTCACGGGCCCAGCCGCTCCGCGGCATGTGGGATCTTCCCGGACTGGGGCATGAACCTGTGTCCCCTGCATCGGCAGGCGGACTCTCAGCCACTATGCCACCAGGGAAGCCCTGTTTGTAGATTTTTTGATGATGGCCATTCTGACCAGTGTGAGATGATATTGCATTGTAGTTTTGATTTGCATTTCTCTAATGATGAATGATGTTGAGCATTCTTTCATGTGTTTGTTGGCAGTCTGTATATCTTCTTTGGAGAAATGTCTATTTAGGTCTTCTGCCCATTTCTGGATTGGGTTGTTCATTTTTTGATATTGAGCTGCATGAGCTGCTTGTAAATTTTGGAGAGTAATCCTTTGTCAGTTGCTTCATTTACAAATATTTTCTCCCATTCTGAGGGTTGTCTTTTGGTCTTGTTTATGTTTTCCTTTGCTGTGCAAAAGCTTTTAAGTTTCATTAGGTCCCATTTGTTTATTTTTGTTTTTATTTCCATTTCTCTAGGAGCTGGGTCAGAAAGGATCTTGCTGTGGTTTATGTCATAGTGTGTTCTGCCTATGTATTCCCCTATGAGTTTGATAGTGTCTGGTCTTACATTTAGGTCTTTAATCAAATTTGAGTTTATTTTTGTGTATGGCATTAAGCAGTGTTCTAATTTCATTCTTTTACATGTAGCTGTCCAGTTGTCCCAGCACCAATTATTGAAGAGGCTATCTTTTCTCCATTGTATATTCTTGCCTCTTTTATGAAAAATAAGGTGACCATATGTGCATGGGCTTATCTCTGGGCTTTCTATCCTGTTCCATTGATCTATATTTCTGTTTTTGTGCCAGTACCATACTATCTTGATTACTGTAGCTTTTTGGTATAGTCTGAAGTCCAGGAGCCTGATTCTTCCAGCTCCGTTTTTATTTCTCAAGATTGCTTTGGCTATTCGGGGTCTTTTGTGTTTCCATACAAATTGTGAAATATTTTGTTCTAGTTCTGTGAAAAATGTCAGTGGTAGTTTGATAGGGATTGCATTGAATCTGTAGATTGCTTTGAGTAGTATAGTCATTTTCACAATGTTGATTCTTCCAATCCAAGAACATGGTATATCTCTCCATCTATTTCTATCACCTTTAATTTCTTTCATCAGTGTCTTATAATTTTTTTGCATACAGGTCTCTTGTCTCCTTAGGTAGGTTTATTCCTAGGTATTTTATTCTTTTTGTTGCAGTGGTAAATGGGAGTGTTTTCTTAATTTCACTTTCAGATTTTTCATCATTAGTATATAGGAACACAAGAGATTTCTGTGGATTAATTTTGTATCCTGCTACTTTACCATTCATTGATTAGCTCTAGTAGTTTTCTGGTAGCATCTTTAGGATTCTCTATGTATAGATTCATGTCATCTGCAAACAGTGACAGCTTTACTTCTTCTTTTCCAATTTGGATTCCTTTTATTTCTTTTTCTTCTCTGATTGTTGTGGCTAAAACTTCCAAAACTATGCTGAATAATAGTGGTGAGAGTGGATAACCTTGCCTTCTTCATGATCTTAGAGGAAATGGTTTCAGTTTTTCACCATGGAGAACGATGTTGGCTGTGGGTTTGTCTTATAAGGCCTTTATTATGTTGAGGTAAGTTCCCTCTATGCCTACTTTCTGGAAGGTTTTTACCATAAATGGGTGTTGAATTTTGTCAAAAGCTTTTTCTGCATCTATTGAGATGATCATATGGTTTTTATGCTTCAATTTGTTAATATGGTTTATATTGAAGAGTCCTTGCATTCCTGGGGTAAACCCCACTTGATCATGGTGTATGATACTTTTAATGTGCTGTTGGATTCTGTTTGCTAGTATTTGATGAGGAGTTTTGCATCTATGTTCATCGATGATATTGGCCTGTAGTTTTCTTTCGTGACATCTTTGTCTGATTTTGGTATCAGGCTGATGGTGTCCTCGTAGAAAGAGTTTGGGAGAGTTCTTCCCTCTGCTATATTTTGGAAGAGTTTGAGAAGTATAGGTGTTAGCTCTTCTCTAAAAGTTTGACAGAATTTGCCTGTGAAGCCATCTAGTCCTGGGCTTTTGTTTGCTGGAAGATTTTTAATCACAGTCTCAATTTCAGTGCTTGTGATTGGTCTGTTCGTATTTTCTATTTCTTCCTGGTTCAGTCTCGGAAGGTTGTGCTTTTCTAAGAATTTGTCCATTTCTTCCAGGTTGTCCATTTTATTGGCATAGAGTTGCTTGTAGTAATCTCTCATGATCTTTTGTATTTCTGCAGTGTCAGTTCTTACTTCTCCTTTTTCTTTTTTAATTCTACTGATTTGAGTTTTCTCCCTTTTTTTCTTGATGAGTCTGGCTAATGGTTTATCAATTTGGTTTATCTTCTCAAAGAACCAGCTTTTAGTTTTATTGATCTTTGCTATCGTTTCCTTCATTTCTTTTTCATTTATTTCTGATCTGCTCTTCATGATTTCTTTCCTTCTGCTAACTTTGGAGTTTTTTTGTTCTTCTTTCTCTAATTGCTTTAGGTGTAAGATTAGGTTATTTATTTGAGATATTTCTTGTTTCTTGAGGTAGGATTGTATTGCTATAAACTTCCCTCTTAGAACTGGTTTTGCAGCATCCCATAGGTTTTGGGTTGTCATGTTTTCATTATCATTTGTTTTTAGGTATTTTTTGATTTCCTCTTTAATTTCTTCAGTGATCTCTGCTTATTAAGTAGTGCATTGTTTAGCCTCCATGTGTTTGTACTTTTTTACAGATATTTTCCTGTAATTGATATCTAGTCTCATAGCGTTGTGGTCAGAAAAGATACTTGATACGATTTCAATTTTCTTAAATTTACCAAGGCTTGATTTGTGACACAAGATATGATCTATCCTGGAGAATGTTCCATGTACACTTGAGAAGAAAATATATTCTGTTGTTTTTGGATGGAATGTCCTATAAATATCAATTAAGTCCATCTTGTTTAATGTATCATTTAAAGTTTCTGTTTCCTTATTTATTTTAAATTTGGATGATCTGTCCACTGGTGAAAGTGTGGTGTTAAAGTCCCCTACTATGATTGTGTTACTGTCGATTTCCCCTTTTATGGCTGTTAGCATTTGCCTTATGCATTGAGGTGCACCTATGTTGGGTGCATAAATATTTACAATTGTTATATCTTCTTCTTGGATTGAGCCCTTGATCGTTATGTAGTGTCCTTCTTTGTCTCTTGTAATAGTCTTTGTTTCAAAGTCTATTTTCTGATATGAGAATTGCTACTCCAGCTCTCTTTGATTTCCATTTGCATGGAATATTTTTTTCCATCCCCTCACTTTCAGTCTGTATGTGTCCCTAGGTCTGAAGTGGGTCTCTTGTAGACAGCATATATACAGGTCTTGTTTTTGTATCCATTCAGCCAGTCTATGTCTTTTGGTTGGAGCATTTAATCCATTTACATTTTAGGTAGTTATCGATATATATGTTTCTATTACCATTTTCTTGGGGTTGTTTTTGTAAGTCTTTTCCTTCTCTTGTGTTTCCTGCCTAGAGAAGTTCCTTTAGCATTTGCTGTAATGCTGGTTTCGTGCTGCTGAATTCTTTTAGCTTTTGCTTGTCTGTAAAGGTTTTAATTTCTCTTTCGAATCTGAATGAGATCCTTGCCAGGTAGAGTAATCATGGTTGTAGGTTTTTCCCTTTCATCACATTAATTATGTCCTGCCACTCCCTTCTGGCTTGCAGAGTTTCTGCTGAAAGATCAGCTTGGGTCCCAAGTCAGTAATGGTATATGTGACTTTGGTCAAGTCCATGGACCATTTTGGAGCTCAGTTTTCCAATGTGGTCATGTGTATGTGTTGGTGGTAATGGTGGGGATTGCAATATCTAGTGATGGACACATATTTTTTTGACAGTAATGTAATGAGAGAGGGGAGTGCAGGGAAGGAAGAGAGTTTAATAGCAAAAGCCCAGAGAATCAGAAACTGACCTCTTTTAATGCTAAGATGCATTAAGACAGTGACTGGTCAAAGAACATTGCTAGCATGCTCTGATATTAGTAATCTGGAATTAAATTCCCCACGTGAGGGTTCAATATGTAGGGCTGAGATGCCAGAGGCCGAAGTGGCAGGAGAGGCCTTCCAGGGGTTGGGGAAGCAAGAAAAAAACCCTCTCTAAAGGCCATGAATGATATAAATAAATAGCTGAACATTTAGAGTCAGGTTAACTGATTTTGAAATACTCATGTGCGTATACTTCGTACGCATATACTTTGCACGAGAGATACACACACACACACATACACGCACACACATACACATTCTAAATATATACTCTATATCTGTAAACTTGTGTTAAGAATGCTTGGAAATTGGGGTAGAAAAGGATCAATTTAGTGTACTAGATTTTCACACACATACTTGGCACGATGGGTACAGGAACACAAACATACGGGTAGCTTGCTAAAGATCATGTGGAGGGATAATGTTTTAAAATATTAATCACTGAGATTTGAATTTCATAAATGTTAATAGTAGTTACTTGAGTCCTTATGAATCATGATTGTTATGTATCTATTAAATGATAAATTTTAGTACTTTCCCCTTGCATAGCTTGCTATAAGAACCTATGAATCTAAGGAGTAGTTTGCTTTGTAAAATTCTCCCCTAGGAAGTTGACTGTATTATTTTGGTTGTATCATTAGTGCCCACAACCAAAAGCATATCACTCTTCTGCTTTATGCATTGAGGAAAATTTTTCAAGGCCATTCCATGGCTCACAACCCACTGAGCGTCACAGGCTCTTGAGGACATCCCACATCAACAAGTATCCATAATTTGTTTCTGAATATTTAATGAGCTACCATATTCAAATACTGCTAAGGAAAGTAAAATACAAACATTTATGTGCATGGTGCTTCACAAAGACCTGAAATTTCCGCATGTCATTAGAATTTCCCAATAATTTGTCAAATGACAAGGCAGGTATTATTATCCTTATTTGACAGTTAAGGAAACTGAGGCTCAGAGGCTTCGTAATTTGACCAATGAAACCCAGGTACTAATAATAGGCATGACAGAAATGTGTCCTTGATCTTCTGTTTTAATAGTAAAGGACTTTTCACAGCCCCAAATTATCTGACTTCTATCTTATTTCTGGAATCTTATATTCTTTTTGCTATAAAAGCCACAGAGCTTATCTTTCACATGAAGAGTAACAATGACTCATGTCCTTGATTTCAAGCTGCTAAACTTTAGCAGGCTAGGGAAAGAGACTTCAGAATTTAAGACAAAGAAACCTGGAGGAAAAGTAGAAGCAATAAAAGTAAGCCTAGTTATCCCTAGCTAATGCTCTTTTAAAAGATATCAGCCAAAAGGATTTCTGGGGGGAAAAAAGGAGAAACCATCACTCAGAGGACATAATAATCTTAATTGAAATCGGAAAACCTTCAAATTTCTCTGTGTATAAATGTGTGTGCTGTAATAGTGAACATTTATAATCCCTTTGGGATTTTTAAAATTCTGGACAGCACTTTATCTTTTTTTTTTTCTTTTTCATTGGAGGGAGTAGGGTGAAGGAATTTGTTGGGAATCAGTATTCCTGAACCATCCTCTGTTTCTTGACAGTTTTCTTCATGGTACATCACTGGGTTCACTGGAACCCAGGATCCTGGAGGAGTGCAATGACTTGGTATTTTAGCTGAGGAAACAAGCATGGTTGCAGGTATCCAAGAATTCCTTTGGAGAGTAGAAATGAATTTAAAATTCTTCAACTCAACACAGTAAAAATAGAGATGAGGATGGGAAGGAGAGATGGCTCTGCTATCAATCAGCTCACAACATCCTTTGGAGGAACAATTATAAAATACAAATATAATGGTGACATCCTTAAACAGAGCCCATCCATGGAGGCTTCTATCCTCTTCTGCTCTCAAGCATCTGATTAAAAGGTGGTATCTCCAGAGCATAACCATATTAGGGAAAGTTATTGATATAATTCTCCAACCACAGGCATGGAAGGATGGCACAGCCCGGGTGAGACACTTTTCCTACATTGTCCCTGATTTTAAAGAATTGATGGTTCAATTCTTTAAAATGATGATCATCACTCTTAACTCCTCCCTAAGAGAGTGGCAAGATGTGGGGTCTTCATGGCTTCAGAAGAAAATAGGCTTCCACTTTCAGTGATGTGATGTTGAAGTCATCACCCCCATCCTTATAAGAAAAAGCTGGGGAAACTGAAAACCAATGACTTTGTTGGACTCATCGGAGAAATGAGTTTGTAGAGCAAACCACCAGCCTGAAATTTGGAGACAGAGGTGAATTCAAAGAGTCACAGCCAAGAACTGCTTCCACAGAACAGAAACCACTGGAATCATAAATTGGTAGAAAATCTTAAATGATCATTTTGATGAACACTTGGAGGGTGAATGTGGCCTAACTTGAGAGTGAGAACCCCTTGGGTTGCTATCTTATGGGGACTCCACACTTTTGTGTTACTTCCCACCAAGCATCTACAGGAATTGTCACATAGTGAAGGTCTAAAGAGAGCACCTCCTGGAACTGGAAAGAGGAGAGAAAGAATAATCCTGTGAAATATGCCCTGAACCTTCCCTATAACAAAGGCTTACTACTGGGGAGGGGGAAGATTTTAACAGAATCTTGTCTCAGAATCATGAGGAAGGCATTCCTCTCTCTCCCGAGTCCTCTCTAGCCTTCTCTTCTCACCGAATGGGGATGGGTGCTCTAACAGAAGGAACACTTCTGAAGGTCACAGGTCAGAGAAGCAAGCCCACTAAAAGACTGAGATTTAAGTGCATGTTTGTAGGACACTCCTCTTTCCCTGTGCCTTATCACCACAGTAACATGGCTAGAGTACCATAATAGTTTTGCAGACTATAGCTGAAACAGCTGCAAGACACAGATTCTCTCTGAGGAGGAATACTCAAGGAAACCAGTCAAGAGAGGAGACAAAACCAAGAACACTAGTGAATGTGAAGCCTCTGGCACCTACAGGTACAAAAGCATTAAGCAAAGAATAATTCCTAGTCAAATTAACATGAAACTTCATTTTCAGGTCCTGTTTATCTCAGTTTCTATTACTTAATACATCACATCCAGCATTCAACAAACAATTATAAGGCACAGTGAAAGGCAAGAAAAAAAAAACAAAACACAGTCTAAGGAGGTTGTCCATCAAAACCCATCTCAGACATGATACAGATGCTGGAATTATAACACAGGGAATTTTAAATAATTATGATTAATATGTTGAGGGATCTAATGGAAAAAGTACACCACATGAGACAACAGATGAGTAAAGTAAGCAGAGAGATGAAAACTTTAAGAACAAATAAAAAGGTAAGTTACTTATATTACCTGTTACACTGTAACATGAATAAATAATGCTTTTATAGGCTCATAGTTGACTAGTCACAGTTAAAGCAAAGAATACATGAGTTCGAAGTTAGGTCAATAGAAACTTTCCAAACTGAAATGAAAAGAGAAAAAGTAGTTATAGAAAAGAACAGAACATTCAATAACAATGGGATAATTTCAAAAGATGTAACATACACATAATTATAAAACCAGATGAAGGAAGAGAGAATGGAGGGGAAGAAATATGTGAAAATACTGGCAGAGACCTTTCCAAAATTAATGACAGACACCAAATCACAGATCCAGGAAGCTCAGAGAACACCAAGGGGAATAAACACCAAAAGAATCACACACATGCATGTCATAGTTAAATGAAAACTAAATGCAGAAAACCAAAGGGTAGGACATTTTGAAAATAGCCAGGGGGGAGGTTAATGGGGGACTTACCTATAGAGAAATATTAATAATAATGATGCATCAACATTGGTTTACAAATTATGACAAGCATACCCTACCAATGTAAGATGTTAAGAGCAGAAACTGAGTGTGGGGTATTCAAGAATTGTCTGTACTATCTTCATGACAATTCTGTAAATCTGAAACTGTACTAAAATACAAAGTTTATTTTTAAAAAAGAATGGATGATATTTATTTCTTATCATCATTGTAATATAATTTTAACAACTTTATAGAAAAACAACATGTCTCAACATTGCTCATTTTCTGCTTTCTGTGATTTCTTGATAGATGGAAAGTGTCTCATTTTAATTCTCTGGCAAACACATTCCATCACATGGTCTTGGTTTGCAGAGAAGAAAATGGCTATGGGCAACATTTTGAGATGATTTTAGGTTAGGATTGACAATTATATTTTAGAAAGTGACTAATAAAATGAGACTTTTAGGATCCCCAATGATAATTCATTCATATTTTTAAAAAGGACAAGGATACTCAGATAGTTAAATAACTTCCCCCCAGTAAAACATCTATCAGAACAAGGACCTTAACTCAGTTACCCATTTTTGTTTGTCATTGTTGATTTTGTTTAGCCAGTACTATTTACATTACTTTAAAATTGTTTTAAAAATGTTGACAAAGTACTCCCATGACATCATAGTATAAAGCCATTATGCGTCCTGAATGAGATCACTCGATGTCAGAATTGTCCATGGATAATCCATCCAGCTCAATATGTATTTACTGTGTGCTTGCCAAGACATCAGGTGGGCAGAGTCAATCTGAAAAGTGGAAAGTACATGAGTAAAAGTAGAACATGATGCCTAGTGTGGACAGAGCCCATACCATATAAACCAGGAGTAGAGAAGTCGGGCTCCTATGTGTCTCAGTTGGCTCTGTTGAGATCCAGCGTATGCCCATTAACCCATTCCGTTAGAAAACGTATCCCCGTTTAGATAATAAATGATGTGCTTGTTCTTTGAAAGGGTCTGGAATGCCATTGTGGAGCTCCAGGAATCAATCCCTGTCTATGGACCTATTCCAAACCATGGTGCTCCAAGTCAGACACTCTGCCCTGAGACTTTCTATTCCTCCACTTCTTTCTGCAGATGTACCATGTAGCACCCCTGCTCTGTTCAACACTTTTGTAGCCACATGACCTCGCTCAAGTTACGTAGACTCTGTGTGCCTCAGTTTCCTCATCTATAAGATAGAAATAATACAAGAGTCTTCCTTATAGGGGTCATGTGAAGACTGAACTTAAGTGTGCCTACCACATAATATGTTCAATAAATTTAGTTATTATTATTATCTTTAATTCATGATTCATGAATTTTTAAATTTTAGATCATTTTTCTGCCTCCCAATTTTGAAAATCTCATTCGTCCTATCGTTAGCTGAATTTATCAAAAGCAGAGCGACACATTTTGGAAGAAGGAATTTTAAAAATAATTTATTTATTATTTTTTTATAATGTATTTTTCAAATATGAATGAGTACCTTCTGTGTTCCAGGCACTGTTTTGAGTACTGAGACTGCAATGGCAAACAAGACCCACAAGGACCCTGCTCTCATGGAACTTTCTTTAAAATGTAGAAGCTGTAGGCTAATTTGACTTTGTGAGTATTAAAAAGTGATGTTCCCTTATTGGAGGACACAGCCTCATGAATATACAACTTGGTAGGATGTCAGTGCCTTTCGATGAAAGGAATGGTATCGCTTCTTTCTCCAGATGTAGCCCCATGCTAGTCATAGAGCTTATCCACTGGGACTTGGGCTGAGTGTTAACACTTTAACACTCTCCACTGAATAATCCTGTGTACAACATAGTGGTTTTAGACCACCAACTGGGGCAGAAAAATGAAGAAAGTGGGTATGCCAGTTTGGTTTCTAGTCAAGAGTAGGGCTAGAGAGGTACATTTGAGAGTTGTTAAAAATAAATAATATTTGTCATAGAACTGGGTGGATTGAGAGCATGGAACACATCTGAGGGTACTCTCACATTTAGAGAATCAACAGAAAAGAAGAAAAGCCCAGAGAGGGACATCTAGGAAACTGCCAGTAATAAAGAAAGGTTAGAGACTAGAAACTAAAGTGCAAGGGAAAGGTGCATAATGAAGATGGAGCCATGAACCAGAACCAGTAAGGAACCTGAGAGCTGTACTCAAGGCAGCAAAGGATTACTAAACACTGAAGCTCCTATGAGTTCTCTTATTCTCCTGTGTTATCTTGAAAATCATGCTTTGGGAGTCAACGGTTGTTGAGATTTTGCACCACTGGTGAACTCAACTTTACAATGACTGAAATACATAAGATCATACCAAGCAGGAGTCCTGCCTCCTTCTAGAGAATGGAGAAGACTTGGAGGAGTACAGGTTCAAAGGTTGGAGTTCAGTCTTCATCATGAAGACCTACCAGCGTAGATAAATGAGATGAATGATGGAAGCAGCCCATGTTGGGGAGAATCATTGTGGTGAGTATTAGCTAGAGTCCTTGAGAGGGACCCAAGAGTCAAGAGCCAGATAGATCACGATAAAAAAGTTAAAAACTGGCATATACAAGATCAAACAAGAGAAAGTCCAGGGTCAGGAAACACACTGGGGGCTTCCCTGGTGGCGCAGTGGTTGAGAGTCTGCCTGCCGATGCAGGGGACATGGGTTTGTGCCTCAGTCCGGGAAGATCCCACATGCTGTGGAGCGGCAGGGCCCATGAGCCATGGCCGCTGGGCCTGCGCGTCCGGAGCCTGTGCTCTGCAGTGGGAGAGGCCACAGCAGTGAGTACCACAAAAAAAAGAGACACACTGGATAAAAGGCGGAACAGTTACCAATTAGCAAGTAAACGTTGGGTAAGAATTATGAATAGCAGGCATGCCACAAGCAGCTGTCTGATGGGTAAGTTACATAACTTCTGTGTCCCTTAGTTTTCCTCTCTGTAAAATGCAGAGAATAACCACACCTAACTCCTAAGGATGCTGTGAGGTGTCCATGGAATAATGCATAGAAAGCACTTAGAAGATGGTCTCATACTCAGCATGCACTCAATACATGTTAGCTCTTATTATTTTTTTTACTGTTCTGCTGCTTTTGTAGACCCTCTGGTATGTGGTCTGAAGAGCTAATTACAACAGGGAGAATTGGGAATGAGAAAGAATAATTTCACGCTGGCTGGAAGGTGAGGGTTGAAGCAATATTTTAATCCATATGTGTATATACACACGCACGTGAGGCCCAGAGATGGGCTCTTTCAGTAAAGCTCCTGGGTGTCTGTGAACTGCCAACAGAATAATCATGCCCCCCTTCCTGAGAGTCCCTCCTTGCTGACCAGAGAATGGCTTCAGTTTACAGTGTCAGGCATTAAGTTAGGACTCACAGACAGTGAGATAAACATGTTTTCCCTTCCAAATGGAATGGTGCTAGGAAACAGGTGCAGACAGGGTAGACAGTGAATTCCCCCAAGCCATCTTTCTGATGTGCTTCATCTGTCCACCTTTTCTGTATTTGTTTATTGTGTGTTAATTGTAACTTTGCTTGTATTCCCCCAGATGTTTGGACATCCATTAATTAGCACATCCTCTACAACCTATGTGTGGATACTTCCCACCAAGTGAAAGGAGAGGCTGGATTCCAGCTGGAAAGAAACTGCAATTAAGAAAACACAGACAGGGGCTTCCCTGGTGGCGCAGTGGTTGAGAGTCCGCCTGCCGAGGCAGGGGACACAGGTTCGTGCCCTGGTCCAGGAGGATCCCACATGCCGCAGAGCGGCTGGGCCGGTGAGCCATGGCCGCTGAGCCTGCGTGTCCGGAGCCTGTGCTCCGCAACGGCAGAGGCCACAACAGTGAGAGGCCCACGTACCGCAAAAAAAAAAAAAAAAAAAAGAGATAAAGAAAACACAGACACACAGAGACACCCACAAACGCACACACACATACGACAAAACTGTCTTTAGGACACCTTGAGAATGAGACGGGAAGATGGGGAAACATGAGTACTGAGGAGCAGAGATCCAGTGGGGCTCATTTTCAAGCTCACACATCATCAGTAAATATTTAGCTGGCGTGTAACTCCAGGATCAAATTAATTCAGAAAGAAAAACAAAACTTAAAAACTAAAAAGTCTTGTCAGGGTGAAAAAGGAAGGTCTTTACCCTGTAGAGTAAAAATGCCCTAAGTGAGACTTCAAAATGCATATTTTTCTTGACCTCCCATTCACCATTTTTGTACTGGTTGAGAAGCCATCAAAATAACTGGAAAATTCAGTGCCAAAAGGGCAATATTGATTTTTAAACAATCAAGCAAGCTATTTGGTTGAGAGCTTGTTAAGCTGCCTCAATTTTCCTGGGATGACAAACCTGTCTGAAGAGGCACAGAGAAGGTGAAAGAAGTACTTGGATGCCCTTCCATGGGGACATGCCCAGTGACACACCCCATCCCTCCCACCAGCTTTCCTGAAGATCTGACCTGCCACTGTGGTCAGTCCCATTACATATGTTGCCATTAATTCCTTTACAAAACAATGGTGCCAACCTCTCTTGGTTCCTGGATATCAGGTAAAACTTTGATTAGATTACACCCACCTCTTCGGAGCCTACATTTCAAAAAATATTTTAAAGCCAAACTTCCCTTTCCCTGGTCCATGAACTGCCCTTTTTATAGGCAAAGATGCAAAGGGCCAGCCAGCACTACCCAGGGATATTCTTTATCTAGCCCTGGAATATTTCTCTCTAGAAAAATAATAATCTCTATAAAAATCTCTATAAAATCTCATTCCTCAAATCCCAGTAACTATTTTTTAAAATTTTATTTATTTTTGGCTGCATTGGGTCTTTGTTGCTGCGCACGGGCTTTCTCTAGTTGCAGTAAGTGGGGGCTACTCTTCATTGCGGTGTGTGAGTTTCTCATTGCAGTGACTTCTCTTGTTGCAGAGCACAGGCTCTAGGCACATGGGTTTCAGTAGTTGTGGCACGTGGGCTCAGTAGCTGTGGCTTGCAGGCTCTAGAGCACAGGCTCAGTAGTTGTGGTGCATGGGCTTAGTTGCTCCACAACACATGGGACCTTCCCAGACCAGGCCTCTAACCCATGTCTCCTGCATTGGCAGGTGGATTCTTAATCACTGGGCCACCAGGGAAGTTTCAGTAACTAATTTTTAATTTTTAACAGGTCATTTCCCATTTAGCCAAAACTATAATATGAAACTATGGTGAGTAAACATGACTTTGGTTTTCATCATAATTATTCATCATCATTTTAACATTTTACCTCTGGTTGTGTTTCTTAGAAGGAGGCCAGCCAAATGCCCACTGAATCTTAATAAAACCCACTGTATACTGAAAATCTACTACACAAAGGAATTACAATTAAACAAACAAACAAAAGGAAAACGACTTTGGTGATGATTTGTGAGTCAGACAAGAGGACAGGGGGAATGTGACATTGTGCTATGTTAACTATCACATCTAAAGCCCCCAACAGTAGTGTGAATTTGGCATTATTATTTTGGGGACAGATAAGAAAGCTGTGGCTCAGAGGGATTAAGTCGGAGATCCAGGGGTGATATTTGTAGAGCTATTAGCCCTGGTTGAGAGCATGGGCTTAGAAATCTGAAAATGCAGGGTCAAGTCTTGGCTCTGTCAGTGAAAGAGCAATAGAGAAGGAGAAGGCTGGGGAGTCAGGCTGAGATGACAGCCCTGTACGTAGCATGACAATAGCAGAAGAGCACAAGGGGCATAGGTGCATATGGAGGAAAGATACATGCAGATACAGTGACTTCAGAGGGCTAACCAGACCTTGGGTTCAAAATCCAAGCAAAGAAACTAAGGAAATATACGGAGACCAAACTACAACAGAATTAGCCCTGGGATTTACTCACAATATGGGAGTCAGCTGCCCTTATTGCTAGAGGTATACGGTAAGCCAAATCAAGGAGCCAATAGCCCATGCCTGGAACCTGGCAAGAAAGTGATATAGAACAGCAGAACTGATCATTCCATTGGGGAGATCATAATGGCCTACTGGCTATTTCACATATATCTTCATCTTAACACACTTGAGCACACACACACAAACACACTTTGCACAGTAGGCATTAGTGTCCCCATGTTATAGACAGGAAGGCAGAAAACCAGCATAAGTGTGTAACCTGTTACAGTCACACTCCTAGGCAGGGTTGCAACTGGAATTTGAATCTACATATGGCGGACTTTAAATCCCATGCTCTTATTCATGCTGTCAATTAGAGATTGGGGCCAAGGAGATGCTGAAACTCTTGAAACAGGTGTCAGAAATCAGAAGGAACCCACAGAAATATGGACAAAGAATATAAGTAGTTCATAGAAAAAGAAATCAAAATGGCAAAGGAGCTATGAAAATGTGCTCAATCTTATGAGTCATGAAGGAAATAAAATTAGTGGGACACACTTCTTCTCACCTACTAGATTGAATATTTGATAATAACAAGCGTTAGTAAGAGTATGAGCTTGTGGATGATCTTGTATACTGCTTGAAGCAGCATCAACTCATTCAGCTGTTTTGGAGAACAGTCTGGCAAAATCCATTAAAAGTTTAAATATAAAGAATCTTAATTCATCAATTCTACTTTTTGGTATATGCTCAAGAAATATTTGCAGAAAGATGTGCACTTATGCATAAAGATACATATGTAAAGACATTTGCTACAGCTTTGCTTGCAATGGCAAAAAACTAAAAAAAAAATCAAAATGTCCAAACAAGGGAAATAAGTAAATCGAAATTTGTGTTGAACACATTGCAGCAGTTTAAAAATGAGTTCAATTTATAAGTACTGATGTGGGAAAGTCTTTCAGATGTATTGTCAAATTAAAAAAAATCAAGTTCCAAAACAATACCCATATTTTCATAAGCAAACAGAAGTAGACAAAGTTCCATACTTCTCCCTGTGAGCATATATGTATATAAAAGCATAGAAAAAGATATGGAAGAATATGCGCTAAATTGAAAAGAATGGTTCACCCAGAAGAGGATATGAGTTGAGGTCAAGGGCAAGTTTCCTTTCTGAGATAAAGGAAAGTTGACTTGTCTGAAATTATTTGAATTTTTAATAAGAACATACTTTCATATCCCGCTCGTATAATTGAAAATAAACATTTAAAAAACAAAAAAGTCAAAGGACATAAAATCAGAAAAAGCAAAATGGGGGTCACAGCTCTTAAGTTCTGGGTTGAGAAAGTAGGAGTGTCATGGCAATGAATTGTCCTAGTCTCAAGAGTAAAAAGCAAGGAAGACAGTTACAAGTTCCCAATGCCTTGCTCCAGGCTGAAGGCATTCCTGGAATCTGGTAGGAAACCCAACAGGGATAGAATGGTGCTTCTTGATCCATTTACCCATTTCATTCCTTCCTATTCCCCTGGTGGCAGTGGTGGCAGTGCAGGGAGAATCTCTGATTCCGAGAGTACATCTAAGTTATACTAGGAGAGTAGACTGACATCAGGAGAGAAGAACCATAGTTGTCTGAGGTCACATCACTCTTCAGAATCACCCCAAGACCTGAAAAATAGCAGAAGAGCACCAAGCAGATAACCAAAGCTTGGTCCCCCTGTAAAGGATATTTCAGGACTGGGATTGAGAAAGGGTGTTTGGATCAGACAGCTCCCAAGACTGTCATTTCACAACTGCCTCACAATTATACTCTTGGGCACAGACCATAGAATATTGCTTCCCGTCCTTGTTGGCGCTCGGAGTGAGGGTGATCTACAGGCTGGCCCCTCCTTCGTTCCTGAAGAGTAAAGGGACAGGCTAGAAGTGAGCCGGGCAGTCTGCACAAACATCTGGGAAGACATTGTTGTGACAAGTGGAGAAAAGAGAAGTAGAACCTGCCTCATAGCTTGTCTACTCACTGAAGGCTGTACTTTCATGATGAGTAAATGGCCCTAGAAATGGACATTCATGAAATTAGAAACAGTTTCATGTAGCCTTAGAAAGAAAAACAGTCAGAAGAAAAGACACAAATGAGGCCCTGAGCTTCTTGCTGTGATGATTCTGAGATGGGAAATACACCAGCCAGAGTGGTCCAGGCCTCCAGTGTTCCATGTGCTTAGACGTGCCCCCAGCCACTAGCCATGGAGTGGGGGACAGCACTCCACCACACCTCTTTGAAGACAAAGCCAATTGCCTCAAAATGATAGGAAATGATTAGTCATGTTAATTAAAAATAATTTCATTCTCATTCCTAAAATGGTCAGACTGTCAGCTCTATGGAAAATTGAGCCTTCGTGCCTTTTCTTTTGATTTCCTATTCAGTCTAATTAGTCACAATTCGTTGTTAAAAGTGATTTTTTTTGATAACGTAGTTGCTTTTGATGGTGTTGCCTTCATTATCATGGCAGTATTATCCTTAAGACTGTCACATGGGGGTGTTTTTACCCTTCTGAGCTAATGAAATAAGGAGCTGAGGCTTCCTCAAGCAGCGTGGATCAAATCCAGAAAGATCACAAGATGTCTGCAGTGGAATGCAAGAGATAACTGTTTCCACCTCTGGATTACAGTTTTTTACTCTAAAAAAAAAAAAAAAAAAAAAACAAAAAGATTGGTGGAGGGGAGCAAGCAAAATAAAATAAAGAACCTTAGACTTTAGGATCAGAGAGGCTCGTGTTCAATCCCACTTCTGTCACTTACAAGCTGTGTGACCGTGGGATGACCCACTTTCTCTCTCAGATCATAAGAATCCCCAATTTCAAAATAGAGATACTAATGCCTATGTCATCAGTTGTCAGGAAAAAAATAATTATCAAGCATCAAATGCCTAGCATAGGGTCTGGCCTTGAGATGGTTGTTAACAAATGTTAGTGAAGAGAAGCCCATCTGAGAGATAATGAATCTATTTTCTCTTAACTAACATAGAGTCTAAAGCATAGAATTAGAAACAACCCATACTTTGATCTTCAAAATTCACAGCATTCTTTTACATGTATTGCATTACTTGAACTTCCTGCTAGCTGATGACATATGTAATCTTTGGAGAAATGAAGTGACTTGTCCAGAGGAGTGAATGGTAAAGCCAGGGCACAGAACCTAATGGTTTGCTCTAAACTGATTTTTAAAAAGATGTTAGCACGCTCTTCAACTCGCAACCCCTCTATAGAGTGTTGGTTGCCCGTGGTAACAGACCACAGGCTGAAAGCACAATCGCCTTTAGTATTCACAGGTGTCTTCTCTACTCTGTTCAGGGATCTGAGAACAAACCTCTTTATGTTAACCAGGGCTTGGAACAAAGGCCTCATTGCAAATATCCACCCACCAAAGTACTCAGATAATCTGGGAGCCAAATAATGCATCATCCAATCCTAGTCCTCAGAGTCATAGAAGGAGTTTGGGAAGGTTTACTCTGGCTACCTTTTAACCCTGAACTATTCCCACCTGGGATCTGAGAAAACAGGAGAAATGAATAGAATTCTGCATCTGATGTTAACATACGGTGGTCATGCTTGATATACATCTATGCGATTATCCTGTGTAAGTGCACACGTTGTCAGTGCAAACTTAGAAAAAGAAAGTAAAGGCAAATAAAAGAGCACAGTTCTGATTCGATACAAAAGACAGCATGTCTTAATAACGCCCGTCAACAGGGAAAGTCCTTTCAATAATGCCAGCCAGAGGAGGAACCACTTAGGAAAGCAGCAGCGAGGTGGATTAAAAAGGCTTTTCGTCAAATATAAAGGTCACTGAGGCAGTAAACTTCTGAAAGGGAAAGACAATGCATTTCACGCATGAGAAGCTCAGCCTGAAACAAGACACACTGACCATACTAATGGATAATCCTCTCTGAGTGCAAACAGACTCAGGGACATTATTTGCAGACTTAATGGTATAAAAAGGCACCATCAGAGAGAACGGGCAAGTTCATGGCTGACCTAGATGCCATTTCCAGAAAAGTGTCCTCAGGGATCTCTGAAAGCGTGGTAGAATCTTCTAGAAGACCTTGCCTGAGGCGAGGACCTAAACCTTGTGGCTTCTAGGTAAACAGAGAGGTGAAAAGCCCATAGGCCAGGTGCTTTCCCGAGTTGCACAGAAAATTCCTTCCCTCCCCTTGCTTTGTGGGGAATGTCAATTCTGGGACAAGTCCTCCTGCAGGAATGGGCTCCTCCGCCCCTCTGGGCGGTGACCTCATCAGTGGAGTAAAGCAGAACAGATTGCTGGTGTTTAGGTTAAAGAATAGCCATCACTGGGTGTACCATGCAGGCCAACAGAATAATCTTTTGGAGGAACTTACTTGTCATTAATTCACTCTCCCAAGACACTCCCTCATGTGCCAAGTCGTCAGATCCAACTGTGTATAGTAATCATGTAGGTCAAGTAAGGGAATAGGGCTCCAGAAGGAAAATCCATCACTGTCACATTGCTGATAGAGGGTCTCAGGGCCCAATTTCCCTCCCCTGTGCTATTAAAATAAGACCGTTATAATCCTGTAGCTTTAGAAATTTCCTACTCAGAGCAGTTGTTGGACAAGTTGTGCTGCAAAACTCAACCAAATAATTTGTTTCCAACTGGGCCATATACTTTGAAACTATCTGTTTTGCACCTTCTCCCAGCTTGCTCACTTATGCATCTGCACCGCTGAATTTAATTCAATCCAAGCTGCCCTCAGCGATGGAGGGGATTTTTCCAGGTGGTCACATATGGTTGTGCAGGTTGTATACTTCTGAAACTTGATTGTACAATGTTCCAACTCCCCCAGCAAATATCTTGGGATGAGAATACCAAATCAGCTTGATTAAAGCAAGCTGGATTCTGGAATTTATTCTCCCTTTCCACTTTGTGAAAAGATTTATCTCCTATGGGGCACCTGAAGCTGGAACAGAGAAGATAGTTGCATTCATTGTCAGGGTTCTTTGTTTGTAAGCAATAGGAATACTCTCTGGTGATAACTTATGAAAAAAGGAAATTTTTGGAATAGTAACAACTAACACTGAGAACGGAAAGCTTGGTGAATCAGGAAAAAGGGGGACAGAAAGGGACAAGAATCAAGGCAGTTCAAGGGTTAAGATAGAAGGAGTTACTTGGTAAGTAATAGCTCTATTCTTTCTAGACAGTGGTTACTCTACTCATGAGAGTCCCCAGTCAGCATGGCTTAGATCAGAAGAGTATTTCTTAGCTATGGTTGAGCAGAGAGCCCTGATTTGCTATCCCACTAAGACAGAACACAAGAGAGAGAAAAAATTCCCCAAAGGGATGAGAGTCTGCTGTTATCAAGCAAAGAGAATAAAAGTTGGGCATCCAAAAGTAACAAGTGTTGACCTCAACCCCAGGACTCTAATTCTCCTTTTGCAACAAAGCAATAGATACTTAGTAAGCACCCACCACCCTGAGTCCTGGCGGGGTCAGGGTGGGGTATGAGAACATGGCCTCTGATTTTGCTAAATAAAACAAAAACACATGCAAGGCATATACCTCCACATCTGGTCTAATTTATCAACATTTTGTGTTGTTTTGTTTTGTTTTTTTAAAGATTGGCAGAGAAAATCATTTCCAAACTTTGATACTTGAAACATAGTTGGTAGCAAATTTCTTGTGACATACCTCACAAGTCCCTGAATATAAAACTTTGACCTAGAGTATGTGTGGTCTTAAAACATAACTTTCAAACCCTGCTCTCCACAGCCCCTGGATGCCTCAATGACCCCCTCTAGATTGAGTGGGGTCATAGCCTCTTTAAGCAAAAGGATACCTTCATGAGTTGTCACTTCCAGGAAGCTGTCAGTTAAATATAAATTCTCGTAAAATAGTTTAGGGACCTGTGCGCTTGAAGTTCAGAGTTAAGAGGATTCTGACATAGGAAGCTTCACAGAGAAAGGGACTTAGAAAGAAATAGGTTTGATTTGAGTGAAGTTAGAGCCAAGGAGCGTGCTTCAGAAAGGGAAGAAAACCATATGGAAAGGAACAGGGATGGACACATGCATGACTTCTTACAGAATAGTGAAAATACAGGCCTGGTTGGGGGAGGGGGGCAGAACTACATCCTCTACACATCTGTACAAGGCAGTGATAATGAGACAGGCTGGGACCTAAAACCTGGGACCTGGGACCCTTTGCTACAGTGCTTGCACCTGGGCAAACATCTCCTCCAGCAAAAAAGATACAGACATTATAAGAGACTAAAAATAACTGCGTGCATGTGCATTTGGGGCCAATTCTGGACAAGATACAAAAAGACCAAAAAGCAACCCAGCTGCCACTTCTGAAGAGTCTGGAGCAAAGACAGGGTGTTGGGAGCAAAAGCAGCGTACTGCGCATGCCCCCTGCACGCAACACCACCTAAGGGGTGGGCAATCCACCTAAGCCACCTCTCCGGCCCGACCCTCTGGACACACCCCTACCTACCCTCACCCCATATAAGGAACCAGCTCACCACCCCCCACACCCTTCCCCCACCGGCTGCAGCAGGGGCCCCAATAAAGCCTTGCCTGAAATTCTTATCTGGCCTCTAGTCAATTTCCAATGATTGGGGAAGGCCAAGAGCCCTGGTCGGTAGTATCACTAACAGTGCCCTCCTCACAGGCTCATTGAGAGGATTAAATGAGATCACCTTTGTGGTGCTCTTGGTGTGGGAGTATAATGAATGACACTTTCAAGAAAGCTTTCAACAAATGCCAGTTATGTGTTAATTACCTAGGTTCTTAAGCAAAAGATGAAAGTAGGACTTGGGAAAGAACTGTACCCATGGCCCTCTTCCCGGGAAGGCTCCTTTCTTAGGAAAGCACTCATGTTCCTGGGGACCTGGAATAGGAGGGGCAGTAAGAGTCGAAATGAATGGGACTTGATGACAACAGAGGATGTCAGGATCTAAAGTCAAAATTAAAAAAAATAAATAAATAAAACACATGTATATTTGAATCGGGGAAACTTATTGAAGGAAATGGGTTTCATGCGTGATGGAAATTTTGTAAAGCCAAAGAGGACTTGGAGCAACCCAGAATTAGTGACAGACAGGCAACAATGTCACCCCTGGCTGGAGAAGCAAAGAGAGGAGGTATTCCAGAGCGAGCAGCTGGGATTACCCAGTAGGGGGCATGTAAAGAGGACGCTGACTCTCTGAGAGGTTGGAGAAGAGGTGGCTGCTGCTAATGGTGTTTCCCAGATGTAGAGCAGAGGCCACGAAGCCCTGGCTTCCCCTTTCTCCCATGCTCCAATCTCCCGGGCCTTCCAGCTTTCCCAAGGGCTAGCGCAGTCTGGAGCCAGTAGGCAGAAGAGCCTGGAAAGTGCTGTACATGTACGAGACGAGGTTCAGGCAGCAGAGCAGAAAGAGGTTTCAAGGTAAGCATCAAAAGAAATTGATGAATTCTAGAAGCAAAGGGTAAGGGAAAATGGGTAAATCCAGCCTGACTCTTGTTTCAGTCACAGGTGATCAAGGCAAGGTGTTTTGCCTTGAAGAGAAAGAGATGGTGGTGTGGGGTCTGGGGAGATGAGTGGTTGAAGAGCTTCACTTTACATCCAGCCCCTCTCAAAGGATGTTCTTTGTCACGGTGCTTCCTATGACACTCTCCCTAAGTTCCTGCTGGGAGATGAGTGGGATTTCACCCTTCAGAGATCTCTACGAATTTGTGTGTGTGTATTTGGGTCTTACCACCCACCTACTTCAGTTGGCACCTTCTTTCTTTAGATATGTTCATGACATTGATTAGTCTGCTGTCAAGGGCTCTTCAGCTTTCAGCTCCTGTCTCCATCCTAACCTTAGATGTTTTATTAGTCAAACTCTTAAAGATCAGCCTCCTTTCTATGAGTCCTCTGAGCCCAGTGCCACCTCAATGATTCCGATAGGTAATTTGGGGAAAACAACTAACTTAGTAGGACAGAAAAGGAATGGGAAGAGAAGATGGTTAGAACCAGCACAAGCGGATTTTTTATTTTATTATTTTTATCAAGATATGATTGATACATAACACTGTGTAAATTTAAGGTGTACACTGTATTGAGTTGATACATTTTTATATTGCAATATGATTACCACTGTAGTGTTAGCTAAAATCTGCATCATGTCACTTAATTATCATTTCTTTTTTGTGGTGAGAACATTTAAGATCTAGTCTCTTTGCAATCCTGAATTATATAATACATTATTATTGACTATAATCCCTATGCTGTGCATTAGACGCCCAGGACTTATTCATCTGCTAGTTGCAAATTTATACCCTTTGACCTAGATCTCCCCAATTCCCCCACCTTCCATCCTCTGGTAACCACCATTCTGTTCTGTTTCTTTGAGCTCACCTTTTTTAGATTCCACATATAAGTGATATCATATAGTATTTGTCTTTCTCTGTCTGACTTATCTCACTTAACATAATGCCCTCAAGGTCTAGCTATGTTGCAGCAAGTGACAGGATTCCCTTCTTTCTCTTGGCTGAATAATATTCCATATTTTATACATATACCACACCTTCTTTATCCATTCATTCATTGACAGACATTTGTGTTGTTTCCATATCTTGGTTATTGTGAATAAAGCTGCAATAAACATGGGACAGCAGATATCTTTTCCTTACCCTGTTTCCATTCCTTTGGATATATACCCAGAAGTGGGATTGGTGGATCCCACGGTAGATCTATTTTTAATTTTTTTTGGCCATGCCCCATGCAGCTTGCAGGATCTTAGTTCCCCAACCAGGGATCGAACCCATGTCCCCTGCAGTGGAAGCGTGGGGTCCTAACCACTGGACCGCCAGGGAATTCTCTATTTTTAATTTTTTGAGGAACCTCCATACTGTTTTCCATAATGGTACCAATTTACATTTCCATCAACAGTGCGCAAGTGTTCTCTTTTCTCCATATCCTCACCAACACTTGTTATCTCTTGTCTTCTTGTTGATAGCCATTCTAATAGATGTAAGCTAATCTATTTTAGAAGATTTTTTGTAGTAAGAACACATCAGGACAACTAACTAATTTTCCTTAGTTTTTTGGTAATTGAATTAACAATTTGCTGGATTGAATTAGACAGTTGATTTATTCATTGTGCTATCACAGTGTGGACATAACTAGAAAGCTTATCTTCCTTGGCTTATGTATAAATAGCTGGAATAAGGAACACAGTGGTCTGTGCCATTCTCAGGTAGGATGTATCTTTGCCAGCCTTATGACTTTTAGAGCCTTGGGTGAAGTGCACATTCTGTGTTCATATACCCTGAAAACACATTTCCCCAACTTAATGATATATTGGAAGATGATCAATGTTTCCTTTATACTTATAGCAGGAGCTTGCTAAAGAAAGGAGCATGAACCAAAACGGAGTGAATAATACAGAAGGAATAAGAGAGAAAGCTCTCTCTCTCTCTCTCTCTGTGTGTGTGTGTGTGTGTGTGTATACAGGTGAAGCTGATTCATATTCAGATATTTGGGTGTTCCTTTATGGACATACAAGAGCGATTTGGGAGGACGGTATCATTTCATCATAGGAACTAGTTTTTCATCCCAAGGGTAAAGGGCATATATTTCCCTGGCTCAGAGGTTGAGCTAAACGATGTTGTATGTTCCTCTTAGCCACCAGTGCACCTACAAATTATGACTGAGTATCTGGCCTCAAGCTGGCCTGTGTCCATCATAATAATGGGAAAATTCTTCTCAATCATCTCCAAACCACAGGTCTCAAAAGTAGACCACAGGTCTTTTCAGGAATAGATCTCTCTCAATGATATTTATGTGAATATGAATGTGTGTGGGTGTTTGTATGTATGATTACATATATTCTCTAAAAACGTAAAATAGCTTCAGCAATAACCTTAAATTTGCTATGCCTACTTCAATCAAATTCAGGAAACAGAATGGCCTGGGAGAGAGAAGCAAACTCACCTTCACTGCCAGTTTAATATTTGAATCATCTTCCAAATCACCTTCTAACATAAAGATGCTCAAGTGGGTTTCATTGCTGCTGTCCCAGATAAACATCAAGTCTCTCATAGCTTAGTTAGCTCTCGCAGGTGCTTTGCATTGTAAACTATAGAAAGAACAGCATCTATATGCCGCTTCCATTTTCTCCGCAACTCAACAACAACAAGGAAACAACTCGCAACTACATTTAAGGAAGCACAACAAGACTGGTTCTGGTAGACAGTAAGTGGGCCAAAGCAGTTCAGTATTCCATCCTGATGTTCTGTCTGTTTGAAGAGTTTCATGAGGATCTTGTTTATAATCCCGTTGAAAATAAAGTGCTCAAAAATAAAAGCTGTTTAGTCTTTTCAAGTTCACCATCCTTTGTTCGTGGTACATTAATGGAGCAATTTTAAAATAATGACTTAATTTTCTTTTTCCCATATGAAAGATGCTTCTGCAATCAAAAGCCCGTTCTTTATTTTCTAGCCTGGCACTCACATTCATTAGAACTAGTTGCATCCAAGTAGTAGAGGTTTATCTGTTCAGCTGGAAATGGGACATTAACATTTTAAGAGGATGATGCATAAGCTTTTAGAAATAATATTCTCTCTGCCCTATTCTGTTGATGCTGTCTTAGAGTATGCAAAATGCAACATATTTTTTCCCCTAAGAAATGATGAGTTTATGATAAACAGTTTATCACAAGGGCATAATTTTTGCACCGCTTCTCATTTTCAAAAAAATCAAAATTTGGGGAACAAATGCAAGGTTTGCACATAAGAGAGATGCTCAGACTTAAGCATGCATCAAGCTTAGATCAACAATAACTCTCTCTCTGTATGTAAATATCTGGCACAATATATCAACAGCTCTGTTCCGTCTTGGTTGGTATGCAACTGAGATGGCTAAGTCCCACCATGCTCTCATTTCCTTCTTTCCTCCTTTCAGCATTAAATGCTCCTCCTCTTATTGAAGGGGTTCACCTTCTACTGACCTTCTCAAATATTTCCTCTGTCAATGTTTCCCCTCCTCTCCCACATCACTACTTTCTCCTCTCATCTGCCTCTGGATGACTCCCATCAGCCTACAACTTTAAGCATCTCAGCGTAAAATTGCCTTATTCAAGGACCATCACTCTTCCCAGTCCAAGCCATTGCTTAATTTTTCCTCTCTTTTAATAGCCAGACTTCTCCAGAGTTGTTTATACAGGCTGTCTCCACTTCTTCCTTTCCCATGCTTTTCGATGCTTCCTCATCTGACATCAGCCCCTACCACTCCATAAAATTTTCTCTTGCCAAGGTCACCAAAGAGCTCTGCTTGGGCAAGTACTGCAATTATTTCTCCTTTTTCATTTTATTCCACTTGGCAGGGCCAACAAAAACCAACCACTCTTCCCTATTGGTGAGCAGGACAAAGTTCCCCTCCTGTGAAAGGCAGAGGACAAGTTCCCCCAACAATGCTCATTATTCTTGGCTTTGACTCTTATCCAAACCCCCTTGCTCTCAAGGTCCAGACCACAGCACAGTAAATGCTGTTCAGTCTTAATGTGCACTCAGTCATAACTTTAGAAAGAAAAAGAGAAACTGGCCAGGAGTTATTTTGTAAGACTTTCCATGTGAAACTACTGATACATCTCCCAGTATAAAGCTGCCTTTGGGTCAGTGTCCTATTGGAGAGTCCTAATGGTTACCTTTTGAATATGACAAGAAAAGACAATGAAATCAACTTATTTTTCCCATAAGCCTGGTCTTTTTCTCCTATCTTATGTACTGGAAAAAAAAAAAAAGGAAACTCAAAGCAAATTTTATCCTTGAAATATCTTCATTCTTCAGCTTTTACCCCCGCAGAGTATCCTATAAAGGCTACCCCAGCAATGAATTCTGGTCACTTATCACAGACAGGTTGCTCTGTTTCTTTGCTAATTTTATGGATTTAAGTTAACTTATTTATGAAACAGATGGAGTCGTGGGTGTTTGAAGGTACTTTGCAGAGAGCAATGGGGAATAAACCAATTCATCAGCTCTTAGCAGCAAACCATCTGAGGACCTAATTGAGAATTGTCTTTGGAACTCAGAGTTGTTTCACTAGGGTATGTTTTCATGGTGGGCTAATTGTCCCTCAGGGAATTCATGCTCTGTCACTTTTTTTTCTTCACTGCCTGTCAGTGTTCTTCACCGGCTCCCCTCCCACTTATAGCTTGCCAGCAGTGCCTGCCTGATGTTTCCACTTATTATATACCTGTCCATCCACCTATGGATTTTTACCCTGCGGAGCACCAGGAATGACTGACACTTCTGCAGCAGAGCCAAATTAGCATGAACAGTAAACACAGGGCACTGCAACTTCCTGGGACTCAGCGGTCTGCTACCCTCAGAAGGAATCCGCATGTTGTACCTTACATCCCTCATATTATTTATCTTATAACTGGAAATGTGTAATTTTATTTTTTTTTATTTTTTATTTTTTCGGTACGCGGGCCTCTCACTGTTGTGGCCTCTCCCGTTGCGGAGCACAGGCTCCGGACATGCAGGCTCAGCGGCCATGGCTCACGGGCCCAGCCGCTCCACGGCATGTGGGATCTTCCCGGACCGGGGCACGAACCCATGTCCCCTGCATCGGCAGGCGTACTCTCAACCACTGCGCCACCAGGGAAGCCCTGGAAATGTGTAATTTTAAAAAATATTTTATATTGGGGTATAGTTGAATATAGTTAACACTGCTATATGGTATATAGGGAAGTTGTTAAGAAAGCAAATCCTAAGAGTTCTCATCACAAGGAGAAAAATATTTTTCTTTTTGCACGTCTTCTTTCTTTTTTTGTATCTATATGAGATGATGAATGTTAGCTGAACCTATTTCTATAATCATTTCACAATATATGTTAATCAAACCATCAAGCTGTATGATTTAAACTTATAGAGTAATGTATGTCAATTATTTCTCAATAAAACTGGAAAAACATAAAGAACAAGGGGAAAAAAAACTGGAAAAAAAAAAAAAAAAAAGGAAGAAGGAATCAGCAAAGAGTCAACAAGGAGAAACACCAAAATGGAATGGTACTGCAATGTCTCCAGAACCTGGAGCTTGGGGAGACCAGAGGAATTCAGGCCCCAAGGCATATGTGAAAACTTGAAACCTGGGGCACGTCCTGGCTAGAGGAGTTTTTATTTTCTTGCAGCCACTGCCCAAGGGATCTGTTTAAACACATCCCTGGAACAACAACAGACTTCTGCTTTTGATTGATTGCCAGTGGCACTTCTCCTCCATAAAGGGTTCACAATCCAACACAGCCAGCTGTGAAGTCTATTTAACCGCAGTGTGAAAACTTTCAGCCTCCAAACTAGCAGCAGGTAGGTCAATGAGTGCCCAACTCCATTAGTCAGTGCAGCTTTGCATGAATGTATTCACACTCCATTAAGGAGTATTAAGAGAGGCCTAAGTGACGCCCAGGTTCCCAGACCACCTCAGTTCCATTCACAGTTGTCAGAGGGGAGCCCTGCACACTGAGTAAATCCACCCCTCCCAACCAGTGATCAAGACTGTTCTGGGTGCTGACAAACTAAGAGCACCTCAGGGTCTCCATCCACAGAGATCTGGGAATCCAGTGTACAAACCTGTCTACCCAATATTCACCATCACCTACCTTGATGGATTAATCCATTAGGATTAATCTCTTGTTGCCCCATATTCCTGTTTCTGTTAGAAGTAAATTATAGGTCACCCCACCCCTTCCCTCTAATCCCCGTAAGGTTTTGCATGCCCCCTCTTCTATTCCCTGTTTTTACTACTCCCCAACTCCTGAAACCATCCCCCTGCACCATTTAGAATTCTCAGTCCCTCAGCAACTCAATCTCCTCCACCTTCCAATTATTCTCTGAATTTCCTCTTGAACTTCTCACTCTAACTGAAACCAGAGTCTCCCCAAGAACTACTTCCTTGAAGCACTCTCAGGTGGTAGTTGTGTTACTGCCACAGCCCTACAGCTACTGGGCCTAGAGGTGGCAAGGTGTCCTTGTTCCTCCCTGCCCTTCAAGACTATTCTCAATCCATCCCTCACTTCCCCCTCTAAAGCCTCCATATTTGAATCCCTTGACATCAGATTAGATCATGAACAACTCTTCTGTTTTTCAATCATGCCCTATGTCATTCCCCTTAGTTTCTGGAAGATTTTTTTTTTCCTCCAGGCTGACCTTCTTTCCAGCACTACTCTTATTAGTTGATAATTCTTTTTTTTAAATTTAATTAACTACTTTTTTATTTTTGGCTGCATTGGGTCTTCACTGTGGTACACGGGCTTCTCACTGCAGTGGCTTCTCTTGTTGCGGAGCACAGGCTCTAGAGCGCAGGCTCAGTAGTTGTGGCGCACGGGCTTAGTTGCTCCGCGGCATGTGGGATCTTCCCTGATCAGGGCTCGAACCTGTGTCCCCTGCATTGGCAAGCGGATTCTTAACTACTGCACACCAGGGAAGTCCTTGATAATTCTTATACACATGCAATGACCTATCCAACACCTCAGTATCTCAATTCATTGAGCCTTTTTTCCCTTTGACTACATCCTTCACTCTACCTTAGCCACCCACTTCCATGTTCATAATCCAGACCCAGTCATTACCAATAACCACAACCCTTCCACAATCCTAGTTCTATGCACCCCACTCTCTGACCACCACTTCTTATCATTCCAGATAATTCTTTCTTTAGTTTGATTCCAGTAAAATCTTAACTGAACTTTTTCACTGTCTCTCTTCCTGACGTTCTTTCTACTCCCCATCCCAGTTTAAATTCCACTGTATTTATTAAAAATCACTCCATACATATACGCTTAATTTCCTTGCTCATCTTCCCCTTCATCACACACAATTAGCAAAAGCAGAACCCTAGTTAAGTCCCACTCTCTGCCTACTTCATGCATGTACCCTAACTAAAGAGCATGGCAGTTGGAAAACACATAAACACTCTGACTAGTGTCCCTTGAAATATGTACACATGAACTTCAAGTGGGCTCTTAATAGTGTCCAGCAATCCAGTGCCAAATCCTTGGTCCACTCACTCTCTCACTTCTAGCAGAACAACTGTATACGTTTGCCCTTTTATTCAAGCCTCTAACACCTCCCTAACTCTTTCTTTCAGTTTGTATTCTTGATTCCTACTTCATTAAGAAAAGCGATGCAATCATTAGAGAACGTCTCCACCACCGTACTTAGCCACTCTAGCATTCACACTCTGCCTCCCCACCTCTTACTATAGCAGCAATGCTCTTTAAGAGTTGCCTGTACTCATGGTCTCAACTTCCTCTTCTTCAACTATCTCTTAAAATAACTTTCTTAAATTCAGTGAAGTATCTGCCCCCTTCACTCCGCCAAAGCCATGCTTCTCCAGGCCACCAATAACCTCTACATTTTTAACTCCAATGGCTAATTGTCAGCCTCAATTGACTTGTCAGCAGCATTTAGGGAAGTTTATCATTCTCTCCAAATTCTTATACTTTTTCCCCTTCACTTTGCATCCAGAACATTACTTTCTTGGTTTTCTTGCCATTATGCTGGCCGTTTCTCAGTCGCCTTGGCTGATTTCTCCTCTTTTTTAATTTGGGTGATCTAGAACTTCATTCTCGCTTTTCTTCCTTATCTACCCTCACTTCCTATGTGCTCCCATACTGTCTCATAGCTTTAAATACCGTCCATATGCAATGACTCCAAAATTTATATTTCCAACATGAGCTTCTCTCTTGAACTCTAAACTCCTGCAGCTACCTTTCTATGTCTGCATTAAAGATTCCCAACACACCTCAAACTTTTTTTTTTTTGGCTTCTTGGGGTCTTCATTGTGGTGTGTGGGCTTCTCATTGTGGTGGCTTCTCTTGTTGCACAGCACGGGTTCTAAGTGCACGGTCTTCAGTAGTTGTGGCTCGTGGGCTCTAGAACGCAGGCTCAGTAGTTGTGGCGCACAGGCTTAGTTGCTCCACAGCATGTGGGATCTTCCCGGACCAGGGCTCGAACCCGTGTCCCCTGCACTGGCAGGTGGATTCTTAACCACTGCGCCACCAGGGAAGCCCCACACCTGAAATTTAATGTGTGCTCCTCATATGCCCCCATCATACACCTGCTGCACCCCAATTTCCTCATCTCATTCATTCATTCCTTTTTAGGGCAAAATCCTTCCAGCCATTGTTGATACTTCCTTTTCTTTCATACCCCATGTCCATGCTATTATTCAAACATATCCAGCAGATTTGCTAAACAATACCTTCTTAGTGACTTCCCTGTTACAAACTGTATGACATCTCCTCTAAAACTTACTATGTCTTCCCCTGGTTAATTTTTCTCCACATTTATCAAACATTTATGTAGAACACACTTATATATTCCTTTAAGTACCATTATAGATATTAACTCATAAGTTTCAAGTGTCCCTATGAGATAGATAGTATTATTATCACCCCATTCTATAGATGAGAAAATGGAGGCACTGAGAAGTTAGTAACTTGTCCAAGTCACACAGTTGGCAAGAGACAGAACTGAAACTGAAATCAAGGAGTCTAACTCCATAGTCTGCACCCAGCCATTACAACGTGCTGCCTTTCCAAAGTATTTATAACCTTCTGGCATCATTCATTTACTTACTGTCTGGATCCCTCCTCTAGAATGTTAGGTTTATTAGGGTAGGGGTGTTTTAATGTTTTGTCACTACTATGCTTCCAGAACTCACAATAGCCTCTATGACATAGTACCAACTCAATAAATATTTCTTCCATGAAAGAATGGGGGTCTGCACCAGCAGAAAGCAATGTGATTCCAAAGTGAACAGAATATTCATTCAAGAAGTCTATGTAGCATAAGGCACTCTAATAAAGGGAGGGGGCTTGAATTATTTATTTTAATTGGTTATAATTATTAAAGCTTGTTTTTTCCAACTGTGATCAGCATGAATATAAAAAAGTGGGTGATATCTCAGTCATTCAATCTAATGCTTGCCAGAAGTTTTAGCAAAGTATAAGTAAATTTCAGCTCCAAAGAGCAGGGTTCAAGGGCTGGAAATCAGATTGAGAGGCTGATGAGAGTAGGGAAAGATTGGATAACCACTGATAAGATCAAGGATAGTTATTGATAGGCTATGCCCATTTTAAGTTGTATCCACTCTTCCTCTTTAAATATAAGACAACTTGCTCCTGCAGGATGCCATCTCAAGGAAATGGGTGATATGCCCTCCATTTAAAAACAAAATAAAATATAGTTATTAACCAACTCCTACAAGACCCACACCATGCCAGGTGCTTTGGGTACAATGTTTAGGATTTGGAGTCAGACTGCCTGGCATCGCCAGTGAGAAGCTGAGTGGCCCCAAGCCAATTGCTCACTGTCTCCAAGCCTTAATTTCTTTGTCTAGGAAATGAAAATAATGAGTAGGTAGGATAGAAATCTGAAGAGAGTGTTAACTTAGTAGATGCAGTAAGGTTATCAGCACAGTACCTGAGAAGTCATAGCACTCAGTAAATATGAGCAATTAATATTCATCACACACCTGGCCCGCCAGTGAGGTAGAGAGCTAAGGCACTTGTGCTCAAATAACTCTAGTTATTTACTCAGTCACTTGTGATTGACAGAGCTGGGATTCAGGTCTCAGTTGGCCTGACTCCTTGTCTACCATACGACACTACTGCCCCTTGTACTACTTTCTTGAATGTAATAATAACAATATTAATAATTAGATCTCTCATGTGCTTGGAAATTATGATGTACGAGGCTTATTCTGGGGGCTTTCCATGTATTAATTCATTTCAACTTCACAGCAGCCTCATGGAGTAGACCCTAACCTTAGTCACCAAAATAGACACAGAGAGAGCAGCACATGACCAAGGTTACATAGTTAGTATGGGACAAATCTGTGAGGCCAACCATGCAGTTTATCTCTAAACCACACATCCCAAGAAACTACCAGAAGGTAAACTTTTGATGGAAAATGGTGATTCCAATTCCAAGTTTTCCTGCTCATAAACTTATGCTATAATTAAACCTCAATTTTTTCCCCCAGTTTCAAGTCCAGTTGTCATATGTGCTCTGCAACACAGTAATTAGTAGTAATAATAGTTATAACATCTTGTCCTATGCTGGAAAATCTGACACTCACTAAAGCAGCCAATCTAAATAATTTATATTAATTGCATGAGGTTTCTAGGAATAATCTGCTTGAAACAACTCTGAAATGAGAGGATTAGAAGGCAAAGATAGACACCTGGAACGAACGCGCAGGGGAGGCTGAGGTTGCTCGTCTGGGAATCTCACTTGGAGAACCACAACCCAGAGGAGACGCGTCAAGGCCCAGTATCTCCAGCCTGCCTGCCTTTAAGCCAGACCCAAGACTGAGGATCCCAGGATCAAGCTACTTGCCTGGCCTTCCCAAAGGATAAGAAGACCGAATATCTTGAGGGACATGTATAATTCTACCAGCTGGAAAGCCCTAATCTATAGAAATGAAGATAATTGTGAGGGGCCCTAAGAAATGATTAGACTTCCGGGTAAGATGGAGGAAGAGTAAGACGCGGAGATCACCTTCCTCCCCACGGATACACCAGAAACATAGCTACACGTGGAACAACTCCTACAGAACACCTACTGAACGCTGGCAGAAGACCCCAGACCTCCCAAAAGGCAAGAAACTCCCCACATACCTGGGTAGGGCAAAGCGGAGAGATTCCCGCACAGAGGATCGGTGCCGAGCGGCACTCACCAGCCCGAGAGGCTTGTCTGCTCGCCCACCAGGGCGGGCGGCGCTGGAAGCTGAGGCTCGGGCTTCGGTCAGAGCGCAGGGAGAGGACTGGGGCTGGCGGCGAGAACTCAGCCTGAAGGGGGCTAATGTGCCACAGCTAGCCGGGAGGGAGTCCGGGAAAACTCTGGAGCTGCCGAAGAGGCAAGAGACTTTTTCTTCCCTCTTGGTTTCCTGGTGCGCGAGGAGAGGGGATTAAGAGCGCTGCTTAAAGGAGCTCCACAGACGGGCGCGAGTCGCGGCTGAAAGCGCGGAGCCCAGTGACGGGCGTGGGACGCTGGGGCTGCTGCTGCCGCCGCCAAGAAGCCTGTGTGCGAGCGCAGGTCACTGTCCACACCGCCCTTCCGGGAGCCTGTGCAGCCCGCCACTGCCGGGGTCACAGGATCCAGGGGTGGCTTCCCTGGGAGAACGCATGGCGCGCGTCGGGCTGGTGCAACGTCACGCCGGCCTCTGCCGCTGCAGGCTCGCCCCGCACTCCGTGCCCCTCCCTCCCGCCCGGCCTGAGTGAGCCAGAGTCCCCGAAGAGGCTGCTCCTTTAACCCTGTCCTGTCTGAGCGAAGAACAGACGCCCTCTGGCGACCTACACGCAGAGGCAGGGCCAAATCCAAAGCTGAGACCCAGGAGCTGTGAGAACAAAGAAGAGAAAGGGAAACCTCTCCCAGCAGCCTCAGAAGCAGCGGATTAAAGCTCCACAATCAACTTGATGTACCCTGCATCTGTGGAATACATGAATAGACAACAAATCATCCCAAACTGAGGAGCCAGGAGTCAGTGCTGTGCCTCTGAGGTGGGAGAGCCAACTTCAGGACACTGGTCCACAAGAGACCTCCCAGCTCCACATAATATCAAACGGCGAAAATCTTCCAGAGATCTCCATCTCAACACCAGCACCCAGCTTCACTCAACGACCAGCAAGCTACAGTGCTGGACACCCTATGCCAAACAACTAGCAAGACAGGAACACAATGCCACCCATTAGCAGAGAGGTGGCCTAAAATCATAAAAAGTCCGCAGACACCACAAAACACACCACCAGACGTGGACCTGCCCACCAGAAAGACAAGATCCAGCCTCATCCACCAGAACACAGGCACTAGTCCCCTCCACCAGGAAGCCTACACAACCCACTAAACCAACCTTAGCCACTGGGGACAGACACCAAAAACAACGGGAACTACGAACCTGCAGCCTGCAAAAAGGAGACCCCAAACACAGTAACATAAGCAAAATGAGAAGACAGAAAAACACACAGCAGGAGAAGGAGCAAGATAAAAACCCACCAGACCTAACAAATGAAGAGGTAATAGGCAGTCTACCTGAAAAAGAATTCAGAATAATGATGGTAAAGATGATCCAAGATTCTATTTCCAAGATCCAAAATCTTGGAAATAGAATAGACAAAATGCAAGAAACAGTTAACAAGGACCTAGAAGAACTAAAGATGAATCAAGCATCGATTAAAAACACAATAAATGAAATAAAAAATACTCTAGATGGGATCAATAGCAGAATAACTGAGGCAGAAGAACGGATAAGTGAGGTGGAAGATAAAATAGTGGAAATAACTGATGCAGAGCAAAATAAAGAAAAAAGAATGAAAAGAACAGAGGACAGTCTCAGAGACCTCTGGGACAACATTAAACGCACCCACATTCGAATTATAGGGGTTCCAGAAGAAGAAGAGAAAAAGAAAGGGACTGAGAAAATATTTGAAGAGATTATAGTTGAAAACTTCCCTAATATGGGAAAGGAAATAGTTAATCAAGTCCAGGAGGCACAGAGAGTCCCATACAGAATAAATCCAAGGAGAAATATGCCAAGACACATATTAATCAAACTGTCAAAAATTAAACACAAAGAAATCATATTAAAAGCAGCAAGGCAAAAACAACAAATAACACACAAGGGAATCCCCATCAGGATAACAGCTGATCTCTCAGCAGAAACTCTACAAGCCAGAAGGGAGTGGCAGGACATAATTAAAGTGATGAAGGAGAAAAATCTGCAACCAAGATTACTCTACCCAGCAAGGATCTCATTCAGATTTGATGGAGAAATTAAAACCTTTACAGACAAGCAAAAGCTGAGAGAGTTCAGCACCACCAAACCAGCTTTACAACAAATGCTAAAGGAACTTCTCTAGGCAAGAAACACAGCAGAAGGAAACGACCTACAATAACAACAAAACAGTTAAGAAAATGGGAATAGGAACATACATATCGATAATTACCTTAAATGTAAATGGACTAAATGCTCCCACCAAAAGACACAGAGTGGCTGAATGGATACAAAAACAAGACCCATATATATGCTGTCTACAAGAGACCCACTTCAGACCTAGAGACACATACAGACTGAAAGTAAGGGGATGGAAAAAGATATTCCATGCAAATGGAAACCAAAAGAAAGCTGGAGTAGCAATTCTCATATCAGACAAAATAGACTTTAAAATAAAGACTACTAGAAGAGACAAAGAAGGACACTACATAATGATCAAGGGATTGATCCAAGAAGAAGATATAACAATTGTAAATATTTATGCACCAAACATAGGAGCACCTCAATACGTAAGGCAAATACCAACAGCCATAAAAGGAGAAATCGACAGTAACACAATCATAGTAGGGGACTTTAACACCCCACTTTCACCAATGGACAGATCATCCAAAATGAAAATAAATAAGGAAACACAAGCTTTAAATGATACATTAAACAAGATAGACTTAATTGATATTTATAGGACATTCCATCCAAAAACAACAGAATACACATTTTTCTCAAGTGCTCATGGAACATTCTCCAGGATAGATCATATCTTGGGTCACAAATCAAGCCTTGGTAAATTTAAGAAAATTGAAATTGTATCAAGTATCTTTTCCGACCACAATGCTATGAGACTAGATATCAATTACAGGAAAAGAGCTGTAAAAAATACAAACACATGGAGGCTAAACAATACACTACTTAATAACGAAGTGATCACTGAAGAAATCAAAGAGGAAATTAAAAAATACCTAGAAACAAATGACAATGGAGACACGACGACCCAAAACCTATGGGATGCAGCAAAAGCAGTTCTAAGAGGGAAGTTTATAGCAATACAATCCCACCTTAAGAAACAGGAAACATCTCAAATAAACAACCTAACCTTGCACCTAAAGCAATTAGAGAAGGAAGAACAAAAACATCCCAAAGTTAGCAGAAGGAAAGAAATCATAGAGATCAGATCAGAAATAAATGAAAAAGAAATGAAGGAAATAGTAGCAAAGATCAATAAAACTAAAAGCTAGTTCTGTGAGAAGATAAACAAAATTGATAAACTATTACCCAGACTCATCATGAAAAAAAGGGAGAAGACTCAAATCAATAGAATTAAAAATGAAAAAGGAGCAGTAACAACTGACACTGCAGAAATACAAAGGATCACGAGAGATTACTGCAAGCAACTATATGCCAATAAAATGGACAACCTGGAAGAAATGGACAAATTCTTAGAAAAGCACAACCTTCCATGACTGAACCAGGAAGAAATATAAACAGACCAATCACAAGCACTGAAATTGAGACTGTAATTAAAAATCTTCCAACAAACAAAAGCCCAGGACCAGATGGCTTCACAGGCAAATTCTATCAAACATTTAGAGAAGAGCTAACACCTATCCTTCTCAAACTCTTCCAATAAATAGCAAAGGGAGGAAAACTCCCAAACTCATTCTACGAGGCCACCATCACCTTGATACCAAAACCAGACAAGGATGTCACAAAGAAAGAAAACTACAGGCCAATATCACTGATGAACATAGACGCAAAAATCCTCAACAAGATACTAGCAAACAGAATCCAACAGCACATTAAAAGGATCATACACCATGATCAAGTGGGGTTTATTCCAGGAATGCAAGGATTCTTCAATATACGCAAATCAATCAACGTGATACACCATATTAACAAATTGAAGGAGAAAAACCATATGATCATCTCAATAGATGCAGAGAAAGCTTTCGACAAAATTCAACACCCATTTACGATAAAAACCCTGCAGAAAGTAGGCATAGAGGGAACTTTCCTCAACATAATAAAGGCCATATATGACAAAACCACAGCCAGCATCATCCTCAATGGTGAAAAACTGAAACCATTTCCACTAAGATCAGGAACAAGACAAGGTTGCCCACTCTCACCACTCTTATTCAACATAGTTTTGGAAGTTTTAGCCACAGCAATCAGAGAAGAAAAGGAAATAAAAGGAATCCAAATCGGAAAAGAAGAAGTAAAGCTGTCACTGTTTGCAGATGACATGATACTATACATAGAGAATCGTAAAGATGCTACCAGAAAACTACTAGAGCTAATCAATGAATTTGGTAAAGTTGCAGGATACAAAATTAATGCACAGAAATCTCTGGCATTCCTATATACTAATGGTGAAAAATCTGAAAGTGAAATCAAGGAAACACTCCCATTTACCACTGCAACAAAAAGAATAAAATATCTAGGAATAAACCTACCTAAGGAGACAAAAGACCTGTATGCAGAAAATTATAAGACACTGATGAAAGAAATTAAAGATGATACAAATAGATGGAGAGATGTACCATGTTCTTGGATTGGAAGAATCAACATTGTGAAAATGACTCTACTACCCAAAGCAATCTACAGATTCAATCCCTATCAATCCCTATCAAACTACCACTGGCATTTCCTATCAAACTACCACTGGCATTTTTCACAGAACTAGAACAAAAAATTTCACAATTTGTATGGAAACACAAAAGACCCCGAATAGCCAAAGCAATCTTGAGAACGAAAAATGGAGCTGGAGGAATCAGGCTCCCTGACTTCAGACTATACTACAAAGCTACAGTAATCAAGACAGTATGGTACTGGCACAAAAACAGAAAGATAGATCGATGGAACAGGATAGAAAGCCCAGAGATAAACCCACAGACATATGGTCACCTTATCTTTGATAAAGGAGGCAGGAATGTACAGTGGAGAAAGGACAGTCTCTTCAATAAGTGGTGCTGGGAAAACTGGATAGGGACATGTAAAAGTATGAGATTAGATCACTCCCTAACACCATACACAAAAATAAGCTCAAAATGGATTAAAGACCTAAATGTAAGGCCAGACACTATCAAACTCTTAGAGGAAAACATAGGCAGAACACTCTATGACATAAATCACAGCAAGATCCTTTTTGACCCACCTCCTAGAGAAATGGAAATAAAAACAAAAATAAACACATGGGACCTAATGAAACTTCAAAGCTTTTGCACAGCAAAGGAAACCATAAACAAGACCAAAAGACAACCCTCAGAATGGGAGAAAATATTTGCAAATGAAGCAACTGACAAAGGATTAATCTCCAAAATTTATAAGCAGCTCATGCAGCTCAATAACAAAAAAACAAACAACCCAATCCAAAAATGGGCAGAAGACCTAAATAGACATTTCTTCACAGAAGATATACAGACTGCCAACAAACACATGAAAGGATGCTCAACATCTTTACTCATTAGAGAAATGCAAATCAAAACTACAATGAGATATCATCTCACACCAGTCAGAATGGCCATCATCAAAAAATCTAGAAACAATAAATGCTGGAGAGGGTGTGGAAAAAAGGGGACACTCTTGCACTGCTGGTGGGAATGTGAATTGGTACAGCCACTATGGAGAACAGTATGGAGGTTCCTTAAAAAACTACAAATAGAACTACCATATGACCCAGCAATCCCACTACTGGGCATATACCCTGAGAAAACCATAATTCAAAAAGAGACGTGTACCAAAATGTTCATAGCAGCCCTATTTACAATAGCCCGGAGATGGAAACAACCTAAGTGTCCATCATCGGATGAATGGGTAAAGAAGATGTGGCACATATATACAATGGAATATTACTCAGCCATAAAAAGAAACGAAATTGAGCTATTTGTAATGAGGTGGATGGACCTAGAGCCTGTCATACAGAGTGAAGTAAGTCAGAAAGAGAAAGACAAATACTCTATGCTGACACATATATATGGAATTTAAGGAAAAAAAATGTCATGAAGAACATAGGGGTAAGACAGGAATAAAGACACAGACCTACTAGAGAATAGACTTGAGGATATGGGGAGGGGGAAGGGTAAGCTGTGACAAAGTGAAAGAGCGGCATGGACATATATACACTACCAAACGTAAGGTAGATAGCTAGTGGGAAGCAGCCGCATAGCACAGGGAGATTAGCTCGGTGCTTTGTGACCGCCTGGAGGGGTGGGATAGGGAGGGTGGGAGGGATACGCAAAAGGGAGGGGATATGGGAACATATGTATATGTATAACTGATTAAATTTGTTACAAAGCAAAAAAATAAAAATAAAAAATAAAAAATAAAAAAATAAATAAAATAAAAAAATAAAAGAAGGCAAAGATAATTCTCAGCAGCTGCTGAAAAGGCATTATGCAGAGGTGTGACTGACACCAGCCTGTCAGCTTCAAGTCAAAGCATGCCTTTTCTTCAATTGTTTAGCCTATATTTTGTAGCCAGGACAGTCAGTTAGACCATTCACTGGTCATTGAACAAGTTATTTTGATCAAGAACCTCCCTTTGTGTTTCTAAACTCTAGACCCTTCATAACCTAAATATTTCTGCTTTCTCCTCCTATAGCTGAGCTTAATTTTACAGTTACAGAAATATAGGCATGGGTTTATGGTTTTGTTAGTTTCCTAGGGCTGCTGTAACAAAGTCCCAGAGACCAAGTGGCTTAAACAACAGAAATTTATTTTCTCACAGTTCTGGAGGCCTCACAATTCCTCACAATTCTCACTTCTTTTGAGGTCTTTCCCCTTGTCTTGTAGACGGCTGTCTTTTCCCTGTGTCTTCACGTGGTCTTCCCTCTGTGCTTGTGCTTATCTGAGTTCTAATCTGCTCCTCCTAGAAGGACACCAGTCATGTTGGATCAGAGCCCAACCTAATGATCTCATTCTAAGTTAATTACCTCTTTCAAGACCTTATCTCCAAATACAGTCAAATGCTGGAATACTGGGGGTTAGGACTTCAACATATGAATTTTCAGGGGATGCAATTCAGCCCTTAAGACTGGTAGATCTCAATGTACTGAAGCCAATTTTTTTTTTTCAGTTACCTACATCATTAGCACCCTCTTCCCTGTCCAGGGAAGTCTTTGGGGGACAGTGGGAGCATCTGTGCATGTGGACAATTCCCATTTAGTCACACTGATTCCTGTTCTACAAGAGTTGAAACATCAGGCCATAGATGTCCCCATCTGTAGTCTGCAGTGTAACTTTTTGGAAGGGAGAAGTAAAAAATAATTCACATAGGCTCAGTGCCTGTGAAGCCTAGGAAAAATGCAAGGCTGTGTCTTTTACGTACTGTGTTTCATTTGAAACTCTCAATAGCCTATGAGACAGGTTTTATTATCCCAGTTTTAGAGATCCAAAAAAATGAACCTCAGAGAATTTAATAAGCTTGTCAAAAAGTCACATAATTAGTAATGGCAGAACCAGTAGGTTTAAATTCAAGCCAGAAGGAGAGAGAGGGAAAGGGAGGGAGAGAGAGAGAAAAAAAAAAGGAAGGAAAGAAGGAGGGAGGGAGGGAGGGAGAAAGGAAGAAAGGAAGGAAGGAAGGAAGGAAGGAAGGAAGGAAGGAAGGAAGGAAGGAAGGAAGGAAGAAAGAAAAAGAAAGAGAAAGAAGGAAGGAAAGAATGAAGGAAAGGAAAGAAAGAAATCTGGGGATGGAGGTCAAAAGGGTAAGAAGAAGAAGAAACAAATTAATTACGTTGAAAACCACTAGGACAATGTTTGATCTCAGCAGAAAAGTTTAAATGCACATTTCCCCCCCAAATGAGCCATTTTATAGCACAATAAAAGACAGTGATACAATCTAATGCTACGCGTTTGTTTAATCCTTACAGCCTCCCCAGACACTGATCATGTGGGCCCCAGAACACTTTACAGGCCCAATCACTGGCCTTACTTTCACCTAACACTTCAGGGAAGCCAACTGTGGTGACACAGGCTCCTTATTCTCCTGGGTTTGTATACTCCCAGGCCTGTACGTCTTAGTGTCAACACTTTGGACCAATTAATTCTAACTGAAGATAAAGAAATTTGTGTAAGAATAAACTGGGAGGGAGACACCAGCAGGGGTAGAATAGCAAACATCAAGGATTTTTGTGGTGTACAAAGAAACCAAGTGAAGAAGAGGAAAAACTCATATAAGGCCATTACTTTGTTAGCTTTTGACAGACAAGATGGGCAGGAGGTGGCTTCTCATATTTGCTGGTGGGCATGAGGGTCATGGAAAAGGTAATTCTTAGGAATTTTGATAAGCTTCTGGGTCCACAGACTTGGGTTCCACTGGGTATGGAAACATTTGTGGTTGAGAAATACTGACTACCGTGGTACCCAGGTTTCCTTCTACCTTCAGAATGACTAGCTCTCTACATCCAGTGAAGCCAGTTTCCCCAAGAACTTCTGGATTATACCTGCTTGGCACACATGGTCATGTGCATGGGAGGTGGGTACCAAAAGATGAAAAACAGGTTAGTGGACTGTTGAAGAAGTTTCTAGGAGCAAAAGCTAGTTGAAGATCCTTTCCTAATGTTAAGAGGGGCTCATATTAAAGGTCAGCTTTACAAGGCTCCAGAGGGCTTATAAATAAAACAGATGAACCAAAGATTAGATCATAATGGGACACATATATGGGGACCAGAGGCAGTCTGTAAAGACAGGCGCCCATTTCAGAGAATAGCATCCCTTGTCCCCTGGGGAAAACAAAACAAAACAAAAAATACAAAACAGAAAGGAAAGAACTCTATCTTTCTTCAGGACCAACCAAGTTACTCTGGCTCTGTTTATTACTTGTTTTTCAAGTGAAGATGGGGAAAGAGACGACAGCATTATGAAGCCATAAGCTCTGGAAACTCAAGCTGGGACATGTTTTCGCTTGCCCTAAATTTAATGCAATTTTTATATACGGACATAAAAAGTATACGTTTTTGGAATTTCCTCAAGATAACTACATGGTAATCCCCACTTTTGAATTCCAGCCGAACTATTATAATGCTGTTGTGAACTTTATTTCCTACCACACCAAAGAGGGAGACAGAGAGGAACTGAGAAGTTGGAGTATTCAGATATTACATGTAATAACAGGGTCAAAATATCTATGTAAAATTTAATGCAAAAGGGCTGTGGGCACCCAACCATTCAAGTCAGGAGATAACGCAGATGGAAAGTAGTGTTGAGTTTCCAGAAAGTAGTATATTTTCTCTAATTTTACTGAAAGGTATACAATAGCACTCCTTTTTGCCAATCCATGTGTGAGTTTTAAACATGTTTTTAGCCATGTTTTGTAAGCCATTTCCCATTTGAAGAAAATAACCACCATCATAATAAAAGTAAAAATAGCTCTTCTTGCATTTGTTCTATGCAGTAGGCATTGTGCTAGGCAGTATTATTATCTGGAAATTCTCATAACAATCCTGAATGTTTTACTGTTTCTATCTCACTGATGAGAGTTCATAGAGGTTAAGATCTTAACCCATGCCGTACACTGAATTCATGACTATTTGACTCCAGAAGCCATGATCTTTCCAAAATACACATCCAGGTCCAGCTTTTACATACACAACACTGTTATAGGCACTCCCTTTCATTGACTTGATAAATCCTGTGAAGACAAAATCATGGTTTCTTTTTTGCAACCCTGGAGTAAAACTCAGAATACTTTCATCAGCTTTAATAGCCTCTCCTTGGTTAATATGAAATGATTTACCTCATCACCTAGATTCTTCTTCATGTGAGTCACACAGTGGTGAGAACACAGAGACAACATCTGTACACATGAAGAAAAAATAAGCCCAAATCAATTTACTTTGGGAAATTGGTGATTTTTTAAAAATTATTTGAGAAAAGTCTAGAAAGTCTACAGTAGTGATTGGTAAGATGATTTCTAATGCTGCATTGTCTAGTTTTAAATCTCATTTTGTCATTTCCTGGCTAAGTGACCTTGAACATGTTCCTTAATTTCTCTGCACTACATTTTTTTTTTTTTTTTTCACTTCTCTCTCTCTTCGGTGGTATCTGCCTGGGCAAGGTGGTTGCAGGGATTATATGATACAATGCTTAAAACAGTCCATGGTACATAGTAGGTACTCAATATTTACAGTTATTATTACTACTGTTAATATCATTAGCGTTATTACTTCTCTTGACTTCAACTCTCCATTTCATTAGGTGCCTGGAACATGAAATGGGGCCAGTTAACTAGAGACCAGCTGTGCAGTATATGGATCTGGGATGCAGTCAACTCTAGCCTTGATTTGACATCTGGTCTCTGTCTGACAGAGTTTTGTCACCAGTAGTTTCCTAGATTCCTAAAACACCATATGTTAAAAATTAAAAGCAGAATAAGTCACATTTACAGATAATTGACTTTTGATAAGAGTAACAAGATGACTCAATGGGGAAAGGAGAGTCTTTTCAACAAGTGGTGTTGGGTCGACTACATATCCACATGTAAAAGAATAAAGTTGGACTCATACCTCACACCATATACAAAAATTTATTCCAAATGGGTCATAGATGTAAGCCTAAGAGCTAAAACTATAAAACCCTTAGAAGGAAGTTTATGAGTAAATTTTAGGAACTAGGGTTAGTCAAAGCCTTGCTAGACATGATAGCAACAAGACAAGCTATGAAAGAAACAAATAGATAAATTTGACTTAATAAGAATTGAAATATTTTGCATTTCAAAGAATACCATCAAAACAGTGAAAAGACAACCCACAAAGGGGAAAAAATATTTGCAAATAATAGCTGTATCTGGAATATACAAAGAACTTTAAACTCAATAATAAAAAAACCAAATAACACAATTAAAAACGGATAAAGGATCTGAATAGATAATTTTCCAAAGCAGATATACAAATGGACAATAAACCCATGAAAACATTCTCAGTATCTCTAGCCATTAAGGAAATGCAAACAAAACCACACTGAGACACCACTTCACATCCACTAGGATGGCTGTAATCAAAAAGACATAGTAACAAATGTTGGAGAGAAAGTGGAGAAATTGGAACACTTATATGGTGTTGATGAGACTGTAAAATAGTGCATCTCCTTTGGAAAACAGTCTGGCAGTTCCTCAGAGGTTAAACATAGAGTCACCACTTGCCCCAACATTTCTAAGTTATACCCAAGAAAAATTAGAAAACATATGTACACAACAAAATGTGCACACAAATTTTTATAGCCGCTTTATGCGTAATAGTAAAAAAGAAAGAGAGGAAACAACCCAAATGACAATCAACTGATGAGTGAATAAGTAAATGTTATATAGCAGTGCAATGCATATTATTTAGCCAGAAAAAAAAGAAAAAAACGAAGTATTGATACATGCTACAACATGAAATAACCTTGAAAACATTATGCTAAGTGAAAAAAGCAAGTCATGAAAGACCACATAGTGTATAATTCTATATTTGTATGAAACATTTAGAATAGGCAAATCCATAGAGACAGAATTATTGGGTTAGTGTTTGCCTAGGACTGTGGGGCTTGGGGGTCAGTGACTGCTAATAGTTATGTAGTTTTTATAAGGGCAATGAAGGTGTTCTAAAATTAATTGTGGTAATGGTTACACAACTGTATGAATATACTAAAAGCCACTGAATTGTACAAAAAAAAATGAGAGATTGTGGCTTTAAAAGAATTAACAGAACAAATGACACAGACCAAATCACCCCATCATGAGGGAGAGTCCTAAGACATTAGTATTGGTAAAGATGAAGTAAGAATGATCTCAATATTAATAACCTGAGAAATAGGTGCAGTTCAGCACATGTTTCAAATTAGAAATCAACATAGTCCTAAATCTTTATAGAGAAATAAATCCTGCCAGAATCCTTCTCTTCTGGGTGGTATTATGTGGTGAAATCTACAGATAAAATAAATGTCTTGTCACACAACATTAACATCCAGGATTATACACCAACAGTCTACCCATATCAAAAAATAAGAAAACTACATGCATGGCAATTGAGTTATTGTCAGCACAAAACCCTGGAATAATTCTCTTCCTTGGCCTAAGTTCCAGACCTAATAAGAGAGCAAAGTTCTGTCAATTCTTCATCAGTATGTTTCTTTCTTTTTTAAATTAATTTTTATTGGAGTATAGTGGCTTTACAATGTTGTGTTAGTTTCTGCTGTACAGCAAAATGGATCAGCTATACATATACATATATCCCCTCTTTTGTGGATTTCCTTCCCATTTAGGTCACCACAGTGCATTAAGTAGAGTTCCCTGTGCTATATACAGCAGCTGTCCCTGACCTTTTTGGCACCAGGGACCGGTTTCGTGGAAGACAATTTTTCCATGGACTGGGGGTCGGGGGGTGATGGTTCAGGCAGTAATTCGAGCAATGGGGAGCGATGGGGAGCGGCAGATGAAGCTTCGCTCGCTTGCCCGCCACTCACCTCCTGCTCTGTGTCCCGGTTCCTAACAGGCTGCAGACCGATACTGGTCCGTGACCCAGGGGTTGGGGACCCCTGCTATACAGTATGTTCTCATTAGTTGTCTATTTTATATATAGTATCAATAACGTGTATGTGTCAATCCCTTACAATTGTCTTTTCTTACCACCACTAGCATCTCATTACCTCATACCTATTTTGTTTCTGTAGCTACTCAAATATTCTGTTTTATCTAGTTTACTTGTTTTCAGTCTATTCAATATGCTGCTGTCAGATAATCATCATACATGGTTGTTATCATTTAATTCAACTATCCAGAAATATTCAGACAATTACCTGTTATTCCCTCTAGAAAAAAAAAAGTCCAAGTTTCTTATTTTGGCCCTCAAGGACATCCTTCTTTATGTGCCAAACTTCTTATCTAAACTTACCTTCTGATTCTTCTCAAGTACTCTTTTCCAGCTGGACTTTCCCTAAACGGAAGATCTGTTGGTATTTACCTTTCCACCGTGTCTTATTCTCAGTATATCCAAGTTCTATCAACCTTTAAAAATGCAGCATCTTCTTACTTTGTCACTTAATGCTAAGATCAAATTCTACCTTCGATGAAGTATGACCTTTTTTAAGACACATTCCCTGACCCAAGCTACCATGTTTTCTGACTCATCCTAACACTCATCATGTTGCAATTCATCAAGTATTTGTCATATCCTGCCTTGTCTACCCAAGTGAATTTTAAGCATTTCAATAGTGTCATGACTTCAACTTTTGGGGAAAGCTTCTATAGACATAGTGAGTGCTCAATAAAAATAGCTCATGAATATATAAAGAGAGATATCATCAACAGAACTGAATCACAGGGTTGTAGAAGAATAAAAACTGTTGAGAGGAGGCTTTATATATCATCTAGCATAATCATTTTGCTGTGTAATTGAGGAGTTCAAGTCCAGACATGGGAAGAGATAGGCACAAGACCTAACATATGTTCAATGGGAGAGCCAAGACTAGACTCTGGTTTTCTTATTCCTACTCTACTTTTCCCCACTAGAATAGAATGGTTAAATCTCAGATTCTTTTCATATAGAATCATCTTAGAAGTGACTGTTTCTTCAGTTTGTTCACAGGTGGGTATGCAGTGAAGAAAGAGGGGAGAGCCATCCCGCTCTTATACTGAGGTTTAGAAAAAAGACTCAAGAGAAGTGAACACGGTACTTGTCCTATTGCAGTAGTAATTGCTCCAAAAGGAAGCTTGCCTTACAGCAAATAGATTTTGTGTCATGTAGAATAGCTCCAGAGCTAGATAATTTCCATTAAACAGTTTAGATGAATTCAGAGGGTGTCTATATACTGGGTACACTTTCCTGGGCACACCCCTGCTCTGGCTCTCCTTGCACTCGAATTGCTGTGTAAATTACGAATGGCCAGGAAAACCAAGGAGCAAGTGGCCAATCACCCACTTGGGTATTCTCTCCAACCTCACCTGTTCTCAGAGAAAAGTGGACATATTGCAGACAAAGGCACTCTCAGGTCCATCCCACATCTTCAGGCTCAGAGACTAGGTGCTTTCCTGGGGAGAAAGGCTCACTGCTTTCCAGGATATCTTGGAAGTAGGAGAGGAAAGAGCTGATATGTATTGTCGCGTTGCAAATGAAGGGATGTGAAGATGTGTGATTTAGGAAGGGAGTTACATGAACTACTGTCTCTTCGTTATTGATCCTACCCATCACCATGGCATTTTTGTTCTGAATCTGTCGTCAACTCACTGTGTGACCTTTAGCATCTATCTTAAGCTATCTGAGTCTTGACTTTATTATTTTAGAAACAAAGATGTTGGAAAATATTAATACCGGTGTTCTTTCTGATTCTAAAGTTGTATGGTTTTAACATCTATCTTGTACATAGAGTTTATGAGTTTATAAGGCTTTTTACAACATCTCAGGCCATCCTTACTACCTGTAGCAGGTACCACAGGTATCATTAGCCCCATTTCAGAGGTGAGATTATGGATAAGGGAAGACCACAACCTAATAAGTAGCAGAACTGAAACCCAAATCTTCTAGACAAGGAATCAGCAAATGACAGCCTACAGGCCAAATCTGTCTGTTTTTTTAAGTAAAGTTTCATTGGAATAAACCCACACTCATTCTTTTATATCTATGTATATGTCTCTTCCTGCTTTTGCACACACTACAACAGCAGAGTGGAGTTCTTATAACAGAGTTGTATGTCCCGCTTGGTCTTTACAGAAAAGGCATGTTAATCCCTATTCTAGAGCATTGGTTTGTACTTTTCCACCATAATATCTAGCTCCTAACTCTACAAGACCACTCCAAGCTTTTCTTGGCATCCTTATAACTAGATCTTTACACCCCTTTTGTGCTCATAGATCTCCCAAGTCCTAATTGGGTTGAGAAAATCACTTGTGGAATGAAATGCAGGAATTAAATTCATCTGATTCAGAAATCAGCATGTACATTATACATTTCCATTTTAAATGCAGTGGTGGAAAAATCAAAAAAGGGAAAAAAAGGCTTCCCTGGTGGCGCAGTGGTTGAGAGTCCGCCTGCCGATGCAGGGGACATGGGTTCATGCCCCGGTCCGGGAAGATCCCACATGCCGCGGAGCGGCTGGGCCCGTGAGCCATGGCCGCTGAGCCTGCGCGTCCGGAGCCTGTGCTCCGCAGCGGGAGAGGCCACAGCAGGGAGAGGCCCACGTACCGCAAAAAAAAAAAAAAAAAAAAAAGGGAAAAAAGAAATCTTTAATCACTTACACACCTGCTTGAGAAAAGAGAAATGCTACAGTACAAATATGCTGATTTCCTTATTATTATTAGGTTGTTCAGTACTAGTGACAATGAAACACATAAAGCCACAATCACTAACTGAAAGCCTTTCACTGAAGCAAAGCACACAGCTTACAAGCAGAAGCAAGCTCTGGAAAAAATGGTGAAATCTCTGAGGTGTGATTGAACTCTTAGTTGTAAGCACTGAATAAGGATGCTCATTCTGTGTCACAAGCCCCACCATCACAGAAATAGTCAGTGACTGAGTATTATGGGGTTTTCTAATTTTGTGCACACATATGTGTGTGATATTTCAATTGTTACAACTCCATTGCTTTTGTAACTGTTTTTAATTACTCATGAGACCACTTCTCAGTTCAAACTGAACATATGGGCACTTTGAATTTTTAAAATCCTACTTTTGGAGTTATCCATGGGCTGAAAAACCTGAGCGTTTCTTTGCAAGTGTAAGCAAGGTATTTTGGAAGCCTTCACAACAGCAACATGAGGGAGGCAGCCTGCTAAGTCTCCACTGGGTCACTACCGTGAGAGCCCTATTCTGGGGAACTTTTCAGGCAACAGTAGGTTTCTAGTTGCTGGAAGTTCTCCAGTCACTCACTTGACAAAGATGAACCACTGTGAATGCAACATTGGATGAGGACAAGAAATGCATGAAAGAGGATCCTTGTTTCAAAAATATCTGTGCATGATAAGGTTGTTTATTGAATTATTCATTCATTTTGCAACTGTTTTATAGAGAACCTATTATATGCCAAGCACTGTGTCTGACTCTGCAGAGAGAATGTTTCTTTTTTAAACATATTTTCCTTGCTCTTATTGAGCTTAAATACTTTTTAATGTATGTAAGAATTTACAACATATATAACTAATAAGGGAATCATACCAAGATTATAAGAAATTTTAACTCAATAAGAAAAAAGATAGAAAATCCAATAGAAAAATGGGCAAAATATGTAAAAAGACACTTTACAAGACAGGACATTCAAATGACTAATAAATCCAGAAATAGATATTCAACTCCATCACTCATTAGAGAATTGCAAATTGAAACTAAAATATGATATTGCTAAATACCTGTTTTATTTTATTATTATTGTTTTGGCCATGCCGCTTGTGGGATCTTAGTTTCCTGTCCAGGGATTGAACCCGTGCCCTCATCAGTGAGGGCATGGAGTCCAAACCACTGGACCACCAGGGAATTCCTAAAATATCCATTTTAGAATGGTAAAAATTAAAAATCCAGAAATTACTAAGTGTTGACAAGGATATGGAACAACTGAAACTCTAGTTCACTGCTGGTAAGAGTGTTGACTGGTAAAAACACCTTGGAAAACTGTTTGCTATTATCAACTAAAATAGAAGACACCCCATGACTGAGTATTTCCAATGCAGACCTATGTTCACCAAAACACAGGAACTAGAATGCTCATAGCAGCACTGTTTGTAATAGTTCCAAATTGGAAACTATACCTGAATAAAACGAGATAAATAGACTGAAGGATTTTCACCCAATGGAATATTCTATAGCAGAGAGAGTAAATGATCAATACAAGTGAATCCTTAAAACGTAATGTTGAATCCAAAAGAAAATAGGAAGAAAAGATTAATGACTGTGTGTTTCTACTTAAGATACAAAAACAAAACTAATTTGTGATGCTGGAAGTCAGGATGGTGGTTACCCTCTGAGTAGGTATAAAAAGGTTATAACCAGAGCGAGGCATAAGAGGGCTACTGGGGGGTTCTAATGCTTTCTTTCTTCCTTTGTGTGCTGGTTGCATGGGGGTATTCACCTTATAAAAACCTATTGAGCTGTACACACATGAGTTGTTTCATTAAAACTGCATATAAGACATTTCACAATAAAGAGCTAAAATAAATTCTGAAGCCAGTTCATGGGAAGGGACTATCTCTTCCCTGCAGGAAGCAATCTTTGGGGGTGGTGTTTGCACTAAACTCTAAAGATGGGAATGGTTTCAACCCACAAAAAGGGGATGATGCATTCCATGATGGGCAAAATAGTCCTTCGCAGGTGGGTAGACATGGGAAAATATGGAGCAATCCATGGAACATGAGATTTATGGAAGAAGGGTAAATAAGGCTAGAAAGGTAGGCCTGAGTCAGAATGCAGGGCGCCTTGACAGAGGCATTTGGCTTTTGTGAAATAGGCAGTGGGGAGCCACTGAAAATTTTTAAGCAGGGCAGAGATGATCATAGCTGTGTTCAGGGAAGATTAACTTAGCAGTTGTATTGTAGAATGAATTGGAAAGCGAAGAAACTGAGGGAAGGGAGACCAATTTGGATGTAATTGCAATTGTCTGGGTGGTACATAATTAGGTCTAAACTGGGGTGTTAGTGTGGGTTGAAAAGAGGAGATGTTTGTAAGAGGCATTAGAGGAGACAAACTTATTGGAATTTTTTGTCCAGGGAGAGAGAGGCTTCCAAGGAGGCCAACCTGGGCGACTGGAAGATCAATCATGCCGTTAACTGAAATAGATAAATTAGGATCTCTTCCTCCAGGGAAATGGCTGAGCATGGGTGTTTTTTTTGTAGCTCATACACCAGAGCTATTCCCTTGGACATAGTACCTCCGTGCAGATCAACGTGTTATTTCAGGCCCTTAAGGAAGGTGCCAGGGCACTTTGCCAACCATCTACATATAAAATAAAATCTGACTTTCTTATAGAATGGAAGCTGCCAAGCTAAAAAGTGCGCTTTCTAACCTTCTTGATGAATGAGGCTGGCAAGAGGAGTGGGTCACAAGAAGAAGTAAACTGTATAACTTTGAGTCTGTACCTTAGGGGAAATAGAATGTTCCTCCCCTCTTCTTTCCCTCATCCTGTTGGCTGAAATACAAATGTGATGACAGCACCTACAGCAACTCTCTAGGACTCTGAGTAGCAGCTGCAGGGCAAGTCTTAGAGCAACAAGACAGAGACAGCCTGAGTTCTTGATGATTATAGAACACTTCACTAGCCCGTGAATCTCCCTGGACCTTTATGTGGCAGAGAAATAAATTCTTTCTTCTTTATGTCACTGTTAGTTTGAGTTTCTCTCTTTTACTGTAGTTAAATTGATATCCTAAATAATTCAGACCCCAAGCTTGTGGTTTTGATCCCTGAGATATTTTTCCTTATATTAAAGTATCATTTTCTGTGCAATTATTAGGTACTTGAGACTATACCAGGTTCCAGTGATAAAACAACTCATAAATGCAGAGCATACTCTGCCAACACCTAGGAACCTTCCTGAAAATATGTGGCAATGCCTCAAAAGGGCTTAACTATAACAAACAATTGCCATTTATGAAGCACTTTCAAAATACAAACACTGAGTTTCTACAAGCATCTCAAGAACACTGTAAGCTAGGTCCTATTTTTATCCCCAATTTACAGATGAGGAAACTGAGACACCCAGAAATTAGAAAACATTCCCCAAGGTCATATTGCTAATGACCATGTTTCTGTCTCCAAAATCCACTATTAAAGACCTGACACTACAAACAGCCTCATTGAAAGAGCAAAGAGAACATCAGTCTGTATTTATCTCTACCACTGGCAAACAGTTGAAGAGTTTGAGATCAAGTCACAAAAAAGATCAAAGATTCCTATTTCATGGAATGCAGCCATTTGCTTTGACTTCTCATGATAAAAATTGATAGCTCCAAAACCTCTCCCACTTGTGACCCCGATCAGAGAACTTGGTCCATTGATTGACTATTGGTAAAGATGACCTGAATGAAGCAAGGAATAAGGCGTGGAGAGAAAAAGCAAAGAAGAATGTGAGTGAGAACATCTCCACCTGAAAATTAAAGTTATTTCCTCCTGAGTTTAGTAAATGAATTTAGAAAGCAACATGTAAAAGGAGACTCTAAGGTATTTCTGGGAATATTGGGTGTTGTTGGGATAAAAGCATAGCTCACCAAAGAGATGAACTTGAAAGTCATTTTCATGGAAAACTGTTGAAGTGTTTGTTCAAAAAACGATAACAATAACAATAAATCTTTCCATCTCTAGTGTGTTCAATCATGCTATGTGTCTGATAAAAGAAGAGAAAGAAGTTTAACAGCTGATTTTTTTGTTCATGATCATAGGTCAAGGAGCATACTGTGCCTGGGGTGCAAGGGATTTTTGATTGTGTGTCTGTGGAAGAAGACTTGTGGATGGCTGGCTGCTTTGATGCTGGGCCACCATTCATGTCAATGTGTTGATGTATCTGACATTCTCACCTAACCATAGAGTGAAGGATGGAAGATTGATGAACTTGGAGCAAATCAGGACTGGTGCCAAACTCTAAAGGTGAAGGTTATTTCTGTTACAGAAGATACTGCAGGGGATAGCTGAAGAGGAGATTCCCCAAGAAACCAGAAAGGATCATTAGAAGAAGCTAGATGTCTTGCTAGAGGAATACAAGGAAAGAGCTAAAACAAATAGCAGTGAAAGACACATCTCAGGTCTTTTTGTTTGTGTGTTTGTTTTTGGTGAAGCCATCAAATGAGGCTGATGCCTCCTAAGAAGTGTCCTGGAAGTTAAGATATTCTTGGAGAAAACCTTCAGAACCTGGTGGAAGTGAACTTCACCTTCTTGTTTGTCATCAGAGCAAAATACAAAGACAACAAGGACTCTCTCAGTGTAAATTTGAAGGGTTTTATTCAGCTTTATAGAAATTAAAACAAATTTTCAAGTTAGTAAATAAAATGCTGGTCCACATTTCTCTTGTAAAATAATGAAGTAGATTTGGGCACTCTGCTCACTGACCAGGAATATAATTCCAAGCTCTTATTGTATCCATGAAAAATCCAATTCAAATTACAGCATGTTTTCCTCTAACATTATATGCCATAAGTGTCTGTGTGCCGCTATCTAAATAATATCCACAATCTAACCTAAGAAAAAATATACAGATCAATAGTTGGGACGTGTAATTGCAAAAGGCTTATTATTTTATATGCTCTTTCAGGATTCTTGAGAAATGACCAGAGGAAATGGTATAGGGCCAAACCTTGCAAATATAAGCAGAGACAGAATGCTAAAATTTCCCCATCTTACTGCTCAGAAATTGACAACTTCAGCAACCAAAGAAAATTGCCTGCATACACACGATATGACACACATCACCTAGGCAAATCATCACCCACACAATTTGGAAAACAGGGAAGGGTTAGGTGTTATGAGAGCTGGCATATGAGCAGCATTAGATTATTATAAAAATAATGTCACCTTCCATGTATAGAGTGCCTTGCTCCTGCTGAGCTCTACAGTACAACCATATCTTATTGTGAATTCTATTAATACATGATGTTCAAAGTCATCTTTCATGCACAGATCATTATTGGTTTTCATTCTCACACAGTCCCAGTATGGGGCTACCTAAAATTAATCTTGTTTCAGGAGCAGAGATTCTGTGTATGAAATGCTATGGTCATGCAATGCTGCTCATACTAGGAGAATAAAAAATAGATCCAGCCTTGCATTATATCACAACCATGCAATTCTCCCAGTGCATGCTTAGGGTAAGTAATCTGGTGGCCCCCACAGCTCTGACTCCAGAATGATAATGATTCTACCTGTCAATAGAAAACCTGTCCCACCTGCTTGCCCCATCACCCATGTCAAGTGAGATGCCAGTAAGTTGGATAGACAGAAGGATGTGCTGGGACATCAAGTGACCTTAACATATGAGCTGGGCATGTTTCTGAACATTTATGAGCCATGGTTTACTCATTCTTAAAGTGGGCACACAGGACTTCCATGGTGGTGCAGTAGTTAAGAATCCACCTGCCAATGCAGGGGACATGTGTTCAGTCCCTGGTCCGGGAAGATCCCACATGCCGCGGAGCAAGTAAGCCCACAACTAGTGAGCCTGTGCTCTAGAGCCTGCGAGCCACAAGTACTGAGGCTGCATGCCACAATTACTGAAGCCTGCAGGCCTAGAGCCCACGCTCCACAACAAGAGAAGCCACCGCAATGAGAAGCCCGCAACAAAGAGTAGCCCCCGCTCACCGCAACTGGAGAAAGCCCACGTGCAGCAATGAAGACCCAACACAGTCAAAAATAAATAAATAAATATTTATATATATATATATAAAAAAGTGAGCATAGACGTTTGTACTTCATTAGACCATCAGCATGATTAGCAATAAGTGACTTTGAGTCAATCTAGCTCTTACTGTTATGGAAAAAATGAGATTTTGGACAACAATGAGGAATATTTGAACTCTTCTAGCAGTTTAGAAATGGGATAGGTTTTACCATGGAGATAAAGCAATAAATGAGAGGTCTTCTATCATTATCACAATTCAAGTTTTCAAGGAAATTCTTCAAATTTACACTTTATTTTTCCTCATGAGTTTGCTCTCTCCATCAGAAAATACACCTTCTAATTGAAAAAAGAAAGAAAGAAAGAAAGAAAGAAAGAAAGAAAGAAAGAAAGAAAAGAAAAGAAAAGAAAAGAAAAGAAAAGAAAAGAAAAGAAGGAAAGGAAGGAAGGGAGGAAGGAAGAAAGGAAGAAAGAAAGAATAAGAAACACTCCGGACTGGAAATAACTTGGAATATGGTACCATGGGTGATCAGCCTCATCTGAAGTCTAGCGTCAAATGCACCATCTGCTCCATTTAATTCTGTTCCCTGTCCTCTTAAGGAAACATGCTCTCTCAGGCTTCTGAGAGTTTACATAAACTATTCCTTCTTGAAATGCCCTTCATCTCCATATTTACTAGAACAACTGAAACCAGACATTCTCCACCTAGCACTGTTTATGATACAAAAATCAAATCCAAACGTTTGAGAAAAAATATCCTTCCTGCCTTTTGTTACCAAAACCAAAGACAGATTGTGGAGAGGATGGTCTTAGAAAGAGGTGAGTGAGGAGAGAGATTTAGAGGAGGGTAATGACCAAGCACAGAGAGGAGAGAGGGAAAAGTGTTGTCCAATGACTTATCTAGAGACCTTAGGGTTAGGGGTGAATGAACAGCAGGAAACTTGCCTTCTTCCCCAGGGACTTAGCAAGAAAACACAGTGGCTGTGTCATCTGCCTAACTCAGAACCTCCCCTACTGCCCTGGATGCCAAGCACATCAGCACTTACCAGTCTGACCTGAAGACCACCAAGCCATTTTAGAAAGTTCTGCTATGAGTAAGAAGCCACCTAATGTAAGTCCTGGTATAAGAAGGATCCCCTTTGGAATTCCTTAGTAAGCCAGAAGGAAAAGGTTTAAAGCCAGGTTCAATCTTATTTTAGAGAACTATTGTGTCATTTTGTACTCAACAGATTTTTGAGATGAAGTTTTATATCTCTTAAAATCCTGTCTCGAGTGCATTTCCCACAGTAAACATTAATTTAATAAGTAAATGCGGATTACTTTTTGTACAATTATCCCACTAAGTTCCTTGGAGGCCTAAGTCAGAACAGTATGTAAATGTTCATAGCCTCTGCCTATGCCAGTGTCATTTGTATAATTAACAGAGGGAGGAGGGTGCTGATGTAGTCATACTTGGCTACCTCAGAATAAATCAGTCCCTAGATAAAGGTCGCTTTCCTGTATTCTAAGACAGAGCCCTCTGTATGTTTGCCACTCTACATTCCGCCCACTTAACAATTTGAACCCGTTTTTTTCAAACCCAATAATACTTCCTCCTTCCTCTTTCCCTTGTCTGGATAGAGGATATGAAATGGTTAGAACCTGCAGGAGAAAGACTGGGAGGAGGAGATGCCTTAAAGTGACTTACTTTCTTCAGCCTCAAAGTGGTGATTTTCAAGCCATGAACAACTAACCCTACCAAATCTTCCCCTGCTTTCTCCCCCACCTCCATGCACTCACAGCATTGTTGGGAAAATTAAGAGTAATGCTTGGAAAGAGTATGAGATCTGTGAGTGCTTCACGTATAAGCTGCAATTATGTTAAGTATTAATAGTGCACTTGTTAAAGTCATTTATATTCCTCCTCATTTTTTATTCTTTTTTTCCTTTCTTTTATTATGTACATGATTCTTTTTTTAAGGCCAGGCATTATATTATAAAAAATGAGATGCACCAGAAAAGAGTATTTTAATGCAAATGCTAAGGGTTGCACAAGAGTAAATGAAAACAATTTATAATACGTAAAGTTCTAAATCAGCTGGTGTTTAATAAAAACCAAAGTTTAGACAAATGTTCCCCATAAATCACTTTTGAATTTATTTGGCATCCTTTTTCTTTACAATACAACAGCTTCTTAGTTAAGCTAATGCAATGACTTAGTAAAGAGAAGACAATGACACCCGACTCCCCTGTGCATGACACGGGTCCCCTCTTCTGAGCTTTCATTTTATTCTGATTTTATATTGTCTCAGCCAATCTGGACAGTATGTGTGTGGGTGTGTGGGTGTGTGCGTGCAGAAAATTAATGTTCCATGTAAGATAAATCTGTATCCATATTCCTATGCAATAACTCTGGTTATCAGCTTAGTTACCCAGTAGTTAAAACTCAAGATCTGACAGCGATCCTGATTTTTTATTTCTCTCATACTCACATATTGTCCATCAACAAGTACCACAAGCACTCCCTTCAAATATAACCTAAATGCAACCATTTCTCATCATCACCACCCCTTCCACCCTAGTCCACATCAACCATCACACTACTAGACTATTGCAATATGGTCTCTCTCCTTTCACTCTTGCTTCTCTACTATCTAAACTCCACTAGGCAGACTGAGTGACATGTATAAAACATGTATCAGAAAGAATCTTTTCTTTCCTTTTCTGTTATTATGTACATAATTCTTTTCTAAACACCAGATAATGTATTATAAAGAATGAGATGCAACAGAAAAGAATCTAGGATGTGGAGAGCTATAAAGAGCATCACCTCCACCTAAAGAACAAGAAAAAGTCAGCTGAACTATAAAACTGCAACACTGTCTAAACCCATCAGATTGTTAAAGTCACAGGACAACCAAGTGACCTAAAATCCATGGAAGAAAATCCCTGCCTACCCCGCCCAAGGACAGATGAAATGCACAAGCACAGGATACACATAAGTTCTGCAACAGAAGCAGGAAGAAAAAATGAGTTAAACTATGAATAAGTTGCTAAAAGCCAAGTGTGGGCTAGCCTGTGAGTACAGCATTGCTGGTAGCTGCAGATAGGCAACGTTTACATCCACTCTCAAGCTCTTTGTCTGTGGACCTCCACTGGGTATGTTAGGAAAGATGAGACACACTAGGAAGCTAGAGAGAACTTATCAAAAGAGTACTGACATAGAGGAGAGAACAGGCTGCCGCTGTTAGAAAGGCACAGAGCCTGTGCTCCTGCTCAGACCCTTCTGTCTTCTGTCATGTGGAGCAAAAAAAGCCTTGAACCAGAAAGGAAAGAGCAGCAACACTGTCATCCCCAGAATACAGTTAAAGACCCATTGTTATGGTGGGGAGGAGTTTAGGCATGAAAGATAATGGCAGTGTGTAAACGTTCATAGCCTCTGCCTATGCCAGTGTCATTTGTATAATTAACAGAGGGAGGAGGGTGCTGATGTAGTCATACTTGGCTACCTAAGAGTAAATCAGTCCCTAGATAAAGGTCGCTTTCCTGTATTCTAAGACAGAAAGGGCTGCTACCCCTGCAGGAGGGGTAGCAGATTGTTCTGAGCCCAGAATCCTAATCAGCACTAATAGAAGTTTTCTACCACTAGAAGAGGAGCAGGAAACTCCCACAAGACCTGTCATAGATAGAAGACAGAGTTTGCCATCCGACACAGACAAGATGGGAGACAGTTACTAAAACTCTCTAAGTCCAGACACATACAGCCTACCTAAGTGAGGAAGGATCAGGTCAAAATAGACCCTCTTCAATTAACCATATTATCCTAGCAAGCCAAGGTAACAAGTAAAAAGAGTATATAGCTGGGAGAGGAGAAATATCATGGAGGCTACCTCCTCTGTGATACAGACATACAGTGATGGCTAAAAGCTGAAAGTGGACCATAAGCATTGAGAAAAATCTTCTAGTAAACAGCTTCCACTTTAAGAAAAAGGCATCAGAAGAATTTGAAGATTATTATGCACTGAAATTAACCATAAATACAACAAAAAAACAAACCTATCTCAACTCCTAAACTTAATCAATCTCCCATACTAACTGCCTGAGAAGAGATATGTCCATTTTCAGATGGAAATACTGTTGACTTCAGTCTCTTCTATTCTACATGAGATATCTGTCACTCAGTGCCATAATATAAATAACATGCAAAGAGTAAAGGAAATGAAAAGTTTTTAAAGAGATGAAGAAATCAACACAACTAGACTTACAGATTACACAGGCATTGGAACTGAATCTTAAAATATCTATGATTAGAATCTTAAAGGATCTAGTGAAAAACATAAACAATATGTGTAAACAAATGGAAAATTTCAGCAGAGAGATGGGAATTATAAAAAAATGAGTCAAATGGAAGTTACAAATAATATTTTTAAAAAGTATTATATCAAAGATAAAGAATTACTTGAATGGGTTTATAGTAGTCCCAATTGAGCCAAGAAAAGATTCAATGAATGTAAGATTAAGTCAATAGAAATTACCTAATCAAAACCAAAAAGAGCAAAATAAATAAAACAGCATCTAAGCCTGTATGAAAACACCAATTCTTCTACAATGCATGTAATTGTATTCCCATCAATAGAGAAGAAAAAAATATTGGAAGTGAAGAAATACATAAAGAAATAAATACCAAGATTTTTCCAAAAATAATGAAAAATATAAAGCTACAGATCCAAGAAGTGCAGTGAATCTCCAAGACTGTTTTTTTAAATACAAATTAAACACCAAGATATATTATTCAAACTGCTGCAAACCAAAAATAAAGAGAAAATCTTGAGGGACACTTGTGTAAAAAGACATAGTACATCCAGAGGAACAAACAAGAATTATAACATACTTCATAGCAGAACAATGCAGACCAGAAGAAAAATGTAGTGATATATTTAAAATTCTGAAAGAGGAGACCTTCAAGATGGCAGAGGAGTAAGATGTGGAGATCACCTCCCTCCCCACAAATACATCAGAAATACAGCTACATGGGGAACAACTCCTACAGAACACCTACTGAATGCTGGCAGAAGACCTCAGACTTCCCAGATGGGGAGGACACTCCCCATGTACATGGGTAGGGCAAAAGAAAAAAGAAAAAACAGAGGCAAAAGAAGAGGGACAGGACCTGCACATCTGGGAGGGAGCTGTGAAGGAGGAAAAGTTTCCACATACTAGGAAGCCCCTTCACTGGGAGAGACGGGGCGGGGGGAAGCTTTGGAGCCATGTAGGAGAGTGTAGCAACAGGGGTACAGAGGGCAAAGAGGGTAGATTCCTGTGCAGAGGATCGGTGCCAACCAGCACTCACCATCCTGAGAGGTTTGTCTGCTCACCTGGCGGGGCAGGCGGAGGCTGGGAGCTGAGCCTCCGGCTTCAAAGGTCAGATCTCAGAGAGAGGATTGGGGTTGGCGGTGTGAACGCAGCCTGCAAGGGGCTAGTGTGCTACAGCTAGCCAGGAGGGAGTCCGGGAAAATGTCTGGACCTGCCGAAGAGGCAACAGACCATTGTTTCGGGGTGCACGAGGAGAGAGGATTCAGAGCACCGACTAAATGAGCTCCAGAGATGGGTGTGAGCCGTGGCTATCAGTGCAGATACCAGAGACGGGCATGAAACTCTAAGGCTGCTAATGCAGCCACCAAGAAGCCTGCGTGCGAGCACAGGTCACTATCCACACTTCCCCTCCTGGGAGCCTGTGCAGCCTGCCACTGCCAGGGTCCCGTGATCCAGAGACAACTTCCCTGGGAGAACACACAGTGTGCCTCAGGCTGTTGCAATGTCACAGTGGCCTCTGCTGCCACAGGCTCACCCTGTATTCCACACCCCTCCCTCCCTACGGCCTGAGTGAGCCAGAGCCCCCTAATCAGCTGCTACTTTACACCGTCCGGTCTGAGCAAAGAACAGAAGCCCTCAGGTGACCTACACGCAGAGGCAGGGCCAAATCCAAAGCTGAAAGGGACAGGTTCTTTTCACATTGTTCTTTTCACAACAAACAAAGGGAAATGTCTGTTCCCAGGAGCTGTGGGAAGAAAGAGGAGAAAGGGAAATCTCTCCCAGCAGCCTCAGGAGCAGTGGATTAAATCTCCACAATCAACTTGATGTACCCTGCACCTGTGGAATACCCGAATAGACAACGAATCATCCCAAATTGAGGCGGTGGACTTTGGGAGCTACTGTAGACTTAGGGTTTGCCTTCTGCATCAAATTTGTTTCTGTTTTTATGTTTATCTTAGTTTAGTATTTAGAGTTTATTATCATTGGTGGATTTGTTTATTGATTTGGTTGCTCTCTTCCTTTTTTTTTATATATAGATTTTTTTCCCACTTTCTCTTTTTGTGAGTGTGTATGTGTATGCCTCTTTGGGTGATTTTGTCTGTATAGCTTTGCTTTTACCATTTGTTCTGGGTTCTGTCTTTTTTTTTTTTTTTTTAGTATAGTTTTTAGCACTTGCTATCATTGGTGGATTTGTTTTTTTCATTTGGTTGCTCTCTTCTTTCTTTCCTTTTATTACTTTTAATTTTTTATTTTTAATAATTAAAAAAATTTTATTTTAATAACTTTCTTTTCTCTTCTTTCTTTCTTTTTTTCTCCCATTTTTTATGATCTATGTGGCTGACAGGGTCTTGGTGCTCCACCCACATGTGAGGCCTGTGCCTCTGAGATGGGAGAGCCGAGTTCAGGAAACTGGTCCACCAGAGACTGCCCGGTTCCACATCATATCAAATGGTGAAAGCACTCCCAGAGATCTCCATCTCAGGTGAAGACCCAGCTCCACTCAACAACCAGCAAGCTACAGTGCTGGACACCCTATACCAAACAACTAGAAAGACAGGAACACAACCCTACCCATAGTAGAGAGGCTGCCTAAAATCATAATAAGTTCACAGGCACCCCAAAACACACCACCAGATGTGGTCCTGCCCACCAGAAGACAAGATCTAGCCTCATCCACCAAAACACAGGCACCAGTCCCCTCCACCAGGAAGCCTACACAACCCACTAAACCAACCTTAGCCACTAGGGGCAGACACCAAAAACAATGGGAACTATGAACCTGCAGCCTGCAAAAAGGAGACCCCAAATACAGTAAGTTAAGCAAAATGAGAAGACAGAGAAACACACAGCAGTTGAAGCAGCAAGGTAAAACCCCACCAGACTTAACAAATGAAGAGGAAATCAGCAGTTTACCTGAAAAAGAATTCAGAGTAATTATAGTAAAGATGATCCAAAATCTTGGAAAGAGAATGGAGAAAATACAAGAAATGTTTAACAAGGAACTAGAAGAACTAGAGAGCAAACAAACAATCATGAACAACACAATAAATGAAACTAAAAATTCTCTAGAAGAAATCAATAGCAGATAACTGAGGCAGAAGAATGGATAGGTGACCTGGAAGATAAAATAGTGGAAATAACAACCGCAGAGCAGAATAAAGGAAAAAGAATTAGAAGAATTGAGGACAGTCTCAGATACCTCTGGGACAACATCAAACACACCAACATTCAAATTATAGGGGTCCCAGAAGAAGAAGAGAAAAAGAAAGGGACTGAGAAAATATTTGAAGAGATTATAGTTGAAAACTTCCCTAACATGGGAAAGGAAATAGTCAATCAAGTCAAGGAAGTGGAGAGAGCCCCATACAGGATAAACCCAAGGAGAAATACACCAAGACACATATTAATCAAACTATCAAAAATTAAGTGCAAAGAAAAAAATATTAAAAGCAGCAAGGGAAAAATAACAAAAAACATAAAAGGGAATCCCCATAAGGTTAACAGCTGTTCTTTCAGAAGAAACTCTACAAGCCAGAAGGGAGTGGCAGGACATATTTAAAGTGATGAAAGGGAAAAACCTACAACCAAGACTACTGTACCCTGCAAGGACCTCATTCAGATTGGACGGAGAAATTAAAACCTTTAAAGACGAGCAAAAGCTAAGAGAAGTGAGCACCACCCAACCGGATTCACAACAAATGCTAATGGAACTTGTCTAGGCAGGAAACACTAGAGAAGGAAAAGACCTACGGTAACAAACCCAAAACAATTAAGATAATCATAATAGGAACATACATATTGATAACTACCTTTAATGTAAATGGATTAAATGCTCCAACGAAAAGACACAGACTGGCTGAATGGATACAAAAACAAGACCCGTATATATGCTGTCTACAAGAGATCCACTTCAGACCTAGAGACACACACAGACTAAAAGTGAGGGGATGGAAAAAGATATTCCATGCAAACAGAAATCAAAAGAAAGCTGGAGTAGCAATTCTTATGTCAGACAAAATAGACTTTAAAACAAAGACTATTACAAGAGACAAAGAAGGATACTACATAATGATCAAGGGATCAATCCAAGAAGATATAACAATTGTAAATATTTATGCACACAACATAGGAGCACCTCAATACATAAGACAAATACTAACAGCCATAAAAGGGGAAATCGACAGTAACACAATCATAGTAGGGGACTTTAACACCCCACTTTCACCAATGGACAGATCATCCAAAATGAAAATAAATAAGGGAACACAAGCTTTAAATGACACATTAAACAAGATGGACTTAATTGATATTTATGACATTCCATCAAAAAAACCAGAATACACTTTCTTCTCAAGTGCTCATGGAACATTCTCCAGGACAGATGGTATTTTGGGTCACAAATGAAGCCTTAGTAAATTTAAGAAAACTGAAATCATATCAAGTATCTTTTCAGACCACAACGCTATGAGACTAGATATCAATTACAATAAAATATCTGTAAAAATATGAATAAATGGAGGCTAAACAATACACTACTAAATAACTAAATAGACATTTCTCCAAAGAAGATATACAGATTGCCAGCAAACACATGAAAGGATGCTCAACATCACTAATCATTAGAGAAATGCAAATCAAGCTACAATGAGGTATCACCTCACACCAGTCAGAATGGCCATCATCAAAAAATCTACAAACAATAAATGCTGGAGAGGGTGTGGAGAAAAGGGAACCCTCTTGCACTGTTGGTGGGAATGTAAGTTGATACAGCCACTATGGAGAACAGCATGGAGGTTCCTTAAAAAACTAAAAATAGAACTACCATATGACCCAGCAATCCCTCTACTGGGCACATACCCTGTGAAAACCATAATTCAAAAAGAGTCATGCATGTATCACAATGTTCATTGCAGCTCTATTTACAATAGCCAGGATATGGAAGCAACCTAAGTGTCCATCGACAGTGCACATATATACAATGGAATATAACTCAGCCATAAAAAGAAACGAAATTGAGTTATTTGTAGTGAGGTGGATGGACCTAGAGTCTGTCATACAGAGTGAAGTAAGTCAGAAAGCGAAAAACAAATATTATATGCTAACACATATATATGGAATCTCAAAAAACAAAAAAAAATGGTTCTGAAGAACCTAGAGGCAGGACAGGAATAAAGACGTAGAAATTGACTTGAAGACACGGGGAGGGGGAAAGGTAAGCTGGAGCAAACTGAGAGAGTGGCATGGACATATATACACTACCAAATCTAAAATAGATAGCTAGTGGGAAGCAGCCACATAGCACAGGGAGATCAGCTTGGTGCTTTGTGACCACCTTGAGGGGTGGGATAGGGAGGGTGGGAGCGAGATGCAAGAAGGAGGAGATATGGAGATACATGTATAATTATATGTATAGCCGATCCACTTTGCTATAAAGCAGAAACTAACACACAATTGTAAAGAAATTATATTCCAATAAAGATTTTAAAAATAAAATAAAATAAAATTCTGGAAGAGAAAAGAAAACCTGTCAATCTACATAATTATACCCAGCAAAAATATATTTCAAAACTTAAGATTAAATAAAGACTTTTTCAAAAAACAAACACATCAAACAAACAAAAAGCTGACTTTACTGTCAGCAGATTTAAGCTACACACAATATTGAAAATTTTTTTCACTCTGAGGAAATATGATACCAGATAGAAACTTGAATCTGCAAAAAACTATAGTGAAGTCTAGAAATGCTCAAAATAAAGTTAACTATATAAAGACCATTTTTAAAATAGTAATGACTCCAAAGAATAAGTGACTATCTAAAGAAAAAACAATAACTGTTTGGGGATTTACATAAAATATGTAAAAGTATCATCTATGCTAGCAATATCAAAAAAGTAGGGAGGAAAGAATTGGAAGTATATTGTTGGAAGGTTTTTATACATTACGTGAGGTGATGTATCATTTGAAAGTAGACTGTGATAAGTTAATGATATATATTGTAAATACTGGAGGTAACATTAAAGAATATTTTAAAAACAAGCATTGATAATAAACCAATAATAGAAATAAAATAGAATCATTAAAATCATTATGTTTGTCCTTAATTTGAATATTTCTGATATGGACATATTTTAGTTATTATCACCTAGTGGACTCCCTCCAAACAAGTCAAATTGCAGTTATCATTGCATAATAACTGCAAATGATTGTATAAAGTAAAACCATCAGTGAAAGTTTTTTTATTACAAATTACTGTGTAAATAACAGATGTGCATCATGATCTGTGACCTATCAAATCACTTCCTTCAAAGTCTGTTAGGGATTAGTCATTGCACATCTATTACTCAGCTCTTGCACAGACAGCAAAGTATGTAGTTTTGTTGCTTCCATGTCACCCAGTGATAAGCCAACATGACATTTTATAAAAATGGATAATCTAAAGAGAGAATTGGCCAAGAAAAATGAACATGCAGCAAAGAAACAAAAAGTGATGATGCTATAAGTGATATTCAAATTGAACATAAATAAAGTTATGGAAGAAGTAGCTGATCATAGGCATATTGATACCTTTGTTGTCCAACAGACTGTAGGTATGCAGCCAGAAGAACTTAGGAAAAACTTACTGATGCAAAGGAGGGATTTGGTTGTGAAGAAAAAAATTAAAGTGTTCCATAAGAAGTGATGCTCGTAAAAATACATTAAAGGAACTCTCAAAGATATTTCACGACAGTGGAAGCACAAAGGACAAAATGTTGAAAGCTGATACAAACTTAGAAAAGAGTGTGACAATTTGTCAAGAAATAGACAAGATGCTTACTCCTTATGATATGTTCTATTATGAGAAGGCAAGCACTATTCAATCTACTCCTGATAACTACTTTACAAAGAAATAAAACCTTAATTCTAATGTTTCTAATGTTTTAAATTACAGTGTACTAAGGAAATTTTAGTTTTCTATTTATCATTTTCTATACATTTGTAACATTAAGAGAGTATTTAATGTTTTGAAAAAAAAAAGGGCCACAGAACAATCATAGACTATCCCATTGATTTTTACTATCACTTGGTGTGATTTCAGCTTGCATGGTCATTTTTATAGTCCCACACTACTGTGTAAAGCAAAGGCTTCTTGTAATCAATCCCTAAGCAAGTAAAAAATGGAGAAAAGGTCAAGAAACAGAATGAATTTTAAAAAATAGCCAAGTGATACTTTTTAAAAAAACCCCGAATAGCCAAAGCAATCTTGAGAACGAAAAATGGAGCTGGAGGAATCAGGCTCCCTGACTTCAGACTATACTACAAAGCTACAGTAATCAAGACAGTATGGTACTGGCACAAAAACAGAAAGATAGATCGATGGAACAGGATAGAAAGCCCAGAGATTAACCCACAGACATATGGTCACCTTATCTTTGATAAAGGAGGCAGGAATGTACAGTGGAGAAAGGACAGTCTCTTCAATAAGTGGTGCTGGGAAAACTGGATAGGGACATGTAAAAGTATGAGATTACATCACTCCCTAACACCATACACAAAAATAAGCTCAAAATGGATTAAAGACCTAAATGTAAGGCCAGACACTATCAAACTCTTAGAGGAAAACATAGGCAGAACACTCTGTGACATAAATCACAGCAAGATCCTTTTTGACCCACCTCCTAGAGAAATGGAAATAAAAACAAAAATAAACACATGGGACCTAATGAAACTTCAAAGCTTTTGCACAGCAAAGGAAACCATAAACAAGACCAAAAGACAACCCTCAGAATGGGAGAAAATATTTGCAAATGAAGCAACTGACAAAGGATTAATCTCCAAAATTTATAAGCAGCTCATGCAGCTCAATAACAAAAAAACAAACAACCCAATCCAAAAATGGGCAGAAGACCTAAATAGACATTTCTCCACAGAAGATATACAGACTGCCAACAAACACATGAAAGGATGCTCAACATCTTTACTCATTAGAGAAATGCAAATCAAAACTACAATGAGATATCATCTCACACCAGTCAGAATGGCCATCCTCAAAAAATCTAGAAACAATAAATGCTGGAGAGGGTGTGGAAAAAAGGGAACACTCTTGCACTGCTGGTGGGCATGTGGATTGGTACAGCCACTATGGAGAACGGTATGGAGGTTCCTTAAAAAACTACAAATAGAACTACCATATGACCCAGCAATCCCACTACTGGGCATATACCCTGAGAAAACCATAATTCAAAAAGAGACATGTACCAAAATGTTCATAGCAGCCCTATTTACAGTAGCCCGGAGATGGAAACAACCTAAGTGTCCATCATCGGATGAATGGGTAAAGAAGATGTGGCACATATATACAATGGAATATTACTCAGCCATAAAAAGAAATGAAATTGAGCTATTTGTAATGAGGTGGATGGACCTAGAGCCTGTCATACAGAGTGAAGTAAGTCAGAAAGAGAAAGACAAATACTCTATGCTGACACATATATATGGAATTTAAGAAAAAAAATGTCATGAAGAACATAGGGGTAAGACAGGAATACAGACACAGACCTACTAGAGAATGGACTTGAGGATATGGGGAGGGGGAAGGGTAAGCTGTGACAAAGTGAAAGAGCGGCATGGACATATATACACTACCAAACGTAAGGTAGATAGCTAGTGGGAAGCAGCCGCATAGCACAGGGAGATCAGCTCGGTGCTTTGTGACCGCCTGGAGGGGTGGGAAAGGGAGGGTGGGAGGGAGACGCAAAAGGGAGGGGATATGGGAACATATGTATATGTATAACTGATTAAATTTGTTATAAAGCAAAAAAATTTAAAAAAAGAATTTAGAATGTAAAACTTTATATTTGACACATTAGTCATATTTCTCAGTTGATGGCATGTTATCACTATGGTCCATGCCAGGAAGCTTTCTTGTTTTATTTTATTATTTCCTCTCCTTTCCTCCTGATCCCCACTTCATTTTCTTTCTCTTCTATAAGCAGCCATTCTAGTGTGTTTAACATATATATAGGATATACATTTTTCTTGAAGAATATATAGTGTTTTGTGGTTTCAAGTATATGCATTTTTAACTTACATAAATTGTATTTATAAATATTGTATATTTTACATTTTCCACTACTAGACAGCAAATTAAAAAAAAATAAACTCTACCCTTGTTGTTGAAAAAAAAAACATAACAATAATTTCATTAAATGTAAGTATTCTAAACATCTCAGTTAAAAGACAGATATTGTCCTATCAGACTCTAAAAAAAGCAAGGCCCAAATTTAAGTATAAAATATTAAAAGTAAGAAGATAGAAAAAGAAATGCTATGAAAACACTAAGCAAAAGGAAGCTGAAGTGGCTATATAAATATCAGGCAAAGTAGACATCAGAATAAGAAATATTACCAAGGATTAAAAAAAAGTATTATATATGGACAAAGAAGTAAAAAAAAACAAAAAAAACACCTAAATATGTATGCACCTAACATAAAAGCCTCAATATATATGAAGCAAAAACTAATAATTTGTGACTTCAGAAATCCTCTCAGGAATACATAAGGCAAGTAAAAATATACTAATATAGCTACGGAACACCTGAAAGACAGTGTTACCCAATGAGACCAAGTGCCACTTATAGACACACCATCAAAGAGCAGAATTATATTTTATGCCATAAAAAAGCCTCAACATATTCAAGTTAATTTAAATTACATAAACTATGTTATCAGATTATGAAGAATTATAAATTTTTCAATAACAAAAAATATCTAGAACCATCTCCCAAATTTAGACATTAAACACACTTCTAAATAACCTATGAGTCAAATAAGATGTTACAAAAGATATTAGAAAATATTTTAACTGAATGGAAATTAAAATAAAACATATTCAAATGTGTGAGATGCAGCTAAAGCAGTGATTAAAGAAAAATGTATAGAATTAAAGGTATATTCTGTTCGAAAAAAAGTAATGTCTTGAATCCATCATCTAAACTTTTACCTTATGAAACTAGAAAAAGAAGAACAAATTGTACTTATAGCAAGCAGGAAAGGAGGACATAATAATAATAAGAGAAAAATGAATAAAATTGAAAAAGAGAAACAATGGAAAGAGACCAATTAAAACAACAACTAGTGTTTTTAAAAGATTAATAAAATTGATAATCTCTTAGTCCAATATCTACAAACAAAAGCCCATGGGCAAATCCAGCCTACTGTCTGTTTTGGTAAATAAAGTTTTATTGGAACATAGATAAATGCACTTGGTTATTTTCTTTGGTTGCTTTCCACTACAAGAGGGTTCAGTAGTTGAAACAGAGACCAAGTGACCTGCATATACAAAAATATTTACTACGTAGTCTATTATACAAAACGTTTACCAAGTTCTATCCCGCTCTCACCTAACTGAGGAAGAAAAAGAGAGAGAATAAATACATTTTCAATAATCAAAATTTTGAAATAGGGGATTTTATTACAGATCCCATAGATATTAAAAGGATAATAAAGATATAAAGCAAAAAACAAAGAAACAAAAACAAACCTTTATCTCACAAATTGGATAAATTAGGTGAAATGAACAAATTTCTTGGGAGACATAAACTACCAAAGCTCTCTCATGAAGAAATGGATAACATGAATAGTTATATATCTATTAAAGAAACTGAGATTGTGGCTAAAATATTTCCCACAAAGAAAACATCAAACCCAAGTGTCTTCACTGAGGAATTCTACTGAACAGTTAAGAAAGAAAGAACATCATTTCTACATAAGCTTTTCCAGAAAACAAGAGCAGAAGAAACATTTCCCAGCACATGTTATAAAGCCAGAATTACGCTGAGATCAAAACAAAAACAATCCACAAACAGAAATCTGCAGAGTAATATCGCTCAGGATCATAGGAACAAAAATCCTCAACAAAATATTCAAAAACTGAGTCCAGCAAGATTTTTAAAAGATAATACATCAGGACCAAGGAGGAATGCAAGTTTGGTTCAACATTAGAGAATCAATTAGTGTAATTCACCATACTAGTAGACAGAAGAAGAAAACTCATACAATCGTATAATAGATGCAGAAAAAGCCTTTACCAAAATTTGACATCCATTCATGATAAATACTCTCAGCAAAACTAACAATGAAAGGGAACTTCCTCAGGGTGATAAAGCTCATCTACAAAAAAACTTACAGCAAATATCATGCTTATTAATGAAAACTAACTGCTTTCCCCTTAGACTGACTCTGCATTAAACTGCTTAATTCCCTCATATTGGTTTAGCTATTCCTACCAATTATTTTCTTTACAAATTCCTAATAGGAAGAAAGAAGGAAGCTTAAGTAGCACCCTCATGGTAGCTTTTGACCTAATTGAGGGGATGCGTTAGAAATTCATAAGTAGCGATACAGTAATAAAAAAGTAAAACTGATAAAAAATAAGACATTTAGCATGCCGTTGAAAATGCCCTATGGCTATGTGTGCAAATGTCATATTTTGGGACAGACTTAGATCTTACTTCAGAGGACAGGTGATCTCTGTTCTAGGATTGTGCTGGCAGGAAGGAGGATTTGATTGTAAAGCAAAATAACAGAAAAAACATTCCATACATAATCAACAAGAAAATGCAGTTCTTCCTCTTGTCTCAAGAGGAAAATTCATCATTTTCTTTGAGAAATAGAACTGGAATTAGGACTAACCAAAAGAAACCTGGAATTAGGTCTAATAAAAAGAAACCTGGTGAAATCAGTAAAGAGTCTCTTACACAACTGCTTTGTAGAATTTTCCAGCCACAGATTCTGTCATTAAAAGTACAAAAATGAATATGGTCCCGTCCAGGCTTTCTGCTCTCCTAGAAGCTGCTTTATGGCCAGAGGTAAGAATTTGACACTGCCTTTGATCTTCTGATTTGAAAAGTTCACAAAGAACATGTAGAATGAATGACTGGTCTTATGTTAACAGACCATACCATTCTGTGCCAAGATCAACTTTTTGCTAAACCCTGTCCTGAAAAAACAACTTTTGGTCCATCAACCAGGCTGGACAAAGGTCAAAGTTATATTCACCATGCATCTCTTTCTTACAAAAATATTTTGGGTTGCACTATCGCTAAGCTACATATAACTGATATAGCTTACCTGTGGTATCTTTTCTTTAATTCCCCCAAATCAAATAGAAAAGGCTTTCTAGATTAGAGGTGCCTGTTCTCAAACAATAGGTGTTTGTCTAGCCTTAAATAGACACCCACGGGACCACCTTATGATAAAAGGTGATCCACAGGTCCTAAAGCAGCAGTTTCCCCTAGGAAAGTGGCTGAGGCTAGCACTCACCCTTAAGGGCTCAGAACTTAGATAATGAACTTGGATAATGCTTTCCAAAGCCAAATGAGAGTCAATTGAAAGAGCTCAGCCCACCTTGGTGAGAAAGGACACCAAGTTTCACAGGGGGTTTTAGTCACCACATTGATGACGGGTAGTGAATGAATTCTACAGTGAAAAAGCAAATGGTTGTATGAGAGAGGATGTGAAATAGTAGCAATCAGGAAATGTCACTGGGTCTAAGACTCCTTCCAGTGAGGGAGCTCGTTTCATCTCTGATGAAATACAGCAGTCATTCTCCCTGCCAAAATCAAGGATGGGATAAGCAAAAAAATCCCTATTCTTCCCCAGCACAGGTGAGTTCCAAAGGGGGATGATGCAAGAAAAAGAGATCAGAGGGAGGGGAAAAAGAAAAGGAAAAGGAAACAGAGCAAGAATAAACAATTTCAAAACCGTATAAGAGAGGTCATTGCCTGGGTAACGAATGGCAGATGTTATAGACTTATCTATTGTCTGCCTCCTTCCCAAAGAGCAAAAGAGCATGAGATCAAAGACTTTAATCATCTCATTCACTCCTGTTTTTTCAGTGGCTCATAGAGGGCCCAGAGTAAGCTGATGCTCAATAAGTACTTGCCCCATAAATGAATGAAGGAAAATATAATGAATACTTATGGTGTATTAAATAAATAGACTACTCATTAAGTTAACTCTCCATTAAACTGTTTTACTCTCCTATATTGGTTTAGCTATGTTCATCAATTATTTTCTTTACAAATTCTTAATAGAAAGAAGGAAGGAAGAAGAGAAAGAGAAGGAAGGAAGGGAGGAAGGAAGGAAGGGAGGGAGGGAGGAAGGAAGGAAGGAAGGAAGGAGGGAAGGGGAAGAAAAACACTGTAGGCATTGTTGCATAATCATTATCACTGTTTGGACTGAGTGTCAATGAATTGAAAAACAAATTGAGATTTTAGTGGCCAAAGACAGCAGACCAGTCTAACTGTGCCCCATACAAAAGAAGACATTTCTTCATTCTTCCTGATGGGCACCACTTCTAACAGATGCCTTCTACTGTAAGTCAAGGCACTTTTCTGTCTCTCTAGGCTGACCTCCTCTGACATTAACTTTGTAGACTTGAATGTCCTGCCCTTGTTCCAACACGGTGCCTTTGCACATGCTGTACGTGATGTTTGAAGCATCTCACCTCCCTTCTTCAGTTGGCAAACACTTAAAAATGTCACAAGGTGAATGAGTCTTCTCTGCACCTCCTCCCTGCTCTCTCTACACTTCTTTCAAGCTGTCTGTTGTCTAGCCCTTAGGACTCGGTATGATGACATTAGTTTGCCTCTTAGATTCTCCCACCAGGATGTGAATGCAGGAGTTGAGAGGTTTAGTTTGCATCAAGCACAGTGCCTAAGCACAGAGGAGACAGTACGTAAGTATTAAAGGTAAGAAGTGAGGGAGAGAGAGAAGGAGGAAAGGATGAAAAGAGGACATTTCTTTCTATAAAGAAACACGGTATCTCCCTCTCTGTATGTTGCAGTAATTAAATCAGCCTTCCAGAACCAACAGAACTTCAAATTGTTTCCAAAAGTTGAAATTTCATTTAAGAAAGAGACCCTTCAAGGTCTACTCTTTTAGACAATCATATAACCATTTTAGATAGAAATCTAAATGTTTTATTGGACAAATCCTATGACAAATCCCCAACCCTTTCAATCACTATTCCTTTCAAATGGCCTTTTTGAAGTTTGCTGACTTACGGCACCAAGGTCCTTCTTTCCTTTCCATGCCAAACCTTATAACTGTCTTCTCTCCGTTATGAGGACACTCCTCCCCTGCTGATTACAGGGCAATTCTGGGAGGGGGCATTCAGTTATTTTAAATGCAAAGAGAACATGTGGTTCTGATGTGTAAAGGAGGGGTGAGGCACACCAGCTCAGGTCTGCCCAGCAGTTGCTTGCTCCCTTCCTAGAGATGTAGTGCTTACAAATAATAGACACTTATTTTAAATTTTGAGTCTACAAGGATTGCATAAACCTAAGATAACTCAGGGTCCATATAACCTCTGGGGAGAATTGCTATCTGATGCCTTATTGCTGTCAATTTTCACCTAAGAGAAATATCCATATGTCAATATCCACAATGCCTAGGATTCAACTTCCCTATCCAGTTTTGAAACTCAGGATTTCCCCTTTTACCCATCATTAATCTTCTGATTGACAAGAATCCTCAAAGATTATGGTTAGTGGTGCCTAGATTACATTTGCAAGTTCCTTTTGCACCCCGAGATGGAATTCATCTGGGCTGAGGATTTAAACTTCTTTAAGCAGGTAAGCACTTGTTTCCTCCTTATCTATCCTGAGTAGTCATTGCATTTTTACATTGTTATCTTCTCTCTTAACATTTTAAAGCCTAGTTCAGTTACTAAAAATCTCACAGCAAACTAAGTTGGGAATACCTCTCTCTTCCCCCTACCACCCGTTAAATGGCATCACCTGCTGAGAATGGGCCTAAAGCCTCGTGCTATCGACAAAGCTTAAAAGGCCCTTTGTGCTCTACTGAGTATCTTTGCATGTTTCAATTCCTTCTCAACTTTCATCTTTTTTTCTTTTTGAATTTTATTTTATTTGGAAAATAAAATGTTTATTTCATAAGGTTTCATTTGTCCTATTTGTTTACTTTTGTTTTTATTTCCATTACTCTAGGGGGTGGGTCAAAAAAGATCTTGCTGCAATTTATGTCAAAGAGTGTTCTCTATGTTTTCCTCTAAGAGTGTTATAGTGTCCCGTCTTACATTTAGGTCTTTAACCCATTTTAGGTTTATTTTTGTGTATGGTGTTAGGGAGTGTTCTAATTTTATTCTTTTACATGTAGCTGTCCAGTTTTCCCAGCACCACTTACTGAAGACACTGTCTTTTCTCCATTGTATATCCTTGTCTCCTTTGTCATAGATTAGTTGACCATAGGTTCATGTGTTTATATCTGGGCTTTCTATCCTGTTCCATTGATCTATATTTCTGTTTTTGTGTCAGTACCCTATTGTCTTGATTACTTTGGCTTTGTAGTATAGTCTGAAGTCAGGAGTCTGATCCCTCTAGCTCCAGTTTTTTCCCTCAAGACTGATTTGGCTATTTGGGGTCTTTTATGTCTCCATACAAATTTTAAGATTTTTTTGTTCTAGTTCTGTAAAAAAAAATGCCATTGGTAATTTTATAGGGATGGTATTGAATCTGCAGATTGCTTTGGGTAGTATAGTCATTTTCACAATATTGATTCTTCTAATCCAAGAACATGGTATATCTCTCCATCTGTTTGTGTCATCTTTGATTTCTTTCATCAGTGCCTTCTAGTTTTCTGAGCACAGGTCTTTTACCTCCTCAGGAAGGTTTATTCCTAGGTATTTTATTCTTTTGGTTGCAATGGTGAATGGGATTGTTTCCTTAATTTCTCTTTCTGATATTCTGTTGTTAGTGTATAGGAATGCAAGAGATTTCTGGGCATTAATTTTGTATCCTGCAACTACCAAATTCATTGATTAGCTCTAGTAGTTTTCTGGTGGCATCTTTAGGATTCTCTATGTATAGTATCAGGTCATCTTCAAACAGTGACTGTTTTACTTCTTGTTTTTCAGTTTGTATGCCTTTTATTTCTTTTTCTTCTCTGACTGCCGTGGCTAGGACTTCCAAAACTATGTTGAATAATAGTGGTGAAGAGTGGACATCCTAGTCTTCTTCCTGATCTTAGAGGAAATGCTTTCAGTTTTTCACCATTGAGAATGATGTTTGCTGTGGGTTTGTTGTATATGACCTTTATTATGTCGAGGTAGGTTCCCTCTATGCCCACTTTCTGGATAGTTTTTATCATAAATGTGTGTTGAATTTTGTCAAAAGATTTTTCTGCATCCATTGAGATGATCATATGTTTTTTATTCTTCAATTTGTTAATATGGTATATCACACTGACTGATTTGTGTATATTGAAGAATCCTTGCATGCCTGGGATAAATCCCACTTGATCATGGTGAATGATCCTTTTAATGTGTTGTTGGATTCTGTTTGCTAGTATTTTGTCAGGGATTTTTGCATCTATATTCATCAGTGATATTGGTCTGTAATTTTCTTTTTTTGTAGTATCTTTGTTTGGTTTTGGTATCAGGGTGAAGGTGGCCTCATATAATTAATTTGAGAGCTTTCCTTCCTCTGCAATTTTTTGGAAGAGTTTGAGAAGGATGGGTGTTAGCTCTTCTCTAAATGTTTGATAGAATTCACCTGTGAAGCCATCTGGTCCTGGGCTTTTGTTTATTGGAAGATTTTTAATCACAGTTTCAATTTCATTACTTGTGATTGGTCTGTTCATATTTTCTATTTCTTCCTGGTTCAGTCTTGGAAGGTTATACCTCTGTAAGAATTTGTCCATTTCTTCCAGGTTGTCCATTTTATTGCCATAGAGTTGCTTGTAGTAGTCTCTTAGGATGCTTTGTATTTCTGCAGTGTCCATTGTAACTTCTCCTTTTTCATTTCTAATTTTATTGAGTCCTCTCCCTCTTTTTTTTGATGAGTCTAGCTAATGGTTTATCAATTTTGCTTATCTTCTCAAAGAACCAGCTTTTAGTTTTATTGATCTTTGCTATTATTTTCTTTCTTTCTATTTCATTTATTTCTGCTCTGATCTTTATGATTTCTTTCCTACTACTAACTTTGGGTTTTGTTTGCTCTTTCTCTAGTTCCTTTAAGTGTAAGGTTAGATTGTTTATTTGAGATGTTTCTTGAGGTAGGATTGTATTGCTATAAAATTCCCTCTTAGAACTGCTTTTGCTGCATCACATAGGTTTTGGATCATCGTGTTTTCGCTGTCATTTGTCTCTAGATATTTTTTGATTTCCTCTTTGATTTCTTCAGTGATCTCTTGGTTATTTAGTAACATACTGGTTAGCCTCCATGCATTTGTGTTTTTTACGTTTTTTTTTCCCTGTGATTTATTTCTAATCTCATAGTGTTGTGGTCAGAAAAGATGCTGGATATGATTTTAGTTTTGTTAAATTTACCTCAGCTTGATTTGTGACCCAAGATGTGATCTATCCTGGAGAATGTTCCATGTGCACTTGAGAAGAAAGTGTAATCTGCTGTTTTCGGATGGAATGTCCTATAAATATCAATTAAATCTATCTGGTCTATTGTGTCATTTAAGGTTTGTGTTTCCTTATTAATTTTCTGTCTGGATGATCTGTCCATTTGTGTAAGTGAAGTGTTATTAAAGTCCCCTACTATTACCGTGTTACTGTCAATTTCCTCTCTTATAACTGTTAACATTTGCCTTATGTATTGAGGTGCTCCTATGTTGGATGAATATATATTTATAATTGTTATATCTTCCTCTTGGATTGATCCCTTGATCATTATGTAGTGTCCTTCCTTGTCGCTTGTGACATTCTTTATTTTAACATCTATTTTATCTGATAGGAGTATTGCTACTCCAGCTCTCTTTTGATTTCCATTTGCATGGAATATCTTTTTCCATCCCCTCACTTTCAGTCTGTATGTGTCGCTATGTCTGAAGTGGGTCTCTTGTAGACAGCATATACCTGGGTCTTGTTTTTTATCCATTCAGTGAGGCTGTGTCTTTTGGCTGGAGCATTTAATCCATTCACATTTAACATCTTTGCATGTTAAGTGCAAAGATTTAACAATTGAAACATCTTTGCATGTTTCAATTCCTTCTCAACTTTCATCTTAATGACATAAGAACTAGGGTTCTGTGTTTCACACTTCCTTGGTTATAGCCCTTCTCGCAAAAATTTGTTTTTTTAAAAAAATCTGTGCTTATCAGAAAATGAAATCTATGTGTCACAAAACTTTATAAAGAGAGCCATATGGACATTTCTTTTTGGTAAAAAAGTAATTAAGTAAATAACATGGTGGTAGATAATACAAGTGCATGTTGTGGTATCAAAAAGGGGCAAAGTGGTACCTCTTCATCAAGTCTCCCTCCCACCTCTGTCTTCTGTAAGCTCACTTCCCTTCCTTGGAAGCAACCACTCTGACAAGTTTCTTGGGTTAGGACAGTTCCTGCAATTAATCAGGCAACTCACCCAACTAGATGCATTGGGCTTTGAAAATGCCATTTATCTTTTCAAAGAGAGAGAATATATAAAACTCATTTCAACAAAATTTCAAACAGCAACTACATACAGGCTAAGGAATTATAGTGGCAATTTTCTCACATTTCCTAATTAACTTTTCTTAGCTTAGAGAACTGAGTAAGCTCTTCTAGAAAATCTCTGTATTTTATCCTTTCCTCATTTAAGATCCTTCAGGGGCTCCCCAACACTGACAAAATCAGACCTCTCCTCTTTATCATTCACCCTTTCTGCAATCACACACATTTTCTAGCCTCCTAATCAAAGGTTCCCAGCTTACGTTTCATCCTCCAGATCTCCACTGCCGCTTCTCATTTCTATGATTCTACACGGGCTGGTCTCTGTTGCTAGAATGCCCTTAACCCTCCTTGACTTCTTAATAAGCATCCCTTCATCCTTAAAAACCCAACTAGATCTCACCTCCTCCGGGAAGATCGTTTTCCTCTTCTGAAGTTATTTTCTCTTCCGCTATCACATTGGTTTCTCCGTATTTATTACTGTACTTGCAGCACTGCCTCTTCCTTCATGATCAAAGAGAGCCTTGCTTATTTCCAATGTATGTGATTCATCAAAGAGTTCTGTGATGTTGTTTATTCAAATCTGCTTACAGGCAGGCGTACAGATGAAATTACCTCTTATTCTCCACTTATCCTTCTGAATTTGATTATGGGTTCCAGCAACAGAAAAGCCAACCACAGTTCTATGTTGCATTATGTATGTTATTTTTTGTCTTTCTGGTTTTACTGGTAGAATATATGCTGCTTGAGGTCCAGGACCTTGGTTCATTTGTGATATTGCCTGTCCTGTGTTTCCAGTTTCACCTCCCCTGTTCTCCAACCAAGAGAACAAGGCTCCCTCTTTGCTGTGCTTCATGTACATCTTCCTCCCTCACCTCCTGCCTTTGCATGTGTTGTCCCTTATATCAAAAATTGCCCTTCTATTCCTTCCCTCTTTGTATCTAATCTTTTAAGGCCTGGCCAACCTACACTGGATGTTCTTTGGGCTCTTCTCCCACCTTGTATTAAACTTCAGCCGAGCTCCCACCACACTGTGTTACCATCACTTATGGATCTTGTTCCTTCCAGTTTGCAATCTCCTAGAGGATGAAGGCTGTGTCTTCATCTTTGTAGCCACAAAAACTATTGTCAAGGCTGGCACAGAATAAGCCCTGGTGAGTGCAGACCAAGAGAAGTGGTCCATGGAGTTTCAATTTCCTCCAATTATCTGGCTCACCCTTCAGTTTTTTTGGTTTTTTGGGGTTTTTTTTGCGGTACGCGGGCCTTTCACTGCTGTGGCCTCTCCCGTTGCAGAGCACAGGCTCCGGACGCGCAGGCTCAGCGGCCATGGCTCATGGGCCCAGCCGCTCCGCGGCATGTGGGATCCTCCCGGACCGGGGCACGAACCCGTGTCCCCTGCATCGGCAGGCGGACTCTCAACCACTGCGCCACCAGGGAAGCCCCCACCCTTCAATTTTGATCCTCAGTGGGCTGGGTGGGGATTCTTTCCTTCCCAACCCTTTCTTCTACCTCTACACAAGACAGAGCTATTTCAGCAAATCTGCTTCATCACGATGAGCCATTGCAGGTCGAAATGAATTCTGTCTGTCATAGCACACTACTCAGTGGTATCTGCTTGACCTCACCCTTCATATGGATTTCTCTCCTCTGAGTAACTGGAGATGAGAAACTGTTTTCTTAGAATTCTTTGTTCCATGGCAGCTAGCTCCAAGTGCTTTATCCCTCAGTCTTCAGTATCACCCAGAAGCCTCTACTGGGTCACCTCTATCCCCTCTCCCAAGGACTCATAGCTCAGGTCCTTCCACATCTCTGAGACACTGACTCTTCTCAGACAGCAGTGGCTGCCAACCAGAGCATTCGAATTTAGATGTAATGCAGTGCCTGTGACCACAGCCAGATTGGGGCTACTCCCAGACACACATGCTAATTTTGAGAAAGGCTTTTGTTTTACACTAAAGCATGAGTCATCTAGCAATTATAAAGGGATTAATTATCCAATTTGGGGATCCTCTAGCTCTCTTAATGCTTCATCAAAAGGATAACCATGGAAAATCAAAGCTGCTGAAATTTAAGGCCAATAAATTCTGTCCTTTGCTAGTTGTGTTCTTTGTGTTCTCTGCTCCTCTACCTCTCCTTACGTGTTTTCAAGACCTGGAGATCCTAAGGTTCAGAACAAATCCCTCAGATTTTCTGCCTCTAAATCAATAATTTTCAACTATTGTTTAACCATAAACCCCTATGCAAAAAAAAATCTAATGCAGATTCTCAATATATACTTGAAAAAGCTTATATGTTCAGCATAGACATATTTTAAACTCCACATTATAACAATAACTGCTTAAAAAATAAACCAATGGTACAATAAGATACACTTCAAGAAACTAAAGTGTTTACCAGATGAGGTTTGGGGCCAGACTGGGGGAGGAATGATTTTATCAGATATAGCATAATTTATTTCTACACTCTGTTTTGTTAGATTCACCCTATCTAGATAATCCTGATTCTCTCAGATCAATTGTTGCAAACAGTAACAGTTGTAGGTTTTGTATTTTTCAACTGCTTTTTTTCTGAGTATTAAGTGTACTTGGACATTTTGTTCTACAGTTGAATTCCTTATAATATCACCCAAAGCTACCAAGAAGCATTAGAACTATTTACAACATAATACTAGCACTGTGGGATGTGTGATTGAATTTGCTTGTACTAGCTCCCATGATTGGACACACGACTGCCTACACTGAGAAGGAAAATAAAAATAAACCCGAGGCTCCTATACAAAAGAATCAAATATATATACAGAAACCAAAAAAGCTTAATCTAACGTCTGCACAAAGTGAATTGTACTGGCAACATACTTAATGCATCAGCATGCTCCAGTATGCTGAAATTTGTTGTACACCATATTTGATGGTTCGTTTTTAATTTTTATTTGATTTTAATATTCCCTAAATAGTTAATAAAATATGAAACCATATATTAAAAAAATAATAACAGGTATTTGTAGAACTCCTGTATCTGTTTGCATGTCGTTTGACGGCCATTCTGCAAATGTATTTCTCTCATGCCCATCACCTCCATTTGGGGGCCAAGCATATTTCCATGTCTATTTCTGATATTGTCTGTTCTTTCGTCCTGTTGAACTTCTTCATCTCCTATCCTGTGAATACCTCATATGATATGGATAAATGGGTGGGATGGGGGGCTGGGAGGGAGCTCCAACTTGGGGGAGGGGATATAGGTATACATTATAGCTGATTCACTTCATGGTACAGCAGAAAATAACACAACATTGTAAAGCAATTTTACTCCAATAAAAAAAAAAAAAGCTCTTTATCTTTCCCCTAAAACTAACTTCCCAGCTGTTTTGAGAGGGTTTGGCACCTCTTTCTGCTTTATCTTTTATAACACCTGTTACTTGGAACAGAAATAATGGCAATTAATTAATTTTGTGATGCCAGTTCTATAAGTAATTTATGTTTGTGAATTTTATCTCTGAAACATTTTATGGAATGTGAGGGTAGGGATACCAGCCCATACTGCTCCCATTCACCTAGTCACAGTAGCAGTGCTAAGTACAGAGGAGGCATTCAATACATTTTGTGAATTAAAGTTGGATAGAACAAGATTTTACAGTTGATCCTTATTCCCAGTATGCATGGACTGTAGTTTCTAATATAAAATCATAGCAATAGAAATGTCTCACTTAAATCTCTCTCTCTCTCTCTTTTTTTTTTACTCAGCTCACAGTATTTCCCTGGTTTCATCATATTTTCCTTCAGAGGCTATCCCTAAGATGAGGAAAAAGCGACCCCTCCTGATATATAGAATAGAAACTCTATCAGCTGCTACCGCAGACTGATTTTCAACTTTTGTGGTAAGGAAATGAGGTAATAGACAAAAATCCCTGGTAGCTCAAAAAGAATAATATTCCCAAATATCCATCCTTGACATAAAGGCCCGTAAGGCCGCCTGTGGGAACTAGGTGACATCAAAGACTCCTTCCAACTGAAAAAGTAAAAGAAACATGCCTCCAGATTTGCATGTTTCTCAGTAAACCAAGATTAATGCCTTGGCTCTGGGTGATTCAATAACTTTATGCCCGTAGGCAAGGCATTTAGCCAGAGTGGGTTTCTATTTCTTATTTGTGTTTTGAAGTGAAAGCTAAAATAAATAGTGCCAAGCATTGCCGGATGAGAGGTAGTTGGATCCAGAAAACTCATAACTAGTAATCCACTGAAAGAATCTGAAATAAAAGTGAATAAGAGTTATCAATTATTGTGCTCTTGCTGTGTACCAGGCTAATACCTATATATTTCTAGTTAATTGTGGGTAATCTAGTGAGTAATTTCTAGTTACCCACAAACATCCTACAATTGATGTTGATCAGTGCCCATTTTTCTGATCAGGAAAGCAGCCACCTCTCCTATGGGGGACACTGCTATCAGATGTCAGGGTACGGACTTAGCCCTCATCTATGCAACTTCAAAATATGCTTTGTCCAGCTTTCTGCTGCACTGCATGCTATATGAGGCTTCATTCCTGAAGAAGTTCCACCCTTCAAACACAGCAATGTTCTAGCCAACAGACTGAATGGTTAAGTAAAGTGCCAAAGTTTGTGGTTCAAGGGAGCCCTGGGTGGGTCAGACCCAAAATGAGATAGTCTGCTGGTTACGATGGGCTTTTTTCAGAATGGAGAGAAATGTGAACAGTCTCATCCACTTTTTAGATGGATAGCTGGAACATAATGGTCTATTCACAAGAGCTGCAACTAATTTTAGAATAATTTTGAACATAGGTTTCAGTTTCCTAAGTGAAGAGTTGAAGAAGAATGGGGGGAGCTCATACAGAGGGTACCTCAGGAGATGATGGAGGGACAGAGGAGGGCCAACTCTTAGCACTTGCACAGCTGCTGTGCTTTATTAACTGTTTGTTTCTCTTTGCAAAATGGCCATGTATTTGGTATTTTAAAATACAGACTCTTTTAATCTTCAGCTGTTTCATTTCATATGCATTTTAATGGATGCATTTAACTTGATTCCTGTCTCCTAATGTAAATTAATCCCAGAGTGCACACACTTTATTGAAAAGGAAAAATAATAAAATAAAATGACTGAGTGGAAAAGTTATGCTGTTCCTGTTTTAGACTATTTGGTAAGAACTGCTCCCCAAGAAATAACCTCTTCACCAGGCATGTCAGTAGCTAAGGCCTTAGTGGGGCATCTACATCAAACAAACATCAAAAGAATTTTTTTAATTTTAAAAAGAGAGAGAGAGAAACAAAAATGTGGATTGTGTATGTAAGTATTTCAGGTGATTTCACAAGCTTAAATATAAATAAATACATAAATAAAACTCCTAGTTGGGAAAAGCCTATACAACTTCAAATGAAGTTAAATTTTGAAGTGAACAATGTCAGCAGTTAGCTTAGGTAACTGAGACTGAATATCTACTTTGGGTCTTGATATGGATCCAAGGAGCCCCAGATAATACAAATCAGTCTTTTACTTTTATTTTTTTAGTTTTTAAATTTTTATTGGCGTATAGTTGATTTACAATGTTGTGCTAGTTTTAGGTGTACAGCAAAGTGAATCAGTTATACAAATACATATATCCACTCTTTTTTAGATTATTTTCCCATATAGGCCATCATGGAGTATTGAGTAGATTTCCCTGCTATACAGTAGGTCCTTATTAGTTATCTATTTTATATATAGTAGTGTGTATCCTCCTGTTGTTTTAGGCAACTGACTAAACTGAGGGGAATAAAAGAGATTGGGGGAATAAATATCAGGCAATAAAGAATTAAAAACAAACAAACAAATCCCAGGGGATCTGCCTAGAAAAGAGAGGTTGCAAGGAACCAGTGTGGTGGAAATTTAGTGCTCATCAAATATCCAACAAACATCAAACTGTTACTCTCCATTTCGATTGGGACAATATGACTGGTTAATGGAATGAGTCAAAGTGATGCCAAGCACCTCTCAAATGACTCTGTAACTCATGCCTTTGGTCCTTACTTTGCTGCCATGATAATCTTGGAGACCACAGTTTCAAAACAGCATCACTCCAAGATGGAGGAAGGGTCACCTGAGATAGAGTAATCTTCGCTTGTGGCAAGAAATTAACTTTATCTGTGTTAGGCCACTGAGATTTTGGAATTTCTCTGTGGCAACAAAGAGGATTAGTTTGCCTTGGTTATTACAGAATTACTCAAGCCTTTGGATACTCTGAAGTTAGAGTGTGGAACTAGCATAAACAATACAGCTTCTCTGCTATCATTAAAGAAAAACAAGAAAAAAAAACAGAATAATTAAGATATTAGAAAAGACAAACTAACTCTAATCAATCTGAGACATAGAAATGATCAATCAATGGACAACTCTGGAGTTCTCCTTTTAAGGACAATTAGCAAAAGATCAAGGAATCTGTTATCAATAATAATATCACACTATATTGTACTGTATGTATTCAAAGCATTTTCTTCTGATAGTTTAAATGAAGTTCTGCCTGGGGCCTGAAAATGACCAGATTATGTCATGAGATTTGTTTCTGTGTCATAATTCTAGAATGAAAACATGATCCATCATTGTCCCTTCAGCATTTTACCAGCAAGAGACTTGCCTCCATCCCATCTTCTACAAAAAAGCAGCATCCACAGCAGAAAACGACCAGACATACCAAAGAATGCCTGGATAATAATGGCCTTGGTTTATCTCATAGCACTTTGTGTTCGCCCCTCGGGCAAGCAATTTATCATCACAATCTCACCAGTGAATCACAGGGCTCACACATTGCTACAAATCCTGCCTTTCAGCATGCCCAGAATGAACCATTACACTTCAACCTAGGATGAAATAATCCCAGTGAAACCAGCTGACCTGTTGGAGGGTGCCTAGATAACACTGAAATAGACAGCACTTAATGCAGTGGGGGATCTGTCAAAAACAATAAAGACTGGTGTAAAAACAAGTTGCAAGTTATTGATCTGCTATATTACAGTTGCTTTGAAAATAACTGGATTTCACTTTTGCCCTTTAATTTATCCATCTTAATCACATTCTGTCAAGACCAAGGCACACATATTATGCTTAATAAAGGTCAAGAATACGCTTGTGTGCTGCCTGACCCAAAATGGAGATGTGTCCTGAGCATCAACACACAGGCATACAAGATTGTCTACTCACAGGCTCCTGTGAAATGGACCAACCAGAAAAATATAGCTGGATGGGACATGAATCTCTAGGCAAATTTACAGTCCAAGACATAAAATAAAAGGCATCAATAGCAATACACTCATTTTAGGTAATCTCCCTTTCAGTTAACTTAAACTCTAGATCCACACAATGAGATGCTCTCTGGAATCTCCCGGAACACCTGGACCAATTTCTGGCCAGCCTTATTGGATGAGGGCGCACATTTTCACCACTCTGATCACTGGACTTTGACCTAATTATACATGTTGCTTCCATCTTTAGGGGGGTTGTTAATATTCAGGGTCTAATTCTTCTTGAGTCCTGCTGTCTTTAGGATTTATTGATCTTTATCTTTGTCCAGTGGAACATTGGGGGTTGTGACCCGATGCTACACTTGGGAAGGTAGGTCCTACTATCTTATATTTGCTGATTCTTAAATTCTCATTCTGGGCTCACTGTTGAAATTTCTCTTGGGAAAATTTGAAATTACCTTCTTTTCAAGGATCTAATATAAGATTTTGACAGAACCATAAAGACTGTTAGTGTTTCTTAGTGCCCCTCAGGGCCATTTTGTGAGTCTCACTCAAACACCCTCTTTTGCCTTTCTTTTATCCTCTTGCTTTCTCTATACACACACACACACACACACACACACACACACACACAGTTTATTATACAGATGGTATATTTCATAAAATTTTCCACTTTTTACTAGATTTCATAAGCTTCTCTGGGTGGTCTTCCCAACCCATGTTATTCTTGTTCCTTTATGATGTGGAAATAAGCAATGACCAACCAAATGGGAAAAGCAAACACTATTTATTCTGAGCTTGCTGTAGCAAGAGAGCCAGCCACCATCACTTGCCCATCTCTTGATGTTTTGGCAGAAACTCAGATGCGGGCAGAGGAGTGAAAAGCTTTATAGTGGAAAAAGAGAAGGCTTCAGATGTGCCTTGATTGGCAGAGTTGACATGGGGAAGTTTCAGGAAAGCTAACTTGAAGCAGGACGTCCTATATGATTGGTTAGGGCTGTATATTTGACCTTTTCTGGTTGTTCCTAAATTGGAAATGGGAACAAAAATAGGGAAGCTATCAGTTCTTAATTAATCCGTGGTAATTTGGGGCTGATCACTACAGAAGTCATTGTTCAGCTTCCTAGGTTGTTACTAGAGATTGCATTCTACCTTTCTGACTTAGAGCAGGCTGGTTTCCTGGGTTATTTATTGTATACAAGGTGTTGGTTGCCCCAGGTTGTGTGTCAAAGTTCTGTTTTTATATAGGGTATGGCCATTGTCTATTTGTATATTCAGTCTCTCACTAAGTACCTACTATGAGCTAAATATTGTTCTAGACACGGGTTGTACAGATGGAACCAGAACAGACAAAGGTTTTGCTCTCCTGGAGCTTATGCTTCAGTAGGAAAGACAAATAGAGAAAAATAGACAAAAAAATGTATGTCAGGTCATGATAAGAGCTATGAAAAACAGGGGAGGGTAAGATGATAGTGAAAGACGAGGAGGTTTTTACTTTAGAGAGACTGGCCAAGGAAGGCTTGTAAGAATTGGAAAAATATATATCAGTAATCCACTTGACATACAATAGAGTATTTATACTCTATTTGTCTTGACATATTCCACTTGGTATATCTGATATATTGTAATCCCTTCTATGTTCCAGTAATATGGTACAAACCCTTCGTAATCCAAAGAAGATATTTAGCATAGGTTGCATCTTGCATCCCTTTTATTAATTGTAATAAACAGATGACCATCTACTGTCAATTGATAGAGCACCTGAGAAGAATTACTGCCTTAAGGAAGAAAAAAATAAATAAGGTGGCAGGCCAGGATTTTATCATTCCCAGCACTCTATATTGTCTTGGACATATTTCTTAGGTAGTCAGAGCTGCAGGAGTCATTAACCCTTCCAGCAAGACTGGGAACTAATCTTTACCAAGTGGGTACCTCCTTCCAATGTCCAGACTTTCACAGAAGAAGACAGTATAGTTACAGTGGTTTATGGGGCATAAAGGCCATCACAGGACTTCAAAAATACCTCTTTGCTGAAGAAGCAGGACTGTTGAGAAAGTGTAATTACCATGTCAGATGACCTCATAAATTTTAAATTGCATTTTTGGAATCATATAGACTCCTGGGATTCCCATGCTATCTCAAAGTTTTCATTTGCACATGTCCTGTATCAAAAATCAGTAATTACGGAAACTATACCCTGTAGTGCTTCTCAGTCTGTATCGTGCAAAAGAATTACCTTGAGAGCATGTTAAAACACCAGTTCTAGGAGTGGGGCTGAAGAACTGGCATCTCTAACAAGCTCCCCGGTGATGCTGCTACTGGTCTGGGGACCACACTTTGAGTAGCACTGTCTTACAGACCTGTGTATAGGACACTCATAATTCTCAAAGCCAAAAGCATGAAAAACATATTTTGTACAAAAAGAAACATGGAAGATATAGGATGCACCACTGAACATTACATTTTCAGCATATGTCATAAATTTACAGAAACATTAAGAATGTATATTTGAAATTGGCACTGTCCTAGAAAATCCAGCATGTGTGTTTCCCTGAACTACATGCCACTTTCCCAAATGGTCTAATTATTTCCACTTTCAAACAATGTTACAGAGAAAGAAGATTCTTTTTTTTTTTTAATTAGCATAACCAAGTCCCAAAGAGAATGAAAAAGAATACAAAACGTCACTGTAGACCATTGCTATCAACAGATGTTAACAACATCTCCCCCTTTGCAAACCCTGACCCTGGCCCTGGCAATGGCTGTGCAGAAGTGTGCAGTGAGTTGAGGAAAGAGGAAACTCTAGGACTGTGATCTAAAAAAATCCCGAGCAAGGTTGTGATCTAAAAAAATCAAACAACTTGAAAGGAAGTAAGAGACTTTGTCTTTGGTTGTATATTGCCAGCTTTTTAAAAAATTAATACTTTAAAGAAAATAGAAAAATATTAACTGTTGAAAAAGACAACAGGCCCCAAATGGAGTCATCTGTGCTAAGCCCAGATCACCAAACCAAGACAATACCTAAATTAATTGCAGAATCAGCTTCTTCCAGGAAAGTAAGCTTTAACCAGCCAATCTAGAATTACCTGGTCAACCTTAGTGGAGTAATTCACTATTGTTCCCCTTAGGAGAATGACCTTTCCTGAAAGGTCTAATTTCATTGCTAATAATTTCCTTCTTCTACCTTTAAAAATCTTTCCATTTCTGTAGCTCGGAGGAGCTCCTTTCTATTTGCTAAATGGGAGGCTGCCGATCCATGAATTGTTCAATAAAGCCAATTTAGTCTTTAAATCTACTCATTTGTATTTTCATTTTTGTTATTTAACAGATTTGGTGGCAGCAGTGGGAATGAAGGAGAACATTCAAAGGCTTCAGGGACAATGAGAAACACAGGCAATGATATCCCACAAACCCCTTGAGTTCACTATCTTTCTCACTATTTCTGAGGGCCATGGGTAAGTATCCTCTCAGTTCTGAGCTCCACTTTCTTTACATTGAGTTCTCAATCTAACTGGCTTTCCAGTCAAGGGCTTAGCAAGTCAGCTTGAGCTGGCAGACAGTTCTATCTGGAACCGGAGACCCTAGGCCTTGGTTTCCTCTGCAATTCCCCAGTTGTTTGGAATCCCTTGCCTCATTTCCAGCCCACAGTACCCACTTACTGGAGTTTGCTGGTTCAGTTGCTGCTGGAAATTGCTGATGGTGTGCATGGTCTTCTCTTGGTCAGTCTGCAGTAATACCTCTTGGTCACTGCTGGTGTGTTAAGGTGCCCATGTCCATTTGTCATGTTTTGTGTAGATAAATGCTATTGCTAATGGAGATCTTAGAAGCAGAAAGAAAAGTCATAAAAAGTGGTGAGCATGGATCAGGCATTTAAGAGTTAGAGTTCCTGCCACCTAAGTCACAAATTCCTGTGTTAGGATAAGTTGATCATGGAATGGGATAGATTGACACCAGATCACCCATCAACATCAAGAAAATTTCCATGCAAAAAGGCACAAATGTAAACACCACATAATTCCCAACCCCACATCACATCCCCTTTAGGTATTAGTTTGGCTCTAAAAGACCCAAGGGCTCGGCAAAAAACAAACAAACAAACAAACAAATATATAAAATGTGATCCTCAAAACCCAAAGAGTTTCACATGCCACCTTCTGGCACACCTGCTTATTTTATGTCAGAGAACTGTGGTGTCAGAAGCTGTAAATATCTGCACAAACAGCAACATCTTACTAAAGACAAATTAGGATTACAATGGCCATTATGGGGAATGATCCAATTAGACAAGACTGCTTAAGAAGTGCCCTTGAAAGTAAGGGTTCCCATATCAGACAGAATGCAATGCCTATTTTCATTGGTATGTAGATGCTTCCCCAAAGCTCCAAGATTCTAAAATAGCTTCCTTAAAAAATGTGTTGCAAAAGGAGAGTGAAAATTTAATGACACAAGATTGTAAACAGCAGTCTGCCAACCCATTAACTTTACAGCTGCAACAGCTCCAAGTTCAGGCACCTAAAATAACACCTGGACCCCTCACATTGCACTTTCCTAGGGTTCATCATTAAAATGCTGGCCCAGGAAACAATGTCTCAGTTGCAATCAGCTGGAACACTGGAAAAGAGATAGAACCTCAAAGGGCCTATGCAAAATTTTTAACATCAACTCCAATGCCCTCTTATCTAACCCCTCAAATGGGCCCCTCCTAGATTTGAGGAGACTTTGGAAGATTTTCTGGTAAATTCCTACATTATTCCCTTAAACACCTAAGGAAAATTAAAATTATTTTTAAGAATGCCAGACTTAGGATACCAAAGCTATACCCTCTACTTTAAATCCCCTTGCAGCCTGTAGAGGGGATCCTGGAAAAACTGGCAGAAGCTGGCTAAGGGTAAAAATGCTCACCAGAATCAGACCTCCTGGATCTCTGTCTATAATACCCAGTAGACAGAGGAATATAAAATATATTTTGCACCCTCTTTGGGGACTGCTCTTACCTTCAAGGAAGGGTTATTTAATACTGCCAGAAATGTTACTGTTTGTCTCTGTTGAAAACTGACAAGATATTTAAAAGAATTTTTAAGTAGCTCTGTGATCAGAGACTGGCCAGATAGGAAGCTGATATTCAGAGCCCAATAGGAATTTGTTTTAGGTCTCCTCCCTTAAGCTAAAAATAAAATGATGTACCCAGAGGGAAAGAAAAACCTTCTGAAGCCTTTGTGAAAGGATTTACTAAAAAACATTCCAAAGGCAAACAGCTCTAAATCTAGAAATCTTTTGATTTCCATCTTAGTTAGAAAGCTTCTCCCTAACATATACATATTAAAAAAGCATATTAAGGGTAATGTCATTGGGTGGGTGGATCACTCTATGATGTCATTTAGGCTGCAACCCAGTCCTCTGGGGAATTGAGAGCAACTGTCCTTATCTTGCAAATCTCTACAAAACCAGAAATGCAGCTCTAGAGGCAATTCAAAGTTCAGCTATTTTTAAAAATCAATCCCAAAATTTCTCATATTTATCTTAAAATGGCTTATAACTGCATTTTCTCCCTGTACCTCTGAGGTGTAAATGTGAAAGTACAAACATCAGGGAGGTAATTTTTATCAAAAACAAAATAAAGCAAAACAAAATTGGAAAAGTCTTTTGAAAATTTTAAAAAACACTGGGATACAAATTCCTTTACAACTAGTGAGTTTTGTGTACCTGATTCAGGGCAGTAATTTTAGAAACAGAAGCTATAAGTTCTCTGTGTGTATCTGTCTATATGCTTATATATATGCATATATATATATATATATATATATATATATATATATATATATATGTTGTAGATGTATGGCATATGTCTACATCTGGATGGTATTGCCAAAATTAATTTGTAAAAAAATAACATAACAAAACAAAACTAAACCTCTCACTGGCTTACAAATAAGTGCTTATAAATTATTTCTAAATCTCAGAAATATAATAGAAATTAACCCAAATGCCTTCAAGGTTCATGTGATCTGGGAAAATATTTAGTACTAAAGCTAGTTTAAGTTTGTTTGGTTTAATTAAAACAGGCATGCCTTTAGAGTTATCAACCTTAAATGAAATACCTTTATTCTACCTAGGCTTACTCAAAGTCACGTAAGTTCATGTTATCTCTTACAAAATCTGTCAGCAAGAAAAACAGTTCGTGATTATGGCGGACTTTGTCTAATGTCTCATGAAGTTTTTGTGGCTAACATAAACGTAATTCTTAAGAACAAGTAAATTAAATAAATGTAAGTGGGATAAAAAGATTTTAGGTAAACTTTTAATAGAGTTTCCCACATATTTCTGGTAACCTGATAGCTTAAGTTTTGCTAAGTTAACTTCAATGGTGAGTTAAGTTAAATTCATTGAACATCCAGATTATTTCCAAATACGATAAAATAATGAAACTTTAATTACTAAACAGATTTATCTACTTTTGTCTTCTTATTACGAAGGAACCAGAGATGTTTGTTCCCATTAGTAAACATGCTGTGTGCCATGTTAAAAGATTGTAGTATGAGAAAGCATATACTTCTAGAGATCATGAAATGTATTCATAAATTTGTCAATCTAAAGAATACTGTTGTAACAGATAGATTACAATTGCTTACTTATTTTTCACTAGAAATTAACATTTCTAGGGGTTAAAATTCTAATTAATATATGTGATTAAATCTATTAAAAATAATAGGAGAAACAACTCTTTACACAAAGCAAGTAGAATGTCTTTTGGGTTAAGAAAAGGTATGAGGTATGGAGATGTATTTTTGTTAAGGGAAAAGAAAGTAATTTTTGTCCTAAAGTGAAACTGGTTATTTCAGTATAAAAGAGGAAAAACATAAGACAAAATCTTAATGCAAAAAAGAAAGTTGTGGAAGATTTGTGAAAACAAAACAAAACAAAAAAACACCTTGGGAAAGTAATTTTATGTGTAGTCAAGCTGGGTAAGATTGAAATAAATTTATTTAATGTTTTAATATCAAAAGTACATTGGTGGGCCTCCCTGGTGGCGCAGTGGTTGAGAGTCCGCCTGCCGATGCAGGGGATACGGGTTCGTGCCCCGGTCTGGGAGGATCCCATATGCCGCGGAGCGGCTGGGCCCGTGAGCCATGGCCGCTGAGCCTGCGCATCCGGAGCCTGTGCCCCGCAACGGGAGAGGCCACAACAGTGAGAGGCCCGCGTACCGCAAAAAAAAAAAAAAAAAAAAAAAGTACATTGGTGCAAAATGAAAATTAGTTTTTTCTCTCTGCTAAAATGATAAAGTTTAGAAAGTTAAATCTCTATTAAAAGAGCTAAGGTTTTTGGTTTCTTCATTTGTTTTTTACAACTATTTAACTTTCTGTTTTGCCTGCGAAGTGTTTAGTTGTCACTATGGTTAAATGAATAACTAAGTATTGTTTCACAGTGACCCATGATCCAATTAGACCAAGTGTTTTAAAACCTTTGGATACTTTTGACAAACTTCCCAAAAGTAAAATTCTAGATGAAGTCTTTCTGACGTAGAAATAAGCTTAGGATTTTCTAGGGGGCTCCTGGAACATCGCAGAAGATTTATTCCATCTCTCTTAAAAAAAAGGAGATATTAAACTAATTAGGCTTATTTGATATATTAAATTACATGGAAAGCATTGTCAAATAAGAAGTAATATTAAGCATTCTTTATGTTATATTTGTATAGGTATATGTTATAAATGTTCTAGAAATTCTGTGTAATTCCTGGAAATCCCATATGTCTTGTATATGTTATTAGTCATAATTCTAGTTATTATCTTAAAATGTTGCATGTTACAGAAATAACCAAATTTCCTCATCAATTCCATTATAATGAACTCTGATCAGCTCTTTAATAATAAGCATCTTTAAGTCTTTTCATGGTTATTGTTTTACTTTGATGCTTTTACCAAAATGTTTCTGCAAAACTGCCTTATCTTCAAGGAGATTCATGGAAAGAACTTTGAAAAACACAGATTCCTGATAAGTTTAAGATCATAAAACTGAACCGGGTAAGAATTTCTGGAACTAATGAAAAAACTGTATTCAAGCAGAACAAGTATGAATTACATGTGTCTGAATGAACTCAGGAGAATAATTATAATTTTAATGACTTTTTGTTTGAAACATGGGTGGTTCCTTAATACGGAAACCTTTTATCTTAAACCATCTATGACATATAACAATTTGGTAAAGTATACCTTTACAAAGAAAGATGAAACAATTATTTTTTTCTCTCTATCTGATCCCCCCAGAATTTGAAAACTCTTGAGTATTCTTTTTTTTTTTGTGGTACGCGAGCCTCTCACTGTTGTGGCCTCTCCCACTGCGGAGCACAGGCTCCAGACGCGCAGGCTCAGCGGCCATGGCTCACAGGCCTAGCCGCTCCGCGGCATGTGGGATCTTCCCAGACCGGGGCACGAACCTGTGTCCCCTGCATCGGCAGGCGGACTCTCAACCACTGCCCCACCAGGGAAGCCCTTGAGTATTCTTTTTATGGCAAAATGTTACTTAATTAGATAAGTTCAGTAAGAATCTGTTCTCCTTCAAAAAAGAAGCAGACTCACAGATATAGAGTACAAACTAGTGGTTACCAGTGGGGAGAGGAAACGGGGGAGGGGCAATATAGGGGTCAGGGAGTAAGAGGTACAAACTATTAGGTATAAAATAAGCTACAAGGATATACTGTACAACATGGGGAATATAGCCAATATTTTATAATAACTATAAATGGAGTATAACCCTTAAAAATTGTGGATTTCAGAGACTGGCATAACACTGTATTGGTAAATTAACGATACTTCAATTAAAAAAATAAAATAAAAAAATAAAAATATGTTAAGATTTTAAAGGGCAAAAAATAAAAATTAAAAAAAATAAACTTGTGAATCACTATATTGTACACCTGTAACTTATATAATATTGTACAGCAACTATACTTCAATTTAAATTTTTAAGTAATTAAATTTTGAAAATAAATAACTAAAAAAAAAATAAAAAGGAACCTGTTCTCCTTGTAACAGGACAAAATTGGAAACATCGATTATATTACCAAATCTTTGACCCAAATGTCGTATTTAAGAGAGCTGTTCCTAGTCTCAGATATGACCAGATAGTTTTAAGGAATTAAGTTGACTTTACAGAGCCAATAAAACCCCTTGGAAAAAATCAGCCTGGTACCTTGCTTGCAAAGCTCCAGGAAAGCAGTCTTAGAAAGGGTTCATATGGTCAATCACTATTCTTGCTGCACTTATATAAATATTCAAGCCATATTTTTTTTTTTTTTTTTTTTTTTGTGGTACGCAGGCCTCTCACTGCTGTGGCCTCTCCCGCTGCGGAGCACAGGCTCCGGACGCGCAGGCTCAGCGGCCATGGCTCACGGGCCCAGCCACTCCGCGGCATGTGGGATCCTCCCGGACCGGGGCACGAACCCGCTTCCCCTGCATCGGCAGGCGGACTCTCAACCACTGCGCCACCAGGGAAGCCCTCAAGCCATATTTAATGCAAACAAATCAGTCTTACTGTGGTCATCCTTGGAAAAAAGAAATGGGAATAACTGTAGAAAGAAAAATTATGTTTGCTCATTTGTCTATATTAGATTCTAGTCCTGTTAATTATCTTTGAGGTTTTGGTATATACCTGTAAGTTGGACTGAATCCTGAATTCTTACAGTTTCTTCAAATGTCTGACTGTAACTTCCCAAACTAATATTTAGGATTTTCCCCTACCCTCTCATTTGGAATTAGTAAGAGCAAAGATTACCCTTATATTTCCTTAAAAGGGACTAACTAGATCTTCCTCACTATCCAGATGACAGCCAAACTTCAGGGACTTGAACCATGGTATGCATCTCACAGCTGAAGAGGGCTGCACCTGACATTTGGTCCTGTGCAAATGACGGAGACCTCCAACTAAAATTGACTAGGAAGAGAACTGGCTGACAGCACAGTAGGTTGCTTCCTCCCAAGATGCCAGAATAAGACTTTATACTTTAACATAAAACCCCTTTTTTCTTCCCTTTTTACCTTTACTCTGGCATTGGCCTGGAAAGATAACACTACCATTCACATCCCCCAAGGCACTGCTAAAGCTGGTAAACTCTGAAATTTAGAACAACTTTTTATTTCAGGCTAGGAGAAAATCTAACTGATCCCTGGCTTAAATGGGCAAATGCAACAATTCCTGCAAACGAATTTATTAACAGTGTCATCTTAGCGGAAGTGTTTTGTGCTCAAGAATATTAATTGTGTCTATGCTGGTTATCATTCTCCGTGGCCTGGATGCCTGGTGCATAACCCAGCAATGTTATTAGGTTACCTAACTGTGCTGCTAACTGTTCGCAGTCAGACTGAGGGAACTCATTGGTCAAACCCCCTGAATTCAAATAGTTTAATTAGAAAGGAATTACCAGAAGGCATTCTTGACTAAGGATCTGCTTCCTTTGGCAGGGCTATACTTCCCTAGTTAAGAGTAAATGGAGAAGAGAATATGATCAGAAATCTCTCCTTAACTATTGAGAATATTGTAGAATCCACTGCTAAGACGTTAGCTGACAAAAAAATCCTTAGATTCTCTGGTAAATTTGTTCTTGATAACAGGATCACTCTTAATTTCTCTTTTAGCTGAGCAGGGAGGTGTCTCTTCTGTGGGCAACACAGCCTGCTGAACCTGGATTAACACTTCTGGGAAGGTTGAAACTCAGTTACATAACGTCACTGAGCAAGACACTTGGCTTAAAAAGGTGACTCCTTCCACAGGGTCTTTCTCTGACTTATTTGATTTTGACTGGTTTGGGTTTGGGGGACCAGGGCTATAAAGTGCACTCCAAGCAATGGGAATTATTCTGCTTATAATAATCAGAGTAATCTCCCTGGTGTGTTGTATTCTCTCAAAAGCTTTAAATATGTGTTCACAGCTGCTAACCACGAAGCAAATAATCTCCCTAAGACTGCAATATTAGAAAAGAAATGAAGAGAATGGCCAAGTTAAAAACTGTGAACCTGAAGTTATGGCCTGTGACTATTATAGACATTAAGCAAAAAATGTCATGAGGTACGAATGCCACACAAAGGATCAACAAAAGGTGCAAGAACTACAGAGCAGTAACTGAGAGTAGTGCTACCTAATGCTTTAAATTTTTATCACATCTCTCAGCTAAGCTAAGTGTCCAATCAAAAGGGGGAAATTGTTAAAAAAAGAGACAGCAGGCCTCAAATGGAGTCACTGGTGCTGAGACTTTATCACCACATCGAGACATAATACCAAACCTAATTGCAATTTTAGCTTCTCTCAAGAATATAACCTTTAACCAGCCAATCTGGAATTACCTGGTCAGAATTATTGGGGTAATCCACCCTGTAGAACCCTTCTATTCCCCTAAGGAGCGCAACCTTCCCTGAAACAACACGTTCTTCGCTAGTAATTTCCTTTTTTGCCTACTTTCTACCTTTAAAAACCTTTCCTATTCTGTAGCTTGGCAAAGCTCTTTTACTTGCTAGTTGGGATGCTGCTTTACTCATGAATTGTTTGATAAAGCCAATTTGATTGTTGAGTTTACTCAGTTGACTTTTTGTTATTTAACACAACTAATCCACAGAGTTTGGTCCAGTGGGGCCTTTTTCAAGGGTTGCAGACAGCAATTAATGAGGCCAGCTTGACCCTGTCAGGAGCAGCTGCTCTGTCTCCTTTGAGGATTCAGGATTATCCCTTCATTTCCCTTAATTACTCAATCAGTGTTAAATCAATCAATGAAATTAACACCATTCAAGTTAGGGAGACACTGTTGAGATAAAAATCATATATTTGTAACTCTTCCATCTCCTACATCTATCTAATAAGGGTTTAAAAATCTAATTTGTTTTTTGTCTCATTCTATTTGCTGAAGTTGTTGGTGTCCCCATCCTGCAGGCATACTGGTGGCTTCGATGTCTGAGTCATCTTTCTTGCCTTGGTCTCTTGCCTCCTGTACAGCAGTGGTGTAATGTTGCTTTTCCCTGGTTCCTCACTTCTGCCTCTTTGGGGTTTATTCTAGTAACTATATTTTGCTTGTGTAAGCCAGAAAAAGAAAAAAAAAAAAGAAAGAAAAAATCCCTTTTTATGACAGAAAGAATGCTGAATTGGAAGTCAGGACACCTGGGTTTGTACCCTAATTGTTCAGCTAACTAGGGACATGACCTTGTACAAGATACTTGACTTCCAGGTTTTTCCCTCATCCATATAAAGATGTACTTGATGTCCTTTTGGTTCTAAGTATGTTTATTTGGCAAAAATTGTATTCAACTCATGGAGAAGGAAACAGCATTTATTAAGTTTCTGCTCTTTGTAGCAACTTTCTCTGGTGTTTTTATTTCTCTCTAGGTGATGCCCAACATTCCTCCATGACAAAAATAATTTCTTGTCCCTAAAAGGATTCTTCACATGGTCTCATAAACTGTGTACTGTATACAATTCATTCATTCATTCATTCACTTCCTGTTTCCTGTATGTCTGACACTGTATTTCACAGACAGATAGAGACAAGAGCTTAGCATTTATCTGTGGCCTGAAAGTAAATTACAAAATTCAAGATATCCTTTTCCTCTAGAGAGTTGTGAAATAAACCATGTCCCATTTCTAATGTCCAAACTTCTAGTAATATAGCTTCCTGGTTGAGATGGGATTAACAGAAAAAAAATAATAAGGCAATATCTGAAATTGTCCATCTAAAGATTGACTCATTTTGTGAGCACTGTTGTAAGCAGCTCTTTGCAGGAAACTGCCCTCAGCATGAAGCCCCTTTTCTTCTCACTTTAACAAAGCTGTATTGTAACTCACTTTTTTTTTTTTTTTTTTTTTTTTTTTTTTGCGGTATGCGGGCCTCTCACTGTCGTGGCCTCTCCCGCCGCGGAGCACAGGCTCCGGACACGCAGGCCCAGCGGCCATGGCTCACGGGCCCAGCCGCTTCGCGGCATATGGGATCCTCCCAGACCGGGGCACGAACCCGCATCCCCTGCATCGGCAGGCGGACTCTCAACCTCTGCGCCACCAGGGAAGCCCTGTAACTCACTTTTAAACCAGGCACCTCCGTGCTCAACTCATCTCCAGCCCAAGCACACCTTTCAAATCTTTTGATCACGCAATACCTTGCCTAAATTGTTGGTTCTTTCTATAGATCAAAGAAGTAGAAATGAAGAATTAGTGATTAAAAGATGACCAGATCTCTTCCCTAGCTTCCCCTTCAGTAATCTTGTGAACAAACTGTGTGAACAAGATAACATCTAGAGGAAGATCACAAGAAGTCAACCAGCCTACACTGAGTGGGGGATGGTGATGACTCTGATGCCCTATCTCAGTGACTAACTGAGATTACTTCCCCTTTTCCTTTTAAAACTTTCATGGTCAAGCAGAAGCTTCAGAGGTGGTTTTGGGGGGACACTGAGTCCACCATCTACCCAGATTGCCGGCATTCTGATGAAAAGCAACTTTCCTTTCTAACAACATTTTTCTCTCTTAAGTATTGACTTTTGAGTGGCAAGCAGCTGGACCTGATTCAGTAACACTGTCTTTTTGTGCCCATCGTTGACTGCAAATATCTGTGCCTCTGAGGCAGTACCCACCTGTTCTGGACTTTCTCTTTCTTACACATATGCAGCAGTGCTTCCATAATTTCTAAGGAAAATAATCTGGAAATGGCAAACTTGTTGGAACGGAAGACTTAGGAATTTGTGCTAAGAATCAGATAAAATGTCAATACGAATAGCTATTTGTTAAAGCTGCTTTATTTCAGGTTTCATAAAATTCAAAACCTGCTGAGAGATTTATGGGAAAGTGGGACAAGTGGTGATATGAGCATATCTCCTACAGTGTATGTTGAAGAAGGGCAATATGTGCATCAGATTTGATAATACCAGTGATAGAATATTAACCTGTTGGAAAGATGGGCTCCTTTGGGAGCGTCCTGGAATGAGGGATGAGGAATAAAAACAAGGAGCTTAGCTTAAGAGAGGAAACACTTAGAGAGGACATGATGGCTTTGATCAAACATATGAAGGGCTCTCAAAGAGAAGGAAGATTTGAGGTGAGATAGGACACATGAAACAAAGATAAAGACTTATTTCGCCTCAATACAAAAAAGAAGAGAAACTTCCAACAGTTAGAATTGTCCCCTAAAGAAATAAGCTACTGTGCAAAGTTAATAAGTTCCTTGTCACTAGAGGTGTTCAACATAAGACCAAGTGTCAATTTTATGGAGAAACCCATGCATAATGACAAATGACTTTGATTATTGCTTTTTTTAAATTTCCCTAAATCTTATGTTTTTTATTAGATTAAATTTCAGTGACATTTTATTCTTTGGAAACTCTTCTCATTCTTTAGAAACTTCTTCTCACTATGCCTGTTTTCTTTCACAGTTGTGAATCACCTTCTCAACATCACTTTACCATTTCTTTTCCTCTTCTCCCTTTTCCCTGTGGGCAATGGTGATGTCCTTCTTATGACAGCATGTAATTTTTATTCAATTAAATTTAGTTTAATGAATATTGGCTGAGCTCCCGTTGTACTTAAGTTCTGTGATATGTATAATGGGAGGGAGAGGGTGGGTGAAGGGGATGGCACAAAGATGAATAGCATAGAGGACTGGGCTTAAGGGAATTTGCAAGATTCTAAGAAAAGGGAGAAGACAAGCCCCAAAATAGCTATTGTATAAGACAGAAGATAACCACTGCTATTAAAAAAGTTAGTGGAGATCACATTTACTGGAATTGCTTCAGGGAGGAGATAGCATCTGAGAAGAACATTAAAGATCATGGAAGATGGATTTCAACAGCCAAAGATAAAGAAAGCTGGGCATTTCTGAAATAGTTACCAGCTTGAGGATAGGCATAGAAGCAGAAAATGGCTGGATGTTTGGGACCAGCACATAGCACATTTGGCAGGACAGATGTCTTTGGCATGACAAGGTGAACAAAGTAGGTTTGGAACATCTAGCAGAGAACTTTGAAGTTCAAGGAAAGCATTTTTTATTTATTATAACTCAAGAAGCAATTGCAGAGTATTCAAGAGTAACAGAAAAATAATATGGTAAGAGTTCTTCTTCTAGGCAAACTAATGTGCTAGTTTTATTTATGAGGGATTAGTATAGAAAAAGTCAAAAGTGGGAGAGTTAGCAGATCACTATGATGGTTTGAGAAATAGTAAGATTTCAAAGATTTCTGTGATAGTGCAAACGAGGTATGGAATCCTGGTTAGAGATTTCATTTTTAATTTATGCATTTATACTCACTGGAAAGAAACGTAGAAAATACAAAGTACAAATTAAAATAGCCAATAATTCCACCAACCAACCATAAAGATTAACATGTTGTGTATATCCATTCTTTTATTTCTTATACTTTTTCTTACAAATTACGATGATACCAACCATACCGCTGTATGCACTGCTTTTCTCAATCGGTAAAGCCTCACAATTATTTTTCCATGTTTATTTTATGTACCATGTTAATGACTGCAGAGTATCTGATGTACATGTGTATTACATTTATTAAATAAGTCCCCCTATTGGAAGCCTTAGATGATTTCTAATTTTCCCATATTATGGTAGTGCTGCAATAAGTATCTACACATATATATATGACTATTTTTTCTGATTACTCCCTAAGATAAATTCATAAAAATGAAATGGGCCACAGACTGTTGCTAAGCTATCCCCAGTAGTTGTTCCCTGCTTTTCTTTTACTATTTGAAGCTTGAATTTTTGGTGCACGCAGATATTTACAATAAAAGTTACATTTTTCAGACATCTTTTCAGCCAGAAGCTCTAGGCATTAGGATCTAAGTGGAAGTGTAGTGTGTGGTTTCTGCAAAGTGCTGTCTAAAGGTAAAGTCTTCTTTTTGTTTTCCTTCTGGCAGAGTGCTGATAGGATGGCTGGAGCTGAAGGAGCTCCAAGGACATGAGAAGAAACCTTTGCTGAGGCTGGTCAAGCAACAAGATAGGTTTCTTCTGGGTCCATGGCACTGTCTATGGAATACCGTACTCACCCTGGATTGCCTACCTCCAGAAAGAAAGAGAAATACACTTTTATCTTGCTTGAGTCACTTTAGAAGTTGGTTTTCTATCATATACAGCTGAACTAATCCTAACTAAAACAATGGCTTTGAAAGTTTGCACATTTTTAAGGCTCTCCGTACACATTACCAAATCTGAGTGAAGAAAGGCTGTGCTGATGAATATTCCTACCAGTAATGTGTAGAGCAGAGTACCAGTCTCCATTATCCTAGATAACACTAGGTATTATAATTTGTTTTAAGTCTTTGCCAATTTGGTAGATCATATATGGTATCTCTTTGTTTTAACTGGCATTCCTCTCTCATTCTTCTGAATATTTTTCCCATTTCCTTCTCAATCCCCTTGGCATAATCCTCTCTTTGACTAGGAATTCAGAGACATCATCTATGTTAAAAACATAGCCCTGATGATGTACCAGTTGGCTTTTGCTGTTCTTTTAATATCTTTCTGCCATCCATTGCAGAAAGCAGGCGTTCTGATCCAAAGACAATACACCTGGGGGCTCTTTCCTTGTCTCACACTTACGATTTTCTCTCCTTGTCTACGTGATCTATTCCAGCATGGCATGCTCGGCCATCCTTTTAGAGTGTTCAGGCTATTTGTAACAGAACAACAGGATACAAACTTCAAGTAAATTTGGAAATTACAAATAGACAGAGAATTTAAGCATTTACGGCCACATTGATTTCTCCTTCCCTGTCCACTTTTTTGTGTGCCTATCTGGCTAGTTCTCTTTTTCTATATGTTCTCTAAGACCTCTTTTTCTATGTACTCTGTGTCTTTAGGGAAGCAGGTTCTCTTCTAACTGGACAAAATATATCCTTCTGCTTTCAATCAGAATTGTTCTCCTTGCATCCAAGAGAGGGAACCCTATCCTATAGCCACTCTAGATGTTTCCCTTAGTCTCTCCCTGCAGTAAGCCCCTTTCTCTTCCCATAAGGATCAGCTCCCTTGAATATAACCTGCTTAAAAGAAAATGATAAAACAACAAAAACTTTGAGAATAAATAATATTTTTTAAAATACATTGAATCTCTCAAATTCTAAAATTTCCATCATGTATGTCAATCATCTTATCACATTTTTTCCCCCAACCTAGCCTTTCCCCAACATCTGTTCTTATCAATTCTGCCAATATCTGGTCTTGTCGATTCTGCTTTCCTCCACAACATTACCATCCCCCCACAGAAAAGATCCTCAACTTTCCGCCAAAGGGTCATTTCTAAATGCACATCTGCACACTTATTGCCACTTCTCATTACTTATATTGCCGTAACTATTAACATCCAGAGAATTCAACTGGATTTTGAATACCATGCCCCTGACCAACATGGACTTCTTCCAAATTCAGTTACAAGTTTAAGAAAGGGGTAGAAAAAATGATGGTATACTGTTTTCCCTCCATTATCTTTCTCATTTAGGAATCAGGTTCCTTAGAAATTCCTGTTCCATCATCTTTTCTGCTGACTGCAGGTGTAGTTCATGAGAATTTACATTACTCCACTCCATATTTTATTAGAGAGTCTTCATCTATTTGCATTGCTTTGACCACCTCTTAATATGAAACATTTATTGAGTGCCTACTATGTGTCAGGCACTTTTCATGCATCATCTAGTTTCATTCTCAAAATAACCTTATGAGGCAAGTGCTATTATTAGTCCCCTTTTAAAGGTGAAAACATCAAGTCTCAAAGACACAGATGGTGTCTGTGTAGTGGAAACAAGATTTAAACTCTGACAGCCTGAAACTCTTTGCATCCTTGCAATCCTTGCAATCCTCTGCATCCACTGTAACTAGTATTTCTCTTAAAAAGTCCCAAGTTTTAAAATTTAAGAATAAAAGGAATGAAGTACTGATATATGCTACAACATGGATGAACCTTGAAAATATTATGCCTAAGTGAAAACAGTATGCCAGTCACAAAGGACCACAGATTGTATGATCCCTTTTAAAAGTAATGTCCAGAATAGGTAAGAAATAGGTAAGAAAGTAGATTAGTGGCTACTGGATAGTGACTGCTAATGGTTATGGAATTTCTTTCTGGAGCGACAAAAATGTTCTAAAATTGACTATGGTGGTGGTTGTTCAACTTTTGACTATACTAAAAACTTTACACTTTAGTATATTAAAGTGTACTAAAAAATGTATACTTTAAATGGGTGACTGTCAGGTATATGAATTATATCTCAATAAGCTGTTTTTCTAAAAGTCCAAAGTTCTGAAAAGTATAATTATCTCAAGGATGGGCTCTAATAATGCTGGGCCCCTGACTGGGTCTACCATTGATTATTACACAGAAATTGTGTCTTAAAAGTAGTAAATCACATTTGGCTCTACCCAGCTAATCACAGTACAGATCTTCACTTCACTTTTTGCTGGGAAAACTGGCCAAGTCCCAAAGTAGATTTCCAAATATATGTTAAGTACTAACTACGTTATTGGAATAAGTAGGACCTCAAATTAGTCTTGTACACCCAACACATATCTGGATGTATAGTTTCCATTTTGTTTCTTAATAATCTCAGACAAATTTCTGGTGGGCAGTAAGAAATTTAAAAAGAGGTAAAATACATGGCCATTTGCTATTAGGAATTTATAACAGAACAGAGTAAAGAGTATGAAAGCATGCATAATTATTCCTAGGAACAGAAAAAAATAAGAAAAATTCACAACCAATTAGGTGTCTGCCGTCTGTGAGAGGTGTCCCATCAAGAATGGCAGCTTGTCTCTGTGAATGGGGAAAGTGTGAATGAGTGAGCATGTTGGTTCAGAGGTAGAACAAATTCTTATCTCACAGGTTCAAATTTTCCAGGCTCATGAATATGACATATTAATATTCACTAAGTGGAACACATTATCATTTTAGAAGGAGATTACTGGGGACTCACTATTTTCATTCCATCACATTTTCCAATTAGGAGTCCCAGTTTTGCAAATAATCAGCTTTCTGTTGCCAAGGGCTTTTTAGCCGCTTTCTGGCAAGGGGCTTTGGAGTTCAGTTCGGCATCCATTTAAGAAACAGGAGAAAACTGAAGTACAATTATATCTTTTTAATGACAGGTTAATCTTGCTGCAGTGAACCTGATCAGAGAGGAGCCATACTCTAAAGGGAGAAGGCATGAACCCAGACAATGAAGTTTGAGAAGGCGTTGCCTGCAGCTGTAGAGAAATAAATACATCCTGAGAAAGGTCTTGGAATGCTCATTAAGCAAGAAGCAGCTCTGTAAGGGGAGACCCTAGTGGTGTGGAAGTGAACACAAGGGGCAGTGCTGGTAACCATCCCTGGAGGGTAATAACCAAGCAGGAAAGGAAACAATGAACAAATTTGTGCATTTCCTGCAGATTAACATTGCAATTCTAAAAGTTAGATTTTTTTTTGTTAAACCTTCACATTTTATTAATGATTTTACCAGATGGAACACTAGTCTAAGATTGGTTTGTTTTTGAAAAATATAAAATAAATTTGGGATAATCCATTTTGATATTATAATTTATTCTATATCATGTAATATTACATATTATATACATGTTAACATATTATATAATTATGTAATATCACATAATATATACATATTACATATATTACATATATAACATATTATATATTATGTAATATATAATAAATTACATACACAATGCATTATATAATACATTAATCTCCACGAGAACAGAATTTCTAAATGAAATAATTTAATTCCCATTTAAAATACACATTCATAAAATTAGTATAAGGAGATATCTAAGAGTTTTTTTCTAATAAAAAGAAACTCAATGGTTATACCCTTATAAATTTATGAAGAATTACACACAAATGGCAAAACTAAATATATGTAGAATTAGTAAGCAAGGAAAAGTGAATTAGTCTTCATAACAGCTCATCAGTTCTCAGTCCTCCTTCCTAGAGGAGGACTTTACCAGTTTGTATGTCTCTTTTTAGAAATCAGGTAAGCACATATAAGCATAGATGGACCACTTGTTTCCACCTACATAATTGGGAATATGCTCTGCACACTCTACTTCCACAATTTCACTAAAAATCTATCTTGGACATAATTATATACCAACATTTATAATTTAACTCACTGCAGGGGAAATAGACTTCAGCAAAATAATCCAATCAGTCACTAAAAAGTAAAAAAGTAAATAACAATAACAAGTCCCAGAGGGAATGGGGAGCTAGAATCCAGAGTTGCTACAATGCATTATCTAACATGTCCAGTTTCCAAGAAAAAGTTAAGAAACACAAAAGTCTGATCCACACAACAGGAAAAAGAAGAACAGATAATAGAAGCACAGTGAGTAGATATACGATTTAACAGACAAATACTTCACAGTAGTCATTATAAATATGTTCAAAGAACTAATGGAATGGAAGCCATGCTTAAATATTAAATGGAGATACAATGACAATGTTTTATCAAATAGCGTACATCAATAAAGAGTAGAAATTTTTTTAAAAAAAATTGGAAATTCTGGAGTTTAAAAACACAATAAATGAAATGAAAAACTCACTAAAGAGGATCAACAGTATGTTTGATTTGGCAGAAAAAAGAATTAGTTAACTTGTTAATAGATCAATAGAGGTTATACAATCAGAAGAACAGAGAGAAAAAGGAATGAAAAAAAGTAAACAGAGCATCAGAGAAATGCAGGACACTGTTATGCACAGCAACATACATTTACTGGCAGTGTATCTTTCATAAATGAAAGTAAAATAAAGACATTCCCAGATAAACAGAAACAGAAAATTTATCCCTGGTAAATCAGCCTTACAAGAAATACTAAAGGAAGTTCTGCAAGCTGAAATAACATAAACTTGGGAAACACAAATATGTGGAAATTAAACAACACACTCCTAAATTACCAACAGAAAAAAGAATAAATCACAATGAAAATTAGGCTATACTTTGAGACAAATGAAACAAAAACACAACATACCAAAACATATGGGATGCACTAACAGTAGTGTTCAGAAGAAAAAATTGCAACAATTATAGTTGTTAACCACCATATTAAAAAAGGAAGCTCTTGAAAGAATAACCCAACTTTCCACTTTACAATTCTAAGAAAAGAGCAAAATAATCTCAAAGCAAGAAGAAAAAAAAAAGCAATAAAGAAAGGAAACAAATGAAATAGACAATAGGAAAAAACAATAGACAAAATCAATAAAACCAAAAGTGAATTCTCTGAAAAGCTCAACAAAATTGACAAATCTTTAGGAGACTGACCAAAGATAGAGAGAGAGATAAAGAGAGAAAGAGGGTGAAGGAGGGAGAGAGAAAGAGATGCAGAGAGACAGAAAAGATTCAAACTACTAAAATCAGAAATAAAACAGGGGACATTGCTACCAACCTTATAGAAATAAAAAGTATTATAAGAGAATAACACAAATAATTGTACACCAACAAATTAGATAACCTAGATGAAATGATCCACCTCCTAGAAAGACACAAACTGCCAAAACTACCTCAAAAAGGAATAGAATATCTGCACAGACCTATGAAGAGTAAAAAGATTGAATGGGTAATCAAAAAAAAAAAAAAAAAAAAAAACCTACAAAGAAAAGCCCAGAGCCAGAAATCTACTCTGGTGAATTCTACAAAAATTTTTTTTAAATAATTAATCCCAACTCTTCAAAAACTCTTCCAAAAAAATGGAACAGGAGGGAACATTCCTAACTCTTTTTTAAATTACTGTTACACTGATGCCAGTATCAGAGGAAGACACAAGAGAAGAAAACTACAGACCAGTACCTCTTATGGGTATAGACACAGAAATTATAGCAAACCAAATCAGCATCATATAAAAAGTATTATACACTGTGCTCAAGTGCAATCTATCCCAGAAATGCAAGGTTGATTTAACACTCAGAAATCAGTTAATACCAAGGATCATATCAATAGAATAAAACACACAAAGTAATCATCTACATAGAGTCAGAAAAAGAACTTGGCAAAATCCAACAGCCTTCCATGAAAAAGACACTCAACAAATGAGAAACAAAGGAAACTTCTTCAGCCTGAGAAAGGGTATCTTTGAAAACCCACAATTAACATGATTAATGATGAAAGACTGAATGACCCCTAAGCTTAGAAAAAAGAGAAGATTGTCCGTTCTCACCATTTCTATTCAACATTGTACTGGAGGTTCTAGCTAGACCAATTAGGAAAGAAAATGAAATACTAAACATCCATATTGAAAAGGAAGAAGTAAAACTATCTTGATCTGTAGATAACATGCTACACTATATATATATATATATATATATACACACACACACACACACACATGCACACACAGGTGTGTGTGTATACACACACACACACACACACACACACATATATATACATATATATATACATATACATATACACACATATATATATCTCCATGCTAAGGAATCCACTAAAATTTCCATGTTAAGGAATCCACTAAAATCTATTAGAACTAAAAGGAGTTGAGCAAGATTGCAGAGTCAATAAACCAAACCCAGTTTTGTTTGTTTTGTTTCCTATACATCACTCTGAGATATTTTCCAGTATCAACGACCGATTCCCTGTGGACACCAGCTGGGTGGGTAACCTACATATCAATTCAATTTGACACTAACTACCTGGGGTTAGCACAGTTCCTGCAGGTTAAAGGCTTAGTCCCACAACGCTAATCCTACATCAGATGTCAGTTGCAAATCCTGAAGTCACTGGGACTTCGAGCCAACTGGCTATCAAACCACAGGTTCCCACAACCCCCTCTTAAGGTTCAAAAATTTATTAGAATGGCTCACAGATGGGGAAACACTTTAGTTATATCTACTACTTTATTATAAAGGATACAACTCAGAAACAACCAGATGAAAGAGATGCATAGGGAAAATTATGGGGGAGGGTATTCTGTGCAGAACTTCTATGCCCTCTAAGGGTGTGCCACAAGCATAAACATGTAGTTCAATGGGACAGAATTGAGAGTTCAGAAATAAACCCATATTATCTATGGTCCCTTGATTTTCAACAATGGTGTTGAGGCTATTCAATGTAGGAAAATGGTCTGATCAGAAAATGCTGCTGGGACAACTGGATATACACATGGAAAAGAATGAAGTTTCACCTGCTACTTTTACCTTATATAAAAATATTATCTCAAAATGGGTCAAAAACATAAATGTAAAAGATAAAGCTATAAAACTCTTAGAAAAAAACATGAGGGTAAATTTTCATGACTTTTTATTTGGCAATGGATTCTTAACTATGAAAACAAAAGCACATCCAAAAAAAATAGATAAATTGAACTTCTTCAAAAGTAAAAACTATTTTTGCTTCAAAAGACACCATAAAGAAAGTGAAAAACAACCCGGAACAAGGAAGAAAATATTTGCAGATAAAATAAGGAACTGGTATAAAGAATATATAAAGAACTCTCACAACTCGATGATAAAAAGACAAAGAATCCAATTTAAAAATGGACAAAGTAACTTGTTAAACATTTCTCCAAATACAATATACAAACGACCAGTCAGCACATGAAAAGACGGTCAACATCATTACTCATCACGGAACCGCAAATCAAAATTGTATTAGATATACCCCATACTTACTAGATAGCTATAATCAAAAAGACAGATAATACCAAATGTTGGCTAGGATGTGGAGAAATTGGAACCCTCATACATTGCTGGTGTAAATGTACAATGGTGCAGACATTTTGGAAAAGAGGCTACGGGTCCTCAAAAACTTAAAGTTTACATTTGACCCAGAAATTCCACTCCTAGGTATACACTCAAAAGAAATTAAAACATATGTCCACATTAAACATGTACATAAATGTTCCTAACTGCATTTTTCATAATAGCCAAAAGATAGAAACAACCTACATTGTCCATCAACTGATGAATGAATATACAAAATTTGGTAAATCCATGCAATTGAATATCAGTTAGCCATAAAAAGGAATGAAGAACTGATACATGTTATAACATGGATGAACCTTGAAAACATGATGCTAAGTGAAAGGAGTCAGTCACAAAAAAATAGAAGTTGTTTTATTCCATTTATACAAAATGTTCAGGATAGGCAAATCTTCAGAGACAACGTAAATTAGTGGTTGTCTAGGACTGAGGCTGTTGGGAGAGGCAGGGAGAAGATGGGCAGAAACTACTAACGCTTATGGAGTTTCTTTCTGAGGTGGTGAAAATGTTCTAAAATTCACTGTGGTGATGGTTGCTGCTCTGTGAACATACTAAAAACTACTGAATTGTGTATTTAAAGCAGTGACTTGTATGGTATGTTCACTATATCCAAATAAAGCTGTCATTTAAAAAATTATATAAATTAACCCTTCACCACAATTTTTCTGTCTTTGATCTGTACTTGAATATCTAGGAGAAACATGAAGTTATCAGTTAATTTTATTTATTTATTTATTTATGTTTGGTTGCATTGGGTCTTCATTGCTGTGTGCAGGCTTTCTCTAGTTGCAACGAGTGGGGCCATAAGCTCAGTAGTTGTGGTGCATGGGCTTAGTTGCTCCACGGCATGTGGGATCTTCCCAGACCAGGGCTCGAACCCATGTCCCCTGCATTGGCAGGCGGATTCTTAACCACTGCACTACCAGGGAAGTCCCTGAAGTTATCAATTCTAAGGAAAGAAGAACATCACTATTTTCACCTAGACATGGAAGAGTTGTACTCCAGATTTAAAACTTAAAAGACATTTTCCTTTTGGCTTTCAAGTCCAACATTATGAATAAATTTCACGTGTGAATAAAGCATTCCATGTTTTGTGTGTCACTCAGTTAGGCCTGCATGTATATGCTAAACAGATTAAAGATGCAGTTCTAAATTAGGCAGCTAATTATTTATTTAAGGGGGAACCTAAGCGAATACAACACAAAGAAAGAATTACAACTATTTACACAGAATCTATCAAAGTTTCATTGGATAATTAAGAGTTTGCCTATTCCACTGTGAGGAAAGTTGATTAATGAAATCATGGAAAATTAGAGCTGGAAGAAACCCTAGAGATTGTCCAATCCAAATGATTAATTTTAAAACAATAAGGATACTGAAACCCAGAAAGGGGAAATGTTCTGCTCAAGGTCATTTGGGCAAAGCTAGGCCATGTTTTCAGACTTTTTTTTTTTTTTCTGAGCTAGATATGCAGCTATAGATAAGAGAATTTCAAAGTTATGTTGATTAAAAAGAAGGCTTTTGGGAAAAGACTGTAGACTATTTCAACACAGGGAAAACCTACCTTCAAATAAAAATTATTCATACATTTAAAGTCTAGGTCTAATATTAACAGAGGCCATATATTTACATTTATTTGTGTTCTAAACAGAATATTTCAGTTAATGTTCATGCAGAGGAAATAGGAAGGAAAAGAAACCTTGTATCAGTGACTTTGGCAGGGGGGACAGTTGAAAAGGAACCTGGAATATTTAGAAAAACTATGAATTCAGCAAGGAGGAATAAAAGCAGCCTAGGAAAGCTGATCAGGAGCTGATTGTAGAACATTCTAATTATTAGAAAGGTCAGCCTTACATTGATTAAAAAGCTGCTTGCCTGAAACTTTCAGCCATTAATCCTAGTTCTTCTCTCTCGATCAATGCAGAATAAATTTGTTTCCTTTTCCACAAAATAGCCTTTAATATTAAAATTTTTTTCTATGTTTCCTTTAATTATCTTTTCTCTAAATCAGTCATCTCCTGGTCTGTCAATAAATCCTCATACTTTCAGAACAACCACAGTTTCAGCCACCCTTCTGTTATATTCTCATTTTACATTGTGATTTGCAGGCATTAATTGTAATTTTTAGCCCAAATATTCCACCCTCTAGTCTAGTGCTCTCTCTCACCCTGTCTCTCTCTCTCTTCTATCTCTATCTTTCTTCCTACTTCACAGCACTATTATAAGATCAATTAAGATCATATATGTGAAATGGCTTTGAAAATTACCAAGGTATATACATTTACATTTATTTAATAATCCTATCAACTCCTTTCATTTTTAGTGAATTGCAAATTCTTACCTCAAGAACTACTCCTTTGATACATAAGGAAGTGGTGAAGGGAATCCTTAAAGTGGAATTCCCAAACCTCAACTAGTTAAAGTCTACCTTCACTATTTTTGCCATCCCTGCATAACACCTGTATAATTACTTATATTTTTCATTCAATTCACTTTTCTACACCAGTAATAATAAACATAAGATCAATCATGATTTTGATGGCCTTCTTTTTTTTCTGATAAAATAAAATGTATAACAATTAAAACTGAAAGTATTGTTGACATACAGTGTAAAATCAATTTATATATCCCTAGTTTAAGTCATCTGCATTTTAGGAAGTACTGGTCAACTGAAAAGTCCTGGAGAGAAAACTCTGGGGTTAGTCTCCACTCTCCTGTCATTACATTAGCTTATTAAAACAGATTAGAATAAATTCCCCATATTTATTACCTGGATTCTTGGAAGTAACAATGACCTGACCCTGTAAGTTTGAAATATTCGGGGAATCGCATTGGTCGTGCCGTTTGTCTAGAGGTGGAGTTTGGGGCCACCATGTCAGAAATGACAGAAATCAGGAAAAGGGGAAAGCTAGAGTCATCATGTGCAGCGAGGCAGTGACCTTATGAGGGCAGGACCTTATATTTATGTTGCTCTCTACAGTATCCTAAATCTGATCATTGCTCTTGGCATGTAATCCATGCCCACTTCACATGGGGTAGATACCATTATTTTCTCAGAGATTTTATTTATTTGCTCAGGGACCAATGACAAACAAGTGCCAGAACTAGGACTCAAAACTAGCTCTGTATGACTCCAAAGCTCTTAGTGTTCCTCCAGTTATACGGTGTTCAAGGCCAGCCTTTGTCTACATGGATTAAGAAGAACCTTAATCCATTATCCTGCTGCCAATGGAAAGACATGAATGAAATGGTGTTGTAGGCTAGGAGAGACTCTGAGTCCAGTCATGAATCTGCTCACTTGACATTTCTGGGGCATAAGACAAACTATGATTCTACCTAAAGTTACCTCTTTCCTAGCAGTTGCTTCAAACTCACGTTTCTGAGTAGAAAAGGACTGACGTGACAAAGGGAAATAGGAGGAAACATTGCATCCTCATTGAATTAACTTAAAAAAAACCTTCCAACTCTCAGATCATCTTAACAGTATAAAATTATAACGGGCATATCATGGATAAACTGCTAATTTTATTTGAGCAAAGTTTTTTTCTTGAACAAATAAAGGTTTGTAATAGTGAGAAAGGAAGTAAAGAAGAAAGGGATGAGGGAGGCTAAGAGCAGGATTCTGGATGAAGAACACCTCTGAAGAACCCCTCAGGAACCATGATCTCACGTCTTCCTCCTAAAAGTTCTGCACTTTGACAGGACCACTAAAACACAGTCTGCTTTTTATCCCTGGGTTTATGAACACATTTTAGAGTGATTATAATCGATATTTGCATTATTGAAAACTTTCAAGGTATTTTCACACTATGTGAGCCTCAGGGAAATCCAATGATATAGGTGAACCAAGACTTATTATTTTTGCTTTTAGATAAGGTATCGGGGTCTCAGAAAGATCAAGTGTACCCCACCCCGAACCAACACACATATCACGCTTGTGACCCTCAAAGAACAAGAACCCCTCTGACTCCAGATTCAGTAGTATTCCTGTTACTATATCATGTGAATTGTTCTGTTTTAAATAAATTTTTTTGGTACCTGTCATTTATTTAAACTTGAACAAATATGTATCAAGGAGATAGTGTTCCAAGGTTACTGTAGCAAAAAAGAGCAAAGTTACTGTTCATGACATTCTAGTGTAGGAAGTCAAACGATAAACAAAAAAACAGATGAAAATGTAATAAGTCAGAAAGTAATAAGTGAGATGAAGGAAAAAAAAAAAGCCAGGTAAGGGAATAACAAGACCAGAGAGATGGGAGAAGTTGTAATTTTATATATTTAGAAATAGAATATATTTCATATGTTGATGGAATACCACCCATTTAATAGAAGTTGGGGAAAGAATATAGAAATGCTACCTTTGAGTCTTACTAGTATAGTGAAACAAACTGGCAGAGTAGGAGTACAGCGTTTGTTAAGATCCATGGATCCTAGTATAATGCGTAAGAAGCTCATATTTAGAGTGGACCACAGTTCCAATTCTGAATGGATCCTAACTCAGACCTCCAGAAAGATTCACTGCCTATCCTGCATTTTACTTCTCATATTTGGGAAGAATGCACTAATGATAAGGAATATCCTAGAAACTAAGGCTGTGTCTAGATAGAGCTTTCCAGAAAGAAATAAATCATCCATAAAAGAAGTGCTTGTCATAAGAAGAGCAGACATGGGATTCTGGAGCATACTGAGGTTTACATTACCACTGTGGCTCAATGCGTCATCTGTCACTTTCTAGGGGAAGGCAGGCATCAAGCGGTGACAGATTACAGGACCTTAGAAAGCCCTCCAGCTGACCAACCTAATTACCCTCAACCCTCTTGCAGCCATCTGTCAAAGTGTTCTGAAACAGGCACCTTGGAGCCTAGGAGACAGCACTTTCACATTCCATTTTCTTGGTCATCCTCTAGCAAGTCATGTTGAAGTCTCTATATTCTCAACGGAGAAGTAGAGAGTCTACTTCCAAGCCCTCCTGATATATCACAAAAATTCAAGAGATTAATAACACAGAGAAAAGAAAGGAAAGGAATTGATCTTCTCTCTTTAAATTGTACTCAGCCTGTAATTTATCAAGAATCTTCTAAACTCAAAAGCACCTACTAAGTCTTCATCTAGGTATTTTCCACAGGACTCCTCTACCTTGTCTCCCTTTAAAAGTCTATCTACCTCTTCAATTTGTATTCACCAGGGCAGTTTACTTTTTAAAACAGAGACAGCAAATACTATGTTCAATTTTCCTGTTGACTTTGGTCAATTAATCATGCCTACCTGGACTACCAGGTGGAAGGGCATGGGGTTCATTCAGTTCATTGGAAATTAGTGCCGTGATTCATTAGCCATGTCTAACATGGCCTCAGGAGATAAAAGATTCAGAACTAGTGCTGTGATTGAGAAGAGTGTTTGAAGAACAATAACAACAAAAAAAAATTGCAGGTCCTTGGGTAGTTTTTAAAGTACTCAGAAACATTTCAGTGATCACGGTCATTTTGGATTTCAAATCTGGTTAAGGGTTCAAAATCAGGCTAAGCTTAATCATCACACATTTCAGGCATGAAAATAACTCAGGGGGGTCTTTTTTGGTCCTTCAACCTTGAGTTCACATTCTATTTCTGTGACTTATCAGCTGTGAGATTTTGATAACTTATTTATTATCTGTGCTACTCATACTCAATTCACTCATATGCTAACTAATAATATGGAAAATACCAGCCTTTCACTGATGTTCAGATTACTTGAGGTCACGGATGTACGTATTCAGCATAGAGCCTGGCAGAGGTTAGGAAATGGTGGTTATTATTATACTTAAACATAATTTAAGGTACAATAAATCATTCTTTTTTCTGTACATTTAAAACACTTTATTACTCTGCTGTGGAATTAGTGCACTGTATTATAGTTTTATTTTTTAACATATATAAATGTATAGGCATTTATAAATGTATGGTCATCAATAACAGCCAGCATGCATTGACTTGCTCTTCCATTCCTGATAAAATTACTTAAAAGCTTTCCACTTTCCCGAAGACTTCCATGTTCTCTTCCCTTTCATTCAAAACATAGCTTTGCCTCTTGTTTCAGAGGGATAAAGAGAGAGAGAGAGAGAGTGCAAGCATGGGAGAGAGAAAAGAATCCATTGGACAAGACATTTAACATCTCAACTCAACAACTACCTGTGCCAACAATTACATTTCCTCCTTTATTTCTGTGATAAACAAAATCTAAAGTCAAAACTCCAGCTGTGCTCTGGATCCTGTCCATTCCATCAACCTGGAGGATTTTACTCCTTTAGTTATCCTTTCTCCTATGTCTTCAAGTTCTCAACCATTACTGGATCTTTTCCATAAACCATGAAACACACTCTAATCTCTCCCTTCCTATAAACAATGAAAAAACAAACAAAACAAAAAACCCAAAGTCTTCCCTTGATATCCATCTCCTCCTCGTGTTGCTACTTTATGTTTCTCCTTTCCTTTATACAATTCTTCTTAAAATAATTATCTATGCTTGTTGCCTATGTTTTTCACCTCTAAGGAAAGTTTGGTAAGGCTACAGGGAACTCCACTGTTAGTCATTAGCTGAAAGCAGCCCCAGGGAAGTGCGCCCTTGGTGAAAATGAAGCCATAGATTTCAGAGAACACCAGCTGGAGCCCTTGGTTCCCTGCAGTCAGAGGTCTGAGATGTGGATTCCCATGGCTGTCACACTTAGAGATCATATTAAGTGCTTGTTAATTTTTTACTTTAGATAGATATGCAGACTATTAAAACAGTGTGGCATTATATAGAATGTGACTTGGTGGCTACTTTAGATTGAGTAGTCATTTAAATCAAAATCTGAAGAAGCCAATCACATAAAAGTTGGAGAGAACAGCATGCCAAGAAGAGTATATCAGTTGAAAAACTATAAGGCAAGAGGAGCTTGATATAGTGAGAAAACAGGAAAAAATGTTAATTTGTCTAGATCACAGTGAGCAAACAAAAGAGGAGTGCAGGATGCAATCAGGATGGAAGAGAGGCAGCAGATGCTAATGGCATTATAAGCTAGGATAAAAAGCTAGCGTGACAACTTTGGATTTTTTTCTAAGTACCATGTAAGAAGCCACTTAAGACTTTTAATTAGAGGAGAGATGTATTTGGGATTTACATTTTAAAATATCATTTAATATTAGAAACCATATAAATATCCATGACTATAGGACTGGTTTATCCGTACAATAGACTGTTACATAACTGTTCAAAAGGCTGAAGAAGCCCCATATGCACTGGTATAGAATTATGATTGAAATATAATGCTTAGTCAAAATTTGAGATATGGAACAGCTTGAATAATATATCACTTGTGTAACATATTAATATGTACATGCTACTCTCTGGGAGTTTGAACTAGAAACTGTTAGCAGTGATTGTCTCTGAGAAGGGACCCGGTTAACTGGATGACAGGGATTGAAGGGAGACTCACTTTTTTTTTTTTTTATTCCAACAGAAAGTCACAAAAATTATAATCATCCTCATCAGTTCACTCAGTCCCATGTAATTAATTTTTTTTCATCTTGATCTTTTGTTAGCACTTTTATGAGTTCATCAGTTTTCCATTAGAGCTCTGAAAATGCTTATTCATTCAGTTCAGCAGTACAGTCAGTTACCAGAAACCTGTACTTGTCAGAGGGAGACTCACTTTTTAACGTACACCCACCCTTTAGTGCTTTTGGGATTTTGCAAACATGTTCCTGTGTTAGTAAATCAATTAAATTAATATTTAACATGCTAGAATAATAAATTACTAACCAAACGGATCACCAAATATGCATCTACAATAAAGAATCATATCTTAAGCTCTAGACACGTTTATCTGATAGGTTACTGGTGTCCACACTTGGAAGGAATTTATCAAGCTCAACATAACCAAAACTAAATCACGATCTCATTTTATCTTTCAATTTTTGGCTAAAACATCACTCATTCAGAGACTTCTTTCTTGGCTTGTTATGTACTCTCTATGCCCTGGGACTGTGGGGTTTCTGTTTATCCCCCCTAGAGTGTAGATTTCACAGAGCATCAGCCATGACCCACCTGTTAATCTGCATCCTCACTGCCTAACACACACCATGGTTCAAGAAATATTTGTGATTTAATAAAGACAGTCTTTCATAAATCATATGCTAAGATAACCAACACAGCATTAACTGGACTGAAACACCACTTAGAGAAGTATTTTATAGGTTTGCTACCTGTTGGGAGAAGTAATATATTTTCTTTCATTCATTCTTTTTTATTTCTTTTTTTAAAATTGAAGTATAATTGGCTTACAATATTATTTTAATTGCAGATGTACATCATAGTGATTCAAGATTTTTATACATTACAAAATCTTCACCATGGTAAGTCTAGTTACCTGTCACTATACAAAGTTATTACAATATTATTGACTATATTCCCTATGCTGTATATTACATCCCCATGATTTATTCATTTATTCATTGTATAATTGGAAGGTTTTCCTACTTAATTTTCCTCACCTATTTGATCCATCTCTCCCCACACCACCACTCTAGAAACCACATTTTTTAATGAATCTATGAGCCTGTTTCTACTTTGTTATGTTTGTTTTGTTTTATTAAATTCCACATATAAGTGCAATCATGTTTGTCTTTCTGTCTGCATTATTTACTTAGCATAATACCCTCTAGGTCCATCTGTGTTGTCACAAATGGCAAGATTTCATTCTTTTTTATGGCTGAGTAATATTCTAGTGTGTGTGTGTGTGTGTATGTGTGTGTGTGTGTGTGTGTGTGTGTGTGTGTGTATTCCACCTTTTCTTTACCCATCCATCTATAGATGGGCACCCAGGTTGTTTCTATGTCTTTGCTATTGTAAATAATGCTGCAGTGAACATAGAGGTGCATAAATCTTTTTTTTTAAACATCTTTATTGGAGTATAATCACTTTACAATGTTGTGTTAGTTTATGCTATATAACAAAGTCAATCAGCTATAGGTATACATATATCCCCATATCTCCTCCCTCTTGCATCTCCCTCCCTCCCACCCTCCTCATCCCAGCCCTCTAGGTGGTCACAAAGTACTAAGCTGATCTCCCTGTGCTATGCGGCTGCTTCCCCCTAGCTATCTGTTTTACATTTGGTAGTGTATATATGTCAGTGCTACTCTCTCATTTCATCCCAGCTTACCCTTCCCCCTCCCCGTGTCCTAAGGTCCATTCTCTACGTCTGTGTCTTTATTCCTGTCCTGCCCCTAGGTTCATCAGAACCATTTATTTTTTAGATTCCATATATATATATGTGTGTTAGCATACGGTGTTTTTCTCTTTCTGACTTACTTCACTCTGTATGACAGACTCTAGGTCCATCCACCTCACTAAAAATAACTCAATTTCATTTCTCTTTATGGCTGAGTAATATTCCATTGTATATACGTGCCACATCTTCTTTATCCATTCATCTGTCGATGGACACTTAGGTTGCTTCCATGTCCTGGCTATTGTAAATAGAGCTGCAGTGAACATTGTGGTACATGACTCTTTTTGAATTATGGTTTTCTCAGGGTATATGCCCAGTAGTGGGATTGCTGGGTCGTACAGTAGTTCTATTTTCAGTTTTTTAAGGAACCTCCATACTGTTCTCCATAGTGGCTGTATCAATTTATATTCCCACCCACAGTGTAAGAGGGTTCCCCTTCTCCACACCCTCTCCAGCATTTATTGTTTGTAGATTTTTTGATGATGGCCATTCTGACTGGTGTGAGATGATATCTCATTGTAGTTTCGATTTGCATTTCTCTAATGATTAGTGACATTGAGCATCCTTTCATGTGTTTGTTGGCAATCTGCATACCTTCTTTGGAGAAATGTCTATTTAGGTCTTCTGCCCATTTTTTGGATCGGGTTGTTTGTTTTTTGATATTGAGCTACATGAGCTGCTTGTAAATTTTGGAAATTAATCCTTTGTCAGTTGCTGCATTTGCAAATATTTTCTCCCATTCTGAGAGCTGTCTTTTCATCTTGCTTATGGTTTCCTTTGGTGTGCAAAAGCTTTTAAGTTTCATTAGGTCCCATTTGTTTATTTTTGCTTTTATTTCCATTTCTCTAGGAGCTGGGTCAAAAAGGATCTTGCTGTGATGTATGTCATAGAGTGTTCTGCCTATGTTTTCCTCTAAGAGTTTTATAGTGTCTGGCCTTACATTTAGGTCTTTAATCCATTTTGAGTTAGGAAACACTCCCATTTACCATTGCAACAAAAAGAATAAAATACCTAGGAGTAAACCTACCTAAGGAGGTAAGTTTCTGTATGCAGAAAACTAGAAGACACTGGTGAAAGAAATTAAAGACAATACAAACAGATGGAGAGATATACCATGTTCTTGGATTGGAAGAATCAACAGTGTGAAAATGACTATACTACCCAAAGCTATATACAGATTCAGTGCAATCCCTATCAAACTACCAATGGCATTTTTCACAGAACTAGAACAAAAAAATTTCACAGTCTGTATGGAAACACGAAAGACCCCAAATAGCCAAAGCAATCTTGAGAAAGAAAAATGCAGTTGGAGGAATCAGGCTCCCTGACATCAGACTATACTACAAAGTTACAGTAATCAAGACAGTAGCTTTGTCTTGTTGAGAGACTTTGTTGAGAGTTTTTACCATAAATGGATATTGAATTTTGACAAAAGCTTTTTCTGAATTTATTGAAATGACCATGTGATTTAATTCTAAAATTTGTTAATTGGTGTATCACCTTGATTGATTTGTGGATATTGAACCATCCTTGCATCCCTGGGTTAAATCCCACTTGATCATGGTGTATGATTGTCTTTTTAACATATTGTTTAATTCAGTTTGCTACTATTTTGTTGAGGATTTTTGCATCTATGTTCATCAGTGATATTGGCCTGTTATTTTCTCTTTTTTTGTGGTGTCTTTCACTGGTTTTTGTATCAGGGTGATGCTGGCCTCACAGAATGAGTTTGAAAGTATTCCTTCCTCTTCAATGTTTCAGATAAGATAAACAAAAGAGTCAGCTTTTAAATAATATTTACTGTTATTTTTTAGTTTTTATTTCTTTCATTTCTGCTCTGATATTTATAATGTCCTTCCTTCTACTAACTTTGGGTTTTGTTTGTTCTCTTTCTAGTTTGTTTAGATGTAAGTTTAGCTTGTTTATTTGAGATTTTCCTTGCTTCCTGAGGTAGGTTTATATCACTATAAACTTCCCTCTTAGAACTGCTTTGCTGTGTCCCATCTTCTAATCTATTGTTGATTCTTTGTAGTGTGTGTATGTGTGTGATATAGTTATTGTATTCTTCAGCTCTATTTGTTTCTTTGTATTTCCAACTCTTTGTTAAAACTCTCACTGTATTTACCCATCTTCTCTCAAGTTTGTTGAGCATCTTCATGTTCACTACCTTGAAATCTTTCTTTAGTAGACTGATTATTTCCACTTCTCTTAGCTCTTCTTCTTCTGGGTCTTTGTCTTGTTCTTTCATTAGGAGTATATTACTTTGTCTCCTCATTTTGCCTAATTCTCTGTGTTTATTTCTGTGTATTAGGTAGGTCAGTTATTTCTCCTGATCTTAGAGAAGTGGCCTTATATAGGAGACAGCCTATGGGGCCCAGCAGCAACTCAACTATGGTGACCAGAGCTAAATACTGTATCAGTACCACTATATGGGCTGTGCAGGCCCTTCTGCTGTGGTTGGGCCAACTACTGTGGGCTTGCTGGTAGGTGGGGCTGTCATTGGGCTTGGCTGGCTGCCAGGCCCTACCTTGTGCAGTGGTTGCTGAACCACTGATGGGCAGGGCTGGGTACCAGGGCTGCTAAGGGGACCAGGGCTTGTTCTGGCCCACTGGTGAGTAGGACTGATCCCCAGTGTGGCTGAATATGGGGGCTCAGGGGCCCAGGGCTTGTGCTGGCCCACTGTTAAATGGGAAAGCTCCAGGCACTAATAATCTAGAGTGAGGACTCCAAACTGGTGCTTCGTAGCACCAGTGTCCTCACAATAGAACAAGCCCCCCAAAATGGCTGCCACCAGTATCTATGTCCCAGGGGGAGTCTCATTGCCTCCTGCCTCTCTGGGAGGTTCTCCAAGATCAGCAAGTTGGTCTAATTCAGGCTTCTTTCAAATTACTGCCTCTGAGCTGGGACTCCAAGTCTGTGAGATTTTGTGTATGCCCTTTAAATGTGGAGTTGCTATTTCCTACAGTCCTTTGGCTCTCCCATACACAAGCCCTACTTGCCTTCAAGTCCAGACATTCTGAGGGTTCATCTTCCCAGTGCATGACCCTTAGGCTGGGAGGTCCAATGTGGGGCTTGGACCCCTCACTCCTTGGGGGAGAATCTCTGGAATTGTTATTATCCTCTTGTTTGTGTGTCACCTACCCAGGGGTGGGGGTCTTGACTATACTGCATCTCCACCTCTCCTATTTATCTTGTGTGGTTCCTCCTTTATATATTTAGTTGTGGAAAATCATTTCTACTTGTCTTCAGGTCATTCTCATGGATAGCTTGCTCTGTAAATAGTTGTAATTTTGGTGTGCCAAGGGAGGAGGTGAACTCAGAGTCTTCCTACTTGGCCATCTTGGCTACACCTCCTCCCTTTCATTCATTCTCAAATTGCTCTTCTGATTTTTATCATCTGCTTCTTAATTCTAGTCTTCTGAGATTTTATGAACAAGCCATAATTACTGTTTCCATAATGTCAATTATTTTATGGATTTCAAAGTGGAAGATTAATATTGAGAAGTGATGTGACTTGGGACACAGGGGATAGATAACTATTTAATATGGCTGACTAAGAAGGAATTCCCCTTCCTAGTTTAAACCATAAACAGTTGGGTAACAGATTTATTAAATAAATGAATGAATGAATGAATATATGAATAAACAAACAAATAAATAAATATTTTAAAAGTTAGAAACATAGACAGCTGAGCCAGAAATCAAGAAATGGAAATCCTCAAGTGCCTCGTGAAAGAAACCTGTAAGGAATTAGAGTTTGGGCTATAAGCAACAGTTAACACTGAGTCCACTACTAGCAATTATTTTCCTATTAGGTTTGGGGGATAAAGCTGTAAAACCCATGCCTACAGAGAACTGAAACTACTGAATAACATAAAACTGGCCTTTACAAAGGATTCTTCCATACCTGATATAAGATTAAGGAGAAAAAAAAAAACTACTCAGTTAGTAGCTTAAACAAGAGGTAAGGAAATAATCTTGCAGAAACATCTTGTGGGTATAAAAAAAATTAACTGCAAGAAATAGAGAGTTGGGGATTACATCATACATAGCTTTGAGGTTTAGATTTACGCTATCCATAATAAACCATATGCAGGTAAATTAACATAAAAATTTTCCAAGGACTTGGAAATCCATGATCTTCTTTCTGTTCTCCCTCCACCCCCCAAAGACACAGGAGACAGCCATAGAAAACTGCTAAAGCAACAACATTAAAAAATTTCATAGCCCATAAGTAAAGCAACTACCATGAGGAAGAGTCAGCAGAGAAAAAAGAGAACATGCACTCCAAAACTGAGAAGAGACTCAGTATGAAAAGGCTTTTTTATAAGCATAATTAAAACATTCAAATTGATTTTATAATGGGGAGGAGGAAAACAAAGCCAGAAAGCAAAAACAAGCAGATTATTATAAGAGCCAGATGGTTCTCTGTAAGAAAAATACAGATATTAAAAACAAAACAAAATTTCTGTGATCAGTTTGAATGGAAGACTAGATATAGCTGAAGAGATAATTAATGAATTGCTTGATCTGAGACAATCACCTAGAATGTAAAACATTCTCCTAAAAAATTTTACCAAAATACAAATCCCTTTCCAATCCCAATTCTCTTACTCAATAGAATTGTGGGGCTTCCCTGGTGGCACAGTGGTTGAGAATCTACCTGCCAAAGCAAGGGACACAGGTTCGAACCCTGGTCTGGGAAGATCCCACATGCCGCGGAGCAACTAGGCCTGTGAGCCACAACTACTGAGCCTGCGCGTCTGGAGCCTGTGCTCTGCAACAAGAGAGGCCGCGATAGTCAGAGTCCCGCGCACAGCAATGAAGAGTGGCCCCCCTTGCCGCAACTAGAGAAAGCCCTTGCACAAAAACGAAGACCCAACACAGACATTAATTAATTAATTAATTAAAAAATAGAATTGTGACCTTGGATATATAATAACCTCTAGTCTCTTTTTACCTCTAAAATTAGAGCTAATAATAGATAACTTAAATCTCATTAAGTCATTGTGAATATTAAATGACATGATGATTATGACCATTTTATTCAAAAGGCACATACACAAATATTATCATTATTATAATCTATTATTAATAAGTAGTTTTAAGATACTCAATTCATCTACTTACTTGTCTCTAGATTTCCCATAGAACTAATTTTTTTATTAAAAAATTTTTTTAACTGAAGTACAGTTGATTTGCATTGTTGTGTCAGTTTCTAGTGTACAGCAAAATGTACACAGAATATATATATATTTTTTCATATTCTTTTCCATTATGGTTTATTACAGGATATTGAATATAGTTCCCTGTGCTATACAATAGGACCTTGTTGTTTATCCATCCTATATATAGCAGTTTGCATCTGCTAGTACCAAACTCCCAAGCCTTCCCTTCCCTGACCTCCCTCCCCCTTGGCAATGACAAGTCTGGAACTATGTCTTTTTAACATTTTTTAAAGAATACCAGATACACTAGGTTTTGTATTTAGAAAGATTATGTGTTTGTCTAATTCCAATATGTTCTGACCCATTTAGTGAATATTTAGAGAATCTTATAAAACAGTTATCAGGATTTCTATTCCCAGAGTAATTCATCACATCTGAATGACACTCACAAGTTTATGCAGAGAGGGAGGGAGTGTAAGGTCAGGTTGACTTTGTAGAGACAGAGGAACATGTAGAAGTAGGTAGAAAGAGAAGAGAAGCATTTCCCACTTCTTATTTTTTGAAAATTAACATTAGTGTATGAAAATTTCAACCAAGTCAGTTTTCTGAATTCAAACACATTAAAGTTAATGTGAATGTTCATTGTACATTAGCTGATTAAAGTCTCTGAAAAGTCTTGCTCTACAGACATTTGTTTAATTCCAATTCAGCATTATACAAATGAGTTGACCATTGATCCTATGCTTTTCTTTTTTTCTGCAAAACACTCATTTCACATCTTCACAGGCCCATTTTAGAAAACTCTAAAGTTTCCTTCTGCAAGTACTGACAGCCTCTCCCCATGCCTCCCCTTCTGTCTGATGTCCACATTTTCCTGCTCTGACCTTTGGCCTCTGGGCATGTGGAGCTTCCTTAGTGACCTGAAGTGCGTAGCCCAGTGCAACATGCCACCCTCTGAGCTGTCCTGATGGTTTTAGATAGTGTACTAAGCAGATCTAGACCAAAAGGCTGCTCGGGTATGGATGGGAGGCCACCTGTCCTGTACAGGGTGTATCTTTGGTCTTTAAGTGCCCAGAGGTTTATCGGCTTATGGCAGTTTCTCAGAGAAGTGGAACAGGGACAATCCTGGTACTTTGCCTGCCTGGACTCCCAACGGGATGGGTGATAAGTTCTTATACACATACACAAAGGAAAGGGGCTTTGGAGTGGGGCATCCAGGGTTCTAACTTTCACTTGGCAAAACACCAGCTATGTGACCTGGCAAGTTAACTTCCAAGAGTTAAGTTCCTCTCCTGTAATATAAGGATGATACGTGTACTTCAGAGTTTTTGTGGGGCTTTGAGATAATGTAAGTGGGGTCTCTGGAGGACTGTTGATTTTCAATAAATAGTAGCTAAGATTAATTTTTCTAATTAAAAATATACACACATATATGATTTTATATAAATGTTTAAATTAGTTATCTATTGCTGCATGTGAAATGCCAGAAATTTAAAACTTAAAGCAATATTCATTTATTATCTCACAGTTTCTCTGGGTCAAGAGTCCAGGCACAGTTTAGTCAGGTTATCTGCAGTCAAGGTGTTGGCCTGGCGGGGGTCTCATTTAAAGGCTCAACTGAGTAAAGACTCATACCCAGGCTCCTGTGATTGGTGGCAGGATTCAGCTCTTTGCTCTCTAGCATTTGGAAGCTTCCCTCAATTCCTTGCCACGTGGGCCTCTCCACAGAGCAGATTACTTCACTCAGGCCAGCAAGGGAAAGTCGGTAAGGAGGGTCTTCTAGGTAGATAACAGTGACAAGGTAGAAGTAACATAATCATGAAGGTGACATTCCCATCACCTTTGCCATATTGTGTTGGTTAGAACCAAGTTACAGCTTCCATCCACACTCAAGGGAAGAGACTATACAAGGTATGAATACCAGGGAAAGGGAGTAATTATAGACCATCTCAGTACTGTCTGGCACAAACAGGGTCAAACCACACCTGTCGGGTTTTTATTATATTCCCCCCCTTTTTTGACTGTACATCCCCCTGAGCCCTTCAGCTTTCTATGCCCCTCTACCTACATCACCCCCCCAGCTCTACTCTAAGTTAATCCATTTTAACAACCTGGTTTGTATAATCTCATCTTTTTCTCCAATCAGATACAGATGTACACAGACAGACAAAAAGATAGATAGATGGATAGACAGACAGATATAGATGCACATAGATAGATATAGATGCACACACATATACGTACAGACATATGCATGTGCGTGTTTATTTTTTTTTTTTAAAAATGTGATATTACACCCACCTTTTTACACTGTGCTTTTCCCACTCAGTCATATGTGATGGAAATTTCTTCAAGTCAGGAGATATAGTACTAAGTTAAGTTGTGTTCTGTTGCGTTCTGTAATATTCACACTATTCAATCATTTCACGACTAATAGGAATTCACTAAGTTTCCACTTTTTTGGCACAAAAAACAGTGATGCAATAAAAATCCCTGTGTATGTATCCTTACCTACTGATGCATTTGTTTTTCTGGGATAGTTTCCCACAGTGGGATGTCTGGGTCAAAGGATATTTTTAATTTAACAGATATTGCCAGATTGCTTTCCAAAAAAAACTATAATGAAGCACATTTCCACCAGCAATATATTAAAGTGCACCTTTTCTCTGTATCCCGCCAGCAATAGGTGTTATTGCTTTGTTTAGTGCTTTGCAATCTGATGGGCATAAAGGAATACCTCATTACTTTAATTTGCATTCACTGACGCTTGGTGAGGTTGAGCATCTTAATGTTTGTTTGGCCACTTGGAATTGCCTTTTTGTGCGTTGCTTCATCATAGTCTTTGCTAATCTTTCTATTGGGATGTTTGAAAGAGCTATTTATATAAAATGGATGTTAACTCATATTCTTTGCATTAACATTTTTTGCCCAAATCCATTATTGTTTTCTATGCACTTTATTTATGGAATATTTTCCCATACAAAAGTCTTAATATTTTGTATGGTCTATATACATCTAAGTTTGTTTTATTCTATCTCTAGATAATAGATGAAGTGGACTAAATATTCATTTTCTAATATTTTATGATCTTATTCTTTTCTCATTTAATCTTTAATGCTTCTAGAATTATTTTGTGCTTGGGGTAAAATAGGGATTAATTTTACTTTCTTCTGGAAAGATAGCCAATTATGTCAGTACCTTCTATAATTAATCCAGTTTTCTTACACAGTTATTACTGTCATTGGATATTCAATGCTCATTTATCCTCAGATATAGCTCTGGATGTGCCAATCTGTTTTACTAATCTATATCTATTTATATACCAATACTATGATGAACTGACTTGAGTGGCTATTTCAAACGATGTTTTATGTAAGTCAACTTCTCCCTTTCTGTTCTTTCTTTTGAATGCTTTTCTTGACAATTGTGTGGCACTTATTTGTTCATATTAACTTTTAGGATAAGTCAATTTCAAAAGAAAGATATGTTAGTGTTATACTCAGAGTTATTTAAAACTATACATTGATTTCAGAAGAATTAGCATTTTATTTATAAACAATTGACGTCTTACAATTTGTTCAGATCTTGGTTTATATCCTTTAATACAATTTTGTAGAAATTTTATTTACAGAAGTTTCTGTTATTTCCCTGTTATATTTATTTCTAAGATTTTATTGTCCTTTTTCTTACCATTGTGAATATGTTTGGTTCCACTTCAGTTTCTAAGTGTTTATTGCTATATCAGAGAAAAACTTTTCTTTTTGTAGTTTTATGGTATATCAAATCTCCTTACCAAATTCTCTTATCAATTGAAGGACAGCTTTGTTTTCATTTTTAACTATGGGCTTTTTGTGTTTTCTAGGTGTAAAATAATTTTATTATCTAAAAGAGATAGGTTTATCAGTTTTCTTTTTAAATTTATATCCTTGTTTAAAATTATTTTCTTATTGTATTTCTAGGACTTTCAAGAAAATATTGACTAACAATACGTATCCTTATCTAGTTCTTGATTTAAATTGAAATGGTTTTAGTGATCTATTATTAAAAATAATATTTCCTGCTGACTTGGCAAATTTACATAACATGGTTTTATTCCTACTTTTGCTTTTTCAATAGTGGCTAATGACTTTGATTATATGACTTTTCATTATCTGTTAATGTGTTCCAATGTTTCTTCCTCTTTAATTTCTCAAGGCAATGGATTATGTTAATTGTGTATCTGATATAGGGCCACTCTTGTTTTTCTGGAAGGAATGTTATTTAGTCATGGCATATGTATACTTCATGAAATCTTTTATTTAAAGTTTTATTTAGACTTCTGCATCTATATTCATAAATGATAGCCTTGATTTTCCATATCTACTATTTATTTACTTTTTTAAAAAAGAGCTTTATTGAGATATAATATACAAACTATAAAATTCACCCATTTTAAGGATACAATTCAATGACTTTCAGTAAATTTACAGTTGTGCAACCATCACCACAATCCAGTTTAGAGCATTTACATCACCTCAAGAAGATCCTTTATGCCCAAATGCAGTCAATTTCTGTCCCCAGCCCCAATCCCAGGCAACTACTAATCTGCTTTTCTGTGTCTATAGACTATTTTAAATGAACATTTTATATATAAGAATCATACAATATGCGGCCTCTGTCTAACTTCTTTCACTTGACATATTGTTTTTGAGATTCATACATTTTGTAGTATGTATCACTACTTCATTTATTCTTACTGCTGAATTTGTCTCCTTTTTAAAATGTATCTATTTGAATTTTGGAATTAAAATTAAGTTTTCTTAAAATCACTTGGAAAAACTTAAATATTTTTGGTGGTGTGTAATAGTTTTGTAATATTGAAATTATCTTTTTCTTAAAGATTAGTTAGAATTAACTGAACCTACTGGAGCCTTTTTTCTGCACCGTATATAATTGTTTTTACATTCTCTTTTATATATATATATATTTTTTTTTTTTTTTGCGGTAAGCGGGCCTCTCACTGTTGTGGCCTCTCCCGTTGCGGAGCACAGGCTCTGGAGGCGCAGGCCCAGCGGCCATGGCTCACAGGCCCAGCCGCTCCGCGTCATATGGGATCCTCCCGGACCGGGGCACGAACCCATATCCCCTGCATCGGCAGGTGGACTCTCAACCACTGCGCCACCAGGGAGGCCCTCTCTTTTATATTAATCAATTTAAATTTCTACTTGTTCTTGGATTAATTTACTAATTTATATTTTGCTAGGAAATAATCCATTTTTTCTAGGATTTCAGATGTTTGGCATGTATTCCCTTGTATCTGTCCTTTACCACTTTATTAGTAAAAATATGTCTTTTCTAATCCTTAGTCTTATATTCTATTTCTTCTTCTTTCTCCTCCTTATTCTCCATCTTCTGTGCCTTCTGCTCCTTCTTTTAGGTCTTTCATCAGGCTTATGAGATAGTTAATGGTCTTTTCAAGCAATAGCTTTTTTATTTCCTATAATCTTTTTACTACTTTTAATATTAATTTTCATTAATTACAGGTTTTCATTTTTTCCATTCTTTCTTCCCCATCTCTTTTGTTTTGGTTGTTGTTTTGCAGATATTCTTTTTCTAAAATCATGAGATGAATAATATATTCTATTTTAGTTTTCATTATCCTTATTTAAAATTCATCAAAGTGTAGATTTTACATTATGCTAAGTTTTGTGGGGTTTTATTTTTGTTGTTGTTAAATATTATTTGCATTCCTTCCAGGATAGTTTGTATTGTCAGGTTTGGTTTACTCTTTGATTCCAGGAATATCCATTAGCTTATTTCTCAGTATCAAAGTGGGTGAGCTAAATCTGATAATTTCATTTAATTTTCATTTCATTTCATTTAGATTTCATTTAATTTTACTGAATTTCAATCAGAGCTTGTGGGTTATCAAATCACCTTTGTAATCAAGTTCAAATCAATTTATATGAATGCTCTGTGGACTTACAAAAATGTATATTATTTCTCATAAGAATATATGGATCTATACTATTAAATAAAATTATTTAAATGTATCATTAAATTCTTTCATTCCATATTTATTTTTGTCTGCTACATCCACCTAATTTTAAAATAAGTGTATTGAAATCTACTATATTGCATGCTTACCAAATATTTCTTGATTTTCTAATACATTCTATATTTAGCTTTTATGTTATTTAATATATACAGGTTTATGACAGTATTATCTTCTACATCAGTTGTGTCTATTACCATCATAGTGTGCCCCTCTGTTTGGTATTTTTAATCTTGAAGTCACCTTGATTAAATTAATATTGCCACCTCTGCTGTGAGTTTGTTCTCATTTGCTTATATCTCTTTTACATATCTTATTTCCTAACTTTTTAAAACACTCTAAAGTTTACTTTAAAAGAAAAAAGTACGATTTAACCCAGTTTTAACTCTATCGATCTCTTGCTTCCAATAGAAGATTTCAATCTATTTCCAAATACAAATATTAATTTTATTATTTTCATCTTTATGTCTACTAATTCACTGTCTTTAGTGATTTCTTTTTTTTTTTTTCCCTTTTCATTTTTTCCCATTTGATGAGGTTGCTATTCATTTCACTTCTTGGCTTTTTAATTAAGAAATTCTAGTACACTTTCCCATATTCTGGCTGATTGTTTCTCTCTCCAAAGATTCATAATCATACTCTATTTATTTCACAAAATGGTACTAACTTCTTCCATACCGAATATTTTATTAACCTCATTTCCTTGCCCTTCCATGACATGAGATCTCAGAATACTTTCACCCTCCATTTTTCCTTTCTTTCTTACCAGTGACTAACCCCACCTAGATGATATCTTTAGAATGTTTCTTTTTCCCTCTCCCTCCCAACTTCTACTCAGCTCTGCTTTCACAGAGCTAATTATGCTCACATGTAAGTTATGACAATTTTCCTTACAGATGCTCCTTCTATTTTAATAATCCATATTAGTGCTCCGTTACATTTCACCAGAGCCTGTCATTATCCATTTAGGTATATATGTGTAAACTAAGGTTTGTTGCTCTCCACTTGTTCCTCTCTTCCTCATTTCTCCTACCTTGAGATCTCTATTCTGATGGATCTGTTTGCTGGAGCTGGTCTTTGAGCATTTTTCTCTGAAAGAGTAAGTGAACAATCTACTCTCCAAACCCTGATGTCTTTGCATCTACATTCCTTTGAGCCTTGACAGATGAATCATGACTTGACTAGGCATAGAATAATTAAGTTGCAACCCTTCATCTCAGTAGTCTTTAAATGTATCCCACCATCACGTAGCCTCCAGCCCTGTAGACCATAACAGTACTGGCTGTATGATACTTTTTTTTCCTTTTTGGAACTGTTATGGGCTAAATTGTATCCCCTCAAATTCATGGCCTTAACACCCATATCTGGAGACAGAGGCTTTAGAGGGTTATTAGGGTTAAATGAGGTCATAAGAGTGGTCTGTAATCTGATAGGACAAATGTTCTTATAAACTGAAGAACAGGCACCAAAGAGCTCTTTCTCTCTCTCCACACACACAGAGGAAAGGCCTTATGAAGACATAGGAGAAGCAGGTTTCTGCAAGCCAGAAAGAGAGGCCTCATCAGAAACCAACCTTGCTGGCACTTTGATCTTGGACTTCCAGCCTTTAAAACTGTGAAAAATTAAATTTCTATTGTTTAAGCCAACCAGTCTGTAGTATTCTGTTATGGCAGCCCAAGCAGGCTAATACAGGTACCTGTATTTTTACCTGAATGTTTGTGAGATTTCTCTTTGGCATTGGAGCTCTAGAATTTTATCAGGATGGATCTTGGTGTGTCTTTCCTCATCATCTCCAACTAGAACTTGTTATTTTAATTTTCAGATACGTCCCAACCATCCTCCTCAGGGAACTTTTATTTTCTTATTGGCCAATTATTGCCTCTCCTCACTTTTTCCTTTATAACCTCCTGAAATTACTTTATTTGCATTTTTGGTGTCTGAGATTTATTATCCAAATCTCTTATCAGTTCTATCATATTTTCCCAGCTCTATGTCATCTGAGATATTTCTTTTACTAGGTATTCCAGGTTAAAGATTTGGGCCTCAACAGTGACTATCTGACTATACTCCCAATCAATCTGCTTACTATTTTTTACTTCAGAAATCATGACATAGGATATCTAGACAGTTTTAGAATCTGAATTATCTTTTGTTTTATTCAAGAAATTTAAACTTTTCTGCCAATTCTCTACCGCCCGTTAAAGAGTTCACTCAATTGGCATCAAAATACTCCTATAACCTTCATTCAAAAATGAACGAGGAAGCAGAAGCAAGAACTACAGTCCTGCAGCCTGTGGAACAAAAACCACATTCACAGAAAGATAGACAAGATGAAAAGGCAGAGGGCTATGTACCAGATGAAGGAACAAGATAAAACCCCAGAAAATCAACTAAATAAAGTGGAGACTGGCAACCTTCCAGAAAAAGAATTCAGAATAATAATAGTGAAGATGATCCAGGACCTCAGAAAAAGAATGGAGGCAAAGATCGAGAAGATGCAAGAAATGTTTAACAAAGACCTAGAAGAATTAAAGAACAAACAAACAGAGATGAACAATACAATAACTAAAATGAAAAAAACACTAGAAGGAATCAACAGCAGAATAACTGAGGCAGAAGAACGGATAAGTGACCTGAAAGACAGAATGGAGGAACTCACTGCTGTGGAATAGAATAAAGAAAAAAGAATGAAAAGAAATGAAGACAGCCTAAGAAACCTCAGAGACAACATTAAATGCAACAACATTTGCATTATAGGGGACCCAGAAGGAGAAGAGGGAGAGAGAAAGGACCACAGAAAATATTTGAAGAGATGATCGTTGAAAACTTCCCTAACATGGGAAAGGAAATAGCCACCCAAGTCCAGGAAGCACAGAGTCCCATACAGGATAAACCAAAGGAGAAACATGCCGAGACACATAGTAATCAAACCGGCAAAAATTAAAGACAAAGAAAAATTATTGAAAGCAGCAAGGGAAAAAGGACAAATAACCAACAAGGGAATGCTCATAAGGTTAACGGCTGATTTCTCAGCAGAAACTCTACAAGCCAGAAGGGAGTGGCATGATACACTTAAAGTGATGATAGGGAAGAACCTACAACCAAGATTACTCTACCCAGCAAGGGTCTCATTCAGATTCAATGGAGAAATCAAAAGCTTTACGGACAAGCAAAAGCTAAGAGAATTCAGCACCAACAAACCAGCTCTACAGCAAATACTAAAGGAAGTTCTCTAAGTGGGAAACACAAGAGAAGAAAAGGACCTACAGAAACAAACCCAAAACAATTAAGAAAATGGTCATAGGAACATACATATAAATAATTACCTTAAACATGAATGGATTAAATGCTCCAACCAAAAGACACAAGCTCACTGAATGGATACAAAAACAAGACCCATATATATGCTGTCTATAAGAGACCCACTTCAGACCTAGGGACACATACAGACTGAAAGTGAAGGGATGGAAAAAGATATTCCATGCTAATGGAAATCAAAAGAAAGCTAGAGTGGCAATACCCATATCAGATGAAATAGACTTTAAAATAAAGAATGTCACAAGAGACAAGCTAGGACACTACATAATGATCAAGGGGTCAAGCCAAGAAGATATGACAATTATAAATATATGCAACCAACATATGAGAACCTCAATACATAAGGCAACTGCTAACAGCTATAAAAGAGGAAATTGACAGTAACACAATAATAGTGGGGGACTTTAACACCTCACTTACACAAATGGACAGATCATCTAAAATGAAAATAAATATGGAAACAGAAGCTTTAAATGACACAATAGACTAGACAGATTTAATAGATATTTATAGGACATTCCATCCAAAAACAGCAGATTACACTTTCTTCTCAAGTGCACATGGAACATTCTCCAGGATCGATCACATTTTGGGTCACAAATCAAACCTCAGTAAATTTAAGAAAATTGAAATCATATCAAGCACCTTTTCTGACCACAACGCTATGAGATAAGAAACAAATTACAAGGAAAAAAACGTAAAAAATACAAACACATGGAGGCTAAACAATACGTTACTAAATAACCAGGAGATCACTGAAGAAATCAAAGAGGAAATCAAAAAATGCCTAGAGACAAATTAAAATGAAAACACGATGATCCAAAACCTATGGGATGCAGCAAAAGCAGTTCTAGGAGGGAAGTTTATAGCTATACAAGCCTACCAAGAAACAAGAAAAATCTCAAATAAACTACCTAAACTTACACCTAAAGGAACTAGAGAGAGAAGAGCAAACAGAACCCAAAGTTAGCAGAAGGAAAGAAATCATCAAGATGAGAGCAGAATAAATGAAATAGAAACAAAGAAAACAATAGCAAAGATCAATAAAACTAAAAGCTGGTTCTTTGGGAAGATAAACAAAATTGATAAACCATTAGCCAGACTCATCAAGAAAAGAGGGAGAGGACTCAAATCAATAAAATGAGAAATGAAAAAGGAGAAGTTAAAACAGACACAACAGAAATACAAAGCATCCTAAGAGACTAGTACAAGCAACTTTATGCCAATAAAATGGACAACCTGGAAGAAATGGACAAATTCTTGTCCATTTGGACAAAAGGTATAACCTTTTGGACAAAAAGTTATAACCAATGGACAAAAAGGTATAAGCTTCCAAGACTGAACCAGGAAGAAATAGAAAATATGAACAGACCAATCACAAGTAATGAAATTGAAACTATGATTAAAAATCTTCCAACAAACAAAAGTCCAGGACCAGATGGCTTCACAGGTGAATTCTATCAAATATTTAGAGAAGAGCTAACACCCATCCTTCTCAAACTCTTCCAAAAAATTGCAGAGGAAGGAACACTCCCAAACTCATTCTATGAGGCCACCATCACCCTGATACCAAAATCAAACAAAGATACTACAAAAAAAGAAAATTACAGACCAATATCACTGATGAATATACATGCAAATATCCTCAACAAAATACTAGCAAACAGAATTCAACAACACATTAAAAGGATCATTCACCATGATCAAGTGGGATTTATCCCAGGCATGCAAGGATTCTTCAATATACACAAATCAGTCAATGTGATACACCATATTAACAAATTGAAGAAGAAAAACCATATGATCATCTCAATGGATGCAGAAAAATCTTTTGACAAAATTCAACACACATTTATGATAAAAACTCTCCAGAAAGTGGACATAGAGGGAACCTACCTCAACATAATAAAGGCCATATATGATAAACCCACAGCAAACATCGTTCTCAATGGTGAAAAACTGAAAGTATTTCCTCTAAGATCAGGAGCAAGACAAGGATGTCCACTCTCACCACTATTATTCAACATAGTTTTGGAAGTCCTAGCCACGGCAATCAGAGAAGAAAAAGAAATAAAAGGAATACAAATTGGAAAAGAAGAAGTAAAACTGTCACTGTTTGCAGATGACATGATACTATACATAGAGAAGAAGTAAAACTGTCACTGTTTGCAGATGACATGATACTATACATAGAGAATCCTAAAGATGCTACCAGAAAACTACTAGAGCTAATCAATGAATTTGGTAAAGTTGCAGGATACAAAATTAATGCACAGAAATCTCTTGCATTCCTATACACTAATGCTGAAAATTCTGAAAGAGAAATTAAGGAAACACTCCCATTTACCACTGCAACAAAAAGAATAAAATACCTAGGAATAAACCTATCTAGGGAGACAAAAGACCTGTATGCAGAAAACTATAAGACACTGATGAAAGAAATTAAAGATGATACCAATAGATGGAGCGATATACCATGTTCTTGGATTGGAAGAATCAATATTGTGAAAATGACTATAATACCCAAAGCAATCTGCATAGTCAGTTCAATCCCTGTCAAATTACCAATGGCATTTTTTATGGAACCAGAACAAAAAACCTTAAAATTTGCATGGAGACACAAAAGACCCCAAATAGCCAAAGCTGTCTTGAGGGAAGAAAATGGAGCTGGAGGAATCAGACCCCTTGACTTCATACTATACTATAAAGCTCCAGTAATCAAGACAATATGGTACTGGCACAAAAACAGAAACATAGGTCAATAGAACAAGGTCAATAGAAAGCCCAGAGATAAACCCACGCACCTATGGTCAACTAATCTATGACAAAGGAGGCAAGGATATACAATGGAGAAAAGACAGTCTCTTCCATAAGTGGTGCTGGGAAAACTGGACAGCTACATGTAAAAGAATGAAATTAGAACACTCCCTAATACCATACACAAAAACAAAGTGAAAATGGATTGGAGACCTAATTGTAAGACTGGACACTATAAAACTCTTAGAGGAAAACATAGGAAGAACACTCTTTGACATAAATCACAGCAAGATCTTTTTTGATCCACCTCCTAGCATAATGGAAATAAAAACAAAAATAAACAAATGGGAGCTAATGAAACTTCAAAGCTTTTGCACAGCAAAGGAAACCATAAACTAGATGAAAAGACAACCCTCAGCATGGGAGAAAATATTTGCAAACGAATCAACGGACAAAGGATTAATCTCCAAAATATATAAACAGCTCATGCAGCTCAATATTAAAAAAACAAACAACCCAATCCAAAAATGGGCAGAAGAGCTAAATAGACATTTCTCCAAAGAAGACATAGAGATTGCCAAGAAGCACATGAAAAGCTGCTCAACATCACCAATTATTAGAGAAATGCAAATCAAAACTACAGTGAGGTATCACCTCACACTAGTTAGAATGGGCATCATCAGAAAATCTACAAACAACAAATGCTGGAGAGGGTGTGGAGAAAAGGGAACCCTCTTGCACTGTTGGTGGGAATGGAAATTGATACAGCCACTATGGAGAACAGTATGGAGGTTCCTTAAAAAACTCAAAATAGAATTACCATATGACCCAGCAATCCCACTACTGGGCATATACCCAGAGAAAACCATAATTTAAAAAGACATGCACCCCAATGTTCATTGCAGCACTATTTACAATAGCCAGGTCATGGAAGCAACCTAAATGCCCATCAACAGATGAATGCATAAAGAAGATGTGGTACATTTATACAATGGAATACTATTCAGCCATAAAAAGGAACGAAATTGGGTCATTTGTAGAGACGTGGATGGATCTAGAGACTGTCATACACAGTGAAGTAAGTCAGAAAGAGAAAAACAAATATCGTATATTAATGCATATATGTGGAACCTAGAAAAATGGTACAGATGAACCAGTCTGCAGAGCAGAAATTGCGACACAGATGTAGAGAACAAACGTATGGACACTAAGTAGGGAAAGCGGCGGGGGGTGGGGGTGGGGTGGGATGAATTGGGAGATTGGGATTGACATGTATACACTGCTGTGTATAAAACTGATGACTAATAAGAACCTGCTGTATAAAAAAATAAATAAAATTTTAAAATTAAAAATTAAAAAAAGAATGAGGGCTTCCTTGGTGGTACAGTGGTTAAGAATCTGCCTGCCAATGCAGGGGACACGGTTGAGAGCCCTGGTCTGGGAAGATCCCACATGCCACGGAGCAAGTAAGCCTGTGTGCCACAACTACTGACCCTGTGCTCTAGAGCCAGTGAGCCACAACTATTGAGCCCACACGCCACAACTACTGGAGCCTGCACGCCTAGAGCCCGTGCTCTGCAACAAGAGAAGGCCCTGCTAGCCACAACTAGAGAAAGCCTGCACACAGCAACGAAGGCCCAATGCAGCCAAAAAGAAATAAAATATAATAAATAAATTTTTAAAAAAGAATGAAAAATGAATGAATAAATTTATGACATACATACTATGGTCCAGGAAATCTTCAGATGGGTACAGTTCACTTAGTTAAAAAAAAAAACTGACTTAATTATTACCCTCACTGAGCTTATAGTCTAGTGGTGTAGACCGGCAGCATAAAAACCCATATATGAATATGTGAAAACAAAACTTAAGGCATACTATGAAAGAATATAAAAGAGTACCATAAGAGAAAATAACAGGTCAGGATGGAGGTGTAGTGATTATTGTAAATAGTATGGTTGGGAAGGCTTTCTTGGAAGTAAAATTTAAGCTGAGAACAAAGGATGAGTTGACCAGTGCAAAATATAAGTGGAACATTGCTCCAGACAGAAGACAACATTTATAATAAGAGTGATCTATTCAAGGCATTGGAAAGAGGGCCACCACAGCTGAAGCAAGCTGGGCTTTGGAGGTTGTATAAAAATGTAGTCTTCATTGTAAGAGCAATGAAAAGCCATTGTCATGTATTAAGAAGAGAGTAATGTTATCCAACTTTCATGTAAAAAGGATGATTCTGGGTGCTATTTGAAGAATAGATTGAGGGCAGTTGGGTCACAGGTATTTGTACAGAAATAGAAATTGTTAGTGTCTTCTAAACCGGGGGTCAGCAAACTTCTATAAAGGACTAGATAGCAACTATTTTAAGGTTTGCAGTTCATGTAGTCCCTGTCGTAACTAAACTATCACTGCAGCATGTAAACACCTGCAGACAATACATAAATTAATTAGCATGGCTGTATTCCAGTAAAGTATTATTTACAAGTACACGTAGTTGGCTAGATCTGACTTGCAAGCTGTAGTTTTCTGAAATTTAGATATTTCTCTTCACTCAGCCCAAAAGATCATCAGGGAGATGCTAATCTCCAAGTTCTGTGATGTATCCCATAGACTGGTCACAGTGACTGTCATATAGTAGGTGTTCAGTAAATATTTGTTTAAAGAAAAAGCAATGTAGAAAGCCATGCTATTTAAACTTGTCTAATCAGAAAAAAAAATTTAATTGATTTACACTCTTGGCTTGGTGTCACTAAACTAGCTTCCTGCCCATAACAAAATTTATTGCAGAATGACTCACAGTAAGTGATACTGGTCAATTAGCTTAGTGGAGAACGTATTTCAAATTTGCCTTGACTTGTATTTCTCTCTAATATCCTATTTTTTTCTTATTAATGGAGAGATTCTACATGTGATAGATTTCATCCCTTTTTGTTTTGGAATATTTTACAGTCTCCTTTTGGTGTTAGTGTATACTTAAATAGATTCAAGGTTTTTTTATTTATCCTTACTTGATGGATAAGATTTATATACTTATGGTATTTAATCACGTGATATTTGGATGTTGGATATTGGAAAGCCCATGTATCTAAGCAGTATCCCCAACGCCAAGATGTTGGGTGAGCATGAAAAACCTGGTACATTTTTTACTACTAGTGAGTAGGAGGCATAGAATTTACATGACAAGACCCCATAAACAGAAAAGATTAGTAAGTAGAAACCTGAGCTTGAATTAGTATGAACTGGGGATGATTTTGGCATTAATGTGTCCATTACCTTTGTTTCCTTGAAAAAATCATCATTGCGCTTCTTATGGGGTGCTAGTTTTGATGGCGATAGGTGTTTGCTAATTTGAAATGGGGATTGGGAAAGGTATTGCAATGTTTAAATAAAAGCTTAACCCACGTAAACCATTCTTAAAGTTTCTTTCTTTTTAGCTCAGCTTAAGATGTCATATAGGAGGCAACACATGGTCAATAAAAACTCCTTGGAATCTGCCAGCCAAGCTGTTCTTTGTCCTCATTATATTCCCTGTGAGACTCCAGGGATCACTGCTATGAGCATTGTTTTCTTGTAAGAAAAATATCATGACTGATTCATGGTAAGTTAGTATAGTTATAGTAGCTTATTTTTAAAGCTTTGAGAAGGTTTTTTCTTTCTATATTTCTATTTTTAGAAAATAAATGTATAGTCAGTGGAAAACTTGAAAAATACACAAATTAAAAAAAATAAATAAAGTGATGAAACCACTCTGCAGGGAGAGACACAGTTGTACATAAAATTGGGATCATGCTGAAAGCATTGCTTTGTGATCTGCTTTTAAAAACTTTACAACATAGCATATACATGACATTAGCAAGTCTTCTCGATATGGTTATTATTGGTCCTATCAAAAAGTATTTGACGGGCCTCCCTGGTGGCGCAGTGGTTGAGAGTCCGCCTGCCGATGCAGGGGATACGGGTTCGTGCCCCGGTCTGGGAGGATCCCATATGCCGCGGAGCGGCTGGGCCCGTGAGCCATGGCCTCTGGGCCTGCGCGTCCGGAGCCTGTGCTCCGCAACGGGAGAGGCCACAACAGTGAGAGGCCCGCATACCGCAAAAAGAAAAAAAAAAAAAAAAAAAAAAAAAAAAGTATTTGATAATCATATAACTTTGGACACATTGCTTGAGTCTAAGTTTTCACCATTATAAGTAATAGTATGAAGAATGTTTTTGTACATATTAATCATGTTTTCTTAGTTTAAATTACAAAAAGTATAATTTAAAGTATAAAACATATAGATATTTTGAAACTCTTGACACATACTCCTGAATTACCCTTCAGAGAGTTAACGACACATTTGCTGCAGCAGTGCAAGATATTAGCAGTTTTGGTATATCTCACCAATACTGAATATTACCTTTATTTTTTTTGCAAATACACAGACAATAAGTATTTAATTTTAATTTCTTTGGCTTTGATTTTTAATTAGTTTAATTTAAAAAATTGTCATTGATACTTCCTACTTTATAAATTATTCATCTCACTTTTTCTCAATAGCATATTTATTTTTATATACTTATAATTCTATTAGCCTTTTGTCTAAATATGTCTTTATATGTAGCAAATATTCTCTCAGTTTGTCATTTATATTTTAACTGTGTTTATGAAGTTTTCATTACACACAAATTTTAAATTATGTTCAATGATAGTCCACATCTATTTAGTTTTACTACACTTTCCAGATTGTACTAAATTATTGACACATGCTATTTTATTTAATCTGTAAATCACCTCTAATGTGCATATAATAATTATTCTTATTTTCAGATGAGGAAACTGAGGCAAAGGGAGGTGGCTCAGTGTCCTGCCCAAGGTCACACACCAACTAGTAAGCAGCAGAGCTGGTCTTTAAAGCCAGACAGTCTGACTCCAGAGTCCACTTGGTTAATTATTATGTTTTCTATATTTTCTTTGAGGTTTTTGCCTCAAAGAGCCTGATCCCCTCTAAATTGGATAATTTCCCATTTCTGACACTCCTCTCTTTGCCTAACTCTCCATTTTCTTCTTTTCTTTTCTCTTTCCCTTCCTCTTTTTCCCCTTTGCCTTCCTTTTCTCCTTCTCCACATCCTATATTCTCTTTATTCCATCTGGAATTTATGTTGAGTTATGGTGTGAGGTAAAAATGCAAGTTAGGTCTTCAAATTGTTAAACAATTACTCCTATACTACTTATTAAATAATCCAGCATTTTGTCAATTATTTATAATGCCATCTTTATCATATGGGAAATAGTCATACTCGGATGTGTATTTTATTTCATTGTTCTGTTATTATTGTAGTTGTTTATGCTGTTGTTGTTGTTATAGCAATACCACATAGTTTTAAATGTTTTAGTTCCATAATGTTTTATTATCCGAGAATGTAAATACTTTTTCACAACTATCTAAACAAATTGATGGTAATGATTACGTGCTCTGCTATATAGACTTTTTCTTACGTTAGCCTTTCCCCCTTTTTTCTTTACACCAGTTTTCAAATAATGTGTTGTTCCCTAGCACTCCAAAGTAATCATTGGGAGTATTTTATTTTTGTTTTTGTTTTTCTGTATCATTGTAAACTGATGGATTTAAACATATTGATGTGCCCTAATTAACCATCTTTGGTCAGTGGAAACTATATGTTTTACGATGGATCATTTTCAATCAAACACTAACAATCTTTGGTAACTTTCATACTTTCTATGATCCAGACTCATTTTCCACATTTCCTACCCCAAATCAGGAATCAACCATATCTTCAAGGATCACTGGTTAATTTTGTGGTTAAGTAGTTCAAGATCTGAGTGTTAAAGATGCTCATTGCTATTGCTTTGGTCACAGTTTCTAGGTTTTTTTCATTGAACAAAAAAACTATATTATGAGTCCATGCTGATATTTCCATTCCAATGAAGGATTATAGTCTTTGGCATATATTATTTGATTTATCCTTTAATGCTAAAAATCTTTATTAACATAAGCATTTACTTGATACATACACACACACTCACAACTGATTATAGTAATTTAAGATGTGTGCATTTTTTGTTTTAGTTCTTTTATCTTTAGCATATAATCCATTAAGGGTGTACAGTGAAATGACTGTGTTTTAAAGTCATTTGAAAAACCTTATCTCTGTATTGTTATTCCAATCACTCAATTCAAAGATTTATATGTCAATTTTACATTTAATAGTTAGCAATTCCTTATGTAATTTTGTTCCAAAAATAATATGTATTTATATGGTGTTTATGTCACAACAAAACAAAGTGTATTAGAGAAGTCTAACTTCTACCCCTGTTTCTGCCTCCCCCTATAGAATTTCACAATTTATGGTTTTCCTTCCATTTTTTCAATATAGGAGACTCCAGCTATCTATCAATCTATCTATTCATAGATCTGTCCCCCTCTCTTTGTTAAATGGTGATATAATATGCAAAACTTTCTCTTTCTTGCTTTTTTTAAAATTAACAATACACCCCAGTCTTGTAAAGTAGCATATAAATTTAAATTTTAATTATGTAGTAGTTTATTATGTATTCATAATTTATTTACCTAGTTCCCTTTTGATGGAAAAATGGGTCAGTCTTTTACTATGATAAATTGCTAAAATGAACCTTTGTGAATATGTCTTTTTGTATTTTTAGAATGTATCATTGTGATAAATTTCTAAAACAGAGATTGCTGGGTCAAAGAGTATATGCATATATACTTTTGCTAGCTATTACTAAATTGGTTATGCAATTTTACCTTTCCACTGGTAATCCATGGAAGTATCTATATCTTTGCCGGCTAAACAATAGGGTATTTTGTCAAACTTTTGGATTTTGTCAATTTGAAAGGTATTTCAGTATAGTTTTTAATTTTCATATTTCTTACTATGAGTGAGGCTGACATCTTTTCATTTGTTAAGGACCATTTGCTTTTTAGTTTCTGTAAATTTATGTCTTTATGTATCTTGCCTATTTGTGTATAGGGTTGTCTGTCTTGTTTTATTTTTTAGAGGTTCTTTTATTATTAAGATTACTAATATTTTTGCTGTTATTTACAAGTAATTTGAAAACTGTTTTGGTGCTTGAAAAATTATATGTTATATAATTTTATATTATATTTAATTTTAATTGATTCTAATATAACTATTTCTATATAATATATATTATATATATAAAGTTAAGTATAGACAGATAACTAAATAGGCAGATAGACAGATAGATAGATAGATAGATAACTTTCCCCCATGATTCTGGATTTTTGAATTATCGTTAGGTAAATTATCTCCATTTCCACATTATTATATAATTAACTTATATTTCTTCCACTATATGTAAGGCTTTATTTTTCACATTTAAATCTCTGATTCATTTTGAATTTTCTTTTTGTATGTGGTATGAGTAATAAGCCAATTTTAAATTTTGTATCCATATATTTGATTTCCATTTATCAAGAAGTTTATCTTTCCTCACTGCTATGAGATGCTATGATATTATACATTAAATTTTCATATGAAAGTTATATTTCTGGTTCTGTTCACAATGTTTTAATTATAGAGTCTTTTGCTAGTTTTGATTTCTGTTCTTGCAAATTAACTTTACAATTACCTTGTCAGGCTCCAGAAAAAAATACAATTTTAAAAAACATTGATATCCTATTTTATTCGTATATTAACTTATGGATACTACTTTGTAATGATGTTGAACATTCCTTCCAAGAACATGGTATGCCTTTCCATTTGTTCAAATCTACTTTTCTCTCTGTCAGGAGTGTTTTATAATTTTCCTCATATAATTTTTGCACATTTTTCTCAGTTTTTCTTTTGCTGTTATAAATAAAGTCTTCTCTTTTAAAATATCTTCCAGATAGCTTTGTTTGTATGTTTGAAGTTTCTAGGCTTTTATATATAGATATCCACACTGCATATTTATTTAACTTTGCTTATTTTTGATAATAGGACTTCTATAGATTTTTTTAGGCTTTCCAGATAACTAATCATTTTATTATCAAATAATTATAATTTTACTTCTTCCTTTTCAATTCTTAAGGCTCTTGCTGCATTCCTGTCTAATTCCATTGCTAATACCTCTCACACATGATGAATAGTTCTGAGCATAATGGGCCCCTTTATCCTTTACCCAATGTTAGTAAGTCTTTATTTTTCCCCATTAAAAATAATGTAGGATTTGGGATTGGGGTAAATATATTTCATCTTGTTAAGGAACACAAAAATATTTTTTTCCCTTGGGACCAGGGAAGCCCCAACTTTATTCTTTTGCATCTGAATATTCAGTTACCCTAGCACAATTAGTTAGAAAGACTATTCTTTTCCCCCAAGAAATGGTCTCGGCACCCTTGTCAAAAGTCATTTGATGGGCTTCCCTGGTGGCGCAGTGGTTGAGAGTCCACCTGCCGATGCAGGGGACATGGGTTCGTGCCCTGGTCTGGGAAGATCCCACATGCCGCGGAGCGGCTAGGCCCGTGAGCCATGGCCGCTGAGCCTGCGCATCTGGAGCCTGTGCTCCGCAACGGGAGAGGCCACAACAGTGAGAGGCCCGCACACCGCAAAAAAAAAAGTCATTTGACTATGAAGATAAGAGTTGACTTCCAGACTCTCAATACTATTCTTTTGATCTACATGTCTATCTTTGGGCCAGTATCACTTTGTATTGTTTACTAAAGCCGTGTAACAAATTTTGAAGTTGGGAGGTTTGATAGCTCTAAATTTGTTCTTCTTTTTAAAAACTGTTTTAGCTATTCTGGGTCCCTTGTATTTCCACAGCTTTTGCTCTTGAATATGTAGTTTGAAACCAGCCAATATTCCAAATTCTAACATTTGCTTTACTAGAATTTTCAGTTGTTTCATTTGGTTTTATCAAGAGATCAATTAAGAACTTTCCCCTCTCTCTACTGCTTCTTATAACTCTAATTTCTCCCCGTCATTTTCATCACTAAAATTTCAGATCAATGTTAAATAATAGTAGTGACTGAGTGAATCCTGTAGCATTCCTGACTTCAATGAGAATTATTTTAAAGGCTTACTGTTAATTATGATGTTGGCTATTAATTTTAGATAATGCTCTTGATCAAATTCTTCCTGGATCATTAAGACCTTTTGATCAAGAATGAATATGGGTTTTCTCAAATTTCTGAATCTTAATTTTCCTATCTAAGTAATCAGGGAATTGAGGCCAGATTGGATCACAGAGTCCAGAGAAGTATTTTCTGGCTTTGGGGTTAGACACAACGGGGTTTCTTTCCAGCTTTTCTAACCAGCTCTGGGATATTAGACCTATTCATCATTATTTCCAAGCCTAAATTCCTCATCGATGATGAACTCTGTCTAATCATACGTACCTTGTAGATTTTAAGGGTTAGAGCTAATATATTAAGTAAAGAGCCTAACATCTAATAAACAATCAAGACACAGTAGCTTTTATTGGTTTTATGACCTACAAGTCCTTTCTAGCTCTAACGTACTATGGAGTATTCTGTACTTACCTTTTCACAACCTGGACTCAACTACACCAGAAACTGGCCTGCCAAGTAGTTATACCTAACTTGAAAGGATTGGAGTTTTAAACTTAAGGTTGTTAAAGGACAGAATGAATTTTCCCAATTAGATCCCTGATGTTTTTCTTATGGCAATACAGATCTGCCACATAGCAGTCAACATAAGGAAACACAACAGTGGAATTGAGGTAGGGTTTTGTGTGTTAGTTGCACAAAGTAACATGAGTGTTAGTTGACTGCTTCACAGAGATTCAGACAGATCTTACAGTTAGAAGGGCTATCAGCAGGCAACTAATTCAATCTCAGACACAAAGCATCACTATTCACTCTGTGACTTCATTGTGACCCCGTTTATCATGCCATTTATCACAACTTTTCACCAGTATATCTTTTAAGGTAACTAATAATCTTTTACCATGAATTTAGTGCCTTAAGGTGCATGTCTCATGTCTGTCGAGTCAAGCACCATGTGACAGTAAAACCAGTACTGAATTTTTAGTAAGTACAGTTAAGTGAATAAATAGATCTATAGTTGAAAGGATAAATGAATGGATGAACTAATAAGTTAATTAACAAATTAATCACCTACCTTTGTGCTTTTCCCATTCCATTTCCATTCACTAGGTTTAAACACATAGAAAAAAATAATTCATGTGCAATCATGTAAATAGGTAACCTAGGAATCACATTTCCCTGCAAGACCTAATTCTATCACTGATATCATTTCTAAGCGCTCTCCATTAATTAATTAGTTAGTTAATTAGTTTAGCTAAGGCAATCTGATTATGGTATGCTTGGAAGGGTGTCCAAAGATTGAAACATTATATACTTATATATATATATATATATATATATATATATATGTATGTGTGTGTGTGTGTGTATTTTTTAGGGTGAATTCCAGAATTGCTTTGCTGGAATTTGTAGCTTACTAATCCATCTTGAACAACTAGTTCATGGAAGGAACAGTGGGGGAGACTCTTGCAGTGTCAGCAGAGGAAGGATTATTGGATACCTACTGCCCATTTTCCTTTTTTCCCCCAAACACCTGAGTACCCTCAAATCCCACTGCATGTTGTCCTAAGGTATGTTTATCAGTATGTTTACAGATGCTCTAATTAATTCTTTGTAATCGCATAGTATTTTCTGCCTCTGTTTCTCTCCACTGTCTCAGCCTTGGAAACAAGATGTTCCACCCCTGGAGACTGCCCTGGTAAAAGCCTATTAAGTTTGGAGACTCCTGCAGGGGTGAGTCAGGACTGAAGATCTTGTGGAAGCCATCTCCATGGTAAGGTACCAACAGGAACTGAATTGCTCTATTTCTCTTTTCCTGAGTGTGGAGAGACTGGGGGCAAAGGCTTAGATAAAAAGAGATTTGTTTTGGGATTTTTTTTTCTTTTTAGTTTTCTTTTCAAAAAACCTGCAATTGAAGTCAGAATTCAAGAAAGGCTATGTTTATGGCAAAAGAAATATGATCCACAACCAGGTGCAAAACCTTCCGCTAGTTCTCTTCACCATTCCCAGCTCATCTGTTCTCTCCAACACCTGCCTCTGGCCCATCCCAGCCCTATCATTCTCTGTATACTATCCTTTGCCATGAAGTTGGTACTGAATGTCGACTGCTTGCTCTGCCACTGGTTCCCATATAAAAGTTTGCTTACATTTCTACCCCTCCCTTCTTAACTTGCTCTGTAATTTGAACTTACATTCTGTAGAATAGAAATAAAATGAATTTTGGGGTGAAGCAGTCCTGGGTTCCATCCCTAATCTCTTCTACTCACTAGATGTGTGACTTTAAAAAAGTTACTAGACCTCTCACGATCTGTTTCACTGCCCATGAAATGGAAAACATAACTCCCTTGCAGGGTTGCAGTGAAGCTTAAAGAATGTAGCATAAAGTAGGGGTTAGAATGTAGATTTTTGCATCAGATTGTCTGGATCTGAATCTTTCTTTGTCTTTTAATCACTTTTAGGACAAGTTACTTAATTTCTTTTTTTTTAAATTGAAGTACACTTGATTAACAATATTATATTGGTTTCAGGTGTACAACATAGTGATTCAATATTTTTACAGATTATACTCCATTTAAAGTTATTACAAAATGATGACTATATTTCTCTAGGCTATACAATATATCCTTGTTGCTTATCTATTTTAAACACAGTAGTTTGTACTTCTGTATCTCATACTCCTATCTTGCCCTTCCCCACTGGTAAACACTAGTTTGTTCTCTATATTTGTGAGTCTGTTTCTGTTTTGTTATATACATTTGTTTGTTTTATTTTTTAGATTCTACATATAAGTGATAACACAGAGTGCTTGTCTTGCTTCGTCTGGCTTATTTCACTAAGCATTAAGAGCTGTTTCCATATCTTGGCTATTGCAAATAACGCTGCTATGAAAATTGGGGTGCATTTATATTTTCGAACTAGTGTTCTCATTTTCTTCAGATATGTACCCAGCAGGGTAACTGCTATATTATATGGTAGTCCTATTTTTAGTTTTTTGAGAAAACTTCATACAGCTTTCCATAGTGACTGCACCAATTTACATTCTCATCAACAGTGCACAAGGGTTCCCCTTTCTCCACATCCTCACCAACATTTGTTATTTGTGGTCTTTTTAATGACAGCCATTCTGACAGGTGTAAGGTGATACCTCACTGTGGTTTTGATTTGCATTTCTCTGAAGATTGGCAATGTTGATATCTTTTCATGTGCCTGTTGGCCATCTGTATGTCTTCTTTGGAAAATGTCTATTCAGGGCTTCTGCTAATTTTTTAATCATGACTACAATTTACTATTAACACCTGTAGATAGCTACTAGAATCTTGGCCTTTTTCATCTTTCAATATCACCAATGATGATTATATTAAGAAAACTCAAGCATCTTACAAATGGCTCATCTACTGTTGAGAACTGTCCAAATTTTCTTCCCCAAATTTACTTGAAATCTGTGGTTACAACCATAGATCACAGTTACTGATGCCACAGGAAGCAGACCTCAAGATAATTCTGGAGTAAGAAATAACTGCCTACAGATTTTGAAAAGTCTCTAAACCAGAAATATTGGCAATAATGTCTCAAGATCACCTGGAACCACTGGCCCCTAAGCAATGAGAATTGCCACCGTACAACTCCTCAGCTGTATCCTAGACTCAACACAGCAGGCAAACTCTCTGCAGGCTGTTCTCTCATCCCTTTTATGAGATAGGAGTTTTGTAGCCACAGTTAATTTTCTGTTCTGCCCTCTAGATATCACTTCCATCTTATTTGTGTCATATTAGTGTCTGCAAATCCTACGAGAGGACAACTCAAAAAAACAAAACAAAACAAAACAAACTTCCATAAGATCCCTGGTTTTTTTCCTTTCAATCTCCAAGAATATTTCATTTCCTGAATTGGGAAGCAACCTCTCGTCTCTTCCTGCCATCTGGACTTTTTAGTTTATCACTTTGGTCTTAGAAACTTATCAAGTCCCTGTGTTCTCTGTTGGGCAGAGCTTTAGCCCAAGTGATGCTTTCTCTATTCCACATGTCTATAGCCCTGTCTAATGCACTCTCCTGCCCTGGCATTATCTGTGATCTCTGAGTTCTTCTATTGGCTTTCCTTCCTTGTTAGTCACTGTGTATTTAATAAACAGCTTGACTGATGGGTTTCACTTAAAGTAATGTGGTTTCAGCCCAAATTAATGCTTAGGAGCAGCAGATTAAATTTTAGTTTCTGAAATGCAATGGATGTAAATCAGATTAATTGTCTCACTGACTCTGGGAACATCCGGGGATCTCATTTCCTGCCTAAGTCTCTGGAGCTTTCACATTAACTTTTGGCAGGTAATGTGGTTGGGCCCAGTTATTCATCACCAACAACTACACTGAAAACACATCAGGTTGAAAATTTTGACAAGCAGATTGGGTTCTGCTTTCCAGTAAAGCAAATTTCAGTAACCCAGCACATTTGGCGTTTTATTTTTTTACTCTTTTCTCTACCCCAGAAAGAATTCCACATGTGAACGTTGGGTATACAAGGGGATGTTTTTCTTCTGCCATTACTCTAGAAAGAGGCAAGACCACATGGCTACAGAGTTCTTGCCTGAACAATATGCAATTTCAAGAAAGGAATTTCATGCTAGGCCACCACTTCTTAGTTCTCCTAAGGTTTACTGAGCTTTTCTCAATAACAGAGATAGGCATTATGGAGGTTTTGTGATGAAAAGCAGGGAAAACAAATATCCATATAAATATTTGTTACTAATGTTCACAGCAACTTTATGTATACTAGCCAAAGTCTGGAAACACCCTAACGTCCATCAACAGGTGAACAGATAAATAAGTTGTAGCTATATCCATAGAATAATATACCACTCAGGAATAAAAAAGAATGAACTATTGATACACACACACAACATAGATGAATCTCAAAATAATTATGCTAAGTGAAAGAAGCCAGACAAAAATAAAAAAAGAGTACAAACATATATGATTCCATTTATATAAAATTCTAGAAAATGCAAACGAATCTGTAGACTCAGAAAGCAGACTGGTGTTTGCCTGGCAATGTAAAAAGGGGCTGGGGTACAGACGGAGAAGGGCAGGTGGGAAGGAAGGCAAGGGGCACAAGGAAATTTGGGAGCTGATGGAGATGCATTCATTATTTTAATTGTGGTGATGTTTCCACACATTTGTTTTTCATAAGCGAATTGCATAATTTAAAGAAATTGTTTATTGAATATCCATTAGGTCTTAATTAAAACAAAACAAAAAACCAAAAACCAGGGATCTGGAGTCAGATTTCTTGGGTTCATGTTGTGTCTCCAACACTCCTGAGATGTGTGATGTTGGCAATTTACCCTTCTTTTTTTTTTTTTGCGGTACGCGGGCCTCTCACTGTTGTGGCCTCTCCCGTTGCAGAGCACAGGCTCCGGACATGCAGGCTCAGCGGCCATGGCTCACAGGCCCAGCTGCTCCGCGGCATGTGGGATCTTCCTGGACTGGGGCACGAACCCGTGTCCCCTGCATCGGCAGGTGGACTCTCAACCACTGCGCCACCAGGGAAGCCCTACCCATCTTCTTTATTCTCCTTTCCTCAATCATGAAAGGGGAAAAATATTAACCTATCTAATAGGGTTATTGTGGGTATTAAATTTGTTGATCATGTGAAGCACCTGAAGCAATGTCTAGTACCCTCATAAGTGCTCAATAATGTATTATCAGCATGTTTATTGTATATCTGGCACAGTGTTTGGCAATTTACAGACATCATCTCATCCGATCCTCCCAAGAATCTGGTGAAGTGCTCGTGTTCATCACACCTAGAGACAGAAACTGATGTCCCTTGTCACGTAGCTAATGACAAAGCTGTAATTTACAGCTTTGGCCTAACTCCAAATCCTTCATGCTGCCTCTCAGGTAAGCCACAAGTCCAGCCCAAGGCTCAGGCCAATCCTTTTCATGCACTCTCTGTATCCTTAGGAAAATGAGGAAGTAAGAGAATTGCTGAGGGCTTTTGTACAGTGTTTCCCTTTGTGGGTGCTGTGAATTTCTGGGTTATATTGGCTAAAAGACTTCCTGGCCTCTAGGTAACTCCAGCTAAGCTCTCTGCAGGTTGATCAATGGGTGTCCCCCATAACTGGGCATCCTGTGTAAGATTTTCGTATCTTCAAACTTTTTTTTACTTTTTTCTTTATTTCTTCCTTTTTTTTACTTTTTTTTTTTTTTTTTTGCGGTATGCAGGCCTCTCACTGTTGTGGCCTCTCCCGTTGTGGAGCACAGGCTCCGGACGCGCAGGCTCAGCGGCCACGGCCCACGGGCCCAGCAGCTCCGCGGCACGTGGGATCCTCCCGGACTGGGGCACGAACCCGTGTCCCCTGCATCGGCAGGTGGACTCTCAACCACTGCGCCACCGGGGAAGCCCCTTCTTCCTTTTTTAATTTCTTTTATTTTGTTTCTTTTTTCATTTTCTTTTTCTTTAAAGTTTTCTTGTATCTTTTTTTAAGGATAAATGAGCACTCAGGTGAGTAGAATTAGTGTGAAGTAAAGATCCACAATAACTAAGGAACATGGAGTCCAGATTAGGGATATTTCACATACAAAAGCCTACAGAACCTCATCCTTACACTCTGTCCAAGACTTGCTTTCAGGAAGGAGGTAACATGGTGATGGGAGTGGAAGAACACAGGACAAAGAAGGAGGGCAGCTGGAGGTAGGTTCACATCCCATCACTCATTATCCTTCCGGTGCTGGACAAGTCTCTTCATTTCCCTGAAATCCAGAAGGCTCTGTACAACAGCAATAATAACCCGCCTTGAACGTCACTTTCTAGTTCCATACAGGATGTTGTCTGGCTTGTTTCTTCTGTTTCTTATAACAAGGTAAGTATTACTATGTTCACCAATGGAAATGGAAGCTCAGAGAGGTTAACTATTGCCTTTTAAAGCTGGTTAGTGGTGAAATATTGATTAAAACCTTGTACACAAGGCCCCCTACCTTACAGAACTGATGTGAGAATGAAGAAAGATATCTGGACAAAAATGTATCTGTGGGGCTGCAGAAGACTGACTAAGAAAATCATTTCATGTTTGGAGGATGGTATGTAAAAGAAAGGAAGAGGCCAAAGTTCATTATGACATTCCCAGAAGAGCAGTCTTTGGAGGGTCATTATAAAAAGCCAGGAAAAAGAATGCTATTAGGTGACATGAAAGCAAGGTTTTGATTAATTTAGAAATATCTTTAATGTACTTGATAAGGTAGAAATTAACCCCCATCCAAAGGCAGTTCCAAACCCTGATGGAAAACTCTTGGTTGAATAGAGATGAAGAAGGCACAGGAAGGAAGATTTTGACCCTAAAGAGATGTCTTTTGTCCCTAAGATAAAAAGAAGCAATGATACAGAAGGTTGACAAGTGTTTTGTTAAGAACTACAATGGGAGTGAGATATAGCAAACATAAAGAACCTCTTAAGTGAAATACATAGAAACCATCAATTCCAAAGTATCTTAATCTCAGTAAGAAAATCCTTTTGCTGAAGCCTTATTAAGGGGTGCAGTGTTTAGCCTTAGGGGATGCATAAGGAGTGATGCTCTATGCTCTCCTTGGGGAAAGAAAACCAGTGTAGCCTTCTCACCTCTATTTTCTTAAATGTGTCCTAGTTCTTATTATGGGATCCTTGAATATTTTTCTAATGGCTTATTTCTCCCAAAATGCACTATTTGAATTTTTCCAAACTGTATTTTTTTCTTGGTATTTCCTCACTATGTATCTAGACCCTCCAAGTTCACTCTGCTAACCAAATCAGCATCCTTGTCAAATTTAATTATTACACTGTGTGCTCCCCCTTCCACATCATTAGGAAATATGCTGAATAAGACAGGGTCCATGTCGCTGTCTTTCCAAAACGCTGTCATTTCTTCTACCTTCCCTTTTCACATAACCAGCCAGCTCTGGGCTGCTGCAATTGCTCACCTCCATGCTGATTTAAATGCCCTGATGGGCTATCATTTTGTGAAGGGCTCTGTGCAATGTGTTACTAAAGTCAAGATCAGGGACATTCACTGTATTCTGTTTGTCCTCTCATCTGCTAATTAAAGCCAATAATGGAGTTGAAATCTGTCTGGCAAGATTTCCTTCATTATTAGTTCTACAGTTAGGTTCATATTTCTCTTTCTCATTTAGATGTTTACACACACACACACACACACACACACACACACACTTCTTATAACTTAAACATATTTTTTATTTGCTGTTAAGGAAATTAAGTTCAACTTAGAGCCTGCTGATATAGATCATATTCTGGAAGAATCATCTGGAAATCAATAACTAATGTCTTACTTTTTCAACTCCATGAGGAGTCAAAGCAGGCCCTGGCCTGTTTGCCAGGGTTTTGTTCTGGGTGGGGTTTTATGAGGCTAGTAAAGGAGTTGAGGATTCCTACCAATCCTACTCCAGTTGCCAACAACAGTCAAAAGTTCACTGTGAAATGCTGAGGTTTAAATAAAGGGGTAAAAAAAATCCAAGTGTCAAATCAAGGAATCATAGGCAAAAATCAAAGAAGGCATGATAGAGGCAAAATGGTGTGGACATGAGATCTGAATAAGAGACTAGGAAGGTACTGAGTGGAGATTTGGGGAGAACTTTCATGAGTACCTGGCCAGAACATAAATGGGTTGGGGAGTTTCTATCTTATCAGCAGCTGAAGCTTGCTGATGCAATTAAAGGGTGGATCAAGACCATGAATCACTGGCATCATCTTCACCAACCTAGGAGGTAAGTACTTTTTTTTTTTTTTTTTTTTGCGGTACACGGGCCCCTCACTGCTGTGGCCTTTCCCGCTGCGGAGCACAGGCTCCAGACGCGCAGGCTCAGCGGCCATGGCCCACTGGCCCAGCCGCTCCACGGCATGTGGGATCCTTCCTGACCAGGGCACAAACCAGCATTCCCTGCATCGGCAGGCGGACTCCCAACCACTGCGCCACCAGGGAAGCCCGGAGGTAAGTACTTTTATCATAGAATGTGAGAATTTAGAGCAAGAGGGCGTCTTAAGATAATCAGCATCTCCTTTGGGTTCCAACACTCTTGCATCTCACATACTTCATTTTGCATTCATAGTGAGAGTGTTCCAAGTGGAGAACATATCACTGGACAGCACTCACAGCAGTGTGACCACAGCTGAAGAACCGAAGGGAGGTCCAAATCCATGGAACACATGGTGCAAGGAGGGTGTCACTGAATTGAGACTTGTCTAGGTAAACAGGGGCCAAAGGAATATATTCAGTATGTAAAGTGATTTAGACTAGAGCCTAAGGACAAATGGAAGTCACTGAAGGTTTTAAGCAGGGCAATGACATTAATCCTCTCTGCAGTTTGGAAAGGTAAGTCTGGAAGCAAGCTGCACTCTGGGTGGGCAGACTGGAGACAAGACACCTAACAGGAGACGATGGTAGGAGTCCAGGGAAAAGTCAACTGTGGCCTAAGCTGGGTGATAGTAAGAAAAATGTGGTCAATTCTAGGTATTAGAAGGCATGGAGGATGAGACTGGAGGGAGAAGTCAAAGACGATTCCAAGGAGTTTCATTGGAGCACCAAGACTAGTGCTACCATCACTAGATAGGGAGCAGCTGAGGACAGTGGATTCAGGCAAGAGATTAATAAATTAAATAATAAATATGATAACCACATTTATTTATGTTTCTCTTTGCTATTCATATATATTGATATGAACAGAATATCGATATGTGATATGTGAATATCATATATACTTCCAAATATTAATCTCATAGGGTCTTCACACTGATCCTATGAGACAGGGGGAAAAACTAAAGACACAGAGTCAGTCAAGCATGGAGCCAGGTTCAAAACCAGTGGGTCGGAGTGCAGAGTTGAGTTGAGTCTGCAACAGGTCCTTGTGGAAGCGCCCTGCAGATCTGGATCTCAGGAGAGAGATCTAGGCTAGGTATAGATAGAGAATGCAGTTCTCAGTATTTACATCCCCAAGAGATTAATCCAAGGAAAACTGATTTTTGTTCCTGGACTTCAACCAACATTTGTTTAATGCTAATGCGTGGAAAGTACTATATTGCAGGCACAGGAAAGAGCATTTACTCTTATCCCTGTCTCCTCAGCCATTCTTCCTGCCCAGTGAATGGCATCAGACAACTGAGAAGACACACAGTGATTCTCTTCTTCCCTCTGAGCCTTGCCCAGACTCATCTTTCCTAAGCCTGGATGCACTTCAGAATCACCAACATGGCATTTGAAAAATACAGACGCTTAAGCCACACTCCAAACCCACTAAATCTGCATCACTGGAGTTTTTGTTGTTATCCTTTGGTTAACAGACATTTCAAGTGCATAGCCACAGTTGAGAATCACTGTTCCATAGACCCAAAACACCTCTGAAAGTGAAGGTACTGAGGAAAGAAAGCCAAACCACCAAGAGTTCAAAGATGCCTGGAAGAAATAAGACCATCTCTATTGAACTTAACTTCTATCCCAGGTAGAATGAACTACTTTGCATACGTTATTTAATTTCACCTGGGGCAAGACAGTAGTTTCAATAATCAGCATTTTATTATAGGGAAACAAAGTCATAGAGAGATTAAAGATCATTCTTATGTGCTGTTTTGTACTACTGTGTGTGTGTGCATGTGTGTGTGTATTCTCCCTCCCATGCCAGTCCCCAGATGCCCTCTTATTCTTATCAAAATAGCCTACATTAGACAGCAAATTGGTGGTACATTGCAGGCTCAGAAGAATGGAGAAACTGAGGCAGACCAGATGGAGAGAGCAGGGTCCTGTAGGAGTCAGCTGAGAAAGGTCCCACTGAAAAGTGTAACTGAAATGCCCAGCTGTATTTGTATCTGTATAGGCCACAATTCCAAGCACCTCAGCCCAGAGCTGTCAGTGATGACTATGCCTAGTTCTCTCTTATTGGTGCAATTAAGAGCCCTGAAAACAGGATAGAAAGCCCAGAGATAAACCCACGGACATATGGTCACCTTATCTTTGATAAAGGAGGCAGGAATGTACAGTGGAGAAAGGACAGTCTCTTCAATAAGTGGTGCTGGGAAAACTGGATAGGGACATGTAAAAGTATGAGATTAGATCACTCCCTAACACCATACACAAAAATAAGCTCAAAATGGATTAAAGACCTAAATGTAAGGCCAGACACTATCAAACTCTTAGAGGAAAACATAGGCAGAACACTCTGTGACATAAATCACAGCAAGATCCTTTTTGACCCACCTCCTAGAGAAATGGAAATAAAGACAAAAATAAACACATGGGACCTAATGAAACTTCAAAGCTTTTGCACAGCAAAGGAAACCATAAAGACCAAAAGACAACCCTCAGAATGGGAGAAAATATTTGCAAATGAAGCAACTGACAAAGGATTAATCTCCGAAATTTATAAGCAGCTCATGCAGCTCAATAACAAAAAAACAAACAACCCAATCCAAAAATGGGCAGAAGACCTAAATAGACATTTCTCCCAAGAAGATATACAGACTGCCAACAAACACATGAAAGGATGCTCAACATCTTTACTCATTAGAGAAATGCAAATCAAAACTACAATGAGATATCATCTCACACCAGTCAGAATGGCCATCATCAAAAAATCTACAAACAATAAATGCTGGAGAGGGTGTGGAAAAAAGGGAACACTCTTGCACTGCTGGTGGGCATGTGGATTGGTACAGCCACTATGGAGAACGGTATGGAGGTTCCTTAAAAAACTACAAATAGAACTACCATATGACCCAGCAATCCCACTACTGGGCATATACCCTGAGAAAACCATAATTCAAAAAGAGACATGTACCAAAATGTTCATAGCAGCCCTATTTACAGTAGCCCGGAGATGGAAACAACCTAAGTGTCCATCATCGGATGAATGGGTAAAGAAGATGTGGCACATATATACAATGGAATATTACTCAGCCATAAAAAGAAACGAAATTGAGTTATTTGTAGTGAGGTGGATGGACCTAGAGTCTGTCATACAGAGTGAAGTAAGTCAGAAAGAGAAAAACAAATACCGTATGCTGACACATATATATGGAATTTAAGAAAAAAAATGTCATGAAGAACATAGGGGTAAGACAGGAATAAAGACACAGACCTACTAGAGAATAGACTTGAGGATATGGGGAGGGGGAAGGGTAAGCTGTGACAAAGTGAAAGAGTGGCATGGACATATATACACTACCAAACATAAGGTAGATAGCTAGTGGGAAGCAGCCGCATAGCACAGGGAGATCAGCTCTGTGCTTTGTGACCGCCTGGAGGGGTGGGATAGGGAGGGTGGGAGGGAGACGCAAAAGGGAGGGGATATGGGAACATATGTATATGTATAACTGATTACATTTGTTATAAAGCAAAAAAAATAAAAAATAAAAATTAAAAATTAAAAAAAAAAGAAAGTATCTCCTTACTAATCTCTTGGATATATTGGGTTAAATAAAATATATTATTATAAAAAAAAAAAGAGCCCTGAAGAATGAAGCCACCTCTCAGCACCTGAAACAAAAAGCCAAATTATTGCTTCTGTGTGCAAGAAAGGGTTATATGTATAAGATGCAGACTCGGGGAGTGCCATTGTCTGTTTATGTCCCCTACAAATTTATATGTCAAAATCCTAACTCCCAAAGGGGATAATATTTGTAGATGGGATCTTTGGGAGGTGCTTAAGTCATGAGGGTGGAACCGTCATTAATGGCATTAGTGCCCTACAAAAGAGGCTCCAGAGACACCCCTCTCCCTTCCACCATGTGGGGACACAAAAGTCCTCTATCTGGAAGAGGGCCCTCTCCTGACCATGCTGGCACCTGATCTGGGACTTCCAGCTTCCAGAACCATGGGAAATACATTTCTGTTGTTTATAAGCCACTCAGTTTATGGTATTTCATGATAGCAGCCCTAATGGACCAATACAGGGAGTAAAGCAAAGAGCTGAGTTTCTATAGCATTTGGGAAGTATGGAGTTTGTGGGCTGGAAGACATTCAGAAGAAGCAGCATTTGGGGACTGGTTGACGTTAAGTAGGGGAAGCTTGGTTACTCAAGTGAGGCTAGTTCTGATTGGCTGATTTCAGAAAGACAGCACTGGAGTAAGGGTGTTGCCAACTGGTTGATTTCAGAAGCAGGTGGCTCTCACTGGTGGGACAGTCTTCAGAAGTTTGAATGTTTAAGCCGCTTTTCACTGATCAGGTAAGCATGTTTAAAACCAATTTTTATAGTTACTTCTGCTTTGCTCACAGAACTATCAGACTTTCCCTAAGAGGAGAGGAACTTTTATTCTCAAGAGTTAATTAGAGTATGGTAGTGTAAGATCCATTGGTTACGAGGCTGGGTGAGGCATTTGAATCTTTCACTGGCATTTAATGGAATTGGGCTACAACTAAAAGGAATAAGTAGATGTAAAATCTACACAGATGATCATTTCTAATCAGTATTTCCCATGAGGGCATTATGAGACTATGCAGTTGATCATTCCAGTTGTGTTTTTAAACAAACTAAAGCAAACCAAAAACAATCCAGTTACACCTGTTTGATTCCTTAAAATCTTACTGTTTATATATATATTCTTTTTTTTTTTTTTTTTTTTTTTTTTTGTGGTACGTGGGCCTCTCACTGTTGTGGCCTCTCCCGTTGCGGAGCACAGGCTCCGGACGCGCAGGCTCAACGGCCACAGCTCACGGGCCCAGCCACTCCACGGCATGTGGGATCTTCCTGGACCGGGGCACGAACCCGTGTCCTCTGCATCGGCAGGCGGACTCTCAACCACTGTGCCACCAGGGAAGCCCTATATATATATTCTTTAAACACGTAGGGTGTTTTACTGTTGCTGTGTTAGCTGTTTTAATAAAGTGGTCTGCTCTGGTTATAAAAGGAGATTACCAAGTGAGAAAGCCTGCTGATGTCTGCCGGTTAGCCTGCCTAGGGCGGAAGCCTAGCTGTGTGGACTATGAAGTCATAACCAAATCCCCATTAGTCACCAGATCACTGCTTGAATTAAACCATCTAGGTGGAATCAAAACAGTGGCAGGGGGAAGGGATAAATTGGAAGATTGGGATTGACACATACACACTACTATATATAAAATAGATAACTAATAAGAACCTACAGTATAGTACAGGGAACTCTACTCAATACTCTGTAATGGCCTATATGGAAAATAATCTAAAAAAGAGTGGATATATATATATATATGTATAACTGATTCACTTTGCTGTACACCTGAAACTAACACAACATTGTAAATCAACTATACACCAATAAAAATTAAATTAAAAAAAACTCTCTTGAGTATGCTCTTGTCATCAGTAAACTAAACCTCCACTGCAGCTTTACCATCACAGCCTCCTACTCCATCCAGTAAGCTCTGTACCTGCCCAATCTACCACTCCATCTACCTGCTCCCACCCTCAAAAGAGAAAGAATAACCATTTGAGTATTTATTTTCTAGATTGATGGTCGTGAAGACAAATTGCCCGTGTGTATATTTGATTTGGTCCACATTTACACAAGACTTAACTGGCTTATATTTTTATTTCAGTGAGAAACAAGTATCAGACATACTTGCATGGAATTGTGTGGATCACACAGTTTATTTTTTAACATCTCATTTTATTTTTATTTTTTTACTTTTCAGATGGCTGCTTCTGTGTTGATGCAGAGATGCAAACTTTATTATTCCTCATTCATTCCAACTGAGTTACAGGGCCTGAGACTATCAGAAGGACTGCAACAATCTGTTTTTTCAGTCAGTTCACTGATTTCTGCCAGGAGGGCAGCCATGTGCTAAACTGGCTGATAACCACTAGGCTCCCTTCAGTCCCTAGGCTGATGCCGTCAAGATCGTCTCCACCGTCTGAATGAAATACCACCACTCATTCTGAAGCACCCATTGCAATGTGATGATGAGGCATATTGGATATCATGGGTCTCCCTCTCAGTTTCTCCTTTTGCACCATTGTGATGTGAACCGCAGGGCTGTAAAAAACTTTCAGAAATGAATTGATGAAGAGTCCTTTTTTAAATAAAAATGAAAAAAAAAACCCTCAATATTCCAAACAACCTCCCAACTTGTCTTTGTCTTAATCTTCTTGGAGAGATGTACTCCTCTCCATGGTGAGCTTCTCCCCCGATGCTCATAATCCCATTTTTTCAAACTTCCTTTGAGTCCCTTGTCCATCAGACAAGCCCTCTTTTTCTCTGACCGTTGTCTCGCTTCCCCTCACTCCTTCCCCTTTGCCTACAACTGTTCTCAAAATGACTGTACCTATCAATTCCTCCCTACCCTCTCCTTCTCTTCTTCCTTTTATTGTCTCCTAGTCACACCTTGCTCACCTCTTGTCTGCAGCCACCACCCTCCTAGATCATCAACATCATTCTAAGTATCAAATCCAGGATGCAGCCTGCATCACTTCACGTTGGTATTTGACTCAGCTGTTCACTCCCACCTTCTCTTAGCTTCTGGAAACTTCCATTTGGTTCTTGCCTCTCTGATTCTTCCCTCCCAGGCCCCTCGGCTTCCTCTGCTGGCACTAAATATGCACATCCCCAGAATCTCATGTGCAAAAGTCTTTGCTTCTTATTCCACATCATTCCTACTTCATGCCTTGCAGTGACCCTTTATCATGGTTGATTCCCAGTTCAACCTCTCTCTTGAGCAATAGGTACACATGTCTATCTGGCTACTAGACATCTCCAGATGTCTAGCACATGCACAAAGCACGACGATTTCAAAATATTAAAAACTGAACTTAGATTCCCACCTACCCTCCAAACTCAAGTTCTTCTACTGTATTCCCTCCTTTCAATAATGGTACCCACGTTCACCTTGTCACCAGGTCAGAAACTTTACAGATATGCCTTCCTCTGCCTTAGATACCAAAGTCAAACTGGCCACCACGTCCTGTGACTTTTCCTCAAAAATAGCTCTGCTCTGACTGCTGCCATCTCAGGCAGGCTCTCAGCATCCTCCTGGGGTCCTATGTTAACCTCCACACTGGGGTTCCTGACCCCAAAGCCTCTCCTTTCATTCCAACCACAGTGGATTAAAGCTTGTCACTTCCCTGCTTAAAATTCCGCTGTGATTTTTCATTTCCTTCTTTAGGAGGTTACAAGCTATTTTTAGCAGCGTGACCTCTCTCTTCAAAAGTATTTCTTACACAGAACTCCATTGTGTGAAGCAGAAACACTCTGTGCTGCTCTGGTTGAATCTACAGGGTCCAGGATCCTCCCCTGATCAGCTGCTCTGCTCCTGCCTGGTGGCTCCTGAGTCATTTCCATAACCTCAGCACTAAGAAAGACTGGTTGAAAATCAGTGATGACATAAAGTCCAAATGACATGAACTGACACACCAGGGTATTGAGGTAGAATGACCACTACCACCACGATCACTACTGCTATTATCTTAGCAGCTGGCACTTGAAGTCTGTTTAGGGAGGACACATTTTGAGAAAATACCTGTTAAGTCCTTAGGGAGAAGTTGTGATCCCCAAGGCTTAAGCACTGCCTGTTGCCAAGTTTTCAGAGGATTAACCTGATCTGCCTGTAAAAATGAGGAGGGATTTCTGTTTCTTTGGGGAGGGCAAGGGCAGATGAGAAGAGAGAGGACAGATGAGAGAGGGAAGAGGATCTAGAGGAGGTTATGAAAGGGAATGCAATGCAAAAAACAAAAACTGTATAAATAAAATCCTGGTGACAGAGTGTGTGAATAAGGGAGCTTGGAGAATAATAATATCCAAGATGATGTTTTGGAAGATTCTGAGTTTTCTGTTTATGTTTTGCTATTGAGTGCATGGTGGGAAACCCTCTCCTGACCCCCAGTCCATTATATAAGAACTTTGTGTGAGTGGATTATCTTTGGAAAGTGTAAAGTGCTGAGTTTTGTATCTATACCCATGGAGGGAGTAGAAAAAATAGTATATACAGATATAGGAGGTCAGAGTATAATGGACCTTGGAGAATGTAAGCCCCAGACACTCACAGAAAATGTAGAGAAAGATGGGGTGATCCCCAAATGATGGTATGAGGGATTCCTCAAATAGATGAATTTCTAGTGCCCCCAAGGACCCCACTGAACATCATTAATGGTGTGATTTCTTAAATTTATTAACCACATTCAGAAAATGTCAATGATGAAACTAAACGCTCCTACTAAAAGCTAGTTCAAAAAAAACAATGCTCCAGAGGATGTTCAGAGCTCCTAAAGTTGCCAGGGAGATCAAACTTATTCAGAATTGGCTCCAATAAAACGTTCATAATACAGATGCTTATTAAGATGAAGGAAAGAGTCAGGATTTTACAATACTAAAAAGCTTTCAAGCAGAATCTCTCATAGCCACATGGATTCTAGATGCTGCTTCTCTCCGAACACCTCTCCTAACTTTCTGCACACCAGTTTTCTCAGTTTCCTTATTACTATTCACATAATTGAAAATCGTTACCAGGCCCAAGTTTCCATAACCTTCTGGTTTCTGTACTCACAACCACTTGACTGACTTGATGTCATTTAATTCAAATTCGATAAAAGGAAAATATTTTTGGCATGACCCACCCCTAAACCGGTTCACTGTGGCCAAGAGAATGAAGTCCCATCACAAACAAGGCCACTTTGGGCAGTGACAAGAAGTATAGTTAATCATATACTTCCACTTTCTTGATTCTGTTGTCCTGGCTGGGTACCTACTTGTGGAGAAATGTTTAGATATTTCCAGAAGATGCCCGTTTGGCTTTTCTTAGTTTGGTGGTACATGAAGAAACTGGAGACAAAGTTTTGGTTACAAGTGAAAGCTACAATAACTCTGGGGGACTCAAGCATTTCACAACTGGATCTCAGATTTGAGGACAGTTTTCCTACTGAGAATTTGGGTCACTGACATCATTCTCTGCAAGGCAAGCGCATTGTCTTTTACATAATACATGTATTCTAAAAGGTTGTGTGTGAATCAAATTTTGATGCTGGGAAGGCAGATCTAATCTCAATTTCTTCACCTATGCAATGGGGAAAATCAAATTCCATTTCAGATTCACTGGGAAGAATTATTTTATTTAAGGAGCCATGCTGTGAATTTTCTCTGTGGTTGGACTACTGCTCCACTAATTGATTTGTTTTGCAAATTTGGATTTTCATTCATCAGGCTTTCTTGAATCCATCTTAGAAAGCCAAACAGTAGCTTTGGAGAGAGTCAAAGTGCCAGAAAAATAAAAGTAGTTATAAGCTGAATGTGAAACCCAGAACTCTAAGTTCCACTCAACAATTAAAGTAAATTATATCGATTCAAGGATGATCATCAGTGATCCAAAGCAACTGAGTTCTATTTTATTCAAGTCCTTTGCATTTTAATAGTCTCTGCCTTTGTAAGTAACAAGCAAGGCTCTGTAAAGAACCTATTTCAAATCTCTGCTGAAAAGCTCTGCTCTTCACCTTTGAAGCAATGGAGCTCATGAAGCTAAGTAAACGAATTGCAGATGGCATACCACATTCACTCAGAAAACATGCTGATTACTCAGCAATATGGCATTTAGCCCCACAAAGAAACCAACAGCTGAGCTGCTACAACAAATTCTCAAGGGAATCCAATATCCCCACCTGTGGGATGCCTAGAGATAACAGGCAATTGTGTCCAGAAATGCAATTACCAGAAGGGAAGAAAAAAGATTTACTCTCTTTCGGGAGGAACGGAATCATGAAAAGGGCTTTTCATCACGGACCAAGTATATACTCAAAGCGTGGTTTATCCCATCTTGATGCCCAGTAATGGTCTGATCCTCCCCATTATATACTCGCTGGGTACAAGATGGCTTTATCATTTGCATCTAGAATAGCATCTTACCTCTCCTAGGTAATCATCTAGCCTGTTGTGTCAGCACTAAGTGCTACTGTAAATAAATAGGACCCATATTTATTTTCTCAGAAGGACAAGCCTTTCAGAATCCTTCTCTCCCCCCAACACATTATTAAGGATGCTATTTCCATCATAACAATAACCTGAATGAATTAGAATTAGTCATTGAGAACCATCAAAATACTCCAAACTTGGGGGGAAAGGCATACAGTGATCAATAAAAGTCCAAACATTTTGTTGACTATCTTCACACATTTGCAGATAGTTAGAAAATATTGCCCCTGTTTAATTGATGAGGAAAGGAAGACTAACTGTTCCTGCCTAAAAGGTAGATTTATAATGTCTATGTCATTGCTTTAAAATATCCATCAACCAGTTGTCTTCTCTGCATGCCACTGACATGGTTTCAATGACTGAGTCTGCCCCGTTGATTCCCCAATATTCAAGATACCAAAGGTAGCTAAGACTGCTCTTCCTGGGAAAATGTCCATGATGATGTAGGGGGAGGAAAACCTTCCTTTTACCCTTTTGGGTTCTGTGACTGGGTCTAAGAATTAAACTAACATAAGACAGATTCATAGGAGGAAAGCATACAAGTTATACTAAATATTTTTACATGCATGGGAGCCTTCATAAGAAAACTGAAGACCAAAAGAAGTCTTTAAGCCCAAAAGCTTTGTAAACAAAGAACAATAAATTGTGACATGACAAAGTGGCTTGGGCTAGGAGCAGTAAATTGCGGGACACTGACTAGGAAATATATGGGGGAAAGTAACAGAAGATAACGCTTACTTTAGTAGATTCGCTTGTACAGATATATTTCAGCATTGACTCCCAGTTTCCAGTGATAAGAATGTTCTCTTCCTGGTACAGGGAGGTGACCTTTCTCATGAGAAATTTTATGACCTGATTTTAGGTAGAAAGGCAGAGATCAGAAAGCCGTTCCTGTATCTGCTGTTTCTCAAGTGTCTTCAGCTCAAAATAATCAATATGCCAATGTGGTATATTTTAGAGTGGCATGTTCTGAACCCCTTCATTGACAAGGGACTCGATACACTTTAAAGAGGGACTAGGATCTATTCTCTTCAGCTCCAGAGTGGAGGCAGTCAGGGTCATCATAAGCCAATAGGAATATAGTTAGATGCCCCCTGTCTTCCCTTCCAAAACACTTAGGTTAGAAGACAATGATGATTGGGTCAAAAATAGTGTAGAAAGATTTCAGAAAAGATGGTGACTTACAAGTTGAGGAAATATTTGGCAGAAGGGAAAACCAAAAGGCCTCCATATGTATAAAATTCACAGAAGACATGGCAGCCAGTATGGTTTCAGATAAAATAAGATATACGCAAGAGAATTACAACCCCATTTTCATCCTCCAGATCTCTGTGACCTTGGGCAAATCACTTCACTGTTCCTGGACCTCAGCTCTCCGATATGTAAAATGTTTTAAGAATAACTACAGAAACCTCTTTAATCCACTCTTCAGGTTCTGGGTCCAGGAGAGAATGAAACTTGAGGAATTGGTGAGGCTGGGGTCCCAGGGGAAGAATCCCATTGCCACTAGTCAAGGAGTAGACTGAACAGAGGTGATAAAAACATTTACCATTTGCAAATATAGAAGCACCCTCTACCAACCAAAGGAGAGACCACTTGCAAGCATGCATGTATTATTTAGGTAGCATGTATTTATTTATAAGTGTCTGTAGACTTAATAAGTATCCAATGGCAGACAGATACAGAATTATATCCCTTTCTTCACAAACAGACCTCCAAGGAGGACTCAAAAGCTGTATTTCTCCATTCCTTGCCTGGCAGGTCTCAGAAGGTCAAGGTTTTACGTTGCCCTGGCAACAGCTGATAGCATCACTACCACCTGAAGCCACCCAGGGGGCTGCCGGCTCAGCAGCACTGTAAGTGGTTATGATGTTATCCCAGTTGCTGGGGAAACGCACAAGCTTGCACCAGGCAGGTGGGTAACCGTGGAGTCAATTTCCAACCATTTTGCCTTTAACAGCCTATACTGGCAAATGCATTCATCTCCACATAAATTCTGTGAACAATTGGGGATCTTAAAGAGTTTTAGTTGTGTGTTCTCTTTTTAAAAGGCTCTTAAATGGTTCACCTTTACCACCTGAAATACAGTGCTTATCTATGAAAAAAAAACAGGTTTACTATGCTCTACTTTAAATGAAACTGCCACCCACACTGAAGTATGTCAGAGTTATGCTTCTAACTCTTCCTAGAGTATCTGCGCCCCTAATCAAGCCTTTAGATTTTTCTTAATGTTGCTCTCTGCTATATCTGCAGGAAAAAAAAATGTCTTAAGATAATATTGGATCTTTCAAAGTAGATTCATAAAATCAGAGAAGTCCTGTTCACCATTTGAGTCATCCTTGATTGGCTCTCTTTTAAAATGCATCCTCTGTCTTTCTTATAACCAAGGGCTTTAAAATTCAAATGTTCATGAACACCAGCTTTATTAAAATTAGGGCTTGGGGAAATGGCTCAGAAAAGGGAGAAAAGAATATTACCTAATCATTTAAGAGATGCTAATCAATGAAGTTCTAAAGCCCAAAGAGGACATTTGATACAGCAAGAGTTTCTCTACCAAGGAGTAACAGAACTTATATAAAAACAAACAAAAAAACCAAAAACCCAGAATAAAATAAAATTGAGGTAAAGACGGGAATAAAGACGCAGACCTACTAGAGAATGGACTTGAGGATATGGGGACGGGGAAGGGTAAGCTGGGACGAAGTGAGAGAGTGGCATGGACATATATACACTACCAAATGTAAAATAGATAGCTAGTGGGAAGCAGCCGCATAGCACAGGGAGATCAGCTCGGTGCTTTGTGACCACCTAGAGGGGTGGGATAGGGAGGGTGGGAGGGAGGGAGACACAAGAGGGAGGGGATATGGGAACATATGTATATGTATAACTGATTAACTCTGTTATAAAGCAGAAACTAACACACCATTGTAAAGCAATTATAATCCAATAAAGATGTTAAAAAAAAAAAAACTTTAAGTAGATTAACCAAAATCTTCCCCCAGGTGCTGGGGTGACCCCAGGAGCTCTGATAAATTTCAAGAACTTGAGTTTGCCTGCCTCGCAGCTGAACGCATTAACATTTTCTGGTCCGATTCCATGTCGGCCTTTAAGCTGTTGCAAACCTCTCTAGAATGTTCCATGGAGGGCACCTCACCAACTCAATTTTCATCCATTGCCCGTCCTCAGCAGCTATCACATACTTAGCTCTGGTGGAGGCAGTGAATGGCAGAAGGCAGGCTACCCAGATGGATGGCTCCATTCTGCCCCATCCTTCTGAGCCAGAAGCTCCTTTCATTTTTAATTATGCAGACAGGAACACATCGTCCTCCCTCCACTTCGCACCTCTCTTTTCTCATTCATTCACTGCAACTTAAAACTGGGAGCCTGGAGCAATATTTCCCCCTTCCCCCCACCATGTGTTAGACATCACTGGATCCTTTCAACGCGCCCACAGCTAAGCCTGTTGTCAACCTCACCAATGTTTCGCCATGCTCAACAGCATAAGTTATGCTTGATTTTATGTTTTTATTACTGTGTGTTATGGTAGCCTTGTCCCACATTCTACAGGAATCTCTCTCTCTCTCTTTCTCTCTCTCTCGGAAAATTGCTGTTGGGCCAAAACAAGGAAAACCTCCATCGAGTGAAAAATAGATTCCTAGGTACACAAATAAATAAATAACCCCTGCTCTATAACAGAAAATCATTCTCTGGGGTCTGATAATGATTTCCTAATACTGAGATATCAATCAGATGATCCATCGATTGTCTAATAAAAGTGCTGAGATTGGAGGGGGGCTTAGCCCTTGAAAGAGAATGGGATGATCCACTGGGTGAGGGCTGGGGAAGGTGGGGGGAGGGGACTGTAGGCTGGTGGTCAATGTCAGGCTGCTGGAAATAGGGTTTGGAAGACTCATGTGATAAGTCTGCTGCTCTTGAAATACCCAAATGCCCTCCCTGTCATTGTTTCACCTTCCCTAGACCAGGGGTGGATCTTACATTTTGTAGCTCTATCAGTCCAAGGGGGTTGCATGAGGGGAAGGGGTATCCCCATGCTTTTGTATATGCTGAGCTGTCTTCTGGAATACTCTTCTCCTTCCTGCCCACTCACTTGTCTTTTGGTAATAATAAAAACAACATTAATATCAAAAGTAGCTAAGATTATCTTGTATCAGGCACCTTGCTAAATGCTTTACAGATTTCATTACTGTTCTTTACGATCCTATGAAGTAGGTATACTATTTCCTGCCTTTCAGATGAAGAGTCTGGGTCTTGGAGAGGTTAACTTACTGGCACAAGGACACAAAGGTTAGGAGCAGCAGAAAAGGGATTTACCCCTCCAGAGCTTGTGTTCTTAACCACCATAATAGATGCAGCCCAAAAGTTACCTATTCTAAGGATGCTTTTCCCAACTCACCAGAAAGGATGTTCACACACAACCCACCACCGCTGTTCAGATATTTTGCATAATTTTCTCTTGGAGCAATTAGTGGATGGACTATCTTAAATATCTTCTTCTCTACTGGAAAGTGTGCTACATGGAAACACAGGAACTACATCTGACATATATTCACCTAGAAAATTACCTGGAACACCTCAGTGGCTCCATAAATGTTTGCAGAAAGGAAGAATAACTGATTGAATGAATAAAGCGTGAGACAAAATAGCACAGCCCAGAAGCATTATGGATGTAGGAACCTGGATTCTTCCTTTTCAGCTGATTAAGATGAAGATGTAGAACATTCCTTTCATCAAGGGGTTCAGAAAGGTTAGCCAGAGAGTCTGTGTCAGGGCGAGTGCAGGGGAGCTGGCTGCAGGTTGACACCCAGCCCCAGCCCAATACTTACCTGCACCTTCCTCCCCAAAGGTGGTGAGGTGGGCTGGGAAACCCTGTACTCTAGGGCTGGTATCGGGTCAGAGGACAAATAAGATCTCACAATTCCCATCTTAAAGACCCAGACTGCCTGGGAGATGCTCAGCAAGGGCCAAGGCAGCACAGAGTAGACGAGAGACCATCACTCAGCTGAAGGGTGACCCAGCCTACACAGCACTATACAGGCCTTGTCTAAGCTGGAGGGGAGAGAAGACATAGGAACCTTGAACCATCTCCTCTTTTATCCTCCAGGTATGGGAACCAGGTATGGGACGTGGCAGCTGAGGGCCCCTGGGGCCAGTAGATAGAGAGCAGAGCCATCTGAGCCCTCAGGAAGGAAACCACGTGGGGCAAGTGGAGGAGGGCAGTGTGTACCGTAGTCTTTTGTCTGGACCAGGTGGATGCGGAGAGAAGTGGCTGCCACTGGGACAATTCCCTGGCTGTTAAATGTCATACAGCCAGGCCCTGGCGATGGTAAAAAGGGACATTTATTTACAGTTCTCTCTGAGGTTGTCTCAGTCTCTCATTTTCCCTCAAAATACAACTCAGTGTAAATAAATAAATAAAATAAAGGCTAATGTGGTATGTAGGGCTACCCTCAAGGAACTTGGGGAGGTACTGATAAATAGACCCAGGAACCCCAAAGCTGCAAACACTCACTCTGTGGTCACCGGAAGCTCCCTGGAAAGTGAGACGCGCTGAGCATGTTAAAGTACCTTATCTGAAAGTCCACACTGCTGGCAGAAAGGGTGACCTGACACCAGCTCCTTTGGAGAGGGAGTGGACTATGAGGGTCTTTGAGAGAAAAGGGGGTTTGTGTCCCTTATGCTGTGCTCCATAAGCTAGAGCCCTTGTCAAGGCTGGGCACCTGTCACTCTATGTCTTCAGACCAAAATCAGCTTCTCTGAAGCTGCTCCCCACAGAGGCTGGGTAGGGCCACAGCAAAGTTGAAGAAGGTGAGAGTTTGGAGGCAAATGGAAGTGACCTGGTCCAACTCTCATTTGATGAGGCCCAGAGAGAACATCTGGGCCTGATTTCCTGTAACAGAGCAAGTATATACTTAGAGGACCAGAAAAGAGGGCATCACTCAAATAAATAAATGATAAAAGGGGCTTCCCTGGTGGCACAGTGGTTGAGAATCTGCCTGCTAATGAGGGGGACACGGGTTCGAGCCCTGGTCTGGGAGGATCCCACATGCCACGGAGCAACTAGGCCCGTGAGTCACAACTACTGAGCCAGCGCGTCTGGAGCCTGTGCTCCGCAACAAGAGAGGCCGCGATAGTGAGAGACCCGCGCACTGCGATTAAGAGTGGCCCCCACTTGCCACAACTAGAGAAAGCCCTCGCACAGAAACGAAAACCCAACACAGCAAAAATAAATAAATTAATTAAAAACAAAAGTACCAATGCCACCGTGGATGTGAGGATTAAATTAGTCAATGCAATAAACAAACAAACATAAATAAATGCAAAATAAATGAGACACATTGAGCTTCAGTGAACTTATCCAGACTCTGGTAATAAGAGAAAATTTAGGCTATTTTAACTTTAACATCTGTGCTAGTTTTGTTTTTAGATACTTTTAATTACACATGAGGGATCCTTGGACACAGTATTTTGGTACTTTGGGTGTCAGAAGGTCTTAATTTGGCCATAGAAACTTATCATATTCCTACACAATCAGGTTCAGTCTGGAGAACCCAGAATGAGGCAGGTAATTTTTAAAAGAGGTGACTGTTCAGAGAAGTAAATTTTTTTCTAGATTATACATGATGAAAAACAACCTGAGTATAAATATATTCTCAGAATAATACAGACTGAATTCCTAGGCTAAAATGTCCTCTTTGTCACTTACTACCTGAGCATCTTTGAGCAAATTAATTAACCTCTCTTATCTCTAATTCAATATGTGCTAAATACTGTAAACCGATACACCTATGCATTTGTTGTGAAATAAAATAAATTAGAATATGAAAAAGTCCTCTGCAAAAAATAAATGGTGTAAATATATTAAACAATATGAAGAAAAGGAAGTAAGAAGAAGGAAGGAAAGGGCAGTAAGGAGGAATTGGTCTTCATCTGAGGGTATATGATATGGTAAATTCTTTTCCCAAGAGCCCAGAGGAAGATGAATTGCAGAAGTCAGGTGAAATACATTTATTGTCATCAATGATGGATTTGATTATATAGATTTCATTATATTTGGGTATAATAAGTACAATATAATTATAGCATGATTATCTTGTTCAGCAGTGTCAGTGCTAACCCAAAGGCTGTCATCACCTTTAATGTTTAGAGTAGGCAGACTTTACCTATATATAAGTGTTTTGGGAGAAAGGGTAATACTGGGCTCTACATGATGTGATTTAGTCTCCTGGATGGCTGACACTTTACTATGGTTTCCATAAGGATGGATGGATGGATGGATAATGAATGAATGATAGAAGGAAGGAAGGAAGGAATGGAGGGAGGGAGGAAGGAAGGAAGGAAGAAAAGAATAACATTTTCCAGTACGCTAATGGCCCTATTTGCTGAGTGCTTTTAATAGAAGATGGGGTTCACGTTTTTAAAAGTACAAGATCCTGGGCTTCCCTGGTGGCGCAGTGGTTGAGAGTCTGCCTGCCGATGCAGGGGACGTGGGTTCGTGCCCCGGTCCGGGAGGATCCCACATGCCGCGGAGCAGCTGGGCCATGGCTGCTGAGCCTGCGCGTCCGGAGCCTGTGCTCCACAACGGGAGAGGCCACAACAGTGAGAGGCCCGCGTAACGCAAAAAAAAACCCAAAAAACAAAAAAAAAGCAAAAGTATAAGATCCTCCGAGTGTATCATCTCCTTTATCCTCACACAAACCTTTATTTTACAAAGACCAAAAGTGACATCCTGGGATGGTTAAACAACTTGTCCAAAATCACATAAGCTGTTGGCAAAGTTGGGATTTGCTCGTAGGACTTAAAATCTGAACATCTATCCCCATAATGTGCTTATACATAATTGCCTAAAAATCGGCGGGGAGCAGACTTTTCAAATTCAGTTAGCATTTTTCAAGTCCCCATGGTGCTTGGTGTGAAAACTAGGTGTTAGGGAAAGCAGAGGAAAAACAACTAAAAATAAGATGACCACATTTCCTAGTTGTCTGGGGCATTCTGTCTGGGACAGTCCCCAAGTCATCATCTTGGCAGTATTATTAATAATATCCATTTTCAGTCTCAACATATCTTGGTTTGGACCTTACATAGAAACCACTATGTATGAGCTGGACAGTTTATAATCCAACTAGGGGTAATAGACCAGATATCCTGAAAAATATAGATAGAAGATACATACATACATACAAATATAGATATTGTAGAGATATATATGTATTTTATATCTAATATATATTAGAAATATATTTTTATAAAATTATGTATCATATATAACCATACATAATATATATCATAGGAAAGAAGGTTATATATATAATTTTATTTTATTTTATTTTATTTATTTATTTATTTATTTATTTATTTTTTGCGGTACGCGGGCCTCTCACTCTTGTGGCCTCTCCCGTTGTGGAGCACAGGCTCCGGACGCACAGTCTCAGCAGCCCTGGCTCACGGGCCCAGCTGCTCTGCGGCATGTGGGATCTTCCCGGACCGGGGCACGAACCCACGTCCCCTGCATCGGCAGGCGGACTCTCAACCACTGCGCCACCAGGGAAGCCCTATAATTTTATTTTTATAAAATTTTATTTAATTTTATATAATTGTTGTATGTATACAATTTTTTTTTCAGTTGAGTCCTTCTCCTAAGTCACTGATCAGATAGTCAAATTTAAATGGGTATGTCTCCTGCAACAAAAGGGGTTTCTGAAGAAGTTGTCAGTTCACACATCCTTCCCAAGCTCACCAAATATCCCCATACCTGCTCACACTTTCTCATACGATAGTGACAAGGGAAGAAAATAGTGCGATATGAGATACCACCATGACAAGGAAGGCAAAGGATCTGGATTTTTACCTTTTAGCTTAAAACCCTTCTTTGCCTGTAACTGGATTGCAGCCTTAGCCATAGACCTGGGTGTCTGGAGGATGGCTGTGCACATGCAGGCTTTTCTCCCATGTGCCTTGACCTCCACCCAGGCTGCCCACCTGGCCTTCCTGGGTCTTCATCGTCTTCCTGACCACTGGAATTAATTCCGCACAAAGCATCACTAACGCTGCCCCATTTTTCTGTTCAAAAGCCTTTTGTATTTCCTCACTGCTTCTAGCTAAAACCGCAGTTTCCCAGCGTGAGCTCTACCACATGCACTCATAGAAGATGAGGATGAACGGAAGGAGAGCACGGCTTAGGTACTAAGTGACTGTGTGAATTTGCCTAAGGTATTAACACCTCTAGGTCTCAGCTTCCTCAGGTCTAAGTGTGAGGTTGGAATAAATGGATTCTAAGAAGATTTCCAATACTAACACATTGTTCAGGATGTGCCCTGCTTCTCCTTGGCGTCTCTGATCTAAATAAAAGTTGTTTTCTTTCTATCCCACAGAATATTTTTGTAAATCCCTCCTCTCTGTTTTTGCTCAGGCTGATGTCCCTGCTGGGGATGCCCTTTCCCTTACTGCCTCCTGTTCTGTTACCTCCCCTGCTCCAAAATACACTCAGCACCTAGATCTGTGGTGCCAACCTCATCAGAGGATGTGAACCATTTTTGCCAATCTCCACTTGACGAAGACCCTTGTGTATCCCTGTGTACCCTAGCAGAGGCTGAGCTGCCTCAGCCCCGATTTAGACTGAAGATAGCTCACCCCAAAGCTAGCTCCATTCCATGTATCTCTTACTCCATATTTCTCGGCTGATCCTTCCACTGTGGTCGTGCCATGAGTATATTTCCAGCACCACCTCTCCCATGAGTGGTGCGCTCCCAAGTCCAACAGTCTGTTCTACATCTACCTGGGTATCTAAGAGATGCCTCAGACCAACATGCCTCCCCCAACTTCCCCCAAACCCACTCTTCCTTGAGATTCTCCCAAACTTATGGGTAGGCTCTTACCTACCTCATGCCGCAGATTCCTAAATCCCTCTTTCCCTCACCCTTGGCATCTATCTATTCCACAAGCAAATTCTGTAGGAGATACTTCGAAAAGATATTGCAAATGTAATCACGTCTCACCATCTCCACTGCTACCACCTGAAGCCAAAACACCAATATCTCTTGCCTGGACAGTTGGTTACCCTGTGCCTGTTTTGTTTTACAACAGTGCAATTTCCACATAACAGTAACAGGTGATCTTTTAAAATTTTCAGCACAGTCAACAAAGAGCCTATCAGGTGTGTGCCTGGTTGTTTCTGCCACCTCATGCTTGACCACTAGTCCCCTTGTTCACTCTGCCACCAACAACCTGCCCTTCTTTCTGCTCCTTAAACGCTGCAAGCACATTACTGCCTCAGGGCTTTTGCACTTGCAGTATGTGCTGTTCCTATGGCTAGCCCCCTTCTCAGTTATGTGAATACTTAGCTGTCTCAGCATTCCTGTCTACACGGAAAACTCCTTGAAGCCCACCTTCCTGATGGCTTAATCTGAAGTGGTCTCAACCCCTTCCTGTATCTCCTGATCGCATTACCCTGCTTTATTTCCTTCCTAAGCTTATTCATATCTGGATTTTTGGTGGTGGTTCTTTATTTTTTTCTCTTTTCTCTAATGCAAGTTTTATGAAGATAGGGACCTATTCCATCGTATTCATCCTTGCATTTCCAGTGTTTCACAGAGCCCTTGACATCTAGCAGGTGTTTAAATAATTATTGAGTGAATAAATGAATGATGAATGAATGACCCACAGTGGAATCTGTCCAAAAGCTATAATGAAACTATCAGATCACTTGTTTGTCCACAGAGCCTTGCCTGACCAATGAGCCCAGAGTCATTTCATCATATCTAAAGTGCCCTAAACAATTTCTCTCTGTGCCTCCTGTAAGGTATTCTCTTGGTGATCGAGCTACTGTCTCCTATCTTACCCTTTGCACTCTGTTTTGGGGATGCTAGGGCTGGGATCCTGGAAACCACATTTCTGCTTTGCCAGGGGCCCTCTGCTCAGTTCTGCCAATAGTGGGCCCTAGAGGGAGACGGGGAGGATGGAGTAGATGGAAGGAACTGCTTTCTTCTGACTTGCTTCCCGTTGCTCTCAACTTCACTCCAGTGATGGTTCTTCACCCTTGCAGAAGCAGTTGATTCCATTATCAGTACCCCTTCCCTCCCTCATACCCCCTACACATTGATAGGTGGCATCCTTGTGCCTTCTCCTTAGAGGTCTGAATCTCAGCTCTTTGCAGGGCCTTCTCTGAATCCCATAGCACCCCTGTTAGCTGGGCTGCCCTCTCTCCTCAGAGATCTGTGCCCTACTCGGCAAGGCCCCTCCTCCACACTCCTGGGTTCTAATAGCCCCTTTCTCTTTCTTTAGTTTCCCCAGCCTAGAGGGGTGGGGAGTGGTATTTGCTCCCTGAAGTTAGGATCTCTAACTTAACTCAGCAGCCACTTTCGCCTTTGTTATTCAATTCCTGTCTCACTAAGTCCCTATATTAAATTCCAAATGCTAAAATAACTGGTGTGTGTTTTTATTTTCCTGAGTGGATACCAGCTGATAGAGGGCTATACGATCCATTGCCTTGTACCATTTCAATATTCATTCAGGGCATGTTGGCTCAGAGGGATTAGAATCTTTTTGCGGGGCAGGAATCTTCCCTCACTTAGCCCCGTACCACCTATGAGCCATGGTGTCTTACACACTGCAAAGGGCCAATGCATGTTTGATAACTGACCCGTGGTAGTTTCAGAGGTAAATGAGCTCATCCTTCTGTTTTAAGAAGTAACATTTTTAAACCTTTCTGGAGAGAAGATATCTTAATCTTCAAGCCCTCCAGGATAGGAAATTCTTCAAACGTTTATTTTCATTGTAAAATGTGTGCTTGTTAAACCCTGCCAGAATATATTTGCCGTCAAGAAGTACTTCCCACGTAGGCCCAGCAGTAAGGACTCAGAAAAAGGAGAAATGCTTGGATCTGAGGAAAATGGTGATTTTGAAAATAGATGATGGCACTTGTCCCCCAAATAGGTCCTTGCTGTTTTCCAAATAACCCAATTATTTGACTGATCTCAAGTGTAGTTCTCTCTTTCTCTTCTCCACCCACTTTCTTTGTGTGTGTAGAGAAAGGCTACTTGTTCAATACATGTGAAGTTTTTCTGATAAATACATCTAACTGAAATCAGCTCTCCCGGCCAAAATTAAAGGTGTATTAAAATATTTTTAACAAGGCATACTATTTGGGAACTGTGTGGCGTGCCATTCCTGCCTTCTTTAGCTCTGAACAGCTAGCGTCCCTCAGGCCTGGCACTCAAACAGCAAGTGGCTTAGCGACACCAGCAGGCGGGGGTTGGCATGTAGCATCTGGTATGGAAAGTGCCAGGAGCAAGCTCTCTGCAGTGTGGACCCAATGCTGCAGCTCCCCTGTAACGTGCATGTGGTCCAGCCTCAATGACTAGACTGCTTTCTTCCTTCCCCTTGTTAGCACTTAAGTCTTATGCTTGATCTAGTAGAGCCACATCCTGAACCACAGCCCTCTTGGCTATATCCCTGAATGCCTACTAGTTATTATAATCCCCATACTTTAGTACGAGATAGCATCCCCTTCAGCCCCTGTGCACCCTCTCCTCACTACCACCTCCAGATTGGCCTCCATCCTCCCATATTCAGAGTTTTCTATGACATGCTGAATACTGACACATGGGCTCTTGGCTACTTCCTTTTTGCCTGGTGTGTTCCTGGGGCTCTGTTTCTGATTCTGACCTTCTTGCTTTTCTCTTCTTCTCCTAATGTCTCTATAAGGTCCAATTGCCAAGCTCGTGCTGGGAAAGCTCCTACAGATCACCACACTAATTAGAAAAAAGCTCCCCACTCTCTCTACCATCTCACAGGAAGTGCTGGATTCTCCTAGTGGCCTCAAACAGACTCCCTGCCCTGAAATGCACTAGCCGCTTCCTCCAAGAAATTTTGGTCTCACAATTTTGTTTTGAATGATTAGTTATTTTGTCTTCCAAGATTTTATTTTCTATCAAAGAATTGCCCCATTCTTACTTTAAAGTAACAGCACTTATTTCCATATATGATGTATGAAACTGGCTTCTTATTTTATCATTACATCTTAATAACTAAGAATACAACAAGGTATTCTTCTTTCCCAGGTTGTAGCATTTTATTATAGTCTATCATTTTGTGGCTGTTTACCAATAATCACAACAATACTAATAATGTTAACATTTATGTCATTACATGAAGTGCTAATACATCTTTAGTGCTCTTTACATATTAACTCATATAACTCCCAAAAAAATCATATGGAATAGGTTTTATTATTTTTTTCTTTTTCTTTTAAATTTAATTTTATTTATTTTTTTATACAGCAGGTTCTTATTAGTCATCCATTTTATACACATCAGTGTACACATGTCAATCTCAATCTCCCAATTCATCACCCCACCACCACCCCCTGCCACTTTCCCCCCTTGGTGTCCATATGATTTTTCTCTACTTCTCTGTCTCAATTTCTGCTCTGCAAACCGGTTCATCTGTACCATTTTCTACGTTCCACATATATGCATTAATACACAATATTTGTTTTTCCCTTTCTGACTTACTTCACTCTGTATGATAGTCTCTAGAGGCATCCACGTCTCTACAAATAACCCAATTTCGTTCCTTTTCATGGCTGAGTAATATTCCATTGTATATATGTACCACATCTTCTTTATCCATTCGTCTGTTGATGGGCATTTAGGTTGCTTCCATGACCCGGCTATTGTAAATAGTGCTGCAATGAACATTGGAGTGCATGTGTATTTTGGAATTACAGTTTTCTCTTGGTATATGCCCAGTAGTGGGATTGCTGGGTCATATGGTAATTCTATTTTGAGTTTTTTAAGGAACCTCCATACTGTTCTCCATAGTGGCTGTATCAATTTCCATTCCCACCAACAGTGCAAGAGGGTTCCCTTTTCTCCACACCCTCTCCAGCATTTGTTGTTTGTAGATTTTCTGATGATACCCATTCTAACCAGTGTGAGGTGATACCTCACTGTAGTTTTGATTTGCATTTCTCTAATAATGAGTGATGTTGAGCAGCTTTTCATGTGCCTCTTGGCCATCTGTATGTCTTCTTTGGAGAAATGTCTATTTAGGTCTTCTGCACATTTTTGGATTGGGTTGTTTGTTTTTTAATATTGAGCTGCATGAGCTGTTTATATATTTTGGAGATTAATCCTTTGCCCGTTGATTCGTTTGCAAATATTTTCTCCCATTCTGAGGGTTGTCTTTTCGTCTTGTTTATGTTTCCCTTTGCTGTGCAAAAGCTTTGAAGTTTCATTAGGTCCATTTGTTTATTTTTGTTTTTATTTCCATTACTCTAGGAGGTGGATCAAAAAATATCTTGCTGTGATTTACGAAAAAGAGTGTTCTTCCTATGTTTTATTCTAAGAGTTTTACAGCGCCCAGTCTTACATTTAGGTCTCTAATCCATCTTGAGTTTATTTTTGTGTATGGTGTTAGGAAGTGTTCCAATTTCATTATTGTACATGTAGCTGTCCAGTTTTCCCAGCACCACTTATTGAAGAGACTGTCTTTTCTCCATTGTGTATCCTTGCCTCCTTTGTCATAGATTAGATGACCATAGGTGTGGGAGTTTATCTCTGGGCTTTCTATCCTGTTCCATTGATCTATATTTCTGTTTTTGTGCCAGTACTATATTGTCTTGATTACTGTAGCTTTGTAGTATAGTCTGAAGTCAGGGAGTCTGATTCCTTGAGCTCCGTTTTTTTCCCTCAAGACTGCTTTGGCTATTTGGGGTCTTTTATGTCTCCATACAAATTTTAAGATTTTCTGTTCTAGTTTTGTAAAAAATGCCATTGGTAATTTGACAGGGATAGCATTGAATCTGTAGATTGCTTTGGGTAGTATAGTCATTTTCACATTATTGATTCTTCCAATTCAAGAACATGGTATATCTCTCCATCTGTTGGTATCATCTTTAACTTCTTTCATCAGTGTCATATACTTTTCTGCATACAGGTCTTTTGTCTCCCTAGGTAGGTTTATTCCTAGGTATTTTATTCTTTTTGTTGCAGTGGTAAATGGGAGTGTTTCCTTAATTTCTCTTTCAGATTTTTTATCATTAGTATATAGGAATGCAAGAGATTTCTGTGCATTAATTTTGTATCCTGCTACTTTACCAGATTCATTGATTAGCTCTAGTAGTTTTCTGGTGGCATCTTTAGGATTCTCTATGTATAGTATATCATGTCATCTGCAAACAGTGACAGTTTTATTTCTTCTTTTCCAATTTGTATTCCTTTTCTTTTTCTTCTCTGATTGCCATGGCTAGGACTTCCAAAACTATGTTGAAAAATAGTGGTGAGAGTGGACATCCTTGTCTTGTTCCTGATTTTAGAGGAAATATTTTCAGTTTTTCACCATTGAGAACGATGTGTGCTGTGGGTTTGTCATATATGGCCTTTATTATGTTGAGGTAGGTTCCCTCTATACCCACTTTCTGGAGAGTTTTTATCATAAATGGGTGTTGAATTTTGTCAAAAGCTTTTTCTGCATCTATTGACATGATCATATGGTTTTTATTCTTCCATTTGTTAATATGGTGTATCACATTGATTGATTTGCATATATTGAAGAATCCTTCCATCCCTGGGTTAAATCCCACTTGATCATGGTGTATGATCCTTTTAATGTATTGTTGGATTCTGTTTGCTAGTATTTTGTTGAGGATATATGCATCTATATTCATCAGTGATATTGGTCTATAATTTTCTTTTTTTGTAGTACCTTTGTCACATTTTGGTATCAGGGTGATGGTGGCATCATAGAATGAGTTTGGGAGTGTTCCTTCCTCCACAATTTTTTGGAAGAGTTTGAGAAGGATGGGTGTTAGCTCTTCTCTAAATTTTTGATAGAATTCACCTGTGAAGCATATGGTCCTGGACTTCTGTTTGTTGGAAGATTTTTAACCATAGTTTCAATTTCTTTACTTGTGATTGGTCTGTTCATATTTTCTATTTCTTCCTGGTTCAGTCTTGGAAGGTTATACCTTTCTAAGAATTTGTCCATTTCTTCCAGGTTGTCCATTTTATTGCCATAGAGTTGCTTGTAGTAGTCTCTTAGCATGCTTTGTATTTCTGCCATGTCTGTTGTAACTTCTCCTTTTTCATTTCTAATTTTATTGTTTTGATTCCTCTCCCTTGTTTTCTTGATGAGTCTCACTAAGGGTTTATCAATTTTGTTTATCTTCTCTAAGAACCAGCTTTTAGTTTTACTGATCTTTGCTATTGTTTTCTTTGTTTCTATTTCATTTATTTCTGCTCTGATCTTGATGATTTCTTTCCTTCTGCTAACTTTGGGTATTGTTTGTTCTTCCTTCTCTAGTTTCTTTAAGTGTAATGTTAGATTGTTTATTTGAGATTTTTCTTGTTTCTTGAGGTAAGCTTGTATAGCTATAAACTTCCCTCTTAGAACTCCTTTTGCTGCATCCCATAGGTTTTGGATCATCATGTTTTCATTGTCATTTGTCTCTAGGTATTTTGGATTTCCTCTTTGATTTCTTCAGGGATCTCTTGGTTACTTAGTAACGTATTGTTTTGCCTCCATTTGTTTGTGTTTTTTACGTTTTTTTCCCTGTAATTCATTTCTAATCTCATAGCATTGTGGTCAGAAAAGATGCTTGATATGATTTCAATTTTCTTAAATTTACTGAGGCTTGATTTGTGACCCAAGATATGATCTATCCTGGAAAATGTTCAGAGTGCACTTGAGAAGAAAGTATAATCTGCTGTTTTTGGATGGAATGTCCTATAAATATCAATTAAATCTATCTGGTCTATTGTGTCATTTAAAGCTTGCATTTCCTTAGTAATTTTCTGTTTGGATGATCTGTCCATTGGTGTAAGGGAGGTGTTAACGTCCCCCACTATTATTGTGTTACTGTCGATTTCCTCTTGTATAGCTGTTAGCAGTTGCTTTATGTATTGAGGTGCTCCTATGTTGGGTGCATATATATTTGTAATTGTTATATCTTCTTCTTGGATTGATCCCTTGATCATTACATAGTATCCTTCACTGTGTCTTGTAACATTCTTTATTTTAAAGTCTATTTTATCTTATATGAGTATTGCTACTCCAGCATTCTTTTGATTTCCATTAGCATGGAATATCTTTTTCCATCCCCTCGCTTTCAGTCTGTATGTGTCCCTAGGTCTGAAGTGTGTCTCTTGTAGACAGCGTATATATGGGTCTTGTTTTTGTATCCATTCAGTGAGCATGTGTCTTTTGGTGGGAGCATTTAATCCATTCAGGTTTAAGGTAATTATCGATATGTATGTTTCTATGACGATTTTCTTTGTTTTGGTTTTGGGTTTGTTTTTGTAGGTCCTTTTCTTCTCTTGTGTTTCCCACTTAGAGAAGTTCCTTTAGCATTTGTTGTAGAGCTGGTTTGGTGGTGCTGAAGTCTCTTTTGCTTGTCTGTAAAGCTTTTGATTTCACCATCGAATCTGAATGAGACCCTTGCTGGGTAGAGTTATCTTGGTTGTAGGTTCTTCCCTTTCATCACTTTAAGTGTATCATGCCACTCCCTTCTGGCTTGTAGAGTTTCTGCTGAGAAATCAGCTGTTAACCTTATGGGAGTTCCCTTGTATGTTATTTCTCCTTTTTCCCTTGCTGCTTTCAATAATTTTTCTGTCTTTAATTTTTGCCAATTTGATTACTACATGTCTCAGCGTGTTTCTCCTTTGGTTTATACTGTATGGGACTCTCTGTACTTCCTGGACTTGGGTGGCTATTTCCTTTTCATCTTAGGCAAATTTTTGACTATAATCTTTTCAAATATTTTCTCGGGTCCTTTCTCTCTCTCTTCTCCTTTTGGGACCCCTATAATGTGAATGTTGTTGCATTTAATGCTGTCCCAGAGGTCTCTTAGGCTGTTTTCATTTCTTTTCATTCTTTTTTCTGTATTCTGTTCCACAGCAGTGAATTCCACCGTTCTGCCTTCCAGGTCACTTATTCGTTCTTCTGCCTCAGTTATTCTGCTATTGATTCCTTCTAGTGTAGTTTTCATTTCAGTTATTGTATTGTTCATCTCTGTTTGTTCTTTAATTCTTCTAGATCTTTGTTAAATATTTCTTGCATCTTCTCGAGCTCTGCCTCCTTTCTTTTTCCGAGTTCCTGGATCATGTTCACTATCATTATTCTGAATTCTCTTTCTGGAAGATTGCCTATCTCCGTTTCATTTAGTTGTTTTTCTGGGGTTTTATCTTGTTTCTTCATCTGGTACATAGCCCTCTGCCTTTCCATCTTGTCTTTCTGTGAATGTGGTTTTTGTTCCACAGGCTGCAGAATTGTAGTTTTTCTTGCTTCTGCTGTCTGCCCTCTGGTGGATGAGGCTATAGGAGGCTTGTGGAAGTTTCCTGATGGGAGGGATTGGTGGTGGGTAAAGATGGCTGTTGCTCTGGTGGGCAGAGCTCAGTAAAACTTTAATCTGCTTGTCTGCTGACGGATGGGACTGGGTTCCCTCCCTGTTGGTTGTTTGTCCTGAGGCAACGCAACACTGGAGCCTAGCCAGGCTCTTTGGTGGAGCTAATGGCAGACTCTGGCAGGGCTCACGCCAAGGAGTACTTCCCAGAACTTCTGCTGCCAGTGTCCTTGTCCTCACTGTGAGGCACAGTCAGACCCCGCCTCTGCAGGAGACCCTCGAACACTAGCAGGTAGGTCTGGTTCAGTCTCTTATGGGGTCACTGCTCCTTCCCCTGGGTCCCAATGCACACACCACTTTGTGTGTGCCCTCCAAGAGTGGAGTCTCTCTTTCCCCCAGTCCTGTCAAAGTCCTGTAATCAAATCCCGCTAGCCTTCAAAGTCTGATTCTCTAGGAATTCCTCCTCCCATCGCTGGACCCCCAGGTTTGGAATCCTGACGTGGGGCTCAGAACCTTCACTCCAGTGGGTGGACTTCTGTGGTATAAGTGTTCTCCAGTTTGTGAGTCACCCACCCAGCAGTTATGAGATTTGATTTTATTGTGATTGCGTCCCTCCTACCATCTCATTGCAGCTTCTCCTTTGTCTTTGCATGTGGGGTATTTTTTTGGTGAGTTCCAGTGTCTTCCTGTCGATGATTGTTCAGCAGTTAGTTGTGATTCTGGTGTTCTCGAAAGAGGGAGTGAGAGCATGTCCTTCTACTCCACCATCTTGAACCAGTCTCCCAGTTTTATTATTTTGCCATTTTACACATAAGGAAACTGAGGTACAAAGTTTAAACAACTTGTTAAGTTTGCTGGTAAAGTAATAGAGCTGGTAATTGAATCCAGGTACTCCAAGTCCAGAGCTCAAGTTTGAACTTGAGCTTCTTGTGATGGGTGCATTGGCTGAAGAAAAATTCACAACGTAAAAGTTTCAGGTTATGTTTTATTTGGGGACTTTACTGAGGACTATAGCCCAGGAGACAGCCTCTCAGAGAGCTCCAAAGAGATAAGGCAAGAGCCAGGATACATAGGAGTTTTTGTCAAAAAAGATGAATGCTAATCACAAAAAATACAGCTCAAGTTAATGATTTTAGTGCCTTTCTATGTATGGGAGGATGCAACAGTCTGGGCTTATTAAAATTATTCCTTAGATATGCATCTTAATTGTCTAGGGCCAGGATTCTCTTTTTCTCCATCCTGAATTCCTCTCTGGGTGCAGCACTGGGGGCAGCTGCAGTGGCTGATGGCTTGATGGCAGGCAACATTCTTCGTTTCCTGGAATGGCAGGCAGAAATTTTTTGTCTGTGGGTACAATACCTCTCCATTCCTTCTTCTGTCTTGATTTCCAGCAGGTTCCACCAAACAGAATAGTGAGGCTCCCCCCTGAATCCTTCCAGCCTGGTTAACTGCAAGGTTCTGGTATCTTACAGACCTGGACTCCAAACCCAGCTCTTTCATATGCAAGCTGTGTGATCCAGATAAATGACTTCTCTCTGAGTCTTAATTTTTTCAACTGTTCCCTTTTCTTTTTTCTGACACCACTTTTGATACCAAATTAGCATCCAACAATTCCCTTCAATTCTGACACTGACTGCTTGGAGTTAGTGCAGATGTCACTGAGTTAATGACTGCTTCTACTTCAAACACCAGTCACAAGTCCTGGGGACCACCTATACCTCTGATGAAGGTTCCCACAACACCCTCCTCAACTTCTATAATTTGCTAAAACAACTCACAGAACTCAGGAAAACCCTTTACTTACATTTACCAGTTTATTATAAAATGTACAACTCAGGAATAGCCAAATGGCGGAGATGCATAGGGCAAGGTTTGGGGGTGAGGGAGGGAAGGGTGGCACAAAGATTTCAATCCTCCTCTCTGGGATGTTACCTTCCCAGCACCTCAACATGTTCACTAACCCAGACCTCCAAAATTTGCCTTTTCAGGGTTTTATGGAGGTTTCATTCATCCCCAGAGGTCAAGATGTACACTGAAAGTTCCAAATCTCTCTTCTCGGCTTGGTCCTTCTAGCGTCCAGTACCCCCATCCTGAAGCTACCAAGACATCCCAGCCAGGAGTCAGCTCATTAACAAACCAAAGATACTTTATCATTCTGGAAATTCCAGAGCTTTAGGAGCACAGTGTCAAGAACCAGGAACAAAGACCAAACGTGTAATTTTTTTTTAATGTTAGCACAATTGCAAAAGAGACAAAAGAGTATCCATCTTATGGATTTAAATTAGGTAGACTGATATACAATTGATGCCTTTGGTACACTGAAAGCCTTTAAACAATTGGAATCATCTCTATTTTTCCTCAAGGGGTCCCAAGGGCTGTCCCTTTTCTTCACTTTCCCTGTTGGACATGTTTTAGTGACTTATTTGAGAATCTTTAGTACATTGAACATGACATGTTCAAATAGCCTGTGATTCCTTGTCAAAGGTAATATGTCTCTCAAGCAGGAAAATCAAAATAGTTGTGAGCTTTTATTGAGCACTTATTACATGAATCTTACTGTAGATATCAAGAGGTTCAAAATCAAAGGCACTTTGGTAAGTTCGCTTTCCATCACCCATATAGTTGCAAGAGACTCAATGTTTGTATCCCCCCATAAATTCATACGTTGAAATCCTAACCCTCTATGTAATAGTAAAATGGGCCTTTTCATGAGGGTGGAGACCTCATGAAAAGGATTAGTGCCCTTATAAAAAGCACCCCAGAGAACACTCTCACCCTCTTTGAGCAATGTGAGGATGCAAGGAGAAGTTGGCGGTCTGCAACGTGGAAGAAGGTCCTCACCACAAGCTAATCATGCCTGCATCCTGATCTTGAATACCCAGCCTCCAGGACTGAGAAATACATTTCTGTTGTTTATAAGCCACCCTGTCTGTGGTTCTTGTTATAGCAGCCTGAACTGATTAAGGTACTAGATGATCTCCAGTTCACCACGACATTCCACTGAAAACACATCCCTATTATTCATGTTCTAACTTCTATCTGTAATGCCATCCACACCCTATTATCTGTCTGTGGAAATACCCATTACTGTTTAAGTGCCAGTTCCAACATCACCTCCTCCGGGATGTCTACCTCTCAAGGACAGTCCCCTCAGCAGAATTAGTCATTGTTTTCTACATGATCATGCAGCACCTTGATCCCCTCTGGCATCAATTATTTGAGGATTAGTGTGCAAGCTTTACAGAGCTTCTGGACTGAAAGTTCCTGGAAGGAACCTGCATCATCCCAATCATCTTCCAAGTAACCCACTCTTCTGCACAGAATGGGCTGGGAATGGATGTTCATTGCATTAAATAGTTTCAAATCTAATCAAGCATGGCCAGCTATGATCAACTGTAGTTATGAACTCCTCCTGCAGGCTTCACCTGGCTAGTTCCAGAGTCAGTATTGACCAGGAAGGCCTCCCTGAGGTACTTCACCCCTCCAACAATTGAAGTCTCCTATTGGTTCAGCTGCTGAGTCCCATTACTAAGATCAGAGCAGCTGTTAGAAATATCCCTTGGCCTTGAAAGTTAAAATTGCGTCACTGTTTTGCTTGGAAGAACAGCAAATAATATTAGATTGTCTCTGAGGGAAAGAATATTTCATCATCTTAGTTCTATCCCTCTAGTACCCTGAATATCCTTGTATTTTGGATTCAACTTATTTTCATTTTCTGACTTTCTTTCTGTTCCACTGTGTCTCTCCATCTCTCTACGTTTATCTCTCTCTTCTTCCTTCTCTGATTTCCTGCCTCTGTTTCCCTGCCTTTCCTTTCTTGCCTCCGTCTCTCTTCATTCCCCCCTCTTCCAGGATGCTGAATGAAAAACAGCAAAACCTTGATCTTTGACCCTTTCTTTTTCTAGACTCTATCAATTCTCTTGAGACATTCTTTCTTCAGTTATGCTAATATAATTGATTGGAGTCCAGGGTTGATTTTTTTTTTTTTATCAATCACATTCCAGCTGGGCCTTGTAATGTTATACCTCTGCCTGCTTGATTGGAGTTGGGTGATTCCCAAATCTCTGCAGCCACACAGACATGCAGACCATTTGAGGAGAGCTTAATTCCACAGATGGTTAATCTCATTTTTTATGTGTTGATTTTTCCTAGTTTCTCTCACAGAGGGTAATTTATTTCTAAGTTCCAGGAGCACTTTATTGTAACCTCTCATTTCCCGACTATAATAATAATAATAACCATCATTTATTGGGTCCTTATTATGCATCAGTCATAGTGTTAAGTGCTTTGTGTAAGTTCACTGATTTAATTTCCACAATAACTCTAAGAGATGTAGGTTTGGTTTGTTTTTTAAATTAAAAAAAAAATTTTTTTTGCCTAACTTTACAGATGAGAAAACCAAGGCCTAGAGAGATTAATGAAATTTCCAAAGATCCTAATAGGAACTTGACTCTTTTTTTTCCCTTTCTACCCTTATCCTTTTGAGCATATTGGACTGGATAGCACTTGCCTCAAAGGCCAGTCCTGCAGCCAGAAAAGGTTCCATGATCCTCCCACCCAAAGCTCCACCCATTCCCAGCTATTTCTCCTCCATTGTCCCAGGACAGGTAGACATCATCACAGCTTCAGATGTACCCTGCTCAAGTTATAACAAAAATGTGTTCATAAAGAGAGACATTTTATAAAGCAGTTTAGATTAACTCCCAACCAAATGATACCAATAATACATTCAAAATGATTACAGAGGATGTTCATATGGCAAAAGGTTGGGGCATCCGATGCCACTGTCACATAGGAGACGCACCCTGAAGAAAGAATATAATCCCCATAGAGAAGATTTAGAAGGACAGGAAATGGCCTGAGCCCAGTTTCAGAGGCAGGAATGCACCTGCCACCACTGGGGACACATGAGAACAGTGTTTTCATAGAAGAATGAGGAGAAGATACTATTTGAAGAATGTGGTGTTACATTATAAAGGTGCCTGGAATGTCAAGATGAGAAATCTGGTATGCAGCGTCTGTATCCAGAAGTTCATTTCCCACCAATAGGATTTTCACATATGAAGAGTCCAGAGGTTAAAATATGTTCCAGTATCAGGGATCAGGGAGCCTCAGGCATGGTTTATAGTTCATCTAATGTCACTTAGAGGCCATTCTTATAAGGTGAAGAGAAAGGCAATACTTTTCCTGAAAATTTCCTAAACACTAAAAAGTAAAGGTATATTATTCTATTAAAAAATAATATGTATTCAATTTTCTAAGCCTGAAGCAGTATTCGCCAGCACATATGACCATGCACAAGCCAATCAATCATTTCTTATTTTGTCAACCATGATGCTTTAGTAGTAAATACCTGTTGGATCAGCAAATTAATTTATCTTAAATTAGACAGCAAACTACATGAAGGTGAAGGACATTTCTCAAATGTTGGCACTTACAAACAGTTCCATGCTACTACCAAAGTGTCCTTTCTAGTCTGCAAGGAATTAACCATGTCCCTCCCCAACTTAAAATTCTCCAGTGAGTTGACCCAGGTGTAGGGTCCAAGCTCCACAACATGGCACACACTCCTTTCCATAGCTAACTACAATCAACCTTGAACCCAAAAGCCCAGCTCTGTTCATTCTCTGCAATTCACCCCATCTCTATAGATTTGCATATGCCATAAATTCTGCCCAGAAATACACTCTCCTGAAAGTGTGTGGCAGAGTGTCAAAAATAATTCAGTAATTTATTTTAAGTTTATATAATTTTTGTACTTTATTACATTTATTAAGCATTTATTTTTTGCCCAACAATGGGTTTGTATAAGCCTCAAAAGAGTTTGTTAAGGGAGCTATTATAAGTATCCCCATTTTATAGATGACAAAACTGAGATCTAAAGATCTTAAGATACCTTCTCAAAAGCAAAATCCACGAAGTACAGAATCAGGATTGGAACCCGGGTTCCTGTGTGTGCTCTCAACTTCTAAACCACATCACCTGTTGTACAGACATGGGAGGCCCCTAGGAGAGGGTCTGGGCATAAAACACAAACATCATCTTGCTGCAAAATGCAGACATCACCACTGCCTGGGGACCTATAATAAAAAATAACGTATGTCCAGGAAGATAAATCCAGAAAAAATCTCTCCCTGGGGAAGGAGCAGTTGCATTTTCTCACCTGAAAAATCCATTCTCAGAGGTGCCTGTTGCATTTATTTGGTAGATTCTGATCCAAGTGTGGCCTCTCAATGCCCACTAGGTCTTGCTGAATGTTGGGCCTGTTACCTGATCTGAGGTAGGCTCATAGATTTCCTTTCCTCCTTCCTGTCTCCTGGAGATAGCTCTATTCATACAGTGGTATACCTCATCTCTTCCTGCCTCAGTGTTTTAAATGGGGATGTCAATATCACTGCACAAAGACTCATGGGTCACCAGGGAATTGGCAATTCCATCTGTAATGGGCCCATTACACTGAGGAGACTGAATAGCTAGGGTGTGATATATACTAAAGGGAAAAAAAATGGAGCCTAGAGTGAAATCATTGTTTACAGCAGTATTTCCAAAAATGTGCTCCACAGGATAGACTCCTGTGAGATGCTCGTGATAAAATGTTTGCAATTGCTAAATCCCCTGTTTTATTAGTTTTGTAAATACTACTCACTACATCCCTATCACTCAACACTTGAATACTGAAGGCTCTGAGAAGTCCTGCAAGGTGGACCTTAACCCAAATTTCTGAATTCATTTCGGCACAGAGCATGTCTTTCATCACCTTTGATTTGTATAAGATCTATTATTAACACACAGAATTAGCATTTCATGAATCACAGTTTGGGGAACATTGATTTAAAGCACCTACTTTAATTGTCTATTTTTAGACTGTCAGGGGAAGTCTAAAATTGTACATCTGGGAAGAGGGAAATGTTCAATTCACAAGTCCTTTTTAGTCATAAAATGGTTATTAGATCAACTGGCTCTTTCTTTTTCATCTTTTCTTAAATTGCATGCAATCCAAGTAGCTACCAGCACTAGCAGCCCTCAGACAGGGAGAAGTAAGAGTGTGTCCCAAACCCATCTCTGGCTACCATCTTTCTTCTTATAAGAAAGTTTCCTTGTTGATGCCTCAACTAAATCCCTTCTTTTCACTAGTTTAACTCAAGTCATTGCACTAGGACTACTGCAACAATCACTTAACTAGTTTATCTGCTCTCAGTTTCACCCCACTCCAATCCAAATGGAATGTACATCACAGATTTCTTTGTTTTCCTAAAACACTACTCTGATCAAAGGCACCAAAAAGGAGCAGGTTCTCTTATTGTTCAACCACTTTGTTTCTTGGCCTGCTAACTGTGTTGCCTTCTTATGGTTACAGTGTAGCTGCTACAGCTCCAGGCATCCATAATCTTGAAGAAAAGTTGTTTCCTCCTTGTTATTAGTTGAATTGTGCCCCTTCAGAATTTTTATGTTGAAGTCCTAATCCCCAGTACCTCAGAGTGTGACCTTATTTAGAGATAGAGTAATTACCATTTGTCCTAATATGACTGATGTCCTCATAAAAAGGGGAAATTTAGATACAGAGACATACATACAGGGAGAATACTAAGTGATCCTGAAGATGACCATCTAAAAGCTACAGAGAGAAGCTTACGAGAGATCCTTTGCATCCTTCAGAAGGAACCAAACTTGCAGACACTTTGATTTCAGACTTCTAACCTCCAGAACTGCAAAACAATACATTTCTGTTGTGTAAGCCACCCAGTTTGTGCTGCTTTGTTACAGCAGCCCTAACAAACTAATCCATTCCCTTTTCTTATTAGTTCTGAAAATCTATCCCCGAAGTCCCTTAGAAGCTTTCTCCCTATTGCATGTGATTGAATCATGAATCCATGCTTAAATCAATTAGTGGGAAGGGGAAATTACATGATTCAATTAAACAAATCATTATCCATCCCTGGGACTGGAAAAGGAGTCACCTTCCCTTAGCATATAGGACAATGAACTCCTGAAAAAGAGCTGCGTCAACATGACCCAGGACAGAGGAATGTATTGAAGGGGTAATCACGTCCATCAGGTACCAGACACTGTGCAAGATGCTGGGACTTTAAAGATAAATAAAGAAGGATCCCTCTTCTCCGAGTTCTCAGAAGATATCACTGAGATTATTAAGAAACCAAGGAAGTGGGAAAAGAACTAGGGGAGACATGTATAATGAAAGCCAATGGAAAAGAGAGTTTCAGAAGGGAGGGAACCTGTCAAGTGCGGCAGACAGCACAGGTGACAGGAGGACTGGGAAGGAAACATTAGATTTTGCAATTAAGGCTTCAAGAATAATTTCAATGGAGATTTGATGCAGACAATGTGCCTACTACAATAGACTGTTGAGCAAATGGGAGGCAAGGAATTAGGGTGACATTTTTTGAGTCATTCCTACCAATAAGTTGCAGGTCACTTTGCAATAAAGGTATACTTATGGTGAAAAAAGTGCCAAAACAAGAAACAGCACTCGGGAAGATGTTGCTTTTGCTGCCACTGCTGCTGCTGAGGTTTTTTAAATGGGAAATATGTTATAAGGTTTATGGTAAAGAAAAGAATCCAGTGGAAGAGGATTGTGGACAATATATTTTAGGTCCCATCCCTAAGAAGCAAAAATTAACTATTAATTCACACCACTAAGGGCAAGCACCTCTTTCCCATTCTCTGCATTTATTTCTTTGTAAAAGGAGCTCAGTTAGTGCCACAGCCCTGGCCTCTTGCCACTTCTTCCTTTATTCCATTTTAGCAGAGCTAGAATGCATGATCTGAATAGTCATTCTTGCTTCGTCCGTTTTTCCCTTCATTTTCCTCTTGAGAACACACCAACCCATGGAAATCAGGAGTTTTCCAGTGTCCATGTAGGTCCCTCATGTACAGTGCTTGCTCTGCTTCAGAACTGTCTATGATTCAGTAGATTTATCCTTCTGCTGTGGGTGTTGGCTTTATAGGCTGATGTAACTCATAAGAAACTGTCTACTGACTTAGCCGCTACTGGTAATGAAGTAATCACTGGCCTCCATCTGTCTTACATCTTGCTTCCTTTCTTTCTTTCTTTCAATAGGTTCTTTTTCATGGGCTTTCTCATTCCCATAAAGATACACAAAACCAGAGAGATTGAACATTCTTCTGGAAACCATCTTCTACAAAGAATAGCTCAGACAGCAATCTAGGTATCAAAACATCTAACATTGCTTTCCCCGTCCCATGAAATGGTAAAAATGGTCTGGAAAGTCCACGGTTCATGAAAAATATATGCTGCCATATGGACAATCTCTCTACCTTTCTAACCCCCTTCCTTATAAAGCATAAACCACAGATTTACAAGGCACGTAGTTATTACTATGCCTCTAATTAATAGCTGCTGAATAAGTAGTTCTTTTAATGTTTTTTAAGTCAGTTTATTTACTAACAGTACCGCTTCTATTTATCTGCATATATCTTTTCCAATACTTCAAATCTGAGCTGGTCTCTTGGTTGTCTTAAACAGATTAATAGGCACTATGTAAAGATAGACTAGACAGATTGATGGAAAAGATAAATACATCAATGATTTCAGACTTCCTGAAGAAAAGCAGCTGCAGTTAAGCATCATCAGCTTCTGACTCATGAAATCATGAATACATGTTCTTTCTAAGAACTCATCTCACTCAAGTTGGATTCTGCTATTTAGGTACTTACAGAATTCATACATATCTCTGCATGAGCCTTTCTAAAATTCCAGCCTACCCTCCAACTTCCCAACCCTGAGTGCAGGCATTTACATTACTGGAACAACTGGAAGCTACATATATTCCCCAAACAAATGGTTTTCCTAGGAAAATGTAGCCTAACCCTAACAAAGACTAAATCAAAACTTTTCAGTTTATCTCAGCTCAGGGACCAACCTCTAGGGGATGTTCCAAGAAGCATCCTGACATTGATACCTCTGTATCAGTCAGGACTTGATCACAGAAGTGGAACCTCTATGAGTGATGTAGAATACGGAGTTACTATAGGGGTTAGACCTTAACCTGTGTGAAAGCTGGTAGAGGAGGCTGCACATCTGGAGTTGAGTCTAAGCTGAGATAGGTCAGCCAGCCCTGAGGTTGGAAAGGAAAGATGAATGTAGGCAAAAGCAAAGGCAAACTGGGACACTTGAAGATGAACTGGAATCCACATGGAAAACAAGAACTCATAAAAAAATCCATAAGGACAACCTGGAATCAATATCTTTCTATTAGCACCTGAAACCTGGATTCTGTGGGCGACATGCAGGAGAAACTGGCCGTTTTTGCCCTGGAGCTGCAGGCACACTTGGTCAAGGACTTAGACAAGCTGAAGGAGTTGCAGGCACACTTGGTCGAGCACTTTGACAAGCTGAAGGAGACAAGCTGAAGTGGCTGGAAATCAGAAACGTCTCCAGAACAACAAGGTGAGTCAACGGACAAGACGCGATGTGCATGATCTGCCCCTGTGCCTAATGCCTTGTAACAACCTTCGAAGAATCACAAACATACTGTCTCATATCTACTTCCCAAATCTTTCTTGTGACTGTTAAGGGAAGAGGATCATGGGAAATAATTTTTGTTTCAATGACTACTGTTGCATGACAAATCACCCCAAATCTTAGTGTTTTAAAACAAGAACTATTAGTTCCTTGTATCTCAATTTCTATGAGTCAGGGATTTGGGAAGCACTTGGCTGGATGTTTCTGAGTTGGGATCTTTCCTGCAGTTACAGTAAAAAGAGTGGCTAGATTTGGAAAAGCAGGAACGGGGAACAGCAAGGGGCTGCACTTTTAGGACCTCTCTGTGTGGCCTCTCGATGGGGGGGGGGCTAGTTTTGGCCTCCTCATAACAGTTGGGCTGCTAACAACTTCTACCCTGTTGTGTGGTTTGAAACAGTCCATCGAGACTCAAGGGGAGGGGAATGAGGGTTCATCTCTTGACAGAGGGATGCCAAGGTTCTAAAAGACCACGTGGGATGGGAGATGTCGTCACACTTCTTTCATTATGTTCAACCAAAAGACTCAAGTGGAAATCAGCTCTTGATTTTTTTCCACCTTGTTCATTCTCCAGTAGTACTTGAAGTCAAACAATAACTACAACAAACATCAGGTAAGTTCTGTTTGTAGTTCTTAGCATAATTGTGATGGATCTCTAAGTGTGGTCATGGTAATCCCTACTAAAAATATTTTTCTTAATATTGAGACAATGCATATCTAGGGCATGAGACTTCAGAGAAAACTGAAGCCCACATTAAAATTATTATAAATGCTTTTAAAGTCGTTATTGTTTTAACCTCTCTGGGCCTTGATTTTTCTCATTTGTGAAATGAAGGCTCTCTACTTGAATGACTTTATTTGATTTTCTATATATTTATTGAATCTACAATAAATAAGATCCTATTAAAATACTCTCTAAAAGATGCAGAACTATAAACTATTTCCTTACCAAATGACAAAATCAGTCTTTAGGTGTGGTATCTTTGCTTAGTCTTTTGTGGATTTACACATGAGAAGTAAAGATTTAGATAAAGAAGTAAATATTAAGAAATATAGCTCTTTGAATCTCCTTCCAATCTTTTTTGATTTCAGACATGTACAGTGCTTTTTATCTAAAGCAAAGTAATACAGGATTCAAAGAGAAACCAATTTTAGAAATGGAGATGGATTACTAAAATATTTAGTGTTCAAAAAAGAAAAGAAAGCTGCTGTAATTCTCCTATATTTCTCTTCATTATAACCCTCCAGAATGTTTGCTCATATGGATCACAAATGAATCTTGGGAAGAATCTAATAGAGGATTTTGATTAAATGGTATGTTGGATAAACAATACTGAGACATTTTAATGAAGTCAGATAAAAGGGTCGTGCTAGAAAGAAATATTTTAAAAATCACTTTGAGGATCTATCCTTAAACCATTTCCTGGAGACTTGGGCCCTATTTCTTCTTGTTGCGCCATTATTCAAAGACTTTAAAAACTCTCTCTGGTTTTGCTACCATGAATGATCCATGATTCCTTAGCACAGAGATTTTCATTGCTGGATTTCTGAAAACATTGAGGCTCATTTTAATGAAATCCACATACATAAACACTGTGTTCAAAGTCAATGGCATTTAGTCACTTTTTCACACGAGTCAAAAACACAGTTAATAATATGCCTATACCTTCTTATGAAGCAATGCCAAGTTATTGTTTCTTGCTTATGATGGCTGCTGATAGCCACAGAATCATAGGGCTTACAAAAGTCAGTTAGAGATTTTTGAGACCAAGAAGAGAAGACTTACAGAGGGAACTGTATAGACCAAACTTATAACCAATTATCAACTGTTGCTAAAGCTGACCTTCTTAGAAATGGAGTGAAGCTTACAGGAGGAAGGATCCTTGTCTATAGCAAGCATGGCAACAAAGGAAAAAGGAGTCAGAAGCAGATGGAAGGCAGAACTGCTCAGTATGGTCACCAAATAGGATACTGGCACTGCAGATTTAAGAGGTGGACTAGTTTGAGTTGATATAAAGGTCCAGGAGATTGGTGACCTAAGCAGAATGAGAAGGAACTGAGACAGGCAAAGGTGTTGACTGGGACATTGACATATACACTAAAAACCCCAGATGATGACAACATTCAGTGGAGAGAAAGGTTGTAAGATTTCAAAGTATAAATGACTTAGGGACTGAAGAGAAGGTCATTTGATGACAAGGACAATGAGGGGATGACCATATTATAGATCTCAAGGGACCTAGGGCTTTCTTGGGGGACTGGAGACATAATGGATGGAAAAGGGCCTGCGGAGGCTAAAGTGGGCTACCTTCTGGCCCTGAAATATCTGGATCTTGGGAAAATGAGTTTTTATGCTTATGTGAGCCACAGAGAAACCTGACCTCTGAAACAAGCAAGATTCAATGAAGACATCAGGGTAGAGCGAATGTGCATGGAAGAGATGAGGATGCAAAGGAGTTTGCTTAACTCTTGGAGGAAATCTCCAAAGGGCAAAAGAGAAAGGTTTAGGGAAGGTGGGTTATAGTAGAAACTCGGTTCTGAGGAATGGAGCCTGGGAGCTGTATGGGGATGTTACTGTCCCTCAGCCAGAAACATAAAGGATAAAAATACATTGGCACTTCCCACAAAAAGCACGCAGACTATTTGAGATTACCCTAGCAAATGTAGCTATCATTCATCTTCAGATAGTATAACTATTTTGTACATATGTCCATATAGCAATAATACACATATACACTTTTAAAATTCGTTTGCTGCTTATTTGGAGATAAATCTTATCTTCCCATATAAATTGCAAGGTACTAAAAAAGGTTCTATGTTGTGTAGCATTATTAGCATTGATTGATGTCAAACTTAGGTCAAATCAAATTAAGATTACCTAAGAATGCTAACTTTCTTTCTTTTTTTTTTCATTTGCTGAAAGAAAATTAATATCTTTTCTCATCTGAGACTCCTACGAATCTGTCAGTGTGGTCCAACATGTTGATAAATGAAGCTGAGGACGGCCGGGACATAGCTTAGAAATGATCCATGTCTCTTTCATTTAAATTGCTGCCCTCTCGTTCTTGATCTCAGATGGAGGTCAGCTTCTGAAGCTTCTGCTTCCACACCATAGCTTCTGTCAACCTGCAGTGTCCCAAAAGGTTGTCTCTTGCTAATTCCCTCTACATTTCACCACACCAGCCCTCTGGACCCTGAAAATGCCATAAAGCAAAATTATGGTATGAATTCAGGAAAGGCTTGTCTCTTATTTCCAATAGACCTCAGAAACTGGACAAGGTAAATGAGTCAGCCTATGAAGCTTCCTTAGAAGTAGTGAATCTAGAGTCACTGGGATTCAGGTCCATATATGTAGTTTATTTTGATAGGAAGTCCAGTGTCACAGAAGTGACTCCATCATTGGCATTGCTTATTGGTTAAAACTGTGAAAGACAGTTGTGAACACACCCCCTAGAAAAGGTGATAATAGTCAAGGCAAGTGGATTTACTCCTAATAGGTCATTGTTCTCTCTCTATGTAAGAAAATTACGTTAGACACTGCTTCCTTTGCACTGCATGGGTCTTTTTCCAGCTTCCGGCTGAATGATGTTTCTATGCCTACTAAGAAAAGAGAGTGACTTAAAGAAAGTCATTCCTTTTGTTCCACTCAAACCTCTAAATTCACAAGTTAAACCTGTTCCTCTCATTTTTATCTTCAGTACGTATCTCTAGCAAGAGTGGTGTTTATAAATTTTATACGTATCCCTGGAGCCCTAAAGACTATATTCTTTTCAATCCATCAGACAGTCATATAGACTGAATCTAAAATACGTTACTTTGATTTATTTGTTTTTCATTTTGCATCAAAGCACATGCAACATGGACAATGCTCCTATGACTACTGTATCATACAGAATTCTTACTTCCTGGTCACACTCAGCTGATAAGCCATGTGGCACCAATGTATTGGAAAGAGTCTGAGCAAGCTTTTCCAAATACAAATTACTATTCATATTTCTCTAAATTATGCAAATGATACCATTCATTTTCCTACCTAATCCTCTCTGGAGATGCTCCAAGGTTTGAAATGAAAGAAGTTCTTCCTTCAAATATATGTAATCCGCATTAATTGCTTTTGACAGTAAAGGGTGGGGTGGTTAGATATTGCCGTAGCTGATACATTAATCGTATCATCTCTGTAACAAACTTTGCACAGTGCAGCCCAGCACTTGGAAAAACAACCATGCCAACGTGTCCTCATTGTAGAATCAAAATGCAGGCAGCTCGTACTTCTCGATTGCATTTTAATGTAAGTGAACTTATGGCAGGTGAAAGAGAAAAGAGGAGCAAAAGTGAGGAAGAGGTTAAAAAAAAAAAAAGGACCTATCTAACATCTCTGGGACAGAAACACTAATCCTGCCATTTAGTAGCTTCCTATGGCTTAAAGGTCAATTTCTTGAAAACGACAATGAGACTTTCAATAGACTAGCCTGCCTTTCCACTCTAGCTGCTTTTAGTCCCTATAGCAGTCTTATTCTCCCCAATCTCCAAATCCTGGCTCCTCGCCCCTACCTCTACTTTTGCTTTTAAAGTTCTCTCTATTCATCTTTCAAGACTTAACTCAAATGTCACCAGGTTCATGGAATTTTTTCTTCCTTCCCCAGCTAGAAATTATCCTTCTCTTCTCTGTAATGTCTTAACTCATGCAGCCTCTGCCATAGCATTTATCTAGACAGACCCTGTAATTTAGTAATTGGTATGCATGCCTTATTTTCCTGAGGTTTATGTCTAGGGATCAGGGGAAAGAAAAGAAAAACCATGGTTTGACAAAAGCAAAAACAAAAATTAAAAAATACCACTTAGCACAGGTACATGGTAGATGCACATTTTTAAATCAATGAATGCATTAATAAGTGAATGGATAAATATCTAGTATGATAAATTATAAACTCCAAGAAGGAGGGGACTGTGTCTTCAAAGTATAGATGGTATTTTCCAAACTCTATGCCCATAAAAAAATCTAGCAAGGTATCTTATTCATGATAGAGCTTAATGAACATAAACGGGAATTACATTGAACTGAGATGGCCATAATGGGTGTCTGTGATGAGTCAGATATGATAGGTAGTTATGACTATGGACCTTAGACTTTATGGCTCTGAGTTTAAGAACAGTGGGAGTTATCCAGTTCTCCTAAAAAAAATTATCTGACTAGGGTAGACCTAAGATGAAAATCCTATTAAAACAACTGTATTTTAAATCAACGGTTATTTTATTTTATGAAATGTTTAAGTATTCTCCCAAAAAAATGAGTGGCAAAGGTTAAAAAAGGTAAGCAGTCATGAATTTTATTTAAACTATTCATAAATAAAAGAACTGACTACAATGCAGTTAGAAAAAAAATAGAACATTTTTTAGTTCCTAAGGTAAATTCAAGTTGTTTGTTTACAATTCCTTTTCATTTCTACCAATGGATGTGAGGGATCACAACCTGTAGGTAAAGCCATTAAATAGAAGTAGTAAGTGCATCTTCCAAATGAGGTGCCATACTTTCAGTCGGATCTATTCAATGGTCAGTATGAATACTGAAACAGTGTCTTGACAAAAGCCACAATAAAGCAGCATGATGGGTCATAAAGCAAAAGAAGGTTCTCAGTAAGTATTTCTCATTGCCATGAAATATTAACTACCTTAGAATCCTATATCCCCTCTTCACCATTTATGCACATTTATGACGACATGGAACTCAAAAGTAAAAATACAGCTTTCAATCCTATTGCCTATCAAAACTCCATTCCTCTCAATGCATAAGAGTCTACTTCTGGTTGACTCATTTAAACAACTAGGACACTCTTAATCTACAAGTCATTGTGTCATAATCATTAACATTTTCTAGTCAGTGGAGCCATAGTGCACTCCAAAGGACCTCTCTGAAGTCCGCAAAAAAACAGCATCTCAGGATGTTTGGCTGTTTCTTTGACACATCACCTTAACCAATCCTTCTACCCTGATTTCTGTGAAAGCCTGGCCTTAGCAGGCCTTAGCAGACATTGATCAGCTAAGGCCTGCTTAGCAGGTTGATTCAGCCTTAGCAGACATTGATCTGGATATGCCAGGACAATCAGAAAACCTGGAAATTGCCTTCCTCTTCTGTATTCATGACCTCCTTGAGTAAAGAGAGCCCAGGAGTCCCTCCAGCTCTCTTTGCAGAGTATCAGTGATATATACATCGGCCCACCTTTCCAGGAGTTTTGGGAAGATTAGTGGGATAAGAACTGGAAAACAGTTGGAGATGTCTGAGAGTAAAGAAAAGTGATTTTTAAAATGCAATGATTTTATGGTTACTTTGTATATTTTAATTACACACATAACCTCTAGAACACAAACAGAAAAAAAAGTGTCAATTGTAATGAGCAAAACATGAAAGAATTTAGCTCTGTTGCTATGGCAAGTCCCATCAACCCAATATGATGGGCATTTTGGCTTTGTTCACTTCCCTAATGCGTGAGGGCTGAGTCAAGGGTTATTTTTCTCTGGTCGTTAAGATGACCAATTTTTCAAAGACCATTTAATCAAGGTGTTGCCTCATGATGTCCTAGAATTAAATTCTAAACCTGAAAGCAGGTATTTCCAAAGGACTCATCTACCCTCTGTGAATTATTATTCCCTCAGTGTAGGAACTTCTTTTTTTTTTTTTTTTTTGCCGTACGCGGGCCTCTCACTGTTGTGGCCTCTCCCGTTGCGGAGCACAGGCTCCGGACGCGCAGGCTCAGTGGCCATGGCTCACGGGCCTAGCCGCTCCGCGGCATGTGGGATCTTCCCGGACCCGTGCACGAACCCGTATCCCCTGCATCGGCAGGCGGACTCTCAACCACTGCGCCACCAGGGAAGCCCTAGGAGCTTCTTAAATCATCATTTCCGGAACTTAAGTCTTTCTTGTACCACTTTCCAATTTTTGTCATGCTTATAATACCACCTGTAATGTAAATTACTTAAAATATTTCTGCAAATCCTAAGCAATATGACCTATAAAATAAATTTTGATGTGCTGGTTATAATTTCATAAATAATGAAATAGGAACTTTACTATAAAAATTTAAAAATGCTACCTGGTATTATTTCATACAACACCAGGATTATATATGCCATATTCTGAGGAATACTGTCTGAATATATTACTGAAAACCAAACTACTCAAAAAGAGGCTCAGGATTTGTGCTGACATTACATTCATCTGAAACCTGTACTGTCTTAAGACACATTTATTGAGCACATGATGCTTTAAAAATATAAGCCCTGGGCTTCCCTGGTGGTGCAGTGGTTGAGAGTCTGCCTGCCAATGCAGGGGACACAGGTTCGTGTTCCGGTCCAGGAGGATCCCACATGCTGCGGAGCGGCTGGGCCTGTGGGCCGTGGCCGCTGAGCCTGCACGTCCGGAGCCTTTGCTCCGCAACGGGAGTGGCCACAACAGTGAGAGGCCCGCGTACCGCAAAAAAAAAAAAAAAAAAAGCCCAATAAATAAACAAATGTAGGGCATAATCATTAACTCTTATGTTTTATCCACTCTTTCTTTGTACCTGTTCTAAAAGATACAGGTTGATCATTGTCAAATGCTTGTTAATCTCTTTTCCAAAATGTGCTTATGTGGATCATTAGTGACTTTTGACTCAGGTATTAACAACAGCAGACACCAGTTTTTCTGGGGAAATGTGAAAAGAAAAGTAGTTGATTTTATTTATTAATTTTTTCACCTTAAGAAAAAAAAATTTAAAGTAAATAGCACAGATCTGGGAGTTTAGGTATAGCTCTGTCTTTGTGTTCTTGTGTTTGTGTGAGTCATTTGTCTACCTTCAGTTTCCCAATCTGAAAAATAAGGTTCTTAAACTAAATATAATTCGTAAGGTCTTTTTCAGCTCTATTTCTTTTGGGCCTTGATTAATCCACCCTAGGGAGCTAATGCAAAGAAATATTAGAGGCTGGTCCCATAAGCTTCCTCAAAGGTGTTTCACAAGTGCTATGTAAACTGCATTCCAATTTACTTCTTTGGATATATAATGTTAATATTGTATTTGGGAAATGCATACTCCTGTAATAATACAATGAATAAATAATTTTATACCACAGAACAATCTCGAGGTTTAACTTTGAGAAAAATAGCTGACCTCATTCTTCTCCTGGGCAGACACATTGGGAATTTATATAAGAGGACAATAGGTGTGGTTTTTAATGTTCTCTGAGAAGGCAAACTAAATCTAGGATGTATTACATCCCCTGCCAGAGAAATTCCACCCAAAGGTGGGTGAGCTAAAACAATTCTAGGAGCAGCAAACTTTAGGGGGATTCACATTCATTCTTTGTAATATTTTCCCATTTGTTGCTTATCTTTTAATTTTGGTTATATTTACTTACATGCAGACTTTTGAATTATTTTCACAGCCAAATCTTTTTTTGTTTCTTTCATTGCTTGAAAGCCTAGAGAAGTTCCTCTAGAGAAATGATAAATATTAACTTCTATATTCTTTTATTTTTTTCTTAGCCAGTGTCACTATAATCATTTGTTCTCAACCCAATACATTTATTTTTTCATTTGCTCATGGAGATGAGCAAGAAGGTCTTTCAAGGCTCTTTGGCTCAGTGACACTTTCCATCCAGTGAGTGAACTGTCCATCTGGCATTCCTCAAACCTCTGAAAGTATAGGGATGGATTCCTACTACTGTGTTAGCAAGTGCTAGAGGGAATTATTTTGAGTAACTTTTTATTTTTCCCATTATACATGGTAATTAGAAAAAATATAAATAATACACAAAAGGTGATAGTAGGGAAAAAACCCAGCAATCAAAGTCACTCAACTACAAACAAATCCATGAGATACTATACTGTTGTAATTCTATATAAAGATCCTGGCCTTTCTTTTCTATTTTGTGGGGGGTGGGTAGAGGGTTAAATTTAATCATAACTACATATGATGTGTTTCCTATAATATGATTTACATTATTATAAGTTATTTGCATATATTTTTAACATAGTCATATAATATTTCACTGGGTAAGTGAATCACAATTAACTTAATATTATCCATTTTTAGACTTCTAGCTTGTTTCCAAGTTTTTATACTATTGCAATGAATATATATTGCAACAAATATAGCTTCTCTTGCAAATCTGAGTTTTATTTCTTGTTACTGTCTTCATTATTTTTCTTTCCTTTTTTCTATTTTTTTCATTAGGATCATTTTCCAGAAGTAGAATTATTAGTTCAGTAGGTCTGGTCATTTTTATATCACTTGATAAATACTATTAAATGTCTTTCTATGCAAGCTTGTATAAATTTACCCTCACATAGGCACAGTATAAGTCCTTTTTCCCCTTTCAGAGGGTACTGTTATATTTTTTTAATCTAATTTTTGTTAATTTGATAGAAAAATTGAAATGGAATCTCATTTTTGATTTGTATTTTTTGTTTACTAACTGAATTTTTTGCATATGATGCATATTGATTTTCTTCTTTTATGAATTAACTGATACTATCTTTTGTCTATTTATAGAATGTCTCATTTTTATAACAATTTGTATAATCTTTTTATATATAAAATATTCACTTTTTCCGTCATATATTCTGGGAATCTTTTCCCGTTTGTTTTTTACTCTTTAATTTATAATTAATTTGCTTATATCTTTGTAGTCATATCTTCGTGAGTTCTTTCACTGCTTGAAAGCTAAAAACTCCCCCCTAGAGAGCTAATAAATATTAATTTCCATTTTCTCTATTTTTCTAATACTTGATTATTTATTTGTTTGTTTGTTTGTTTGTTTGTTTTTGCGGTACACGGGCCTCTCACTGCTGTGGCCTCTCCCGTTGCAAAGCACAGGCTCCAGACGCGCAGGCTCAGCAGCCATGGCTCACGGGCCCAGCCGCTCCGCGGCATGTGGGATCCTCCCGGACCGGGGCACGAACCCGTGTCCCCTGCATCGGCAGGCGGACTCTCAACCACTGCGCTACCAGGGAAGCCCGATAATTTATTTTTAAATTTCTCACTCCCCAACAGGGACAAAACTTTGACTGAAATATCTAAAATTGCTATAGAGGGAAAGATCAGCTGTTGGCTAGAAGATTTAAGCATCAGTGTCCGAGGTGCTCTTAGGTATTTTGGTAGCCCTTGAATTGTTAAACCTGGCCATTTTGACATCACTCTACAAACTGCTACAAACTACTACTGCTTTCATTATTCAAACTCTTCTCCCTGCAATGCGGGAATAAGACACGGAAGGAGGAGCTAAGAGCATTACCTCATGTCACCAATCCTACATATTACATGCAATGCCTTCTGTACAGTGATGACAAAAATGGCATGGCAGTCCTTGCTCTAGGGAAATGTAGGAGACAGCCATGAAACACCACGTTTATTACTGTTTTAAGTATGTAACATAAGGAAGACTCTAAGTGATGGCTTGTATGTTATAAGGAATGAAGTTTACTCTGTATCACATTATAAAATATAGCCAAATCAGTTTTACTTTAAAGCGTTTTAAGGTTCTTTATAATAGGCTTTTCTCTAATTGGGCCAGCCATAATTAGCCAAATAATCCATCTTCTGAATGGTCAGTTTGAATAACACCAGAATCAATGCCATCACTCATGGGTGATAGAGGAGATTTGTTTAGGATTCATTTAACAGAACTCACTGGGTACTTTCTTTGTGCCTTTCACTGAGCACTTGCCTTGTACCAGACCCCTGTGTAGGGATTAAGAGTCCAAAATATAAGTAGCACATTGACCCTGCTCCCTAGGACAATGATTCTTGGACTTGATGGAGGACTGACTGAAGTAGTTATCCCTGGACTCCACCACAGATGCTCTAAATCAGGGTGGAGTCTATACAATTTGTGTTTCAAATTTCCCATGATGATACTGATGATTCATCAGAATGGAGGACCACTTTTGAGCTCAGAGAGCAGTGGATCTCTATTCCTCCAGATCTTAAAAGGTAATAGGAAAAAAACTTCCATTTATTGGGTCGTTCATCTAAGACCAGGAGCTTTACATATAGAATTTCACAATCCTCATAACATATCTGAAAAGCAATCAATGCTGTCCCCATCTTATGGGTGAAGAAACTGATCTTAAGAGTTTGCCAAGGTGACACATCTATAGTCAGTAGGCTTGTGATGCTAACTCAGAGCTCTCTAACATGAAAGAAAAAACAACCATTTTGTTAATGGGGTTGGACATTCTTGAGAATTAAATCAGGAAGTTTAAGTACTTTGGTCAATAAACTGCATATTTGAAAACCAACCAGTATGTCAGAGTGTGATGACTGTAAGATGGTGGTGAGTCTGTGTCTCCACACTCTTTTGTTGAGTTTTCCAGTTTTATTTGTGTTGAAGTTTTATATACCTATTACATCCTTCTTGGCTGAGATTATTCTTATCTTCCCAACTACATTTTGAACTGTAGGTTATATCTGCTTTCTTGATTGGTCCTTCAGGAAACTTGCAGGGAAGAAAGAAAATGCAACTACTTTTCATCCACAACTATCTCCAAAAGGAAATCATACCTTATTCCCTCAGCAAAGAAAAAAGCACATAAAAAACTGTAGTTGTGTAGCCAATATCTCATGGTCGGCAGCGTGAAGCACCATGACTTACCACCATTGAAAAGAGATTCATCCCTCCCCTCTTTTATAAAACAAAGGATGTGGAGCCATGCTTCCTCTCAATGGGCACAATCACTAGATTCATCTTTATCTTTGCTTGAAATGTTTCTCATAACCAGATTTAGCCTTAGCATGGACATGATCTGCTTTTTTCTGCAAACTGTTTAGAATGTCAGAGTAGGCAGGGAATGTATAAGCCAAGTATTAACGGATCGACTTCATGTTACATATGAAAAACTGAAGTTCTGAGAGCTTTAGTTTTCAGAAAAAGTACATCAGTACAATCACAGTCATCAATAAATTTTAGTGAGCAATGGCTATATGTAAGACACCCAGCTAGCTGCTGTGAGAGACACAGAAAACAGATATAATCTCTGATCTCTAAGAACTGACAACAGTGTTGAAAAAAAGACGTTTCTATAAACAAATGGCAAGCATTCAATGCTAAGCCAGTTCTTCAAAACCGAATAGTATTCCACATCATTTTTCTAAAAATTGTCAGAGATTCCTCAACATTGACATAAAATGCTATGTTATGCTGTAATACTTATGTTGTTTAAATATGTGCAAACCTAAAATTATATCTAAATACCTGATGTTTATTGCACTTATAAAACTATAACACCAAATCAAATTTAGCAATTGAACCCAAACAAAACTACAAAAACCAATAACATTAAATCAACAGTGCTAATTTAGTAAGATGGATGGTGTTATTCTCTTGAAACTAAATTTCTACTTTCAATGTGAGTATAGTGCTGAGGACCACTGAGTAAGTTCTTTTCAATCCTTCCTGCCATGTCGTTGGGCCATACACTCACTCATGTCCGCCCAGGTTTTTTTCTGTAGGAAAGTCATCTTTCTCACAGCATATCCTAAATTATTTGGCTTTCACTTGTCATGAATCTGTAATTTACATATTTAGTTCACCTCTGCCCTAGTATTCTTAGAGAACTCCTGGTGCCAATGTGATCGCAAATTCACATGCAAACTTGCTTGTGAGTTTGTGATAAGGAGGAAATGACAGGGAGTTAGTCATTTTTGGGTCATCCAGATGATTTTATTACGTTTTTAGATAATCTTCAGGGTAAAAACATTCCAACTCCTCCCTCTTCAGCCAAATAAACACAAAACAATAAAAATAAGCACAGACACTTTGGAGAATATGTCATCAAACACCTAGGATGTGCACATCCATTCTGAGAATCACTCAGCAACAACTCAGGAAAATACATTGTCCAGAAAGGGAAGCAGAGTAGAGAAGTCCCCATAGCAGGATAGAGAAGGTGGGCTCCAAATTGACTTTCCAGTAGTGGGTGGGATTTTGTTAAGTAGACATAGGAAAGGAGAGCTTCCCAAGGTAGAGGTGAAGAAAAGCAGAGAGGGAAGCAGCTTTCAGACAGGCTTAGGATGGTGAGCAAAGCAGTTAGCTAGAGTCTTTTAAAGGGGACATAGGGAATGAAATTTGTTTAGAAAGTCAGTGTGCACCCAAAGTGTGATAATCCTGAATAACACTTAGACAGAAACATAAACAGGGTTGGTGAATAGGGATTTAAAGTATTTTAATCCCTCGTAATGAAGAATGTCAGCTTAACTTTTACAACATGGTACCAAAACTCACTGGTACCCTCTAGCTGGGGGACAGAGCGTTTCCTGCTAATTTGGGTAGGAAAGCAGAGATGGCATTTATCTTTCTTTGTTTATACTACAATTTAACTTTTTTTTTTTTTTGCAGTACGCGGGCCTCTCACTGTTGTGGCCCTTCCTGTTGCGGAGCACAGGCTCTGGACGCGCAGGCTCAGCGGCCATGGCTCACGGGCCTAGCCGCTCCGTGGCATGTGGGATCTTCCCGGACCGGGGCACGAACCCGTGTCCCCTGCATCAGCAGGCGGACTCTCAACCACTGCACCACCAGGGAAGCCCCAATTTAACTTCTTAATCCATAGAAATTTTTATTTTTCCCTTAGAGTTACCCCCCACTGATTTCAGAGATATGATTTTCAATAAGTTTCATTACTTTGATTTACTAGCTGTTTTCTATTTTTCTTGGTATGCTTTAGGCATCAGGGGAGTGGCGAAGAGCCCTCTTAAGTGCTAATGTGCATTTAATTGGACATATGCCGCCTTTTGCAAATGTTATTTTGCAGTTTGGTGACTTAATAAGTGTACTAGGATTCTAAGAGGGAATCCTCTGTTCCTGGATCAGGGTAGAAAGCTAGGACATACAAAAGTCAAGTATTCCACTTTCTATAATGAGATTCAGATGTTTAGGGGACAAAAATCCTTTCCAAGGCATCATAGTGTGTGTGAGTTTGTGTGTGTGTGTGTGTGTGTTGTGTGTGTGTGTGTTTGTGTGTTGGGGAAGGGGAACAAATTGTTCTGCTATGTCAGTATAACTGAGCCACTGTCACCACCCAAGTCTATATGAAGACGTGGACCTACTAGAGAGTGGACTTGGGGATGTGGGGAGGGGGAGGGGGAGGGGTGGGCTGTGCCGGAGTGAGAGAGTGGCATGGACATGTGTGCACTGCCAGGTGTAGAATGGATAGCTAGTGGGAAGCAGCCGCATGGCACAGGGAGATTGGCTCGGTGCTCTGTGGCCACCTAGAAGGGTGGGATGGGGAGGGTGGGAGGGGTGGAGACGCGAGAGGGAAGAGATGTGGGAACATATGTATATGTATAACTGATTCACTTTGTTGTAAAGCAGAGGCTGACACACGATTGTAAAGCAATTATACTCTAATAAAGATGTTAAAAAATAAATAAATAAAATAAAGTCTTGGGAGGGGGAGGTCACAGTTGAGAATTGGAGAATTGTCAGAGACATGAGTTACTAACCTGGGAGAGTAAGTGTCCACATTTGCCTCCCTTCCATGGGGAGAGTGGATGCTTTTCTCACCCATGCCAAGAAAAGCAAGAGGATCTCCAAGAGAACACTTTGTAGAAATTATGAGGTTAGTGCTGCAGGAAAGGAAAAATGTCATTTCATCTTATTTGTTTACTAGGGTATCTGCTTATGTGGTGGACCTGCTGTTTTTTTCTCTCAAACTATTTGTACAAAAGCACACAAGGAATATAAGAGAGGCAGAAGACAAAGGGGGTGTGGTGCCAGAGCAGCCTGGGCTCCCACTGTTTCTTATGGCCTGAGTTTCCAGTGAATGGGCCAACTGAAGAAGGCTGGCACACTGGGCAGAGGAACGCAGCAGCCAGAGGCTGTTAGGTGGACGCCCCTGGGGAAGAAGCTGAGGAGTCAGGGGGAAATGATAGGGTGAAGCTAGGACAGATCTTTCAGTTAGGGGATCTTAACAGTGTGGAGGTCTGTTAGGTGATCTGGATAACTTACACATGCATTCCACGAGAGAGCCAACATTTAGATACCTGTAGCATTAGACAAAGAAGCCAAAAATAGGACTACCAACAGGATGCTAGTTACATAAGATCATGTCTTTTCTCTCTCACGTTCCCTGTTCCCAAGCTGACATCACAGGAGCTGAAACCAGAGGAGAAAAGAATGGAGAAAAGATCCCACATGCCACTCATGACCTCTCTCATAGGCTGCAAATCTCTTGGGCTGAAATCTGGCAGATATCAGAGAAAGGGGAGATGATAAATGTTTACTGAGGGTATGAGGTTTGGGCTCGAAACCAGATGAAACTGGATTAAAATGACCTTTTTAATGATAATATTTGCTAGATGCCTATGGGATCTGTCATCTTTAAGAGATGGGAAAGCAGATTCAACATAAGTGCAGTGAGTGGAAAAAAAATCACCACCTCATTTGGTATCTCACTGCTCAGGCTTTAGTGAGTTGGTAACCAAAGAAAAGAAATAGAAAACTATTAAATTCTATTTCACTGGACTATGGGTCAATGAATTCGGGCATCAACAGAGCTGAGGTTTGAATCTTGTCTTTGTCTTTGCCTTTATCAGTTGGGTATCCTTAAACAAATTATATTAATTGTTCTGTATATTAATTTTTCATCTATAAAGTTGGGATAATATTACCAACTTCACCAAGTTATTCATGGGGTTATAAGAACATAATTGACAGGGAATATGGCAAGTATATTTGTTCTTTCTTTCTATATTCCTTATTTTTTCCCTTAATAAAACATACATATAGTCTTTTTGAATATATAAAATTTAGTAATCAGTTGACAGGTAATTTTATGTTTTGTTAACTCACTTCATGGTTTAGAGCTTTTCATATATTGAAATTGTCACGTATTACCATTTTAGTATGTTTAAAGGAGCCATCATTTGTGAGGCAGTTTGTTTAGCTGGTTCCCTTTTGTGGGTAATTTGGATTGTTTCCAAGCTCCTCCCTCCCAATATAAAATGTGATATTGCTAACACTGAAAAGAAATCACTTAACTAACATTGCTAACATTGAAAAGAAATCACTTAACTAACATTGCTAACATTGAAAAGAAATCACTTAACACTTCCCCAGCCCTAAGGAGAAAAAGGTTTAGGCAGGCATTATTACCTTGGAATATCATTTCCCAAAAGGAATTATTTATTCTATCAATTAATATTTTGGGGGGAATCTCTTGAAACTGTCAATATCCCTAGAATACCTGAACTTCTAATTAAACGAACAAACAAAAGCTTCCTCTGGACTTGTGTGTCTTAACTTTTCCTATAGAGGCCACTGATTTACTGAATTTTTCCTGGTGAAGGGGCAACTCCCCATGAGTCCTCACTGGGATTTTCCAAGATGCTTCCAATTTAGATTTGGGGTCTTGGAAAATCCCAGTGAGGACTCATGCCAGATAATGTCATGCCAGAGTATAACAGACCATACTAATTTAGTTCCATTAGCCCTTTTCTTACCTACATTTCAGCTTTCTCCTCCCCAACAGGCTAGAATGCAGTTTCTTTATCTTTCCCAAAGCTGTACTTCCTCCTATCTGCCATCTGTTTTAGTGCTGTCTTTTGTCCCAAACCTCTGTTCCTCGGATTCTAATTATTACCAACTTGCACATTCAGGTAGCTGAAAGTCTTGTGAATAAATTACACACTACCGTATTTACTACAAAAGCATATCAGGAAAATCCACTATTTTCTATCATGTGAAGGGAATCTGTGGGTTCCAATCATCTCTATTTCCTTTTGCCACTGAAATCAATGCAGTTTTGCTGCAACAGTTTTTTATTGAAATATAATTCACATACTGTAAAATTTATTCCTTTTTGTGGCTGAAAAATGTACTATTGTATAGATACATCACGTTTTATCCATTCATCATTGATGGACACTGGGATTGTTCTCACCTTCTGGCTTCTATGCATAATGCTGCTATGTACGTATAAGTTTTTTGATGGGTATTGTCTGTCTTTTTGATGATAGTCATCCCAGTGGGTGTTAAGTGGTATCTAACTGAGGTTTTAATATTGATTTACCTAATGGCTAATGATGTTGAGCATATTTTCATATGGTGATTACCATCTTCTTTGGAGAAGTGGATATTCAAATAATTTGTCCATTTTTAAAATTTATCTTCTTATTCTTGATATGTTTTTTGTGTATTCTAGACACTAGCCCCTTTTCAGATATATGATTTGCAAATATTTTTCCCATTTGGTGATTTGTCTTTGAAGAAATGTCCTTCACAGTATAAAACATTTTACTTTTGGTTAATCCCCATTTATCTATTCTTTTTGTTTACTTGTGCTTATGGTATCATATTTAAGAAACCATTGTCTAATTCAGACATAAAGATATATTCCTAAGTTTTCTTCTAAGAGTTTTACACGTCTAGTTTTTTTTCAATGATTTATTTTAAGTTTTGTATGTAGACTAATGTGTGGTTCCAAATTCATTACTTTACATGTGGATATCCAGTCATTTCAACACCCTTTGTGAAAAGACTTGCTCTTTCCCCTATTGAATTGTCTTGGCACTTTGTTAAAAATAATTTGAACTTAAATGTGTAGGTTTGTTTCTGAACTCTCGATTCTGTTTCATTCATCTATACATATATCTTTATGCCAGGACTATATACCACCTTGTTTACTCTAGCTTTGTAGTGAATTTTTTGAAATGGGCAAGTGTGGGTCCTTCAAATTTGTTCTTCTTTTTCAAGCTTCCTTTAGCTATTCTGGGTGTCTTGTATTTCCATATGAATTTATTATCAGCTTTTTAGAATGTGTAAAAAAGACAGTTAGAATTTTGACAGGTATTGTATTAAATATGTAGACCAATTTAGGGAGCATTGCCTTCATAACAATACTAGGTTTTCTAACCCATGGACACAGAATGTATATCCATTTAAGTCTTCTTTAATTTCTTTCAATGATGATTTTTGTACTTTTAAGTATAGAAATCTTGCACTTCTTCTGTTAAATTTATTCCTAAATATTTAATTTTTTGATAGTATTTTAACTGAAATTGTTTTCTTAATTTTATTTTTGTATGGTACATTGATAGTATATAAAACACAATTTGTCTTTCTATATTGATCTTGTATCCTGCAACCTTGCTGAATTCATTTATAAGTTCCAATATTGTGTGTGTGTGTGTGTGTGTGTGTGTGTGTAACTTAGAATTCCTATGTACAATATCATCCAATCTGCAAATAGAGATCATTTTATTTCTTCCTGTCAAATCTGGATGCCTTTTATTTCTTTTTATTTCCTAACTGCCTTGGCCAAAATGTTCATTACAGTGTTGAAAAGTGTCAAGAGTAGACATCCTCTTCTTGTTTCTGCTCTTAGAGGGAAGCTTTCAACCTTTTAGCATTAAGTATGATATGGCCTGTGGCTGTTGCATAATGCACTTTCTCAGACTGAGGAAGTTCCTCCCTATCCTTAGTTTGTTGAATGCTTTTATGATGAAAATATGTTGTATTGTGTAAAGTGCTTTCTCTGTGGAGACCATCATGTGATTTTTGCTCTTTATTTTATTATTATAGTTATCACAGTGATCTGGTTTTGTTGTTGAACCAACTTTGCATTCCCAGGATAAATCCCACTTGATCATAACATGTAATCCTTCTTATATGCTGTTAGATGCAGTTTGCTAGTATTTGGATGTGGATTTTTATCTCTATATTCATGAAAGATACTGGTCTGTAGTTTTCTTTTCTTGTGATGTCTTTGCCTGGTTTGGGTATCAGGGCCTCACAGAAAGAGTTGGGAAGTGTTTCTTCTTCTTCCATTTTTTAGAACAGTTTGTGAAGGATTCATATTTATTCTTTTAGGTTTGGTAGAATTTACCAATAAAGTCATCTGGTCCTGAACTTTTCTTTGTGAGAAGTTTGATTTTAATTATTATTATTCATTCAGTTTCTTTACTTCTTACAGATAGAATCAGATTTTCTATTTCTTCCTGATTTCGTTTTGGTAATTTGAGTGTTTTTAGAAACTTGTTTATTTCACCTATCCAATTTGTTGGCATAAAATTATTTACAGTATTCTCTTCTGATCCCCTTTATTCCTGTAAAATCAGTAGTAATGTCTACACTTTTATTCTTGACTTAGTAATTAGAGGTTTTTTTCTTGGTCAAACTAGTTAAAATTTTACAATTTTATTAATATTTTCAAAAAACCAACTTTGTTTTACTTATTCTCTCTATTGTTTTTCTATTCTCTATTTCATTTATCTCCACTCTAATCTTTGTTATTTCCTTCTTTCTGCTTGTTTTAAGATTAGTTTGCTCTTCTTTTCCTAGTTTCTTAGGGTTGGTTTATTGATTTAATATTTTTCTTTGAGAATGTAGGTATCCCTTTAAGCACTGCTTTCACTGTATCACATGTTGTGGTTTTTTTTATTCCTCACAAAATATTTTCTAATTTCCCCATGATTTCTCTTTTACCCATTGATTATTTAAGAGTGTAATTTCCACAGATTTCTAACTATACCAAATTTCCTTTTGTCATTGTTTCTAATACCATTATATTGTGGTCAAAGAACACACTTTGTATAATAACAAAACTTTTACATTTATTGAGATTTGTTTGGTGGCCTTAACTATGGTTTATCCTAAGGAATGTTCCATGTGCATTTAAGAAGAATGTGCTTTCTGGTGATGTCAGGTGACATACTCTATAGATGTCTTTCAGCTCTAGTTTTTCACAGTATTGTTCAAGTCACATTTCTTTCTTGATCTACTGTCTAGTGTTTTCTCAGTACTGAAAATCAAATATTGAAGTATTTAAATATAAGTTGAATTGTTTATTTTTCCCTTTACTTGTGTCAGTTTTTGCTTCCTTTATTTTGGGGTCTGCTTTTATATGCATGTATGTTTATAATCATTATACCTTGCTATGGATAATATTTTATCATAGTTAAAATATCCTTCTTTGTCTCTAGTAACAATTTTTCTTATAAAGTCTATTTTCTGGTAATATTACCACTCCAGGTCCCTTTTGGTTAATGATCGTATGGTATATTGTTTTCATACTTTTAATCTATTTGTGTTTTTTAATCTAACACGCGTCTACTTTAGGCAGTGAGTAGTTGGATAACGTTTTTTGGTTTTTTTTTTTTACTCTTTAACACATTCCACCAATTTTGTCTTTTAACTGGAATGTTTCAATCATTTACTTTAATGTAATTACCGAAAAGGCAGGGATTCTGTCTGCCATCGTGTTGTTTTCCATACATCTTATCTCTTTGTTATTCCCCTAATCCATCAATGTAACTTCTTTTATGTTAAATAGATATTGTCTAGTGCTCCATTTCAATTCTTTTATTATTTCTTTTGCCATATTTTTTGAGTTATTTTCTTAGTGCTTTCCATGGGGATTAAAATGACCAATTTAATTTTTAACAATCCAATTAAGACTAATACAAATTTAATTTCAATAGTCTACAAAAATTTTGCTCCTTCATAGTGTCATTCCATCCCTCTCCTTCATACATTTATTGTCACATAAAGTACATATTTATACATTATACGTTCATCAACCAGGGTTCATAGTTATTGCTTATACCATTGTCTTTTGAATCAGATAGGAGAAAAAAGGTACAAATTAAAAAATACTTTCATACTGAATTTTATATTTATGTATATAGTAGACTTACCAGTATTTTTTATTTCTTCATGTTGATTCTAGTTACTTTCTACTGTCCTTTCATTTCATCATGAAGGACTCCCTTTAGTATTTCTTACAGGTAGGTGTACTAACAACAAATAATCTCAGCTTTTTACTCTTTCCTGAGAATGTCTTAATTTTTGAAGATCTTTCTTCATGCTTGATGGATTGTTTTGCTGGATATAGAATTCTTGCTTGACAGTCTTTTTTTTTTTAGCACTTAGAATATGTCACCTTACTGTCTTCTAGCCTCCACAGTTTCCATTGAGAAATCATTTTTTCTTTTTACTAAGCATCGCTTGTATGTAATGAGTTGTTTGTCTCTTGCTGCTTTCAAGGTTCTGTTTATCTTTGTCTTTGATGGTCTGATTATGTATCTAGTTATAGATCTTTTAAAATGTATCCTAATAGGAGTTTGAGTTTCTTAGATATGTAGATTTATGTTTTTCATCAAATTTGGGAAATTTTCAGCGATTATATTTTCAACAATATGTTATTCCCTTTCTCTCCCTCTTCTCCTTTTGAACTCCTGTATGTCAGTATGCTTGATGGTGTCTCAGAGTCTGGATAAGGCTCAGAGGCTATGTTAAGTTTCTTCATTCTTTTTTGTTTGTTTCTTCTCTCATATTGGATAATCTCACTTAACCTATCTTCAAGTTTATTGATTTATTTTCTTCTGCCAGGTCAAATCTTATATTGAGAACTTCTGGCCATATTTTTATTTAGGTATTGCCCTTTTCAACTTCAGATTTCTAGTTTATTTTTTGTAATTTCTGTCTTTTTATTGATATTCTGTATTTGGTGACACATTATTCTTATAGTGTCTTTTAGTTCTTTAGACATATTTTCTTTAGTTCTTTGAACATATTTTAAATAGCTTTGTCTGCTATGTCCCATGTCTGATATTTCTCAGGGACCATTTCTATTGATTTGCTTTTTCTCCCCTGCTTGGGAGGGGAATGCTTATCTGAGCTGTTTGGGAGGTCAGCTACCTTTTCTAATTTATCTTATCTGAGTCTATGGAGTTGAACTCTGCTGATTCACCTTTTGCAAGTCACATGTGATTAACATCAGCAAGACAGTTTTGACTTAGATTTTGTGAAATTTCAGTCTCTAGGAAAAGTCTATAAAATGGAAAAATACAACTTATTTTTCCTTCCTATGTAAGGAAAAACCCAGTTCTTCTGTACTCTGTTTTTCTTTCCTGTGAGTCTCCTTTACTACTCACACAAAACACTTCACTTTCAACACTTCTGGTCACCAAATGGATGGAGGCTTTTCCCTACAATAAGCAATTCTCTGGACACCAGCTGGGTGTCTTAAATTTAATTCAATTCTTACATGATCTACCTGGAGATAGATAGATAGATAGACAGACAGATAGATAGATTGATTGATTGATCTGTCTGTGGGAGATAGATCCCACAGCTTAAGGGCTCAAACCCACAATACTGCCCCCTGCTTCAGATGCCAATTGCCAGCCCAAGTTGTTACCTGTACTTCTGAATGACTAGCTACAAACTGAAGGTACCAATAAACCCCTCTTCAGGTTAGATTAATATGCTTGAGTGGCTCATAGAACTCAGGAAAACCAGTTTACTCACTAGATTACCAGTTTATTGTAAAAAGATATAACACAGGAACAACCAGATGGAAGAGATGAACAAGGCAAGGCATGGGAAAGGGTGTCCCTCCTGGCATGCCACTCTCCTAGCAACTCCACATGTTCATTAACCTGGAGGTTCTCCAAACCCTCTCCTTTTAGGTTTTTATGGAAGTTCATTACCTAGGCATCACTGATTAACCCAATGGCCATTGGCAATCGATTTTCAATCTCCAGCCCCTCTCTTCTTTCTGGAGATCTGGAGCTAGAACTGAATGTCAAAACCCTCTAATAACATGGTTGGTTCCACTGGCAACCAGCCCCATCCTTAAGTGCTTTCCAAATGTCATCTCATTAACATAAAAAAGACACCTTTATTTCTCTCTTCAATTAGGAAATTCCAAGAGTTTTAGGAGCTCTATACCAGAAATGGGGACAAAAACTAAATATATATTTCTTATTATAAATCATAATATTACAATCTATTATAAAATTACTGCATTGTTTCATAAAAATTGCATGAAAATAAGAAACGGTCATAGTCAATCTCCAACACCTTTCATGGTAGGCATGGTGCTTGGCCTTTGGGAGTGTCTGAAAGTAGTATGTAATTTGGTGTTTGACTTTGAGGAGCTTACAGTCATACCAGATTAACAGACCTAAAAATGTAGCTAAATGCCAGAAAAGAAATTAGCAGTGTATAATATGTTAGTATTTTACTACGGGCAGAAGAGAGATGTCAGGAAGTCTTCTGTGAATGGGGGATTTGAATAAGGCTTTGCAGGGTTTGGAGAGACAGAAAAGAGAAAGGGCTTTCAGGATAACACATAGGAGTGTACATGAGGTACATTATTCAAAATCTGAAAAATCAACCTTTTTATTTAATAACAGCACAAGTTTAAAAGAAAGTGATCATGATTATTAATTACAAAGGCTCTCAGCCTTAACATTATTGGTATCTTGGGCCCAATAATTCTGTATTATGGTTGGGGAGGGGGTGTGTCCTGTGTATTATGGGATATTTAGCAGCATCCATGGCCTCTACCCACTAGATGACATTAACACTCTCCCTGCCCAGTATGAAAGCCAAAAATGTCTCCAGACATCTTCAAATGTCCCCTGAGGGGCAAAATCATCCCTAGTTGAAAACCACTCCCAAAACTTAGTGGCTTAAAACAGCAATTTATTATTATCTCTCATAGTTCTATGGGTTGACAGGGCTCAGGAAGATGACATATCAATTTGTTAGCAGAAATCTAAAGAAATAAGGTTCAAATGCCAAATTTAGAAAATATGAAACAGAATTTATTTCAGGATTGGAAAGCCAAGCATTTGAAGCTAGGGAAAGGTTGGCTGAAGATCAAGTTGTATGCAAGCAAATGACAGTGGAGGGTCTAGAATCTTTGTGAGCATCTCTGGATGGATGTGGCCAGATTCAACAGACTGACAGGTATATCAGTCAGATGGACAGATTTGTTTGGTTTAATGCTGAGGTCAAAGTAGATAGTTATATGCTTTCCCAAAACTCCAAGAGATTTGGGAAAGGACCACCACACTCTAAGTTGTAACTTTTCAAATATAACAACTTTTCCAGCAAAAAGCTTCCTGAACACCTAGATGCTATGATCTTTTAACATTTTCACCTGCTGCTTTTGTTCAGTTGCTTTATCTTGTAAGTTGTTACATTTCAACTTATTTTATAAACATTTGTAATAAAAAGGTTTCCATTTTTCTCTTTGGGTTTTAGGAAAATCAAGAGGAACTCTGTTGCATCTCTACCATTTAACCTGATTTCTTATATCCATATAAATGTAACACAGCATATAACTTACACTTGTTTGAAAAGCTTGTTCTCAGGAGATGTCCCATATTATTTTTCATTCTATCTTCACAAAGATTCTTTAATGTATGCATAGTATCTCCCCCATGAGAATGTGTGTTCATGGGTATCTTGTTCATTTTTTTGTAAACCCAACATAGAACTTATTCCATCAGTTCTCATGTGTTACATACCTGCATAATAAGTGAGGAAATGAGGCTCTGAGTTAAGTGGTTGGATGGTTAACTGAAAGAATAGTGACCATGAAAAGACACGGAAGAACTTAAATGTATATTACTAGGTGAAAGAAGCCAGTATGACAAGGCTACATACTGTATGATTCCAACTGTATGACATTCTGGGAAAGGTGAAACAATGGAGACAGTATAAAGATCAGTAGTTTCCAGGGGCTTGGGTGGAGGGGAGGGATGAATAGGTGGAGCACAGATTTTTAGGGGAGTGAAAATACTCTGTATTATACTATAATGATGGATACATATCATTATACATTTATCCAAACCCACAGAATAAACAACACCAAGAGTGAATTATAATGTAAACTACAAACTGGGCAAATATGATGTGTCAGTGTAGGTTCATTAATTGTAATAAATGTACCACTCTTATGAGGGTGTTAATAATGAGGGAGGCTATGAATGTGAGGGGCTAAGGGGTATATGGGAAATCTCTTTATTTTACTTTCTCTTAATTTTACTATGAATTTAAAACTACTCTTTAAAAAAAGGTGTTTCTGTTTTGTTTTTGTTTTTGGGGGGTTTTTTTTAGGCAACATGTATTGATAGTAGAGAGTCATGAATTTCCATTCCAGCTCTAGCTGAAAAAAAAGGTATGGTTTTATGCTAGATATTCCACCCTCTATGTCTCATTTTTCTTGTTTATAAAAAGGAGGATATGCTTATGTATCAAGGGCACAGGTTCTATCTCAATCATGCTTGCTGCACGGGAGATTTCAAAACCTATTACTTGAAGGACTGAATCAGCAAATGAATAATTGGACTAGATGAACTCTAAAACCCTTGTCAGCTCAAACATTCCAAGATCCCATGACTTTGTGGCTTGTACAACCAGCTAGTATCCTGTACTCTCCACCTGTGTTCTAGATCTTAGCTACACACTCTTTCTTGAGGGCTTTGCCAGTGCAACTAGGTACTACCTTCAGCAGCATTAATTTCTTCTTTTTTACTGGAGCATCTCATAAGCAAACAAACATGCCCTACTAACTCCTACCTTAAAACACAACAAAACGAAATAAAAGACTTTTGACTTCAGAGTATTTATACCTACATCCCATGTTCCTTCTGTCTCTTCATAGAAAAGCTATTCTAGTCACTATCCCACTGTCTTGTAACCCACTGTAATCAGACCTTTCTCACAACAACCTCACTGAAACCAAGCAACCCCGTATTATAAAATTCAAAGGTCACATCTCAGTCCTTAATTTTCTGGACTATTGTGTAACACTGGCAAGTAGACAGCTCCCCTTATTTTAAAACACCCACTTCTCTTGGATTCTAAAACATAACACACTATTCTAGTTTCCCCTCATTCTCATTGGTTACTCTGCTCACCACATGAAATGCAAAAAATTCTCAACAAAATTTTAGGTAATTGAATTCAACAGCCATGAAAAGAATCATATATCATGATCAAGTGGGACTTATCCCTGGGATGTGAGGATGTTTCAACATATGGAAATCAATAAATATGATGCACCACATTAATGGAATAAAGACTAAAAATCATATGATCCTCTCAACAGATGCAGAAAAAGCATTTGACAATATTCAACACCTTTTCATGATAAAAGCTCTCAACAAATTGAGAACACAAGGAACATACCTCAAAATAATAGACCATATATGACAAACCCATAGCTAACATCATATTCAACAGTGAAAAGCTGAAAGCTTTTTCTCTAAAATTAGGAACAAGGCAAGAGTGGCCACTCTCATCATTCCTATTCAGGATAGTACTGGAAATCCTACCCAAAACATTAAGATAGAAACAGAAAAAAAAAAAAAGGCATCCAAATTGGAAAAGAAGAATCAAAATTGTCTGTGTTTGCCGATGACATGGTTGTACATATAGAAAACAGTAAAGACTCCACCCCCCAAAAAAATTAAATTAAAAAAAGCTGTTAGAATTAATAAAAAGTTACAGGAGAAAAAATCAACATACAAAAATCACTTGCATCTCTATACACTAACAATGAAATATCTAACAAGTGCATACCTATACACTAACAATGAAAAAGATAAATTAAGAAAGCAATCTTACTTACAGTAGCATTGAAAACAAGAAAATACTTAGGAATAAACTTAAGCCAGGAGGTAAAAGATCTGTACACTGAAAACTATGAGACATTGATGAAAGAAATTTAAAAAGTCACAAATAAATGGAAAGGTATCCTGGGCTCATGAATCAGACAAATTAATATTGTTAAAATGTTCATACTACCCAGAGCCGTCTATAGATTCAGTGAAATCACTATCAAAATTCCAAGGCAGGGCTTCCCTGGTGGCGCAGTGGTTGAGAGTCCGCCTGATGATGCAGGGGACGCGGGTTTGTGCCCTGGTCCCGGAGGATCCTGCATGCCGCGGAGCGGCTGGGCCCGTGGGCCATGGCCGCTGGGCCTGCGCGTCCGGAGCCTGTGCTCCACGACGGGAGAGGCCACGGTGGTGAGAGGCCAGCGTACCGCAAAAAAAAAAAAAAAAAAAATTCCAAGGCATTTTTTTACGAAAATAGAAAAAAATCATTCTAAAATTTGTATGGAACCACAGAAGACCCCGAGGAGTCAAAGCAATCTTGAGAAAGAGCAAAGCTGGAGGCATCACACGTCCTAATTTCAACCTATACTACATAGCTATAGTAATCAAAATAGTTTGCTACTCACATAAAAACAAACACAAAGATCAACAGAATAGAATATAGAGCCCAGAAATAAACCCATACATAAAATCAGCTAATATTTGACAAGGAAGCCAAGAATACTCAAAAGGAAAAAGTTAGTCTTTTCAATTAATGGTGTTTGGAAAACTAGATACTCACAAGCAAAAGAATGAAATTGGACCCCTATTTTATACCACCTACTAAAATTAACTCACAGTGGATTAAAGACTTAAACATAAGACCCGAAGCCATAAAACTCCATAGGGAAAAATATCTCCTTAATATTGGTCTTGGCAATGATAGTCTGGATATGACACCAAAAACACATGCAACAAAAGCACAAATCAACAAGTGGAAATACATCAAAATAAAAAGCTTTTGCAAAGCCAAAAAAAAATTTTTTTTAAACATGGAAAGGCAGTCTACAGAATGGAAAAAATGTGAAAACCATATATCAGATAGAAGGTTAATATCCAAAATATATAAGAAACTCTTATAACTCAATACCAAAAAAAAAACAAAGAACCTGATAAAACATGGGCAGAGCCCCCAAATAGGAATTTTTCCAAAGAAATATACAAATGGCCAACAGGTACATAAAAAAACACTCAACTTTACTAATCTTCAGGGAAAATGCATTTGAAACCTACAATGAGATATCACCTCAAACCTGTTAAGAATGGCTATTATCAAAAAGGCAACTGATAAAAGATGTTGGCAAGCACGCTGGAAAAAAAAGGAACCCCTGCGCCCTGTTGGTGGGGCTGTAAATTGTAGCAGCCACTATGGAAAAGGGTATGGAGGTTCCTCAAAAAATTAAAACTGCAACTACCATATGATCCATTCATACCACTGCTGGGTAGAAGTCTGAAGGAGCTGAAATCACTATCTCAAAGAGATCTCTGCAGCCTCATGTTTATTTCAGAACTCTTAACATTAGCCAAGACATGGAAACAATGTAAGTGTCCATAAACAGATGAATAAATAAATGTGATATATAAATACACACACACACACAGAATGGAATATTATCCAGCCATGTAAAAGAAGGAAATCCTGTTATTTGAAACAACATGGATGGGCTTTGAGGGCATTCTGCTAAGTGAGATAAGCCAGACAGAGAAAGACAAGTACTGTGTTATCTCCCTTATATGTGGACTCTAAAAAAAAAAAAAAAAAAAGCCAAACTGATAGAAACAGAGAGTAGAATATGGTTGCCAGGGGCTAGGGGTGGGGAATGGAGAATATTGGCCAAAGAGTACAAACTTCCATAGTGATACAGTTTAAAATAGTGTTTTATATGTTTGCAAGTTGCTAAGATCCAAAATGTTCTCACCACACACACGCAAAAATTATAATTATGTGAGGTGGTACATGTGCTAATTAACCTTATTGCGGTAATCATTTGCAATATATACGTGTATCAAATCACCATGCTGTGTACCTTAAAATTATACAATGTTATATGTCAATTATATCTCAATAAAGCTGGGAAAAATATAAATCAATCAAGCAAGCAAGCAAGCCAGCCAACACCCAACACTGCCAAGGAGGTACTAACACACAAAACATTGAGAGGGGAATTAAGTATAAATGAAAATCCCAATTTTACTCTGAAAGGCCCTTCCCAGAAAAGCACTTACTATGTGGAACTTCATGTCCTTGAACTCTGTGGTCTAATTCAGTTGTTAACAAATGTAACTTGGGTATTACAAAGTATCCAGGATGCTATATTTTACTAATACCAATAACAGCCTCTAGCTCTTTTATTCTAAAATTGTATAACTAACACCCCTATTGAGGCCATTGTTAACCCAGTAGTTGATTTGATGAATAAAATGAAGCCACAAACCATAATATGCATGGCAAGTTCCTTGAGGGCAGGTGTGATCTCAGTCATCTCTGAGTTCCTAGGGTCAGAGCGGGATTCAATAATTGAATAGTGTCACTCACTACTCAATAAAATAGTGGGAATAATGCCACCCGAGGCCTATCAGACACTTCAGGTTTGAACTTGTTTCTTCCAGCTTGTGTCCTTTTCTGATGACAATTTCTGCCGGCATTGTCTCCTTTTTCTAATTTACAACTCTATCTGAGGGAGGATAATCTTCATTCCTTGCATCTTCCCTCGCTCTTAATTTAACACTTAGCATAGGAGGAAATTACACAATAAACACAAGATAACAATAATGACAAGGAAGCAATGGCTCTGAATGCAATCACAGAAGCAAGTTAAAGTGTCTCCTTTCCTGCCACAGCTGTCAGACCCCCGCGATGTGCCACTGTCACTCGGCTGGGAATTGGTGTTCAATACATTTTAAACTGAGTCAGAGTCCTGCTGCTCCTAATTGGATCCCATTGATTTTTAATGAGTATAATTGTCTCAAGGGTGACTGAAGCTACTCTTTTTCCTGCCCCCTTCTGTGAATTAGCTTGGTTACTAACACTGGGAGCAGACACAATGTTAACCATAAGCTAATGCTAGTTAGCTGCAAATTGAAAGGCAGCAGAGTTGAGGAGGACTAGAAAGAGAGACCTCTGGCGGAAGCAGTGACTAATCATGGCAAACAATGTATTTGCTTCAAAGCTCATTGCAAAGGGCAATAATTGTTGTAAGTAGAAAAGCTGTTGAATTATAATTAGGAGCGACTGAAACTCGCCAAAATATTGAATAAAACATTGGATATTTTAACCTGTGTTATCTTTATCATTATCTTCAGGAGTCATAGCAGTGAAGCCCGTGAGTTGCTGGAAGACTCACTCAAACCCCAAGTCTTTGGCAATCATTTCTTCTAAGTGTTTATTAGCAAGAGCCATGGCTAAGTAGATACCAGGTCCAGCTGGCTGACTCTGCATGGCATCCCCTGAATGCATCACTGGGCAAGGACCAGCACAGATTCAGTTTCCAGAAGAGCAGGCTTTGCAAATGTGACAAGGATGTGCAGTGGGCTGGGTGTCTTGCAAAGGCCTCCGTGGGCTCTGAGCACTGTTTCCACAAGCCTTTATGATGTCTCTCTCAGTATGCCATCTCCCTGAGCACAGCCTGGCCAGGGGCTATTAACTGCTATTTCCCAGCTGTCACCCACACCATGTCTGCTGTCACGTCAGTTGTTCGACAGATTCCCACTTTGTGGCACACTCCCTTCTTCCTCTCCTCACCCCACACCCATAGACAGGCTCTTCTTGTATTCCATCTGCCTATGACACCAAAATGACAGTCAGGGGGATGAGGGCGGGAGGCTTCAGTGGCTGAGACAAGAAAGTTTAGCTGATCTGGCAGACGGGGAAGACAGTCACAGATGACAGTGGAAGAACACACAAGGAAGCATACTTTATGTCCCCTCATTAGATTGTGAGGCTTGATGACACTGTGTCCTCTTATTCCGTCTCAGTGTTCCCAGGACCTAGCCCAGTGCCTGTTCAATAGATGAATAATACCAGCTTGTTGAATGAACCCAATGTAAGTCTATAGAGCATAGTGTCATGATTGACAGCTAGGGCTCGGGAGTTAGACAGTGCGGGGTCCAAGGTCTGTCTCCACGTGTGCCCCAGGTAAGACAGTAAGCCAGTCTGAAAAATTTGGACAGGTACTTACTGCTGTACACCTCATGTTCTGGGAGTGAGAGGGCTCCCCAACTCATAGATGAAATAATGCAGGGAAATCACGGAGTACAGAGTCTGGCACACAGGGAGCCATCATCAAGAACACTGGAAAGGGCTTCCCTGGTGGCGCAGTGGTTGAGAGTCCGCCTGTTGATGCAGGGGACATGGGTTCATGCCCCGGTCCGGGAAGATCCCACATGCCACGGAGTGGCTGGGCCCGTGAGCCTTGGCCGCTGAGCCTGTGCGTCTAGAGCCTGTGCTCTGCAGCAGGAGAGGCCACAACGGTGAGAGGCCCGTGTACCACACACACAAAAAAAGAACACTGGAAGATAGCCACCATCCTACACAGCCATGGTAGGTACTCAAAGGACGTGCAAAATGGTCAAAGTGCCTCCTTTTGTGACATACTTAGCACTTCACTGAAAGCATTCTTTGCTACCAAATTTGAAACAATTCTCTACTGGAGGTGAGCTGGGCTAGTCTAGAGCAACCCTGAAAGCCTCCCTAGCATTTTCAAATTGAGACTGAGACCAGAAGAAGGCTGAGGAGCTGGTTTCTAGACACCCTTCCCCAAAGTCCCACTGTGACCTTTGCCCTCTGAACATCACCTCTCCAAAGCGGGGGGAGGAGGAAATAAGCAAGGATGAGAGAAAAGAGGTTTTCTTCCTTAAAGTCCCCCACCACGAGTGCTTCCTTTCCACCCACCAGGCTGCCCCAGGAGCAGGGCTGCCCCCAGCACAACAGCTCTCTGGGAGAGGCATTGCCCCTCTAAACTAAAAACCCTAAACCTCATGGTCACAGCCTACTTGTGTGACCCCAAGGACTTCATTTTGTCCTTGACCCATTAGAGTATTTTCCTCTCAGACAAGTGGAGGAGCTGGAAAGTTAGTGAGTGTATGGGATTGGCATCAGGAAGTTGCAAGGGATTTGGTTAAAATTTGATGTTGGGAAGACCTTGGGAGGCTACCCAAGCAGAGCTGTCTGAGAAAGCTGACTTAGAGGGAGGGCTGGATCAGATGCCTGTCTGACCATAAAAAGCATGAAACCTGATGGAAAAGGGTAAGATATTCAGAACTGCTCACAAAGTTGAGGTCAAATATTAAAAGGCTTGATTGGAGATACAGCACATGCATAAGGGTTGGCACTGGGTCAGTTCGGATGTGGTCCAGATGTAGTCAGATGACTGCTATTTTTGTAGGCTCGTGACCTACATCCTTAGGCTGTATCTGATGGGCTAAGAAACATGGTCATGTTAGAAGGATGCTATTCATGTAATCTTAAGTGAGCATCTCCTAAAGAAAGTCTTGGGCACTGCACCCCTAGAGAGATCATCCATGGAAAAGAAATGATGCTGTCAGAAGAAGAAACATACAAGAAATTGACAAATATGATCCTAGAAGGAAAGCAAGATTCCGTTCACTTTCCAGCTTTTCAATGGCTGACAATGTACAACAGAAAGTAAAAACTTCTTGTCTCGGGCTCTCCTCCATATGCTAGCTCTCTTGCTCTTTCTCCAACAGAGAGATTTAAGGAGTCGGTATGATTCTTAGAGTCCTTTCAGAATGGACAGCCCTTGAGTGTAAACGTCCTCATTAGCAAGTGAGGAAAAGAGGAATAAGATCCTCCTTTTAGCTCATTTTTCCTCCCTGTCCAGCTTCATTTGTGGCTCCTCTTGAATAAACAAAATTGTTGCTGTACAACAATCCGACTTAGTGTAGGCAGGAGCTCCGGACCCTAAGGGAATTTCCCTTCTAAGATTAGGCTGAGTTAACTTGCCTTTCTGGAAACAGGAGATGAAGAGGAATCGGAAAGTCCCCTGACCAGTGTCTCAATTAAGGCAGGAGGCAGACACAGGACCGCAGCGGGCAGAACACTGTTGCAAAGTGGGTCAGTACTAGGGAGTATCACTTTATCTTATTTACAGGAAAAGTGTGTAGTTTTATTTATTTTTAAATAAATTCCACTGAATGGCTGATACTAGCTCAGACATAAGAAGAAAGAGTCTCAGATGTGCCTTTGGGATCAGCTTTGTCCTGTGGGCTATGAAATGCGTCTTGTTGGAAGTATGCTATTCACGTAGTCTTCCCTGGGCTCTGCTTGCTTTCCCAAGATATTAAACACAGTGGCCACCTAAAGGCTCTGAAAGGGCTGAACCCAGCCTGGCTCACTCTAGAGGGATGAAATCAGAGTTTGTGGCACGCTCATTTCAAGCTGTTTACAATTAAAAATAAATGAAAATCCAGCATGTTTTCTCCCCAAATCCCTCTTCCACCTAAAGACAAATAGCACTTCTGAGAGAGTACACGTCATCCCACTGTGGTCTCTGTAAACTGCAATGGCCAGCTGAGCAGACAGCAGAAAACCAGGGAAGACAGTAAGAAGCCAATACAGGGAGAAGATAGAATGTTTCCTGGAGAGGAATGGGGTGTTTGGGGCTCAGTGCAAGGACACGGCTCAAGGTCAGGAAGGACTGTTCAGTATTTGACTTTGCTTCCTCTGAGAACTGCCTTCAAAGCACATCATAGCGGGTGAGACCCCTCTGGGCATTGGCTTGTTCAGCCATTTACCACTTTGTCATCTCGGCAGACGTGGTGTGTCCTGCACACACGCTGCTTTTAAGTTCTTGAAGGAGATTCAAACTGAAGAAGAATTCAGCCAGAGGTCAGGATAGATCTAATGGATGAGAGTTATGGGGAGAAGGATTTGGACTGAGTTGCAGTGACTTCTCTGCTTAAACAAATGTAGGGCAGCATTGCCTTGGGATCAGGGTATAATAACAACTTCCTATACTCTATGGAGACGATGTCTGATTGAGAACATTGGTGTGAAAACTGGTCTCTGGGAAGAAGATGGATTAATTCTCATAAAGATTCTGGAAGCACTGGATCTGTTCTCCCAAAACTGGCTTCTGAGACTTGAAGCAAGAGTATATATTGGAGTGGGCCATGTAGGAAACAGGACTCCAAAAATAAAGTGACCATGCTGAGAGTCTAGGCTGGTGATCCAAGTTCATGGCAAGGTGCTCAAAATTGGTGTAGCTGGCAGCCTGTGACTACTGCTGAACATTATTAGAGACTTGGCCTCCTGGGCACACCCCTGTGCTCTGGAATCAATGTTTCAACATGATGTCTGAAAAGGAACTGAGGGGACTTCCCTGGTGGTCCAATGGTTAAGACCCTGTGCTTCCACTGCAGGGGTCATGGGTTCGATCCCTGGTTGGGGAACTAAGATCCCTGCATGTGGCACAGCCAAAAAAAAGATTCAGGTTTGAAAAAGAACTGAAATGGGGATGCCCTACACATAGGAGCAGTCTGTGCAGGGACTGGCAGAAGAGAGCCGGGTTCAACACATGGGACAGTGAGAAACAAGGGCAGGGGCAGCTCATGCCAGTGCCAGGGAAACCCTCATTCAGGGCTGGAACCTGGAGAGACCCTCCTACCATGGGAAGTATAAGCTTGAGCTTTTGGTGAAGGAGAGACCCAATACTTACTATGAATGTGATACACCATCCTGGAGCCAAGATTTAAAAAAAAAGCCATATTATTGATTTAAACTTTTCAAAATGTTAGAGCAACGATGCCAACTTACAAGTGTTACCATATACTGGGTTCTTCCCAGGATCGGCTACATAGTTTGCAGGGCCCAGTGCAAAAGGAAAATGTGAGGTCTCTTGCTCAAAAATTATTAAGACTTTCAAGGTGGAGACAGCAGAGCATTAAAACAAAGGGCCCTTCTGAGCACAGCCAACCCTGGCTGTTCTGACATGCCAGCTACCATTGTAAATGCTCTACATGTGTTAACTAACTAAAACCTTCCAAAACAGCCCTACGAGGTAGGAGCTGTTATTATCTCCAGGTTATGGTTAAAGAAATCGTGAGACAGAGAGAAGAAGGTAAGAGCCTGAGAGACGTCAGGGCTCCGCACACCTTTCCTTCAGAATGGCACTTCTGCTCCCAAGGCGTGTGCCACCCTGCACTTTAGGGCAGGAAGGACCACTTAACCTAAGTCAACACATGAGAACAGAATGAGCCTGCCTTTGAGAGAATGAGCTTTCTGTCCTTGGAGGTATCCAAAGTAAAGCTGGGAGACCAGGCTCAGGCATCTAATGGAGATGATGCATTTCCTGGGAAACAAGCAAGGAGAGGAGAAATGGAGTCTTTACTTAATGAAGCAGAGCAGTAGTTCAAAACTTTACTTGTGTAAAAATCACATGGTGGGAAACTGGAGACTCCTGGTACGTTGAGGCCAGGGAATCTGAATTTGTCATATTGACAGATTCTGATATAGTTGGCCAATAATTTCCAATTTCCCTAACTCTTAAGTTCTCTGTTTGGTTTTAAGTCTGTAAAATGATTGCATGTTGAAAACACCACTGCTCTCCATCTCTCTCTCTCTCTGCCTCATTTGTATTTATCCCTTCCTTCCTCTTTTGTCCAGATAATACGGTCCATTCCTACCACCAAGCAGGGGGTCTGCCGTCTTCCACTCATTAACATCTTGCACTTTCTTTTGCTGTGTTTTCTGGATTTGTCTTCATATTTTTGCCAAACCTCATGCCTCACCTTTCTCAATACTTTTTCTTGAATGTCCAGGGATTTATAAATTCTCTCTTGAACTTGAATAAGTTACTTTCCTTATCAATTTCTGCATCCCAATCCATAAAATAATGGACTACATCAGCTCTGTGATCCCCTCCAGCCCTAGCGTGATATGTCTTTAAAATTAGTGGCTGTGAGTAATGCCATTCCAGTAATCTCCACTGGGTCCCTCAATCCACAGCAACGATGCTTAGAATAAGATCTTATCTCCAGAGCTGGAAGAGAAGACTGGAACCTCACTACAACCAGGCTCCAGTATGGAACCCCGTTTACATGGATCCATTGTCCAAGAGACATCATTGTACAAACCCTATAACAAATTTACAAGTTTGTTTCCAAGGGAATTACTCCTCCAAATGAGGCTTATGTAACAAGCCTCTGGTGTATGTCTATGTTTCTATCACTTATAAGTTGTTATTGTATGTTTGAAGATTCCCATTAGATTGTAACTATCCTAGAGACCAAGCAAGTATGTCTTCTTTCTTCCGTAAGATCCAAGGATGATGAGAATTCTGTATCATATGCAAACTGGTTAGAGAGTCAGGTTCTTCTCCACCCCTCCTAGTTTCTGTCCTCTTTGCTAGCTTTTTGCTTTTCATAGCTTCATTTCTGGGTGACACAATCTAAAGCAAATAATGTCTCAGGTAAGTAGTTTTTAAATGCTACTGTTCATAAGAATTGCTCAGGGAGTGATTTTCAAAGTACAAACCCTGGATCAGCACCATCTGGGAACTCTATTAGAAATGCAGATTCAAAAGACCTCTGAATCAGAAACTGTGCTGGGGCCCAGCAGCCTGTGTTTTCACAGGCCCTCCAGGAGGTTCTGATGCAAATACAGCTGGAGAACCACTGATGCAGGGAAACAGGCTAAAAAATGCAGATTATCAGGCCCCAGCTACAGATTCTAAGTCAGTTGTTTTGGGGAGCGGGGCCCAATAGTCTACATTTTTTTTTTTTTTTTTTTTTTTGCGATACACGGGCCTCTCACTCTTGTGGCCTCTCCCGTTGCAGAGCACAGGCTCCGGATGCGCAGGCTCAGCGGCTATGGCCCACGGGCCCAGCTGCTCCGCGGCATGTGGGATCTTCCCGGACCGGGGCATGAACCCGTGTCCCCTCCATCGGCAGGTGGACTCTCAACCACTGCGCCACCAGGGAAGCCCCCAATAGTCTACATTTTAACCTCATCTCTCAGGGGAGACATAACTGTTCTACATTCATTTAGTGCTCTGCATATTACTAAGTGCTTTCACAGGCTTGAAGTTCAGATTTTCCTCTTCAGAGAATTGAGGGCACTTTCAGGTGGCTATTTTGTTATGGTCTGCTGGTTCACTTTTCATCCAATAACTATCTTCCTGGTATTAGAGTTATTTACATGAGCTCTGTCACTGTTACTAAGTTGTGAACACCTGGAGGAGAGAGACGTCATTTTCATCAGCTTTGCATGGGACTAGAGCTTTTCTTATCAAAGAGGATCAATGACTAGTTGAATTTTCTCCAGATAGACATCTGGACATTGTTATCTGCCCAGACTTTGGGGGACCAGATGACTGGGTGAGACCTGCAGTCTAAGCTTTCCTGCAACTAATCTGGCTGTGTGACCTTCAGAACAGCCACTCAGACAATGTCTATAAACACAAAATGGAAAGAAAGAAGATAATTTGTTTTGCTGATAATTAAGCTCAGAAATACACATGCATAAATTATTCAGTTCCTACAAGTCTTCATTAATATAGGCTTCTCAAGTGCAGACAGCAAAATAATTCAAATGAGGACTGGCCTCAAGTTTATCTTTGCATGTTCAATTAAAGAAAAATAAAATATATTGGCAGTGGGGCTGGGGGGAGTGTTAAGACATAGGTTAAGCAAGCTAAAAATGAAAGTGAGGTGACTGGCAATGCATAACTGAGTATTTACAATTTCAGCAAAGCCCAGAAGAGAGAGGCTCCAGCCACAAACAACCTTCCTGGAATGCTATGCTTGTAGTTAAGCCTCACATATACCCCAAATCAAGGGATTTGGAATAGTTGAGACCCAGCAACTTAACATTTATTTTCTTTTGCTATTGGTTTAAACTGCTGCAATTAAAAATAGACTCTAATTTGGCTTTTCTGCTTTTTTACTGCTTTGTATGCATTTTAAGGAGAGCTCAATAGATGAGGTTTTATTGTGTTTTTAGAACACTTTCTTGCAGACCTGAATTCCCTAGGTTTAAATTCATCTCACTCCTTTATTTTGTGGGTTGACCACTTAAGCCTAGGTCCTTCTGGAAAATTTTGTGAAAGGAAGAGTCTGATCCCCTCCCAACTCTAGCTGGATAAGAGACTGCAATTGTGCTTGTAGAAATTTATATAGTTTGGCAATACTAAGTTTTGGTGGGGACATAGGAAAAGGTAGCTCTCACATATTGGTATAAGCACTGAGTAGAGAAATTTGTCAGTGTCTGCCTAAACCTAATTCAAAACGTACATAGTCTAAGACTCAGCAAGTCCTCCTCTAGGTATTAACCCAGAAGAAGCCTCAGCACGTGTGCACATGGAGAAAACATGAACAGATGCAGTCAAGTCACCAGACTATTGCATTAAATGGTGAAGCAATGGGGAGACCTAAACAGAGAAACAGCACGCTCAGATGAAGGAATACTCTATGGCAGCTAAGAGAAGTGGGTTTGACCTATAAGAGGCAAAGAAAGATAGATCTTTAAAATATAATATTTATATTATAAACCTGCAAAAAGCAGGTTGAAGAATAATAATTAAGACTGCCAAATGATGAAGAATATTATTAGTATAAATTAGAAACAGCTTAGAAAACAATTCAGGAAACAATACATGGTGTTGCCTATGGATATGTATACATAGAAGATAAACAAAAAAAAATAGGGTTGAGACAAGTATGCCAGACATCAGTTTTGGGATAATGGTTGCTGCCGGGGAGCAGGAGAGGAGCATGAAGATGCAGAAGAGAGATTTCTACAATATCTGTGATGCTTTATTTAAAAGCCATTTGCTTTGAGGCAAATCAATAAATAAAAGTTACTCTTGTTCTGTGGTGTCAGAAGAAATTCTTTCAAACTCTGGACATGGTTTGAGCTTCTAATTGGAAATAGATGAGATGTAGGGAAAGCTCCCTCAATGAAGCTCAGTGTTCTAAGCTTATTATTGAAACTTGAGGTTTTAGGTGGATGACAATTTTCAGGACTTCAGAGAGCTGATGACAGAGCACATTTGCTTTAGGAAGTCTAGCTGGGGGTGAGGCTAGGAGAGAAGTGAGAATGAGGGCAAAGTGGGGTGAAAAGGATATTTACAGAATGCCTTGTCTGAAAAAATAATTTGAGATTTAAGCAAATAATGAAACAAAAATGCATGCAAATGCAACCAAAATACATGTGAGTGTATGCATGTATGCATACAGACACACGTACATACACACAGGACTACAAACCTATCCACAAGCACCAAGAAGGAAATCCAAAGGAGCAGAGTAAACTTTGACTCCTGCCTTTTGATGCAGGCGAGCTGAAGCATCCCTAAAGTGATTAATCCAGAAGGCACCAGGCCTCCAGGGCCCTCACGCTGGTATCCAACTGTATGGTAAAGAGTGGGGAGACATAACACGCATGCTGATTGTTGCCTGGGCTCTGCCACAAGACACCTGGTGGGAAAGGTGTCCAAATCAAGTCTGCGGCTGGGGAGTCTATTCTGATCTAAACACTAACACTTTGGATTCCCTGAAGTAGAATCACCTGGAAGATCTGTTCAACAGGCAGATTCCTAAGCCCCACCCCAGAACTCCTAAGGCCAAATCTTTGGGTTGGGACTGGAGACTCAGCTGGCCTGACAAGCTCCCGGGTGATGCTGATGCACGCTAACACTGTGAAACAGCCAGCATTCTGTGGCACACCAGTCATGAGTTGATGCTCTCAGGGGGTGCAGCATCCCAGAAAGAACCCCTGATGTCTCACTGAGAACACAGGGAAGGCGGCCTCCAGTTACAGTCTCAGGATGAATTTGTAATTGACACTTCTTTAGGCACTTTCATCACAGAGGATGGTGGCTCTGGCACCGTAGGTGTTCCTGGTGGAAATTCCTTTGAGTCTCTGCCTCTCCAAACAATACCAGATTGGGCGAAGCTGTGAGGCCATAAAAGGAATTCTCCTGGCAGTGCTGCTAGAAGGTAGAAAAACAGGAAGAGCTCCCCTCCTGCCCTCCCCCTCCTGGAAGGCTTCTGCCATCTCTTAAAGGTTTTCCCTGCACAGCAGTCTCTCCATTCAGAGCCCAGGGATTCAAGAAGCTACAAAGTGATAAATCAATTATGAAATGGAAACCTCAATTACAGCCTGTCCGCTTAATTGTTTGACAAGTTAATTAATCTCCCAAGCAACCCCACTCCGTTCTCCCTGTAAATTGTGGGGAAATAGCTATCGCAGGTCCCCGGGGTCTTGGCAGTCCAGTATCACTGAGGCTCTTGGAAAATGACGAATCATAAGCATTTAGTGGGGTCAGTGCCTCCACATAGGAATGAAGAGGTTTGCTCCAGCTCCTGCCCGGCAGCGGTTTTGTCACTAATTATTTTGCTACTAACTAATTACAATCTGTACTTGTCTATTTATTTATTTGTTTGTTTTCATTTCTCTTCCAAGAGACACATTTCTTTCCTTTCAAATCAGATCCTGTGATTCAAAGAGCCAAGGCTTCCAGACTGTGAAAAACATAAGGGTCGTGTCAGTCTCCTCCATCCCCGGAGACTGCGTCATCATAGCTGCCACAATAAATGAGGCCGGACCTTCCGAGCAGAGAAGATGTATGTGTGTGATGGGCCTATCTGTCGGGCTGCATGAGGTGGCTACTGCTGTCTCAGTCTTGTAATAATAATAATCTAATAATCAGAATTATTAGAGAATAATTAGAGATAGAATTATTAGAGATGGAACTTGGCAGCTTTTAATAAGTTCCCTGAGACCCATTTGGATCAGAGTGGGTGGGAAGTAGTTGCCGATGGTTGGACCAAACAATTCAAAAACATACTCCTTAACTATTACCATACCTCCTCATCCTTTTACTCTTTACTGTTATTTTGCTCATTTCTTATACCCTGCCCCTGGACCTTTGTACAGTCTTGCAAGGTTTCTTCTCTGACTTGAAGGCTCTTCTGCACGTAACCAAGTGCAGCCCTATTGATCCAGTCAGGACACCTGCCCAGGGTCTTTTTTGATCTATATAAAACAACACTCCTACTAAATGGAATGATGGAGCTTATAAGTTTCTTTGTAGCACATATGACTACCTAAAACTGTATTATATCTTTGTTTATTATCTATCTTCCCACTAAGATGCAAGCTCCAAAAAAGCAGAAATTCTCATAAGTTTTGTTCAGTGCTATATCTGCAGGGCTTAGAACAGTGCCCAAATTATAGTAAACACTCAATAAATATCTATTGAGTGAATGAAGATAGTGAATGAATGACAAGGCATAAACCTGCCAGTAGTAGCAAATGCCAATATCATGTGCATTGGCAAAACAACAGTTTCAGACTCCACTATGGATCCTAGTAGTCTGTGGAAAACAGGACATGAAAATCCACAAAGAACAAAACTGAAAATGCAGCATATCAAACAATGTGGGATTTACCTAAAGCAGTGCTTACAGGGAAATTTATAGCACTAAGTGCTTATTTTAAAAAAGGAAGAATGGACTCAATAAGTTAAGCTTCCACATTACAAAACTAGAAGAAGAGACAATTGAACCCAGGCAAGCAGAAAGAAGAAAATACTAAAGATAAAAACAGAAGTAAATGAAATTGAAAACATAAAAACAACAGAGAATATAAACAAAACCAAAAGCTGATTTCTTAAAAAGATCGATAAAACAATAAAACTCTAGCAAGACTTACAAAGAAAATAGAGGAAAGATGCAAATCACTGACAAACTGGAAATGAAAGAGCTCATATCACCACAGACACTGCAGACATTAAAAGGAAAATTAATAAGGGAATCATAATCTATAATCAACTCTATGCACATACATTTGAGAAATAAGATAAAATGGACCAATTCCTCAGAAAGTATAAAGTACCAAAGCCCACCCAAGATAATACAGATAACCTGAATATTTCTATACTATTAAATCATTTGAATTTGTAGTTAAAAGCCTTCTAAAAAAATCTCCTGTCCCAAATGGTTACTAGAAAATTCTACCAAATATTTAAAGATGATATAACATCATTTCTATACAACCTAATCCAGACAATAGAATAGAACATTTTACACCTCATTTTATTATAAGGCAAGCATTATTCTGAAACAAAAAACAAAGACAATGCCAAAAAATGAAATATATCAATATCCCTCATGGACATGAACACAAAAAATTGTCAACAAAATATAAGCAAATCATTTTGGGGTTGGTAGATGCAAACTATTACATTTAGAATGGATAAACAACAAGGTCCTAATGTATAGCACAGGGAACTATATTTAATATCCTGTGATAAAACATAATGGAAAAAAATATTAAAAAAAGAATGTCTATATGTGTATAACTGAGTCACTTTGCTGTACAGCAGAGAATGGCACATTGTAAATCACTTACTAGTTCTAAGAGGTTTCAATAACAAAAAAAATACAAGCAAATCAATAGATCAAAATATACAAACGGTAATATATCACAACCAAGTAGAGCTTATCCCAAGAATGCAAAGCTAGATCAATATTTTGAAACCTATGAATGTAATTCACTTTTTACTGTATGAACAGTCTGAAGAAGCTAAACCATAGGGTCATTTCAACTGATGCAGAAAAAGCAAAAATTTGTTAATAAAATACAACATCCACTCATGATAAAAAAAAAAAAAACCTAAGCAGATTAGGAATAGAAAGGAACTGTCTTAACCTAATAAAAAGCATTCACAAATGTTAAAAAAAAAAGCATTCACAAAAACCTATAATTATGATCATCCTTATTGGTAAAGATAGAATACTTTCCTCCTAAGACTGAGAAGAAGAGAAATCTCAATCCCACTGGTCTTATTCAACATAGTACTGGAATTCATAACTAGTGCAATGGAAAAAATAAAATAAAAGGCTTACAGATGAGAAATTAAGAAATAAAATTGTCCCTATTAAAATTGAACATGTTTATCTATTTAGAAATCTCCGTAGAATCTACAGAAAATGAAAACAAACAACAACAACAACAACAAAAAACCTCTCAGAACAAATAAGTGAATCTAGCAAGGTCACAGAATATAAGATCACCACATAAAAATCATTCATGAGTCAATATACTAGCAATATAAATATGAAACTAAATTTTTAAAATGCTATTATGATAGTTCCAAAAAATGAAAATAAACATATTCAAGATCCATGGCCAGAAAATTACAAGTGTATTGGTCAAATAAGCCAAAAATCTAAATAAATGGAGTGACATACCATGTTCATGGGTTAAAAGATTCAACGCAGTAAAGATTAATTCTTCCCAGATTTATTTACAGAGTTAATGAAATTCCAATCAAAATCCCAGTAAAACTTTTTGTAGATATAGAGAAGTTGATTTTTAAATTTATATGGAAAGACAAAGAAACTAAAATAGCTCAAATAATTTTAAAAGGTAAAAATAAAATTGTGGGAGTCATATTATCCAATTTTAAGAGTTCTTATAAAGCTGCAGTAATTAAGAGAGTGTGTTATCAGTGAAAGGATAGACACGTGGACATGCAGACCAATGGAGGATGCAGAATCCAGAAAGAGGCCTACAGAAATATAGCCAGTTGATTTTTAATTAAGGTGCAAAAGTACTTCAATGGAGAAAGAATAGTGGGTTTTTTTTAATGATGTGGTAACAATTGGACATTATATGCAAACAAACAAACAAACAAAAAACCTTTAACCTAAACCTCACATTTTAATGTATCATAGGTCTAAATGTAAAACACAAATGTATAAAAGTTTTAGAAGAAAACAGAGAAGAAAATCTTCATGACTTGAAGTTAAGCAAAAATTCATAGATATGACCACAAAAGTATAACTCATGTATCACAAATTGATAAATGGGTCTTCCTCAAAATTAAAAAATCTTACTGATGAGAGACACTATTGAGAAAATGAAAAGATAAGCTACAGACTGGGAGAAAAATTTTGCAATCATATATCAAAAGGCTTGTATCTAGAATATATAAAGAACTTTCAAATTTCAGTTGTAAGAAAACAAAGTCAACTTCTAAAATGTTCCAAAGACCTGAACAGAGATTTCACCAAAGATTATTTAAGCATAACATAAGCACATGAAAAGATTTTCATCTTTAGCCATTAGGAAAATGTCAATTAAAACCACAGTGAGACAGCCCTATCGACCTATCAGAATTGCTAACACAAAACTAAGATAGCAAGTGTTGGTGAAGATGTGAAACAAATACAACTCTCATGCCTTGCTGGTGTGAATACCAAATGGTACAGCCACTCTGGAAAACTGTGAGTTTTTTATAAAGTTAAACACACACATGTGACCCTAGAAAATGAAAATTTATGTTTCCACAAAAACTTGCACACAAAGGTTTATAGCAACTCTTCATAATTGCCAAAAATTGGAAATACCCTAAATGCCCTTCAATTTATGAATGGATAAACAAAATGCAATACATCCATATAATGGAATACTACTCAGCAATAAAAAGGAATAAACCACTGATATACACAACAATTTGGATGAATCACAAAGACATTGTACTGAGTGTGGGAAGCCAGTCTCAAAAGGTTACAGACATTGCAATTACATTTAAATGACATCCTCAAAAAGACAAAGCTACAGTGATGGAGAGCATATCAGTGATTGCCAGGGTTGGGGTTGGGAAAGGATGCAACTACACAGTTGGCCCTTTGTACCTGAGTGACATGATGGGTTGAGTACATAGATGCAGAACCTGTGGATACAGAGGGCTGACTGTACCACACCATTTAATATAAGGGACATCTGAGGATTTTGGTATCTGCAGGGGATCCTGGAAACAATGCCCTGAGGATACAGAGGGACGACTATCAAAGGACATCACAAGGGAGTTTTTTAGGGTGACCATTCTGTATTCCCATTATGGTGGTTATATGAAGTTGTACGCATGTTCAGATTGTTAGAATGAACAACACAAAAGTCAATTTTACTATATGATCATTTAAAAACTAAAATTAATTTTTAAAAATCTACATTGGAAATAGGAAAACAAAAAAAGGAAAAACTAGGTCAAAAAAAGAAAAGAAAATTGAAAGTGCAATGTCTTGGGTTTGCTCTTGGCAGTATTGGACTCTTCTCCAGTTCCCAGCCCCTGATCTGGCCCCAGGAGGTGGCAACATAGCTTTTACCTGGATCAGGGACTTATTGATCTTCCCATATACAGACTCAACTTAAGTCAATTTCTAGACCACTGGTTATGAGCCCTCCTGGAATAGTGAAATATTATAATAACAAACATGAGTAGTTTTAAAAAATACCAACCACTTGGAGCCTCATCTCCTGGACTGAGCTGCCAGTATCCTTATTTTTATTTATTTATTTTTATTTTTTTTTTCAGCATCCTTATTTTTAAAGTGTTTCCCACGTGAGCCTAATGGGGAAAACACCATGAAACAATGAAGATGATATAGGTTCTTCTATAAAGTTTAGTAGCCAGTCAACTTCACTGCCATTCTGCCCTCCAAAGTGCTGATGCTAAGTGCAAAGAAAGGCTAGAGGTCTAGTTCAGTTCTAGTCCTGACTGGGGCAAGGGGCACAGATCCAGGGACCAGAGGGGTCATAGTTTCACAAGATTTCATGGAGGTTGGAGAGAGGCTCCTGTCTGGTTTCAGCTGGGAAGCACTCAACAATCTAGATCATAGAGAGGGAGAAAAGGACAGATTTCCAATAACTGAAAAATTATTTATGATCCAGGGCTCTCCATGTGTGAAATCTCACTGAATTCTCACAAAATCCCTATAAGAAAATGGCAATCATCGAATCAAGTAATTCACCCAAGGCTCTACATTTTGTAAGTGATAAGACTGAGATTTGAACCCATGCAGGACATTTGGTTTCTGTCCAAAATGTCCATAAGACATTTGGTCCATGCCAAAAGGTCCTTGAAATTTGGTCCCATCCAAAACATTCATGAACATATTTGGTCTATGCCAAATGGTTTTGGACAGAACTAAATATCAAGTACCTTTCTGGTGTGGACCAAATGTCTTATGGACCTAATGTTTTACAGACATTTTGGACAGGACCAAATGTCTGCTAACCATCTGAACTGCTTTTAACCACTAGTCAGTTCCAAATGCCATGGAAGGATCATCAGATTTAGAATTACATGGATCTAGAGTCCAATTACCTTTCTAGCACTTTTTAGATACAGACTGTGGACAACTACATTTAACGTCTCTGAGCCTCAGTTTCCTAATCCGAGAAAAGGGGGACAATGATAACTATCACTTATGAAGAATGTATATGTGGTATACATGACAGAAATGCCAATCAATAAATGTTTCCCGAGCTCTAAGATATGACACGGGCTTCCAGCAGGTCCTGACAATTTATCCTGAAGTTTCTGCATGAAGTGTGATGCTTTATTAATTGCTCTGTAATCCTAGGGGGTTTCTTGCATTAAATTTTTGCCCTCTCTCTCTCTCTTTCCCTGTCATGCACACACACACACACACAAACACATACACACACACACGCCCACTCATCTACAGCTTTCAAAGAACTCTTACCTTCACTTCTGGTTTTAGACAGCACATACATTTTGCTTTGAGCCATACCCAACTTGCTCATCTTTTTTCTGCTACAGCTGTTCATCCCACATCTGTATTCACATCTGAAGCAGCAGCACTTTCCCCAAAATCAGTTCCCTACCTACCCCACCCCCATCAGAGAAAAGCCGTAGTTCTTACCTGCACCAGGTTTTGTGAAATAGCCTCCTAGAAAGCTGTTGTCTTCAGTTAGTGAGGATAATGGGATTATTCTATCTATGTAATAATAACATGTTCAATTTAAAGAAAAAAAAATCTGAAGCCACTTAAAAGCTGCTGTTTGGTACGGATATATTATTTCAGTAATGAATAATCACTAAAGATATTATTCTGGATGCAGTTATCATTCAGTGATGTGAATAAAATGCATTAGATGGAAAATTGTATTTCAAGTAAATATATGCACTAGTAGAAATGTATTACCACCCATTAATGTGCATTAATTCCAAACCAAATGCCAACTGGAGTGCGCCTACATGGGTTTGAATGGCAGGCAGTGATTTGGAAGTGGGAGGAAATAGGTTTGGATTTGGTCAAATAGACTGAGAAATGATGGTGGGAGTGGTAGTTGTTGATTCAAAAATGAACAGGTGAAGGGACTAGCCCACCGACAGAACAGGCAGGAAGGGCACCCCTCCCACACCTCCTTAAGAGACTTTATCTGTGACTAAGGCCTACTGATAACTGTTGACATTTCTAAAGCTGGGGCTTTTTTCCCTCTCCCACAATCTGCATCTGCAAGTATTCTTTTCAAAGGAGACAAAAAGGAAAACCTCTATGTTTTTTGCTAAGGTAACTGCCTTGGCAACTTACTTTATTTTTTCTGTGAACTACAGGAGCAACTGTCAAGCCTGTCATTGTTAAGACAAGCTTGCCCAAGTCTGAAATCTGCAGAGGTTCCCTCATTATCACAGGGTTCCAGACCTAAACAGCAAAGGTGGTTTCCCCATTCTTAAATGGGACCAAGTTCCCCTCTTTCCTCATTTTAGGGTGACTCAGAGGATTCCAAAGACAAAAGGACTCCAAAGATATGGGCACCTTAAGTCTCAGAGGAACCTTCCTAGGCATGCATTTTCCTACCTTTTTGGCGCAATTGTAAAAGGTACAATTCTAAAGCTCTCTTTTATTAAAAGACATCATAGAAAAAGTGAAAATATAGAATAAAATTTCATAAAACACATAATCAACAAAGGCATAGTTTCTAGAATCTATAAAGAATAGCCAAAAATCAACATTTAAAAAAAGGCAGAAACCAATAGAAAAGCTGAAAAAGTCAAAACTAGGACTCTCACCAAAGAAGAAAAATAAAGAAAATCCAAGTGGCCAACAAATAAAAACTAGAGATTAGAAAATGAAAAATAGAGTCACAATAAAATATCTTTGTATACTCATCTGATGGCAAAATAAATTAATAACCTGTTAATACCAAATGGGGTAAAAATGTGAAACAAGAGAAGTTCTCTTATACTGCTGGTGGGAGTATAAATTATTAGTCAAATGCCTTTCAAAAGTGTTTGCCGGGCTTCCCTGGTGGCGCAGTGGTTGAGAGTCCACCTGCCGATGCAGGGGACACGGGTTTGTGCCCCGGTCCGGGAAGATCCCACATGCCGCGGAGCGGCTGGGCCCGTGAGCCGTGGCCGCTGAGCCTGCGTGTCCGGAGCCTGTGCTCCGCAACAGGAGAGGCCACAACAGTGAGAGGCCCGCGCACAGCAAAAAAAAAAAAAGAAAAAAAAAAAGTGTTTGCCACTATCTCCTAAAACGGAAGGCATATGTACTCTATGACAGAGCAGTTCTAATCTTAGGCATATACTCTCAAGAGACACATGTACAGGTACAGGAATAGTCATAACAGCATTGCTCCAGATGGCCTCAAACTGGACTCACCAGTAGAATGGGTAGAGAATGTGGTACCTCCATACAACCAAATACATCAGTTAAGATGACCAAGCTGCAACTATCTGAGGGAAGATGAATATTCTAAATGTAAGACTGAGGCAAAGAAGTGAGATTCCGAAACACATACAGTGTTAATTACTTTTATGTATGGTTCAAAATCAGGCAGAACGAAACTATATTGTTGAAGGATGCATATACACTGTGGGAAAAGTATAAAGCAAAGCAAGGAAATGACGATCCCTGAGTCAGGCATGCGGATACTTCTAGGAATCGAGGGATTCTGAGGGCTGGTGCTGTTCTAGGTCTTGCCCTGTGTGAATGTGTGTCAGGTGTTTGCTTTATAATTATTTGTTTAAATGTATATAGCCATTTCCTGTTCTTTTCTCCATGTGGGTATGTAATAGTTTGAAATAAAAATTAGTGTAGAGGGCTTCCCTGGTGGCGCAGTGGTTAAGAGTCTGCCTGCCGATGCAGGGGACGCGGGTTCGTGCCCCGGTCCGGGAAGATCCCACATGCCACGGAGCGGCTGGGCCCGTGAGCCATGGCTGCTGAGCCTGTGCGTCTGGAGCCTGTGCTCCTCAACGGGAGAGGCCACAGCAGTGAGAGGCCCGTGTACCGCAAAAAAAAAAAAAAAAAAAAAAAAATTAGTGTAGAAAAAAAAAATATAGACTGGCATGCTCCCCAGCTGATATATCAGGTACCACGGTTCTAGTCTCACGTCTCTTTCCAAACTTTGATCTACAATTTCAGCTTGCTGGCCACTCGTCTACCTGGCCCGTCTCTGCTGGCTACACAGTAGCCTTTTTTCACTTTACCAACAGCCAGCTTGCTAGTGGTTCTGAGAGCATCACTGGAGGGAGTGGGCCACCTCCTCCTTTTTGACACGTGTTCTCCTGACTTTGGGGCGTCAGACTCTCCTAGGGAGAGTGTGTCACTGGCTGCCCCTTCTCATCTCCCTCATAGCACAGTTTCCTCTACTTCATTCAGAATCTCGGAACAACCCAGGACTCAGTCTTGTCCTTCTTGTCCTCTCCCTTCCTTCCCTCTACTCCTCACCTCTCCTCTCCTATTCTCCTCTTTTTTTTTTTTTTTTTTTTTTTTTGCGGTACGCGGGCCTCTCACTGTTGTGGCTTCTCCCATTGTGGAGCACAGGCTCCGGACGCGCAGGCTCAGCGGCCATGGCTCACGGGCCCAGCTGCTCTGCGGCATGTGGGATCTTCCCGGACCGGGTCATGAACCCGTGGCCCCTGCATCGGCAGGCAGACTCTCAACCACTGCGCCACCAGGGAAGCCTTCCTATTCTCCTCTTACTCTCATCCTTGGTGCGCACGTCTAGACCCATGGCTTTAAATACCCTCTTTAAGCGCACTGACCACTATCTCTTAGACGGCTTCTGAACCCCAGAGGTATATCCACTGTCACCTTGGCACCTAAATGCGTATGCCCAACAAGAATATCAAATCTAACATGTTCCAAACAAGCATTCTGACTCCGAGATCCACTGTCAAACCTGCCTCCAACCTTCTCATTCTAAGTAAGCAGCTGCTTCATTAAACCAGCGCCACGAGGGAAAACACAGGAGCCATGCCCAATTTTCCCTTTTCTCTCACTTCCCACGTTTCATATATTACCATGTCCATCACTTTTGCCTGCAAGATGTCTTTAGAATCCATTCTCTTCTTCCCATCTCAACTGCTCCCACTGTCATTCAGGCCACCATCACCTGGACTGAAACTATTGCCATGTCTTCTTCATGAGCTTCCCAGCTTCTACCCAACCACCCACCTCCTGCAATCCTTTCTCTGCCCAGCAGCTTCAGAGACCTTTAAAAAAAGAATGTAATATTGCACTGTTAAAAACCGGCCAGTAGTTTCCTGTTACACCTAGAACGAAATCTATGTTCCTTGCAGTGAGTTACAAAGCCCCTTGTCCCCTTTCTTGCCCAGCACACCAACCTCATCTTCAGACACCGTCTGCCTTTCTCACTCTGCTGAAGGCACAAGGACCAGGTTTTCTGATCCACCAAAATTGACAGTTTTCGCTGTGACCTGACCCCAAGGCCTTTGCATTTCCCATCTTCTCTTCTAGAATGCACTCTTTCCCAGTTCTTCACACACCTGGCCCCTTCTCATAATCTTCTCAAAGAGGCCCTCCCTGACCAGCCATTCTCCTGGGACCAATCTATCCTGTCCCCTGACTTTATTTCACTTGGCCCTAACTGTTTTCTAAAATATCCTATTTGCCTAGTTGAGGTCTTGTCCCTTGTTATATGCCCAGTCACTAAAACAGAGCCTGATGCTCAATAAATATTGACTGAAGGAATGATTGAAAATAGGGACTTATCTAATTATGCATCCTTGTCTTTTCAAGCATTTCCTGCACTTTTTTTATGGTAGAAAGGAGTCAATTTTCATATTTTATGATACAAAGCTCTGCAAATATAACTGAAATTTTAAGGACTTCCTTGATTGTTAAAAGCATCTATATAATAGTATAACTGTGAGGGTGAATGAAAATTCTCATCTATTCCCAGTGTGTAACTCAGTAGAATTTGGAATTCTCTGGAATTAGCTGTCAATATTTATCAAAAGCTTAAATAATATGCAGACACTTTGACCAGTATATCCACTTCTAAGATTTTAGCCTGAGGGGCATACATATAAATATGTATTTATAATAACAAAACAAAAACAAAATAAACAAAAAATTCTGAAAACAATTTAAATATGTAACATCTAGGGATCTGAAATAATAAGCTACCTAGAAAGCTGAACACTCTGCAATCATTAAAATTATGTTGTAAAAGATTATTTAATGTCACAGAAATTTGATCTTTTAAGTTGTAAAAAGGTGTTTACAATGTGATCATATTTTTATTGAAAAAAAACTCCATGGCATTTGAATAAATGAAATTATGCATAATGAAAAGGTTGAACAAGCATATGATATAATGTAAGCAGTGTGGGTGGTAGAATCATGAGTGAGTATCTGTATTTTCAAAAGCTTCTACAATGAATTGTATGTTTCAATTTATAAAAATAACAATTTGTTAGTTTTTAAATATATATATATATAAAGGTATAAAATAAAAAATGGTACACATATCCACTAGACAATCCTTGCTGATTTTTTAAATAAAAAATTTTCACAATGTAAGAAAAGCAAACAAGTATAAAAGAACTAAAAAAGTATAAAAAGAAAAGTGAAAGCTTTCCTATATGCCCTTCTTCTGCCTTCTTTCTCTGTTCCCACAATAACCTTTACTAACATTTTCTTTTGCATAGACTTATTTTCCCCAGATCTACTTTATTTTGTCAAAGGCTGAAGAATAGTCCATTGTAAAGATGTGCCATAGTTTATTTAACCACTCTTACAATGAAGGACATCAGCACTGCTATCAGATTTTTTTTTTCACTATTATGAATGATGATGTGGGGTGTAGAGAAATCTCTAGAAGTTTAATTACTAAGTCGATGTATGTGTACCTTTTTCTGTGTTGATAAATATTGCTAAACTGCTCTCCCAAAACACAACTGTCAAATAATATTTGTTATTTGCTTTAAGGTTCACCTCTTATGTGACGATGGTGTGAGAGAATCTTTCATTCTTCCATTTAATTAATAATAATAATAAAACCTAAAGCCTCTTACGTTCTCAGGATGGGGAATTTGGACTAGGTGATTTCCAATGCCACTTTTAGCACTTAAGTTTTAGGGATTTCCCCAAGTCATGATCTACATAGGAAGAAGAAACTACACAGGAAGAACTACATAGGAAGGAAGAAAATTTGGAGTAAGAGAAATTCACACTGGAATGACAGCCCAGACCATGGACCCTAGTTCTTTACCAGACATGTTAGTGACATGGGGTGTTCATGAGCCCTTGAGTTTGGGAAAAGGCCCCAATCTCATTCAGGAATGACCTCTGAATCCAAGAAGTGTGCCCTGGGCATCACCCACAATGGTCCAGTGTTAAGAGCCCACAATGGCTAGCGTGCAATGCCCCCCATGTCAAGGGAGACCACCGTGTAAAGGAAAGGTTATTGTGTGGCCCAGTGATGCCCATTTTGTGGCTGGGCCATTGTATTCTTTGGGGTATGTAGACCTAAGGGAAGTAGGTCAGTGACACTGGAGTATGTGACATTCACTGGGAAAATTCCTAGCATGCAAGTTCATTATGAATGACCTCTTTAACATTTAAAAGTTCAACATTAGGCCTTTTCTACCCAGGCAAGGTGACGGGAGCAACAATATCTCCTGTCTGTTGAACATTATCCACATAAACATAGATTAGAGGTCAAAAGGAGAGAGTCTTTTCTTTGTTTTAACCTGAGTTCACTGGTACAAATTGAATTTGCTTATTCAATCTGTCCTTAGGTATGCCTGAATTGCAATGTATTTTACAGTTTTAATAAGCAGTGTTATCGGTTTTACTACTCTTAAAACTCAGCCATTTGTAGAATAAAATCTATGCAGATCATACAACTATCCTGTATAATTATTTCAGTGCAGATATAGTGAGAATATTTTTGTTGTGTTGAAGCCAGAGCGAGATGGCTAAGATGATGAGATAATTATGGCTCAAAATACCACTCTCTTCCAGAGGGAAGAAAGCAGTTGGTCATTTAGCTAAATACTACAAATGTTCTTAGGGAGAAGGAAACTTATCTTCCCTAAAGCTAAGGGAGAAGAGAGGAAGTTGTGATGGGGTCGGGGCACAGAAGTATGTCACGAATGAGTATGAGATGGAAGAACAAAAGGGCTTTGATACTGAGGCAGATGCACCCGAAATGGAACCTATCGAGAGATCACAACAGCAAGAGCCTCAGGTAACACTTAACACTGACCTTGTCAAGTACCAATCTAAGCTCTTTGCTTGCAATAATTCATTTAATTCTCACGAAAGGCATTTGACGAAGATACCATTATTATGTCCACTTTATAAATGCAAAAACCAAGCCTAAGAGAGGAGAAGCCATTTGCCCACTATCATGCAGTTAGTAAGTGGTGGCACCAAGCTGAAAACTAAGATAACCTGACTTAAGAGCCCCGACCCTTAATCAAATCTGCCTGAGAGTTGTGAGACCAGGAAATCCAAAGGCCTTGGGGAAGCTGTCACATCAGATCAATCTGTCTGACAGTTTTCTCTCCACTGTGCCAGTGCTGCCTTTGTCACTTATGAGGTCTGTGCAACTTTTTGAGCAACTGCTCTGAGCTCCAGTGTTCTCATTGGAAACCTGAGGCAGAGATAATTAGTGGACGCTGAAAGATTACGTCCTCCCCCAGGTGCAGAATTGTTGCTGAGAAGTGACTGTCAAGCCAGAGACTACATTTCCCAGCCTGCCTTTCATCTAGGTGACAACCAGTCACATGACTGGTTCCAACTAATGGAATGAGATCAAAGTCATCCTTGTCACTAAAAAGCATATGTGGGCTTCCCTGGTGGCGCAGTGGTTGAGAGTCCGCCTGCCGATGCAGGGGACACGGGTTCGTGCCCCGATCCCGGAAGATCCCACATGCCGCGGAGCGGCTGGGCCCGCGAGCCATGGCCGCGGAGCCTGTGTGTCCGGAGCCTGTGCTCCGCAACGGGAGAGGCCACAGCAGTGAGAGGCCCGCGTACCGCAAAAAAAAAAAAAAAAAAAAAAAAAAAAAAAAAGCATATGTACATGCATAAGTATCTGTATGCTGATGCCACACTCTCTGCTTCTTCTTTGGCAATCTTGGAAGCCATGTGGTATTAAAAGTGACAATGCCCTGAGATTGAAGATGGTTGGATCCTTGAGTCACTGTTGGGAAGATGCTCAGGAGAGCCACACTGGTACATGAGCACTGAGAAGTTTACATGAGAAAGAAAATAAGTATTTATTTTATCAACCCCTGAAAGTTGAGGTTTGTTTGGCACAGCACTTAGCCCTACAAGGTTATTTGGGGATTTAAAAGTTAAAGCACAAGTAGGTCCTCCATCAATGTTAGTTCTCTCTTTCCCTTCTTTTTTAATTACTTCTTCTTTCCTTTTTTGTGTGTGTTACTTTACTTCTACTGTTCCACTTTGTTTCAGATACAGATTGGATAGTAGGAGGTACGTGAAGATTTATAAATAACCTGGGCCACATTCTGTATATGAATGGAAGATATGAACCAAAGTCAGTAGCTTGTTTGGAATTTCTATTTTCCTATGGTAACTTTTGAAATCCTGTGGCTATTATCTTATGCTGCCTCAAGAAATAGACTTTACCTTAGCAGCTCCATGGAACCCATATCCCAACCACTATATTCCTTTTTAAGGGCAGAGATACAAACCACAGCTTAAAGCTGACACATCATTTCTGTTCATAATCTAAAAGACTGGACCCTATCACCAAACTTTAAGCTTTGGCTGCTGACCTATCCTGCTCAATCATTGAATCCATGAGCAGCTGTCCAGTGTGCTTGGGATCCCTGTTTCCTGAACAGACCTGTTCCCCACCACCTAGGATACTAGCATAGTCTCAATCAAGCCAGAGACTAACATGCCCCTTAGGATGCTCGCCATTAGGCAGTTGGCTATGCCTACAGGGCTCACTGGTATCACTGAGTCTGTTCCCAGAACCCTGAAATTAAACTCCCTCGTGGTCTCCATGAGCCTATTGCAAAACGTCTCCTACATGCCTTGTGGCCAGGATCTTATGAATGAGGATAATAAGAGCTGAAAGTACTTGCTCTGCCTTAAAAGATCTCCCCCACTCCTTGCTGTTGTTTGACTGTCCATCATTAGAGAAGTAGTTCTTTGGGCTTCAGAGACTTTGGATTCTTTCAATAGCGGTTGTGGATTCAACCATTCATACTTTTAGCTTTAACTGTGGTTTATCCTTGGAGAGGAGATCTTCAAAAGAATCACTGACATAATGAACTGCAACAACAAGAACTCATGGGGACTGACCTTAAGTAAACCTGAGCCTTTACTTAGTCTTCTTTTGTACTATCGTAAATTCTGACTATGAATTATCCCCACAGACGCTAATTATAACACCATGACCACTAAACTTTAGAATCTCTTGGTATGCTTCCTAAGAGTGGGACCCCCTCAATATTTCACACCCTATTTTTGCTTTTAACAAGATGCCCACTTAGACTGGCTTCTGACATTCAAAGTTAACTGGTCACTCAAACACTTCATATTTCTTATATGCTGGTGCACTAAAAAAAAATGCAACAAACTTAGACATACAACTTTAAAATAATAACATTTATTATCTTATAGATTTTGTGGGCCAGGAGTTTGAGCACTAATTAGTTGGGTCCTCTGCTTCAGGGTCACTCATAAGGCTGCAATCAAGTTGTTTGCCAGGGCTGGGGTCTCACCTGAAGACTTGACCAGGGAAGGATTTGCTTCCAAGCTTCCTTACATGGATGTCAGCAAGATTCAGTTTGTTCTGGGCCATTGGACTGAGGGAATCACTTTCCAGTGGGCTGTTGGATAGAGGTCCCTATCTGTTCCTTCTGTGGAATCCTCCTCAACATGGCAACTTGCTTTATCAAAGCCAGCAGGGGCGAGAATGCAAATATCCCATTTTCCATCTTGCAGTCTTGGTGATACATTTAAAACATACATTGTAACATGTCTTTCCCCTGCTTAAAACCCTCTAATGCCTTCCCATTAGATTTAGAGAAAAGTTCCAAAATTCTTTACCAGGAATTATCCAGGTCTCTGATATCAACTCCTATCATTATCCAACTCTATAACTGTGCTTCACCATAGTGGCCTTCCTTCCTTTCCTGTAATACACCAGGCTTTTTCAGTCCCAGGACTCTTATACAAGTGATTCCCTTTGTCTGAAACACTCTTCCTCAGAGCTTCACCTGGTTGATTTCTTTGTATCTTTCAGGTCAAATATCACCTCCTTAGTGAGGCCTTTGTTTGCCATTTAGTCTAAAGAAGCCTCTCAAACCCATCTCTTTCTATCACATCATCTGGTTATATTTTCTCTATAGCATGCATCACTCTTAGAAGTCGTCTTATTCATTTACTTGTTTCCCTATTATCTGTCTCCCTCCACCAAGAGGTATGTGGTGGAGACGGGGGGCTTGATCACTGTTTTTGTGGTACAATATTGGTTGATGGATGGATGGATGGGTGTTTGTTAGGGAGTTCCTCCAGGAGGCGGAGAGGTGGCAGCACTATTAACCCTTTGGAAACCATGTAGTAAAGCAGAATACATTCCTGAGTCATGCAAGAGCTATCAAACCTAAGAAACAAACCTCCTTCTATCTGTCTCCCTTACCCAGGCCATTCTGAATACAGGGGTCAAAATCCTCATAAGTGGAAGGTTTTGAGAGGCAAGATTTGAAACATCTTTTTGCTCTTAAAAATGTACGATCTAGAGAATTCTGGGCAAAAAGACCAAGTAGAACTAGACAGCCATGAGAAAAGGGAAGCAGGCCAGCAACAGGAAACAAGGTGGCTAAGAAGCTGGGAACAGTGTGTGAGCCCCCAAAACCCCACTTCTGGTGACTGGATCATCCAGGAAGAACCATCAGCTGCTCAACAGATTATGGCTGAGCAATATTGGGAGGCAAGAAGAATCCTCCAGAAGAGAAGAAGCTGAGTGGGGACAGATAGGGCATCAGGGGAAGTAGAGACAGAGCAGGGAAGGATTTGGCTGAGGCCAGGACGAGATGCACTCTGATGAGATTGGGTGCGTTCGGGGTGGGATGGCCGTAGACAAGGAGGGGATGAATTCAAAGTTAAGGAGGCGGCCTTGATACCGCTCACAACTCACTGCAATTGTGCATCATTTCAGACCTTCGGGAGACAAGAAAAAAGAGGCTGAAGGTGTCTTCTCCCTTCCAATTCCACTTTGCAAGGGAAAGAAAACATGTAGCCTGGCACGCTCCATTAAGGCCATGAAGTTGGTTAAGGTCAAGATCAAACTGAGCTAAACAAAGTGTGGTCATTTCAAGACTTGGGAAGCATCTCTAAGTGAAGAGAACAGCACTGAACAAGGGAAATATGAGACCAGTTCTAAGTTGGACCCTTTCCAATGACGGGTTATGTGTACTTGGTGCCAACACCTAGCCTCTAAGAGCCTCAGTCTCTCCATCTGTAAAATGGGGAAGTGGACAAGAACAAGGGGCACACATTCAAATGCTTCCAAGACCCAGGCGGGTTATGCAAATGGTCAAAGCAAATGAACCTGGTAGGGGATGGGGACAGTGGAGTCCTGGGGAAATAATGCCCTGTTTGGGAGGACTGCCTTTTGAAAACCAATAAAATAGATGAATGAATGAATGAATAATAAATAAATACATAAATACCTACATAATTCTCTGAGTGTCAAATAAGTTTCTTTGCCAGCTAGTGATTTGCAACTTCCAGGAGAGAAAGTCTCTGAGAGCCTTGTCAACTCTAATACAATTTTGTGGCTCTGCTGATTTTATTTGCTCCTAAAATAAATGTGAGTTTGGGGCATACCCTTAATTCCAGGAGAGAATAAGTCCATTTGAATCAAAGGGAGAATGGAAGGCACAGCTGGGTATCTGTATAAGCGAGGAGACTTGATTTTGCTCCCCAAGAATTGAGGCTGAGTCCCTTGAAAGGCAGAGCAGGGTTCTGAGTGTGCCTCAGGGACATCTGCCCACCGTTGAGTGTCTTGCCTCTCCTGCCCAGTGCCCTCTTCTGCCCACTGCATCTGCTCACCTAGCTCAGCTCAGGTCTCTTGGGTTTCTGTTCAGTCCTGCTCACCCCTGTGAGTATAGGAGAAGTGAAGGGAGAAGCAAAGCCAGCACCTGCCTATAGCTCTTCTATGAGCATATCAGGAAAAAGCAGCCCCTCTTGCAAACACAATACCCCATGCACATGGTTTTGTAAAGGAGTTCTTCTGTATTTTTAGATGCTCCTGGTCCCTTTGGCTGATACCTTCGTGCAGCACAGAAACTGTAAAACCAATCACAGTACCCCTGAAGGGAAAGGAGGAGATGCCTGCACAGAGAGACCCGAGGGAGATGGAAAAGGCAGGGGTGTATGGAGGGCAGGCCCTCAGGGCTGATACCAGATTCCTGTAACTCTGGCCAGGTCTGGGCATGGAAAATTCAACATGGCAGCAAGGCACTGTGAAGCCACGGTATCAGCTCTCCCTCCATGACCATCCCTGTCTCCCACTTGACAGCACAACTAAGAGATGATCCTTTGTGATGCTAAAGCCTGGTATAACAGGCCATGAATACACATTTGGGTAGCATTAGTCCTGGCAGAGACAGAGATGAGTCCTGCATCTTTTTGGGACATCTGGCTCTGCATCCCAATTTAATATGGCAATTGCAGCAGAAAACCTCCCACCTTTCTCCAGAAAGAACAGTGAATTTGCACTTTAGCAGGTCTTTTATTTATGTGATCAGTTCTTCCTCCTCTCCCAGGCTGATTCCAACTTCTACCTGCAATTCCTAAGTGCATCTGTTGTAAAAGTGCCACTTCAACACCCCACTCCTTAGAGCTCTTCTTAGATACACTTCACACCCTCCCCACCTGCAGAAGCCCAGAAATACTAAATCCTTTGCCTCAGAACTCTCAGCAGACTCATGAATATCACAAAGATGTATCATAGCATCTTTTCACTCCAGCCCCCAATAAGTTGATACTCACTGCACGTTCACAAGGAAAAGGCCAGTAATTGGTTTTGCTGGGGGAACAACCTCAGAGAGAAATGTGCTGTGTACCATCATTTACCTTCCCCGGGTGTGTGTGTGCTTCTGTCTCAGGCGCCGGTCCCTCTCATTGCTCAGTTCTTGCACCCAGAACGCCACTGTGGCAACGGAGGGGCTGTCAGAGCTGTCAGCCCACAGCTTTTGGAAAAGGTGTATCATTGGGAGGGGAGGATGCCTGCTTTCCTGGCTCAGGCAGACCAGCACGTGGCTCCCAAATCAATTTGCTCCTCCTTTCCACCAGCCTCCTTTTTTAGTTATCATGCCAGCGTGAGAAAGCTTTAAAAAGAAAGGCTATTTGGCAATATTAATTTGCATCCAGGAGATGGTGTGTGTGAGGGCAGAGAGCCATGTTCAATCTGCACCCTCCGCCCCTACAAGAGGAAATCAGGCTGCTTCTCCTTGAATCCAAGAATGCCATTCTCTGGTCCCCATATCCTTGTCCCCTCTGGGTCTCCTTTATTTGTTATCTCCCCCATTCTTCCCACACTCCTGTGCCAGCCTCATCACACTGCTGTGGTTCCACAAGACTCTTGCATTTTGGCACCAGGGCACATGTTATTCCCTCCACCCCTGGCACCCTTCCCACCTTGGATGCCTTGCAAACCCTACTCATCTTTGCCAATTTGTCTAACCGTCACCTATCAAAGCTTTCTTTCACTCCCCTCCTGTCTGTCTCTTCATCTAGGATTGGTGAGTTCCTGGAGGATAGGGGCTGATGGCATTGATCCGCAGGTTTCCTCAGACCTTTGAGACAGTCTTAAAGCAGGAGGACCACTCATCCCCAACTCCCGCTAAGAGGGGGGCTGTGAGTTCCTCACTTGCAAGAGACATTTACTGATTAACACCATTCCCAGGGGTAGCAGAGAGTGTTTGTTTAGATTTGGACATCCCTGGGTTTTCCTTCCAGCTCCTTCCCTTTCTAGCTATGTGACTTTCATTAAGGTAGTCAACTTTTCCAAGCTGCAATTTTGTCACCTGTAAAATGTGGATGGTAAGACCTCTTATCATTGTATGGCTTAGAGATGACACATGATGTTCTGGGCATGTAGTAGGGGCACCAGATGCCAGGTATTAGTATAATTTTACCTCTAACATTTTCTATCTTGTCAGTTTGTTGTGCAAATAAAACCCTGGTAAAGCAAATGTTGTAAGAAAAATCTCTCTGAAAGAAGGAGGAGGAGAAGAAAGAAGGAAAGAAAGGAAGAAAGGAAGGAAGGAAGGAAGGAAGGAAGGGAGGAAGGAAGAAAGAAAAAGAAAGAAGAAAAATTCCAATCACCAGCTAATGATTAGCTTATTCAAGGCCATGTATAGAACAACAAAATCTCCAACTACTACAAGTTCGGAGAGTCTAATGAGACTCTTTGGAAGTTGATGATATATGATTTTGTGTGTAGTGTCTTTCCTTGATAAACTGTATGCAGATAAAATATGATCCAATTATTTTGGTTTCTCCTACAGATCCCTTAGCACTGGGCTCTAAAACCACGAGTGATCCATTTCATTTGAGGTTACTTGCTGATTGAAGTGCCATTTGTACAGAGTGTCACGTAGACCGAAGCCTCTTGTGAGTCTTGTGAATTCAAGTGGGCACAGCTATGGGGAATTTTGCTAAGGTTAATAGCTATCGTATTGGTGTTATAATAATGGTCACATCCTGTACTTCTCCAGGGTCTTCCTCAGTCTTTCTTAGAAATTCTTAGAAAAGGGACTCCAGGAGCCTTTCAGGCCATTGTCCTCAGTGCCCTGAGCAGCAGGGAGAAGGCACATGTTACAATTTTGGAGAGAATGAATTATGAAATTGTCCACGTGTTCTCCAATGTGGAGAAAGAGCAGAACGTATAATTGCCACATTTATGGAAGATCATTTTTCTAGTTCAAAGCCCATTCCATTTCATTCTAATCCCATTTCCAAGTCAAACTCTAGCCTTCCCTGGCGCCCACCTTCAACTAAGCACCTTATTGTCCTCTGTTCTAAGATGTTTATTAGAATATGAGGTCCCATGAAAATAATCTCCCTTCTCCACCCAATTTAAGGGCTCTGAACTCACATTTTACCAAAATCTTTCCACTGATTGACAGATCCCTTCCTTCATTCTGAGTACTACTGAACAACCCTATCAGGATCTGCACCAGGTTCTGAGTAGTGGAACAGAATATAGAGCTTTAAGAAGTTAGAGATTCTAAGAGGTGTTAGATGAGAACACACATCACCATACCTGCCATGCAGGTACCAAGTGGAAACACTGCCCCTCTTATTGTCTCAGAAATCCCACTCATCCCCAGTCCCTCAACCAACAAGAGCCTAGCCCAAGGCCATGTGTAGATCAGTCACTTAACAAATACTTGAATGACACTGCATCTCTGCCCCGCATCTGTCCATCACATGACACTACGCAGCTTGTCAGGTATAGTCTGGCCAACCCAGACATGACTTTGGCCAATTAGAAGGCACTTAGTGGCCTGATACATGAGCCTAGTCTTGGACAATTTAAGGTTCATCAAATTCCAATGCTAGCCCATTGATTTATTCCAGAAATGATCAACTCAGCTAAAATGCACTGCCCTTGACCCCTCCACAAGCCCCAGTGGCATCGCTCTGATAAGACTGACTATCACTTTCCCTGGGTGCCCTACATCCCCAAAGGGCCTGCTGACAGCTGAGACAGTGGGTAGCATAGCCTGGAGTAACCCTGATGCAGAATTCAGGAGAGGGGAGCAAAGGGACACAGACACTGCTTCTGACGGCATTGCCACTGCAGGAAATGAAAGGAAGAACTAAGAATATGAAGCTGGAGTCAAGGACACGACGAGGTCGAGTTAAAGCCAGGGTAGGGCAACCATGCTTAGGAATTTCAATTCATGTGGGACACAGCATTGGAAGAGCATTGGCCTGGAGATCTTCAGAGCTGGCTTAACAGGATGGCGAGGGCTGAGCCTGGGTATATGTGAGGTCTGACTGTGCTACTGCCAGCAGCCTGGACCAGGACGCAGTGTATGACCTCACCTGTAGGTTCTGTTTACCTAGACAATATATGTTTAATTTAACAAAATGGTATGTGGTAGAAGTACAGTCACTATTATTTTTATTCTATTTCCTTAGAGTGTTATCATGACCCAAATCTCCAGAAGGTGCTACTCCCCTCTGACTAAGCTTCCCCAGAGAAAATCCCTCTCCTGTCAACTCAGATATCTTGAATTTTGCCATTTTCACCAGTGGCTCCAGAGTTTCCAAGGTTATGGGCATTGGAAGGGCACAATTTCAGGTTTGCTGATGGCCACACTATTAACTCCTAAGTCAGTTTGGGCAAATTGCTTAAGCTTTCTAAGCTTTATTTTATTTATTTATTTCCCTGAGCTTTATTTTGTCATCCATAAAATGAGGATAATAACTTACAGATTAGTGGTGTGGAAAAACTAAGACGCCACATACAAAGAGATGAACCCAGTACCCTGAAAATAATAACTGTTCAGCAAACACTGCTGTCTTAGTTTAGGTGGTTCTAAGTTTAGGTGGTTCTAACCAAGTTCCATAGATTGAGTGGATTATAAACTACATAATCTTATTTCTCACAGTTCTGGAGGGGACAGTCTGAGATCAAGAAGCCAGCATGGTCAGGTTCTGGTGAGGACCTCTTCTGGATTGCAGACTGCCAACCTATCTTTATATCCTCACAAGGCAGAGCACAAGCTCTCCTGTGACTCTATAAGGGCACTAATTCCATGCATGAGGGCTCCACCCTCATGACCTCATCTAATCTTAATTACCTCCCAAAGGCCTTACCTCCTAATACCATCACATTGGGGGTAGGATTTCAACATATGACTTTGGGCGGGGGGAACACACATTTAGTCCATAACAATTGCCCATACTAACTATAAATCATAGTACTACCATGTATTGTTGGTATTAATAATGAAATAAGCCTTGATGTAACCAGAAAGAGCCATGCTTGTCAACCAGCATAACTCCTCTGGGGAGAAGATCTCAAGGCCTGGAATTACCAGCATTTGGCCAGCTGCTGTGAGGTCCCTGCATTTTCATTCCACGAGAAAGTCTCCCTGATGCTTGGTGGCTGCTCTCACCTCTCTTGCTTAGTAACCCCATGAGCCACTGTGCCATGTTCATCCAGGACACGCCACAAGCATCACTGATTGGTGACAGGCTTTAATTTCCTGCCACCATCCTTCTGGAAATGCAAGCCAGTCCAGCCCCATAAAAGGCAGATGATGCAGAGCAACTGCAGGATGGGAAATGGAAATGTGAGGATGAGGACAGAGCTGAAGCTAGGCCTTTCCTAGCTGCTGTGTCGTCCCCTTGGCCCTCATTCACTGGGCATGTGCTGTGCCCAGCTCTGAACTTGGCACTGCCAGGCAAACAAAAAACCGGCAAACAGGCATCCACCCTTGAACGATTTTCACTGTACATAAAATATTTAGGAAATGATCTCAGACAGTATATAGTCACGTGCTGTTTCCTGGAGTTCAGAGAACTGCATCAAGGATAGTAAAAAGTGGTGGCCTAGATGTGAGTTTGCAGGGAGCAGTGAAAAGAGGAGAAGAAGGTACCAGAAGGGGCATGAGCCTCTGTCCAGAGCCAGGCTCCGTACACACAGCAGCAGGAGGAGTGAGGGGAGGGGCTTGCCTCCTGGAGAGTGTAGCACCAGCAATTTGAGTGACAGCCAAGAGTTCCAAGGATCATAGAGTCAAAAATAATCAGGTTTGTTAATTCTTACTAATGCTAAAACAATTTTTTTTATTAAATCTGACTCTTGTATCATTACTGGCTGAAACCAGGTCTCCTCTTGTTTCCATTTCCACCCCCCCACCCCAATCTTGCCTGGTTGATATCAATAATCATTTTACTGATACACGTGGTGATGGGGTAAATACTGTCACTCAGACCTCAGAGGGATTCGCCTGCAAGGAGCTGGGCTTGGCCACCTACTGATCTCCGCCTCATACAGTGGCAGCTCCTCTGCTCACAACAGCAACCTGAATGCTTCTGGCGCCCCATCAATATTTCCTACATCTAATTACATTTTAGCTTTTGATGTTTTATTCCTGGGTAGTCAAATATTTTGCATGCTGAGAAGGAAAAAACTAGCCCAAAGCAGCCCAGAGAGCCAATCGCAGAAAAGGTAAAAACGAAGGAAAAGCATCTCCTTCCTTTGTGCTCTGTTTCTCTGTTCTTCTGCCATGCTCTGTCAGCGTGTGTCTCTCTCTCTGTCTTTAGTTCTCTCCTGCCTGCCCCCTCCCTCGTAACCAGGCAGCACCTAGTGATGTCCACTGTCAACTGTGACGCCAAAACGAGGAGCCCCCCCCCCCCCAGCAGTCAGTCTCCAGGCTCCCACAAAACCACTGATAGTAGAGGCAGCATTCACTGTCCTCGTGAATAACAACCAGGCAGGCTAGTGCAGGCGGCTTTGCCCTGCTGAGTTAACCACACATCCAGGGGACCACGCAGCTAGGAAGGAAGGAATGCTGCAGCCTGGCCCCTCTTGGGGAGTGTGCCGCCTTCAGAGTCCTCAGTCACCTGCAGCAGGCTGCAGAGCCTGCTTCCTCCACATCACACATCCACTGGGGAGCAAACAGGGTCGGAATCAATCTCGACTCTAGATTAGAAAAGCACATCAGGCAACTTGTCATACAGGAAGGCTTCTCCAGTTCTGCTAAAGGGGCCTCTGATTTTATTCACTCAAAACCTTTGGCCTGGATCTTCCAACCACTGTGCTAGGCACGGAGAATGCAGAGATGAGTAAGACACCGTGCCTGTCCTCAAGGAGGCTCCTCTTTTTTTTTTTTTTTTACATCTTTATTGGGTATAATTGCTTTACAATGCTGTGTTAGTTTCTGCTTTATAACAAAGTGAATCAGTTATACATATACATATGTTCCCGTACCTCTTCCCTCTTGCGTCTCCCTCCCTCCCACCCTCCCTATCCCACCCCTCTAGGTGGTCATAAAGCACCGAGCTGATCTCCCTGTGAAGGAGGCTCCTCTTATAGGCTGTTAGGACAGTACACCTAACAGAACTAGAACCATATGCAAATTGGGCTGATGGGTCTTTGCTGCGGTAGTTTGAAAGGCTGAGCCACAATTTCAGGTCATTACATCCATGTATGAGCCAGAAATGGTATGAGTTTTGGCTAACATGAAGTAGTTTCATTTCCCCAGTTTCTCACCTTAAAACTAGAAAACCAGTGAATAAGCATAGGAAGATGACACAGAAGCAGGCAGATGGCCTAGGGACACTGGGACTCAAGGAACAGCATGGTGGGGCATTCCTGGGTCTCTTTGCTGCCCTGCCTGTATCCCAGACAGGGCACTGCAGAAGCCTCCCACCTAGAACCACCAACAAGCACAACCAGCAGAGGTCCAAGAAAAGCCTGTTTCCTCCAGCCAAAGGACTAGAAAATGGATTGTCTAACAACAAAAAACTGCTTTGGCAGTAACTTCCCTGCTCTTGTCAAACTCCAACAGAAAAACCACAGTCCCACAACAGAACCTAGAGGAACTGAGCTGGCACCCCACCACCAAAAGGCACCCCAATCTCCCTGCCAGGGGGACCAGCAGAGACTAGCTAATAGCTGGGCCTCCTACCCTCATCCCTCAACATCAATGAGACCGAACATGGTGGTCCAAGGAAGGGCTCCACTTCCCCCAACCAATGCAGGGCATCAGTGGGACCCAGTGTGGAGCTGGGCCTCTTACCTTCAGCTGGCACCAAGGAAACAGAACAAGCTGGTACCAGACAGCCTAGTCAGCTTTCCCCCTTCCTAGTATTAGCAGAGCCCAGTGAAGACCTGAGCCCCCATCCCACCGGCATCAATAAAAAGGAACAAGATGGTGGGAACAGAGAACAGAACAAGCAGCGCTAGTTGACAGGCACTCTGCTTCTCTCTCCCCTCTCCTGATGTCATCAGGGCCTGGCAGAAACATGGGCTTCCACCCACACCCTGCAGCAGGAAAGCAGACATAGAGACAGTGGGCAAGGGAGACACCATGCAGCCAGCCACACGAATTATAACTTCAAGAGTATGGTGAATCCTGGGACCTGCCCCTTTGAGATGGGTGCTGATATAGCCACTAAATTTAGGAAGAAACTATGAAAGCAATCTTATCTAAGATTCCCAAGCTGTTGGTGCCTAAAGGGCTTTCAGACTGAATATTCATTCAACCCCATTGACTGACACACCTACAAGGTACTGGGCATGGCTGGGTGCTTGAAATATGCAGTAAAAGATACCTTCTGTGTCATTCAGCGTTTCACTATCCTAAAAGGTAGATAAGCAGGTAAACCATCGAGGGAATACCAGGTGAAGAGTACTGCAATCAAGACTCATACAACGTGTAGCAAACATGAAAGAGGAGCCCATAACCTGGGAAGAGACTCAGAGAAGGGTTCATGTCGAAGTTTATTGGATGAATGCCTTGAATGAAAGAGTATGAGTTACCAGGTGGAAAAAACTGAGGGCAAAAGAACAACAGTGCCAGACTCTAAACAGGAGGTACTGTTTGTGAGAAGATGTCCACTTTCTGTAAGCACCCGTGTGTCACCTTCTCACTGTGCTGCCCCCGTGTACCTGATTTCCATTGCAAGCATGTCAAATGCATCTCACTTTCCCTACCTTCTCACCTGCCTTGCCTTCAAGAGGATCTGACAAGGTGCTACAAGGTCTCACCAGAAAACTGGAAGCCTTTCTTGGCCAAATGTACTTTGAGAGGTTAGAGAGAGGGTACCCTACTCTTAATCATCCCTAGCTACTGACCTTAAGCTGACCCTTCCTCAGGGAGACCAGAAAGCCTTCTTCTGAAGTCTAGTCCCCTGCTTGCATGAGGTAGCATGTGTCCCCAGCCCATCCCTTCCTGCTTATTTTCCCAGACTGTTTAATGCTGAGGCCTTAAGGGCATTTCTTCAGGACACAGAGGGAAAAAAGCTAAATACAAAGCTTCAACTCTGGAAATCCTCTAAAACGTTCCATTGACCAAGTAAATTCTACCTTCTGTCTGAGATTGTTCCTACTCACACAAAAGATTTCTCAGAGCGCTCTGTTAATGAAACCCCAAGTCCATTATGTCTTGTCACCGAAAATGAATTCTGACAATGGCTGCAAAACTTCCTGGAGAGATGACAGTGCATGTGTCTGATTCTTTAAGAAACAATTGTATGTGGTCATACAGAGCTCTGTGGATCAGCAGGTGGGCAGAGGAAGAGGCACCTGTCCCTCTAGCTCTCTCACCTACTGCTGTGACCCTCTTGGAAAAAATGATATGAGTATACAGCATTATCCAAGCACAAATGAAGAGCCAACACTGTTTCCTTCCACTAGGGATTCTCTAAAGGTTTATGGTCAGAAATACGACATTCAGAAAGCATATGTATTTTTACATATAGTTCACATAGTTTTATATCTTATCTTATCTTATATTATATTATATCTTTGCTCCTGTTTTTCCTTGTCTCTAAAATAGTAAGAATAATACTATCTTGCTATCTCTCCATACAGCTCATGTGATGATTAAATGAGATATGAAATGCTTAGGATGATGGTAGCCCATATAGTATCTCAAATAAACATTGTTGTTATTACTGGCACTGCCAATTTCATACAGTGGTAATTCATTATGCTTGTAAAACATTTTCAGTGTACTCAAAGTTTTAATGTCCCCTACTGGGGAGGCAATTGTTATTATCTCCATTCATAGAGCATCAAGGAAGTTCAGTGACTTCACAAGGCTCGGTCTAGGAATGCCTGAGGTGGGAAGTAGAGTGGAGTGGCAGTTAAGAACACAGAGATCTGAATTTAGCTTTAGTACTTATTCACTATGCAACATTGGGAACATTACACAGCCCCATCCAGCCCTCCAGTTCTTCAACTGTATAATGGTTTTCTCTTAGGATGTTGGGTAGTTCAAATAAAATAACCAATGAAAAGCACTTACAGCTGTGCCTGCCACATATAGAATATGCTTGATAAACTTTAGTTGTTATCTTTTAAATCAAATTTTCTGAGTCCAGCACTCTTTACACTACATAACTCTAAAGACTTCACACTTCAGATACCTTTTTTAAAGTTAAAATTAACTGAGAATTGAGATAGAAGCCTACTCTCATCTAACAGGTGGTAAGAATGTGTACCTAAGGAGTATGCCTCAGAGTGGATATTAAACAGAGATAGATGTCCAGTGGGAAGGGCTTATATTCTCCTTTTAAACAGATTCAATATCATGTAAATATTCTACACTTCTCCACAGTCCAAAGACATGGCTGATTTCTCCTAAATATATGTTACCAAATAGATATAAAAGAATAAAGAGGAATTTCAACTGTCCAAGAGCTGCTGGAAGCCCAATTCTTCCAAGTCCCTATGATGTTGCACTTCACAGAAGAAACAAGCAGATAGCAGAGATGGAAGAAATGGAGAAATTATGATTATGAAGACCTGCTAGAATCTGTAGAAGATCTATCAAAAAAGTGGCCATGAAATCTTAATTTTTTTAATAGAAAAGAAATATATTCTCCAATCCTGATTCCACTGACTGTTCTATACATGACCTTCAAACACTGACTGAAATTCTCTGAATTTCATTTTTCTTATTTCTAAGGGATATACAAATGAATGTCTTAGCTACTAGCACTATTGTTTGAATGAAATGAAATGATATATATGACTAGCTAGCACAGTGCCTGGCACATAGTAGATGCTCAGAAAACATTAAAATCTTTTCCTTGGGTTTGAAACATCACAGAACTTGAAGAAATGGTACGGAGTCTCTCATAGTCAGAGAATCCAAGTGAGAGCATGGTGGACATGAGATGGGGAATTTCTGAAAAGAGAAATTATGACACTATAATTATGGACAATTCCTATGAGAGAGGAAATGCTGCTAAAGTAAGATATGTAGTGTCATGGGGAGCTCTCTAACAAGCTCGAATTGCAAAAGGCCAAGGATACAAACATAGACGGGAAAGCATGTGAGCAAGGAGAAACATAAAACAGGTGTACAACCACCCCATGGGGATGCTGTGTGGGGGACTGAACCACAGCAAATTGATACTCTCAGAAATGCTACAAACAACCACCAGAGATTTTGCAGCTTTGTCTGGTGTAGGCAGCTGAATAGGAGGCCACAGGCATCCTGCGTGGATGAGATGATATAACTTTAACCTAGGAGGGAGCCCTGGCAGAACTCTGTATACATCTCCTCTGCAGGATCTGACTTGGGTATTAAGAAGATTACCATGACCATTTCCATTACCATGTGTTGGAAAGAGATGGAAAGAGGACCAGGGTAGAATCCAGGAGATCAGTTAGGATTATACTATAACACCTTAAATTAAAAATGGTGGTAGATTGGACCAGGCAATTAGCAGTTGACAGTAAGAAGTAAAGGCTCCTGGATATATTTTTATATTTTATTACGAAAAATTTCAAACATATACAAAAATGGTGTGAACAGAAAAGTAGAGTGAGGACCCATCAAAAAACTTCAGATTGTGGCATATCTTGCTTTTTCTATACCCAGTCATTGTCCTCTGCTCCCACTGGATTAGCGAGAAGCAAATAACTAATCCATAAATAATTCGGTAGGTATCTCTAAAGGTTAGACTCTTGTTAAAAACATAAACACACTGTCATTTTACATCTGAAAAACTTAACGATAATTCCTTAGCAGCATCAAATATCTAACCAGTGGTCAAATTTACTCTATCGTCTCATAATTTTTGCTTTTACAATTTTCTTCTGCAAATCCGTGTTTAAACAAGGTCCATGCATTGCAGTTCTTTGACGTCTCCTAAGGTCTTATAACCTAGAGATTTCACCTCCCCTTTTGTATTTTCCTTAAATGCATTTTTAAAGAAAATAGGTTGCTAGTACTGTAGATGTTCCCACACTTTAGGTTTTGCTGAATGCATCCTATGGGTAGTTTATTTGTTCCCTAAATATCTCATACTCTGGCAATTAGATTTAGATCCTTATTCAAACTGTTGTGTTTTTATTGTTTTTTTTTTGTTTTTTTAAGAATATTTCATAGATGGTGATATACATTTTCACTGGGAGGCACTTAGTGTCTGACTTTCCTTTCCCTCTTTTGTCTGATGTTAATATTGAGCCAGGGGGACTTCCCTGGTGGCACAGTGGTGCCAATGCAGAGGACACGGGTTTGAGCCCTGGTCCAGAAAGATCCCACATGCCACAGAGCACATAAGCCCGTGCGTCACAACTACTGAGCCTGAACTCTGGAGCCCTCAAGCCACAACTACTGAGCCCACATGCCACAACTACTGAAGCCCAGACGCCTAGAGACCGCGCTCCGCACAAAAGAAGCCACCACTTGTCACAACTAGAGAAAGCCCACGCACAGCAACGAAGACCCAACTCAGCAATAAATAAAATTAATTAATTAATTAATTTAAAAAGATTGAGCCAGGGATTCAGATGTTGTCACCCTGGTCCATCATGGATTTCCCCTTAGTTTTGCACTTGATATTCTTAGTAGACATCAGAAGCATTGCATTGATCCATTATTTCATTCAGGCTTTCAAACTAATGGTAGTGCAATAGCATTCTTTTTTTTGCTCATTTTCTTTAAAATTCTAAACAGAATATTTTCCATATCAAATGTTTGACTTACTTGAGGTATAATTTAAAAACAAAATGCAGATGGATGTTTATCTGCCTTATTTTGCCAGTTTTCAGAATAATGAGTTGTTTTCCTAGCATCCTCCAAAAGTGAACAATATGATTTTTGTTTTTGTATCATTATTAATTCACGGATTTAAAATATTTGATACATTTCAATGCATTATGATAATTATTCCTTTTAGATAAACTTTTTTAGATAATTGTAAATTCACATGCAGTTCTAAGAAATAATACAGAGAGATACCAATGATAACATCTTGTGTAACTCCAGTAACACTTCTCAGAACACTGACATTGATACAGTCAAGATACAGAACATTTCCATCACCACAAGTATCCCCCATGTTGGCCTTCTATAGCCATATCGACCTCCCTCCCACTCCCTCCTATAACCCTGAAAACAACTAATCTGCTCTTTTTAGATATATATAATCTTATCAAGAATATTTTGTAAATGGAATCATACTATATGTAACCATCGGGACTGGCTTTTCTTACTTAGCATAATTCTCTGAAAATTCATCCAGGCTACAGTGTATATCAATAGCCCATTCCTTTTTATTTATAAGTACTATCTCATGGTATGGATGTATTAGAATTGATTTAAACATTCACCTTTCACAGAGCATCTGAGTTGTTTCTAGTTTCAGGATATTATTAATAGAGCTTCTATAAACATTCATGTGCAGGGTTTTGTGTGACATAAATTCTCATTTCTCTGAGATAAATGTCCAGGAATACAATTGCTGATTCATATGGTAGTTGCATGTTATTTTTTTTTAATTGTCAAATTGTTTTCTGAATGACTGTACCATTTTTTTTATTACCACCAACAATGTATAGATAATCAGGTTTCTCTGCATCCACATCAGCATTTGCTGTTGTTACTATTTTTTATTTTAGCCATTTGGCTATGTATGTGCTAGTATCTCATTGTGGTTTTAATTTGCATTTCCATAATGGCTGATGGTACTGAAGTTCTCTTTATGTGCTCATTTTCCATCAATATTTCCTATTGAGAGAAAAGTGTCTTCAAGTCTTCTGTCCATTTCTAAAAGTTGAATTGTTTGCTTTACCGCCTGTTGAGTTTTAAGAATTCTTTATATATTGTGGAGAGTAGTCCTACACTGCATATATGGTTTACAAATATTTTCTCTCAGTCTGTAGTTTTTGTCTTTATTCCTTTCACAGGCCTTTTAGAGAGCAAAAGTTTTTCATTTTGATGAAGTCCAATCTACCAAATTCTCCTTTATTCATCACGTTTCTGGTGTCAAGTCTCAGTACTCTCTCTAGATCCCAAAGATTTTATCCTATTTTTTTTCTTAAAAGTTTAAAAGTTTTGCATTTTACATTTAAATCCATGATCCATTTTAAGTTAATTTTTGTATAAAGCATGAGGTATAGGTTGAGTTTTTTGTTTTTGTCTACAGACATCTTAATTGCCCCAGCACCATTTGTTGATAAAGTTATCTTACCATCACGGTATTACTTTTGACAAAAGATCAGTTGGGAATTTTTGTGTGGTGTATTTCTACATTTTTGTTTTTGGTTCCAGGCTCAACATTTCACTATATGGCTGTGTATCTGTTTTAAAATAATAATACAATATTATTAATAGTATTACTACTGCTGAAGGCAGTTTAAGATTTGGGGGGGATCGCAATTTAATTTCATGCTTTTAAGTGTAGCACACAAGTTACTCGTTTTAAATACACTTGAAATAATCCTAGTCTGTATAGTTATGTCAAAAATGCTAAAACATGATACATTTTAAGGTTCATTACTTTCATTTAGCTTTTAAATCCAGGGATTGCTTTATTTTCATTTTAATTTGGTTTTATCTTATAATTATGTAGAATATTATTTAGTTCCAATATCAATTGTACAAAATAAGGAATATTCAGAAATGTATACTTTTTATCTGTGTTCACTCCAACCTGTTCATTCTCTGTTCCACTGACTTAAGGTAATGATTTTATTCTATAAAAAATATACTATATATAATAGGATCTATTTGTGGATTGTCTAGTCTGTCTTATTGGTCTTTTGTGTTATTCTTGCACCAATTCCCATTGTTTTCATTGTAGAGGCTTTATAATGTGTTCTCATATCTTGTTGGGCTACTCCTTCATTGTTCTTCTTTTTCAGAAGAACTTGCCGTGCTTGTCTGTTTTGCCAAACAAATTTGTAATCAACTTGTCAGGCTTTTGAAATAAATCTAATGGTCTTTCCAAAGAGTATCAAAGTAAGTTTACAAGTTAGATTATGGATATATTTTGAAGATGTAGCCAAGAAAAATTTCCAGAGAGATTGGATGTGGGGTACAGGAGAACAAGAACAGACAAGGATAATCCCAAGGTGTTTGGCGTGAAAAAATGGAAGAAAAATAAGCCATCAACTAATGTAGAGGCAGTTACGGCAGAGCAGGATGAGGGGTTGTGTGCTTAATTTTAGTTTGAGAGGCCTATTAGTTATCTATCTAATTAGAAATGTCAAGGAGGTAGTTGGAAATAGGAGTCTGGAATTCAGGGTAGAAGTTACACAGTGATGTAAATTTGGGAGTTACAATCAAGGGGGTAGTATTTAAAATTGTGTAAGCTGCTGATATTGCCAAGGGAAGGAGTACTAGAGAGAGACCTGATCCAGGCCAAAGCGAGAATTAAGACATTCTTGTTCCTTGGAAAGCAAAGTAACTGTGAAACAGAACAAGGAGTCTGGAAGAATTCTGAATCAATGCTGAGACTGTTGTTGGATCCAAACCCTGGTACAGAGACGGAGGAGTATACCAGTCCAAAAAATGGGGAACAGGAAGAAAAAGCCAGAGATGGGTTGAGTTAGGATTGGCAAATCTGAGCAAGGCTCACAAAGGGAGCAGGTCAGGACTACACAGGTAAGGGATACGCAGATACAGGCAGTGTTCTGTGCTCACCAATCTCTTCAGGGAGAGATGTCCTTAGGAGGCAGTGTCTTGGCAATCATCACATCCTTCAGTGTCTACCGTGCTGTTTTTCTCAGGGTTCTTTGTTGCAAACAACAGTTAACAATTTGGGGCTATCTTAATTATGGGAAGAATCTATTGGAACGATATGGAGTTTCATAAAATGGAGAGGATGAAAATGTTGAAAAATGGCAAGACCTATGTGACTCTTGAGGGTCTGTAGGCAGGAACTATAACATCTGAGTTCAAGGGTGAACCATTAGGTAAGGATGCTCTCCAACTTGAGACAATTTTAGCCACCCAGGGAAAGCCCCACAGCTGCTTAGAACGCACCCTTCATCCTTGTATCACTTCCTCCAAAATCAAAGCCCCGACAGAAGGATGTGATGGGTCAGGCCTAGGCCCTGTTCCTCTACCCTGGCTGCAGGACAGTGCTGAGAGGAAAGCATTCTTTCCTTTGGCTTCCATTGTGGGAAAGGTGTTACTGCAATCTACCAACAGTATGTGCAGTGGGGGAATTCTCCAAAAATAAGAAAGAATGGAAAACTGGACAGACAAAAATTACATGGCAAAGTGTCCATCACATGTGCTAAAAGAATTTGTAGATGTGATAGCAATCTCTGGCGGACAGAGAGGAGAGGAACTATGCCTAGAGATGGCAGACATTATTTTAACCCTAATTTTTCCAAAGCAGTAAAGCATGGATTCTGCAAACTGCCAGCTCATAAACCTGGGAGTGTCAGTAGCAAGGAATTGGGCTCAGTTGAGGAATCAAGGCTGAGCAGGACCAAGGTTGGGAAGCAAGTTGTTCAGGCAATATTCTAAAAGAGCTTATTAAATGGCTGATCTGCTCCTAATAAAATACTGTAATACACAAAAGCGAATGCACTCAGTTCTAGGATTGTAATTCAAAAAGGTCTTAAAAGCCTGGAACTCTGGGCAAAATATACTGGAATAAATGGGACAAATGTGAAATTTTGCACGTAGGTTCAAAATAGCAATTGTTCTCTTAGAAGATGTAATAGATCAGACTCAGAAATTTCGTAGTATAAGGAACTTGAAAAATCATCTAGTTCAATTGCTTCATTTGACAGGGATGTTAACCTGAAATCCACTAAAAGGTAGGAACTTCCCCAAGGATGCATAGTCAAAAAGCACTGGAATCAGAATTAGCACTCAAGTCTCGTGACTAACTCCTTTAAAATACTTTAAAGTTGCCCTAGAGTGCCTCTAATTTGGCATCCATTCCTACAAAAATAATTTGATGAAGCTTAAGAAGCATGTTTAATAGATGCCAGTAACATTATGCAACTGCTAAAATATTAACACAGACTTAGTCTACATTGAAAGAGGTACAATGTCCAGGGCTAGAAATAAATAACACAAGCATCTTCTGCCCAGGTTAGTCCCCCTTAGAGAACCGTGCTTGCCTCTGCCAATCACATTTATGGAGGACTCTGGCTAAGCAGAGGGAATCTAAACAAAGGATGGTGAAGGTTCTGGAACATGACTGTGGTAATGGTTTCAATGGGAAAAGAATGGAGGTTTCAAGGGGAAAAGAAGTAGCTAAGGGAAGAAATGGTAGCTGCCTTCAAATATAACAGGAGCTCTTCCGAGAAGGAAGAGAGTTTTTCTGAGCTGTCCCGATGGCAGAATTGGTCATTGGGTAGAAGTCACAGAGAACAGACGTGCCATTACAAGGCTGTGTGAGCTCCTGCTGGTTGGGCTATATAAGCACAATTTCATCTATTTAACCCTTCAGCCAGGGAGGCAACAGCAAGTCACATGACGTCACATGAAGTTAGGACTCTTTTAAATCTTAACTTTTTGTGATGCTATTCCTTTCCTAGGGTGGATATTTTTTTTCTCTATCAGATAGTAAGGTCTTTGAAATTAATCTCATTATAATGTCTCAGAGAGAAGTGACACTGTCTTGCACTCTCTGTGGTCCCACAGTTCCTAGAACAATAAAAAATACACAAAAAGTGTTCAATCAATACTGGCTGGCCAATCGAGCCTTTGATATTCTTTTATATCCCTCCTGCTCCTGTCACAGTCATTGATCCTGATCTGCTTACCGCAGAGCATCCAAGAGAAAAATTGTTACACACACATGCATGGGTATCTTGAAGGAAATAGAAGAAGAATTGAAAAAACAGGTTATAAATTTTACATACTTGCACAGAATAATGCTTAAACACATAGTGAAAATAATGACGTAATGCTGGTTTCGTACCTTTATACACAAGACCACACACAGCACAGCTTGGCATCATTCCCATATTTATCTCCTTTCTCTGCCCTTTAGTTTTTCTAGAGCCATTCTCTTTTAACGTTGAGAAACATGCTATTACAATAAGATGAAAAGGAGTTCAGTCAGAGGGCTGGGAGGAGGGTGGGTGAGGGCACGTCTGTGGTAGAGTCCTGGCTCAGATTGAGTCTAATCCTGACTCTGTCTCTTGCACTATTTTGTGTTTGGGAAAGTGACTTAAATGCTGACTTGGTTTCCTCAACTGAAAATTACAAACGACATTGCAAACAAGTTGTCATGTGGATTAACACAAAGTTTGGCAAATCACAGGCACACTTTAAAATTAGTTCCCTTGCATTTGCCTCTGAAACTCCTCCAAGTAAGAGTCATTCCATGAAATATCAAAGGCATTTGCTCTGCAGGAATTTTCTCTTCCAATACCACTTGGGAAGTCACTACCTTAGACAAGAATAGAAATTGTGTGTTAATTCACATGCCAACACTGTTCAGTGGGTAATGATTGCCCAGAGCACTATTCTAAGTATTCCTAAGCTATTCTAGGTTCTTCAGGAAGGAACAAGAGACTGGGATACTTACAGTGGGTACCAGAATGGAAAGGGTCAACAAGAATACCATGTATCTGCCAGCCCTGCCTTCAGCATTAATGACCAAAGTAATGATTGATGAAAAAGAAAGGATCAGAAGTCTGAATGTGCATTCCGTTTGATTCATTTAAATTAGTTAGATCTCAGTTTTTATAACTTTAAAGTGATTGGGATTTTAAAAAGCATGATGATCGTGATGATGATGACTCCTGCCCTATCTGTCTCATTGGGACTTGAGAATGACAATGTCAAAGTGTTTGGAAAGTTGAATTCCATGAACCAATGCCAAACACAGGAGTCCATCAAGTACACTGTAAGCTAGACTGCTAAAGAGCAGCCCAGATGAGGGGACTTGGGTAGGCAGGGGCACCAAAGGGAAAGGAAAGAGGGTCTGAGGGGGCAAAGAAGAGAGGGACCAAATAATTTTTCCCTTCTTAATTTGCACAGAGGCAACCTACAGCAAACATACTCCTTTAACCTGTGATTTTAAGGGATCGCTGCAAAATAAAATCAAGGACATTGCAAAAGGAAATGTATCTCTGCTGAATTAATGGGCTACTTCTCTATTATCACAAAGTATGGAGCTGGCATGTGAGGGCTGAAGCTTCTGGAACCATTTATCATCTCCAGGGACATTGCTTTTCTTGCTAAGAGAATCCAGCAGACCTGGGTGGCAGGCCTTCCTTTTAAGGGAAGAGTAAAATGTAAGGAAAGCTGCTTCTGATAAATGGCGATAAGGGGTCAATTATTCAAACTATTTCATGTGTATTAAGTCCCAACAACATATGAAGCACCCAGCTGTGGAGGCTGAAGAGGTGAATAATATTTGCTGTAGACAAGGCCCAGGGAGACTTTATTTGAAGGTGTGTTGGAAACACGTTTGGTGAAGAAGGTGGCAATTGGTAGGAGGAAACACATCTTAGGTTGACTGGCCTCCCGTGAGCATTTTGCAGGAATATTTGCCCACGTGTGAATACAGTCAACCTGGGCAGTGAACCAGGTGAGAGTTTGGGTATGAGTGTGAACATGTGTGTGTTTCTGTGTGCACACGCATGTGTCCTGGCGTGCAGTGGGAAGCTGCGAAACAGAATAGGTAGTAGGAAGTTGCTAGTGAGATATGGGAGAGCTGGGTAAGACCCCAGAGAGGCTGATTCAAGTCTTCCAAGCAAGTTACCAGGGACAGTAGGACAGAGCAGTAGGTAAGCACACAAAGCCTCCCACTCAGTTAATATAAGGACAGTCTTTGTCATATCATCCTGAATAACTGATTTGTGATTTAATGTAATGCCTTCAGTTACAGTTACAATAAATGCCAGTTTTGCTTTATTTAAACGGTGAAGAACTCTCTTGTTTTCCCAGTTTCTGTTCATTGTGCCACAGTGTCCAACCTCCCTGGGGTCCTTGGAGAACCACTGCTTTCCTCTTACACCCACTGCTCTTTCTCTTTCCATCATTCACTAAGTCCCACTTTTTTTTCCTTTGAAATTTTTCTGATGGTCTCTCTGTGCAGTAAAGTATTAACCTTGCCCAAAGAACGCTTTGGTCCTTGACTGGCTTCGGGAAAGTAATCTCAAAGCTCTTGGAATGTCCTGCCTGATAAGGCTGTCTTTGTTTATCTGGGAAACTCGGGGCCATGCCAAATAGTCTATGCTAGCAACGTGATTTATGGTGGGGACCTTGGGTCACATATTACCATGGATCATTGCTGGGAGGAGCAGACTGTCTGCATGACTTCACTGGGAGAGCACAACTGGAAGTGCTGCAAGGGGTCTCTCTTGGACCCTTTCCTAAGCTCCTTTTTTCTGCTGCTGAGTTTAATCTATCCTTTTGTGGTAGAAAACCATGACCATGAATAGAATGGCTTTGTTGGCTTCTGTGAGCCCTTCAAGTGAATCAGAGAACCTGAAGGAGGTCTTGGAAACCTCCTAAACTATATTCTCTCTTTCCTTTCCTTTGATCACTAACTGAATTCAGGCGGTAACAGCTCATTACACCCACAGGCAAGGCCAGCTACCTAGTTCGCAGGGCCCAGTGCAAAACGAAAAAGTGGGACGCTTCATTCAAAAATTAAAAATTTCTAGACAGTGAGAGCAGAGCATTGAACCACGTGTGGAGCTCTTCTGAGCACAGGGTCAGTGAAACTGCACAGGATGTACGCCCATGTAGGTGGGTCCGCCCCACATGCTACTGAGCCATCTGTCTCTCTCCTGCCCTCTTCCTCACTCTCCAAAGAACATCACAGACAGTCACACTCAAATAAGCCTTTATGAACTCTCATGCATACTGTCATTTATCATGTGCCAGGGATTGGGCGTTATCTCATTTAATCCTTTCAAGACCCCTGCATGGTAAGTATTACAATGCTCATTTTACAGGCAAGGAGTCTGAGGCTCATAAAAGTTAAATAATTTGTCCAAAGCCACAGCTGATATGCACGGTTTGGATTAAGACTCACAACTGTCTAACCTCAACATCTGGACTCACCGTTACTGTGCTCTTTAGCCTACGTGAGGCTCTCATTCAACTCCAAACTTACAAATAACTATTTCATTGAATTCCAAGAAACTGGCTCTGAGAGTAAGGAAGTGGCCACGAATAAGCACCCTGAGTCTCTCTGCTTCAAGAACAAGGACAGATAGGATAATCCACCAACCTACCACCCACCACCCTCAGAGGGATCTATCTGCTAATAGTCACACAGTGTCCACAGAATCAGGCTTTATTGTTCCCTGATAAAAACTCATTCATTCTAGAAGGTTTATGTCAGGTCCCCACCACCATCTTCTCTGGACTGCCCCTCTCAGAGGCCCTGCTGAGCAGTCTGCCTGCCTCATGCCGTTCATCCCCATTTTGCTCAAGTCACAGGTAGACACCTGAGTGGGAGGGGGCCCTTTGAAATGGACTCATGTCACACTGCAGAATTCAGATATGAACATGATGGTGGAGGGAGAGACAGACATAGAGACAAATCATTTTAATAGCACGAAGGATTCCTAGTACCATTCCATACACTGAGGAGCTATGGCTACAGTAGCCTTGAGATGGTTGATAGGAATCTACTATCCCCTGGTCTGTGTTGTTTCCTAAGTGCCTCTGAGAGTGTGAGTATCTAATCAAGCTAAGCGTCATGCTTGTCTTTAAAATGTTCCTGTTTCATAAAGCTTGGCTCCAAAAGGCAAATCAACAACTTCATCTTGTACTCAAAGATAATCTAATCCAGTTCTTAGAAGAAACCATGGCTGGGTCTGACATACTGAAAAGTGATGGTGTCAGTTTCCAGTGTAGTGCTTCCAAAGACATGTTCAAGTCCAGCTTTTGTCTCACAAGCAGACTTTAACCTGAAACTTGACACGAGCTGTAACAGCACTGTATTTGCCTAGGGATTTGCAATTAGGTCGTCAGGGAATCCACTGGCCCAGCTGTGGAGACTCCAGTCTCGGGGTTATATAGAGTTAGGGCTGTGTCTGCACCAAGGAAAGCAAAGTCCTGCACATACTGATGATTTACGGAGCAGGAAACAAGAGTAGACTGAAGAAACCAGGCTGTAGAGAGGAGAGTGAAACTGGGGCTAAAAAGAAATGAAAAGGAGGGACCACTATTGAGGCAGACAGAGAGAGACAGAGAGAGAGAGAGAGAGAGAGAGAGAGAGAGAAAGGAGAAGAGTGGGAAGGCATCTCCTTGGTGTGTGAGGTTCCCAGCCCAGCAGCTCTCATCCTAGGATACTCCCCTGTCACCCTGGAGCTTCCCTTCTCCTTTTGTAGGAACATCCCCAAGGCCAGGAATGATTTGTGCTCTGGATTCAGCTTCCATTGCCCCATGTGGTCTAATAAGACCCCAGCAAAGTCCATCCTTTTTTCTGACAACTCTAATGTCGAACTGTCAACCAAATCACCACACAGCTCTGATAGCCTACAACTATGTGAATAGTAATAACAATGGACCATTTCTGATTTCCAATTTGGATCCAGAATCATAAGCCAATGACAAACCGTTCCTATCATTCTTTTTAAGAAAGCTATTCTCCTAAGCCAAAATGGTGGCTTAAGCTCTGCACATTGTGGCAATTTTGTCAGTCGTCTCCAGGAGCCCTTCCTTCTCACATCTTAGGCAAAGCTAATATGGATGCATATTTGAAATTTTATTTTCAACCACTCCTGCCCTCCAATGACCTTTCCCTTCAGGGCTGGTTCTGGTTCCTATGACAAGTATAAATTCCTATCTTACGTTCTTTCCCACTCTGGGCCACGGTGGCCTTAATTTGTTTTTAAATTGGTCCCACTTCATTTGTATTTTCCTTTATTAGTCATCGCGGCTTTGAAATGCGTGTGTATATTTAGCACCATCCATTTGGTTGGTCACCTCACCTCTCTGCTGCATTTTACTTGATTTCCCCAAGTTTTTATGACTTGACTTCTCCTGCTTCTTCTCTTCTTTCTCTCATTCTTTCTCTCCCCTTCCTCTTGTCACTGGCAGCACCATTGTCCCCACCACCCTCCTGTTAATATGGAACCACAATATCCCTTACACCATCCATTCACTCATGTGGTGATTAATCATGTCTTGCCTTGTGATATCTCCTTGCCTTCCTGTTGTGCAGCTTTTAAAAATTTGTTTAAGTTCCCTGAGGGCAAACTCCATGCCTTACATTCTTCTCTAATTGTTGTTGTTTCACAAAGGGCATGAATTAATATCTGTTGCTTGGATGACTTATTAACTGATTCACCCTCCAACCAATCACACTCCAAATAAGATTATACAAAGTTTCAAAGGTGATGACAGTAGAATCATTTGCATGAGGGAGAGAAGGACTGTGAGAATTCATGGAAATTATTTTTTTCCCCAAAATGCTTAGTGGGGAACCCCTTCAACAACCTTTCTATTTAATGGCTGAAGATTAATTTGGCATTGATTTTGGTTTCTCTTCTTTTAAGTATTCAAGTGTCTATAATAGTTTGACACATAGTAGGAGATCATTAAATTTTTTTGAATGACTGACTGACAAACTGAAAAGTACTTTCAGTAAGAAATGAAATCCCTGAGGGGTACCCACATGTCACAGAAGGATTCTTTGAGACAAGGCTGCTAGAAGGGTAGATAGGGTCCAGGACAGAACTGTATCAGAGACCAAGGGAAAAAACACTGATCCTAGAAGGTAGGAGCATCACACAGCAGGGACTTCCCTGGCGGTCCAGTGGTTAGGACTCCGTGCTTCTCTGGTTGGGGAACTAAGATCCCGCAACCCCTGAGGCAAGGCCAAAAAAAAAAGAGAGTATCACACAGCACTTTGATTAGGAACAAAATGTAACAGACTGGGTGGCTTAAAGCACAGAAATTAATTTTCTTACTGTTCTGGAGGCTAGAAGCCCAAGATCAAGCTGTCAAAAGGTTACTTTCTTCTGAGACCTCTCTCACTGACTTATAGATGCTCATCGTCCCACTGGGTCCTCCTGTGTGCATGGTCTTTCCTGTGTGCAAGTGTACTCCTGTTCAAATTTCCTCTTCTTATAAGGACACCGGTCCGATTGGATTAAGCGTCCCTCCTCCCATTTTAAATTAATCACCTCTTTTTTTTAATAGATCTTTATTGGAGTATAATTGCTTTACAATGCTGTGTTAGTTTCTGTCGTATAACAAAGTGAATCAGCTATACATATACACATATCCCCTCCCTCTTGAGCCTCCCTCCCAGCCCCCCACCCCACCCCACTAGGTCCTTGCAAAGCACTGAGCTGATCTCCCTGTGCTATGTGGCTGCTTCCCACTAACCATCTATCTTACCTCTTTAAAGGCCCTGACTCCAAGTACAGTTACATTCTAAGGTCCTGGGTTTCAGGCTTCAGCACATGAATTAGGGATTGGGAAGGACACGTTTCATCCCTTAACAATATACCTGTAGACCCTTTGGGACATTCTCCTAGCCTCACAGTAATTCTGTGAAGCAAATATGTTTAATATTCAAATTTTGTGGTTTAAGAAAGTGAAGATGAAGAGATGAAATAATCTGCCCCAGGCCTGGCAGCTAGAAGTAACAGACCCGAATTCAAACCTACAACTTCTCACTCTACATCAAATGCACTATCTACTTCAATACACCTCGATGAAGAAAAGAAACACAAGCAGTGAAATATTTGGGGGAGGAAAACATAGATGAGAACTGTCAGAAAGACTGTAAAGTTTCATCCCAATGCTAGGCTTTCTGTGACATCCGGGAAAATCCATGATTAAACCTTGTTTCTAAATCTCTGAATAAGTGACCTGAATTAACTCTCTGTGCTTCCATTTTGGCATAAAAGAAATTTAACAGGAATGAAATTCTCTTTCCCCTTTCCCTAGGGATTTTGAGGTCACCTGACAGAGACAGCACTTTTTAAAATCTCTGAATTATGAAAATTTGTAAGTACACAGAAAAGCAGAAATTATAGTACCATGACTATTTATACATCTAGAAAGATTCAACACATATAATATTTTTCTACATTTCTTTCATCTACCTTCTTATCTTTCTGTCTTCATATCTATCAATCTATCTCTACCTATCTGTAAATCATTTTATGATCTATTTATCTACCTATCACTCCTAGCTATTATCTATCTATATTTACCTATTTATATTTTTGATAAACCATGGTGACATTTTATCTTTAATCAGTCCATCACGCATCTCCCAAAACAAGGATCGTTTCCAACACACCCACAAAACTATTTTCACACCTAATAAAATTAACAATTTTTTTTCTACTGTCATATAGCAATAAGATAGCATTCAAATGTCCCTACTTATTCCCAAAATGTCTTGTATAGTTTAGGAGTCTTAAAAAATCAGACTAATCAGGAAGCATGCATTATATTTGATAATTAAGTCTGTTAAATTTCTTTAATCTAGCATAGTTACTTCCTCCTTATCCTTGATGAAGAGACCACGGTATTTTTTTTTTCTTGTACAAATGTCTCACTTTCTGGATTTGGCTGATTGTCTTCTCATCGTGTTGTTTAACGTGTTTCCTTTTCCCTGAATTTCCTGCAATGTGGAGTGTAGAGTTAAAGGCTTAATTAATTTCAGAATACATATTTTAAGCAAGTTCTCAGGAGGTGCTGAATTTCACTTCACATCACATGAGAAGGCATGTAATGTTTGGCTGACCTACTCTTAGTGAAGCTGAGTTTAATCACTCTGTGACAGCCACATATTCCCTTTGAAAAGCTGTGTGATTCCCATATGAACCACAAGTTATGTGTGGAGTGTTTCATAGGCACCACACAAACGTCTACCCCACATCAAGCCTTTCTGCACAGTGTCAGTCTGTGGATGGCCCCTGCCTGGTGGACAGTATTGAAACCACCCAGTTAGCATGAGCACTGGTCCAGTTCTTGGGTCACTGAGGAATAGATACAGTACATATTTTCTATCTCTGAGTTTCTCTGGACTCAGTCTCTAAGTCTGACATGAGTACACTGGCATGCACTCAGTGAAGCTTTGTTCTTTAATGTTTATAACACTTTACTACTTAAATGCAAAAGACATCACAGCAGCTGCCCAGAAATCCACAGGAAAACATTAAACAAAAGGCAATTTGGACAGACCTTCAAGATGGCAGAGGAGTAAGACGAGGAGATCACCTTCCTCCCCACAAATACATCAGAAATACAGCTACATGGGGAACAACTCCTACAGAACACCTACTGAATGCTGGCAGAAGACCTCAGACCTCCCAAAAGACAAGAAACTCCCTATGTACCTGGGTAGGGCAAAAGAAAAAAGAAAAGACAGACAAAAGAATAGGGACAGACCTGAACCTCCAGGAGGGAGCTGTGAAGGAGGAAAAGTTTCCACACATTAGGAAGCCCCTTCACTGGTGGAGATGGGGGGTGGCAGGAGGGAAGCTTTGGAGCCACGGAGGAGAGCTCAGCAACAGGGGTGCAGAGGGCAAAGCGGAGAGATTCCCGCACACAGGATCGGTGCCGACCAGCACTCACCAGCCTGAGAGGCTTGTCTGCCTACCTGCTGGGGCGGGTGGGGGCTGGAAGCTGAGGCTCGGGCTTCGGAGGTCAGACCCCAGGGAGAGGACTGGGATTGGTCGTGTGAACACAGCCTGAAGGGGGCGAGTGCGCCACGGCTAGCCGGGAGGGAGTCCAGGAAAAAGTCTGGAGCTGCCTTAGAGGCAAGAGACAATTGTTTTGGGATGCGCAAGGAAATGAGATTCAAAGCACCACCTAAACGAGCTCCAGAGACGGGCACGAGCCGGGGCTATCAGCTCAGACACCAGAGACGGGCATGAAACGCTAAGGCTGCTGCTGCAGCCACCAAGAAGCCTGTGTGCAAGCACAGGTCACTATCCACACCTCCCCTCCTGGGAGCCTGTGCAGCCCGCCACTGCCAGGGTCCCGTGATCCAGGGACAACTTCGCCAGGAGAACACACAGTGTGCCTCAGGCTGGTGCAACATCACGCTGGCCTCTGCCACTGCAGGCTGGCCTGGCATTCCATACCCCTCCCTCCCGCCCGGCCTCAGTGAGCCAGAGCCCCTGAATCAGCTGGTCTTTTAACCCCATCCTGTCTGAGCAGGAACAGATACCCTCAGGTGACCTACACACAGAGGCAGGGCCAAATCCAAAGCTGAACCCCAGGAGCTGTGCAAACAAAGAAGAGAAAGGGAAAACTCTCCCAGCAGCCCCAGGAGCAGCGGATTAAATCTCCACAATCAGCTTGATATACCCTGAATCTCTGGAATACCTGCATAGACAATGAATCATCCCAAATCCAGGCGGTGGACTTCGGGAGCAACGGTAGACTTGGGGTTTGCTTTCTGCATCTAATTTGTTTCTGGTTTTATGTTTATCTTAGTTTAGTATTTAGAGTTTATTATCATTGGAACATTTGTTTATTGACTTGGCTGCTCTCTTTTTTATATATATGTATTTTTTTTTCCTTTTTCTCTTTTTTGTGAGTGTGTATACTTCTTTGTGTGATTTTGTGTGCATAGCTTTGCTTTTACCATTTGTCCTAGGGTTCTGTCTGTCCGTTTTCTTTTATTATTGAGTATAGTTTATACTGCTTGTTATCATTTGTGGATTTGTTTCTTGGTTTAGTTTCTCTCTTCTTTCTTTCTATTACTTTTTAATTTTTTTATTTTTAATAACTTTTTAATTTTATTTTATATATTTATTTTTTCTTTATTTTTTTCTCCCTTTTCTTCTGAGCTGTGTGGCTGACAGGGTCTCAGTGCTCCAGCTGGGTGTCAGGCCTATGCTTCTGAGGTGGGAGAGCCAAGTTCAGGACACTGGTCCACCACAGACCTCCCGGCTCCAGGTAATATCACACTGCGAAAGCTCTACCAAAGATCTCCATCTTGATGATAAGACCCAGCTCCACTCAATGACTAGCAAGCTACAGTGCTGGATACCCTATGTCAAACAACTAGCAAGACAGGAACACAACCCCACCCATTAGCAGAGAGGCTGCATAAAATCATAATAAGGTCACAGACATCCCAAAACACATCACTGGACGCAGTCCCGCCCACCAGAAAGACAAGATCAAGCCTCATCCACCAGAACACAGACACAAGTTCCCTCCACCAGGAAGTCTACACAGCCCACGGAACCAACCTTAGCCACTGGGGGCAGACACCAAAAACAATGGGAACTATAAACTTGCAGCCGGCGGAAAGGAGACCACAAACACAGTAAGTTAAGCAAAATGAGAAGACAGAGAAACACACAGCAGATGAAGGAGCAAGGCGAAAACCCACCAGACCAAACAAATGAAGAGGCAATAGGCAGTCTACCTGAAAAAGAATTCAGAGTAATGATAGTAAAGACGACCCGAAATCTTGGAAATAGAAGAAAATACAATAAACGTTTAACAAGGACACAGAAGTACTAAAGAGCAAACAATGATGAACAACACAATAAATGAAATTTAAAATTCTCTAGAAGGAATCAATAGCAGAATAACTGAGGCAGAAGAACGGATAAGTAACCTGGGAAATAAAACAGTGGAAAAAACTACAATAGATCACAATAAAGAAAAAAGAGTGAGAAGAATTGAGGAAAGTCTCAGAGACCTCTGGGAAAATATTAAATGCACTAACACTTGAATTGTAGGGGTCCCAGAAGAAGAAAAGAAAAAGAAAGGGACTGAGAAAACATTTGAAGAGATTATAGCTGAAAACTTCCCTAATATGGGAAAGGAAATAGTCAATCAAGTCCAGGAACCACAGAGAGTCCCATACAAGATAAATCCAAGGAGAAACATGCCAAGACACATATTAATCAAACTATCAAAAATTAAATACAAAGAAAATATATTAAAAGCAACAAGGGAAAAACGACAAAAAACATACAAGGGAATCTCTATAAGGTTAACAGCTTATCTTTCAGCAGAAACTCTGCAAGCCAGAATGGACTGACAGGACATAATTGAAGTGATGAAAGGGAAAAACCTACAACCATGATTACTCTACCTGGCAAGGATCTCATTCAGATTCGAAAGAGAAATTAAAACCTTTACAGACAAGCAAAAGCTAAGAAAATTCAGCAGCACGAAACCAGCATTATAGCAAATGCTAAAGGATCTTCTCTAGGCAGGAAACACAAGAGAAGGAAAAGACTTACAAAAACAACCCCAAGAAAATGGTAATAGGAACATACATATCGACAACTACCTAAAATGTAAATGGATTAAATGCTCCAACCAAAAGACATAGCCTGGCAAATGGATACAAAAACAAGACCCATATATATGCTGTCTACAAGAGACCCACTTCAGACCTAGGGACACATACAGACTGAAAGCGAGGGGATGGAAAAAGATATTCCATGCAAAGGGAAATCAAAAGAAAGCTGGAGTAGCAATTCTCATATCAGACAAAATAGACTTTAAAATAAAGGCTATTACAAGACACAAAGAAGGACACTACTTTATGATCAAGGGACCAATCCAAGAAGAAGATATACCAATTGTAAGTATTAGTGCACCAAACATAGGAGCACCTCAACACACAAGGCAAATGCTAACAGCCATAAAAGGGGAAATCATAGTAGGGGACTTTAACACCCCACTTCCACCAATGGACAGATCATCCAAAATGAAAATAAATAAGAAAACACAAGCTTTAAATGATACATTAAACAAGATGGACTTAATTGATATTTATAGGACAGTCCATCCAAAAACAAAGAATACACTTTTTTCTCAAGTGCTCATGGAACATCCTCCAGGATAGATCAAATCTTGGGTCACAAATCAAGCCTTGGTAAACTTAAGAAACTTGAAGTTGAATCAAGTATCTTTTCTGACCACAATGCTATGAGATTAGAAATTAATTACAGGGAAAAAAAACATAAAAAACACAAACACATGGAGGCTAAACAATACACTACTAAATAACCAAGAGATCACTGAAGAAATCAAAGAGGAACTCAAAAAATACCTAGAAAGAAATGACAATGAAAACACGATGACCCAAAATGATGGGATGCAGCAAAAGCAGTTCTAAGAGGGAAGTTTTTAACAATACAATCCTACCTCAAGAAACAAGAAACATCTCAAATAAACAACCTAACCTTACACCTAAAGCAATTAGAGAAAGAAGAAGGAAAAAACCACAAGTTAGCAGAAGGAAAGAAATCATAGAGATCAGATCAGAAATAAATGAAAAAGAAATGAAGGAAATAGTAGCAAAGATCAATAAAACTAAAAGCTAGTTCTGTGAGAAGATAAACAAAATTGATAAACTATTACCCAGACTCATCATGAAAAAAAGGGAGAAGACTCAAATCAATAGAATTAAAAATGAAAAAGGAGCAGTAACAACTGACACTGCAGAAATACAAAGGATCACGAGAGATTACTACAAGCAACTATATGCCAATAAAATGGACAACCTGGAAGAAATGGACAAATTCTTAGAAAAGCACAACCTTCCATGACTGAACCAGGAAGAAATATAAACAGATCAATCACAAGCACTGAAATTGAGACTGTAATTAAAAATCTTCCAACAAACAAAAGCCCAGGACCAGATGGCTTCACAGGCAAATTCTATCAAACATTTAGAGAAGAGCTAACACCTATCCTTCTCAAACTCTTCCAATAAATAGCAAAGGGAGGAAAACTCCCAAACTCATTCTACAAGGCCACCATCACCCTGATACCAAAACCAGACAAAGATGTCACAAAGAAAGAAAACTACAGGCCAATATCACTGATGCACATAGATGTAAAAATCTTCAACAAAATACTAGCAAACAGAGTCCAACAGCACATTAAAAGGATCATACACTACGATCAAGTGGGGCTTATCGCAGGAATGCAAGGATTCTTCAATATACGCAAATCAATGTGATAAACCATATTAACAAATTGAAGGAGAGAAACCATATGATTATCTCAATAGATGCAGAAAAAGCTTTCTACAAAATTTAACACCCATTTATGATAAAAACCCTCCAGAAAGTAGGCATAGAGGGAACTTTCCTCAACATAATAAAGGCCATATATGACAAACCTACAGCCAACATCATTCTCAATGGTGAAAAAGTGAAACCATTTCCTCTAAGGTCAGGAACAAGACAAGGTTGGCCACTCTCACCACTATTATTCAACATAGGTTTGGAAGTTTTAGCCACAGCAATCAGAGAAGAAAAAGAAATAAAAGGAATCCAAATCAGAAAAGAAGAAGTAAAGCTGTCACTGTTCGCAGATGACATGATATTATACATAGAGAATCCTAAAGATGCTACCAGAAAACTACTAGAGCTAATCAATGAACTTGGTAAAGTAGCAGGATACAAAATTAATGCAGAGAAATCTCTGGCATTCCTATACACTAATGATGAAAAATCTGAAAGTGAAATTAAGAAAACACTCCCATTTACCATCGCAACAAAAAGAATAAAATATCTAGGAATAAACCTACCTAAGGAGACAAAAGACCTGTATGCAGAAAATTATAAGACACTGATGAAAGAAATGAAAGATGATACAAATAGATGGAGAGATATACCATGTTTTTGGATTAGGAAGAATCAACATTGTGAAAATGACTATACTACCCAAAGCAATCTACAGATTCAATTCAATCCCTATCAAAATACCAATGGCATTTTTCACAGAACTAGAACAAAAAACTTCACAATTTGTATGGAAACACAAAAGACCCAGGATAGCCAAAGCAATCTTGAGAAAGAAAAATGGAGCTGGAGAAATCAGGCTCCTGGACTTCAGACTATACTACAAAGCTACAGTAAACAAGACAGTATGGTACTGGCACAAAAACAGAAATATAGATCAATGGAACAGGATAGAAAGCCCAGAGATAAACAGACACACATATGGTCACCTTATCTTTGATAAAGGAGGCAAGAATATACAATGGAGAAAAGACAGTCTCTTCCATAAGTGGTGCTGAGAAAACTACATGTAAAAGAATGAAGTTAGAACACTCCCTAACACTATACACAAAAATAAACTCAATATGGATTAAAGACCTAAATGTAAGGCCAGACACTATCAAACTCTTAGAGGAAAACATAGGCAGAACACTCTATGACATCAATCACAGCAAGATCCTTTTTGACCCACCTCCTAGAGCAATGGAAATAAAAACAAAAATAAACAAATGGGACCTAATGAAACTGAAAAGCTTCTGCACAGCAAAGGAAAACATAAACAAGACAAAAAGACAGCCCTCAGAATAGAAGAAAATATTTGCAAATGAAGCAACTGACAAAGGATTAATCTCCAAAATTTACAAGCAGCTCATGCAGCTCAATATCAAAAAAACAAACAACCAAATCCAAAAATGGGCAGAAGACCTAAATAGACATTGTTCCAAAGAAGATACACAGATGGCCAACAAATACACAAAAGGGTGCTGAACATCACTAATCATTAGAGAAATGCAAATCAAAACTACAATGAGGTATCACCTCACACCAGTCAGAATGGCCATCATCAATAAGTCTACAAACAATAAATGCTGGAGAGGGTGTGGAGAAAAGGGAACCCTCCTGCACTGTTGGTGGGAATGGAAATTGATACAGCCACTATGGAGAACAGTATGGAGGTTCCTTAAAAAGCTAAAAATAGAACTACCATATGACCCAGCAATCCCACTACTGGGCATATACCCTGAGAAAACCATAATTCAAAAGGAGTCATGTACCACAATGTTCATTGCAGCACTATTTACAATAGCCAGGACATAGAAGCATCCTAAGTATCCATCTACAGGTGAATGGATAAAGAACATGTGGCACATATATACATACATATATTCCATATATGGAATATTTTATTACTCAGCCATAAAAAGAAATGAAATTGAGTTATTTTTAGTGAGGTGGATGGACACAGAGTCTGTCATACAGAGTGAAGTAAGTCAGAAAGAGAAAACATATATACATGGAATCTAAAAAAAAAAAAAGGTTCTGAAGAACCTAGGGGTAGGAAAGGAATAAAGATGTAGACATAGAGAATGGACTTGAGGGCATGGGGAGGGGGAGAGGTAAGCTGGGACGAAGTGAGAGAGTGGCATGTTCATATATACACTTCAAAATGTAAGATAGATAGCTAGTGGGAAGCAGCCACATAGCACAGGGAGATCCGCTCGGTGCTTTGTGACCGCCTGGAGGGGTGGGATAGGGAGGGTGGGAGGGAGACACAAGAGGGAGGAGATATGGGGATGTATGTATATGTATAGCTGATTCATTTTGTTATACAGCAGAAACTGACACACCATTGTAAAGCATTTATACACCAATAAAGATGTTAAATAAATAAATAAATAGCCAAAAAAAAAGGCAATTTGAAGCATACTTACTTACCATACAACCAAAGCTATTCCCATGAATTGTAAGGGTTTAACATGGCATGTACAGACTATATATATATACACATATATATATACACACACACACATATGTATATATGTATGTGTATATTTTTATATACACAAACACATATGTTTCTTGAATCATTTAGCTTGCTCTCCATCTCCTCTGATTTAACCTGAACTCCCTGTTGCCCATGTTAAGACAGCTGACGGAATTGCTTTCAGCCCTCCCAGAGGCAGTGTTTTCCAAATTCTTTGAAAGAAAACTCACAAGCAATATTGTACATGCCATTCCTTATTCTGAAAGTTGGCTTGATGGTAGGACAGAGGAGAGAAATAAAATATCTCTTGCTAACATGTTGCCTCCCTCATTTAATGAAAAGTCAAACTATTAAAAGATCTGAATACACAGGTCACAAAAGAAGAAATAATATATCGGAGAAAGAAGATCCTTTTCTATTCCACCAGACAGTAAACCTTTGAGGGGAAGGATTTGCCCAGTTCACATCTTTCCATCCCCATTACCCATGCCAGGGACTTTACACTCAGCAGCACCAGGATATATTTGTATTGACTGACTTAATACGCAACCCTCAATAATCAAATCAATGCAAATTCGAACAAGAAAATATCATTTTCAACTCTCAAATTAGAAAAGATTTTTAAACTCTTTAAAGATACCATATTAACTGTAATAAAACAGGGCTCAAAAAAGCACATAAAGTATAGATTTCTTAGTGCATAGATAGAAAAATTCCAAAATGTTAACACTATTACCTCTGGGAGGTAAGATATATAGGTAATATTTTTCTTATCCCGTGTACAGTTCAGTATTTCCCTACATAGTTCAACAAATATGTTCATTATCTAGGGGGAGGTAACACTTGAAAACAAAATGAGTCCTTGCCCTGCATCCTCAGAGCAAACACTGCATGCCTGGACCACAGACCTTGGGAAAGCAGCGATTGTTTGGATAGTTGCGTGCAGACGCTTTCTTGGTCTAAATGCCAAAATGACCTTCATATAGTGAGCATAAATATGTGTGTGTAGTGTTTTTTTCCTTTTCTTTTTTATTTCTTTCTTCTCCAGCAGGTGTGTTTGAATAGCAGCCCATTACTGCTCACTCAGTGCCATAAATATTTATAAGCATACTGCAAGAAAGTTATTGTACCATAAACTGGCCAGTGGCATGGCCAGCTGCTTTTTTTTGAGTGGAGGTGTGAGACAGCTTTGGGGGATGTGGGCTTCATCCAACACGAAGCACTGGAACCTGTGAGGCGTGAAGGGCTAGGCTGAGGTTCATGAAAGATGTCAAGTCAGTCTCTGAAGGGGCGGGCCTGTCTGCTGTACAGTAGGCTGGGGCCATGACGTTAATGCTGAGTTGCATTTGAGAGGAGGGTTTCCTGGAGCCTTCATTTCCAAAGGCAATTTTGCAGCTCAATTAGGCCTTATAACACACAGGATGGAATTTATTCCCATTTGTAGTTCTAGGGAGGTGTATGTGTATGTATGTATGATGTGTGTGTGTGTGTGTGTGTGTGTGTGTGTGTGAGTGAGAGAGAGAGAGAGAGAGAGAGAGAGAGAGAGAGAGAGAGAGGGAGGGAGGGAGGGAGGGAGGGAGGTTGAGGCCAGCACTCGTGTGACATGGACAATCAAGGCTGCTGACCACTGAGGGTCCACCAAGCCATGGGAGCATCTTTCCCTCTCCTGGAGGGATAAAGGCATACCGGTCCTGGTGACCTCACAAATGAGGTTCTCTACACTGGGACTTGGTACACCCTAAACCACAGCAAGACAGAGCATGTTACCTCTGACCAGCTTAAGTGGACAGGAGATGACAGATACCCCAAAATCCAAGCAACTGTCCCCAACGTTGTTTACACTAGCATGGTCTTCAGCTGTTAAGAAATGAGCTGTCTGCCTCCCCAAGGTTTCCAAACAGCTGGAAACTGACCCTCATCCAATGGCAAGAGCTCTGAATCTAGGTTCAGAGACCTAACCAGCTTCACGCCCTCATTCCTCCATCTGAGGTACTCAGGACAAGTCTTGTCAACACAGTCTCCCTTTGCTCATTTGTAAAAGCCACATATTGCATTAAATTTGTTAGAACGTGCCAAGTGTTCTGAACTGTGTTTGGCACATGGTAAGCGCTCAATAGAGATGGCTTCTTTTTTTTTTTTTTTTCATTGTTATTTTTCACCTGGAGCAAGAAAGCAAAACTGTCTTGGTCTGAGCTCCAGTTCCTCCTCCCTACACATCCCCCAACCACCCAGCCATAAAGATCAAAGTTTTAAACAAAAGGCTTGCAGGCATGGTGGTCTATCTGGGACATGATCTCAGGAAGGAGGGACAGTGGAATGAGAGGGAGGGCAACCCGTTCATGGAGGTGTTATCCAGCTGGCCATCACCACAGGGAACTGATACTGAACCACTCTGGAGCTTCCAAGGAATTGCATGAAATCCATCTCAGAATAGTCTGATGGGAAGTATTTCTCTATGGGCTTAGGGCAAAGTGCTGTCTCCTTGCACCTGCAGGAAGCTGGTTGAAATCCGCTCAGGACTCTTTACTACCAATGGCTGCAACAAGGTGGGTTCAAGAGGATTCACCGTGGCTCACAAAAGATGTCCCTTGTAAAAAGCTGAAGTCTGATCCTTTCAGGGTCAAACGTATCTTGGTCTGTCTAGAGGGCTAATTGGCAAGGCCCACTCAGGAGTCTAATTTGCAAGAGGAGTTTGATAGAAATGGCAGACGACTGCACACATCAGAGCTGACAGCCAGCCTGGTGAATATGACCCTTGATCCAGGAAAGAGCAAAGGTCATCCCTCAACAGCCCAAGCAGAACAGAGGGAGAGAGAGGTGAGGCAGAGTGCAGATGTTAGGTGAAAGGGTGACATGGAAGCCCTAGGAGGGGAACTTGGACAGTTTCTTGCATTAGGACCTGTTTGCTTTTGCTTCACCTGCCCACTCCACATGGTTTGGATATCAGAAGAGGGAGGGAAATCTAATCATGGAGAGTCAGACAGAACCTGTGTCGTGGAGGTTTCGGGAAGACACTGAGGGCAGGAGAGATAGGGGGTTATGTCTCCTGGGTTGGGGAGTAGAAATGGCCAATCAGACAATAGAGGAATATTTTGTAGTGGATTATCTTAGGGTCAGCAAGCAAGGACACCAGAAACAGTGGAGTCCAGCAGGGAAGTTGTCCCAGAGACCCAGCAGCCCTGGGAGTCCACAGATGAGTGTGGACACCACATGTCTGGGGACACATGAGAGGGAGCCATTCCCACAGGCTATTGTGTTTTCCTAGTATTGTTTTAGTCTTTTGTATTCTCCACTATTAGCCTGAGCAACAATAGTTAGCAGAACACCTGTTTCACTGGATTCATTTGAAGATTGCAATACACAATACAAACGAAAAAAATAACCTTAAAGAAGCAAAAAGACTTCTTTCCCTATAATTAGTATTATTATTACACTATTATTATCTTAAGACACCATTAAGATATTTTAACCATTTTCAGTGGAAATGTTAAGTCTGTGATATACATCCTGGCATTCTGAAACAAAAGATATGGAAAACAATGACACTTTTTGCTGAGGTTTCAGAATTTTCATTACTAATGTCCGTTATTGGCCTCTACTGTCACTTCACTGCCGTGGTTTCTCTCTTTTTTTAAAATTTTTTTGCCTCCTCCCTCACTATCAGACTGTCAGCTGTCACTTTTTTGCTGTCAGTGTTTCTGCCTCTTGTTCTCTGCTATGTTTCTAATCGGTCCAGTGGCCATATACTGTTAGGCAAATATCAAGACACAAGATCTGGCAAAGGACATTTGTATCTCGAGTGTGTGAGTATATGTGAGTGTGTGTGAGTATATGTGAGAGAGAGAGAGTGTGTGTGTGTGTGTGTGTGTGTGTGTGTGAAAAACAATTTGGAACATGTCTCTGGATGCCTGAATATTAAAACTTGCTGGGACATATTGTTTGAGACAGTACTGTCCCTGAGGAATCCAGGCATACCGTTGTCATGACAGCTAATTTGACAATAGCTACGGCCTCGCTGAAGTGCCATGTGGGAAGGGCAAATAAAATGGCACCATTTAAACATGTGGCAGCATAAGGTTTGGCCTGACAATAGCACTGCAGTTATTCTATCCTTCCGACCATTACAAATGATGCACTTGTTCGTACATGTGGTCTTCACATATTCTTTATAATGCACTGCAACACCCCTCTAAAGAATCGAATACTGTGTCTGCATGCCAGGGCAGCTGGTAGGAAATTGAAAAATACCTCCAAATCCTCAAAATTGCTGACACACTGAACTTAGAATCGGAAGATCTGAGTTCTAGTCAACTGCGTGACCAGGCAAGTCACAGCCTCCTGCTAAGGGATGCCTCCTCGTTTGTGAAATAAGACACCAGCCCAATTTTGAAGTTCCTTCCAGCTCAGTGTCGGTGATGAAAGTTTTGCGGAAAAAAAAAAAGAGAGAGAGAGAGAGAGACTTGAACCTTTAAAACCAAGATTTTGTTAAAACTAGTTGTTTATATTTTGGATATCAATAAGAAATTTTAAACCATAAAACTGAATATGTGGAGTACAAGAAAGAAGTCAACTTTGGATATAAGTTTTCTTGATTGTGTGATATACTCTACCTAGGTAGAGCTAATAGTCAAAATACTAATACAACACAGAAACCAACCAATTAGAACAGATAAATCACTAATATGGTCATATCAGGTGAGAGGGGGTAGCGGGATATTTGTTCTGGGTTGTCATCTTCTTGAGAGCAGGAGGTTTCACTACCTTGCTTAGTGCCTTGTAAGAGCAGTGAAAAATTGGGTACTATATAAATGAATGATCATGTGAGTGCCTGAACACAAACAAATAGGTGACAGTTGTCAGGGTTTATGCCTCTAAGGAAGAGGAGTGTGTAGAGAAGAGGGCAAGCAACACCACATTTTCTGAGTAAGATGAAAAAGAGGATGCAGTTAAGGAAATGGAGAGGGAGTGAGCAGAGTGTTTGTTAGAAGAGAAGCAGATAGGATGGTGTCATGGTTTACCTAGGGAGAAAGGTAATTCACAAGGAATTTGGCAATGAACAATGTCAAATTCTGCACAGGGAACAACATCCTGTTGCTTTTGGCCTTCTGGTCATTTTCTTATTTTATTTGCTTCCCATAGAAGATGAAGATTTAAAAAAGAGAGGTCACGGAAAATATCAGCCCACTACAGTTATTTCTTTAGCAACTGGAGCACAGGTCCACAGGGGAAGGGCATGAGAGCTTATCTGGAGACCCCATCATGCATGATATCTCTTTCATTACCACCACACCCCCACATGCTGAGAAGAAGAGCTTAGTCACTGCAATATACCGTATGTCATGTTTCTCTAGGATTTCCATTCTGCCTGCTTGGTTCCCACTAGCTGCCAGATGCTTTGCCAGATGTTTTAATGTGGACATGGTTATTTAGTTTCCTGGGGACAGCAGCCTCTAACACCCAAATCTTTTGGGTGTTAGAGAATTTCGTTGAAGGCTTTAGGGCAAATAAATTGCAGATGAGGAAAAGGGGAATGGTCACCAGCATATGGTACTGCTGAAAAAGTCATCTACAGATACTGAACTGATGATGGCTCTGCCTCTTTCCATCCAATCGTCTGTTTCATAACAAGAAGAGATGTGAAGCCATGCCAAATCCACAGATGAGAAACTCAATCATGGTCAAACGAATTTCTTTTCATGTAGGATATGAGGCTAGTTGATACTCACCTTCCAGAGCTCTGGTGATCATCTCTCTTTGTGCCACTCCTGAGACTCGTGCCCGTTTGTCAGGTTCCACAATGAGATAGGCACCTCATTGGTACCTTTAGCATATTCTTATAATATTTCTGAAATGTACTACTTTGAAGCTGATAAAAGCATCTGGCTAGAGCCTCTTATTGAAGAAGCCCAGGTCACTACTAGTTCAGTCCATATTAAACATGATCCAACTTTATGCTATGAGAGACACAACTTAGCTTCAAATATGAAAAATAAATCTTTAAAGTAAAAGCATGAAAAAAAACATGAAATGCAAAACAGTAACAAACAAGAGTTGGAGTGGCTTTATTAATATCAGACTAAATAGACTGTAAGATAAAAATTAGAACTAGAAGCAATACAGAATATTTTTAGTAGTAAAAGGGACAATCAGTCAAGAAGATATAACAATTTTCAACATATATGGGCCTAACAAAAAAACTTCAGAATAAATAAAACAAAAATGTCAGAAATGAAGGGAGAAATAAACAGTTCAGCAGTAATGGTTGGAAACTTCAATACCTTTCTTTTTATAATGGACAGAACAACTAAAAAAAAGATCAACAAGACATTAAAAGATTTGAAAAACACTATAAACAAAACCGAAATTGTTTCTCTGAAAAGATCAACAAAATTGGCAAACCTTTAGATAGACTGAACATGAAAAAATACAAGAAAAAGTGCAAATTACTAAAGTTAAGAATGAAATAGGGGATATTACTACTGTCCTTACAAAAATGAAAAGGATTAAAAGAGAACACTATGAATAATTGTATGTCAACACATTAGATAATTAAATAAAATGGATTCCTAGAAAAATGAGACTATGGAAAGTGATTCAAGAAGACATGGAGAATCTGGATTAAAAAAACTATAATAAGTAAAGAGGTTGAATTAGTAATAAAAAAACTACCCATGAATAAAGCTTGGAAACACAGGCTTCACTTTACATACCTTTAAAGAAAAATTAACATGAATCTTTCACATACTCTTCAAAAACAGAGAAGAGGGAACACCACCCAACTCATTTTATGAAGCTGATATTACTCTGATACTAAAACCAGACAAAGATACCACAAGAAAAGAAACCTAGAAACCCAAATCCCTCATGAATATAACTAGAAAACTATATGTAGCAACATAAAAAAGGGAATACACACTATGACCAAGTGGGACTTGTGCCAGAAATGGAAGGTTAGCTCTACATAAATAAACAATCACAATAAAGATAGTCAACAAACTATAAGAGGAACAGAACTTTCTTAACCTGAGAATGGGTTTTTATGTAAAATTCAGAGACTACATAATAATGCTGAAAGACCGAAAGTTTTTACCCTTTAATCAGGCTCAAGAAAAAATCTGTCCTTACCACTTCAATTCAACATTGTATTGGAGGGTCTAGCCAAGGTAAATAGAAAAATAAAAATAAATAAAAGTCATCCAAGTTGAAAAGGAAAAGAAGCTAAACTATTTCTATTTTTAGATGATTTGATTTTGTATACAGAAAATACAAAGTAATCTTAAAAGTAATTGTTAGATCTTATAAATGAGTACAGAAAAAAAGTATGATACAAGTTAATATACAAAAATCAACTGCATTTATATAAACTTGAAATAAACAATTCAAAAATGTAATCAAGAAAACAACTACATTTACAAAAGCAACAGAAAAGATAAAATCCATAGCAGTAAATTTTTAAAAAGATGCAAGACTTGCACACAGAAAGGTAAAAAAGCTGCACTGAAAGAAATCAAAGAACACCTAAATAAGATATCTTGTATTCATGGATAGAAATACTTAACATTGTTAAGAAATGGAAGTTAAGACTGCCATCTGATCACTTTGGGTTTACTGTGCTTAAACTGTTCGACAGTTTTAATGCAATCTCTATCAAAATTCCAGATGTATTTTTGCAGAAATTCGTGACCTGATCCTAAAACTTGTATGGAAATGAATGGACCCAGAAGAGCCAAAACAATTTTGAAAAAGAACGTATTTGGGGGGCTCATGCTTACTGATTTCAACTTACTACAAAGTTTTACTGCCAAGGCTTCTGTGTGGTACTAATGTATATATATGAATTGGAATTAAGAGCTCAGAATTAATTCATACATCTTTAAGCAGTTGATCTTTGACAAGGGTGCAAGACTAGAACTCAGATCTTCCAATTCAATGAGCGAATAATAGTCTTTCAACAAATGGTGATGAGACAATTAGGCATTCACATGCAAAACAATAAAGTTAGACTAATACCACAAACCACATACAATAATAAACTCAAATGGATCAGAGACTTAAATGTAAGGACTATAACTCCCTTACAAGAAAACATAGGGTAAATCTTTTTTTTTTTTTTTTTTTTTTTACCTTGGAAAAGGCAATGGTTTCTTAGATATGGTACCTAAAGAACAAGCAAAGAGGGACTTCCCTGGTGGCACAGTGGTTAAGAATCTGCCTGCCAGTGCAGGGGACGTGGGTTTGAGCCCTGGTCTGGGAAGATCCCACATGTTGTGGAGCAACTAAGCCTGTGTGCCACAACTACCGAGGCTGTGCTCTAGGGCCACAAGCCACAGCTACTGAGCCTGCGTGCTGCAACTACTGAAGCTCACGCCCCTAGAGCCCATGCTCCACAGTAAGAGAAGCCAACACAATGAGAGCAAGTGCACCACAACAAAGAGTAGCCCCCGCTCGCCGCAAATAGAGAAAGCCCGTGCACAGCAACAAAGACCCAATGTAGCCAAAAATAAATAAATAAATAAATTTATATATATAAAAAAGAGAACAAGCAAAGAAAATATAGATAAATTGGACTTAATTAAAATTTAAAACTTCTGTGCTTCAGTCAACCCTATCAAGAAAGTAAAAAGTCAACCCCCCAAAATGGGGGAATTACTTGTAAATCATATATTTGGCAAAGTTCTAGTATCTAGAATACATAAACAATTCTTTTAACTGGGCAATAAAAGAGACAAATTACCAAATGGTCAATTAATTTGAATAGACATTTCTCCAAAGAAGATATACAAATAGCCTATAAGCACAAACAAATACATTCAACATCATTAGTCGCTAGGGAAATGACAATCAAGACCACAATGAAATCCTACTTCATACCCACTAGGATACTGTAATCAAAAATACACAATGATATATGTTGACAAGTACATGAGGAAATTGGAATTCTTAAACATTGCTGATAAAAATGTAAAATGATGCAGTCACCTTGGAAAACATTTTGACAGTTCCTCAAAAAACTAAACATAGAGCTATTATACGACCCAGAAATTCTACTCCTCGGTGTCTATCCAAGAGAATTAAAAACATATATTTATGAAAAAACTTGTAAATGAGTATTCAAAGTACCATTATTCGTAACAGTCAAAAAAATGAAAAGAGCCCATATCCATCAACTGATGAATGGAAAAAATATGTATTCCATACAGTGGAATATTATTCAGCCATAAAAAGAAATGAAGCACTGATACATGCTATAACATGAATGAACCTCAAAACCATTATGCCAAGTGAAAGAAGCCAGAAAGAAAAGGTCCCATATTGCGTGATTTTATTTATTTAAAATAACCCAGAATAGATAAATCCAGAGACAGAAAGTATATTAGTAACTGCCAAAGACAGGGACAGGGAGGAATGAATAGTGTCTGCTAATGAGTAAAAGGTTTATTTTTAAAGGTAGTGAAAATGTTGTGGAATTAGATGGTGATGATGGTTGTACAACCTTGTAAATACCATAAAACCACTTAACTGTAAACTTGAAGGTGATTAAAATTGTAACTTGCACAATATAAAATATGTAATTTTAATAGCTCTATAACTGTTAAGAAATTAAATTCATAATTTAAAAACTTTCCAAAAGAAATCTCCAGGTCAAGATGGTTTCACTGAAGAATTCTACCATATATTTAAAAATAAATAATACCAATTCTACAGGTCTCTTCTAAAAAATAGAAGAGGAAGTGCTTCCCAATACATTTTATGAAGCTCACACTAACTTGATATCCAAACCAGATGGAGACAGTACAAAAAAAAAAAAGAAAACTACAGGCCAATAACTTCATGAATATGGACATAATATCCTTAATAAAATACAAGCAAATAAGAGGTAGAAATATATAAAAAGAATCATACACCATGATCAAGGGGAGTTTATTCCAGGGATATAAGAATGGCTTAATATTTGAAAATAAATTGCTGTAATCCAGCCTATTAATTGACTAGAAGAAAAATCACATTCTCATATCAGTCAATGCAGAAAAAAAGTCTTTGTGAACATTTGACACCCATTAATAATTAACACTCAGAAAAATAAGAATAGAGAATGTCCTCAACTTCATAAAGAGCACCTACAAAAAAGCCTACAATTAACATTCTTCTTAATGGTGAAAGACTGAATGGTTTCCCCCTAAGATCATGAAAGTGGGAAGGATATCTGCTTTCATCACTCTTACTCAAAATAGTGCTAGATGTTCTAGCCAATGCAATAACGAAAGAAAAGGAAATAAAGGCATACAGATCAGAAAGGAAGAAATAAAATGATCCCAATTTTCAGATGGCATAACTTTGTATGCAGAAAATCTCAAGAAATCCACACACAAAAAACCTGTTAGAAACAATGATTTCTATAAGGCCTCAGAATACCAGAAAAACATAAAAAATTCAACTACATTTTATCTTTGACTGCTTTTCAGAACTTCTCCATGTTTGTTAATTTTTATATTGTGTTTCATTAAAATGCATTTAAAAATAAATTTCATTTTATTTATTTTAGATGTGATTTAGTGGCCATTCTATACTTAACAATTGATATATTTTATCAGTTAAGGAGTTTAGCCATTACCGACTGAAATATTGGCTTTCTCCACTCTATTTTCTCCCTTTGGAATTCCAATTAGATAAGTATTATATCTTCTCACTCTTTCTTCTATATGTCTTGAACACTGTGATATTTTCTATCTCCTCTGCCCTTTTGTCTATATTCTCAAGAATTTCTGTTTTTTAGATCACAGTTCTTTAATTCTCTAGTGGCCTCCATTATATTAATTTTCTATCTATCTGTGTCTAAACTATGATATAATTTAGTTTATATTATTAGGGTTTTCATTTCTAGGATATTTACTTGTTTCCTTTTCCTATGTGCCACACCAATCTTGGTAGATTCTTCCTTCATCTTGCTGTCTGTCATCTCAAATTTCTTAGTATTTCTTCAACACCCTTTTGCTATTCTGTATCCAAATTCTAATAAAAGCAGACTTCACAGGTCTGTTTATGAATTTGCTTTTGTTTTCTTTTGTTGCTTAATTTTGCTCATCTTGACTTTGTCTCTTCATGTGTTTTAATTTATTTTTTATTGTTTAGTGATGCTCTTTTTATTGGTGGGAATTCTTTGAAGCCTGCATTTGTGTTCCTCCAGACAGGATTTGTTTTTTTTTTTTTTCAGGTCACCTGGGGAATGACTAAACTTGACTTCTTTAAATATAAATATTTAAGCTTAGGTTTTGTTTCTTCAGGTCACAAGACTAGAATAAAGACTTGTTAATAGTAATTCTTAAAGGATATTTTTCCCACCCTATGAATAGTCATAAAAAAAAACTTGCATACATCCCTCAGCAGAAGAAAAAAAATTTTTTTTCCTATTTTACTTCATGAGGATGTATGTCATTCTTTGTAAGTTTCAGATTTATTCTGGGTGTCTGTTTTTATTCCTGTCCTGTGTTGGGTCAGCCTTTGATTTCTTTTTCTGATATACATGGTCCACTGAAACCCAGATTATAATCTACCATGGTAAATCCTACATTCTACTGATCTGCACTCTTATTTAATGCCTAATCTCTAAGAAATCCCCTTATTTTTTTCCCAAATCAGCCATGCAGCATTTATCCAACGAACATAGTTCGATACTAGGAAAAATTTCTATGACCTTTAATCCACCATCATGCTCATCGATTCCTATTTTTTTAAGGATTCCCTTGCTTTGAACTAGAGAGTTTAAAGTGAGATTAAGAGTAGAAACAGGAAGACAAGTTAGGATATACAGCAATGCTCTAGGCAAGAAATTGTAACTTCAACTGCTATGGACTTGATAAAATAGATAGTAGTGGATGGATTTGAGAAATATTGAAAAACTAATATCAATGTTATTAGTGGTGAATTGGATGTGAAATTTGGAGAAAGGTGTTTGGAATAATGCCAATGTTCAGGATAATGTCCCACTTGTACAACTAGATAGATGGTAGTGCTGATAATTGAAAGGAGAACCAGCTTAAGAAAGTAAAGACTAGAGGCTCAGTGTTTAACCAAATTTGATGCCTTTGAGAATTCCAAGTGGCATATGCAGGACTGGGAGTCTGAGACAGAGGTCAGACTCTGAACTAGAGACACAAAAACATGTGAGATTCTCATATAGGTGTGATTGAAACCAGGCATGAATAAGCTTGCCTAGGAAGAGGACGCAGATTGGAAGAAAAGCAGGATCAAGATCAAGTCTTGAGGATTTTAATCTCTAATGACCAGGCAGAGGAGGATGAGCTTGCAGAGACAGAGCGGCACAGCCAACAAACTGGAAGGGAGGCCAAGAGAGAAGAGTGTTGCCTTTTATTGCTTTTGTTCTTATACCCAGAGTCAGCTATATTAACCTGCTCACCATTTCCCATAGCTTTGCTCTTCCTTTTCTCTATGCCTTCATACATGCTGTTCCTTCTGCCTTGAATATCATCCATTCCCTTCTCCCTTTCCACCATTCACTGCTGTTCCTGATGAACTCCTATACATCCTTTAGGGTTCAGCTCAAATGTCAGCATTGCTGCATAGTCCTTCTTAAACTGTGTCCTAACCCCTTCCCACACAGGCCTGGTTCATTGTCCTTTTCTGTATCCCCACTGCGTGTATTGTATAGTATCTCAATTATCCTTCTGCCATCTGACTACAATGGATCCTCCTTAATTTCGGGGCCAATGTCTTATATGGCACTGCTTCCCCAGTGCATTTGGTTCATGGTGGAATCTTTTTTTGGATACAGAAACTTAAAGTAGGTCTCCAATAGAGTGCAGGAAGTATTTGAACAGAGAGAAGTCAACCCATCAGCTGGCATTAAAAAGACCCAAGGTGCATGGGTAGACCTAGAGATTATCATACTAAGGGAAGTAAGTCAGACAGAGAAAGACAAGTACCATATGATATCATTTATATGTGGAATCTAAAAGAATGATCCAAATGAACTTATTTACAAAACAGAAACAGACTCACAGACATAGAAAACAAACTTACGGTTACCAACGGGGATAGTGGAAGTGTGTGTGGTGGGTGATAAACTAGGAGCTTGTGATTCACATACACACACTACTATTCATAAAATAGATAAACAACAAGGACCTACTGTCTAGCACAGGGAACTATACTCAGTATCTTGTAAAAACCTATAATGGAAAAGAATCTGAAAAAAAAATCTATATATGTATAACTGAATCACTTTGCTGTACACTTGCAACTAACACAACATTATAAATTAACGATACTTCAATTAAAATAATAATAATTTTAAGAATAAAAAGACCGAAGGTATTCATGCACAAAAAATCAAAGGTATTTGTGGCTGCTCCTAAGTATGTACTGGGTATCAGTCAATATATGCACATACACCATACCTCTCCCCTTCTCTTCCACCCTTTATCCATAAGGCTGTTGCCTTCATTGACATCTTCTCTTCCTGTTCCCATTAAAGACTTACCTCTACGTTTCACTCAATCATATTTTGCCAAAATGAAATACCAAGTGTGGACACTGTAGTCAGTATGGGGAACACACCATGACATTTTTATTTAATCCCTTTGCTTTCTAAAGAATGTACTGCAAATAATGACACTGAACAAATTGCATGACTTAAACTAAGCAAACTAAGCAAATATATGGCATGAGGATTAATGAATCAACGTCAGGGTGAGTGCCCTTCACAAGGTGGCCAGAGAAGTGAAGGGGGCTTGGAATATTACTGGTGCTGTCTTGAAGCAGAGAGAGTCTAGGGAAGGAACCAGTTGGAGAAGAGTTCCCAGGAGGTTACAAGGTGGCATGTGGGTGGAGGAGGTAGGGAATGAGGGGAATATAAGTCAGAAGAGGTTGGATATGAAGACCCTTTGCCCAGAGTGCTGTGGCTCTTTGTGATGCTCCCACGGATGCTCCATATGTGGGAGATGTCCCTGGATCAGGTTACCTTGAAGAAGGGGACTGAGGGACTGTTTCAAGACTGTTTGGGTTTTCTTCCCAGTGTTAATTCTTATTATGACTGAAATGGGATGACAGTAGCTTGTGCTGAGGCTGACATCAGTCCATAAAAATTGGGGCAATGTCAGCAATCTGAAGCAATTCTTTGGGGTCTAGGAGACACCATCACATTGAGTTCTATTGGGCCTTGGGTGAGAGAACTGTAGCCTTGCGTGAAATTGTGACAGATGGCCGTCAATCAGCACCCAACAGCCACGGCATGCAGAGTCTAGGATCCTAGCATTCTACTTTTTCTATTATTTGGCCACAGATTTCCTCTTACTCTTCATTTCCCATTACTTTCCTGCACAGTCCATGCATTCCTGACAAACATAATTACATATGGTTATACAAACTTGCCATATACCTCCTAATTTTCACTGCATTGTTGGATCTTTTTTCCACCTGGAATGCTCATCTCTCTGCTGATGAACATTCTAAACACAGACTCTTCTGGGGTTCCTTTACTAGGCACCCCTGTTAAGCACCCTCTTTGTAACATACATGCATGCATGTCTATATCTGTTAACATCTACCTACCAACACACACCTACGTGCCTGGCAGCTCATGGCAGAGCAGAGATAACGCAAATATTGAACCTAAGTAAACAGGGTTAGAACCTGGCTCTGTCATTAACTGGCTCTGAGATCTTGAGAAATTTACTTATCCTCTCTAAGCCTCAGTATCCTCATGTGTTATATTTATACCAGAGGATTTTAGGGAAGATAAAATAACCTAACATATTTAAAATACCTAGCACAGTCCCTATGCATAATATATGTTGATTCAACTCCCCGTCCTCTATGTAGAATTTACTGTACACTGCCCTGAAGGCATTTCCCTCCCTCACTATTTTGTAAGCTCCCAAAGTAAGGCTACAGCTTGGGTGTCTTTTTCTTTCTCCCTCCACAGAGAGCTTCTCACTCAACAAACCAGTGATGAATGAAAGAATGAGCAATCACATGAATAGAAGAAATTCCATTACTATTTCAAGTCTGTCTGAACTGCTTCCTGAACAGTGAAATTGTGGTGTTTTAAATCCAAACAAAAGCAAACTCAAAGCAAAGCCCAAAGACCCTGCTGCGTTATTTTTGCTATGTTAGTCCCAGTGACCAAGATGACCATATACTATCCCTGAGGGCAAAACTGTACTTTGTCAAGGTCATGGGGAAATCTAGGCAGTATGTCTGAACTAACTTAAAAGAGGTAAGAGCCTTGCTCTCAACCTAGACTCATGTAAAGACTGACCTTTGGATTACCCTTTATTGAAAAGTATTTCCTCCTTCTGTACCCTGATTTTAACCCCATCGTTCAAGAGCTTTGGAAATCATTTCCCCTTTCTGCACAGTTCCCTCTGTTGTAAAGGAGGCTCTGGAGGAGAGAAGCAACGGTGGTTGTGGAAGTTGGGAGGAAAGGCAGGACTGGCTTATCTCTATATTTATTAATACATCACTATTATTTCCAGCACTGGAAACTGAGTTCATACAAAAGGACACTCAATCACCTTACAGTGTTGGAAACAGGACAAGTTTCTTATCTGGTGTCCCTTTTCTCTCTAAGAATAAATCAACAAACGAATGGAAACCGCATGGAAATGCCATCCTGTGCTCAAAACAAAACACCATGGGCAGGTTTTTACCAAGCCTGGTCGGAGCGTCCCTCAGTAATTAGAAACAGGCCGACAGACAAGGAGTGCAACAAAATAAAGCAAGTGGAGTTGCTACTCAAAGGAGCTGGAGAAATGCTAACCGTTGCTAAAGATCACATCTGATCTTAGAGGCATCATGTAACCTCTGGCTCCAGGTGACTGCTCCCCCAGGAATCCCACCACCTGCAGTGGAGAGGGGCTTTCTCCCCGTGCCCCTGAACTCCGCAGAGGAAAGGCCCTCCTCCAGGGGAAGGCATACCTGGTAAGAGGCTGAGAGCCAGGATCAGAGGCCATGCTTCCGTTTCTCGGAGTCATCTGAGTGGTTTTCTAAAGCTGGCAGAGCTACATAGGCCTATCCCTTCCAAACCCAGAGAACCACAATTTGAGGGCAGGGCTCAAGCCTCTGTATTTTTCAAATCCTTTCATTTTCTATATAGCATAGAAATTAGTGAGAGACAGCCTAAAATAGAAGCTATGAACACCCCAGATGCCTGGGTGCATTCCCTAGCTCTCCACCAACAAACTTGAGGCATGTCATTTAACCTTTCTGTGACTCAGTTTGTTCCTTTGCAAAATAGTGATAGTGACTATATTAAAAAAAACTGCCATGAAAATGAAATAAATTCGTATTTATAAAGCACTTAAAACAGTGTCTTGTTTATAGCAGCCATGACATAAGACTAACATAAAACTAATAATAAATGTCATTGCTTTGGCCTTTCATCTAATCCAGTGGTTTTCAAAGTGTAATGTCTAGAGACCAGAAGCCTCAGCAGAGCATCACTCAGAAGCTTGTTAGAAATGCAAATTCTCAAGGCCCACCCAGACTTTTTAAACGGAAAACGCTGGAGGTGGCTGTCTAGAAATCTGTGTTTTAACAAGCCCTCCAAGGGCATGTTCAAGTTTCCAGAACCACTGCTTTCATCCATGAACTCTCACTCAAATTTCTCTTCCTGACGAGTTACCTGTCCAAGTTAATCTTGCCAAATATTTGTTCTCCCCAGAGAGGCATATGAGTCATTCTAGAACTCCAGGCCCTCCAAAAATGCATTTTAATTAGTGAGAATTCTTCTGGTAACAAGTGACATACACTCTACCCAAACCAATGTGGGCCCCAAAGAGGCTGTATTGCCTCACAGGACAGAAGGGTTCAGTGGTGATGATAACAGCCAGTATTTATGGAGCATGTTCACTGTACCCAGCACCATTCCAAGCAGTTTACATATAGCAACCCACGTAATCTTCACAGCAGCCCTCTAAGGAGAAGCTATTATTATCCTCATTGGACCAAGGGAATAAGGAACAGGGTGGTGCAAGAACTCACCCAAGGCTGTGCAGGGAATATGCAGTAGATCTAGGGTTCCCACCCACAAGCTAACTCCAAAGTCATGCTCTTAGCCACCTGCAAGGCAGGGTTGGTCCAGGAGCTCACACTGGGATAGCAGGACTTTGTTCTTCTCCACTCCCAGTTCCCGCTCTAAGGCAGACAGTCTTTGTATAAGGCTCCTGGGTGTTCCAGGATCATGTCCTTCCATATGGACCAGCCACAGGGAAAAAGGGCTCTTCTCCCCCAGTTGACCTAACAAAAGCCATGGGATTGACCTTCACTGGACTGACCTGTGCTACATGCCCATTCTTGCCATCCTTCGAGCAATTACTGGTCTGGACTCTGAAAGGGTCCTTGACTAGGCTGTGTCACATGACGACCCTGGATTCAGGGACCATGAAGCCCAAGAATTTAGAGGGAGCTTTCACCAGAGTGGTGTAAGCCAAAAGAGGAAGAATGCCAGCAAGGCAAAAACTAGCCCTACTACATGCTAGGCTCTGTTTGAGGGCTTTGTATATATATCAAGCTATTGAGTCATCACAGTAATCGTAGGAGTTAGGTACTGCCATTGTCCCATTTGTCAAATGAGGAAATGGAGGCGCCAGAAGATGAAATAACTTGTCTAGGGCAGCAGAGGCTGTAAATAGCAGACGCAGCACTGGAACCTGGCCTGCTGGCTCTGGGAGTCTATGCACTTACCAAGCAGACCAACGCCTAACTATTGATGCTCTTATCAGGTCTGAGTTCAAGATGCTCATTACCTTACCAGTCGGATCCAGCTTCCCTTAAACCCCTCCTTTCATGGTGAGGAGACAAAGAGAACTTCCTAACCTGCCACATCTGGGGGCTTCTCCAAATAATAAATACCTTCTTTCTTCAGTGGTAACAATACAGCAAACATCTCAGAGTAAGGTTGCCAGATATAGAAATGAAAGTACAGGACACTCAACTAAATTTGAATTTCAGAAAAATAAATAAAATTTTGTACACACACACACACACACGTACACACACATACACACACACATACAAACATTTAGTGTAAGTAGGTCCCATGAAAAATCTTACCCAGCAATTCTACCTCAGAGTTGGATTTTCACCCAGGACGACTAACAGTACCAGTTTGCCTAGGACTGAGTGGGTTCTTAGAACCTGGAATTTTCAGTGCTAAAACCAGGAAAGGTCTGGACAAACCAGAACAAATTGGTCAGCCTGCACCTAACCCAGTGGCCTTTGAGCAAAGTGGCTTTCAAAACTGGCAGCTCTCCTTCCCTGCCCAGCAGCCAGCCCCTCTCCGCTCCAATGCCTTCTGCAATCACACCCTGATCTCCAGGGAGCACACACACCTGCAGGTCACACGGCTTCCTGCTTCCCAGCTTCTCACCTCGTCAACTGTGTGACGTTTCAGGCTGCAACTATGCAACTCAGATTGGGACTTGAACCCACAGTCTTTTAAATAGGATCACACACCTGGTCTCAGGACTTAATGAAGCTCAGGCACTTGATGTCTCATGGCAGAAAAAATTCAGTGACAGACAAAGTGATAGGTAAGAAGTGGATTTACTCAGAGAAAAACACATTCCATAGACAGAGTGTGGGCCATCTCAGAAGGCAAGAGGCACCAGGGTATGGGGTTGTCAGTTTTTAGAGGGGTGGGTAATTTCATAGGCTAATAAGTGGGAGGAGGATTCCAGCTATTTTGGGGAAGGGGTGGGGATTTCCAGGAATTGGACCCCTCCCACTTTTTGATCTTTGATGGTGGCCTCAGAACTGTCATGGGGCTGGTAGGTGTGTCACTTAGCTTATGCTAATGTATTACAATGAGCATATAATGAGGATCAATCTTCCACCATCTTGGACCTAGTTGGTTCTAACCAGTTTTTGTCATGTCCTCGGGCTATGTAATCCTTTTAAAGATTGTGCCCTGCCATGACACCCTAACAGGAGATGATACTCTTCCCTTCCTCCCCAGCCTCCTCAGCACCTCCAGTAGTCTCCTCTCCCTCCAACAAACCTAGGCCACCAGAATCTTTTCAAAAGTGCCTGGAGCCTCGAAGCAGGGGGGCCAGAGTGGCATGCCTGGGAAATGTAAGGATTGTGTCTTCACTTGTTGTCCATTACAGATCTTATCTGCCATACCCAACCCACTCTAATGCTGAAGATTCCAGCTCAGTCTTATCTATCTTAGCCGACTCCCTACATGGAGCTTAGAGACCACAGAGCATCCAAGATTGGATAAAGAAGATAACACTGTCCACGGGGAAATGGCTCAGTTTAGAAAAAGCAGAGATGGACGCACCATGGCCATCACATATCATTACATCCACACTCAGATAGAGGAACTTGCTACTTCCAACCAGTCCCATAGGGGCAACCAAGAGGCAGAACAGAACTCTGATCTCCCTTATTCAAGCCATCAGTTATTAGTCTAAACCAAACACTGATTCATTTACAGTGGGGCTATCTGAGCTGGTACCTGCCCTGAGTGCATGTGGTCTAGCATGAACTAGCCTTTGGATTCTAGAATCTTCAACCCCGTCCCTTGGGCCCCTTTCATTCTTCTCTTTACTCCTTGAATCTCCCCTCTTTAACCTGGGCTCCTGCAAGCCAGGATGCAGCAAATGTGTCCCTTTGTACATATTTGTATAACCCGCCATTGCCCCACTCAAACACAAACTCCAATATAGCAGAAACCTTGTCTATCTTCTTGCCACTGTTCTTAGAACTGTGTCTGCCACAGGAGAGTGGCAATGTGTAGAAAGGTTTGAAATACAGACTCTGGAGTCAGAACTCCTTGGGCTTAAATCCTAGCTCTTCTACTTATTAACTGTGTAACCCTGGACAAATAACTCACTCTTTCTGGGTGTAAATTTCCCCATCCGTAGATGGGGATATGCATTAGACAAGAGTTCTCCAGAGAAAGAGAACCCATAGGATGCGTGTATGTACAAAGAAAGAGATTGATTTTTAAGAAACTGGCTCATTTGATTATGGAACCTGTAAAGTCCAAGACCTGCAGGGTGGACCCGCAACCTAGAGACCCAGGAAGAGAAGGTGTTGCAGTTCACGCCCAGAAGCCCTCTGCTGGCAAAATTCCCTCTTGCTTGAGAGATGCAGGTCTTTTGTTCTACTCAGACCTTCAAGTGATTGCATTAAGCTCATTCACTTTATAAAGGGCAGTCTGCTTTACTCAAATTCACCAGTTTAAATATAATCTCATCCAAAACACCCTCACAGAAACATCAGAATAATATTTGACCAAATCTCTGGGCACCGATGGCCAGTAAACTTGGCACATACAATTAACCATCCTAGGATATAATCGTGCCTATTTCACAGGGTTGTTTTTGAGAATTGAGTCAATCTAAACAAAGAACTTGGAAGTAGGTGTTCAATTAAAATGAATGGTGTATTAATAAACTTTCTGAGTTCCTCCTCTGTGCCAGGTGTCATAGGTGTTGAGGATGAAGAAAATCCATTCCCTGCCCTTGAGGAAATGAGTCTGATAAGGACTGAGATGGGTAAGTAAATAACACAATGGAATTAGCGCCTTAAAAGAATTATGCTCCTGCTTCTGGGGGAAGACACGGGAGAAATCTTCCAAATGTATCCAGGGGAGTCAGAGATGGCTTCACAGTATAGGTTAAGCAAGAAACAAACCTCAAAGGAATAGAAGGAGAGGAACTTATGAAGATTCCACAGCCCAAAGACCATCTCTAGACTGGACCAAGCACTCCAAGGGCAGCTGCCAGCTCAGTTCAGCAAGAATCTTAGACTAGGGCAAGAGGTCTCAGTGCTCCATATGCAACAGAATGGGGCCTAGTCCTGCCCAGAGGGGGCACCACCTCTGAACCACCTTGGTAACTGGCATTTACCTCTTCCTTTAGGTCCTGCGTTTAATGAAACTTGACAACATAAGTCGATCAAGCTATGTGAGTTTGGAGAACCAGGTGAGGCAGTGAGGTGGCGGGGCCTAGGAGCAACCCCACCACCATGAATAGGGTCTGTCTTGGGAGAACTTAGTAGTGAGGTACATGGAATTGGGAATCAGACACACTCAGGTCTTATTTCATGGGGCAAGTTACTTCACCTCTCTGATCCTTTGAATCTTCATCCATAAGACGGCTTTATCATGTCGGATTGCTAATTTTGAAGACTAGCAAGGTACCAGGCACCAAATAAGTACTCAATAAATGAAAGTTGTTATTATCCGTAATTAATTCCTCATCTCTCCTCTTCCCCCTTGCTGTTATTTGACAATACGTTCTAGAGAGATATAATACTAAGGAATGAGAGTCGTTCGCTATTTTACTTTTGATGTGAATCCAGCTCTGTGGATATATGCCTTTTCTGTGCCTTCGCCCCCATCTGTAAAATGGGGGTCATAATCAGGCCATTCTTGTGGGATTATTTTGTAAATTTATTATGAGATATATGTGTATAGCACATAATGGGAGGTGATCAATATGTATTAGCTGATTAAAAATAGTGATGATGATAATGATTGTTATTAATATTGTAGAGACCTAAGGTTGAAAAGAAGGCATTGGAGAAATATTTAAGACAGGCGAATAAAGGAGGGAAAAGCTAGGAAGCTTATCCACAGCACACCTTGCCTTCTCAGGGAGGGTACTCCCTAGAGCTAACCCTGGACTGGTGTGCAGTAGCTGTGTACAGGGTTGGAGGCCCGCTGCTCCCCCCGCTGAGCTCCAGAAGCCTCTGAGAGAGACCAAACTGTCTGCTGTCTCCTGATATTAGGAAGTGAGGTTGAAATGTTGCAAGTTCTTGCGTCTTCTGATATCTAGAACTTGAGGAATTATAACCGCAGAAAATGTTGTCAAATACACTCATCAAATCAATCCCCAGGTGGAAATGTGTTATGTTCACAACAGAAGCAGCTGCAAATGCCAAAACACCAGGATTGGGATTTTTTTCTTCTAAGAGGAGAACTGTTCTTTTATTTATTTATTTATTTTTTCTTTCCTAAGAGAGAATTGTTTTCAGAGTCTGAACTCAGCCTGTCCATGCTCTAAAGGGTCAGTTCCTCTGGTCCCACTCCAGCCCCACTGTTTCTAACAAGAGCCCAGCCCTGGGACTCTCTATGATGGCTAGCTCCTATCCTCCTCCCCCCCCTTCCCTGCCCCTCTGAGCCCCAGCTAGTTAGTAGAACGACAGTCCTCACCCCTCCAAGGAGCAGGAAAGTGTAGCATAGTCTAAAGAGCATGGAATCTCCAGTCAGGAAGCCCTGAGAGGGAATCTCAAATTTGCCAATGACCAGCCAGGTGACCATGTTAAAGTCATTATCCAACCTGAGCCTCAGTTTTCTTGTCTTCATAACTGGTGTGTGAGAAGCTTTCAATTCCAATAACTATTGCTGTGTAACAAGCCACCTCATACCTAGTGATATAAAACCGCCATTTGATAATGTTCATAGATTTTGAAGGTCAGTAATTTGGAAAGGACAAGAACTGGAATCAGGTTCATTTACTTACAGATCTGAAGTCTGGATGGGGAGGACTTGAAATTTAGGGCCACTGTCCAGACAGCGGGGCTTCCTTGCAGCTTTGAGGATTCAGGATAGTTGGACTTCTTCTACAGTGACTCAGGGCTCCAAAGGAGAGTGTCCTCATTAATGACACAGAAGCTGCATCACCTTGGAAGTCATGCTCTGTCACTTTTGATGTCTTCTGTTGGCTATAATTGAGCCACAAGGCTCCCCAGCTTCAAGGGAGGGAATTAGCCTCTACCTCCTGACAGAGGGATGGCAAAGCTCTAGGAAATATGAGAAGGGAAATACCATGTCAGCCATCATTGGAAAATAAGATCTTCTACATTCCCTTACAGAACTGTCATGAAGATGAAGTAAGGTATCGCATGTGGAAGAACTTGGCAAATGATCAATGCTTATTAACCTGCTCCCTGATCCTCAAGTCCAGCTGAAGGGTCAAGTACTCGCTGGTGATATGGGAGAGCAGCCCTTCTGAAGGCTTCCAATGTCATATCTCTTTCCTCCTCACAAATCAGAGCATTCTTAGGCATTTCGCCATGTCTGATACTGAACTGGACCTGTAACACCTTTGCTTGCAAATAATCATGATCATAATCAGAGTAATAAATTTATAATAGCAGCCTGCTAAAATGCCAGGCACTATCATAATGCAACACTTGATCTCATTTTCAATTACCACAGTCCTTAAAGGTGAGTATTAATATCTCCATTTTACAGATGAACTAAAACTCAGTGAGAGTAACTGTCTAACATCACGCAGAAGTCAGACCCAGCACCCATATTCTAACCTAGGCCCCAAACCTTAATTCCCCTACTCCATCACGCCAAGATGCTCAGTGCTCACAGACCCTTGGAGATGGGGTGGTCTCTTCAGTGGTGTCCTGGTAAATGTTTAACAACCACATAGCCCCCCAAAAAATTATGTATGTATATATGAGATATTTGAGTGTGTGATATGTGTACATCTCATGCATTTATCATAAATTTTATTTATATAAAAGATTTCTAGTACATAATATACAAATAAGAATGAATTATACACTACTCTTTATTGAAATTTCTACATAGCCTGCTGATTCTTACAGAATGATTATTTTTATTTTTTATGAACCCTTATTTCTATAGCCAACCTGTGGCTTCAGTTGATAAATGAGTGTAGCTCCAACATGAATGCTAATGCTGATATTTTTTTATGTCAACGAGGAAGATGAAAATGAGACAACAAAGATATATGTGGGAACTTTACTCATTCATCAGTGACATGACTGACCTCTTTGCTGATTTGGATAATAGTTTTCACATAATGGAAGAGTGTTTCCTTAAATTTTCTGTACTCTATTCACACAGTAATGGCTAAGGATATGACGCACTTTTAAGTGTAATCTGCATTATTAGCATTTTTCCATTATTTTCTACAACTCTCTACATAGACAATCCACAAAACAATAAACCACGCCCTGATGTGTAGCATCTACTGATTTCCCTGTTGGTAATACTCTCACCCTGCCCAATTTCAAGCTACCAATATGACATCATTGAATATAATAGACATGAACAACCTAAAGAGAACTATTAATGTAAAATGTAGTAAAATAAATAGGAAGTTTTGAGTATTTATTAACTTTGTTTATAATATGTGGATGAAAAATTAATCAGTCGATCTAAGAAAGAAATGAAAATTTTCATTCGAGACAAATTTGAGGATTATAACCCAGGAAGAGCATCTCAGAAAGCTGTGAGAACTGTTCCACCTGTCAGAAGTCAAGGCACAGTTATATAAGTTTTTTGAGATGGGGGCTGTACATTAAATGGCATATTATTGACAGCTTACACAATCCAGATCTAAGCGCCATGTGGCCCCTTATCAAGCAGGAATGTTATCTTTAAGGACTTGTCTTGTTGATGCTGGGAGAATGTTGCTCTTTATGGTTGAGCAGGTATTTCTACAGATGGAGGAGATTTGGTCCATGCATGATGCAGATACACAATGCACAGTGCGGAGAGAGAGGAGGCCAAAGGGCAGAGAAAGTTTCTGTATGTTTAAATGTTTCTTGTCTTGCCATAAAACATGAATTTTATTTCACAAACATAATGTATTTAATTGCCAGTTCATATAATTTAAATGTTAATAATAACTATAGTCAATGACCGCTTTTCAAAATTCTTAACCACTTAGCAATTAGGTTTCACTGGCTGGTATAAGTTAGATCCAGAACACTAGTCTCTCCTATCTCCATGTGACCTTCACTCATACCCGCTATGCTCCTCTAATGAATCCCTTCCTTCCTGGCTCTGTTTACCTCGATTCCCAGCATGCTCTGGGCCAGTGCCAATATTGCATATTGTAAAGTAACATAATACTGCCATGTCTATGACTTGGAACTATTTAATCTGTCTATTTCTCAAGGTCGCAGTACATTTTCTTTCTTTTGCCCTGAGAGGGCACCTGTCAGTCAGGGTGTAGTTTCTGATGAAGCCCACTTGGTTTTTTCCAGTTTGGCTAATGAGAGAAGTCACCTCCAAATGGTTCACTCCACTGCTATAAATGTACCCGCCAGCCCTAACCTTACTTTGAGGTGCTCTCAGATGCAAGTTGTTCCGCTTTTTCATTAAAACTGTGTTTCACTCCGGCATTCTGCTCATTACAATGGGCAGAGAGAGCGTTGCTTCTGGGAAGCACAGTCATAACGAGGGCAGAGCATTCAGCACAAAAACAGCTTCTAATAGCTCATTAGGAAAATTGACTAGTTAGGCAGAACTCTCGTTCCCTCACTTTGACTAAAGATATGAAAGCCTGGGGCTTTCCTGGTGGCGCAGTGGTTGAGGGTCCGCCTGCCAATGCAGGGGACGCGGGTTCGTGCCCCCGTCCTGGAGGATCCCGCGTGCCGTGGAGCGGCTGGGCCCGTAAGCCATGGCCGCTGAGCCTGCGCGTCTGGAGCCTGTGTTCCGCAACGGGAGAGGCCACAGCAGTGAGAGGCTCGTGTACCGCAAAAAAAAAAAAAAAAAAGATATGAAAGCCTTCCTTTCCCTGAAGGCCAGGGACACCGATGATATATCCAAGGTCCCAAGGCCAGAGTTGGCCAGGATGTTTAGGAGCTCTGGTTTCATCCTGGAAATGCCTTGGAGTTGCCTAGTGGTGGGGTGGTGGGTAGACCCTCAATGCGGTTGATCTTTTGCCCTGGGGAACAAGCCATGGCTTTCTGTGTGCACTTGTATTTGCTGGTACCAGAATGGGGGAAGGGATGGAAAGAAAGGAAGGGAGGGAGGGAGGCAGAGGCAGGGACTACCCTTGCCCTTACCTCTACTCTGCTGGTAGGAGCTAGATGTTATCAGGTGGTTAGGAATCTTGGAATTTCCAGTCTTATTCTCAGAAGTTCCCCCAATCTGTGCCTTATAGGCATTTCCTCAGCTCTTGATTAAAGTTAGTCCAATTTGGGCTTCTTACCTCAATGAAAATCATCATCATTATTATGATAAGTAAGACCATCACTTCCCTGAGTCCTTGGAAAATCAACATCATACCAGTTTAAGGACACACAGATTGAGGCAAGCATGGATTTACTCAGCCAATTTGTGTCACCAAGTTGCAATCACTGGAGTTAACCTGTGCTTTTCAAACTTTATAAATATAATTTTTAAACCAAGAAACTATTTCTTCATACAACATCTTACATGGAGCCCAATCTATAAAACTGATATAAAGGGAGCTTCTCTGGTTGAGGAGTTGGAGGGCCTGGGGCTTTGACTTCTCATGCTCTCCTGCTTCTGTTCCCTGCAGGGGTCTCCAAGGCACCCCTTTTGAAGTTCTGTAGGGCAGATTGAAACCACTCTCATGTATCAAAGGCCAGAATATTGTACATACGCTTTTACTCAACAATCCTACTTCTAGAACTGTAACATAAGAAAATAACCAAACAAGAGCCAAAAGAAGTTTGCCCAGGATGTCCATCTCATCTTTGTCCATAATTTTGAAAACTTTATAAGGCTAGCTAAATGTTTTGTAAGAATAGGATTGATTAAGCAAATTATAGTATGTATATATGAAGTGGAATAATAAGCTTCCATTAAATATGATGTGGATTTGTATTTACAACATGGGAAAATAACCTTTCATACTGGTGAGTGGGATTAAAAAAAAAAGAGCAGGCAACAGTATGACATTATTTGTGTAAAATATATAGCTATGTGTACATGGAAGGATGTGCATCAAAATACTGTCATTTTCTGGGATTTAGGATCATGTTTTATTTATTTAATTATGTAATTTCTGTACTTTTCAATTATTTATAATAAGCATGCATTATTTTTACCAAAAAAGAATTAAAATGCACTCAAAAATTTAAATAAAAGGGAAGAAAGAAATTGATGCCTTTCAATACCTTTAGAGTGGCATTCACCACCCTTGACCTATTTAAGGCTGCTAAACTTTTTCAAAACAAATATAGTCTAGAGATTTTTTCCTTCCTGGGATCAAAGATGTTGCTGTTTGCAGCACTTGGCAACCACGGCCTGTTGGCTTCACGAGACCTGGAAAACCAGCATGTGGAGACAACCTCTTCACATGTCTCCAGGCTACAGACCAGCCATGTGCATGCACTTCTCTATGTGTGCTGGGGGTGGGGACTGGAAAGAGGGGTGCCAGGGCCTGCTCGGGCCTTTATTTGTCCCACTGTGGTCAAGGGATCTGACGTCATCTATTTGTGGGATCAAATGGAGCCATAATAATAAAAATACTGCTCCACTGGCCCTCTGCACCTTGGGAAGCACCCCCCTAGTAACCCGACGTGTGTCCAGCATTGCTTTGTGCCTACAAAGCAGTCCATTCTGCCAGCAGGACATCCGTGAGGCCTGACTTGCCCATCAGGTTTCATGCCCACCTGAGACTGGCACCTCTCCCTGGAGCCCTCAAGACACCAGAGCTACATGGCATTAGGCTGTGAATGGGAGAGGCTCGTTGTATTTTGTCAGTCATGTCAAGCAAGTTTGGGGGTCCGTGAGCAGTGGCGCTTATTGTTCCTTGTTCCCATAATTCTTAGGATTCCATCCAAAACAGCTCACTCAGCTTCTGCTTGCACCCCACCCCTTTGCACAAGGCTCCAACACCAGTCTGTGGACCTAGGCTAGAAGGCAGATGCCAGATGTCTCCCGGCGGAGCTCTTCCCTCAAATGCCTGCCAGTCACCATCTTCCTACATAGCTTCTTCCCCTCCTGTAAATTAATGCCCACAGGAGTCACCTGCAGATCCGTGTACTGCCGGAACCCCGCTCACCTGCCGTGGTCTTAGCCCAGAACCTGCCCATGCTCTTCTTCCTTACCTAAAACTGCTCCCTGTAGGATCTTTTCAAGTTTTAGAAAACAGAAACCCAAGTGTAATATCCCAGCTCAACTACCTGTCCGGGAGACCTTTATATGATTTGTGGAGCTTTGATTTATAGTACCCTGCCTACCTATGGCCCCAGCTAAAGAGGGAAGGATGAGGGAAAGGACCCCAACATCTATGGAGGGTTCACTGTGCAGCTCTCCGGTTTTCATCCTCACAGCTTCATGCCGGTTAAGAGTTGAGGAAGTGAGGCTCAGAGAGGTAAGCTGTCCCAAATCATCCCATTAGGAAGTGATTAAACGGACTTGAACTTTGGCCTGTTAGACTCCAGCAAAAGGAGGGTAGTCTACCACCTCTGCCTGGAGGCTCTGGGACTCCCACATCCTAGCCCAACTCCTCAGGAAAAGCCTTTCCTAACTAATGCAATGGCACTCAATCAGCTCTCTCTCTTGCCTGAATACCTCTGGTTAGCAATCAACTTGGTGAGTTCCCTGGTGACATCTCATCTAGACCAGCCTTGAACCATCACTCAAATCATTTATAATTATTTTTCTTTCCAAGAACTCCCATATCATCTCTCCCAAAAGACGGAAGTCTCTCCTGGGCTCGGGCTACGGCTTGTTTATCTTCATATCTCCCATCAGCACCTAACATGATCCCTGAGGTACACTTGTTGCTTTCATTTAATTTTCTGGATATAAATTGAAAAATATGCAGAATGGATTAATCATTAGAAAATTGAATTACTTTTTCTATTATATATTATATTCATCTACTATAAAATCAGCCTAAAAGAAGATACCTTTGGAAATTTTTTTTACAGGGTTTTACTGGGATGTGAAACCATCCTGCCTATCTATACACAGTAGAGCAGATTGAAATGATATATTATAGATAAAATTACTTTATAAATTATATAAATTATACCAATTAAGCCATTATTTTTCTGTTTTAGTAATATTTTATTATGTATTTTAGTATTTAATATTATTTAGTATACATTTAGTAATTAGTGTTTTACTATTAGGGTATATACATAGTATTCAGTACTTTATTATCTATTTTAGCAATTATTATGACTGGTTTATTTACTATTATTATTTTTATAACCAATAACAGTAATATCTGAACAAGCAATGATTCTCTTTTTGGATTCTGTCCCATATCTTCTATCGCCTTTTAGAAACCAAACCAGTTTTCACCTATTACCATAGCATGTACATATTCTTGCATTACTAAAAATAAATGCTCTGAGTAGATAGTATTTTAATAAATGACCAACACAATCATATGAATGAATTTGAACAACTTAGCTGCCCTCTAATGTGAACACACAAATTGCTTTCCACTTATTGGGCACCTATTTCTGTGATGACCATCATCTGCAAAATGGGAATAATGTAGCACTTTATATGGTTGTATAAATTGAAGACATTTTATTGGCACAGCTCTGGAGGCAAGGGAGAATCTCCAGGTAAAAAATTCTCCCCACTCTCTGTCAGCCCTACCAACCCACTCATGCCTTGCTCAAATTCAACGAGGGCCTGTGGTTGTAACTGGGATGGGACCATCTACTCAATTTACCCAAACTCTCCATCCAACCTCTTCGCATTTTGTGACACTAGTAATGGCTCCAAGGTATGTGTGCAGTTTTCTTGCCCATTGGTCTGTAGCAGCTTAATTGCTTAGAAGATGGTGATGATAATAAGGCCCAACCCCCTGCCAATAAAGACCATCTCCCCTCTCCCCATACCACCTAGATTGCCTCGTCTTTTTCTTCCAGATCACCCCACAGTTGGCCCACTCCTCACTCCACCTTTGAATTCACTGTGTTTATTATCAAACAGTACAATGGAGTAGAAATATTGGGATATTTGTCATTAGACAGAGGCTTCTCATCCCAACTCTTCCATTAATATTAGAAGTATCCCAAGAGTGATTTCATGATCTCTCTGGCCCTTAGTTTCCTCACTGAAAATGGAGCTAAACCCTAGTTTGCAGGGCTTTTGTAAGGAGCAAGTGAGATAATAAACATAGCTCTAAGGAGAGATTCTGACCCATAGTAGCAATCCCTCCTCTCTACTCCCATACTAAGTGGTGACTGACACAGAAAAGGCTAAAGACACTTTGTTCTCATTCTTACAACTCCATTTGGATTCTGTTTAGTATTGTGACCCAGGTTTCCCTAATGGAAAATTGGTCCTGAATCATGGTGTTCTATGGCTAATTATTGAGCTTGACATTGTTCCCCAAGTATTAATTCTGTCACTTCCCCATTACTACTCTACTACTGAGTCCAAGTCCAGAGCTCCACGACCCTACCCCAGTGCAACCCAGCTTGGAGTCACTGGTTCAGTCCTGTAATTTCCCTCTGAAGAGTAGATTCCTGCCTTACTCAGTTTTTTCTCTCCCTCCCCAGGCTTCATAAACCTCCCTTAAAATCCCAGCTTGGCAGTTGGGTTACTACCATCAGTGGACAGATTTGCTTTTCATTTTGCCTGTCTTCCAGGACTTCAGAGCATCCACCACCCCAATTTCTTCTTCCTATATACCACCCACCCAAGAGCCAGTTAATTATCTGAACTGCTTGCTCTGCTCTGGGACAATGTGATGAATCACATCATGAAACAGGTTAAAAAACTGAATTGATCAATATTATCCCATCGCACCCTGCAGGACCAGGACTCCAGATTGCCCTGGCCATGGACTCTGGCAGGCCACCATAGAGCTATCACACCCTTGACGTCAGAAGACCATGAGAAAAAGGACTATGTCTTGTTCCTGTTATTTCCCCATTGTATGGGAGTATAATTAATCAGTGAATGGTCACTCTAAGATATCAGGTTTCCAGGAGTCAGAGTAGATATATATTCGTGGCTCATAAACACAAGGCCATGAATACTGCCTGGTCCCCTTATTATGTTTCTTGCTGGCCCTTCCCTGGTTCCCTACCTTTGTCTAGCTGTGCGATTTTGAAATATTCATGCAACTTATCCAAATCTCAGTTGCGTCATTTATAAAATAGGGATTTTACTAGCTTTCCTGCCTCAAGACTGTGACAACCCGATAAATTAACATCTTTGAAATGATACACACTGTAAAATGCTGAATTGGTAGCATTGCTCCAATTCTTGGTCCTATGGCTGCATCACTGCCTCTCAACTTGTGTTCACACTGATGACCCTCTCTATCTTTTCACTAGGAAGAGAATACCCACCTGGGACAACACAAAAATGATGACAAAGAGACTCTTTTTCGTCTAGTCTTCTTAACATTTCTCATACTTTTCGTGATGATTCATGCTTTATACCTCCGTTATCCCTACAAACAATTCCCCTGTTTTAATATACAATCATCTCTGTAGGATTTTTTTCCTTGCTTGTTTTTCAAGTGGATCTATTTGATTAGAGCTGAGAGAGTCTCATTGGAAAAAGCTCACATGCCTTTCTGGTCCTGCTCCCCTCCCCTCCTTGCACACTCACTGCTCTCTCTAAATATTTTGCAAATAAATAAATTGATCCACTTGATATAATTCTAATGATTCATGTCCTAGAGTAAATCTAAAACCAATAAAAATGGAGATCACAAGAACGGGAGTCTATTTAAAGAGGACTGATTATTTTTTAACAGTTTCCACTTACTCTTCACACCTAGTTATGCTTTTCAGTCACAATCAAAAACTTCAGTGTGTCAGGGGGAGGGAATAAGCCCTTAGAGTTTGCTGTCATGTTCACACCTCCCCCTGGTCTGGGTTTACATCCCCCTCCCTCATTCGCTACTCCAGATGACAGGAAGGGTTTAGCAGCCATTTTTTAAAAAAAATAGTAAGTAGAGGGGAGATCTACATGATTCTCCCATACCATATTTTATACCTTTGAAATATGAAATAGAACTTATAGGAAATGGTGCAGAAAGGGAGGCCAGTCCATGCAGAGGGCTGGTTTACAGCACCACTGAAATCCTGTCTGCAGATGGGGATGGACTGGTTGTTGGTGCCTCATCCATATCCCCTCCACACCAAGGTCCCCAAGCTCACACAAAAGCATCATACTCCCCACGCCTGTTACTCTTTGCCTCCAGCCACTGGAATATGCTTGACCCAGGTGAGGGGCAAGATCAATGTGCCAGGGAGCATCCAACAACCACTCACTGATGGACTGGAGGAGGATAACGACCCCTGCTCCCTCCATATCTGGGTGCGACAAGTCTGGGGCGTACTCCATGCTGTCTCCCCACTGGGACTAAGCCCCAGGTGCCTGCTTCTGTATTTTATTCACTAACCCCCTTCCCTTTCCAGCCTCACCTCTCTTAATAGTGTCTCCTGGGATCACATAATAAATAAATCATTCACACTCAAACCTCAGGGGCTGCGTCTGGACAAATCCAGTCTAAGATGGTCATTTTTCCAGAACCTTCTCACTCTTTCTCTTTCAGCATCTGCCCGTACAGGCCTAACCCCTTAGTGCCTGCTCCGTGGAAGTCACCCTGGAGAGTTCATTCCCCCTGTTGGAGCTGCTGAGAGCCTGGCCCCAGAGGCCAGCATTGTCACATGGTCCAGACTGGTCCCCACTGCCCGACCTCATATCATTGCTACCAAGAACCGTAAAGGGTCAATGAGCAGCCTTAGGCCCCACTGTGTGTTGGCGGGGGAGGGGACGGGGGGGAATGATGCTATTGTCTTAGCCAGAAGAATAATTCTCCTGGAAGGGATTTTAAACAAGATTATAAGTCAATCATTCCTTCCGAAGGAATGTCTATAATTTTTGTGTTTGTTTCTTGTTTTGTTCCAGACTCAAACTGCCATCCCTCAAAGTCTATTCTCATGCTGTTCCAAGCACCCATCTTCCTCCTCAGCCCAGGTCAGAATGAGTCTCCCTTGTCTATTGGGTTGGCCAAGAAGTTCGTTCGGGTTTTTGGTTAAGATGGTATGGAAAAACCCGAACGAACTTTTTGGCCAAGCCAATACGTTCTTACAGAACTTTGTTTTTCCCTTTACCTGGAGATGTTAACAATAATAACAAAGACAATAATTATAATGACACTAATTAATAGCTGACTTCTACTGAGTACTTACAATTTGCCAGTCACTATGCTAAGCTCTCTAAGAACGCTATTTGATTTAACCCCAATAGTGACCCTCTTCAGCAAGTCCTGTAAGAATCCTAGGATGTATTTTATTACATTAATGACCCCTATCCCTACCCGTATCCTCACCGTTTGCCTTGCAACTTTGCAGCCCTGTCCCTCCCACCGTGGACAGAGCGTCATCTCCCTGATTGACTGTGGGTTCATCCATGCAATTGGTTATGACCAATGGAATGTTAGCAAATGGGATCCAGGGAGAGGCTTGAAAAAGGCTTTTGTGTTTCTGTTCACTCCCTGGCTCCTCTGACCTATGCTTGAGCCATGGTTGGACAAGAGCTGATTTGTCACAGTAGTTCCAGCTGAGACCTCCCTCGATAAGCCCACAGCCAGCGGATCCCCGTATATGTCAGTAAACCCAGAGAAGAACAGAAGAATTGTCTGGCCAAGTCTAACCTAAATTCCTGAATGGCAAACTCAGGATCATGATAAATGCTTATTGTTTTAAACTTCTGAGTTCAGGGTGGTTTGCTATATAGCATTATTGTGGCAATGGATAACTGATACATAGCCTCATCTTAGACCTGACGAATATGAGACTTGGAGCAGTCAAGCTAAATGACAACAATCCTACTGCCTGTTGGACTTGAAAGATTGTTCTCCAAACCTTATCCATGTATTTTCCTAGCTTTTAACTATAGAGTTGAGGACAAAGATAGTAAATTGCTGATATTTATTTCCTAATTATCCACAGTTCCTGGTCATAGTAGAGATCCAACCGATGTGTACTGAATTATGTTAGGTTCAATTAAATAAGAGATAAGCATACTAAGTGGAAAAAAAACCACAGGCACCACTTCATTGTTCCCTTTATTGAAGGACAAAGGTGTCATATAAAGGTATCTTTCACAGTGCATTGACCTAAGAAATATCGTGGGCAAAATGACGTGGTCTTTGATATTTGCTTCAAATTATCCTGAGGGGAAAAAAAAAGATTGACAAAAAATCCTGATAATTGCTGCTGAGTACATGAAGGTTCACTGTACTAGTCTCTCTACTTTTAAGTAAGTTTGAAATATTTCCAAACAAAATGTTTAAAAAAATAAAATAAAATGCATTTACAAAGGGCATTGGTTTTCAGTCTTGCCCAAGGCACTAAACGGGGCAAGTCTCTTTCCCCTCCCAAGCTTCTATTTGCCCTCTGATATAGCAAGAATAAGGCAAGTTTCCTGAGCTTTCCCCAAAAGCACGTGGTTTTTAAAAAATGCAGTAATAAGTCTGGCTCCCCTCCCCATCCAGGACTTGAATAACATACTAGGACCCTTCAACCCTTGGAAAGAAGCCATCCACGTAGGTTTGCGTCAGTATATTGGAGAGGAATGCGTCTTCCATGCCAGTGAATGACCCGTGGATGTTTTCTTTCACTCTCAGGCATGAACACTTATTTTTATTCTCTGCATATGTTCTGAGGAGTCTTGTGCTTTAGTGGTAGAGCAATAGCAATAGACTCCACTGTTTTATTAAGCTGATCAAGTACCAGAATATTTTGTCAACAGCATAGAATTATAAACCCTGTCCTAGCACATCGTAGAGCAGCTATTTGAGAGCACATTTTGATTCCTACTTATCATATGATTTAAATTCCTTTACTGGCTCACACTTGGGGACTCACTGGGGGTGTGCAAGCTTGTCATTGCTCCTGTGCTATAATCTAGGGCAGCTAAGGCAGAAGCACTGCTAATGACAGGTGCACCCCCTGGCAGGACCTACGTCTCACTGTGTAAGTCACTCTTCATGACTGATCCACCATCCTTCAAAACATCACTCATGGTCGTCACTGTTTACTGGGTAACATCTCATCCCCTTAGCTTAGCACATAAGGACTGCTGTGATTTGCTCACTGTACATCATGATTGTGAGGTGCCCTGGCAGCTCAACATGACTGGTGAAAAAAGAGAAGGATCTGGGACTGGGGAAGAGAGCAACTAGAGAAAATAACCCAACTACATTGGGTAGTCTTTGTAAGGGCAGTTGGATAATTCAAAACACAGTAACCAAAGGACACAGTACACTTTTCCTTTGATCAGAAAAAGCATCAGAATAGAAGAATCCTACTTCAGCCAAGAAGTAGAAAAGGAGCTGGAATGTAGGGTTCTTGGAAGGTTGAAATGTAATAATGTACAAAAGATAGTATCTGGCACACAATAGATACTCAATAAATTCTGGTGGAAAGTACTACTTTATCTCCATTTCACAGATGAGGTGACTGAGACTTGGATAAATTAACTTGCATAGTTTTGCAGGTTTCACAGATAGTAAAAAACTGTGCCAGCTTTCAAAATCCAGGCTGAATTATTTCCATGACTCCATGCAGTTGCCAGGGTGGGACCTGCACAGGAGTCCAGGGGGCAGAGGGCAGCCTCCATACATGGACAGTAGCAGCATGGTTTGGGCCATCATTGTGTTCACTGCAAAGCTCCCACCGGGAGTGTGGCAGGTTTGAACAGGATTCAGCTGTGATCCCGGCAACTTTCTAGACCCACAGGGAATAATAAAGTAAAAGAGAGAAGCTTGTTATGTAAAATGGATGAGAATGCAGGGGTGGATGTCGCTCACCAAGTATGTGGGCACCCAGGACCCACTATAGACATGAGGAAAACTGTGTCTTCAAGCAGCCAACTGAATTCAAGACCTGACTTACTGATGGCAGGAGGCAGGTTATATTTTTTCTCCAGTCAAGAGCAAGGTGGCAACTTGAGGGGCTGATTCTGAGAGTCACAGGTCTTAGTAAGTCACAACCGGGAAGGGCTAAGGGGGCTGCAGGATCTGACAGGTATCACTTTATTTATGAAATATCAATTCCATCTTGTATTGCCACAATCACACCTCCAATCACACTCTCTCCAGAAAGCAGATGTCATCATCTTCTGCTGTACTAACAGACTGGCTTGTAGAGATAAAATGATCCAGAGCCAGAACGCAAACCCAGGCTATGAGGCCAAATCAATCTGGGTTCAAAACACAGTGCTGCTGCTGTTTCCGGGAAAACAAGGAAGCTCTCTTGAGACGATGCTAAAATGACCACCTTCCATAATTGCTTAAAGATTAGCACAAGCATACGATAAATACCTGGCACCCCGTGAGTAAGTGCTCAGTAAACAGCGCCTATTATGATGATTGTGATTCACATTCCAGTATGATTTCTAGTTGTCTTGAAGCCTCGGGTCTGATATTATTCATTGCCAATACAGTCTAGAGGAATGTGCCTTCACTGTGGCCCACTTCTGACCTCAAACAGGCTGCTCTGTTAGCCTGGCTATCAATGTAGAGTATTTGACTGTAACACACAGATACGTGGCCACTCAATGAACTGTTGTTTCAGGTTTTAATTTTGTGATTTCAAAATAACTGTGCTTTCTTCCCTTCTCCATCTTTACCTACCATTTCATGTGCTATTCTGGGGCCATCTCTCCCTGGTGGCTGACTGCCTTTCATCAGCCTTAACACTTGGAACAGTTACAGCTCATTGGGCCAGGATGCTCCTTAAATTTCTTGAGTTTCCAGGCCACTGGCTGGTAGTGCTCCCTCCACTTTATTATTGATGGTCTTATTATTATGCTTTTTTCCTACCACAATGCTGCCTTTATCTACACCATCTAGGCCATAAGAGCATGCTCCAAACAACAGCCCTCCACCATCAGGGACTATGGACACCCAGGCTCTAACAGGAAACAGTGATGACATTGGCTCATGTTGGCTCTTCTTCAGAAACAAGGCTGGATAAGGAGGCTTGTCCTATTCCTGGCTTTGCTTCTCAACCCTGGTCAGTCTCGAGGGGACCAAGGAAATATCAGTAAATACCTGGCTTGGAACAAGCCTAGATTCTGTGACTTTTATCCAGGTCCTATCATGAGTACTCTTTTCTTCTTACCTATTGATCAGGAAATAGCCTTCATATAAGAACAGCATGGTCTTTTATAAATCATCCATATTTCCAGGAAACAATAGGAGCCAGTCTCATAGGCCCAGTACAGAGGTAAAGTGTTTTATTAGTCAATTTCATTCACCTCTTTGGGTCCTCGAGTGTTTTTACCTTTCAATCTACCTCTGCTGCTGCATGCTCATTCTTTCCATGGCCCCTTTGATGGATAAAACAAGGTATCAGCCCAGCTGGGAAATCACCCTCAAGCCTAGATACTCCATCTCTCTGGAAAAGCCTTATAATTACCAAGACCCTTGTGTCCTTCACCTTGGCTCTGCTGTCCACCAGCTCAGCCTCCCTCTTCTCACCCCTGCCTCCCGGCCTCTATATTGCCTTCCACTCAAGCACCTCTCATCAGCAGAAGCCAACACACTGGACCCCACAAGGTGGCAAGAAGCATAAACATCATGAGGATGCATTTAAACCATTCGTGGGTCCCCTCTTTCCCCTGAGCCTGAGGAGTCCTTGTCAGAGTCTAAATGCTGACTTCTTATCTCTTCTTCTTGGGCTTATAGTCTCTCACTGGCCTGTCCTCACAGAGGGAAAGAAGAAGGAGTGATACGGTTGGATCTGCCTCAGTGAAAAATCAACAGAAGTAGCTTCTTTCAGGGAGGAACAAAAATATCAGTCATGCAGACTGGCCAGTGCAATTTTGACCAGAGGCTAAAATCATTCAGTGTAAACGAAAAGTTTCCAAATCCACTCATGGCCCCATAATTAAAGGACCTGGAAACAACACCCATGGCCTTAGATGTCCAGCCACTGTCCTGAGCTTGGGTAATGGACAAGGTGAGATTTGGCCCTGGGGCAGAACTTATGGCATCATGGGTAAAATGAGGCCCTTGGGGGGGAGGGGCTCAAGTTTAGAATGCAGTGGTTCTCCATAGGCAACACAGGTAAACAGGGCCCTTGCATGGAGAGGCCCAGAATTATGTTAAATCCAGCAAATATACTCCAGACCTCTGATTTTCAAAATCAAGAGTTTTAGAAGTGTAATGCTCCTGACTGCCCACGAGGAAATGCAGTTTGCAGATCCAGAGTGTCTTGGTCTTCAAAAGAGATATTATTGGAGGCCTATTATTACCAATTAACTTCACTTCTCCCTTCTTGATTGGGAATTAATAAAGGAACAGATTCAAGAACTCAGATGAGGATCAAAGAATAGTTTTAGCTTGAATCACTTCAGATGCAGCGGTGAGATGCTTTGGCTTAGACGATCTGTAAGACTCCCTTGATGGCTCCCTCCCTGGCCCAGTTCAGACCCTGGGGCCCATTTCGGGGAAAGCTGGTTCTTCAGAGGAAGCTCTGATCACAGAGTCGGGGGAAAGGTATAAAGCTCTCAGCCTGCCCGCTGGAACATGAGAAAGAGAAGGCCTGCATGCTGGAGAGTGGGCCTTCAGGTCTGCCACAGAGCAACTGAACATGGAGTATGAGCAGGAAATGAAAACTGGCTCCGTAGGCAGGCAGGCAGGCAGGTGGGGAGATGGGCAAGGGCCCAGGCTGCCCATGGGCAGGAACCAGTCCACAACTCATCCCTGGAGAAGCCATGCCTCCATTTTCCAAACCCCACCATCCCCAGAACTTACTTCCTCCTGCCTCTGACTCCAAACTCAGTGCCCATGATGTTTATTTCTACTTACTTCTCAAGGCCTTAAGAAACTCCTAGGACCTTAATAACTACCATTTGTTGAACAAGTGCCAGATACTAGGTTAAGTCCTTCACTTAAAGTATTTTACTAAATCTTCACAGGAACAACCACAGAGTAGATGCTATGATTATCACAATTTACAGATTGGGAAATCAAGCCCAAAATCAGTAATAAACTTGCCCCACGTCATGCAACTATAAATAGTGGGTTGGGATGACAGTCCAGATATGTCTGTGCCCAAAGTGCTCTATTTAGACCACTGCTTAAGTGTTTAGCGAAGTGTATTCTGGGGAATGTGGTTATTCTGCTCAACAAGAGTTCATGGTCAAGAAAATACAAGGATGCTGCAAATTTTATCACCTTTATGTTTGAAGAAGACTAATTAAAGTGTCAGGGAGGCTAGTGGTTCATGGAACATAGTTTGGGAAACTCTGACCCTCAAGATACTGACTCTGTGTAACTAGGCAACCAGGAAGAGGGGGATAAGTTGAGTCTGTTTATTCTGAATATTCAGCAGGTTGATGGGAACAAGTATAGTGGTGATGAGAGCAACTAACATTTATTGCATCTCTACTCTGTGTTGGCAGCACTTTATAAATTTATTTAATTTTCACAATTACTACAGATCAAACATTATTATTCCCATTTTGCAGAAGAGGACACTGAGGATGGCTCATAGAATTTAGGTCCCTTGCTGAGCATCACAGAGCTAATAAATGGCAAGACTTACACATTAACCCACTCCTTGCATCCCTTAAGTTGTCTTGAACCCACCACTCCCTATTGCCTTCCCATCAGGATCTTCTTAACCCTGGTTAGTTTTCTGGATGGGTGAAACTAATTTCTAGAGGATCTGGTACATCCAAACACACTGAAGCATGGCCATAGAACCTGAAAACTTGGAGGATCTGAAATGGAAGATCTTGGCAGCCAGAGAGCCACCAAAGGTAGAAAGAAAGTGTCATGAAATTCCCTTAAATATTAATATAACTTGCCTTGACCTCTGCTTTGTTTCTGATGGATTTTATAAGCAATAAACTATCCCACATGGAAATATTTCTATAAAAGGAGATTCCCATGCTTTAGGCTTAAGTGAATCATTTCAAGCACTCTAATTCCTCGGCTGATTCTTTGAACAAATGGTTACAGTGTTAGGAAGTATAATTACTAGCTCTGTCATACAGTGCATTAGGGTGTCACTAATCACCTAAGTCCCATCTCCTGGCCCTCTGTTCCTACTCTCCTTACAACTTGCCATAAGCCTCACCTGGCATTTGAATTCCTTAATTTTCATTACCATTCTGAAATTCTCTTCCTGAACTTCTGTAGACCTCTGTATGGCTGTGTCTGAACAGCTACATAAGTGGTTATTTGGGTCTAGTGAAATCACCAAGCTCTATTCCAGTCTACAAACATGTATGGTATTTGTGGAAAGCAGGCAAAGTATTAGGCACTAAAAGGGGGTATCAGTCTGGATCTGACCAGGAAAAGAGCAACTAGAATTGATCACACACTTCATGACGGAAGAGCTTAAAAGCCAGCTGGAGACCATGGGGCAGCACAGACATTGGACAGCTGGAAATCACTGCCACCCCAAGGCTGAGGGGACAAAGATGGAACCCAGCTGCTGGGGTCACCAGGTAGAAGCTGGAACAGCAGTGGGACTATTCACTGGGAGCTGAAGTCACTGTTAGAAAGGCCACCAGAGGTAGAGAGAGAAGAGAAGAAATACCTTGGCCTCTTCCTTCCTCCCAGACCCCAGCTTCTCCCAGAGCCTCCCATAGGCTAACACCAGCCAAGTGCCAGCTGCCGTGGGACCTGGGAAATGCAGCCAGCATTTTATGGCTCATTTTCCTCGAGCTCCTCTTCTGTATTCTGAAAGGCTCTTTTCCTTGAACACCAGAATTTTCTAGCACTAACATTTTAAATTAAATAATTTCCCCTTGGATGAAGGCAAGCCCTGGGGACAAAATGTTTTGTTTCAGCTCAGGGGGGCTTAGTAAGGGGAGGAAATTTGTACACAAAACCCATGAAGATCATACAGGGCACTGGCATCTCAGCCTGGTGGTTGTGAGTCTGGAGGATTAGGGATGGGGCTCAGAGAGCATCAGTGACAAAACCTTCCCCACTTGCTTTCCCTCCACCCCACCCTGCCCCGCCTTGCTTTGTCTAACCTCCCCACCCCCTGCCCTTGTGTAGATACAATGGGAAAAGCAGGACTCAGCATGCTCAAGTTCTAGTTCTAGGTTTATCATACTCTACTATTCTCCTAATCATAATACTCACTAGCTACCAAATATTGAGAACATTGTATCAATTTCCCTCTATGAGGAATGCACTGCTATCATCTTCAAGTTACTAATGAGGACACTGAAGCCCTAGGAGATGATTTTCACAGCCAAGAGCTCGCATAAATGGTGAAAGCAGTCTGTGTTTGAACTCATCCCTGCCAGACTCTAAAGCCAAACGGATCCACTCTCCTGCTTCATAGTCACCGTATTATTGGAGGCAAGTAGCCTAAAATGTCTGAGTTTCCATAAAATTGAGGACAATCCGTACTGACCTTGCAAGCTTTCCCTAAGTGGCTAGGATTCCCAAAGTAGATAGTATAAGTGAAAATATTTTGAAAACCCTTAAGACTCTCTTGTTTTACATCCTATTATTTCCACTTCTGCTTCTAGCAGGCGCTGTCTGGTCCCTAAGTCTCTCCAAGTGGGGCTGAGCTACTATTTTGGGCCTGCCAAGCTGTTTTCATTTTTCACCAGAATGCATGCTCCATTTGGGTAATGGCAACAGATGTGACAATGGGAACAAGACTCCTACCAGCCATGCTCTAACCCAAACATCCCTAGAGCTGCTTCAGAATGCGTCTCCTCACGTCTGCTCCTGGACGGGGAATGTGAGAACACGCAGCCCTGCTCCACTGTCTTTTACTAGCCTTGATCATTTCTGATAAGTGCTCTTGGTAATCCCTCTTCCTTTCCATAGCTTGGAGTTTTGGTGTGTCGTCCATAGTCTATGAAAAAGGTTTGCAGGGAAAGAGTGGTTTGATGAAGGTTAAGAAGTAATTGTAAGAAAATATTTTGACATTATGTTAATGCCTGTCAGCATATTATCCCCAATGTAAAGGTAATCACTAAAATGATATTGCAGTTTCCAAGATGTATTGAAATAAGATTTGTTGAGGTGTGAATAGTTTAGAAATCAAGAGCCTAGAGCTAAAATTGAAGTAAACTTCTTGTTTAACCCTTTTGTAATTTCCTGCCAAAGGGCGAAGAAACCAATGGTGATTTGGGGCATGTGGATCTTGGCAAAAAAAATTGGATTCATAATCCAGAGAAAAACAAGAGGTCTTTGTCTACAAGTCAACACCATCAAGTATTGAGATACAAAGTCAAAATTTAAATCCGTGTCAAAAGGGTTCCAAAAATCTGGATGTTTGTCATTATGTGGGCAAGATATTTAGACACTTGATAAATGGCTCAATTTTCTTCTAGAATGTTGGTGTCTTGCCCAAGATCTGATTTTATGCCTCCAATGGCCTGTCAAACTTTTCTGCTTGGGTGCCCGGCCATCACCTCAAAAATCAAACCAAGCTTATCACATTTCCCTCAAAACCAATTTCCTTATTTCTGTTAGTGGAAGCATTTTCTCAGGCTCTGACAATGGAACTCTAGAGTTACCTTGGGCTCTTTAAGTCTCATGCCACCCTCTCACATCCAGATCAAAAATTCCTTTCAGCTGTCCTTTAAAAATAAACATGATAGGGCTTCCCTGGTGGCGCAGTGGTTGGGAGTCCGCCTGCTGATGCGGGGGACGCGTGTTCGTGACCCGGTCTGGGAGGATCCCATGTGCTGTGGAGCGGCTGGGCCCGTGGGTCATGGCCACTGGGCCTGTGTGTCTGGAGCCTGTGCTCCGCAACGGGAGAGGCCACAGCGGTGAAAGGCCCGCATACCACACACACAAAAAAAAACCAAAAAAACATGATAACAATAGCATTCATTTTGCATGTGCTTTCTACAAGACAGGCTTCCGCTACTAGGTGCTTTTTATACACTATCTTTAACCCTCAGAACAATATTATAGGATACATAGTATTACCCATTTAAAAGATAAGAAAACTGAGGTTTAAGGTGGTGACTGGCCCAGTAGCTCATGTAGTAAGTGCTGGAGCAGGTCTTGTCTGCTCCAAAGTGGACAGCATCCTAGGGCCCCTTAGTGATGTTGTGAAGATCCCCCGGGTGCCCGGAAGAGAGGCCAGCACAAAGCAAGCCCGCAGGAGCTGTTTGGTTTTGCTGCTCTTCGATCATTTATGCCAAATGCCCCCATGCCTGCCTTGGTCCCCACTGCCACCATCATTCTGACACTCAGAACTTCCTGCCGGGGAGCAGCTAGCCCTGGCTCTCTGACAGCCCTGGGTCCAATCTCTTCCCTCCACCCTGAAGACGGTTGCTGGATGAATCTCCTCAGACACACTTTTGTGGTTTTTGAGAAGATTATGCCCATTCTAATTCACAACCCCTTGATGGCTCTTCACTTGCCTTAGGAAAATGTTCTAATTGAGCCCGTCCTCCAAAGCCCTTTGTAATCTGCCATCTTCCATAGTCAACATCACCATTGCCCTATTGCAACTCTCCACTCCAATAAGGCAGGTGTTGTTTCCCAGGCTCGAGCCGGCCTCTGTGAATTGCTCAGTTTCTCCTGCTGTGAATGCCCCTTGTTCTCCACTTTAGCTTTCCACTTCACTGAGATCCAGTTCAAATGACCTGTCCTCCAGGAAGCTTTCCAGGACCACCTCAGCCTACTTTAGTCAGCTTTCCCCTTCCCTAACCTCTCACGGTGCTTCTTATCTAACTCAGACATGTGGCAGTAATCAAACCCTGCCTGGGACTGTGTGAGCAGCTTATGCCTCAACTAAAAGCAATGTGATCCAGTGGGAAAAACACATACTTCCCTTGATGATGGACCAGTGTTTCAATCCCTAATCTGCCACTAATTACCAGTGTGATTTGTCAAATTACTGATGGTTTGGTGCCAATCTTTTCAGTAACAGCTTTAATAATAGCTTTCATTTACTAAACACTGCCTGTGTGGCTATGTGACTTGAATGTGTTATCTCCTGGGAAAGTGATCATATTATCCCCATTTTAAAGAGAAAGAAACTGAGGTTTAGGGAAGATAAGTAATTTGGTAGTTTACTTAAGTCAAAAAGCTGCTAAGTATGACTGGAATTACTCTGGGGAAAAAAATGCTTTCATTTATCTTAAGGAGACTTTATATCTTGAAACATCCTCTGTCTCATTAGCGTTCCAAGTGTCTGCAATCAAATGCTACGAAGACCCCCTGGGAAGCCTCTGCCATCCGGCCACCTATTTCCCAGCCTGACTATTCCCATCCTTTCCCAGTAGGGGGCGTGGAGGAGGGAAGGAGGCGACACACAGCCTCTTCACTGGGTTTCCCTGAGCTCATACCAGGTAGCTGCAGAGAATCAAGGATCTTCAGAATTGGAAGGGCCTGATGAAATGGGGTCCCATCTCCCCCATGCTACAGATGCAGGACCTGGGGCTCAGAAAAGAGAAGCAACAGGGCCAAACACATCCACCTCATAAGAGACAGCTTCCTCACTCCCAGCCTAAACTCCCTAGCACTCTCCTCAACCTGCCAGGCGGCCTCCTATACACTCAGTTGAAAACCAGTCACCTTATGCATTAAGAGAGATGTCCTTTCATCCATCTCAAATCTGTTGCCATTTAATTTCATGAGGCAGGATAAATAGGAACACCCACTTGGCCTTTGGGGAGCCCTTCATTACCTCATTTGCCTCTACCTTGGTCTCTCACCGCCCCACGCATCTCTGTGACATACAGCTCTAATCATCCGCATTCTCTCTGCCAGTGAGATCCATCCTCTTGCCTCTGCTCCCATCTCAATCCTGATGCCTCTAATCAGCTCCACTGCCCTTCGCTGGCCTTTCACCCTCTCATTTATATCCTCGCTGAGATAAGACAGCTGGCCTTGGCTGCTGTATTCAAAGTGAGGATGTACCACCAATTTATAGAATGGCATAATAATATTTCCGCATCTCATTCTCTGCCCCCTTCACACAGTCCTGTGTCTTATCATGGCTCTGACCGCCACTGGGCATGGAGCAGATGTCTTCATTGAGCCGCTCATAATGACACTGGCTGCAGATCTCTCTTTCTTTTTTTTACCTCTTTCTCTCCGTTTGACACAGGCACTGCAGTTAATGCAGAGGCCATTGGTGTGTGTGCAGAATTTAAATCGCTGCCTTCCAGTGAGCATTGGCTAGCCCTGGCATGCAATGCAGATAATTTCCTGTCAGAGAAATTCCTTAAGGCAGCTCTGATCCCCACACCACTTGAGCCCTGGTTTAAGGGTGTTTGATATGAGAGGCCACTCTGCCACCTAAGAAGCTCCTGGATTTCCAGGGCAATAAGTCAGCTTTCCAAGATAAGCAGGCATTGATTTGCTGAGCTATGGAGATTAGACCTTGGGAATACATGCTCTTCTCTTTCAAGGCTGTAATTGATGCCACCAAGATCAGGTCAAGATGGTGGTAGATCTTGGTCCTCTCTTAATATTTGCGACTAAATCCCAATGCTCGTGGTTGTATTCTCAGATGTTTTAGCAAAGAACTCAAGTCTGTGTTTGGTGTATCCCTCGCAGAGTCTGTATTGGTCAGGGTTCTCCAGAGAAACAGAACCAGTAGGATATGTGCATGTGTGTGCGTATAAACATTTATTTCAAGAAACTGGCTTACACAGGTGTGGGGACTGGCAAGCCTGAAATCCACCGGGCAGGCTAGAAGGCTAGAGATTTTCAAGCAGGAACTGATGCTACAGTCTTGAGGCAAAATTTCTCATTCCTCATTCCTCAGTTTTGCTCTTATGGTCCTTCAACTAATTAGAGGAGGCCCATGCATATTATCAAGAATAATCTCCTTTCTATACAGTCAACTAAATATAGACATTAACCACCTCTACAAGATACCTTCACAGCAACACCTAGATTAGGGTGAGATTGAGTAACTGGATAGTATATCAAGATGACACATCAAACTAACCATCACAGAGTCCGAGGCAATAGGCTGGAGCCTGAGGGCCTCCTATCCAAATCTCCACCGGCCCAAGTGAGACCCCTTGCAGCCCATAAAATGTTAACCCCAGCCCTGAGCTTTCAAACAGAGCTGACCCAGAACAAGTCACAGCGCTGGTTCTGGGTATTTTCCCAGGACCACCTCAAACTTTACCCCCTGCACCCCAGATCTTGAATTCCCTAATATTTTGGTGACACATTCAGGCTCTTTTCACTAGGTCTGGGGACTTGTCTTCCCCCATGACTTTCAATAGCATGTGTATCCCAATTTGGGGTTCACTTCATTGTCTTCTTCTATCAGCCCCAACCTTGTAAACAGCTCGGCTCCACTGATTGGTCAAAGCTCCTCTGGGAGACGAGGGCTATTCAAGCAAAGAAAAGTAATTTATGAATGTGCAAGGAAGGATAGGAATTGGCCAGGCTCTAGCTGCTCAGATGGATGAAAGGGATGAAGGAAAGAGTTCAGGTTTAGGGGTCAAAAAAGCCAGAGTCAAAATCCTGACACTTCCACTTACTTGCTGTGACTTTGGACACAATATTGAACCTAAGTCTCAGTTCTCCAGAGTGTTCAATAAGGACATAACCCTACTTCATAAATGTGGGGAGATAACAACATCTGCTCAGCAAATCCATGCCCAGCCCCCTTTCCATGAGTGGGCCAAATGACGAGCTCTCACATGTTAAGAGTGGCTGTTCCATGTGTCTAATACTGTGTAAAAAACAACCCCAACCCTATGTTCATAGCAGCACTATTTACAATAGCCAAGACATGGAAACAACCTAAATGTCCATCGACAGATGAATAGATAAAGAAGATGTGGTACATATAGACAATGGAATACTCCTTAGCCATCAAAAAGAATGAAATAATGCCATTTGCAGCAACATGGATGGACCTAGAGATTATCATACTAAGTGAAGTAAGTCAGAGAAAGGCAAATACCATGTGATATCACTTATATGTGGAATTTAAAATATGATACAAATCAACATATCTACGAAACAGAAACAGACTCACAGACATAGAGAACAGACTTGTGGTTGCCAAGGGGGAGGGGGATGGGGGAGGGAAGGATTGGGAGCTTGGGATTAGCAGAGGCAAACTATTATCTACAGGATGGATAAGCAACGAGGTCCTACTGTATGGCACAGGGGATATATTATGTATTCAGTATCCTGTGACAAACCATAATGGAAAAGAATATATATATACACACACATATATATATGTGTGTGTATATATATATATATATATATACACACACACACACACACACATATATGTATATACATATATATATGTCACCTTGCTGTACAGAAGAAATTAACACAATATTGCAAATCAACTATACTTCAATAAAATTTTTAATAAATAAATAAATAAAAATAAAATAACAAAGCAAAAAAAACCCAAAAGTCCCCAAAACTCAGCAACGTGAAATAATAGCGATCATGAATCTGCAATGTGGGCAGGGCTAAGGGACAGCTTGTCTCTTCTCCATGTGGCATCTGCTAGGACAGCCTGACTGGGGTTAGAGGATATGCTTCCACGATCACTCCCTCATATGACTGACAAATTGGTGCCCATGTTTCTTTCCCCATAAGCTCTTCTATGAGGTGGTGGGTTTCCTTGTACCAGGGGATTCCAAGAGCAAGTGTCCTAAGAAACAGGAGAGGGAGCTGCCAATCTCTTAAAGTCTGGGCCCAGAAACTAATACAGCACTACCTCTTCTGTTTTCTATTGGCCAAATAGTCACAAAGGCCTGCCTGGTTGTAAGGAGAGTAGACGTAAACCATACTTCTCAATGTAGAGTGTATCAAAGAATTTCTGACCCTGCTTAATCCACCACAGTGTTCCAGTCAAAGTGGAGGAACAGGACCAGATTAACTTCTTACTTGAACCAACTAAAAGCTGGGCAAAATATACAAACCAGCATTATTCAAGACAGTGGACATACAGCAATAAAGGCCAGCAATCCCTAAGAGACAGGGAGAATAAAAAAGAGGTTGAGCCCTATGATTGCCCCAGTTTTATGCCTGGGGGAAGTTTCCCAGACACAGCATAGGAAGAAAAATTCAGGCAGAGTTCAGCTTTCTCTCTTAGCTGAGGTGACAGAGCTAGGTGTCTGTAAAAGCTAAAGTGGCTAGAGATTGCAGGGAAGAATACAGGAAAAGAGAAAGCTGCGTACAGAGAAGGTTCCAGATATCTACAGAACATCCCCACCAAGTATTATGCTGAATATTAATCAGGGCATGTACAGGCATACCTTGGAAATATTGCAGGTTCAGTTCCAGACCATGACAGTAAAGTGAATATTACAATTAAGCAAGTCACACAAATTTTTTGGCTTCCCGTTGCATATAAAAGTTATGTTTACACTATATTGTAGTCTATTGAGTATGTAACAGCATTGTCTAAAATAACAATGTTATACACCTTAATTTAAAAATACTTTATTGCTAAAAAATACTAACCATCATCTGAGCCTTTAGTGAGCCAAAGCAGTAACATCAAAGGTCACTGATCACAGATCACCATAACAAATATGATAATAATGAAAAAATTAGAAATATTGTGAGAATTACAATGTGACACAGAGATATAAAGTGAGCCAATGTTATTGAAAAAATGGTGCTAATATACCCTAGAACAAAACTCAAAAATACTTATAGAAATGCAGCCAATAAAATCACAGCACTAGCAATGCATGTCACCCAATCAGAAATTTCCAGGCTTGCATAGAAGCAGAAAACTACAACTCAAAAGGAGAAAAATTAATATATAAAAACTGACTCAGAAGTGACAGAGATCACAGAATTAGCAGACAAGGGCATTAAAATAGTTATGGACTGTATTTTACATGCTCAAGAAGCTTCAGGAAAAATTGAACATATTAAGTAAATATAGGGAAAGTATTAAGAAATACCAAAATCTAACATCTAGAGATGAAAAGTACAATACTGAGATGAGAAATACATTGAGTGTTGTCAATGGCAGATTAGAGGAGCTCTCAGAAGAAAATATTAGTTAAATTGAAGACATAGCAATAGAAACCATTCAAAACTAAACACAGAAAAAAAATTAAAAATAAACAAAATCTCCATGAACTGTGGGACAACCTTAAGCAGTCCACAAATGGACTTGATGCAAGTCCATAAATGGACTTGATTTATGGTTTTGATGAAAACCATAAATCCACACATCCAAGAAGCTCAATAAACCCCAAGCAGAAGAAACATAAAGAAAACCACTTTAAGGCACATCATAATCCAACTGTTTAAAACCAGTGATAAAAAGAAAATCTTAAAGGCAGTCAAAGAAAAACACTGTGCACAATTATTCATTGGCAACAGGAAGAAGGCAATGGAACGACATCTTTAAAATGCTGGAGGAATCCACAGTGGATAATCCTTTGTATTAGTTTCCTAGGGCTGCTCTAAAGTATACTACAAAGTAGATAACCTCTACCCTAACAAAGTAGAGGCTAGAAGTTTGAAACCAAGGTGTCAGTAGGGCTGGTTCTTTCTGGAGGTTCTGTGGGAGAATCTGCTCCATGCCTCTCTCCTAACTTCTGGTGGTTGCCAGGAACTCTTGGCTTATAGGTATCACTCCAATCTCTGGCTCAGTCATGACACGGCCTTCTTCCCTGGATCTCCACTGGATCTTCAAATCTTTCTCTCCTTACAAAGGCACCACTCATTGGATTTAGGACCTACCTTTTTCCAGTATGACCTCATCTTAACTTACATCTTCACTGTATCTACAAAGACCCTATTTCCAAATAAGGTCACCTTTACAGCTAACAGGGGTTAGGACTTAAATATGTCTTGTTGGAGAACACAGTTCAACCCGTTGTATTCTTTTCTGGTCTCCCAGTGAATGGAGAGGGTCCAGTGGAGCTTTTGAAAGTCCTGTGGAAGGACCGAGTCACTAGATGGAAGAAGACTGGATCCCTGAATCATATTGTGGAAGGCCACCCTAGAAGAATGTGACTGAACTGGGACACCAGTGAAAATATATTTTCACTAAAGCATTAGTGTGATAAGCCACTGAGACTGTCATGAGGACTATTATGGGCTACCATCATGGGGATTAAGTGAGATTATGCACAGAAAGGACCTGACAAGTGAAAGATGCTAAATAAATGGTAGCATGATTATGATATTATTAAAGGGAAGAGGGAATAATGAGTCTATATTAGTTCTCAAGCTGGGCTGTCTGTGAACTTTGGGGAACACTTGGACCAGTGACAGGCTTATACTGTATTAACAAAAGACTTTGATCCCAATAAGAATAAATTATTAAGTAAAAGGGCAGAGACGGCTTTTAGGTCCCTGCAAGGCATGGAATTGCTCTCACTGTACCAAAATTCTCCTCCTGTTCCTAAAGAGTAACTGAGTTAGCCAGGTTACCTAGGTAATCATTAGGCAGAGCAGAAAGGTGATTCAAACTAAATGTTTGACCCAGTTAACCGGCAAATTCTGTTACAACAAACCCTGATACATAAAAATCTCGGTTTCTGGCTGAGCCAGGGAGGAAATCTCATCTTCTGCTGTTTCCAAGCAAAATCAGTTTATAAAATTATTTTCTGTTCCCCATATATCTTCTGAAATAACTATAGACCAAATAACCAATTGATTTGGAGCCATTTTTCACTCTCATCCAAAACAGAGAGAGATTTCATTCCCATCCAAAAGGAAAAATGTTAAATCACGTGTGAATTGCAGATATAAGCATTTAAAGACGGTTTTCCTGTTCTGTTTGTGAATAATTTTTCATTTTATGAAGGAGCCAAATATTTCAGTAGGTAAAATCAATAGCAGCCACCAGAGCGGATGGAAAATTCTCCAGGCTTAATATGGTTTCATGCATGGCTGTGGAAGCTGAATGTCTTAAGGGAACAAATGGTGAATTCCCTGCCTTAGAAGGGATGTGTGAATTAGAGCCTTTTCTTTTGAAAACTAGTCTGCTGTATAATGGTCCATTCATTCAACAAATATTTATTAAGCACTTATTGTATGCTACATACTACATTAAGTGTTTGGAGTACACAAAAAATAAAAGCAGGGACCTATTCCAGGCGGAAGAGATTTTAGCAAAATAATAACTAAATTTAAAGAGGGCTTAGTAAATTTCAAGCACTGTTCTAAGCACTTTGTAAATGTTGATTCATTCATTCATCACAACCTTAGGAGGTGATATAAACATGACTATTTTACAGATAAGGAAACTGAAGCACAGAGAGTTCAGATTGCTAGTCCTACAGCTTAGATGGTTGTAGAGCCAAGATATGAATCCAGGTGGCCATATTCTAGAGACCCTGCTCCTCTTATGCACAGAATAAATATGCAAGTATATCATTTCACCAGTGTGAGCAGAGATAAACTCTAAGAATCCTGATGACAAGATTCTATGTCTATATCTCATTTTGTTATTTTTTCCCAGTTCCTAGCAGAGTTCCTGGCATGTAGTAATTATTGTTTTAATTATTGAATGAAATACTAAAATAGATTAATAGAGAAAGTAATCTGGTATACCCAAACAGGCAGCTCCTACATTTATCTGGGGAAATCCTGGAAGGCTTCACAGAGAAGGTGTTTTTGAGTTGGGTGCTTCTGGAAAGTGGAGTTAGGCATTTGATAGGTCCATCCAGGGGAAGAAAGACATTCTGGGAAGCAGGAGTAGCACGTCCAAAGGCAGAGAGGCAGGCGAAGCACGGACAATTAAGGGAATTATAGTTTACAATTATTAGAGAGAAGGGTAACAGATGATTCATGCAATGTCAGTCTTTTTCCTAAGCAAGACGTGTTTCTCAGACAACTTCCTGAAGGCTCTAAAAAAGAGAGTTGTTGGGAATTCCCTGGCGGTCCAGTGGTTAGGACTCTGTGCTTCCACTGCAGGGGGCAAGGGTTTGATCCCTGGTCGGGGAACTAAGATCCTGAATGCTGCGAGGAGGGTGACCAAAAATAGTAATAATAATAATAATAAATTAAATAATTAATTAAAATTTTAAAAATTAAAAAAAAGAATTGTTTTGATGATTTTTTTCTTCATTCTTGGGAAAAAAATCAGATTCTTGGGGGGTATGTTTTCCTAAAGATGCTGCTTTTAAACTAAACTTTTAGGTCAGTGCTTTCTAACATGTCCCTGGAGATGAGCTGGGCCAGGGCCCCCAGACTCCCCTAGATCTGAGAGTCAGCATTTTGGTCCACCAGGAATTCTAAGCCAAGGCCTCCCAATGGGAAGCTCTTTCTGAGGTGGAAAAAGTCACCCAAACTTTGGCAAAAGTTGTTGTACGTGTGAAATTCCATCCATGGAGGTGTCAGGAAAGAAATGAAGAGAGACCATCACTATACTCTTGCTTTCTGTAGACCAAGATGGTGTCTGAATTTGCAAATCACTTAAAGGTCTGAGCTGAGAAGGGCAGGGAACCAGTGGTTATGGGAAAGTGACTTAACAAAAGCAGCAGCAAGAGAAAGGTTTGGAAACTTGCCAAGGTAGGAGAGAATGAACTGAACCCCAAACAGGTCCTGACACCATCCCCAATCCATGCCAAAAATAAAGTCAAGAGAGTCTTGAATCTTCCTCTCTGAATTACTTTCTTCTAACTTCCTTGATTTTGGTGCTGCCCAGAGAGTCCACGGTTACCTGATGGATTCTGTGCTCTGCTCAAGGAAACCATGCTGTGCTCAATCAGCTTCCTAACTCTTGTTATTCTCATCTGCTCAGATGATTTGGGTTCCAGAACCTGACTTCTTGTTCATGGGGGTGTTTTGTTCCCCTTATATAACCAAGGAGCCAAGGGCATTGCTAATGTCTGATATCTGAGTTTCTAGAGGGATTCAGACAAAGAAAATACTTATTCTCCATGAACATTCCCAGCCAAGCGTTCAATCAGAAAACATATATTAAGCACTATGACTTACTAGGTTCAGAGTATCAGGATAAATACTGTGATTATATAAATGGTTACAGCCAATTTTTAATTCCTTCCAAGAATATATGTTCAACTTGGAGTTGACTGATAGAAAAAGAAAGGAGAGAAGGAAGGAGGGAGGGAGGGAGGGAAGGAAGGAAGGGAGGGAGGGAAGGAAGGAAGGGAGGGAGGGCGGGAGGAAGGAAGGAAAGAAGGAAGGAAAGGAGGGAGGGAGGGAAGGAAGGAAAGGAAAAAATAAAGAAAAGCATGTAATTTAATAGGTGTTTCCCAGATCACCAGCTTAGAACTAACATCAGGGTATTCATTTATTTCAGCACAATTGTTTGGTATCTCAGCCCCTGCAAATTTTTTTTTCTCTCAATCAAAATAGGGAAATTATTATGGAGATGTTTCTTCCTGTCCTGTGTGGTATCTCATTCCCAGATCACTATGATACTGCCCCCTTGCTTCCTGAAGCATCTATTGGCCTCATGGAAACATCCCTGCCTTACTCCAAGAATCTGTCAACAGCCTGAAGAGTCTACCTGTGCCCCTTCCATGACTGCACCTGTGCCCCATGGACAGCCCACCCTTCCTAGACCTCCCTACCTTGGGCAGAGCTTCGGCATGAGCAGGACCTGGAAGAAACCAGTGGCTTCTTATGTCAGAAGCAGGAAGAGGCTTGTCCCACCACTACTTGGGGTCACTTGTTCAACTGATGCTCAATCCAAGGGACCAGGGAAGTCTACCTCTGGGCCTCTTGCTTCTCCTTCCTTTCTCCCTGTATATCCATGGGAAGCCCTCTGTCCCAAGTCACCAGGAAGGAGCCATTTCCCCTGCTCTGGGCTGGAGGAAGGTGTTTTCTCACAGGTAGCTTCTGTTCTCTGGCTGATACTTGGTCCTACATCTTGGTCCCTTTTTCTTCCCTCTGCCACAGTCATTCCAAGATGACTGGCTTCCAGTGTCTGTTACCCCAGCCAAACCTTTCTGATTCTCACCAGCAGATTTTCCTTTTACTTGGAGCTAAGGGGAGATGCTACACATAGCAAGAAATGCTACAAGGCACCATATGTTAAATGGCAAACCCACTGAAGAGGATTTAAGATCTACAGGCATTTAAGGATGTAAGAGTCATTGTGAATGTGGGAGGCCCCGAACTGTAGGACTCAGCCTGGGTCATGAAGGATGAGTAACATTCAGATAAGTGAATAAAAGGAGGAAAGACATTCTTGAGGGTGTGGACACTAAGCAAAAACAGGAAAAAAAGAGCAAGATAGAATACCAGCACAAGCCAGGGCAAGATTGCTCTAGATGCTTTCAGGGGAAAATAAGAAGCTGGACCCATTATTCATTCATCAGGGCCCTTCTCCAATGCCAGGGTCTCTATGAAGCCCTTGCCGGAACCCTCAAACACAAGGATACTGTTACTGTGCAATCTCTTTTGCTCACCTAGTGATGTTTCAATGCATTTTAATTTGTGACCATTTTTCTCATCATTTTTACCTCATTACTATCTTCTTCAGGTGCTATGGCATCTTGAGCTTTGTGGAAATATTAATATCTTGAGACCTATAATGTATGCATATCACATAGCACACAATTAGGGTGGCCATATGCTTTATCTTCCAAACTAGGATACTTTGGGGAATAAAAGGGGATCAACCAATAATTACTCCAAGACAACCTGGCATTAACCAATATTGTCTCAGGCTGATGAGTTAAAGGCTGATCATCGATTAAGGGATGCAAAAGGGTTTTGTGTTGAAGTTGGTTGAGAGGGCTGTCTTATGGTGGCTCTTGTGCAGCCTCAATATTTCTATCCAAGGCAGCTACGCTCCACTGAGCATCCAGACTTTTCTACTAGCAGAAGGAAGATATATTCTTTCAATACCATATTTATTTTATAAACAAGCAATAACCACATTTTTCCTATCTGCCAGACACTATAAAATGCAGACAATGCATGAGTAAAAAAGCATGGCCGTTTGTCTTCTGAGAGCTCATAGTCTAGCAAGAGTCCATTTATTCATTCACTCACTCATTCATTCATTTAAAATCTTTATTAAAAGCCTATCAGGCATCAGGTCAGGAACAACTGCCCCAGTCCTTGCCCTGATGGAGCTCCCAGATTGTAATCCAGGCAGCAGAGTGAGAACAGAGAATTAATAAAGTTATTTATGAGCTACAATGTTGGCCCAAAGGAAGGAGGTAGCAATTATGCTTGGATGAGTTAGTGGGACTTTACAGAGAAGAAAAAAAACAAAGATGTAATCACCAGGCAAAAGAGGAGGGAAAGATAGTTTAGAAAGAGGAAATAGCAGAAGCAAAAGTTTGAGGCAGGAAACAGCAAGGTCAGACATGAGAGTGGAGAGTAAGTGAGGGCTGAACCACAGTGGGACCTAGGGGCCAAGCTTAGTACTTCAGATGTGACCCATTAGTCAACCAGAGGTCAAAGAAAACTCAGCATCAGGGCCATGCCATGATTGTGTATGTATTTTATTTTATTTTTTGAATTTTATTTTATTTATCTATTTTTAATATAGCAGGTTCTTATTAGTTATCTATTTTATACATATCAGTGTATATATGTCAATCCCAATCTCCCAATTCATACCACCACCACCTCCCACCCCCCGCCGCTTTCCCCCCTTGGTTTCCATACGTTTGTTCGTTACATCTGTGTTTCTATTTCTGCCTTGCAAACCAGTTCATCTGTACCATTTTTCTAGATTCCACATATATGCATTAACATACGATATTTGTTTTTCTCTTTCTGACATACTTCAATCTGTATGACAGTCTCTAGTTCTATCCACGTCTCTACAAATGACTCACTTTTGTTCCTTTTTATGGCTGAGTAATATTCCATTGTATGTATTACCATATCTTCTTTATCCATTCATCTGTCGATGAGTATTTAGGCTGCTTCCATGAGGTGGCTATTGTAAATTGTACTGCAGTGAACATTGGGATGCATGTGCCTTGTTGAATTATGGTTTTCTCTGGGTATATGCCCAGTAGTGGGATTGCTGGGTCTTATGGTAATTCTATTTTTAGATTTCTAAGGAACCTCCATACTGTTCTCCATAGTGGTTGTATCAATTTACATTCCCACCAACAGTGCAAGAGTGTACCCTTTTCTCTACACCCTCTCCAGCATTTATTCTTTGTAGATGTTCTGATGATGCCCATTCTAACTGGTGTGAGGTAATACCTCATGGTAGTTTGGATTTGCATTTCGCTAATAATTAGTGATGTTGAGCAGCTTTTTGGCCACCTGTATGTCTTCTTTGGAGAAATGTCTATTTAGCTCTTCTGCTCATTTTTTGATTGGGTTGTTTTTTTAATATTGAGCTGCGTGGGCTGTTTATATATTTTGGAGATTAATCTTTTGTCCGTTGATTCATTTGCAAATATTTTCTCCCATTGTGAGGGTTGTCTTTTCATCTTGTTTGTAGTTTCCTTTGCTGCACAAAAGCTTTTGTTTCATTAGGTCCCATTTGTTAATTTTTGTTTTTATTTCCATTACTCTAGGAGGTGAGTCAAAAAAGATCTTGCTGTGATTTATGTCAAAGAGTATTCTTCCTATGTTTTCCTCTAAGAGTATTATAGTATCCCATCTTTAATCCAATTAGGTCTTTAATCCATTTTGAGTTTATTTTTGTGTATGGTGTTAGGGAGTGTTCTAATTACATTCTTCTACATGTAGCTGTCCAGTTTTCCCAGCACCACTTATTGAAGAGACTATCTTTTCTCCATTGTATATCCTTGCCTCCTTCATCATAAATTAGTTGACCATAGGTGCGAGAGTTTATCTCTGGGCTTTCTATCCTCTTCCACTGATCTATATTTCTGTTTCTGTGCCAGTAACATATTGTCTTGATTACTGTAGCTTTGTAGTATAGTCTGAAGTCAGAGAGTCTGATTCCTCCAGCTCCATTTTTTACCCTCAAGATTGCTTTGGATATTCAGGGTCTTTGGTGTCTCCATACAAATTTTAAGTTTTTTGTTCTAGCTCTGTAAGAAATGCCACTGGTAATTTGAAAGGGATTGCCTTGAATCTGTAGATAGCTTTGGGTAGTATAGTCATTTTCACAATATTGATTCTTCCAATCCAAGAACATGGTATATCGCTCCATCTGTTTCTATCATCTTTGATTTCTTTCATCAGCGTCTTCTAGTTTTCTGAGTACAGGTCTTTTACCTCCTTAGGTAGGTTTATTCCTAGGTATTTTATTCTTTTTGTTGCAATGGTGAATGGGATTGTTTCCTTAATTTCTCTTTCTGATCTTTCATTGTTAGTGTATAGGAATGCAAGAGATTTCTGCATTAATTCTGTATCCTGCAACTTTACCAAATTCATTGATTAGCTCTAGTAGTTTTCTGGTGGCATCTTTAGGATTCTCTATGTATAGTATCATGTCATCTTAAAACAGTGACTGTTTTACCTCTTCTTTTTCAATTTCTATTCCTTTTATTCCTGTTTCTTCTCTGATTACCGTGGCTAGGACTTCCAATACTATGTTGAATAATAGTGGTGAGACTGGACATTCTTGTCTTGTTCCTGATCTTAGGGGAAATGCTTCCAGTTTTTCACCATTGAGACTGATGTTTGATGTGGGTTTGTCATATATGGCCTTCATTATGTTGAGGTAGGTTCTCTCTATGGCCACTTTCTGGAGAATTTTTGTGATAAGTGGGTGTTGAATTTTGTCAAAAGCTTTTTCTGCATCTATTGAGATGATATATGGTTTTTATTCTTCAGTTTGTTAATATGGTGAATCACATTGATTAATTTGCATATATTGAAGAATCCTTGCATGCCTGGGATAAATCCCACTTGATCATGGTGTATGATCCTTTTAATGTGTTGTTGGATTCTGTTTGTTAGTATTTTGTTGAGGATTTTTGCATCTATATTCATCAGTGATATTAGTCAGTAATTTTCTTTTTTTGTAGTATCTTTGAATGGTTTTGGTATCATGGTAAAGGTGGCCTCGTAGAATCGAGTTTGGGAGTGCTCCCTCCTCTGCAATTTTCTGAAAGAGTGTGAGAAGGATGGGTGTTAGCTCTTCTCTAAATATTTGATAGAATTCATCTGTGAAGCTATCTGGTCCTAGACTTCGGTTTGTTGGAAGATTTTTAATCACAGGGTCACTTTCATTACTTGTGATTGGTCTGTTCATATTTTCTATTTCTTCCTGGTTCAGTCTTGGAAGGTTAAACCTTTCTAAGAATTTGTCCATTTCTTCCAGTTGTCCATTTCATTGGCATAGATTTGCTTGTAGTACTCTCTTGGGATGCATAGTATTTCTGTGGTGTCTGTTGTAACTTCTCCTTTTTCATTTCTAATTTTATTGATTTGAGTCCTCTCTCTCTTTTTCTTGATGAGTCTGGCTAAATGTTTATTAATTTTGTTTATCTTCTCAAAGAACTAGCTTTTACTTTTTTCATCTTTGCTATTGTTTTCTCTGTTTCTATTTCATTGATTTCTGCTCTGATCTTTATGATTTCTTTCCTTCTACTAATTTTGGGTTTTGTTTGTTCTTCTTTCTCTAGTTCCTTTAGGTGTTTGGTTAGATTGTTTATTTGAAATTTTTCTTGTTTCTTGAGGTAGGATTGTATTGCTATAAAATTCCCTCTTAGAACTGCTTTTACTGCATCCCATAGGTTTTGGATCATGTTTTCATTGTCATTTGTCTCTAGGTATTTTTTGATTTCCTCAGTGACCTCTTGGTTATTTAGTAACATACTGTTTAGCCTCTATGAGTTTGTGTTTTTTAGGGGTTTTTTTAATTTTTTTTTTTTTTTTTTTTTTTTTGCGGTACGCGGGCCTCTCACTGCTGTGGCCTCTCCCGTCACGGAGCACAGGCTCCGGACGTGCAGGCTCAGCGGCCACGGCCCACGGGCCCAGCCGCTCCGCGGCACGTGGGATCCTCCCGGACTGGGGCACGAACCCGCGTCCCCCGCATCGGCAGGCAGACTCCCAACCACTGCGCCACCAGGGAAGCCCTGAGTTTGTGTTTTTTACGTTTTTTTTCTCCCTGTAATTTATTTCTAATCTCATAGCATTGTGGTCAGAAAAGATGCTTGATATGATTTTAATTTTCTTAATTTTACCGAGGTTTGATTTGTGACCCACGATGTGATCTATCCTGGAGAATGTTCCATGTGCACTTGAGAAGAAAGTGTAATCTGCTGGTTTTGGATGGAATGTCCTATAAATATTAATTAAGTCTATTTGGTCTATTGTGTCATTTAAAGTTTGTGTTTCCTTATTAATTTTCTGTCTGGATCGTCTGTTCATTGGTGTAAGTGAGGTGTTAAAGTCCCCCACTATTATCGTGTTACTGTTGATTTCCTCTTTTATAGCTGTAAGCATTTGCCTCGTGTACTCAGGTGCATATATATTTATAATTGTTATATCTTCTTCTTGGATTGATCCCTTGTTCATTATGTAGTGTCCTTGTCTCTTGTAACATTCTTTATTTTAAAGTCTATTTTATCTGATATTGGTATTGCTACTCCAGCTTTCTATTGATTTCCATTTGCATGGAATACCTTTTTCCATTCCCTCACTTTCAGTCTTTATGTGTCCCTAGGTCTGAAGTGGGTCTCTTGTAGACAGCATACACATGGATCTTGTTTTTGTATCCATTCAGCACACCTGTGTCTTTTGGTTGGAGCATTTAATCCATTCACGTTTAAGGTAATTATCGATATGTATGTTCCTATGACCATTTTCTTAATTGTTTTGGGTTTGTTTTTGTAGGTCCTTTTCTTCTCTTGTGTTTCCCACTTAGAGAAGTTCCTTTAGCATTTGTTGTTGAGCTGGTTTGGTGGTGCTGAATTCTCTTAGCTTTGGCTTGCCTGTAAAGCTTTTGATTTCTTCGTCAAATCTGAATGAGACCCTTGCTGGTTAGAGTAATCTTGGTTATAGCTTCTTCCCTTTCATCACTTTAAATATATCATGCCACTCCCTTCTGGCTTGTAGAGTTTCTGTTGAGAAATCAGCTGTTAAACTTATGGGAGTTCCCTTGTATGTTACTTGTCATTTTTCCCTTGGTGCTTTTAATAATTTTTCTTTGTCTTTAATTTTTTCTATTTGATTACTATGTATCTCAGCGTGTTTCTCCTTGGATCTATCCTGCCTGAGATTCTCTGCACTTCCTGGACTTGGGTGGCTATTTCCTTTCCCATGTTAGGGAACTTTTCGACTACAATCTCTTCAAATATTTTCTCGGGTCCTTTCTCTCTCTCTTCTCCTTCTGGGACCCTTATAATGCAAATGTTGGTGTATTTAATGTTGTCCCAGAGGTCCCTTAGGCTGTCTTCATTTATTTTCATTCTTTTTTATTTATTCTGTTCTGAGGCAGTAAATTCCACCATTCTGTCTTTCAGGTCACTTATCCGTTCTTCTGCCTCAGTTATTCTGCTATTGATTCCTTCTAGTGTATTTTTCATTTCAGTTATTGTATTCTTCATCTCTGTTTGTTTGTTCTTTAATTCTTCTAGCTGTTTGTTCTTTAATTCTTCTAGGTCTTTGTTGAACATTTCTTGCATCTTCTCAATTTTTGCCTCCATTCTTTTTCCAAGGTCCTGGATCATCTTCACTATCATTATTCTGAAATGTTTTTCTGGAAGGTTGCCTATCTCCACTTCATTTAGTTGTTTTCTGGGGTTTTATCTTGGTCCTTCATCTGATACATAGTCCTCTGCTTTTTCATTTTTTCTATCTTTCTGTGAATGTGGTTTTCATTCCACAGGCTGCAGGACTGTAGTTCTTCTTGCTTCTGCTGTCTGCCCTCTGGTGGATGAGGCTATCCAAGAGGCTTGTGCAAGCTTCCTGATGGGAGGGACTGGTGGTAGGTAGAGCTGGGTGTTGCTCTGGTGGGCAGAGCTCAGTAAAACTTTAATCAGCTTGTCTCTGATGGGTGGAGCTGAGTTCCCTCCCTGTTGGTTATTTGGCCTGAGGCAACCCAGCACTCAAGCCCACAGGCTCTTTGACTCTGTGAGGGCTCACACCAAGGAGTACTTCCCAGAACTTCTGCTGCCAGTGTTCTTGTCCCTGTGGTGAGCCACAGCCACACCCTACCTCTGCAGGAAGAGACCCTCCGACACTAGCAGGTAGGTCTGGTTCAGTCTCCCATGGGGTCATCACTCCTTCCCCCTGGGTCCCGATGTGCACACTACCCTGTGTATGCCCTCCAAGAGTGGAGTCTCTGTTTCCCCCAGTCCTGCCGAAGTCCTGCAATCAAATCTCACCAGCCTTCAAAGTCTGACTCTCTGGGAATTCCTCCTCCCATTACCGGACGCCCAGGTTGGGAAGCCCGACTTGGGACCCAGAACCCTCACTCCAGTTGGTGGACTTCTGTGGTGTAACTGATCTCCTGTTTGTGAGTCACCCAGCCAGCAGTTATGGGACTTGATTTTATTGTGATTGCACCCCTTCTACCATCCCACTGTGGCCTCTCCTCTGTCTTTGGATGTGGGGCATCCTCTTTGGTGAGCTCCAGTGTCTTTCTGTCGATGATTGCTCAGCAGTTAGTTGTGACTCCAGTGCTCTCGCAAGAGGGAGTGAGCTCACATCCTTCTGCTCTGCCATCTTGAACCAATCTCTGTGTATGTATTTTAGATAGATTATTGTTTTGAGGGACAAAACTCTTCTAAGAGTTAATTTGCAGAAAGTCAATGTGGACAGTAGCCCATGACATACACTACCTGCCCTTCCTTGCTTAGTCTAGGTTCCTGGACGCAGCATATGTCCACAGACTCTCCCTGTACCTGGTGGAACATCATTATTTTCCAAGATGCCCTCTCCTTGATGCAAGGGGTGTTTCCACAAACAAATGCCCAATTGTCCTCAGAGCCCTAATATGTAGAACCTAAAGATTCTAAGAAAGTCCCCCAAATAAGCCTACCTGTAGGAGTGGAGAGGAACCTTCATGAAACAAAGTCTTGTTTGCTGTTGTGATGCCCCAGAATTGCTGACAGCTGAATTGTTATGTAGATGTGAGCTCCCATGACCAGGGACTATACAGCCTCATGAAAATAGCATCATTACAAGATCTGATTTTACTTCTATGCCCGTTTTGCAGTCACTTAGAGTGATGATGTCTGTCTTGGCCAGAGGGGCATGGATGAGAGTTATTCTCAATGTCAAACAATCTGTTAGTGGCCACTGGTCTTATCCCCTTATCCCCACATCTACTTTGTGCACCAGACTGGTCTCATTTCCTCTCTCATGAGGCAGCTTGTACTGCCCAGTCTGTTTATTCAACACAAACTAACTTTTTTTTTTTTTTTTTTTTTGCGGTACGCGGGCCTCTCACTGCTGTGGCCTCTCCCGTTGCGGAGCACAGGCTCCGGACGCGCAGGCTCAGCGGCCGTGGCTCACGGGCACAGCCGCTCCGCGGCATATGGGATCCTCCCGGACCGGGGCACGAACCCGTATCCCCTGCATCGGCAGGCGGACTCTCAACCACTGCGCCACCAGGGAGGCCCCAAACTAACTTTTGATCTTAGACCTAAGGCTCTGAGTTCTTAAATCTACAGTATTTGCTTAATTCATAAGGACTATGCAAGGAATGAAAATTAGGCCATTTCCCCTGTGCTCCCAAATGACCCTGATGCCTCATGCTGTAACAGGATAATTCTGGACTAGTTTTTCAAAGACTGAGAATTCCTTTTTCTAATATTTTTCACAAAGAATTAAACTCCAGTAGGGACTTCAGTTAATCTGCTAGAAATTATCTAAACATCTCTATCTGGCTCTCTCCACTCTCACCCTCCTTTTTATAAAATTCTTTTTTTAAGAATTGTGACAGGTCATGACAACAGAGATATCACACTATCTTAGCAAAGGGGATCTCAGCTTCAAAAGCTTATAATTCACTTCTTTTATTTTCTAAGTTTGCCTGTGTTTTCCTGTGTTGCCCTGAGGTGACGGATTTATTCATTAATTTATTCATTCATTCACTCACTCATTCACTCAAAAATAAATGTATTAAATGCCACTACATGCTAAGCATTGATTTTTAGTTCTGGGCGTATTATGGAAGACAAAAAGCAATGTTCTTCATAGGACTTATTTTCTAGAGCAGGTGTCAGCAAACTATGGCCTGTGGACCAAATCTATCCCATGGTCTGTTTTGGTAAATATAGTTTTAGTGGAACACAGCCACACTGATCCAGGGTACCAATTGTCTATGGAGCTGAGTAGTTGTATGGCCTGCAAAGCCTAAAATATATCTGGCCTGTTCAGGGAAAGTTTTCTAAGCGTAGCTCTAGCAGACGAGTGAGACAGGTAATAAACAGGTAAAATATATATATAATATATAAGATCAAGTATTTGTGAACCCTATAAAAATAAAGTGAGGTTGGACAATTGAGGATTATGATGTAGCTTGCACGAGGAAAACTAATTCAGATAAGCTGGTCAGAGAAGTTCTCTGAGGGAGCAGCATCAAGGCCAAGACTAAAGGATGCGAGAAGAAAGACAAAGTGTTATCTGAGGGAACAGAGAGTGCAGATGCCCTGAGAAACAGAGTTAGCTTATTCTATTTGTAAATTCTAGTTAGCAAAGTCCAGTCAGAATTGAGAGGGGCTAAGGAGGAAGAGGAAATATACATAATATAATACAACAAAGTTGTATTGCATTGTATGTATTTCCTTTTTCTGGCCTTGATAATGGTAGACTCCTGAAGATGGGAAGGTCCAGGAAAACAAATCGCAACAGTTCTTGGACTATCATTGCTTCTTTTTGCACAGCTTCCATTTATAGACAGTTTATTCTTATCTTTGTATCATTTGACAAACTACAAAGGATGGAAAATGCAAGAGAGAAGCACTAAGTGGACCACACTTCCAACATGGCCATGATAAAATGACTCATATGTGGACGACATGTCACCCCAGTTCCTCTACCCGCCATCAACATGACTTAAGATATAAGACACTTTAGTGTGTGTTGTGAAGAGAAGGTGGATTTGGGTGTCAAGCAGATGCTTTCCAGGCTGACAAGCCATTTACCTTCTCTGAGTCACAATTTTCTAATCTAGAAAATGCAGTTAATAATGCCAACCTTTGAGGATTTTTATAAAGAATAAATGGCATAATGCACGTGAAAGTGACTGGCTGGGTTCCTGGATGCCTCCTGCGTATGATTTTCCCACTCTCACCCCTCTTCCCGTCCTCCTTCACCAGGGTCACAGCACAGTTTGTGTTGATTCATGACCTAACAACTCTGGCTCCTTATGATCTTTTATCAGTCTGTCAAGCATCCCCAGAGGCAGCACTGCCTGCCTTCAGTGTAAGGGGAGTGTTGACATGAGAGATGAACACTGCCAGCTCACACATCTTGCTGATACCCGGGAGGAGGCAATGGATTAGCCTTTGAGTACAAACATTTCACTTCTCCCTCTAGAGGCTTCTCTGCCTGAGCCCACCCAGCCTGCTTCTAGACAATGCAAAAATCACCGCCCAATCTGGTTAAGTTGGAACAAAAGAGTCTTTTGACTGAAATTGATCAATTATTTAACATATTCAGGCCTCGATGAATCCTGAACCAGCAGCCTCAGCATCGTTTAGGAGCCAGTTAGAAATGCAGAATCTCAGGTCACACCTCTGACCCAGTGACTCAGAATCGTCATGTTCACAAGATCTTCACATGATCTATATGCACATTAAAGTTTGAAGACCACTGGGACAGACCAGGGTTTCTTTATTCAGCTTTTATACAGATGTCTCAACCACATCCCCAGAGAGTGTTTTCCTCGGTCTGGAATTTTTTGCAAGCTTCATGGATGATTCTCATGTGCAGTCAGGGTCAAGAACTACTGGACTACAAACTGCTCATCTAGGCTGACACTCTCTGAAGTCTCAGCTATGTTCACAGTCAGACCCCAAATCCCAGAGTGAATGCCTAACAGAGTTGGGATTAGATATGTAGCCTCCAAATGCCCAGTCTACATTCATTACTCTGTAACCCATTGTTCTCTCCTGGGCAGATGGATAAGGATGTAAGTTCACTCATATGATGATATGTTAATTGATTATGACAGACAGTTTCAGAATTTCTAATCCTAATCCATTGAATCTACCCAAATCAAACTCTCAAAAAAAGCTATCTTGCAATACTTGTTTTCAAGATTATAGTGAGCACAGATGATTTCATGAAGTATCTTCACCATATCTTTCCCTCTGAATAAATGTTGATGCCCAGTTCTTCCTACAATATTCTGTGTACTAAACTAATGCTCTCCTTTCTTCCTCTGATAGTCACCTTTCTCTGCTGGTTTAACTTTTAGATTCAATCCATTTTCAAAGCCCCAAACCAAAAATAGACTTTTTTTATGGCCTTTTCTATGATTCCTCTAAAAATGGACTTCTCCTTCCTGAAAATATCCCTGTTGGATCAGATGAACCTCTATGAAAGAGAATGGCTGAGGTGGTGCTCCAAAAATAATCCAAGTGCCCCATCTCTACATTCTCCAACTTACTTGCAGCTAGTTTGGGGTTGTGTGAATGGTTCATGCCAACAGACGTGAGAAGAAGTTTTCTGTGCCACCTCTTGGCTGAGGCATTTAAGAGGAAGCATGCTAGCTCCATTTCTTTCTTCATTTAAGTAGAAAACTTGGAAGCAACATGTTTATATGGTAGTGTCACAAAGTGAAAAGAACCTAGATCCCTGTGCCATCAGATGGTGGACAGCCCCCAACCCCTCACATTGGACATAAAATTATTGTGCTAAGCCACTAAGATTGGGGTAGTGAGTTGTGGGTAACAGCAGCTGGCATTGCTTAACCTAACAAGAAGTCCATGACATTAATGCATATCAAACTTTAATGCGAATATGAATCACCTGTGGTTCTTGCTAAAATGTTAAAATTCAGTAGATGTGGGGAGGGACCTGAGATTCTGCCTTTCTTACAATCTTCTGATGCTATCAATGATGCTGGACTTTGGGCAGCAATTTAGTAGCAAGACTTTAAAACATTCTCCATTGCTCTATAGTACTTGCTCTTTCTCTCTCCAACTAGACCATAAGCTCTTGTTGGCATGTACCAGCATCCCTGCCACAAATATATTCAAGAAAGTTGAGAGCATCAGCGAAAATTGTGGAGCACAGCCCTCTGAAAATTCTCTTCTCCATAAAAGCAAAAAGAAAACTGGCAAAAATTTTATTAAAAATTTCTCCAACAATCTGGAAATTAATCAAAGTCTTGAAGCAATCTGGGGAACATGTATTCCCCCCACAAAAAAATGGTATAATCTTACTAAGAACAGTGAGTTTTGTAACCTTTTAATTTGTCCTAGTCCTTCCAGCTCTGTGTTAGCTTTGAAAAATAACTGACCAATTTCAAGTGAAAACTAATAGTCTGGCAGCCATTGAGGGGAGCAAAATGAAGGGAACACAAGAGTTTATAACCCTTTCAATTGCTCATTCTTAGAGTTCTGTAATTAGGACCTATATAGTATCACTTACAAAGATGTCTGCATTTGACATGATTCCGAAATCTAAAATTGTGGGGCTTTCCTGGTGGTGGAGTGGTTAAGAATCTGCCTGCCAATGCAGGGGACACAGGTTCAAGCCCTGGTCCGGGAAGATCCCACATGTCGCAGAGCAACTAAACCTGTGTGCCACAACTACTGAGCCTGCGCTCTAGAGCCCATGAGCCACAACTACAGAGCCTGCGTGCCACAACTACTGAAGCCCACACATCTAGAGCCCATGCTCTGCAACAAGAGAAGCCACCACAATGAGAAGCCCATGCACCACAACGAATAGTAGCCCCACTTGCCGCAACTAGAGAAAGCCCACATGCAGACACGAAGACCCAACACAGCCAAAATATATATATAAATAAATAATTTAAAAAACATTTAAAAAAAAGAACTCTAAAACTGTGAAAACTATTTTCCCTGGGGAGAGTATAAAAAATTATTATAAGTATGTAATTAACTGTGAAGCAGCCTGAGGTAGCAGATAACAGTTGGGGAAAACAACAGATGAACCAAAAAGCCTAAAAGAAAAAGCTAGGGGGTGAGATATCCATAGTAGCTTTTCAAAGGTGTGATATATTCCTGGGAATCTAGATGGCCACATGCACTCCCATGGAAGCACATGTGCCCAGGGTAGTACTCTTGATCAGGAAAGACCCAAGAAGGTCCTAAGTTCTCACATCTGGCTAAACATGAGACTCTCCTAGAGCAGGAAGTGAAGGCTAATGCAGAGTCTCCAACTTCCTGGCTGAGTATTGAAGTTATACCCCAACATGCACACACAGTCCCTGTGCAAAATTGGGAGACTTATTGGTTGCAACAATCAAGGAAATCTCTGTCCAATCATTAGCTGACCACTAAGCTAACCAAGGAGAGATTTAAGTGTTCACAGATGACAAAGAATACAGATTTTACTGTATTCTGTATTCTTATTTTACTGTATTTACAGTTCAAAAAAGTCACTAAACAAAAGTAATAACAGCTACAAAAAACAGCAGTAGCAACAAACATTTGGGGGGGCAAGAATTTGGTTTTCAGAGTTGCAGCATTATATTATTTAAAATTTCCATTTTGGGGGCTTCTCTGGTGGTACAGTGGTTAAGAATCCACCTGCCAGGGCTTCCCTAGTGGCGCAGTGGTTGGGAATCCACCTGCCAATGCAGGGGACGCGGGTCCGTGTCCCAGTCCGGGAGGATCCCACATGCCACAGAGCAGCTGGGCCCGTGAGCCATGGCTACTGAGCCTGTGCGTCCGGAGCCTGTGCTCCGCAACGGGAGAGGCCACAACAGGGAGAGGCCCATGTACTGCAGGGAAAAAAAAAAAAAAGAATCTACCTGCCAATGCAGGGGACACAGGTTCAACCCCTGGTCCGGGAAGATCCCACATGCCGTGGAGAAACTAAGCCCGTGCACCACAACTACTGAGCCCGCATGCCACAATTACTGAAGCCTGCATGCCTAGAGCCTGTGCTCCGCAACAAGAGAGGCCACCACAATGAGAAGCCTGCACACCGCAGCAAAGTGTAGCCCCCACTCGCCACAACTAGAGAAAGCCTGTGTGCAGCAACGAAGACCCAACGCAGCCAAAAATAAATAAATTAAATAAATAATTTTTTAAAAATTTATTTTAAAAATTTATAAAATTTCCATTTTTCAATTAAAAAATACAACAGAAAAAAATGAGAAAATATAGACAGTACACAAGGGAAAAAGTGATCAATATAAACTGTCCCTGAAGAAGTCCATTGAACTTGCTAGCTGAAGAGTGTAAGTTGGCTATTTTAAATATTTTTAAAGTATTAAAAGAAACCACATTTAAATGACTACAGGAGAGTACAAGAACAATACCTCATATGACAGAATATTAATAAAGGGATAGCAATTAGATGAAGGAAACAAATAGAAATTCTGGAGTTGAAAAGTATAATAAACTAAAATAAAAATACACACTAGGGTTCTCAACAGCAGATTTCAGCTAGCAGAAGAAAGAATCATAGAATTTGAAGATAGGTCAATTGAGATTATCCAGTCTGAACAACAGAAAAAAAAATTAAGAAAATTAGCAGTGCTTCAGAGACATCTGGGACACCAAAAGATGAGTAATGGGTGTTTCAGAAAGACAGAAGAGAAAGAAATGAGTGGAAAGAATATTCGAAGAAATAATATATAAAATTTCCCAAATTTTTTTTTTTTTTTTGCAGTACGCGGGCCTCTCACTGCTGTGGCCTCTCCCATTGCAGAGCACAAGCTCCGGACACGCAGGCCCAGCGGCCACGGCCCACGGACCCAACCGCTCCGTGGCATGTGGGATCCTCCTGGACCGGAGCACGAACCCGTGTCCCTGCATCGGCAGGCGGACTCTCAACCACTGCACCACAAAGGAAGCCCAAATTTCCCAAATTTGATGAAAAACTTTAACCTACATATCCAAGAAGATCAAGTAACTCCATGTAAAATAAATTCTAAGAGATCTACACATAGACACATTATAATCAAAATGTCACAAGGAAAAGACAATGAGAGAATCTTGAAAGCAGTGATATATATACAACTCATCTTCAATAAGATAAACACCTGATTTCTTGTCAGAAACCGTGGAGCCCAGAAAGCAGTGAGATAACATATACAAGGTACTGAAAAAAGATACATATATATGTATATATATGTGTCTGTGTACATATACACACATATGTGTGTGTATGTACAATCTCTCAGTATATCAACCAAGAATCTATATACAGTACAACTATCCTAGAAAAGTTAAGATTAAGACATGTCTAGATAAACAAAAACTGAGAGAATATGTTAGTAGAAAATATGACTTGCAAGAAATACTAGAGTTCTTCAAGCTGAAATAAAAGGAGACCACACAGTAAACTGAACCCACATGAAATAATAAAGACAACTAGTAAAGGTAACTACATATGTAAAAATAAATGCCAATATACATGAGTTTTTATTTGTAACTCCTTCTTCTCCTATCTGATTTAAATACAACTGAAAAAAAGCAATGATCTGTAATGATGAACACAAAATCTTGAGAACAAAACCCAGCTGTATAGTGTACACTATATACTAGAGTAATGAAAAATCTAAAAATAAAATTTTTTAAATATTTTCAATTTGCAGCAACACCAAGGAGTATAACTTAGGAATAAATTAAACAAAAGAAGTATACACTTCTTTGGAATTACAAGCGACCCAGAACAGCCAAAACAATCTATGAAAAGAACAGAACTGAAGGACTCACACTTCCTGATTTCAAAACTTACTATAGTAATCAAATGGTGTGATAGTGACATAAAGATAGACATACAGATCAATGGAATATAATTGATAGTCCATAAATAAATCCATACATTTATGGTCATTGGTTTTTCACAAGTCTTCCAAGAAAATTCAATGGGGAAAGAAGAGTTTTTTCAACAAAAGATGTTGAGACAACTGGATATCTACATGCAAAAGTATGAACTTAGATCCCTACCTCATACTATATACAAAAATTAACTCAAAATGGATTAGACTTAAAAGTAAGAGCTATAACTATAAAACTCTTAGAAGAAAACATAGGAATAAACATTTGAAACCTTGGGCTAGGTAATGTTTTCTTAGATATGACACCAAAAGCATACACAACAAAAGAAAAAATAGAGAAATTAAACTTCATCAAAACTGAAAAACAATTGTGACTAAAAGGACACAATCAAGAAAGTGAAAAATACAACCCATAGAATGGAAGAGATTTACAACACACACACACACACACACATATATATACTGATCTAGTATCTAGAATATACAAAGAACTCTTAAAATTCAACAATAAAGAGAAAATAACCCTTTTTTAATTGAATAAGAGTCCAAATAGACACTTCTCCAAAGAAGTTATACAAATGGTCAGTAAGTACATCAAAAGATGGTCAACATAATTTGTCATTAGGGAAATGCAACTCAAAACCACAATGAGATCCTACTTCATATCCATGATGATGGCTACAACAAAAAAGACAGACAATAATACATCTTGGCAGGTATGTTGAGAAAGTGGAACACTCATACATTGCTGATGGGGATGTAAATTGTGCAGCCACTGTGGAAAAAAGTTTGGCAGTCGCTTAATAAATGAAACACAGAATTACTGTATGACCCAGGAATTCCACTCCTAGGTACGAACCCAAAATAATTAAAAATATACGACCATACAGTAACTTGTACTCAAGGGTACATAGTAGCATTATTGACGATGGCCCAAAGTGGAAACAACCCAATGGCCATCAACTGATGATAGATAAAAATGGGGTACATCTAAAAATGAAATGCTATCCAGTCATGCTAAAACATGATGAACCTTGAAAAGAAGTCAGACAAAATAGATTACATATTGCATAATTCAATTTAGATGAAATGTCTAGCATAGGCAAATCCAGAGGGAGAAAGTAGATTAGTAGTTGCCAAGGACTGGGGGAGGGGAGAATTGATAGTGACTACTAATGGGTATGGGGTTTGCTTTTGAGATGATGAAAGTATTCTTCTGGAATTAGAGAGTGGTGATGGTTGCACCATCTTGTGAAGATACTGAAAATGACTGAATGGTATATTGTGAAAGGAAAAGACATGGTATGTTAGTTATATTTCTATAAAAGCATAAAAAGGAATAAAATAGAAATTCTTGAGTGGAAAAGTACATACAAAAACTGAATGACATGAAAACAAAATACAAGCAAAAAGAAATTTAAATAGGAAGGCAGGAGGAAAGAAGGAAGAACAGAGGGGAATAGAAATATTTTGTATTTGATTAGGAACACTACAGCACAACTAGTAGTTTCCTTAATAAACCTTGCTTTTCAGACTTTTCGTATGCTATTTCCTCTCCCAGGACATTCTTTCCAGTCTGTTCTGCCCAGGGAAAACTTAACTCCTTAAGCTCAAAATTTGACTCAGTAAGAAGCATTCTTATCTTCCCTAGGCACTTAGTCTCTCATTTTTCTGTATAGTCAAAGCACTTAGTTCTATGGCAGTGGGTCTGTATTTTCATTTTTATGTATTAATTAAGGCACAATTTACATAAAGTACACAAATGTTAAGGGTAGAGCTCAATTAATTTTTACATATGTATACAGTCATGTGACTACACCCAGATCAAGATACAGTAAGTCCCCTACATACGAACGAGTTCTGTTCTGAGAGCACGTTCATAAGTCCAATTTGTTCATAAGTCCAACAAAGTTAGCCTAGGGACCCAACTAACACAATCGGCTATATAGTACTGTACTGCAATAGGTTTAAAATACTTTCCACGCAAATAATACATAAAAAAAATAAAGAAAGAAAACATTTTTAATCTTACAGTACAGAACCTTGAAAAGTACAGTAGTACAGTACAACAGCTGGCATACAGAGGCTGGCATCGAGTGAACAGGCAAGAAGAGTTACTGACTGGAGGAGGGAGAGGAGGTGGGAGATGGTAAAGCTGAAGAATCGTCAGCAATAGGAGACGGAGGGCAAGCTGCAATTTCACTCATGCCTGATGTTGATGCACAGGTTCCGGTTCCTTGCTGGAACCAGATGCATATTCGCATCTTTGAAAGTTTGCAACTTGAAGGTTTGTATGTAGGGGACTTATTGTATAGAAGATTTCTAGCCTCTCAGAAGTCTGCCTTGTGCCCTCCCAGCTAGATAATCAAAGATAATCACTATTCTGACTTCTCTCCGAATAGATCAGTTAGGCCTGTTTTTGAATTTCATATCTTTGGAATCAAATCATGCAATCTGAGTTCATTCCTGTCTGGATTTTTCATTCAACATTAGGTTTGTGAAATTCATCCATGTACTTGTGTGTAGCAGGCATGCATTATTTTTCATTGCTATGTAGTATTCCAATGTATGAATATACCAGAAGGTATTTACCCATTCAAATGGTGATGGATACATAGGTGTGTTTCCATTTGGGGGCTGTCATGAATAAAGTCTCTAGGAACCTTCCTGTATATACCTTTTAGTAAACATAAGCACTCATTTCTGTTGGGTATAAACACAGGAGTAAAAGTGTTGGATTATTGCATATAACTATGTTTAGCTTTAGTAGACAGAAACACTTTTCCAAATTGGCTGGCCTGTTCTACAAACTCCAGAACAATGTATGAGAGCAGGGAGCTATGTTTTAATTGCCTGTCTACATACCTTTCTCCTCACTACACTCTTAGCATCCTGAGGGCACAGATTATATTCTTTCACCTCTAAGTACCCAGTACACTGTCTGACACGGAAGAAATAGGAAATAATTCTTGCAAGGCCCTATTCCAGGGACCAGCAACCCTTTTCTTTAAAGGACCTGTAGTAAATGTTTTAGGCTTTGCAGGTCATAACAGTCTCGGTAACAACTCCTGAGCTCTGCCATTTAGCAGTACAACAGCCATAAATGATATGTAAACAAATGAGCTGTGTTCTAAGAAAACTTTATTTGTAAAAACAGGGAGTGGGTCAGATTTGGCCAGCACTCTGTAATTTACCTACCCTTGCACTACACAACTCTCAGTCCTATCCTTGTCATTTCTCTGACCTCATCTCCTACCACCATCCCCCTCGTGCACCCCAGTACAGCCATACTGTCCCCCAGAACACTCCCATCCCAGAGTCTCATCTCCAGACCCTCTGCCTGTGATGCTCTTCCCCTGAGTGACAACCTCACCTCCCTCAACTCGTCAGTCAAATGTGCATAATTTCAATGCTTCCCCATCTTCCTTCCCTGATTTATTTTTCTCCATAGCACTTACTGCCATCTAACATATTTAAGTATTTTACTTACTGTTTCGTGTCCTGTCTGACTCCCCACCATCACTCTCTCTGACCCCACACATATATACATAAGAACAAGGATTTCTGACATTTTTCTTTCAGCGATGTGTCCTCAGTGCCTGAAACAGGGTCTAGTACGTAGCAGAAGCTTCATATGTATTTGTATTTGTTGAATGCTTGCAGGCACACATAGCTTCTGACCCCAGGGCCTATGGTAAAGGAAGTCTACGGTTACAATGCTCACTATAATCCACGTGACTTCTGTGGGTCCCAGCAGTTCCCACCACATCCCTGTGGTCATGAAGCTTGAGCATCCAGATAGCAAGAGCACAGGGACTAAGGAATAGGTCCATCACAGGGTACAGGCTTAGCGGGGGGGGGACGGGACAGTGAGACACAGGTTGGCCACCACAATTAGATGCAGATTTCCTTGGGTTATTATGAATAATATTGTACTTCTACTCAAATGGAATGGCCACATGATTTGCCAGACAAGGCCTAAATAATTATGAATTTATTCTGTAATTATTCCGTACCACCAAATTAGAAAAATTAGAAGTAGAAAACAATAATGCTGCTAATGAAACCTTGTTTTCATTTGAGGTCTTCTTTCCAAACAGGTCAGAGTTCTTTAGACTGTTGCCCAAAAGTCACTCTCCCAGAGGGAAAAAGGTTGGTGGGCGAGTTTAATCCCCATTTAGTAGAAGGGCAAACTGAGCTACAGAATTAACAAAGATCCTTTCAGACCACATTATGTTCTTGACTGAGCAAAGTCAGGACTAAAACTCCAGTCAATTATTCCTTCCACCTTGCCCCTGAGCTGTTCTGGTCCTCTACACTCCTCCTGGGGAAAATCCATTCTTTTAACTCTCAAGGGCTTCTGGGAAGAAAGGCTCTAGGCTCTGAAAACCGCAAGGATGGTGCGTATTTAATTATTCCTTTATAGAGTAAGCACTCAGTTGAGAAAGCTCTTAGCTCTTCATGGGATCTTTTCATCACCCCTCGAGAGCTTTAAAGACCCAAAGATACCCCATGGAAAGAAGTTCGGACAATGCCAGCCTCTCCTCTACCCATAACTTTGGCCAGGTAACCTCATGCAATAGTTCCTATCTGCCCCATTCAGGGCAGAAGAGCTGGAGAAGGTTTTCTGAAACAAAAGATGGAAATAACATTTATCATGAAGGTAGAACACTCCAGCTTTATGCTAAACACTTTTATCTCTTGTTTTAGCATTGTTCAGAAAGCACTGTTACCCTTGTTTGTGTAAATTAGGGAAATTGAGACTTAGGTCTAAAACTGTGTCCAATACCACACAGCAGGATAGTAGCTGAGCAGCGAATCAAACCAGGCTTTTTTTTTTTCTATTGTAGAACACCAGAGTCTCATGTATTCTTGGCTGAGAGTACAAATGATTCCCAGGCAAACCACTGACTTCTTATGAAAAGATACCTCTAACTCCAAAAACCATTACATAACAGGATTATTGTGTGAATAATAATGATATTAATCACAATCATCATCTTTATATATTGATTTTTAACAGTTTCAGTGAGATACAATTCACATGCCATAAGTTCACCCATTTAAAGTGTGCAAGTCAATGGGTTTTAGTACATTCATGGAGTTTTGCAGTCATAAACACGATCTAAGTTTAGAACATTTTCATCTCTCAAAGGAAACCCTGAACCCCTCAGCACTCACTCCTCATTTCCCCCACAAACTCCAGCCTTAGGCAACCACAAATCCAACTTCTGTCTCTACAGATTTGCCTATTCTGGCTATTTCATATAAATGGAATCATATAACATGTAGTCTTTTGTGACCAGCTTCTTTGACTTAGCATAATATTTGCAAGGTTCATCCACATTGTAGAATGTAACAGAATTTCATTATTTCTAATTGCCAAATAGTATTCCATTGTGCAGATATATCACATTTTGTTTATCTAGTCATCATTAAATGGACATTTGGATTGTTAGCACTTTTGGCAATTGTGAATAAAGCTGCTATGAACATTCATCAATGTTTTTTTGTGTGAACATATGTTTTACTTCCCTTAAAAACCTTGGAGTGGAACTTTTGGATCATATGGCAACTCTGTGTTTCACTTTCCAAGAAACTGCCAAACTGTTTTCCAAGAGGGCTGCACCATTTTCCATTTCCACCAGCAGTATATGAGGGTTCCAATTTCTCCACATCCTAGTCAACACCTGTTATTGTCTTTTTGATTATAGTCATCTTAATGGATGTGAAGTAGGATCTCATTGGGGTTTTGATTTGCATTTTCCCTAGTGACTAATGATGGTGATATCTTTTGATATGCTTATTGTCCATTTGTAATCTTCTTTTTAGAAATGCCTCTCCAGACCCTTTTCCCGTTTTTAATCAGGTTATTTTTTATTATTGACTTGTAAAACATATTTTTTTCTTCCACATAAGCCTCTTATCAGATTTGTGGTTTGCAAATATGTTGTCCCATTCTGTGGGTTGTGTTTCCACTCTTGATAGTGTCATTTAACATACAAAAGTTTTTAATTTTGATAAAGTCTAATTTATCTATTTCTTTCTTTTATTGCTTGTACTTTTGTTATTGCATCTAAGAAACCATTGCTTAACCCAAGGTTACTAGGATTTACATTATGTTTTCTTTAACGGTTGTATAGTTTTAGCTCTTATATTTATTTGTTTATGCATTTTGAATTAATTTTTGATATCACATAAGGTACAGGTCCAAGTTCATTCTTTTCCATGTGGATATCAGCTGTCTCAACACCATTTGTTGAAAAAAATGAATAGTTCCTCTATTGAATTGTCTTGGCAGCCCTGAAAAAAATCAATAGCGATAGATGTATGGGTTTATTTCTAGACTATCAATTATATTCCATTGATCTTTATGTCACTGTCACACTGTTTTGATTTCTGTAATAAGTTTTGAAATCAGGAAGTGTGACTCCTCCAGCTTTGTTCTTTTTCTGGATTATTTGGGTTATTCTGGGTCCCTTGCAATTCCATATGAATTTTAAAACCAGCTTGTCAATTTCTGCAAAAAGAGCCAGTTGAGATTTTGATAGGGATTGTGTTAAATCTGTAGATCAATTTAGAGGAAAGCACCATCCTAACAACATTAAATCTCCTGATCCATGAGCATAGGATGCTTCTCCATTTATTTACCTGTTCTTTAATTCCTTTTCGACAATGTCTTATAGTTTTCAATCTTGCATTTCTTTTGTTAGATTCATTCCTAAGTCTTTTATTCTTTTTGATGCGACTGTAAATGGAAGTGTTTTCTTAATTTTATTTTTGGATTGTTCATTGTTAGTCTATAGAAATGTAATTGATTTTTTTTGTATATTGATCTTGATCCTGCAACCTTGCTGAATTTATTTATGAGATCATGTACTTTCATATCGATTTTTGTTTAAAAATTACTTTAACATTCTTCATCTCATTTGAAGTGGGAGTTGTAGAGGAAAGCATACATGAACTACCTAATGCTCTTATACTTCAAAGAAAGAAACTGAGATCCACAGAGGAGAAGTAACTGGTCCAAAGACACACAGTGATAGAACAGAGATTTAAATGTCCATCTTAAAGATAACAGCTGGAGCTATGGAAACTGATGGGCCAATCAGAGAGGAAAGTCTAAGGACAAAGCCTGGGAGCATAAGGAAGGAAGAAGAGATCCAAGCAATGGAGAAGGAAAAGAGAAGAAGGAAGAGAATCAGAACAGACCAATCATTGTAGGGGGATGGTTGGGGGTGGGGGCAGTAAGACTTGGGATCAAAGGAGCTGAGCCTATGGTGTTACCCTGGGCACCTTGTCATTTACCTCTCAAAGAATCCATATCTTTACCAACAAATAAGATGTATACTGTGTGCTTTAGAAGGAGATTGTGAGAATTACATGAGCTCATGTTTGTGAAAGCACTGTGTCTAGAGCAAAGGGTTCAACAAATTCAAATCATTATTTGAGTGATTATTATATTATTAACCAACATTTTGCCAGCTGAGAAAAAGAACTGGATGGGAACAGAATAATTGTGGCATGCAGAAGTCCCAGGAGAGTAGGTTTAGAATAGTCGGTGGGGCAACAGCCACAAAGGGTTTAATGAACAAGTGGGCAATGTTGACACAGGACCCTGAACACCCACTACTCTTCTTTTTTAAATTGGTTTATTGAAATATAGTTGATTTACAATGTTGAGTTAATTACTGCTGTACAGCAAACTGATTCAGTTATACATATATGTACCTTCTTTTTTTTTTTTTTTGCCACAGCACGCGGCATGCGGGATCTTCGTTCCCTGACCAGGGATCAAACCCACACCCCTGCACTGGAAGTGCAGTCTTAACCACTGGACTGCCAGGGTAGTCCCTGTACATTCATTTTTTATATATTCCTTTCCATTATGCTTTATCATAGGACACTGAATATAGTTCTCTGTGCTATACAGTAGAACCTCGTTGTTTATCCAAAGCCACTACTCTTTTGAGAAGTTTGAAGGTAAAGAAAAAGGGAGCACCCAATGGGAACATAAGGAGTTTCCCTTGTTGAGGGAAGGTGGCCCTTTCGTTTTTAATTTGGGGTGGGGAGGCATGAGTAGTTTGGGAAGTAAAACAGAAGGAGGCAAGAAAGAGAGGGAGAGACAGCCGTGAGAGAAAAGAAACAAGAGCTGAAGAGGAAGGTTAAGCTTTGGCAAGGAGGGGACTCTTCTCCCTGGGAAGCAAGCCCAGGAAGAGAGGAAAGGTGAAGAGGTGGAGAAATGCTGATACAGATGAAGAGCAAACATTTATCAAATGCATGCTATGTACCAGGCACACTATTTATTTCCTATATGTCAGCAATTTCATATTCATTAATGTACAATAACTAACATAGAGACAGGCAGCAGAAAGGGGGAGATGAAGCCTTGCGGGAATAAAGATAAATACACCCACCATGGGTGTAAGCAGGTAAGGTAGGAGGTTACCAAAGAAAGAGAACCAGGCACGGCTTTCTTGACATAACAGAAGCCATTTTTGGTTTAAGCCATTTAGTGATATAAGCCTGGCCACAATGCTTGCCCTTGAACAGGTCTCAGTAATTAATGATCTTAAGGGAAGTGAGGAATGCAGGAACAAAGGAAAAGCACTCAAGAAACAATATTTCAGCAATAAAACAGGGTCCTAGCCCTTTCTCAAGGGATATACATCACAATCTGATATACATCTTTGAGTTCTGCTAGAACGAAGACCCCAACCCAGGTGGAAGAGAGAATGTTGATGTGGACCCTCAGGACTTCCATCAACTAAAGCTTGGACTCCGTCAACATTTGCACCAATCCTATGCTGTATTCTACTATGCTCAAGCCTATTCATGAATATCCATATTTCACCCAAACCCCTTCGAATGTGCACATACCCTTAGCTTAAAAATTCTCCAATTTTGCCATTGGGGGAGACACTGCTTTGGGAAAGATCCCCACTTTTCTCCTTACTTGCTGCAGTTAATAAATCCTTCCTTCTACCAATCTTTACCTTGGTTGTGTCTTTTGGGTATCACCCACCAAAAGGTGAACCCAGTTCTTAGGTAACAGGGGGATTTAATAATGGTCTGTCTCAATCCTGGTCTTTAAATAAAGCTGATCCAGCCACACACTGCCTAGCTGGCAGCTAATGGAAACCCTTCATGGCCCGAGCCGAACCTCACTGCTGCCGGTGTTTGAGACACACTCTGCTAGGTCTTGCCCTTAGGTCACTGCTCCTTCCTTCTCAGGTGTTGACTTTTTCCTTGTCTCTCACTTCCTTGGCTTTCGTGGTTTTCATCCTTGGAGTGTGACTTATACAGAGTCCTGGCCTTTCCTTCTCCCCACTGCTCTAGAAACCCATCCTACACAACTTTGGTCCCAAGGACTTTGTTCTGGCACCATTCCCAACCCCGCACCCCACCTCCTACCCAGACATGCAGGTTTTGACATTAGAAAAGCAATAAAAGAAAAATATAAGGAGAGCTGAGGGCCCACCTACAACAGAGATTTAATTCTTACTTGCACCCTTAAAGTACCACAAACTCAAATAGCAGGTAAATTGAGCATGAGAAGAAAGTTGCATGCAGATTGTGGCAAACTCTGGTCCTCCTCACCTAAAGGGGGCAGCCCCCTGCTCATCTGTAGCCAATGTGGGGGATCCTTGCACAGAGTAAGATCTTCCAATTTTTCATAAATTACAAAAATTTCAGATTTTTCATGTGAATTCTCCCAATCTCTAAATATAAGCAGTTAATTTGGAAAATCTTAAACGCTGTATAAATCATACAGATAAACACTGTCTGCAAAACACACATGGCTCTTCAGCTATCAGTTTGTACTCTATCCACCAGGTCTCACACTAACAGTATCCTGAAGGGCTGAAACAGGAGGGAAGGAGACAGGGAACAACCTTTGAAGGAATGACATAGCCCGAGAACATGACATAAACTGATTAGAACCGAGTGGGTCCAAGATGGCGGACAAGTCGACTTCCACTAGACCTTAAGCCTCAGTGTACACTCACATCAACAAGCTAAATGACTCACCACAGGCACCATGACAGTTCCAAGACCAACCATAAGGATCAAAAAGTGGGCGGTGGCCCAGTTCCGGGAAATCCCTGCCCCTTCCTAACATAGCTGGAATACTCCTCCCACTCATTAGCCTATGAAATTACCCACCCCTATAAAAACTGACAACCCCATACCCTGGTGTCTTTCTCACCTTCTGAGACGGCCCACACTCTCTCTGTCTGTGGAGTGTGTTCTCTCTTTAAATAAGTCCACTTCTTACCTATCACTTTGTCTCTCACTGAATTCTTTCTGCAGTGAGACATCAAGAACCTGAGCTTCATCAAGTCCTGAAACCAGGTGTGTGATCTCAGTTGGAAGACCATGGGTTTTGGCCGGGTTCGAGTCCCAGTCTGAGTTTTGGCTGGGTTCGAGTCCTGGCACATGGGTTCAAGTCCCAACCTGAGGTGCACAGTTTCAGCACCTGGCATTCAGGAGAAAATGGTTCTTAGTGGCACTCTTCCTGGTAGGTGTCTACCTTGGGCTGGCCTTCACTCTGAAGCAGGGTCAGCAAAGCAAGGCCAGCAAGTCAGATGAGACCTATGGACCAAATTCAGCCTGTGGTCTGTTTTTATAAATAAAGTTTTATTGGAACATAGCCCTGCTCATTTATTTCCCTGTTGTCTGTGGCTGCTTTCCCACTACAACAGCAGAGCTGAGCCATTGCCATGGAGACTGTAAAATATTTTCTACGTGGCCCTTTACAGAAGAAGTTTGATGACCCCTTCTCTAAAGCAAAGAAAGTTCATTACAGGCCCCTGGGGTGGCACATTGTTACTTCCTGAGGAGGCTCCCTGGAGTTATGCCATGTGGAGGTGCTGGTTAATAACAAGCCGGCTGCTTTTCCCCATTTTCTGGAGCTATTCCACAGATGAGGACCAGGGGCCAGGTAAGCAGCTCCTTACAGCAGAGACAGCAGGCATTTGGAAATAGGAGACTCCATTAGCAGCTGTGTGACCTTGAGCAAGTCGCTTATCTCTCTAAGCTTCCAGATAAGAATTTTACAGCTAGAAAGGAATTTGAAACTTTGGGGTTTGTCTTAAGGTTTAAATTGGATTTGCATGCAGAAGTGTTCAAACACAGTTCCTGGCACCTCTGAGCTGCTCAATTATCAGCCACATTTAAACCACTTTGAACACTGCAATACCAAGGATCTATCAAGAATCCAGTTGTGTTTGACTGCAAAATTTAGGACGAGATCAAGAATTCTGATTCCACTCATGGAAACAAATCCTGGGAAGGTCCTCCAGGGCTCATGACGGTGCTGATGGCCCTTCCAGCATACATCTTGGCAGCCTACACTCCTGCCTAAGCCTGTTCTTTACCCAGCCCATCCCAGCACATCTTAAAAAAAGTCAGAAGTCTAAGGAGTCTACTTTAAACACTTCAGATTTTCTCTCTCTTTTCTCTCTCTCTCTCTTCCTCTCTCTGTCTTTCAGTAACATGAAAACTGGCCAAATTTGTAATTTTGAAAATGAGCCTTTGGTCATCCATCATCCTCCCTGTCATAGCCAAGGGGCATGTGCACACTCCCTGAAACTTCCTTGACAAAGACGTTGGTGAAGATAAGTTTCCTATCTGGACCAGCCCTGAATGTGAGCCATGCAAGGTGGTGAGATAATCCCAGATGGGTGATAAAACCAAGGAGCGAATGAACAAAGGCCACCATGAGGTCAATCCAGCTCCCCAGAACTCCATCCTCTGCTTCATCTGAGATGGGGTGGCTCCTGCCTCCTCTGTGGCTGAGTCCCTGCCCCCCAATAAAAGAGCTGCCAGCAGCGAAGCCAGGAACAAGGTACCTGCAGTCCTAGGCCTGACTCATGAGAGTCCGTGTCTTCAGAGCGCCGCAAAAAATCATTCCTATCTAAAAGAGACTCTTTGAACCAGAGAACACTCTGCAAAAGAGGTCACTGAGCAGCCCTGAGCCCTCTGTATGACGCTCACTTCCTCCATCACTGATTTCCTCCCAGCATTTTGTGACACCGGATTTATTTGCCCCATACAAATGGCTTGCTCTCTGTCACATCTGATCTTATGTGAAGACTCAGGAGGCTCTCCACCTAATTGAAACCCCAAATCATTTATGCAGCCTCTTCAGTGGTCCTCAGTCTTAGCCTAGGCCCCATTCATTGCTCCCATCGTTTGCATTAATGCAAAGCTGAGAGGCCCCTAAACACTGTAGAGGCACCAAGCCCTCCAACACTGGCCTCTGTTCACTGTTCTACACTTGGCCACATTAATCTTCCTTCAGCACCACTCAGACCATGTCTTTCCCTGCGCTGATGCGCACATTGACTCCCTTTTGCCTTCAGAAAGGTGCCCCCGTGCTTTGGTAGGATATTTCAAAACACTCGCTTGCCCTGCTTGCCTTTGCAAATTTTTCTCTTATTATCCATCAGCTGATCTCCAAAATAAACCCACATTTCCCACCTCTATGCCTTTGTCCTCGAGGTTTTCTTGGCCTGGAATTCCTAGTAATCATCTCCTCACTATTTCTACCTGCCAAAATTCCGCCAACCTCCGAAAGCAACTCACATGCTGTCTTTTCCAAAACATCTTTCCTATACCCCCTGGGTGGAAATTACCCTTCCTGCCCTGGTCTGAGTTTGCCCAGGGTTTTGTTATTTTCCAAGGGACTTTCCACACATTTGGTCATTTTTAGTCATTACTTGGGTATGTTTGTTCCCTCCCTTGCTCGTTAACAAGCTGCTTCATGACAAGGACTAGTTCTTGGCCATCTTTCTGTAGCCAAATAGGGTGATGGTGCCCAGCAATAGAATGAAGATGGGCTTTGGAATACAACAGGCCTGGATTTGAATCCTATTTCCACCACTTACTTGTTCCAGAAAGTTGGAGAGTTTATTTACCTATATGAGCCTAGTCCTTTAACAAAATAAAAATATGAATGTCTAATTCACTGTGTAGTTGTTTAGTTAAAATCCCAGGCCAGGTATGAAGTGTATATTTAATAATTGCCTTTTTCCATCACCCTTCCCCCTCCCCCTCTATGCTTCCTATTTTGTATGTATCCTCTCAGTGTTCTTTTTGTTCTAATGGAGTTCCCTGTCCTTTATCCAGGCACTGAGTTTCCCCTGACATCAAGGACAACACCCTCTGTATTCTCCTGAAGACTTCCCCTCCCACCTGTATGAAAATTTGGGGCATCTTTTGACTTGGTCTGAACAATAAGTTTGTCAAGGGGTTGATGAATGAGCACTGGCAGGACAATGGAATGTTTTTCAGGAGGAAACATTTATTTTTAATTTATTTATTTAAAAATTTGCTCTACATATAACCCCGGTGATTATTTTACTTTTAGAGAACAACAAAAGAAAACATTGAGGACAAAGACTTGTGATTTTACTTTAAATGATTTTCCCCTTTAGTTACGTCCTCCTGAAGCTCAAACCTGGCATGACTCACCTTTGCTGATCTACTCGCAAACTCCTCAGCCTGGCACTCAGGGCTCTCCTTAGTAGGGCCTCTACCCACCTTTCCATGGCTCTCTCTACTGTTACCCCACAGCACTGAGCCATCCTAAAGTAAGAATTGCCAAACGTGTGACATCCAGCCATCTGTGAGTCTGCTTATGTGTCTGAAGCCCTCATTATCCTCCTGTGCACAGGAAGGGATGGGGATTAGCCTGCTCTGAGGGCAAGCCTGGGATCAATTTAGAGCCATACAGGAGTCAATTTCAGAAGTGATCCCTGCTAGCCATTACTGTTGTCTAACCTGGCCAGCTTGCCATGGCTCCTGCCCAAAGGGTATTTATCTAACCATATAGCACATGAAAGTGCCATGCAGGGTGGGGACAGGGTCATCACTTCTCCCTCTGGGCAGTGAGAATGACACTGATGAGGCTTCACTGGGAAAGCACAGCCTGGAATCCTGCATGCCAGCCTCTGTGTGTGCGGAAGACAGCGACTTGACTTTCCTTGGAGGAAGCAGGAAAACAGGGAGAGGTGTAAATGAGACTGTAATGAAACAGCTTCCTCCCTACCTCTTAGCAGCTTACAGGGAGAGAAACAGGAAACCTGTGAACTGCAGGCTGAGTGAGCAATCTGCTCTGCTCAGGACCCAATCGCTGACAAGAGGTAAATGGAATGCAAAATTCTCTGTGCCTGTATGGCTGGGAGCCTCCTGGTTGTGTAGGTGGCAGTACGCAGGTCCAGGGGCAGAAAGCATGCACTTGGGAGGAGGAAAATAATAACAAGGGTAACAATGATGATGCTGCTGACTACTGACAACAGCATCTGACGCTGAGTGCCTGCACTACGTAGTATACGCTAAAGGCTTCATAAGCATAACCTCGCTTAATCTTTACAAGAGCCCCCAAGAGAGATAGTTCCTATTTTTATCTCTATTTTATAGACAGCAAACTAAGGCTCATGGAGCTCGAGTAACTTGTCCAACATCTGTCTTGGAGCTGGGATTTAAACTTACACAGTGCCCAGACACTCAATAAATACCTGTTGAATAAGTGAATGAATGAATGAGCTCTGACAGTGAGAATCTATTCCCACCCTGGCACTGATTTGTGCTTTGGCCTCAGACAAATCAACTACCTTCTTTATTTTTCCATCCAGAATAATTCTTACAGTATCTATCGTGAAAGTTTATTCTAAGAATCAAAAGTCCTAACAAAGGGCTGCCCTTGCATACCCCATGCCTTCCCATGGTTGCTTCATCTCTCTGCCCTGGGGGCTTGGACTAGCCGGAAACATTCTGTAAGACTCAGCTCAGATTTGATCTCTCTTGAGAAGCCCTTCCTGGCCCCCACTGTGACAGGAATGCTCCTCCCCTGGCTTATCTACTCTGTTTAGCTCATTGCATTATGATTTTTGGGTTACTTGCTCATTCCCCCATCGACCCTTTTGATGTCAGAGACTGTATTATTTATTTTTGTATCCCCAGAACCTGACCCTATTCTTACTATACGGGTTGTTCTCAGGAAATGTTGGCTGAATTACTGTATGTATGTATGTAAGCATGAATGCATTCATGTGTGCACATATACATGTACACATGCATGCATGTATTTATGTGTGTATGCCAAGGAAATTCCTTGGCCTGAACACTGGTGCAACATAATGGTCTGACTTAGGGAATGAAGTGCAAGGTGAGATAGGGAAACTCACAACAAAGTCTGTTGGCACCTGTATTCTTACCACTGAAAAAAAGTAAAGCTAGTTGAGTCTGGGGAAGAAAGCTTTGTTTGCTTCTGGACTGTGTATCCACAACTTTCACCTGATTCTTCCTTTAGATCAGGGTTTCTCAGCCTCAACACTACTGAGATTTGGGGCAGATAATTCTTTGTTGTGGAGACTGTCCTGTGCATTGTAGAATGGTGAGCAACATCCCTGGCCTCTATCCACTAGATGCCAGCAGCATCCCCTTCCCCTAGTTGTGACAAACAAAAATGTCTGCAGACCTGGCCAAAAGTCCCCTGGGGGGCCAAATCACCCCCAGTTGAGACCGATGCTTTAGGTGTTGTTATTGGTGACTTTGCGTGGTATTTGAGTTTTAACGTATTTAGGTTAGATCTGTGCTTTGGGGGCAGCAGAAGCAGATCTGAAAGGTTGTATGCAAGGCATTACACAACACGCCTTTCCCTGAGATCCAGGCTGACACAAAAGACTGGGTAAATATTAGGGACCTTGGGAATTGATTAGTTATGGCTTAGTTGAGAGACAACAAATTTGAGGTTTAACATAAGAAGAGGCCCCCTTGGAAATGACCCCAGGCCAAAGAACCAAATGTAAATCAAGAATCAACACGTGTAAATGGGAAAAGGATTTGAAAAAGAATGGATACATGTATATGTATAAATGAATCACTCTGCTGTACACCTAAAACTAAGACAACATTGTTAATCAACTGTATTCCAATATAAAATAAAAAGTTAAAAAAAAAAAGAATCAAGGTTTGGATTAAGCAGTCTTAAAGAAGGCAACTATAGTAGAGAGGGCTGTCCAGCCTCAGAGATTCAGCTTCAAGAGGGACTGAAAAGGATTCAAAGGCAGAAACCTCACCCAAGGAATGGCAGGGACCCCAGGCAAAGACTCAGTTGGGGAAGAGAAGGCAGGAACACTGTGGTGGGAACATGAGCCTCAAGGCCCCCATGACTGGCTGTCAACATGATGAACCACTGGCTCCTTCTATTCCACAGCCCCAAACACAGAGCTTGGTCCCCAGAGATGATGAAGCAGCCCCAGTTGGGAAAGCTATTGGGCTTTCTCTGCCGGCTCTCCCCACCCGGGGACAGCATCCCCTCCTTCCATAACTCATTCTTTGAAGTCCGAGCGCTGAATTTCCCAGAAATTAAAAATGTTTTATTTCTGTCCTTCTTATTGGCAACCATGTTATGCAGGTCATTCAGCAAGCATCCCACCCTGGAAACAACGGTTTGTTTCCTAATACAGTCCAGGGTTTGTCCAGCAGCTTCCTGCTGAGGCCCGTGACACTCTTTCCCAGGCTAACCTCAGTAACACGCCGGCACTACAAGGCTCAGTTTACAAGAGGAACCAGCAAGGCGGGGTCTACACCGACACCAAGCCCAGGGATGAAAACCAGAAGGAAAAAGGAGCCATGCAAGGATCCAGGAGTTCCGGTCCCAAATTTCAAACCTCCAGATGTTTGGAACTTTCTCATTGAAAAGGCTGAGATGAGTGCTGATTTCATGCAGATGTGCACATCAGGTAGAATCCGTCTCAGTTACCAAGTAGGGACTCACGCACATGTACATGCACACAAGCCCTCATAAACACACACGTATGCTCAGAACAAAGGCAACTGTTTCAGGAGATAGCTGGTTCATCAGATAGAGACAAGGCCTTCATTAATCCACCACACAGGAACCACCTCTGAACAGACAGTGAAGGTGAATCTGAAGTGTTACTGGAACTCAGAAATCACTCCAAGCCTGAAAAAGGTATCTCTCTGTCTCCTCCATTTTTGACACTTTGCAAAATAGAGAAGGAGAGAGTCCCTTGAAGGCTCATTTTCAGCAGTGCTTGCTCAGAACTGATGCTGAAAGAAAACTTAAAAAAAAAAAAAAAGCAATTGAAAACAAGGATTATTTCCGAAGCTGGGGCCTAAAGTACATTATGATGTTTGTGGTATGTTTGTCTTCAGCTCTCTCATTATCTCTGCCTGCTGAACTTTCAAAGAATGCAGTGAGAGAGGGGAAGGGTCTGCAAGCAGTTTATCAGAGAAATATATGGGTTGAGGGCAGAAAGTTTGAAAAAAAAATGTTCTTTCTTGTCCTAAACTCCTTAGTAAAAATGAAAGTTTAAAAGGTAGTACCAGGGACTTCCCTGGTGGTGCAGTGGTTAGGAATCCACCTGCCAATGCAGGGGGCACAGGTTCAAGCCCTGGTCTGGGAAGATCCCACATGCCTCAGAGCAGCTAAGCCCATGCGCCACAACTACTGAGCCCGCGTGCCTAGAGCCCGTGCACCTCAACGAAGAGTAGCCCCTGCTCGCCGCAACTAGAGAAAGCCTGCGCGCAGCAAGGAAGACCCAACGCAGCCAAAATAAATAAATCAATAAAAAGTTTTTTAAAAATTAAAAAGAGAAAAAGAAGCCTCAGCCCAAATATTGTTTCTATTCACCATGAGCTGTGTGTCTCTGGGCAAGGAGTGTGTCTCTGTGTGTCTCCTTTAAAAAACTAAAAATAAAAAAAATTTAAAAATAAAAATAAAAGTACCAGGTTTTCTCTACCTTCTAAAGGAAATGAGTGAATGAATTACAGACCCCAGCCCAGGTAATAAAGAAGGAAGAAAGGAACAAAGGATGAAAGGACAAGACTGAAAAGCTGAGACAGGGAATTCATTTTCTAAACGTGTCTTCAACGAGAAGAAATAAAGAAATTGGAGCAATTAGGAAGTAATGAAATCCTTACCCAAATTGCTATTGTCAAAAACTAGATAAGAAAAAGCCTGGGAAATATGAATATATACAAATCAATATTCTGATGACACAACTCCTGGAGTATTAAGGAAATTGGCTAATGTACTGAACCACTTACAGTGATCACAGTTACAAATTATTAAAAAACCATGAAGAATTGGGAAGCTAGCTGGAGGCAGAGGGAAAGGGGTGGGAGGGAAAAAAAGTGGTAAGAATCTACTGAAATGGTAAAGGGTCCACAGAGAAATCACTTGCCAGAGTTTCTCACAACTATATTTCAGTTTTATGCTATCATTTTGGGCAAAGAGAATTCAGCCTAAAGTAGGTAGGAAAATGAGATGCAAATACACAGTATCAAGGGAATTTTAACAATTAATCACAGGAGAGGTTTTCTGGGGTTTTTGTTGTTGTTGTTGTTGTTTCCAACAGCCTACCTTTCAGGGTTTTTAAAGATAGGCCAGTGAGACTTCTGTTTGGAACTTACGTGTAATTGCCCTCAGTTTACATTAGCGATATGACCTCCCAAGATTTGAGAACTCTGGAGAAGACGAATCCACCAGTGGAATTGAAATAATGAAAGACTGCCTTGAGGGCACAGCTTCTCAGAATGTACTTCTAGAATAGTGAGCACCGATCAGGCCACCTCATTCCCTGAAGGAGGAAGGTTTTTATCACACTCACAGCTCAAATAAGACAAGTGGAAGAAAGTTTGGCCAATATCCAGAGACAGTAAAGCTCTTAAAAGTGGTGCTCAGGTTTCAGGGGAATCCAAAAGTATTGCAAAGGCAGTCTGGGAGTGATGGTGCAGGTCCCCAGGGCACTCGGCTGACAGCGTGCTGAAAGCTGGAAGCCCCTCTGTGTGTGGCACAATTTGTGCAGCTACAGGGGCGACAGCAGCACAAGTTACACTGCTCCAGAGCTGTGCCGTGCAGAACTCCATCACAGACACTGTAGGGTAAGCACAGAAAGAGGCGGGATATGTGAGCTTTGGAGCAAACTCCAACTGTGATGAAATCCTACCTCCCTCTCCTAAGTTAACTGCTCTCAGCCTCACACTGTTCCCCTGTAAAAATGGGGTTATTAACACCTATCCTGCAGGACAGTTGAAAGAATTAGAGATAATACAGTGAATGAATTTAATAGGAACCCAACGAACACAGGGTTTTCTGGATTACACTGTTGATTTTCTAGAATTCTGATTGGATGAACTATTGCTCCTGTTGCCATCTGAAGAGATCTGGGGTGAGGTGACATCAACACTGATTTATAATATTGATCTGCTTGCGGCAGGCACAACAAATGATCTAAGCAGAAACATAATTATAAAAAGTTAGGAGGTCCTGGAGAAGCAAGTATATGGAAAACTCCTCTTTGTAATATTCCTGCAGATAAAGATCTCTAATTTTCCATCAATCGTTCTCAACGAGGGAAGATTCTGTCTCACCCACCCCTAGGGGACACTTGTCAATGTCTAGAGATATTTTGGGTTGCCACAACTGGGGATGGGGGTACTACTGGCATGTAGGCCATAGAGGCAGGGATGATAGTGGGAACATGTAGACCTCCTACTTTCTAAGGATTCCCCAAGCTCGACGGGCATCTGAACACAGGTCTCAGAACCTGGAGGAGAGAGGGGTAAAGGAGCCCCCATTGTGGATGTCCTTCCAATTGTCAACACTTCTGAAAGTCAAGGGGATTGTCCAGACTAGGCTCAGATCCCTTTAGTGACGAGAGAGAGAGAGAGACAGAGATCAGTAGAGTCCAGGGCCGTGGGGTCTGGGACCACTTCCAGGTAGATGTGTCATGAGGAGGGGAAGCCCTCTGGGCACTGGTCTGACATTAGTCACCTGGCCCTCATCCTTTCTATAAACCATTCTTCCTTCCAAGGCTCATCTAAAGGCACTTAAACTTTAGAGCTGTGATGTCCAGGAAGTAGACTGACTCAGACTCCTGCATTCTACTGATACTCTTCTTCTGTACATATGTTACAAAGCCAGTGGCAGAAATGACCCAGGTACCAGCATCAACATTGCTTCCCGTGGTTAATGTGCAAAAATGACCATCCCTTTGGTCTTAGAGACCAGAGTCTATAGAAAGCAGAGTGTACATGCTGTCTTTTCTTCCCTCAATATAGTAGGAATCTAGAATGCAACGCTGTTTTCCCTAGGGACTACTCGCAATCCCTACTTTTGGTATCAGTTTGAGAGGATCATATGGCTAGATCTTGTGCTCCTGAACCAGACCAATGTTACTATCAGCGGGGTCTATTTTCATCTCTGATACCTGTTCTGGTTTTCGTTGTAGTATTTCTTTGAAGGGGCAAAAATCCTCTAGGGCCATGATGCAGGAGGTCAGCAAGCTCATCCTCATCTATCAAACTCAACCAAGTTATCAACCTGCCTGCAATCGAATCCATAGAGAGTTTATAAGACCTGTGTCCTACAGAGTGTGGTTCCTGCCCCAAATCTGGATCCATCCAGTGACCCAAAAGAGGAACTTTCCCAATCCAAGACAGTTCCAGGGCTTTTCAGGAGTGGAGACACCTAGAGAGACCACTTCAGGGAGACTGGAGGTTTGGGTACTATTAGGCAGTGCTTGACAGGGAGAGACAGTGAGTATTTACACTTTACTCTTTTATTCCTGACACACTAAAATATGTAGAGACATAAAACTAAGTATATATTCCTTATTCTTATAACTCTTATACAACTATAAAATCAAAACAGTCACAAATCAAGCACAAAAAAGCCAATAATATTTAAATTAACAATATTAATTTAATGTGATGGATACAGTTCTTTTGCTAAAACTAAATTTCAGCTCATAACCTGAATATAATACTGACTGCTGTGGAATAAATTATTCTGAATTTAGCATGCTAATACTAACGTGGGCCCTGTGATGACTCAATTTTCCCATTACCTTTTTTTCTTTACAAGCTACTGCCAAACCATCCATGGTTCAGGATGCAGTGACATCACTTGGATAGAAAACATCTTTTACGCTTTAATCTACCTCTGTCCTTTCCTCCTTTGCCCAAACAACTGAATAATATTAGTTGGCTTTGATGCAATTCTAAACAAACTGTAGAAGTAGTCACTGAAATGGTGGCAGTATTTTCTAAGCAGTGGTCATGCCAAAGCTCTAGAAAATGCCTACAAGATATAATTTGGCGTAGATATAAAATCACAAATTTTAAATATCATGATGGAGAACTCAGAGCTCCCAAGAATTTGTCCATAGACCACCACTCCCCAACACCGCAGTCCAATTGCAAAAAAAAAAAAAAACCACAGGTGATGCAAGAAGCAAAAGAAGAACCATACCACAGCAGGAGAACCACAGTATATTTATATCAAACCACCTGTTGGTTATATATTTTGGTGGTTCTCATCTTGGGTTCCTGGTTTGAAGAAGGAGCCTGAAAGATTATTGCAACAAAGCATGTCAGTGATGAGGGACAGAATGACTGGGTCAGCATAGGGAAGGATCTATCACAGAGGAAGACATTAACTAGATGATCTGGGCCTAGAAAGAGTAAGGTCAGATGGTCACTTAATTTATGTCAAAGCAAACCAAGACTCTAGATCCATGTAGGAAGAATAACTCCTATATGCTCAGAGGCCCTCACATATTGCTGAGCCTTAGATTACAAGCCCCCAGCTTACTCATCAGAGCCTGAACCCCTAACCACTCTGCATGGCCCAGTCTCAGAATCTGCCATTAACTTTTCATAGTACCCTTTTTTCATGCGTCCCCTTTTCATAGTGACTGCATATTCTTATGTCTCACTGCTCTTCCACCCCGATTCCCCGGATGCAACTTCTTGCCCCAAGATTGCATAGTTCATCATGTCCTGGCTCCCCCTGAATTAGCCTGGTGCTGACATATATAAATATCAAACCCAGGACTGGAGTCTTCAGCTTATCACACTCGTAGACCACTGAGAATACCAATTTGTACTGGAAGGGCTTTACCTAGGCAGAGAGCTCCAACAAGTCACACTCAGACCCTGGCTCTCACTCTATCCATTGCCTGGTCCTCATAAATTAGTCCCCCAGAAAAAGAGAAGCAGAAGATGAAACAATGAAACAGACCGAAATCTCCACCTTTCTCACCCTGAGAAACTACAAGGGGAATCACATAGTGTCCAGGAAAGAGTGCTTCAGAACAAGAGGGACCTGGGTTTCAATCAAGTCCACTATGGGTGGTAACTCTTCAAACCTGGGACCCCCAGTGTTTGGCACAGTGTAGAGCACACAGTTGGTGCTCAATCAAGGCTGCTGACGAGTTAAATGGATTCATGAAATCACGTGTACTCTCTCAGCCCAAGTTCTTCATCTGTAAAAGGAAGTTGGGAATCTCTAGATTGTAGGGTTGCCATGACTACTAAGGATGATGCGCAAGTGCCTAAAATAGGGATAGGCCCATGGTAGGTGCTTCGAGGTAGGTTATCAGTAAATAGTTATTTTACTAGAGAGACCTAAAGTCATTTCCATCAATTGAAGTTTAAGACTCTAGTTCAGTGCTATCCAAAAGAAATATAGTGCAAGCCACAAATGTAAACTACATATATAATTTTAAATCTTCTAGTAGTCCCGTTCAAAAGGTAAAAAGAAATTTTAAACTATATTTTATTTGATCCAATATATCCAAAACATTATCTTTCAACATGTAATCAGCATAAATATAATTAAGGGGATATTTTGCATTCTTTTTTTCATACTAGGTCTTTTGGAATCCAGTGTATATTTTACACTTACAGTACATGTCAATTCAGACCAAATGCATTTCAATTAACTACCATTTTGGCCAGTGCAGATCTGCAAAGCGAATTACCAACAAGCCAGTGCATTGGATGAAGTGGTGCACTGGGGCATTAACATCTAAACCAATGTCCTTTTAAGTTATGCATTGTGGAGCAGAAGTGAAGAAGAGACTCTTGCCAGCTATCATAAGAGCCAACTGCAGTGGACTCAGAATTGTACAGACTCTTGTAGGTAGTGACTTTCCCAGACAGTTCTAGTATTTTTACCAGTTCATCACTAAAAAGAGAAACTGTGGCTGAGCCAGAATAGTCTACAGTTAAAGAGTCTTGGGGGGGAGGGATAAATTAGGAGGTTAGGATTAACATGTATAGATGAACATATATACACTACCATATATAAGATAGATAATCAACAAGGATCTACTGTCTAGCACAGGGAACTATACTCAATACGCTGTCATAACCTATATGGGAAAAGAATCTGAAAAACTATAGATATATGAATATGTATAACCGAATCACTTTGCTGTACACCTGAAACTAACACAACATTGTAAATCAAATACACTCCAATATGAAATTAAAATTTTTTTAAAAAAATAAAGAAAGGGTCTTAATTCTGCCCTCTTTTCACAAGATGTAACCGTGAAATCATTCTGAGACCCCTCCTCTTCTATGCTGAAGAGAGCAAGGGGGCAATCTTGCTAATTAAATCTCCCTGTTCACACTCAGCAGAAGTGTTCCTTCTCCTGAGTTGTTTTCCAACACTTCATCCAACGGGCTGTTCATTGTTTCAGACAGAAGGGCATGCTGCAGGCTCTTCTATCACCCTTGCTCGCCCTCCTCCTTGCACCGGCCAGTCAGAGTTTTCCTAAGATGGACACAGTTTATGGGGAAGCACTGGTGCCTACAGGGAACAGAGATGCAAGAAGGGACACCTTGGTGGAATGCTATTTGAATGAATATTAATTAGCACAGCAGCTAGTTCTGGACAATTGATTCCAAACTCCAGATGTTCCCATTCTAACTATGAGTCATGCAGAAGGAAGAAAAAAAAACTAATTGGTTAGTATGTTGTTCATTTTTAGTGTCATGTAGTGAAATAATCCAGGACTGCTGAGTTGATGGGCTTTTGCCTTGTTCCTATGGACTTTCAATAATATTTTAATGAACTTGCTCATTCCATCCCTTCTCTGCCTGTGGGATAATTTTTTTTTCTGTGTCCTTCAGATGCAGCCATGCTTTACAGAACACCCTTCCTAACAGAGAGAAAAGTGGAAAATAAGGTGGAATGAATATCATGGATATTCATTCACAGATATCATGTTTAAGGAGGGAAGGGTTTGGATCTTCTTCTGGGCCATTCATGGGATTTTTCTGAAGTTGGGTTTTCCGTAAAGAGTAGAGACCTACTCTTAGAGTTTCCCTGGATGGAGTTTATTCTCATATCTGGTATCTGACATTTTCTAAGAGCTTGGAAATCATTGTTATTTATTCAATCACGATTCCAGCCCTAATTATTCACAGATGATGAGGAAAAGAGAGAGGACAGAGAAATGTTGCTCGCAGGTCATCCAGGAAGCATGGCCCCATGCAATCTTGACAACAGCCTCATGATTCGAGCTTTATAACTTTTCTCTGTTTTCAGTCATCATGCTATAAGCACTGGAATGATCAGGACTTTGACCCAAGTAGCAAAAAGGGGAAAAAGCCAGAAATATGAGTAGATAATATGTCCTGAATTTTTGAAAAATTATATGTACATATTGATCATACCTTGGGGTCCATCCATGTCTAATGAACAAGGTCAAGATCACAACAGGCTCAGGAGGAATGGCCCATTTAGAAGCTTCTGGAAGGTCAGAATTAGTTGTACTCCTAGATAAAGTAAAAAAGGAATCTGGAGGAAGCCATAGCTGGATTGCTCATCAGAAGGTGTAGACAGTCACTGGGGTGGTGCAGAAGGATGAACACAGAAGAAGAAAGCAAGGGCTGCTTGCCCTAAGCTTCCCAAGGAGATAAATAACCATAGTCTTCACACACCAAGAGATTCAGAAATGGAGGAACTAATTGTGTAGGAGACAGAGGGACCCAATACCCTTGCATGAGGTCTAGCCTATATTCCCAAGAAAGTACCAACAGGGACAGTAGTAACACACATTGTGAGAAGTGTCTTAACTGGTTCAGCCAAGTTGGAAAATCTGGGGTCCACAGGGTCCAATAGGTAGTAACAAAACTCAGTATGACTGAAACAAAACCCCTCCCTCCTTACCCCAAACTTCTTCCTTCAGAACTGCTCATATCAGTGCCTATATCACCTCCATCTACCCTGCATTCATAAAGGAAACCCTCCACCAACTAGTCAAGGAATTCTATTTCACTTCTTACACTTTTCTTAAATTATTTCTCTTCACCATCACCACCCTGCTCCAAAGTACTACCAGCTGCCCTGAAATGCCCTCCTACCTGCCCTCCTCATAGCCCTGCTTGAGACACTGTGATTCACTCTTTACACAGTAATTCTTGAAAAATGGAAATCCAAACATTTCACTCACCCAAGTGAAATCCTTCAATGGTTTCCAATTGCTCTTGAGATAAAATTTCCCTAATCTTTACCTTGACCAACAAGGACCAGATGCCTCTTCAGTCTCAGCTCATTGTCCCGTCTTTCAGACTCACTCAACTTCAGACCTCTGGCTTCCTTTTCATCCCTAAGTGCAGGGTGCTCCTGCCTGCTCAGGCCCTTCACACATCCTGTTCCCTCCACCTCTTTCCCTGCTTCAGATAGTTCATGCTGGTTCATCCTTCAGCTCAGAGCTCAAATGTTACGTCCTTGACAAGACTTTCCTTACTTTCCTCACAGATTAGGGAAGATCTCCCTGCTATTCCTGCTCAAAACACCCTAAGCCTCTGTGGTTCTTATAAAATGGTGGAATTAAATAATTCGTTGTATGTGTCTGTCCTCCCCATAGATTGTAAGCTCCTTTTGCTTTGCTCACTCAGGATAGTGCTCCATGCAATGCTGAATATGTAGTAGGTGCTAGATAAACATTGATGGAATGAATTATTAAATGAGTGAATGAATGAATGAATGAATGAATGGATAAATGAAGGCAATGAAGTAGAAGCCCTTTAGAAAGCTGAGGTCAACACAGTATTCTGCTGTAACTCAAAAGCAAAGCCTTCCACTGCAAATGGGAGGCTTCCTCCCAGTGAAGAGAGTCCCCCAAGAGGATTAGCTTAGAGTTTACGTAAATGATCTATGACTCTTAGCTCTGGAAAGAGGTTTTTCCAGCTTTAGAAAGAAGAATTAAATGATGCAAATGAAATGCAGAGTTGCATCTCTGGTGTTTCAGTCAGGGATTTCAATTGCAAACAACAGAAAGTACTCCTGTTGAACTTAAGCATGAACTAAATCTGTTGGAAGGATATGAACAGGGAATGGATGAAAATGTTCAGTCTCAGATAATGAGCAGAAATCAAGAGTCTGGATCCAGGAACCAGAGCCACAGTCTAGTTCAGGAAGAGTCTGGCTAGGACCTTCCTTCACTAGAAGGTGACACTGTCCCTGATGGATTCCCACTGAATCCCCACTGGGGCCTTGCTGCCACTGGCTCTGTGAATAACTTCTCTGAGAGCCCCATGCTCTTGTCTCATTTCTCAAGATGCACAGTAGGGAGTGAGATTGCCAAATCTTCTTAGTATGGGGCACATGCCAGAGTCCTAGCTACCTGGGATTGCCACTGCCTTCCATCAAGATGTAGTACATCAGAGAATCCTCACTTGTAGGGACAGTGTTGAGATATCAGGTCACCAAAAAGTGTAATACATGCACTTTGTATCCAGAAATAGAATGACACCATGAACAAACTTTATGGTATCAATGGTTATTTTTTTATGAAACAGAATGTAAATACAATTAGGCTTTTTCTCCTCCATACCACACTCCCAACTCTGATTTTTCCCATGAGACTAATGCTGAGCTTCTCAAAGTTCATCAAAGCTTAAAAAAAAAATGGGGGGGGGGTGGGGAGGATGTGTGAAAGTGAATCCTCTAAGTTCTGGAAAAGGCTTTAAAGGTCTTCTGAGGTAAACCCTCACTTCATTCATCAGGAAACTGAGGCTTTCTTAGGACCTCACTCTAAGTCAATGAACCAGGGAAAGCATCCAGATTCCCTGACCACGAGTTTTACACTTGTTTTCACAGTAACCTGCAGGTCCAATTCTCTATCCAGGACCAATCTTCACCAAAGTGTAAGATTTATTTTTAAACATAGTCCTCGATATCAGAACTTATCAAAGGTTTAGATCAGGGGTTGGCAAACTACAGCCCCCCAGGCCAAATCCAGCTTGCCACCTGCTTTTGTAAATAAAGCTTTATTAGGGGCTGCAAGGCACGCGCGCGTGCACACACACACACACACACACAAAGCTTTCTTGGAACACAGCCGCACCCATTTGATTTGTATTGTCTATGGCTGCTTTGGTGTTACAGCTACAGAGTTAAGCCATGGAGACAGTGACCTTCTGGCTTGCAAAGCCGAAAATATTTACTATCTGGGCATTTACAAAAAAGTTTGCTGAATCCTGGCTTAGAGTCTAAGGAAACTGTGATCCTCCCTTGTCCACATGATTTTTACTACTTCAGAGGACTTCATCTGAGAGAGGAGCATCTGTGTGTCTCTGGGTATGTTAGTTATCAGATGACAGGAAAGCTCCTTCATTCACTTAACAAGTCCTGATAAGGCTCCTGCTATGTTCAAGTCATCATGCCACAGCTCGTGGTGGCTTGGTGTAACATGATCACATTAAACATTACTCAATGTAATGTAAGCACACATCTGTATTCTGGTGTCACATAGAAGTGAAATATCTGTGAAACTCGAAACAATGGTTTTACCATTCTCTTACATTATCTATTTTTTCCCCATCCACTGGCACAGAAAACCGAGTTGAGTACAATAATATAAACAGTCCCAGGTTTTCATGTAAAAATCTATGTAAATAGCAGATCTTGTTACTTTTCACTAGCCAAAATGTTATCTTCCCATCCTTGGGTACCTTATAATGCCAGTGGCCAAGTCCACCCCTCTCCTGGCACCACACACACTCTCCTCCAGAGTTATGATCCACAGATGGAGTGGATGGGGTTAAATTTTCCTGACAGCAAAGAAGGAGAAAGCTAGGTAAGGGTCGGGCATGGTTTCCTAATACTTAGATACTCAAAAACAGGCATCTGAGTCAGAAGTTAATGGCGAGATCTCATCTCCCACTTTCATTCCTCTCAACACCATGTCTTTGGACAGAAGCTCAGGAAGGACCCTTTGCTTTGTCAGGTTGTCCCAAGAAGAGAGAAATAAGCCCTCTGCTACTGGGACACCTGGATGGGCCAGACACTGGGACTGTTTGGTCTTGATGCATTTAACCTCTTATCCATCCCTCTCTTTTGACAAATGATGGAATCTGAACTCCAGCAGCAGGTTCTGCTGTGAGGCAAGTCTCTGAGGCTGGGGGCAGCTCGTGAGCTTTGCTGAGACAGGGAAGAAACCAGAAACCCCTTTGGCCTGAAAGAAGCCCAGGGCACCTGCATGACTGTGCCTCTCCCCCTGAGGATGGAAAGCTCTGCAGCGGAGGGGATGGCAGCTTAGAGAAGGAAAGTGGGGGACGGTGTCACCATGCACAGAAAAGTGACCCTTTCTTTGCCCTTGGCAGACCCTGTATAATAAGATTACTGTGTAACCCTTGTTGCTTGTCCTAGGAAAGGCCTTATCAGAGGGACGGGGAGGCATTTTACATTTGGATCTTCTGTATGTATTATCTCCTAGCTGCTCCTTTTAACTTCATTTTCAAAGACAGGGATTTGAGGCTGACTGAAGAGAACTGAAATGCAGGGCCAGCCCCGGCCACCCCCCAGGGCTTCTGGGCACCCACATTAATGCACAAGACCAGCCAAACACTGAGATGTCATTACCCCCACCCCGGCCACCAAACCCCTCACCTGTTGTCACAGGCTCTGCAGAGCACTAGAGCCCCTGGGGCGGCAGGACGAGGCAGAGGTCACCGTGGCTGCCATCTGCCAGACTCCTCTCAGCCTGTTTGGAGTCAGTTCTGGTCATTCATGGCACCACTGGTGGTACCCCTGGGTGCTGAGTGCTGGGAGAGCAAGGCCAGGGGTTGAACCATAATCTCTTGACTCTGCAGCGCCAATATCATGCCACCCTTTAGGGGCCTGATGACCTCATCAGTAAACAGGGGTGAGAGGCAGGGAAACAGTTCTGGGGCTGCTGGGCCCATTGCATCACAGTAATTTACCCCCCTTGACCACAGTTTATGTGAAAAACTGAGAACATTATGCCATCCTTCTCTAACAGGGATGATGGAAAAGAACAAGAGGAGAAATGACACAATGAGGGAAGCAAAACATGCAACAGGAAGGCAGACACTGTCTCTGGGCTTGTTTTTAGGATTCTGACCATCAGATGAAACTTGGGGGTCCTGCTCTAGGCAAAAACCACCCCAAGCTAAGCCTATGACTCAGTGATGGACAAAGGCCAGAGAGGTGGGACTCAACTCCATGAGGTCATCCAGAGAGCATCAGTGCCAAGATGTATATTGTATTCATGGGCTGTTCCATTCTCAGTAAGTGAGGAAAAGGACTAATAAACCATAATGGAAAATAATTTTTTTAAAAAGAAAGTACATATATGTAAAACTGAATCGCTTTGCTGTACGGCAGAAATTAACACAACAGTGTAAATCAACTATACTTCAATTAAAAAAAGAAAGAAGAAAAAGGGAAGGCCTCAAATCCCACTTCTGGCATTTATTTTTTGGTGGGCTTGGCAGAGTCATTTCCTATCACCTGGCCTCAGGTTTCCCATCCATACAATGAGGAGTTCAGCTAGATTAGAAGTTGCAAACTCAAATGCCAATTGGGGCCATGCAGATAAGGAAATGAACCAAAGGGGCAAATATGATGTGATAGGGAGTGAGAGGGGCTGGGATGGACAGAGCCTCAGGCACAATGCAAAGGAAGCAGCCACTACCTTATCCATTCAATTGCTGCCATGTAGAAATGCAAGCCAGCACTGCAAGATTTATGACTTTGCAAGAGGAACTGGACATCAAGGGAAAACTCGCAGGTTTTCAATGTTGACATGTCATTCATTAAAAAAAAACAACTGTGTGGACTGAACAATATGTCACTGTAGATCAGATTTGCCATGGACTGTAAGTTGGTCAACTCTAGAGATGATCACTGAGATACCTTTTTGCTCTGGTAGTCTGTGATTCTGTATTCTGCTCCAAGGGACTACTAGAAAATGAAGGAATTTTAAAGGCTTCTGAAATTAAAGCAGGGGCTGGATCCAAGAGCATGCAAGGTTAGAGAGCTTTGAGCCTTGCTGGAACGGGGGTCTGCAGGGCCGTGCCAGACAGAGCTCCTGAGTCTGTTCCTGCCACAGAGATATGAGGCCTCCCCAGTTTAAACTACTTTACAGAATGAGATACCAAGTCCTGCTTGTGGGCTGGAGAAGGCATTCGGCAAGCAGGGAACAAGTGCAGGAGGCAGGAGGATGCCTTGAGGCTCCTTGCTTGAGCACCACCCTCAGAAAGAAGGCCTGTTGGTGCATTCGGCTGAGGCTCTGGAGAGAGGCGGGAAGTTGGAGAAACAGCCAGCTCAGCTCAGCCCCGCCTCTCCCCCAGTCCTGGGGCTCCTTCTGCCAGGAGCCTGCCCTGGACCATCCCCACTGTACCTAGAAGGACAACACCTAGAGAAGTGAATTCAGAGAGGAGAAGCTGCACCACAAACCTCAGATCTTAAAATGATGGAACAATGGATGGACCTAGAGATCATTAGACTAAGTGAAATAAGTCAGACAAAAGAAAGACAAATATCCTATGATATCATTTATATGTGGAATCGAAAATATGACACAAATGAACTTATTTACAAGACAGAAACAGACTCACAGACATAGAAAACAAACTTATGGTTACCAAAGGGGAAGGCAGGGGAGGGATAAATTAGGAGTTTGTAATTAACAGATACAGGCTACTATACATAAAATAGATAAACAACAAGGGCCTACTGTATAGCACAGGGAACTGTATTCAATATATTGTAATAACCTATAATGGAAAAGAATCTGAAAAAGAATATATATGTATATTTGAGTATATACATATATATAATTGAATCATTTTGCTGTACACCTGAAACTAACACAACACTGTAAGTCAACTCTACTTCAAAAAAAGAGGAAAAAAAAAAAAGAAAGAAAACGATGGAACCTCTTTCCCCGGGCCCCCACCCACCTGGACCCTCTGTTGTCTATTCTGAGGATCCACTATTCAAGGTTACACCAATTATAATCCTTCGTTCATTTGCTGAGCCAGTTACTCTACAGGCATTACTTTTCAATAGCAATTGTTGTTTTTCCAGTTTCGCAGCTGAGAAAACTGAGGCTGGTGGAGAGATGCTAAGTGACTTGGCCTGAGTCCACAGCCAGAAGAGGAAGAACTAGGTTCTGGGCCTGGGTCAGAAGCCAGAGTCTCCACTGATCTTGTCCCAGGCTGAGACATGACCAGAGACTGGGGTCTTTCCCATTGGCTACACCTGTTCAAACTCCTCCACCCTCTACACACACCTCCCCAGCAACTGCTCTCCTTATTTGGAACTTGAACAGGGGATGGGGGAGGTCTAGCCACAGAGGGAGAGAAATTTAGAGGAGTATGGCCACCAGAAGTGGAGACAGAGATGGAGTTTGCCAGCTGAAAATGCGAACAACCTCTTCACCCTGGAACTGTCCCAGGTCTGGGGTGGGCAGCTTTGTCTGGCAGGCAGCGCAGCCAAAGGTCAATGAATTCAGCCAGGCTTGGATTTGCAGCCAAGAGTCTGACTTAGGGTGAGGTCACCCTTTTACTCAATCAGATGCAATAATTTTCAGGGGATTCGAGAAAGTTGTTTGTTGTTTTTTTGTGTGTCTCCCTCTGCTTGGCACAACACTTCCACACCAAGAGTCTGCATTTACTGAAGGTGTGCAATGTGTCAGCCCCTGTGCTAAGTACCTTACATGCTTCATCTCATTTCCTCCCCACAGTGATCCTACAGATAAATGGCTTCTCTGTCCCCACCACGATAAGAAAACTGACCTCAGAGAGCAGAAATGACTTGAAAATGACCCAATGATTAAATGGCAGAGTAGGGATTCAAACAGTCTGCTGCCAGAGAATAAGATCTTACCCACAACACCATCCTGCCTCCCAAAATAATAAAGCCAATATTTATTAAGTGCTTACTGTACAGTGCTAAGTTCTTTACTTTCAGTGTGTCCTTTAATCCAAGCTACAACCTAAGAGATAGATGTAACTACTAGCCTTGGTTCATAGATGTGCAAAACAAGGCTGCAAAGGTTAAAGTAACTTGTCCAAAGACCCAAGTTTGGGGAGTGGGAGAGCAAGGAGTAGAAGGCAGACAATTTGACTTCAAGCATCGCTCTCCTCTGGTCCTATCTACTTCCCTAAATGCTAAGTGACACTCCAGGGCCAGGTGGGTCAGAAGAGGAAGGGGGAGAGGAAGATGGAGGGGACTAGAGAGAAGGGGAGGGAAGGAAAAGAAGGGAAAAGAAAAGGGAAGAAAAGGGAAAAGAAGAGAGGGAGGGTGCTCGTGAGAAAGGGGTGCAAGAGGGGAATATTACAGCTGCTAACAGATATGCCAAAGGGATGGACAGAGGGATTGCATTACAATTTCTACTTGCTTATGCTCTTTCCATGATCCAGATTAAGATCCTCGAATCCCAAAGACAGTGTCCCTCCCCATGGGGGGAGAAATTTTATAAAGATTATGCGGGGAGAGACAGAGGGATGTGCCTCTGTGTGCATCTGCTTGGAACCTTTTCTGAATCCCTTTTGCATTTTTCAGTAACATTCAAAACCATAAATTATGTAAAGCCAGAAAGCTAAAGGGGCAGACCCTCCTCTGGAGTTCATTTCAAGTCTGAAGTTTAGAACGCTTTTAATGACATAATTGCAAAAGGCAAAAATCTATCTGAGTGCAAACTTCTCTTTGAACAGGAATGAATTCTCAGACAGTGGTGCAGTGTTCCTCTCTCTGTCTCCTGGGCTTGTGGACATGGGGGGAGGAAGATGGGGAGAAACCATGGCCTGAAAGACAAGGGTTTTGCTGAGAGCCTGCAGGGCTCTTTTTTGCCACCCTAGAAGTCATTTTGATATTTCCTCAGGATCTGGAGCCAATGGGTCCTGAAGAGAGGAGACACAGTATTAAAATTTGGATGATCTAGTATTTTAACTCCTTTAAAACTAAGTATTTATGTTTCCAAATGCATAAGATCTACACATGGTTAGAAAAGAAAATCAAGAGATACTAAAGGGCATACACTGGAAATCAAATCTTTCTCCCAAGTCTATCCCCCACTTTTCAGTTCTCCTACCAGAGGCACCTATTTCTACCAGTTTCCTCTTCCAAAAATTCTCTACTTAAATGAGCTTCCCCATGTATGCAATATTGTGAAATGATTAAAGGTGTGAGCTCTAAGCTTTCATGTCTGAGTTTGGATCTCTGCTCAAAACTGATCCTACCTTTGTCACCTTGGCCAGCTCCCGTAGCCTCTTTGTGTCTTATTTTGATGTTGGTGAAATGGGGATAACACTGGGACCTACCTGAGAGGGCTATTGTGAGGATCAGATGAGCTAATACTTGTAAATCTTCGAAATGCTACTGAATGACACGTAAATCCAAAATGTGTTGGTTGCTATGACATAAGTATATTCTTTTTATTTGTAAATGGCCAAAATATTATACATATCTACTGAACCCTGCATTTTTCACCTAGCAGTGTAATTTATGGACCTCCCTGAAAATGGCAGAATAATATTCCACTGTACGCATATACCATTTTGATTGAACCAACTTCCCATGGAGGGACATTTAGGTAGTTTTCATTCTTTTGCTGTCACAATGCTATAGCAGTGATGATCCTTGTATAGGCCTCTTCGGTCACAGGTGCAAGTGGTATATTTGAAGGATGGTATCAGTCAGCCTAGGCTAAACTAGGCTGTGGCAACAAATAAATTCCAATAGCTCAGTGGCTTAGTACAACAAATAAATTCCAATAGCTCAGTGGCTTAGTACAACAAAGGGTTTACTTCTTTATTTCTCAGTCCAGTGCAGATCAGATCACACTCCTTGGCAGTTCTCCTCCTCCAGTGTTTGACTCAGGGATCCCAGATCCGAGCTACTTCCAAACTGAAACTCTATGTTTTGGAGTTCTTTGCTGCCAGCCTCGTGAACTGGGGATAGAGACCACATAAGAACACCTACCAGCTCATACGAGTCAGAAGGGAAGCAGCAATTTCACATCTGCTCACATTCCCATTTGTCCCAAACCTAACCACAAGCATGGTCAGGAGATAGCATCTTCTAGGGTATCCAGGAAGAGGAAACAGTGTGATGAGGACAGTGTTCTTTGGGTCAAGGATAAATTCTAGAAACTGACCCACTCAGCAGGATATATTTTAAATTCAAAGCACTTTACAGATTCCATACCAATTCAAGGATTCACTTCGTATAACTGAACAACACATAATGACGGTAAGTTCCTAAGAATTCAGTAATGCTTTTAAATGAGTATGTATATTTTATTAACCACTATTACTTCTGTGTTGAAAAAGAAATAAATTATAAATAATGTAAGGATGAGACGTGTTACTTATTCTATCAATAATGATTGGTGCACATATAAATTCCAAGACTTTGTGAAATAATCCCAGGAGTCTACAAGCCAAAGGTCAAGCCATTGAACCTTTACCAAGGTGTTCAAAATCAGCCATAGCCTTCCTTGTGCATTCATGAATGGTCCACTCAACTCTATTCTACTTCTATAGTGCTGGGACTATTGAAGAGCTCAGACTTCTCTCCTTCCTCATGGCCACCATCTTTTTTGGCTCCACCACCTTCTGTCAATGCGGCGTAAGTGATTTTCACAAATGTAGATCAGACCATGTCACCCTCTTCAGAGGTTCCCATTACTCTTAGAATAAAATAAACTTAACCATGGCCTCCAAGGTCTGAATAATCTGACCCCTTCCCACTGCTTCAGCTTCACTCATTTCACACAAATCTCCCCTTCACTTGCTTTGATCAAGTTGATTTCTGTTCTGTTCCTTTTACTCGCCACAGTCTTTTCCTTTGAACCTGCTTTTCTCTCTGCCTGCAAGGCTCTTCCACTCACTCTTCACATACATGTCTTTCATCACCCTCCTAGACGCAGCTCAGATGTCACCTCCTCAGAGAAAGCTCCCCAAATCACTATCACATCACCCCCTCTATTTCCTTCAGATATTTTCCCCAATGTAAATACAATAAGTTCTCTACATACGAACCTTCAAGTTGCAAACTTTCAAAGATGTGAACGTGCGTTCCATCAACATCAGGCATGAGTGACATTGCAGCTCGCCCTCCGTCTCCTGTTGCTGACGATCCTTCAGCTCTACCATCTCCCACCTCCTCCCCCTCCTACAGTCAGTAACTTTTCTTGCCTGTTCACTCGATGCCAGCCCCTGGATGCCAGCTGTTGTACTGTACTACTGTACTTCTCAAGGTTCTGTACTGTAAGGTTAAAAATGTTTTATTTTTTGTATTTGTTTGTTTTTAAGTATTATTTGTGTGAAAAGTATTATAAACCTATCACAGTACAGTACTTATATAGCCGATTGTGTTAGTTGGGTACCTAGGCTAACTTTGTTGGACTTTCGAACAAATTGGACTTATGAACGAGCTCTCGGAATGGAACTCATTCATATGTAGGGTACTTACTGTATCAAGTCTATTTGTTATTTGTAGGTTTATATTCCTGCTTCCCCCACCATAATATAAGTTCCATGAGGACAAGGATAATGTCTGTCTTGTTTACTATAGTGTGCACTCATCAGGGCTGTGGTGATGGATGCCTTCAGAGGACACTATTCATCTTATATGCTATCAAATGGCTTACTGAAGTCAGATAGTCCCAGTTAGAGATGATTTCCTTTGGCAAAAGACTTTACCCCTATTATCCAGCTCACGCTAGAAACAGTATGTCATACAATTTATTTTAGCTTTTGTTTGGAGTGTTTTGGGGAGAGAAGGTGTGGAGAGGGAAGAGAGAAAATGTTGTCTGGAGTTGAAGACTATGTAAGAAAACTGGGCAATCTTAGAAAAAAAAGATCCTAACAATGAGAGACTCAGAGAGTTCATTTTCTGATTTTGCACACAGTTAATGGCGGGTGCGGAAAGCAAGAGAGAACATTAATCAGGAAGGGGCCCCAAGAGGGTAAGGTGGGTATTACATTCTCTGCATTGGGGCATCATTCATTTCTAATACAGCAACTGCCAGCAGTAGAAATAAACTGCTTAAAATGTCTAGAATATTGGTGCCACCATGGACAGTGAACAACTATTTGCAATCGTGCGTAGGCCTGGGGTGAGTGGACAGGCAGATCTGCTATTGTCTTTCTGTAGCTGTGCTGTTTAGGCACCTTTCTGGGAGCACAGATTAATATAATGTGGATCCTGAGGGCCTCTCAGTCCATTAAGGAAGCCAGTGAAGATGACTTTGCTTATGACTGAGCAAAAACAACCACAGGTGCTTTGGGAATATGGAGGAGGAGGACCGGGCTAAGTTGGGAAGTGTGTCAGGGAAGGCTTCCTGGAGGAAGTGGTGCCTGAGCTGAGTCTTGAACCCTATGGAGATCCTCTTACTATATTAGTATGCTTTTGAAATAAAATGACTTGCAAACTAGCATATATAGAATGGATAAACCACAAGGTCCTACTGTATAGCACATATATAGAACTATATTCACTAATCTGTGATAAACTGAAATGGAAAAGAATATGAAAAAGAATATATATATGTATAACTGAGTCACTTTGCTGTACAGCAGAAATTAACACATTGTAAATCAACTATAGTTCAATTACATTTTTTTAAAAAAGACAACAACAACAAAAAACCCCAATAAATAGTAAGGACTGTGGGACACTGAGGAGATCTCATTATGCCTTTTCCAGGAGCTGTAGACAATGAAGAACTTGGTGAAAAAGCCAAGCCATATTAAGGTCATCTGCAAGACCTCAACCTTGGAAGATTCCTAAACACGTGTTTGACATTTGTTTGGGAAAATGTAGCCCGTTGATGCTGGCATTTCCATACTGTAGAGAGGAATCAAAGGAGACACCCTTGTTTCACGTGTCCAAGGAATGAATATTCAAGCAAGATGGACAGTCAATCATAGAAACCAAGAATACTAGCCCATGCCCAAATCCTCCAGCCATGAGATCACTTTTCACAGCTAGAGGTAGAAAGATCATTACTGCCTGAGAAATGAAATGGAGATGTGACTGGAAATGTCACGCCTTGGGTGCATGAGCATCATTCCAATAATCAATCACCCAAATTGAATTGCTTATTTGTACATCTGATTGTCTTTGCATTATTTAGAAGCTATTTAATGGCAGCCAGCCTGACAGCATGCATCTACCACATGCCAGATAGATTTAGGAGACTCAGAAACATTTCTTTCTAATTGTTTGGACAGGCATATTAATTGTTGTTTCCTCTTTCAGGGTTCTCTAAAGCACATTACGCCCTTTGTATGTTCAATGCACATACACAGGTGAGCAAACACACGTAGAGAATAAATGACGCCCAATGCAAAGGTGAACCTGCAGAAGGCACTGCCCCTAAACGGGTATGGTGTATCTAGAGCCAAGAAGGCAGGTGACAAGGCCTTAATTTCAGTGTGAGTACTAGGCCCAGATTCCAGTCCAGGGACTGAGGAGAATTCTCCAAGATGGGGAAGCGTCTAACAACCACTTTGCACGTTCTCCAGCTCTAGAAAGCAGGGCAGCATTCTCAGAGAAGCTGTGTTCCAGTGTGTTCTGATTGTCTGACACTCCCCCAGGAAAGCTGAAGGAACTGGCCCAGAGTTGGGGCAGGGGGTGAGACTGGTTTTTGTTTTGTTTTGTTTTTTAAATTCTGCAGAACAGCTGATGAGATCTGAAAGCCCCTGCCCTTTGGTCTGTGTCTGTGACTGGGAGACAGACAGAGCGCAGTGGACTGTGAGATTAAGAAACCCTGTTTATCTTCTTTATCCGTTCATCTGTTGATGGACACGTAGGTTGCTTTCATGTCCTGGCTACTGTAAATAGAGTTTCAATGAACACTGTGGTACAAGACTCTTTTTGAATTATGGTTTTCTCAGGGTATATGCCCAGTAGTGGGATTGCTGGGTCGTATGGTAGTTCTATTTGTAGTTTTTTAAGGAACCTCCACACTGTTCTCCATAGTGGCTGTATCAATTTACATTCCCACCAACTGTGCAAGAGGGTTCCCTTTTCTCCACACCCTCTCCAGCATTTATTGTTTCTAGATTTTTTGATGATGGCCAAGAATGGGATTCTTTTCTTTCCTTTCATTTCATTTCCAGATATTTCACTGTTAGTGTATAGAAATGCAACTGATTTCTGTATATTGATTTTGTATCTTGCAACTTTACTGAATTTGCTGATAAGCTCTAACAGTTTTTTGGTGGAGTCTTTAGGATTTTTTATATATAAGATGATATATACAATGGAATATTACTCAGCCATAAAAAGAAATGGAGTTATTTGTAGTGAGGTGGATGGACCTAGAGTCTGTCATACCGAGTGAAGTAAGTCAGAAAGAGAAAAACAAATACCATATGCCAACACATATATATGGAATCTAAAAAAAAAAAAGGTTCTGAAGAACCTAGGGGCAGGACAGGGATAAAGATGCAGACGTAGAGAATGGACTTGAGGACACGGGGAAAGGGAAGGGTAAGCTGGGGCAAAATGAGAGAGTGGCATGGACATATATACACTATCAAATTTAAAATAGATAGCTAGTGGGAAGCAGCCACATAGCACAGGGAGATCAGCTCGGTGCTTTGTGACCACCTAGAGGGGTGGGATAGGGAGGGTAGGAGGGAAACACAAGAGGGAGGGGATATGGGGATATATGTATATGTATAGCTGATTCACTTTGTTATACAGCAAAAACTAACACTGTAAAGCAATTATACTCCAGTAAAGATGTTAAAAAAAAAAAAAAAAAAAGAAACCCTGTTCATCCTGTCTTCTCCTCGCACTGGCATTTCCATAGTGCAGCTTTATTACACTGCCGCGTTTCCCTGAATGTTAAATATAAGAAATTAAAAGTAAGGACACATATCCTGATAGATGATGGCTTTTTGAGCTTATGTCTATATCTTGGAAAACATTTTTTAAAAAAAAACTTTGATGTGCTCTGTACTCTTCTTCATTAGAAATGATTCTTTTTTTTCTTCCCTCTCCCTGTCAAAGTTTATTTTTCTGCCTTCTATTCTAGCCCTGCCTGCAGAGAGGGGAATTTGCATGACAAATGAATGCCTTGATGGTGAACTCCTGGAAGCCTGAGCTTCAGTCTAGGGGAACCACCTCTGCCTCAGGGATTCTGAGCCCCCCAACACAGGTCCCAACTCTTAGCATCCCTATGTATTTACATTGGAAGGCCAATGTGTTAACATCCTAGCCCCCTATGTGTTAACAGAGGAGGGCCTTCTGCTCAAAGCAAGAGAAACATGGAGAGACTCCCAGCTAACAAGTAGCTTTTGCGGAATGACATTTTGATAAGTAAATTAATCTGAAAGGCACTCCATTCTCTGGGTGTTTCCAAGGTAAAGCTCAGAATAGGAGAGTGACAGCCATTTTTCAAGTCAGGAGGAGGTCCTCTGACAATAGTCACTGACATTCGGATGCACTCACGGGACTCCTTGGTGTCAGGCCCACCCGTGGCTAAACCAGAATGTAAACCCAGTGTGCCACAGATGCTGCCCTTTGATGATGTGCCCACAGATGATCACCCTTTGAGGTCTCAACCCCCTTGAGCTCCCCCAGGAGCAGTACATGAGGGGATGGGCAAGAGCAAGATGAAGAGGCATGTGGTCCATGCCCTCTCCGCGCTTATGATTTAGGAGGGAGCAGGCAATAGGGCAAAGCCTGCAGTGGTAAGAGTTCATGCTGAACTAGCAGAGGACACATAGATCAGCTTTGACTTGGGAACTGGTGTTGAAGGCTTAGAAGACATGACACCTGTGAAGGTTCTGAAGAAGGACTAGGAGCCTTTCAGTAAGAGAACAGCTAGAAAATTAAAGAGCTAGTACCATACGATCATTGATTCCTGGTTAAGTTGGTCCTTCTGGATCCCTCCCTCAGGCTACAGATGTCAACTTAATGAGCCTGTTTGAGTGAATCTCTAAGAGCATCCACATGCCCTTTGCCGCTGGACCCCAGTCAGGAGACTTTTCAGCCTCCAAGAAAGGAGAGAGGATGCCCTGGCCGTGCAGGGTCTGGAATATATTGGGAAGGGTAGGGCCTGTAGGCACTCTGTCTCCGGGACAGCTGGCTGCCTGTGCACCGTCTCCACAAAGCTTTCTGTTCACAGTCCACACAGCTCGGAGGTAGAGGAAGAGAATGGGGTGAGGGTTGCTCGCTGGGGTGTCAAAGAGGGAATGAAAGAACCACACTTCTCACCACGAACAAAGAGCTCTTTTTCCTACAGCCTCTGCACACCCAGAGAGGGGAACAGTCCCCTCAGCCTACAAGTGGGATCGTTTGTTATCGGAAAAGGCTCCCAGGGGATGTCAGCTGCTTGCCAAGATCTTCACAAAGTCAAAGGTCTTTAAATATCAGCCCGGCATCCAAGCATCCAAAGCCCCAAGTCCCTCTTCACCTCCACCCACCTTCCCACTCCCATCTCTTCCACCCTGTCCTCCTCAGCCCAGTTTATTTTTAGTGACGATAAACCCAGCTCCTAATCTTGACAGTTGATCTCACTGAGTAAATTTAATTAACTACATCTTTACCTCCATTCCCCTGGGCCTTGGCAGGAGGGAGCCCTTTGTCTTACAGATGACTGGCCTGATGGAGAGGGAGAAGGAAGGGGAAAAGGTAAGGACGCCAGAGCCAGCAACCCACCCGCCTTTCCTCCCTTCCTTGAAAGACATCAGTTAATGATGTGATTCTGAGTTGTCAAAGTCGCTGTAGATGGTGGGATTGGGGACCTGGAGGATGGGGATGGCAGGGACGAAGGAGGGTCTAAGCCTGACTTTGGCCAAGTGAGGGATGAAGTGCAGTTCTCGGACCAGGTGAGCATGTCCGTCTGTGTGCACGTGTGCGTGTGTGTGCACACGCTGGTGTGTCTTTGGCGTGGGACTAACCACTCGAGGTCTATTGCTGGTACTGTTCGCGGCCTCCCGCCAGGGTAATACACGGGAAAGGGGCAAAGCAGTCTGTTTTTTCCTCCTGTATCTCCCCCTCTTTGTTTTTATTAAACGCTGATTATTAATATTAGAAACGGAACACTGCCACGAGAAGCCATTTGCAGTTAATAAGGCTGTCACTACTGCCCGGGGAGTTATAGAAGGCCAGGGAAGCCATGTGAGTACCCCTTAATAGCCGTGTAAATGAAGTGGGTCAGGAAAGCAAGATGCAGCCCGCCCCGGTGAGGTGGGTCGGTTCTGTCCCTGGTTCTGGGCACAGCGGCCAGGGCCTCCCTCTCCCCGCTGGGACCGGGGTCATGCCTGGGTGTGCACAGCTGCTGGGGCGCAGGCCAATTATGTGTAAGGAACTTGGGGAGCAGCCTCCCAGCCGCAGCTGTGAAAACATTGGCTGGGCCTCCAGGGAGATCTATCCCAGGATGGGGGGAGTGCCCGGCCCCCAGGCCTGGCCCCTCCGCTCCCATGCAGGTGGCGAGTCTCAGGGCGTTGTTTCCCAACTTCACCCTGGGGCGCGAACTGCCTTGGGATGGGGAGATTGGCCCATGTGAAATGACTGGGGGCAGGTCTTTGAAATCTGGGGGCTGCCTTGACACGTGGAGGGAAAGAAGATTCTGAGACCAGCCCCTGATCGGTTCACTTGCTTATTTCAGGAGGACTAGAGCAAGGGGATGCGGTGAATACCCACCTGCTGTGAGTCCTGGGGAAAGAGGCTCTCTGCCCCTGGTGACGGAAAGAGAAAGGGAGACCAGGCCCCAGGTGTCTGTTTGTCCCCTGGATCGGGGACAGGTGTGATTGAGGAACAGCACCTACTTTCCCCTGATGCTTGAACGAGATACACTCTCTTCCTCGAAACCAAGAATAATAACCACCAAATAATAAGCAGCCTCCGTGTTGGTGAGTGGAAGGGGTGATATACTTGAGGGATTTTTTCCAATCACTGCTCAGAGCTTAATGCATCTCACAAGCTTAGGAAGACTGGAAGAAATGATGACCAAGAGCAATTGGGTGCATTTAACAACGTTAGAAAATTGTGTTTGCACAGACTGACAGACTTAGAGAATGAACTTATGGTTACCTGGTGGAGAAAGGGTGGAGGGAAGGGATAGACTGGGAGTTTGGGATTGACATGTACACACTGCTATATTTAAAAAGGATAACCAACAAGGACCTACTGTATAGCACAGGGAACTCTGCTCAATGTTATGTGGCAGCCTGGATGGGAGGGGAGTCTAGAGGAGAATGGACACATGTTTATGTATGGCTGAGTCCCTGTGCTGTGCACCTGAAACTGTCACAACATTGTTAATTGGCTGTACTCCAACATAAAATAAACAGTGAAAAAAAATTGTGTTTGCAGTGGAAGTGTGTGTCTCTGTGTGTGGAAAGAAAGTGGACAGTTTATTTGTTGATCTTTGCGTGTGTTTAGCTAGTGTGTCTGTGTCCAGGCAGGCCCTCAGGCACGTGTATAAACACAACTGGGTGTCAGTGTCCGTGTGCTTTGAGTGCATCGGGTGTGGAAAGCAGCTGATACCCTCCCTCATCCTATTGCTCTAGCCCACGCCCTCTCCCACTCAGACAAAAGGACAGCCTGAAATCTGTGGTGGAATCTATCAGGAGTCCTGCATAGCTGAAGAACTATGCAAGATGAGGAGGAAAAAGGGGAATCAGATCTAAGGAATGTGAGTGAAATCAGCATCATCCTGACAACAACAGCACTTGGAAATCATCAGGGAAACCAGAAGTTCCAAGGTTCTTTCTCTCATTAGAGACATAGTTTCTTAAACCTAGGGAAGGAGTTCACAACTCCTGTTGTGATGAGTACAGAAAATAAGGCATGTTAACAGTTGTGAACAGCGCCTGGCACACATGAAATTCTTCATAAATATTAGTTATTGTTGTGATCATCTCTAGCAAAGGTGAAAGGTACCCAGGAAGGAATGATCAGGTTTCCCTTGAACACTTAAGTGAGTGGAACAAGGGCAGATGGGAATGTTTTCATGCAGAAAGTCTACGCCCTGCACAAACAACGGAAACAGAGCACCCTTCTTTGAGGAGAAAGACTACCATGCTCCATATTTCAGACAAAGGAAAATGCACGTGGCCATAACCAGATGAAATGTTCTTTCCCGTGCTCTTTCAGCTGGAGAGTCCCTACCATTCTAGGATCCATTTGTGCCAACATTTACTATGAGGAAGCTTGAAGAGGGTCTTCAGCAGGGAAAAAGCAGGTGAACAGTGACCTTCAGAGTTCAAATATCTCCTTTCAAAATGATCTCTACTTGAGTCGCAAGTTGGACACTTGAAAGGGGGTCCCTGGCCATTTGAGAATCTGAAGACCACAGCTGGGGACATCCCTGGTGGTCCAGTGGTTAAGACTCTACGCCTCCACTGCAGCAGTCGTGGGTTCAATCCCTGATCAGGTAACTAAGACCCCACATGCAGCGCTGTGTGGCCAAAAAGAAAAAAAAAAAAAAAAAAAAGAATAAGACTACAATTGGAGAGATGACAGCCTGAGTTTTAAGTGGTGGTGCCAATAGGGGACTAGTGCAATATCTGCTGGGGCTCACCAACCAATCAAAATGTGTTACAGTGGGCCAAGAGAAAAGGAGAGGGCTGTCTACACTCGTCCAAATAGCTCACTTGACTGACATGCTTTGGTTGCCTTCCTGAATTGACTTTCCTTTCCCAATGCACAAAATCTTTGTCTTCACAGGATGACATTGACCTGTCTGTCTTGCCAACCTGGAGAAGGCATGAAAAGGTTTTGTGCCAGGTAGATGCTGGAGAATAAAGACTGAGGAAGAGAAGCAGCCTTTCCTCCCCTGGATACTAAAGACATCCAAGCTGGTCATGGTACCCTGGAGACCAGCCAGGACCTACGGGCAATCTCAGTAAGTTCTATCTTATAAGGAAGAAAAAAAATCCATATTTCAATAAGTTTTCAAAATGAGCAAACAAAATCTTTGGACAATCAGAAGAGAAAGCCATGTTCTTCAGTTTTGTAACAAATTTTCCCAGTTGGCCTCCAGGGCTTGGGAAAGAAACCATCATAGTTACTTGGAGTAAGGGACCACAAATGACAGAAGTTACAGAGTCCTCTTGACTCTGTACTTCTGCCAGGTTTTAAGAGCCTAAACTCCCAGACCATGAACATCAGCATCATAGGCTATTGGCCACATCCCTCCCTCACTATGATGATGGGATATGGGAAAGATCATCCCCCAATGTCTCAGGGTTTGGGCAGGGTTGAACGTGGAGGTGATTGTCCCTTCTACAGGTACATGTTACCTGGCTAGGGCTGCCAATAATCTCCACTTGGGACCTATCATAACTTCTAAGACCAGGAAAGCCGTAGTTACTGAATTGGATCAGTCACCCCGGTTTCTGAGACATCCTCCCATTCCAGCCCCAATACAAAACCTCTAGATTGGAGGTTGGCCCCCTCTCAAGCAGAGAGCAACTAGAAGAATTATGATGCTCATTCTGGTTCAAACCTCACCCAACCATGGCCTTTGCTTTCCAAATGCAAACAATCCAGGGAAATGATTCTCAAACACATTCAACTGCAAAGCACCTTGAATGTGTTTTGGGGAACATTTTTAGACATTAATGTATTAAACTTGTAATAACCAAATAGGTATTTTTGCAGTAAATTAAATTATAACCCCCTTATACCAGATACTATCTTAAACAAACAGTAGAAGGTGCCATAGATCTAAGACAAAATGTGGGTACTTAAAATATTAGAAGAATTCTATCCAGTCAATTCATTTTTTCTTCTACTTAGAAAGCACATGGGATTATTTCGTGTTAGCTGGGGGGCTCCCCAGCCTGGCTCCTGGCATCCCAACACTTGCGGTCGGGGTTTGAGATTCACTATCCTAAGGTAACATATATAAACGCCAAGGACTAGATCATTATCAAGTGGAAAGCAAGGTCTTTCCAGGAAGACTCTGGCTCTGGAACTCAGAAACCATTCTGAAACCCTGAAGGAGTCATCCTTCCCCCTGAAAGTTAAAAAATTGACAAATAAACAAAATATTGGTATAAGAAATGGGGATTGACAATTCCAAACAATAGACCATAAAAAGAAAAGAAAGTGACAGAAGGGCCCATTGAGTTGATTTAGTCTAGAATTGGGAAATTGACTTGAACTTGAGCCAACTCTATTGATTGGTAACCACTTTCTAGAGTTCTGGGCTACAAAGATTCAAAAGCACAAAAACAAGCATTGACCTATAACTTCTATTCAGGCAAACCCTGATCTACCACCAGCCCCTTATAGAAGAAATGAGGAGGTTGAGCTCCAGAAAGAGATCAGACAATTTAGAGGCAGGGCAGCAACTTTGCCTTTCTGAATACTGATTTGCACATTAGAATCCGATTCAAATCAATATACGTTGTGTTGGGCTTCCCTGGTGGCTCAGTGGTTGAGAGTCCGCCTGCCGATGCAGGGGACACGGGTTTGTGCCCTGGTCCAGGAAGATCCCACATGCCGTGGAGAGGATGGGCCCGTGAGCCGTGGTTGCTGGGCCTGCGCGTCTGGAGCCTGTGCTCCACAATGGGAGAGGCCACAACAGTGAGAGGCCCGCATATCGCAAAATATATATATATATATATATATATATATATACACATACATATATATATATATATATATATATATATATATACACACATTGTGTTACTATGTGTCCTGCAATATGCTGGCTCTAGGAATACACAAACTCCTCATATTAAATGACATATATCCTGAGTTCACCATTGTTTATGATTAGAATGAGTTCTTCAACTATATGTTTCCATATCTGGTCATCGTTTTAAATCTGGGCAACTAGAAGTGCATATAATGTTCAAAATAAATTCCGACTGTCTTGCCAACATGTATCTACTAATTTCCATTACAATACTCCCTCACTACTGCAAATTCTCATTGTGTAAACTGCTAGTATAGGGATTTTAATTCTGTGTACTTTTTACCCATTAGAGAGAATTGCAGTTTGAGTATATAAAAGTCACAAGCCATTCTGAGTTATTAAATAAAAATGCACTGAATGCATTTTATATAGTAAAATGACATCTGATAACTTGGAAAGATGTCACAGTATATTATTGAGTTGGGTAAATAAAATATTACCAAACAGTATATAAAACATAATCAATAAAATGATGATTGATAGGGCCTGGTGGCAGTATGGACCTTGTCCAGTGGAATGGACACCATACACGCTGATTGGTTGGGTACTGGTTTTGACTGAATGTCAAGCTGTTAAATATTTTGAATATCGCCTCTAAGAGTAGCAAAATAGGCAATTATTAACCCCTCTAAATCTCATTTTTCTTATCTATAAGAGTACGGGGGAGAGAGCTATAATTTTGCCTACTCTGGAAGCTCTTATGCAGCTTAGAACTAATGTGTGTAAACTGCCCTGCATATGGTAGGCACATAATAAAACACTATCAGTATATTAAAAGGCATACATTCTGTAAGAATTCAGGCTACGAAGCATTATAGTTCCTTTCTATCATGTTGCGCCAAGCCATATGCCATGAATAGTCTTAAGTGAAAGTTCTAAGTTTCTTTTCTCTTTCATCCCATTCGCGTGAGTCACACACTCTCATCAGTCAATCACACAATGTACAGTTGTGCGCCCCCTCTCTCCCACAGCACTGGCCCAACCCAACACTTGGTTAAAAAACATAATAAGAATAATCAAGGTTCTGCAAAACTGAATGCACATGGAAAAAGGATTAGAAGGACATAAATGAATATCATTAAGTGTCTCTGAATGGTGGTAGTGCAAGCCATCTTTATCTTCCAGCATTTGTAGTCTATATTGATCTCCATGGAATGTGTATTGCAGTAGCTGCGATAATAAATAAAACAATTTTTAAATAAAAGAGAAAATATTTTGAAAATTTTGATGTAGGACCAGGCCCGTAAAATAATGTCTCTTACCCTGTATAATACCTTTAAATGGTTTTAAAAAATTATAAGCACCTTATTAAATTTGCAAAGAATGGAAGACTTGAAAAGTTTCTAGGCAACAAAGTAAAGGAAGATTGACTGTCTTCTATTACTTGTTAATAGTGTAAACTGTCACTGTCTCTTTACTTAGTGCTCTTGACTTTATTGCTTTATTTTCAAGGAATGCAAACTATTTGTGTCCTGTTAATAGTTCACTCACAATTATAGGTCTCAAGCATTGTTTCCTTGAAAAGGCCTTATGTCTTTAAACATAAATTACACTACCACAAATTCTCCTTATACAAGATTTTGTTGTGAAGATGGCGTTTATGACCAAGAAGGCTGTACTATAAAAATTCTACTTCTCTGCATTTGTCTTTTTTGATCCTCAACAAACTTTATGAGGGTTTTGGACATAAAGTTAGATCTGTGTCTCTTATCATGTATCAACACTAATTATAAATAAATTTAAGAGTTAATTGTAATAGAACTATAAAAATTCCTCTAAAAAAAGCATGGGTGATTACTTCTATGATCTTAAAAGGAGGTCATCAGAGGCTAATGTCGAAAAACAAACAGGTGGTAGATTTGGGGACATATATTGATAAATCAAAACAGTGTATGCAGCAATTATCACAAGAGACAAAACTGAATGACCAGGGACAGTTTAGGGAGAATATTTGTTTGTATCAGATATGATTGACCAACTTAGTGTATAAAGTGCTCTTCCAAATTAGTACTATGAATGAAAAATACTGCCTGCCACATCAGTAAAGAAAGGATGTTGCAGCCATCAAACCATCACATTACAGCTGCCCCCAACGGTGCACCCTGAGGAGACTCAGGATGGGAAAGCACAGGATACTGGCCCACCGCTAGCTGAGGTTCACATCAAAGGAATGATTTCAATGAGCCCAGACTCTTGCATCTTCCCATACATAGAAAAGCACTAATTTCATTAACTTGAGATGTCTGGTTTCTTTAATTAACAATAATCTTTTGATGCCCCAACTACCTGGTCTTTGTTGCAAAAACTCCTGTATGTCCTGGTTCCGCCCCTGCCTCTTTGGAGCAGTCCCTCAGAGCTATCTGAGATGCTGTGTCCTGGGCTTAAGTCCTCAGTTTTGTCCACTGAATAAAACATAATTCTCATCTTTTAGGTTGTGCATTTTTTTCAGTCGACAGTCCAAAAAATGTGGAGAGGGTGGACCTAAAGATAGGGCAGTTCGGCAGATGGGAGATGACATAAATGCAGAGCCATCTCCCCAAGTGGCCCACAGCACGTGAGTCTCTAGACTTCTATAGGATCCAGCGGATTAGAGCAGCTCTGATAAATGGGATTGGAACTATTTCTCTTCTAAGAGGAAAGAACCTATTAGTTTTAGTTAAATGGGAAAGAAATGTGACATTTCCTTGCACCTGAATGTCTTTCAACAATCTATCTTTTTCTTTGCCTACATTTTCTGAAAAACAAAAGATTGCACTTTAAGAGAAAATGTCATTATATGCTCTTTCTAAGGGAATGTTGCTAAAGCATATTACACGTTTTGAAAAATAAACAAAATAGAGCAAAAATGCAGAAAGATGATAGTGAGATTAAATGAGATGTGAAGTACTTGGGATGCTCCCAGAAAGACTCCTTGTGGGTCTCTGTGCTTGCTTCTCTCCTGCATGGAATACACCTCTTCCACACCTGTCCCAGACTTGCTCCCTCATTTCATTTAAGTTTCAGGCCCAAAACCAGCTCTTCTAGAAAGGGCTTCCTTGACCACACTTATCTAAATAGCCGTACATCTCTTTCTGTCACTTTTCTGAGTTCCATTCTCCTTTATCTCTGGCTGAAATAATATTAAACATTTATTCACTGAAATATTTATTTCCCATCTGCTACACTGGCTTCTCCATTTCCATGAAGTCAGGGACTTTATTTTACCTTTATTTTATCCTCAGGCCCTAGAGAGATGCTTGATAGATAGTAAACAATCAATAACACATTTGCTGATTGAATACATAGTAAATATTAAGTGATGTTCATGATTGTTAGAGGTGATAATGATCCATCTTTCTACTGGGGGTTTACACGATCAGTATTGACTTTGGCAGACAGTTGAGAGTAGAGGTCAAGAAGTAGAGTTGGGGGGTCAGATATAGTTATTTCCCCCAACTTATATACTGTGAAAAATCCAAACCTACAGGAAAGTTGGAAGAGTAGTACAATGAACATTCAAATGCCTTTTACCTAAATTCACCAATTCAATTAAAATTCTACCACATTTGCTTCCTGTCTTTCCACAAACATAAATGAATGTGTATATGTATAGATAGATGCATATATAGATAATGCATGTACACACACTTTTTTGGCTGAACCATTTGAGAGGTAATTGTGGACATTATGACACTCAACTCCTAAATACTTCAGCAAGTATCTCATAAGAACAAGAATATTTTCTTATAAAACCATAATACAGCACTTGGGAAAATATAATGCTAATACTATATTATTATTGTCTCATAAACTGCTGATACTCAAATCTCCCTGATTTTCCCAATGCTGTGCTTGATATACAAGATATTTTTAATCTAGGCTCAGTCCAGAGGCAGCATTGCATCTAGATGACATGTTTCTGCATGCTCTTTTAATCTGGAGTCTGAGCCCCAGTTGTTCAAGACATTGAAACTTTTCAAGAGCCTGTCCAGTTGTTTTGCTGAATGTCCCTCAGTCTGGACTGTCTTGATTGTCTCCTCAGGCTTAGACTCAAGTTATGTATTTTGGCCCAAATATGGCAGAAGTGATGGTGTGTCCTTCTCCGTGTGCTGGTTTTGACACCTGGCTCCACCATCTTATCTACCATGTGAGTTCTGGAAGTTTCCATTGCCTCTCTGAACCTTGATTTCCAAATTTACAAAAGGAGGATGACACTACTATCTCTCTTAGGAGATACTTAAATAAAAGAATGTATCAAATGCTTTTAGCACAGAGCCTGATTCTAGCTCTTTTACCAGCCATGTGACCTTGGACACAGTTCTTAGCCCCCCTGCACCTCCTTCCCTGTAGCATGAAATCACAGTTAACTAACTCTGAGGGATTTCATTAAGACTAACAGTTTACACATACGAAATATAATAAGCATCCCAAAAGCATTTTCAATTCTCATTGTTATTAATAAATGACATGTGAGGTCATAGAGTGATATCAGGACAGACTGAAGTCTAAAACTACTTGTTTCTTCTTCTCCACATCTTGGGAGAGCCTCGTAGGAACATGTGTCTTCCTTTCATAGCCCTTGCCTCTCTTCTCTTTCAGGTTAATGCTTAGAATTTTGCTCTGATCATCACACAACCCATCCCTACTTTTCAAATTCGTAGCTAATAACCAGCCCAGCTTTCAGTAGTGAAATCCAGATGACTATATTTGATAAAACTGAATAAATAGGTAAGAAATTGAGTCCACATTAGCCCCTTCTTGCCTTCTTTTATTTTGTTCACTTAATTAATGTAAAGCAGCTGGGTAAACACCCGAAGTACAATAAACCGAAGTACCTGTCAGCTAGTTTAAATAGCATCATGCCCCTCGGAGTGAGTCCATAAGGCTGATATGATTTAATATCTTCATCAAGGGTCTGGTAAAGAATTAAGGTCATGCCCATCAATCTTCCCAGGGATCAAGGAGCACTTATCTCTTCAAAACCTGACCTCACACTCCAGAGCCTGTGGTCATCAAGAGGGCATTGGGGGCCCCAGGAGAAGCCCTGATCCCTGTGTCTTCCCACAACATACTTCTCACCCCTCACTGTCTGACTGTGCCTTAGGTCTGACTGCGCCTTAGGTCTGACTGCACTCCTCTGTGGGCATGATTCTGCCCTCAGTCTCCAGCTCCATCTGCATCCAATCACCCCATGGTACCACCTCACTCCTCCATCTCCCACAGTGGTCCACTGAGCCAGTGACCTCTCAGTCCTGCCCTGCCTTTCAGGAGGAAGAATTAACCAACATCAGAGTCAAGCCAGATCCCTCTGGATGAAGTCCAAACCAGATGTCAGGCTCAATCCAATATCCAGCCCAAATGTTCCCTGGCACTGGATGGAGATGACAATCATTTGATTTAACTCCTCTATTTTGACCCAATCTATGTCATCTTGTTTAGAGACACCTAATGCCAACTATCATCTTTAAAAAGATGATATAGATATGATATAGATATGCCCTTGATTCAGCTAGAGCTTTCAGTTTCATTTTTCCCCCAAATTTGCAGATACACTATTGTAGGATTTCAACAGTACATGTCGTTAGTAGCTGATTAGAAATATCTGTCCTTACAGAAATCCTCAATAAAATAACTTCCCCTCTTTATTTCATGTATGGCCTTCTCTTTGGTTACTTAAACAAAGCTGAACTCCTTTCTAAAAGCAAAAATTAAAAAAAAAATCTAGTCAGAGCCCTTTGGTTTTACCAGTGCTCTGTAATAAGCTACCCTCCATGCCAGGGACAGACATTTCATTAACTTTTCCTCTCTGGCTTTCCTTATACATGAGTCTTGTGTCTCTCATATTCAGAAAAATAATAAGAACTTTTTCTGGTTCCTTCCACCTCACAGGCTAGAACCAACATTTCACAAGCCAGTGTCTGATCAACAATAGGGAATGCTATAAACAACATGAATCTGATAGGAAGACTAGAGAATAATAACAAAAAGTAATATAAAATGTTGGGTTTCCATCAGAATAACTAAATCTGGGAAAGAAATACCATGAGCATAGAACAGGCAACTGGAAAATCTAATTGTAATAATCCTGAAGTCTATTTAATTCTGCCTTTTATGTGCTAAACATTTGCTAGGTACTAAAAGATAGATAAGTAAGACAGTTTTTGCACACAGGTCAGGATAGGAGAGAGAGATGTTAAAATGTATAAAAAGTATGTTACCATAGTACTAATCATTGCTTAATTTAGCACTAGGGACCCAGAAAACTACTGAGCAGGGCATTCAAGGTTGAGTAGGAGTCTGTGATATGAATGTGATCAGGAAAGACCATCTGAATAGCAGGAAGCATGCTGTGGCCAGCTCATGGATTATATGCTGAGAAATGATGGGAGATGGGACCAGAATGAAAACGACAAGCAATGTCGGGAAAGATAGATTGCACCAGGAATGTGAATCTGATTCATATACCCTATATCCAGCCGTACAAAACTACTGACCATCTGCTTAACATACCTGGCTTTTTCATGCATTTGTGTCTTTGCAATGCTGTTTCCTCTGCCTGGAATGGGCTCAGCCTATCTGTCCTGACAGCATTTTGATCTTCCTCCAAGACTTAATTCTCGCCTCTCCTTCTGGATGAGGGTTTCATTGAAGACTGCCCTATAGCCACCACCCTCCACGATGGTATGACAGTATAAAAGAGATTAAGATATATAGTTCGGGAGCAATTAATAAAACTATTACAAGCTAAAAGATAGCCAGATTTGAAATCTAATTATATTCCAGTAAACACTAGAGAATCAATCTAAAAGCTCTCAGAATTTATTAGAGTTCGGTTAATGGTAATAAGCAAGGTAAAATTGTGAAAAATGTGAAACAAATCAGATTTCCTACATGCCAGCAATAATGATTTAAAAGATATAATGGAAGTAAAATTATATTTATGGTAGTAAGCAAAAAATATCAATTACCTACAAAAAAGTCCTAAAAAGTTATGCAAGGACTCTATGTACAGGTAGTGATAAAATTGGAAACAGATAAAAGATTTAAGTAAATAATATTTCTGGATGGGAAGACAGAATTTTTCCAATATGTTAACATTTCATAAAAGTAAGAAATAAGATGAATACAATCTAAATCAAAATTTCATGCAGATATTTTGAATATTTGCCAGTTATTTTAAGATGTTCTAGAAACAAACAGAAAAGAAATAGCTATATTTGGGGGGGGAAATGAAGTATTCACTTACCCTCACAAATACTAAAATATCTTATAAAGCTGTGGTCATTTAATAACCATGACATTGGCCAAACAACCAAGAAACAGCCCAGTGAAACTAAACTGATAGCCCCTAAATAAGTGAAAAGTTACTAATTGTTAAAGGGGGTGAAATAAGGCAATGCACAAGGGTTTCATTAGTCAATAAAAGATGCAGCAAAAATATTAAACTATTTGAAAAACAAATGAAATCTTAGTATACACATTAAAATGAATTCTAGATGTATTAAAGAGTTAAAGGTAAAAACTATTAAAAGAAAACATAGATAAGTATCTTAAAGCTCTCTGAAATGAGAAAAATATCTTTTAAACAAAAAAGAAATAGAAGAAAAGACACAATACTAATGAATGTAACTATATAAAAATGTAAGTTTGCTACATGAATTATGTTGAACTTTCGAACATAGAAATTGATTAAACTTATTCACTCCAAATCACTAAATCCTTGCCGATAATAAAATTCTGTGTATTACTGATTTCTTAGCTTTTCTCATTTGCTGAGAAAACCAAACTGAGAAAGAACTTTGAAAAATTGCGAGATGAAAAAAATACAGACTGTAATTAAAACACTGCAAGGAAGAAAAGAATGTAAGTTTGCATACACCAAAAATAATAAGACAAAATGAAAACAGAAGTGAAAATTTGGATAGGAATATTTATAAAAAATTGAATAATAAAAGGCTAATGGCAAATATATAATAGTTCTTAAAAAACAATAAGAAAATATTAAAGATAAAAATGGAAAGTAAAAAAAAGATGAACAAACGAGATAAAAATAAAATTCACAAAAGAAGAAATATAAGATTAATAGTGAGATTTTTTTAAAGCTTAAATATCACTAATAATAAAATAATTTTTTTAAAAGATGTCATTTTAATCTATGAAATTGGCAAACGTTTTTTAAAATGATGATATTTAATGTTGACAGCACTAGTTAAGACAGACATGCTGGGGCTTCCCTGGTGGCGCAGTGGTTAAGAATCCGCAGGGGACATGGTTTTGAGCCCTGGTCCAGGAAGATCCCACGTGCCATGGAGCAACTAAGCCCATGCACCACAACTACTGAGCATGTGCTCTAGAGCCCGCAAGCCACAACTACTGAGCCCGTGTGCCACAACTACTGAGCCCGTGTGCCACAACTACTGAAGCCCGTGTGCCTAGAGCCCATGCTCTGCAACAAGGTAAGCCACCACAGTGAGAAGCCCACGCACCACTACAAAGAGTGGCCCCCACTCACCACAACTAGAGGAAGCCCGCATGCAGCAATGAAGACCCAATGCAGCCAAAAATAAATAAATAATTTTTTTAAAAAAAAGATAGACATGTTAATACACAACTGCTGGGAATGTGAAAGGATATAAACTTTGTAGAAACCAATTTACAATATGCATAAAGACATTAAAAATATAACAAAATTCTAGTTTTAAGGTAGCGCAGAAAAGGCATTTTGCCTTTTAGCCTCTAAAAAATAACCACAAAACTACATGAAGAAAATGTAACGGGACCAAAACCTCCACTTTCCATGAAACTGGGGAACATCTTTAAATGTGAGCATGATACATAAAATCAAACTGCAGATGGAAAAATAATAAGTGATTAGCAGAATTTAAGGAAGTCAAAGCTAAGTGGATGGAGAATCTCTATGGAAAGCAAAAGTCCAGATTTCTTGTGCTTTTCTGCTCTGTTATTTTTTGTGTGACAATTCAATCTTCCAGCTTGTTTCATGGTCACAAGATAATTGCCCAAGCACCAGCCATTACATCTGTGTTCCAAGCAAGAAGAAGAAGGAAAGGAGGAAAGTCAAAATCCACCTATATGTCAGTTCCCTTTAAAGAGCTTTTCCTTTTAAATAATTGCCACATGCAAATCATCAACTACCCTATCTATAAGGGAGGCAGCAAAGCATGCTGTTTTAACTGGAAACACCATCTCCTATTATATAGGGGCCTGCTGCTAAGCAAGAAAGGGAGAATAAATTTAGACAAGAAAACTCACCTCAGAAGTAAAATTGAATAATAGGTAAAAATGAAGAATCAAAAGACATGCATATTATTTAGAAATATTGAAGCAAAAGGCAAAAGAAACAATCACAAAATTTGAAAGGTTTTGTCTTTAGAGGGAGAAACAACAGAAAAAGGAGGGAACCAGAGGGCCGATATTTTCTTTTTATTATAACCCTTTTAGCACTATTTGCCTTTTTATACTATGTACTCCCACTCGTTTATTAAAATAAAATATAATTTTAAAATTCAGCTTCAAAAAGATCACTTCACAGCAAATGCAAAGTGGCTCAATCTCATTAGTAACCAAATTAAAAGACAAGGTAAAAGAACAATGAGATATCACTTTCACTCATCAGTTTATAAAATATTAAAATAGTAATGATAGCAAGCATTGGCTCAGGTGTACAGAAACAGGTCCTCAAATACTGTTGATGGGAGTGTAAATTGGTACAACATTTTTAGAGATAAGTTTGGCAGTTTCTATTAAAATTTAAAATATGCATATCCTTCAACCCAGAAATTTCACTTCTAGGTACCTACCTTAGAAAAATGCTTGTCATCAGTGCAAAATGGCACAGACAAGGATTTGTGTTGCATAATTATAGTAGGAAAAAATTTAAAACATCATCCATGTCCATCAATAAGAAAATGACTTGATAAACTATGGTCTATTTATACCACAGAACTCAATGTACTATTTTTTCAAAGGAGGTATGCCTTACCTGTTTTGTCCCAGAAAGAACTCCTACATATATCATTAAATGAAAAAAGCAAGCTGTGAAATAGGTAGAGTTTAACAGATTTAGTATTTACACTTCTGTTAAAGTTTGGAAGGATAGTCTTTAAATTGAACATAGTAGTTTCCTCCATGCAGAGGAACCTGATTAGAGAAGAAAGGGAAGAAGTGTAAAATAGAGGCTTAATCTAGTAATACAACTTTATTCTTAAAATATCTTATATTTATGAACATATTACAAACTTAAAAACAACATCAGAGAAATAATCTCCTGCAAAAAAGAAGCCCCTTAATATTAAAGAATTTGTAGACTCCAAAACCATGACTGGATGGAGTTCTGTGTGTCTGTGGTTCCTGTTTCTGGGGACTCTTTCTCCACCTGGAACAGTAACTTTGTCTTAAGGAGGTCATGGGTGTTATTCACTGAAACAATCTAAGGTGGTAATGAGAACAACCTGTTTTTCACTTTACCTATTTTTGAAATGTTTGTTTCAATTAGGTGATTAGCCAGCTTCCTTAAGGATGCAATTACAGACATAAATTATCCTTTCAAAGCACTACTTGGAAACGAACCCACAAAGGTAAACAGTACCAAACATAAAAAACAAAAAAAACAATTCAAACTCAACTGTGCAGTTATTTTAAGAACAAGATGTATTCAGTCAAATGCAAGAGCAGCTAACCCTTTATTTAACTGAATTCCACCTCTCTCTTTTTTCCAGCCCAGTTGGTACTTGACTCTAGAAATAGCAATTATTACACCTGGACAAGTTGTACTGTCAACATGTACATTGGGGTCCTGATTCGCAGCCTGCATTTCAGGCATGCAAGACTGCTCTTATATCACCAGGGTGTTGTTGCTTTGCTCCATTACAATTTGTTAAATTCAGAGTACATTTAACAGCAGACACAGAAGCTGCCCTAAATTTTCAGAAGATACAGAGGACTGCCATTGTTTGGAGTAGAAACCAACAACCTTGGCCAGTGGTAGGTGGTTAAAGTGAGAAATTTCCTTTTTCCTTCCATCCAGCACAAGGCTCCCAGTCAGGAGGGAAAGAACAGCATTCATTACCCATGCAAAGTACAAGAGCCGGGTAAATTTCAGGAGGTCAGAATATAATTATATGGTCAGGAACTTCCCTCCTCTGACCCTTGGGGGAATAAAACACCCCACTCATACTATGTCATATCAAATATTTGAAATATCTTGGACAGAATCCAGGAGTCAGTTTAAGATCCTCTTTATTCTCATTCAGAGCTAGTAAGGAAATTTCATGAGATGAGCTTCATGTGTGTGGAATTCTACAGCAAGTTATCTGCAGCGTTTGCGTATCGGACCGGAGTTACGTTTTGCTACCTATGCAGAGTTTGCAGATGACAGAAAAGTAACTAACTGCTCCCTTTTTAATAAAATGCTCATCCATTGCAAACTGCACTCAAAACATCACAAGAGGAAAAAATAACAACCTCCCCATATATATTGTCCTTGGCAACAAGTTCAGGTGCTCAAAATTTTGCAAATAATTGCACCTTCTAAATGGCTTCTCTGTAAACTAAGAGGTAGAACCTCCAACATAAAGCAAAGAAAACTCCTAGGTGAGCAATAAAGAGGGCCTATGGGTACCTTCCTGATAATAACATGCCCCAGCTTTGCTGCTAGTTCGGTGTATTCTATGAGAGTTTTGTAATAGGGAAACCTGAATCCGTACTAAATATGTTTCTTTTAACTTTAGCCTTTGTATCTATTGCTTTTGCTGCAAGTTAAGAATGTTGCCTGTAGCCTGAAATATACAGGATAGCCCATTCCCAAAACTCTGACCTTTGAAGGTGTAACACTTTTCTATTCATATAGAGATAAAAAGTTGCAAAAGAGAGAATAACATTTGTCTTGTTGGACGTTTATAGGAACATTGTGACCGGATTTACATGGACAGCTGCAAAAATGAATGATTCTGGCACCAAGAAGTCTGCAGCAACCAAACACAACCCACCCACCTCCCTTTTTAAAATTATTTATTTATGGGCTTCCCTGGTGGCGCAGTGGTTGAGAGTCCGCCTGCCGAGGCAGGGAACACGGCTTCGTGCCCCGGTCCGGGAAGATCCCACATGCCGCGGAGCGGCTAGGCCTGTGAGCCATGGCCGCTGAGCCTGCGCGTCCGGAGCCTGTGCTCCGCAACGGGAAAGGCTGCAGCAGTGAGAGGCCCGCGTACCGCCAAAAAAAAAAAAAATTTTTTTTTATTTATTTGGCTGCGCGGGGTCTTAGTTGCCACGTGAGGGAGTCTTAACCACGACCACCAGGGAAGTCCCCCACTCCCCTTTTAGTATAAAAGAAGCCTGAATTCTAACCGGGGAAGATGGTTCTTTGCGACACAATTTCTTAGGCCCACATTTTTGGTCTTCTCCAGGAGAAGTAACATTTATGTCTCACTTTTTTTAAAAGCATGTGGTCATGTTTTATGTATTTAATCACTGCAACAAACACTATGAGGTACTGGTGACAGGAGGGGCCACTGAGTCCCAGAACCAGCCAGTCTGCAAGAGGCAGGGACAGGATACAAAACCCAGACTTCAGGGACTCAGCCAGAATCTCACTTACCTGAGGCAGGTCGCAAATGTCACGGCGCCTTGTGTGAGTAGAGTGCCCTGCAAGTTGACGTCTGGTCAGGAGAGCCGGGGAGAAGCTACCACTGAGTTGCGGGTGAGAGGCTAGAGATACCGGAAACGCTTCCTCCTTCCGGGTGCACTCCACCCACCCCGTGGCTATGGCCCCTCCCCTTCTCAATGCTCCGGGAGTTCTTTGCATCTCCGAACCAGCACTTTTCCCTCAGCCTTCAAGGCCAGTTCGGGTAACTCCCTGTCCCTCCAGTTTTCCTCATCTCACCATTTTGGATTCAGCTCTTCCTCAACTCTCCCATAGCTTTTTGTGTATATGGCTATTATGCCTCAGCCTACCCTCTGCCTACCCCCTGTTATGGTCAGCCGTGAATGTGTCTGCATCGCCCCGACGCATTCCCCGCCAAGTGTTAAACCTCTTAAGAAAAGGACCAAGTCCTTCCAGTTTTTTCCACGTGGCATGTTTCACAGGACTAAGCAAGATGATTTGCACACATTGGGTCCTTAATCCATGCTGAAGTTCAGTGAACTGAATTGCATCCAATTAGAAGAAGGAAACTTAGATAATAACACAGTTTTATGTTACTGTAATACTTAGAAAAAAAGCTGTGTACACACTCTGAAAAATATTTTGCGTGTCATATATCATTTAATCTTCACAACTACCTTTTAACATAAATAGTAGATTGCATTATTTTGCTGTATACTTAAACATACCAGAACTCGAAGAATTTAAGCCCCTGGCCAGTGAGTGACCGAGTGATAGAAGCCAGATTCAAATCCAAGTCTCTGAACTCTTAAGCCAAGGCTCTTTCTTCCTAGCTATACTTAGATCCTTCAAGGAAGCAGATACTTTGTCTTTGGCCTTCTTCCCAGCCTGCCCCCTTCCACGTTCCCTCAGTGCATGGTCTCCCATGGACACGCCCAGACAAAATGTGCAGCATCCTCTCCCCCTGCCCCACCTCTCTCTGCTTCCTGGGTACCTTTCCAGGACACCAGCAGCCCACTCACTCGGGATCCAGTCCATCCTGCTGATGTTATTCATTCTGGGGAGAAAAAAAGAATAGTTTATATAAAATATAAAATATATTATGGATAACATCTTTTTCTCTCCTTCATATCACAATCTCAGGATAGAAATACTGCCTTGTGCATTTCTGGGGGTTCCCAGATTTTACCATCTTGCCAGTTCCTCTAACCTTCTGATCTCTCTCTGATCTCTTCCTGATCAGGCTGGAAAGTGACTAAAGGAAACCTACCTCACGTGTATAGTCCTGGGGTTAGCAGAGGGGCAGCATTCTTGTTCATTCTGCCCAGCTGGGGTCTACAAAGCTAGCTCGTGCCAGGATGCCCGGGCACCAACAGCAGCAGGAGTGGTGGGTGCTGCCAACATGGCTGTTGTTTTGGCGGGAGGTGCCTCTTGTACTCTGGCTCTTCTTTCAAACAGAAAACTTGTTCTTGATGTAATTACAGCGATAACGCTGTGTAGCATGGCAGATCGTCCCCAGCCTGCTACTTAGCTGCTGCTTCTGCCTGCACCACCCCTTCTGCTGCTCCAGCCTTCCCCAAAGGCCAGAGGGCATAATATGTGGCTTTTCTACCCCCTCACAGAGCACAGGAAATCACCTTTGACCCAGCTGGTGGTCAGCCTGGTCCTCTGTGGCTGCTTCTCCATCAAACCTCAAATTCTGCTAGGCTCCAAAATTCCCCACTTATCTGGAACACTTTCCCACAGAGGCTCGGGATGGGACATCAGGCTGAGAAAGAGGGTCCACAATCTCTCTTTGATCAGACTGCCTCAGTAAGAGCCATATTAGTTCCTTCCTGCAAGTCCACACTGATGAACTGTGGGATATTGTGCAAAGAATGATTCTGCCCTGACCCTGGCACCAACCACAATGTGAATCTGGGCAAGTGGCTGCTTCTCTGGGCCTCAGTTTTCCCATCTGTAAAATCAGAGGTTTGGAATAACCGACCTCCTCAGTTCCCAGCCAGCCCCAACCTGCAGTTTGAAGTCATACTTTTTTTTTTTTTGCTCCCTTGGTTGCCCACATGTTAAATGGGAATACGACTATCTGCCTACTTTATTCCCTAGGATATTTGTGAGGATAATCTATGATAGACATAAAATCCACTGTGGGGTGAGGGGAGTTATTGCATCAAAAAGCTAGAAAAGCTCTTTTCATTAGTTCCAGCAGCCAGGGATGCCACCGTCACTAGCCTTCCCTCAAAGTTAAAAGCTCTAGGCTGCTTTTAGAGAACAAATCGGGCCCTCTTTGGGATCCCTCTTTATCTGGATCACTTCTTACCCATCAAAGTGAGTCCCTACTGAGAAGCAAGTTGTGTTCAGGCAGAGTCCAAAAAAATTACATGGTTGAGAGGTCTCCAACACCATCCAGACCTCTTAGTGCTATAGACAAGTCTCTCTTCCAAAATATTCAGCCTCAGTTTGCATACCTCCAATGGTGGGGAACTCACTACTTCACAAGGTAGCCCATCCAACAGTTGGGTAACTCAAATTATTAGTACGTCTTCCTTCAATTGCACTAAAATCTACCTTTATGAAATGTCTAAGCATTGGTAATAACTGTGCCCTTTGTAGCTGCACAGACTGTTTAATCCCACCAAGCTCTCTACTCTGACCCACACGACCTACTATATGTGGTCCTTCTCGCCCCTGGTCTTTTTGCCCCCAGTTACTGTTGGGCTCACCACTGCATCTGGGGGCAGTCCTCCATACATCCTCTTGCTTGGTTATATCTCTTGTAAAATGAATCAAGAGCTGGTTTGGATCTGACTAGCATGGGTCTGTATGTCATCCCTCACACTCTAAACACCATTAAGAGATGTAGGGGAGACATATTCAGAAATAACACTTCAAAGCTTTTGATCAATTAATAGAGCAATTTTATATCAGTTACCTCACTTAATCCTCACCTCTGTCCTATTAGATAAGCATTATTAACACCATTCATCAATTTAAAAAAGAATCAGGGAGGTGAAGTATCCTCTTTATAGGGGCCCTACCCATAAGTGTTAAACCCTGTTCAAATTCCTGAATGCTTCCCAAGTATTCCTGAATATGCCTGAATGTCTCCTCCAAGCCCAGCCCTGATGTGTCCCCTTCATCCTCATCCAAACAAGTTTCTCTTGTAGCGTGAAGGATGCCTGAGCCCATGGAGCTTGGGTCCTTCGGATTCTAGGCAGCTGTCCACTTGCCTCCTGCCTTTACCTCCTGGACCGCCAGCTTCTGGGATTCGTGTGTCTGTCTTGCATTTTCCACTCAGCAATATTCCATTTCCATTGGGGCTCTGCCTTACCTTTGGTGGCTTGACGCTCCTGCCCTTCCCTGTCATTTGCCACCAGCCTTCTTTCTCTTCAGAGGGGGGAAAACAATCCACGTATCTCTCCCACCTCATTTTTACTCTGGGCTTTAATGGCCTTACTCAGCAACTTCTTCCAAATAGCATCTGTAATATCCTATTTTCCACAACCCCATTTACCAGCCAAGTGTGATACTGTAAATAAAGAAATCTGGCTATAGGGGCCAAGAAGCCCATGAGTGCAACAAGCTGCCAGGAAGATTAGAAGCCTTGAAGGCCCCATTTACCAGCCGAGTGTGATACTGTAAATAAAGAAATCTGGCTATAGGGGCCAAGAAGCCCATGAGTGCAACAAGCTGCCAGGAAGATTAGAAGCCTTGAAGGCCCCAGGATGGGAGGGGCTGGCAGGGAGGGCGCTGTCCTCCAGGATGATGCTTCTCAGAAGGTTTGAAGCCCCACGGTTATTCCCTCCCTGAGTGTTTGCTGTGGCTCTTGCTTCCTGGCATTTTAAAGCTCTCATTTCCAGAAATCAAACTGACAGTCCTTATAAAACAGTGAGCTCCACTATAGGTGACCTTGCTGCTGTTTGACGGGGACCTTTAGAGACAGAATCCCCTGGGTTCAATCCTGCCTCCTATGCATCCAGCTGGAGCCCTTGGGCACATGGCTCCATCTCACTGACCTTTTTTTCTTCATCTATAAAACACGGGTGTTTATCTCTTCCGAGCAGATCAGTCAAAGGATAGAAAAGGATATCACCTATAGACTGCTCAGCACATGGCAGGTAATCAGAAACTGTAGTTACTAATGGGAAATCTCACAAATTTCTTATAACTGAGAACCTAGAAATTGCTTATCAGATCAATCCAAATGTGAGGTGATAGGGGGTGAAAAGGCCTAAGAAACATCTGAGCCCCCAACTCAGACCACCAAGTCACTGGAAAGCCATGCTAGGATGGCATTCCTAAATGCTTTAAAGGGAGCTTCCCTGCTTGTCTGTGACAGGCAGCTGCTTGCCTGACCTCGACCTCACGCTTGCGCCTCCCTTGGCTGCCCTGCATTATAAGAGGGATCCTGCAAACAGCACATCTCACACTCCCTCACCTGTTGGTTTTCATGAGTGTCCGGGATCAGTTGGCAGCTGAGGGGCAAAAACAAGCCAGACTCTATCTACCTCTCTATCTCTTTGCTTTGAGTGGCACTTGTGGCAATAACTATATTCCAAAATGGTTCCAGCTCTCACCAGTGTATCACTCCCTCTGGGGTCCCACCTCCTTCTAGAAGCCCTGGATCTTGTGCTCGGACAAAACCTCCACCTCCCTTTGTCCTTGTGAAACCGTGCAACTCAGACTGGGACTCGAACCCATGCACCAGGACTCAAACTAGGTCAAAACCCAGATTGGGACTTGAATCCACGGTCTTTTAATTGAGATCACACAGCTGGTCTCAGGACTTAATGAAGCTCAGGTTCTTGATGTCTCGTTGCAGAGAGAATTCAGTGAGGGACAAAGGGAGAGGTAAGATGTGGATTTATTTAGAGAGAAACACACTCCACAGACAAAGTGTGGGCCATCTCAGCAGGTGAGAGGCCCCAAAGTATGGCTTAGTTTTTATGGGCTGGGTAATTTCATAGGCTAATGAGTGGGAGGATTATTCCAACTATTTCAGGGGCAAGGGCAGGGATTTCCAGGAATTGGGCCACGGCCCACTTTTTGGCTTTTTATGGTTAGCTCTGAACTGTCATGGCTCTGGTGGGTGTGTCATTTAGCTAATGTATCAATATTACAATGAGCGTGCCCTGTGCTGAGGCTCAAGGTCCAATGGAAGTTGAATCTTCCGCCATCTTGGATCTAGTTAGTTCTAACCAGTTTTTGTCATGTCCTATGGCTGTGTCATTCTTTTAAATGTTGTGCCCTGCCCTCTTCCCTCCTATTTCACTTGCAGCCCAAGGATGGTGGTGAATCCCTGCTATTGTCAATTTTGCACTTTTCTCACCACCCCATTTGGTTTTGTGGTGCTTCCAACACATTGTAACTGGTTCCTTATATCAAATCCACTCTGTTGAACCACCTGGCATGGGTTTCCTGTCTAGACTTTGCCACACACAACTCAGACCCAGAAGACCCTGTTCTTCTCCCTGCATTGTAATTTCCTAGGTAGAATCTGTAAAACCAGATTTGGAGTAAAAACAATTTATTACATAGTGCTAGTCAAAAACCAAAAGCTTCTCTGTCATAGGAGTTGGCTTTCCCTTAGAGATCATCTGGTCTAAATCATTTGTTTTATCCCTGATGAAGAATCTGAGGCCCTGAGAATTTGAAGGACACGTCCAAGGTCATTCCGTTAGTGGCTCTTCTCATTTTCCCAGTAAGTATTATCCCAAGGTGATTTGAATATCTTTATCTCCATAGCACAAAGACAAACACACCATATTTTTATTTCACTTGAAGGGGTTGGCCTATATTTACACAGATATTTCCTGAAGGGCATGATGCAACTCTGCATCTTTGCATTGTAAATAAGCGTCAAATTCTAGTAAGTCAAATATAAATAATAGACAATGGTGTGGCAAGGCCCTGCTGGACTACTAAATTTGTCCCATTGTATCCCTATACATACAAATACGGATGTAGATATACAGATTTAGATAGAGAAAAAGACACAGATACAGAGAAAGGAACAGATAGAGATAGAGAAATAATGTTCTCCCCCTAGGTCATTACTTGGTTTTAAAAGGAATGAAAACAGCATGCTATTCTACTCGCCATGCATAAATCATCACTGAGAAGGAGCCTGAAAGCATCTTCGCAAACTTGACTTAGAGAATTGAAATGCACTGAAGGTTTCTTTCTTGATGACCCAAGCAAAACAGTTCAAGGGCAGAGCCGGCTTGGCGGCGAGCAAGGCTGAAGGGAAGGATGGCCTGGCTCACAACGATATGTGCCTACCCAGGAAGGGAGATTTAGAAAGAGGCTGTAATTGCAGGGGTTGCACCTGGGCTGGGACAGGACCGCTGGCTTTAGCAAAGAGTGTTCCTTTCCAAAACACAAAGTCTAAGAGTGAGGCCATGGTTTGGAGTCAGGAGCTAAGTACAACAAGAAAACAGGGCTATAATATCAAAGAGGGCCTCTTCCAACCAGGAAACCAAGTCAGCCATGGGAGAAGTATACAGTGCTTTAGAAATCAAACAGGGGCTTCCCTGGTGGCGCAGTGGTTGAGAGTCCGCCTGCCAATGCAGGGGACACGGGTTCGTGCCCCGGTCCTGGAAGATCCCACATGCCGCGGAGCGGCTGGGCCCGTGAGCCATGGCCACTAAATCTGCGCGTCCGGAGCCTGTGCTCCGCAACGGGAGAGGCCCGCATACTGCAAAAAAGAAAAAAAAAAGAAATCAAACAGAAACGAACAAAAGCGACAAAGCTGAAGTTTGAAGCAAACGCCAAAACAAACCAAGAATGGACGTGCAGAATATCTGATCACCTATTGGCCTGGAAACCCACTGAGTCTGAGCAAGGATGGCATCAATGAATGTGATGTTCATCCAAATCGATCTCTTGGGTTCATCCTTTGGGCCTGTAAAGGGGCCAGGGTCACATTCTATAGTTAGAGCCCCATTGTCTGGGCATAGCCCCAAAGAGGCTAAGACTTGGAATTCAACCTTACCAGTGCCAGGTGATGTCATCTGACCTGTGACCACTGACAGGCCACCTCTCAAATGTGCTTAATTGTACCTCCTGGGCAAGAGAGAGCTCAGGCCGCTGGGTGGGAATCACAGCAAACCTATATCAGCTTCCACACTGACAGCTCCCAAGCAGCATGGTCTGGAGCCCAGGAAACTTAAGTCCTGGTGTTAAATTGATCTTCAGGAGCCTTCTGATCCAGCCTTATTTCTGAGTCACGTTTACCACCTTCCCATCCTCCAGGAAGTCACAGAACCTTCTTTTTCATTTCTCTCACCCTCTCTTTTAATCCTTTTATATTTTTCTGCCTACAGTGCTCAGTAAATATTTGTTGGATTTAAATTTGGAATTCTAAAATATATATAGTAGTGGGTTTTTGTATCAGCTTTATGCATTCAACAGAGTGTGGGTCTATCATATATGGAGCCCCAGCCTCAATAAATCCTGGCCCTCCCATGTTGGGTGGCCTTTCCAGCTGAGGCTGGGGTGGTTGGCAAGAAGGAGAGGCAATCGTGGGCCTCATTTGGACAATGGAAGCAGGGAAGGCATCCAATCAGGGCTCATGCACAGACTTTGTGGACATGTGGTTGATCTCATCCACTATTGATCTAGCAGACTAGTTGAGTAACTGTCTCATGAAAAGTAGGGAACATGCAGAATGAGACATGCCAAGCTCACTGCCCTCCCCAGGTTTGAAATCTTACGATATGAGATGTGAGTCAACCAAGCCTCTACCAGGGGAAGCTTTGTATGGATAAAGGAGAAAAGGGGAGAGAGCAGCATGACCTGGTGAAAGTGAGATGGGATTGGAAGCCCAGAAGACCTGAGTATCATTCCAGATCCATGTCTTAACAGCTCTGGGCTCTTCAGTAAGCTTTTTAGCCTTGTGCCAGTATACACCACTGTTGAAAAAAAAAAGATAATAATAGAACCTTACTCCTGGGCTTATTTTAAAGATTAAATGAGGTATTTTTATTTTATTTTTAAAATAAAATTGCATTGGAGTTCAAAGAAGTGGGATATCTCTTTTGGCTTCAAGATCAAGGAAAATAACTTGGAGAAAATGCCAAAGGAGGCTTGAAGTACTGGATGCATTTGGTGGGCAGAAAAAAAAAAAGCAAGGAGTGCGTGTCCATGATGAGGAGGAAATGGCATGACTCCAGATGCAGGGATGGGTATGCTTGGGAAATTTACCCCTTCTGGGCATGCTCTGGCTACTGAGTTCAAACCAATGTCTCTGTTTTCTGGACACTTTTTGCATTCTTATCTTTTTGCATTTCATCACTTGAATACCTTTTTTTTTTCTTAAATCCATGTATTATTCCAGGCACTAGACATATAGCCACAAACAAGACAGGTATGATCCCTACCCTCCAGGGGTTGATCGCCAACATTGTTTTCCCTAAAAGCCAGTTGAGGTTCAGGCATACTGGTTCTGGCTTCTTCTGTATCCCTGTGCACACAGCAAGTACTTAATAATAAAAACTCATTGGTTAATCAGTTGATTTTGCTCCCCAAACTCTGCCTGCCCCTGGCCTCCAATTCTATTTATAACTTCATTCAGTCTCCTTCCAAATGCCCATCTTAGATCTTGGGTCATGGTAGGCAAAGCAGTGTGAGGTCCACACTCAGGACAGGCAAGAAAAACCCAAAGTGTGAGCCAGCCAATGGTGACAGAGAAACAGTCTTTAATAAAAGTGAGATCCATGTACAAAAAAAAAAAAATACAACCTTCAAACAAGTAGATTGCATCCTGATGGACTTGATAGATACATGAATTGCTTGATTGAGAATAAAAAATTTATTTAAAACACATACAGAACATTCAGACTGGTGCTTAATAAAATAGCTTATTTGTGCTTCTGTAATTGGATGAAATTTTGACAGTTTTTTTTAATTCACTCATTATGACTCAATGAATATATTTTCAAATTAGCTTTATTGCCTTTAAAGTGCTAACTTAAGGCGTTTCAGTGCAGTCAGCGTGGTCCCTTTGGCAGAATATTTTCTTAATTAATGTTTGCTACTGATCTGACATATGTCTCACCTGCCTTTGTGAGGATGGAATTTAATTTTTTTCTTTCTTGATTTGCCTTGCCATTCGCAGAACACGTTATTCTAGAAGGAAGCTCCTTTAGTATTCAGACCAGGTTCTTCTGCATGTCTGCCAGCACTCCCTCTCCAAGCATAAGTGAAGCATTCACAGGGGTGCTTTGAGCTAGGGAACGCTTTCACACCCCTTCCCCAAATACAGCAGAGATGTCTCATCAGTAAATACCCAAGCCTGGGGTCATCAGTCCCACGCAAAGCCCATGTCCAACACACAGTGCCTCATCTTGAGACTTCCTGAGTTGGGTCTGCAGTCTGTTCCCCAGTGACCCATGGAATAAAGAACCTGAAATGATGGAGATTGGAAGAGACCTTGGGGTAAAGATAGACTGAAGAAATCAAGTCTGGGACTTCCCTGGCGGTCCAGTGGTTAAGACTTCATCTTCCAATGCAGGGGGTGCAGGTTCGATCCCTGGTCAGGGAGCTGAGATCCCACCCGCTTGTGGCCAAAAAACCAAAACATAAAACAGAAGCACTATTGCAACAAATTCAATAAAGACTTTAAAAATGGTCCACATCCAAAAAAAAATCTTTAAAAAGAAATCAGGTCCATGTTACTGCGATAGACCTTGAGGGATAGTTTAGTTCAATGTCACCTTTCACAGAGGCCCAGAACCCAGAACTAGACACAATGCCGGAAGAGGATCCCAGAAGTGCCCTATGTGGGCAGCCAAGGATGCTATGAGCTGGAGATATTAGTAGTTTAGAGGGTGTAAAACAACACGGGAAACAAGGTTCTGTCTTCATTTTCCTGTGCTTTCTTTGAGCACATATTACAATGCAGAACCCAAAAGCTGCCAGTCTCTTTTAGCACAGCCTCTAATCCTATTAAAAAGGATTATTCCATTGTCCTGGGCTATCAGATCTTTGTAAGAACTCATTTAGGTCAACCTTTTAGGAAATTTACACACACATTAAAAAAAAAATTAAATAAGCCACTTGCCTTTGTCTCAAGGAGAGCCAACCCTGGTAGGCTTGACTGTGTACAGCCCTTGTGTCTTTTCATTTTCTCTTAAAGCCTCATGCAAATCCTGGTTCTGTGACCCCTTTGGTTGCTCAGTTCTAAATGTAGATGGAGGGGATGCCTGAGTAAAAGTCAGAGACTGGTAATTTCCAGCAAAAGGACTAGAATGTTAAATCCACTTCAATCACCTCTACTTGCTATGAACTTCACCCTGAATTCCTTTAGTCAGCTCAAGCTCAAAGGAGAGCGAGGACTAACAGAGACCAGAGCAGGATGGATGTGGGTGCCCAGTCGGGAGTCAAGAGACTCCTTCTACTGGGTTTCTGAGTGTCCAGTGACTCAGACTGACCTCTGCCCAGGATGGTATTTAATGTCACAAGCCTAACAGTGCCTCTACCTCCCCATTCTGCTTTGCCCATTTCAAATAATGGCATCACCAATCATCCTCATCCAAACCAAAACCCTGAAGGCATCACCTGCCCCTTCTTCATCTCTGTAACCCACACCCCATCAGTCTCCTTCATGGAGGTTCAGGTTTCTCAACCTCTCCCAAATCCTCCTGTAACAGGCAGCTTCCAACCCGGATCCCAGTGATTCCCCACCTCCTGTATTCACATCCTTTTGTAATCCACACCCCTTGAGTGTGGGCTGGACCTAGTGATTTCTAACCAGTAGAATATGGCAAAGGTGATACAATGTCACTTCTGTCGTTAGGTTTCAGAAGACTATGACTTCCATCTTGTTCACACATTCTCTCTCCCTGGTTCTTCTCACCTGGTTCTTCTGTTGGAGAGAGGTCAGGGCAAGGAACTAAGGGTGGTCTCCAGCCAACAGCCAGCAAAGAACTGAGGTCCCCAGTCCAATAGCTCATGAGGACCTGAATCCTGCTAGGAACCACCAAAAGACCTTGGAACGGGACCCTGCCCCAGCTGAACCTCAAGATGACAGTAGCCTGGTTGACACCTAAACTGCAGCTTGTGAGAGATCCTCAAGCTGAGGACCCAGTTCAGCCACACCCAGACTCCTGAGCCTCAAAAACTGTGAGATGCCAAACATGTATTGTTCTAAGCCACTCATTTCAGGGTAATTTTTATGCAACATATATAACTAAGACAATCCCTCCCATTCCATCCTCTGTCCAGCCCTCATTTCCCCCTGCCTAGAAGATTCTAAAGAGCCACTTAATTGGTCTCCCCTGTATCTCCAATCTCAATCTGTCATCTTCAAGGCTATCAAGTGATCTACTAAAACAAAGCAATGATCACATTGCCACCAAAGGGTGAAGGTCTAAGTCATCAACTTCCATTTCAACCAGATCAACTTCAATTCTACCCATTTTATGTCATAGGCTTCTTAATTAGATTTCATTTGAAGGTGGAGATGGGGAGGAAGAAAATGATACTTTCACTGTAAAATTGTAAATTAGAAACAATTTGAGGGTAGGGCAAATAGCCATGGGAACATTTACAAATACTCTGATTCCCCAACTCTTGGACACACGGTAGGACTGCTCTTCTCTGCTTCCTTGTGGTGAGGTGTGGCCCTGTGACTGGTGGGGGCCAATGAGATGTGAATGCACATGTCACTTTTAGATGAACATATTTAGTGGTGGTTGCTTGAATTCCACTTTTCTATTCCCTGTTGTGGAGCCTGGGACTCTGAGAGGCTATAAAGAGCAGAGCCCCCCTACTCACACATGTTATAGCCTGAGTGAGAAACAAACCTTTGCTGCGTTAAGTCTCTTAGGACCAAGGGTTATTTGTTATACAGCACAGCCCATCCTGCCCTGACTAACACAGAACAGCAATGAATCAGTCCCACCTCTAATTTCATAGATTAGGAAACTAAGGAGAAAAGAAGTCATTGCTTGAGATTATCCAGTAGAGGGCCTATCCCAAGCACTCACCAGGACACTAGGTCCCCTATTATGTCTATAAGCACTGATGAGGTGATCGCCCAAGTTTCTGTGAAGATGCCTACAGTTTCCCAGCAGAGGGGCTGGGAAGGAGCTAATCCTCATGATAGGAAAAACTAGGAAAGGGGTGACGTGTGCTGTTGCATGGGGAGTGGGAAATAGCAAGCTACAAACCTCTTGGGAGTTTATAGTAAGAGACTAGTAAGTCCTAATGAGTTTCCAGATTTTCAAGTCTTTTTTGCTGTGCTTTCAAGATGTGAAATTGGCCAGAGGGAAGGGCAATAATTAATCCAAATTCCTTCAAGCAAGTCATCCTTATTGCTGAGTGGCTTTTAAAGTGCTCTGAAATAGGCCCTTGGTCAGCTTTCAGCAGGGTGACTATATGCCCCGGCTTGCCCAGAATAGTCTTGGTTTACACCTATTGCCCTGGCATAATTATTAGTAGCGCTCCCTTTCACTCTCAAACATGTCCCAGTTTGGAAGATAAATTATACCGTCACTCTAGCTTTGAGACTACAGTTACTTGCCAAGCTTCATTTTCCTATTCACTCACTACAGACCACTGACCACTGACTGGTGGAAAAGGAAGAATTTCCACCAACCCAGAACTGCCAAAGAAAGTCAGCTTCAGGCAGCTGTTAGGCTGGCTGTGGGGATCCTGGGTTGCAGTCTCCTCTCTGATATCATCTGGCTACATGATTTTTAAAAAGTTGATTTTCTTCCTTTGACCTCTGTGTTATGCAAATTAATGGAGCTGGATTGAATGGCCCTTTGATTTCCTTCCAGTCTTGGGTTCCATAAACCTGTCTATTGGAGAGGTTTCCAACAATGGAGGAAATCTACAAGGGTACCAAGCATTGAATGCAGATGGAATCAATCATGCAGCCCACAGATATATTTACAACTTTTCATTTCAAATCCATTCAGATGCTGTTGTGATTAACGAAATGCAAAATCTCTTAAAAGCATTACAGAATTCAGAGTCTCTGTGTGTCATTAGATATTTTCTCAATCCACAAGATGAGAAGTGCCGTTTGGGGAAGAATGGATACATGTATATGTATGGCTGAGTCCCTTTGTTGTGCACCTGAAACTATCACAAATTGTTAATTGGCTATACTCCAATATAAAATAAAACGCTAAAAAAAAAAAGATCAGGTTGGGGGAGGGGCATAAAAGGCAAAAAATATTGTCATTAGAAAAGGACATTCATAGTCAAACAGGTTGAGAACCACTGAGCTACAGGAAGCAATAAATAGAAGCATGCAAAATTTTGTGTCATCTGCATATTTGCTTGTTCTGGGGAAAGTTCATCAGCTTTTCGAATGAGTCTATGACCCAGATAAGATCCAAAATAACTGTTCTGGAAAAACAAGAAGCATGAATGATTTCCAGAAGCCCTGTTTAGCCCCATCCCTACCCACCCCCCAAATAATGATAACATTAGCTTCTATTTGTTTTATCCCTACTATGCAACAGAGATTATGCTAAGTGCTTTGCACAGCCATCAAAGTCCCTAAAATAAATGCGATAAGAAAAAAATGCACAAAGGAAGGAAGTCACTTACCCTAAGTTTCTTATGGGCAGAGACAGGGCTCAGACTCAAGTGCCTGTAACTTGCACCTATATTCTCCTACTATGTAGTACTGCATAGTAGCACTGAACCCACTGCCCCCTGAGAGCTGAAACCCAGTGTCTGTTTCAAATGGTGTGATTTCTTGAAGGAGAGCAGGACTGCCCAGACAGCAGGGAGTGGGAAGAGGGGGAGGGAAGGCTTAATACCTTCATGGCATCACGCCTCTCCTGCCAGTGATAGCAACAGCCATGGGAGCAATGGAAGGCTATTTCCCTTTAAGAGGAATATCAATAAATACATAAATAAATAACTTTAAAATTTTAAAAAGTATCCTTTGAGGGTTTCCCTGGTGGCTCAGTGGTTAAGAACCTGCCTGCCAATGCAGGAGACATGGGTTCAAGCCTTGGTCCGGGAAGATCCCACATGCCGCGGAGCAACTAAGCCCGTGTACCACAACTACTGAGCCTGCGCTCTAGAGCCCACGAGCCACAACTACTGAAGCCCGCGCGCCTAGAGCCGGTGCTCCGCAACAAGAGAAGCCACCGCAATGAGAAGCCCACGCACCGCGTCGAAGAGTAGCCCCCACTCTCCCAACTAGAGAAAGCTGCGCACAGCAACGAAGACCCAACGCAGCCAAAAAACAAATAAATATATTTATATATACAAAAAAGTATCCTTTGAAATTGGCAGCAACCAGATTAGCTTTTGAGCTAAATTCTTGCCTCTTTTAATTAAACTGGAATTAAATGTTCTTTATTATTTTTCTGCTTTAGCATTTTGTGCTGTAAGGACCAGAGTGTAAGGCACGTGCAAAATAAATCTTCAGAGAAGGCAACACAGCCCTCACCTCTGAACTCCTAGGGCGCTGGGCAGGTGAGCCAAGTGGGGATGAGAGAGGTGAATCTTTGGTCTCATGGGGTGTCCTGCACCTATAAGGCATGTACAAGGGGCTGGCAGAAAAGGGGGTGGGCTACACCAGACTTCTATCAGTTTCTTTCCTTCCTAAGTCAGCAGGTAGAAAATCCTCCCCCAGTGTTCCTACTTATTCCTGGGCCACAGCAGGCCTGTGCAAAGAGTCTCCCCAAGCCTCCAAGCTCCCCAACCCAGCCCTGCCCGCACCATGCGCCTCAGCCCGCCTCACCCTCCAGTCCTGTGATTCCTGCCTGCTTTCTCACTTGGGGTGTTGACAGCTACCTGATGATTCAAAACACATCCTCCTGGGGCTATGGAAGAAGATAGGACAATTCACTTAGAAAAGCAGCCCTCCACTGACTTCATCCAGTACCCCAATCTCAGTTCTGTAGGGTTGGAGGCTGCAACGGTTTGTGCTTAGCTGTTTTTTGAGCAACCAGAAGGATGAGGTAAAGGGTACCAGTGGCTGCCTTTGCTCTGGCACATTTGAACTCAAACAAAATAGTATCTTTCATCTTATGTCTTGCTTTACCCTAAAGATTCTATTGGCCTTTAACTATTTGTTTCAAGAGCCACTCTCATCACAGGAAAATGTTGGCATCTTAAAGAGAAGTTTCTTTTTTCTTTCTCTTCCTCTTTCAAAAAATATGTGGCAGAGAGGGGTAGTGTTCATGGAATAGTCCATGTGTTCCTCTGTGTTTCCCAGGTACGTCATGGCCAGTGTGGCAAATGAGATGGGAATGAAAGTGACAGGTGACACTTCTGCATGAGTCTTCTGTGTGATCCACAGTGGTGAACAGCTGATGTTTCCTCTCTCTCTCTCTCTTTCCTTGCTGGAGCAGCTCTGGAGGGCCCATGTTCCAGATGGTATGTCTACCCAAAGGAAGCCACCTGGATCTCCATCACTGCTTGGAAAAGGGGAGCTCTGAGAGTCGCCCAGCCATTATGCACTGGGTAAACAAGAAATAAACTTCTATTGTATAAGCCTCTGACAGGTCGGCCTGCTTGTTACTGCAGCACAGTCCATTCTGATACAACGCCAAAGCTGTTCAGTGTGGTGTCACAGGAGTGCTCTTCTCTAAGCCAGCCAGGCCTGGAACGCGTGTAAGCCCACAGCTGCAGCAGCCACTACAATGGCAGGAATTTATCGGGTACCTTCCCTCTCCAGCACAGCCATCAAAGTGGCTCAGCTCCACTGTCTAACTCTCTGTTCCAACTTTCATGGTCTCAAGGCAGAGATAATGTAATTGGCCCCATCAGAGCCATCAGTCATGGCATAGAGCGGGGTCGTGGAGCACTGACATGGCCATGAGGGGCCCGTTCCTATGTATTGGGTCTTTCCAAGAGGAGGGCAAATGACCATGACCATGAGATGGGTAGCCACCCCAATCATTGTTGATGGCAGTCCTGCATAGCCAGCTTTCCTGATGCATCCTGAAAGCCGATCGTGATTAAGATCCAAAACAAAACAAAACAGTGTTGCTGTGGAGGAGGGTGAGGAAAAGAAGGGATATGGGGGAAGAAAGGAGGTTCCAAAGAAATGAGATGAGGCCACAAAGGAAGGAGTGGTGGCTGGGGATGGAAAAGAAGCCACTTCACAGTGTTGAGAGGAAGCATCCCAACCAGAGCACGACAGAAGAAGAAACTGTTTATACCACCAGGAATGCTGCACGGTGTATGTATAAATATAGGCATGTATACATATACACATTGTAAGGACCTCCTTCAGAAAGAACTGGGCACGGCCCAGCTCCTCACCCAGACCCCATCCTGGGCTCTCCTGAAACCTGCCGTGCCGGGTTAGACAGCCAGCATCCCAGCAGCCATACACAGTCCTGAGAGCAAAGCCATTCACAGAAAACCTTCATTGATCCCCTCTGCTGGTCTTCTTTGAGACTCCAGTTTTCCTGGTTTTGGTCATTACTTGTGACCAGGCTGTATGGCCTCTCACCAGTTGGTCATTTCACAGTTGGATCTGTACTCAGATTGCAATGGTTCCAAGTCCCCATTCCCCTTCCCAAACAGGAACTTACCCCCAGCAGAGTATCTACTGGCTCCCCCCAAATTTTTACATGTGCCCACAGAGTAATCCGTAGCTGTCTTCACAACAGACTGCCCCTCCTGTCATTCTCCTCCACCTACCATTTGTCTATTTCTGCTGCCTGAGAACTACCTGAGGGGGGCTTCTCTGCAGAGGGGAGCCCTGCTGTCCCCGTTCTCCTGAAACTTACAATCCTCAGGAAGTTGGGACTGCCCTGGCTTCCACATCCCTTCAGGGAAATCACAGCTTCCTCCTCAATCCGGCCGCTCTGGGGCCCCTCAGCTCTAACGCAGCCTCCTGGGGCCCTGAGACTCACATGGACTCTCCAGACCAATTCTGTCAACTTTTGACTTACATGCTTTAACATGGGGGTCCAAACAAAGCCTGAGGGGCAGATGGAAAAGACTCTCACACCCAATCTCTCTTGTCGATCTTCTTGCCCCTACTCAATCAGCATGTTTTTCCCATCCCCAATCCTGTTACCTTCTTGTCCATAAGCAGAGGATTGGCAGGTGGGTTTGTCTATACTTTCAGTCTCAGAGTCCCAGCTCAGCCAAGCTAAAATGCCCTGATTGAGATGTCTGAGACCCCAGCCTGCATATGGAAGGCTCATTAGGTAAGGGTGATCCAAGCTGACAGCAAAAGACAAGGATTCTGCAAAGTTCATTGCCACTGATAAGAATCGGAAACAGTTTTTCACCTGATACATGATAATTCACCTATACTCTCCCAAAATGACTGAGCTCCTGGTATAAAGGGGAAGAAAAGAAAAGAAAAGGTCTAGGGCCCGTTTCTTCTTTAATTCTTCTAGACCTTTGTTAAACATTTCTTGCATCTTCTCGATCTTTGCCTCCATTCTTTTTCTGAGGTCCTGGATCATTTTCACTATCATTATTCTGAATTCTTTTTCTGGAAGATTGCCTATCTCCATTTCATTTAGTTGTTTTTGGGGGGTTTTATCTTGTTCTTTCATCTGGTACATAGCCCTCTGCCTTTTCATCTTGTCTATCTTTCTGTGAATGTGGTTTTTGTTCCACAGCCTGCTGGATTGTAATTCTTCTTGCTTCTGCTGTCTGCCCTCTGGTGTATGAGGCTACCTAAGAGGCTTGTGGAAGTTTCCTGATCCCCTGCATGGCCCCTTATTTCTGAGCTTTTGAATAGTCCTCACAGTTATTTCTTCCCAATACCAAAAAAAAAAAAAAAAAAAAAGAAAAAGAAAAGAACATACCCTAATTGGCTCAAAGTGAGTAAAACTCAATGACTAAGAAAAGAGGCAGAGACACTGCAGTTGAGGTGTTTGCAGCCAGATTGAAATAAAAGTGAATTTCCTTGCCCCCCCCAAAGTGCAAGGTCCTTCTTAATTAAAAGACTACAACCGTTTGGGTGTTGCCTCGAGCTGATGCTGAGCGCGCTGCCCTTTAACCTCTGGATGGCCTCCCTCCTTCTTCTCTGATGTGGTAATGGGAGCTTCTCTGCCATAAAGGTTGAAAATCAGTTATCACCAAACTCCTTTGTTGCATTTTCCCCAAACACAAAAGATGGGTGTCTGGAGCTCTAGCTGAAACAAGAAGCGATTCACTCTTAGCTCAACAGCACAAAAATATGCTGGGTGAGGACAGCAGTACCAGCCCTGACTGTGGGGCTGCACATTCTTGCTTTGGATTGGAGACAGGAAGCCAATTTCCCCAGTATGTGTATAAGGGGGGAGAGTTGAGACACCTGTTAGCGACCCCTGCCCCATGGAGAGTCCCTTTGGCCAGGGGGCTTGACTGAACAGCTTGTTCAGGTGTGGATGAGCCCTGCTCACTTCTGGAAGACTCCTGACAGCTCTCCTGTCCATCCTGGCTAAGGGGAAGCCTGCCTCCAAAACACACTAGTCATCTGTTGATCTTGATTCAAAGCAAGGGGTTGACGCGGGCACCCTAGCCAGAGGAGATGATGCAGTTGTTTATGGTGCTGAGTGGAGGGGAGCTTCCTGGTGCGGCATGAGGCTGGCCCCAAAGTGATCCTCAGGGCCCTCCATCCACCCATCAGAGCTGAGTGCCGAAAGCTTCCCACAGGGCCCAGCAACGGTCTATTCCAAAAGCAATTTAAAGGGCCAAAGTAATTGACTTTCTATTAGCTTCCTTGAGGGACTGTTTCATTCCATCGACCTTTGGTCATATACAGACGTAATGTCTAACTCAGTGAGGCGAGAACAATTAGCAAGGTCCCGAATTGTGTTTCTCTGGCACCGTTTATTATAGCGACCCGTGTTTGAAGTTAGGACAACTGCTCACAAGAGCTGTTAACAAGGGCCTGCACTTCATAACCTTAAATTACCCCAGGGAGACAGGCTCTGCAAACACACTTATGGGTCCTAACAGCTCTAATTAAGAAGGTCTGCCTTCTTAAATGGACCCTTGAAGACGAGGCTCTCTGAAAATACAAATTGGGAGCCTTAAGCAATTCTCCATTGCTTTCCAGATTCTGTTCTCAGTGCAGTGGGAAGACCAGAGATAAATCAGTACACATCCGTGACCCTAGAGCTCATACTCTAGTGGACAAAAGAATACAGGAGGCAAGTAATAAGCAGACTGCAGTAGGCACTATTAAGGTCAAAAATAGATTACTATGGTCATGTGGTTCAGACGGTTTCCAGAGGGGTTCACCCAAGCTATCCCTCAGGCAAGTAAAGGTGGAAGATAAAAGAGAGGCATACATGGTGAAAGCAAGTTCACAGGTGAATTGAATTTGCCGATCTGGAGACCACACTTTGAGAACCACCATATTAGAAAGTACTCTGGCTGCAAGTGAGAGGAACTCACCACAAATTTGCTTTAGCAAAGAAAATTGAGGGCAAGTCATTAGCTCACTGAAACAGAAAGTTTCATAGCAAGTGTAGGCTTCAGGCACAGCTGGATCTAGGGGCTTAAATAATGTCATCAGCCTTTAGCCACTCTCTCCATTTCCAAGCTCCATTTTCTCCTCTCTTAGTAACACCTTCAGGTAAACTCTCTGTACATAGTGCCCCTGACATTTCAAATTTATAATTTTATTATAAACAGAAACCCCAGAAAAAAGGAAATTTGCTGTCTGAACTGTAAAAGAAGTCCCAGAACTGACATTTTGGTGATTTGACATAGGTTAAATGCCCATACCTGGCCCAGCTGAGAAGATGGAATATTCTGATTGGCCAGGCACAGATCATGTACACACAACTTCTGGACTCCTGGACTAAAACTAGGGTGTGAATGAGTCCCTTTCTTCTGCCCAGAAAATGAAGTGCTGTTAAAACAACCAAAAAAATCAGAATGAATTTGTGGCACATAAGAACAACTGAGGTTTTACAGGTAGATACTTACCTGGTCAAAAAATGATGCCAAGCAAGGGAATTTAAATGTCATTAACATGATTGACAAAAGGTTTTTATTTCTTTTTCTTCTTTTTTTTAAATCTTACACTATAGGAGGCATTCTCCAGTGACCCGAGGATATAGACATACAAGATACTCATATGTGATATAGTTTTCCAAAATGTGTTCCCCAGAACACTAGAGCTACAAAGTTTTAAGATGTATCTCTAACAAAGAGGGGCTATACCAAGTGAAACAGATTACTGAAGGATTTCTCAGGGATTTTAAATGTTAACGAGCATTGTGAATCTTCAAGAGGGGCATATGATGAGCAGAATTTCCCAATAGAAACCCTCCTGCCTTATTTTTTTTCCAAGAAGTCACTATTGGCACTCATGTTCTACAGAACGCACTTTGAAAATGTACCTTTAGAATGATTCATCTGGTGATGGGCAGGTTGGCGGGGGTGGGGGGGGTGATTGGATTGGAGGGAAGAATTGGAAAAGAAAGGACTCTGAGAACTGTTTTTCTTCAGCTCCTCCCAACCTCTCTGCAGATTCCACCTGCCCATCCCCCTCTTCCCAATATACACACACAATTCCTGAGCCTGAAAGGACCAGGACAGAGTCTATATTGACAACATCTCAGCCAGTCACACTTCCCCTGATAACCACAGTATCACACTGGTGGTGCCACTTCTGTTTCCCTCCCAGCAGCCATGTCCTGGCACACAGCCTGTTTAGCTGCGACCCTGTTTCAGACTGGAGATACCACCGTCCCACTGCAAAGGGCTGGATTTTACAACTCACATTTCCACCCATTGATGGGGAGGTGCGCATATGTTTCCTGGGATGTCGTGGCAGAATGGAAAATGTGAGCTAGGATAAGGACAGAGACAGAGCCTGGGGAAACTGACTCCAAGCACAAGGGCATCAAAAAAATAAGTGGGGGAAACAGCATGAGCTTTGGAACCAGGGCAAGCTGGTGTTTCCCATTTGTGAGTCTCTGTTTACTCATGTATAATAATAATAATATGTACTTTATTGAGTCCTCAATGTGACTGATCATCACCTGGGACATTTTTTAAAGAAAATAGTTTTCTGGGTCTCCCTTGAGACCTCCTAAATCAGAATCTCCAGGAAAGAGGTGTAGGTGAGGTGGGATGGGCATGTGATGACCAAGGTGGGCATGTGATGACCAAGGCCTTCCAGGTTGGAGAGCACTAATCCCAGGTTTACCAAACCTGCCTGATCAGAGGGATCATCTAAGCACTTGACTGAAACACTAATATTCTGACATCTTCCCTAAAGAATTCAATTCCGTGGATTTGGGATGGCTACCTGAGAATCTGTATTTGTAATTTGCCCCTGGTGATTCTTATAATCAGATAGAGTTTGGGAAACAGATCTATAAATTATTTCAAGGTTTCTTAACCCTGGCTGCATATTAGAATCACAAGGGGAGTTTTAAAAACACTCAATTTCCAGGTCTGACCAGAATAATCTCCATGAATGGGGTCCAGGCATCAGTTTTTGTTTTGTTTTTTTAAAGCTCCCCATGTGGTTCAAATGATCCACTGGTCTACTTCATAAACTTGGTTGAAGGCTTAAGTGAGATCATATAGATACAACAATTAGTACAGTGCATGACAAATACTAAACACCCAAAAAATTTCATTAATTAATGTAACCTGAACAATGTGAAAATGCAATAAAGTAGTCTTAAATTTTTTAACTCAAAAGCTTTGGGCTTTTCTTTAGTAATTCAAATATACAGTAGAGAGAGGAGTATAACAGGCTTTCATATACTCATTACCCAGAATTTTTTAGTATCAAAATTTTGACATATTTGCTCTGATATTTTTTAATTAAAAAAAAGCCATGATCAATACAATTTAGATTTCTTATACCCCCTTCCTTTCCCAGAGACAATCAATCTACTGACATTTGCTTCCATTCTTTTGGTTCTTTCTACAAATACCTTTATACACATGTACTTACCCATAAACCACATAGAATATGGTTGTATATGTGTTATAAATGTACATAAATGATAGTATGTTCTAGGTATCATACTAAAACTTTCTTCTGAGTCAACATTTGTGTAAAGTTCATCCATATTGAAGCATTTAAGATCAATTTTATTTATTACAATCACTGTTAAATCTATCATATGATTAAACCACACTTTATGTTTAACATTTCCACACTGATGGAAAATGTTTCCAATTGTAGACTACTGAAAACATTACTGCATGGAAATCGTTACACACATTCACCTTGAATAAGAGGAAATATTTCTATCTGGCATGTTCCTAGAAGTATAAAGTTAGGGTTATAGGATCCGTGCATCTTCACCTTTACTATGTATTGACACTTGCCTTCAAGAGTGGCTATAACAAATGTCTGTCTCCCAGCAATGTATGGCAGATCTGTTTCCCCCCATCCTTACCGACATTTGGTATTATTAGTGTTGTACTAAGTAGAAACAAACTCTGGTTGATTCAAGTAGGGGAAAAAAAACTTATGTAAAATACTTAGAGTGGTTGACAGAACCACTGCTATGAAGGCTGGGAACAAGATTCACAGCTACTCAGCTCAGCATAACATTCAAAATCCAGTCCAGTGAGGATACCATTATCAGGCTGCCATCAACTCCAAGCACTGCACACTGTACCTACACCACTTACACTCCTAACACTGCTTGCTAGAGACCTGGGTCATCACCCTGCATGTGGACCCAACACTCTATTGACCCACTAGTATCACTACCCGCTGGAAGAATTACTCACAGTCAGCAGCATCTGATTGGTGGAGCCCATGTCATGTGCCCCATGCCTGAGCTGCACTAGCAAGTAGCATTTTCAGCTTCCTAAAGGAAAGCTGACTTTACCTCAAACAAAAAGTAGGGAAAATCCCCAAACATAGGAAGGGAGCTTAGATTCTAGATGGACAAGACTGACAAATATCCATTACACTGATTGATGAATATGAAAAGTATACTGTTGCTTGTTTCATTTGCATTTCCTTATTACCATGGATTTTGAACATCTTTTTCATTTTTATTGCCCATTTGAGTTTCCTCTTCTGGAAATCATGCTTCATATATTTTCTTTATATTTTTCACTGAGTTGTTTGCTATTTAGTTGATATGTGGTCATTTGTATATTCTAGATTATCATCTTTTGTCAGTTATATGTGGCAAATATATTCTCTAGCTTGTATTTTCACTATATTTTATGACATCTTTGGTTGTGCAGAAGTTTTTAATTTTAATATTGTTAAATGTATTGATAAATTCCTTTAAGAGTTGTGCTTTTTGGTCCTGCTTAAGAAAGTTTGTCATAAGTTCTGAAAGGTATTCTACTATGTTATCTCTAAAAGTTTTATTAAAATTTTTATTTTTAGATTTAGATCTTTAATTCATCTGGAATTTATTTGTGTAGATGGGGTAAGATGGAGATTACATTTGTATACATATATATTTTCCCCTGTAAACAGCCAATTTCTTTTTCCCCACTGATTTGTAACGGCACTTCAGTCTGATACTGTACCACCATTTTTGTTTTTGTCAGCTTATAGGAATTTTATTATAAAGCCGTACTGCCAAGTATGGTAGCCATAGCCACATGTGACTACTTAAATTAATTAAAAGTACATGATATTAAGAATTTTATTTCTCAGTCTCACAAGCCACATGTGGCCAGTAGCTACCACACTGGATAGCTTAGAGTTTGAATATTTCTATCATCATAGAAAATTCTATTGGGTTTTCCTATAATATTGGTCACATGGTTCTACTCTCATCCTGCTATGCACTTAAGAAATTACTGTGGCTTTATAAGTATTGATACTAGATAGGGAAAAGTCTCTTACAAATTCCTCCTCCTTATTATACTTCAAAATTGACTTATCTATTCTTAGACATATATACTTCAAAACAAATTTTAAAATCAATTTATAAAGTTCTATGAAAAGTCTTATGTGGATTTTATTTAGAATTTTATTGAATTTATAGGTTATTATCTGAGGAGTTCACATCTTTACAATCTCGTGCCTTCCTATTCATGACCGTGATGTATTTCTGGGTTTACTCAGGTTTTTATATCATTTAATAAACTTTTATAATTTTCTCCATATTTTTCTCTGCAGGTCTTTTATTATATTTTTTCCTTGTTACCTTACAGTTCTTGTGACTATTGTGAATGAATTTTTTATAAAGTACATTATCTAATTGGTAGAATATAGAATCTATTAGCTATTGTCTGTTGATCTTATAACCATGATTTTTACACCTATTCTAATTTTTCAGTAGATTCTCTTATATTTTTATATAATCATTCATGCATCTGCAAATAATAAAATTTTCCTTCTTTATAACCCATATATCTCATTTCTTTATTTTGTCTTTGAGCATTGACTAAGCCCTTCAGTACGTATTGAATAGTAATAATGAGGAAAGAATCTTCTGGAATGGTCTCTGATAGTAATGGGCTCACTTCTAAGTATCACTAACAAATATATTTTTGGTAGATACTGTCATGTTGAAGATTACTTCCTTTTTAGTTTGATATATTTCTAGTCATCAATAGATCTTCAAATTTCTCAAAAGCTTTTTTTCAGCATATCTTGAGATGATCATATGTTTAAGATTTATATGATAATATGGTAAATTAGATTAATAGAATTTTTAATGGACTTTTTTGTCCATTAAATTTGGACCCTTGAGATATATTCCATACTTGTTTTGTTTTATTTTGTTTTTCACATCACATTTTCAAATTTATTTGTGAATGTCTTTAGGACTTTTTGCCTCTAGATTCTTGAATATGATTGAGCAATAATTTTCTTATACAATCCCTGTCTGACTTTTATTCCCTAAAAAAAAAAAAAAAAAAAATTGGGGGGGGGGAGCTTTCCTTCCTCCCCCTCTCACCCCAGGACAATTTTGCATAAGATAAAGATGATCTCTTCACTGATAACCTTTAACTGTTCAGTTCAGATTTTTCTTTGTTCTTTAATAAATTTAGAGAAATCACATGGATTTTTTTTTTTTTTAAGTTCCAAATTACTCTTGTCTGGATATGGTGGTGATTCTGTTCATCTCAGAACCGAACGACAGAAGCTTTGGAAAATTATTTTAAAGGGTAAAATTTGGAAATATCCAAATTCCAGTAGTCTTATAGGTAAAAAGTGGATACCACACAGATATATCAGTTTGATACAGTACCAAAAATATGCATGGACTTTGGAGTGAGACAGAAATGGATTCAAGCCCCAACTTTTACAGTTATAGCTAGGAGATGTTGGGCTAACTACTTAAGCTCTTTTGAATCTTGATTTCTTCATACATGAAAGGGGGACAATAATAGTAATCCCCTGTTCCAGCTATTGGGAGAGTTACAGGAGCTGACATATGCAAGGTGCTTAGCTGATGTTCAGCTCAAGGTAAGCACTGAATAAATGGAAATGATTATTATTATAAGTCAGGGCTTGAGGAACCTAGTACTGTCCCTGAGCCCTATTTTACAAGTGAAAAGGTGTCCTCAGCTGGCATATGTTTCAAGAGGAAGAAGGAGTGATTTGTGTGGTTTTCCCCATTGAGTAAAACTTGGGAAGTTATCTTATCCTCAAGAAGACTCATGGGAAACTGTTCAATCTCTCCGAAAGTTTGAAGGGCTGTCAAGGAAGGAAAGAGAGCAATGGCTCTCAGTGATTGGAATTAATGGGTTACAGCTTCAGGGAGACAGATTTAGCTCCACATCTCCTTCTGAGATGCAGGCCAGTTCCCTGGGCTCCCTTCCTTTCCTCTTCTCTGGTCCCCTGAGGTTTTCAGTTCTCCTCCTTCTCCAGGATCACGAGGCACTCTCTATGTGGATTCTTCAGCCCAACACTGGAGCTACCCACAGGGTGGGGCATGGTACCCTCAGTTCTCTACTTCTTACCAGCACTTAAAGACACGGCCATAAATCCTTTCAGTTTAAAAGGTTTTCTGGATAACTCACTTTAGGAAATTGACAGAGGAAACGTCCAGGGTCCCAGAATCTCATGAAGCTGTTGCATATGGGCCCTTTGTCTCTAAGTCCTGACTTCCTTATGAAAGATCATAACTAATGGCTTTGTTGGATGCATCCCCACTTTTATTCCTGATCCCCACTTTTATCCCCACTTTTATTTCATGAGGGCCTCCTCCCTCCTTCCTCCATGAAAAGCTATCTTCTTAGTTTAAAAAGGCCATCAGGGCAGAGTAACAGATGTCTGCTGGTGTTTAAGTGGGTAATTTGCCTCTCTGAGCCCTCCAAGCTGGATGACCACTTGTCTCTGGGCCTCTGCACTTGTGCGTTTTTGGCATCCCTTCCTGGCATATAAAAAAGTCCTCCTTGCCAGTTCTCTTGAGAAATGGAGGAGCAACAGCCATCCATATGGAATGAGACTGGAAATTTTTCCAGGGTTGAAATAAAAGGAGGTTGAATAAAGGGAGACTGCTGACTTCTCTTGTCCCTGAGCTGTGTGACTCCTTCCTCAGCCCTCCAGCCATTGGGATGTGCAGGAGCTGAAGGAAAGGCACCCCTGAAAACACATCACAGCCATCCAGCAGAAATCATGCACAGTAATATCTGCAAGTAGTTAAACATTGCATATCTGTGTTAAATTTTATTCTTGACAGAAAAGAATTGAGCCTTCGATGCTGAAGGTTTAACTTTGAGGCTCTTGTCACCATCGGTCCATGACTATTCTGGCTAGAACGTGGGCTTCCACCAAAATGTCTTCCCAGAGAAATGCTAATTGGACCCAGTCATGGCCTTGGGTTCTTTGTATCTCCAAAGAAGGTTTGAGTTTTTCCTTGGACTCAGTGGCTTCTTGGTTTCATTCAAAACTTCTTTTGGATATCAATCTCCATTCTTTACTGTCTGAGAAGACTGCTTTCTGGATTCTCTAAACCTGACCTCACCAGGTCAAGAATGACTGTCTGCCTTCTTGCCATGTCCACGTGGACAGTTCTCTCTCGGGGGCATAGGGTCTAGGCAAGTCTAATCTTTTTTATAAAAGAGATGGGAATCAGTTGGATAAGGCAGGCTTATTCCTTCCAGGGTTAATTTTGAAGGATGTATAAATCACCCAGCTCTACAAGAAATGTGTTATGGTTCTGATAATCCCTAGCTGGCCCTGTGATTTTAACTACAAAAACACTCTCAATGTTCCCTTGGGAGATGTAGGTACTTGAGTAAATGGTAATGAATGAAGCAATCTTTGTATATGGTGTTATCTGGAGAGATATGCCCCCCATTTGGAAAATACCTCTCCACAATGGAGAGAGAAATAAAAATAAAAGGCCTCTTATAAAATTATTACCTTGTCATTTAAGTCAACAGCAGTGATGCCATGATAGAAACCAGCAGTTGTGTCACATTATTTTATCACTCTAATTGCATCAAGAACACAGTAACTGTCTGGCAGAGATAAGATTAAGGGAAGCAGAGCCCTTCTGAAATTTCCAATAGACAGCCCCTGGATTTATGGACTGATTTTCTGTTTGGACATTAAGTTCAATTACTTTTCTTTAGTTCGGAAGAGTTCTGTCGCCAGAGAAATAGCATCTGGTTGATCTCTCACCACCCAGGCCCCACTCCCACCCCCTCACCTGGCGCTGATCTGCCCAGACAATGCAGGGTCTCACTCTGGGAGACAGAGGCTGTGTGTTTCCCTGTCCTCTGCCTTCTTCTCTTTTCCTATCTCCCTAGAGTCTGAGCAGGAGAGTCACAACACTTCTTGTTGACTGAGAATTTCAGGATCAAAACATAATAGATCACAGAATGTTGGTGGTGGGAGGGCCCAGTGGAGTCATCCAATCTGGCCCCTTGGCTCCACAATGGTGGAAACTGAGGTTCAGAGGTGAGAGATTGCCCAAGGGCACATGGCAGGCACTGCAGACAGAACCTGGGCTTCTAGTCTCCTGGGAAATACTAAGTTCACTTTTGCTTCTCACACAAGAAATCTGCCTTCTTTGGCTCATGCTGGCATGAATTCAGCCACCCCTGCCCCAGAAAGTATGTTTGCCTTTTAAAGCTGAAAATACAAGCATAGAGAAGTATGGGTCTTATACTATCCGTCTCTGCTGCTCTTCCTCTCTCCTTCCTTTCTTTGAGGTGAAGAAGGGGAGAGGGGTAGATTCAGCCTGCTGTGGCTCCTACCTACTTCCAGGGTCATTATGAAGTTGTAGATGCCACAAGAATTGGGGAACATTCCAGGTGGCCCATGGCAGGGCTTCTCCAATGTGGTTGCACAACTGAATGGCCTGATGAGCTTTTAAGAGCACAGATTTTTGTGTTCCTCCTGAGTTACCAATCAGAATCCCTGGAGGTGAGTTTATATATTTCATGTGTTTCTGCTTACAGGCTTCTTCTGTGCCCGGCCCAGAACCAATGAACAGACCACTGTTTGGAAACCATGGAGTTTAGAGTGGATAGAACAGAAATTTCCCAAAAAAAAAAAAAAATCCCAGCTCTAGCTCATGTACCTCACTGTGACCTTGGGCAAGTTACTTAACCTCCTTGAGACTCAGTTATCCCATATGAAAAATGGGTTTTGGGGGTAGAATAAAACATAATGTGCATACATAATTATGTATACATAATATGCACACAATTTAGGTATCTGTATAATACTTACATATGGTACCTGCTCAACAAATGGCAGCTGTTGGTACCTGGGCCACTCTAGGTCTTCAGGTTAGTATCCCATGGTTCCCCCACTTCCGGTGCCCCAGGACTCCTCCTTCACGATCAGAGCCCTGTTCTGACTATCCTCTTTGTGTGAGCACTGGACAATGGGAGGCCAGCTCCCTAAATGTTTCTGCTGTCAGTGAAACCATAAATCAGTAGAGAAATGGTGCTTCTGACCTTGAAAACAGAATCTTTGTGACTAGTCTGTGAGGTGGATACAATTTCCTGTTCTGTTCTGTAAGCACTTAAGCTACTGTATACATATAAGACCTAGAGATCTTGGCTGGATTCCACCCTGGCTTGGCCCCAGGCCAAGTGGAGTTCTGCTGGGGTTTTGTCCATTTGGAAGTTCAGGCAAACAGAAAAGGGAGTTAGAAGGAAGGGAAGTGGAATCCTTGGTCCCAGCAGGAGAAGAACTACAGGAGTCTTCATGCCCTCTCAGCAACTTACATCTACTGCCCACTCTCTCCTTTCCCTTCCAGCCATTAAATGGATAATATATAAAAGGGGTCTCTATTGCTGACGATTCATTTCATCTTAACTCATTGCAATTTGCCCCTGCATGCATTTGGTCGCCGATGCCCTCCCAATCACAAATTTGTTTCCCAGTACTTGGAAGAAAGGCACTTTTTTTCTAAATTAATTTAACAAACATTTATATAGAGCTTACACTGTGTCAGGCAATGTTCTGAGTTTGCTTTTCAAATGTGAACTTATTTAGTCCACATCACAGGCCTATGAATCACCTCTTCTGCTGACCCCTCAATCACAAGGAATTCAAGTCTCCCATGTAGGGTGGCCAATTGGTCCCAGTTTGCCCAAGACCTTCCTGGTTTTAACAGCAAGAGTCTCACATTTCGGGAAACCCTCATTCTGGGAAAACAGGCCACCCAAATCCCAACAGTAGATTTGGGAATTCATTCTTCTTTAATCTTCGAGAGGTGCAAGTGAAGATTGGAATTACATATAATTACTTTTTGGCTGTTAGAATATGCTTCTTTGAATGTCACACAAGGCAAAGACAGTCATGTGGAAAAGAGGTTTCTTTGGGTTACAGTCCTCACCATCACTCTCCATCGAATGCTCCCCTACTTCAATTCCTGTCCATTCATTCTCCAAAATCCAGTTCATCTCCCACCTCACACTTGGCTCCTTCCCTGAACACTCTAATCTGAAGAAATTTCTTCCCCTCAGAATTCTTCTGGAAAGTAGTATCTTTGTGTTTTATTTGTCAGTGAATCATCTATGGTCTTGTGACATCACTTCTACTAAATAAGTTAACATTTATGTCTTTGTTGCTATTTAAGTTTTACCCTGTTCACATCTTATCTTGGCAAAAAAAAAAAAATTCCTCACAGGAAGAAATTGTCATATTTGTATCTACTTCCATGCCTTACACATAGTAATTACTGAGTCATTATGTGTTTGTCTATGCTTCTCTGTAAGGGAGCAGTTCTAAGATGGTTGGTGCTTAACTACAGAATCCTCCGGGAGTACTTATTTAAAATGCAAATTTGGAACCTATCCCGGACCTTCTAAATTTAAAGTCTGATACCTATTGTTGTGGTGGAGTGATCTTGGGGTTTTAGTCTAACATACCTGGATTCTAATCCAAACTACCACTGACCAGCTGTGTGACTTGGAACCTACTAATCTCTCCAAACTTTAGTTTCCTCATCTGAAAGCTAATAAAACAAAACCTCATGGTATTCTTGTGAGGATTAATATTAAAACGTGGGTGAAGAACTTAACACAGCACTTGGAATATTATGAGATGAACAACTACCACTCACATACCCATATAACCCACAGACAGAGTTCCTCTTCATATAAGGCAGCACCAAGTTTCCATATAGTTATATACTCAGTGAGATTTAAATTCTCCCTTTCTGTGTTCACCAAGGCCTGTGTGGGCTCTAAAGATTTTACTGAAACACCTCATCAAAGAGAAATGTATAAGAATAGCAAGATATGTGCTTCTTTTAGTGACCTTTTCCAGCATCTGCTCTATGGGGCCATGAACTCGTTAAAGAAGAAAAAAAGGAGTCAAACCTCTTGGCTATCAGGAATCAGCAAGTAGAAAGAATCTGTAGTTCAAACACTGATTAATTCCAGACCTAGAGAATGAGACTGATTAGTATGTCAGTTCTGTAAAAAATAAAAATAAAAAAGAACAAATCTTACCCAGATAGCCTCAGAGATCAATCAGTGAAAGACAAACAAAGGAATGAAGAAAGAAAAGAGAAGAGGATGATTTTGATGAGAATGAGAAAACATTATCCTGGGTGAGGGTCCCCCATTGATATGGCAAGAATAGCCTCTGTAATTAACCCGAGAGCAACATTTCAAGCATATTTGTACTACACACATTGTTTGCTGTACATACTGTTTGCTTACATTAACTGTTAGTCCATTTTCCTAATTCAATCTCTAGCATAGATATTTTTCTCAATTAATCTTTTTGTTGTAAAAAAACCCTTAGTTAAAATAATGACTTTCTATGCATGCTCTTATTATAGCTCGTCTCACCCTGTTATTTATGTACAGATCTAGCTCCTCTGTTCAACCCAGGGAAATCAGGGGGCAGAGTTTCATTCATCTTTGTGTCCCCAGAACTCAGCACAGACTTCAGCACATAGTAGGTACTTGTCATTGTTATTGTATTGGATTTACTTGAGTTGAAAAAGACATCTGAACATTATAGTTACTCTTCTAGCCCTCAGAGTAGACAGACAGGGGGATGATCGTTTGTGGTGGAGGATCTGAACAGTCACCCCTTTCAGAAAATGCCATAAAAAGACCAAAGAGAGATCAGCAAAGTTCACCAGTGATGTAAGTCCTCTGTGAGGCCCTAACTGTGTGATTCAGGCACTCAGGGTGAAAAAAAACAGTCAGGCGACCTTTAGTGGCTGTAAGTTTCTAGCTTCTAGTGTGCTCATGGGTTAATGTCCTGGACACTGTACCTCCATCCATTATTTTAAAAGTCACAGAATAGAATTTCCTGTGGATCCCAGAGAATTGCCTCTTACAACTTTTGTAACCCTGGGCGAGTTATTTAATGTTTCTGCCAAAAGGGGGTTACACTCATAGCTACTCATGGAACTGTGATGAGAATCGAGCAATATAAAGGGGGTAAAGATCTTATCAAAGAGCCAGGTGCATAGTAAGTGTTCAATAAACTGAAGAAGAAGAAGTCTAGAGAAAAGAAGAGGAAGAAGAAGTGGCAGCTGGGAGGCTTACATATATATTACCCTGCTCAGGCTCTGGCCCATAGCTGGTCTTCAATAAACGGACTTTCCACGCATGGTGGGTACTCAGTAAATTATTCTTGAATTGCTGAATAGTCATCCCTTAATCAATCAATAGCTGAATTGATGCATATTTGACTTGGATTTAAGCAGTTCTGTTTCAGACAATTTTCTAAGTAAGCAAGTTGAGGCTTTTTTTTTTTTTTTTTTCTGTTCTCTCCTTTCATTCTTCAGTGATCTTTTGACCTTACTAAGTGAAATTTCCAGGCTCTTTTCTCAATGTTTTCTCGTCAAGCCTCTCTGAAAGCTTTTTCTTTTGACATGGTGGGTTATAAATTCAGTAAGTAGGACTGATATCTGTCATTGCCACGTGATCAGAATTTTCTCTGAGAGACAGTATCAGCCCCTCCCCAGTTTCAGGAGGACTCTCTCCAGTGTCACAGGTTTAGAGTAGGGACAAGTACTCAGGAGCAGGGCCATGGACTTGACAAAGCTCCAAGTGAGCCCATGCAGAAAGGAGCAAACAATATCTGACCATAGTCTACACAAGTGATGCTCAGGAAATAAGCCTGCAGCTGGAGCTGGCCACTTTCTGCCCATATTCAGCTTAAAAGAAAAGGTCTCCTTCCCTCCCCCATCCTTCTGTCTTCCCTGTATTCAATGGATATTTACTTACTATGTGTTTGGCACCAGGGTGCACTAGTAACAAGATGCGGTCCCCGTCCTCACAAAGGTCTCTTCTAGCTGCTCCCCACATCACTAAGCCAAAGTCATCTGTCCTGTCTCTGGCCTCAGTGCCGCGCTCTGAACAGATGCTACTCAGCTCACTTCCACGCCTTTTTAAAAATCTTTTTATTTGGAAATAATTTCAGACTTACAGAAAAGTTTTTAAAAAGTACAAATATTTGATTTATACTCTTTACTTGGATTCCTCAAAGTTTAAATGTCTACCTCACTGGCTTCATCCGCCTCTCTACGTCTATCTATACATATGTATTCTGAAGCACTTTAGAGTAATTTGCAGACTTGTGGCCCCTTTATGTCTAACTACTTTGGCATGTATTTTGTAAAAGCAAGGACATTCTTTCACATAACTGTAGTACAGTTCCCCAAACCAGCAAATTAGCATTAATGGAGTATTATCATCTAATTTACAGACACTCTTCAAATGTTACCAGTTGTTCCACCAGCATCCTTTGTAGCAAAAGCAAACAAATTTTCTGGTCCAGAATCCAGTCTAGGACCCTGCATCACATTTAGTCATCACATCTTTGTCTCAATTATTCTGAAACAGTTCCTCAATCATTCTTTGTTTTTCATGATTTTTGAAGAGTACAGGACAGTTCTCTTTCAGACAGTCCCACTGTTTAGGTTTGTCTAATGTTTCCTAATGATTTGGTTTAAGCTGTGCATTTTTGATAGAGTAACACAGAAGTGATGCTCTGTTCTCAGAGCATCACATCATGGGCATGTGACCTCTAGCTGTCCCAGGATCGGTGATATTAATGTCGATCACTTGGTTAAGGTGGTGTCCATCAGGTTTCTCCATTGTAAAGTACTATTTTTCTTTTGTAATGTATCAGTGCCTTGTAGAGAGGCGCTCTGAGACTATGGAGGTATCCCATTTCTCATAAAAATTTCACACACTGAATTGAGTATACATTGATAACTCTTGCCTGAAAAACCTATTACTATAGTGGCTGCCAAATGGTAATTCTAAATTTCATCATTCTCTCTTCATTTATTAACTGGAATTCTACTAGGAAGAAAAGCTTTCTCTCCTCCATCATTTATATATATATGTTTATACGTGTGTATATATGCTTGTATGTATGTATGTCAGTGTATTAGTTTCCTATGGCTGCTGTAACAAATGACCACAAATATAGTGACTTAAAACAATACAAATTTGGCCCGAGCCCAGCAGCCTGCGAGTCGGTCTCACGGTGAAGAGGAGCTGGGCAGGCGAGAGAGTGTCTTAGGGAAGGAGCTTGGAAGCTGGCTGCTGGCTGAGAAGGTGTACTGTGCCACCATGGTCCTGGAGGAGAGGGGAGGCACTGAAAGGACGGCTGGAGGAGGAAGATGCCGAGTATGGACCTTCTGATGTTGAAGGCCTTTGAACACTACTTCAAGATTTTGGAAGTGTATTCCACAAAGGCCAAAAATGATATAAATGGGCATTGCACCAAGTATGAGCCCTGGCAGCTAATTGCATGGAGTGTCGAGTTTAAAAAAAACAAAAACACATTTGTTATCTTAAAGTTCTGGAGGTCAAGTGCAAAATAGGTCTTCTAGGGCTAAAATCAAGTTGTCAGCAGACCTGCATTCCTCCTGGAAGTTCTAGGGGGGAATCCATTCCTTGCCTTTTCCGGCTCCCGGAGGATGTCCACATTCCTTGGCTCATTCCTGTCCAGCAATCACACCACTCCAACCTCTGCTTTCATCATCACATTTTCTCTGACTCTTTTGCCTCCCTCTTGGATTTGTAAGAACCCCAGTGATTACATTGGGCTCATCTGGATCATCCAGGATCATCTCCCTAGCCCAAATTTCTTAACCACATCTGCAAAGTCTCTTTTGCCATGTAACATATTAAGGCCTTGTATTCACAGATTTTGTGAGTTAGGGTGTGGACATCTTTGAGGACCATTAAATTTCTGCCTACCACAATCAGGATGAACTCATGGATTCTTATTCAGTGGGTTATAACCTGTTACATTATTGGTTTTGACTCTCAGTTGTCTGAGATGTGGTCAGTGGGAGCCCCTCCAATCTGGCTTCTGATCCTGTGTCGTTTTAAGCTGTCCCCATCATTCTTTGAGCACTTCCATGCTTTTCGGCGTAATGTGTTCTGGGTTCAACTTGTACTTTCCCTATCCCAGTCATGCCTGGGATGAGCCATTTCCTGAGAGGCCCTGCTTTCTTTTAATGGAGAATAATATCTAGAAGCTAAAATCTGGTTATCTGGTAGGCTTATTGCTGCAGGGCCCTGTCATTCTACACACACACACAAACACACACACACACACACAAACACACACTATCTATATCTAATTATGTACCTATCATCTATTTATTTCTACTTGTTTCTATATATGTTAAAAACCATGAGTTTATGCTGACACCTCCAATTCCAAGCCAACATCACAGAGTTCATTCTAGCCTTTCCTTTCCATATTTGTAACTTCCTTCTCTGACATTAGAACTCTCACCCTCCTTCTCTGCAATACATTTTGTACATTTTCTCAACTAAGGTCACTTAGTTTCTGTATTTTCTAACCCGTGTGTAAACAGACCTACTAACTATAATTTAATACTTTTTAAAATTTACTTATTTTTATTTAATTATTTTTGGCTGTGTTGGGTCCTCATTGCTGTGCGCAGGCTTTCTCTAGTTGCAGCAAGCGGGGGCTACTATTCCTTGTGGTGCGCGGGCTTCTCATTGCAGTGGCTTCTCTGGTTGCAGAGCACGGGCTCTAGAGCACAGGCTCAGTAGTTGTGGTGCACGGGCTTAGCTGCTCCGCAGCATCTGGGATCTTCCCGGACCAGGGCACACAAACCTGTGTCCCCTGCATTGGCAGGTGGATTCTTAACCACTGCACCACCAGGGAAGCCCTATAATTTAGTATTTATTTGTAATTCTTTCTGTCTTTAGCCTGAGGGTACAGAGTCAAAATATGGTGTTCTAAGGTTACTTGGGTTAAATCTCCCCCTCTGCATTCAGTGTAGTTACGTCTCCATGCCTTTTTTTTTAATCTTCTTTCCCCCAACAGGAATGATCACTTTACCAAGCAAATTTGATCAAAAACTGCAAATCAACTGGAAGCCCTTCCAATTAGAATAGTCTGTTTGATGGCTCCCTTACAGCAGTTTCTATTTTATGTTAAATTGTTTCCTTTTTCCCTGGGTGTCTCCAATCAGAATGAATGCAATGTAAGGGTACAAGAGTGACCCCTCACCATTCTAATCTTCCATAAAGCCTTTCAGATAAAGCATATAAATCTTTGTGGCATCAATGAAAACAGCCCTCCGGCTAGAAAAAAAAAGTGGCAAAGATGATTAAAGGGATGAGAAAAAAGCTGAAGCCATGCAATCATGTTCCTTACAATTCTAGCATAGTAATATTTGACTTATTGTCTGTAATGTCTAGGGTTCCTATTTGATCTTCAGAACATCTGTTGAGCATGGACATTATGGTTTACATTCCTATAAAGGAGAAAATTGAGGTTTAGATGGATTAAATAACTGGCCCCTGCACCCTGCTTAGTAAGTGGTCTGGAACAGAACAGGACTCTCCTGTGGAAAAAAAATTAATTTAAAATTTTCTCTTCCAAATGAACATGCTTATTGTAACAAAATCATTCAGAGATGCATGAATAAAAGTAGTCTTCCCTTTCCTTCCCCACCTGCCACCAATGTTAACCATGTCATGTGTATCCTTCCAGACCTTTATCTTTCACAAAAGCATGGTCTTGAGATCTTCATAAATGCCAGGATTCTGAGAGTAAAAACCATCTGGTCCATATGAGATGAGGGAACGGAAGCAAAAGACTCACCTCATGATGTCAGTCTAACACTCTGACACACTGGCTGTCTCCCAGATTTGATAGAGATGGACTTTCAAATTATGATTATTGCAGAGAGCGGAGGTTCTACCACCTGGAGACCCTGTCGTCCTTTTGGGGACATACAAATGGCTTTTCAGTTACCTCGGAGTCTCATTTTTCCCACATGTAAAATGGGAGTCACGGCCAGTTGTACTCTAGCGTCCCTTTAACTGGATAAACCCATGATACATAACTACTTTCTCTTCTTCCTTAAGAAAATTTTGCATTTTTAATCTATGCCCATGCTGGGGAGACCATGAGTGACAGAGAGTCTGCAAGAGGATGCAAAATGCTTTCTCTTCCTCTTCGGTAGCCTTTACTTCATTTGGAGAGTTGAAGAGCACAGGTTATAACCCCTGGATTCTTAACTAGCCAGCCTTTCTTGTTTTGTTTTCTGCTGGGTGCCTGCTTTAATAGCGAGGATCCTCTTGAAGAGCTAGTGACATCCAGTTCTGGCCCAGAGTAACTCCAGTGAACAGCCAGGCTGGGGTGTTTTGCCTCCAAGGAAGGTCCAGGCTCTTGGAACTTGTTTCACCTTCAGCTTTCTGTACTTGAAAGAAGCATGAATTAAGTATCATATCTGCAGTGTCTGTGACATCTGTAATTCAAGACAGGGGGAGAGGACCTGCCCAAGGAAACTTTTGTTCAATAATCCATACAAAGTGTAGCAATAGATACCAAATTTCTCCCTCCATCTCCACCTAGTGGGAATTTCCCAAGAATCAAGGAACCCACAGATTTGGGTTCTAGCAGTCTCTGGCATGGTTCTTAGCTATGTGTCTTTGGCCAGCTTATTCCAGTCTCTGAGTTTCACACAAAGGGAATTCACTGGATGAGTTTCTACATCGCTTCTAGTCCATTCATGCTAGGATTCCTAATGGAAACTCAGCCACAACTTAGATTTCACAGAGACTTGGGAAACCTACAGCCCCTCCTCTCTACATGCCTTGACTAAAGCTCAAGTCCTGGGCTGGGCCCCCAATCTCTTAACAATTAATCATAGGACTGCTCTTCACTGAGGGCGAGCCAGGCCTCTGACCACCTTCCTTTGCTCATATGAGGTCAGGCAACCTATTCTTCCCTCTAATTAGAATGGGCATGATTCACAAATCTAGTATCATCATAGAACATGGTGAATAAATTTCCATTCATATTGCAAGGCTTTAGACTTTACAAGCAAAATCCAGATTTTGTTTGTACAGATTTTTCAGCCAGCCTAACTACCCACTAGAAGCCACATAGGTTCTAAAATGAATGATGTCCTTTCATTATCCCCTATTTTACATTGCTACTCACCTTGGCAAAATGGTCAAAGGATTAGTTCAAGCAGTTCCCAGCCTGGGGTTTCTAGACCTGAAGGGATCCATGAAAGGGGTAGTGGAGGTCTTTGAGCTATTTTCAATATTTCTAAAAGCCTGACAGAAATATTGTATTATCTGAGATAAGGCTGCATAGGCTAACTAAAATGTCAAGTTACTTAGCTTTTTGCCCATATCCTATCAGTTCAACGTGTAGCTATAGCTATCAGGTGTTGACCTGAAATTGGAATTGGAAGGCACGTGTGCCTTTGTTAAGTAAGAAAGGAGAAGCTATTAGTTATACATGCAGTCTGCTCATTAGACAAAATACTTCAAGACATAGGGTCTATGTGGGGAAAATAATAAAAAACGTCCCTGATAGTAAAGAAATTGGAATCCCAGGTCTAACTGCCCATGAACTTAACCCACAAATTGCCTTCACATTACGATTTCACCCTTGCTTAAGGAGGTGCCTCAATGCAGTTGTCAACCACTATGATTCCTTTACCTTGGGATATGTGGATCTGCTACAGATGAAAGCCAGGCATCCACCCGGATAAGTATTTTCCAAATTAAGGAACCTTTAAAGAGCTCTAAGGGAGCTGTAAAAATCAGAGTTGCAGCAGGAAGAAATGGTGGGTCCCTGGGATTTGCTGATTGTCAGGGCTGCTGTGTGTGTTTCTGGGTATATGTGAATGTGTGTGTTGGGGCATGAGTAGGTTGGGGAGAATCTAGATGTGTGTTTGTGTGATTGATGGATGAGTGTAGGTTGCAGAGTGGGAGGGAGTGAGAATGTGTGTGTGAGTCTACAGTGTATGAGTGGCTGATAAAGAAGGGTCTATGGAGTTACATGCTGTGTGTGTATGTGTGTGTGTTGGGGGGGTGGGGGGCTGGATAGGGACTGCGTGGGGAGGTGAGTGGGCAGGTAGGGGTGTGTATGCATGTGCAAACTTGCATATGGTTGTGCAGGAATTGAAGTGGAGCCCTGGAGCCTCCTGATATAAACATTCAAGAGAAACTCTCCCCCAGGCATCGGCTGAGTGCAAATACAATAGACAGAGTTTATGATTTCATAGATTCTAAATGAATGGAGGGTTAAATCAAGTTCACCTGAAACAAAACAGCCTGTAATAAAGACCCTGGTGCAACCAAATCTGGCAGGGGCTGCCAATCGCGTCTTCCCGACCCAGCTGCAGATGCGGGTTGTTTTCTTCTCGCTAGCTCCGCAGCCCTGGATGAGGGAGCAAGGGTGCCTGGACAGGGATTGGTGAGAGGAAGAAATGAGGTCGGCCTGAAACTACAGTGAACAGACACACAGGGTGTCTGGGGACCCCTTCTATGGGGACGAGAGATGCCCCCCACCCCCAGAAGCCCCTGGGGAGTACAGGGGGGAGGCTCTGACCAGTCCCCTGGTATGTTACAAGATCCCGGATGGCTAGACTCTTGAGAACCTCTGGTTCTGTGAGTGTATTTGGGGATGAAATGCAGAAACACTATGGCCTCTGCTTTATGATGGAGGTCTAAATCACCTCTGCCTCTTCCAGTGTGGACAGCCCTGATCCCCCATCTGCTCTCAGCCTTTCCTCTCTGCCTGACCCAGATTTCTGGAGACTCCATCTCACCAAGAAACTGCTTATCCCAGAAGCTGTGGGTCCACAACAGGGCTCCCATTCTCAGCACAGGGAGGTTTGGGTCTTTTGTTTGTTGGTTGGTTTTTTTCCCCTTGTTAGACCCATCCCACAGCTAGGGGATTTCTTTTGCTGATGCCTTTTCCTCCAAATAGACCTCAGAAGGCCTGGGCTGAAGCCAGAATGTCTAGAGCCAGCCAATATGAGAGGGATGGGGCCTCTGATGTGTATCCTTGGCCAGTCCAAGATGCCAGGCTCACGTCCCGCGAGACTTGGGGACCCCATACAACTCTCCTCCCCGACTCCAGCCTGCCCTCCCCAGCCATGCAGCAGACTAATGTGGGCTGCCTGCTTCCACGCCCTTCCTCCTCTAATCCATCCTCCACATCGCCAGACAAGTGTCGTTTCAAAAGCTCAGATCTAATTGCGTTACTCTCCAGCTCAAAATCTTTTGTCTGCAAGAGAAACTCTAAAATCTTTTACCTAGTATGTCAACTCTTAATCTGGTCTTTACATTCTGATACTCTGTTATCGTTGCTGTTAACTGCATTTACAAACATCCCTTTTTGCTCCATCCAAACAAGTTTCTGCCTAGTGCTGTTGGGGATTGGCTAAGGGAAGACAAAGGAGGAAATTACAAGGTGGAGAGATAAACTTGTCCACCTACATCTCATTCTGATACTTTAAAAATTGTGTTTGTTGTTAAATTTTTAACCAATCTGAAATTTATCTTTGTGGTGGATTGTTGTTTCAAAATGGATAGCCAGCTCTCTCCATCTTTCTCTCACTGATTTAAAAATGCTGAATCTGGGCTTCCCTGGTGGCGCAGTGGTTGAGAGTCTGCCTGCTGATGCAGGGGGACACGGGTTCGTGCCCTGGTCCGGAAGGATCCCACATGCTGCGGAGCGGCTAGGCCCGTGAGCCATGGCCTCTGGGCCTGCGCGTCCGGAGCCTGTGCTCCGCAACGGGAGAGGCCACAACAGTGAGAGGCCCGCGTACCGCAAAAAAAAAAAAAAAAAAAATGCTGAATCTATCATACAAAAAATATCTATATAGTCTTCCAGAGAATTTACTGTTTTATGCTGCTGATATATTCATCTGTTCTACTGGTCGCTAAATTACAGCCCATGGGTTAAATCTGGCCCACATCCTGATTTTTTACAGCCTATGAGCTAAGAATGGTTTTACATTTTTTAATTGTTTAAAAACATAATCAAAAGAAGACTATGTCTTGCCACGTGAAAACTGTATGAAATTAAAATTTTAGTATCCATAAATTAAGTTTTATTGGAATGCAGCCACCTCCATTTCTTATGTTTTATGTACAGCAGCTTTCACACAGCAGAGCTGAGTAGTTGCAACCATAAGATCCACAAAGCTGAAAATATTTACTGTGTTTACAGAAAATGTTTACTTACCCCAATCTATTCCCAAACCAATATAGCATATTTTAAATTACTCTAGTTTTATATATTTTGATACCTACTAAGCAGGAGCAGATTCAATTATTGTAGGGCCTAAAGCTTATATAATTTGGAAGATCCTCTTTAAAACAAAAGAATACCAAATTACAGTTAGAAAATTAGGTATAAAAGGAAATAATTATTGGGCGAGAAAAAGATCACAACAAACTACAAATTTTTAAAAGTTTTCAAATACTACAAACATCACAAAATCCAGAAAAATAATAGTAATTGACACATCTCTGTGAGAATTTTTTCCTCCATTTTTCGGGCTATATACTCTTTATCACCCTCCTCACATGACAACCATTTTGTAATATTTTTTAGAGGGAGAATTAAAAAGTTATTCAAACTTTCCTTTGAGTCAATTGAAGTTTAATTTTTTTTTATTATTGATAGCTTTAAAAAATACTCAGTATAATGCATAGTTATTGGCAAGGACAGTTAAAGTTTTAAGATTTTTGTCAAATTTGGAAAAACCTCTAGCTAATTCCTTTTTTTAATATGTTTTTAACATTATGAAATTATAAGAAACAACCTATTTATTAAATCATCAAATCTTGTAAAATGTGACCAACAAAAAGCAATATTTAGGAACTAAAGTTTAATATATCTTCATATAAGAAGTAATTATTTTCAACAAAACTTCCATTAAATCCTATCTATCACTTTGACCAATTATCTATTCCCAATAATCTTTTTTTTTTTTTTTTTTTTTGCGGTATGCGGGCCTCTCACTGTTGTGGCCTCTCCCATTGCAGAGCACAGGCTCCGGACGCGCAGGATCGGCGGCCATGGCTCACGGGCCCAGCTGCTCCGTGGCATGTAGGATCTTCCCAGACTGGGGCATGAACCCGTGTCCCCTGCATCAGCAGGCGGACTCTCAACCACTGCGCCACCAGGGAAGCCCTATTCCCAATAATCTTTTTTATTTTCCCCAATTGTCTTTATTTATTTATTTTTAAAACATCTTTATTGGAGTATAATTGCTTTACAATGGTGTGTTAGCTTTGTGATACAACAGTAGCTAATTTATTTTACACCTGAGCTGTAAGGTTACAGGGCATTTCAAGTTTTCTGTGATGTGATTAATCCGAAGGACTCTCTGAACTGACAATACTCATTAGCCAGTTTCATGTCAATATTCTTGTCAGAGTGGCAAAATATAAATTTATTTTTGTTGATATCAACATATTGTGTCAAACCAGCAATAAATGTAAACATGTTTCCAGTGTGTCCCTATGATTCATCATCTTCACGACTTAGATCATCAAACAATCTATGTGCTTATTCGTAACTTCTGTTTAAAACATATCTCTTTCTCTAGATAATTATGCCTTTTGATATAATTTGGCAATTTTTTGTTATACTTTTCTCCTCGGTGTCTGCACAATTTCTGTTAATTTTATAACCCATTTTTATTGCTTGGGTTTCCTGCTTCATTATTTTCTCTGACTTCTTTATCTATACTTTAATAAATAAATTTAAAAATGACAAAAGAAGTATGTAATTTCTCACTATTTTATTGAAATGTTCCAAAACTTCTTCCCAAATTGCAGTTAAAAGAGTGTATTCAAGCTTTGTCAACTTTGTGAATTAATTTTGCATCTCATTTGCTTTCCAATCTCTCTCTTCGAAATGAATTTTAGAGTCCTGAAAATATCATCATAACCACATTGCAAAAATGTAGTAGTGTGTTCTGGGGTTCTGGCTCAGGGTAAGTTGAGTTTGAGGTAGACACATGGGGTTCACAGTCACTTCTGTGTATGGTTTGGCTATTGCAAAGCCAATCTGGTATAGCAAAAGCCTTCAACAATGGCCACTGTGCCCTCACCTTGAACAGGTCCTGTTACTGCTCCAATACCACTGAACACAAGTTGAAATGTGACAGAGGGGAGGTAGAGCAGAAAGAGATATGAAGTTAAGAAATTTTAATTTGGCAATTTTCACAAAAACATATGACCACGTCAGAATGCAGTGAGGCTCCTCCCAGGAGAGGGGTCCTGAGGTTGAAGCATTATTCTCTTCATGATAAGTTCACCTCTCCTAGTAGATTCCCCTCATTGTCCATTTTTAAAGCTGCCTTGGCTGTACATTTTCTCCTTTTCTATGAATTTGGGAGTCAGCTCGTCAAGTTCCATGAAAAACGCTATTCGGTTTTTATTAGGATTGCATTGAATTTATATGTAAATTTGGATACTGTTCTCATCCCTCCAATACTAAATATTCACACCAAGAATGAGTTGTATCTGTCCATCCCTCAGGCCTCTTTTATGTCCTTCAGTAAAGTTTTGCATTTCTCACAATGTATGTTTGGTACTTACTTGTTTTTGAAACGATTTTTGTTTGTTGAGCTTGACTCACGATACTAAATGCTCATATTTGTTCTAATATTTGTCAGTAGTCTAGATAGAAGATTATATTGTCTGTAATAAAAAGGAGGTTTTTGTCTCTGCTCTTCTGGTATTTATAACTTTTTAAATTTTTCTTGTCTTCCTTCATTGAATAGGGCTCCAAGTACAATGCTGATGTTTCCAGCAGATGCCTTTATCCCAGAAAGGCAATTGCTCTCTACTCCTGGTTTTCTAAGAGGGTTCTTTTGATTATTGGGTTTTTTGTTTGTTTGATATGAATGTTGAATTATACAAGTACTTTTTTTACATGAATTGGGATAAACAAAGAATTTTTCTTTTGTCTATTAGTGTGGTGATTTATATGAATATTTTTTCTAATATTTTTATATTTTCATTTCTTTCATCACTTGCAATTTTCAATTCATCAGTAGCTTTGTCCCATTTTTAATTAAGTTATTTATTTAGGTCTTATCCCATCTTTCATTAAGTAAATTTGCTGAAGACTTGTCTCTTTTATAGTCTTTTTAAGAAAGAACTTTTTGTTTTATTGACAACATTTATTTTTTCTGTGGCTTGTCTTTTCAATTAAGTTATTACTCCATGAGGAAGGGGGGTTCCTTGGTACTCTGATGTTCTTTTCCTAGCTTCTTGAGTGAGAAACTTTGTTTATTAACATTTACTGTTTATCATTGACAAACAAATGCACTTAAAGCTACAGATTCTCCTCTGGCTTTTATTTACCTGCATCTCACAGGTTTTCTACAGAATACCCTTGTTATGGTTCATTTTTAGGCTTGGCAAAGCAAAAATCCTTTTTAAACAAGATACAAATTGAGCAAGCCATAAAAGAAAATGTTGGTAAATTTGACTACATCCATGTTAAAGTAGTATAAAGTTTAAAGTTAAAAGAGACTTGAAGAATATTTATTTTTCATGGAAGAACAATTTGATCTTCATAATATAGTACTGGTTTCTATAAATCAATAAAAAATAACTCAATATAATACTGGACATAGGATGTTAACAGGACTACACAGAAGAGGAAATAAAATAAGCGGCAAATAAATACAAGAGAAAGATGTTGAATGTCCCAAGTAATCAGTTAAATGAAAATAAAAACAATGGCATGAGACCCTTTCTCATCCAAAAGATTGGTAAAGAGGGGGTCCCAGAAAAGAGAGTGTGAGAGAGGTACAACCTCAAAGTAAATGTGTACAGAAAATTCAACAGGGACTTCCCTGGTGGCATAGTGGTTAAGAATCTGCCTGTCAATGCAGGGGACACAGGTTTGATCCCTGGTCTGGGAAGATCCCACATGCCATGGAGCAACTAAACCCATGCACCACAACTACTGAGCCTGCATGCTACAACTACTGAAGCCCAAGCACCTTGAGCCCATGCTCCACAACAAGAGAAGCCACCGCAAGGAGAAGCCCGCGCCCTGCAATGAAGAGTAGCCCCCACTCGCTGCACCTAGAGAAAGCCCGCGTGCCGAAACAAAGACCCAATGCAGCCAAAAAAAAGAAAGAAAGAAAATTCAACAGAAATTCACAGTAAAAACTCTCAGCAATCTAGGACATGAAGTGAACTTATCCAGTCTGATAAAGGGCATCTACAAAACAACCAACAGCTGACATCATATTTAATGATGAAATAGTGAATTCTTCTACTGTAAAACCAGAAACAAGCAAAAGGGGACCATTCACATTACTTTTATTCAACATGATGTCTTTGCCATTGTACTAAAGCAAGAAAAATAAATAAAAGGATAAAAAAAAGTAATAAGTAAAAGTGCCTCTACTGTAGATGACCTTACTGGGTATACACAAAATCTCAAGGTGACATACAAAATCTCTTACATATAAAACCAATTAGTAAAACTAATAAATAAATGTATACAGATAACAAAATAAAATGTAACATGCAAAGTCCGGTGTATTTTTGTATTCTAGCTGCAAACATCAAAATAACAAAATTCCAATTGCAAAAGAATTAAGACAAGCAAAATACTTAGCAATAAAATTTTTTAAAAGATGTGCAAGACTTGTACATTAAAAACTAGAAAAAAGAATCTAAGAAAAATGAAAGAAGACACATAAATGAAGAGGTATACCATGTTCATATATTAGAAGACTCAACATTATTAAGATGTCAGTTCCCCCTAAATTGATCTATAAATATTAATTCCCAGTCAAAATTCCAGCAGGCTTCTTTTTTCTCAGAAATTGGCATGCTGACTCCAATTTAAATAGAATTGCAAAAGACCTAGACTATCCAAAGGAATTTTGAAAAAAAAAAAAAGCATACTACCTGATATCAAGACGTACTGTAAAGCTTCAGTAATAAGGATAGTGTGGTACTGGTGAAAGGATGCACATCAATGATTAGAACAGAACATCAAAAAACAGACCCACACATAAATGGTCAAATGACTTGACAAATGTACAAAGGCAATTTGATGTAAAAAGCCTTTTCAACAAATGGTACTGGAATATTTGGAGGTGTATATGCAAAAACAAACAAACAAACAAAAAACATTGACTTCAACTCATGCCTCACAAAGGAGAACCCAGAATAGAGAGCCCAGAAATAGTACCACATTTTACAAGTATTTAGTTTTTAACAAAGGTGACAAAGCAATTCAATAGAGATAGATAGGTCTTTTTAACAAATGATTCCAGAATAACTAGATATCCATCTGGAAAAAAATAGACTTCAACCACTGCCTCACACCAAACATAAAAATCAGTTCAAAACTGATCACACACACAAGTGTAAAAGATAAAACATGAAGGTTTTAGAGGAAGACATAGAAGAAGAGATTTCGGAGTAGGCAAAAGTTTCTTAGTTTACAGAAAAAGATTGGCACAAAAGAAAAAATAATAAATTATATTTCATCAAAGCTAAAAACTTCTGCTTATCATAAGATATCATTAAGGAAATGCTTAAGCAAGCTACAGATTGAGAGAAAACATTCCGAAATCGTGTATCTGACAAAGGACTGCTGGTATCCTGAATATAAAGAACCTCTACAACCAATAACAAAAAGGCAAACAACTCATTTACTAACTGACAAAAGATTTGAATAGATACTTTACCAAATAAGACCTCTGTATGACCAAAAAGCAGATGAAAAAGCATTTAGCATCCTTCGGCATCAGAAAAATGCAAATTAAAACCACAATTAGGTATCTCTACATACTTGCCCAAATAGTTACATTTAAAATGACTGGTAACACCATGTTTTGGCAAGATTGTGGAACAACTAGAATTCTCATACAATGTTAGTAGTAATATAAAATGGTACAATCACTTTGAAAAAAGGTCTATCGGTTTCCTGTAAACATATATGTGCTCTACCACCCAGTAATTCCATTATTTACACAAGAGATATGGAAATATTTGTATACAATAAGACTTGTACAATAACATTCATAGCAGCTTTATTCATAGTAATTCCACTGGAAGCAGTCCAAGTGTTCATCAATAAGAGAGTGAATAATACATAGGTTATAGTCATGCAATGGAGTTATACTCATCAAAAAAAAGGAATGGATTATGTACGCCCCCAACAGCATGGGCGAATCTCAAAGATGTTATTCTGAATGACAGAGTCTTATACAAAAGAGTGCGTACTGTGAGATTCCACATATATGAAGTCCAAGAAGATACAAAATCAATCCACAGTAGAAAATGACTAGAAAGAGTTGTAGACTCTGGAGGGTAGGAGCAAAGACTGACTTGACAAGAGAACTTTATGAGATGATGTTTATGTTCAGAATCTTTATAGGAATTTGAGCTACACAAGGATAACCATTTGTCAAAATTCATGTACACTCAACAGTTGCACATTTCATTGTGTGTTAGTTTTATTTCAAAGAAAAAAAATCCTGTAAATAAATATTGAACTGTAGCTGATGACATGAATGCTGAAATACTTAAGCGTGTGTACACTGATACTGCAATTTACTTTGAAATGCATCAAAAATTAGATAAATTAGTGGAAGAATGGATAAGTTGATAGATATCTGATAAAATAAATATAAGTTGATATCTGATAAAGTAAATGTGGTAAAAATGTTAATGGTAGAAGTTGGATGGTAGATGTACGGGTATTCACTGCAAAATTCTTTAAGCTTTGCTGTATGTTTGAAATCTTTCATAATCAAATGCTACAAACAGAAAAAGAAGGAGGAGGAGGAGATTGGGGGAGGGGAGGGGAAAGGAGAAGAAGAAGGAGACTCCCATCTCCAAAAACTTCTTAAGCTTGAACCCTGTAAGAGCCCTGGCTGTACCAGCCCCACCAGGGCTCTCCCTACAAAAGAAGTAGGGCTCAGCTGCCTTCCAAAGTCTGCTATAAAGTCAGACAAAAAGGTCTCTTCCTTTCCAGGGCCCTTTTCCTCTGTAAAATGAGTTAGAATACAATGGTTTCCTCAAATGTTTAAGCATTCATTTATGCCTACAAATTCATAAGAGGGATAGTAGTGGAAAAGCTGAGAAACAAACATATTTGGAGTTTGACAAATGCCTTTTTGTCAACAGTAAGGGAGAAGCTAGAGGCTGCAATATTGTGTGCTTTGACAGAACCAGCCAATTATAATTTTCAGAAGTAATAACCTGCAGTCATTAAAAAAATATCAGATGTACATGTAAAGCCGGAGTTTACCTGCAATCTCTCTATTAATGCTTCCAGTCTGAACAATCCACTTCTGGGAGATAAAAGTCTTTGTAGAAGGATTCTCTGCAGTAGGGGATCTGAAGATGCTGACACGAGGGCTGCAGGTAGAAATGTAAGGAAGAAGGGAAATGCTGCACTGAGACAGAAGTTGAGAGCTAACATGATTTAGGTCACCACAAAGTTGACTTCAAAGGCTAACTCAATCTTGCGTTGGGGTCGCTTTGGAGTCCACCATGTCCCACGTTTTCCTGTTCAGCTCCATGTTGGGCAATTTGCTCATTTGGTTAAAGGCAGCCCAGTCAATGTACAGCTACATATTCCTCTAGATGTGTTTGCTAAAAGTCTTTCATATTAAGACATAAACATATCATGAAAAGAGTTTTTGAGCAAGCTTCATGCCATTTTCTTGTTTCGAACACAATCCCTGGATATGGCAATAACAGTATTAGGGAATTCTACTTACTGTGAGTGCCTACTATATGTAGGCACATGCTGAGTCACATGCTATGCCTACAGTAACTCCCAGCATCAAAACATACCCTAAATGTCAGCTTCACACATAGGGAACCAAAGCTCAGAGTGGGTTAGTGCCTCGTGGTCCCCAGCTGGTAAGCAGTGGGGTCAATATCAGAGTTGCTTCTGCTGGTCTGCTGGTCTGCATATATCCTTCCATTTCATCCTCTTCATGTATTCTATGACTATTTTGCAGCCACACCATATCTCTGTCCATCAACTGCAGACTAGAGACTCAGGCAGTCTCACTGTTGAAAGAAGCACCAAGTAATTGACAGTTGTAGTACTGAGGGCCACCTCAGGCCAAAAATAGGCCAGGTTTGTGCCCAGGAAGCCAACCCAAGAGACATGGCCTCCTCCACTTACAGGGCAGAACTGAGACCTCCAAACCCCAGAAAATACAAGATGCATCTTGTACCTTGAAGGCCTGGAGTAAGAGCTGAAACAGGAGCTATCTATCTCTAATGGGCATATTCCGGGAGGCTCTTACGAGTGAAGTGAATCACTCCACAAAGCATTCCCCTCTCATACTGCTCACAGTTCAATGGTTTGAATATATAGTGAGATGCAGGCCAAGGTCATGGTTATTTGCCGGGCTGGATATTATCCCCAAGTCAGTCAGCCATTCATGCAAAGAATTTCCCCAGGCACGTAGTCTAACTTAAACTGACTTAATCAACTAAATTTTCTCTGAGTTTCCTCCCATCTATGAGAGGGAGGAGTTTTCAAATTCACTTCAAAATAATAGTCTTTAGAAAGCGATTCCTCTCAATTATTTTAGCAAATTCCTAGAAACATACACTATTTAAACAAGCTGCATCTAGTACATTATTGGAGACAAAGATGGTGGCGTGCACCATATCCAGTGGAATAAATCCAGTTACAAATTCAGCTCCGCAAGACGAATATCATCCACATCCTACTATAAGGTAATTAAAATTCAGAGAATTTAACTTACCTAACTAAGGTGTGGCAGAATCCAGGTTCAAGCCCAGGGTTTACTCCAAGCCCAATGCTCTAACATACCATAAAGCTTTGCCTTTAAATGGGCAAACTCTGGAAATTTCAAACTCTTATTTAAAGGGCTTGCTTTTCATGACTTATACATAAGGCAGGTGATTACAGAAGGCCCATCCAGTATGGTAGTGGTTCTTAACTGTGAGGAGATTCTGCTTCCTAGGGGACATTTGCCAATGTCTGGAAACATTTTTGGTTATCACTACTGAGAAGGTGCTCCTGGCATCTAGTGGGAAAGAGCAGGGATGCTGCTAAACAGCCTGCACCACACAGGCCAGGCCCCCACGATAAAGAATTATATGAGCTAAAACGACAAGAAGGGAAGGGTTGAGGAGGAACCCATCTGAATTAATACATACAGAACTTGACTATAGATGCTCTCTTTCCTTTCCATGCTATTTTTTTTTTAACCCAGACTTGAAGAAAATCATATATCACTGGTGTAACAAAGCATAAACAACGCAAACCAGCCATTCGACTTTTAGGTCCTGCAACCCAGGTTCTGCCTGGGGAAGGGCAGAAATGCAAAGTTTCCAAGTTGAAAACTCACATGGTCTACCCAATCTGCAAGCTGTGAAGCCCGAGGGTGAACAGTGAGGGGAGAAAGCCATGGCAAAGACTTACTGACAGAGAGCTGAAAATCCAAATGTATATATACATATGCTACAGTTTTCCAAATGGTTGGAGTTGATACTGTGATCGGTAAAACACAAGTTCACTTAAAAACACTACTGAGTGCACTGGCATTGTTTATCTTTTTAGTCAGTGAATTAAATAAATTATTATGATAGCAGATCAGGGGTGATTGCTACTGACCTACAAGCATTTTGTAGAAGTATACCACCAGGGTAGTGCCTGAAATGTCACTGAACCCAATATGGAAACCATCACCAGTCCTGGAGAGATTGATAGCTGTGTCTGTCCTAGGAGAGAGAGAGCAGAGTTGATTTTAGTTAGTGGAGCATTTTTTTCTGATTAACTCTGATATCAAATTAGACTCTGGGATGATAACCAAGTCTGAGAATTCTAAATGGCTGGCTTTGCAGATTCTCAAAAGAACTCTGAGGCCAATCTGCAGGGTAGAGAGCTAGGGCTGCACCCCACCTTGGCTGATAACCTCAACCCTGACCCCAGTCCACACATGCAGCATCTTCCCCCATTGAGAAATGGCCTTCCTAGCCATCCCCTGGCAGGAGCCTTCATTTCCTGGGAATAAATGTCCTGCCCCGCAACTACACGAAGGTGAGAATTTAATTTAGAGATAGAAGGAAAGAAAGGAACTAGATTTGGAAATAATAGCCTCACATAAATATCAGAGGAAAATCAATCAGGTGGTTTCATAACACCTGAAACTTAAATAATCCCACTTAGGAAATATTCCTAAAAATCTTGACAAATCATCTGCCGTACATGAGAGTAGTTTGGAAACTCACAGCCAACCAGTGTGCTCTGACATCCAGAACACGGCTAAGGCCCCATGTGTGGCCCCAGGTATGCCTCCTCCAGCGCCTTGGGGGCCGTGTGGAATAGTGGACAGCTCGGGTCCACAGTCCACTTGACCTGGATCAAATCCCAGCTCTGACTCAGGCAAGTCAAGTGATCACAAACCTACTTAACTACACTGTCTCAGTTTTTCCCCAAATGGGGCCAATAGATATACCCACAAGATTTTTGTGACGGTAAAGAGACAATGTGTGTTTAACCGAGCGTCCTCAAGTCTTGTAGCAGGCAGGAGTCACCCTTCCCATTAACATAGAAAAAAGAGTCAAAGTTCACCCACCCCACAGGGAGAGGGAAGTCGGGGCTACCTCCAGAACTTTAAGGATCCTGGGAACTGGAGGGGTGGACACAGACTTTGCTGTCACTTCCTGCACCATATGCTTATTTCTGCTCCTTCTGGGTCCTCCCTCTGGGTGAATTCCCAGTCATCCTGCTGGGCAGCCCACACCAGTGGCTGCTGTCCTGTCACTACCCAGCTCCACCTCAGCCTGAAACAGCCCCCTTTTCCTTCATTCCCACAGCTCGGCTAATTCAAGGCTGGGTGTGCAGCAGAGTCGACTAAGAGTTTGGAGCAGAGCTTCTCATCCTTAGCACTAGTGACATTTGGGACTGAATAGCTCTTTGTTGTGAGGCAGACCTGTGCCATGGAGGATGTTTAGTTGCATCTTTGGATCATGACTCACTAGATGCCAGTAGTGCTCCCCCGCCCAGTCACAGCAACCCCAAATGTCTCCAGATGACATTGCCAAATGCACGGAGGACAAAATCGCCTCCCCCTGAAAACCATTTCTTTGGAGGCAACAGTGGAGGGATGAGACTGTGGCGTAAGGGAAAACTAACACAGGTTGATACTTAATAGTAGTATCTTCTACTATTAAGTAGTAGGGCTCTTCCCCCTGAGTCCCTGGATGCTTCTTCTGACCTCTTCTCCATCCTTCCTCCCGTGCAAGCCACACCTTCCATCTGTCTCTGCTCCAGCCTGTTGTAGAGTAATTTCACCCTTTCTTACTCTCTGCCCACTCTTACCTAGACAAGCCCATATTTCATGATCAGTAACCCCATCAAATTGTTTTCCTAAAAAAGAAAGCCCTTCTCCTCTTCAACAGAATTCTTGTGCAGTTGTGAGCAGCACACCCAGGCCGCCTTTAACATAGCACTCCCATCCCCATCGACCAATGGAAGCCACCCAGTGCAGTGTCTGGCACAGAGCAGCCCTCTGTAGATGATGGCTGTCAACACCGTGACCGTTGGCAATGGATCTGACAGCGGTCATACATGTACATCAGCCTCTTCATTTATCCTACGGGGTGCCCTTCGAAGAGGGCCTGAGTCAGTTCTTCTTGACTCTGGAACTGGCTTGTGGTGGGCGGTTCATTAAAAGCAGGCTTTCTCCTTCCATCCCTGCATCACTGAGAGTCCCAGGGAAGCGGAGTTTCCAGTAATGACAGTGTCTTCTGTTTACGACAGAAAGTAATATATTCTATAATATTCCTATTGAGGGTGTGTGTGTGTGAGAGAGAGAGAGAGAGGAGGGGGTGGCAGGGAGCCGTGGGTCAGAGGGCAGGGAGGTTTTAAGGGGAGCACAGGCTGCCAATTGAACAAGGAGAGGATTTAGCACCCACTGCACCTCCAGAGGCTCATTTCCCTCTTCTTCTGAAGCTCAGCTCAAGGGCACACTGCGGATGCTATGGCCGTGCATCAAGGCCTCACCGTCCTTGCCTTATGGTTTCAGTTTCACGGGTTTAAGTGTCTCCCTTTGCCAATAACATTTCCCCTGGTGCTTATGTCCTTTCCATGTGACTTGTATCGATCGCTTCCTCCAGGTCCTGAAGTTCTAAAAGCTGCAGTAGCTCGTGTCCCCCATCCTGGCCCTCGGCCTCAATAGCAGTCCTACCTTGGTAGATCAGGCTTCAGTCCCAGGCCAGGTCCTCCACGTGGAGGCCTCTGACATCACACCTGCCTGGCCAGAGATCCTAAAATGGCAGAGCCGGAAGTGCAGAACCGAAGCATCTAATTCTCCCTGCTCATCTAACAGGTGAGGAAATAAAGCTCAAGAGAGACAGAAGAACTTGCCCAGTGCCGCCCAGTTCCACCCAGGTAGTTAGTACAGAGCTAGGACTTGAGCTCATGATTTTTATGCCTGATTCACATTAGAACAGTTTCCTCTAATCTTCATTCCGTTTTGGAAGCAAAGATCCCTGTTTACTCTGGAATAATCTGGGGGCTGCCGCAATACACGCAGCACTCTTAATTTGGTTGCGTATTCCAAGACCTTGAGTGACATTTGGGGTCTTTAGGGGCTCGACCACGCTGTGGGTAACCCCAACATGTCAGCAATTCCAGCCAAAGCTCTTTCTGCCAATACAACCACGTGTCTTCAGCTGCCAGATTCTTACGGAGAGTTTACTGCTATTTCAATCGCTGGGACAGACCATCTTGCTTTACAAGGAGAGGTGTGCTTCTGAAAAAATTGTATATCTGGTGAAAAGTTGACTCATAAGTGCTCTGGGTCCAAATCTCCTTTGTAAAAATTCCCACTGAGGGGTAGCCAGGGTGGCAGCTTTTGCTGGAGGAGGCATCTGCAGTTAATACAGTAGGATTTTTTAATGAAATCCCATTTTCATTGACGTATAATTCTCAGGAAGCATTAATGAATGCCTCTTCATTTCTGATTGATCTTTAATGGATGGTAGCTTTTAACACTTTGGCCTTTTGGTTTCCTCTTCTCTTTCCCTAAAATAAGCAGTCTGTGATCTATCAGGGCACATTTAAATACCCAGGGAGGGAAGCTGTGGGACAGCTGTTATTAGATGGTTGCTATTTAAACATAATTTTGTGATGGTGCCAAATCCCTCTTTAAGCCTAAGACCTGTTATGTAATAAAAAGAATTGCCTTTTTTTTTTTTACATCTTTATTGGAGTATAATTGCTTAACAATGGTGTGTTAGTTTTTGCTTTTTAACAAAGTGAATCAGTTATACATATACATATGTTCCCATATCCCCTCCCTCCTGCGTCTCCCTCCCACCCTCCCTATCCTACCCCTCCAGGCGGTCACAAAGCACCGAGCTGATCTCCCTGTGCTCTGCGGCTGCTTCCCACTAGCTATCTGCCTTACGTTTGGTAGTGTATATATGTCCATGCCTCTCTTTCGCTTTGTCACAGCTTACCCTTCCCCTCCCCATATCCTCAAGTCCATTCTCTAGTAGGTCTGTGTCTTTATTCCTGTCTTACCCCTAGGTTCTTCATGACATTTTTTTTCTTCTTAAATTCCATATATATGTGTTAGCATACGGTATTTGTCTTTCTCTTTCGGACTTACTTCACTCTATATGACAGACTCTAGGTCTATCCACCTCATTACAAATAGCACAATTTCGTTTCTTTTTATGGCTGAGTAATATTCCACTGTATATATGTGCCACATCTTCTTTATCCATTCATCCGATGATGGACACTTAGGTTGTTTCCATCTCCGGGCTATTGTAAATAGGGCTGCTATGAACATTTTGGTACATGACTCTTTTTGAATTATGGTTTTCTCAGGGTATGGGATTGCTGGGTAATATGGTAGTTCGATTTGTAGTTTTTTAAGGAACCTCCATACTGTTCTCCATAGTGGCTGTACCAATTCACATTCCCACCAGCAGTGCAAGAGTGTTCTCTTTTTTCCACACCCTCTCCAGCATTTATTGTTTCTAGATTTTTTGATGATAGCCATTCTGACTGGTGTGAGATGATATCTCATTGTAGTTTTGATTTGCATTTCTCTAATGATTAAAGATGTTGAGCATTCTTTCATGTGTTTGTTGGCAGTCGGTATATCTTCTGTGGAGAAATGTCTATTTAGGTCTTCTGCCCATTTTTGGATTGGGTTGTTTGTTATTGAGCTGCTTATAAATTGTGGAGATTAATCCTTTGTCAGTTGCTTCATTTGCAAATATTTTCTCCCATTCTGAGGGTTGTCTTTTGGTTCTGTTTATGGTTTCCTTTGCTGTGCAATAGCTTTTAAGTTTCATTAGGTCCCATGTGTTTATTTTTGTCTTTATTTCCATTTCTCTAGGAGGGGGGTCAAAAAGGATCTTGCTGTGATTTATGTCATAGAGTGTTCTGCCTATGTTTTCCTCTAAGAGTTTGATAGTTTCTGGCCTTACATGTAGGTCTTTAATCCATTTTGAGCTTATTTAGGGAGTGATCTAATCTCATACTTTTACATGTCCCTGTCCAGTTTTCCCAGCACCACTTATTGAAGAGGCTGTCCTTTCTCCACTGTACATTCCTGCCTCCTTTATCAAAGATAAGGTGACCATATGTGCGTGGGTTTATCTCTGGGCTTTCTATTCTGTTCCATTGATCTTTCTGGTTTTGTGCCAGTACCATACTGTCTTGATTACTGTAGCTTTGTAGTATAGTCTGAAGTCAGGGAGCCTGATTCCTCCAGCTCCATTTTTCGTTCTCAAGATTGCTTTGGCTATTCGGGGTCTTTTGTGTTTCCATACAAACTGTGAAATTTTTGGTTCTAGTTCTGTGAAAAATGCCATTGTAGTTTGATAGGGATTGCATTGAATCTGTAGATTGCTTTGGGTAGTAGAGTCATTTTCACAATGTTGATTCTTCCAATCCAAGAACATGGTACATCTCTCCATCTATTTGTATCATCTTTCATTTCTTTCATCAGTGTCTTATAGTTTTCTGCATACAGGTCTTTTGTCTCCTTAGGTAGGTTTATTCCTAGATATTTTATTCTTTTTGTTGCGATGGTAAATGGGAGTGTTTTCTTAATTTCACTTTCAGATTTTTCATCATTAGTATACAGGAAGGCCAGAGATTTCTGTGCATTAATTTTGTATCCTGCTACTTTACCAAATTCATTGATTAGCTCTAGTAGTTTTCTGGTAGCATCTTTAGGATTCTCTATGTATAGTATCATGTCATCTGCAAACAGTGACAGCTTTACTTCTTCTTTTCCCATTTGGATTCCTTTTATTTCCTTTTCTTCTCTGATTGCTCTGGCTAAAACTTCCAAAACTATGTTGAATAAGAGTGGTGCAAGTGGGAAACCTTGTCTTGTTCCTGATCTTAGTGGAAATGGTTTCAGTTTTTCACCATTGAGGATGATGTTGGCTGCGGGTTTGTCATATACGGCCTTTATTATGTTGAGGAAAGTTCCCTCTATGCCTACTTTCTGCAGGGTTTTTATCATAAATGGGTGTTGAATTTTGTTGAAAGCTTTCTCTGCATCTATTGAGATGATCATATGGTCTTTCTCCTTCAATTTGTTAATATGGTGTATCATGTTGATTGATTTGCATACATTGAAGAATCCTTGCATTCCTGGAATAAACCCCACTTGATCATGGTGTATGATCCTTTTAATGTGCTGTTGGATTCTGTTTGCTAGTATTTTGTTGAGGATTTTTGCATCTATGTTCATCAGTGATATTAGCCTATAGTTTTCTTTCTTTGTGACATCCTTGTCTGGTTTTGGTATCAAGGTGATGGTGGCCTCGTAGAATTAGTTTGGGAGTGTTCCTCCCTCTGCTATATTTTGGAAGAGTTTGAGAAGGATAGGTGTTAGCTCTTCTCTAAATGTTTGATAGAATTCGCCTGTGAAGCCATCTGGTCCTGGGCTTTTGTTTGTTGGAAGATTTTTAACCACAGTTTCAATTTCAGTGCTTATGATTGGTCTGTTCATATTTTCTATTTCTTCCTGATTCAGTCTTGGCAGGTTCTGCATTTCTAAGAATTTGTCCATTTCTTCCACGTTGTCCATTTTATTGGCATAGAGTTTCTTGTAGTCATCTCTCATGATCTTTTGTATTTTTGCAGTGTCAGTTGTTACTCCTCCTTTTTCATTTCTAATTCTATTGATTTGAGTCTTCTCCCTTTTTTTCTTGATGGGTCTGGCTAATGGTTTATCAATTTTGTTTATCTTCTCAAAGAACCAGCTTTTAGTTTTATTGATCTTTGCTATCGTTTCCTTCATTTCTTTTTCATTTATTTCTGATCTGATTTTTATGATTTCTTTCCTTCTGCTAACTTTGGGATGTTTTTGTTCTTCCTTCTCTAATTGCTTTAGGTGCAAGGTTAGGTTGTTTATTCGAGATGTTTCCTGTTTCTTAACGTGGGATTGTATTGCTATAAACTTCCCTCTCAGAACTGTTTTTGCTGCATCCCATAGGTTTTTGGTCGTCGTGTCTCCATTGTCATTTGTTTCTAGGTATTTTTTAATTTCCTCTTTGATTTCTTTAGTGATCACTTCATTATTAAGTAGTGTATTGTTTAGCCTCCATGTGTTTGTATTTTTTACAGATCTTTTCCTGTAATTGATGTCTAGTCTCATAGCATTGTGGTCGGAAAAGATATTTGATACAATTTCAATTTTCTTAAATTTACCAAGGCTTGATTTGTGACCCAAGATATGATCTATCCTGGAGAATGTTCCATGAGCACTTGAGAAAAATGTGTATTCTGTTGTTTTTGGATGGAATGTCCTATAAATATCAATTAAGTCCATCTTGTTTAATGTATCATTTAAAGCTTGTGTTCCCTTATTTATTTTCATTTTGGATGATCTATCCATTGGTGAAAGTGGGTGTTAAAGTCCCCTACTATGAATGTGTTACTGTTGATTTCCCCTTTTATGGCTGTTAGTATTTGCCTTATGTATTGAGGTGCTCCTATGTTGGGTGCATAAATATTTACAATTGTTATATTTTCTTCTTGGATCAATCCCTTGATCATTACGTAGTGTCCTTCTTTGTCTCTTCTAGTAGTCTTTATTTTAAAGTCTATTTTGTCTGATATGAGAATTGCTACTCCAGCTTTCTTTTGGTTTCCATTTGTATGTAATATCTTTTTCCATCCCCTTACTTTCAGTCTGTATGTGTCTCTAGGTCTGAAGTGGGTCTCTTGTAGACAGAATTTATATGGGTCTTGATTTTGTATCCATTCAGCCATTCTGTGTCTTTTTGTGGGAGCACTTAGTCTATTTACATTTAAGGTAATTATTGATATGTATGTTTCTATTCCCATTTTCTTAATTGTTTTGGGTTTGTTATTGTAGGTCTTTTCCTTCTCTTGTGTTTCTTGCCTAGAGAAGTTCCTTTAGCATTTGTTGTAAAGCTGGTTTGGTGGTGCTGAACTCTCTCAGCTTTTGCTTGTCTGTAAATGTTTTAATTTCTCCATCAAATCTGAATGAGATCCTTGCTGGGTAGAGTAATCTTGGTTGCAGGTTTTTCTCCTTCATCACTTTAAATATGTCCTGCCAGTCCCTTCTGGCTTGCAGAGTTTCTGCTGAAAGATCAGCTGTTAACTTTATGCGGATTCCCTTGTGTGTTATTTTTCCCTTGCTGCTTTTAATATGTTTTCTTTGTATTTAATTTTTGACAGTTTGATTAATATGTGTCTTGGCGTATTTCTCCTTGGATTTATCCTGTATGGGACTCTGTGCCTCCTGGACTTGATTAACTATTTCCTTTCCCATATTAGGGAAGTTTTCAACTATAATCTCTTCAAATACTTTCTCAGTCCCTTTCTTTTTCTCTTCTTCTTCTGGAACCCCTATAATTCGAATGTTGGTGCGTTTAATGTTGTCCCAGAGGTCTCTGAGACTGTCCTCAGTTCTTTTCATTCTTTTTTCTTTCTTCTGCTCTGCAGTAGTTATTTCCACTATTTTATCTTCCACGTCACTTATCCGTTCTTCTGTCTCAGTTATTCTGCTATTGATCCCATCTAGAGTATTTTTAATTTCATTTATTGTGTTGTTCATCATTGCTTGATTCATCTTTAGTTCTTCTAGGTCCTTGTTAACTGTTTCTTGCATTTTGTCTATTCTATTTCCAAGATTTTGGATCATCTTTACTATCATTGTTCTGAATTCTTTTTCAGGTAGACTGCCTATTTCCTCTTCATTTGTTAGGTCTGGTGGGTTTTTAATCTTGCTCCTTCACCTGCTGTGTGTTTTCCTGTCTTCTCATTTTGCTTATCTTACTGTGTTTGGGGTCTCCTTTTTGCAGGCTGCAGGTTCGTAGTTCCCGTTGTTTTTGGTGTCTGTCCCCAGTGGCTAAGGTTGGTTCAGTGGGTTGTGTAGGCTTCCTGGTGGAGGGGACTACTGCCTGTGTTCTGGTGGATGAGGCTGGATCTTGTCTTTCTGGTGGGCAGGTCCACGTCTGGTGGTGTGTTTTGGAGTGTCTGTGGACTTTTTATGATTTTAGGCAGCCTCTCTGCTAATGGGTGGCGTTGTGTTCCTGTCTTGCTAGTTGTTTGGCATAGGGTGTCCAGCACTGTAGCTTGCTGGTCATTGAGTGAAGCTGGGTGCTGGTGTTGAGATGGAGCTCTCTGGAAGATTTTCGCCGTTTGATATTATGTGGAGCTGGGAGGTCTCCTGTGGACCAGTGTCCTGAACTTGGCTCTCCCACCTCAGAGGCACAGCACTGTTTCCTGGCTGCAGCACCAAGAACCTTTCATCCACACGGCTCCTCAATTTGGGATGATTCATTGTCTATTCCTGTATTCCACAGATGCAGGGTACATCAAGTTGATTGTGGAGCTTTAATCCGCTGCTTCTGAGGCTGCTGGGAGAGATTGCCCTTTCTCTTCTTTGTTCTCACAGCTCCCGGGTCTCAGCTTTGGATTTGGCCCCACCTCTGCGTGTAGGTCTGTTCTTCGCTCAGACAGGACAGGGTTAAAGGAGCAGTCGCTTGGGGGACTCTGGCTCACTGAGGCCCGGGGGGTAGGGAGGGGCACGGAGGGCGGGGTGAGCCTGCAGCAGCAGACATGCCGTTGCAACAGCCTGAGGCGCGCCGTGGGCTCTCCCGGGGAAGCCGTCCCCCGGGACCCCGGCAGTGGCGGGCTGCACAGGCTCCCTGGAAAGGGGGCGTGGATAGTGACCTGCGCTCGCACACAGGCCTCTTGGTGGCGGCGGCAGCAGCCCCAGCGTCCCACGCCTGTCTCTGGGGTCCGCGCTTTCAGCCGCGGCTCGAGCCTGTCTCTGGAGCCCGTCTCTGGAGCTCCTTTAAGCAGCCCTCTTAATCCCCTCTCCTCGCGCACCAGGAAACAAAGAGGGAAGAAAAAGTCTCTTGCCTCTTCGGCAGCTGCAGACTTTTTCCCATACTCCCACCCTGCTAGCCGTGGCGCACTAACCCCTTCAGGCTGTGTTCACGCCGCCAGCCCCAGTCCTCTCCCTGCGCTCCGACCGAAACCCGATCCTCAGCTCCAGCCCCGCCCGCCCTGGAGGCCGAGCAGACAAGCCTCTCCGGCTGGTGAGTGCCGGTCGGCACCAATCCTCTGTGCGGGAATCTCTCCGCTTTGCCCTCTACACCCCTGTTGCTGTGCTCTCCTCCGCGGCTCCGAAGCTTCCCCCCGCCCCGCGCCACCCCCGTCTCCGCCCGTGAAGGGGCTTCTAGTGTGTGGAAACCTTTCCTCCTTCACGGCTCCCTCCCACTGGTGCAGGTCCCGTCCCTATCCTTTTGTCTCTGTTTATTCTTTTTTCTTTTGCCCTACCCAGGTACGTGGGGGAGTTTCTTGCCTTTTGTGAGGTCTGAGGTCTTCTGCCGGCGTTCAGTAGGTGTTCTGTAGGAGTTGTTCCACGTGTAGATGTATTTCTGGTGTATCTGTGGGGAGGAAGATGATCTCCGCGTCTTACTCTTCCGCCATCTTCCCCGGAAGTCTCCAAGAATTGCCTTTTAATTGGCCTGTTGGTAACTGTGGATTTTTTTTTCTGCCTTCCTTGGGAGGCAGTGGGCTACACCGGAACAATACACTGACTGAGTCAATCCCGGTAATCAAGGCATGAAACGTTGCCGTTTATTTGCTTTGTCATTTAGGGTGAATCATTTAACAGCTCTGTCCCTCGTTGTCCCCTCCTGTAAAATGGGATTGTCGTGATGATCAAATGGCTATAGAGGCTCTCTGCTTCTTTTCCTCTTGTCCTTTCTTTTATTTCTTAAGGCAAACTGGCCAGGCAAGAGATGCTAAAAGTAACCAGCGTTGTTTAGGGATAGGTTGCTCCTGGACCACCTGCTGCCCTGTCCCCAGTTGAGACTTGTTAGAATCACCATGTGACCCAGTGCTGGCCTTCAGGGTCAGTCACTGCCTCCCCTGGCAAGGTCCTTTTTCCACGTGTGTTCTGTACCCCCGCTCTGGGATCATTGCCGAAACATCTGCAGAACCCCAAACACAAGGGGCAGCTTCAAGGTGCCACAGCCTTTGCACATACCATGCTCACCACCCAGAGCACCTTCCCACTTTGTCCATTCTGCAAACCCCTTTCAGGAAAGACTGACTTCAGAAAAGTCTCAGCACAAGCACCACCTCACCTATGAAACCTTTCCTGACCAATGCCCTTTCACAGCCAACTTGACCTTTCCCCCAAGACTTACGAAGAGGGGGCCGACCATGGGTTCCATAAACCTCTACTGAACCTTCTTGTGGGCACATCTGTCTCTTCAACTAGTTGGTTGAGCTCCTTATGCAGAACGACCTTGACTTATTCAACATGTTTCCCCGGCATCTAACATTGTGTCTGACACTAGGTGCTCAGTAAATGTTTGTGAATGAATGAATGACTGTTAAGCTAAAGCTGATGGCCAAGCAGGGTGTGCTGGATTGAATAGTGTCCCCCAAAACTCATATCCACCTAAAACCTGAGAATGTGGTCTTATTTAGAAATAGGATCTTTAGAGATAGAATCAAGTTAAAATTAGGTCATACTGGATTGGGATGGGACATCACCTAATGACCAGTGTCCTTATAAGAAGAAGGAAATCTGAAAAAAGACACATGCACAGAGGGAAAGTGGCCATGTGAAGACTCAGGCAGAAGCCGAGAAATGCCAAGGAAGAGACAAGGAAGGATTCTTCCCTAGACCTTTCAGAGGGAGCGCTGCCCTGCAGCCTACTTGATTTTGAATTTTCAGCCTCCAGAACTGTGAAGGAGTAAATTTCTGTTGTCATAAGGCACCAAGCTCATGATAATTTGTTAAAGCAGCCCTAGGCAACTAATACATAGGGTCAAGGTATGTCTCTGGGCTATTGAAGAAATGGGTGGAAGGGTTTGTCCAGCCCAATGTCTTTTGATTGGGTAAAAGTACAGCTGGTATCCAAACCCAATACACCCAAGTTTTTCTAACATCTAAAGGGCTGTTCTTTCTATAGCACACCCTACCTGGACTTCCTACAGCCAGTGAGAAGGTGGGAGGCTTCCAGAATACCTCTCATATTTGCAGTTCCTCCTTTTCCCTCACAGCTGGGGAGACTGCTAAGCTTCTGGGGTGCTTCTGCCTGGACCATATTCTGGTATCTTCATGGGTGATCTTGGGCATGTTACTTAATTTCCTTGGGACTTAAGTCCCTCACCTGCCCCATAGTTACCGCATGGGGATGTTGTGAGAATTAAATGAGTTATTACAAAGAAATCTCTTATTATGGAATGTGATAAGGGCTTAATACATGTGATCATTAGCTCTGTAGCATCATCATCATTATGCTTTTTCTCAACTTCCAAGTCCAGGCCACCCCAACCTGTGCCCTGGTGCACACACACACCATCCCGAGAACACCCAGCATTTTGACTTCCAACCTGCTTGATGCCCAACTCCAGGTAAAAGTTATAGTTTGAATAACGTGACATTGCCTACATAAAATTGTTTCCAACCTACAAAATATGGGACTTTCATATGGTTTGATTTCATAGATGCCAACTCTTTTTGTCCTTAAAATGGAGAGACATAAACAAAGGTACCTTGGTAGGCTTCCAGAAGAGAAATTTTTAAATAATTAAAAAAAATTTTTTTAATCCAGCTGGAAAGAGTGATAGACCTGTATGCCCTTTACAGACTCCCCTGGCAAGGGGGGAGTGGGCCCCCAGGGAATGGAGTCCCTCTGAGAGGAAATAGGTCCCAGAGCCCCTCTGTATGATGGGAGACAAGCCCAGGAGTGAGGACACTCCGTGTCCAGGTGGTCTAACATGAGATTTGGCCCAGAACAATAGTTAGCACTTTGGCTTCTAAGGAACGAAGAGGAGGACGACTTGAAAGTCGTGAGACAAAGAGGATTTATGCTCAGAACCCCCGAGCGGTCCTCTTCTGCTCTTTAAGAAGGGCCCCAGTTGACACAGGGCAGGTGGGCAGGGCCGCCTTCTCCGGCGCCTAACTCAGCGCCTTTGAAGCGGGCTCAGATCTGCTCTTTCTCCCAGAAAGCCCCTGCTGCCTCCCTCCCTGCCCCCCTCCCCCAGGTTAGTACTTCCTTAGCACCCTGCCAGCAAGAAAAGCTATTTAAACAGCTCCTGCTGACACGGCAAGTCTTCCCCTTCCATTGAGGAGTCTCTCTGCTTCTGACAATGGCATAGCTGGGTGTGGGGTCCTGCCCAGCTGGATACCAAGATGCCTGGCGTCTGACCTTGCTCTGTGCAAGCCCTGCCAGCCCACGGTCTCCCATGTCTGCCAGCACTGAGGGAGGTGGGGAAGGGGCGGGGGGCTGCATGGGACTGTAGGATCAGACTGCCTAGGACTCCAGCAATCCCAGTCTCCTTGGCTTTGACTTTCCACATTGATGCAGGAGGAACCACCCCTGGATGTGCTATTAAAGGACTCCATTGACATCTACTCCATCAGCAAAACCCATTCTCCCCACTTTACTGCACTGAAACACAATAGATGTGCTCACAGAGGCATCATTATTCATTGATTCTTTGACTCTTTGGTGTATTCGTCCAAATGACTATAACTAATATGTATCAGACACCTACCCTAGAGAAGGCCCTATTTTGAGTTTGCTGCCGTCTCAATGTCTTTTGCCATGGGAAGTACCAGTACATTAGGGTTGGATAGAATTGACAAGCACTGACCCAGGGATGGGGAATGTCCGCAATGGTGAGTCTTGGTGGCATGTGACTCTGCACCAGTGAAAAACAGGAGCCCTGTCAAGTTAGGGCAATGTGAAAGAACAGAGTATTTGTGTATCTGCGGGGATGGGGATGGCAAAAAGGGAAGGAGCCAACTAAGGGTACTGAAAATTGCTAAAATATTGTTCAGTCTCTGGTCCAGTTGGCATCCACCAGCAATGCTGGAGTCTGGACCATGTAGTGGACTTTTGGAGCCTGACCAGCCATAGTCTCATCTAAGTGAAATTAATGCCTGCACCCACTCAAGGGTCAGGTTAGGCAACCATATTTTGTATCACACGATCCCTTCCCCTAACACAGTGGATTGCTCCAGGGCAAGCACCTAACAAGGGTGGTCCTTCCATACACCTGGCATGAATGAAAAAATAAGCTGAGACAATTAGAATTCTTTTTGTCCAACTGGGACACACAGAAAGATGGAGCACATCACAGCAGAAAGCAGGATGGAATGAAGTGTGGAAATATAGTCAGATTATCGATGAGCTTTGTGCAAGCCAAACTCATGAGGCCCCAGCAGTGATGAGGAAGCAGAGGAAGGAAGGGAAAGTGAAAGGAGCAGATGCCAGAGAGGAGCCAGGGTCGGGGAGAAAAGAAGGAAGAAAAAAGGAGGAGCGAGGAGGGCAGGGAAGGGAAGAGGGGGAGAGAGGACAAGAGAGGGGTGGGGGGAGGGGGGAAGGAAGGAAAGAGAAGGAGGACCATGCCGCAGCCCCATGAGAGGAGAAAGTGGGAAAGAGAGAGAGAGAGAGGAAGAGAGAGAGAGGCCTAAAGCTGTTTCCATCTATGATGAGCCTTCATTTCTTCCTCTAGTTCCCAGGGAGAAAACCACGTAGATTTACTAACTCCCTTTTCTGAGATTTCTGGTCCTTGCATCCAGAAGGCATCCACTAAAGCAGACTCTAGAAGATGAACATGCCATTCCCCTGGTGCTGGAAAACTATGTCGTAAGTCCTGGTGCCCAGTGTCTCTTCTGGAGTCCTCAAGGCCGGCTGCATTTCAGGGTGCAGATGTTTGCCGTCGTGAGGAAAAGAATCCCTGCATATACTGTATGTCCTCCAGCACCCCCAGCAGGGCCAAAGGTAGCACCTGTAATCAAACACATAAATATTCACACTACATGGATAACCTCGCATCAGATAAGGTCACATTTTTGCAGCAAAGTGAGTTCAAATCAGGTCAGGTTTTGCTGCTAATTAAGTTACGAAAAAGTTTCCATTTTCTGAGCTCTTTCGGAATTGCAGATAAGGGATTGTGAGCCTGTTGTATTTGCCAGGGAAATACCAAGCTCACTGTCTGGGGCCGTCTTTAAAGCAAAACAAGGAGGCCCTGTGGATGCCCATTTGGGTCGTCAAGGTGATGGCTATACAGCAAGCATCCAGAAGCCTTGGAGTGTGGCCAGCACCCCGCTGGCAGCACCGGCCTGGCTTGGAGAGCTCAGGGCTCTGGTGACTCACTGCCCGTCCGTGTGCACTCATCTCCCTTGACCTTCCAGCAGAGCGATGCCTCTTTTCACAAGATTCAGCAAATCCAGCCCCCAGGGAACTGGTCAAGCGTCACTGGCCTTGTGCCAAAGGACCTCATTAAGCACTGCCTGCTGTGGGAGCTTGGGCCTTCCTGGAGCTGCCTCACCCTCCCTCGTTCCCAAGGCCATTGCTTTATTGGGTTTACTCACCTGTATACATCTCCCAAGGGGGACAGGCCTCATGCGGCAAGTAGCTCTTTCCGGTTGGCTCTGTGGACTGAGGTCTACCTGGTTTGTTCTGATGGGGGACTGGCGCTTGAGCCAGTGGGGTCTGCAGATTCACCTCAATTCCCCAAATCTTAAATGAGCACTTCTATGTGAAAGGCCTGGTCTGAACACTTTGAGAGCACCTGCTGTGTGCAAGGCCCTGGTCTACACACTTCAGGGAACTCACAGATGAATAAGACCTAGTCACTGTTTTCAAGGAAAGGGAATGACCTTCCTGTGGCTTGCTAAGTGCAAGCTACTTTACATATGTTAACACACTGACACTCATGACCCTCCCGGGAGCTCTGTGGGCTCATCTGACATTCCACGGCTGAGGCTGCTCCCCTCACCCTATATTAGCCTATAGGTGTTGCTACTTGATGTTTAATGAGAGTTTCAGGAAGGTTCTAGGAGTGGGATGGAGAGGAAGAGCAAGCATGACAGACTGATGGTGAAGGAGGTAGCTTCCAGCGGCTCAGCAGGGGGTCCAGCCCTGCCCCAGGGGCCAGAGTAAGGTCCAGAACCAAGGCTTAGCCTGCCTGGCTTGCACCCCACTGGGAGCCTTCAGGTTCCATGACAGTTGTTTTATCAAGAACATGTATGAAGCTAAAGAAATTGGAGGAAAACAAAAAGCAAAAATGGATTAAGATACCACCCACGTGCCAGGTACGCTCATATGCATATGCTCATCTCATTCAGTTGCCCCAATAACCCTGACAATCATCATTACCCTCGTTTCACAGATGGGCATATACCAAAAGTCTCAGAATACATGAGTGCCTGAGACTGTGTCACTGAACCAAGGGCTGCGTGACTCAAGTCTACCACATCAGGATGCCATGTGGGCTGATGGGATTAAACAACAAATACAGGATAAACAAAGGGCAATATGTCCACACAATGGGATATCATTAGCCAGAAAAAAGAATGAAGTACTGACACGTGCTACGGAATGGATGAACCGTGACAACGTTACGCTAAACGAAAGAAGCTAGTCACAAAGGGCCACGTCCTGTATGATCCTATTTATATGAAATGTCCAAAAGAGGCATATCTATGGAGACAGAAAGATCAGCGGTAGTCAGGAAGGGGGGATGGGGGCAGAAATAGGGAGTTCCCGCTGAACGGGTATATGGGGCTTCTGCTTGGGATGATGAAAAAGTTCTGGAATTAGATAGCAGTGATTATGCAACATCATAAATGTACTTAATACCTGGCATTGTACACTTTAAAATGGTTAAAATAGCAAATGTTATGTGTATTTATTTTACCACAATAAAAAAATACAAAAATTTAAAAATATCATCCACTTTTACCTTGATAGCCCAGCAGGGGTCTTGTCCCCACTTGCAGGGGGAGAAGCAGTCGCAGACATCCACAGAAGTTCCTCAATGCTCTGTTCCTCTATCACTAGCCCTGCTCAAAGTTCTACTGAAGGCCTAGAATAACCCAACCCCAGTGAATGCGCAGTGGTAAAGGGAGTCTGTCCCTTTAAAAACTAACCATCCTTCACACACACAGAGTTTGTCCTACCCTACTTGAATACATGGAAACATACACATATGAATACAGGAAAGAGATGCATATATACATATGAATACATGGAAACATATATGAATGGGGCAAACAAGAAAATCTCATTCATTTATACTAATTACCATGACAAGAACAGCTACAGACTGAGTGGTCTCTGTGTGCTAGGTCAGAGGCAAGGTGCTTTTGATTACATATACATTTTACAACAATTCAGCAAAGGTGGTATTGCCAACCCCATTTTACAGACTGGGAAACTGATCTCTCAGAGGTTAAGTGGTATGCCCGAGACTACACTGTTTCTATGTAGTACAGCAAGAATTCAAACACTTTATCCAACTTCAAGGTCTATGCATACCTAGGGGAAGAACTGTCTGAAATGGGGAAAATCCTGAATTATACGATATGAATAAATTACTGCCAGGTTTTTTTTCCCCAAATACATTAACGAAAGCTGGCAAATGGAATATTTCATGATTTTCCTAGATGTTAAGCATTACACAGAAATTGCATGCTAAGGTTTTGTCCGGAATTTGAGCTTCTGTGTGCTGATTTGTGGCATGCATGTTCACTACTGGAAAAGAAAATATTTGCAAAGAAAAACTGAAATTCAACAATGCTAAATTAGTGGATGCCAATTAGTGGGGTCTTAGTGATGTGTTTCATCACTTTCCAGTCCCATCAAGGAGTGGTGCTGGGCCTACCCCTGCACACAGCCACCATCATCTTATGAGCGTCAGGGATCCTGTACCATTTTCTTCTTGGGTAGTGTGAGGGGGGAGTGATTCTACATGTCCTGGGCACTTGAGGATGGAGTAGTCCAGACGGGGCAGTTTGGATGGACTCAGCAAAGTCTTGGGAGCAGGGGTGGTCTCCATCAGCTGGACCACTCAGTGCCCCCCTGCAGTTGCTGTTGTGGAGAGCCCTCAAGGGAGAGGGAACAACTTGAAGAACAGCTCCTCAGCCCAGATGCCCCAGTGACCATCCAATTGGTGAGGAGTGAAGGAGAGACTGGCTTTATGTCTCAGTGGCTCTCAAGAGCCACGGGACTCTTTCCACGATCTCCTCGCCCCTCCCTTCTCCAGTTCTCTGAGTGGGTGGAGAACATTAAGGTTAGTACCGTCTGCACCTGGTTCTATTCTTCTCCACTATTATTATGGAACACACGGTGCCTAGTCCCCTCATGATCTTCCATTTTGATCCTCAAGATCTTGTATTGGAAGTTTAAATTATTTTTTGTCTATGGCTCCCATTTTAACCATCCTAATTCTTCTTGAAGTAATGCAGATGCCCCCTGCTCAATGGTTTCCAAAGTGGGGTGAAGATGATTCATTTAGGTCTGAGAGAAAATATTGACTTCAATACATTTTTTCAAAAAACTTTTAAAAATATGCATTATTAGCTTTGAATATATATGGATGGATCATCGTGCATGTGCATATTTTATAAGTAAATACATATGTATATGTTCAACTAATAGGAGTACACAATGAAAGAAAATTAATAAACTCCTGTTCTAGGTGATTCCAAAGGGTGAATATATGTGTAAAATAGGAAGATAAATGAAAAATAAAAGATAACTACTTCAAGATATTGTCTGCCTTCATTTGTTTTCACACATATGGCCCATAAAGACTAAACATTCTCTTATAGCAGAAATAAAGTACAGGTAGATATTAATCCACCTTAAAAAGACCTGGAAGCCTCTCATGCGGGAGAGAAGAATACACTTTTCTTATTGTACAGTCCATTTCATTCCCAGCTGCAGGATTAAATTTATTCCTTTCTGAAGTGTTGTCTGTGCGTATAAATCATTTAAGCTTATATGTTTTCGTTGCTGTGGCAACTGTGTGGCTAATTGAATTCCAAAGTGTCTTCCTCTATTTCAAAGCCATGAGAAAGAGCCAAAGGACTTCACGGTGGGAGTCAGAACAGAAGTAGAAGAGGTGGTGGAAGTGAAATGAAAACGACGCATTCTCCAACTGTCTCCTGAGGTCCCAGAAAAATGCCACTCAGATGTGCCAAGCAAAGGTGCAGGAGACCTTCTCTGAAGCGAATGGTTAATGAACAGTTACCGGGGCTTCTCTGCAGAAGCACCTGCATCTTCTGACTCCAAAGCTCCGGGGTCTCCCTCTTCTCATTCTCTCTGGCCTGCTCACTCTGCCAAGGACAGGGACTGAATCTTTTCATATTGAGGTTTACTAGCTGTTAGTAAACACCTGTCTGATAAAAGCTTCTTGATGGATGGTTGGATGGATAGATGGATGGATGGATGGATGGATGGATAATTGGATGGATGGATGGATTGGAAAAGAATTACCAGAGGCAATTTGAAAGGAAGCTGGCATCTTTTAAGGGACTATCCAATGCTAGGCACTGTGCTGGCATATGTCCATTACAAACTCAAAACAACCTTTGTAAAAGCAAGTGTGATTGTTCCTTTCACAGATAAGGAAACTTCAGACTTAAGTTTAAGGAACTTGTCTAGGGACCCTCTGGTTAAGTGGCAGATGTAAGATGTACCCAGGTCTCTAAAACTCCAAAGCCCATACATATTCTACACTTTCAACTATATTCTACTAGCTCCCCCAAGCAGAATAAATGGATCATATCCTCCTGTGCCCCCCCATGTTAGCCCCACTACTCCTTCTCCTTTTATTTCTTTTTCTCTCACATTCTTTTGCTTTCTTTTCCTTCCTTCCTTCCTTTCTTTCTTTTTCTTTCTCCCTTCTTCCCTCCATCTTTCTCTCTCTTGATTCTGTACTTTCTTAAACAACTTTATTCTTATTTGTCAATATGCTATGTGCACACTATAAACATTTAAACAATATAGAAAAAATTAAAGGATGCAAAAAATTTCACTGAATACCTCACCACCTAGAAATAACACTCCAACTAGATAAGCGTTATTGTAAGCCATCATCTATACATAGTCAGTAGGTAAATAACATTTTTAATACACTCTAGTATACTTTCTATCTTAGATAAAATTATTGAATTGAGTAATAGTTAAACTTTCCCCATTAGTGTTTACTCATCATAAGAAACAATAATTACTGAAAACTTAATCTATGGTTGATATACAAATATGAAAAACATTAAAATGTTGGAGTCATTTTTTTTTTTTTTTGCTTTACTTGGGCCTCTCACTGTTGTGGCCTCCCCCATTGCGGAGCACAGGCTCTGGACACGCAGGCTCAGTGGCCATGGCTCACGGGCCCAGCCGCTCCGCGGCATGTGGGATCTTCCCGGACCGGGGCACGAACCCGTGTCCCCTGCATCGGAAGGCGGACTCTCAACCACTGCGCCACCAGGGAAGCCCTGTTGGAGTCATTTTTAAATTACTTGTTTCACTTTCTATCATATTGACTAATACCCCACTAGGAGAAATGGAGAAATACTTGCAATGGTTTCTACCGCCTTTTGTTACTTTACATTATGTTTTATATTGCCAAGTATATATATGTGTATGTGTGTGTGTGTGTGTGTGTATACACATATATATATACACTTGGCAATATATTATAATATACTGCAATATTTGCAATATATAAATATATTGCATTTTTACTAGGTGTTTCCTAACATGGGCAATTATGTTCAGACTTTCTATTTATTCTGATCTAGACTGGGTGAGTTCTGTTTGACACTCCTCCCACTTGAACTGAAGCCTTTATCCACTAGCAGGAGTTTGAGAGTTGAGTAATGTGTGTCATCAGTTTTCTGTAGCTGGAGAAAATCCAGGGAGGAAAAAGGGACTGCCCAGCAGGGAATGAGTTTTGAAGGACTCGGTGGGGTGCAAATGTACTTTGACAGAATATCTGGCTGATAGCCCAGCCATAACTGGACACCCGGGAGGTGTGGTTGGATCTCTCCCCAGACAGAGTGGAGCCCTGAGCCCTGGGGAGCTCTAATCGACTTTCCTGCCTCTGTTGAGATGTTCACAAGTAACCAGGGGCTTCTACACACAAGGGTTTGCCCTTGACTTTCCAGCACTGGCTCAGCCACTTATCTGCAAATATCAGCTTTTTTTTTTTTTTTTCAACTCACATTTTCTCCGGCTTCACTTCTAGGGGCTGAGGGAGGAAGAGGAACCATACCAAGTCCACCAGAGTTTATATTTACAGCCAGTACTTTTTGAAGTTTATGTCATGAGGTTACACCCCAGTCCTTATCTGTTTCCTACTTAGTAAATTGTTTTCAGGTTCTTTCTCTGATCCTTTTTAATTATTGGGAGGGAGAGATTCTGTTCCTGTGCTTAACTCCACCATCTTTACAAAAAAACTCCTTCTTAGATTATTATTCCTTTAAGCGGCATAATGGCATTGAGTTTAGTAGGTCTGCAGACCTTGGTCTGAAACCCAACTCTATCCTTTAAGACAGTAGTTCTTAACCAGGGCCAATTTTGTCCCCACGAAGGACATTTGACAATATCCAGGAATTCTGATTATCATGACAGGGGTTTTCTACTGGCATCTAGGTCAAGGATGCTGCTGAACACCCTTCACGGTACAACCTGGTTCCAGCTCACATACTCACGGGAAAGCCACCCACAACAAAGAATTATCTGGCCCAAAGTGTCAACAGTGTAGACGTTGAAAAACCCTGCTTTAGTAGCTGAGTACATTTGAACATGTTTTTTAACTTAGTCTTTAAAATGAGCATAAGAGATTCAGTTTTCTTAGACTGATGATTCAGTTTTCTTATTTGGAAAATGGGAATCATAAGGTCCAGCTAAGCAACAAACAGATGAACCTTAAATGATAGCTTCTGCCCTTCCCCTGTCCCTCTCCATCACTCAGTTTTTGACAGCAGGACCAACTTTCACTTTTATAAAATATATTCTAGTTTTGAAGCTCTGGGAGTTGTTATTATTCTTGGGTCCATTAGTGGCTGCCAGTAACCTTCTTGTTGTGTAACAGTCAGAAAGAAATAGCCAAGACCAGGCTGGGGAAGCTGAGGAGAGATGGACTGAATTTGGGCAATACGTGGAAAAGTGTCTAACTCCTGGGGTTTTCTTTTATTGTTTGATTTAATGAATCTCAAAAGGGCTTGGCCTTGGGAGGCACAAATCAATAATGTAATTCCATGCTGTCAGGGGCTTTGCTGTCCACCTCAATAGAGAGAAAGCCTCCCAAAGTGCATCTAAGGCCAGTCAGAGAGGCATTTAGTTCTTAGAGGAGGGGAATATGGAGACCACTCTCAAGCAGATGATGAAATTGATGATGATGATGATAATGATGGTGATGATGGTGATGGTTATGATAGTGATGGTGGTGATGACAATGGTAATAATGATGATGAGGGTGATGATGATTATGATAATGATCCTACCATTTATGTAAGGCTTATTAAGTGCAAGACCAAGTACCAAGCACTTTGCACATGTCCTCATATGACTCCATACTATAAGAACAGATCATAGTATGACTATGTGTCTTTTACATATGAGAAAACTGAGGCCCAAAGAAGTTACATGACTTGGCCATGGTCCCCAGTTGATTAATGGATGAAAAAAACTTTGGGGGAATGAGTGGTATTTTTCCTTCCTCGCTGTTTGGGGGACAAACCTCACAGGTGGTACCAAACAGAAACAAAATTTGCTGAGCAGTTAGTCAGACAAAAGCTTGAATTTTGCCCTAGCCTAATACTTGTTTGTGTCATTTGACAAGAAAATTAATCTTTCTGAGACTCAGCATCTCCAAGCCTCAGTTTCCTTATCTAGAAATATGAAGATAAAAATACATAATTCATAGGGGATAGTTATGATGGCTCAGTGAAGGTTTAGTGAGATGCCTATCTGGTGCATATTATGGGCTTAATGAAAGTTAGCTTCCTTCTAGAGACCCAGGTGAGGGACCAGAACAGGGAAAGCTCAGGGTTGGAGCCCATATCAGCTCTGCTGAAGCTGGACTACAGGAGTTGGGCAGCCAGGGCTGACTGAGAGTAAAACTGAGGGAAGTTCCAGCTGTGAGTATAACACTGCAGGGACAAAAACAAAACAAAACAAACAAACAAAAAACAAGAAAAACCATGGTAGAAACTGGCCTCATTTCTCTGGGAAAAAAAAATTTAAAGTTCTTATGAAAGAGATGCAGCCTTGTTTTTTAAAAAATAACATTTGTCTCAAGGAAATTTGCTGATCCGTTCTTTCTGGATGGAAAACCCTACATTTATAGAAGGAGAATAAACACTATTATAACTCTCCCTGGGTCTTTTAGCCAAACTTTGAAGTCTCCTGATTTAGTATAGGAATCTTCTTGGATATTTCAGAATGACTTCTCTCCCCTTCTCCTCTGATTATGCTTGAATGATGGGAACTTAAACATGGGGAGAGCATCAACTCAAGATGAGAGAGTCCAACTCTCTTCTCTCTGTGTGAACCGAAGCCCCATCCAAAGGTTGGAGATTAGTGGTCATTTGGTTCTACCTGTGGACTAGAAAAGAGGAATAAGGAAAAGACACAGTAGCCATAATCCAGGCAGGATCTGGATTATCCTACCCTACCAGATTACTTTCAAGTGGTCAAACACCACTTGACTCTGAGTTACTCTCTGTCATTTATTTCCACTTGTTTTGAATCACAAGAGACTTCTGTCATAGGTGACCATATCTCTAACATATACACAGGTATCTGTCGCAAGGCACAAGAGGTAACAGTAATGTCTTCTCACTTTAGGGTGTCAGGGTCCTAGCCTCAACCCGACAGACAGAACGAGGGGCTCAGAGCCTACCTCATCCCCCCAAAGGACAGAGTCCCTGATGAGTATACCATCAATAAATACCAGAGCAGATGTCATGAAATTCCAATCAGAAGAATTTATAATGTGAATTCAGGTATTATATAGTGAGAAATAGATAAACAGAAATTGTCGGTCAAAATCCTGGCAGCTGGGGCCGGCATCAGAGGCAGTAAATAAACTAACTCCATAAATCACGTTTATGATCAGCCCCATTGCACATAACTCTACCAGTGGGGCTTTCCATTAAGTAGCAGGAAGCAGTGGCTTGTTGTGTCTCATAGAGATGGAAATGAGCAGAGGCAGTGTGTCCCTGGAACAGCGACTCAAGGGTGTCAGACTATGATTGAGACATTACCCTGCCTTCTAGGTCAATGTTTGCATAAGGGCTTGGGAGAAGGGTTCTGGCTTTCCACCTGGAGTAATACCCAGGAGAAGGTCAAGGCATCCACAGAATTCTGGTTTGGTAGATCTCAAAGACCTAGACCTTTCCATCCACAACACAAGGGCAAAAGGAGTGAGAAGTTGGCTGTATACTAAGAGAAGCTGGAGAAGTCTCTTTATCAAAAACTCTTCTGTTAGTCATCATCCAAGTCATAACTGAAATCCTGTCCTCTGTTGTGCTCTCTGAATCTTCTTATAGCCTTGATATTAGTAACCCAGACAATCTTCTATTCACTGTGGGATGCAGAGTGTGGGATAAAGAGGGGTATGGTCTGGGGAGAGAGTCTTAAATCTCCTTTACATCTTCAGGCTTTGGCACATTATACCTCTAATAGAAGACTGCTTCTAAATTTATTACATCAATAAATGAATGAAAGACTATCCTGAAAGTGATGTATTCTAAACTGCTTTTCCCTCATTGTTTTTGTTTGTTTGTTTGCTTTTTGGTTTACAACCCTCCATTGTGGTCTTGGACAGCAGCTTCAATCCATGTGATAGGAAGGATAGGATGGTGATTAAGACCATGTGTACTAAACCCAACTGCTGGTTTCAAACCCTACCTCTGCCTCAAGTAACTGGGCAGCCTTGGACAAGTTATCTAAACCTCTGAGGCTTGATTAGCACATCTATACAGTAGAAATATTAATACATGTCCTCCTTAAAAGAATTAACTCATTCAGGGCTCTTGCAGACAGCTTGCTGGGCGAATAGTGATATATGGCTTAAATATGAATGCCCATGACCATGTCTTGGCACCTTCTCTCTTCCACGGCCTCTCTCCCTTATAGTTGAGCATTTGTCTGCTAAGACTACTTGAGTTACTACTTAAGAATGTTTTCAAAAGTCTGAGGAGAAAGGACTATGATTAAGACACTCATAGAGATTGGCTGATTTAATACAAGTACTGTGCTTTCCTCTAAGGCATGGGTATCTGGCCATGATCTGTAGTCAGAAGATGGCCTTATCCAGTGACTCCCCCACGCTATACCATCCAGATTTCCCTAATAAGACCCAGACTCCCGGAGAACTTTCCAAAGAAGCTGCTCTTCTCTACTTAGCTGCTTTAAAGCCATTCCCTGGCCCTTGCAGCTCATCAGCAAGTGGCAAGCAGGGCTGTAAGTAGACCTTCTGCTGAGCCCTACACTGACAATTTGAATAGTTGAGAACATTGCAAACCTTGGTAGTGGGGGGAAAAGAGAGGCTAAAATAGAACATCTCCCTAATTAATTGCTAAGTAACACTGAGCATCCCAACAGGAGCAAGGAATAGAGCATGGCTCAGGGCAAGGTGCCCCTTCATGCCCTGAAACATTAGAGGAATGGGTTCTGAGAAGCTCAAGTAGAATTCCTGGGAGCTCCCTCATATATATGCTCATGATCTATGCCAAAAAATTACCCCCTCACCTAGGACGTCAGGTCTGATAAATCTACCTTGTGTCTAATGAGTCCCTTCCTGACATGTCTGTGATGGATGCTATGATAGGCAGTCTCCAGGTTCAGGTTCAGGGATGGCCAGCTGCTATTTCTGAAATTTCTCTGTTAGACCACTGCTTCTTTGTGTCACCACTGGGGTGATGAGTTTTTAGGGGCATGTTGTCTTTATAAGACAATAGTATTGACCATGCTTTCAGGCATTGGAAGATGCTATCAATAGTTTGTCTCAGTTTTTGTTTACCTGAGAACCCTGGCTTGAGGCAATTAGTTGAATGAGATTATTAATCAAGGATCTTCCAGACCTAGAAGTCTGTAACCTTATCCAGTCCTTGAACTGTCATTTCAAAATAAATGCCAAATAATGGGTCAGAAGGATGTGAGGATGCTCTGAAGTGCAAGTGCAAGACCCCAGGGCCTCCCTGGACTTTGTGTGGAGTAGGAAGGAGTAGTCCCCTGCAGAAGGGTGAGGTTGGGGGTTTCATGTATGTGGCGTGGAACCCGCTGTCTCTCACTGCATTTCCATCATTTGCCATCACTGGACTAGGCAATAAATAGGCCAAGCCACCAGGCCTGGACTTCAGAGAGCATTTAAAAATCCTACTTTGAGAAACATTATTTTTGCCTCCAGGCAGCCCAGGAAGACACTAATGTAAAGGCAGCCACATGCTGGGGAAGAGAGAGATTTACTCATAACTTCTATGTTGTCCGGTGGTTCAGAATTCTGGATCCTGAGAATTTTCACATGTGAGGCTCATGAGGCACAGTGGTAGCACTTTGAATTCAGTACAAATGATCTGGGCCTTGGAGAATGAGAAATCCAGTTCAACACAACAAATGTCTATTAAGTACGTACTATATACATATCACTGTACAGAGAACATTAGCCCTTGTCTGGAAAGACTTAATGCATGTTCCACTTACTCATCAAAAAGAGTTTATACACTGAGGACTTTTGTCCCATGCCTGCAAGGGGCCTAATTATGAACTTGTAATTTTTTTTAACTCTAATGGCATTTTAGTTTATATATATATATATGTATATATATATATATATATATATATATATATATATATATATATATATATATATATATATTTTTTTTTTTTTTTGGCTGTTCTGCGTGGCATGCTGGATCTTAGTTCCCTGACCAGAGATTGAACCCATGCCCCCTGTAGTGGAACTGCTGGAGTCTCAGCCACTGGACCACCAGGGAAGTCCCATGAACTTGTAGTTTTCTGTGGCCAGGAGGCAAGGGCCAGGTGAAAAATGTAATTTATTACAAGGGACAGTTGAAGAACAAAAGTCTTTTGCCCTTTAGGTATGCTAACTTCCTTCACTGGGTTAGAACCTTCAAAAAGCCTATTTGGGTTTCTTCCCACTCAGAGCTTTACGAATTACACATTTTTTTTTAAGGTGGTGTGAACAGGTATTCTAGTGATAACAACGTGTTTGATATATGGAGATGAGGAAGATATTTCCATTGCTGTCTGAAACCCAAACATGGTGTTGTAACTTGATCCCTAGCTACAGGCTTTGAAGGGACATGCGCTTAGAGGAAGGAGACAAGTTAACCACGTGGTACAGACAAGCCGCTGGTCTAGAAAGGGCTGGGGCACGCACGACCTGGAGCTCTTGATTTTCCTGAATGAAATTTCTCTTTTAATACTGTGTGATATTGCATGGTAATGTCTAAACCCTTATACCAATGGTTCTCAACCAGGGCAATTTTGCACCCTCCCCATCCCCAGGGGACATTTGGCTATGTTTGGAGACATTTCTGGTAGACATACCTGGGAGGGGGACAGAGGAGGAGTACTAATGCTCTAATGAAAATGCTGGTAAACATCAGAAAATGCACATGACAAACCCCACAACCAAGAATTCTGTGGTCCAAAATGTCAATAGGGACGAGGCAGGGAACCCTGCCTTAAAGCTTCCTACACCTCTGGTGAACCCTCATGAGTGACATTACAGCCTGTGCCTCCCTGTCTTTCCCCGACAATCCACTGATGTTTTTGAAATAAATTAATGGAAATAAGTCTTCCTCATTAAAGGAAACACATTATATATTGTAAAGAAGAAAAAAGGAGAGAAAGGGAAATTGGGAAGTAGAGAGAGAGAGAGAGGGAGGGAGGAGAAGGAGAGAGAAAGAGAGACTAGAAATGAGATTTAATGTAATTATGCCAAAGAATCGTAAAATCTTTGGGGTAAAAAGAAATCCGAGGGAATACATTTTATCCCATCTTAGGAACTAAAATTACTGTAACTAGGAAGTTGAGTAACAACATATGTGGAATGACAGGACATCATGACATAGAGCTGGAGGTCGTCAACCCTTTCCTTGTGCCCTGCCTCAAATTATAAATATATGTACGTCCTTCTTGAAGCATTCATCTCAACCCAATATCCAACTTAGGGTCTACCTTAAGCACTGTGCCAGCTATTTGACCTTCAGCAAAATAGAGTCCCAGCTCTCAAGATGATACTGAATCCCACAATCTTTGCACACATTTGGACTTTCCCAAACTTCAACCTACCTTTAAATTCAACACACTTCCCTACTGAATAATGAATCCAAATAAAACAAGGACATTGATGTTTTATACTTTATTTGAGAAGATACCCTACATAAACTATGTCAGGAGGATACAGGTCTACACACAATTTCATCAGTCAATAAATGGAGTTGTTAACATAACACAGAAGATATGATAGCATGAGGAAGACAGAAGTATGACCAAGGAGTATTTACAACTCTCACATATGCTATATTTATATTGGCGATGGATATATACATATATACATGTACATGTGCATATACATACATATGTCCATACATACACACACATATATACATATACATGTATAAAATGTTTTTAAGCAAAAACCAAGAAAAGAGTTTGCCTTCTTGGAGTAATTAACCATTTGAAAGTGAAGAATGGTTGGTTTTCATTAGTGTCATGGTGTTAAACCTCCGTCCCCACATTGAACTCCAACACTGATAGATTCCAATGAAGACACGTTTGCCTTGGGATGGAAGTGTGAGGGTGAAGAACGGGGTGATGGGTACAGGGCCAAGAGTGAAGGACATGCACAATGGGAGAATGACCTTTGGTGATACCATTAAATCATCCTTTTGTATTAAACATAAATTATTAATACAATTTAAAAAAATAATTTTCTGTTTTCTTTTGAGGTTGGGGAGGAAGGAAGGGTGGGCTGGGGAATACAGAAAGGGAGGGCACTTGCCTTTTCAACACATCCCTTAATATTAACTGAGAATACATCCCCCTACCCTGGGGCCATCTTACCAAATTTAGAATCCGTTTTTGTGGATTTTTTTTTTTTTGCATAAAACACACCTTTACATAAGAATTTTACTTAGATGATAAGCCTCTTCTCCAAAGGCAAATACAATCATCACTTTAACTAAACTGACTCTCCAATACTTGCCAGGATGCAAATAAACTTAGCATGGCCAATGGATGTATTTGTTAGAAAGGAAAAGAATGGAAGAAATAGTACCTCAAGGAAGGGGCACTATGAGTAAAACCCAGTTTTACTAAAACCTCAGTCACCCATTTTAAGTCAACGACTTTGGGATCCAAATGTTGAGAAGCAAGAATGATCACCAATTTCCAGTGGCCTGGGAAAAAAAAGAAACAAGCATTGTGGAGGAATATTTTTAAGTCATAAAATAGACCTGAGGAACAATCAATTGAGATTAAAATAAATGATGTAAAATCCAGTTGAGCACACCTCAACTCGGCTGCTGCCAAGGTCTCCACCAATGAATGGTGAGTTGGCAATATTATATCCTTTGTTACACTTTTCCCAAGCCACGCTACATAGTTTCTTTTCTAAACTCTGTAAGATTAACTTGGCCTCAGAACAAGTGCCTAGATGGATCATATGTCCACACACCATAGACACCATTGCTCAGCAGTTGCCATAATCCATCGAACACTTCAGATGGCTACTATCTTTACACAAACATTGGGAAACACACACAAACCCACAGAATCAGACAAGATATAATCACTTTACATATATTTAATACAGAAAGCTTAGGGAGGGGGTGGAAATCAGTTACAAGAGCACCTAAACTTCATTTGCAAAATTCCTTCAACTAGTGCACTGAAGTAGGTACCAGCTGATTTTCCAGATATTGAAAGTTTGCTGCCCAACCTCAGCCTAAAGATAAAGGGACATGTAATGTCCAGTAGGAAACAAATCAGTGTACATCATTTACACGCAATAAATCCTTCATTTCCCTTGAAATAAGATATGTAAAGTAGCACTTAGTTTAATACAAGTTTTGTTCTGCTTTAGACCTAGCTGTAAAAAGCCATTCATGCAAAATATTACCTCCAGTTTTAGCTGGATATTTAAAGGACACTTCTACTGAAAACAAGTCCCTTTCACATAGGGAAGGGGAGCAAATCCCACTCTGGACAGCCAGTGTCGGCCGAGAGTGGAAAATACAAGACTTTGGTGTTTGTAGGGCATTTGCCTTAAGAACCCAGAAGTAGCACTGAGCTTGCCTCTAAGGAGGCAGAGGGCTAGAAGTGCCCTTGGAAATTTTAGGAATTTTGCAGAAAAAGTACTGAGAACCTCTATAGGATTTTTTTCTCTGGCCTGTTCTCTCCTGAGGCTGCCCTGGGCATACCTCCATTTGTAAATATGACTACTTCTGTATCTCCATCTCAGACCACCTTCCCCCCTGACCAATGGATCATTTGTTTCCTACCAGTCAATCTACAACTCCTTCCTCTCTGTTTTAAGGGAAAAGAATTTGTTTTATTAAACTCTGTTACAGCGGTTGGTCATTCATGTGCATATTCTTTCTCAACTAGGGTTGCTCTTTGATTTCAATATAAAACAAAGCTCCTCTATTCTAAAGGACTCCAATAGAGAATTTTTGACCCTGCTCTCCCACCATCCTCACATAAATAATCAAGAGAACCTCTTGCCATGGCCTTTTTTGCATGGCCAGTGTGAGCACTGGAATGGGATGCCCTCAAGGAGACAAGGAATGCAGGGAAAGGATGGATTTTTTTCCTCAGACCCATTCCAAGGTTCAGAATCACAGCTGCATTGAACTCGCTCCTCTGAGATCTGGCTCTGGTTCTACCACGTCACTCACTTAACCTTAGAAAAAATCCTTTATAGTTTTACACTACTGTTATGAATTATGCTAAGCAACACTGAAGAGAGGGGGAGAAAGTGGAGGAGAGAGTATGGTGGACTGGATGGTTCAGAGGCAAGTGAAGTGGAACTTATCTAACATCTGTGAAATAGAAGACAATATTTAAGGTGAAATCCTCAGTGACTCTCTTGCCTTCCCAGTACAGTGTCCATCCTGACGTGAGTGAGGCGAATGCTGCCAATTAGTTAAGAGAAAGCAATGTTGTCTCTAAAATGACATCTAGGTATGATTGTGCTGTATGACAACTGTCCCATCACAAAACAAAGAGACAAAATGTGCTTCTGCTATGCATTTTCTCAGTGCAACTCTTCAGTCTAGCCTGACCGAGGCCTTAAGGAGCCATTTGCATTTTTACTCTGATTGTTTAAGGCTAAGTTAGCTTCAAGATTGAAGGGTGACCGCTGGCATTCAAAGCTGTGCCCCACCCTGAGTCTTCAAAATGCTAACAACAGCATTACTGGGCCCTTTTCTGTCCCCAAAGCTCATAGCTTCTGCTCAACTCCTGTGAAATACTGCCTCCAAATGCACATGGAGTAAAACATAGACTTGTACTTTGTGGGAAATGTGCAGAAATTATTTTTTCAAAGTGATTGCCAATAAGCTATCCTCCATTTGGGAGTTTACAAGTCCATGGTGCCTTGCGAAGACTTACTGCAGTGGGTCCCTGTGCCAAAGTGTGTCCTCCACTGATGTCTAAGTGTCTTTCTTTCCACTGCTTTGAGCCAAAAGACCTGGGCACTTTAGTCCAACACCCATTATTTGTTAGCAGATTGAGAACGTGACACAAACAGGCTTGGAAATTAATAAAAGGTGTAGGCACCTGAATTTAAGAATAAAGTCTTCCAGCTTGAGGTCCTGAAGGATGGAAGTAAAAGAAAAACCCAACCCTTTCTTGACTGGCAGTTCAATCAGGATAGCAGTCATTGGTTCAACTGAGGGAGGTGTTTGCTGTCCCTGGTGCTGAAAACAGATACCCCCAAATCACTGACAGATGGGAGAAGTGAGAAACTCTGCCTATCAGACTGAAAACTCTTTCAACAGAGGCTGACTTTGGGTGACAGTACTCAAAACATGTTTTAAAAGCCTCTTTTCTTATGCCATTCCAAATGAAAGCAGCCCTAAAGTGACCCTAGTTTTCCTGTGGGACAGAGTTAATGCATTGTCATAATACCAATGGAGTAGCTCATCCAAACCGCTTCCCCATTCAGGACCTATTGGCATATTCTCTTATATGAGTCAAGGACCCCAAACTCTTAGAAAAGGAGCCTATAAGTGGATGCAGCATTGAGGTCTACAGAAACTGCTTACTGCCTGATTCCTTTTCCTGATACCTTTGCAGACATAGGATTGATTTGGCTTGCTAGGACTAAATGCTTCTGAAAGAAGTATTTGGGTAAAAATTTACCATATGCTGAAACATGGGCCTCTGAATTACTCTCCACCCCTAATTTCATTGTCACATTCTGAGAAACTGAGCAGAACTTTTACTATGATCAAGAGAAAATCTAAACTTGTAAACAACTACTTCCTAATGTTCCCAGCTCCCCTCCCAGCCAACACACACACACACACACACACACACACACACACACACACAGAGAGAGAGAGAGAGAGAGAGAGAGAGAGAGAGAGAGAGAGAGAGAGAGGAAATCTCAGAAAGTAAAACCTACTTGAGAAGGAACATGATTCTTCCCTTAACAGTACACGAATCTTTGCCAGAGAGAGAAGGACTGCTGTTTTCTCTCAAATTCAAACAGAGAATTTCTTGTCCCAACTTGCTTTCTTTTCATTTTATTTTGACATACCCTTGAACTCACCTGCCTTGACCCACATACATGACCAAGAAGAGTCCTTGATTCTGTAAGGTAACAAAAGATTAACATGGGTCGTTTTGGGCTGCTTCCAACTGCAATGGGCTTGGGGCAGCCTTTGCTATAGACATGAACTATAATCAATCTTTTCCAGCCTTGGAAAGGAAATAGCCCATTGGCTTCAAGAAAGTCTAAATTCTCAGAGAGAGGGAAGAAAAAAGCATTAAAACAAGTTCTTGTTGCTCCTGTTAATATATTAAATCAAATTTTTCATATCTGGTGAGTTATTTCTCATATGATACCTCTGAAATCCTTAAATAATCAAGTCTTGTCACTAAGAATTTACATAGGGAAATGGTTTTTTCAAGGCAGGCCTTAAACAGTGCTGTGAGGGCGGTCATCTCCTTGGGATTATCAGAATGAATTATGGAACATCACCCTGAACCAGCTTGCCTTCTCCAATCTCACATCATAATTTAAAATCCTAGTCATAACCCAGTTTGGACTCTCATTTCAAAGAAAGCTAGAATGCTTTCTGTCTGCTGGACAGCTGCAGGGGGAAAATCACTGGGACAGAGTTTCAGAGCAAAAGTGTTGCTTTTCTATCTAAGACAAACAAAAATTGAGCCCCAGGTAAAAAGAGAAAAGGGAAGCTGAGATAGTCTGAACTTGAGCAAAAGATTTGTGAATTTCTTAGGATTTCAGTTACTCAGTGTTATTCTGATTTCTCTCTGGAGTAAGAAATTAAAAAAAAAAAAAGGAAGCATGCACAGCATTTAGTCAGTTGCATCACACCTGATCATTTCTTGGAGATCTAAAGGAAATTACATTTGAAAGATTCAACATACCAACTAGTCACCATTGCAAATAGTGGTTGGTGTCACAAACACCTGGGATTTTTTTTTAAGGGGCTGTAAATGACATCACTGTTGTAACCTTGGCTATCTAGCCTCAGGATGTATTGTCAGGGGTTTCATTTCCAATCAGATGTGTTTCTCGTGGGAATACCAATCACACCTATGTGTTAGTGCTCAGGACTACTGGAAATGTGATTTGGCATTTGGTCTTCACTCCAGTGGTTATTTTTTCTCCATCTTAAGTTTATTTCCCCATATACAAAATGCTGGCCCCATAATAAACGTGATACTGCTTCAAGATCATTATCACTTTGGGTGCTTTCCTTCAAGATTGGTTTCTCTAGCCAATTTATCAAAGAAGCTTCATAGAGTCCTACTTTAAAAAAAATTACATTTAAATCTACAGAACCTCATGAAAGCAACAATGGATAATACGGAGTTAAACATAGCAGGAGATGCCATTTTGCTACAAAATGTTCAGGATTCCAGGCCTGAAAACAAAATCTACCATCACTGCCTTTTCAGTGACAGAGCCAAATGGGTAAAAACATCTTTCCGCTTTGATTTTTGTAAAGGCGTTCTCTGGCCCTCCGTGCTCGATGGTGATTCAAAGAGGAAAATGCCAATGACAAAAATCTAGAAACCAGACTGCAGGAGGGATTTAAGAAAGGTGCACCTCAAAACACGGCACAGCCCCAAAGCAACTCACAGCTCAGCACCCAGGAACACTGTTTGCAACACTCACTCTCCAGAGAGTGGGCGCTACTTATTTGAGGGGCGCTGTGGAGCCCACAGAGCACTTGGACAGATATGGTCTCATTCGGTGCAGGCAGGGGGCTCTTAGCAGTTTTCGTTTGGAGATTAAGAATCAGAAGCGCAGAAGGGCTGTGCTTTTTCCAAGATGACTCAGCAGGAAATAGGAGCTGAGTTGTCCTCTGCCTCCTATAGTCCTATGGCTGCCCCTCCACCTCACTTTCAATCTGTCTCGCCATTTTATCATAGAGAGAACTTTAAATAGACCACCTGTCTTTCCTAAAGAAACGAACGTGGAAAAATTTAGAAATCTCATTGTAAATATTAAGAGGGTCCAAGAAAAGAAACAATATTGAACTAACCTCAGAGTTACGAGGAAAAACATTATATTTTTCAAAACTGGGGGTGTGTTTAAACGTAAAGAATTTGTTTTTAATAGTAAATGTGGATAGTTGATCATAGTTCATTGTTGTTTTTCAGAGCCAGTTGAGGGACAGAGTTGAAGCATCTACTGATACATCATGATTTGTGGAAGAGAGGATCTAGTCTCCTGGGGTAATTTCTTCCACCTAATTGTTCCCTAAAAAGAGAGCCTGTTATCAGGTTCACTTCTGTTCTTAAGGTATAAGCCTTTCTGGTGCCATTACAGTAAAGATCTCATTTGATTGAAAAAGACTCTTTTAACCCCTTCAAGATTTGGATGCTGCTGCAATCTGTGTTAACATTATAGCCTTTCCACTAAATAAATGAACACTTTGCTGACATGTGGCACTCTTATTCCTTAAGGACATAGTACACCCACGCTGATAGGAGTGTAGGGAAGAAAAAAGAAAGGAAGAAAACCATCGTTTACCATTTATCAGTATATGTAACAGCCAGAAAAATAGCCAAAGAAATTTGAAGGAAAAGCTATTTGTAGCAAGGCAAGCCTCTCTTGACCAAGACAGAAGGAATGGATAACCTCAAAAAGACGGAACAGGGCATTATCATAGGCCTGTTGTCCTAGAGTCTAGTGTGCAAAAGCAACTGAGGAGAAGGAACTGGAAAGAGACTGATGGCTGAGAACACACCGTTTTCTTCTCTGGAAACTGGGCTAAATCACAAGCATGGCTGATGGTCAAACTAGGAAAGAGGGAGATGGGCCGGTAGGGCTTTCCCTGCCTTTGCAGAGACAGAGTCCCGGTCTTCAAGGGGGCGTGTAAGGGATGGCGGATGGATGGTAAGAGTTCAGAGTTTCAAGAGCTTTCAAAGAAGAGCTGCAAGAGATGAATTGAACACAGGATGAAAGTGGGGCCGAGTTCAGGGTGGGGACGTTTGCAAACTTGTTCTAGGTGAGACCTGGAGAAGATATCCTTCACTCAGAACTGATCCGAACAACAGATGAGACATAGATTGATCTGCCCCATCACTGCCATCAAAGAAGGCCCCAGGTCTGCAAGTTGCTGCCAGCTGCCCACTGTAGACTAAGGACACTTGCACATTGGCCCAGAGAACTGAAGTGACTTGGGCACAGTCACTCAAGTGACACCCAGTGAAGCCAGCTGACTTCCTGCCCGGTGCTCTGTTCTTGTCCTCTGGGACATTGAACTTTCCCAAGGAAAGTCTAACCCTTCCCCTTCATGTTCCCATTCTATTTGAATGTTTGTGTTTGATATCTCATTGTTTCAGCTCCAAGATAGGTTCAGTAATCTGCTTGAACCAACTTACATTTATATTTATACTTAATATGTACTATAGGCCCCAAATCAGTGCTTCTCCCCGACCCCAAAAAATTAATTAAGTAAAATCTGCATCAAGGTTCAGTTTGGTTTTGTGTTTCTGAGAAAACAAGTCCAGCCTTTAAATATGAAGGCTCTGAAAACTCAGGATTTAGTTGCCCTTGAAAAGGCCCTAATTTCATAAATGATCAAAAAGTGCAAAAAGTTAGAAAGTCAAAGACTGTGTGTTGATAAGAAAAGGTGAACCATAATAAGCTCTAGAAACCACAGGCTTGGTGCACACTTGTTTGCACATCCATACGCATGGAGGTTGGTGGGAGAAACACAAATGGGGCACACTGCTTGTTGGACCTTTTGGGACTTTTGGGGAGTGTAGAGGCATTTGTGTGTGTATGTGTGTGCAAGCAAACAAGTATAATCTAAGTAATAAAATAGAAAGATGAATGTAGTTTGTCCTATGTGGGCTTGAGCACCCAGAACAAAATACAACACTGATAACTGCTTTTAAACAAAGTTATCAGGTTTGCCTCTTTAAGGTTGTGACATCGCTTGGCCCAGAAATCCATTTTTCCAGTCAATAAACACAATGTCCTTGACTGGTAACTTTCATTTCTCCTGAAGGCATATCTAAGAGAATACAAGGAGATTCCTGTTACTCATATTAAAGACAAGAGTCAAAGTAGGAAAAACAATTTCAGGGAGAAACAGAAATCAGTAAAACCCCAGGGAAATTTGTGGTGGATGCATCTAAGCTAAAGGACTTTTCTCAAGACTTTTTGATGTGATGAATGGCCCCAGTTTGTAGAGAAGTTGTGATTTCAGCTTTGAGGTTTCTGCCAGCCGCTGCACCTCTGTGTGGTTCCACAGAGTGAATTAGAAGGGGTCTGGGTCATTCTGGAGCCCATCACCCCATAAGGAGAGAGCTGGCAAGCTGGAGCTTAGGGGACAGCTGCATTCTTTGTAACAACCAGGAGAAAAAGGAGCTGGGCTGTCTCTTTTGTTAGGACCATAGGAAACATCTACTCAGACATAGGGCAAGCCCTTTGTCCATCAGAAACCACTGTCCCCACCTGACCACCAGGCTGCAGTCAGGACCTGTTACATCTGAACCTGGAAATGCTGGAGGACCAGAGAGCCCAGAGCAGGGCTCACGGACACGGGGCACACTAATTCTTTATAAACCATTTCATTTTGTGCAGCGTAAAGGTACGCGGCAAAGCTGTTTGTCATCAGCAGAGTGGCTTTCGTGCCTTGATTTGTAGTCTCCTCAGGGGAAAACCAATATAACGACAACCACCGTCACTTTGAGCACAAAGCCTGGTTCAGCACCGTGGGCAGAGAGAGGTCAAAACTCCTTCTCCTGGGGTCAGAGCCCAGATGGAGAGAAGGGTGGGTGCGGAGTGAAGGCAGGGGGTGTGGCTGATGGGATTCCAGATGGGATTTGCAGAGATCCACCGCATGCATCTCAATGAGCTCTGCAGTAAACTTCACTGCACAAAGGTTAATCTAGATGTCAACGTTGTCTGACAGCACTGAAATTACTCCAGGGCAGGGCTCCTTCAGAAGTCTTAATATAACAGTCACTTCCATCCTGCCTGCAGGAAATGAAAGTTTCCTGCTTTGTGTGCCAAATCATTCAGTGCCAATTTTCTCACCGTTTGAAGTCCAACTGTTTGTGGTCCTGGGATTCACCTCGTATTAAGACCTTCATGAAGTTTAAGAAACTGGATTGTCAGTCCTATGGAAGCAGGAGGATAGGAGTCAAAAGAAAAAAAGAAAAAGAAAAAAAGGACAGAAATGAAAGACAAGCTTCTTTACTGAGATTTACTTCTCTACTGTGGAAAGCAGGCATCAAATCATCTGGACCAGGTTTATTTATTCACTCCGGACGTGAGCTCAGAGGCACCAGGTAATGTCGGGAAGCTGTTAAATGGAGATGGAACATAAACTCTTCTCCAAGAGAAAACAAAAGATGTCAGGAAGCTATTCATTTGAGTATGTCCTACCTGTTAACATATTACAAAATTTGTTTTTATGACTCCCATGTACTCTCCTTAAATGAAGGAAAAGCTACCAGATTTAGCTTAGGTACTCATATTTCTCACTGGGCTTTAGAGATGTTGCATCCATAAGAATGTCAGAGTAGACCATGGTTAGTGGTTGTCCAGGCTCTCAGTCTACCTTCAGACGTTCAGGAAGCATACATAAATTTGTCACAGTATAAACTGAGAAGAAACCAACTTCTCTCGTGAGATGTTAAACTGAAAAGCAAGACTTGAGTGACAAGGCATTTCTCAGAAGGAGAATCCAACAGGCCTTTCCTCAATTACACTAGCTTGATACATCTTCTATTAGAAACTTCTAGATTTGTTGGCCATAAGTATCTCTTGCAAGCTACAAGCTTGGGCCATGGCACTGCACACAAAGCATCGTTTACCTTGGTGATTAGGAAAAATTAATAGAGCTCACTGTCCTGCCTCTGTAGGATGGGAGATAGCCCAGCTCAGTGGCTTAAGACACCATCCATACTGCAAATATCAGACCAGGTCTTGTTTTAAATTTGGAACTTGATCAGTTAAAGACGAAGGGGAATCTGAATTTTCTTATTTTGCCCAAGAATTCCAAGTACTTTGTGAGAGGCCCCCAATCCCCTTGGATCTCCTCGTGAAATAGAAAAGTGTCTATGTTGGCATAGCAAGACTTGGGCCAGAGGATCTCTTGTTGCAAAGTACAGAATGTGTTTAGACAGTCAAGAGAACTATGATTAGGAGGAATGCACTAGGAAAACAGAGACTCTGTCAGAAGCCAAGACACAGATCCTTAGGGTGAAACAGTTTGTGTTCACAGCAGAAGTCCTAATACCCAATGCAGGGCCTCAGATATTCACCACATCTCCCACAGTCAGCAATGCCTTTCAGAAAGAGTAAACAATGATCATCATCTCACATTCTCTCTGTCCCGTCCCTCCTAGGCTCTGGTTTCACCTGCAGTGCTGGTGATTTCAATACCAACCCCGAAATGGGATGTGATGTGGTAGAAACGGTTAGTTCTTATGTGATCTATCAACCAGGAAGAGTGATTTTCAGATGCTCAGAATGTTGTCGTCAGCATAATTTAATTCAGGGAGCACCAAATGATGAAACTTTACAAGATGCCAGATTTCCCATCAGGACCTTTCTGAATGTCTTAGGCCAGTCCATCTCTGGATTTCTCATCCCTGAGAAATGTAAGGGTCAAAGAGATGAAGAATGATGGAATCAATTTGCTGACTCCAAGGGGACCTTCAATGAAGCCATCCCAATTAAATATATAGATATAAGCATACAATGTATATAGGCCTACACTTTCCTTACGAAGACATTCCTGGTGATGTTAAGCATCCCCAAACATGTTCTGAAGCCTATATTGATATATTAATGATGATACAAAAACCTGGAATCTTCCTTTGAAACCTAGTAAGTGTTGGCCAAAAAAAAAAAAAAAAGAAAGAAATGGTATCAAAGAAGATATTGGTGCTCCAGGAACCAAAAACATAGTGGCTACAGCAGCATTTTTTGCTCTCAGGCAAATGGCATGGAGTATTCTAGCAGGCTGGCTCTCACCCAAAGTTGATAATAGACATCCCAGGGGCATTAGAGGGCAGCTGTCTAGACTGCCAACACACACGGGCTCATGGGACAAACACCTATAGATGTTTCTCTGCTCCAGACTCTGAGCAAAGCACAAGAAAGACCCCAGATCTCAAGACTGTCCATTGGAATAACCGTACCTCGAGTCCAAATAATACTGCTGCTGTTCGGTTTGGAAACGTGCGGCAAAGAAGCCGCTCATCACTCCTGAATGGAGAAGAACTTTAGTGAATAGTCTGCACCTTAAAATGCTGCCCTCTTTCCAACATCCTAGCTCCTCACAATAGCAGGTGAAGGTAAAAATCTCTTGGCTTTTGACCCAGAGTGCAGATTGCCAGTGGCCTGCCTGAGCAGTAGGCAGGCCTGTCTCCACATCTTGGAATAGTTTCTGTCAACTTTGGGTATGTTGGTGTTGAATGGAGTAGGATGGCCAGTTGAGGAGGACAGGCTGGTGACAGTCAGCCAAGGGGCCGGGTGGCAGCCTCCTTGAAGAGCATGAAAATCGGGTCCTGGGCTTGTCTGCCTGGCTTCCCTCCACCAACAGCCCTTAAATCTAACAGTCACTGAGCCTTTCTTGTTTGCCTTCTATAATCAGTTTCTTATCATTGATAACTGTCCCTCATCCCCATTGTTACCGATCTTTTATTTTCTCTCTTATTTCTAACAAGCAAGTTAAAAAAAAAAAAAAGTGAGACCAGAACATAATATTTTTTAACTGAAAGGGACCTGAAAGATATCTATTTCCACCTTCTAAATGTCTCAGATGAGAAATCTGATAATCTGAGAAGTTAGCTGACTTGGCCAATGCCACCTGAGTAACTAGAGCAAAGCCAGGAATTTCGATGGTCTTTCCACCACTCCATGTTGCCACCTAACTTCCCATGTATCCCGCACTCTCCAGGCATGACTGACCCCTTTTGCTTCTGAGTTGAGTCTCGTGCAACCCCAGAAATCTGCTGTCTGCTCTCCCATTGGTGTTGATTTCTGTAGTATTTAGCACCAAAAATACATGCACTGGTGTAGTATGCAAAGTAAGCATCACCAGAGAAAAAGAGTCATGTTCAACCTGAACCCCGAGGGACCAAGGATCCTTTGCCTCCAGCGGGAAGCCTCTCTCCAGGGATGATTTGTGCACAATCTTCTGAGAGGAGGAAGCATCAAGACTTTGTCTGTTAACTAAATGAGGCTTAGTGACCCTCAAGATCCACCCAGAGGTCAGGGATAAAATTAGAGGGCAGCATCTGGTTCACGTCCAAAGTAAAGAACTGGAAGGACCCTTGGCCATGGCACCCTACTCCAAGGTGGGCATCCAACAGCAGGTCACTCACACCCAGTCCTGGAGGGAACCAGGTGAGGATGGCATGGCAGGGAGACCAGCCTGGGGAACCTGGAGCATCCACCACAGCTATAAAGGAGCTTGCATGATGCTACACCCCTTCCCAGTTGCTCAGACATGGGCTTCTAAACCGTGGAGTTTGGTAGGGGGCGATGAGATTGAAGTAGACTGGAGTGGCCATACTGGCTAATGGGTTGTCATTTCAACACCCATTTAACTACCTCAGGCTCCTTAAAAATAAATAAGTAAGTAAATAACACTTCACCAGGGCCTTTTGCCTGTGTAGGAAGTCTAGGAGGGTGAAAGAGACCAGATGCTCCTTGTAGGCGTAAAGTAACCTCGGGCACTTCAGCCCCTGCATCGTTGTGACTGCAAAGGAGGAGAGGACAGTCTTATTGGAACCCACCTTTGCCCAGGCCGACGAGCCCTCTGAGGCAACTGCCCCCACCCACGCAAGGCCTGCAGAGGGCTGCCCTGGCATTCCAGAGTGGTCCTGAGAACAGGGACACAGAGAGTCGGTGCTGTTAGAGTCTAAGAATTCCAGAATGTAGAAGGGGCCGGAGATTAGCAAACACACCTCTTATTTTGCAGATGGAGAAACGGAGACACGGGGGAGTCTTAGTCCTGCCTCTACAGAAGAATCCACCTTCTCTGCTCACCCCAGAGCCCTGAGTACCCTTTCCATTTCCACAGCCCCATTCTCTGTCTCCTTCACTCTCCAAAAAGACTTTTTATTTTTTCCACCTGCTGAGGTTAGTAAGTCAACATGCAGACTCTCTACAGAGATCACAGCAAGGGCAGTGGGAAAGCAGGCCCTCCCCCTCTGCTCCTCCAACCCTGTACCCTTTGTCTTGGAGTCTTACAGGAGACAGCTGCTTACGATAGACGTGACGAGGGTGACCCCAAGGCCTACACAGAGGCTGAAGGGACTCGGACAAGGGCAGTCTGACAACACCAGTCTCCTTGTCCGCAAAGGAATTGCGTACTTCCATTAGGCCATGAGGACGCAGCGCCCTGCGCTGAAACCCTACTACATTCTGCATTCCCAATTGCCCACCAATCCCTCCCCACCCTCCCTTTCTTCCAGACTATCAGGGACTCTGAGGTTCTAGGAACACACAGCCAAGAAGATGGAAGCTACACAGTGTCTGTATGGGGGAGGATGTGGCAGCAACAGGAGCCTCGGAGCCTCATCTCTCACTAGGAGACACCTCCCCGCAGCTGCCCCAGATCGCTCCCTCCTTGAACAACTTTCCCTTAGTTAGCTAGGGCCAAACCAGACTGCAGAGTTCAACCCAGCATTAACAGCCCCGGAAGAGACCAAGGCCCTCCAGGTGCAAAGACAAGGGGGGCGATTGCCATAGGATAGCTCAGGATTCCTTTGAGGGGGTGCATCCCAAGAGCTCTCCTCCAAAGTCCTCGGGGCTGGGAGCGCAGCACGGAGAGAAAAGCCACACCCAACTCCAACTCCCCTCCCTCCCCTCCCAGCCCTGCTCAGAAGCCTCAGCCATCCCTGAAGCAAGCCTCCACCACCCCCCACCCCCCACCCCCGCCACCGTGGCCTACAGTCCGAGCACAGCTCGGAATAAAAATATTTGTGGGTCTAAAAAAAGAAGCAAAACCACCAACACAGAATTCAGTCCCAAACCCCACACAGGATGCCTGCACTGCAGCTGACCAGAACATCCAGGCTGCTGATGGTCCCTTAAGCTGGCCAAGAGGGGTGCAGGTCGGGGGACCCAGAGGCTCCAGTTGGGCAAAGCCCAGTCCATTTGGTAGCTCTGTGCTTGGGTGAGACGGAGGGACAGGTGGCCTGGGAGAAGCACATCCTCTTCTCCCCAGCGGGAGGGCTCTGTGGGGCTAGGCTGTGGGTTTCCACGGGCATTTTGTTGTCATGGGTTGGGGGGGGCCCGGAGATCCGCCCCTGTCGCAGTCTTTGACAGTGGCAGCTGGGAAGGCAGTGATTCCCCTGGTGTCGGGGCAGAGGGAGCTGGCCCCAGCCCAGATGCTTCCTTCTCCCTCCTTGGTCAGGGCTCCGTCCTCATTAAGATGCCAAGCCTGCGGCAGTGGCCAGGCGTTGGATGCTTCCCCAAGCAGCCTCGGCCCCTCCCCCTGCCCCCAGTCCACAGAAGTGATTTCTCAGCCCCTGCATTTTCACAGCACTCAAAGGCAGATGCATCAATCCTTCCAGGGGCTGGAAACGTGAGGAGAATGACAAGGGGCCGGATGTAGGTGCCAAACAGATTCTCCCCGCCCCACCCCCTGGCTCCTGCCCACTCCACTGCCTGGCTCTCTGAAGCAAGCACTGTCCCAGCCTTTCGCCGGACCTGGGCCCCTTTCTCGGCAGTGGGGTTTACCTGGGACTTCCTAGAGGCCCAGGAAGTGGGAGCTAGAATCTAGAGAAGGCGGGTTGAGAAATAGACGACCCAGAGGGGCAGACCTTATAAGACCTGCAAAGAATGAAGCCTCCTGCCGTTGGAACCCTGCTGTGCCCACATGTGCAGACAACACGGGGGATGTCTGACACCTCCCTTAACTTCCCAATAGCCTGAATGTCGGGGGTGTGGCCAAGGAGACTTTCCAATGATGGAAAGACAGGAGGCAGGGCCTTGACAGGGTTCAGATTTCAGCTTTTAATTCTGTGGTTCTTTAAATCCAGAAAGTCCAGTTCTTGAAGTTCAGAGGAGAGATGACACATCTCTTTCAAATTTAGGAAGGAACTTGAGCATGGTTTACAAGATGGATGTAGTCCACTGTCGCCATGGTTTTGTGTTTTGCTGTCGTTGTTGTTTGTTCAGTGTTTACCTGTAGGCGCCATTGTTGACCCCCCAAAGCATCAGGACTATACTTTCTAGAAAAGACAAATTAGAAAATCGTCTTGAGGGGGAGGAAAGGAGGAAGGCGTGGAGCAGATGGTCAGGGGATGTGTGAGGCGTCCCAGAGGCCCCTGGTTCGGTGTTCTTTCCTTGCTGAGCCTGTCGATGAGATCTGCCCATGCACATATGCAGAGCTTGGAGCTAACACACCTGTGCAGATGATCACCTGTGCAGCAGTGATTGGCACCCCAGCTCCTCCAGTCCCAACGTGAAGATTGTCTCTGTGCATCATCAAGGTCTTCTGCTCCCAGAAGTCGGAGCTGAAGAAGCATGGGCCACAGCCTGCGTCTAAGGGAAGTCTCAATTGCATTCATAATACTTAAGATTTTCTGAGTTGTTGTTACAGTCTTATGGTTTGTATCAGCAGCTTCTCTGTGCATTAGAGAAGAGGTTATCTCTCTGTAGATATAGATAGATAGATAGTTAGATATATAAATATATAATATAATATATATATATATTATATATATATATAATACATATATATATATATATTATATATATATATAATATATATATATATATATATGCCAAACTGCCTTACAGGGTTTTTATTCTTTCTTTTTTTTTCAGTGTTGTATGTGTAGCAGGCACTTGAGTTTATATGAAGATGTTTGCTTCAGTCAAGGATGGAAGAAAAGAGTCTGTGCAGTGGAAAAGAAGGGGTGTGAGGCCGGGAGAGAAGAGGCAACAGAATATGAATTCACGACCACTGGCCACCACTAGCCAAGGATGTCCAAGTAGATGGGAGTGGCTTTTCCCAGAGCATGGAGGATTTTGTAGATCTCCTTGATGTTCAGCCGCTGCTGCGGTTCCCTCTGCCAGCACCCCAGCATGACATCGTACACCTCTTTGGGGCAGACTCGGGGCCTCTCCAAAACACGACCTTGGGTGATGCACTCAATGACCTGAAAAAGGGAGGAGAACAGGGAAGTTATCACCAAAGCTCAGCCTTGGCCCTGTGGCTCAGGCGCAGCAGAAGGCAATGACTTCACTGATGAGCTTCAGTGCAGAGGCGGGGTACCCTCCTGAGGCTGGGCTGGAGACCAGAGTTGCACGTCTGTCCTGTGCATGGGTTCCAAGGGCCATGATCCAGCACTGGCTGGTCCAGCCCACTGCTGCCCTCTATTCTCCATCTCTTAGGCCAGGCGTCCAACTCCCACAGACACTCTTCCTTCCACTTCTCTCTTCCTCTCTAGTCCTGAGTCTTATCTAGATGACTGAGCTGCATTCATTTCCCACTTGGCAGTGGGGATTGGCATCTGACCTGTCCCACCCCCTCTTAGGAGCCTGCATGATTTTGAAACCCCCTTGAAGGAGCTCTGCCCCTCCGTGGCTCCCACTTCCTGTCAAGCTCCCCTCCCAGGCACAGCCTCGGTGCACACGTGAGGCTTACCTCTAAGCCATTACACATGTCCCTTCCTCAGTGAGGCGCATCCTCCCTTGCTCTTTGCACTAAACCATGTATTCCGTTTCTTGAAAAGTCCTTAACACTAGGACTAACCACCTGATTCACCACTGCCCAGCTGGGTGTCCAGAGAAAGTCAATTAACCTCATAGGATCTCAGCATCCTCACCTGTAAGATGGGGATCAAATGTCTCCCTTGACCACCTCCTAAGACTGCTGTAAGGACCACATGAGGCCAGGGAAAGGGATTGTATGAGCCACTGTACCAAACGGGAGGCCATAGGGAGGCGTAGGAAGGAAGCAAATAACATACAGGTGGACCATCCCCAGCTGGCCCTTCAGGACCACGCCTGTAATTTGCAGTTCAATTCCAATTCCTCAAAAAGATTTCTTTGCTGACACTGTGAATTTTCAAGATTCTATCTTACAGTTCTCAGGTTATTTTAACTTCTGCCTAACTCTCCCACTGTAACCTTGGGCAACGTATGTACCCCGAACCACAGTTTCCTCATTTTGAAGACAGACCGTGATGATAAAATCACACAGAATTTTCTCTAGTAGAGTATGTGAAAAATGTTATTTCCTCTCTTTGCCCCCATTAATCTGTATATAGTTTTTATCTCCCTAGGCTGCCCCCAACAGCGCCTTGTCTGGAGTGTGGGCTCATGTCACTCTGACTCTGAGATGGCTTGTCAAACAATCACTGTGTTAGCACTTTCCTGGTCCTGGTCACCCCAGAGTCTGCAGAGGCCCACTAGGCTCTGTTCTTTGCCAGCCTGAAAGGTCTCCAGCTGCTCCTGTTCCCTGTTTTTATTTGAACCCTGTCTCCACCTTCCATTATGTTCACCTCCATGAAAAGGGGTCCAGTTCAAACTGCAGTGGCCGCTGCCTAGTGCTAAGGTCAAAAGCACTGAAGGGTGGTGTCTCCTCCAATGTGGGGCTCTCCAGTTTGTCAATTTCAATAGAGAAACTCATTATCAGTGACTGTCAGGACTTCACTGCAGGGGTTGGTAGAGTGGAAGAGGTGGCTGGGAGTAGGAAGCCCATCTTCAAGGCCAGTGCCTTACCAAGCAGTGTCAGAGATGACCACAAGAGCCCCGTTAGCTACTCTAAGCCAGTTTAGGTATCCAGGACAGATCATCTGCTGAGACCAATAGAACCCTCAGCCCAGATTCCCCTCTTTACTAGGGCAACCAAACTACATAGGGGCTGTGATCAGGGTGCCTTGTGTGCCTGAGTGCATGAAAATGTGCCAGCGTGTATACACAAGCATGTGTATATATGCATGCATGCATGTGTATGTGTGTGTATGTTTACCACTACCCCCTACCCAGGAAAACAATAATTTTTTAAAGCATCACAACAGATGAGTTCTGATATACACACTTACATTTTTTTTAAAGGTTGTCAAAATATTTTGTCCTATTTTGGGAAATGTGGTCAGGACCCATTCAGTTTGCAAATGATGAGATGTTACAAATGTAATAAAATGCCTTCTTTTCAGTCTTTGACATTTACTTAATTAAACGGTTGGGGTATAGGAAAGCAAAAATGAACATAGCTTCCAAGAAGAGAGACACTTTCTGGAATATTCAGATAGGATTCTAATATTAAAAGGTCCTCATGTTCATGTTTTCCCAGAAAACAGAAGACCATAAACTGCAATCTTTTATAGGTCTGCTGGGTTGGGAGACCAAGCCCTTTACTGTCTACAAACTGGACTGAGTTCCCTGGGACGACACAATGTCACTGAGAAGCATCTTGCTTTGGACCACGGCCCAGGCCTTCTCCAGGCTGACGCTTTCACCTCTGGCCAGTCCATTCCAGAACCCCAAGGAGCGCCCCTTCCTTTGTCCTGAATTTCAACAAGTGTTTGTGTGAAAAGTACTGAGTTAATATAGGCTAATGTACTTAGGAAAATGCCTGGCACTAAATGTTAGCTATTATTAAATTTGATGACTAGCATTTTTTATTAATATTGTAAATCAAAAGTATAAAATACATAATGTGTGTATTATTACATTTACTGTTATGATTCATCTTATTCCTGGAAGTCCACACACAGCTCTATCAGTAACATGAAATTTGCCTTCCCAGTTCACCTTCCTGCACATCTCTGGGCCTGGTCTACCTAAAGCCTTTGGGGACCCAGATGACTTGGGCATAGTAGGTGTTTCCACAAGATGGCACAATTGAAAAACTCATAGTTGTTTATTGTTTTCACTTTCTGTCTTAGTGAAACATTTGTGATTTTTAAGTGTAGCAGAGCAAACAGAACCGTGACTTGCATCTCAATTTCGACATCTAATTTCATGCTCTCTTGACAATCACAGCACATTTCCTACAGCTATAATTTTTTTCTACCAAGAAGGTCTCTCCTTCTGCTTCTGCCAACATTTGCTCTGCTGGCTCCAAACCCCACCTAATGTTTTACACACTCTAAGTGCTGGCCTGAGATGTCTCTTATCAGTCTTCCTCCAAATCAAGGTTCCCATCTGTCCCCTTTCTGTACCTCTGTGTTTGAGAGCTGGAACCATGGCTGTTTTCCATAGGTGAAGATCTCCCAGAGAATCACCCCAAAGCTCCACACATCGCTTTCTGTAGTGAACTTCCGGTACATGATGCTTTCAGGGGGCATCCAACGAATGGGGAGCATGGTGTGTCCTCCCACCTAAAAGGGGTCGAGACAGAAGCACACACAGTGACCAGATTGCCAGAATCAGTCACATCAGTCTGCACTCTTCATAGGCAGATGCCCTCTTGATGCATCTTATTCTAAGATAGCCAAATGTGATGCAACTTTTGTGATGGGTGTGGGGGGCCAGTGGAGATTAAGCCTACGATACTGCAGGCAGCTAGAGTAGCAATTAGAGATAACACCTAAGGGAAGGTACATTCCTTGGCATGGAATATAAAGAAAGATTACAAGATGACTTGAAGTGGGAGAGAAGATTTCAGAATCTGGTACTACAATCAAATCTAACCTTGAGAGGGAGTCCAGAGGGAAGCCACGGAATCACTGAGCAAGGCTACCAAGTATCAGAGTATTTGCAGATATTAGGTTAGACTCCTTGGCCAAGGAGGTTAAAGCACAGCATAGTCCATGTGCATCTAATCTGTATTATTACTATGACTTTAGCTTTATCTGACAATCTTGAATTTCTCACTGTTACTTAGAACTCAGTGTTCTGAGTGAAGGGGATAGGGAAGTTCAAAAGTATGAAAGACCACATGCTAATGAGAAATCAGGTGGACCAGAAGAGAATTCACAAGCGTTCTTAGCAAGATCTCAAAGGCCAGTAAGGAAAGTGCTTTTTTAAAATAGCTCGAGGAGGACATCAGCCACCTGTGGGTTTACAGATCTGACAGCCAAGGGCAAGAGGAAGTGACTGACATTCAGTGTACACTTTCCTGAGAAAAAACATTAGGGAAATCCTCACTGCCCAGGAGGTTAGACATATTATTAGCATAAGTGGAAGAAAATTCACAGCATGTTTTAGAACTCAGGAACTAACTGTATCATAAATAGAGCATCAGAAATTGGAACTTCTGGCTAATACATGAAACTTGTTAGAAAACTGCTTTCGACTGATAGAAGAAGCTCTCTATAAATGTCCTGATGAACTATTTGTATTAATCAAAGTTCTCATTTTTATGATGGGCCAGTTGGAGGAATTATAATCATAAACACTTAAGAAAGAATGACTTGTTGGCAATGGGCAACCTTGTTTCTAAAAAAAAAAAAAGAGATCGTGTTTGCCTTATCCACTTGAAGTATTTTAGAAGATAAATGATAATATGGATTTGCAGAAGTTGTTTTCAACCTGGGATTTTATAATCAAGGTAGCTCTGTATCAAATGTAAAGACAAATGAAGGTGTTTCTTTCAGACAAACAGACTCAGAAAGTTTACCACTCATAGCCTTTGAGAAAAACAAAGAAGAAAAAATTAATTGAGGATGTACTCCAGAAAAACGGAAAAAGAATCTAAAATATACGGTGACTTGGAATATAACAAACAGTACAAAGCAAATAAGCCACAAAAAACAAAATTTAGATCTAAATAATGGTCACTAATGTGGTAGTAAAATGTAATATAATTACTAATAAATGATTCCTGTAAAATAGAGGCATAAAGTAAATAATAATAGTAATAATACAAATAGTACTATCTCTGCTATTATTAGCAATATTCTGGAATGAAATGTCCAGATAATTTCAACAATAAGTGCACAGACGAGTAGGTAGGGAAATAATCAAAAGCCTGATAAGGGCTCTGTCTTTTAGAAGGAAGGGCAAGGGAGCTTACAGAAAGTCATCAGTTGTTGATTATAACAGTTTAAATTTAAATGTGCTTGCTAAAATTTTAAAGTAGCTTCTAAAAGAATAGAAATAGTACATATAGCTTCCAAACCAGTTTCAAGAAAATAGAACCAAAAATCTCTAACCAATACCAAAAAGACTACAAAAAGGGGGAGGGATAATAGTGAATAGCAAAAAATGAAAAAGAAGTTTAAATAATATCACTATAAACAATAAGAATTAATGGGTTATATATGATACCTCTTAAATAAGAGAATCGTTTATGTTAAAAAATCAAGATGCATGTTATCTGGAAAAGACATATTTAAAAGGAAATAACAGAAAATACTGAAAATTTTGAAAGAATTTTGAAAATACTGAAACTTTTGAAAGAATACAAAAATATAACAAACAGTAAAAAAAATTGAATATACAATGTGTATAATATTCACTATACATAATAATATATTACAATATATAATTGAATATATAACATATATTGAATAGATAATATTCAATATGTGTAATATACATTGAAAATATAATTCATATATAGTATATTGAATATATGTCATATATTAAATATAGAACATATCAAAATTGAATGCATATATGAAAAAATTTCAGAAAGCCAAGAACTAAATGGATACAAAGTGGTCTCTATTATATTTGAAGATGGTAAAATTCGCCATTATGAAAATTATGAAATTTTTTGCTCCAATTAAGATAGCAACAAAAATGTATAACAAGTAAAACAGGTTATAAATAAAGGAAAACTAACAAAGCTACAATTACAATGGAAAATTAAAACACTTATTTTGCAAGATGATAGATCAAGAAGACAACAAAAATAAAGATACATTTAAAAAATAAAAATAATGAGTTTTAATTGATATATATGAGTGATGCATGTATATTTCAGCCTCCTGAAAAAGTTGCATATTATTTTCAATTATCTAAAAGGCGTTTATAAAAACTAATCACATATTATCCTCACAGGAACTCTGAAATTCCAAGAGAAGAAACAAGGTAAACATAAGGTAAAAATAAAAGAAGAAAAGCCATTCTTTCAAAAGATGCCCAAAATTACCAACACTCTTTACTGATTAAAAGCCCTAATTCATTAGTAATAAAAGGTAACTTCCTGTATTTAATATACTAAATATCATATTTACTGATAAAACATTGAAAGTATAGAAGGTATCTTCTATTACTGATTTTATGCAATACTTTTCAGGTGGCCCTAGCCACTACAATAGAGCAGGAATAAAAACAAGGTAAAAATACTGAAAAGGAGGAGTCAAAACACCATTGTTCGCATATGATATGACAGTTCAAGACAGTTAGCTAAAAAGCAATTAGAACCATTATATGCTTTAGTAAGCTACCCAGACATGAAATGAATATACAAAAATCAGACTATTCTCATGCACTAGTAAAATGACTTCAAAATTCAATAGAAAATAAACATGCTCGTACATTAGCAACAACAACAAAATGTTTAAGATTCCTAGGTATAGCCTTAGCAGAAAATATACAAGGTCTATGTAAAGAAAAGTATTGAAAAACATAAAAGAAGATCTGAATACATGGAAAGGTTGTCTTTTCCTTAGATAGGAAGACTCAATATCATGAACCTCTCATTCTTCCCTAAAATTAATCTAAAAATTCAACACAATCTAAATAAAACCCTCAATGGAATGATATATGAAAACTGACAATATGATACCAAAATTCATCGAGAGGAGTAAATATTTGATTAAAATAAACTAAGATATACTTGAGATAGAACAACAAGGGATATTTGCTGTATCAGATAGCATAACATATTATCAAACTACAGGAATGAACACACTGTGTTACTGGCATAGGAATAGACAATTTCACTGATCAATGGAACAAAATAGAGTCCAGAAGCAGACCCATGTATCAATACTGGAATTTAATATATGAAATGATAGGTTAGTAATCAGTGTTGGGACAATGAACTATTCATTTAAAAAGTACACTTAGATACCTACCTCACACCATATACAAAAATCATTTCCAGATGGATTAAAGAGCTAAACATAAAAAACAAAACAATAAGCATATTAGAAGAAAACTTAGAAAAGTATTTGGATAACCTCAGGAGAGGAAGGCCTTCCTAAATAAGACACATGTTCAAGGAGCCATAAAGGACAGAATTCAGAGACACCACTGGTATAAAATTCAATACTTTTGCATGGCAAAATACAAAATAAGCATAGTTAAAAGACAAATGACAGAGAAAATATTTGCAATATATGTAACAAGGAATTAAAATCCATATATTATAAAGTGCTTCCTTAAATTAGTTAAGAATAAGAAATCCAACAGAGAAATGAATCAAGGGTAAGAGTAGATGATTCACAAAACAGCTACAAATGGCCACAAACACGTGAAGAAATGTCAATTAAAACAATAAAAGACACATTTTTTTAATATTATGTGGGGGAAATGAAGAGACTGGTATTATCCAGTGCATGAGAGGTCCTGAGGAGGAGTTATTCCTTGCTAAGACTGGGGTAGCCTTTTTTGAGGGCAGCCTGGCAGAATCTGTCCACACTAAAGATGTTAAGTGTCTTTTAATCCAGCAATTTCACTTCTAGAAGTCTTGGAAAAATACTTGCTCATGTAAGTAAAAATACTTCGTTGAAGATATTTTATTTCATTGTTTTTAAGGGCAGCAATTTGTTCATCATGAAATGTATATGCAGCAGTTAAAAAGAATACAGTGGAGTTATGTAGAGTGATATGTCAATACGTCTAGGATATAGTAAATGAAAATGCAAAACATTAAAAATCTATATTAGCATTCTCATTTATGTAAAAATGTGTATGCATAAGCAAATATATTAAAAAGCAATAATGTAGTATATAACTCTGTAAATGCATAGAAAAGGTCCAGAAATATAGCCATTAAACCAGTGGTTTTCTCTAGAAAGGAAAGTGAGAGTGAGAACCGACTAAAGAGAAAATTCCATTTTTTTTTACTATAGTATGTATTTCTATGCTGTTTGTAATTTTATCATAATCGTGTGCCACATTTGAAAATTTTAAACAATAAAAGAAAAAATACACATATGACTAAAGGAAAACCAGTGGACCTAATTTATTTACATTCTAAATCAAAATATTACTTTTGAGGAAAAATTGGGTTTTTGATAGAATCTAGTGGAATGGTTTATTGTACCTGGTTTCTTGAATAAAAAGAAAAAGAGGTTAGGAATATGGGAACATTTTTCTTGATGAAAAATGGTAAATAACAGATTTCTCCAAATTGATGCCGGTTGTTTGCCTCATTTGATGATTTTATACACAATCCGGGAGAGCCATTCCAAATTGAAATTTCCAAGTTTACCGTAAGAGAAATTTGAGTGTGCTGGTGTAAACTTTGATGAGCTTAAGCGTCTGGGCAGAAATTATCAGAAGGGTATTAATTGGCCACAGAGGTACCACTAATTTATCAAGATTTTCTCTGGGTGGCACCACCAATGTGGGTGAAGTTTATATGACATTCCTTCAGAAGTGGACTAAAACATTTCAAGTGAACTGTGATATAACAATGAAAAGTAATAAGTTGGAAGTCAGAAGCTTATTCTGATGTGACTTTTGACAAGCTCTTAATCTCTTTGAATTTCAGTTTCCTCATCTTCAACATAGGATTCAAGCAACGGCCGTATCTAAAGTGAGATGATGTATATAAAAACCAACTGAGCATCACTAAATACAAAAAATAATACACATAAAGTGCAATGACTGTGCCCTATGTGTAGTGAGCAGCAGAACAAACCTGATTTCCTAGATTGTCCATATTTCCCATAGATCCACCTAGACTACACTGACTTTCCTTCAGAGCTACCTGCATTCTTGTGTCCTTCTCCCACATTGGAGAGATACAGTCTGGGAAAGGTAGTGGTCAAATCCTTCCTTGGTAAAAAAAAAATACTGACAAATATCCCCATGGTGAAACCTAGCCAGGCAAGCAATGGGATGAAATAATAATCTTAATAAGAATAGTCCTGGGTTTCCCTGGTGGCGCAGTGGTTGAGAGTCCGCCTGCCAATGCAGGGGACACGGGTTCATGCCCCGGTCCGGGAGGATCCCACATGCCGCAGAGCGGCTGGGCCCGTGGGCCATGGCCGCTGAGCCTGAGCGTCCGGAGCCTGTGCTCCACAACGGGAGAGGCCACAGCAGTGAGAGGCCCGCGTGCCGCAAAAAAAAAAAAAAAAAAAAAAAAAAAAAGGAATAGTCCTAATTAATGCACACTAAATATCAGCCACTGGATGTTACACACACCCCACATTTAATCCTCTCTCTCGTCCTATGTGGTAGAATTCCCTAGTATCCCCATTTCACAGATGAAGATAAGGTAATTTGCCTAGGCACTGCCTGAGAAATTCTTGCTAATGATCCAAGCTCTCAATGAGATACATTAAGGAACTGAAAGCTGAGCCTTAAAATAGGAAATATATAGGAATAAGGCGAAAATTTCAAGAAATGAGTCTAAAAATAAAATAACTTCTTGGAGATCTTCGGATTACACTACCTTGAGTAATACCTTCCATCACCTCTGTTATTGTGTATTCGGGTGCTGTCAGCCTGATCTGCCTTTACAAAGTTGCCTATTACCTAACGATGTCAGCGGCCACTGATGATCATTGCCCAGATCCATTATTTCACTAGTGGCCTTAAAAGGGTGACATTCTAATTCTAGCATTCCCTCTGCATAGATTAGTTGGAAATCTTCTATGAGTAAAAACTTTCCTTCAGGGTTTCCCTGGTGGCGCAGTGGTTGAGAGTCCGCCTGCCGATGCAGGGGACACGGGTTCGTGCCCTGGTCCAGGAAGATCCCACATGCTGCGGAGCGGCTGGGCCCGTGAGCCATGATCGCTGAGCCTGTGCGTCCGGAGCCTGTGCTCCACAATGGGAGAGGCCACAGCAGTGAGAGGCCCACGTACCGCAAAAAAAAAAAAAAAAAAAAAACTTTCCTTCACTAACTATTTGGTTACACTGATAACAGTTTATATTAGAAACTCCTTTGATTTACCAGTTCTCAGAATAATGAGTCCCTTCCGTAGCATCCTCCAAAGGTGACCAGTGAGAGAGGTTTGTTTTGTTTTAGTTTGGTTTTGAGAAGCATCATCAATTCTTTGTGCGCTTGTGCGTGTGTGTGTGTTAATACATTTGAAGTGTTTCCATCGATTATAATTGCTCTTTTTGATGTTCACTGTTCAATCTTTGGCCAGTAGCAGCCTCTTCAAGTTGGCACCTCTCACCAAACACCAATGGTCTTTGATAGCATCCTTGCTTTCGGACAAGAAAAAATATCCTAGGCTCATCTTGTCCATTTGCTGCCCTGGCCCTAGACTCAGTCATTTTTTCAAGGAACCCTGGATCCTTTTGGTGGACAATGGAATTTAGAGACCACACTATGGAAGCCAGGAATGCTCACTGCTGTTGGGTTGGTCAGAATTTCTGGGTCCTTATAATGGAAATAACTAGGAAAAACTTTTCTTTCGGAAGAAAATACTTCAGGAGTTTATATTGATTTTTCCAACTCAAATTTAGGATTACAGAGCTTTTACTTGACTTGGGTTTTATATCCATATTTTTTTTCTTATGCTGAAAATCTTGATTCTTACATTAGTAGTATTACTTACTTGCTTTATCCTAATATATATATTTCAAATTCAGTTCAAGTATCATTACTAACAACATGATTGCTGAAAGCTGTCTACAGTCTTTGCAGTTCTTTTCATCTTTAAGGTATACCTACTAGGGACATACCTAAAACATTGCTATGTTTTAAAGTCACGTGAAGTAATTCCTCTCTGAGTGACGAAGTCACCAACCTAATACACAGGTTTATCTGTTTCATTTTGCTTTTGATTTTTAAGAATTGCTTTGCTTTTTCTTTCCCATTCGACATAATGTTTTACAAAGATGCAAAAACCGTTACATGGTTTTAAAGTCAAACCAAAAAATCAAGGTACGTGAAATCTAAGTCTAGTTCCATCTCTGTTCACTCTCCTCACCCTGATCTCCTCCTCCTCCAGAGGCAACCATTTTATGTTTGTTTTTAGTTTATTCTTTTATTGTTTGTAACATAAGCAAATATGGATTATATTCATTTTCCTCACTTTCATAAATGAAAGTAGGATACCATACCTGTTACATACTTTACTTTTTTTCCCCACTGGGGGTTCTCTCATTCCTTTTATAGCTAGATAGGACTCCATGTGCATGATCACACCACAGTTTATCCAATCAATCCACTATTGATAGGACTGGGTTGTTTCCATTCTTTTGTTATTGTCAACAGGGAAATGCTCTCTTTACGTATAGCTCAGGTGGTTCTCACTCCCCCTAAAGGGTAATTGCCTAAAATTTCCATGGAGTGTAACAGGCAGAGATAGACTGCAGTGCCCACTGAAATGTTGTCAATAACATAACTTTGGAGATACATGAAGTCTTTCCAATGGGTACCCAGGCAAGGATAGTTTTGAAGGATTATGCAGATCCTCAACTCTCTTATGAATTTTTTCTAACACTGAGAACCCACTGTGGTCCAGCAATTTCCCTGCCAACTGTGCATGCACACACACACACACACACACACACACATGCCTGCCACTCTCAAAAGGAAAGACAAATCTCTCACTCATTCTAAATCTTAGGATAGAAAACCTACAGAGGACAAATGAATAAACTCTGTGAAAGGAACCTGAGTGTTTAAGTACTTGTTCATGTGTTTTATAGATGATAGGTCAAATTGCTCTGGTATTTGAAGTTCATTAGCATTAAAGGAGCTATGTATTTTTTTAATGTCAATATTTACAGCGCTGTGGAAATGACATACTTAAAAGTATGGTGACGATTTTAGATGGCAACTTAAAACATGCAAAGGGACATACATGGTTTTTCAAAATTCTTTTAGGGGCATTAAAGTTTGAAGATGACAGGTATAGAGCCCGGGCATCTAGAGTGTAAAGTTTAGAGTCTCTCTGCTAACTTCTATCTTTCCCCAAGGCTGTATGCCACCCATCCTCAGGCCTGCAGCTATATCCTGGGAGAGAATGTGAAAAGAGGAGAGCAAAAACTACAGCCTCACCTCCAGCCTCAGGTGCTTGCCTGAAATCCTCCAGCCTCATTTCTTTCATTCAAGCCTTCAGCTTTCACTCCCAGCCTTGCCCTGAGGGCCAGGAGTAAGTGGGATTGAAGGGTGGAAAAGCAGGGTGGCTGCAGAGGCTGCCAGGTTCCTTTTCCTTCTGGGGGCAGGATGCCCTGGGGCAGAGTGTTCCTGGTGGGAGGCAAACCTCTCCCCTCCCCCCCTCCACACAGCCATCCCTTCTGTTCGCAGCCTGCCTTTCCTGAACAAGGAAATTGTCTTGCTTATTTCCATAGAATGATGCCAACTTCCCTGCAGTCAGAGGGAACCCACTGCTGTGGGTTAAAGAGAAACTCAGCTGAGCTCGAGAAGGCTCTCAGGTCTCTGCATCTAATTACACAGAAAAGGAGGCAGCTTCTTCAAAGGACATACAGAAGCCCGCTTCTCTCCCAGAAGTTCAAAATGTCTATCCTCACATAACTCTGACAAGGTATAAAGGAGACAAAGTGACCCATATATTCCAGATACAGAAATAAGGACCCAGCAAAGGTGAACAAATACAGGGCATTATTGATACCAATGGAAGGATTCAAGCTTCCTCTGGAATCACTAATCTATATGGGCCATGTCAAAATCTGTTAAAGCAGATGAGAATGGCAGTTGCTTTCTGAAGAGTTATAGAAACTTTGCAATGTACATTAATGGTAAAATACCCTAATCAGGAGATTATCATAAAGATTGTCATTTATGGTGTCATTATTTTTTATTTATTCAATTTTGGGTTTTTTTGCGGTACGCAGGCCTCTCGCTGTTGTGGCCTCTCCCGTTGTGGAGCACAGGCTCTGGACGCGCAGGCTCAGCCGCCATGGCTCACGGGCCCAGCCGCTCCGCGGCATGTGGGATCTTCCTGGACTGGGGCACGAACCCGTGTCCCCTACATCGGCAGGCGGACTCTCAACCACTGCGCCACCAGGGAAGCCCTATTTATTCAATTTTAATCTCTCTTAATTGCATGTCTCAGCACATAGAAGAGTCTCCATATCCATTAAGGAAAATAAAAGGCTTAGCATATATGCTTTCTTCATCCTCTGGGAAGTCTCGTGGTTTCCCATATGCCCCAGTAGCTTTGCCTCTTACACCCAGCTCTGCTCGTCTGAGCAGCTCATCAGCCGGGCGGGGGGCAGTCACCTTGAACATGCCCCAGGTAGGAGTCCCAGCCACTAAACACAGTCTTTAAAATCACTGCCACTCTTATTCCCGAGGGTCTGGGGTTTTCACCCACACGGGCTGCATATCAGTATTAGCTACATCCAATACAGACACATACATCCATACATCGAGAAGGAGACTCTTTAGATGAACATATGTGCATGTCAATCACATGCATGTGAGTACAGTCATGGATACAAACACAGGTCTGTCGCTCATGCCCTGAACATATGAAGTTGGTGAAATCTCCCTCTGATACCTCTTGAAATAAATGACCTAAATGTAGGAGGAAAAGCCCAGAGTTTTTTTTTTTGCTTTTTTTTTTCATTTTAACCATTTTTAAAAATTGGAGTATAGTTAATTTACAATGTTGTGTTAGTTTCAGGTGTACAGCAAAATGATTAAGTTATACACACACACACACACACACACACACACATATATACATATACCTGTAGTTTTTCAAATTTTTACGTTATAGATTATTACAAGATATTGAATATAATTTCCTGTGCTATACAGTAGGTCCTTGTTTACCTATTTTGTATATTGTAGTGTGTACACGTTAATCCCAAACTCCTAATTTATCTACCGGTCCCCTGTTAATCCCTTCGGTAACCATAAGTTTGTTTTGTGTGTCTGTGAGTCTGTTTCTGTTTTGTAAATAAGTCCATTTGTATCATTTTTTCAGATTCCACATAGAAGTGATATCATATGATATTTGTCTTTCTCTGTCTGACTTACTTCACTTAATATGATAATCTCCAGGTGCATCTATGTTGCTGCAAATGGCATTATTTCATTTTTTTCATGGCTGAGTAATAGTCCATTGTATATATATATATCAAAGTCCTTGCATCCTGTCTCCAAGATAGCAAAAATAAATGATTTCACTCTAAACCAGCTGGTTAGCTTTGCTGACAGTCTCAAAACTCGCCAGAATGGCAGAGCCCTCATTCCTGGAATTAACCTTCTCACTGCCCGCCCCACTCCAACTGCTGGGCTCTCCTAATAGCTCTGTCCCCACATATATGGGAGGCCCTCGGAGCCTTTGAAATGGCAGCCTGCCCTCAGGGAACTCTCTAAGTTCTAACTTCTCTCTCCTCCTCCTCTTCCCTTCTCCCCTCACTTTCTCCAGTGTGGTCTTCTGAGTTGAGGATGCTGTATTTTCAACCAGCTTTTCACCTCCCTGCCCAGCTCTAAAATTTGATCATTCACTAGGCATGCTTCTTTGGTGTCTGAACCTATACTCTTTCCCTCCAGATGCCATCTGGATTCCTGGTGCATCTTTAGGGGACCAGTCTGCACTGCAACTGCACACTGTCCAGCCCCTCAAATCCAAGTTCTTTAGAACCCAGGGTCTGAAAGGAGAGATTCAACACTAAAGCTATAGCTCATGAACACACAGGGCTGGGAAGGGCCTTGGAAATTACCTAATCCCCCTAAGGGCATAGAAACCTTGGCTGGAAGAGAGGCAGTGACTTGTCCAAGGTCACTAAGGAGAGTAAATGAAATGGAACTAAAGTTCCAAAGAGTCTTGTTCTCAGTGTGAACATTTTAGTGGAGAAGAGCATACATACATAAAGGTGTGCAAATCAAAAACACACAGATTGAATCTCATGAAGTTTAAATTTTGGATCTATAGTCTCCTTTTCTCACTGATGTGTACAGACTTTGGGTCACCTGGCAGAACTCTGAGTTTCCTCCTGTTGTAATGGTGTGTGCCTTCGGGATATATTAGCTTGAGTATTTGTTTGGTTTAGACCTACAATCTATGTGTGTGTGCACTCATAAATATGTGTCTGTCTGTGGCTTCATACCAGTTGCAGAGATTTCATGATGAAACCTTTATACAAAAGATTGAGATTTTCTACAGTGACATCAGACTTCTGACTTAATAAGGCAAAATTGCTTTTGTGTTCTTTTTGTCTCTCTTCCTCTTCCCAATCAAGTAGGGCAAATTATTAGGTAACTTCTTATAGACACAAACTGAAGATCACGGCCCCAGGTCTAATGGGTGCTTGGAATTCTTTGGAGGGAAGGTGGAGCGGAAACTCACAAAGACACTATTATAGCACTGCTCCCACCCTCCAAGCAGGGCTTAAGCAAGAAACGTCCGTTTAGGAGAACTTTGGTGGAATGGATGTTTCAGGCTGAGACTCTAGCCCCAGGATTAGGAAAAACCACTGGAGTTTTCCAAAAATACAAGGAGTTTTAAGAGCCAAGTTGTTTAGCAGTGTGAACCTAGAGGATAAAGGGGCCCATTGTGATTCTGCCCAACTCTCTTACCTAGAGCTGCATCTGCCCGGAGCAAGTTCTCAGATGGAAGCCCCAGGACACATACCTTTTATAACTTCCCCTTTTGTTTTCCTCTTTCGAAATCCTGCCTAAATGCTGGCACTCATTCTGAGAACTCATTGTCCTTTACTTCCCCAAACAATGTATATTTTTATAGAGCTTACATTGCAAGTTCAAAGATGTGGGCTGAAAAATGACTTGGCTCTGGTTTTCTTTTCCAAATGCCCAGACGTGGAGCCTCCTGGCTGCACTCATATCTTCTCATGGAAACAAACTTGAGGGATGTTGTTAAAAGGGCCTAACTTGCTGAACAAAGCTGGAGATCTCAGCTCAGCTCAGATCCATGGATCACACTGGATCCAGACTGATCCATTCAGACCCCAAGTGCTTGCTAAACATCAATAGGTAAAGGAAGGCAGGAGGATAAAGCCTCTTTGTGATCAATCTAGATTTTTAATTTACCCTGTACAGCTCAAGCACTGATAAGTTTTGGTTTAGATTCAGATTTATTTAGCAAAAGTAAGATAATCCCTTTCAAGCAAGAATGGCTTTGCTAAATATTTAGAGGCCTCCCCAAATCTGAAAAATATAACAACTGCTATTGAAAATGTGTCTATAGGATGAAGAAACAGAAGATCCAACAGAGCAAAAAGGATAATTTATAACTTGGCCAATACCCTTTACTAGCTAAGCAACCCTAGGGGATGTATTTGACCTCTGAAGACTCAGCTTTCTAGGGTATAAAATGGGGACAATAATGCAGCTACACAGAACATGTACAGACACTAAATGAGATATTAAATGGAACAGAGGCATGGTGGTTTTTCAGTACACATGCTCATGCATGTGACTTTGGATCAAAATCTTTCTTGAAAGATGTTAATTTCTCAATGTCTATGTTTAATGAATGAATAGCACCTCTCAATTTTTCCAGGGACTTGGACCTTGGATTCTGCTCAGTGACCCTTACAACAAAGAGACACCATTCTTGATTTATGGATAAGGAAACCATCTCAAGAATGGAATGTCAGCAAGTCCATGGTGGATAGAGGCCAAGCTAAAAGTTAATCCACTGCCACACTCCAAATCTCTCTCACTAGGGGTTTTTTGGGTTCAAGACAATTTGACCTACAAACACTGGGAGTGGCTAAAAGGAGCTTCCAGGAGCAGTGTGGCCACTGAACCCGGATCCTTGGAATATGTGGCTGTTTACCAAAGCAGGGTTTAGACACTTAGGAAGTGCACCTAATGTGAATCTCAGGGAAGACAAGACCGGGCCAGTTAGTGGCTGCATAGCCTGTGAGAGAGGCCTCAGGAGAAAAAAGGGAGAACAAGATAATATGAATTTTAAAAAGCAAAGACTAAGATGGGATCTTTTTCCTCCAAAAGCAAACCGAATTATAATTGTCTCCTCCAGCCATCTTCTCAGAGATATTAATAACAATAGCAATAATACTTCCTATTGAATGAATATCCCACCAGCCTTAAGACAACAGCATTGAATTCTTTAATCACGATTCTAGTTTTATGATATCATCTTATGAGCCTGGGCTTTCCATCCAAGAGCAGGGGTGAACAGACAGCAAATATGCACCAATGGCTCCATGAGAGAAAGAGCTTTTCTAATAATCGCTGGAATAGCCTCCCTTGAAAGCCATTGAGGCCTTATCTGTAAATAAGCTCAGGCTGAGTCCCCACCTCTTAAGCTTTGAATGAGAGGCTAGACTATGTGGCCTTCTTAACTGAAGGCTTTTTTTTTTTCTCTCTAATTTCAAGATTCCAACAGCCTGGCACACTTGACCCGCCATTTATAATGTCTGTTATGCAGACCCAGTGCCCAGTGCCCGCGTACCGCAAAAAAACCCCCACAAAACGCTGCTGGGTGCAGAAACAGGTCCCCAGAATGGGAACAGAAGGTGGCCCACCCTTAAGCAGATCGTACAGCAAAGGCAGTATAACATCATGATACAGCATTAGACAAAAGGTCGCAAATTCATAGCCATGTCACCTCTGGAAATCACTTAACCTCTCTGAGCCTCGGTTTCTCCATATGTTAAAGATCAACTGGTATTTACTTCCTAAAATGACCATGAGGATTAAATAAAATAATCCACGTAAAGCATTTGGCACAGTATCCAGCACATGGCAAGTGTCAATACGATGGTCCCCATTAGCACTATGGGTGTGCTATAGCATTGCTATCTTAGCGCATATTTGCAAGAAGCGTACTCCACATCGAGGATTTACATAACATAGGGGCGTAGATAGGTTTTGAACTTCTGTGGGTGCAGGTAGATGGGGGTATTTGGTGATGGTAAAGATTGAGGCTGGATTACGAAATAAATTTCAGGTGTCCTTGGGTATGGCTCGTTCAGTGTTGGGCTTCCCAGAAAGAGAAGTCTGTTTTGGTTTTGTGCTGCCATAAGAAGCAAACAAACCCTTACCTCCTTTCTCCCCCACTCCCTCCACTTGCCCTGTGCTCTTAATGAAGCATTTGCCATCCCTTAGTTACAGTGCTTAGTGCAGGTTGAACACATCAGCCAGAAAGGCATGGCTGTAGCTAGAGGTAAGACCTGCTACTTCCAAACCACTCCAAATTAATCATTCTAACCTGAGGGAGACTTGGGCCTTTGGGCCCACCTTTTTGTTTTATTAACTGCCAACAAAAAATGCCAGAAGTGGCTGGGGAGGAAGCACAAAATGGGGGACAGGGAACACTTTGTACATTTTAATTACTTCAGTAAACAATACATATCAGAGCAGAAGCCTACCATCAATGGCTATGTCCCAGGCAAAGAGAATTTGGAAGAGCATCATGGGACCTGACATAAAAAACATGCACCTCCTCCTTAGACTAGAGGCTGCCTTATCTAGCTTCCCTGAGCTGGAGTTAAACTTGCAATCCCTCCTCGGACTAGTTGCTGGAGCAGCTCCAACTAGGGCAAGAAGGTGAACAATACACAACTTTTCACACTCAAACCTTTCTGGAGAATTGAATGCTTCTCTTCACCCAATAGAAAGAGGTATCCTTCTCGGAGTCATGAAACAAGATCCTTCAATTCTAAAGGCAGGACACTGGGTGCCTGAGAGGAGAGAGCTCATAGATCACCGGCTGGATGTCTGGCAGGACCACAAACATGAACCAGTGGATAACATTCTCCATCTTCATTTAAAGGTGGGGATTCAACTTAGAAAAAATAACAGGATTAAGTTCTCAGGGAAGCCTGCGGTTAGGTGATAGCAGCTGAATCACTCTGCGAACTGCCAAGTGATTAATCAACTTGTTAATACCATGACTATTTTTATGCATCACGGGTTCTTAGTTAGCCCTTCCCCTACGAAATTCCAGGAAAGAGTATTAGTTAACCTAGCCACCCCCCTTACAGTGACGGGTGGCCTCCAGCATCTTGGGAGGAAGGCAGCAGGAAGGAAGATCTGACACCAAGGGAAGCCGTGGAACCCCGTGGAAAGAACACTGGATTGAGACTCAGGTCAACTGAGTTCTTGCCCCAGTTCTACCAGGGTGTCGCCCTGCGGCTTTGGCACCCTGTGCTTCCTTTTGGTCTCAATGTTCACATCTGCAACAAGGACAGAATTGGACCAGAGGATTGCTATGCTTCTTCTCCACATGAAAACGGCATGAGATTGTCCAAAGCAAAATTTTCTTATCTTCATCAATATACCAGGAGCACTGAACAAAGCTCATCTTAAGGTCCTTCCCAACATCAGCAGCCTCAGCAGCCTGGCTTTCCAGAGTTTGTGTGTGTATGTGTGTGTGTGTGTGTGTGTGTGTGTGTGTTCCAAGCAAGACAAGAAGAGCAATGGGCCAGAACTCAGGAGCTCCAGGGCCCTGCCTTAGGTTTACATCACACCACCTGGCTCATCCGTGGGCCCCTGGGTCCTCATTTATAAAATTGGTAGGGTGAGCGAAGAGAATTGGGCTAGTTGACTTTTAGGTCATCTAGCTCCAAAACACAGTGATTCGGTGAAGCAAAGACTGGATGACCTCTGGATGCCCTTCCCAGCCCTGGGAGAAGGTTAGAGTTCTGAGACCCACTAGTTCCTCACAGCCCACTACTCTACAACTGGATCCCAGGGTGCCTTTTTGCAGCGAAGGGTGTGAGCCAAGGGTAATCTCAGATGAAAGGGCTGGAGGAGCTTTCCCTCCACACCACATCTGGCAGCCCAAGCTATCATCTGAGGCCTACAGCTGTGGGCTGCCCCTTCTCCCTTTATAAACAAGCCCTACCTCTTGGCTTCTCCCTCAAGGTCAAAAGGAGGGGGAAGACTGCTCCGAGGATGAACCCAGGAGAAAGTCTTAAATGCTAAGCCAGTAATCACAGTTGGATGGTTTTTTTCAAAGGCATTCCTACTCTATTGTACACATTCATGTTTCCAAAAGCATAGAAGGAGGATAAGGGCAAGCGGGCTTCTTGTTTCTAATGAAACGGGGATGAAATATCTTACTCAGGGTCATTTAGTGAGTCCCCAGGAGGTAGAGCCAGGCTAAGTCTGGGGTAGGCAATCCTCAAGCATGGTGCCCTCATCTTAATTTATTTAAACCTCTGGTCTCCACTGCAACAGAGGTAGAAAGAGATTCTTTCAGTATTTCAGGGTTGGGGCAGAGGTGGAAGGCTTGTCCCAGTGAACAGGGATACAGAACAAAAACTTACTGAGTGATTATACTGGGCCAGGATCTATGATAAATAAGACAAAATGCACTGTTTCATCCACACCTCTCAATATGCCTTGGCTCTGAATTATTATTATCAAAAGCATTGCATGAAGGAAGGAAGGGAAGGAGAGGGAGGAAAAGGTTAAGCAACTTATGTGAGTTCAAAAGGCTGAAGAGTGAAAGATCCAAGCCTCACACCTAAATTATTCTGATTCCAACACCAATGTTCTTTTGCACCCCCAAGTCAGAGTTCTTATGCATTTTCAAGTTGAAGGAAGACTCACTTGTAAAAAAACTTTTCAAGCCTATAAATTAATGGGCTGGAGGGGGCAGATTTGGGGAAGTATGATAGAAATCCCAGAATCTGATTTCTCTAAAAACACCCATAAAAGCTAAAGAGGATTTTCATTCAGAAATATCTAAATCTGCAGATTCAGTGAAGGAAGATGGAAGCCAACATCGGCCCAGAGAATGCTCATAAAAATGACACTGGAAAACATTGTATGTTCCTCCTCATAGATGGACTGGAAAAAGCAGTCAGTCACAGGCTTTGCTTCCTCGGTCTTTGCTTTGCAGATTTTCTCTGCGTGATGCCTGGCCTGACTCCTGTAGAAGTGAGGCTGATTATTTCAGCTGGGCTCCCCGTGGCAAGGCCTCCCTGATGAAGACAAGTCTTTGTTAGTGATCAACTAGGTCCCAGACAATCTGTTCAGCTCCTGCGGCATGTATCATCATAATTTTCAAAATTCATTAGCCTTGATTGTTTGGAAACCTATTTCCCATTAATGTCTCTTTATCTAAGATCATTGTTTCAAGCAGAGAAAGAGGAAGGCAGAGAGAGACGGAGGGATGATGAGCAGGCTGAGTAGAGAGGAGAAGGAAGGAGGGAGAGAGCTAGCAACACATGTCAAACCTGGTGACTTATTTGGGTCTTAGAATTAAGCCACCCCAGAAATAAGTTCTAAATCTGGATTTGGTGATTACTGGGGCAATACACTGCCTTTTTGCTTAAGATAGATTAAGTTTTTTGTCACTTGTAGCCAAAAGAATCTTGATCTAACAGTCGAAAATTCAACTCTCAAATTCATCTTTATTTCTAGGAATAAAATGTCGATTTCTAGAAATGAACCTAAGAAGAAAGACTCAGAGAGATCCCAGAGGCCCAGATAGAAACCAACTTGCCCAGCTAGGATGGAATTGCAATATACCTTCTCTCACCCCCTGAGTGCCCTTTTCTTCTTTCCTGCTCTGTGTGCTGGTACCCACATGCCAGGGTCTCATCAGCCACCAAGCATCACAGGGACACAGTTTACATACATGTGGCTCTGAGACCAGCACCTGAACTGAAAGCTTTCCTTGTATGACTGCACCTGCCCAAAACCAGTGCATTTGGCTGCAGGTCGCATCAGACATCTACTTTCCATTAGGGTTAGCCACAAATGCCAGCACGGGGGGAGATGGCAGAAATCAGAGGAACTAGCTAATGCTCAAGAGAGGTAGGGACCAGCCCAGCAGACCCAGGCAAAAGAGATAGCGGAACTTATGTTATTTCCACCAGCATCTCCAGACAGGAGGTCTTGTCACAATCCTTCCAGACATATGGATTTCTCATAAGTCATCTGTCCCCAAAGAATTGTGGAAGCAAATGGACTTGACCAACTTTGGAGTTAAGATCCAGAACAAGAAGTATAGAATCCCATCAAAAATGCTAGGGCACCTTTGCTAATGAGCGGCATTATGGCACAACCAGACGGTTCCCTTCTTTTCTCTGTCATCTTCCCTCTGGCTCCCCAGAGCCCTTTCACGTGAAGCCCTGGGCCCCACCCCATACCAGGCAACTCTCAGCATGCTCTTCTAGGGGTTTGCTCTGATCTGAGACATCTATTTTCAGATCATCAGAGAGCAATGCCAAGAGAACTAGGAGTTATTACCATTGAATGGGCAGAGCTCCTATCTCTGGATAAATCTCCAGGTGAGAACCCAAAGGACTGACCCTGGGAACACACAACCAATTTCCCCGAACTTAAGGACATGAGATGCCACATAATTAAGAGGCATCTCCCACAGGACAATGTATTAGGCTCCCTCCCCAAAGGCCAGTCTTCACTCTCTTACGTTGCAAGACTTGGAATAGCAACAAAAAGGTGAAAAATCATATCCCACAATTTCAAGGCTGTTCAACTTTGTTGGTTTTTGACTCCGTCAAAGTCCTAGTGTGTTTTAGAATACTCTCTAGCTCATAGACAACTTCACCACAACTTGATTCACCCTACAACCTCCATCCGTGATGGCTGAAAAACACTAACATGCAGAGAGGGGGTGAAAAAAGCTCATCTTGAGTTCTCCTTTTGTGCCTTGGGTGTGCAAAGAGACAGGTATGTGTTTTCAGGTTAATTAGAAAAACTGGGTTCATTGGGATGAGGAGATACACCCTTGGGTTCCCAGAATGCTGGTGTAAAGGGTGTGCCTTGGGTCTCCAAGCAAGTTCCCATACTGGGACTCACTTATGACTATGCACCCTCACAGACTTGGGTCAAAGACCCCAGCATTGTCTTTCTAGCTGCAACTGAGTCCTTTCTAGAATTAAGACATTTAATGTGTGCCTGGCAGGGTGGGCAGTATGTAATCAGTGAAAGAAGGAATATCCTTGTCACCTTAAAAGATAAGCAGACATTTCTAATCTTTACCCCTGTTCCAAATTGGTACACCACAGAGCACATGGATGCAGAAGAGAGAAGTCAACTGATGTTGAAATGGGTTCATATTTTAGAAGAAAATGTAGTTTGCTTTCTGGCTTCTTTTTGCCAGGGAGGGGACTCCGAGACAAGTCAGGGAAGAGTATCCTATGGAGGAAGATGAATGATGATTTTCTCCTTAGCTCATGAGTTTCAAAGTGATGGAGGGAAACTAGATAACAGGCTATAAGCAGAAAAGAACCAGGATTTGACAGGGCAGCCCTCATCCAATAGCTGGAAGACCACAGTAAGGGACATTCAAGTGCCTGGAGTATATTCTTAAGTGATTCTGACATTGTGATGGTAAAGAAAATCCTGAGTAAATGACGGAGTAATAACTTCTCTCTATCCATATGACACATATTGTGAAACTAAGAGACATTGCCTTGACGTGGATTGAGACCTCTGGATAAATATGTTACAGAAGTCCAAGGAATTAACTGCATCGCAGGTGGAAAGATCCTCCTTTAGCGTAAAAGGAAAATGGGAGAGGGTTATTGGAGATCCCCCAATAATTCTTCACTTTGCTACAGCAGCTCTCTCTGGTGCACATAAATGGTGGTTTGCTTACCACACGACTTTACCAAGAGCCCACCATATGCATAAAATAAGATTCTACTTAATTTTTTTTCTGAGAAGTATGTAAATGTACATTACAAATAGACACAAGGTCAAGAGTGATATCAACGTTAAGTATAACCATAAGAAGATGTGATCCAGAGACTTCCTGCTTCTTGTTAATAGCAGTCCCAAGACTGGATGAAGTCAGTCTGTAGGTTCCATTCACAAAGGCAGGCAGGAAACTTAGGATTCTCTTCACACTCAACTCTTTACTCAGTCCCCTGTTGAAAAACCTTTGTCTGGTCTCAGACGTCTGCATGCATTCTCCCCAACCCTATTATCTATACAGAGACCCATGCACCGCCCTCCTTCCAATGTGCACGAAACCCAGGAACCCAGGACACACTGAAGTCAAGCTCCACCTCTGCCTAGGATGGATGCCCCAACAGGAAGACGAGCTCTCATGCCCCCCGAATGGTCCATGCCTATCCCCATTCCCAAGGACAACAACATAAGGAGAAGCAGCAGAAGTTGCTGTACGGTCATGCACAGTCAGCAAAGACATGTACAATCACCCCAACACATCTGCTCCTGATCCAGCCATGCGCATCAGCCAATTCGCAGGACCTTGTGCTAATCCAGCGAGTCCTACTTCTCTTTTCTTTCTACTACTTCCTGCCAACTGGTATCTATGGATGGATGCTGAGACTAACTGATCAAAGCAGGGTTTCAGATTTACTTTCACCTGGGTTTAGATCCTGGCTGCACAATTTTCTAGTTCCATGTTTAAATGTCGGTGTTCTAATCCATAAAGTAAGACTTTGATAAATTCTTTGTGAGAACAGTGTAAATTAAATAAACAGACTCAGAGCCCCTAGCAAAGTGCCTGACAGGTGTAGGTGTACAATAAATGTGAGTTGTCATCCCCTACTATCCCCAAGGACACCAGATGGAAGAAGAAAAGCCTTGAACTATCCTGAATGGCCAGGGCAAGTCAAAGATTGAGGGATTTTCTACAAAGATGCTCCCCAAGTGGATAAAGCCACAGACTCATTCACTTTCTGACACCCTCTCAGTGATGTTACTTGGAGATGAAACCTATCAAACAGACAAGGTATGCTTCCAATGCCATGGCCACCCCTGATTCTGCCTCCTCAATTTTTTTTTGGTCATTCTGAAGTTTTTGAGGTTTCTTTTGCTTTGGATTCAGAATTTCCAGATTTGACTTGTTTCAGAAAAATTTAAGCCAAGCCATTAAAGCCTTCCTTGGCTAAATTAAATAAACTAAAATACATTGCAGTCTTCAGGAGACTCAATTGCTTTGACTTCCCCGTCTAAACCTGCAAACGCACATGTGCACACACACACACACACACACCACCACCACCACCCCACCACCACCACCCCACCACCACCATTACCACCATTGCCAAGCATTTCTTTTTCTCTCCTCTGCTTTATTTTTCTTCTAAGGACCTAGTATTCTCTAACATGAAATATATTTTACTTTATCTTTATTTTCTATCTTCCTTATTAAGGTCAGAGATTTTTGTCTCTTTTATTCACAGTTGTATCCTTAGCACCTAGAACAGTTCACAGTACATAAAGAGAGTGACTGTATGTCCCAATTTCTCAGGGAAGGTCCCAGTTTATGCCTGTGGTATCTATTTAATTATTAGTAGCTTCTCTTTTCAGTCTCTGAGACATCCAAGTTTAGCTAGTCAAATATACATAGTTGATTAATAATAAATATTTGTTGAACTTAATTCATAAATTTGACCAATTTGATACTTTAATTAAGCCCATCAACTCCTGAAACCAAGAGTTTTACCTTGATGTGAATGAAATGCATATGATGTTTTAAAAGCATGAGAGTGATTAATCTCTTATAATGGTCCTGCTTTCAAAATTCTCACAAGACTGGCAAACATATTCTGATAAACTCAAGCTCTACACAGCTGTTAGCATTGAAAAATCTTAAACGTTAATGCCTTTATTGGTAACAGTGCCAAGAAGAGATACCTATAAAAATGGGATCCTGAGAGAACTTGGGAAGCTATGCTTAATTTACCTCCCTAACTAAATCATGAGAGAAATGAATGGAATTGTAAAAGCAACCCCGTTCACCTGCCCAGAAGACTGACATCAGGATAATGTCACGTAATAGAAAACAGAGGCTTCTCTCTTAAAAATGAACTACAACACACCCAGTTAGTGTCTGGAAACAGCATCTGGCCTGTGGGAAAGCATCTCGAGATGGCAAGAAGGACTCGTATTTCCTAGTCTGTGTGGGATTTTTAAGGTTGGGTAGGTAAATTTTGTGGTTCTATTCCCAAGTGGACCATTCCCCAAACAGAAGGAAACAGCCTCTAGGCAAAAAGTGGAAGGAAGCTATCCACTTCTGTCTGATGATCAAGGCAAGACAGATGGAACTTCGACTAAAGCTGCAGTATATCCATCTCCACTCCAGAAACTACCGTAGAAATTACAATGGGGAGGGGGAAAACCTTCCCCTCGATACTCAGGGATATGACTCAGTCATGGAGCTCTGTAATAGCTATCCTGAACATCAAATTTCTTAGACTAAGCTTCACCTGAAGTCAACGGGGAGACCTCCAGTTTTTCAGACCCTGAAGTCTATGTAGTACTCTTAGTTCCTTAAAGGGAGTCTCTTAGGGAGTGTAGGCATCCAATATGTATTCAAAACTCAAGGCACCCTCCCTGAAACGCAAGAAAGCAGCCAAACCACAGTCCATGCAGAGCCTCCAGCCTCTACCACACGCGCAGGCCCAGACAGAATCCCTGGCAGCCATTTGAACTCCGGCGGCTCTCCCAGATGTGCACCTCATTTTAGCAGAACATGGCCCCGGCCCCTCCACCACCACCACCACCATGCTTCTTGCCCATGAGACATCCGAAGCACATCAAAGCCTTTGGCAGGAAACTTCCATGAATGTTAAACGATGTCCCCATGATGGGAGGCAGGGGAAGAGAGGTGGGGAGCAGCCCCAGCCCATGGAAGTTCCTCTCCAAAGTCTGCAAGCTGTCAGTTTGTGTGTGGACTGCCCAGCCCCCTGACCCCAGAAACGAAATCCAGACTCACTGTGGAAGCTGCCGATGCTTCTAGCCTCTGCCGCTGCCATGACACGCTGAGCGGGCCCTTCTGGCATAGCCCTTCCTGACAGTGAATGGGGGAGAGAGGGGGGCAGGGGAAGAGAGAAGAAAGGGATGAAGGCACAGGAAGGAAGCATGGAAGGACGAAAGCAAGGAGGAGAAGGGAGGTGGGTATATCCTTAACTGAATGACATGTCGCTCTTGGCCACAGCTTCCAAACACCTCTCCCATGTTACTAGAGAGAAAGGCTGACTGCATCAACTCATCCCAACTGCCCTCACTCAGGAGTCCATGGCTAGGCAGACACACCATCACACCACTCCTTGTACACGACAACCAGCTTCTTCCTTTGTGAGCCACCAAGATCCAACTGGTTTCCCTCCAAGGGTTCTACTCCTGACCAGATGAGCCTTCCAGCCAACTGACCCTCTGAAAAGAGATAGATTTTACCTAGAATTTTCATCCCTTTAGGTCAAGAAATAGCACCTTCTCCAAAGCTTCTGAGGAAATATTTGTCTTCAGCAGAAAGACCACTGAATTTATCACTACTTTTAGGGGTTTCTCTCCCAGAGGCCCTTCCCTGCCTTTCCAATTTGGAAAGGAGATGAGCTAACAGGACGGCATCTGTAGAGAGCCTCAGCCCTCCTCCTCCTTGCTGTCAACAGAATCGCCATTTATTTTCCCTGTTACTACTTGGGAAAAACCGTTTTCCCTCAAAAAGCCTCTTGAGAAGTCAGAGGAGGGTGTGTGTGTCAGGCTGCCTTAGAGAAGGAACTTATGGTACCTTAGCAATAGCATTTTTCAAGCACCTCCCAAATCAAGATCTGTGGACAGAAGACAAGAGACACAGTCCCTGTTCTCAGTCAAACCAGAGGCACAGAAGCACAGGAATGAATCAAAAAGAAAAAAAAAAGAAGCACATTCAGGGCTTCCCTGGTGGCGCAGTGGTTGAGAGTCCGCCTGCCGATGCAGGGGAAAACGGGTTCGTACCCCGGTCCGGGAAGATCCCACATGCCGCGGAGCGGCTGGGCCCGTGAGCCATGGCCACTGAGCCTGTGCGTCAGGAGCCTGTGCTCCGCAACGGGAGAGGCCACAACAGTGAGAGGCCTGCGTACCGAAAAAAAAAAAAAAAAAAAAAAAAAAGAAGCACATTCATGAAGCAATACATCTGTGTGTGTAAACCAATAAGGCGATGCCAAGGAGACCATCCCATGAGGACAATGAAATGGGCATCACTGGGTTTTGATGGCAGTAAGGAACGGACAGAGAGAAAAAACAAAGGGGGATATGAGAAAAAGAGCACATGGGAAGTTGGGAAGAGAAGATGTTATGGGCAGAATTCTGTCCTCCCACCAAATTCTTATGTATTAATCCCCAGTACCCCAGAATGTGAGTAGATGTATAGAAAGGGTCTTTAAAGAGGTAGTTAAGGTTAAAAGGGGTCATCAGGGTGGGCCCTAATCCAATATGACTTGGATGCCTAGAAGACTAGGACGTTTGGACCCAGACATGTACAGAGGGAAGATGATGTGATGACACAGGGAGAAGACGGCCGTCTACAAGTCGGGGAGAGTCAGCCTCAGAAGAAACCAACCCTGCCAACATCTTGATCTCAGACTTTTGTGGTACTTTGTTATGGCAGCCCTAGCAAACTGATGCAGAAGTCCTTATGAAACAATGAGAAAGAGCAAGTGCCATTGTGGAATGAGGGACAGGCTGGTTAGGTGTCAGGGGGCTTCTTGTGGGAGGGGACAGGAAGGAGACTGGCAGAGTGCAGGGTGAGAAATGTATATTTTGAGAAATTATATTTCCCCAAGCCTTTAAACAAGCAGGCAGAATGATGAAAAGTTTGAGAAGTATGGGATGGAGGGCTCTGAGACTGAAGGTGCACGCACTGATCCAAGTGTTGGTCTGATCAGGGTGTGAATTAGGATCGTTCCTGCCAACATTCAAAGAGCAAGTGATGCTGAGGTGCTATGAAGAAAGATATAACAGGATTTGGTGAAGAATTAGGTACAAATGGGGAAGAGACAAGTTCAAAATGACTCCCATTCCAGGAACCTCCCGAAAGAGTTTTTGTTCACGCCAACAGACTGCTGAGGAGCGCCTGTTTGAGAAGTAGGAGGTCACCACGGTGAGTAGTATCTCCAACGAGACAAGTTTCAATCACCAGTGAACTGTCCAGGGGAGACTTACAGGTTAAGCAATCAAAGAGAGAAGAGGTAGAAGCTAAAAATGTAAATTCAAACAGCTTCTGCACAAAAGCAAGAAAGGGTTATAACCATGGGAGTGTGTGAGCTTTCCAAAGTAGAGGTCTAAAATGGTGGCACTAGAACTTCCAATGGGAAGGAGAGAAACCAGTGGAAGAGGTAAAGAATGGCTATAATGGGGAGTAGATCATAGAGCATCATTAAGGCATTGAACAAGGATGTCAAGCTGTGGGGGAGTGGAGGGGCGGGAGAAGGAATGGGGCAGTTATTGATAATGTCATTCAACAGTTAGTTCAAAAAAGGATTAGACTCTTTCGAGGAAGGGAATCTGAATTTGGCCGTGGTGAAATAATTAGTGAACCCCACAATGCAGAGTCAAGGAAGGGGTAAGATCAGAAGCTTAAAAATTAAGGCAGAAGATGAACACAGTGTATTATAGTAGTTGAGGAGACAAACGTAAGTTGGAGGTGGCAGAAAGGTCAAATGAAGAGTTTTCTTTAAAGTAAAAGAGATCATAGAAGACAGAAAAAAGACTTCAAGATAGAGTGAGACAAACAGTCACAGCAAGAGGTGCACTAGAAACAGGGCAGGTGAGAGATGGTGAGGTGTGAGGGACATGAGAAAGAATGCAGATGTGTGAATCTGTTGATATGGAGAGGGTGAATCTGGCCTAATATTTCATAGCATTACAAAAATACATATTTGACATAGTTCCTGGCATAAGCATAATAGTTCCTTAAATTACTCTGCCACTCCTAACTTTAAACTCTACCTAACTTTATGGAGACAGTACTATACTGTTAGACCATTTAAAATGTCCATTCACAAATGGCCTCACATTCTTTAAAAAACCTTACTTAGGAATCAGAATACGGAAACCAGCTCTGCCCTGCCCAACTTTTTTGTGCAATCTGAGGAATACCAACTAATCTCTCTGAGTCTCGGTTTACTGGTCTGTAAGTAGGAATAATAACAATAGCCTGGTTGACCTCAAAGTCCTTTGATGATGACCAAAGAGAAGCACTGGACCTGTGAGATGGGAGACCAACGTTCTTATTTTAACTCTACCACCAAATAGATGCATGAGCTTGAGAAATACCTGCTCTTTCTCTGGAGGTCAGTGTCTCCATCTGTCAAATAAGTGGGTTCAACAAGATGACCTCCACGTTGATTTCTAGCCAGGATTTCATGAGTTTGCTGGCGTAGATCGCTTACCCAAGTTTCATGGCATTTATCAAGGGCTCTCACAACTGGCTTAGGAACAAAAGAGGTTAATGGATGTAGGAGGACAGTCCAGTTGGGTGGAGTCATAACCATGGAATGACTACATTCAAAGGATGCTGATAATTGGGTCAACATGTGCTTGAGAGCAGGACTCTAGCAGTAAACCCAAGTCTTGAGCTATTCAAATTTCCAAAAAAAATTAAAAATATGTTTAAAGTCATCACTGGTATATTGACAAAAGTTGCAGGTGACATAGAACTGGAAGGGAGAGATCTTTCTAGGCCACAGAAAACTGTGGCAGAGTGGAACGAGGAAACAAATCTACCAAGAACTAGGCACTTTTGCTGTACATAAGTTCTAAAGCAATAGCAACCGCTAAATGCTAAAGTGTGTGAAAAAGGCAAGTAGAAGATAATTTAGGATATTGGGATACTAATCCCATCGATGTGAACTTGGGCAAATAAACCTAAGTTAGCCCCAGTAATGCAAGCCCACCTCGCAAACCTCTCCCCCTGTACCTGATCCTTTAAGACTGGTACAGTCAGACGTAGAGAATGGACTTGAGGACATAGGGAGGGGGAAGGGTAAGCTGGGACAAAGTGAGAGTGGCATGGACATATATACACTACCAAACATAAAGTAGATTGCTAGTGGGAAGCATCCACATAGCACAGGGAGATCAGCTTGGTGCTTTGTGACCACCTAGAGGGGTGGGATAGGGAGGGTGGGAGAGAGATGAAAGAGGGAGGAGATATGGGGATATAAGTGTATGTGTAGCTGATTCACTTTGTTATAAAGCAGAAACTAACACACTATTGTAAAGCAATTATACTCCAATAAAGATGTTTAAAAAATACATAAATGCAGCTTTCTTTTTGTTGGCCACACAAAAAAAGATTGGTTCAGTCAATAAACTCACACCTATGCCTTATTACAGTCCCTCCAGTTGTGAGAAGCTAAGGTTAGAGCATGACTAAAAGGGTCCAGTAGAGTCTCTGAATTGAGGACATTAATTGGGATGGGATAGTCTAGGACTGGAACAATATGACCCAGGTACCAGCATCCGTGTTCCTATGCTCATGGTAGACATACCTGCTGATCCCACATGCTTTTTCACTGGCTCTAGATGCAGCCACCCAGCTCTTCTCGTCACTCTACTCCAAGCAATCACTACCAGTCATCAGAACACGTACCTGGGATGTACTTGCCACCCCTGGGGCGTATAATACTTGGTAACAAGGCAATTAGACTTAAAAGCAACAAAAGGAGTCATTTTTAGGTATAAAGGAAATCCAGTGACATGGAAAGCATGAGACACCTTGACAGTAAAGTGACCCCTCCCAAGTGTTTGGAAATGAAAAAAATACAATCAGTCTCTTTAACATAAGCATAAAATGGATGAAAACGTGAATTTACATCCAAGGTTGTCTGAAAAAGCCTGAGTGCCTTCCAGGCCATCATGGCTCAGTTGTACACTGATGGATGCAGATAATAAAAGAATATGATCGGGCTTCCCTGGTGGTGCAGTGGTTGAGAGTCCGCCTGCCACTGCAGGGGACGCAGGTTCGTGCCCCTGTCTGGGAAGATCCCACGTGCCATGGAGCGGCTGGGCCCGTGAGCCATGGCCGCTGAGCCTGTGCGTCTGGAGCCTGTGCTCCGCAACGGGAGAGGCCACAACAGTGAGAGGCCCGCGTACCGAAGGAAAAAAAAAAAGAAAAAAGAATATGATCATAGAGACCTGTAAAAGGATGGGCATGGAATTTGATGGTGGCAATGTTCATCCCCTCCTGGCTTCAGTCAGGGGAGAGAGGAGGATTTAAGCAGAAGACTAGGAAGCCAAGAAGTCCTTGCTATCATCAGATCAATAGGGATATACCAGAATTTCTTAGCTAGATGACACTGACCTTTTGATTCATCTGACTCCCTTTCTCTGACTTCTTCCTCATGTAACCTTCTCAGTGAGGTCAGGCTCCCCACACAGGCTGGCTTACTGGGAGTGAATGTTTTGATTACACAGCCTTTCAATGATCTGGTCCCCTGTGCACATTAATAAATTGTCCTCCTAACTGCAGTCTCATGGGTGTTTTAATTATTGTGAGACATTCTCTCAGGCCTTTTCACTGATAAGCAGATGTTTGGGGCTTTGGTAGGGAATCAGATCCTGTTGGCTTTCTCTTAGGTGACACCACTGCATCTTCCAGATATACCTACCCAGAATCTCCACATACTGACTATTGGTACCTGGCAAGGGGGGACCATTATAGGACCGTTAAGGAATAATGGCCGTTATTCCTTACCCATCACAAACACTTGGCATAGGGTAATATATTTTTAAATTAAGCACTTTTATTAAGCGCCTTTTATGTGAAACATCACTGTGATAAAAATGGAGTGGGTTCCTTTGCCTTTAAGGGAATTTATGCTGTAGAGGGCTACAGGACATGCATGTACCCAAATGACTCAAGGACATGACTAACTAAATAAATACAAAGATCAGGAAGTTGGGGATTGACCCATTGAGTAAGAAAATGATCAACTTCAAGAACAAACTGGGCCACAACTCAAAGGTCCATCCTGGCTACAGAGGCTGGAGAGCATGACTCAGTGGAGGAGAGGTTGTCATGGTGATTGGCAGAGTGGAAGAGATGGCCTACTGACAACCACTGCCAATCAAGTTTGGGATGATGAACTTTTTTCCAGAGTGCACATGATCATTTACTAAGCAGACTATACTGCTGGTGATGGTGGTACTGGTGGTGGTGGCAGTGGTGATAAAATCAGCAGCACCCAAGCCAACAGTTCACAAAGCTCTTGAACATCCGTTATCTCATGTTATGCACAGGAATGAGCAGTGGCCATCGAGTTGCATATAATAAGAGAGAAAAAGGAGGGAGGACTGGCCTTTAACCAGCCTTGTCTCTATCCCCAAGGCTCTAGGGCACATGACCCTAACATCTTCCTCTAGGGTAACAAGGGGCATCACACACTTAGGAGGCCTGGAGAATGAGCTCTAGTTCTGAAGGCCTTTGTCTACCACAGAATTCATGGTTATGGTTATCAAAATTTAGCTTCTTCTTGGAGCTACCAGGTCTGAAATGGGAAAGCTCTTCCTCTGACCAGCTAGAAGTGCTTTCTTTTTCCTCCTGGGCTTCCAACAGACCACCTCCAGTGGTCTACATCAGTCCCGGAAGAGTGAGTGGCTTTGTTTTTATCTCCCTGAGTTCTCTTAAGTAGGCTCTTCTTCCCTTCAGTGTTAGGATCTAGCACCAAAGACTATAATAGGAAATACCTTGGCTTGTAAGTAACTTTAAATTATTTAAAATTTCTTATACAGATGGTCCCCAACTTATGATAGTTCAACTTCAGCGTAGTGTGAAAGTGATATGCATTGGGTAGAAATAGTACATCGAATTTTGATCTTTTCCTGGGCTAGCGATAATGCAGCAGGATACTCTGTCATGACGTTGGGCAGCAGCAATGAGCCTCAGCTGCCGGTCAGCCATGAGATCACAACCCACACACTTACAACTATTCTATACCAATACGACCCTTCTATTTTTCACTTTCAGTACAGTAGTCCATAAATTACATTAGACATTCAATACTGTATTATAAAATACTCTTCGTGTTAGATGATTTTGTCCAAGTAGGCTAATGTAAGTGTTCTGAGCACGTTTAAGGTAGGTGAGGCTAGGCCATGATGGTCAGTGGCTTAGGTGTATTAAATGCCTCTTTGACTTAGGATATTTTCAAATTACAATGGGTTTATCAGGAAGTAACTCCATCGTAAGTCGAGGAAGATCTGTATATAATTTCTACCTTATTCATTTACATAGAATAATAACTACCATCTATTAAGTGCCTAATAGGTACCAGGCAATTTGCATACATTATCTTATTTAACCCACACAAAAGAAGAAATCGTTCTCATTTTTTTTTTTCAGATGAGGATCTTAGGCTTAGAGAATTTAAGAACATTTCCTAAGGTCACATAGCTCATAAGCAGAAGCTCAGGATTCAAAGGAATATCTATCTGCTGGACTCCACAATTAGTGGGTACTTTGCCCATTTTCTCTTGGGTTCTCCCCATCCCCACCTCAGCTTTGTCCTGTGGGATTGGCTAAACTTAAAAAATAAACAACCGGGAGTAAAAACTCTGTTTAAAATTCTGAATATCAAACGCTATGTTGACCCAGTCCTCCTCCCTCTCCTCCTGTTTAGACTCAGATCACAAAGTCCTGGGCTTTGAGGATTAGGAGAGAAATACAGTCTCCTACTAGGAGGAAGTCAAGGGGACATACTGTTCTCTTTACATGCAAATATCTTAATTACAGCTGGTAGAGAAGATATTTGTATGGAAATTTATGTATCTTTATATGTTATATATTCAGCTTGCCATTTAAAAAAAAAAGCCCTTTATACTTGAGGACCCCAAACCCGGTCTGTTATAATACTCGCCACTGTCAAGTTATAAAGAGGCTGCTATCCCCACCGTCCACAGGAGCAGAGAAGGATAAAGTGAATCAACACCCTGCTGTCTTCTCCTCTCCTTTCTTGAGGTTGGGTTCCAGTATAAACATGCCTCAAGTTCTTGAAACTTTCTGATGAGGATTCTCCCTGTCCTTATTCTTCCACAATATCTATCCCCATGGAGATCAGGCTGACTATGATAGCATCTACCCCATGCCTGCACCACTGTCACTGACAAAAGGAAACAACTAGATTTCAATATTACAAGGAAGTGAAATCACATTTAGGAGACCCCTGGAAACTGCTCTCAGAAAGAGGATATTATTTTTTTGGCATGTCAAGGGAGGGAGATATTTATATCCCATTGATTCCCCTCCAGCGAATAAAACACAACCAATTACCTATTTTGGTCTCACTGAACATCTTCTTCACGTTTTCCTGAGTGTTATAATGTCTGTTTTATAATATAAACTGTGTTTATCTCCTCTAAGGATATAGGACAATATAGACTTATTTTGCAGCAGGTAAAATTCTGGCTAGACATAACTGAGAACTTCCCACTTCTAAAGGGTGTTATGAATTAGAAAGAAAAATATAGATAAATCTCTCACTAATGATAGCTTCCCTTTACCACAGCTGGAGGGAATAAGGGGGAGCCAGTGGAATCCCAGGAGATGCACCGGAATAGAGCAAGCAAACCATCTGTCGGGAATGATTTTGAAGCTGTTCTGCCTGGGGCCACAGGGGTGAAGTAGATGACATTTAAGGCTCCTTCCAGCTTCATGTTTCTTTAAAATTGAGTGATTTGGCATTTGTTCATCTGTTTTTAACACTCTAGGGATGCAGAATGGACTAGGTGGCCTAAAATATGCATTTGTAAAAAATCCATCCTGACCCTCCATTTCACTGTTATTCTTTTTCAAGTTTACAATACAAAACGGATAGAGGCTTTGAGTTCCCAGGCCCTAGCCTTGAGTTCACCTTTCCCAGCCCCACTAATTCCAATGGCTTCTCTTCCACACTCCACTGCTAACCCCACAGCAAACAGCCTTTTTGTCTCTTCCCTGTACCATTGCCATGGCTTTAGTGGCCTCGGGTCCCAGCCGTCTCTCCTACACACCACTGCCTGATGACTGGTCCTCACAGAGCCTCATTTACACTAAAACAGATGACAAACTTCCCATGACTGTCCTTCAGCTACCCACGTCAGAACAGCTGGCCTTTCAAGAGCCGCCATAGTGGTCCCATCCTTCATTTACAAACATCCTTCCATGCATCTTTCATGTATCCTCAGGTTCGGCTGGTTGAGTGACACACTGTTCCAGATCACTCTCCTGGTTTGCCTATTTCAAAGCTATCTTTATTCCTCCTAAAATTCAACCCACTGACTGCCTCAAGACCCAAATCATCCCTCTAATTACATGGGCTTTTGAAATTGGTAACCCTATTGTGTTATGGAGGAATTACAAATTTTCATCCTGTTTTATATTCCTTATGAAAATTTCATTTCCTTGGGAATACAGATCGCATTCTCTTCATCCTTGCACATAGTCAGGGAATTGTATTGAATCCTGTCCCCAGCACATGGATCTTCTCAATGGCTAGGGGATTTGGCACAAGGGGAAATAAACCAGGATGGACAAGTTTAGCAAATGTACAAAGTGGATCACTCATCCTAAGGCTGTATAAAGGCTCTAACACTGACTTGTTGCTGGAGAATCTCAAGGTCTTGAACACATTGCCAACCCTCTCCAAGGCTTAACTATAAAACGGAGGCCAATAATATCTGACCTGGAAGATTTCAGAAGACCCTCTTCCTTTCCCAGTAGAGCACTAAGAAGCTGGTGAGAAAGTGCAAAGCCCCACAATCAGCATGTGTAAAATGAGCATGTCTCCTCCAGCTGGTTTTGGTGTGAGGGCTTACATGATCAAGCAGGGAGCCCCAGGAGACAGGAGAATCAGACGGGATTCAAGAGCAGTTACTCATCCACTGATTCTCTGCTGCTACTATTCTGGTTGTCACCTCTGTCGCTGTTAGGTGTAGCTGGAACACATAAGATCTGCCCTAGATCTTAACTGGGGAGCCTATTGAAGGGATCCCGATGCTTGGCCCTGTAGGGCATGGAAGCCTTTCCACAAAAGTGATGCCTATTCGGGCTCCTCTTGGTCTGGCCTAATCCACTTCCTGCCTAACTCTGAATTCCCATTCTGACTCCATTCATTCTTTCATGCATTTGTTCATATGTTTATTGGGTGTCTGCCAAGTTCTAGGTCCTGTGCCGGGCACGGAGGATGGCAGAGTGAACAGGAAGGTGTACTCCTGGCCCTCTGCATCAGTAGGATCAGAGCACCAATCTCTTCCACCCCCATTCTTCCTGTATCAGCATACCACCTCCCCTCCAAATCAAAACATCTGAAAACATTTCTATTCTGGAATCCCAACCTCCTCTTCTTCAGGACTTTCTTTAATTCCAGATTTGAGCCCTAAACTCTTAGTGTTGTCTGATATTCTGAGAAAGATATAATGGTACCAAAACCCCACCCTTGTCAAAGCCAGGTTAAAGGCAGTCTCAGAAGTGTATGAGTCAGTGACCCATACAAGGAAAAGGGGATCTGTCATGGGGCATAGTCTTAAGAAGTGCGAACAAATTGCTCTGGCACTCACTCTGGTGCAGAGATGTTTGTTTTCTCTCTGTAAATATGTAACAGGAAATTAGGCAGTTCACCTTTGTACCTCATTTTCATGTCATTTGTTCATGAGCCAGATGGCAGCTCTTTGTTTTAAAAAATTAAAAAGGAAAGAATAGAAGGAGGAGTTTATCTCCACCTCCCCCTCTGCCCTCCTATACACACCCTGGAACCTACACTGGGCAGATGAGCGCGCGTGTGCACACACACACACACACACACACACACACGCCTGAATTATCTGCATTTAGCTGTGTTAGGTACCAGAAATCAGCAAACTCCTAGGCCCAACAGATTTCAGTAACGTATGGTAGCCGAGAGGTGCAAACGTGTCCCGGGTGTCAGCTTGCAAAGAGGATCCTTCAGCGTTCTTGCTATCTAATAAATCACTGCATTCCCCCAGAGTCTCAGCCAGTGTACCAAACAACAAAAATCTTTCATAAATCACCTGAACATGGACTTAGCTCTAAGATTCATGAGCAAGACCATATAAACACAGACCAGAAGAACAGGCAAGTACTGATGACCCAGTATTTCTAGTTAAGTTGAAACCTTGGGAAGGAAATTTTCCAGAGGTGGTCAACATAAAGACTCTGCTTCTTTGGGGCAGCTACACGATCCCAGTTTATTTTCAGTGGTCAGGAGGTCCTTCTCTCTGACCCAAGAATTACATGTGGAAATAAGATTATCCCTGAGGTTCTCCTGCCTTGGGTGTGAAGGGGACTAAGGAAAATAAACAATAGTTTATCCAGTAAGTAGTGTATTCCAGGCTCTTTACACAGATCAACTTGCTTAACATCAAAAATAACCTGATTGAGAGACCATGTTTGTCCTCATTTGAAAAACGGGGAAATTAAATAGAGGTTTCAGGAAAGCACATTGAGGTCCCATGGCTGTTAATGGCAGTGTTAGGATGTGAACATAGGTAACATTGGGCCCAAATACAGAACTCCCTTGTCACCTTGATGTCTTCCAATATGGATAATAAGACTTCACAGTTTATTAATGATATGACCTCAGGCAAGTCTACTTCTGCCTTTTGTTTTACAGAAGGTGAGGGAGGGTATGGGGCTGTGTACACATGACAACCTTGTGAGCACCTGTACTGAACATGAAGATATGACACAAGCTGCTCTTTGAATATGCAGAGTATAATATCTACCCACCATGAGTGGATATGCAGTTCTCTGATGGTGCATTGTGTTTTTACTGCAATAGCTATCCGTTTTTGTTTTTGTTTTAAGTTTTTGGCCGCACCCCATGGCATGTGGGATCTTAGTTCCCCAACCAGGGATCGAACCCATGCTTCCTGCATTGGAAGGCAGAGTCTTAACCACTGGACTGCCAGGTAAGTCCCAGCTATCCTTTTTTTATTTTATACTTCCTTGGGACCAAAGACACACATTTTCAAGCCAGCTGGCCTCTGCTTATACCTGGCTTAGAACTCATGAAAAGGGAACTGCAGATACCTGGTATGTGAACAACTTCCCACCTCCCTCTCCCATCCTTGAATTCCAATCTGCCCTGGAGCCCACAGAAACGAGATGGATTTACTCCTTGTAGCTCTCCCAGGTATAAAGAGAAACAGTTCACAACTGTTCAAGTCAGGGCACAGCAGGATCGTTTGGAGATGTAATCTTTTTTTTCTTCTCTCTTTTAAATCAAAATCAAGAAATATTAACTGCACTCCTTGAAGCAAGCTTAAAGTTGAGTTTGCACACATTCTGGTCAGATATTGTTTCCCAACACCCTGGTAAAGCCAGTGGAGACCAGATTGGTATGATCAAACATCTGCCTCACACAGAAAAACAATGATCCATCCCTTGCTTTTATCAACAACAACATAAATCTGAGCTCAGCCAGACAGGCCAGCAAACCCCATTATGCAGAGTGCAGAGGCAATTAAACGGTGCCAGCTCCAGCTAGACTCAAGAAATCTATGACCCATGGGCCCTTAGTAACCACACTGATGCCTCTCTTGGAAATGACTGAAAAAAAAATTGGTCTAGATGCGAAAGAAAGACTCCACTTTGATATTTCCTGGCAGGTGTGCCCTGCCCATCAGTCTGTGCCTACTGCTACATCATGCTCCTTTTTCCATATCTAGGGATGTTGGACTGGGCAGGTAGCTAGAGAAACTGCCCAGTTTTCTGCAGACTTTCTACCTTCGCTACTGTTTGGTCTACTTTGCTTCATATTCTCATGATGGTCGATCATCTGCCATCTTTTGGTTGTACCATGAACTTATCCATTTTTAGCCACAAAAGGAACTTCTCAAATATTCCATTTTTCTCCCGGTTATGGCTAAAATAAAGTGTTTTGAGTGATCGTCTGGGCAATGTTGTCTAGGTAAAGCCATCAAGAGCATCCAGACAGAATTGATTTACAGATGCTAACCCCAAACCCCCAGCCTCCTGACCCACCATGCTCAGGCCAAAAAGACATATATCTAGGTCTTTTGATTCACAATATGATCATTCATTCTGTACAAAGAAGATGAGGGAAATGGCTGCCATGCCTCTCAACCTCCAAAACATTGCCCCACCCTCTCCTTATACACCATCCAAACACCTTACCCATTCGAAGACCCCAAAGTAAATCTTCCAAACATTTGAGGCATCTGCCTCCCAATCAACTTGCAGAAGTTATCCTATCTCTGTATACAGGTTGCAACCCATATATTCTCCTTTTGGGAATAAATGTCACTCATACCCACCCGTCCTTTCCCTGGTAATAATAACATTGTCAGAACCACTCTCTGGTCCATGGGAAGATGATTTCCAAATACAAAGGGGAGCAAAATAAGACACCTATTAATATAAAGTAGACACTTTTATAGAGGTAAAATTGAACGTGATATCTCCTCTCACAATCAAAAAGCTTTTCCTAAGGCCCACCTGTACCTCTCTCCAAAGTTGGCAATGAGAACCTGCTTCCTTCCCTCATCTTTCCTACGCCATTTGGATAATTCTGCTCAGCAATATGTTAACCATTTTTGCTATTTTATGTTGGGTTCTGACTTCTTATCAAGATCTACCTTTGAAAACAAGCCTATAAGCTCACCAAATAATGTTAAAGAATAGAATGTGTCAGGGGTGAGGCTGGATAGGGAACTGAGTTGAAAGATGTTAAAATGTAGCACCAAGTTGAGCTTGTCCATGTGTGCATTTGGGGATATGTGTGTGTGTGTGTGTGTGTGTGTGTGTGTGTGTATCTGTTTGCATGAAGAATGAGTATTGATGGAAGTAAGAACACAGTGCCTTATGTCATTGCAGTGTAAGGATACAGTCAAGTATCCCTATCCAGGTGGAAGGGAGGAGTGAGCTACCCAGAGAATAATTAACAGGTATGTTGAGATGCAGGAGTGGCCAAAGGATAAGCATCAAGTGTATATCTGGGCACAGATGTGTATATGTGTGCTCCGGAGTAACAGGGTTAATGGACAATGACAAAGACATGTGAGAAGGCACTAGCTCTGCCACGGATTGCTGCATCTGGAGAAGCCACCTTACCCTGTAGTAATCAGTGCTGTAGACATCTCTGGACATGCCGAAGTCTCCGATCTTCACCAGCAGGTTAGCTCCAACCAGGCAGTTCCTGGTGGCCAGGTCCCGGTGCACAAAATGCTGGGAGGCCAGGTACACCATGCCAGAGGCAATCTGACTGGCAATGTGGAGCATTTGAGAGAGCCCCAGCTCTCCTTTTGCCTGGCGTGGCTGCCCGTCCACAAGGATCATTGCATCTGGCCCATGGGCCCTGTGGGGTTAGGGGGAGAAGGGAGGGGGCAGAGAGAATTAAGGAGATCAAGGGGAAATGTCTTCTTGAGTTCCTGTTCTCTGGAATGCACCACAGAAATGAATGAGATCTCTTCTCAGTCTACTTATGGACTATTTCTATCTACCCAAAATTATATTCTGTGAGTATGGATATGGTCAAACTCTACAACCAGATTCCCAACTAAGATGACAGCAGACATGCTTTAACCAATCAGGGACTGAACCTACTCTTGAATATGTTATGGTTATCCAGGGGCATCCCAGGTTCTTGATGTCTACTACAGAACAATTAAAAAAACAATTAACTCTTACACAGCCCTTACTATGTTCCACAAACTGCTCTAAGTATCTTAAATATTATATATTAATTCACTCAATCTTCCCACCCCAGTTTTGAAGATAAGGAAACTGAGGCACGAAATGATCAGATCACTTGGTCAAAGTCACAGAGGTCCCACAGTGGCCACATGGGTGACATGTAGCTCTGGAAGAGAGTTCTGAACTTTAAGCTTCCAGAGGGCTTGTTAAATATAATTCCTGGGCCCCTACGATTCTGATTGGCTAGGCAGAGCTCATTCATTTGCATTTCCCAGTGCTGATGCTTCCAGGGCTGATACAGTCTACATTTCGGGTAGCAACGCTCTTCAGTCTACCTCCTAACCTCTCCACCACACTGTCTAGGATTGGGTAACTTCTGTTAATGGCAAGACGGGATGAAGAGACCCTGTGACCCTGAGGCAGAGACTTGGGCAGCCACAGCACCTACTCCATCCCAAATCATGGCCCAGATTTGTTATCCTAACCACTTGCCCTGTCATATCAGTCACTTTTAGTGTTCACTCTTTTCTCTAGAAAGCCCAGTCAGCTGTAATCACACCCAGGGCCCTTATTTATGAAGTTGTGAGCCAAGGAGCCCTGGTGTACAATGACACCTCAGCCTGTTTTACTGCTTCTCCAGTTTCCACTGAAAGGTACCATTAAATATAACATGTTCATTTTATTATCTCCTGTGGGTTCTGCCTACCTCATGCCTCCAAAGGAGAACTACTACATCAGCTCACAAGGACGAGGGATCAGCAGGCAAGCCACATTCCCACTTACCAGGAGAGTACACTGCAGCCTGCCCCTAAAACGCACCAACTGGGAGATGCAAGAGCAGGAAGGGCCTTCTTCTCTCTTTTTCTTTTTCTTCCTGTTCCCTTAGAGCGGGCATGACAGTGGTACGGAGTGGCACTCAGGACCTCTCTTTAGCCTCGCTGGTGGCACTTGGGGCTGAAGGCACCACTGAATCTATGGGGAGGGCTTGATGGAAAATGGACCATGTCCCTCTGACCTCAGGGAAATGGAAGCACAGGAAGATCCCGAGTCCTGAGAAAGGATGCTGCCCATATTAGAAACTACCATGGTTCACAGTTCTGATAAAATAATAATTGTAATACTTTTAATCGTAGCTACCATTGACTGAACACCTAGCTACATGGGAAACTTGTCCAGGCCTTATACAAATATAGTCATTGAATACTCATAACAACAAACATGTGAAGCAGTTATGAATAGTCTCATTTTCCAGGAGAGAGAATTAAGGGTTAATAACTTGCTCCAGGTTACATCACTAAGACATATTCAGAATATGAACCCAAGTCTGTCTTATGCTAAGGACTCAATTCTTCAGGAAAGGAGTAAATTTCACTGTGAAACCGAGTTCAGGAAGTTTAGAAAAGCCTACAGATACTTTCCAATTCCTCTAGGGCCAATTTTGGAAACCTGCTACCAACCCTTTCCATTCCCTCCTCAAAACACCACAGCACTCAGTTGAATGTCCCACTTCAAGGAGATGCTCGTCAAGGTTTGGGGAGTGTGCTAGAGTTTGCCATAACCCACATCTGAGCTCTGGAAATCTCATTCTCAGCAGTGGAATCGCACCCTAAAAGCGTCCAGGACCCGAGTGTTCAATGTGCTTCCTGGGACCCTGGACTCCACAGACGCTCACACATGCCTGCTTCTTTCACATCTGGGCACTACTTGGAGGTAACAGGTATGAGAGGCAGAGAAGTGCTAACTCTGCTCTGTCAGTGAGATGCTATCTTCTCTGGGGAAGGTAGGTTTCACATCTCCCAAAACCCCACTGTAACTCCATCCAGAACATCTGCTTGGGGTTTCAGTCTCTTAAAAGTTCCATCAGGAGCCCCTCAAAATCCAGATGATCTTGCTCCAGGCTTGTGGAAACCCTTCTTACAAAAAATCCAATCCTTCTAGAACAGTGCTAGCCAACAGAACTTTCTATTAATGGAAATGTTCTATACTGCACTGCCCAATACGGTAGCCACTAGCCACATGTGGCTATTGAATACTTGAAGTGTGGCTAGTGAGACAGAGGAATTTTTAAATTTTATTTAAATTTAGTTATTGTAAATTTAAATTTAAGTAGCCATATATGGTTACTATACTGGATAGCCCAGTTCTAAGTTTATCTGGGGGAAAATCTGCCCTTGGATTCAACCAACTCTCTCCCAGTGAGTTTGTAACCTTGTACCTTCTTATTCATCATCAAAAAGTCTCTGAAAAAAGGTTTTCAGGAGGTGTGGAAGGTGCTAGCCTCACTTTGCTAGTGAGAACATAAGGCACAAAGTCAGAAAGCTATTCACAGCATCAGGGGAAGGGCTGGCCCTAGAATCTTAAAGTTGGAAGTTACAGGCTGGCAGGTCCTTTGATCTCCCTCCTTGGACCCATTTCACACCTGCCTTTCTTCTTAGTCTACCTTAGAATCAGGAAGAAGAGTACAGGTTCCTTTTCATAGCATCCTCAACATCCCCCCCTAGAAATAAGGGGCAAAGGCCTATATCCACCTGCTCAGGAGGTAATGTAGAAGAATGAAAGGTTGTTTTCATTTCTAATCTCCAGACTAAAGTGTTCAGAGGACCAGTAGGACTTCTGGCTCCAGAGAGAACCCCAGGGGTTCGGTGGGGGTTAGGGGCATGGATGGCCATCCTCGCTTACCTGAGGAACTTGTTCAGATCTCCGTGCTTCATGTATTCAAAGACCATGATGAGGGGGTCCCCATCGCCACACACCCCATAGAACTTGACAATGTGCTCGTGCTGCAGGTTCGTGAGCAGTTCAGCTTCCCTCTGGAAATCCTTCCTGGCCGCCAGGGTGGGATCCTTCAGGGCCTGGAAACAACACGGGATACTGGTTTTTAGCAGCTAGAGGTCAGGGGTTTGCCTGTTGCCCTCCTGGGAAGAAAGCTGGTGCCCATAATAAAGACAATGCTGATTCCCAACAAGTAAGATCCTAATCGGCCTTTAAAGACCATGAGGCTAAATCACAATAGCCAGACCTGACTCCTGCTTCCTTCAGCATTTTGAACCTTGTAGAAACAGAAACCAACTTTTTTTTTTTTTTTTTTTGCGGTACGCGGGCCTCCCACTGTTGTGGCCTCTCCCATGGCGGAGCACAGGCTCCGGACGCGCAGGCTCAGCGGCCATGGCTCACGGGCCCAGCCACTCCGCAGCATGTGGGATCTTCCCGGACCGGGGCACGAACCCGCGTCCCCTGCATCAGCAGGCGGACTCCCAACCACTGCGCCACCAGAGAAGCCCAGAAACCAACTTTTTGACACTCACGTCCCATCCCATCCGCCAGCCAGTTATCTCAAACTTTGTTCATCTCAGAGCCCTCGACTTCCTCAGAGATCAGTGTGAATGGTGGAGGGAGGGAGCTGGGAGATAGAAGGCCTGACAAAGGCCCATGCCCCCAAGGTTTCCCCAAAGAAATGGTCTCACAGCTAAAATAAACAGTGGGGAACCAGTGCCCCAAATGCTTCATCTTTGTAAATTAGCCTATGCTCACAGCCCATCTGAAATCAGGCTGACAATGTAATTAAGTTTCCTTGCTCTTTCTATTTCTTGATTTTAGATTATGAAAAAGTGTATATTTGCAGAGAAACATGAACACTTTGGCTTCTAGAAGGCACCTGTGTCCTCCATTAGGGGGCTGAAGGAAGTATTGGGGTGTAACTGGGACTACAGCTGTGGGAACAGCAGTTAATGGGCAGAAGGCTTAGGACCCACCCAGGACCAGGACCTGGTAAGGTATCACAAAGTCCCAGGGTAGGATGGGAGGGTGGGCATCTGGTGGCCACAGAAATGTCACAACTTGGCCCCTGTGGGAGTGGGAGACCCGGTGTGAGGGAGAAGCACCAGACCAAGCCACTTGCCCTGGGACCCAGGAAGATAAATGGAAGAGCAATGGTTAAAAGGGGTGTCAGTGAATGTGAACTTTGTAGACCAGAAGGGGAGGATGAGACCAGACCACCTGCAAGGGTCCTTGAACAGGACCTTGAATAGAGCCCAGCAATGACCAACGCAGCCATGCTGGTCATGGTGAATGATGAACTGTGAAGGGGAGGGTCATTTCTACAGGAGGAGCAGCCTGCACAGTTGAGCTCACACATGTCTTCAGCCTTCCCATCCACCTCATGAGGTCAGGAGGCAAATGGAGCCAAACATCCACTTGCTTCAAATGACAGAGTTTAGTAACCTCAAAAGACAAGACATGAGGCAATGAAGGAACGGGTGTGAAGTTTACACATCATGTTCAGGGTAGTGAAAATCTAGACGCGATTGGTTTGCATTCCCTCTGCCAAGCATCCAGCCTTTTCTGGTTATTTAGGCAGACTAGACTCCCCTGTAAATTATGCTACTCTTGAGAAGCCTCCCAAGCCAGAGATCTTCCTCTTGCCACTGCAATCCCCATTAGCTGAAATCCACGGGGCTGCCTTGGCTTACAGCGCTGCAGGAATGTGAATGTGAAAAAATTGTATCTAAGGGGCCCATCAAACCTCCATCAGTCATTAGCATACATTAGAGGTGGTGGACTCATAGCTTTAAAAGGGCCCTAGATATCATGTTTCCACCTGCTCATTTCTGGGGTTGGAAAAACTGAGGCTCAGCCCTCAGTTTCCTCTGGGGATCAGGACACATACACACAACTTGAATGACAGAAGCCAGAGTTTAATTATACCACAGTAATCTCTTGGTGCTGGGCTTCTTGGTGCCACCAAGTTCAATGGCAATGCCTCTAGAGCCATGGTGTCTCAGCCAGCGATCAAGGCCCACTCCAACTTCAACAAGCACCACCTTTCATTCTTTTCAAAATTTGGAGGTTTCACCAAAGAAGTGTTGGATTAAATGATTCTACTCTTGACCAAAATGTTGGAAACTGTCTAATAAAGTTTTCCCATCTTACAAGTGAGAAACCTGAGGTCCAGAACAGGGAAATGATTTGTCAAAGATCATGTAAGAAGCAATAGCTTGAGTGTGGAGCCCAGGATACATTCCTGTCCAGCATACCTGCTTGAGTTAATTTATCAGATAAATTAGTCACTGGTCAGGTCCTCAGGGGAATGGTGGGCACGGAAGTTAAAAGATGTGAAAGGGCAGAGGAGAGGGTCAGGAAAGGTGAGGAGTGTGGGCAGTCAGCAGAATGGCTGCACCCAGCAAGGATACCAGGCCTAGAGGGCAGGCCAAGGCCAGCAGGAAAGTGGGAGGGCCACTGGTCCATTACTGGTTTTTACCAGCTCTGATCTCATGTGCTTTCCACTTCATCTCTGGCTGCCTTCTCAGAAAATCTACCCAATAATAAAGGCATAGTCTGCCGTGTGTCCACATCCAACCAGAACAAAGATGTCTGCAAAGCCTTCTTTCTATGGGTGGAAGGAGGCAGAGACTCATGGTGAGAGGGAGCCTTTCTTGGTGACCCAGCTCCTGAGCTTCATGGGCTGGGGCATGGGTATAGGATGACTGCCAGTGATTTACTTATTTTCATGAAGAATAAAAAGGAAAGAAAAAAAAAAAAGGAACCCAGCATGGGTGGGATGAGAATACAGAGATTTATGTGAACACTGGATTTATGAGAGGGAAAAGTAGATCAAATTTGGGGCCAGCCAGATGGCCTCTCTCCATCTCTGTAAATCATTCTCTCGCACAGTCCGGATGCCAATGGCAGCCGTTGGATATTTTTCCATTCTCAGCTCTCGAGCAGTCACAGCCATCATTCCCAGGGCTGGCACCCTACTCTGCAGAGCAGATAGGAGTTCCTCATTTGGGAGATGGGGCACAAAGCAACTTCTGTCTCTTTTGGTCTTTCCACACCCCTTCTCCTGCCCATTCTCTCTCTACCTTTATGATGGACTTTCCAGCTCTTGGGTTAAACCTGAAGTTCCTATGTAATTGGCAATGGCTCTATTGTGGCAACTGGGGTCCAGAGCTGCAGGTGGCCCAGGTCCCCAGGGATTGATGCAATAGGGACAGAGATGCCAGGAAAAGAATCTTGAGAAGGAAAATCAGCCCAGAGACTCTCGTGCACCTCTCAGCAGAGTCCATGCTCAACCTCTTCGGAGCCGGGAAACTTCAAAATGGGTCACCAGCCAGTGGCATGGGATGGGATGGGTGTTCCTCACAGCTGCCAACTGTTGGTGCAGGAAGACAGGGTTTGCCAAGGAGTCTCTGAAGTCAGGGAGGTTGTGTCCAGGCCCTTCCAGTGGTATCCATAGAGCAAAGAGGAGATCTGGAATTTTCCCTTCTCATCTCCTTCTTTTTCCCCCAAAGTCTAAAAACATTTCCCTTTTTAGTCTCCCCTTTATGTACATCAGGTCTCATGTCCACTCCCAACCCTGGGTTTCAGTGGGGCTGTTTCGTCGGATGGGGGAGAAGCAGTCTAGATGGCAAGAACATTCAAATTTCTCAACAGCTGCCATCTCCTTCCGAGTCACTTCACATCATCATTTCCAGTTCTAGGGGTTTCGCTACTTTCCATTTTCCTTTTCTTTTATTGGGCTGGAGATATTTCAACGGATGTTCAGCTTCAGATTTTACTAATATACTAAAACCCATTTTAGTACATGTGCAGAGATAAACACATCCATAAACACTAGAGCTTAGTTTTACTTATTTTTTGAATTTTAAATAAATGGAATCATACATATAGTGCTATATATATACAAAATATATGTATATTTCTATATCTGTCTTTTTTCATTCAACACTGTGTTTTTGAGATTTTTCCAAATTGTTGCATGCAGCTGTAGTTCATTCATTTTCCTTGTTGAAAAGTTTCTCACTGAATGAATATACCACATTTGTTTATCCAAGCTGCTACTGATGGACACTGGGGTTGTTTGCAGCTTTTGGCTGTTATAAAGAATACTTATGAACATTCTAAACACATCTCTTCATGGAAAGATAGATAGAGATAGATAGATAGACAGACAGACAGATAGATACATAGCTGTCAGGTCTAGACCTAAAGTGCAAGTGCTGGGTCACACAGATGCCAATGTTCTAAAATAATTAGACCACTTTATAACAATTAGACCACTTTATATTTCCACCAGAGTATGAAAGTGGCAGTTGCTCCATATCCTTGTCAGCACTTGGTTTTGTCACTGTTATTTAGCCATTCTGCTTGGTATATAGTGGTATCTCATTATGGTTTAATTTACATATTTCTGATGATTAATTAGGCTGGACACCTTTCTCATAGTCTTATTGGCTATTTGTCTGTCAGAGGAGACACTTGAGCAAGTCTATTGTTTGTCAAATAACTATTTAAAAGTTGCACCACCTATTTAAAAATATCATGAATTACATGCTTTTAATTTCACTCTTACACTACACATATATACAAATTACACTCTGTCTTGTCCTGCTCTGCGTTTGTTTCATGGGTATTCTTGTGTCTCCCCAACAGACTGCAAGTGTCTTCAGAACAGATGCTGGGATTTCGGCTCTTTGTTTCCACCATAGCAACTGCTGGGCAAAAAAATCTGGCTTTAAAAACCACAACTGTGGGAAAACTTAATTTGGGGTTATACTTGGATGTGTTCTCTGGAAGTCCATAATTACCCTGCATCAACTTGAGAACAAACTCAAGAGGAAGAAGCCTGCAAAAAGGAATACAATCTAAAGAGGATGAGAAGCAGGAAACACCATTTCTTGGCTGTTCTCCAGAAAAGACAAGCATCTCCTCCAGGGGTTGGTCGCTGGGCGGGTCCATTGGGAGGCAAATGGTGTAAAATCCCAGAACATTCATCTTCTCAAGCTTCCCAGATCAAAAAGGAGGAAAGGAAACCCTTTTAAAAGGGTGACAACAGAAACACATTTTCTGCATTACCCAATCTGGGTACTGCCCCTTAATGCCAGACCACTCAGCGGGAAACGTTTCCCAGGGTTTAGGCCATCATTTCGTTTACTGCTTAAAGCACAAAAATATTCAGTTCATCCACCAGTCCCCAGATGGATGCTGGAACACCCAGTCGATTAGTGTCATCCTATAAATTAAAATTTTTAGGGCAGGGTAGATTCTAAGTTTAGGGACAAAATTAGAAAGCTTTCCACATCCCTGGTCCAAACTGTTTAAAGACACCCTCACTCATCTGACCATTCCATGTCTATGGAGACACACTGAGCAAGTTTACTCACAGCATATCCAGCAATAATAAGCATTAGCCTTTTATAGGGCAATACTCTAGTTCCTTATTTATTTTCTAGAGCAGAGGTCAACAGACAATGCCCACTTCTGAAAAAAAAAAAGTATTGGAAGACAGCCACCACCCCCACTCATTTATGTATGGTTTAGGCTGCTTTCCCACTACATGGGTAGAGTTGAGTAGCTGTAAGGAAGAGTGTATGGTCCTCAAAACCTAAAATTTTTACTATCTGGCCTAGTATAGGAGAAGTTTGGCAACCCCTGTTCTAGACGGTCAGTGCAAGCTCAGCAGGTCATATGTCGTGTGTCTAAGCACATTCGATAATATCAACATCAAGAATAATGATGTTGATAAAAACAAATAGCAATGAGTCTTTACTAAGCATTTACTGTGTCCCAAGCAGTATACTAAACATTTTTCATATGTTATGTAATTTAATCACCAAAATTTTAAAGAGGAGATATTATATCTCCTATTATACAGCGAAGGAAACTGAGGCTCAGAGAGGTTAAACATCTTGCACAGGGTCACAGAGCTAATCAGTGATGGCCAGGCACCCACCCAGCTCTCTGATTCCTACCCTATGCCGGTAGCCTGCACAGCACTGCCTGCATCCATGGAGGGCACTTAACCCTCTGCAGACACAACAAACTGTGAATACAGAGACCCCAAAGTCTCAGAAATATGCAACTGCCATCAGGAGGTGGCTCGGTCATGAGCCCTCAGTGCTAAGGATGGACCTTCTGAGGCCCAGGTGAGAGTCCTCGTGGGGAAGGAGGTATCTCCTGCTCTCAGCCCAGAACATCGCGCAGAATTCATGCTGGCCTCAGAGGCTTGCCGGTGCACCCACTCCCACAGGGGCCACTCCACACCCCAGACCTGTGGGTGCCTCAGTGAGGCTCCTTGACTCTTGTCTGTGCCAGTCGTGTTCAAAGACGTGTCTAACACTGACTGAGAGAAGCTGCTTCCTGCTGGAGGAAGGTAACTGGTAGTAGCAAAGTTCCTTCTCTCCTGCCCCAAGCAATTCGGCTCCAACTGCAAATCTGCAGGGCTGGCTCAGCAATACCAAAGCCCTGTGGTTAACGACCCATCTAAGCAGCCACCAGAAGGCAGGAACCCTCAGACACGCTGCCCCTTGGGGGCTGAACCTGGATCCCACGGGGTACCTAAGAATGTCCTCCAGCCTCACTCACTGTCCTCCCTGTCCTCAGTACCTGACCCCCCAGCCCATCTCCTATGCCCAGTGACGTCTGCTGACTTGAGCAGTGGCTCCCAGGGCCTCTGTGAGCCACCCGCCCGAGAAATGGTCAAATGACTTTCTGGGCAAGAGCAGCACATCCTGCAAAGTCACTGAGGTGGGAGGAGGGCCAGCTGGGGACAGCGGTGAGCCCAGGGCCTCTAAGAATAAAACAAGGGCCCATCAAGGGCATAACTTGTCCCTCTGGCTGCACCGTGGGCACAGCCCCCTTATGTGCTACAGCTCTTGACCTCCGAAGCCAAAGGAAGCTGATTTGAGTTCTAAGGAAACTTCATTGACCTTGGAGCAAGGGCATCTGATTACGTTAGTTTATATCATCTTGACTGCATCTGATAACATTGGTTGATACCATCTTCCAGAATGCAGTGAGTCTCTCTTTCCCTCCCACCCGACCCCAGCCACTCCTCTTCCTTCCTGGGGTCCGCATGCCTCTGAGAATTACCTTCACGGCCACGAGCATCTTGTCCTTGGTGGGGCTGAGGTTGTAGCACTCAGCCAGGAAGACCTTTCCAAAGGCTCCCTCGCCCAGTTCTCGCTTCAACACGATGTCTCTCCTTTTAATGTGCTGCACGTCTGCAGGAGGGAACAGAGGAGAGCAGCCAAGTCAGTCCCCAGGCACTTGTCCATCTTGGAGGCTCAGGGGGACGGGGGAACACAGGGGTCTAGAGCAGGGAGTTCTGCTTTTGAGTCCACGGCAGGAACAGGCACGCTCTAGCACCTTACCTTGGGCGTGAAAACAGGCATCGCATGGTGGTTTGAGGGTTCCACCCAGAATGAAATCTCAGCTCTGTCCCCGACTAGCCCCGAACCTCTCTAAACCAGAGTCAGTAATCGTTAACATCCAGGATTCTGGCATAATCAGCTATAGTTGCTGGAGAGAGTATACAGCAGTCTTAACAGTTCCTGTGCATGGGAATCCCCTGGGCATCGTGCAGGTCCTGATTCAAGTGGCTGTGAGAATCTGTATCACTAATAAACTCTCAGGGGATGTCTGTGGGCTGTGGGTCCATGGACTGTACTGAGTAGTCAAGAATCGAGTTTGAATCCTGGTTCCCTCTCCCTGCTAGTTTTTGAGCTTCGAAAAGTTATTTCACCCCAGAGCCTCAGTTTCCTCACCTGTAAAATGGAATTAACACCAATACCTTACTCTCTGAATTCTTGGGAAGATTAAATGACATAATTCACATGAGAGTTTGGCCCAGTGCCCTCCCCCCCAACACACATGCACACACACACATACACACATGCACACACACACGGACACACCACACTGGCTCTTGTTATAACATAATGACTACAGTGCTCCTAGCACAGTGTCCAGTTCGTGATAAGAGACCACTAAGTGGGAGTTATAGTTATCTGGGGCAAGCCTCTACTTGACAAGTCCCGCTCCTGTGAGAGAGAAAAAACAATGAAATCACAAAATCAAGTCCAGAGACCTCCCCAGAACCAAGCTCTGTGCAAAGAGAAGGGCTACCGCGGTCTTGGCTAATTTAGCAACCTAATTAAAAGTCTGCCTGCCAGGAGAAAGCAAAGATATGACCTCAGCCCTCCCACCCATTTGGAAAGAATGCTTCGAAGGAATTGTACAAGAAGTGGGCTGGTGAGGAGGAGAGTGAGCCGGAGATTACTCACCGACCTTTCCATTAATCGTTCAACAGGCAGAAGCCCATTAAATACCTGTATTCACATTATGAAGAGCATCGCAGAGCCAGGAAAGAGGGTTGTCTCGACCTTGTCAAAAAAATAAAAGTTGAGGACAGAGGACCATGGCAGACTGTCCCCAAGAACAAGAGAACACATTACAGGGACAGAGGGGTATGACTGCAGGGCCGTGGTTAGTGTTTTGGTTGGCCAGGGGATTCTTCTCATAATAGACTACACAAATCTTGCTTTTTTCTATCAGAATTATTGGTAGCCCTGCCATGTCCCAGATGACCTGCTGGCCAGGATCTGTGGGCGCAAGCATTTACAGATCATTATTCTCTCTTCCCAGCAAGACAGACCTGCAGGCTTCCAGGCCACAGGGCTGCCAGGGAGCTGCCACTTGCTGCAGGGCTTCACCCCCATCTTTACAGCAAGGGAATTAGAAATCGGTTCCCTCTTCACACCCTCTGCTGCTCTGTCCTAGCCCTCTGAGGAATGGTATTTGTTGGCCTTGACAGGGAGGCTAAGGGTCTCGCACCGAGAGAAAATGGAATGTCAGGACCTCTCCAAGGAGGCCATCTGCTCATCACTGCACAGTCATTCCCAGGTGACTACTGATGGGCTCCTGCGAGATGAGCATTCTGACGCAGCCTCAGAGTGGAGATGGGATGGCAGATTTATAGGGCCATGCCCGCGCCTCTGAGCCCACAGGGATCAGTCAGGGATGGAAAGTCAAGGGCACCTGGCTCAGGACCTGGATCCTCCCCCACTATGGGCTGGCTCACCTCACAAAACATCTGGAGTCTCAGTTTCCTTATCTGTAAAATGGGTGTGGGAGGATAATACAAGTTCTACTTACCTGCTACAAGAGCTATTCTATGTAAAAGTTGGTAAACCTTCAAGTTCTCTGAAATGGTGTGTGTTTTCACCATTATTGATATTATTTTACAAGAGGGGAAAATGAGGGCCAAGTCGGGAATTGCCAACTGGATTGAGATGGGGCTCGAATTCAGAGCATCAGGACAGACCAGAATAGCCAGGCCACTTGAGGAAGAGCTCCCTTTGGCCCCTGACCCCTCCCCAACCCCAGCCTCCCACGACATTGCGATAGGACAAAAATCAAATCACCTAGAGGGCTTATGAAAACTGATCACTGGGGCCTTCTCCCAGAGGTTTCTGTTCAGGAGGTCCAGGTTGAGGCCTGCAAATTCGCCTTTTCTAACAAGTTCCCAGGTGATGTTGATACTGGTGGTCCAGCACCCCTCTTTAAGAACCACTGGAACAGGTTGACATGAGTGGGGCGAGGAATTAGCCAGCCGATGACCAATGTTCACTTTAACAGCTTGGCCTCCACAAGTGCCACAGCCACAGGTACGTGAGACATGCATCACCACTCAAAGACCAGGAGGAGGCCTGCAATCCCGGACTTACCCGTGTGGCCTCGGCGGAGTCAAGCCCCCTCTCAGAGCCTCAATCCCTCATCCTCACGATGGAGATTACACCTCCCTTGATTTCTTACATTCTGGACACACCTCTACAAAGGCAGAGCTACAGAGCTATATATGTTCCTGGGTCCCGAAGTCCAACTCCGGGCTGGGTGTGACGTTGCTAGCTCCCCCCTCAGAGCTTCTGACTCTCAGCCACTGTGAGTCCAGAATGAGCAGGGAGGACCTCTGAGGAGAGTGGGGCTCTGTTTGCCAGCTGCTGTGCCTGGGTCATGTTTCAGAACCCTCCATCTCCTCTCCCTCCCTCGGCAGCAAGAATCACAAGCCTTGAAAAGTTCAGAAAAGTCACGTGGAAGCCACATAGAGGGGTTTTTCCTTGACCCTCCCTCCACATCCCAGGAGTTAAGAGCCTGGGGGCAGCTGCCAAGCCCCAGCTTCAGGAGGTCAGAGCTTTGACAGCTGTGGGCCTTGAATGTGGCAAGGGGCAGGTGACCATGATGCTGGAAACTCGTCTGCTCTCTGCAAGCACGAAGCAGAGCCAGCCACGGACCAGTGTCTGCCCCCAATCTGCAAATGGATCTCTTTCAGAGACATGGAAACACCCAGTGGCTCAGAATGAAATTGTTGGGGCTCACTCAATTTGTCTGCAGGGAGAAGTATTTTGAGACCAATACCTGAGCTAAGCCCACGGATGGGGTGGTGAGATCTGAGAAGGGGCAGCAGAAGGAAGGGAAAATAAAAACAGACTCCATCCCACCATAAATCCTCCCCCAGGAGAGAACTTCCTCCCAGCCATAGGGATAAGAACTCCACAAGGTAACCTGGGAGCTTCGGCTTCGGCACAGAGAGGCTGGATTAGGGCTAAACGCATAAAGCAAATCACTTCCATGTGGAGAACCCCGTGTACAAACAAGACTCTAGACTCCAAAACACCATTCGAGCAGCTTCTTTCCCTGAACCTAAATAGGAAGACACAGGTAAAGGGGATTAATTTGTGCCCAATCCTACTATTTGTAGGATTCCATTCTCATGATAGAATGAACATTCCATTCTCACGATAACCCTGGGAGGTATGTGTGATTGTACCCCTTTCGCAGATGAGAAAATGGAGGCGGGGGTGGGGGGTGGGTAACTTTCCAAAGTTTGCGGAACTAAAATGTGGCCAAAGGACTCTCTCTTTTTTTCTGACTCCTGAGCCTGTGTGCTTTCTGCTGCCCGGGGCCGCCTTTCCTCTGTCCTCCCCCACTTAGTGGCCACCAAGACCATCGGTCCAGAGAAGCTCAACCCTCTGTCTTCCCCCTTCCTCTACTCCTGTCTGACTTCTCTAACCTTGTCCATCCCTGGACCCTGATGCAACATCTTCCCAAGGGAAAGGGTAAGAGCCGCCACCCACCCACCCAGGAGGCCCCGGGGAGGAGGGTGTGGGTGGGGAAAGAGTGTGGGAGGAAAGGGCACTGGCTGTTCAGGCCCCTGGGGAGTGGCAGGAATGAGCCATTTTCATTTCTGACGTCCATATGTCTATTGGGGCCTTTTTTGTGTGTTGATTTTTAGCTCACACAGTGCTGCTCAGAGCTGCCTCTGGTGAAGCCATCTGACCCACAGGCCACAAAGTGATGGATTTTCCTAGGAGGCAAGGGCATCAATCTCCTTTTCCTGCCTGGCTGGCCAGCTCAGCAGAGTCTGGGTCACAAGGCTCAGACGTCGGGACATGGGCAGGGGAGGAGGAGGGAGGTGGATACACAGCACAGGCCGTGGGAAGACCTCCCAGCCTCCAGCACTGAGGGGGCTGCTGGAGAGAGCAAGGGGCTGGTATACAGTAAGGAGTGTTCTTGGGAAATGGAAAGGGTTCCTGACTTCTTCTGGCCTGGCTCTTCCCTAACTCCTTTCTTCGGGAGAGCCACCACTGCATTCCCCCAGAGAAAGCCACCTGTACAGCTTCCTGTTCCCATAGGACAGCTAATCGATTCATCAGACAAACACAGACTGAGGATTTCTATGAAATGGTTACTTCACCACAAATTTTTCTCTATACTGAGGACCAAGATACTCATTCCATCTGTGTGGGATTCACTTTAGGGAGGGCTTCTAGGCCTGGAGCAAGCTTGACTTAGGGCAGAATCACTAATCCAAGGAGGTCACCAGCTACCTCTGTGCAAAAGACCTTGGGGCTCTGAGAAGTCTGCAGGCAGGCTGTGTTTACACCCTCATCCTTAATCTGTTCACCTGGGCTGCCTCATCCTGGCAGGCAGAGGTTTTCTGCAATACTTAGTGTGACCTGCAGAGACCCACTGGTCATAGATGTGGCCCAAGACATGGGTGACCACAGTCAGCTTCACCTCTGTGTTCTAGGAAAATGGGGGTATGGCAGCCATATACTGCTTATTCATCCCTGCAGACCAGGGATAAAGAAGAAGCATAAAACCCAGGGAAAAACGTGATGTTGCTGAAAGAGTGAGACCTTGGGAAAAGAGACAGGTATTTTCATCCTGACCCTGACACTAACTGTGCCTTACCCTCCCTCAGGCTCTGGTTCCTTATGTGTAGAATGGAAACCTTCAATATCTACTTGGCAGAGTTGTTAAGGGGACTGATATAAAAATGTTTGGTAAAAGATAATAGAAAATATCTGAAACATAATGGACATTTAACAACAGTATGTCTCCTTCCTTTCTGCAAGATTTTGCTTTTAACTAAAAGCTCAATCTACCTGTGAACAAAATAGTGGCCTGGAAAGAAACTTGGAGAAGGGTGGTGATATTCTCCTGAAATAAAATGACATGAGGTTGCATGGGGGTGGTGGGGGGCCAGCAGTGACTCAGGGGGTCACTGGCAGCCTATCTGAGCCTGCCACCATGATATCCAACCTCCTCCTCCTTCAGATCCAAAATAGTTTGAGGGAGGAGGTTTGTCAGACAATGGAATAAAGACATCAAAGGCAGAGACAGCCACCTGCTAAAGATTGCTATTGATCAACAGAGAAAAAACAGATTTCCCAGGCTTGGCAGTTATAAATAATGGTGATCCTGACTCTGCTGTATGTGAACAGTAAAGTCAGTCCCCCAAAGCCAGCATGCTCCCTCAGTCACACTCAAAATTCCTTAAGAGAAATTCATTGGCCGCCTTGGTGCTTTGGCTAATTATTGTTCTAGGAGGCCAAGTATTCATGCAGCACTGAGATTGTCCTTCCCTGAAGGCTGTCGCCTAGAGGGTGCAGAAGCAGGCTTCCCAGCACTCCCAAGGGCTGGCCGTGAGTTCTCTTAGCTGAGTCTTGATGGGTTTTCCTAACCACCCTGGCTTACCTTCTTCCTTGGCCCATTGTAATACCCAGCTCCTAACTGGTTCCTAGGCTCCTTGCTAAGACCCCTCAGATCTTTCCCCCATCAACTCTATCTCACTCCGCACTTGTCTTTTTTTTTTTTTTTTTTTTTTTTGCGGTACGCGGGCCTCTCACTGTTGTGGCCTCTCCCGTTGCGGAGCACAGGCTCCAGACTGCAGGCTCAGCAGCCATGGCTCACGGGCCCAGCCGCTCCGCGGCATGTGGGATCTTCCCGGACCGGGGCACGAACCAGCGTCCCCTGCATCGGCAGGCGGACTCTCAACCACTGCGCCACCAGGGAAGCCCCTGCACTTGTCTCTTTTAGCTCATTGTTATCCCTTTGTGCCCTTATTAATAATAAAAATAACTGCCATTGACTGAGCACTTATCCTGTGCCCAGCACCGCGCTAAGTAACACCTCCTCTTCACAACTCTCTTAAACGCAGCTCATTGCTACCCAAGTGCTACAGATGAGGAAGTTGAAGTTCAAGGTGATGAAGTAATTGCCCAAGATCACCCAGCTGTTAGGAGTGGCCCACCAGCCTCTAAACTCTGGTATAAGCAGATGGCTGCCACCGAGCCCATCCTTCTGTCACAGCCCCCTCACCTCTGTAACTCGTACCCCAGACAGAGGTGCTGATTTCACATCTATATACTCAGTCATAAAAAGGAACGAAATTGAGTTATTTGTAATGAGGTGGATGGACCTAGAGTCTGTCATACAGAGTGAAGTAAGTCGGAAAGAGAAAAATAAATACCATATGCTAACGCACATATACGGAATCTAAAAAAAACGGTACTGACGAACCTAGTGGCAGGGCAGGAATAAAGATGCAGACGTAGAGAATGGACTTGAGGACACGGGGGAGGGGGGAGGGGAGGGGAAGCTGGGACGGAGTGAAAGAGTAGCACTGACATATATACACTACCAAATGTAAAATAGATAGCTAGTGGGAAGCAGCCGCATAGCACAGGGAAATCAGCTCAGTGCTTTGTGATGACCTAGAGGGGTGGGGCAGGGAGGGTGGGAGGGAGGCTCAAAGAGGGAGGGGATATGGGGATATATGTATACATAGAGCTGATTCACTTTGTTGTTCAGCAGAAACTAACACACCATTGTAAAGCAATTATACTCCAATAAAGATGAACAGAAAAAAAAAAAAGAACAGAGATTTTCTTCCAATGGAACCCACTCCTGCCACCCTTGGTCGTCACCACCTGAGGTCCAGGTGAGCAGTGAGGATGCCTTCTGGAGTTGAGGGTGGTGCCAGAAGGCAGAAATCCGAGACCCCAATGCCCCGTAGAACAGAGGGTCTCCACAGCCTTGGAGGCTCGTGCATTACAAGGTGAGTCCTGAGAGCAACTGTGTGCAAAAGAGGAGGGAGATTCTTGGCAGGAAAGGGTGGAAGAGGGAACAGGGAGAGGAAGGGAGGATCTCTGAGAAGTGTGTGTTTTCTTTGCACTAGTCAGAACCCAGGGTCTCAGGCTGCCAAAAATGCTCAGAAGAAAACATTAATGCAATACCACACAGTTAATTACACATGAAATGGAATGTCTTTAAATGAAAAAGAATAACATTCCAGGAGCTCCAACTGTGGGTTTTTGAAGCGGCAGGAGGCAGATAGAAGGCCAGCTCTGAATCTTGGAGGGGGAAAGTGACTGCCGAGAGGGCAGGACCCCTGCCTTTGCTAGTGGTGGGAATATCCGCCTGCCATCACAGACCTACCCTAGCCCCTTCTCCTGGCCCAAATGGCTACGTCTTGCATCATGCCTATGCGTGGCAGGACAAGTGTAACTAACTTCCCCTTTTGTACCATATAAGAGCATGACAGGTAAATGTGCCTTCCCAGCCAGCTACCGACCCTTTGTTGTGGTCTGCAGTCAACCCAGCCAGCTCTCCATCTGGACAGAAGAACAGAGCATGGCTGTATTGTCCCAATAACTGCTCTTGCAAAGCAATCCCTGGTTGATTTACAGACTAGGAAAACAAGAGGACCTCCTGGCTCCATGTCAAGGATTTTCCAAGAGAAGACATTTCCAAGGCTAGAGAGCCAACAGAAGAACTCTGTAGAATTTCTCTTGGAGGAATAGATATTTAAATTAGTCCCCAGTTACTAACCAAATGGAGGTAACAAGGACATGGAAAAGGATTCCAGGTTGAAGGAACACCAGTGTTGTCTGTTGTTGTCGCTGTCGCTGCCCCACGGTGGGTTGTTTGTCTAAGACCCTGATGTTTCTGCAGGCCAGCCCATATCCCATCCCAAGGCTCTTCTCACTGAATTCCACACCCCACGTTATTTTCAGTTTGATGGCTTTGCAAAGGGGCTCTGGAGGGTGCTAGCAGATGTTAAAATCAAAAGGGCAATATCCTGTGTTATTGACTTTGTAGATTGGGTCCAGCACAGGGCCCAATACACAGTAGGTACTCACTAAATATTGAATGAATGAATGAATGAATGAACCAAAAAACACCTCCAGGGCTCTGCTAGAGACTTTAGCAAGAAAAACACTACTAAGAGAGAGGAAGAAGGGAAGCCGAGGAAGTAGTAAAAAGAAAAGAAAGATGAGTGAGTATAGGAAAGGAACCAGAAAGTTCCAAAGAGCAAACTTATTTATGTCCTGGCTCCAAGACTGGCCCCAGGAACCAGGATCGCACGGAACCAAGACAGTTCTGAGACCCACATCCTATCTCTCAGTCTCTGGCACTGCAGACTTCTGAGCAAAGTGACCCTGCAGGTCTGTGTCTGCCAAAGCTCCGCAAACACCAGGTCTCTGCTCCAGGGCACATGTGCACCCTTAGGCTAGAGGTAGCGGTCTAGGGCTGCAAGACACCGTGTTCCCACCAAGATGAATAAATAAACAAGACACCCTGCTGTTTCTGGAAGCAGTGAAGAGAGAGGATCAGCAGAGGACTGTCTGTTCTGGGGTGATTTCCAGCTCACGTTTCCTGACACAAGAAGTTCAGTGAGTGAGGCTAAAGTTCAGATGTGTTTCTGCCCCCAGGTGCTACCCCTCAGAGCTCAATCACCAGGAGCTCAGACATTTACTGACATCGTGGGGCCCCTGACGTCAGCCTCCCTAACCAAGGCAAACCTTTCCTACCCACTTCCTTCGTCTCCATGCCGTGTCAGCTCTTCCCATGGTGAGAGTACCCCTCTGGCTCTCATTAAGCGTGGACGGCCTGAGCCAAGAGGAAAAAAGCAAAAGAACTCCCCAAGGAGAGCATCTGGAATTGAGAAGTTAGGTGCTGAAAGACGAAGCTCAGGCTCCGACTGGGAATCTGTCCCTCCAACAGCTTGCCCAGCTTCCCACTTCCTCCCCCTCTCTTCTGGATGTTCCCTTTCCAACTTGATAGTGTCAAACTCTCACTCGAAATGCCCATACAAGGGGTTCTTCTGCATCTCAGTCTCCCCAGAGGTCCTTCTCCTCCAGCATCAGTGCAGGGATGCTGCCACAGCCTCCCACCTAACTCTGGCATCTCTGGCACCTGGCATCTAACTCTCTCCCCCAAGTGCATCTGGTGATGTCATGGTTTCCCACAGCAAACATGGTTTCCCAATATTCAAGGTTGCTCCTTCCAGCTCTGGAGCTCTGGGCCAAGACATAGACTGCAGGGCACCATGGAGCCCTGCATCTCCACACAGGAAGTCTTGAGGTCAGGAAGCAGAAACACCTATGAGAACCCCAGGGTGACACAGAGGAAGGTGGACCACAGAACCACAGTCACCCATTCACGGAACATGCCACTGGCCTGGACAATTACTGGCGACCTTGGATCCAACAGAAAACTGAACCCCTTCAGACAGGAAGAGGATGGGCATTGGAAGATGGGCATTAGGAGAACTGTGTAGTCAGAAGCAACAATATATCCAAATATACAAAAAAATACAAAAGGAAGAAAGGATACCAGTATTAGAGGAAGGGGAGTGAAGAAGAGCTTGGCTCTGGAGTGAGACAGAACTGGGTACAGATTCACATTCAATGACACATCTCAGGAAGGAGCATTTGACAATTTACTAAACCAGTCTCAAGCCTCGATGTTTTCCTGAGTGAAATTAAGAAAGTGTCCATCTCACAATGTTGTATCTTTTTCAGTGTAGAAGTCTTACAAAGCTTGTGTTAAATTTACTTCTGAGTACTTTGTGCTACTGTGTACGAAATTTCTAAAATTTTATTTCTGGCTTGTTATTTGCTAGTATACAGAAATACAGCTAACTTTGGTTTTCTGATCTTGTATCATGCAATCTTACTAAATTCACTTAGTTCTAGTTCTTTTTTTTTTTGGAAATTCCTTAGAACATTCTACATACATGCTAACGTTATTTTCAAATAAAGTTTTATTTCTTCTTTTCAAAAAAAAAAAGTGTCCATCTCATTGAATTGTCATGAGGAGTCAATGAAATTATGTGTGTGTACAGGGATGTGTTTGAAGTACGTTGAATGAACTCATGGCTGTCAAGGTTCATAAAGGAACAGACCCGTTCCTTCCTTTCACCCACCCCTTACTCAACCCTCCAAAGATCCTCCTTGATGACTTAATCTCTCTGAGCCTCGATTGCCTCACCTGCAAAATGGAGAGTAAAAAAGAAAAAAGTGCCTATTGCATGGAGGTGTGGTATCTTTAAATGAGATAAGAAGTGTTAAATGCTTAGAACAGTGCAGGGGCACAGAGTCGGTGCTCAATACACATTAGCCTATAGTGTCAGTGCCCTCAGGGTAATCTTTAATCTTAGTTCTGAGAGTTGAGAACTGTGATAACCTGGCCCAACTCAGCTGGGCTCAGACATGCTTCCTTTTCAGCCCCATCTGCACAAAGTGCTCTTTGCTGCAGGCTCACCGCTGCCCACCCCATTATACCCAGTCAGGCCTCCCTTCACCTGGCCTCAGGGTTTGCACCCTGTTCTTCCAGACTCTGTTGGAGGCCCCTGAAGCCCATCTCCACAGACTGCGGAGGCCATCGGGGGGCCTGAGGGGTTCGTGATTGAGCCCCTTCCGAGGGGTTGCTCCCATTTCCAGCTCCCCCTCCCAGAGCTAAGGTGTCCTCCAGTCACGGGCCCCCTCCCTCTCTAAGCCTCCCGCTCTAGTCCGCACTCTCTTCAGCCCTGTATCTGATAGGGTTCAAGGTCAGAGGCTGGAACCTGTGGGTCCCGGCCACGCAGGCCCTGGGTGTGGGCAGCTTGAGCTCAGTGCAGCCGGCAGATTCGTTCCGCACAGCCTCTGCGATCCCGAATCCCAGCCTCCCGTGTGGAAGCCCGCTAGCTCTGCCAGGTGTTTTCCCACCACGTCCTCTGAGCTGACTTCCAAGAGTCCCCCCCGCACCAGATGTTAAAAGCACTGGCCGGTGGTTTCCTGGCCTCTCTCCTGAACCTCCCTCTACTCTATAATTCTGCAACCAAAAACAAAAAAAGATAAAGTTTGAACCGGTGGAAATCTGGGTGCCACACTTGGCAGCTCCGACTAGGTCTAACCAAGTTCCAAGTTTGCTGCCTCTCGGGCACTGGCTAAAGGCATTAGCAAACCCTCGTCTGGTGGCTTGGATCAGAAGCTCATTCTTTCTAGCTCTCCTAGTGCCCAAGGAAATGGAGCCAGATAGAAGTTTGGGTTTTGAACAATGTCAGTACTATTTTTTTCTTACCAGTCCTTTGGAAGATCCCAGAATTTGGGGGCTAAGTAACTGTTGGGACTAATGTCAGTGGAAAATCTGGACAGGAGAGACCTCATTGAATATCACAGACCCCAGACGGGTGTTGCTGACAAGTGGGCAGCTCTCATCGTTAGGTCTGGACGCCCTGGGGTGGCCCCCAGAAGCATCAGCCTCAGGAATCCACATAAGACACTCAAGAGCTCCACAAGACGCCATGTTTCCATCTCCTGCAGGTGGACCCCAACTCTCCCTTCCCATCAAGATTGGGGGGGCTTCCCTGGTGGCGCAGTGGTTGAGAGTCTGCCTGCCGATTCGGGGGGCGCAGGTTCGTGCCCCGTTCCGGAAGGATCCCGCATGCCGCGGAGCGGTTGGGCCCGTGAGCCATGGCCGCTGTGCCTGCGCGTCCGGAGCCTGTGCTCCGCATCGGGAGAGGCCACAACAGTGAGAGGTCCGCGTACCGCAAAAACAAAAAACAAACAAAAAAAAGATGGGGGATCCCTCCCCTCTCATTTTTCATAGGAGATTTTTGTTTAATGTCACAACATTTATACACCCTCTGTCTACTGTGGCTGCCTTCACCAGAGAGCACTACGACCTCCCTCTCCTGACCCTTACCACTGCTTTCTCGTTCTCTGAGAACAAGCTGTTCCTAACCCCTTGCCCCCCTGCCCCTTCTCCTTGTGGGTTATTAGCCTTCATTGCTGGCCTGCTTTTTACTCCTCTGTGCAGCTGCTCTGCTCCTGTCTTACCTTTTTAGTGTGCATGTTTGTGTGTGTGTGTGTGTGTGTGTGCGCGCGTGTGTGCTTTCTTTTTCTCTGAAATAGATCCCCACTGCAGGCTCCCGAGGCAGGAGTGAAGGGCTCCTGAACCTCCACGGCACAAAGTGCAAGCAGGGTCCACAGGCCTGGGCTGCTGTTCCCTCCTGCCAGGTCTCTGAGAGGCCAGCCTTTGAGCAGGGCTCCCTTTGCACAGCCCATCCTGGCCCCGCTGACTGCAGGCAGAGGAATTATTTGAGATCAGATGTTTCCCGCACCAACTCTTTTACCCTTTCCCTGTAAGTCTCTTCTCTGGGAACTTACCCATTTTCTCATTTTCAGCACAAAAAGTACAGAAGCTGAAAGGCCAGGCAGCTATGGCCCTCTCCTGCAAATGTGTCTTTTGTCAATTACACATGGATGTCATCCTCTATAACTTTTCCATATCTGTGAGATTTTGGATCAAACATATGTGAATCTCCAGTTACTCCAGGTCATGACTTAGGCAGAATGATTTAGGAAATCCAAGTTATAAAATCAGGAAGGAATTAAATATTTGGATGGAAGAACAGTCATGGAAAAAAATGTTATCTGCAAAAGAGCAAAACCGCTTGATAAATGTCTCACTGAAATGAGGAAACCCCCAAAAGAGTTTGTAGCAGACCAGAGTTTAATAAATAGAATTCGCTGTACAGTGCCCAGTGAATTTAACATGTGTGAAAAGCTATGTCATGCTCTTCACCTGATGTGCTGTCTGTTATGTTTTAGTTTTGTGGATGTTCAAAATAAACAGATTAATAAATAAAATCAACTATAAGTGCATTCATAAGTTACCTGACAGCTACAATGATCTACAGGGGTCTGATTTTTTATATATATAAATCTTTTCACTGCTCATGTGCAATTTGGGGGGCCACAGATTTCCCAGGAGTGTGGTTGGGAGAATGAACCGTGAGACGGTACAGGTTTTTGGTCTTGTGGGAGTAGAAAGGGCAGGGGGTGGAGAAGCACTTCTTATGCCTTGGTGGTTAAAGGTCCCAGTGTTGGCATTAGACATACCCAGCTCTGCTACTGACTAGCTGTGTGACACTGGGCATCTTAACCTCCCTGAGATGATATCTCTTCTGATAAGTGTGACCCACCTTAGATGTAAGTAAATGAGATAATATCAGTCTGTAAAGCTCTTAGCACAGTACCAGGCATCTAGTGAGTACTAAGACTGCTAAGACATTCATTTCCACTCTCTTAGCCCAGATAGCTCAGTTTGGGCTGTCTCACACACGCTCACTCACCCTGACACTCGTGGACACAGAGAGGGGGATGGATTCAAAGGTCCTCTCTTCTCTAAGTACACGCCTACTCTGCCTACCCACCTACCCTGAAATAGGAATTTGTCCTCGGAGGCCTCTGCCTGCCACTTTCAGCTATAGGGAACTCCAATAGCTCCAGGCCAGATGCCTTCCAAAAGGCCACTTTGCTTGGCTGATGCAGGCTTTTTGTTATCTGCTGTCAGGAGGGTCAGGAGACCTGGGGACACGGCAAGGCACAGGGAAGCTGGAGGGCAGCAGGCGACACATGATAAGCTCACAGTGGGTGGAAGTCACTTGGAGTAGCCTCTACCTTGGCTTATGGAGCTGTAGGAGTGGCTGAATGGGACACTGGCCAGTGAGTGACTCTGTGCCTGGGTCCTGGCTAAGAAGAGCATGGAAAGAGCTAGAAAATGTCCACCCGCCACAGAGCCTGTAAGTAACCCTTGCTCCAAACCTACCTGGCAAGTACAGCCATTGACCCACCCCAGCCCCCTGCATGGTAGTGGTGGTCCTGCACAGAAAAGAAGCCAGTTCAACAAAAAAATGTCATTTTGACAGAGATGGAAACTGGATTACCCACCTGGACTCTCCGGGGGCCACACAGTCGTTCAATCTGTGATGTAGTTAACAAATGTGCATTAAAGTTACAGTGTGTCTCCCTATGTGTTGGGGACACAGTGGAGAACAAAAGACTGTCCTGGGTCTACAGGAGCCCACTAGTCTAGACCCAGGACAGACGAGTCATGGGCAAGTTCAACACGGTGTGATAAGCCCCACAGGGGGGCGGGGTAAGGAGAAGCCTCCTGCGCCACCTGGAAGGTACATCTAACTGGGTCTCGAGGAATCAGGGAAGACTGTGCAGGGAAACTATCTCTTCTCTATGAGCCTACATTGCTTCCTATATAAATGGGAAAGTATACGTAAAAGTGACCTTCCCCAGCAGTCAGCAAGAAAATACTCCATTTCTGTCATCCTCTGAGAATAGCAATAAAAATGTCTGAATAGCATGCTGCAAGTTACTCCAAGTGCTCATGGACTGTGCCGCTCTGTTTTTTAGTAGGGGGGAGAGGAGGTCGTTTAAAGGAGAGCTACCCAGGAAAGCCAGCCTTGCTCCGATCACCGCGCCTCAATCCTCTGGCTGTGCCTAAAAATCTCCCACCGCTGGGGCAGAGAGGAGGGTTTTATCGCCTCCTTATCCTACCTACTTGGCTACAGCCAACGATGGTCAACATGACGAATAGAACCAGACCGCCTGGGATCAAATTCAGACTACACCAGTCATTTTGCTCTGTGATCTTGGGAAAGTTACTTAGCTTCTCTGGTCTTCAGTTTCTTTATCTATACAAGATTTGGATATAATAATAGTGCCCGCCTCATAGAACTGTTCTGAGTATAAATGTGTTAGTGTGTGCAAACTACTTAGAAAAGTACCTAAATTAGGCAAGCATCATTAAATGTTAATTATCTTCACTATCACCGTTGTCCTCCTCCTCCTCATCAAGATCTTCATCATATGATGAGCACAGTCCCACAGAGAAAGCATTTACACTGGTGACACCCTCCTTGTGTAGTGTCATTAAGAGTTTGGGTGTGGGGGGATAGAGTGGGAGTATGGGATTAACAGATGCACACTATAATATATAAAATAGATAAACACAAGGATTTACTGTATAGCACAGGGCACAGGGAACTATATTCAATCTCTTGTAATAAACTATAATGGAAAAGAATTTTAAGAAAATAATATATATATGTATAACTGAATCACTTTGCTGTACATCTGAAACTAAAACAATACTGTAAATCAACTATACTTCAATAATAAAAAAAGATGTTGGGTTTGACTCAAACCCAGGCTTCGCTGCCACTAGCTGTGTTGTCATTTTGAGCCTCAACTTTCTCATCTGTGAAATGGGCTAATAAGAGGACCCATAGTATGGTATTGTTGTCAGATTAAATGAGCTCACCTATAGAAAGCATCCAGCAGAACCCCTGGAACAAAAGGAGCTCTTGGTAAATGGTCATGGCTGGGTTGCTACTAGGTTAACACAGAGGAAGTCAATGTTTACGTTTCATCCGACTGTAGTCACTCTCTCCTTTAAGAAGGGGAGGACATGCTTCATATAAGTGAGAAGAAATAAATCTTACTGCTTCCTTGGCCTCTCAGAGAGGGTGAAAGAAGACAAAAACATTTTAGCTTCCTGCTAGTTCTCCCTGATACTGGAAGTTGGACCCGAAGTAGCTGGCCCATTATTTAGCAGAGCACATTAATTAATCTGTGTAAATGCAAAAGCAGGCTCAGCGCTGAGTAAGGAAAGAACTAAACTGCACTGAATGTTGAAATGTGGTGCCTGGATTTCCCTGAGAGGAGATGAGCAAGGAGAACTTGAAAGTGAAAAAAGGGGGGCCTAGCATCATGGAAGTGGCTTGGTGGCTGGAGGGCCATTCAGCAACAGAAATGTCTAAGATTTCATATTTGGCAATTTGTGTTGCTTCCACATAACCTTCCCATGTAACATCAAAACTATAGCAAAAGCCACTCTCTGTGATGTTCTGAGAATAAAACACTGAACAAAAGGCACGTTTCACATATCAAGGATAAAGATTCAGGAGAGCTATGGTCCATGTAGATGCTGAGGCAGGTCTGTAAACTCACCCATCCAGTGAAAGCAGGAACTTGGAAGTTTTTATGAGAAGAACAAGACACCCTCAGCCTACCCCATCCCTGGGCATCCTTGGAGGATGGGGTGGAATGTATATGTGGGATGGGGCTCCCACAGTTTCATGTGAAGGATGCTCAGCTGTCATCTGGCTTGTGAAATCATCCTCATTGTCCAAATCCCTACCTGACATCTCAGCTTGAGTGTCTAGTGGTCTTTCACAGGTTGCACAGCCAGAAGAGAACTCTCTCTTTTTACCCTGCCCCTGCCCCTCCCCAGGGCCTCAACTTTCCCCAGCATGGGAAATGACATTCCCATTCACTCAATGGCACAGACTCCCAATCCACCCATTTTACTCGATGGTTCTTTTCCATAGTGCCACCAGACCCATCCATATATCCGATTGACTCCAACCTCCAAACATTTCTCAAATCTGTCTGCACCCCCACTTCTTCTCACCCCGCTGCCACCATCCTCCATCCTCACCTGGGCAATGGCCTCCCAACTGAGCATCCATTCTTTTCCCACCCCTCACTCCTATGCCTCCACCCCTTCTGGAACACAGTTGGCCAGCCAGGGTCATCTTTAATAAAAAGTAAAGTAGGAAATTTACTATCTCTTCCCTACTTCAAATCTGAGTTTAGGATGAAAGCCAAACTCATTTTATCATTGCCTATGGGATGTGATCCTGCTCTCTGACTGCACCACCGACCCCTCCTGCACCCTGCTTCCTTCCTTCTCACACATTCCAAGCTCAGTGCCACCTTAGAGCCCTGATAGCAGCCCTGACAGAGTCCTGGCTACCTGTCCCTAAATGCCCACTTTCCGACCATTCAGCTGAAAGGGACACTGGATAGAAAGGACACTTCTATCACAAGACACTGTTTAAACTTTCATGCATAGCTCTGCTGCCATCAGAGAGTTGTCTTACTGACTTATTTGTCTGTTTATCCACTGGCCTCCTCAGTGGAATGCCAGCTCCATGAGGGCTAAGGATCTTTGTGTCCCCATCAGAACTGTGCCCCAGCAACTCAAGGGATAGATGAGTGACCGCACGGGTGGGTTTGATTATCATTATTCCATAGGCTCCTGTGACTCTGAAAACCTCCAGTGAGAACTGGAGATCGAGCACCATCCATGGTGGCTGTGGCTTCAGCAGAACCAAATTCTGAAGCCAAGGTAGATGTGCTAATTATTAAGCCAGGGCAGTTCCCAGCAGGAGGGCAATCACAGCTCTGAGTTAATATAAAGCTTAAGGCCGCAGTCATCTGAGCATAGATTCCACCAGTAAACACAAGAATGCCAAAGTTACTGAAAACCAGAACCTCAGGTTTTCCGTCTCCCCTGAAATCCCATCTTCTCCTTAACCTGAGTCCCTGCACCCAAGTGAGGGCTTGATCACAACATTAACTCATTAAACCACTGACACAGACAAAATAAAGAGCCATTTCATCAACTGGGAAGTCCTGAACTGCATTGCAATTAGGTGGGTTCTATGAACGTCTCCAAGGGTAATGGCTAGGAGGCCAGGCATGGAACCTCACTCCACCTCTGGGACACAGGGTGGGCATCCTTGTATGGGCCAGCATATCCTGCCACAGCCTGCCAAGCTGAATCCTCAGCAGGGTGGGAGACTGAGGATGAAGGGGTTTGCCTACTGCATTTCCCAGATTGCACCCTACTAAGCAGCCACGAAGTTTGGCTACGAAGCACCCACAATCAAATGTGCATAGAAATTGAGTTCAGCCAACACTCACAGTAGTGGAAATAGGTGGTATTTTGCGTCCTTTATGAATGTAAGTTCAAGATCTGGGTCTCCTTCCCAAACAAGACTGACCCAGGACCTCCTTCCAGGGGAACCATAGAAAAAACTTTCCCAGTGTAATCTGACTCATCCTCAGTGACTTTGTTCAATACTTCGCTAATGAAACAAAAAGAAATTTCCTCAATTCCCTCTCTTCAATTCTACTTATCTCACTTTTATTTTTCCCTCTTGTCTTAGATGAATCAATAGTTCTTTTTTTCCAAGGATAACCTCTCCACAAGATGAAGCTTTCATCTTCAGTTTTTTCCATCTACTTTTCAGATACTGTCCCATCTAGTATTTATCTCTGCTCGATATTATAAATCTCTCCCTCCCACTGACTTCTCACCTACAGAATAAGGTTTCCCCATTCCTAATAAAAAGCATTCCTTGACCCTACTTCCCCTGGAAATTTCTCCCGTGCCCCACTTCATCACCAGATTCATTGATAGGGAGTTTACCTACTTGTGCAGGCTACCAAGCTTCAGCTTCCTATTTATTTCTCAAGCCTTTAAACTCTTCCTTTTACCATTTCACTCCCTGACCTGTCACAAAGTCACGGTGATCTCCCGATACCCAAATCCAACAGCTTTTTCTTAGTCCTCATTCCACACAGATGAATCCCAAGTCCTTCAGGGTCTGACCAAAGCTCACCTAAGCTCTCTCATCAATAGCTATCTTGCCCATGACTAGGGGCACTCACTTATCTTGTCAGACATAGATATGATCAGGATTCTGGAATTCCAGGAAGCAGAGAACACACAGAGACTTATCATAATATTGTGTATTACTTCACTGTGCATGACCATTTCAGTGACCAGAGCTAAATTCTCTTTGCAACCCTGATGCATAGCCCTGTGCTTTGAATTAAGTTTAGATACTCATTCAATCCTGGAATATCATTAAGAGAATGTGTGCCACTGAGGCAGAAAAATCCTCAGTGAGTCATATGGGTGAACTTCCAGGGAAACTGGAAATACTCCTTCCTGGGAGATCTTTCAAAGGAAAGGAGCATTTAATTAATGCCTTAGTTAACAACTTTTGAAAATGAACAGCTATTTATCAAGCACACACGGTGCTGAGCACGGTAGCATTAGCAGTTTTGCAGATCAGCGCACCAGCTGCAGCAGGGCCTGGGGAAGGGCGGGGTGGGGGGGTGGGGGGAGTTAGGCAGGCAGGAAGCAACCCAGACCTGAGGTGGCTGCAGTGGCAGGGCCAATTCCTGGGTGTGCACTGTGCTCTCTGCTTCCTGGGCTGGGGTAGGTCCTGCCGAGTGCATGACTGGATGAAAAAAGCAAGAAATGGACACTAGTATGTTCCTGAGGGCACAAGGCCCCCTTTGGCCTGGGCATCAGTGGTTGCTCCAATCACCTACAACTGCTTCTTTGCAATCCCATTGCAGGGAGGGAGAAAGACGGTCTCTCAGAGGTCCTTCCCATGCTATACTTCCTTGATTCCCAGCTAGCCTGGCTTCCAGGAGAATGCCAGAGAGCCTCATATGGTGGGCCACACATGCCTGAGTGGGCTTCCAGGGCTGGCATCCATGGTCCCTCCCTCAGCCTGGCAGATAGGAAGGGCTAGCACCCAGGGATCCTGGAATACATATGGCATCTTGGCAGCCACCTCTAACAGATGACCCATGAACAGCTTGCCTGGGCTGTAGGTAGTGACACAAACCTAATTGCACTCGTTGGTGTCCATTTCAGTGCTCCTCCCAGGCCCAGATTTTCTTTCCCTTCCCTGTTACCACCCGATCTCAATCCTTAATATCACCCCCTTATGCTTGTCTGTGCCCCCATATGTTTGGGTTCTTTCTGGACCACCTGCTGTGCTGTCCATGTACCTTTCCTTTCCCCAGCACCTCCTCTCCAGCAGATAAGAGCCCAGGAACTCAGAAGAGGGGAGGGTCAGTTTCTCCTCTTGGTCAGCTTCTGTCCCATGCCCACCTCAGAAGGACACTAAGGGCCCTTTTAGGAAAAGAGAAGGGGACTCACTGGAATCCCAGCATGCCCTTTGCTGTCACCACTGAGAGCTACCACAGAGAAAACATGGCTGTTGCTTGGCCTCCAAAGCTGCAGATTTAGATAATCTCATGATCAGTCTCTCCACCGCTTCATCTTTCCGGTTGCTATTTCCTTGAATCTGCTCCAGCTGGTTGACTTCTCTCCAGTTTGGGCCCCTCTTTTTTGGCTGGAAATGTCTCACTCTGAATTGTCTGTGGCCTTTCTTGCAGCCAGCTTCAATCTCTACTGCTGTGCCCCACTCAGTATGTTCCCAGGTGGCCACCTGCTTAAAGGCCAGGGCAGGAGGTCAGGGTACATGGGGACTGCCTCCCAACCCTCACCCTGACCTTGAGAAAGTCAAGCTGCCATGCTTGGTCAGCCATCTGAACGACATATGCAATTAGAGGCTTCACTCAGAATCCCATTAACATTTCTGGACTGTGCAGCTCAGAATCCCCAAACCTAAAATGTGGCAAGACTCTGGCCAGAAGAGCCCTTTGGAGAACAACATTATGGGAATATTGGCAGCACTTTGAAGTCACCTGGGCAAAGGTAAGGACCCCTACACTCATCAACTTTGTATCCTGGGCTCTGAAGACATCATGTTCCAGAAGGAGATGGCTTCCCTAAGTTAGCTCTCTGTTACAAGAGGACAGCTGTCTTAAGGAGAGCCCACTGGCTACTTGGGGATTCTTGGGGAGTCCCTAAATACCCAGGGGTGTCTGCAGTGGGCCACAAGGCAGGGATGCAGGGACACACAGCACCTCTGGTGGGCGCTGCCGGTCAGCCATCCCCCTCATTCAGCTTAGCTACCAAAAGTATGGAAATGCCTGCTGTTATTCATAAGAATAGAAAAATAAAACAAAATAAGCCAAGTTTCCAAACAGTAAAATAAAGATGGTATATCCACACAGTGGAACATTATCCAGCCATTAAAAATCATGCTGCAACTCTGTGTTTATTGAGGCTGTGGAGAATCTCATTCTCATATATTATTACTGAGGGTACACATTGGTATAACCTCATATGGGTTATAGGTACAAAACAGGTATACCAAATAGCCTGTGGGGATTATTTGGCCCTGTATTAATGCTGTATTTAGGTTCAACCATATTTATTTAGGTTTATTATATTTTTGATCAATCCATTGAAGTTATTTGTAAGAGCAAAATATTATAAAGAAATTAAATGAATTTGGATACACCAAGGCAATGGAATAGCATGTATCTCTAAAAATAAAAACAATGAGCAATTTCTCTCAGAGCTCCAAAAAGCTTGCAGGGGGAATACTATAAAGCACAGGATAATATGTGTGATATAGTTTTACATGTGCAAAATGGAGGAAAAACAAGAGCATATATTAATATTTGTTTATATATAATTTGTTTAGATATAATTCATAAGGACACACAATAGCAGTGGTTACCTCTGTGGTGATGGTGGTGGTGGTACAATGAACCTGCAGATGAGGGACAGGTGTAGGAAGAATTCATGTATATATGTAACATATATATAATATATATTATATATATAATAACTGAGGTAAACAATACCTCAATAAAGTTTGTATATAAAATATTTATTTTACATCAACATATTACATATATTTATTATATATATCATACATATAAACTTTATTTTACATATATATTTACATATAAATAAATAAACTTTATTGAGGTATTATTTACCTACCATAAATCTCACCCATTTTAATGTACAATTCAATGATTTTTAGTAAATCTACCGGTGGCACAACCATCACCATAATCCAGTTTTAGTACATTTTCAACACCCCAATAAGATCTCTTGGGTCCATTTACAGGTAATCCCCATCCCCAACCCCAAACCTAGGCAACCACTAATCTACTTCTTGTCTACATAGATTTGCCTCTTTGGGACATTTCATAGAAGTGGCATCGTGCAAAACAGGATCTTTCACTACTTAGTATATTGGTTTTTTTTTTTTTTTTTTTTTTTTTTTGCAGTATGCGGGCCTCTCACTGTTGTGGCCTCTCCCGTTGCAGAGCACAGGCTCCGGACGCGCAGGCCCAGCAGCCATGGCTCACGGGCCCAGCCTCTCCACGGCATGTGGGATCTTCTCGGACCGGGGCACGAACCCATGTCCCCTGCATCGGCAGGTGGACTCTCAACCACTGCGCCACCAGGGAAGCCCAGTATATTGTTTTTGATGTATATTGTTTTTGATGTTCATTCATGTAGCATATATCAGTACTCCATTCCTTTCTACTGTTGAGTAGTATTCCATTGTTTGTGTATCCCATATTTTGTTTATCATCAGTTGATACACATTTGGGTTGTTTCTACTTTTTGGCTATTTTGAAAAATGCAGCTATGAACATTCATGCACAAGTTGTGTGTGTGTGTGTATGTGTTTGAACCATGTGAATAGATTATCTATAAAAAGTCTTTAATATTGCAAAAGATTAGTTAAATGGCACATGAAACAATCTTATTAAAAAGGAAGTAGCAAAGCAATGGGTGTGTTGTGCACGTGCACATAGAATGATTTGATTCTGTTTAATAATTAAATAAGAACATAAAAAAGATTTGAAAGGCAGAAAGCTAAAATGTTAGCAGTGTTGTCTCTGGGTGATGGGACTGTGGATAATTTATGTGTTTGTGTGCTTTTCTGTATTTCAACAAATTGTCTACTGTGAATATAAATTACTTTTGTAATCAGAAACAAACCACAATGCTATTAGAAGAAAAACACCATCATACCCATGCAATTTCTCCAAAGTCTTTACCTCTCTGCTGCGGAAAGATACCCTCCCCATAGTCCCCATGTAGGGGAGGGGAGAGTGCATCCTATCTCTCTCTCTCTCTCTGTCTCTCTCTGTTTAATGCTGGTCACAGCATCCAGAAAACAGCAGATCCCCAATAAATACAAATCAATTTTGGAGACCTCAAGATCAGTCTCCATGGCAACCTGACAAGGGCATAACACTATATGAGCACCGCCCCAGTGTGGAGATAGTCCAGCACAAAGAACACCTGACTTGAACAGCCCGAGGCTGCCAATGGACCATAGTATTTATCTATGTGGCAATGGGATCAGGCTTCCCAGACTCAAAGAGGCAGACATCCCTCTAAATGATGAAACATTGAAAGTCTGAACTGATCATCCTGATTGTGGGTTCCCTGAACTGCCATTTCTATTTATACAGCTGCAAACAGATGTCATGGTTCAATATCTTCCAGAACTACATTTAAGAACTAAGTGTCCTTTCTCTATGTTTACCTCATTCACAATTTCATCATATTGCTTCATAATTACTCATTTGTCTGCACCAGGCCTGTCCCTTACATTTGTAGGACCTGGGACAATAGAATAATTAGAAGCTCACATCTCACATGTTCAAAAATTCGGAAGTCATAAATCAAGCTAACACGCTCTTAAATAAGGTACATCCTATCTTCCTACTCTATTGAATATATTTTCAGAATGACCTGAAGAACCAGGTACAAATTTAGACATCTCAGGCTCCTTGGAGTTGGGAGTTGGGCCATGCGGTGCCAGAGAGCTGGTCCCTGGCTTCCTCCCCTTTTCCATTGCACAGCCAAAGAAGCGCCAGGCGCCCCAGCTTGAGCCACCACTCACCCCTCACTCACACTCCCATCTGCCCCCAAACAGCAGCCCCTTGGTCAACTCTTGGGCTTTACAGGGCACACACCTGCAGTGCAGCCCACCCTTAGGAGAAAAGACCAACAGACAGGCCTGCACGTGCCCTGGAAGTGGGCTAAGGACCATTTTGGTAAGGAATTCTGGTTTAGGCAACTGCAACTTTATCTAGAAGGGGCGTGGGACAGGGGCTGTGGATGCCATGGCCCTCGGACTCCTGGCAGCTGAAGGAGGGCCCTGAAAAGTATGAAAACCCTCTTGCCCAAGATTAAGGGATACCGATCTGTATTCCCACTAGACTGGATTTCTTGACCTTGGCACTACTGACATCTTGGGCCAGGTAATTCATTGTTATGGGGGCTGTCAGTTATGGGCGCTATACCCTTATTTGTGATAATCAAACTCCCTGGGAGACAAGTCATCCCTTCCCCCAATAAGAACCAATGCAATAGACTGTGAAGCTCTAGAGGGCAGGAAATACAACTGCTTCACTTAGTGGCAGAGTAGATGCCCAATAACTGTTTGAAGGATGAATCAATGAACCAACATCAACTCATGACCTCAGAGGCATTCTTGAAAGACCTTATTTTCCTGGTGAGGATTGTGAAATACTGGGGACAAAGGACTCCTCAGAACAAGCTGAGAGCTGTTCTTGATCCCCCAGATATAAATGATAAATCTGGGTTATAAAGGTAAAAATGCTAGGAAGCATAAACACGGTGTCGTGCGCCCAGGACCCCAAGGACGGGACAACTCCCTCTGTCTGACGCATGTATTGAGTTGACCCGATGAGGCTCCTTAAGACCTTATGCATTTCATGGTCCAATCTTTCTCCACCAAAGCTGCCCAGGTTAGGTGAATGAGGGAGGGACCAGGGTCTCTAAACTTAAATAGACACTCCTAAGGGACCTGGTAGAACACTGTTAAGCCCTACATGTTCCTTAGACAAATCCAAATGCGATGCACAATGAGGGCTATGATGCACATGATGAGACTTCTGACCTGCAAGGTGCTGATTGCAAAAGCTCTTCATCCCCCTGACATTCATTCTCCCTGTCCTCACCATTGGGATTTTGCAAACCCTGTTCATGCTGAGTCTCTTCAATTGGCCAATAATATTTACTGCTGTATCAAGCCCACGTTCCTTCTCCAGAGCAAGCACGCACCCAACCTCCCAGTTTTCTTTATAATAGATGAATTCCTTCTTGTACGGTTCCCACATTCCTAGCAACCGAGCATACATAGTTATATCCAGTTGAGTTTGGGTTGGCACTTTAGGGGCAGTGGTGATGTTTGCATGAAGAAATGAAGTTCTGATGGAGTCCGACACTTGGAGCAAAGTGCATAACTGGTACCATTCACTGGTACCAAGGGGACCTAGACTTGATTTCAGAATCTGCTCATGCCTCAGTTTTCCCTAAAGTGGCAGGTCTCAAAATGTGGTCCAAATAGCCCTGGTGGTCCTGAGACCCTCTCGGGAGATCCACGTGTCAAAACTATTTTCCTAGGAATACTAAGATGGTCTGTCCTTTTGTTCACTCTCATTCTCTCACAGGTATACGAGGAGTTTTTCCAGTGACTTCCTGACATGTGATGGCATCATTGCTCTGATGGCTAAATAAAATGTGTGTGTGTGTGTGTGTGTGCGTACTTGTGTTTTCCAATGTTTCTCAGTTTTAATTTAAATTACAGTAATTGTAGATGAATATAACCCACATAAACAAAAACTCTTCAAGGTCTTTGTAATTTTTGAGTGTAAAGGGGTTCCAAGACCAGAGAGTTTGAGAACCACTGTCCTAGAGCAAGAATGCTAGTCATACTTCTACAGCATTGCAAGTAGGGAGTGGGGAAAAAAATATTTGGAAGACCTTTCTGTGAGGTAGAGTAAGTTACCGAATATAAAAATAAGTACACTTTCAGAGTTTTATAACAGGAGTGTCACTGTGACATTTTAACTGCAAAATGTTCTCTAGGTTCTTCGAAGTGGAAAAAAAACAAGTCTAGAAAAAAAGCAAAAGTATTAATATTTTCAGTAAAAGCAATACATCTTAAACACAACATTGCTTGTTTGGAGGTTTACCGATGATCTGATTTGCACCTGGACCAGCCTCAACTCAAACACCCCCAACCTGTCCAAAGATTGGCTCTATTTGTTGGCATCCCTGAGAGCATCAATTACACTTGCAATTTTAAATTTGACTGCAATTTTGAGATTATCAGTGGCTTTCAGTTACCCATGCTATAGAATCAGGATGTATTATCAAACAGAAGTATTTTTGTTAATACCTAAACAATATCACTGAGGAAAATAAACAGACGAAAGACCCCATTCCCTCTAGCTTTAACACCAATCCTTCCATCACATCTGATTTTCCCTTTTTAAATTTCTTTAATTCCTTTTCCCCCTTCACGTAACATAGATGCTATTTTCTTGCCACCCTCACCCAAGTCCCTAGGTGTTTTGACCACATGGCATCATTCATACGCCCAGTATACCTAGAAGAGGCATATGACAATTGGCTCCATTTTTTAGATGGAACAACTGACACATGAAATCCACCTTCCCAGATCAACATGGCCAACTGATGGCCAGGCCACCAACTGCTACCCAAGATGCTACCCACCCATACTGAAGCGGGGGTCCCCAGATCCTTGTTTGAAGAGGCACAAGCTGGAAGCTGATGGGGGCATTTCTAGAAACTGCCTCTCCCTGACTCACAGAAGCAAAAGCCACGCATTTTCTTAATTAAAAGAACAATAATAGTAATCATAATAACAGATAAGGAGAGGTCAAGAGCATGTCACCAACAAGAAAAGTTTTACCATTTCAAGGCTGGGGCAGATGTATCGTGAACTACCATCTCAAGCCCAGCCACTTTTCTACATCCAGCTTCCATCTTCTGTGCTATAAATAATTCAGAGTTTTCTTTTTTCTTAAATATCACAAAACCAAGTCGGAATCTTTATGTGAAGGATTCTGCTGTGTCCCTCTCTCCCTCCTCCTCTCCCTCCCTAGCCAGCCCAGGCAACTCCCAGGAGAATGACCCCTCAAGCTTTAACATTTATTCTTTGACATTTCGGACTATTTGTTAGGCAGAGCTGCCTTCTTGAGATCAAAGTTGGAAAATCTTGCCAAGAACTCCCGCTTGGCCCTCCCTGTTCAACTGTGACAGCGAGGGTCTATTAACCTCCAAGCATCTGCTTCATTCCTCTTTGGGAGAAATCCACCAACCCTCACCCAGAAGGGCAGCCATCCTCTCCCTCTTCCACCCTCCCCAGCACTCCAGGAGGGGGCAGAGGTCACCCTTCCCATGTGATACACTAAGATACTCAGCACAGAGAGACAGACCCCAGAACCAAAAGATGTCCCCTACTAGGAGACAACAGTGACTCACGGGGACATGGTATTTGGGACACCTGTCTGGGTAGGATCTTTTTTTTTTTTTTTTTGTGGTACGTGGGCCTCTCACTGCTGTGGCCTCTCCCATTGCAGAGCACAGGCTCTGGACGCGCAGGCTCAGCGGCCATGGCTCACGGGCCCAGCCGCTCCACGGCATGTGGGATCTTCCCAGACTGGGGCACGAACCCACGTCCCCTGCATTGGCAGGCGGACTCTCAACCACTGCGCCACCAGGGAAGCCCTGGGTAGGATCTTTTATCTGAGGAACAGCAAGCTCAGAGACAAATATGGAACAAGGAAAGGTAACTTACCCAAGTCATTTTGCTGGTGGTAGTGCTGAGACTGATGCTAGCTCTTCACTGCCGTGCACTACTGCTAGATGATGTCACCTCCATCCACCTGGGAGGGTGACCAGGTTTAGGGCTGAAGTCTTAAGCTCTTACATGAAATGACTTACCATTTTCTTCTGAGGCATTGCAGTGTAGGGTTCCTGAACTTCACAAGAGCACCTACCCACCAGCTGCCAGAATCATTTCTTCCTCCATACAAAGCCGAGGGCCAAACTGGGGGACCGAGCCTAAAGCTGGGCAAAGGTGTCGGGGTGTTGTGGTTCACCTTTTTTCTTTTTCTTTTTTTTTTTTTTTTTGTCGTGGTTCATCTTGATGTAAGAGGTCAGTGGTTGACTAACCCATCTTGCTTGGTTCTTCTTCAAAAAGCTTCTGCCCACACCCTGACCCAGTGTTACCTAGAGTGTATGCATGAGTCTATTTAGAGTGAAGAGTGTTTTATGTTCACTTAGATTGGGAAAGAGGTAGGATAAAAAGGGTTATTTAAAGGAGGACTTCTCAGAGCCTTTAGTATCCTAACATGCATGGTAAACCTACAAGAGGTTGGCTATACCATACAATGCTCTCCAAAGTTATTTGATGTGCTCTTAGCATCTTATGAAACTAGAGGGAAACATTTCCACAGCCAAGGAAAAGGAGAGCACTTGATCCTTACAGCATGATTTATTTAATAACAAGTTGGGCATTCAAATGAAGACAGGACCCCATTGTAGAAACTGAAGCTTTCCCAGAAAACTGATCAATCCATGTAGGGCAGTAGTTGGTCAAGTGGCTGACCCACAAAATTACTAAGATGGCCAAAGATACCATCCTGAAAATGCACAGTGGTGTCATTCTGGTCTTTTTAATGACCAGATTGTCCATTTGGTATCAAAGGTACTATGCAGCAATTGCCTGTTATAATACCGGGAAATGTCAAGTTGACAGCCATAAAGATTGAACGATTCCATGAGTCATTCACACATGAACTCAGAATTTCAGTTCTCGCAGGAAGGACATTCTCAGAATATATTCTTTATTCATGGTGCCTCTTCTACCCACCCTCCCCCCCAGAGTCAAGTTCTCACTGGCCAGCTCTGCATCTGGCTCCCTCTGAAGCAAAAGGCTTTGGTCCAGAGCTGTGGCTCTAAGATGGGAGCGACAAGAGAGATCTTGGCTGTGCCCTCTCAGCCAGCATGAGTTTTCAGAGACCTAACGCTCATGACAAAAATTGCTTTGAGATTTCCTCTCAGGTTCTCTGTCACATGAGTCTTTTTCTCAGAATTAACCGTAAGAGAAGGCTGACACGTTGGTGTATACATAATACATGGGCTGGACTTAGCATCTAGCCTGCATTCCAGAATTTTCCTTCTCCCTAAGATTGCTTGTAGGAGGGCCCTGGGGGAGGTGCCTACATTGGTTGGCCCATGGGACACAGACTTTAGGACTTGTCCTTCTTGACTGTGGCAGCAGGAGGGCAGATCTTGGAGACAGTTTGTCTGGCCAGTGCTGAGAAGGGTTGGCAGTGAGACAGCGTTTGTAGGTCCAGGGGTCTCCTGTGTTATGGAATCTAAACCCTCTCAGCTCCAAACTCAAGGACGTTCCATGTCTCCCTGCTCCCAACACCCTCGAGAACCTGGCTTTGTGTAGTAAATATCTCCCTAGGCCTGTCCAGCTACTAAGAACTGTGGCACAGACTGTAGACAGATGTCATTCCTCCAAGAGCACCCGGGACCCCTCCCCCCAGCCCCACACCTTCTCTTCCCCTGAGAAGTCCATCTGGGAGTCAGGATCACATGACTTTGGCCAAAGGCTGTTGCAAACGTTGCAATGTAATGGACATTGCACTGCAATTTTAAAACATTATCACGAGGACCAAAACAGACCAAAGCTGGTGTGTGCTTCAGAGTAAAAAAGTAGGTGGCATTTCAGAGCTCTATAAAAGAAGCATCACCAGACCATATTTGACAGCAGTGAAGTCCCTTTACAGGGGTTAGGTCCTTGCCCTTCTCACTGCAGAATAAACGTAGAGACAAGAGAGGGAAGCCCTTGTCCCTTGTCTTTTGAAGGGAAATAGGCCGGTTGCTCCACTGAGGTCCCCAAAGCCCGAACCAGGCTTCATTTTGCTGCCATGGTAACAGCACATGGGAGGTAGAAATGGGGAGGGGGAAAGAGAGTTCCATAGACAAGCTGGGTGTCACTGTCAGTCACCAAGGCCTCCGCCATTACTCACCCAAGTCAGGCTTGGTGGGGTTTTTCCGAACTGACATGACACTCTGTTCTTTGGATGGAGCCACAAGTTGGACACAACCCTGGAGCTCATACCTTTGAGCAGCCTCAACCCTTGGTCTTCAAACCTTCTCCATAGCCATGTGGGCCATTCTGATCCACCTTCCAAACTCTCAGACAGCGCCTGACATCGCTCTCAGACAGGGTGTGAAGGGAGAATTGCTCTTTCCCTCTCAGAGAAGCCAGGCTCCATTCTTCCTGCCTTATGCCACATGCCTTTCCCTCCACTCTCAGCCAAATCAAAGTCAGGTTCATGGACATCAGAGCGGCCTTAAGCGGCTCCTATTTGCGGAGGGTCATGGGAAGACACGTGATCCTGAGAAGCCCAGGGCTGCCTCTGGTCTGAGTAGGAAGCTCATGCATCCCCTGTTTTCCAGGCTTGAAAGTCTCACCAAAGCCCTCAGTCAGGATTTCTCTACAGCTCGGATCTTCCCTGGGAACTTGGAAATCCTGCCTTTCTCCTCTACCCAAGTAGTTCCATATTCCTTCCCAAACTGGACCTGCATGGGCCTGGCCTTGCCTTTGGCACAGAATCTGAGTCATCAGCATCCTCTGTGTCCCTCTAGGATCTGTGCTTCTCAGAGATCCTCCTGCCTTTCTTGTTTCTTTCTTGCACGGGAGCCGAACAGGCTGTAGTCAAAGGCTAACCCCAATATCTCCCTCACTCTCCCCAGTTCTCACAATGCTCCACCCCCAAACCTGCAGAATATCTGAGCAATGCATCCGCCTCCAGCTGGAAGGCAAAGGGGGTGGGGAAGGAAGAGCTACTGCTCTCAGGTACACACCCAGGAGGGGACAGGGTCCTGATGGAAAGAGACGAAAGGCAGCGAGCTCTTAGGCCTCATCACCCACCCAATCTCCTCCCCGAGCAAGCAGAGCTTAAGTCCCAGGGGCAAACTGGGGTCACTTTATCGAAGGAGGAATTGGGATTAAAATTCTACCCTCAGAATCCTGATGAAATTTCCAAACCACGTGCAGAAGCAGACGAGAAACCTGATCTCTTGCCAGCAAGAGAGCTTCAACTCACTTTGGGTTCAAGGAGGGTGGAAGGAGGCTTACTGAGCTCTGGGAGATATGATTAGCTCTTGGCTGAGGTTTTCTTGAGAGGTGAGCAGGGCGGGGGCGGGGGGGCGGTACGGGATTTCTAAAGGCAAAATGCAGAGCCAGAGCTATCCAAGGCAACTGAGGCCACAGGCCGCTTCGGCCGCTCCCCAGCAGTACAGTGGGGATGTCAGGGGTGAGGCAAAGCTAGGGGTGCGGGGGAGTGGAGCTTCAGGCCTCCTGGACAATTCGGATGCAGACCCGGTGCCCCTGAAGCTCCCACCCTCCTCGCTGCCCCGTCGCCTCCTCCGCTGTCACACTGAAGAGTTTTCCCTCTGTCCTTCCCAAAGGAGCCTCAGAGCAGCCAGCATCCCTTCACCTTCACGCCTCCCCGTCTGTCCCTCACTGCTACCCTCATCTTGCTCTCCATTTCAGAGTCACTCTGGAGGCCACCTGTGAGTCTAGCCGGAGCTCCGACTCCGTAAACACTGAAGGAACAAAGGCCCTCTGCCTGATCCGCATGTGGCGCAGTCCAGGAAGCTACACACAATGAAGTCACCCTGCATTGATCTGCTGGCTCCCCGTGCTGTCTCCACAGCATCAAACCCTCCCTGGCATCTAGCTCCTGTATCTGAGATGCTTGAGCCTCTGCTCAGGCCTGGCCTTGGCCTGCAGGAGCTGGGCAGAGCCAAGGGAAGCGTCCCGGCCCAGCACTAGGCTGAGGTCACACCTGCGGCTGGAGACGGGGAGCATGTGGTGTCTGGGAGCTTGGCTATAGAAAAGAATTCCCACGTAAGAAGGGAGAGACAGGGTAGCCCAGAGCCCAGTTACTTGGCTTCCAAATTGAAGATGCTTGGCATCTGCTCTTTCCCTGGGTGAGAAGCACATGGCCGAGCTTCCACACACCAGGAGGTCTTTGAGGAAGGGTGAAAAAAGTTCAGATGGGGGTGCAGAAGTCAGGCAAGGATCTTCCTTCCACTACCTTCCTGCCTGAAGCTGCTTCCGCTTACCTACCAACCTGAGGATCAGGTGTGTCTCAGCCAACAAGTCCTTCTTTTTTTTTTTTTTTTTTTTTTGCAGTACGCGGGCCTCTCACTGTTGTGGCCTCTCCCATTGCGGAGCACAGGCTCCGGATGAGCAGGCTCAGCAGCCACGGCTCACGGGCCCAGCCGCTCCGCGGCATGTGGGATCTTCCCGGACCAGGGCACGAACCCGTGTCCCCTGCATCAGCAGGTGGACGCTCAACCACTGCGCCACCAGGGAAGCCCAACAAGTCCTTCTTGACAAAGATGCCACCCTCGTCTGTTTGGGGATCTCACCAAATGAAAGCCAGATGATTCATCTTAGATGTAAGAACAGCCACACTTTCAGGCATCAAGGGTCACTAAATGCTAGAATGGGTGAAGAAGGAGCGTGGCAGACGTTCTTTTCAAAATCACCCTGTTCGGGTGTTTCCAGGAGGAAGTTAGGGATAGCATGTAGCCCCAAAGACCCCTGAAGGACTTCATCTAGGGAGCCAGGGGGAGGCTATGACTGTGGAGACCCCAGGACTGCAGCTTTCCAGGAGCAGAAGATGGGGCTGCTCTATGGGGCAGCTGAACAGCCAACAGCACCGGAGGTCAAAGAGACCCCATGTCAGTCCTGGCGCTGCCACTCACAGCTGTGAAAACCTGGCCTAGTGATTACTAACTCTTTCTGAGCTTCAGCTTCCTCATGGGTCAAATGTGCGTGGCTCTGAATAGGTGCTTCATAAGTTCGACATAATGATTGTTACTCATGCTCCCCAGGAAAGCCCATTCTTTGGAGCTTGGCAACCAGTTCCAGGATCTGGCCACACAACCCTAGTGAAAGACTCAGGTCCTCTCCAGAGCATGTCCCTGGAAGGTCCTACAACTGAGCTGACCACTGTCCTACAGCTTCTTAAGGGTACAGTGAGTTCCCCACCCTCTGAGCTTCAGGGAACAGGGTTCAGAACCAGGGCCCCTCAATCACTCCTTCCAGAATGAAGATCCAGACAGCACATGGCAAGCACACTGGTTTCACGGATTGAAGCTTTGCCACGAAATCCCCTAGGACCAAAACGTAAGCTCAAGTCCGAGAAAGCCACTGTGAAACCCTGTGGGTGAGATTCCAAGCACAGAGCTACAGGTCTTGTTGGTCCCCTGAGCCTCCCTGCCTGAAGCCAGTCCAACCCAGCATCCTTGGTGGGCTGAGTTCCTCTCTCCACGCCTCCCCTGTGCCAGCTCTGACTGCCCCAGAGCCTCTAACATTGGGGTAGATGCCATGAGACTTCAAAGCCCAGCAGGAGAGCATGGGGAACAGAGTCCTGGACACTCAACACAGCTCCCCAGTCTCAGCCAGTCCTCATTCCTCCCGGCAACTTTTTCATGCTTCCCTGCCATCTGCCATGGCCTCTTCTGCTGCTTTAGACCTTCTCAACGTTCTTAGATGTTCTCACTTGCAGCACAAGGCCTTGCCTTACACTTGATAGGCAAAATAGAAGCCACCAGACAAGAACTCTCACTCCCTTGCCCGCCCCAAACCTCTAAACCCTCATCTTTTCCTCTTCCTCCTGCTGCACCAGGAGAGCTCTCCCTCCATGTGGCTGAGCCTTCCTCCTGAGGATGGGCGCTTTTCTTTCCCATCTTCCCAGGGGCCGTTTCTATACATCATCTTTTCTCCCATGCATTGGCAGCCTCTACGCATCTTGATAAAACAAAACTTAAATATCTCTACTTATTAATAATGAAATTCTCCCTAGAATCCATGCAGCCCGAAGGTCCCAAAGACAGTCTCAACCCTTGGGGCATCCCTGGTCCAATCCTGGAACCCTTGAGAACAGGAGAATGTGGAGCTGGGGCAACCCCCTACCCAGGCCACTCTATAGAAAAGGAGCTTCCATTAGGGATGAGGTGACGTGAGGGCTCAAACCAAGCTAGACTTAAATAAGAGATTGAGTAAGGGTAAGTAGAAAAAGCACCAACCTAGCCGAATCAATCCCTGTTGGACTTCCACCTTGAGCTCACCCACCTTACTTCTGCATGCCTCATCTTTATTTCCTAAGTAAGAAGCCCCAAGAAAGCCTACTGAGACCAAGGGAAGGGTCAAAATCCTCCCAGCCCCCGACCTCCTCTCTTGTTCCAAATCTCCTACATACAAAGTCCCTTCCTCCTAAAAGGAAGATATTGTAAGTTACAGAAGGCATTTCGACCCTTCTAGCTGGGTCAGGGCCCAGGAACCAAGGGCAGACAGATACAGCCAGCTCATCTAAGCATTTTAGCCTCAGTAGGACCCCAGGACTCTCTGCCTCTCCTTTTCTGGTAGCCCACATGAGACCTGACATAAGAGTTTGGCCTACCTTAGTGTGTATGTGTCTGGGGGGGGGCAGGGGGTGGTCTCTGGATGATCGGCATGTTGGCCTACAAGCCCAGACCCCCCATCTTCCTTTGGGCAAAGTCACTTCCCCAAGATCCATAAGGGAGATATGAAACCACTCCAACCAAGGGAAAATTTACACTGGCTTACTGGTGCACCAAAGATAAAGGATCCCTCAACCCCACTCCCAGACCCCCTTACACATCAGCTCTGAAGAAAGAATCTCCATAAGCCTTGGCTGTTCAGACAATAGAAGAGTCCTCAGCCACCGAAGAGACAAGGGTCTCAGTAACCTGAGTTGTATCTGAAAGAGTCAGGTTTGAACCTGGCTTCTGTCTCTTGTGCTGTGTGACCCTGGGTGAACCATTCAACTCTGTGCCTCTAATTCTTTCTCAGTAAGATGAGGAAACACTTCACTGTATGGACTCAGCCTGTATCTGGAGGGGTCTCACTGAAAGTAACCAATGGAACAGATTGTAAAATCCTTTGCAAACAGGACTTGGCTAAGAAATTTCTTTAAAAGAGTAATAGTAAAATTGGGGGGAATTAAAAAACAGGGTAGCCTGAAATTTCTATGTATCTTTAATATTCTTTGCAAAATTGCCAAATAAGAGGTCTGATCCAGTCATTTCATTAGAAAATAAAGTGTTTATTAAGAAACTATACACTGAACACTCCTATATGTCTCTGCGGAAACACAACGCCCCATGGTCATAGCACAAGGTGAGGGAAATGGCAGAATAAAAGATGCTGGGATGGATGGAGCCTGGGAGGCTGGAAATGAGGTAATGATTTACAATAATTAAAAAACATCATCCTCAAGCTTACTCCTTAAAGCCACACTCAGGAGGGGGCCCTGGCCCAAAGGGTTGGCAGGACACAATGGGGAATAGCCAGACATGAAGCAATGGGGAGCAGGATGGCGGGAGCTGGGAGGGGCTAAATAAACACACTTCTAGGCCCTGGAGAGAAGCTGAATCCCCGTGTGATACTCTGAACATTCAGGTGCCCGGGAGGCCACCCCAGATACTGGGCAAGAACTTGGGAAGCTGTGCATTTTTAAACCCCATGGAGGTGTCTGCAGAATTAGGCTGGGAACCCGACATGAAGAGCCACCATCCACAGGACTCAGGACCTAAAACCTTAAATGGGAATCCTAACGCCCAGGGAAATTTCCCAAGGCAGAGAATCTGTTATCTATTACTGCGCATCATCACTCCAAAACTTAGTGGGTTAAAACCACCACCATTTTGTCCTACGAGCTCCCCACGGTTGACCCCTCTTCCATGCTCCATCCTCAAGGGGGCAGCCTGTGCTGACCCCCTACAACGGAGGCACCATGGGTGTGTGGGGGGGAAATAGGCCAAGCCCGAAGTCCACTCAGCCAACATGGCAGCAAATGTGGGAGAGGTTCAGGCCCTACAACTGTACCTTTCCTATTGAAGCAGGGGGAAAAGCATCCCTTTCCCTCTCCCCAGTGGATCAAGTTGAAAATGGGGGAAACAAACCTCCCTCTTTGGGAGAGGGTGGCCATGGAGTAAGGCATGAGTCAAAGCAAGCAAAGTAAACACATATATTGACCAGAGAACAGGATGACACTTCCATTGGAGCCATGAGAGGGGCTGGAGGAGGCCAATTTCTATTTCTCTTCCCCTTCAGTTCATCTTGACCTTGAAATGGTGATTCCATTGGGTGCCAAAAGTTCTCAGAGTCAAGAATAAGTAAAAGTGGGGGAAGAGAGCCAATCCCGGGATCATGGAACAGCAGGAAGGGCCTTGGTCCCTGATTCCCTTGGTCCCTTGTGGTCCTAGCAGGATGCCCAATTCACAGGCAAGACCTCCTGCAGCCAAAGCTTGTCAGAACTGCAGATCTAGAGGCCAAGAAGGAGCCCTGGAGAAATCCTCTTCTCCAAGGAGTTTTCTAATACCACTCACTGTGAGCCGTTCCAGAGAGAAGAGGAAGTAGGGGGAAAGTGTGTCCAAAAAAAAGGTATGGTTTTCTCCACCAAAAAATATATGTATATATAGAAAATGATTGGTTTCCATTCTTTCCTCTGAGACCTAATCTGGTGCCAATACTTGGGCCTGGCTCCCTCTCCTCTCACCGCGCCGTCTCCACCTCTGCTTAGATGTTCTTCCCCACGGGAGGCTGCAGGGCGACGAGGTCACTAAGAGGATGGCCTGGTATCCTAGGGAGAGCCAGGGAGACCCCACGCTTCCAAGCGGGGAAAGTGAGGCCGGAGCACGGCTGGACTTCATCAGGCTTTCTCGTGGTGGTTGGGTTGTTTGTGGAAAGCAAGAGAATGGCTAGTGTATTTAAGAGGTGGTTCCTGGTGCACAGGTTTTTAATTCTCTTTATTGGCTCTTAAGATGATGGCAGGAGCTGCCTTGGAGGCCAGGAAAAAAAAAGGAGCACAGTGATGATTGGAGGGAAAGGGCAACCCTGCCAGTGGTGGATGGGGGCAAACACCCGTCTTGGTGGTGATAAAGGATGCAGGGGCACCGGCGGCTCGTGTAGTTTCTACTTAGCATCCCCGGATCCAAACAGAACAATGCCTAGAGCTTCCAACCTCTCAGAGGGCCCAGCCTACCAAGGTGACATCAAAACAGGGAGGCTTAAAAGGAGTTTTTAAAAGCCATGACGTCCTTTGCTGAAATAAACATTGACATCCTCAACATAGATGCCATGGTTAAGAGGCTTGGAATGTCCGGGAAGGCTTATTGGATTCAACATAATTTCTCTGAAACCTATAAAAAACAAAAACAAAAAAACAGAAAAACAGAAAAAGCAAAATAAAGTAAAAACCAAAACCCCCAAAGAAGATCAAAACTAGAAGGGGAAACAGAGAGGGAGCTTGAAAGGTAGGGGGAAGAACTGGAGATACGGGATACGGATACAGATATATTGGGAACAGCCAAATGAATTCTCAGCGAAAGGGAAGGATAGGAGGAGGGGATTAACTTAAAACCAAGCATGGTCAGAGAGACTGGAAACACTCCATTTTTGCTGCAGCCTCCACTGAACTGAGGAAGGGACGTGAGCAAAACATTTGGGGGCTTGGCCTTGGATTGTCCTGGAAGAGGAGGGGAGGGGCAGCCTCACCTAAGTAGGAGGAGGCCCTGATGATGAGCTTGACAGGGAGGTGGGAACAGGGCATAATCGCTAGGGTCCCTGGGGGGCAAAGGGGTGGGAGGGGAATGCTCTCCAGACCTTACATTCTTAAGGGATACCTGAGGGCCATTTCTAATCCTAGGAGCTGGGATAATGTGAACCACCTTTGACTGCACCAGGTTGGGGGCACTGTACTTCCAAGACTATAAACTCCTTCTCCTTCACTTTTTCCTCTCATTTCACCCAGTCAGTGCAATGATGGCTGATCTCTCAGCCTTCCCATAATTCCAAGTCTCATAGGGGATGGAATACCCTGGAGGAGTAGCATTGGTGGCCATCAAGCCATGGGCAGCCTCAAGCAAGGAGGACTTCCATGCTAGCTCAGCTCCTCTCTGGCCCCACCCTGCCATGGACGGAATTAGGATGTCCAGAGACGTGGGTGTTCCTGATCAAATCTCCAGAAGGAGGTTTTTCAGTCAACCCCGGATTAAAATAATGTCTGTAACGAGCGTGTGGGTGTTTACATGCGTGTGCAGACAAGATAGGAGTAAGCCAACCTTTTTAGGAAAGCTGTGTGCAGGTATGTGAAGAGTGTAATGGGCAGCTAGACGTTGAGGCTATGATGGGGAGAGATCGAGTTGGTAGCACTGAGACTTTCCCCTCCTCATTCTGAGGGCACACTACGATCAAAACAGAGTTGAGTCATCTTGGACGTTGGGTGCCTTCCTTCTGCAGGGAGTGGGGTTAGATTGTGGATGGAGGAAAGTTCCTCACTGATGAGGTCATGTTTAGAGGGAGACTTGGTTTCAGCATGAGATGTTTCTGTGCTAGCATCACTATGCTAACCCGGGACAAGGGCTCTCTTGGGTCTGAGGCAGAGGGAAGGCAGGCCATTGGCCTAGAGGGCCTGTGACTCCATTGTTTCTCTCCAGGCCATGGTCCCTCTCTCACTTCTCCCAGAGGCCTCACCTAGGCCCTGTGAAGTATCCTGGCCTGGAATATTTCCCTCACCTAAGGGATTTTAGTACCAATCCCACACTAGGCACCTAGGCATCCCTGAGTCCTCTGGGACCTACAGAAACTTCATGAGGTCTTAAGATCTTAAGAATTAAAATTGGTGAGGGGGACGGGGGTCCTGTACTGCATACAAAGATGTCAAAGGAGGTAACTCACCATGTGACCTTGGGTAAGACACTTCCCCACTCTGGACCTCAGGTTCCTCATATATATAGTGAGTTGATGGGACTAGATGATCTCTATTGTCCTTCAAGTTTAATATCCCATGATTGTCTATGTTTGAAAAGACCCCTGGCAGAAGAGGCAGACATGGGGGAATTAATGGTCAGTATTGAGCCCCATGTGCAAAGACATGGGGAAGTATTTTTCTTAAGTGCACAAGGCCAGAAACAGAAATCCAGGTGTCCCCAGCTCCTGTACTCACACTGCTTTACCTGTAGGGGCACCTGCTTTATTTTAGGCATAAAATCTAGATACATGGTCCCCTGAGTATCACACAGTGGCTTTAAGGAACTGCATGAGGGGATCACCATAAACTCTGTCCAACCTTTCCCTACCATGCTTACCCCTCCATCCCTCTTCTTGGGCCAGGGGAATCCTGAACTTGTGTCCATCACTGCTTTTGTCAATGCCATTTCTGGGGCTGGAAGGATGATTCCTATGAACTGAGCTGATGATCCCACAGGTCTTGAGGCCACCTTTTTGGCCCCTTCTCTCCTAGAAAAGAAATTCAGCTACTCTCCAAGAGGGAACAACATGACAAGGGGGAATGAAGAGGAGAAGAGACGGGGTGTTTGGCCCCTTGAAATCGTTCTTGCCTCAGTTAGGGCATAAACAGAACGACAAAAGCTGTTGGCTCCCTAGAGACCTGACAACTCTAAGTCCTATGAAAGAGGTATCATAGCTTGTGAGTGAAATCTCCCTTGAAGGCCATGCAGCATCGTGGGCCCTGGAAGGCTCCACGTCGGATCTGTTAAAGGCAGGGGCCAAGCCTCTGCCAAGGTCCCTGAAGCCACCTCTGTGAACATGAGCCTTTTCCTATATGAGCCGGGATCTGAAGTTTGTTTTCTCTGGAACTCTTTCCCAGGTGGAGCCTTTCCAAGATTCTAAATGCTGAAGCCTTATAGCATAAGAGGCACCGCTCCAAAATCCTCCATTCCTCCCCCTTTCACTCAGAACAACCCTGGAGCAGGAAGGAAAAGGCATATGCTCGGGGGAGGGCAGGGGGGACAAGGACCACCATGGACATGGACTTGGAAAGGGAGAGATGGCTGGAGGAAAGGCCAAAGAGGAGCAAATTTACTTCTGAAGAAAGCCTCACCCCCCAGTGGCCCATGAACCCTCATGTCTAACCTTTTCCTCCATCTGTCAACAGCTGTCCCCAGAGTCATCCAGCACAAAGCTACTCGTAGGCCCTCTGTAATTCAGAACAGAGCCTGGTCTTCAGGGACTGTCTAGGTGTATGTTTCCTAAGAAGCAAGCCAGAGACTCTGGGATCATTTTGGGAAGGGAGGGAAGCTGTGAAGGAAAAGGCTAGGGGGTGCTAAGCACCCAGAGAACTGGATGAAAGCTTTCAGAGCCAATCCCATTGGGCCAAAAGCCGGTTAAATCTTCAAGGGCAAGTTCTTCAATATTCACTGCAGCAAGAGAAGGGCTGCCTTCTATGGCCATGCAACACAAAGGATGGTCTAGACCTTCACACCTCTCTGTTTTTCTGACAATCTTGTAAATCCTAATCATCTCACCCTCTCTGGGGTTTCATCCCAGCCCCACTCTCTTGCTCTGGCCTTGGATGTCTAGAGCTACCAGCTTTCCAGCACCCACCAGTGAGAACTTCCCTTGCATCTTCTGTCTACACATTCATTTGACTTTGGATTCTCAAGGCCTCCCTTTCTGTCCCTGCTTCTGCCTTTTTGTTATCCGACATGGTAATTTTGTTCCCTAACCCCATAAAGTGGGTTTGGGTTATGGCCTTGATAAAAGGCCCAATACCAAATGGAGACCTATTGGATTATTTCCCAACATTCCCTCATCAAATGTATTCATTCATCCTCTTAAAGTTGCTACATCACAGAAATGCTTAGCATTTACATAGCATTGGCTGTGAGAAAGAGGAGGTTGATATACACAGGAGTCCTGGCACTGAGGTCATGGGTGGCTTAATCATAGGGAATCAGAGGCACAGAGCAATTGAGATCCTTGTCCAGAGAGAGTGAGAGCAGGAGGGGTCCACAGGATAGATGTCAGGGTGGGGAGCTTGCGTTGTACCCCACCCCAGTCAGGAGGTATTCTAGCCACACCCTCTATACCATTCCCCAAGGGGTGAGAAGGTGTGAAGTGTCTTGAGGCATGCTGTGGGCAGGCATGGGCTAAAGAAGGGAGACTCAAGCAATGCCCGGCTATAATAGCCCTACCATCCAATGCATCACTGATCACCCTGGAATCCAAAGACCTATATAAGCTAGTGATGGTGCCAGGCACTGCTTACAGTTAATTCAGTATCTCCATTTTATTTTATTTTTAAATTAAATTAAATTAAATTAAATTAAATTTAATTTTTTTGGCTGCACCACGCAGCTTGTGGGATCTTAGTTCCCCAATCAGGGATTGAACCCAGGCCCTGGCAGTGGAAGCGCAGAGTCCTAACCACTGGACCACCAGGGAAGTCCCTCCAATATCTTTTAAAAGTTGATATTATTAACTCTATTTTACATGTGGGAAAACTAAGTCTCAGTAATATATATTAAAAAAAAACTAAGTAGACTTTGTGGCAGAGTCTGATATTAAACATTGAACCACGTTTTTCATAACCTTAAACTCCTTATAATTAACTGCTTTGCAATATGGCTTCCATTTGTTGAAAATCAGTGTACGGAAAAGGAGGCAGAAACGGAGGTCATGGCCGCAGTGATGGGGACATTCTCCAGGGGAAGCAGGGCTTTACCTCCGGCTCCTTCTGCAAGGCCTGGCTGGAGGGCTGGAGTGTTCCTTCCTCACTAACAGCTTCCCTACCAGGGAGCCGAGCACCCCCCATGGCCCACCACTGCCCTCCTCCAGTAGACGCCCAGTCCAACCCTTTCCCATGCTGCCTCATTTTCTGCAAGTGTTAGCCAGCCACCCCTACCACTTCGCTTGTATTAGGACCTACCAAGTAAAGAATCCCAAACTCTATCTAGACATTGACCCCTTCATTTTGATGTTACTTCTGGGAGTTCAGCTTAAGATGGATGAAAAGTAAACCTGATGAAAGAGATAATCATGAATTTGTAGAGAAGAGCAATTATTCAGAATATAGTCACACCTAGAGCAAGAGTGTAGAATCTGAGAATCCTCCTGGGAGGCCAAGTATGGAGCCCAGAATTGCTCTCTCCCAGCACTCTCCCCTTGGGTCACTATGTGAACAAGAAGTGACAGGAAAAGGTACATTATGGTAAAGAAAATGTCCCTCATAAATGTCGCTTGCTTCGTTTGCTGCCTGTGTGGTGACCTCTCTAAGGTCATGGGAAGAAGGTCATCAAAGAGCCCCAGTGATCCCGGGTTATGACTATTGTTACATGGTTCTGTACCTTTGCCTCCTGATGTGGCTATTGTTGTTCTCAATCTAAGTTCTTTCCTGCCATCAGATTCAGTAAAAAGATGGTGGCACTGAGCCACGTGGGTGAGACCCAAATGCCTAGACTTGCTGGCCACAAACGATCTTACTTAAAGCTCTCAGATCATTTCCTCTGTTATTCTGAGGTTGCAAACCTAACCAATGGGCCATCTGTGGCTCTGGGTTGTGTCTCATTTTAGCGTGATTTAAAAAATTTTTTTGAATTAGTTGCCAACATCTAAAAGTTGGAAGATTTCACATTTAAAATATCCCTATTTCTAGCTTCCCTTAAAAATCCAAGAGTTCTGTCAATGTTGGGCCAGCATTTCTGCACAATGATAATCAGCTAGAGCAAAGTGGTGGCCACTCCATTTAGACAGGGCATGTGTTCTCTAATTCACCATATGCCACAATACTCCCTATTATCCTCCACCTGGTCCCTTCACTTATTTACAATCCCTGCATGGTTTGTCTTAGCATTTCAGTTGAAACCTTTACAATAAACCTAAAGTCAGCACTAGGTTATGGGCTGTGAATTAAAGACCAGGGAATGCCCTCTCAGCAAGCCTCACTGATTATCCCTATAATGAGCAAACTTATGCTCCCTCTGGTTATGGTTTAAAATGATACATAGTGGCTGGAAACCTCCATCAGAGGGATAAACCTATCTCAGAAAGAGGAGATAGTTCAGGAATTGAACTGTCTCCTCTGAGACAGTTGAACCGGGGTAAGAGGGCATTGTGTTCAGAAATCAGGTTCCCAAGAGGAAAACATGCTAGAGACCACTTATAATGCTACTGTTGGGTGAGAAGATGGTATTTTGGGTATTTGTATCATCAGCTGGCTGTGCTTCCACTTTCCTTGACACATGTAAGGCACTTAACCAAAGGTTATCAAGTGCCAGCTAGCAGGACTTTTCAATACAGCTGTTAAATTTCTTGGGGTATAATTTGACTCAAAGTATTCCCATATCCTTACAACAACAAACATGCTACACAGGCTTCTATAGGATATGCAAATGTACTTGGAACTGAAACATCCCTCTTGTAGATTTCATGGCTAAGAGTGCTGAACTGAGATCCCCAGCTTCAGTACGCAGCACCTTTTCCTGTAAAGTTGCCTCAGTACTGCTGGGAAAATCAATGATGAGACTGCACTGGCCCATGTGCAAAGCCGGGTTCCAGCTGTGCGCAGATGCTCTGAGGGAGGAGGCTGCTGCTGAATGTAACCCAAATGTGAGTTAGCTCAGGGAATCATGCCAGGAGAAGTCACAGTGGGAGGGCATCCACACCTAGGTGAGATAAAAGGGCATGGAACACTAAGATTCTCAGACAAAAGCCAAAGGCTCTTCCCTGAAAGAATCTTGAAGGTTCTCCTGACTCTTCCCTGAGGAATACTGCAAGGCTTGCACTCAAAAGGAGGAGGAATGTGCTTGGGGGCTTCGCTCTTGGTATCACTATTGTCCTAACAATAAGCTGAGCTTGGATCAAAGGAGTGAAATGTTAGTTCCAGAGAAAGGGAAATTCCTTCCACTCCAGGACCTGGATGAAGTGACCTCTTAGAATCAAAATATTTCACAAGCCATGGAGTAAAATTAGTCACCTGGTAAAACCTGTTTACCATTCTCAAAATTAACTATATAAGGGACAATTTGTAATACCGGAGTATCTCTTGCTTAATTGAGAGGAGAGAGAACCTCAGGTATGAATAACCTTTCTCTATCTTCACTCCCTCCCTGCACTTCAAAATACTTGTCTTTATATTCAGCATATTTTCCCCTTTTTGATTCTTTTTATTCTTTTCCAATGTTTGAAATATCGGAAATAAGAAAGCGTAGAGATCATCAAAACTGTGTACCCACCACCCAGTATTAACAATTTATTACATTTTGATATCTTCTTTCCAAAGTTTTGAGAGAAATAATACATGACACCTATGGTTGTGAGCCCATATGAATGCATCCACGATCCTGTTCCTAATCTAATCCCTCACCAGAGGTAATCACTGCCCTGAAATAGATGAGGATCATTTCCAGGCATCTTTTAATAATTTGCCTGCAGAGGTATATATCTGTAAGAAAATTGCCTAAGTTTAAATTTTAAAATAAGGGAAGATTTATCCACATTAAGACTTGTAGATCTCACTCATTAATTGTAACTGATGTAGTCTACCATGTGACTATACTACAAATTATTTGTCTGTTCTACTAACTGACACTTATTTCCATTCTGTCATTACTCCAAAAAAAGTTGCAATAAATATTATTACACAAGTCTCTTTACGTGCACGTGGGAGAGTTTCTCTAGAGCAGCAGTTGGCAAACTTTTCCGGTAAAGGCCCAGATAATAAATACTATTTTAGGCTTTATACAAATCATACGGTCTCTGTTGCTGCTACTAAATTCTGTCATTGTAGTCTGAAAGCAGCCATAGACAACAAAGAAACAAACAAATGTGTTCCAATAAAGCTTCAATGATAAAAACAGACAGGAACCAGATTTGGGCCTTGGCCCACAGGCCACTGTTTGCTGACCTCTAGAGGCTTGTTACTCAAACCATGGGCATGTAGACCAGCATCAGCATCAGCATCAGCTAGGAGTTTGGTAGAAATGGAGACTCTTAGACCTCAGTGAATCAACATCTTCATTTTAACAAGTTCTTCAGGTGATTTCTATGCACAAAAAAATGTTTCAGAAGAATGGCTTTAGAGGATATCCCTATAATTTAGTGTATAGAAATCCTTCACTGTATTGCTAAACGTTTCCCCAAAGTGATGGGACCAACTCATATTTCTACGATCACTAAATGGATGAATGTTTTACCCTGTATCTCCACATATGATATTATCTGATGCGTGGTAGATGTTATCTTCTTGCAGCTTTAAGGTGCATTTCCTTGATTACTGCTGAGGTTCACACCATCTCAATTGGAGTTTCCTGTTCTGTGAAGTGTCTCTTCCTATACTTTCTTCATTGTGTTGTGTGTGTGTGTGTTATACATGTGTGTGCATTATATATATTATGTGTGTATGTGTGGATATATATTACCTATATAATAATATTATATAATAATATATAATATGTACATACACATACTATATATATCTACACATACATACATACATTGTATATAAGTTGGTCTTTTTTATTTGTGGGAGTTTGTTATTTATTCTGCATGTAAATTCTTTGTTGGCTGTATGCATTGGAATTATGTTCTCTCAGTCTATGGTTTATCTTTTACCTTTGTATATGGTATCTTATATAGATTTTTAAAAATTAATGCAGACAAATGCATTAATCTTTCCCTTTATGTTATTTATAATATGTATCTTAAGACTTTCCTCCCTCAATGTCAAAGGATAGACTCTTTTCCTCTAAAAGTACTATATTTAACAATCTCTCTTAGAGAAGAATTCCAAAAATTTATGTAGAGTCTCCTCGCTCAAGGAAATGGAGCTTAACTCCCCACCTTGTGTGCTGTGTTTATCAGCTTACTTCCAAAGAGTATGGCAAGGGGAAAACGTAACTTTACAGTGGAGAATCCTGGTCTCAGCCAGGCGATCAGGGCTAGCATATTCAGTGATGCCATGTGATAAGCATGATATGATGTGATGAGGGCAGCACGCATCTCTGTGGTCTTCCTCCCCAAAACTCATGACCCCAACCAACAAGACTAAATTGGGAGGCATTCTGCATAAAATCTGACCTCAAAACTGTCGAGGTAATCAAGGACAAGGAAAGTCTGAGAAACTGTCACAGATCAGATGAGGTTAAAGAACCATGATAAATAACTAAATGTAATGTGGTATTCTGGTTGGGATTCTGAAACAGAAAACGGACATTTGAGGAAAAACTGGTGAAATCAGAAAGAAGTATTGAGTTTAGTTAACAATAACATGCCAAAGCTGGCTTCTTAGTTGTGACAAATGTGTCATGGTGATTTAGGATGATTACAGTAGAGAAAACTGAGTGAGAAGTATAAGAGAATTCTCTGCATTCTTGTTGCAACGTTTCTGTATATCTAAAAGTATTTTAAAACAAAAACCTTATCTAAAGCAAAAAGTTCTACTTTTAAATTTCACCCAGAATTTATAATTTATTGTGTGGCTGGTATGAGATTATTTTTCCTCATGTGGTTTTATTGAATAAATTCTCCCTTTCATACTGATTTACAATGACACATCAAAAATACACACATAGCCACACATCTTTCTGTTTATCTATATATCTACATACATACACATGTATGTTTTCTGAGTGCTAAAAACATATTATTATACTTGGCATATTTGTCTCCCCATCTTAATTACTAGAACTTTATAATAAGTCTTTTTGTCTATGAGAGCAAATCTCAACCTTCTTTTAAAAAATACCTTGGCTATTCTTTGTCTTTCATTCTCTCATATAAATTATAGAATAAGCTTATCAAGCAAGTGCCTTCAAAAACCCTGCTGGGGGCTTCCCTGGTGGCGCGGTGGTTGAGAGTCCGCCTGCCGATGCAGGGGATACAGGTTCGTGCCCCAGTCCGGGAAGATCCCACATGCCGCGGAGCGGCTGGGCCCGTGGGCCATGGCTGCTGAGCCTCAGTGTTCGGAGCCTGTGCTCCGCAACGGGAGAGGCCACAACAGTGAGAGGCCCGCGTACCGCAAAAAAAAAACAAAAAAAAAACAAACCCTGCTGGGATTTTTATTGGGAGTGTATTTAATTTATAAACTTGGGGGATAATCAACATCTTCATTATACTGGTTCTGCCTATTTATGAACAAGATATATGCTCCATTTACTCATTCTTCTTTTATACTCTTAATATTGTCTTGTATTTTCTAGAAGATATTGCATATCCTTTGTAGAATTTATATTTTTTTGCCTTTTTTTGTTTTATTTCATTTTTGCTATTGTAAGTGTGATCTGTCTTCAGTTAAATTTTCTGTGTTTAGGGAATATATTAATTTGTGTTTACTGATCTTGTATTAGTAACGTTGCTGAGCTCTCTAACTTGTTCTAACTTTACAAATACCTTTTGATATTCTATGTAGGATGATCATATCATTCACAAAAAGATGGTTGTACATCTTTCCACAATTCTTATATTTCTTTTCTTGTCTTATTGCATTGGGTAGAATATCCAGATCATTGTTGAGTAAAAGTCAGTATAACAAACATCTTTATTGTTAACTGTTGTTTTTTCTACATGGTTCATAATGTTGGACTGTAGTTCATTTTCAGTAGGAAGGGTTTTTTTCCCCTCTTTTCCTTTTGTGCTCAGTCATCATTGTCTAACGTTTTTGGTGGTGTTGTTGTTATTGCTGCCTCCACCAAGGCTCTTAGAACTTCAATTCCAAACCCATCCTATAATGATGGCCTGGGGCCCCTAAAGGGTGATACCATTTTAAAATAAAAAGCTGCTGAAAACAAAAAGTTCTACCTCTAAATTTCAACCAGAATTTATAACTTACTTTGTGACTGGTATGAGGTAATAATATAACTTTATTATTCCTCATGTTGAATAGTTTCTCCCTTCCATACTGATTTGCAATGGGATATAGCAGAACAGTCTTCAGCTAGGTGAGTGGCTTAAGTCAGTTCATCCTCTCATGGTTACATCTTTACCTCTCTCCCCTACCTCCTTAGGTTCAGAGATTCCTATTAGCTGTACTCTCAGATAGGGGTTGGCAACACTATTCTTTCAGACTCTTTTCATCAGTGTGGAAGCCTGTCCCCAACCCATGGCTTCAAGCAGTGATTCTAGCCCTGATCCCTTGACAATCTGGACCACATATAGTTGTGCAGGACCCTTGAGAGCTAAATTTCTGCCCTTACTTTTTGCCTCCAGACTTGGAGCCCAGCCTGAGATTGAATGTAGCTCTGCTCATCAACCTTTTGTTTCTGTACTATTTCTGACTCATCAGGTTACTTATCTTGCTCTTAGGCCCACATAGCTGGGTCTTAGGCCCAGCTATGTGTTCTTATATTTTTCTGTCACTGCAATGTGTTTGGAGCAGAGGAGGTGCACTAAATCATGAACCCACTGCACCATCTTGACCACAGCTTGATTCCTTTTCTTTCTTTCTGTATTAGAGAAAAAATGTATTTTCTTTTTTTCTTTAACTGGTGCCTTCAATCCTATCCCCAACTTCTTTCCTCAATTATTTCTTATCTCTCCAGCATCTTCCATAAATCCTGTTCTATTCCCCTTTCTGCAGAAATCTACATATGGTCACCTCTATCTTTTGGTATGTGCTCATGTACCAAATCCATGTGTGCCCACATTCCCAGTCTCTCACCTAGTAAATGATGGAGCAATGTCCTCCACTTTACATACCGTCTGCTATCATCCCATTTCCTTAGTTCCTTTGGGCACCAACATTTTGCATGATCCAATTCCAACTATAACTCCACTATCTCACAGATTGTTAATGCTTAACTTCCCATAAACCAAGTTCTATTCCCTCCACAGAAACTGACCTCTTGAAGGTCACCAATGGTTACTCCATAACTAGATTTTCTCCATTCCTCTTCACCTTGGTCATTCCACAGAGTGTGGTATCTCAACCATCCCACATCCCCCATGACACTTATAATACTGTGTCATCTTTCTACCTTTCTGCTCCTGTTCTTTCTGTTGGCTTCTTTTCCTCCACCTGTACCTATGGTGGTTTCTCAAGGATCAGTCCTTTCACCCTTGGTTACTCAGAGTGGTTCTTGGACCAGGAACAGCAGCATCACCTGAGAGCTTGCTAGAAATGAGGACTCTCAAGCTCTTACTCCAAACCTAGTGAACCAAAACCTGTATTTTAACAGAATCCTCAGATGATTAAAGTGTAGGAATGCTGTTCTAGCCATCTCCCCCCACCTCCTTGTACAATCCATCATTAATGTCCACATCCAGGGGTGTGACGTCTAACCCTTTAACTCCAGCCAAAAACTTTCTTCTAAATTCCATTCTCATGATGCCAACTGGCTACTTGGCATTTCCATTATTGTGCATCATAACCACAAACCCAACATTTCTATAATCCCCATCCCAAACAATTTCCCTTCCTGATAGCCCAATTCTTTAAAATCTCTACCATGCTTATAATCACCTAGGCACAAACTATTGGAACCATCCTCATTTCTTGCCAGTGTCTTTCTAATTTCCAATATCTAATCAAACATCAGGTTTTAATACTTGTTTTGCAGTATCTCATGTACACATGCTTTTACTAGATTCCCCACTTCAGCAAAGCATGGCAGAAAGATCTGGAGACAGACTGACTGGCTATCAAATTCCTGTTCTACTACCTACCAGGTATGTGTGACTTTAAAACCTTAAGTAAATTACCTAAATTCTCAGAGCCTTGATTTCCCTTTCTGTAAATTGGAAATATCATTATCTATCTCACAGGTGCTGTTGTGATTTAAAAAAAAAATAAAGCATCAGCTCAAAGTCTGGCACATGAAACAGATGATTAACAAGTATTGGTTTAGGCTTCCTCAACCCCCATTTTAATTTTAAGGCCACTGTTTTGGGGCTTTGTAATATATTCCTCAGATTCCAGTCCCTAGGTTAAGCTTTCTGACACACCATTGTCAAATTATGTCACTAAAATATCATGTTCGCCAATCCACCACCATGTTCAGGGGCCAACATAGATTGAAAGTGCCTTTGTATGAATCCCAGATGGCTTAGGCTGCCATCCTGGTCTTGCCACACCCTGTTTTCAGCCAGATATCCTGCCCTTGTCACCCACCCCTCCCCTATTCACAATCTCTGGTTAGATAAACTCTAAGCTGACCATATCTTACAGTTTTTAGTTTCCATCCTCACTTCCATGGTATTGTGCTGTCCTGAGTGTTTATCTTCTAACTTATTTTCCCCATCCAATTCCCATGAATTCTTCAATAACCAGCTCAAATCTCACTGTCTGTATAAGTCATTTGGCAGTTAATTGTGACTTTCTGTGTGATACTTCTTCTCCTGTTATCTGGAAATTTTAAAATATAATATACAACAGTGAAATTATTCATGGAATTATTTTTTTCATTTCTCAGTAAGATCATTTTTTTAAAAAACCTAACGACTAGTATTTATAAGCATTTACACATGCCCAGACAATGAGTGAAGTATTGTGCATGGACTTCCTCATCTAACCTTCACAATATCCCTATGAGGGTAGAACTGTTATGGTCCCTAGTTTGTGGATGAAGAAAAAAAGGAATGAAGATGATCAGTAACTCATGCCAAGTTGCCCTGTGAATAAGATGCAGCGCCATCTTGAATCTAGGCTTTCTCATTCCAGCTCTTGTGCTATATTGAATTGTGCTATATTAACCCCTCTGCTATACTGAAACCAAATCAGGAAGCACTTCCAACAGCTCCCCCTATTTCTCACTTGATAGACCAGCATTTTAGAGAATAGAAAACTTATTTTTTAGAACCGTGTGATATGACTCGTGTGTGTGTGTGTGTGTGCGTGTGTGTGTGTGAATCTGTATAACAATATGCCACATTACTTTGAAGTTCTACTATAGTATCTTGGCATTTACAAAGCATTTCTTCTTCCAAAATTTTAAATGATTATGTTAACCTTACAATAACTCTGTTAGGTAAGGAAAGAGAAAAAAAATTATCTTAACATCAGTGCCTCCTTCTTGATCGTGTGGCTCTCCCAGAACCTAAGTCCTCAAGTCTATCTGCTATCCCAGGGTGCCTGACTTTCCTCAGGGTCATGGCCATTTTGTTTAGGCTCCAATGAGCAAAAGGCAAAGGCCTGAGTCTAGCAGGAAATGTAATCAATAAAGTCCAAATCCCTGAGTGGTATAAATTTTAAGCAGATTATCTTAGAGTAGGGTATGGCTAATAGGATCAGGTAGCTGGCACATTCTAAATTTATAGCCCTAACAATTAAAGAATATAAACCTATGAGTTGCTTTTCTGACTTGGAATTCCTATGATTAGTGATAATGATGAAGGTATTGAAAATAATGGTGAAGGGAAAGATGAAAAGAAGACAGACAAGAAGGGTCCCACCGTGTGTCTCTATAGAGCAATGGTTCTTAAGCTTTCTTGGGGCTTGCTCTCTTTAACTAGAGGGAAGCATCATACACACAGAAACACACACACAAAAAGACTCATTCATTTTGGGCAGTGGCGGTGTCATGGTCTAGCTAGGATCCACATTAAGAGTAGTAGACAGATGCTATACAGGTCAGAAAGCATCAGCACTTTGCAATGACAGACACTGGCAAATGCAGATTCAAATGCCTGCTTTCATTGTGCTCCAAATCTCCAAATTGCCAACATGTATTGAGGGGCCTCCTGTGCTCATGGGCACTATGTTCAGAGGTGGGAAGGGGAATACCAAGATGAGTAAAACCCAGTGACTACCCTAGAGAAACTTAAAATCCAGTGCCACGTACATGAAGGCTAGACCTTTCTAAGCTTACCTAGCAATACTTTTTGCAAATATCTGAGTAGCAATTTTCCATGAGCAAAAAAAGAAAAGGAAGTGTACAGTCAACTAGGATCCTAAAATAAATTATTATAATGTGGGATCTACTCTAGTAAGTGTTGAGAGAAATGTACCCACCCAGAGCTGTGGGAGTTCAGTGGGGGAGCAATCCCATGCGAGAGGAGGAGAGGGGGTGGGAAAGATGGTCACTAGGCAGAAATGCGTGGGGGGTATTGCAAATTGTGGGAGCAGCATGGGTGAGGTATAGCGAGTGGGGGATTGTTATGGGTTGATTTGTGCCCCTGCAAAAGAACTCCACTACTTCAGAATGTGACCTTATTTGGAAACAATATCTTTGCAGATGATCAAGTTAAGATGAAATCATTAACACTGTCAATCAATTGTACTTCAATAAAAAAAAAAAAGATGAGGTTACTAGGGTAGGCTCTAATCTGATTGTCCTTACAACAGGGGAAATTTGGACACACAGATACACACACACACACACACACACACACACACACAATAAGAATGCCATGTGAACCCAAAGGCAGAGACTCAGGTGATGCGTCTACAAGCAATGCCTAAGATTGCTAGCAAAATACCAGAATCTAGGAGATACACACATAACAGATATTTTCTTAGTGCCTTCAGAGGGAGCATGGCCCTGCCGACAACTTGCTCTTGGATTTCTGGCCTCCACAACTGTGAGACAATAAATTTCTATCGTTCTAAGATGGCAAGTTTGTCGTACTTTGTTATAGCAGCCCTAGGAAACTAAAAGCAGGGTTTTTTTGGTTTTTTTTTCCAGAGAAGCACAGTATAATTTGGCTGGAACACAGCAGGAATAAGGGAGAAATGGGGAACCAGCTCAGCAGGGGATATTAGGAAAGCAGTGTTGGGTGCTTTTTGTGGGTAATCTTATAAAATTGTGACACCCCCAATCAAGGGACGGTACTTGGGCTGCACTGTGGAAAGAATTTAGAAATTGATGGACAGATAGCTGAACACAAATAGATAAACAAAGACTGATGAGGGATCAATAGATATGGTATAGGTGGATACATGGATATGAGATTTAGATTCAATGACGTATCAGTGAATGACCATGATCTTTCTACTTAATGTTAAAAATCAATTTCTAAATGTTGAATCCTGTTTCCCACTTTCAAAACAATGTCACATAGGCTTGGGAGAACAGAAGTCTTATAAATTTACAGGAGTTACACACCTGGAAAAGCAGTCCCAGGGACAGGGAGCCCCCGCTGAGGCAGACACACTCAGCCCGCACTTAGCAACTCTAGGTGACAGCTGTGGGGCACCTCCGCCCTTAAGGACCTTGGCTGAAATAGCCAGGTGTAACAGAAAGGACCTCATGTCTTAAAAGCAGGACCGGAATAGCATTAGGGCCTTCCGAGGAATTAACTAGAGTGGGAGACGACCTCCTCAGAGCAGATTGCATTTGCTGTGAGGCTGGAAGGAGAGAGAAGATTTTTTTTTCTTTTTTTTAAAATTAATTTTTATTGGAGTATATTTGCTTTACAAAGTTGTGTTAGTTTCTGCTGTGCAGCAAAGTGAATCAGTTATAGGTATACATATAACCACCGTTTTTAAATTTCCTTTCCATTTAGGTCACCACAGAGCATTGAGTAGAGTTCCCTGTGCTATACAGTAGGTTCTCCTTGGTTATCTGTTTTATACATAGTAGTGTATATATGTCAATCCCAATCTCCCAATTCATCCCACCCCTCCTTGCCCCCTTGGTAACCGTAAGTTTGTTCTCTACATCTGTGAGAGAGAGAAGATTTCTGAGAAGATGGGAAGGAAAAGTTATTTCCGGCAGAAAGAACTACTTGAGTGATGGTCTTAGTGGGTAGGTACAAGATACATCTGAGGAGTGCAAGGAGGTCCTATTGGGAAATAAATGGAGATTAGCTTGGGGCAGATGTTGAAGGAACTCAGGAGCTTGAGCAATGGATGAGTTCGGATAAATGTGAGAGAGGGGATGAGTGGAGAGGTAGGGCAGGGGCCTGCAAGCTTTTTCTGTCAAGGGCCAGATAGTAAGTATTTCTGGCTTTCCAGGCCATACGGTCTCTGTTGCAACTACTCAACTCTGCCAGCATCACGTAAAAGCTGCCACGGACAGTAGGTAATGAATGAGCGTGGCTGTGTTCCCATAAACTTTATTTATGGACACTGAAATTTGAATTTCATATCATTTTCACGTGTTACAAAAGATGATAGTTCTTTTGATATTTTCCTACCATTTGAAAATAAAATGATTCTTAGTTCCTGAGCTGTCCAAAAAAGCAGGTGGTGGGCTAGACCAGGCCCGCATGTTATAGCGTGCAGACCCCTGGGTTAAAGGGTGACTGAAGCACAGGTGGACAGTGGTCAGTTAGGGCTGGGATCATGAAAGGAGAGTCAAGGAGATGGATGCCAGAGAAATGCAAAGATATCTTATGCAAATCAGGCATTTCACATCTCATTAAATGTGGGAGGTGGGAGAGGAGGGGAGGTCTAGGCAGCCCCAGGGCTCTCCAGCGTGACTGATCACAGGACCATTGGCAACACTGCAGAGCACCTGAAAAGGAGTAGGTGTGGGAGAGCAGGTGATGCTTTCAGAACAAGTCCAGAAGAGCATCCTGCAGCCCTTAAAGGAAGTGTAGCAACACTTGGAATCAGAATTAGGAACCTTACACTCCTGACTTTATTTCATCAGACCGGAAGCAAGACACTTGTCCTTAAGTGATGCTCCTCAAGCAATGCACTACAGCACACAGGGTAATTCTCAGCTCAAAGCTCTGTAGTCTACTCCAGTCAGAGTAGAGCTGCTTTAGATATGACAAGATCAGTAGAAGAACTGAGACTAAGTTAGGTCAATTTATTGCAGAAACTTTGTGCATTGATGAATTCTTCGGGGATCTCCCTGCGCCTATCACCCCCCAAGCACACCAGCTGGCTTAGGAGGCAGGAGATATGATTTTTAGGCTCTGGACTCTCACCACAGTCAACTAATTCAACGCCTTAGGGGCCCTGTTTCCTGATGAGCCTATCTTTCTTGCTTGAGGAGCAAAGAGAAAGGTGTAATTGCCCTGATTGTTTAACATGGCAGCGTGGTAAAGGGAATAAGCAAATCCTAAGTTTCACCTCTTGCTCTGCCAGCAACCAGGTGTGGGTCACACACAAGTGATGTCACCCCCTGAGCTCAGGCTTTCCACTGTATAATAAGGATAATTTTACTTCCCTTGGAGGCCTGGGGGTTTACAAATATGTGCGTGAAATGCACAGGGTGGTGCCTGGCCACAGGCAGAATGAATTAGATTCCAATTCCAAATGTGACCCATAGGCAATGTGCAATGATGAAGCCATAGATGCCCTAGGAAGAGAGACAAGGCAGTGAAATGATGAGACACTGGGTTTGAACTCAGTTATAGAATCTCTTAATTGTACAAATCCTTCAAAACTCCCAGGCAATGAGTGTGAGTACAGTTATATTCTTATCATCCTGGGTGACCCTTCTCAGCTTTATTATTCCACTAAATCAACAGGCTCTGGAAGGTATTCCATCTGCAAATATACACCCAGACAGACACAGAGAGTTGAGGGGTGCGTGATGTTTTTATATGACTGCATTTTAGCAGTGTTCTTAATTCCAAAAATGCCACCCTTCCCTATTGGCACAACAGGTCATGTCACACTTTGTGTAACCACCAGGGCTCCCAAAGCATTTGAATGTGAACTGGAATCAGACTGTACGAATCACCATGTTTTCGCCCACTGTAAAGACCTTACTCCTCCCCAAGTATCAAATGTGGTCAAGTCTTACCATTATCTTAACATCTAGTACTTTTGATGGAGACGTGTGCTTTGATACCTAGGGGAAAGATATGAAATTGGGGTACTTTTCCTTCGTAAGACACCTGGGGTCATGGTTTCTCCAGAGATGTGCCATAAGCACTTAGATAAAACCTGCACCTCTTCTGAGCACTTGTGGACCCCAAAGTCCATGTCATCCCATGCAATTTGTACCAGTGGCAGCAGAATGAGAACTAGACAATCAAGCAGATGGCCGACCCTGAGAGACAGGGAAGGCTCATGACCTCTCTAAGCTTCAGTTTTTCAATCTATAAAATAGAAATAAAACTTTTATACCTTCTCCCTCACCAGGCCATTATGAACTTTAAATAAGAGTCTGTCGGAGTCTGCCTTGAAAGAGTACAGGATTTCTTAGTCTCTACCTTACTGACATTTGGGGCCAAATAATTCTAGATTGTGGGCAGCTGTCCTGTGTATTGTAGGATGTTTAGTATCCCTCTCCTCACTAGATGCCAGTAGCCCCCTCCATACCACTGGGACAACCAAAAATGTCTCCAGACATTCTCAAATGTCCCCTGGGGTGGGGGGCAGAGTCATCCATGATGGAAACCACTGTTACAATGTGTTCTATACCAGCAGAGGACCTCACCACCCCCTGTACTTCAGGAACTGGAGAAATCAGGATCCTTAATGCCAGCTAAAATTGTCTTCAGCCATAACATATTCTGATGCTCCCCAAAGCCATGGACCATTAATAGGACTGAGAACATCATGGCTGCCTGCTGTGTTGTGTGTGCCCTGGCTGTCGGCAAGGGGGTCAAGGACGCCTTGGCTGCATGAGCTGTGGGGTGGTGGCCATGCTGGGAGCGGATGCCTACGCAGTGGTGGTGTGTGCTATGGCCAGGGAGCCAGACTGGCAAACAACCCATATTAGAGTCTTAGGAGTGAGCTTAGTACAATTATATGAGTGCATATTCTGATGCATTTTTTTAATCCATAAACTCATTGCCAACCACCCCTTATTATACCATATTAAGGGGTTTAATCACTTTTAATCAGAGTCTTTCCTAGATGACCAGAAACAGAAACTAGAGAAACTTCAATAGCCATTATGCCAACCAAGAGTAATACAGATTCCATGGGAGCAATCTCCTGTGCTGCAGTCATGCTAATTAAGGCCCCCAGAAGAGTCAAGATAAAAATGTCAAATGAGATTTGTTCTGGATTTCAATGATTTCTGGCCTCACATGATCAAGTTCCAATAAGCCTGAGAAGAAAAGCCTTAGTGGGAGGTGGGGGTGGGATGGGAGGTGTGCTGCTGGCTGTGAAAGCTGACCTGAAAGGCCCCAGTGTGATGTACTGGGATGGAGAAGGAAATTCCACCAATCCTCAGCAACGGAGTTCCCCAAAGGCTCCCCTTTTCCAGGCAATGCTGGGTCTCCCCAGAGTTAAGACCAGGCTCCATGGGTGCTTCTAAAAGCTTCTCTCCTCCACCCACCCACTTCGTGAAGTGGGTTTGGGCATGAAGCCACTGACTTGCATCGAGGGGATATTTTAACCAGCATTCCTAAGAGGTGTACCATTGGATCTATTTTCAGGTTGCTGGTGAGTGTAATTCTGCACCCCACACTCTGCTCTTTATGTGGTGCTATGGGAGAAGCTTCTGTTAGACCACAACATTTGCAAAAGTTATTGTTCCTCTGAACAGCAGCCTGTAACCTAAAATATTTACCTCTGTGCTTTGGCCATTAGGATGCCTGGAGCCAAATCTGCAAGCTTCTTCCATCATCAGGCACTTAATAGTCTAATCTTGCCACTAGTTTTATTTTATTTCCTTATACTTATTCCCCCTATTTCCAGATATTATCATTCCTTTCATTCATCTTGTCGCACTGCCTGCGTATATGTTTGCAAACCACCTCTAACACTTTTTGCAATGAGACAGAATATCACTGAATAAATAACATGTAGACGTTTTCCCTTCTCCCATGTAAATTTCATTTCCCATGTATTAAGCTATATAGATATTTCTCTGGGAGGGACACAGTGGTCACATCATAGAAAGCTGCTGTGGGTATGGGATTGATGAGTAGCTGAACTGGGAGAGTTCCCCTCCAAGATTATATCTCTGACATCTTGGATTGGCTCATGGAAGTCTGAACTCAGATGAGGAAGATGGCTTTGGGACAGACAACAGAGGCTTACTGGAGAATGCAAATGACCCTTAGAGAGAGAAACAGAGAAAGAAGGAGAGAGAGAGACTTTTATATTGTATTATAATGTGATTCAATAGAACTAGACACTTTTCTCTGTGAGACCCTACTCAGAAATACTGATTGAAATGCTGATTTTTATCAGCTCCTGATCCATAGACTTGGGGATTCTAAGTATGCAGAGCTCAGACTTCCTGGTGTTACGATGGTCCTCTATTCAAGTCATGTGGATATAGGCTTTCTGTTGCTCCCAGTGGGATAACAGAGGAGCCCTGAGTGGAAGTCACAGGATTCAGGCACAGCTAAGGACTAACAGTTGGTGGATATGTACCAGTATGTACATATCAGAATAGCTGAACAATCTTGAAAAAGAACAAAGTTGTAGGACCTAAACTAGGTAGGCCCCGGTCCCTCCTCTGAGAATCTCTGCAATTCATCAACAGGGCCCCATGCAAGGTTGGATGTACACATCTGTTCAAACTGGGCAGCGTCCATGTAAGTTTGGGGCTTTTCTCAGAATTTTTTTTGAGACCTAATATACATACAATAAAATTCACTTTTTAAAATTGTATAATTCAGTGTGTTTTAGTATATTTCAAAAAGTTGTACAACTATCACCCTATGTAATTCCTGAACATTTTCATTACCTTCCCACACACAATAAAAAAACCCAGAAAAAAACCCACACCCATTAGTAGTCACTCCCCACCCTTCTCTCACCTCAGCCCCCATCAACCACTAAACTACTTTCTGTTACTATGGATTTGCCTATTCTGGATAAATCATATAAATGGAATCATAAAACATAATTTTCATGTCTGGCTTCTTTCATGTAGCATAATGTTTTCAAGGTTCATCCATGTAGTCAGACATATCAGTTCTTCATTCCTTTTTATGGTTCAATAATATTCCATTGTACAGATATACCATATTTTTAAAAATCCACTTTTCAGTTGATGGACATTTGCATTGTTTCCACTTTTTAGCTATTATGAATAATCCTGCTATGAACTTTAATGTACAAGTTTTTTCACAGACATATGTTTTTAATTCTCTTGAGTATATCACTAGAAGTGGAGTTGTTGGGTCACATGGTAACTCTATGTTTAATGTTTTGATGAAATGCCTGTTTTCCAAAGTGCCTGCACCATTTTACCCTCCACCAGCAATATATGAAGGTTCCAATTTCTCCACATCCTTACCAACACTTGCTGTTGTCCAACTTTTTGATTCTAGCCTTCTTAGTGGGTGTGAAGTGATATTTCAATATTGTTTTGCATTTCCCTAATGGCTAATGATGTTGAGGCTCTTTTCATGTTATTATCCGCCATTTGTATATCTTCTTTGGAAAAATATCTATTCAAATCATTTGCTTATTTTTCAATTGAGTTTTCTTGTTATTGAGTTGTAAACATTCTTTATATATCCTGGAATAACTCCCTTATCAGATATGATTTGCAAATATCTTCTCCCATTCTGTGGGTTGTCTTTTCACCTTCTTAACAATGCCCTTTTGGAGCACAAGAGTTTTCCATTTTGATCAAGTTCAATGCATATATTTTTTCTCTTGTTGCTCATGCTTTTGGTGTCATATCTAAGAAACCATTAACTAATCCAAGGCTACAGAGGTTTGCACCTATGTTTTGTTCTAAGAGGGTAATAGTTTTAATCCTTACATTTAGGTCTTGGATCCATTTTGAGTTAATTTTTGTATATGGTGTGTGGTAGGGGGTTCAACTTCATTCTTTTGCATGTGAATATCTACTTGTCTCAGCACCATTGTTGAAAAGACTATTATATTCCCATTGAATCATCTTGGCAACTTTATTGAAAACAAACTGAACATAAATGTAAGGGTTGATTTCTGGACTCTCAAGTCTATTCCATTGATTTATATATCTGTGTTTATGCCAAGTACCACACTGTCTCAATTACTGTAGCTTTGTAATAAGTTTTGAAATTGAGGAGTTTAGGTCCTACAACTTTGTTCTTTTTCAAGATTGTTCAGCTATTCTGAGTCCCTTGCATTTCCATACACATTTTAGGATCAGTATGTCAATTTCTGCCAAAAAAGGGCAGCCTTGATTTTTGATAGAGATTGTGTTGAATCTGTAGATCAACTTGGGGAGTATCTTAGCAATATTAAGTCTTGCAATCCAAAAACTGCAATAGCTGTTAAATGAAAATAATATTTGAAAAAAATAAAGTTAAAAAGTATAAATAGGGAATTCCCTGGTGGTCCAGTGGTTAGCACTCCGTGCTTTCACTGCTGAGGGCCTGGGTTCAAACCCTGGTCAGGGAACTAACATCCTGCAAGCCGCACAACACGGCCAAAAAAAAAAGTATAAATATTTATGCATTGATATAATAATGGTCAATGGGAGGTTGTGAACTCCCCATTATGAGAAGTATTTACAGAGAACGTTGATAATTTTGGCCAGGGGCAGTGTAAAAGGGATTTCCTCTATATGAAGGATATCATTCCTTTCAAAGTAAAAATCTAAGAGCTGGATTTTTTTGAGTTTTCTCCACTCCTCAAGCTATTAAGAATTCAGGATCGTACACGAAACTATACTGCCATAAAATCTCAAAGGACAGACATAAGTTCAGTCAAGGATGGATAATGGAAGACCTGTTCAAGACATTTCTACTAGCAACCTGACTCTGCCCTAACTGCCCTCAAAGAAATGGTGAATCTGTTGATAGTGTTTATGTGTGCTGACACTCAACCCTGCTGGATGAGGTTGCCAGGAATTACAGGAGGATGGGGGAAGCCCTAACCCAACCAACACCCATCTACCCCCAAACTAGGAACTGCCAGTTGGGGAATCTACGGGATCTCTGCTTTAATCTTTAGATTTAAAAAATATATATATATAAATCCTGGAGTAACAAAGCAAAGCAACAAATAGGTGTACAATTTCATTGTTAACCTCATGTTGAAATGGAGAGGAACAGTTTTACAAAAGTAAGACCCAAGAAAAACCTGAGAGGCTATGCAAAAACAACAGCAACAACAACTTACTGGAAGCCCAGAGAAAACAAGACTCTTATGAATCAAAATACCCAGGTTCTTAAAAACCACCACCAACAACAAAAAAACAAGCATGACTAACCAGGTAAATCTCAGCCTATCACAACAACTAGAGCATATTTAAAAACACAAACAAAAAAGCAGACTCCCCAAGTAAAGAGAAGAGGAAGGAAGCCCAGAGAACTTGGTAAGCAAGCCCAAACCAGACATTAAATGAGTCCTCAACGCTCAAATGGCTTTTGAAAAACCCTCCAAGGCCAGGGAGAAGACTTTAAATCTACCAAGTGCATCATGACAGCATGTGAATCCTTAGTTCCATCCAATAATCACAGAGCAAACCATAGGGCTAGGGTTGAGAAGGCAGCAAAGGAGATAAAGTCAATGAATTATCTGACTAATTCTTTACTGAGGCAAACAAATGCTAGCCACTCTCTTGTCTTTTGAAGCAGACTAATGTGGAACACAAACAGAATGCTCTGGATCTAACTGACAACTCTATGGAGATAAGTTGGAAGGTCTCAAAGCAGCCACCTCTGGGCTTTGAAGAAACTCTATGAACTTGTAGAACTATTGACTAAACCATTCATATACCTTATGGAAACTGTAAGCCCGTGTGCTTCAGAGCTTCCTTGAAAAAATCTTGACTGGCATGTTCTGGGGACTTACTGTGTACTAGATGCTGTTCTGAGCACCTGCCAGGTTTTAGTTCCTTTACAACACATAACTCCAAGATGCAGGTACCATATTGGTCTAATTTCTGATGAGACAACCGAGGTGCAGAGAGAGCTTAAGTAACTTTCCCAATGTTACACTGTCCCTAGGAGGCAGATATGAGATTTGAACCTAGGTGAGATTTCTCCAGAAGCCACACACCTTAACTACAACAATACTCTGCTCCTCTGGGAAGCAAGAGGACCACATAACACATTTTCAACCAGGGAATCACTCATTGCTTAAGCCAATATAACATATGGAGGAATAAACACTTTCTCCATAAGGAAAAGTTAAACCTGATGAAAGTCCTCAAAGGAGTAAACAGGCATAAGGGTGTGGAGAACCAACTGCTATGATATATTTGGATTTTTTTTTTTTGCACTAAGATTATCCACCCATGGCTATTTTTAAAATGGAAATCTCCATGGTAATTGAGGAGATATGCTGTCATGGGTGGGAAACTGGTTAGAGTCTCTTGGAAATCCTTCCTCAATCAGAGCAGAATCTCTTGCGTCAGGGCCACATAACAAAAAAGAGACAGGAGAACAAGTATCTTCCCTAGCCTATCTAGCTTTCTTGGGGTACTTCCATTTGCTGTGCCCCTGACTTGACTCCGGGCTCTACCTCATCCTTATCTTGTCTCTCAGCATCTGTGCCATACTCCACCTGGTCTGATGCCCACACTTTATCCATCATAAGCTCCTTCACTCCTTACCTGTACCCTCCATTCTCAATGTACCTTCTGGCACCCTTGATCTCCAAGAGGGATTACACCAGAGTATCTCTGATTTTTCAATGATCCTGAGCTCTTCCAGGTACTATAATGCTAAAACAAAAGGCATAAAGTATAGGAAGATGCCATGAGACTTTTTGAATGTGCCTTGAACAACAGGAGGGAGGTAGCCCAGAAAATGGGCAGATAAACTTTCATGTGGACAAGAAAAGGGGAGTGGCTTCTCGTCAACGGAAAATCTAAATTAAGCAGCCTAGAAAAGAAACATAGGACAGATTCGAAAGTATTCCTTGAGGATATGGTCTCAATATGTGCTACTTTGGCCAAAAATACCAACACACTGCTGAGCATTATCAAAACAGCTATTAGAAAAAGAACACATTGTTCTACTCTTGTGCAAATTCAAGGAGCATTTCCATCAAGAAGAGTGTGTGTACCACTGCCCTCCACAGGGCAAGAAAACATTTAAAAGAATTTAGCATGGATGAGTTCATGGGTATACAAGGAACACTCACAGTATTTTGTATACTTTTGTATATGTTTAAAATTTGTGATAATTGTTTAAAAACAAGACGACACTGTAGAAAACAGTTTGGCAGTTTCTCAAAGGTTAAACGTAGAGCTACCATATGATCCAACAACTCTGCTACTACCTACACTGCACATCTAAAAGAATTGAAAGCAGGGATTTGAACAAATATTTGTACACCAATGATCATAGCAGCATGATTCACAATAGCTACAAGGTGGAAACAACCCAAGTGTCAATCAACCGATGAATAACAAAATATGGTATATACACACAGTGGGATTTATTAAGCCAAAAAAGGAATGGCATTTCATTACATGCTATAACATGGATGAACCTTGAAAACACTAGGTTTAGTGAAATAAGCCAGACATAGAAGGACAAATATTGTAGATTCCACTTACACAAGGTACCTAGAATAGGCAAATTCATAGAGACAGAAAATAGAATAGAGGTTACTAAGGGCTGGTGGGAGGGAAAATGGGGTTGTAACTGTTGGATGGTTACAGAGTTTTTGTTGAGGATGATGAAAAAGTTTTGGTTATAGACAGTGGTGATGGTTACACAACACTGTGGCTGTATTTAATGCCACTGAACTGCATATTTATAAATGGTTAAAATAAATATGATTTATGTATATTTTACCACAATAAAAAAAAGAGGGAAAAAAAAGAATTTAGCAGGGGTTTAGAGCAAACTTAAAAGCTCTATGTGACTCAGCCTTGAACTACAGGGGTAAATATGAACAATACCGAATTTGTAGAACCAGGGGAAGGATCGGCTCAAGTGAGTGATGGTGTCACCAGTATTCAGTTCCCCTTGATCTGGGCCCACAGAAGGAATGGATGGAGTTTATCACAGCACTGGCATATTCCACACGTGAAATGGCATGTCATTTTACCCTTCCAATGGCATTTATTACTACCATCTTTCAGATGAAAAACATGAGGTCCAGTGAGCACAATTTGTGCAGATATGGTAGTACACCTGGGGTTTAAACCTACATTTTTATAACTCCAAAGATTTTCTATTGCATCCTTTTCCCTATATGGACCCTAGGCTGCTTGCTCACTGGATCCAACCCCTTTGGGCACACTCACACTGGTCTTCCCTGATGGTTGTCCTCTGGACACATAATGATACACCAGAGAGGAGGCCTAAGTAGAGCCCACGATGTTTCTCTGAGGTCCCTGAGGAGGAACCAGGCACCTTATGTGCTTGACCTCCAGGTCAGTCAAGATATGTGATGGCCCCAGACAGGTCCACGAGGTAATAATGTCATCACCTGGGAGGCTTGTGTTAAGACCAAAGTCTCATGGGGACAGGTTTCCCTTGTTAATCACCCCAAACAGCCACCACTGTCCATCAAAGGGTCTGGCAATGGGCCTGTCCCTAAAGCTCAGAGTTTACCTACCCTAAAGTCACACTGGTTTTCATGAATTCCTTTACAAAGTCACCTGATTTTACCTTCTGCATGGGATCTCCCCCTGCAATTGGTGGGAAGCCCCCCTTCTATCTGTTAAACCATTAGACTTCATGAATAGAATAGGTTACTTCAATTCTAGTTAATATTTCCATTCTGAAGGGGCCTCTGGTATTTCCCAAATCCTGGGACACCTGGCATCTGTATATCCTACAACCTAACATGCAGACAGAGCAGAAAAAGATGCTAGCAGGAACCTCCCCCTCTTACTGACATGAGCCCGGGACCCTGACCTCTCCCACCACAACTGCACGGTCTACACCTCAATCTCCACAGCACCCGATTTTCCTGCAACTAAGATTTTCTTGATTTTCTACCCCTGAATATCATTAACAACCTATCAGAGATAGGGCGATACGTTTGAAGGGATCTTTCTTCAAATACATACAGTAAATCCAAGGCAGACCAGAGCATAACAGGTGTGTCAGGGAAGGACCTCTCATCCCTGAATATGCTGAGGGGCACTGAGGTTTGCTTGGGGGCAGACAGGATGTATAGCATTTCCCAAACTTCTTCCCAGAGGAACCCTTTCTTCAAGAGCTTCTCATAGGACCGGTGATCTTCAGAACACACATAATTTCCTTGGAGCTGTCCGAACAGCCCCAACTTTAAGCAAGAAAATAAAAATGCTTATTTCCAAATCCAGCAGGCAGTAGGGTGGGTGATGAAACAAGAATACTTCAAACATCCAAAAAAATGTTTTTCATACCTCTTATAATTATTCTGAGCGTTTTTTCTTCTTCTCTCCCACTGCCTCCGTAAGAGTGTAACTTAGGAAAGGGATTTAAATGACACATGGACGAAACCTCTGCAGCTATTAATATCTTACACAGCTCAGGTATCATTCATGGTAAAGTGCTTTTCAGATTAGTGACTGAGACAGCTCTGCTTGTGGAGTGCCTGGTACGTTACTCTGCCCTTCCAGGAGCCCATGGACAGAGAAGGGAGAGCGATCATTATGCACATCCACAGGTCCCATGAAAAGGGACTGCTGGTGGCCAGTAGCGGCCTCGGCAGAAACACAGCTCCATCGCGGGGGGGGCGGCAACAGCCCTCCACACGCACACAGCACATGTGGTTTCAGGTGGAAAAAAGGATGAACTGAAAAGCCCTGCCCCGTGGCATACATGGGCTGATTCTGGGACTTGAAGAAACAGGGAGCATCTCCTTGTTGTGAAAAATGGGCCAGGACATCCGCGGCTCTAACATTAGAGATTTATGGGAAGATATGTGCGAATACAGACACAGGCACACTCTCGGAGAGAGACACAGTTGGATTTCTGCACACACGCGCACACACAGACTCACACCTGCATAGCCCAATGCAGACGGTCCCCAAACTGTGGATTCCAGAATACAGCATCGCCTTAGAGACAGGAAGCTACACCACGGGTAAATTTCACACTCCCTTCCTCATGCATGGAAAAGTGACCAAGGCTCATCTTGGGAGAGTCTGCTTAGCTGAGAAACACATGTGAAAACTGACAAAAAACAAGTGGAGCACTGCAAATAGGGCCACATGAGAAGCAACGGAAGGATGTGTGAAGCTTCGGTATGAAAAGAGGGAGACACGGACCCAGCCCTCCCTCACTGGGAGGAGCCATGGGGAGTCAAGGGCCTGCCTGGTGCTAGAACGTGCCTTATACCTTGTGGGTGCTGTGCATGATAGTTGGTGTTATAGTCATCATAACTCTTCCAACGTGAGATTTTATGACCCCCATTTTCCAGACAAGGCTCAAAAAGCTGAAGTGGGATTATTGGAGACACACAACTCGTAGTTGGCAGAGCAGGACTAAAACCCAAGGTCAAAGCCAGGGCTTGCTCTCAAAATGGCACTGCTTGCCGAGTGTCTCCAGGCAGAAGAATGATATCCAGGTGGCATGTTCCCAGGAGCCTGATTCTTAGGCCAAGACAAGGCGGCCTTTCTCACAACTAGAACTTCCTGCACGTGGGCTGGACCACCGTGGAAAGAGGAGATTTGGGTCACTAGAAGAAGGAAGTGAGATGGATGACCACCTGCAAGGGACGTGAAGGAGACCCAGGCTTAGAAACATCTCTCAGATCTCCTTCAATACTAAGATTTTCTTTGCTGAGAAACAAGCAAAGACCTGTACTTAGGAAACTGATTTTTTCCTGCCTTCAGCCTGTTTCCAGATATGTGAAATTCTTAATGAGCACATTAAAGATGTGCTCATTTGAATCAAGGCAAGGATTAGGCAGAGGAATCTGAAGACCTGAGTTCTAATTCTTCCTCTCTTCCACACACAAACCAGCTGTATTTCTTGGGCAAGCCACTCAACCCCTCTATGCCTCAGTGACCCCATCTGTCCAATGGGTAGATGAATGGGACACCTAAGGATCCTTCTGCCTTATGATGCTGCACTTCCAGGCATCCTTGGTTGTGAAGGCAAATGTTCCTTCACAACTGTAGCTCTGCAGCATCACAGGAGGAGATTTGCCAAGGAATTATCTACTAGGATGACTTGACCACTTCTCTCTAGAGAAGCAGAGAATCAAGGGAACCAAAATACACTACAAAGAAAGAGGCTCCTATTCAGAAGGGAGGTGTCCTCTGAAAGAAAGAAGCTAAAATTAGTTTGGGTTGGGCCTCTCCAGGAGAAAAAACAAAGGCAGAATGCTGAGACTAACCGAGAGGGAATATACTTCCAGAACCTGCGAGAGGAAGAGAGGTGATTCTGGAAGTTCCTTGTGTAGGATGTTAGGGAGGAAATTTCAGTGAAAAAAGAAGGTAGGGCATCTGGTTCTAATTATACCAATGCCACCAAGTCACAGAATCTCTTGGGACAAGTGTCTTAACCACTCAAGGCTTCAGTTTCTTGTCTGTAAAGCAACAGATTAGATGGAATCAGTATCTGAATCCCTAAGAAGCTAGCCAGCCCACACTCAGACTACCAACCAGGATCTTGGGATGGGGTCCAGGACCCAATGTTTTCTAAAAGCTCCTGGGTGATTCCAATGCAGATGTCTGAGGACATGTGTTTGGTATCCACGGAACTCGGTAACTTTTAAGCACTTCACATTTTAAATTCTCTGCCTCCAGCAAGTGAGTCTGTTTTCTGGTCCTTACCCCAGTCTCCTGGCACTCAAGGTTCTTGGTGGCAGTAGAGGGATGCTGAGGAGGAATCAGGGCTCTGTCCCCAGCAATTCTTCATATGAAACAGATGCTCCAATCCCCTTGATCCATGCTCCATTATTCATAAAGTCATATCAATTACTGAAATATTATCTTGACCACTACCGGGAAATGGAATAAATGAGATCCACCACCATGAGCACCGTCTCCCTTTGCTCTCCCTGCTGGAAGATGCCCCTTCCATTAGCAACAGCTCAGATATCCCCGACTTTGCAGACCAGCCCCTTTCTTGGGCCCAGAAAAGAAATAAAGTAGGACCAAAGTGGAGGGCTGTCAACACTCAGCTAAAGGGGAACAGACTCCTGGTGCTCTTTTCTGTCTGCCTCACAGGGCCCTCTAGTTGAGGGAGAGGGGTTAGTCTACTGGGAAAAAAGTTGTCATTGCCCATAACTTTTTGAGGCTTTATAGCTAAGAGGGCTGGGAGAAACCTCAGGCCCAGTGGCATATTCAAGGAGTTTAATTCTGTGTGTCGTTAAAAATATGAGGATAATTATGATGATGATGATGACGGTAATATTAGCTAACATTCCAAATTATGGAGCTATGACTATGGGCCAAGCTCTTTGCAGACATTTCCTTTATCCTTATTTTTAAAATTTGTTATAACTGAACATGCACATAACCACAGAGCCAGTAATTTCAATCATAAGTACATCTCCAATGGAAACGTGCATATGTGGACATGTGTATGTGTGTGTGTGTGTGTGTGTGTGTGTGTATATATATATATATATATATATATATTCACCAAAAAATATGCTTTAGCATTTTAATGTCCACCCCCAGTATTATTTTGGATAGCAAAAAAAAAAAAAGAATGAACTCAAATGTCAGCCAACAGTAGGATGAATAAATGAACTGTGGTATATTCACATGATGGAATACAACAGGGCAGTAAGTATAAACTAATTCCAACTATTAATACATACCACAATGTGGATAAATGGTACAAGTAAAGTGAGAGTTAAAGAAACTACACCCAAGAATACATAGTGTGTGATTCCATTCATATAAAGTTGAAAATCAGGCGAAACTAATGGATGGTATGATAGAAGGCAGACAATTGGGAAGACAATTGCCTTACCCTAGAAGGGGCATGAGACAGCTTCTAGGGTGCTAGTTACATGGGTGTAACCAGCACTCACACAGCTGTACATTTATAATTTGCCCACTTGGTTTATACCTCAATAAATGATTTACGTTATAAAGGGGGGGTGGATCACAGACTAAAATGACCACAAAAAGCAGGTGAGCAATGTAAATGAAGGGCAAGAGTCAGGTGTAAGCCAACAGGGAGCGAAGGGACTCTGGCAAAAGGCAGAAAACACACTCTGTCTAGAAAAGGCTGCTGCCTCTAGGCTCTAGCTAATAATCGCCATGCAGGAATGCAAGCACCTGTTGCCAGATCCTTCCATGTTTCAAGAGAAACTATAAACACAGAATTGTTACATGAACTTTCCCAAGTCTTAGTTGTTAGCAACAAATGCGAAAAAAATCACACGCTCTGCAGAGGCCAAACAACACACCTCTGTGGGTGGCACATGGCCCTGGGGCTGCTGGTTTGCACCTCTACGCTGCAAGGCGCTATTTTGCAGATGAGAAGTTAAATGACTTAAGCATTCACAGCTTGTAGGTACTGGAGCTGAGGCTGGAAGTCAAGCCCAGATTTTTCTACTAGGACATGTGATCACTCATGTTATAAGAGGCACCTCTGCTCCTATTCTCAGAGCCTCCTCAGATCCAGTCAGGAAAGAACACACCATAGAACGATTTTCCTTCCCAATGATATTGTGGACTCCTTTGTCCTCCAGGTGGCCAAACCAACCCAAGCCACAACATCTGGTATAGAAAGAAGAAATCCTCTTTCAAACAATCAGGCATGGGAATTGGCCCCAAATTGCCTTCAAATCTAGAGGGCAAGGTTATGTGGTCACCTTGTCCTTTTCTCACCATCCTGTCACTGCTCTCTGGTTTGTTTCCCCCAACCAGTCCCCCCTTGATCCTTGCGATGGGGGGACCCACCTCATCCCTTTGCTCCATGTTTGTAGGACCCAGCTCTTCCCCAGGTCTGGTGACCTGACCTCTGTCTACTGCTTCTGCCTCTGACACCACCCTTCTTTTGCAAACTCTTTCTACCTTTGGATTCAGCAGCCCTTTCCAAAAGCCCCGCTGTGTCTCCATCTCCCGTCCTTTCCTCTCCCTAAAATACAACCCCAAGTCCATGGCTCTGTGCTTTATCTATGCTTTCTCTATGCTGTGCTTTATCTATGCTTCCACATTACTTCGCTCTCAAAGCTCCAACCACCACCCTGATCCCCGATCAAGATTTAAGGTATGTATATCCTGGGGAAAGGAGAAAAATTTATGTAAAACAAATTGGTAGTTCTTTCTCCAAGCTTTTTAATATTTCTTCCTGAAGTAAAAGGAAAGGTTGAGAAGAATTAAACTATCCTTTTTTGCTGATTCACTTTGTTATACAGCAGAAACTAACACACCGTTGTAAAGCAATTAAACTCCAATAAAGATGTTAAAAAAAAACTATTCTTTTTTATTTTAAATGATGAATGTGTTGAAAATATGCATATATTGCTAACAGATTTTACTCCTAAAAGCAATTTAATAAACTTATTGAATAAGGAGGGTTTTAGTTTAAAAGATACACATTCTGTTTTTGTCCAGTAAGATCCAATAACAGAACTTGGAAATTAAGAGCAAAAAAAGAGCAAAATATATGCCCAGCAATGCTAGGGTTTATACACATCCACTCACCAACCTCCCACATGACCCCAAATAACTTGGGTTGGTTAACAGGTCTGGTTGTATCATTCACAGACACAATTTAGTGAGTCTGAATCACTCACCTGATACCGTACTGTGGGTTAATAGTAGTTACCAAGGCCTGGTTTGCCAATGTTTAATTCAGAGTTCATGCCATCACACACACTGTCACCCTTACACTACCCAAGAAAGGAAAAAAAAAATCCATTTTTTTTTTTTTTGCAAATGTTCTTCTTGCTCCTTTCTGATCCATAGCTTGTTGGGGGATATTTCTGTACCCCAGTATTAGCTTCAAATGGTTTGAAATAAACAAGCATGGCACCCAGGCCATTACCTCTTGGCTTCTGACACACACCCTTCACTCCACTCACCCAGAACTACTGACTCTGCCCAGAACACGTCTCTATAATTTTGCACGTGCTGCTCCTTCTGTCTGGGACCTCTCAACTCTTGCTGCCTATAATTCCTACTCATCAGTAAGCGTTCACCAACAAAAAACTCTGTCCGTGGCTGGCTTTTAAAAAATCAAAATAGAAAGGGATTTGAGAAAGTTTAGCTGCGAACTCACTAGAATGTGGCTCTACTCTTAATTCTATGAAGGACTCACAAAATGCATGTATTTCCATATTTAATAGGAAGAGGTTAGATGTACCTAAATTCAGTACTTTAAGGGGCATTCACTGTATTGGTATATTCTCTGAACTTTTGGAAATCATAATTACATTCTCACTAATCTGATATTTCCTGGCAAAATCACCTCCTTGACCTTGGCAAGGAGGTGAAGTTCTGGGACTGGGTCATGGTTCAGTGTTAACTTGGAAGAGAAGCCAGCACTGGAGATACACAGGTCCTGGCTGTGGGCATATCAGCTGGTCACTGAACAATGTCACTGTAATGTGACACTGGCTTGGACGAAGGGAGACATTTCCCATCACACGTTTCTCTACCAAGGAGAAAGTGTGATTTGCCAATGATGTCAAACCAAATCTGCATGACCAAATAAATACTCCTGGGATGATCTGGTAGGTCAGAAGTGTTCTAATGACATTTCAAATTCCTTCTTTAGTGTAACTAAGGCAGACTGTAATCATGGCACCAATAGCCTAATAGCTAGAATTCAATGATAGCTTTCTAAATGCAGGCAGCTGTTTGTATATGTCCCATCATTTAATACACAGAAAGACCTAATGAGGCAGGTGCTCTCATTACTGCCATAGGGACTTAGAGAGATGACAGAGCGGCAGGCCCAAACTCCAATGTCCATCAAAGCCTACACGTGGGAAGGCCTGGGGGACCATGAGGGAGAGGCACTCACTGTTCTTTGAGGAATTCAACATTCAGCTTTCTAACTCCTATCTTGTCATCTCTACGTCATCCTCAAACCCACAAAACAATGGATGCCTGAGTGGACTGGGACAATCCAATGCAGCCATTTTGACATGGCTGCTAGGACTTGGTGGATTTGATATAAAAGAAACATTTTAACACCATTTAAAATACAAAATCTTCATACTTGTATTCTTATTATTTCCAAATAACATGCAAAGCTGGCATCCTTACCCCATCCCTGATCCTTTCCCACACCTTGCTTACCCCGTTTCTCACTGTCATGGCACTCTGACCCCAAGCTTTGACAAAGTCCCCCATTTGGAGGGGCCTAGGAGAGCAAAGAAGTCACAGATGGTGTGAAGGTAAGGGATGAGGGCCTTTTGTTTCTATTACTATTACCCAGAAAAGTGTTTTTACACATTCATATCAAAACAACCACAGCAAAACGACCTATTTGTTTGCTTATTTGTGTTCTCAGCACCCAATATAGTATCTAGAACTTAGGAGATGTTCAATAAATGTCTACTCAATGAATAAAAATTTTTTAAATACTGCCAACAGTTGTATTAAAAGCCATCTCAACTTCTTCAAATATTTTATTTTATTTTATTTTATTTATTTCTTTCTTTGGCCGTGCCGCATGCCATGTAGGATCTTAGTTTCCCAACCAGGGATCGAACCCTCGCCCCCTGCAGTGGAAGCACAGAGTCTTAACCACTGGACCACCAGGGAAGCCCCTAATATTTTAGATGGAAGGAAAAAAGGCAGCCATAAATATCTTACTTAGTGCTTCTCAAACTTGGGTGTGTATCAGAATCACTTGGAGGGCTTATTAAACACAAATCGCTGAGCTCTGCCCCTAGAGTTTCTGATTCAGTGGGTCTGGGGAAAAAATCTCGAGGATTTGCATGTCTAACAAGTTTCCAGGTGATGCTGATGCTGGTGGTCTAGTGACCACCCTTGAGAACCATTATCTTATAGGAATGAAGGTCTTCTGAAATTCCACTGTCAACTCTAGAGTGATAGGATGCTTAAAAATCATGAACACCATCTTCCTTTGGGTCAGAGTTTAACCAGGCAATGGACATGTGCAATGAAAACATGGTGCTTGCCTAGCATGGGTTCTGCACACAGTGGGCCATCAGCCAGTGTTTGTCAACGGAATACCTAAAGATACAAAGCCATACGCTTGGTGACGCTAACACAACCAGCTTTCCACAGAAACAATAAAGAAGCATCCCAGAGTGCTGTTTGTCAACTGCAAATCATGTGAGGCCACTTAGAGGCTGAGGAGTAGAAACGAATTCCCTTTGTGAACGGATGCATTAAGTAACATGAAAGCTGCATGGGAATCAAATAGATGCCTAGCCGCAAGTTGGTTTCCTCTTTAATGCCATTAGGAACTCAGACAGTCTTCTCAAAAAGATCTATTGTGTGCAAATGACATTTCAGATCATGTGCAAGGACTCTTAGCAGTGCCTGACTTCAAGAAACTAGAGAAAATATTAAGATAGTGACACTATTTCACCAGGAATCCAACGAGGCAGTGTGGCAGCGCCCCTTGAAAATTTACTAAAATAACAAAGAATCACTCCAAAGAGAAATGGTAATATTTGAGGTGCTTTAAATCTGTGGAATTGTTGGAACAAACCGTACTTGATAAGGATGCCTTCTGGGTTCAACTGCAGAATTCCCCAAAGTCACTAAAACCAATTTCTGTAGCAATTACTGCACCTAAGTCAGACAGTTCACTTTTGTCAGACATTCTTTATTAAATGACCCAGACAAAATCAACTTCTGTGGGGGAAATGAAAAGACTGCATTTCCACTTATAGGCTCAGGAGAAGTGAGAAACAACAAGAGAGAAGAGCCATTGGACCGAGTCCCCCTCCTGCCTCCAAAAAATCCTGTGGCTTTATTTCACAGAATTATGACTCAGGCCCTCAGTTTCCTCATCTGTAGAATGAAGAGACTGGTCTTAATGGATCTCTTAGGTCTTTTTTAGATTAAAAAAAATTCTATGTTCTATCTGGAAGTTAAGTTGAAAGAGAAAGAACAGGAAAGGAAAATTTTTGCTTTCAGCCAAGTCCTATTCCTAGAATGATTTGGGGTCCAAAATTTGAAAGCAAAAATGTAAGTGAGGATTATATTGCAATTGACTAGTTATAAAACCAAGGCCAGCTATGACTTGATCACAGGTTTTGTCACTTTTCAACATGGCAAACATACAGGCTCTCCCAGGTGCTTCAGGAACGAATGCTTCTGGGACTCTGCCTGGCACATCCTGCAACACAGGAGCTGACTCTTCACAGAAACACAGACTCTGATTCCTCTTCTTACCAGCTCCAGATAATTTCCCCCTTTTTATTTTAAAGCAAAAAGTACTGGTCTACGTATGTTTAGAAATGCACAAAACAAATCAAGAAATAAATTCATATGTGGAAGGACAGAAATGCTAGTCTTAAAATCCACGCAAAAACTTCCACTTTTATAAGCCTAGGAAGACAATATAAACAAATCAGAAGGAGTCAAACCTGCTGGCAGCAATTGCTAAATCTCTGTCATTTTCTAAATAACCTTCCTTGTGCTGAAAGGTATATGCAGTGACCGTTTCATCTCTCTCCTTTCTGGGACAGGGGGCTTTCTGTGTCTGCTTGAAACCGTCCCTAAATTCAAAGAGAATCACCTACTTTGTTTGACCTTTTTGATGATAAAATGAGTGGTTTCTTTACTTCTCAAGTCACTCCCTACTTCTGAGAAACTGATAACAATGACAAGTGTGGGAAACAAAGATTGGAACGATTTAAGTGCAAATTCTTTGAATAAATGCATCATTGCTGTTTCAAAAACCTATCCTATGTAAGAACTACCATATGACCCAGCAATCCCACTACTGAGCATATACCCAGAGAAAACCATAATTCCAAAAAACACATGCACCCCAGTGTTCATAGCAGCACTATTTACAATAGCCAGGACAAAAACCTGTTCTACGTAACAGGTCAACAGGATGCTTCCTCTACCCAGGGACCCTTCTGCAGTCACCCATGACCTCCATCCCTGCCCCTTCAAAAGCCCCTGTCTGCATCCAGCTACTGCTGCTGTGGCCTGGAGGGGCCTGACCTTCCACCTCTGCCCACCTGAATCCTCCTTAGCTTTCTAGGAAGCTCAAACCCTCCCTCCTCCGTGGCAAGCCTCTGCTCCCCTAATTTAAACAAGCTGGCACTCTCTGAGCACACCTGGCCCTTTCCTTGTAAGGTTTCTCTGACAGCATCTCCAATACATGCCTTATGCCTGGATCACATGCTACTCTGTTCCTCTCTCTCAGCCTCATGGCAGTGACTCTACAGCACAGTAGTTGCTCCACAATTATGAGTTCTGTGCAAAAACCATCTTCTGTCCTCATTTTTCTCCTGCACTGTGTTTACTCTGGAGTTGGCATTGTGATAGAGAACAAAGTAGTGCATTTTGATTGACTGATTGCCAGCTCTACAAGGGCACCAACGTGAAAAGGGCCCTGGCCACGCATATGTAGCCACTAAAAATTGCTGCATCATTTTTAATGAGATGAAATAAAGGTCAATGATGGACTGTTAAACAACAAATTCAGATTATAAGACCGTATGCAGAATGTGATCTCATGTTTGCATAATACATGTGTATGTATTGGCATAGGCATGTCTGTCTGTCTGATTTGTTATAAATGTAGAAAAAAAAAGGGAAAAAAAACACTGGAAGGCAGTGCACCAATGTGTTCATAGATTCATCACCGAGGACAGTATTGATGGTAATTTCTATTTTCTTCTTTGTACTTTTCTAGATTTTTCCTAAAATATTTGCAATGAGCATATACTACTTTGGAGTTAAATATTAGGCGTCATTTTATTTTATTTCATTTTATTAAGAAGCAAAGAGAGGTGAACAAGAGCTGTGAGTCACATCACCATCAACAAAGGACCAACTACTGAACACGTAGCTGCCATGGTACGTGGTCAGCACATGTGGGGAGAAGCAGCTACATAGAGTTTTGCTTAAGGACCAGGAATATGATTTTGCACGGCTAAGTATTCCTAAGCGTTCCATCACCTCTTCCTATGAACTTTCTCCTGGACCACAAGAGCTGGAGCTATTTGGGTCATTATGCTGAGACCAAGAGAAAAGAATGAGCTTAACTCTAGTTTCAGAACTAGGCCAACCGCTGTGGCCAACTGGGCCCAGCAGGGCACGCCTGCTCCCAGGGGACTCTCACTCAGTACCTCTCATCCTTTGCGTTCCAGCAGTGTGAAATGACGGATACTTTTAATACAAGAGACCTGTCATTTATTTATTAGCTGGGGACAGGCTCTGCAGCAGAGAAGGATGCATTATAAATCAACTCCTTTCTCAGTCATTAAAAATTAATCCAGTTCATAATGTAGAACGTCAGTAATTTCTTTATTAGAGCAGCATGTCGTTTTTTTTTTTTTTTCTTTTCTTCCAGGTTTTGTTTTTTACTTCCTCCCTTCCCTGAGGATATGTTTTTTTCTCACAGTGGGCTGGGTATAAATTACCCCGGGGAAAGGTATCAGGAAATATATCTTTTTCAGACAGGTTACAATGGAGCAGTGGAATCAAAGCTCTGCAGAAACGACCGTTGACCAATTTCCCCTCAGAAATATGTTCTTACGGAACCTTCCCATTTTGCCCCATGGAAGCTCATTTATGATATTCTTCTTTTGTTTCGGACCTACCGTGCATCAAAAATGCAAGGCATTTTAGGTCCTTGATAGGCTAGAGAGAAAGAAATACATAAGGCAGGTGATTTTAGGTGTGTTGGGAGGTCTTTGTGTCCCATCTGCTGCTGGTTGCTTCCTCACAGAGGGACCTGCATTAGCTTTTCTTTTTTTTTGCGATACGCGGGCCTCTCACTGTTGTGGCCTCTCCCGTTGCGGAGCACAGGCTCCGGACGCACAGGCTCAGCGGCCATGGCTCACGGGCCCAGCCGCTCCGCGGCATGTGGGATCTTCCCGGACTGGGGCACGAACCCGTGTCCCCTGCATCGGCAGGCAGACTCTCAACCACTGCGCCACCAGGGAAGCCCTTTTTTTTTTTTAACATCAATACATATTGATCTACTTTATTATTTTCAATGACTATATAATATTCCACTCTATAGATGCACCATCATTTTTTAAACTTGTTCCCTCTTGATGGGTCATTGGCTCTCACTGACAATATTTCCATGTAGCTTTTCTAATGTTTCCAAATTAATTTGGCATTCACCAAAAAAGATGTATGGGTATTAGAAGCCCAGGCCTAGAGCAGGAACCCTTCATATACCTCCCCCCTTTAGGCCTGGGATTCAAAGATGCCAAGCAGAACCAGACGATGCTGGAATATGCCAAGAGGCTGCAAAGCTGATCCTCTGAGAATGCTTCCCTTTGGTTCTTCCCCTGAGTGGCAGCTCTAAGAAATGCAAAAACTTGGAATTATAAAGAGGGTAACTTCTGTGCTCCCTGGCTTCAGAGGAAGTAAAAGGGAGAATCTAGAATATATGTGCATCTCCTCCCCACCTTGGGCACATTGAGAGGTTTGCAATGGTTGGGTCAACCAGATGACCTTCTCAGATGACCTACCAAGGGCTGTGTATGAAAGGAAGGGTACCTTTCCACACCTGCCTGCTCTGCCCTCTGGCAAGCTGTCCTGGTCCTGGGGGGTCTCCCCGAGACAAACAGTATGGCCCCAACCCAGGTTTCTGGCGTTGATATCTTTGTCAAACCAGCCACAACTGAGTTAACGCTCCTAAGTAACAAATCCCCACAAATCCCAAAGCACATATTTAAAATCTATTTTCAGAATTACACTGAGCATAATTCAACCAATCAATGAGCCATTAGGAGGTTAGTCCCAACATTTCTTCATTACCAGTGGCATTAGGGCCACCTGACTTAGCAGAATCCAATGCAAAGAGTTGCTGTGTCACCAGCAATTCTAGGTCTGGGGATGAAAGCTAACACAGTACCTGGTAAGAGGCCCAGCTGGCTACAATCTGGGTGACAAATTAAGCTACAGAGCCACCAGGGACAGGAGAAAAGGAAGCTTGGCCAAGAAAGAAGCCAATTTGACCCCAAGGACTCTCATTCTCTTCCTCCCAGTGTAGCTGCTGCATTCCCTCCACTGCCCATCGATTTTGGAACCCACTCTGGGAGGCCTGCCTTCCAGGCATCTGAAGCTCTAGATGACCTGCTGAGGTAGGAGTGAGGAGGGGGCTACCTACGTGGGAGCCGTGAAAGTGCTAGAAAGGGACTCCCTTCTGCTGACTCGATGGTGGGCACCATGGGTCATCCAAGCCAACATCTGTCTGACAATCTCCAAGCTCATCCTCAGTCTCCTGGAAGGTGGGGTGCAGGTGAAGTGGAGATCAGTTAATAGTGAGAGAACACAGCCTGGGCCAGGGCAAGAGGCATGTTCCTAAATCCCTGAGTTTGGATCCTGACTCCATCACTGACCAGCGAGTGACCTTGGACAAGTTCCTTAACTTCCCTGAGTCTGAGTTTCCCAATCTGTGAAATGGGGACCATAACACTTACATGACAAGTGGATTTAACGTAGACAGAAGGACTGATGAGGGGAAGAGAGGGTGGCAGGCTCTGTCGTACCACAGTTCTGTCATTGCCTAGCTCTGAGACTACAGGAAATGACTTAATCTCCCCAGTGCCTCGGTTTCCCTATCTACCAAATGGGGGAAGCAATAGCACCTATGGTTTTTGTAAGGATTAAACAATTTATCATATTTAAAGAGTTTTCAGTGCCAACAGTAAGCACTCCGCTGTGTACGATTTTATTATTATTTTCACCTGCTTAAAGCTCAGACCCCGGTCCTGAGTAGGTATTGAGAAGTACTGAGTAAATGTGATTTCTCCTCTCTTCACTACTCTGCCCCTTTCCTTCTCTTCACTAGCCCCTGCCCTCACCTACTCTCCAGAAACGATGCTTCCAAAGGATCATACAGCAGCTCCCAGGAATTCACACAGCTTGCTCAATCAAGATAATCGGATCCAGCTAAAACCACATGAAGAAATTTGTCTTTGCTTGGGCATATAAGTATAGCCTTGAAAATTAGCAGGACAATTTCCCAGACCAGAACAGTACTGACAACGACCACAAATTACCAGCTTGCTTTCCCTCAGCGGAGATAGACAGAGGAGGAGCAAAATTTGCGTGAGATCAATGTTCTCATCTTCCTCCTGCCACTTCTACCCCAAGAGGCCTCTGCGTACTCCTAGCAGAGCAGGAGTTGACCCTCGTAGAAGAACTGGGGTGGCGGGCAGTGTCATTTCTCACTTTCTTTCTTGCTAACAGACTCTGATTCTGTGGAGGGTATTCACACCCCTCCGGGCAGCCTTATGCCTCAGGGGAAGTGAGTTGCATCCCCAAGCCCAGGGGAGTATCTGGAGGAGCCTAGGTGTTTGTTTTAGTCCCATTTTCTTTATGGGTGACTGGCTTAAGAATAAACAGATGACATAATTCTGGCCAATGAGACAGGAGGGAACGGCTGCTTGGGAACTTGGGAAAAGGTTTTCTCAATTTCAATCAACCCACAAGAAGAGACAATTCTGTGCTGTCCCTGGGCCATGTGTTTGGTTGTGATGCCTGGAGCTCCTGCAACCATTCCGTAATCGTGACGGGAGCCAGCCTAGTGGTAAATCCAAACACAGAAAGGCAGAGGCAAGAGAATCTCAGAAAAGCAGAACTAGAGTCCTAATGTACTTCACCAGGAGCCTTCCCTACCTATTTTCTTGAGTTATGTGATGACCAATTGCCTTCTTGTTGAAGCCCAAGTGAGTCAGGATTGCCTAGTACTTTCAGCCAAAAGATCTGAACTGATACGATCAGTGTCCAAAACATGAGATATGTACACAAATATAAACAAGACCCATAAACATGTACATTTGTGTCTAAAAGTCCCATGTGTAGGTCTGCTGAGGAAGAATGAAGGGGCTGTGCACTTACGTATAAGAACAAGGAAAAAAGGAGGCCACTTGAGCAGCCAGGCATTAAAGCCCTAACTGTATAAAAGGTACCATATGGGGCTTCCCTGGTGGCGCAGTGGTTGAGAGACCGCCTGCTGATGCAGGGGACACGGGTTCATGCCCCAGTCTGGGAGGATCCCACATGCCACGGAGCAGCTAGGCCTGTGAGCCATGGCCGCTGAGCCTGCATGTCTGGAGCCTGTGCTCCGCAATGGGAGAGGCCACAACAGTGAGAGGCCCACGTACCGCAAAAAAAAAAAAAAAAAAAAAAAAAAAGGTACCATATGGGCACAGACATACAAGTAACTCAAGTGACGCACTTGGGCAGGTATATGGGGCAGCAGGGGCACTGCAGTTTCAACAAAATAATGTTTCCTGACAAGGGGGAAAGGCAAACAAAGACTATAAAACCAACACAAGAACCTCACCATGAATCTCTCCACCATCCCCTAGTCGCACCCACAGCTTTGCAGTCTCATAAACCCAAAAGGAAATTGGCCTGAGCACTCTGCTCATCTGCATTGATCGTTTCCTGACAACCAACATATTACAGTCCTGACTCCCAAGAGCATCTCTGTGGCTGCGGATCTGGGTGATAAACTGCTATTTCTTAGAGTTGGGGGAAAGAAATCATTGGAGGGAAATATTCTTATCTTTTCAGAAATAACTTCAAGCTTTGCAAACCTCTATTTTTGACACCATCAATCTGGTTTCCTCCAACAGCATATCTGAGGCAGGAATTATAACTATCGTTGTAAGAATGTCGTTGTCAAGGCAAGGATGGTCATGTATATGCCACTTAGGCAAGTTGACAGAGCCCTTTCAAATTCTCATGCCACGTCATCTCAAAAAATACCAGCTAAGGTGGTCACATTTTCTTATCTCAAGTTTAGAGATTATGGATGCCTTGCCCACAGTCATGTGGCTGCTGAGTCAGTGGGCTGGGACCAGGGTCTAGGACCATCCATACTCATCTTGCTTTCTTTTCTAATGAAAAGGGATCCCCTTCTTGAAATAAAGAGGTGCTTTGACCTTCCACCCAATGGTTTGGAAACAGTGGCTTGGGGGCAGCAGCTTGCATCTTGGATTGTGCGTTTCTCCTTAGAGACAGCTGCCTGAGATTCCAATCCTAAGTGGCAGATCTGCCTGGAAACAAGGAATGCAGTGAAATTTGGCCATGACCAGCATCTCAGGATCTGGGGGTTTAGGAAGTGTTAGAGGCACCTGCAAGAGTTTCTAGGCAGAGAATAACCAACAGAGACCCCTGATCCACTTGCATGAAGGGCACTTAGTGCTCTGCCAGAAATCCTGAAGAAGGTCACCATCCCGACTTGGGACATTCCCATGGAACTCAGCCACTTCCTGTCCCTCCCAGATGCTTGGGAAGAAATGGGACAGAACACGTGCCAAACAGGTTCAGGCCCATCTGGGCGCTCTGTCACATGAGTTATCACATCTGCTGGGGAGGCAAAAACAGAACCTCAAACCCCCAGAACAGTCCAGAATGCGATCCACTGAACATCTGCATCCACAGAGAGATGCTAACAAGTGTACCTCAAAAATCAAGTTCGGGGGTCCAATAAATTTGGGAAATGCTGCAGACCCAAGTGTTCTCCTACAAAATTGCAATGACCTTTACCATTAGAAGCTCTCAGAATCCCACAGGAAAACAAAAAACATATTCAATCCAAACTTACTTGACCATGGAACTTTTTTTTCTGAAAAACTCCCAGAGCACCATTTGGGAAATCCTGCGTTAAAGGCAGTTGGGGAGAAGACAGAGGGGCAGTTGCACTCAGGGTTTCTTGGCTAACAGGTGAGTAGAGCTTGGGTTTTTAATTACTGACCATTAAGAAGACAGCACAATGAGAAGGAGAACTTCCCAGCTCTTAGGCACATCTACCATCTGGAGTATGACTCATGTGCTCATTCGGAGGAAATGGAGATGATGACCATTTTCTCCTGGAAAGGGCTTCTGGAAAGAGAATACTAATAGGGACTGGACTAACAATAGCACCCCTTGCTGTCTCTAAGGATGGTGAGGGGGTTCTTTTTTCCTGTCTTTTAGCCTCTGCCCATAAAATAGGAATTTCTATCTCCTCAGAGACACAGGAAGTAACCCCCAGCTCTTCCCCCAACCTGTGTGCTTGGTCCCTCCCTGTGAAAAGTGAGTGATTTACCTGATGGGTGAGGTGGGCAGAGTCCATCATCTCTCATCATATTCTCTTCCAGGTAGGGCTAATGCCTGTGTGGTTTTCCAAGGAGCTCCTAAGCTTTCTGACTTCCAAAAATGAGGCAGACCATGACCCTCCATGCAACCAGATAGACAACATCTGCTCTGAGACCCAATTCCTGTCTGTGCATCCCAAGTTCAAAGCTTGGGAGAGGCATCAAGAAGCCCATTTTGGCTTTACTTCTAAACAACTTTCTTAAGTCTAGCAAGAAAGCCCAACTTTTGATTCCTATCTGATCGCTGTGTGGATTTCTCAGCTGGTTCAGAATGATCACCCTTAAAAACTCCCATCCAATTTAGATGCTTGAATCCAGTTGAAGGAAAAAAGAGTAAAGGTCTGGGAAATCTTGAGCTGGAGAGGATCTGTGGAGGGAAGTTAATCCTCCCACTCCTTGGAGACAAGACTGAGGCCAAAACATGCCAAGAAGACAAAGAGTCCTTCAGCTCCCAGGACTCTGGACAGGAAGGGAAGGACCCACTCCACATCTCACTCACTTTCAGCTGTTGGGTGCACCTTCCCCTGCATTCATGTTCCCCCACAAAATGACATGACTACAGGCTGGCTGAGGGTCTTATCATTCCTCACCTCCTCCACCACCATGAAGCACATGCTTACCCCCTAAATATTTTTAAAAGCCAATTACCGTGTATTTACAGTGAGCATAATTATACCTAATTACTTAATTAGCATGACTGCATGCAGCTACTAACTTTGAGTATGTGATTATGGCGGTGAAGCACAGAACATATGAGGTCATGAGAGTCTGTCCCTTTGGACTAGTTTGGTTACAGCTCCAAAGTACATGCTCAGCAATTTCTAGCGTTTCAGATAATTTGGGGGAAATGCAATCACATGATTTTTTTTAATCCTGGGATAGAGAAAAGAAATGGCAATATGCTATGCTTAGATTATGGCTAGATCTAAGGGATTTGGGAGTCAGTATCCACAGAGGTTACTCTCCAGGGACTGAAACCCTCAGGACAAGCTCAAGCATGTGGGCCCAGGACTCACTGCCTTGGCTTTCAAAATAACCCATTCTGGAATCATCTAGCTTTGTCTGGAAAGAAAAGAAACTGGTAATGTGTCTGAGCGCTCCTTTCCTCCTTGGGCTCACCAAACCTAACACCACAGCCTTCTCAGGGGTCTGCTACTTATTCTAACTGGATCTGAAAATAGGATTGAAGAAAAATCCAAGGGGAGCAATCCTAATTTTTGTTGTTTAGAATGTTCTATGAAAGACTGTCTGGCAAACAGAGTCTGGAGATAACCAATCGGTGAAAAGGGCTAAGGCAAAATATCACTATTACCTTCACCAAGATTCAACCTATGGTTCCCTTAATGGGGACCATCAAGATTCACCCAGCAGAATAAAGGAAGCGATGTATCAGAACGGCCCATGCCCACATTGGTCCTAATCTCTTCACGTCACATTTAGCCAGGCCTCCCTCCTACACCAACCAGAGGGGAGCAGACAGCAATCCCCCCACCCCCTATAAGCCAGCCTCCACTTCAGCTCCACTCCCAGAGGAAGAGCTCCTAGCCCAGCCCTGTAACCAGATACCATTCCTTCCATCAGGCAAGTCCATCAGGACTTCTGCTAGAGAAAAACCTAGAAAGGCATATTCTTCAGTAGCAGCAGCTACGACTGCTGTCTCTGCTCCTGGTTCCGGGGTGGGTGGCCTCCCAGACCAAGGAGCCCATTCTCCATATTTCATCTGCAAGTCCATTATGCTGAGCTAAGTGGCTGGGAATAAACACCCATCACTACCCTGTGCTAAGCAATGTTTGTTAGTATAGAAGGTGACAGAAATCTATATCATGCCGACGCACTATTAATACTGCATTATGTCCACGGGCTCCATGCTCCCCACCACAGCTGGTAAATCAGCTCTGGCAGTTCCTCCTCCAGAAAAGACAGGGCCTGTGGCTGATTGGCCCAGAAGAAGAGGAAGAGACAAGCCACTCCCTCACTCCTGATGTAGGAACCACTGGTCCCAGCTAAAGGGACACAGTTCACAGACCTACTGGTTCCAGCTTTGGTCACCTTTGTGGACGTCCTCGCCTTTTAGGCTGGTATGATAAGGGGAGTGCATAAAGCAATTGCCCTGAGGAAAGAGAGTGAGGACTGGACCTCCAAACAGCTGCAATGTAGCCAAAGAGAGGTAAGGAAGGGTGGGTCCTTCACCCTATCCCAGGGCCCACGTCAGAGTAGCTGGCACTTAATAAGAGCTCAATGGATGTTTGTTGACTGACTGAGGAATAAGGGAGAAAAGGGGGTTGGAGGGAACCAACACAGATGGGGTATCAACAGCCCAATGAGAACGACATGCTGTGAGGGACCCCAGGACAGAGCTGCCGGCTCAGCCAGGGAGGGCGAGTGACAGGCCTAAGAAAGCAGGATATAGAGGTGACCAGCCAGGAGAGGCTGAAGGTTGAGCGCACAGTTCAAAGTGTAGAGACTCACGTGGAAAACAGAGTCCTGAAGGCCTGAAAGGAGGCCCGAAAGACCAGGGCCAGATTGAAAATGACACATGGGGAAAGAGGAGGCATTAGCAAGGTTTCTGGGAAACCAAACAGAAAAGGGCTTGGATGCCCGAAGAGGTGAGGGTCACTGGGGGCTCCGGGTGGGCACCATAGAGAGTCACTGTGACAAACTGCTTTTGAGACGCTGTGAAGGCATGAGCACGCTGGTCAGAAAATCAAGGCGTCAGTTCTGTAGTCAATGTGGCAATTGGCCTCTGACCAATGACAAGTTAGAAGTGAAGTATGCTCACTATAGGCTAAGTAACTATCCAATGAGAATTATACCATCATCAGTTGCTGGTATAGTTTAGAGCAGAAGACATATAGATGCACACACTTGTGTGTACACACACATACATAGACACACTCGAGAAAGCACACAGAGTAGGTGGGTGTGCACTGACAAGTCCAAGAGACCCTGGGGCAGGAGCTAAGCAGTGGAGGCCAGTCTAATATGAAATGAAAAGATCCTAATCTGCCTTGGTACTGCCACCTGGAAGACAGTCTGGCTGTTTCTTACAAAGCTAAACATCCTCTTACCATGCGATGCAGCAATCGTGCACCTAGGCATTTATGCAAAAGAGTTGAAAACCTGTGTCCATGCAAAACCTGCACACAAATGTTTACAGCATCTTTATTCATAATTGCCCAAACTAGAAAGCAACTAAGATGTCTACTGTGGGTTGAGTTGTGTCCACCCACATCCCTCCAAAAAAACAGGTTGAATTCCTAACCCCCAATACCTTAGAATGTGACCTTATTTGGAAATAGGGTCATTGCAGATGTAATTAGTTAAGTCAAGATGAGGTCATACTGGAATAGGATGGGCCCCTAATCCAATATGGCTGGTGTTCTTATAAGAAGAAGGCCTTGTGAAGACAGACACACAGGGAAGATGCCATGTGAGGACAGAAGATTGGAGTGATGCAGTGGCAAGCCAAGGGGTACCAGCAAACCACCAAAAGCTGAGAACAGGGAAGAAGGATTCCCTTACAGGTTGCAGAGGGAGCAGAGTCCCCCGAGACCTTGATTTTAGGCTTCCAGCCTTCAGAACGACGAGCCAATACATTTCTATTGTTTGAAATCACACAGTTTGTGGTACTTGGCCACAGCAGCCCTTAGACACGAATACAATGTCCTTCAATAGCTGAATAGATAAACTATGGTAGAGCCATAGATGAAGTATTATTCAGTGATAAAAAGAAATAAGCAATCAAGCCACGAAAAGACATGGAAGAACTTTAAATGCACACTGCTAAGTGAAAGAAGCCAATCTGAGAAGGCTACATACTGTATGATTCCAGCTATAACGACATTCTGGAAAAGGCAAAACTGTGAAGACAGTAAAAAAGATTAATGGTTGCCAGGGGCTGGGGAGGGGAAATGAATCATGGACCACAGGAGAGTTTTAGGGTAGTGAACCTATTGTGTGTGATACTTAAATGATGGATACATGACACGATGCTCTTGTAAAGCCCATAGAACTATACAACACGAAGAGTAAACCCTGCTGTAAACTATGGACTTTAGTTAATGATAATATATCAATATTTGTTCTTCAATGGTAACAAATGTACCACACTAACGCCAGATGTTAATAATAGGGGAGATTTTGGTGGGGGAAGTGTGAGGGGGTAAATGGGAACACTCTGTACTTCCTGCTTAACTGTTCTGTAAAGCTAAACCTGCTCTAAATTTTTTTTTAAATTAAAAAACTGACTTATCCCCAGGGCCAAGTATTTCCTTATCTGAAGGCAACCATGGTCCCTTGGGAACTTGATTTTGGGGAAGAATTCAGAAAGGAGGATAAGTCCCAACAGCCAGACCAAGGCTGACCCAGCTTCATGACTATAGGGACCTTCAGCCAAGGTTGTCTTCCCCATAGGGCTGTCCTTATCCTGGAAACAGGGAGAACATCGAGCCTCCACAATACAGCATTCCTCAAAAGCCAGCTTCCCTGAGTCCAGGAGGTGGAGAGTAAATGCTTGTGGACCACTAGAATCCTAGGCAATGTGATCTGACAGGGAAAGGATGCATCCTGGAGTCAGTAGGTCTGGGTTTTCATCTCAGGCTCTCTCTTAACAGTTGTATGATCTGGGACAGGTCCCTTAAGCTCACTGAGCCTCAGTTTCTTTATCTATAAAATGGGTGTATTAGCCTCTCCCTCAGAGAGTGGGCGAAAGATTGCATGAGGTAAAAAATGGAAACCCCAGCCCAGGGCTTGGTCCAGAGGAGGCTGTCGATGCATATCAATGACCTTTCCCTCAGTCTGTGACATCTCTCAAGAGCCTGCGCCTGGAATGAAGACACACTCACCAAGCATCATCTGACACACGGTTGGTTGGTATCTTCTCCAACCCTAGTCCCATGCTGTGCTTCCACAGACAATGGAGACTGGTAACACAGGGGACTTCCCTGGTGGTCCAGTGGTAAAGAATCTGCCTTTCAACGCAGGGGATGCAGGTTCGATCCCTGGTCAGGGAACTAAGATCCCAAATGTCGCGGGGCAACTAAGCCCGAGCGCCACAACTACTGAGCTCACGTGCCTCAACGAGAGAAGAAAAAACCTGCACGCCACAACTAGAGAGAAGCCTGTGCTCTGCAACTAGAGAAAAGCCCGCGCACCGCAATGAGAGATCCCACGTGCTGCAACTAAGACCAGATGCAGCCAGAAATAAAAATAAATAAGTAAATAAATAAAGGAAAAATTAAAAAAAAAAAGACTGGTGACACTTAAGAGCTACTTCCTGGAATAAGTTCAAAGGCAGGTTTGGGAAACAGGACCCACATCTTTGAGAAGGGACAGGAGGACCTAAGATTTTACTCAAAATCATGCAAGACTACTGTGCATGGCTTTTCCTCTAAGCCGTGGGTTCCCAGGAGGGAAAGGTCACTTTGCAATAGAATGGGCCTAGGAAGAACTCACAGGTGGTTGGAAGTGAGCCAGATGCCCAGTGACGAGTAGGTACAGGAAGGAAGAAAAGGGAGTGAGGGGATGCGGGGAGGGAGATGGGCATTTCAAGCGGGAATTACACTGTGGTAACAGTCGGAGGTGTGAGCTTGGAGGGAGACCTGGAAAGAAGTGACTAGGGGTAGAGGCTGGTGCATCAGCAGCAGAAAGGAGCAAGGTGACTGACACGAGGCCCCGGAAGTGGCCCCAAGGGGGCAGAGGGTCCCATCCTGCAACTTGGAGATCAGCCCCGGTGGCAGTAAGCCCCTGAGGGTAGGGACCATGCATGCCTTGTTCCCCACTGTTTCCAAAGCTGAAAAGAAGGCCTGACACAAACCCTCAATGAATATTTATTGAATAGATGAAAGGGAGAAAAATCAGCACTGAGTGAATGACTCAGATGCTAACGAAGAGGAGGGACCCAAAGGAATATGCTCAAGTTTTACCAAGAGAACTCAGGGGCTCCTGGGGAAACAGAGCTACGAGACAGGGAACGTGAAGAGGTATAGTGCTGAGTGGGAGGGGACAATGTCTGAAAGGGGAGGTGAGAGCAAAGGATGGCTGGCCAGGGTCAGGGAGAGTCCCTGACTACAGGCCCACCAGGAGGGGAGAGGTCAAAGGGAGGGGTGGAGAGCTGGGAATGCTAACCCCAGGAAGATGGGGCACCGTACCCTCTGAGACAGAAACAACCTGAGAATAAAGGCAGACAGCCTGGCCTGGGGACAGAGGGCAGGAGGGGAGTGTGACACAGCTTAGCACCCCCAGCTGGCCTCTGCTCTCTCAACCAAGAGGCAAGTTGTCCTCTGAAAATGGGTTTGGGAAAAGGGGATGAACAGAGAACCCCAGGGCCTTGAACAGAGAGCCAAGGAGCCTTCCAACCGAGCAACGGGCAAAAGCCAAAGCATGACTCCTAACACAGCCGCCTGCAGTCCAGCCCAGCACAGGCACCACAACTGCAGCCCAGAGCAGTCACAAGGGGGACAAAAGTCACCTAGTACCCAACGTTGCTACAAATAGCTTGAAACTTCTCCCCAGTGACCCACCTAGACCGGCCCCTTGCTGTCTCATTCAGAAGGACCTAGCCTCAAATTGGCTGTGTGACATGGAGGGCTGTACCGGTTTCCTGATGCTTTCGAGCATCAGGGAGCTTTAAATAAATAATGAGGGCGGCCTCACTAGACTGCAGATTCTATATCCAACCCCGAAGAGCAGCATCTTTATTCAGCTCTTCCAGAACCCCTGGAAAGGCCGAATAAATTTAGGATAAAGACAATGCCAAACGCAGAGGACTCGGGAACACAGGTGAGGGGCTGCAAGCACCTGGTAACGGATGGTACTAGGTGAGCTCTCAACATCCTCGCAGCCCTGACACACTATGAAAACTGCTATGGACCAGACTGAAGACAGAGAGAAAGTGAGAGGCCAGGAGAGGAGCAGCGTCTTAATCACTCCAGCCAGAAAGCTCCCACCATTATGATAAACACGTGTGTAAAGAAAGAAAAGCACTTCTGTGCTAAATCCATCACCGGAGGACTGGCGGAAATGAGGCCTAAAGTCAGGTAGCTATGTCCCTGCGACTTCTTCCCACAGTCCGCATTGTTAAATGGGACGAGTGAAGGGACTCAGATGGGAGACCCCCCACCCCGGGGCCCCAAGATATGAGCATTTCTCCACCCTTAATCCCCTGCTTCTTGCCATCCCCCACCAAAGGAGTGACCCCAGCCCCGTCTGCAGCAGCATAAACGTTCACTGCTTATTTATCCGCCAAGGCGCATGTGGTTTTAATTATTTATGATAGTGTTTCATCGCACATGGGGATGTGCCTTGGAGTCCCTTCCCTTGACTGATGAAGCCTTTGTAATCAGAGACCTGCTGCTTCCCAGCCGGTAAATCTCAGCGAGGAGAGGGCCAGGCGCTCCCTTCCAGGACTGTGTGAGTCAGTCATGGATTCAAAGAGGGCGGATTAGCCAAATCCGGTTACAAGGCTCCTGCACGTTGTTTGTCCTTGCCACACATGTTTTCTGAAAACAATTAAGAGCCACCCGCTGAGAGGACAAAACGTACCGCTTCCCTGAAAAGGGTATCTTCCCTAATATCAGAGGGTTTGGATAAGCTGGATTCATCCAGGGATTCTGCTCTGATGAGGTCTTGTTTGTTCCCTCCTCCCTCAAGTCTTGTCACTAAACCTGCTTCCTCTCTGTCTCCACCGACCCCTTCCTGTGTACACAGAAGTGCTGTCTGGACGTAGAAAGGCCGCCTGCTTTGAGTCACAAACACAAGGAGCTGTGGAGACGCTTCTCCTCTGCACTGTTTCCCAGGGCAACAGCTCCTTGGCTGGGAGCTGGGTCCTGACATCAAAGGACACTCAGAACCGACCGGTCTCTCCACGGTGCCCACTTATTCTGATGGCCCAGAAGGATCTTCCTCCCCACATGCCAGATTCGCCCCATCTGGAAACTATGCCACCACCTGGTATCAGGAGCCCACGGGACCCTACTCTACCCCAGGGCCCAGAGTTTCCACTACAGGGAACAAAGCCCATCCTCATTTTTCCCGGATTCTGTCTTTATGAATTCACCTACTCGCTACAATTTATGTGCAACCCCAGAACATACACACACACAGCGCTTTCACAGTCATTCACAAACATTCGAGAAGTGGTGACAAATTTGAGTCACCCCACATGCACATTCCCAGCTGAGGTTAAAAAGCCATGCTCTGCTTTCTCGTTTCATCTCTCATACTGTAAACAAGTGTCCTTCTCGTGGTCTATCCAATGCCACCTTCTTTGCATATTTGTGCTTTTCGTGGGTGAGATCTCAGTTTAAAGCAGCCGCAAGCATAGTGCTGAAGCTCTGTCTAGTGTTCCTATGAGTGAGAAGGCTGCGATGTGCCTTATGGAGAAAAGAGGTGTGTGTGATAAGCTTTGTTCAGGCATGAGTCATAGTGCTGTTGGCCACTATAAGTTCAATGTTAAGGAACCAACAGTATGTATTAAGGTGTCTTTAAACAGAAGCACACATAATACAGGTTACATCTTGATCAGCTGATAAAAGTGTTGTGACCAGAGGCTTGCATGAACCTAACCCTGGATTCCCCCTTAGGAACAATGGTCCAGTGTTCGCTAATTTAGTGGTCAAAGTGACTTTACAGAATACTTGGAATAACGAGAATCAGTTGTATATTCAACAGCAATGCCAAGCCTCTATTCAAATACCAATATCACTCTAGAAAGCTCAGCAGCGCCAACCTTGGACCGAGCTTGGACCCATGCTACCATCCCAGAAGGGCTTTCCTCCCAGCCTCACCGAGGTCAGTCCAGGATGACCCTGATGTGAGGTGAGAGCTTTAGCCAGAGTAGAACCATTCTTGGCACTGTCTTCCCCACTGTTTATCTGAAATGCAGGTATCTTTCTTCCCTTGCCCAGCCCTGGTCCAGAACCCAAGTACCCTTCCTCTAACTGGTACTGATGGGGGAGTCTGATAAACACTGAGACAGATTCTGGAGGATAATCAAGGTTGGGAGGTAAATGATGACCTTACCCTGATTCTAGCCCAGTCCCTCCCCCTGTGGCAATCCTCTCACTAAAAACAGAGGCAGAAACACAGAAGCCAAGGTGGACAGGGTGGCTGGATGCCCACTCTGCTATAAGATGGACGAGAGGGGGCAGCAAGAGTTCTGTGAGCTACAAAGAGCATAGCCCAAGTATAGAGAGCTCCACCAGCAGGGAGAGCAAGACCAGAGGCATTTCTTCCTAGGCTGACCTGGGACCAGCTGACCAGACAAAGAGAACAGATTGGCAGAAGCCCCCGGGGCAGGGAAGGGGGACTCAGCCTCCCAGAGCCTCCGGTTTCCTGTCTGTAGATGAGGCCTTAACCTACCCCATCCCTTCTGTCCCTTCTAGCTCTAAGGCACTCTCCAGGTGTCTCTGTTCCCTCTCCTGACATAGCTGACCGTTTCTTGGGAGCAGAAGCCGTGGGAGGGGAGGGGTGTGCACTGTAGTCGCTGAGCCTAGATTGAGCCTGGGGACACAGCAAGGGAAACAGCTGCTGGATGGAGGACTAAGCCACGGAGGCACCAGGAACGGGGAGAGGCCCTAGCAGACTCAGCAGAAATACAAAGGGAGGGGCTGAACCACCAGGAGGGAAGAGAGATAAGGAAGCAGGTGCCCTGAGCCCTCTGATCTGAAGGAGACATCTGTAGCGGGAAGGGGAAGGGTCCTAGCACCGGGGCCATGATTTGATTCTCAGAACGTGCACTTCGGGGCACTGGAGGGGCAGCTAGAGAGAGGTTTCCATTCGAAAGGTCTTCACCGCCCCTCACTCCCTTCCCCTCTAGTGGAGGCTGGGGCAGCGGGTCTGACGACCTCAGGGGCTGTTGTCTGGACAGAGTCAGGGTACATTTCCTGAATACACAGGCCAGGTGCACAGGTACAACCAGCCGTGTCTGTGCCCCCTGCCTTACTGGGAGCACCTCTCCAGGTGGGGCTGGGCCTCCTGCCTCCAGGCTGCTCCCCGCCCCGCCCCGAGCCCGCTCTGCCCAGGAGACTCTGTCCCAGTGGTGTCCCCTCGCCCAGGCTATTCTTCAAGTTTTGAAACAAAGAGGGAGGGTCTCTTAGAGAGTGGGAGGTTAGCAGGTGGTAGGTCACCCCAGAAGGTTCCAGAACCCCAGCTACGTGGTCTATCGCCATGCCACCCTCCCTCCCCAGAAGGGACAACATTCTACTGTGGTACTCACATGTGTCTGGCTTGTGGCAGTTGTGTCCCTGACGGAAGTACTGGGGGTTCTCAATGACCGGGATGCGAGTCATGCCGATGACCACTGTGTCCGGCCCGGCATCCAGGGACGAGGGCGTGGTGATGCCATGGTTGATGTGATGCAGCGGGCTGGCTGAGTCCTCCTCGCCACTGATGACAGCCACAGGGCCTGCACACACCAGGAGAGACACAGGACCCCGGTGAAGTCACATCCAGCCAGTGCCCAGCCCTGCCCACAGACCTTTTCACTCTTTTTCCCACCACATTTTCCATAGGAGCAAAATCCACTGGAAGAGTATCCCCTGAATGCTCTGGATTCTGAATTGAGAATAACCCCTTAATTCTCTTTCACGAGAGGGAGAAAAATCTACCTCATCACACCATGGAAACAGCTGCAAAATAAGAGTGAATCTAAATGATTATGATATGAAGTATTCCCACTTCCCCCAATCCAAGTTAGTTCAAAATAATTAAAAGTTCAAATAAGTTTCTTTGCTTATATAACAACAGGATTTTAAAAATGACCTAGCGGTAGTATGCAGCCTGTCCCTTGTCTCTTCAAGAGCTTTCAAAACTACTGATGCTGGGTCCCACCCTCAAAGATTCTGATTCAGTTGGTCTGGGGATGCAACCTGGGCATCAGGATTTAAAAGCTCCCTTGTGAGTCCCAAGTCCAGCTAAGATCTGGAGCCTCTCTTTAGGACCTTGGAGGCTGAGAAACTTTTCAGAGTGGCCATCAGATGCCCACAGGAGTATGAAGTAACTTTCCCTGGATTCTGCTATCAACCCTCCCCGGCCCACAGACAGGCGAGCCCAATGTGGGCTTGGATCTAACTCCGGCCAGCTTCCACAAGTGACAGCACTCAGGCTGCAATACTATTAGCCTACAGACAGCTGGGCTAGCTGACCCACTCTTGAAAGTTCCATATTTGCCCCAATGGCTTCAGAGAACACCATTTGCATCTTCACCAACCCTAACGCCACCATATTCTAACCCAAAGAAGAAAACCAGTAAATAAGGTGATTTGCGAACACAAGTTGAGAAAGATGATTAATGCTGCTGTCTTGGTAGAGAAATGATTCTGTTTGGTGGTGTGATTCTCCCACAAGTACAAATAAAACTCCTGTAAAGTGAATTAGCTGTGACTGTTTGTGGCTTTCTACAAGTGGCATTTTAAATGGCTGCTTTGCAAGACACATGGTCCCAAGACAAAGCACCTGCTGTGGTTTGGTTTTGCAGCTTTTGAACAATATTTCCACTGCAGAAATCCACTTACATCTTACTGAAGTTTATGGGGAGAATATTTCCCATCAGATAGCAAGGTGAAGCGCCAATGAGGCAGAACTAAATGGAGGATGGGTAAATGCAAACTGAGGACCCTGAATTCCACTCCGTCCGCACAGACAGGCTTATTTCAATCCACGACAAATGTCTGACTGTGCTTGGAGACCATGTGAAAAAAGTAGCAGTAAGGGGTTGCCCAAATACTCGAAGGCATCACGTGCCTTGCAAAAAGAGGCCAGTCCTCGAAAATACCCTGTAAACTTTTCTGAAACACTTCACAGTGATTTCCAGTTAAACATGGAATGCTGAACACTGGTCTATAGCCTGCTCACCCCAAATGCTATTAACATACAAAGGAATTAAAGAAATATTGGTGCACAAAGAGGAAGAGGGGAGACAAGAGGAAATGAGGTATTTCAACAACGTTTTGGAAGTTGAGAAACCAAAGGACGAAAAGCTCGCTTACAGAGAGGAGGAAGATAGGGAAGAAAGGACCACCAGGTCTGTGGCAGGGAATCATGACAGGAAGTCAGTTCTGCTGGGGAGACCCAGTACTTGAAGGGTCAGGGGACCAAGGAAGGCTGCAGTGAGGCTTGGGGCTGGAACAAGTCGCCCCGGCCATCACCTCCCCCCACATCCATCAGAGTCTAGTGGTTTCATCCCAGAGAAATTGAACCTGAAACATTCAGGGGAGGGCTGCGGTGAAGCACGAGGCAGAGCTCCTTCTTCTTGCTCCTAAAACAACAGAAACGGGACTTCCCTGGTTGTCCAGTGGTTAAGAATCCTCCTTCCAACACAGGGGACATGGGATCGATCCCTAGTCAGGGAACTAAGATCCCACATGCTGTGGGGCAACTAAGCCCACGCACTCGAGAGCCCATGTGCCACAACTACTGAGCCCATGTGCTCTGGTGCCCGCTTGCCGCAACTAGAGAAGCCCACGTGCCACAAGGAAGAGTCTGAGCAATGCAACGAAAGATCCCGCATGCTGCAGTGAAGATCCCGCATGCCGCAACTAAGAGCTGACGCAGCCAAATAAATAAAAAAATATTTTAAAAATAATAAATAAAACAACAGAAACCAGGAACAACACTGCTTACCCAGCCACCTCACCCTTGGTCTTGCCTCAAATACCACCACCCCAGAGGAGATTAGAGAATGCTTCTCTGGAGAAACTAAATGCCTTAAAATGGACTTCTGGAGAGTGACATGTGAGGGTCTCCCAAGGAAGTCAAGCTTACATGGCAATCATGCCTTAGTGAAGCGGGACAGTTGACAAGCTCCGCCGTGCACACAAAGCAGGATCTTATTAGCTTTCTAGTGTTCAGTTCCTAAATACGAAGAAACAGTCCAGGATCACCAGACACTTCAGCAAAGCTTCAGCATGAAAGAGGGGCACAAGACACACAATCAGGGACCTGCAGGAAGCAGAGGCAATTCAGGGAGCAGAAGACTTTTTAAAAAATATCTTCAGAAAGATAAATGAAGACATTGCATCCAGAAAACAAGATGATACTTTAAAATGACCAATTAGAAGGCAAGAAAGAATCCTTGAGAATTGTGATCATCAAAATTTGAAAGTCATAGAAGAATGGAAGATAAGTCAAGAAAATGTCCCAGAAAGTCAAACAAAAAGGAAAAAGGTGGTAAATAGGAAAGAAAAGATATGAAAATTAAAGACTCGATCTAGAGATCCAACATCTGATTAAAAGGAGAGAGAAAGAGAGAGACAGAGGGAGAGGGACAGAAAGAGAAAGATTGAAAGGCCAAAATAAAAAAATATGGAAAAATTTGCCTAAAATATTATCTACGCAGTTCCCAGAACAATTAACACATACACAAGAGCATGCATGCATGCACATGCGTGCACGCGGGTGCATACACACACACACACACACACACACATCAAGACACAAAGTTATGAAATGCCAGAACCATGAGGATAAAGAGAAGATGCTAAGAGCTTCCAGGAGGATGGGACAGGTCATATTTCAAAAGGAACAGGAATCAGAAAGACAGCCTAATTCTCCATAAAAACCTAATACTGTTACTGTAACTGAGCAAATCCCTTCAAAATTCTGATGGACAAATTTTCAACCTAGAATTCTATACCTAAAAATGTATCCACCCATAGTAAGGGCAAAAGGGACATATTTGCTGACATGTAAAAATTTACCTCACCCTTTCTTAGGAAGTGACGTGAAGTGGAAGGTTCAGCAAAACAAAGGGGCAAAAAAGGAAAGGGGAGTCAGGGATCCAGTTCCCAAAAGACCAAACAACAGAAGGCCCCCGACACACTGGCCCTTTCTGTTCTCAGCATTACAGGACATGGGTTGTTACAGCAACATGGAGGAAGGACACCAAATCAGGAGGAGTTTGGAGAAGACAGAACATTGGACATTCGAATCTGCTTTCATCAAGTCAATGGACAAAGCGAGTGAGCAACAAAATGGTCCAAAAGCCTGTGCTTTAAAACAGTGTCAGCTTTCTCGGCATTATTTATTCTGGAATCTGAAAAGGGCTGGGGAAAGAGCCATGGGTAGAAGTGTCCTTCTATAGTCTCCCAAGCCATGGAGAGGATGGATGGGGAGGCCCACAAAGACCCAACAGAAATAAAAGAATAAAGCAGACTAAGGAGCCCTGGAGGACCCACTACTTAAAATGCAGATGGAGAAAGGGGAGCTGAAAAAGGAGAATGAGAAGAAATGGCCAGAGAAGGCTGTTGTCTTAGAAGTCAAAGTAGGAGAACTTCTGGAAGCTGAAGAGTATCATATACAGAGGCCAAGTAAGATGAAGAATGAAATCAGGCCACTGCGTTTGACAATAAGAAGGCGGCTTTAATGAGAACAGTTTCCATAGAACAGTAGAGGAAAATATCATATTATAGTGGGTTGAAGAGCTAGAGAAATCACCATCACCATCATCATCATTTTTATCATTGAGTGCTTCCTATGTATCATGCTCTGGAAAGGTAACTTCTTTATCTTTATACCTTTATACCTTTATGTGCAACCAGCATCCACTCCAAGAATCAATTTCCCTTCCCAAGTCTGGCTGATTCTCCTGTCCCTTGCCTCAGGGGGAAACCCACAGACCTGTGGTCCCTCTGGGAAAGGAAGCATTTCTTCTCACCTGAATATCCACAGAAAAGAATTTATTAAGATACAAAGAAGGGACAAGTAATTCAGGGGACATCTCAGCTGTGTGGGGAGCTCTCTTCTATTTTCTGAGCCCTAAGGCAGGTCAGGAGGAGTCAAGCTTGCTGTCTTCTGAGCTCTCAACACACACACACACGTCTAGTTATCTGTGATGGGCCTCTCTGTTGTCACTAATCCATTCCTAATTGCACATTTATTTTGGTATGCAGCACTAATAAACAAAAAGAAGGAAACGGGTTTATAGCCCTTCTGGTAAGTTCAAGCTTTTGAGAGAGACCTGAGGGAAGACAGGTCTGCTCAGACACTCCCATCACAGGATTCTCTTCCCAAATAGGTGGCTTTTTTTCCCTTCAGACCTATGGTGGGTTTTGTTCCCCCAATCACACCATAATAGAACCATTAGATAATTAGAGACAGCTTGATGGCCCCGACAGGTGTCCTGCCCAGCAGGATGGTCCAAACTGTCTTTCCAGAGTCTCTCTTTCCCTCCCTGCTCCTTCTATAGGAAAAAATAAGGGAGCAGAGCCAGGGATGGCTCAGATTTTCATAAGTGGTTGATTCAGCGTAGGGCTCAATTTCCCCCAGAAAGCAAAGGTCTCTCATGGGAACACAGGTGGAATTTCACTGCAGTACAGTGAGCTCTGACTCAGGTGGGCAGGGCCCCCATCGCAGGGAAGCTGGGGGTTGCAAGCCACCACAAGGCCTGCAGGGACATGGCAGCCTCAGAAGCCTCTGGAGACTCAGGGTCCACAGTACAAAAGGGGAGGGGAGGAGGAAAGGAGTGCATTGCATACAATGAAAGAAGAAAGAGCAGCAGCCTCCCTGGTAATGCATGACCACAGAAACACTCACTGCCTCTTTCAGATCTGAGGAAGAACCTCCTTAGAATCATCTCTCCAGTGTTTCTTACCCTTGTCACCTAAATCCCCTTCTGTTCCACGAACACCCTAACTTACAAAGCATTAACAATTCTCAGACATTTGGCCCCAAGAACACCCAGTCATTGACTCTACACTCTGGCATTTGCCCAGGCAATGTGTGGAAGTGGAAGTCTCCAATTTCCAAAGGAATGACTTGGAGTCCCAAGGATGTGGTTACAACGAAAGGGAAAGGGAGGAAAAATAAACCAACTTTTATTAAACACCTACTATATACCAGAAATATTGCTGGGCATTTTGTTCTCATTTGATCCTCCAAAAAATACTTTTATCCCCATGCAATCAACTGGAAAACTCAAATAAGTTTGGTTTTTCAAAAATCACTCAGCCAGGGCTTCCCCAGTGGCGCAGTGGTTGAGAGTCCGCCTGCCGATGCAGGGGACACCGGTTCGTGCCCCGGTCCAGGAAGATCCCACATGCCGCGGAGCGGCTGGGCCCGTGAGCCACGGCCGCTGAGCCTGCGCGTCCGGAGCCTGTGCTCCACAACAGGAGAGGCCACAACAGTGAAAGGCCCAAAAATCACTCAGCCAGGAAGTGACGGAGCCTGTATCTGAACCTATGTTCATCTCCAAAGTTCTTCCTCTTCCCACCAAACTACCCTATTTCTCAATAGGATGGCTGACACCTAGTATTTTTTATAAATAGCCAGAACTCGGTGTGAACACATGAGCCCATTAAAGAAGCCAAAACATCACATCTGAATCAAGTCACCTAGGAATAGGTCACCAAATATTTTCCAGGCTGAACCAACCCATATAAGATAACTTTGGGCAGTCAAGGCCAATATTTATGGCTAGATTGTAAAATCCTGGAGCCAGAATCCATCCATTTCTATATTCCTTCATTTATCCTTGTACTTCTTTCCAAAGTGGGGCGTGGAGAGGTGGCAATCTCACCGAGCAATTCAGAAAACCCTTTTAGAAATTGTGGTCATCATGACTGCTGTTCACCAAGTATTTCCAGGCACCTGGTAGGAAGGCAGTTTTCTGCACTCCTTGAGGTGAGGCGGTGCCCTATCACTTTCTCTGGCTAATGAAAATGAGCAGAAGTGATCTGTATCGCTTCCCCATGGAAGCTTGAAGATCTAGTGTGTTGATAACATATCACCTCACACCTGTTAGAATGGTTAGCATCAAAAAGGCAAGAAATAACACATGCTAGTAAGGACATGGAGAAATGGGAACCCCTGTGCAGTGTTGTTCGGATTGTAAATGGTGCAACCACTGCAGGAAAAAAATATGGAGGTTCCTCAAAAAATTAAAAAATAGAACTACCATATATTCCAGCAATTCCATTTCAGAGAATACAGGAGTCCCCCCATTATCCACAGTTTTGCTTTCCGTAGTTTCAGTCACTGGTGGTCAACCGTGGTCTGAATAGTAAATGGAAAATTTCAGAAATGAATAATTCATAACTTTTAGGTTGTGCATCAATCTGAGTAGTGTGATGAAATCTCACACTGTCCCTCTCCATCCCACCCTGGACATAAATCACCTCTTGTCCAGCACATCCCACCCATTAGTCACTTAGTAGCCGCTGGGTTAAGAGATCGACTGTCATGGTATCACAGTGCTTGAGTCCAAGTAACCTTTCTTTTACTTAATAATGGGCCCTAATGCAAGAGTAGAAATGCTGGCAATTCAGATATGCCAAAGAGAAGCTGTAAAGTGCTTCCTTTAATTGAAAAGGTGAAAGTTCTCGACTTAGTAAAGAAAGAAAAAAATCATACACTGAGGTTGCTAAGATCTACAGTAAGAACCAATCTTCTATCGGTAAAACAGTGAAGAAGGAAAAAGAAATTCATGCTAGTTTTGCTGTTGCACCTCAAACTGCAAAAGTTACTACCACAGTGCACGGTAAATACTCAGTTAAGATGGAAAAGGCATTAAATTTGTATAATAAGAGACTTTGAGAGAGAGAAACCACACTCATATAACTTTTATTACAGTATATTATTATAATTGTTCTATTTTATTATCAATGTACCAAATTTATAAGTTAAACTTTATCATAGGAATGGATGTATAGGAAAAAAACATAGTATACATAAGGTTTGGTACTTTCTTTAGTTTCAGGCATCCACTGGGGATCTTGGAATGTATCCCCCATGGATAAGGGGGGGACTACTGCATATCCATAGGCAATGAAAATACTATGTCAAAGAGATATCTGCACCCTCACGTACACAGTACCATTATTTACAATAGATCAGACATGGAAACAGCCTAAGTGTCCATTGACGAATGGATAAAGCTGTGGTATATATATACCAAATGGAATTGGTATATATCAACCAATTTGATATGTATATCAAATGGAATATTATTCAGCCACTAAAAGGAGGAAATCCTGCCATTTGCAACAACATTAATGGACCTTGAGGGCGTTATGCTAAGTGAAATAAATCAGAGAAAGACAAACACTGTAAGATCTCACTTATATGTGAAATCATAAAAAACAAACAAATAAAAACAAGTCCTGGGGATATAATGTACGTCATGGAGACTATAGTTAATAAAACTGTACCGTGTATTTGAAAGCTGCTAAGAGAGTACATCTTAAAAATTCTCATTACAAGAAAAAAAATGTGTAACTATGTGTGGTGATGGATGTTATCATTTCACAATACACACAAATATTGAATCACTATGTTGTACACCTGAAACTAATATAATAATGTAATGTCATATGTCAATTACATCTCAATTTTTAAAAAATTAAAAGCGTGTGATCTGCCACATTTTCTTTTTCCTGCCTTGGCAATTGTGGAAGCATGAGGCAGAGTGCCAGGCAGTCCTGAGTGAGGCTGACATAGAGCTGGGGTCTCCAGCCAACACCTGGTACACATAAGTGAGAAATACAGCTTTGTTTTAAATCACTGAGATTGGCAGGGGTGCTGTTTGCTATCAGCATAACCCAGTTCATGCTGACTAATTCAGGAATGAAGTCGTCTCATGTTTAACAATTTTACTTTAATCCTTTCCTTCAGACAATGAGCATGCTTCACACCATCCTCAACAAATCTCTACAAAAGTGTCTTATGAAAAGGATGGGCTTATTGTCCTCCATGATGTGATTCATCTTAAACGCCTACTCCCAACTCTCTGTCCCAAAATTAAGCTCTAATCTAATCTAATACAGTTCCACTAAGAGCCAGAGCATGGCCTCCTTTGTTGAAAAAAAACTCCACCCTACCTCACTCTGACTTGGGAAGTATAAGAAAACAACAAACCTGGATGGGTCTCATGGTTTTTTAATGTGTCAGAACGAAGCAAACAAGCCAACCTTTGGATTAAGAAAATGATTTTTTAAAAACTTCAACCTTTTCCTACTGATAAAAATCAAACATTGACGTGTCCCTGGTGGGTGAGAGCTTTGCATCAACAAATCTGAGAGCCGGAACTCATAAAACAAAATAAGTGAAAGCACAACAAACACAATTAAAAATCCAGCCATGCTCAGAGAGGGATTCCATTTATAGTCTCATAAAAAGGGCTTAGTCCTCAGAGGCAAACAAAAGAAAATCAGCTTCTTAATTTTTATTGGCAGAGGTGGGACAGAGGCCAAATGAACATAGGCTGTGCCCAAGAGCATACCTGGGGACAAGTCACCAACTGTTCCTGGACCAGCTCCTGTGGTCCCTCCCCTCTCTGCCTCTTCCAGCTTTCTGACAGTCTTTGCCACTGTGATCTCTGGGGCTCGCCAGGTCCTGCAGGCTGCCCAACAAGGCGTGCCCTCCTCACTTTTGCACTCCCCTCCCTGAATCTTTTCCCAAAAGGTAAGCTTTATTCTCTGGCTCCAATTCCCTCCCAGCCTCTTACAGGAACCAAAGGCTTTGTTCATGCCTCGAAGCATTCATAGCTTGGAGGTATTGCTTGGAGACTGAAAATGATGCTACCGAACAACCAGCCAGAGAACACACATTTAAGGAAAGGGAAGGCAGGACTGGCTCTCTGAATACTTGATTTCCCTTATCTCGGTTAATCATCACAACAACCCTGGTGATAGATCCTGTTATCCCAGTAACACAGTGGAGGAAATTGAAGCTCAAGGTTTCATCATTTGCCCAAGGTCACACAGTTAATAAATGGTGGACAGACTCACGTCTATCTGACTTCAAAGTCTGGGCTCATTTCACTGCATCATGCTCCCTGACCCTCCAGCATTGTTTTTCTGATACTGGGACAAGTTATGATGAGTCAGTCACAGCTCCTTTCCATGCCCAGTCTTTATTCCCTTGAGACTCATTTGTAAGAGGACTGGCTTCATTGAGTGAGGCAGCTCATGACATTTCCAGGGAACTTTAGACCCACAACCCATGCACCAGGTTGTAGCTGGCAGAGGCAACCAGGAGTTCATAGACAGAGTGGCAGGCAGCAAGGGGCCTGAGAAGGTAGAAGTATGCAGCCTGGAGGGAAGGCAATTCTCATCAGCTTTCTCCAAACACTCTTTATGCAGATAGTATTTCAGAACATCCCAGGCACAAACAGGAAGTGAGTAGTCACCTTCCGATTGCGTGTATAAGCCAACTGGAGTACAGTACCCTGGTGTTTTTGTCCAAGGATTATAGCTCAAATCTCAACTTTTCTAAATTCAGCATTAGCCACTGTACTAGTCAGTGTTACCCCAAAATAGAGGCGTTTATTTCCTCTAAAGAATTATCCATAGATTTCCCCCATCGTCTTGGGGACTGTGTGTGAATGAAGGCATGCTGAGCATGCTATACTAGGTGTTGCCGTGTTGGATCACCAATGTCTCCATGTCCTTCACCCCCTCACTCATGTCACTTTTTTCACTCCCCTAACTATATTGCATAATCTGATTTCAACACTAAGACCAAGAGAATGAGAGTCCAAATTCCTGCGGGCTAAGCCCAGATGCCTCTGACTTGACCTGGCTCACAAGTGGGAAACAATATCTAAAACCCCATCCGTTGACCTGTGGATGGTTTCAATGTGAGGTTCTTTAAATTAAAGTGAGGCATGGCTAGTTAGAAGAGGTAGAGACAAAACTCTTCAGGAGAAACTTGGGACCTTACAGGCACTGGCTCACGGGGGGCTTCCCCACTAGAAAAGCTTCCCACAGTTGCCTGGTCCTGCCACACTGCTTTCTGGGCAATAGTTTATCCAAGGTATGTCAGGAGGAAACCCCTTGCCTGGTATTTCTAAGTACCTGTGGAGTGATGCCATGGCATAGTGCCACCTATAGAAAACCCTGCTTCCTTCTGCAGAGTGATGGCCTCATAGGCTCAAACAAAACACCGTAAAAATAGCTGATGTCTGCTGAGCACTTACTGACCAGCGGGCACTGTTCTTTCTCATTCAAGGCTCACAGTGGCTCAGGGAAGTGGGTCCTATAATTAGAGTCAGAGCGGTTGAGCAGTTTGCCCAAAGTCACACAGGTAGTAGGTGACAGCGTCGTGGTTGTAGCTGGCTGTTGCACTCCAGAGACCATAATCTCAATCACTCCCCTACCTACCTTATGGTACATAATTATACGGCCTCAAATCAGTGAGATCTAGAATGAAAACACTTGAACTACAATGCCCCTAAATCAAAGACGCTGAAATGAGGCCTGAATTTAGATTGGAGAGAAACCGTGAAAGTCCAACAGCTTCTTCCAGACGAGTCTGAGATTGTAAACTCATTCCCAAGCCCTGAGTGTTCACACACAGCTCTCCCTGGGCTTGGTACAGAGCCCATCGCCTTACATCAGACAAAAAGACATTTCTCCCTTTGCTAGAAAATGCTCAGTGGAAAGGTCTGAGGCCTCCTAGGAGTCCCAAGTTAGTGAGGAAAATGAGAGTTACAGACCCTAGAGCTTTTTAGAATGGGGATCTTATGATTTGGTGCATTAAACCCCATAATCTAATAGCAGTGGAAACCCTCGGATCTGTGTGACATTTTACTGCTCCAAGGCACCTTCTTATCCATGGACTCAATTACCACAGCAACCCAATGGGATACTCAAGATAGAGACTACATTGCCCATTTTACAGATGAGGAAACTGAGGCTCAGAGCTGTTGAAATGACCTACCGCACATTCAGGGGAAAGCTGTGACTTCAACCCAGCTCTTCTGACTCCCCATCCAGTGTTCTTTGGAGCTCACAACAAACTTAATCCCTCTAGAAGTGTCAGGGGTGGCCATGGATCGCAATTCTCCATCTAGGGAGTAAGATCCAAAGTGGTGTCTCTGGGAGCTGCGAGGACTCCCCACCAGATGGATCTTTGTGGAAGATCGGAGATTTCATGAGTTTAGCTGTGAATCTCTTCTTCTAAAATTAGAAACTCATGAGACTGACTTAGAAACCACAGGGCCAACGCACGTGAAAGAGAAGCATAAGAAACCCAGACAAAAGGAGACCCTGCCTCACAAAAGGCAGTACAAGGTCAAAGTCAGCGCTGTGAGTGTCCAGCGAAACTATCCCAAAGAACACAGATTCTTGTGGTTGTCACTGGAAGAGACACAGGGCTGTCAAGACATGCCCAGGTTTCTCTGTGGTCTCCAGACGGGGACCCAGGGTTCTCTGTTGGTGCCCACAGAGGTCAACAGTTCCTGACCTGCTGAGGGTTGTGCATGCCCTGAACCTTGCACCCTCTCACTGTGGGACCATATTCCCTGCCCTTGCAGAGATGCAAGGAGAGATGCAGGGAGAGATGCAAGGAGAGAGGCGGAGATGATAGGAAATTGTTGGTGCTCACCGGCCCTTCTGTGGCCTCTCACCTACTGCTTACTGGACCAGGTGTTGGCACCTGCCCACCTTGGTTGGCACATCTCCCAGGCCCAGCTATCTGCAAGGCAGGAATTCCAAAAAGGCTGTACATCCGGGACTCAGGGTCCTATGATAGGAGCATTTCACCCTGCATCCTTGGCAAGGATATCTCCACGGACAAGTCACTGAGCCGTCCTTTGAAATTTTACTTTGGAACTTAGTTATGCCATTGACCGGTATGGCTCTTTCTTGAATTATGATGAGCTTACACCCCAATAAACCTATCGTAAGTTGAAAATATCATAAGTTGAAAATGCATTTAATACACCGAACATCATAGGTTAGCCTAGCCTACATTAAACAGGCTCAGAACATTTACATTAGCCTACAGTTGGGCAAAATTCTCTAACACAAAATCTATTTTATAATGAAGTGCTGAATATCTCATGTAATTTATTGACTATTTTACTGAAAGTGAAAAACAGAATGGCTGCATGGGTTCAGAATGGTTCCAAGTGTATCGGTTGTTTACCCTCCTGATCGCGTAGCTGCCTGGGAGCTGCAGCTCACTGCTGCTGCCCAGCATCACGAGAGAGTATCATACCAAATATGGCTAGCCTGGGAAAAGATCAAAATTCAAAGTACGGTTTCTACTGAATGCACATTGCTTTTGCACCATGGTAAAATTGAAAAATCGTAAGTCGAAGGTAAAATCGGAAAATCATAAGGTTGAACCTTTAAGTCAGGGATCATCTGTATTATGATTTTCATTAGAAACACTGTGTCCTTAGAAAACTATGAGGAAGTCATATCTCTGTTTGACCCCTACATTTGAACTGTCCTGTTGTTAGACTATCCTGGGGTCAACACTGACCCATTTCCTAGCTCATCCCAACTCGAGCTCCTCGGCTGGTCCTGAAGTCTCTAGATCATAAACTCCTAAACATCAAGAACTCTCTCCTGTATGTCCTTGAACTTCTTTGAGGTCCTAGTAAAATGCTTTTAATACAGCAGGCAGTTAGAAAATATGTGTTGTCTGCATGCTATCTCAGGCATCAGTAAGCACTGCCGCCCCGAGTGCATTTAGTTTCCTAGGGCTGCTGTAACAAAATACCAAAATCTGGGTGGCTTCAAACACCAGAAATGTATTCTTTGAGAGTTCTGGAGACCAGAAGTCCCTGAACATGACCATGCTCTCTCTTGAGACTCTAGGTAGAATCCATCCTTGCCCCTTCCTCACTCCTGTTTGTGGTTGGCAGTCCTTGGGCATTCTTTGGCTTGTCGATGGATCACTCTTCTGTCATCATGTGGCCTTCGTCTCTCTGTGTGTGTCTGTCTCCACGTTTCTTCTCCTCTTTTTATAAGGCCACCCTACTCCAGTATCACCTACTCTTAACACACATCGTAATCACATCTGCATAGACTCTATTTCCAAAGAAGATCGCATTTGCAGGTACCAGTTAAGACTTCAATATATCTTTTTGCAGGACACAATTCAACTCACACCACCAAATCTCCCATCTGTTTCCCTCTCAGCTTGGGTCTGAATGGCAGGGGCGGGCATAAGGAATGAAAGGGCATTATAAGGATGGTAATAAAACTGGAGAAACCTCAGGCTCTGGGTTGAGTTGGGAACGCACGTCATGGGCATTTAACCTTCCAGGGGCAAGTTCCCAGGGATCCTAGCACTAAGCTAGTTCCAGAATCCTAACATTTGAATTCCTGATTCATGCCACACCTTCTGAATCAGGCCTTCCCACCCACATCCTTCCCAAATACTGCCTTCTGTGCCAGACTCTGAGCCATGCACTAGGGAGGGAAAAGAAGATGCCGCCTGGCCAAGAAGAGACTCCCAGGTCTACAACGGGGGCACACAATAGACCAGGGGACATGACACAGGTGATGAGGACCACATTACAGATGTGACCAGGGCAGTGGGGTGGCACATAGGAGACCCTAAACCAGGGCAGGAGAGAAAGGAAGGCAGACCAGAGGAAGATCCCCAGCCCCGCAAATGCTCTAGCTTTGAGGACCATCACCCTCATCCCCACAAACAGTCAGTGCCTCACCCCAGAGGACTCCCCTTCCCTCCTGCCCTACAGACACTCTCTCCCTAGTGCGGCGACCATCACCTCTGAGGCACCTTGAACCTCGGCCACTGCCTCTTCTCCCCACATGCCTGGGCAGTGGTTGAGCAAGGGCCTCGCGGCCCCTATTAATCTCTTGGCTCACTCATCCCTTTCACAAAGCCGTAAATATGATATAAGCATTTCATTCAAGCAGTGCTGCCACAGGAACTGGGGAAGGTGCAAAGGATCCATCGATTTCCAGCATGTGAAGGTATAAACACAACACCAAAATCAATCAAAATAACATCATATCAACTCTGTGATTGCCTCCCTTGCATGGCACGCTTTATATACTGTAGTATCTGTGCCCATTTACACACCTGCCCTCCAGCCCCCTGCAAGGGCTCCACTGGCCAGGCCAGCACTCAGAGTGCCACACTCTCTAAGAAGCCCCTTTAGTCACACAGGGCAAGATAATGATGTCACATGCATGCTTCCCACCAGACCCTCATAAACATGCTGGAAATCCCATGCGTGCTCACACAGATGCACTCCTGAGCAAGAATACGTATGAACTCACACATAAAGCAACACTAGTTTATTGGTCATTAAACAGGTGTTTAAGGTCTACATTTCTTTACAATTTCACCCCTTCTCCATCTCACCAAAGTATGTCTGTGGGTAATGTATATACTGTACTAAAGTATAATATATCAAGGACATCAAACACTCAAACCGAATACCCCAAAACGGGGTGGTGAGGGAGATTCTAGTAGTAGTGAGTTAGCCATTAATTTTTCTAAAGATGGACACATGAGCCAGATTGGTACAAAGGAAAAGGAATCCAAAGATCTAACCATCTAATCTGAAAACGCACATTCCTCTTCAACTTTGTGACTTCCTGCAATCACTTTTAAGGCGTTATTCTTTTTTTTTAAATAGATAAACAACAAGGATTTACTGTATAGCACAGGGAGCTATAGTTAATATCTTGTAATAACCTATAAAAGGAAAGAATCTGAAAAAAATACATATGTTGTGTGTGTATAAATCTACCTATCTATCTATCTACCTATCTATCTATAGATATAGATACAGATATAACTGAATCACTCTGCTGTATACCTGAACACAATATTGTAAACACAATATTGTAAATCAACTACACCTCAATAAAAAGAAGTAAAAAAAAAAAGACACGGTTGACTAAACCTTAAGTTCACTAGTGAGATTCTCCCACCTCTGTGTGATTACCTGTCACATCCTATTGCAACAGAATTCTGAAAACAGAGATTTCCATATCCTAGTCCTAGCCAAAACTACTTCATTTTATTTTAATTTTTATTTTTTAACATCTTTATTGGAGTATAATTGCTTTACAATGGTTAGTTTCTGCTTTATAACAAAGTGTGTCAACTATACATATACATATATCCCCATATCTCCTCCCTCTTGTGTCTCCCTCTCACCCTCCCTATTCCACCCTAAGGCGTTATTCTTATACTGACTTCCAGATTAGGTAATATTATTAAACCTCCCAGTTCATAAAAACTTCTTATTTTCACGGTACCTCCTCATCAAAACCCTATTTCCTGGTGAATCCATTAACCTAAAGGAGGTTCAGGTAAGGAATTAAACCCTGTCAAAGGGACAGCATCTCCTCATTTAGCTCAGATATGCTTTGTTCTTAATTACTGAAAGGGGTACCACACATCCTGATTTTCCCAAGACTGTCCTTGTTTATACCTGTTGTTCCAGGATATTTATCAATAGTGCCTCCTTTGGTTTGGATGATAAATGATATAGTCTCCCTAATAAAAGTACCTTGGGCCTCCTGTGCATGGGAGTAGAGGTTGGAGAAAAGATGGTCATGGGTAGAATCAATTGCTGTTTCAGACTCCAGACACAAGGGGGCGATACCACAAGTGGAGCAGTGAACCACTCTAGTCAACTTGCTTCCCTCCTAACTTTTTAAATTCCCTTTGAAGCAGTCTTTGGAGGGACCTGGCATGTATCTTCAAACTGTCCTTCTTGGACAGTCAATAAATATCACTTGATGATAATGATGATGCAGCCATTGATTTTCCTTTCCCTCTTCTCCCTCTGTTCCCTCCTCCTTCCCCCCTTCCTCAGGGTACAGGTCAATCAATCTTAGGCCATCTTGATCTACTTGGAAAACTTAACTCCCATGAAGCTAAACCACTTGTCCTCTGGCTCCAGTCTCTTAGAGAAATTAGTGCCAATGGAAGTGTCAGTATCAATTTCATAATGTTATTGGATGAAGGCAAGGCTGGGCCAAGTCCCATATTCCTGGCGGGCTATCAAAGTGATGAGGATTATGGGTAAGGAGACAGACAGCTCTGACAGGAAAGGCAATGACTCAAGATCAATTAGACTGACAAGCCTATCTTTAAGCCATATCACTTAATGCTGACACTGTACGTTCCCCACAGAGATTTAGAATACTAGATGCAGAGTTTTCCCGGTGTCTCCAGGGGTAACTAGAGAGCCTGGAGGCTTGCAGAGCAGCCCTTGGCCCTACACCTGTCCCAAGAGAATCTGAGCAAACGATTCTAATGAAAGAGAAGGATTTTGCTCTCATGATGGGAAGAATGAATACCTGGTCCCCGTTTTCCTTTTTTATCTTTTTCCTGCCTTCTAAAGAAAATGTCAAGATAAAATGTAGCCTATGTATTTAAATTTAATTCCTTTGCAGAGTCAAGGGATGTCTTGGGATTATTAAAATGGAAATCAAGATCCTGTAAAAGTCAAATCATCCTAGCAGGAGAGGAGATTTGTCAAGGAGCAACAGTTGGAGGCCACAGGGTCCCAGGTTCTAATCCGGGTTCTTAGCCCAGCATTGCTGTGAATACAACAGTTTGCAATCAGGAACTGGTCACGTCATTTCTTTGGGGCTTCAAATGCCTCGCGTAAGGGCAACCATGACCTCCTGCTGCCCGGCAGCACTGTGAGGAAATAAAATGCCAAGAGTGCCAAGGGCAACAGAGGGATCAGAGATTCTTTAAGACCCAGTAAGTTGTGCAGAAATTGTTTTTTTTGTTGTTTTCTGTATTTGGTAGAAGATGCACAGAAGCAACCCTGGAGCTGAGGATGCAGTGGATGGTGGGACTGAAGAGAGAGAAAAGCCAGTCTTGTCTTCTGCTAAGTGAACCATGTGCAAGGAGCATGGAAGTGATGCTCAAACTACTTTTCTAGTATGCCTAGACTATTTTAAATCCTCCAGCTTAACAGGTTACTTTCCCTAGTTCTCACGAGCTTATGTTCCCAGGACAAAAGGCATAATTTTGAGCTCCTGAGATTATAGCTATTTAAGCAGGTTTGCTTTATTATTTTTTTAATTGCTTAACCATATTTTTTGTTAGCATTCTATTAAAAACCCTACAGTGTTTCATAATGGAAGTTAAAGTTCACCTCAGTGTAACGTGTCCTTTTCAGAATATGTGTGTGTCAATGGGGTTAGCGAACACCAATATTAATGATCTTGTCACTGACTTAAGTGGTGACGCAAAGCAAAATGACATATGGGAAAGACCAGTATGGAGCAAGCCTGAGCTGGATAATGTCAACCTTGGCCAGAAGGCTGCTGTCAATATTATCTGGAACTGCTGACTTCCCAAACACACTCAGAACATTGCCCTAATACACAAATGTGTGAATCCCAAGATGCCTTCAAATAGAAGACCCTTTAAAGGCACAGTAGTGCAGCTAAGGGTCTTTTTAAGGTCATTAACCAGTTGGAAGAGGGGCTGGGGGCAGAGAAACTTGACATGTTAGAAGTTCCCACTAATCAAGGATGGTTCAGAATCAATGATTCATCATCTCTGGAATGGCTGGAGAAAACTGTCGGAATATACTAGACAGTAAACAAGTTTTGTTAGGCACATACATGGGTTCATAGAGGGCCTGTATGTGGAATGTTTTTGATTTCAGATGTGATACATGTGTCTTTTCAAAGTTTCGCTAGGTAGATTAATTCATAGATATTACATATGTGTGTATATACATACACACATACACACGCACACACACCAATGAACTAGATGTTATCTATGGAGAATCTGCTGCACTCCAGGCACTGGACTATGCTTTCCTGTATTTTCTCATTTAATAAACTACTGTTGGATGAGTATCTATTATGGCCAAGAACTGTCCCAAGCAATTTGTAAATATTGCCTCATTTCACCCTCATAACCTTGCAATGATCATGTCCATTTTATAGACAAAGAAACGGAGGCTCAGAACTATTTTATCACCCTGTCCACAGTCCCTCAGTTGATAAACGATGAAGCTGAATTCAAATCTAAGACCATCTCATGCCAAGGCCGGTACTCATCCTGTAACATAGTCTTCCACAAACTATCATTTTAAGAAAACCTAAAAAAAACAATATGAAGAATGAGAGAGCATATTTAACATTCCCCTTGGGTCTGTTGCAGAATTTCCATCAAATTCACTCTCTAATTTTATTAAGGTGTGTCCTGATTCATCGCATATACAATTTAGGCTTGATACTCAAAGCCCATCAGTATCTAATTATCTACCGACCACAACTCCTACTATTAACTGAGTAAAAGTTCCTTTTGTGTTATTCCCCATATAAACGGTCTACATTTCTACCCCAGTCATACCTGTGTTCCAGCCCAAGCCACTTGCCCTGATGCCTCCAGTGCACCCATCAGACCCCACACTTCCCAGGAGCCAGCTCAACTCCCACCACTGCCTTGAAGCCTTTCTTGAACCTACCTCTCCCTCTGCTTTCCCCCCATCCAGCCCACCTGGCCACTTCCTTCTCTAAATTCTTGCAGCACTTCTGAAAACCAAGGTTTCCCTGTCACTCCTCTTGTCTCCTTCTGTTGATCCTTATCCTCTGCAACTCAAGGATAAGGCTTTAAAAAAGGGAGGGGCTGGTTCTGATGCCATCTTTTTATTCCTCTCCACTGAGAAAAGACAAGAGTGCTTATCATGATGTTTAGGTCAGGAGCGCACTCCCACCATTGTCTTAACTACTGTGAAATTAGCCAGGCCACTTAACCTCTCTAAGTATTTGTTTCCTCATCTATAAATGGGGTTAATAATAGTAACTGCCTCATCAGGCTATTGTTAGAGTTAAATTAAATATTTATGTAAACCACCTGGCTTGGTATAAGTGCTCAGTAAATGTTAATAATAATACTGATAAAGTAAAAACAAAAACAAATGGCAGTTAGCCAACTCAAGAATGTTGCTGTTGATACTTTTAACCTCTGCACTAATTATTGATTTGAGAGCCTCTTTTTTTAATATGGCCACTAATGATAGCATTTGCATTTCTGAAAGTCTCCCACTCCATGCTAGGGAATTAGAATTAACCAATGCTTCTCATCTCTGATCAAAGAAAGAGTACTTAATGATGAAAAAAAAAAAGAGCTTTGTTAGAGACAGAAAAGAGGATCTGAAATGACAGTTTGCCTAACTCTTCTTGGCTTCCATGGACTTCAGCCTGATTCTTCACCTATCCAGGAATTTGGTAGGGATGCAATAAATGTTAAAGGGCAGTGCTGCCCTCTGTGCTGGATGGACATAGTTCCCTAATTTCCATACATAAAGGGGAAGTGCAGAGTAAGGGATGTAATAAATATTTCTAGGTGTTCATCTGAAATAGCTAAAAGAACAGGACAGGAAGTACACATAACTTGACACGGGATTCCTCATCCCATATCATGTCCTGGGGAGAGGCTGGGAGATGAATGAGCATAGGGGGCATCTCTTCATCTCCCAATGACAGGAAACTGTGGTTCAGAGAAGTAAGCACACATGGCTAGTAAATGGAGAGGTCAATTTGAACCCACATCTGTCAGACTTAAAAACCACGTCTGTAGTCTTTGCACAGGCACATGACTGCCGTAACCCCAACATATTAGAGCCCATGGGCATCTGCTGCCAGAGGTCTCAGGGGCCATCATGTCAAAAAGCTGAGTCTCCCCTCCAGCCATGCACTGTATGATACTGTAGGTTAAATGTAATTAATGCTGATTGTAATCACTAGGAATTAATAGATTTATTATAATAGTGAGCTAAAAATGGCTTATGCTAATAAATCAATGAGCAATGAGAAGGGAAAGTGAAAAGTCTTTGGGTAATGGGGCCAGGAGTGGAAGTGGTAGGGAAGGTAGGGTATGTGCAGAAAGCTGCCAGCAGACACGACAGCCAAGGTATCACAGCAACAGAAGCATTCACTCCTGGAACAGCTTGTCAGACTCTAGGTATTTGACCACCAAGGAGCTGGAAATTAAAGATACTTTGGGCCCAAGGGTATCAGCTGACAAAATCTGGGGGCCTCATCAGCTGTGTGACTTTAAATAAGTTACTTAACCTTTCTGAACTTTGGTGTCCTCATCAGTAAAACTAGGTAATAAGTCTACCTCCTAAGACAGTCCACTCACCAAATTCGACATTTATTAAGCATCTACTATGTGCCACGCACTGTTTTAGGGACTGGCATATAGTGAGCAGAACAAAGCCCCTCTCATGGGGAGTTAACCTTCCAGGGGGATGTGACAGACTGTGGATAAGTAAGTCAATAAATACATGTCAGGAAGGAATAAGAGCCATAAAATGCAAGGGAGGGCAGAGAGGGATGGAAGCTAATTTTATATATGGGATGGTTGTGAGGGTTATAGGATCCAGTGGGTTCAAAGGGCCTGCCCTGAAGTCAGCAAATGGGTGCTCCTTGAGGTAAGCAAGGCAGGAGGCCTGGAACCTTGTAAATAGTGGAAGTGTTGAGCTCTGGGGGGAGGGCTTAAGCAGTTTCCCAGGACTGATACACAAGATCGTGTAAAGGGTACTTTTCAGGAACAATCTTTGAAAACTGTAACCCCAGATGCTGCCATTCACCCTGAGTTTGTCAAAAGCAAGCCAACCATAAATTTGACTCCCAACATCCAGCAAGGCCATAAGGGACTTTGGTTCAGGGTAAGGACTATGGTGGGAGACTGTCCAAGTTCAAGTCCAGGCTCTTTGGACCTCAGCTGGGCAGGTTATATGTCCTCTCCTGTGCCTCGGTTTCTGCACCTGAATAATGGGAGAAATAATAGCACCTACCTTACAAGATTGCTGTGAGAATTAAATGGAGAAAGGTCTGGAAAATACTTAGCACAGTACCCTGGCACCCAGAAGGAGCTAAATAAATGGGAGCTGTTATGAATAGAGTTATTAAGTGGGGATACTTGTATGGATATGTTGAGATGAGAGGCTGTGATTAACTGAACTGCTAAGGATTGGAATTTCATGTCCTTTAGCAATTTGCCCTGAGTTCTCATCTCTGCGATTCGACTCTGCAGAAAGGCACTGATTGTTTCATTTGACACTACAGGAAGTTGACGGAAGAAGGTTTGCCCCCTTCTGTGCCAAGGTAGATGGCATGTGCCCTGCTGTGGAGGGGAAATCAGGCTGAGAATATTCAATGAATGGAGATATCACAGGCCCCGGCTCCGCAACTGATGGCACCATCAGTTCAGCAAAAGCCGGAGGCCCTTCTGGGCAAAAAGAAATGGGAATAATAAAACCTGCCTCATTTGTTCGTACTGCCAGTTAGGCAGCCAGTCAATCCCAAAAATATACTGAATGCTAGTTGTGAGTAAAGCATTAAATAATAACATTAATAGTTACCATTTGTTGAGAACTTAATATAAGCCAGGCATGGCATTCTATACATCCTACTGACCCAGCTCATAGCCTCATCCTCTGTGAATTCTGGTCTGAGCCCCTCACTACTTTCACCCAGCCCCTGCTCCAAGGGAAGGGACCCCTCCTGCTTTGGCATGCATCGTCACCCCCCAACCCAGACTATGGTACACAGTCTATCCTGCCCTACAGCTAATTATGGGGCCTTAGGTGCCCTGCCTTTGCAGGCCCCTCCAGAGCAGGGATATGTTAGAGCCATGTCCATGTCCTTAAAATGAGCAGTGCATCAACAGGCATCCAATATGGTTAGAATGAATGAATAACTGAATTAATGGACACTCCAAAAGAGCGTGGCACCTCCATACTTCAGCCCTGGAGTTTCTGCAAAGTCCTAGGTAGCTGACATTATGGTGGCAAACACAGGGGTCCAGCCAAAATATTCCTGGGACTCCATTTCCTCCTGGGTCAGTAGGATACACAAAGCTGCCCCTGGCTTCTGAAAATATAGCAGTGCTTACTATGTTCCAGGCACTGTGCTCTTTGCAGGCATTTCCTCCCTCACTGGATATTCCCACAATTCTGTGAGCTAGGTACTATGAATATCACCATTTTGCAGATGAAGAAACTGAGGCTCAGAGAAATACAGTCCCTTGCCCAACATCAAGCAGATGGAAATTCACAGAGCTAGGATTTCAACGTCTATATGTCTAGAGCCTGAACACTTCCTGTGCTTTACAAAGCCATGAGGTGGCAGAGGGTTAGGGAAGGAGGGATGGCTGAGGGTGTGATGCATCCTGTGAGCTTAGATTCTGGCTATAAATGCACATTCCAGGCCCCACAGTGGAGCCCCAGGGCCTCCTAATTCTATAGATAACTCAAAGCTCTTTGCCAACCATCCTTTTCAGCCCTTCCCATCTCTCTATAGGAAAGAAATTAAAGGAAGTCTGTACCACTTAAAAAATTAAAGCGGGAGGAGTAGGCAGATGGAGACGTGTGGTGTCTCAGTGACCACATCCAACCAATAGCACTGGGGAAACTAGAGGCAGCTCTGGGAGAGAAAGCACTTCCCAACTTTTGGATCGGGCTCAAGCTCAGATTCTCATAATGCAATTTTATAAGAACAACCAAATAACATACTTCCTGGAAATATAAAATATATTAAACCAATGCCCCTTGGAAGCATCATCATCATCATCCTTATAATCTTCATCACAGTGTCTCAGACCTTACGTGTGCACAGCACTGGATGATTCCAAGCACTTTCACATTCACTGGCTCATTTGCTTCCCTCTCCAATTACTCCCCAACAGAGATAAGGCAGGTAACGTCCCGCCCTTCTAACCAGTGACAAAACTAAGACCGAGTGAATTGCCCAAGATTGCACAATCTACCAGCTAATATGAGAAGCCAGGATTTCTGACCTCGTGCTCCTATGCTTTGATTCCATGCTGCAAAATACCCAGCATAGGGGGTAAGGCATTAAACAGGGCAGTCACTAAGTTCCTTAAACCCAAAGTAGACGTCTCCCCCTCCCAGCAGCTGGAACAAGTTTTGAATTCAGGTTGCCTTCATAAGGAAGGGAGGACAGGATGGAAAGGGGCTCGTATCTTATCTCCCCAGCATCACTTAAATGAGACAACCAAACTGCAGAAGCCGGAAACGGGCAGAGAAAAGTGCCCTGGCAGCAGAGTGGCATTAGATGTAGGTTAAGGTATGACTTGCGGTCAAACTAAAGAGAAAGCAGGCAGACGGGGGGAATAATAAAGCAGAGTGGCAGGCCCCTGAGTTCCACTGGTAAAATTTTCCTAGAGCTTTCAACCGAACAAATCAGTTAAGACAAGGTGCGGGAGACATTACAAGCACAGACCCTTTTCCTATATATGTATTTTTAATGTGGAACCTCTGTCATATGGTAGAGAGTTGAAGAAATATGTATATAAAATGGAAATCGAGCAAAATATATATCTTTTAGAGCCAATGATTCACACGAAGTGACAGCTCTTAAATATTAATAATAAGTAAATGTTTAGGGCGTAAGATTGGAGATGAAGGGAGATGATAAAATTTCTCTATTTTTTTCTTCATGGTCCAAATTTAGAAAAATAAATACAGTAAATATTCTACTTATAGTTGGCAATACTTATATAGTTTATCATCTGCCTCAGGGCCTTGGTTCCGCTTGGGAACAAATGCACTGCTTCCACTTGACAATAAGATCATAATTTGGAGCTGGGAAGAAACCTGTTTCAAGAAATAAAATAATCTCACACAGATTTCAAATATGACAAAGAAACGGCATTTTCACGAAAATGCAAGACTCACTCGTCACCGACCTGCACAAAACCTTAGCATGCTTCCTCAGTGTTAGAAAATCTCTAATTAAGAGACTCTGTGGCCCCTCTCCTGCTATCTTCCCATTGCGATGCCTCCCTGGACAGAAGGTAGAGAGCTCTCCTTCAGGCTGATGGGCTTTAGGGAGGGACCCAGCCCCTTCGGAGGATCACCTTCACTTGAGTGGTAGCCTCCTTCATGTGGCATCAGGAGCAGAAAGAAGTGTCCTGACCAAGGGCACTTATTTGAGTTCCTTGGCCAGTCCCGGAAGCTGGAGGGACAGGACACTCACGGTGACCTTCAAGGAAAGGTAAAGGTGTTTCTATGTTGCTGTCAATTACAACTTCAGGAGAGCACCTGGGAAGCAGGGTCTATCCTCCCAGCACTGGGCTGTGCCCCCTGGGGGCTGTGAGATGCTGATACAACCTTGACTCCCACCTCCAGCAAACCAGGGCTGCACCCAAGCTCACTCAGATGACACCTTTGAGCTACCGCCCAGCCCATTTTCAAGCCCACTCAAAATGACTCTCGCTATCTTTCTGGGAGAATAAGATTGACCTCTTCCATCTTGCTCTTCCTCTGCCTCTGATGATGTGCTGGGGAGAAGTTTGCTGCCTGCCTGGGGCTGACACACCACTGACACAGTGAATCACCTGCAAAGGGAAAGGAAGGGCCAGGGATGAAGGGCTGAGCAGATGCTCTGACCCCAGAAGCCACGGGTGACAAAGCTCGCTCTCCCAGGGTGAGACCTCGCGACTCTCCAAGTCTATCCCTCTCCCTGGCATGTGGAAGGGAGAGCAGATGGCAGAGAGCACGGTCCAGGGCCTTGGCCTCTGATAGTGTCTGGAGCGAGTGTGCAGGAACTCAGGTTGCTCTGGGCCAAGGGTGAAGGTTGAGGGTTGTGCACAGCAGTTAAACACAAGGACTCTGCCATCAGACAGATTTGAGCTTGGCTTCAAATCCCACTTTCTCATTTACTAGTTGAGTGGCCTTGGGGAGGTTATTGAGTTTCTCTCTCGGTTTCTCCATCTATAAAATGGTACTGATAAGGCAGCAGAACCCAGGGTTAAATGAAAAGTGTTTAACATTTATTAGGTTATTATCATAAGTGGAATTGAATATCTTCCTTCCAAAGGTCAAAAGTTAACAAAAGTCTAAGGTCAAACATGGGGAGTTCTGTCTTTGAGACTCTCTGCTTTCCTGAAGGACTCCTAGCATTGCCATTTTTTACCCCTTTTCCCAAAATCCCACCCCCAAGCAAACCTGGCACCATGAACCCCATGATGGTCCAGTGCCCTTTCCTGAGCAAAGAGCCAGCCAGCTGACCCAGCAGAAGGCCTCCTGCATATTCAGACGCAACCATGCTCAACTATTCCATCCTTCTGCAACCTGACCTAAACCACAGGGCTGGAAAAGGGAAGTGGAGTCATGTTCAGGAGAGCAACTCAAGAGCTGTGTGTCAGATTCCAGAAATCTCTATGTCATCACAACACACAGGATGATGCTAAGCGGAGGGAGGGTCTGGTCTTCAGGGAAGCGCCCCCTGCATTCTCTTCTCCAAGCAGCAGAGAAAAGTGCGGGACTCTGGCCTCTTCCCAAGGATTCAGATATTCCTCACAAGCAGCAAGCTAATTGTTAATCTACCAGAGACCCAGCAAGCCCACGGAAGGTGCGCGGCCCCTTTATTTCACTCATACCCTCTGTCTGAGGCTTGTTACAGCTCCCCTGGAAGAAGATAAAATATTCCAGCAGCAGTGGGTCAGGGGGGCAGGAGAAGGGCCCATGCCACTCCAAGAATTTGATGAGCGTCTGATACCAGCAGCATAAATAAGCCCGTTAATAAATTAGAGAGCTATTCATTTAAATGGATTCTGATGTCCCCTCAGTGCCAGTTAATCTGTAATTCAGATAGACCAGGGATGGCTCTGCCGGAAGACAAGAGTCCAGAATGTAGAATGATTTTGTCTCTCGAGAGCCGGGGATTTCACTTGGTAAGCAGCACACATGTCCTATGCGTTCATTTCGTGGTCGCTACTCTCTCTCTATCACCTATAAACCCTGAGTGATAGGCACAGATACCAGTGATTTGCCTGCGACGAACACACACTATCCCAGACCCACGGAAACACGGCCCATGCACATCCCGCATCTATACACGCCTCATACACATTCCATCCTGTGCACAGCTCCAACTGTATAAACACACGCCCTGGACAAGCACCCCAGTGCTTGCACCCATCTTCCAGAACACCCACCCTGTCTTCAGAGAGCTGCCTTCACTCTAAACTATAGCAGAAGTTGTGGGGGGGGGGGACACAGCCTGTTATGGGATGAATTGTGTCCCCTCAAAATATGTTGGAGTCCTAAACCCCAGCACCTCAGAATGTGACTGTATTTGGAGACATGGTCTTTAAAGAGAAAATTAAGTTAAAGTGGGGTCATTAGGGTGGGCCCTCATCCAATATGACTGGTGTCCTATAAAACAAAATTAAGACAGACACACCCAGAGGGAAGACCATGTGAAGACACAGGAAGAAGATAACCATCCACAAGCCAGGTGGAGAGACCTCAGAAGAAACCATCCTTGACCTTGGACTTCTAGCCTCCAGGACTGGGAGAAAATTAATTTCTCTTGTCTTAACCCCCCAGTCTATGGTACTTTGTGATGGCAGCCCTAGCTCACACTAAGCCAGGTGGCAGTTGGTGCTCAGGGTGTCACACAGCCACCATAGAGGGGGCTCAGCCTATATAAGTGAATGTTGGTCAACTTCTGCACAAGGACACTTGTCTGGAGGACCCTTCTAGTCTTTGATGGTGTAATCACCAAAGGCCACATGGATGTTAAAAAGGTTTGCCAGCTAGACCGTACTATCAGAGATTTCCTGCTGCGGCTCCTATAACCACTACTGCATATGTGAGCCCAACTCAGCAGCAAGGTCTGAGCATTCCTAGAGCATCCAAAGACCACAGAAGGACAATAACAAGGACAGCGATAAAATGACTAGCATTTTTTGAAACGCTCAACGTGCCAGGCCCGTGCTAAGCACTTTCAATCCATTACCCCACTTAATGCTCCCAACAACCCTATCTATATAAGTAAGTACAGCTACCATCCTTATTTTAGAGTCAAGGAAATTGAAGCTCAGAGAGATTTAAGGGAATCGTGTAAGCAACGAGCTGGGACACAAGTCCCTGACTTAAGCACTACGATAATTTAGGTTCCATTTGGTTGCACAAATATTGATTGCATTTGTTTTCTTTTCCAGGCCCCATGCTGGGAGGTGCTGGAAGATGCCTGGTGCTTCTAGCCAGGGGCCTGCTAAATAAGTTCCCATCAGGTACAGGGTGTGGGCCCACAAGTTGTCCCTTGAAGGCTGCTGCGGGCACAGCAGAAGTTTCAGGTCTCTGGTATGACGTCCCAAGCAGGGCGTGCAGGAAGAGAACCAGCCTGAGCATCAGAGACCCTGGGTCTAGTCCCAGGCCCGCCCAGCTGCGGACCATGAATGCTCTCAGCCTCAGTTTCCTCATCAGAAAAGTGGAGACAGTTATGTCTGTCCTGGCCACCTCCCACGGTTACTTGAGGCTCCATGAGATGATAAAATGGGGAGAAACACCTACCAGGTCATATAACAAATGCTGCTGCACCCTCCGGGCGCCAGGCTCTGGGAACACAAAAGCCCGAGTCCCTGCCCTCTCTAGGCTTGCCTCCTAGCAGGTGAAACCCATGATAAAGAGGAAAGAGGGAACCTACAGCACACGGTGAGGAACTGCTAAGCTCTGTGTGAAGCAGGGTAAGGGGCCAGGTGTGATGGTGGAGGGGTGGTCGGGAAGCCTCGCTGAGGAGGTGACATCTGAGCAGAGGCTGGAGTGCCATGAAGGAGGAGCTGGGAGACCAGCTGGGGGAAGCAAGTTCCTGCAGAGGGAACCCCATGTGCAAAGTTCCCCAAGAAAACGGCACACTCAGCATGGTCAGGAATAGCACGGAGGTTGGTAGGGCTGATGGGAAGTGAAGGGGGAGATGAGGGTAGGAGGGGAAGCCCTGGGCCCGGCCAGGCAGGACCACGTGGATCGTGGGGAAGAGCGTGCTCTCTGTTCTACACATGCTGGGAAGCCATCGGGGGTTGAACACCCAGGGCTGGCACAACCTGACCGTGCTTCACATGGGATCACCCGGGCTGCTCTGTGCACAGGGACTGTGGGTCCAGAGGAGAGTTCAAAGCATTAGCCCCATTCAAAGGCTATCTCAATCATGCAAGAAAAAAAAAAGATGAAGGCATAACCCAAGTGTGAGAAGTTATCCTTGTTCAAGAATATTTACCTTCAGCCACTGCTATCATCTTCACATTTATTCTCAGCATATTCACAGTGGTTTATGTTTGCATCTGGGTATCAGACAAATGATTGCGATGCTTCTCTTCCCTTTTCTTTCTTTTATTGTTGTTTTTTTTTAACATTTCAAATGTTCTTCATTTGAGAAAAAAGTTGTTCTTAATCTGCTCTTCCATTTCAATTGTTTCATTGTTTTTATTGATTTTTATGTTGAAATATTTCTTTTAATATTTCAAAAACAGACCCCTCGTTTAGTGGCTTTCAAACCTGGTATCAGGTAATAGCTTGCCTGCCAAGAAAGTGAGCTTCTCCTTCCCCCCACTAATAAAAAAATCAATAAGTCATTAGAGATGCCTTTAATAAAGATTAAATAAATGAATAAAGTTAACTTTTACCCGACCATGAAACGCACACTTGCTAAGGTAAAATAGCACAGTCAAGTTTGAATGCTTGATGATTAAACTGGGCTCGGAGAACAAAGCCCTACCAAGGTCTCCCCATCACTGACCGACCCCCTACTTGACCCCCAGTGGTCACAGTAACACATAATGCTCATGCCTCCCTCCCCAACACCTGGGGAGGGTCAGCCTGTGGCATCTTGAATGCCCCCCACTCAATGCCCACAACAGATCCAAACAAGTTGATTTTAACTAAGGGCCACAGACCAAGGCAGGAGTGGCAGCCCCAATCCATGGCAGAATGCCCGGTCGGGAAAGACAGGGCCCACTCACTCTCACTCCCCATCAGGGCCAGGGCCCACAAGGCCAGTCCTCCTCACTTCCTGCTTCTTCAGCTGGTACCTGGCAGGGTGGAGAATCCAGGCCAGAGGGGATGTCACACAGACTGGGCTGGTTCCAGGGCTTCAAGGCCCCACCTGAACTGCTTTCTTGGAGTTGGCTGTCATGCAGAAGAGCTTGATGGGGAAGCCTGCAGTCTTTGGAGACACTCCGAGCTGAGTTTGAGATTCAGCTCTGCCGCATCCTCATGGTGTGACCTCTATTTCCTTTCTGAGCCTCATATTCCTCACCAGTAATATGGGGTATCTCCAAAGAAGTGTCTTATAAGAATGAAAGGGTTTTTCACAGAAAGTATCCCATATATGATAATAGTTTTGGGCATTAACTAATAGTTGCTCACCTCTTATCCTATTTTTAGCTGGGCAAATGTTTTCCCAACATAAAGACTATATTTCCCAGCTCACCCTGCAGCTAGGAATGGTCATTTGACTCCATTTTGGTCAATGGGATGTAATCAGAAGTTTTTGGTGACAGCTTCTAGGAATTCTGCCCCTGAAATGCTGATGTGATGACTGGAGCCCTAGCCACCAATTTAGCCCATGAAGCAACATGGTAAAGATAGTGAAGCAGCACAATAGAAAGACCCTGAGGATCACAGAACCAAAATAACAACCTTGGATTGCCTACATCCAGACTACTTTTTCACAAGAGAAAAATGAATGTCGATTTTTTAAAAGCCACTGTTATTTGGGGTGGGGGGGTGGTTCTGCTACTCATAGCCAAACTAAGTCTATCATTATTATCATTACTATCATTGTTCTCAGTATTATATCGGGCAGAGAGGTAAGAAACTCCTTTCCCTTGGGCTACTGAGGGTTGGCCCTGGGTTTCTTTCTCCATGTGCTTGCTCTGTCATCCCCCCTGTGCCAAAGGCCCAAGGCCCCCTGTTCTCCTCCACTTCCAGAATCTCAGGCATTTAGAACTTCCTGTTTTCTGCATATAAAGGCGTTTGGGGAATGAGGTACCTTCCATCTCCCTCACACACACACACACACTTCCACTGCTCTGGGGGGAAAAGCCCAAATTCCTTAGACTGGGGCTCAAAGCCAGGTTCCATAGTTCCCTGAACGTCAGCACTGTTGATGATAATGATGACAACAGTGGTGAGAATCAGGCCCACGTGCCCAGCCTCTTCTCTCGCTTCCCCGCCACCAACTCACGAGCACATCATGGCCAGACAAAGCTGTTGATGGCTCTCTGAATGGGCCTGTTCTCTCAAGCCTCCTGATTTTGCATATTTTCAATCTGTCTGGAAAGAGCTTCTTCAGCTATTAGATTTGCCATGTCCCTGAAGACTGAGTCCAGGTGCCACTTCTCTTTGGAGGCCTTTATGGATGACCCCATGCTCCGTTAGGTGTCTCTGCTGTGCCCCCAGAGCCCTGGGCTGGTAGCTGCCAGAACTCTCAGTTCTCTGGCTGTTCCTCAACTCATGACCTGCCCCCCTTCCCCCGAAGACTGTGAGTCCTACCAGGGTGGGGAGCATGTGGTTCACATCTGGACCCAGCACCAGGCACTGGGACGGCCCCTGGCTGACCCCCAATCATTAGCAGCATGCTTCTGCTCTCCTAGTTTATATTCACGCTCCAATGCCTGGCATAGCATCCATCTCACATGCACCAGTGCTCAACAAGTACATGTTGACATGGGAGGAGGGCTGAATGAACTGCTCCCAGAGCTTCTTTTCTCTGGTCATGGAAGTCCAAGTAACCAGGAGCCCGGAAGTAGGAAATGGATGAGTTGGATGAAAAGAGAAAGAACCTCCCTTGCTTCTGTCTTGGTCAGTGTAGGGGGCTGAACAGTAACCCCATCCCCTGCTGCCAAACAAAGAGAGAGATGTCCACCTGGAACCTCAGACTGTGACCTTACTTGGAAATAGAGTCTTTGTAGATGTAATAAAGGTAACACTAAAGATGAGATCATATTGAATCAGGTCAGGTCCTCAATCCAATGACACGTGTTCTTCTAAGGGACAGAAAAGGATGCAGAGAGGCACAGAGAAAAAGGCCATGTGAAGACAGAGGCAGAGATTGGTTTTATGTAACCACAAGCCAAGGAAGGTCTGGAGCCACCAGAAACTGGAAGAGGCAAGGGAGGATTCTCCCCAAGAGCCTTTGGAGGGAAAATGGCCCTGCTGACACCTTATTTTGGACTCCTGGCCTCCAGAACTATGATAGACTAAATTTCCATTATTTTAAGCCACCCAGTTTACATAATTTGTTATGTCAGTCCTAGGAAACTAATACAGTCACCTAGGGATGGACCAGCTGATTTTACAGACAATCCCTCAGGGCCACACACTCCCTTGCCCCAGCTCTAAACTTCACATACGCAACGTCCACATCCTCTGCTTTTGATCTTTTCCTTCCCTCTTTTTAAAATGCCAGTGAAGACACATGCGTTGCCTCATTAAACACTCCCCCGGCCTTTTGGGGGTAGCTTCTATCATTATCCCTATTTCAGAGAGGAGGAATCTAAGTCTTAGAGAGGTGAGCCATTTGCTCCATGGGGCTGCCATCCTCCTTACTACTATACTGTCATCTCTCCCGGTCTCCCCTCCACTGCAGTGGGACTCAATGTCTAGATCAAGAACCCCAGAGCCCTAAGGAAGAGCCAAAACTTAGTTCAAAACAGGTTTCTGGCGTTTTTGCTACTGAGCCCCAAGTCCCATCCTTCAGTCTGTGTAACTCCTTCACTTTGGGACTCAATGTCTCCCTCACCACTACCCACAACAATGGACCACATGGTTTCCTGAGGGTCAGGAGGGAGGAATCATGGATGAGAAAAATGTGTTTTAGACTGAGGGCTCTTTAAGTGCAGGGACTTCATCTTGTTTTTCTTGGCTCTCCAATACCTGGCACATAACCTACGCTTGAGAAAGGGTTTTTTTGTATTGAATCAAGGGGGTATGAAAACTAGGTAACTATAACTACTCTAATGCCATGGCTCAGTGGTGTCCATGTATTTTACAGACTCAAGTTCCATGACTGTATTTCCTCCACCCATTACAGAGAGGAGATGGAAGTCATCTTAGCTTTTCACTACTGATGAGCAGCCAACCGAGCACGGAAGCCCAGTGTTTCCAGTCCTATCCCTCTCCTCTGTCTACTGGGTCAACGTCCTGCCCATCAGTCTGACCATTCCATTACCAGGGAGAAAAAAATTCCATGGCAATCATAGCCTCTGGCTCTCCAGCAGAAAACTTTCTACTGAGTCCTGTTTCCAGTTCAGAGGACTTTAAGAATAAAGTCAAAAGTAAGCAAGGTAGAACACTGAGGAGCCCATATGGTCCCTGTCCCTAAGTCAGGTGGTTTGAGGCTCTGCCCGGTGACCAGATGGCTGCTCAGGGCTGCCCATTCTCTAGGACACCCCCCTGCCTGGAATGGAGGGAAGGGTGTTCCAGACGGCCAGAACTGGGCAGATACCCCAGAATATTGCTGGAGCACAACCTACACCCCTACCAGATGCCATCTGGATGGCTGTCCCCTCAATTTTTATTCTCATGAATCCTCTGGGGACAAGTCCAGCTAGAGACTTGATTAGCCAAATTCGTACTGGAAAAGTTCTCCTTGGAACTATTCCCTTGTTATTTATGCAAACCTCCCTCCTCTACAAACGGGGCAGGAATTTTAAGCCAACAGAAGTTCCATACTCCAAGTTCTCTGCTGAACTAAAACTCTCTCATCGGGCAGCTTTAGGACTCGTTGGATTTCTCCAGTGTATCCTTCGCCTGATGCTTTTGACACCGTCACATGAGTCACACCACCATAATTCTTATCCAACAGGGGGAGAGAGACCCTGATTCAGAGAGGAAAGTTGACTTCACCAGAATGGCCTACTGTCAAGGTTAATCCCTGAGAAAGGACATCTGGGCCTTATGACATTTGAAATAACAGCAGAGCAGCTAAATCATGCATCAAAGGCAAAACTCCAGATATAAAAGAAACAACCATCTGGGCTCTTTCTCCCCAGTGAGAGAGGACCACAGTTTGGCTTTCTGACATAAACTCTTCTGATGTCAAACCCCTTGAAGGTAAAAACCTTACATTCCTATGCACCACAGCCTGTAACCCACCCTAGAACAAGGCAAGAGAATCAGTGGATACCCCAGACACACATGGGAGAACCATGCGTCATTGACTATCAAGGCAAGGTCCTTCTCAAAGACAGTGAACACTTCCTTCTTTACCCGGAAAATGGGGGTGGGGATGTAAAGATGGAATCACTGTCCAGGGTGAAAGTCCTCACCTGATGGTTGCTGATCCTCTTCCTAGTCAATCATTCTAAGAAACAACAGGAGGTCCATAAAGAGATGAACACTGCCCCACCTTTCTGAATCACAGCCTCCTCCTGCCTCTTTTGTATGCCCTTGAATAGGAAATTCTATAGCCAAACAGCACAGTCAGAAATATTTGTCCAACAGAACTGCAGAGCTCTGGATGAACACGGCAGGGACCAGGGTGGGGAGAAGAACATATGAGAGGTTGTCTGTCCCAAGTTCACCCCAGCTTTCCATAATCTTCCCTGGCTACCTGTGGGCAAGTCCATATACAGTCACCACAGAATCAGTCATCAACCACAGGAACAGTGCTACCCCGGGATGGATTTTTCTCTGTGTGGTTGACACTGAGCTGCAGCCTCCAGACATATGTCCCATGGTTGTGCAGACAGCCTGCTTCACTGATTCACCTACTGGGGAACTTGGCTCTCCTCTCTGGGCACCCTCAAGGACTGGAGCCCTGAACCTCTCTCCATGGGTCCCTGGGAAGAGCCTAGCCCTCACTCCCCTTTCCAGTTTAGCCCCGTTCCTCCTGGGCTCCACTTGGCTTTAACATCCCCGTGTCAGCTTATAAGGCCCACCACAATGACACACTGTCCCAAGTCGGCCTCAGCATCTCCCACCCCACTCCCAGCCCCACTCACACAGTTGTCAATTAATCCCCCTCTTACTCTACCCAGGACGCTGCATGGCTTCTGGAAGTCTGCAGTCTGCCCATGGATTTCTGACTTTATCTTGGAACTACTCCACTGAATGTGTGGTACCAAAGGGCTCAGGCCCGTTCAGCACAGCTCTCAGAGTTGTGGACTCCTACGCACTGTTTTCGTTTCACTTCCTCTAAATTATTCCACTATCCCTGGTCTATATACTTATCCATAGAGCCTCCCATGGAGCATTACTCCCTACAATAATTATCTATGGTTTCCATGTATTTATCTCTGAGATCTATTTAGATAGGGTATCTACCATCCCTCCTGGATCTATTTTCATGTCTCTCTCTGTCTATAGTATTTATCTCTATTTTAACATGACTGCCTTTTTTTTTAACCCTCAAACTGGGACAGTTCCCAAGGGGGTGGATTTTGCCTGCAGTTAAAAGCACGATGTGATTCTACACGTGCTCAGCAGCTAAATCTGTGGTGGGTCAGAGCAGCAGTGCTTGTTCAGCAGAAAGGCATGGATTTGGAAAGCCAAGAGGGCACAGAGGATGTGGGAGGGGGCTACAGGCTCTCTTGAGACCCTCCTGGGGTGAGTCCACCCTCAAAGAAGAAGAATGGGATAGAAGAAGGGAAGAATGGAAGAATCTGGAGGCACATTTTGGCTTCAAATCCCAACTCTACCTGTTAGTTAAGCTCTCCCTTCGTTTTCTCTTTGATAAAATGAGAATCCTGTAATTCCCTAACTCGTAGGCTTTGGGGCCTAGATGAAGTGTGATATACATGAAAAGTTCCTGGCAGTGGGCTTGATATAGAGCAAGTGTTCATTAATGAAAATGACTACTCTTATAATTATTGTTATTCTTCTCAATATGCTCTGATACCTTGTTTGGTAGTTTTTATGAGCATCAGCGCCTCATAGGCTGTGACTGTCTTAGGATGGAGACTTAGTGATATGTATATTCCTAGCTCAGGAATATAGTGGATAACAGATAAACATTTAATAAATGGATAAACCTACCCAGACACTTTTAAGTGATACAGGAGAGGAAAGGTGAGGATACAGAACAACAGTGAGGTTTGGAAGGAGGAAAGCTGCTAGTTGCCAGCACTGGGCAGCTTCAAGCTCAAGCATGTATGCCAGACATTTCACTGAGAGTTAAAGAGCTGAGCTATGGGGCTTAAAAGGGGGTAGATAGGCCTGGAACTGCTACTATGGGGTGAGCAGGAACCAAATCAAAGGCCTGCCAAAAAGCAGTGGGGATCCTGCTGGGATGTGAATGCCAGATTTGCAGTGGACCCACCTAGGATGCGTCTATAGCTGTCCTGCTCAGCAACTCAGGACAGGAAAAAAAAAAATCACACGATGGGAATCAGCAGAGTAAGAGTTGTTAAAGCAGGCCAAGCAAGAACAGCAAGAGTTGGGGAAGCCTAGAGTTCCAGGGAGATGCCATGAATGGCTAACAACAGGGTTGGTCTGGATGAGGAAGCAAATGGAGCCAAGAGCACTCAGAGGTCACAGGGGGCCAAGAGACTGGACGTCAAGATAGGCTCTAAAGAGAAGGTACAGTGGGAAGAAGGAGGGTAGAAAGATAGAGGTAGGTCTGAATCTTAGAGAAATTCCAAGCCATAGGGCAAGCCAAGAAGTGGCCTTGCTATTGCATGGCTGAAACGGAGAGGAAGTGAAGGTCATTGATAAGGAAGCAGTCAAAGAAATGGGGAGAGGAACTTCCCTGGTGGCGCAATGGTTAGGAATCTGCCTAGCAATGCAGGCGACATAGGTTCGATCCCTGGTCTGGCAAGATCCCACATGCCGCAGAGCAACTAAGCCCGTGTGACACAACTACTGAGCCTGCGCTCTAGAGCCTGTGCTCTGCAACAAGAGAAGCCACCGCAATGAGAAGCCCGCGCACTACAATGAAGAGTAGTCCCCGCTCGCCGCAACTAGAGGAAGCCCGCGTGCAGCAACAAAGACCCAACGCAGCCAATAATTAATTAATTAATTAATTTTTAAAAAAGACATGGGTGGAGGAGAAGTGTCAAGGGTCATCAGCACTGTGTCTGATCTCAGAACTTCAGTGCTGCTCTCAAGCTCTACAGCAGAAGAGTGAGACTTTAGAACAACCTTGCAGAAAGAGATCCATCATAACAACCTCTGGGCAAGTCCCACTTGCCTTCTCTATCCAAGATGATATCACAATGTAAGAAGCTATCAGGAATGAGGCTACTTGAGCTCATGGCAGAGCACCTTGAAGACCTGTAATGATTACTCCAAGTCCTGGTGTTGCTACAACCTTTATGAGTCACATCCAACTTTGCACAAGTTTCCCCAGAGGGGAACAAAAGTTGCTAACCAAATCTATGAGCCTAGGCAGAGAACTGAGGTGACATGCAAACACCTGGTATTCCAATGACTGTGCAGTTGTATCAAAGGGAGCAAAGTATGTAGGCAGCCTGGGTGCAGGCAGAGTCACACTGGCTCCTCCCATGAAGAAGCACGCTCCCTGTGGAGTAATGCCAATGGCAGAGGATGACTAGTAAGAAGCAGGATGCTGACACTCAGGACCCAGAGAAGCCCAGGCCCATGTTAACAGGGCTGGCAGACAGATGGGGCCACGACATGGAGGAAGCTGGCACAGAACCTGCAGACTTTTGCTTCCAAACTGCCAGATGTCAGCTACAGCTTTCCATCTGCCTCTTCTCATCCTCTCCTTTAGTGTTTCACTGTTTACATGGTACACATCCAAATACATTTGCTGACCTCACCTAGGCAGGTGGGTTTGGTGAAAAGGTCAGGGACCTCAGCACTCAAACAGTTCAAAAAATGCAAGCTGCCTTCTCTCCGGCACATGCTCAGAAGCCAGAATTCACAGGGCACTGTTTAGAATCTAGAGAGATCTCTGAAAAATCCGGGGATGCCATAGCAAGAGCTATACTCACTACCATAGACCGTGTACCAGCTTCAGCTGCCACCAACCCATCTTGTGGCCTTTTCTGTCCTGCTTCCTTCTTCCCTCCTCCCGTCATTCTTAGTGCTGCCATGTGATGCAGGGCCGTCAGTGGGAAAAATAAAGACCCCATTGGCAAATTCAACAGAAAACTGGCCTCCATGGGCAATACTGTTCCAAAAAGAAGTCTGAAGAAGTAGGAGGAGAAAAGGTTAATACTAGAAGGAGAACTGGGAAGTTCCAGGTGCCCTGGGGTCTACCAGCCTGGGGCAGCTTCCTTAGAATTAGCCATGCCAGGTGTGCCATAGACTGCACGAGTCCTGCCTTGATCATCCACCAACTTGAGCCCAGAAGGAGAGCAAGGTGGTACCCATGGAAAGGGGCACTAAAGTAGCTGTGGGCACTCCATCTAGCCATCAAGCAGGTTGGGACATACAGGATCACCACAGATGATCCAAATGTGGCAAGAGGGGCAGAGAAATATGACAAGGGATGCAGAGGGAGAACTTCAGCTTTCCTCCCTTCAGTTAAGAGGGTCTTGTCTAGGACACTGCTGAAATTCAGATGGCCCAAAATCAGCCCTAATCCTTTTCTTCCCACAATTCTTTGCTCTTTCTATTCTAATTCCCATTCCGTATTCACTCTCCCCCACCTCCCTGATCACCAGCATCCTCCCCGATGCCCACCACCACTCCCCTAGGCCCAGTGAAACCCCAGCCCATCCACCTGAGGTCTGCAGGGCTTCCTGGGAGCAGGAACCTGGACCAGGGCCACAGCGACATGTCTCTTCTCATCCTGAACTGGAAGTCAGTGAATGAGGCGCTTAGTAACCAGGGGTCTAAGGACCACTTTTAACTGGGACCCAAGAAGAAAAGCCACTACTAAAAGTCAAGGAGAGAGAAAAGGAGAACCAGATAAAAAAAGAGGAGAAGGAAGACTCCCAACCCTCTAGCAGAAAAATAGATAAATACAAGCTATTAGGAAATAAAAGAGAAACAAAGACATCAGCCTGGCCTGGCATGATTTTTTTCTCTCTGCAGTAATGATCTGATAAGGGTTTAATCCTACCACATTCTTCAGGTCCTAACTCATCTTCACTGAGTCTCAACTGCCTCCTGAAGATGGGCCTCAGTCATGGAGGAGGCAGCTCCGATTAAGTCCAGTGCCCAGTGAGCTGTGGGCTGCACATGCCGCCCTGCACCTGAGGCCCAGGGCCTCACTGCCTCCTAGGGATGAGGGTGAGGGGTGGGCGCTGCCTTCTGGTTCTGCAGAGCAGCCTGCCTGGGGAGCCCTCTCTGGCTTGCCTGCCACTGTGCCTGAGCACGGGACGCAGAGGGGATGGAGGGAACCACAGTGCCCACTGCTTAGAAGATTCCAACCTGTCCCTTCTGCTTGGGTCTCTCTTCTGGTGTTTCTGTCCTCGCTGGCCGAGGCCAGAATGCCAGGGAGGTAGGCGGGTTGGCACAAGCCATTGCATTTGAGATCACCACTTTCATCTTTGCACATCTGGAGCAGGGCTTCCAATAGAGCTGAGATGAAGAAAAGGGAACCGATGTTTATCAGGCACCTACTATACGTTAGGCTCCATGCTGTCGGATTTTATGCATATTCTCACTTAGTCTGGACAGCAGCCACCCGTCAAGAGGTCATTAGGCCCATTCTAGAGCTAGGAAAACGGAAGCTGGGGGAGACTAAATGACATACTCTAAATCACAGAGCTGGAAAGCACTGACGCGCCTGATGAGAGGATGCTAGAAAAAAATGGATTGAGGAGCTATGCACAAAGCACCAGGACTGTGCTAGAAGCAGGCGTTGGCAGACATAGAATCCTTGCTTCTGTATTTGCTCTGCCGCAGGGCCCCATACTCCCAGCCTCTGCCCGGCTTTTGAGTCCTGCTTCCGTGCCTCAGTTCCTGACCGTTTCTGCCCCGGCAGAGTAGCCTGTCCATGAAACATCCTGGGATGGTGATCTTCCTTCTCACAGAACCCGGGACAAAACCAATCCTCCACCTCACGCCCCCTCAGGGGGAGCCCCAGAGAAAGGCCACGGGCCCCCGACAGGCTGAGCTCAGGGACGCTCCGGGTTTTCTCTGGATCCATTACAGCGTAGGGCACTGCAAAGCAGCTAGGAATTTACTGTGGGGTCAGGGTGGAGGGGAGATGGTGGGGGGCGGGTAAACTACACTTTCCCAAATCCCGCCTCAGGCTGGAGTTGCCCTTTCCTTTCCTTCCTGTCGTTGTTTTCCATTTTCTTTCCTCCCTTTTGTAAACTGCTTTTAGTTACTTTCAGGCAAGGCAGCCAAAAACTCCAGGTCATCTGGAAATAAACATAATTTATTCTTATTGTAACACAGTTAACACACAATTTGATGGGACACACAATTTGGGAAATCTGAGGAAGTGGTAGCGAGAGGGCGGAGGTGCGGTGGGCATTTGAAAGCTGAGAGATTTGGCAGCCCCACTGTGTGGGGAGAGGGCTGATGAGGACTGCCAGGCTTGGAGAGCAGGGTGAGGGGCAGGCAGCACTGGCTGGGGGACGGCAGAAAGCCATAGATGGGCAAATCCAGAGCTACGGATGTTCTGTTTCCTAGCAGCCTCACGGCAGCCCAGCCAAGACAGCTCACGTTTAGGGGAGAAGAAATCAAGCTTTTATTTAGCACCTACTCTTGGTCTGTTTGATTCTCACAACAACCTTAGCCCTTATTTCCATTTGACGGATGGGAAAACTGAGGCCCAGAGAGCTTAAGTTCAAGCTTAAGAATGGCAGAGACCGGCCTTGACTTCACATCTTACAAATCCCAGAGCTAAATTGGTATAAAGACACCAGCAGTTCTCAAAGTGTGGTTTCTGGACCAATGGCATCAGCCTCACCTGGGAATTTGGTAAGAATGCAAATTCTCAGGCTCTATCTACCTCCCCAGAAATGAATCAGAAACTCTGGGGAGGGGGCTCAGTGATCTGTGTTTCAATAAGCCCTCCAGGTAATGCTGACACGGATATTTCTTCAGGGGCACTCAGCGTACAGGCAAGCATGGCCTAAAAAGAGAGATTCCCAAAGTGTGGTCCCCAGACCAGCAGCATTTGTAACTTGTTAGAAATGCAAGTTCTTGGGGCTTCTCTGGTGGCGCAGTGGTTGAGAGTCCGCCTGCAGATGCAGGGGGCACGGGTTCGTGCCCCGGTCCGGGAGGATCCCACGTGCCGCGGAGCGGCTGGGCCCGTGAGCCATGGCCGCTGAGCCTGCGCGTCCGGAGCCTGTGCTCCGCCACGGGAGAGGCCACGACAGTGAGAGGCCCATGTACCGCAAAAAAAAAAAAAAAAAAAAAGAAATGCAAGTTCTTGCCGCCCTACCCCCAGACCTACCGACTCCGAAACTCAGGGTGTGGGACCCGCAGGACTAGTGTAACCAGCCCTCCAAGGTGGTTCCGATACGCATCCAAGTTTGAGAACCACTTCACCTTCTGCTGCCTCTTCCTCATAAGCAAAGTGGGACGAAAACAGACACCCTCAGCTTGTCCAAGTACAAAATGATGGGCACTCTGTCACTAATTAACAAGCTCTAGGAATGAAATATTTTAATCTGTTATAGGTGCATAGAGGGCAGGTGGATAAGAAGATGAGAGAGAAAAATCTGAAGATGCAAGACCCAGGGCAAGGTCCAGAGGGCTGCAGCCCTCCAGAAGGGAAAACAGCTTTGACATGATGGAAACAGGGCCATTGTCACATGAAAAGATTGAGAAAAAAGTAGGGTGCCTCCAATGAGGGTTTTTTTTTTCTTTTTTCTGATGATATTTATTCCAGAAGCAATTAGGATTAAATAGCAGGAAGACCGAAGACCTCAGGTAACTTCACCAAATGGAAATCGGTCTGTAGAAGAAACGCCCCAGACCAAAAGGGCTTGTCTTTGTCTCTCCTCAATATGAAGTCAGTGCCAGACTCTGATGACCACCGATTGTATGCCCAGCACCACGGGCCATGTTTTTCACACACGATCGGTTTATCTCACGATAGCCCCACCTTCCCTTTTTATAATGGGGGAAACAGAGGCTCTGAGAAAGTAAGCATTTTACTCAAAGCTTCACAACTCGAAAGTGAAGAGCAGGGTCCACACTCATCTTGCTGTCAGAAACAGCCAGTGGCCTCTGGTCTGGCACTGTCCATGAGAACTTCTGTAAGAAGGGAAATATTTGGCCAATATGGTGACCATTTGCCATGTGCGGTTACTAAGCCATTGAAGAGTGGCTAGTGTTACTGAGAAGCTGGTTTTTAAATTTTACTTAATTTTAATTAATTTAAATAACCACATGTGGTGAGTGGGCATTGTATTGGAGAGTGCAGCTCTAGACCAATGGTGAGTCCCATCTCGGATTTCAAGTTGATCCTTGTCCTCTGGATGACTCAAGCTCTGAGAGAACTGGTGACAAAATTCTAGGACAGGCCCTGGTCACAGAACAGAGCAGAAACATCCTTTTGCCCAGATCACCTTCACCCAGCATCCCCTTGCTGGTAAATGGTGATGTCAATGGCCATACGTGACCTGGCTTTCCTGTGGCTTTGACAAAGCAAATCTCTCTTTTCCGGGGGCATCCCCGTCCCACCGTCACACTGGGGAAATTCATCTTGTCATAAAGGTTTCCCAGGATTAGAGTTGGCCAGTCTTAGTCACAAATTAACCCTAGTCCTTAAATAGGAGGATGGCCTTAAGCAACTACTGAATTTTTAGAACCTCCATTTCCCCATCTGTAAAAATGAGGAAAAAATAATTAGCTTGGATGGTTATTGGAATGAACTGAGCTGATGTAAAATGTAAGGCACCTCCTCCATTTCCTGACATCCTTACTCCCTAAACCCACACTCCACTACATGATTGCTCTAAGTTCTAGAAGCCTCCCACCACCGGGGGATGTTCTGGCTGTTCATGGATGATAAGGCATCTCACATATCCGCCTTCAATAATATTTCCCCGAACGCATTTTAGAGTCAGAATCCAGAATCCACAAGCAATTGCACAGTCACCCGCAGCCCAGGGGCCCCAGCAGCTGCACCTTAGCTGCCTGAATCAGCCGGGTCTCCCCACACAGGCTGGACCCCACTGGCTGCTTCACGCTTGGCCTGAACTCAGGCCACCTGAGAGGCCACCCCTGCCATCCACAGGGCCAACAACTCCATTCACACAACGGTGGCCTCTGTCCAGCCGAGTCTACGACGAGGATGTCTAAAATCAAGTGAATTTTGCCTTCACCAGGAGGATTGTCAATAAAAAGTTATCATTCAGTCAGTGGATGTTTTAATTACCAAATGTCAAGCGCCATCACTTTCCATGAGCAGTTTAATGGTCCCGAGAGACAGCCCTGAACAGAACCCCAGGAGAATCCCCAGCCCCTCTCTGTCCCTAAAGAGGACCCCACCAGAACCACTTGACACTAACCGCTCTGCTTTCCCTTCTTAAAAGTCTCCAAAGGGAACACCTCCCTCTCTCTTGAAGAGCATCCATGCACCCCAAAGCTTCCTCAATCCAGCTGGAATCTCTCTTGCTTCAATCTTGTGACAGGTATTTGCAAGAACAGTTGACACCAATTTACAGGCAATAAAGTAGAGGGACCTTGAGCACCATGGCAGGGGTGGGGGTGGGGTCATATGAGAATCCCAGCCCATGGACAATGTCCGTGCCCACCGATAAATTATTCAGCTTCCTTGGGCCTCAGGTTCTATTCCTACAAAACAGGGATAGTCACACTCACCTCACATGAGATCACGTATATAATGAATTTAGCTCAGAGCCTGGCTCACTGTATGGGAAAAACGGGTTTTGTTGTTGATGGTACAATAGTTGTTTTATAGGAGGCATCATTAAGTGGTACTTCCTCCATCGAGTCCTTTCCTGATTCCCCACTACATTTGCTTTATTCCCCTGTAGTTATTGAATGCCTATCGAACGCCAAAAACTACCCTCAGGCCGGGGTTGCATGAAGAAAATGGGTAGGTCCTTATCCTCATAAAGGTTGCAGAAGGGGAGCTGAATATTTAACAAATAAGTATATAAACCACACACTCAAAAGCATTTAAAATTGTGATGAATGCGATGGTGGAAGAGTCGAGTAGAAGAAGGAATCACAGATTCTCGTTAAGTCCGAGAATCACAGGTTTTAAAATACTTCCGAGGATGAAACTGCATTTCTGCAGGTAGATTTTGAGTGCCTGGAGGGGCAGGCAAAGAACCAGTTCCCATGATCTAGCAGAGTTTCCAACTAAGATGGAAAATGTTCTAAGGGTTAGTTGAATTAATGAAGGGATGGCTAGCTGTATGGACGTAATCCTTTTTGCTACACCTTCAGTTACTAAACTTGGCTTCTGGTCCCTCACTCCCATACCTGCCTCCGTTCCCTGGGGTTTTGCCTTCATTTTCTCTGTTTCTCAACATCATCTTAGCCCCACCCCAAAGCTGTCTCGAGTCACGAACTGCATGCCTTGGAAACGCCTCCTGGAATACCATTTGTTCTCAAAAACCCTTCGCAGACAACATTTTCCACTCTGCCCGCCCAGCCCTGCCAGAGTTGTCTCCACTTCTTCCAAGGAGAGTTTAGAACTACCATATGACCCAGTAATCCCACTACTAGGCATATACCCTGAGAAAACCATAATTCAAAAAGAGACATGTACCAAAATGTTCATTGCAGCTCTATTCACAATAGTCTGGAGATGGAAACAACCTAAGTGTCCATCATCGGATGAATGGATAAAGAAGATGTGGCACATATATACAATGGAATATTACTCAGCCATAAAAAGAAACGAAACTGAGCTATTTGTAATGAGGTGGATAGACCTAGAGTCTGTCATACAGAGTGAAGTAAGTCAGAAAGAGAAAGACAAATACCGTATGCTAACACATATATATGGAATTTTAAAAAAATGTCATGAAGAACCTAGGGGTAAAACAGGAATAAAGACACAGACCTACTTGAGAATGGACTTGAGGATATGGGGAGGGGGAAGGGTAAGCTGTGACAAAGCGAAAGAGAGGCATGGACATATATACACTACCAAACGTAAGGTAGATAGATAGTGGGAAGCAGCCGCAGAGCACAGGGAGATCGGCTCGGTGCTTTGTGACCGCCTGGAGGGGTGGGATGGGGAGGGTGGCAGGGAGGGAGACGCAAGAGGGAAGGGATGTGGGAACAGATGTATATGTATGACTGATTCACTTTGTTATAAAGCAGAAACTAATAAAAAAAAATCCTGTAAAAAAAAAAAAGGATGCATTCAATTCCTGATTTGAAAATGGCAAAAGAAAAGCACAAAGTAGAAAATAAAATTCACCATAATATCCAAACCTAGAAATAACCATAAGGAAATTGCAGGCATATATCGTTCCAACTTTTTTTTCTATGCACCTATTTGAATTTTTTGTTGTTGATATAAAAATGGGATCATACTGAATATACTGACTTGCAATCTGACTTTTTCTATGTAGCAAGTATTGTACATATTTTTCATGCCATCAAACATTGTTCTATGACATGCTTTAATGGTTTCATGGTGTTTCATTATTTGAATGAACCATGATTTACACAACAGATTCCGTATTGTTGGACATTTCAGTCATTTCCAATTTTCCATCATTACAAGTAATGCTTCAATACAAAACCTTGTACATGAACTTTCAAGAACATCTCTGATTATTTCCTTAAGGTAAGAGAAATGCCAAAACACAGAATTGCTGAGTCAAAGAGAATATCCATTTATAAGGTTTTGAAAAATACTGTCAAACAGCCCTCCAGAGAGTTGGTACCCATTATACCCCCAGAGCAGGGAATGCGAGCCCCCATTTCTCTGCATCTCAACCACCATGTATTATTATCTTTGTCAGTTTAATAGGAGGAAGCAGAATCTTGTGACTGATTTAATTAATGTTGCTTTGATTCCTACTTAAGCTAAACAAATTTCCATATGTTTATTAGCCATTTTACTTTTTTTTTCCTTTTTAATTCTGGGGATTGCCTGTTGCTGCCTTTTGTTTATCTTCTTCATGCTGATTTTTCAGAGCTTATTAGACCCACAGGCAATTTACAAGGAAGAGTTACTCCAAAAGCCACCACGGGCCTGAGAACCAAACATCACTTACAGCAAGCCCCAGTGTGTTTAGCTAAATCCCATAATGACATGGCTTTTCCAAACTTGGGGCCAAAGGACCCCAGGTTGGTGAAGGGAGGAGCTGGGAACCAGAGGTGGAGAGCAGTAGGCCAGGTGGGGGGGATACAAGCACGGCATTTGTGGCCTCAACATGGCAGACATTTGGCATCTCCATAGAAAGGAAAGGAAGTGGGCACACACACATATAACTGGCCCTGTTGGTCCAAGCAGTCAAGTTCCAGAAAAGGACTTATCTCTCAAGAATGAAAGTGTCAGTACATGGCAGCATAAGTCTCTGAGAATTACCATGTTTGGTTTCCCTACCTTAGCACTAAACCAAAAGAGGCTAGGATGAATTAGCCAGGAGGGTAATTTTAAAGCAGAGCTGTACATAGTTCACTTCTAGCACTGGTTGGCAGAGGGCAGATGCTTAGGCTGGAAAGAAAACTGTTTTCTAAAAGAGAACTGAAATCTCCCTCATGCATGAGTGTGGCTGGCCTGGCAGAGGTTCAGGCCTCCACACAGGAACCCTAGAAAGGGGACCGAAAGCCTCAGGGCCTGGATCCAATGATGGCTGTGGAGGCTCAGGAGGGGAGGGAATGGGAGAGTGGGGTGAGGTGTGTCCCACACCTGCTGGACCACCAGGGAACAGCCCAATGTGCCCCCTTACTCCCGTCAGGGCCTTGACCCTCTGCAAACTGCTGCCACACTTTGTCCAGGCCACATTCCTCAATCCCAGTGACAATGGTTTGTTCAGTTTCCCAACCAGAGCCCAGACACGCTAGCCCGACAAGGCTAATTTCATCTCTTCAAGCAACCTTCCAACTGTCTGTGACAGGCGCAGCCCCTTTCTGGAAGCCTGGAAGGTTGGTTGTGGACACTCTGTTCTCCTGTCTGCCTCCAACTTGCCAAGTCCCTCTGAATCTGAAAGAGTGGGGTGGTGAGGGCTGTGTAGGCAGTGTCCCCCTATCCTCAGAGCCCCCAGATTTCTCTGCATATCAAGATGGTGAAGATAGGGGCTTAGGTCACCCCTCCCTATAGATTGCCAAGAAGTGCCTGAGGCGGAGCTGGCTCCCCTGACCAAGTGGCCACCATATTGCAGTCACCTCAGGGCCCGCTAAGACCCCATCCACAGCCTCGCTGAGTTTCACTTTTGTGATGAGGCTGAGGCTATTCAGTCAGAACCCACTTGGGTTCCCTCAGCTCCACCATGGCCATCTTTGTCACTCAAGCCCTGCTTGGAGCAGGAGATCCTGCTTGTGCTTTCTGAGTTGACCCTTCCCCATGCCTTGCTCCGCCTGGGCTCTACCCTCATCCCCGCACCAACAATCTCCAAGCCCAAACTTTCAATCACTGTGCTAAAAGGTCCACTTGACAGTGGTGCCCTCAGACTTTAGCAGGGGAAGAAGGTGATGATGATTTTTCTGTTTTTTGGTTTACCATCTATGTATTGTAAATGTATTGTATTGTATCTATGTAATACAATTGTATTACAATTGTATTGTAATTGTATATGTATACAATTAAGAGAATCAAGTGTACTGATCTTACATGTATAGCTCAAGAAATCTGGATATAGGTGTACACCTGTGTCATCACCAGCCAAGTCTAAATACAAAACACTTCCCAAGAAAGTTCTTCTTTCCTCCCAATCACTACCAGAAATGACCACCATTTGATTTCCATCAGCATTGACTCATTTTGCTTATTTCTGAACTTCATATAAATGGAATCACATAGCATGTTCTCTTTTGCATCTGGCTTCTTTCACTCAACATAATGTCTGTGAGACATTTATTAACTTCGCCGCTGGCACTAAGGGCCAAAGAATTTAGTGATTCTTATTCAAGAACATTGCTTGTGCTTTCAAGCTGTGTTCCAAGGGGACCTATGACTCCCACTCAGCAGGGAAGGGAGGGGCAGGAGGTTATAATGGGGGGAGTGAGCTACCCTCTGGTTCCTCTGCTAAAGCTGTTTATCTGTTTCACACAGAGGGCTTCCATTAAGATTTCTCTTGCCTACCAGAGTTCTAAGGCCAAACAACAACAATGCAGTTATAGAAGCTGCTCAGGTTCTCTCCAAATACACTGTGTTTCTCTGATCCTTGGTCAAAAATTGAGATAGAAGGTAGATAAAAACACCAAGGCCAACACACTCTGGGTATCTGGATGATTCCAGGTGATAAAAAAGCCCATCCTCCTTCAAGTATCCTTATTCTTATTATGAGAACAGAACACCTTCCAGTCCCACCCTCTTCTGACCGCAAGAATGGGATCTGGGAAATCTAAGACATAGGTTGCCAACCCTCACCCCACTCCCTGCTATGGAGCCCCTATCCTGGCCATCAAGGGGGTGGTATTTCTAATGGCCACGTCTAAACAATAATAGATCCATATGTTGCCAAGAAAGATTAAGATAGGATGGCCATTGTGGCCATGGTCAAGGAGTGGCACGGACATCCCACCTGTCAAGGTGGCTCATGTCAATTTCTCTTCCTTCCACAAGTTCAGGGTCTTTGCAGGAGTCAGACACTGACCTGTTGAAGGCACAGGGGAGGGGTGGGGAACAATTCAATTAAGAGCAAAAGGACTGCAGGCTTGAGGATTGAAAAGAGCAAACCTAAGACTTCCGTAACGCCCTTGGCTCTAAGCCCCAGCATCAGAGGAGAAGGGCATGGGGAAGAGGGGCTGGGCAAGGCTTCTCCAACCCCTCCACAGGCTCTGATTCTGCCCCAGACCCTGGCGGGAGACAGACACACATTTTGACAAACACTCTTCCCCTAATTTTGAAGCCCCTATGGATTGCAAGGGAAATTTAATCCATATGTCTCTGATTCATTTATACTAAACTCATCAACATGTTGTTTTGTAAGAGCCATTTCATGTCCAAGTGCCTTTTTTTTAAAAAGCTCTTAAAACCCCGGATTTTTTCTTCAAAACGGGAAATCATACTGTGCCAAGAGAACAGGAACTTGAACCCTGAGAGGGTCAAACTGGGTTCAAAGCTGCTGCTTCCCCAGAGACCCCAACCAATTGGAAGTGCGTCCACTGCCTCCTCGCCCCTCTCACCTCTCTGGGAGGCAGAGAACCTGAAAGTAGCCAAATCAAAGCAGAAGAAGTCAGGAGAGAGAAGCAGCATTGGGCTATTGTCAAGGTCACACTGTCCCATTCACAGCAACGCTGTGCTCCACGGAGCCTACAGAGGCCTGCAGGCCTGCAGGAGGGAGAGAAAGCCAGCCAGGAGCTCTGTTCTGCTTCATTAGAAGTAGCATCTTTACTCAAAACAGAATCCCTGCAAGCAGGTTCCTCTGGAAATGACCCGGGGCACCTGGCGCTGAGCTCTGTCGTGGGCTTTGGCAAGGTCTCTGGAACGGCAGTGAACTTGGAAGGTCCAAACCAGATGGATGGAAGGATGACACTCTGCTCTGGCTTCCCCTTCCCCCTCTGTGTGCTCTCTCTCACCCTGTTGAATTTTCTCTGCGGTTTCACATACACAGAGATGTCTCTCTGTCCCTGGCCCAGCGGAGCCATAGGTTATCAAGGCGATGGAAAATGAGTGGGTTGATTTCCTTAAACCTGAAAGAAGCCTTTAAATGTAGGCAGGGATCCTGAGAAAGATGTGCTGGGGACCACCTTAAGCTCTGGCCGGCCTGTGGACAGCCACATCCTCTCTTCAACAAGGGGACCATAGAATCAAAGCATGCGCAAACCCCAGTATGGGAATGCACATGGTCTGCACACACAGCACAGTTGGATAACCTTTATTTCAGGGGTTGTCAATCCTTGACTGCTTCCCTAGAGAGCAAGAAGAGAACTTAGAGTGAATGCTTATGTTAATTAATTCTTAGGGTCAAAAGGGTAGAAAACAAGGTAGTCAATGTCAAATAAAGCAGAGGCAACTTTAGTGCAGCAGAGAAGCTATGGCTGATAAAACCCCCAGTCCTCTTCTCTTCCTATATTGAGAAAAGGGCTTAAGTCAAACATCACCAAGATAAGGGATGGGACTTTTAGAAGCAGGAACACCATCACCCACAGCCAGGGAAGCATATTACAGTGGGGTAGGTTGGGTTATTAATATTCTCTTCCCTCTCTCTCCCTGCCCACTGATGCTGGGCTTGGCCAGGTGACTTGCTTTGGGCAATGAAATGCAGAGAAAGTGATGATGACAGTTCCAAGTCAAGGCTTTAAGAGGCACAGCATGTTTCCTTGCACTCCTGCCATCTGTCACGAGAAGAACATGCTCTACCCCCTCAGCTGGGGCCCCAGAATGAGAAATGTGGAACAGAACAGGACCTAACCCACAGTGTGGGGCAAAACTTAGCTGAATTTAGCTGGAATTAGCCAAACCCTAGCAAACTCACAGGCATTTATTTCTTTTTAACAAATGCTTGTTGGAAGCAACTGAGTTTGGGGATGTTAATTACCCAGCATTATGCAGCAATAGCTGACTAAGACACATGATTATAATCTCTAATGACCAGACTATGAGAAAGCAGTTTGGTCAGACCTGCTCTGGGCCAGTTATTCCCTAAAACTGGTCTCCATGGCAGTAGGATCACTATGTTATTATTAGTTTATTACATCATTCCACAAACGTCTATTGAATTAAACTGGGCTGGCCACTGGGAATACAGAGATTAATTAGGACATATCCATGCCCTTAAGGAGCTTATAGGTTACGTGACAACAGTCACACAGAGAAGGGAGACAACGGCAATGACTGAACAAGCCTAGGATACTGAAGCTCTGCGATCTAAGAGGTACACCTAAGTAAGGGTTGGAGTGAAGTGCAGGAGGGGGACAAAGGGTGATCAGGGAAGGCTTCATGGCAGGACTGGTGTCTGAGGCCTGAATCCTAAGAAGTAAGAGAGACTATTCTCTGTGCAGAGCTCTGCCAACAAACCACACTTTTCCAAACCTTTGGAGCAGCTGCCCAGTTTCACTAGTATAGATTTGGCCATGACTGCCTCCTTTGTTCATATGTTCGCAACACTTTCCTTGAGCACCTACTATGTGCCAGACCTGCACTTTCTGATTCTGTAGTGAGCACTTGAAAGGTGACTAGTCTAAGTTGTGATGTGTTATATAATTGTAAAAACACACTGGATTGCAAAGACTTAGTATAAAAAAAAGGATTTAAGGCATCTCATTAATTTTTAAAATCAGAAACCTGTTAGAATGATAATATTTTGGCTATGTGGGGTTAAATAAAATACATTATTAGAATTCATTTCACCCGTTTTTCTTTTATAAGAAATAGGGCTTTTAGAAAACTTAAAAGTACATACATGACCCTCATTATATTTCAATAAGACAGTGCTATGCTAGGCTCTAGGCCTAAATCAGGCCACAAAGGAGAATGCCCTGGTGAGCTTTTAAAAATTCTAATGCCTAGTCTGCCCCCCCAGACCAATTAAATCAAATGTCAGGGGTGGCACCCGAGCATCAGTATTTTATTAACTCTCCAGGTGATCCAATGTGCAGACAAATGCAGGAACCACTGTTCTAGCAAGATGCAAGGGAAAAGGCACAGCCCTCTTGTCATCCAGTGGGCACACAGACATGGTCACTGTCTGTCACCGTCGACTATGACAAATACAACGTGCTGGGTCCTCAAGGGCAGATGGCTGGCCTCTCAGAGCTCTTCCTCTCCTCTCCTGGGACTCTTGTGGGCTGATTGCCCCGGTCCCTCTCCTCACACACATCCATGGTCATCGAGAGAGTGGTTTTTCAGAGGCCAAGCCTAAGCTCACCTACAGCCAGGCCCCCTTCCCAGCCCTGCACTCCCCGACTTCCTGACTCTTTTTTTTTTTTTTTTTTTAATATTTTCCTGGCTGTACCACGCAGCATGTGGGATCTTAGCTCCCAGACCAGGGATCTAACCCGTGCCCCCTGCACTGGAAGTGCCGAGTCTTAACCACTGGACCGCCATGGAAGGCCCCCGACTTCCTGGCTCTTAACCTCTCTGTACCTGAGGAGACTCAACTCATCACGTTATTTGGTCACAGAGAGGTTTCCTGCAATGGAACACACACACACACACACACACACACACACACACACACAACTTACAATCATTCTGCTCACACAGTTCATCTGAATATTAACTGAGGGCCAGCCATGTAAAGATCATATAACAATTAACTGGACACAGCAAGTTCCCCAGAGGCAAAGTGTGGGCCGCAGGGAGTCAGGAAATTTTTGTGTATGTGGAAGCAAAAGAGCTGGTCCTGCAGAGTCAGCAAGGTTCAGCAGCTGAAAAGTGGGAGGTTGGGGGAGGCTCCGCAGGGCCACTCAGTGGCGGGTTCCACTCCCCAACTGGCCTCAGGGGGCAGTGTCGGATGCAGGTGTTCCCGGGAGGGGTTGCTCTCCTCTCGGGGTCTCATTTTCCTTGCGCTGTGAGTCCCCCTTGCTAGAGGCACCAACCCTGAAATAAGTTTCTGCTGTCACTCAAGAATTCTGCTCTTTGGCCACAGAAAGTGCCACAAAAAGTGGGGACAGGAAGAAGGAAACGGAAGTGGACACAGACGGGAGAAAGCCTGGACCCTCCCAAGACCTTCTTCCTGGGATCAACGGGACAGACGAGGATAACCCAAACCAGGCAATGTGCACAGACTGATAGGGAAGTCTCAAAAGGAGACACCCTGCATCAGCATCATTGGAGCCCAGGGACATCAGACTCGGGAAACGATCACCACCCTGATTGTGGTGATGGTTTCACAGGTGGGTACAATGCCAGAACCTCATGTCGCATGCTGTAAGTGCTTCCAGATTACTGTGTGTAAATTAGACCTCAATAAAGCTGCTTTAAAAAATATCAGTGCTGAGGTGTGAGACCTTGGATAAGTCCTGAAACTTTCTGGGCTTTGGTTGCCCCAACTGTAAAATGAGGACACTAAGAGTACCTGCCTCGCGGGGTGGTTGTGAGGAAAGCCGGCAAAACACAGCCCAGTGATTGGCTTGGAAATACCAGCTCCTAGGTTTAGTATAGTAATAATAATAATGATGAAGATTATCATAGTAATAATAAGTATAGCAATATCATGAGGCAATGAGTTAAGAGGCATGCCAGATTTCTGCTCATCCTCTTGTGCCCCTGCCATCTGCCCTGAGAAGAGCACACTCTGTCCCTTCAGCCAGGGCCCCAGAATGAGAAACACGGAGTGTGGTAATAGCAGTAATACAGTACCAGTAGTAATAATGTAGTAATAGCGGTAATCGTAAGAGCATGTAGTAACAGTAATATAATATACATAAATGTTAGTATATGTAAGATAATATGATACATATATCAGCATAGATAACATACTATCATAATAGTAAAAAATTCAGTAATAAAATAAAAGCAATGTAGTAATTATGTTAGTGACAATTATTATTTTTAAAGCTAGAGCAGCACGGAAGCTGTCAGGCCAAGCGTGGGCTGTGAAATGAACGGGCAGCCTACATGAGCTCGAATTTATCATTCAAGGAACTTGGATGTGGTTCCTGTCTTGGAAGGCCCTGTAGCAGAGGATGGTTGAGAATGCAGGTATCAGACAGGGCTTAATCCTGGCCTCCCTACTTTCTAGCTGTGTGACCTCAGCCAGGCTGCTTCCCTACTCTGACCTTCAGTGTCTCCATGTAAGCTAAATGGAGCTAAATCTATTCTACTGCCTCTCAGGGTTCCTCTGAGGATCCAGTGGGAACATTCACCTTCCATGCTGAGCACAGTTCCTGGCACAGAGTTGATTAAAGAAAGCTGGCTAGTTGTGTCTCCTCCTCAGCATCAAAGCTGAGACCATGTGGCCCGTGGCTGTGGGCTGAGTGACATCTGAGCTCTCCTTAGTGAGACGTGATGGGAGGAAGATGGGTCCAGAAACCAACGTGCCTGCATTCAAATCTCACTCTACTCCTTCCTGGCTGCACGCCTGGAGGCCAGTTACTCAACCTTTCTGACCTCAGCCCCATTATCTAAAAAAATAATTTAATAACCAAGAGCCTTAAAAATGCATATTATTTAACCTAACCACTCCATTTCTAGAAATTTAGCCCAGAGGAGTAATCAGAGATTTACATACAATTACTTCCAAGGGCACATTTTTTAAAATAGTGAATAACTGGGAATAACTGAAATGTCTAACATAGGAGATTAATTACATTATGGTGCATCCAAATGATGTAATACTGTTCATCCATTAAAAAAAACATGTCAAAGACTATTTAAAGACACGGGGGAAATGTTCATGACATCTTATTAAGAGGAAAGAGCCGTTTACAAAAACTAGCTGGGTCACTATTAGCCTTGGGGTACCTTGGATGAATTCGAGAAAGATGCTCCCCTCTGATGGACCCTGCCACCTGACCATCTCCAGCCTCGACTCTCTGCCCTTGAGCAGGGTGCAACCTGCACCACTGGACACAGCAGCCTTTCCTGCTTCCCCTGGGGTTTATTCCCACATGGAAGCCCCTCCTAAAACACAAGTCAGCTTACGTCCCTCCCCTGCTTTACACCCCCCACAAGCTCTTCACTCACTCAGAATGGCTGCCAGAGTCTCTACTGTGGCCTAAAAGGCCATGTGTGGTCTGCTCCCATGTCATCTCGCTGACTTCATCTTCTGCTACTCTCCCACTCGCTCCCTCCTCTGCAGCCACACTGTCCTTGATGTTCTTTGAACATGCTATTCTTTGCACTGGCCTTTCCCTCTGAACTATGCATTTCTGCCAGAAATGTTCTTCCCCAGATATCTACAGGGTTCCCTCCCTCACCTCTGTCAGATTTATTCAAATGACATCCTTTCAATCAGGACTTCTTTTTATAGGCACCCTATCAAAAACTGTAGACTCCCCCCAACACACTCTGTCCCCCTTCCCAACTCTATTTTTTTCTTTAGCACTTATCACCACTTGACATTTTATGTATTTTGCTTATGTATTGGGTTGTCCTTTTCTCCCTCCTCTGAAGTGAGATCCCCAAAGGGCAGGGGTTTTTTTGGTCTGTTTTAGTCACTGCTATGTTCCCAGTGCTGAAAACAGTTCTTGGTACATAATAGGTGCTTAATAAATTTCTGTTGAATGAATGAAGTAGGCACAGTAGAATCCAATGTGAATTTTTTTTTTTTTCGGTACACGGGCCTCTCACTGTTGTGGCCTCTCCCGTTGCAGAGCACGGGCTCTGGACACGCAGGCTCAGCGGCCATGGCTCACGGGCCTAGCCGCTCTGCGGCATGTGGGATCTTCCCAGACCGGGGCACGAACCCATGTCCCCTGCATTGGCAGGTGGACCCCCAACCACTGCGCCACCAGGGAAGCCCCAATGTGGATTTTATATAAAGCAACTCACTGATAGGAATTATCTCAGGGCGGTAGGAAACCACAGAATTGTTACTCTTTTCTTGTGCTTCTCAGTATTTTCCAAAACTGCTCCATGACTGTGTATTACTTTAGCCTTCAAAATGAAGAAGAAAAGCCATGGCACTGGTTTTCCATGGGTACAACAAACAGACCTCACCACATGGTGGCTGGTGAGTTTTAACTCCTCTTCCCACAACAGACATGGCACTTTAGGGAAGGCAAGTCAGTGTCTGGATCACTTGGGGAATCACAAAAGAGAATAAAGTGATGTCGGTTTTTAGCTATAAAATTCAAACCAAAATCCCTGCTTGTCTCCAGTTTCTCCAGAACCAAGACCCTGCTTTGTCCTGCCAACCCTCCCGGGGGTGGAGGCCTGTCCTTGTGCCCCATCCCCGGACCCAGACCTGTCTCATCACCAGCCCTCCCTGTCACTGACTTCCCCCTAGATCACCCCCTGTCAGCTCTGCCAAGCTTGCTGGAGCCACCCTGGGGCCTCTGCTCTTGTTCCTTATCCAGGAACACTCCTCCCCCAGATGTCTGTAAGGAGTGCCCTTCTTTGCTCAGGTGGCCCTTATTCTAGAGGCTTTCCTACCCTGAAGAGCTCCCCAGCCCCTCCATCAGGCTGTTTCTTCTTAACCTTAGTCTCCTCCACCTTGGCCCTTATCACAACCTGACAGGTTATATCTGTATTTGTGGGTTTACTGTTTGTCCTTCCTGCCCTTCCCCACTAGCACAGAAGCTTTGTGAGAGCAGAGACTTTTATTTACTGCTGAATCCTAATATGTAAAGTAGCCCTTGGTGAACAGCGGATGCTCAAAAATGTTGGAGGAAGGAAGGAAGGAAGGAAGGAAGGGAGGGACCCCTAGACCTCACAGACAAGCATTCTTCCAACCATGTCTACATATAGAAGGGGAAAGAGTGAGATCTGCTCAGAATCTCTATCAGAAAATCACTGGGCAAGCCTGGTAGGAAAACCTTAATGCAAATCCAGCCATGGGCATTTTCCCTCTAGCAATGACATGTCCCAGATCTCTCTCCAGCCACTCCTAGGGGTATAATGCCAAACAGATAAATAAGTTCACAAACCAACTCGCTGCTAATGTCCAGGACTCAGACTTACATTGTCCTCCCCGCCTCCTCCCCCTTCCTCAGCCCCCAGCACCCCCACAGCCAGCTGACCCACCCACAGTCCCAGGCACCAGCCCCTGGCAAAGCCTCCTTTCTTACTGCTGTCCCTTCCTATCACCTCCTCTCAGGTGGCCAGTCCCTGGCCTCCAGCCCTAAGTGATGGCGGAAAGGACTGTTTCCGGGACAACTTGAATACACACCTCCTCTCACTGCCCGTCTGGGTGCCTGGTGCACAGTGGTGCTCAAGGCATCTGACCAAGATTCTCACCTTAAAAAAAAAAAACAGTCAACACCCATCACAGGAGAGCTGCTGATTTCTAAATTTAGTGCCCATGCTTCCTCTATGATCTGTGACCCAGAGAAAAGCCAGAGGCGCGATCTCTACTATGACATCTGCCATGGGTCCGAAAGGAAAATCAGGGTAAATTGGGAACTGGCTTTACTACCTGAAGCTTATCCTGATCAAAGAAAGAGGCCAGACTTCTTGTTAAATGGATGCCTAAAAGGGACTTTGGAAAGAACAGCATGCCTGCTGGGAATTAGGGAAGATTTGTGATGTCTTAAAGTTGGAGAAAGAATTAGCAGGAATGGCCAATGTATGTCACCTCAAACATCAAACCCAGATCAATTGGTAGTGGATGACTAAAGCCCTGTGTTAAGAAGGATTCAGTGCCTGAATTCAAACCTAAGAGTGCTGTGATCAATTAGTGACGTCTGCCACAGGCACCAGGGTGAGGAGATCACATATTTCCGACCCATACTTGTGAACTAGAAGGAAGGGGTAAGTGGTCCTTGGGCATGGCTCCCAGACTCTTTTTATCTCCATGGCTCACCTGCCAGATGAGTGTCCCCCAAATTGTGAGCAATTCCCAGTGTGCTAATAAAATGCCACCCCTTTCTGCCCTACTCAAGAGAGCATCTCAGAATGCAAGCCAGCGAAAGCACCATGAATCTGCGGTAATTTACCGAACAAAGTAAATCATCTGCAAAAGCCAGCATTTTAATATTACTAACAAGTTACGTGCATCCCATCTCACAGTGGATCATACATCACAAGGAGACAAATGGGAACCACGGATCTAAGATGTCCTGCCTTGCATAGACACAGCAAGCCAAAGCACGGCCACCTGAGCAGCTCCTGTCTGCAGCCCAGACCCTGCCTCAAGCTCCTCAACAGACAGACAACCTCCCCCAGGCAATCAGGACAGACAGGTCAGATGAAACTCGACCAGCAATGCTGCCCTGCAGTGTTAAATAACCTTTAAGGGCTGGACCACAGCCCTGGTCACTGAGGTTATAGGGGTGAATCTGGTCTTGCCCTGTTCCAGCATCTGGTGGGTGCCAGCATTCCTTGGCTTGTGACCATATCACTCCAACCTTCAAGGCCAGCACCTTCAAATCTCTCTCTCTGCTCCATCCTCCTATTGCATTCTCCTCCGTGAAGGGTCAAATCTCTCTCTGCCTTTCTCTTACAAGGATATATATGACTTCACTTAGGACCTTCCTGGAAATTCCAAGAGAATCTCATCTCAAAATCCTTAATTTAATTATACCTGAAAAGATTCTTTTTTCCTTAGAAGGTAACATTTACAGGTTCCGGGGGGGGAGGACATGCTATTTTGGGGGGGGGTGGCGGTGGATGGAGGTGAAGGTGGCATTATGCTGCCTATCACAGAAGGTAAAACAAATGTCATTGTACTTCAGTGTGAACATAATTTTTTTTCCCTTGATAAGGAATCTCAAACAGATGGGGAAGCATTTTCTGGCAGGAGGAACCTCCTTTTGGATCACAAAGTCAAACATCTATTCTCCTGGAAAAAGTCAATTCTCAAGGGAGTAAGAAACAAAGGAGGAAAAAAAGGGAGGATATTCTCACATAACCACCAGATGGGCAGCATGACTGGGGTGTAGGGAAGGGGAAAAATCTAGAAGGGACACTTCCAGAGGACCTACAACATGCTGGGCAGCCTGCTAGGTGCTTTATTTGCAGTTACGCCTCTTATCCTTATGGGTGGGCATCCACTTCTCTACTTAACAGAAGGAAACTCAGCCCTGTAAAGGCAAATGGCTTCCCCAGATCCCATAGCTCATAAATGGCAGAGTCAGGATTTGAACAGACATGCTCTGTCTGCAACTAAAAGTCACCACAGTATATCTTGTCTCTGGTGATGCAAGTGATTATCATAAGGGTAATTGTGGAATCCAATCCCGGAAGCAGTGCCATGACCGTGACCGTGACCGTGCAGGCATCACCCGCTATGGGCACCCTGGCCTAGAAGGCAGGGCTTTTGCTACTGACTCGGTGAGGATCCCTTTAACCCTCTCTGGACTTCAGTATTTTTGTTATAAAGTTAACATAATATGAGCCCTCTGCTTATCTTGTGTAAATAGCTATCATTCACTGACTGTCTTGACAGCACTAGTTGGTACCATTCTGCCCATTCCCACAGGCAACTGAGGCCTGGGGAGGGCAAACAGCCCTGGCAAGGTTACCATCCTGGTGGAGCCAGGATTATATGGAGCCCTCCCCAACTCCAAATCCCATGACACAAGGAGAGGATGCATTTTTGATCCTCTGCGTAGATACTGTGCGGTTCCTTGGAAACTCTTTAGAAAAAGCCAGTAAAGTGGGCTTTTCTTGCTGCAGCCTTCAGAAGAAAGTAAGCTGTGGAAGTGGTCTTGGGAGAAAGAAGGAATCTTCCATCAGCAACCCCAAAGCAGATCCCGCCCAGCCTCCAGAGAATGCTGGGAGCAAGAATGAGATCACACCCATAAAATACTCTGCCTTCCCTGGAAGAAGGATGATGTGAAACTGTGAGCCCCTCATCCCTACTCCAGGGCTGGGCGGGGCACAGATTAGGAAACCAGGCCCTGGGGACCACCTGCAGCCCTGGGCAGTGTTCACTGACTGAGCAAAGCCCCAGTGCCCTGCAGACATGAATGCACCTCCCTAAACACTTGATTTACTCCCAGGGGATAACTCAGACAGTGGGAAGATTACGGCTCAGTGTTTTCTATCATTGTGAATTATTATTGTTTAGATTAAATCTGCCTAAACTCATCATAACAGAATGAGTCTGACTGGCGAAATGCTTCTTACAGAATTATTAGTAGAAATTTTAATGGCTAAATGAGGGTGAAGGTCTCAGAGATCTTGTTTCGACAAGATGGGCTCCCCAGTACCCATTACCTGAGAGTTGCGGACATACCGCAAATTGATGGCACTCTGAGCCAGCATTAGGTGCACCTGTTACCAAGGGTCCAGACTCTCTTACTTCCACTGACATTAGACCACTCTAAGAAGAAAGGATGGAAACATCTCACATTCTCTAGGGGGTTGACTGTGTTCATGTCAATGGTCACATTCTAGAACTTAATAATCCCCTCGGAATATGCTCTGGCTGGGAAGCCACTTGAAGGAACAGCTGCTGTTTGGAGGAATGTCTCAACAAAAGTGGTCTTGCTACACTCCCTTCTTACTGAAGCAGAACTGAGAGTTGTACAAACCCAGCTTTGTAAACCCTCAGTTCCACTTCAGACCTGTCTGCTATCCTACCCAATTAATTGTAGATCAACATCAAATCTTCAGAGTTAAACTTCAAAAAACATAAGAAATTGGCTGGGACAAGAAACCCATTGGAATCCAAATAAATGGGTGCTTCACTCTTCCTAGGTTTAGAAGGCTTGCAGAGAACGCTTAGGTCTAAAGTTTTAGCTCTGGTGATTTTGGTGCCCTTGAGGATGAGGCTGGGAGTAAAGGTGAAGTTAGGACACTCCAATTTCTCCAAATTCTACTCCAAAGGAGGATCTAAATCTCCAAGCCCTTCCCTTTTTCTTTTTTTAACTTGTTATTGTGCAATGATTATGGACCCACAAAAAGTTGCAAAAATAGTACAGAAGTGGTCCCCCATACCCATCACCCAGCTTCCCCCAGTGGAGACATCTCACATAACCATAGTGAATTATCAAAACCAGGAAATTGATCAGCACAATCTTACTCAGATTTCACCAGAAAGCCCGATCCCCTTTTGCAGTGTCCTTTGTCCATTTTTAGCTACCCAGCATTTATTCCCTAATAGCAACTTGATTTCCGATTGGGGCATCATCTTTCTTCCATTGCGTGTAGTATAGTGGGAGGATAATTTTAGATGGTGCCCTTCTGAAAATAAATGAGAGTGACCTTTCTCCCTGTCCCAGAACAAACAAGGGGACTACAGGATATCTTAGCAATTCTGTTCCACTACAAGATGTTAACTATGCTGCCAGCTTACTACATACATTATTGAGCAAAATCTTATTCCATCACATGTCTAAACCTGGTCAGCATCCTTCTCCTTGGTTCTGTTACATCCTGAGAGTCTTCAACATCCTTCTATCAATTACCTTTTGTCTGGTTAGCCAGAATCAGTTTCCATTGCTTGTATATAAAAGAATGCAGACTGAGTCACCTATGATTACTATCAACTGGGAATGACCTGACTGGGGTCATGCCCATTCAAGAAGATCTCAGTGAACCTTGACATAGACTCATGGGCAGATGCTACTGAGGCCCCACACTACATCCCTGGCCCACCTGGGTTTACTAGCAATCATGCAGACAGTCTCCATACCCCTCAAGAGCCTGCATCTTTCTTCTTTGCCCGAGGGCCCTCTCCAGCACCAGGAAGTATGCTTGGCCCCAAGGAGGTAAAACCTAGAAGTGTGGGGGAGTTAACACCCCTGGGGACAAGCATAACCAGTGAAAGGAAGACAAGGGTCAGTGAGTCAATGCCCCAGTCCCTCGATCTTCATGGGAGCAGTTTTGAGGCATGTCCCCCACCCAGATTCTCAGATGGTCCCCAGCAGGGTTATGATCCAGGGACCCACAGCGAGAACTGCTCATTGTCACCAGCTCTTGGCTTTCTCATCTCTCCTCAGCATTGTCTCCTCTGTTCCCTGGAATCACCTCCCAAATAAACTACCTGCACAGTAAGTCCCTGTCTCAGAGTCAGCTTCTGGGTACACCTGAACTCAAGACTAAAAACACAGAAAAGACTTTTACAGCCTACCTAAATGAAGGAAGAGAAAATCTGACAGAGCCTTTAGGCTTCTTTGTGGAAGGCTGTGTTTGAGCACCTGAAACGTGGCTAGTGCTACAAGCTGAACTGATAATATTTTGAATATACTAGGTTAAATAAAATACAGTGTTAATATTACTCTCACCTGTTGGATTTTTACCTTGATTAAATATGGCTACTAGAACATTTAACAATACATACATGGCTTGAATATATTTCTATCAGCACAGGCGGGAGGAATGTGTCAGGTCTAACAGTTGGGATGTTATTGCTACTATCATTGATGCTGTTAGCATGATAAACTGAATGGACCAGAGGACTCTAAAGACTGCCACGATTATTTATATGTCTAACTGAGGAACTCCCAGGGTAACAGTAACTCACAGATTAAAAATTACTTTTACTCAGTGCAAGAACGGGATTAGGAAGGGGTACTCTCATATGCTGATGGTGGCTTTGTCGCTTGGTCAGACTCTTCTGTAAAGCATTTTAGCAATATGTTCATCATCCCTCTTAATACAATAATTCCATCATCAGAAATCTAAGCCAGGCAACTCATCCTAACAAAGGAAAATGATATGCACAAAGATGTTCACTTCATTGTTGTTTATCACCTAAGTGACCAATAAAGGTCAAGTGATTAAATCTTAAAAAGATAGATTTCTGTGGATTAAAAAGCAGGCAATCCTTAAAAATGATGGTTATAATGATCAGGTAATGATATGGAGACAATTTTGACACCACGCTATGTGAAAGCAAAGATATAAAACTGATCTACAGCATAAATAAATATGTAAAAAAGACGAGAAGGAAATGGACCAAGATGTAAACTGTGGTTATCTTGAGGGTGTTAGGACAAGGATGATTTAATGTTTTTCTCTATTTCCCAAGTTCATTTTACAGGCATTCTCTGCTTTAATGAAGAACAAAGAAAATGACCATCTTCTTTAATATGTGAGCTGCTAAAAGCATGGACTACAGTATCCTTCTATTTTGCCAAATTTATGTTATAAAATCTATCTTTTCCTCTGACAAAAAGAAACAAAGGTAAATCTAGTTCAAGGTGCTTCTGAAACAAGCAGGCCAACAAGAGGAGGACATTTTAATGCAGCCTTTAAGCACAGAAGAACAACTTGGTTTATAAAGAGCAAGTCACACCTGACAATGGCAGCAATGTCTTTTCCTGATTGACCAAAACAAGCAGGTGGCCCAGGAGACTGAAGCCGAGATGAGAGAGTGGGACTTCAGAGAAGATACTGACGTGGCCTCTACCCAAATCTTCCTTGAAAAACTAACCAAATTGGCTGGAATATGCATGGTATCAGCTCCCCTCATTCACAAGGACCATAAGCTTTATTTACAGGGGCTTATCTCTCAAGCCATTTGTGGAGCTTCAGCAAGTCTCGAACGTGAGCCATGAAGGTGCTTGGACGAGGATAACAGAGAACTGGGTAAGATGGAAACACTCACCAGGAGACGGTAAACAACATGATGATAAAATGCAGTTTCTTTTCTTGAGCGAAAGGCTCCAGTTAGTGCACAGGCTACAGAGAGGTTGGAGTTAGGCCTAGAGAACGTGTTAACATCTTTAGTAACTATCTGGGAAAAGGTGTAAACGGAACATTAATTCACAAGGAATAAATCAGCAAGGACCAGAAGGCTGGAGGAATAACAGGAAAGGATGGCTAGGAGCAAAACCAGGAGAAAAGGAACACAGTGAGATGGAGTATGAATGACAGGTCTGGTCTAGGGTGAAATGAACAAGGCATTCATCTCAGGCACAAAATTTCAGGAGGTGCCCAAAGGCTCAGTAATCAAGAGAAATAATAGCATGATGTAATAGTCTAAAAAAAAAATCTAAATTAATGCAAAAAAAACACTGACTTTTTTTTTAACCTTTATTACTGGGGAGTTTGGCATTCTCTTAAATTTTGTGCCCAAAGCCTCACTCACCTAATTTTAATCCTGAAAGACACTCAGGAGAGAGGAGGGGTTCTGTGTAAATGACAAGGTATAAGAGCAAAGGCCAGCGGGAGAGCTAAGGGTGGAAAGAGCAGGGCATGTACTGAGTGGGGTAAGCCCTGGACATTCCAGAATAAGGGCCGAGGACCATCGAGGAAGCTGTGAGAGGCTCTGGGGAGGTGACCAATGGAAGCATATTGGGCAGCTTGTTAGCCAAAAGATGGCAGCAACTTGGAGGGAGTTCAGAGAGCCAGGGAAAGCAGTCAAAATGTGAAGCATGACTGAGTTTGGAAGTGGAAGGGAAAACATGCCCCAGCTGATAAAAGGAAAAAAAAAAAACACGACAGTCTGGAGAAGGTACATGGGAGAGACAAGGAGCCTTGGTTGCAGTAACTGCTAAAAGCTGACGCAGTCCATAACCATAGGAGCTGGATGAGACAAAAGCCTTTGGAGGCGAATATCCCAAAGAAGGACAGGAATTCAAAATCTGGGTCCTTAATTGTACTGATTTATCTCATCCCTTAGTTGCCCAAGTATTCCCTGAAATTCTTAAAGATTTATGAAACAAAGAGGCCAAGAATTTAAGCTCAAAGAGGTACAAAATGCTACAGTGGAAGGAACAGAGCATCAAGTCAAGAGACTGGGTTCTAGCTTGGTTCTGCCCCAACCAACACTGTTCTCCAAGAAGTCACTTGATTTCTCTCCAAGTCTCCAATATTGCAGCAAAAAGGAGGTGGGGGAGAGGAGTTAAAACCATTTGTCTCTTATTCTATCACCAGGTTGATCTAAGAGTTATTAAGTGTTCATATGAACAGGGAATAAGCATGGAAACCAGAGAGTGGATGTTATAATGGGGTGACCCACGCACTTGTTGACAACTCACAAGTGGAATGTAATGCCACAAGCACCAACTGATAAGCCTTCAGGATCTGGGGAGGGGAATACAGAGTTGGCCAGGAGGCCTGGGTGTTTCTCTGGCCCTCAGAGAATTCTACAACTGGGAACTCCCCAAGGCAGCAATGGGCAGACAAAGCCTAACTGTGGATTGTGTGGACCCCTGAATTATTCTTCTAGTGATGAGGATGAAGGCTTAACTTTGAATTCCCTGAGGTTCACTCTTCACTCCTCTCTGTCCCACCATCCCCATTCCCAGCCCCAAGGTTGGCCCCCTTACAGACATCAAGGTCTCCTCAGAATCTGTTGGGAAAGGACAAGGCAAAGAGGTGAAACAGGAAGCAAGCACTGCTCCAGAGAACAATTCAAGGGGTTTTGGTGGTGTCGTAAGTAAGTTATAACCAAGGAGCCAGAAAGGACTGATCCTACCATTTACCCCTGCTCCCCACAGGGCGCCCATTTAGAGAATCTCATGCAAGAAAGAGTGGGCAGAGGGGAAGCAGGCATCATGTGGTTAATCACTGAGCCAGCAGCCAACTGCCCCGAGTGGAGAGTTCTGGTAAACCTTAGATGGTCCAAACAGAGCTGACTACTCCACCCTCTGTGAATTAAGTAGGCCTTGGCTAACTTACCTACCTGAGAGCAGGCAGAAGCAGGTAGAAGAGAAAAAGACACCCAGCCAGGATTATGTCAGAGAAGAAGGTCATAAGGAAGAGTACACCACATACGTACTGACTTTTGAGGCACAAGAAACTTGCCCACTAGCAAAACACGACCCCATGAATGAATGCCCAGGGATCTCTCCTATCAGGTTAGAAAATCCTCCTGGCTTGGGATAGTTGCTGGCAAGGGGAAGAGGAGATGGGAGATCCCCACCCACCAGCACAAGGACCTGCCCAGGACCACAGTGATCTCTGGGGCCAGCTTCAGGACAGCATCTCCCTTGGTCCTATGCAACAGAATTATTGATGGATGGGGAGAGGATGCTAACAGAGGAAGCCGGAGTAGTTCTTCATGATGTTCTCTGGATACGAGGCATTCAGGAAGATGCTTCCAACTTCTCATGAGCTGCTAGACCTGAATTAAGCATCTCTAGTTAGGTATACCAAAAAAAAAAAAATCTTTCTATAAATAGACCACCCGGTAAGGACAAAGCAAAAAGAAACTTGGGGAATAAAGAACTGGCGTAAAGTCTACCAAAAGAAACTGCCATTCCCCCAACACCTCCCCAGGAAGATGCCACCAATAACTGCATTTCCATCAGCATCCTTCAGTCAGCTGAGGGATATTCCAACACCTGCCTGAGGATTACCTTCCAGAATCCCACAGCCCTTCAAAGCCTGTCTACACTGGCTCAAAGGTCCTGCTGCACAAAGTTATAACCACCTTCCAGTCACAGTTGATGGAGAGCCTTTTGATGGTCCCCGGTGTATCTCTCACAGTCTTTGCTGATGATACTAAAAGCAATAGCTACCTACTAGTAAGTGTCTACTGGGCACAGACTAAGAACTTCACAGAGATCAATACATTTAATCCTCACAACAACCCCACATTATAGACATTACAACTCTACAGATAAGGAATACTGATGTTCAAGGAAGTTAGGGAATATGATGGTCAGTTTTATGTGTCAATTTGGTTAGTACCTACTCATTCAGTCGCTCCTCAGTCTAGGTTTTGGTTGAAGGAATTTCATACATGTTGTTAACATCTACAATCAATTGGCTTTAAGTAAAGGAGATTCTTCAATAATGAGGGTGGGCCTGGTTCAATTGGTTGAAAGGCCATAAGAGAAAAACCTGGGGTGTCTCAGAGAAGAAGAAACTGTTTCAAGACTGTAGCATTAACTCCTGCCTGAGTTTCCTGCCAAACAGTCTGCCCTACAGATTTCATTCAGACTTGCCAGTCTCCACTATCACATGAGCCAATTATTTAAAATAATTATATATGTGTATATATATACATGCACACATATATATACAGGGGCCCCCAACCCCCGGGCCGCAGACCGCTACTGGTCCGCAGCCTGTTAGGAACCAGGCCGCACAGCGGGAGGTGAGCGGCAGGTGGGCCAGCAAAGCTTCATCTCCCGCTCCCCATCGCTCACATTACCGCCTGAACCATCCCCCACCCCGTCTGTGAAAAAACTGTCTTCCACAAAACTGGTCCCTGGTGCCAAAAAGGTTGGGGATTATATGCACTCACTTATACACAGAAATTGACCCTTGAACAGCTCAAGGGTTATGGTGCCAACCCTCTGCACAGTCAAAAATCCCCATACAACTTATAGTTGGCCCTCCACATACATGATTCTGTATTCACAGATTTGACCAGCTGTGGATCATGTAGTACTACGGTATCTACTACTGAAAAAAATCCAAGTATAAGTGGACCCTTGCAGTTCAAACTCACGCTGTTCAAGGATGAATAGAGAGAGAGAGAGAGAGAGAGAGAGACAGATCTCCTAGTGGTGTGGGAAGGCAGACTAGAGTGTGATTTTTCTGATTCGAAAGAGTGATGAAAAGATGGGGCAGCTTTAATACTGCCCATGAGTTAAAGAGGCAGAAAGACCTTAGATTATACAAAGACAGAAACCTCCTCCCTTCTTTGCGTCAAAAGCCCATCTCACCATGACAGTCTTCCACTCTCTATAAAACCACTGGGAGGTAAATCATAGGAGACAGTGACTTTCAAAGGTTCCAAGTCTTCAGTGGTCAGCCCATAAGTCTTTCCCACGAGAAGGTGAGGGATGCAGGCATGTGGAAATCCATCCACAGCCTCCCTTCCCCCATGGGGCCCCCACCTAACCAGAGAAAAGGGGCTCCATCCCATTTAAGAGTCAAGGTACAGACAGCGATTCTAGATGCATCCCAGAGGCCCTGAACTCCATGCCATGGGACACCAATGGACAATTCTAGACTACAGACACACTTCCTATATACTTGGCTACTGACTTAGGTTTGCTGTGCTACTGAAATTCCTCCCCAGTCTAGCCTGCCTCCTATAATGGACCCTCTCCTTCCCCAGCTAGCCAGATATCTGGAGGAACACGCCTAGCCTGCCTCCAATAGAATATCTTAGCTACAAAAACACTAACTTAGGATCGCTGGTTTCAACGAGACAAGGTTTGATGAGAGGTGTATGACACATATCCATCTTTAACACTGAAAGATGACGACTTTTTGTTGTATGCAGGTGTGTCAAGGAGAACTGTTGCATGAGATCCTTTCCAGCTCAGACGTGGGTAGGTTACAGTTTATATGTAAAAGGTATTTCTCATCTCCTTTTGAAATCCATTCTATTGTTTCTAATGAAGATGTGTGTTTCCTTAGAACAATCTTCGTCTTCCCTATTGCAACCTGAGATAGTGTCTCCATAATGTTTGGTCACTTATTCCTTCCTTAACAGTCTTTCACGAGGATGAAAATTAGATCTGCTGGCTTCCCACTCTGCCATCAGCACCATGTTTTGACTTTGGCTGAGCTGCCCTTGACATTCTCATGCTGTTACCGCTTCCCAGCTATCAACACAGAAATTCAGTTGTTTTGAGCTGTGTGTGTGTGTGTGCGCGCACGCGTGCGTGCTCATTTACTGGTTGACTGTCCTCTCCCAGCCCTTTCTGAAGTCTGAGGCCCTGCATCTCCACACTGTACTGTCTCCTCATTCCCATGGCCAGCTCCATGCAGGGCCGGAAACTGGGATGCTGCAGAGTGAGGATAAAGCATTCCTAAACAGCTCACGGGCACTGGCAGGGAGATGAGAAGAGAACATGGCAGGGGAGTTACCCACCTGGAGGGGCCACGAGGCCAGAGCCAAGGGGTCAATTCCTGACTCACTTGCCCTTTTATGTTTAGAACACAATGTGTCTGTAACCTTATGCTGCTTCATCAGGTTGGGCTACTGCTTAGGCTGGGAGAACTGCTGGTTCTCACTCGACTCAATGGCAAGGCTGACGTTTTCAAGTCCTGGCACTCTGGATGGGCTGATGTCTCAATAGACACTAGCCAAGAGAAGACTGTGCAAGGGCTCTGATTACTAAGACTTCATTGGTCTTCCCAAATGACTAGGAAGGATCATCATATATAATTCAAACTGAGCTACACTTAGAATGAGAAAGCACATTGCAGTGAGGCAGTGGAAGGGATGGTTACCACAGCTCCCCCAGTGTATGCTGGACATTGCCAGGTCCAGGCAACCGCCGGGGCTCTTCTGGGTGCTAGTGAGTGTTGGCCTGACCGTCCACTCTTAATGCCTCAGAAACGTCCACCCAGAATGAGGGAACCGTTCAAGGCGGGGCAGCTGACTCAGTCACTGCTGCCTTAGAGCCAGAGGGCTGGGCTTGGGAGAGGCCTTAGCGATGAGGTGGCCCAAGCATTTGGCTCACTCTGAGTCATGGAAATGGGGATCAGAGAAAGCAGTGACCGCTCAGGCCACACAGCCACTCGGTACCAGGGGCAGGAGGAGGACCCACACCTCCCTAAACTGGTCTGATACTCTTCCACCAGCCCTGACACACTACTGCTTCCCTGGGTCTGCATTTATCTTTCTGTAAAATGAGAGCAGGGCTGTATCTTTGCCCTGTGGTTCATACAGAGGTTGAATAAAAATAACTCCATCAAGTACTTTACGTTCATCAAAAGAAAGGGACCTCATGAGTGGAAATACACATACACACACACACACACACACACACATACACACATGCGTGCACGCATGCGGAAGCAATGCCTTCCTCCCAACTTGGAGAGCCCTAAAAACATGTCAGCGGGGCTTCCCTGGTGGCGCAGCGGTTGAGAGTCCACCTGCTGATGCAGGAGACGCGGGTTCATGCCCCAGTCTGGGAAGATCCCACATGCCGCGGAGCGGCTGGGCCCGTGAGCCATGGCCACTGGGCCTGCGCGTCCGGAGCCTGTGCTCCACAACGGGAGAGGCCACAACAGTGAGAGGCCCGCGTACCGCAAACAAAAAAACCCAAAAAAACAACAAGTCAGTGGCCACTTTTTGCCCACGTGGTTGTCACTGCACCAAGGGCTTCCCACATGGAATCCCAGCTAATGCTCTCAAAATGGTATCAAGGCAGCGCTACACATTTACATTACAAATGAGGACAAATGAGGTTCAGAGTCTAAGGGACTTGCCCAAGACACACATCAAGTGTCAGGTCTGGGACTCCAGGTCCAGTCTCAGCCCAGAGCTTGTGCCCCCAGGCACAGCTTCCCGCAGCCCCCATCTCAACCCTTCAGCCTTTGCTGGAGTGTGTACATGCATACGATTAAGGATTCTGTCACTAAGATGACATGCTTCATTTGAGTGCATCCCAGCTTCCACACTGATTTCAGCCGTGTCCCTCAAGGCCTTTGAAATGCCCCACAGTGCGGGACCCGTGATTAAGGACTGATGCCACTGCCGACAGAAGAAGCTTAGCTTGGCTACTGCCAAGCCTCTCATACCTGATGCTTCCTGGACAAAGCCAGGCTGGAAACACCCACAGAGGGAGCTGAGAGGAGCTGAGAAACTGAGAAGGCCTGGCTTGTGTCTTTCTTACACTCATTCACATTTTATAAATGCAGCCTTTGCCCCTTTGCCATGGAGCCCCAGGGAAAGTGGATTAAATTCTGAATGAACCAGATGAAATGTGAAAGCAAGCAACATGAAAAGAGGAAAGGAAGCAAGAAAGAAAAATAAGCTTTGCAGAGTATTGGAAAAGCTAAAGACATGGGTCTATTGAATGACATGGAAAGATGTTTAAGAAATATTAAGTGGGGCTTCCCTGGTGGCGCAGTGGTTGAGAGTCCGCCTGCTGATGCAGGGGACACAGGTTCGTGCCCCGGTCCGGGAAGATCCCACATGCTGCGGAGCGGCTGGGCCCGTGAGCCATGGCCGCTGAGCCTGCACATCTGGAGTCTGTGCTCCGCAACGGGAGAGGCCACAACAGTGAGAGGCCCACGTACCGCAAAAAAAAAAAAAAAAAAATTAAGTGGAAAAAATAGGTCAAAGAAACTGTATGGATTGTTCAAGCCTAATTTCATTGAAATATGTGTGTAAAATATAAATGTGAATATAGATATTTAGGTATATAGGTTGGTAGTTACATAGATCTGGGTGTATCTGTGTGTGTGCATGTGTAGTCACATCCAACGGGATTGTCACTGATTTTTTTTTCAGTAGTTTCTAGATTTTCCATGATGGAGTTATACTCCCTTTATAAAAATTAAAATATAAAATACAAAATAAAAATAAAGGTGTGAGCCTTCCTGGGGCTACAATGTGGCTGGGATCCCTGGTTTCCAGGGCCTTTGTCGGTCCAGAAAGACTCCAGAGGTGACGACAGCCACCCCATCACACAGGACTCTGTCCACAACTTCACAGGCTCCCTGGGGAAAGCCAGGCACAGACAACAACCAGCTTTGAAAGCCGCCCTGGCCCCCCTGACCCAACTAGGGCCCATCCTAGGTCTGCCAAGAGCAATCACAGACACAGGAGCCCGAGTCCATCCACTGACAGATGGACACGTCCACTTGGGAAGAATGGATAAAGTGTGCAGAACCTTCTGGAAGTGGTGAAGTGAAAACATCACATACTCTGAGACCTGAACACACCAAATAAAGTGCAGTATCATCACTAAGTCCTAGCTGGCAGCGGGAAAGGCCACCTGGGGCACAATAGATCAACTAGGTAGAGAAAGGAAAGCAACTGGGGAACATCCCAAGCATAGACCAGTGGGGGAACCCAATGCAGGGAGAAAGTGACATCCTGGAGATGTGAGGGCAGGCAAGTAGGGGCTGGACCGAGGGGCTAACTATCACAGCATCGGGAGAAACCAACAGCACCCCATAGGCAGAAACCCAGATGGGAAGTGTCCCAAAGTATACTCCAGCCACTCAGAGAAGCCAAGTGTGTGAGTGAGGAAGCATGAGCCACCACCCCTACCTGCCAGGAGTTCAGAGACTACCCTGGGGCTGTGGACACACAGCACAAAAGAAAGTTCATTGCCCATCTCCCTCAACCTTTGACCTCTCGTGATTCAGACCTGCTGATCTTAAAGGAATAACCAATTTATGCAACGCACACTCCTCTCAACTCCCATCTCCCAAGGAATTCTCACCCTCCTTACTCCACGCTCCCTCTAATCTACCCTGACTCCCTTCCCCAATCCACTGACAAATCATAGGATATTACGAGGACAAGGGACCTTGGAAGACACTTAATTCAAATCCTTCCTATTATGGAGGAGAAAAGTGAAGCTCATAAGGTACCCAAAGATAAATTAGAGTACAGCCAGGGCTAGAACACAGATTTCTAAACTATCCCATGACACTTCCCAAAGTAACTATTGCAGGGGGCAGAAAATAGACTTGAGGGTCCGTTATGGAAGCTAGAGCCTTGCTAAGCCAAGTGTAGCTGACAGAACACCAGGAGCAGCCTCCCCTGGGTGCTGGTGAGAAATTCAGAATCGCAGGCCCTGGCCCAGACCTACTGAGTCAGAGCCTGCATTTTACCAAGATGCCCTCGTGCTGTCATGCACAGTAAAGCTGGAGACACCCTGAACGAGAGAATTCTCCCTCTGATCTACAGTCAGGCAAGAAAGAGTCCCTCACTCTCTGTGCCCAGCCCACTCCTTACTTTTCCCCAACCCAAGAGAGGGCCTGGAAACTGATGGCAATAAAAACCAAAACAACAATGCTCCCATTTCTAGTCACTGGATGCTTCTCCCCTTATCCATGGGGAGCCTCTGCGAGGCACTTAAATCTCTCCGTTAAGCAAACAGCACGACCGACTACACATGTAAGAACAGGTGGCAGATCACCTGCGAGAGCCCTGAGGAGCCACAAGAGGGCTGGGTCATTAAATACTGCAGGGGCACAGATGTGGCAGCCGGCCCCCGTGCAGCGGGGTGAGAACCGGGCCGCTCCATCACCTCACTGAAGGAGGGAGGGAAGAAGCCAAAACGGAAGGAGAGAGAGCCTGGTCCCACCCTCGTCTCTTGGTCCTTCATCCTTAAGCCAGATGACACCTGACGTGAAACAAGCCACTCATCCTTCCTAAAGCTCATATAAGAAACAGGTCTTATTTGACAAGAATTCGTGCATCACAAGTTCATGGTGAAAAGCAAATGGGAACATATAAAGTGCCAAGCACAATGCCTGACACATAGCTGAGGCCCAATAAACTAGAGCTTTCCCTGCCATGTCTTCACCCCTCCATCCCTCCTACCTCTTTCTGTCCCAAAGTGTTTGTACTCTGTCAGAAAGAGGCAGGGGAGGTCGCAAGGCAAGTTCATAGCCTTGGTTGCCCACTGAGATCACCTAGGCAGCTTTAGAAACTACTAGAGTCTGGGTCCCGTCCACTGAGATTCTGACTTAATTGGTCTGGGAAGCAGCCCGGCCACTGGAATTTGTAAAAGATCCTCAGGTTAATTCTAACGTAGGACCAAGGCTGCAAACCACAGCCATTATGGGATCTGTGGATTACTCGCTGCTTGTCTGAATGGAGCGAAAGTCATAATTATTTCTCCCTTCACCATGTTCATTGAGTGATTACTACATGGCCAGGGACTAAGCTAATTGCTTTATATACATAATTTCATTAAATTCTCACAAAACCCTGTACAGTAAGAATTAGCCCTCTCATTTGTCAGCTGAGGAAACAGAAGCCCAGGATAGTTAATGAGTCACTGTAAGTGCCCCAGCTCCCAAGCAGCAGAAGTGGGATTCGACCCCGGGCCTGTCTGGGCACCAGGCGCGTGGCTAGGGAAGAGGTCTCAGTGATGCAGATGGAGGAAGGAGTCATACAATGGGTCTGATTCCACACAAGGTGGCGGTTAAAGGAAGAGACCCAGAGGGAGAGGGAGGGGTAGGTAAACACGGTGTGATCTTAGGGGAAGGCAGGTCCTTCCAGCATCTTCCTGTCCACGGAACGCCACGGGGTAGGAGGAGGAAAGCGAGGCAGGGGAAGAGCTGTTAGCTGGAGGAGAATATTCCTGTCTCTAGCTTATAGGTAATCAACAGGCACCAAAAGAAAATATCCAGATCACATGGCCTATCACAGTAGCCACAAAACTGGGGGTGCCAGTGGTCAGGGGAGGAGGGCTAGGCTCCAGCCCTTCAGAGGCAAAGCTCGTGGGGACCAGAGGACATTCACGCACCCTTCTGCCTGAGGCAGCCTGCCGGCATTAATAAAGCTGTGTGAGTTAGCCCATCACTGTCCATCTACTGGGACAGGCAAGCAATCACCAAACACTCTTTGAATAACGGTGCAGGATGCTACGGAAGGAAAGCACGTGATGTTGAGAAGAGGGGTCACAGGAGCTACCCTGGCTCTGGGCGGCCGGGGCAGGCATGGCTGGGCAGAGAAGACTGGGCTGGAACAGGAAGGAGGTGGAACTGGGAACCCATGAAGCTGTGGGGTGGGGAGCCTTTGAGGCCGTCCAGGCGGAGGCACTGCGGCCTTAGGGAGAGTGAAACATTGAGGAAGCAGAGGCAAGGCCCCCATGGCAGGACTGGAAATCCCATAGCAAGGTGAGGCTGGGGAGGCAGCAGAGGGTCCAGGCAATGCTGGGCCTGGGCTGCTCTGTCGGGCATGTCGGCATCTCTCCTAAGAGCCGGGGGAAGCCTGGAGGGTCTGGAGCAGAGAATGGGACACACGAGCAAATTTCCATTGCAAAGTGTGACTCTGATCCTTAGACTGCAGTGTAGAAAACACAGCAAGAGGGCCAGGCCCAGAGGGTCGTGGGAAGTCTGCCTAGGAAGCTGAGGTGGGAGCCCTGGAGAGAGTGGAGGGGGCAGTGTACAAAGACGGGGGGTGGGGGGCGGCTTCAGGGGTTATGTAGGACGTGACACGGACAGGACCAGGGCTGTGTCAGAGCAGGCAGGGGTGGATGGCGGGGACTGGAGAAGGAGAGGTAGGTGCCAAGGATGGATGACTCCTGTATCTCCAGCGTATGGGACATTCACTGTGACACAAATGATGGGGGTTTGCCCCTGAGTACAGTCTGGGGCATGATGGCCAAGGCATCTACGGAAACTGCTGCTTTCTCACCTGTCTCAGCCACCTCTTTGAACCTGGGGCCAAGCTCCCTACTATGACCTCAGGTAGAATCTGGAAGTGGGGTTTCTGCCAGGGTGTGCTACGCTGTTTCTGGGAGTTGTATACTTGGAGAGACAGAGGAAGAGAGAGCAGAAAGCAGTGGGGGCTGAGATTAAAGGGCCACAAAAGACCCCATTAACCTGCAGCCAAGTGTCCGCCTGAGGCAGGATAAGCAGCTTATGAACTGATAAGAGGAAAGTATGCAGCTGTTAGCTTGGGGAGCTTTTGTCACTGGTTTGTGAGCAAGCAGGAGGCTCTCAGATGATGGAGGGAAAGAAAGGACCATCTGTCAAGGGGTCTCTGCAGTTCTCTGGGATGGGGACCCTCCAAAGCTCTCAGCGGCCCTGGAGCCTCTTCTATTCTGACTTTCAAAAGCAAAATCGTGGCTTAGAGCATGCAGCCTTGGAGTCAGACAGACCCAATGACCCTATCAGGATTCTCAAAATTCCATTTTTTTCATCTGTAAAACTCAGGATGATAATATTGATCTCAGAGCATTCCTGATTGTCAAAATAATGGCAAGAATTATATAGTTAGCTATTTGGTTGAGCAGTTACTATGCTTTGGGTACTGGGTTCTAGGTTATGGGTTCTGTTTTATATATATTATCTCATTTCACCCAGTGAATAAGCCAAGCCTTCAAGATTTTATGTAATGAACCAAGGTCTCAAGGCAAACTAGGCTCTCTCAAGACAGTAATTGTGGATAACCAACAATGAACTACTGTATAGCTCAGCAAACTCTGCTCAATATTATGTAACAACCTAAATGGGAAAAGAATTTGAAAAAGAACAGATACAGGTATATGTATAACTGAATCACTTTGCTGTGCACCTGAAACTAACACAACATTGTTAATCAACTATACGCCAATATAAAATAGCAAGTTTAAAAAAAGATGGTAGTTATTGGTATTTTTATTAGAATAACCTCAGAAGGTACTGGCCCACCTGTATTGCTGACTGGCAAAGCCATCAGGCTGAACCACCAGCCTCAGAGGCTGACCCTAGCTGAGGGGATTTTGCTTCCCCTTGAGTCAGGGAAGTGGTGGAGGCTCAGGCAGGCTGGGGTAGGGAGATGGGAGGAGGAAAGCAATGGCCCAGATGGCAAAAGGCCATCTGCTGGCCAGCACCAGGGTTCCCTCTTGTTCAGCCCTGCTGCAGACTGGTTGGGTACCAGCCTATCTCCATGGGCTCCAAGCAAGGTGAATGTTTAGCATTAGCCATGTGGAAACTTGCACTGAGGGAGGGCCACAAGAAAGTCTCCTGATGGACTTCCCTGGTGGTGCAGTGGTTAAGAATCCGCCTGCAAACACAGGGGACACAGGTTTGAACCTTGGTCCGGGAAGATCCCACATGCCGTGGAACAACTAAGCCCATGCGCCACAACTACCGAGCCTGTGCTCTAGAGCCTGCAAGCCACAACTACTGAGCCCGTGAGCCACAACTACTGAACCCCACGTGCCTAGAGCCCATGCCCTGCAACAAGGGAAGCCACCGCAATGAGAAGCCCAGGCACCGCAATGAAAGAGTAGTAGCCCCCACTCTCTGCAACTAGAGAAAGCCCGCCTGCAGCAAAGAAGACCCAACTCAGCCAAAAATTAATTAATTAATTAATTAAAAAAAAAAAGTCTCCTGATGCCCACAGAACCTGGCAGATCCCAAGACTTCTCAGGACCCCACTCTACTGAGGCATCTGTGAGGTGCAGAGGGATCCCAGGACTTGTACTACCACGAAGTACAGAGCTGTGACTATTCCTCCTTAGCTTGAAATTTTAGAGGGACTTGGGGACGTCTGAAGCCCTGAGAACAAATTTTGAAAACATTCTTTCCTAAAGGCTAGAGAGAAATAGGACTGTAGCCTTACAACTTTCCTCCTCAGCTTTGCAGACCTGCCATCACTGATCACGTGTCCTTGGGCTAATCACTTTCTTTCAATTCTTATTCTTCCTTATTCTTTCAATTGCCTTGCCAGGATAATACCGATAATAGCTACTGTGCAGCATTGTCTTAAGGTTTAGCATGTGTCTGAAAAAGTGTTTGGCATATAATAAGCACTCTATTAATGGTTCCCATATATGACCTGCTTCTTCAAATATAAAGAGTTCTTGGCAGGCTCCTCCATCTTCTGATTAATTTTTCAGGGTACTAGGTCAGTCTACACCAGGGATCTGAAGCTATGGATCAGATCCACAGGCCAAATCCAGTCTGTTACCTGTTTTTGTAAATAAAGTTTTATTGTAACACAGCCAGACCAATTTATTTACAAAGTGTCTACAACAGCCGACATGAGTGATTACCTCAGAAACCATATGGCCAGCAAGGCCTAAAATACTTACTATCCGGCTGCTTAATGAAAAAGGTTGCCAATTTCTAATTACACTGAAGTTTCTCAAACATTAATGAGCATCACAATCACCCAGGGTGTTTTTTAAGAATACCGATTCCCAGGGCCTACAGCCAGAGCACTGGATTCAGGAGATGTGGCCCAGGAGCCTGCATTTTAATCAGCCCCCACCACCATCAATGATTCTGATGCAAGTGGCCCAAGACATTGGAAGGAACCCTGGTCTGTGCAATCAGCAATGCTAAGTGACACCAGAGCCCCGGTTGTCCCCATGAAGGGGCAGATGGAGCCTAGGTGGGGAGAAAGTCAGCACTCTGCATCTAGTAAGGAGGTGCATGCAGCCTGTGCCCCCTTTCCCCAGCAGCTGCCTGCTTTGTTTTAAAGTTCAATGCAGAAAACTTGGAAGACAAAGAAAACAAAAGTCACAAAGGATGAAATAAAAAAAGCTTCCATAATCCAACTATCCAAGGATAACTACCATTTATATTCTGACCTATCAGTCTATATGATCCCAGTATTTTTCCCAGGTATATATATGAAAATATTTTCTCTTTATTTTACAACAAAAACGAATGGGCAACTGTTTGCAGTCTTTACTCACTGGAAAATACATTAATATTTCGATAAACTGAAAGTATTTCCTCTAAGATCAGGAATAAGACAAGGATGTCCACTCTTACCACTATTATTCAACATAGTTTTCGAAGTCCCAGCCACAGCAGAGAAGAAAAAGAAATAAAAGGAATCCAAATAGGAAAAGAAGAAGTAAAACTGTCACTGTTTGCAGATGACATGATACTATACATAGAAAATCCTAAAGATGCCATCAGAAAACTACTAGAGCTAACCAATAAATTTGGTAAAGTTGCAGGATACAAAATTAATGCACAGAAATCTCTTGCATTCCTATACACTAACAATGAAAGATCAGAAAGAGAAATTAAGGACACAATCCCATTCACCATTGCAGCAAAAAGAATAAAATACCTAGGAATAAACCTACCTAAGGAGGCAAAAGACCTGTACTCAGAAAACTATAAGACACTGATGAAAGAAACCAAAGATGACACAGACAGATGGAGAGATATACCATGTTCTTGGACTGAAAGAATCAATACTGTGAAAGTGACTACACTACCCAAAGCAATCTAAAGATTCAATGCAATCACTATCAAATTACCAATGGCATTTTTCACAGAATTAGAACAAAAAATTTTATAATTTGTATGGAAACACAAAAGACCCCGAATAGCCAAAGCAGTCTTGAGAAAGAAAAACGGAGCTGGAAGAATCAGGCTCCCTGACTTCAGACTATACTACAAAGCTATAGTCATCAAGACAACATGGTACTGGCACAAAAACAGAAATACAGATCAAGGAACAGGATAGAAAGCCCAGAGATAAACCCACGCACCTACGGTCACCTAATCTGTGACAAAGGAGGCAAGAATATACAATAGAGAAAAGACAGTCTCTTCAACAAGTGGTGCTGGGAAAACTGGACAGCTACATGTAAAATAATGAAATTAGAACACTTCCTAACACCATACACAAAAATAAACTCAAAATGGAGTAAAGACCTAAATGTAAGACCAGACACTATAAAACTCTTAGAGGCAAACATAGGAAGAACACCCTTGGACATACATCACAGCAAGATGTTTTCTGACCCTCCTGCAAGGTAATAAAAATAAAAACAAAAATAAACAAATGGGACCTAATTAAACTTAAAAGCTTTTGCACAGCAAAGAAAACCATAAACGAGATGAAAAGATAACCCTCAGAATGGGAGAAAATATTTGCAAACAAAGCAACTGACAAGGGATTAATCTCCAAAATATACAAACAGCTCATGCAGCTCAGTATCAAAAAAACATAAAACCCAGTCAAAAAGTAGGCAGAAGACCTAAATAGACATTTCTCCAAAGAAGACATACAGATGGCCAAGAGGCACATGAAAACATGCTTAACATCACTAATTATTAGAGAAATGCAGATCAAAACTACAATGAGGTATCACCTCACACCAGTCAGAATGGCCATCATGAAAAAACTCTACAAACAATAAATGCTGGAGAGAGTGTGGAGGAAAGGAAACCCTCCTACACTGTTGGTGGGAATGTAAATTGATACAGCCACTATGGAGAACACTATGGACGTTCCTTAAAAAACTAAAAATAGAACTACCATGTGACCCAGCAATCCCACTACTGGGTGTATACCCTGAGAAAACCATGATTCAAAAAGACACATGCAGAGCTTCCCTGGTGGCACAGTGGTTGAGAGTCCGCCTGCCGATGCAGGGGACACGAGTTTGTGCCCTGGTCCGGGAAGACCCCACATGCCGTGGAGCGGCTGGGCCCGTGAGCCATGGCCGCTGAGCCTGTGCGTCCGGAGCCTGTGCTCCGCAAGGGGAGAGGCCACAACAGTGAGAGGCCCGCGTAACAGAAAAAAAAAAAAAAAAAAAAAAAAAAGACACATGCACCCCAGTGTTCACTGCAGCACTATTTATAATAGCCACCTGGAAGCAACCTAAATGTTCATCAACAGATGATTGGATAAAGATGATGTGGCACATATATACAATGGAATATTACTCAGCCATAAAAAGGAACAAAATTGGGTCATTTGTAGAAACGTGGGTGGACCTGGAGTCTGTCATACAGAGTGAAGTAAGTCAGAAAGAGAAAAACAAATATCGTGTATTAACGCATATATGTGGAATCTAGAAAAATGGTAGAGGTAGAGAACCTATTTGCAGGACAGGAATAAAGACACAGACATAGAGGACGAATGTGTGGACACAGTGGGGAGGGAAGAGGGGGTGGAATGAATTGGGAGATTGGTATTAACAATCCCATGTGTAAAATAGATAGCTAGTGGAAACCTGCTGTATAGCTCAGGGAGCTCAGCTCGGTGCTCTGTGGTGACCTCTATGGGTGGGATGGGGCAGGTGGGAGGGAGGTCCAAGAGGGAGGGGATATATGTATACGTATAGCTGATTCACTTTGTTGTACAGCAGAAACTAACACAACATTGTGAAGCAACTATACCCCAATTTAAAAATATGTACACATATGAACACTTTCACGTGTCAATAAATATTGCTCTCAAATATCACTCTTGATATTCAACTGTTAAAAAAAGAATGCAGTAAATACATACATGTATGAAATCATCACACTGTACACCTTAAACTTACACATTGTTGTGTATCAAATATATCTCAATAAAGCTGGAAAAAAGAAAAAAAGAATGCAGTAGATCTCTATGAACTAATATGAAATAATCTCAAAGATAGTTACCAAAAATAATGTGGTCCAGAACAATGTGAATACAAGCTGGCATTTGTATAAAGGCAATGGGAAACATCTCTCCTTGTATAGCACTGACTATCTCGGCAAGGATACACAGAACCTCTAAATAGTTATTATCTCAGAAGCAGGAAATTAGGCAGATTGAGAGTAACTTTTACTCCATTATCTTTTACATTTTTGGGATCTCTTACTATTTGCAGGTATATCCTTACAGAAATATTAAAAACTTGCTTTTAAAAACTGTCATTTCTTTTTCTTTCTTTTTTTTTTTTTTCATTTTTTGGCTGGGCGACATGTGGTATCTGGGTTCCCCGACCAGGGATGGAACCCACGCACCCTGCATGGGAAGCGCAGGGTCTTAACTACTGGACTGTCAGGGAAGTCTCCAAAAATTGTCATTTTTAATGTCTTCATTGAAATTACATCATTTGTATGAACCACAGTGTGCTCAACTAACCATTTATTATATTTAAGCAATTCTTAGTTGATCGAGTTGACTGTTTAAGTCACAGTGGGATGAACACCCACACACATCAATATGGGCAGCCGTTGGTGATCACTACCTGAGGTTAAATTCTCAGAAGTGGAGTTTCTGGGACATGGGCTTCCTCTGATTTTAGCCTTTTAATAAAATTTGCCAAACCACTTTCCAGAAAGGCAGGCTCTGCCCACACACTTAGCAACAGCAAACGTGAATGTCCATTTTCCCTTTTGCTCGGATGTCCCCTCATTTCTGACAGTGCTTCTCTTTAGAAGACCTCCAGCTCCAAGTACAGCCCAATCAGGCCGGTGTGTCCCCCAGACGCCCCCCACCTCCAGCCCCACAAAGCAAGCCCAGGCAGTGGCTGGGACGATTGGAGCCATTTCCGCACATCATGGCCAATAACAGTACTCAAATCCTGCCTGCTTTTCTTAAAGACTAAGCCAACAATGGGGGTGCCCCCTGGCACCCCTCCACTGGCCCAAGGCCAACCCACTGAACTCAATTGATTTGGAAGGATTCACTTGGAAAGGTAGTTCCTGGAACTACCTGGGCACCCTCCTCGGGGCTTCATGTCAGACCTGCTGGCAGACAGACCGACGCTGGCATTCTTCTGCCCCACCTGGGAACAGGTGTGCATCGCTGTTACAGCACAGAGGCCCCTCTGAACTCAAGATCCCCGTCAGGTAGGGAGGCTCGGCATTTCTGGGACTGCTAAGGAAACCGTTCCAGTCTTTGGCCCACTATGCAGTTCTTATTCCACAGTCAATTGGGAGGGCAGGGCAGGGGTCCAATGTAAATACCGCTGGAGCGGCAGGACTGAGGAGAACAAAATTCCAGCCACCAAGAGCAGTGCCTCTGAGGCTGGCAGGTGCCCTGGGCCACCACTGACTTAACCCACTAGGCTTCCTCCACCAAACAACATGCCCTGGTCCACTTCAGGGCCTGCCAGCCCAAGCTGCTCCCATTTCCTGTAGCTCCCAACATTACCTCCAAGATCAGCTATGGGAGGAAGAGGAAACAGGATGTGGAAGTTTCTAGAGGAGAGGAATGCCTGCCCAGGCACACAAGGGACTCTGGGCTGGGAATGCTGCCTGCCCACTGACTGCTGGCCTCCCTGGGGCTCTGCCTCCAGCCCTTGTGTTGATGGACCTCACGCTTGTGCTAAGATCAACAGAGGCAGCGGGCCTTACAAGTGCCCTTGTGTGGAAGGAGGTGGCAGTTCGGTATGAACCAACGAAGCCACTGCAGAACTGCCTTAGGAGAGACGCAAGGCTTATTTACCCAAAGAGGGTAGAACTAAAATTGCCTTAGAAGTCGTGGTTCTATTTTGTAATCATATAGTCATATTATTCCAACTAGCAGAGTCGGAGGTTGAGGCCGGCTGATTTTGCTAATGATGCACAGGAAGAAATGGAAGACAGAGATGTTACCTAAGTCCCCAGGTCACAGGCCTGAGGTTTTCACTTCGTCCTTTGTTCCCTGAACTGTGGGCCCCAGAGCAGCATCCTCTGGAAACTGGTTAGAAACACTGACTCTCAGCCCTTCTCCAGAATCTGCATTTTCATAAGAACCCCAGCATCCCCCAGGATTCAGTGCAGTGGTTCCTAAACTTTAGTGAGCATCAAAAATCTCCCCCACTTCACCCCAGGTCTGACCCAGTGGGTGGGGAGTGATCCCAGGCATCTACACATTTCACACGGTCCCAAGGTGACCAGATACACTGGTCTGCAGACTGCATACATGACCTGGGCAACTAATTAAATGCACAGCTGCATCTTGGCCTTACACCGCTGGTTCTCAACTTGGCTGCACAAGTGAAATCACCCGAGGTGTTGAGAAAAGCATGCCCATGCCTGAGTTTCACCTCTAGAATCGGATTTTATCAGTCTGGGGTGCCGCCTGGGCTGAGGGAGTCATACAGTTTGACCAAGTGATGGGAATGTGCAGTGAAGATTGAGAACCATTGATTCAGAGTGACCTCATTTAAAACCTGGTTTTCTTACTCACCAGCCACATGACATGGGGCAATTGAACCACTCTGAGCAGCTTTATTGCCTTTACAATGTGGAGAACAGCCACTCATCAGGACTAAATATTATAAGGTATATTAGACCTTATATGTCTACGTGTGCTTATATGTGTCTGGCACACAGTAGGTACTCAATAAATGCCCAATGCCCCGTATTCTCTTTCCTTGCTATGATTAGAAGTGAAAAATCAGCTGATCCTCTTATCTTTACCCCAAATCCCAGCTCCTCTCTGAACAGGAAGCATAGAAATATCGGTTTCCCTCCTCACCAAAGAGGAAAAAAATGAAGGTGCTAGGGCTTGAAACCATGTTGGAATGTGTCCTCAGGGAGCAGAGCTGGCTTCACGGGCCTGACCCTGACTCCCTGCTCAGAAGAGCCCCACGATCGGGGTATAAGTCTCTGCTGTAGCTGTCCTGCAATTCTAGTGCTTTTGGAAGATTTTGCACTGGGTCCCATAAATTAGGTAGCCGGGCCTGTCAGGAATGAAGCTGGTTTGGAGACCAGTGCAAGGATGCCAGCAAATCCCTCTCTGGCTTGTGGCAGCAGAATTAATACAAGAGAAAAGAATAAAGGGGTGTGCACCAGAGTGACTTGGTGAATCTCTCTCTAAACTAAACATACAGGGGTATCAGGGAAGGGAGGAAGAGAGGGTGTCAATAACCCTCCAAGAGAAAGAGCCAGGAAGAGACCAACCGGAAGCTCTTCTCTTTCCTCTGGATGCTCTGGGGCTGGAGGCGGTGGCAGACACCACTGGTGGCTGAGCCCCAGCTGGATGCAGGCTCCCCTTTCTCCTCCTGCAGCACACTCCTTCCCCACCCCATCCAGCTCATCCCCCTTGATGGATGCACAGCACAAAGGGCAACAGGGTGGGGAGGAGCCGGGGCCAGGGATTTGCAGCAGTTTGCTTGTTTGACGTTGTTTTCAGTGTGTGGTTTTTCTTCCCAAGTCCAAAATCGTGTTTCCCCATCAGCAGTTGTTTCGATCTCTGCTTTGCTGCCTGTGGTTCCGAGGGCTGCTCTTTGGACATCCTAACGCCTCTGCAGAGTTCAGGGGAGAATGGGCTGTGTGAACCCAGGGCTCGGGCGCTGCAGCCATGTGGAAGCTTCTCATTAACCAAAGCCCATGGTCCTTCCTCCTCTGGGCAAGTGAAAGCCCCCAGGACCCACAGGAGAAGATACAGAGATGGAAAGAATGTGCCATAAGAAGACAGGAGATTCTGTTGGGGCTGTTTCTGCAACTTGGCTGTGCAGGGGTGCAAACCACATCGGGCCAAGAACATTGCGAGAAAGTCAAGACCAGCAGCCACTTCCCTTCTTAGTTTTCCATCCTGGTGCCAGGATACAGTCAGATTTCTGGGTCAGTGAGGAAGTGTGTCACCAGGACTTTGGATAAATAATAAAATACTAAAGTTTGTGAATTGTTTAAGAATAAAAATTAGTATGGATTTGATTTTATTCCTAGTTTTAAAAATGCTAACTCCTATGCGGATATATTTTTCTTATGTGTGAAGCTACAGCAAGGGCCAGCATTTGTCCAAAAGCCTGGTTACACCTGCAGGAGTGTATAAGGCATGTGACTGGTAGTCTTCTGTCACATGTAAAGTGGGGGACGAGAGTCTGAGAACTTCTAACCTGAGGTATCAAAGGGCTGTTAACCCTGTGGGAACCGTTGCAATGGCATGAATTAGTAAGAACTGTCCTGTAGCCAAAATCAAATGAATCAGAGGCAATGGCTTTGGCTATGGAGCCAGCATATTGACCACCTTTGGCCTTGCTGTACAGGCGGTAGGGGACGGCCAGGAACAGCCCGCGAGCAGGTAGCCACAGAGGAGGGACATTTTGTATCAGACTCTATTTCCAGGCATTTCTCTTCAAATAGAAGAGTCAGTGTTGGAGAACAGCTGGTTCCCTGGTGCCCTGAGAGAGAGGAACGGAGCAGGGCAGCCTTAACACAACCACCGGTGACAGTGCGGGAACTTCCAGGACCATTCACTGCACACCTGCAAAGATCCCACAAAGACAGAGCAGCAAAGGCATGCCAGAAAAATGCACACTGCCTTCCAGCTTTCTCAACCCTCTGGGCACTGCATTCTAGAACTCTGTCACCAAGTGGGTTGCGACTGCATCTGCAACCAGAAATTTGAAATGAAGCCCAAAGCAGAAGAAGAGAGGCAGAAGACTCCTGGCTTTGATTACTTTATGTCCTGCCTGTGGATTGGCCACAAACCTAACCTATTTTATTTAGACCTGAACGAATGCTAGGAGTGTTCCTTGGGCTTGGAGGGTCTCTCAAGGAGTCTGAAAAGAGGGAAGGGGCATGGAAACTTTTGTTAGGAGAATCCAAGGGCCTGAGGATAACAGCAGCCTCAAAATTATGTTCAAAGAGGCATCTTCCACCAGGAATCCCAAGCCCAGGGTCATTGCCAAGGCCAGGGGTAAGCTTCCTCACTTGCGTACCTCAATTCAGAGGAGGAAACAGAAAAGGAAGTCAAGAAAGAGAAACAAGCAAGAAGGAAAAATAGACTTATTTCAGGAAGTCAGGAAACCCAAGTCCTCCACTCAGTTTCACTTCTGCCTTGCTCTTGGCTTCTGACGCCCCATTAAATCAAGGCCAGATAAGTGTATTTCTCAGGGCAAAAAAAGCTGCCTTATCAGTGGCACTAATGGTGACCTCACCCAGGGTCAAGGTCACCCTTCAGTAGTCTCAGAACTCTCTATTTCTACCCCACACTCATTGTATCAATTCCCTGGCTCTGTGCTCACGGCTATAGATACGGGGACCCTCTAACCCAACTGAAGAAGAAATGCCAGTTAGAGCATCAAACATTAGGAGGCCAGGATCCCAGCCCTACCTCCATCCAGCTGGAAGAAACCCTTCTCAGTCCAATGTTCCAAGGTTAGGAGAGCGGGCAGAAATGACTCCTTCCCAAGTCTAATCATTCCCGTTAACCTAGCAGTTAAACCAGAGGGATAACAGGGCCATTCAACGCAGGCAGCCACCCCCAAGAGCTTTTGGCAGGAGCCAATCAGTCTCTCCAAATCTGACTCTGACAATCCACTTGGAGAGAAGTTACCATCTGTTTATGGGGAAAAAAATGTTAATAACCCCCAATCATAATCAAATAGGCAACCACTTTAAGTACCTATTAGCTGATGCTAATTCACAATGGAACAATCCTGGAGTGCCCATCCACAGGCCCATCAGAGGCACCAGCACACGTCGAACCATTAGGACGGAAGGCAAGCAGATGAAGCACTTAAGGTATTACCGGAAGCCCAACCAGCCTTTCTAGACTCCTGTCCTTCCCAGCCTTCTGGCTTCTGCTGCCTTGCCATGCGGTCCCCAACATGTCCAGAAAGAGACAAAGGAAGTCCTCTAAGCCTGGGAAGCAAGACTCCTCCATCAGCTCCCACCTTTACCCCAGGCCAGGTGTGTCCCAGCTTGAGAAAAGAGGATTAATAAGAGACATGTTTGAAAGCCCCTTTGAAGCAGGACAGCATTCAAAGATAATTAGATAAAGTATTGGAAGAGCAGGGCTGATTTATTCACAATCCGTCTTCATTTCCCAGACCTTCCCAGGCTCTCTGCATACAGCATGCAGGTGGGAAAGCAGGCCAGCATTGCTCTAGCTAGCCGTGCATTTTGGCAGGCCATTTCATTTCTCTGGGCCTGCTTCCTTACCTGTACAATGGGGACATTAGCCTAATAAGTCTAAGGTCTGTTTCAACTCTAATAAACCATTATTCTGTTTCCTCTGTACAGTAAGAGGGAGTCAAGAAGTATGAAGTTCACTCCCACAGTATCTCTGATCTAGACATATATAAAGATGCTTAAGAGGTAGTCAGACAAGAGAGACCAAATAATGTATGCCCTTTTTACAGCCTGCAAAACCCCCACACGTTTGCTTCTTTCTCCATTAAATAATAATGAGAGTCACCTTATATGAAAACTATAGGACATGTTTAAGTACTTAAAGATACACTAGCATCTTCTACCTGGTTATTGTTCTAACAACCACGTGAAATAAACATGGCAGATGCACTGTGGATGTTCATGGTGGGGCAGCCAAGACCAAGAAGTTAGGTCATTCTATCGATAGCTGCCATGAGAAGTGACTGAGAATGCGAGGTAGAATGTCTGTTCTAGAACCAACTCAGCTTAACGAGACTGAAAACCAGAGCAGGTCACCTCCTTTCTTGGGCTTCCTATGCCTCAGTTTCTCATCTCTAAATAATGACACTGCAGGGCCCGGCTAGATCATTGTCACGATCTTTCGATGTCTAATTTTAAAATATTATATGAGGATGAGCATGGAATAAATTCTAAGCCATGTCACTTCCAGGCCCAGGATGCACCGGCACAATATAATTAGTTAAGATACTGACATATTTTGATATATTTCTGTCCCTCCCAGTAAACAACCCCTGCCCTGAACCTCCCGACCACCCACCACTCAACCACCCTGTGATCCAGCATGATTATGAGTTAACACCTGGCGCAGCAGAGAGCCCCCGGGTGCCGGCTCCAGCAGGAGGGTAGCATGTGCTCTGACTGGTCAGTGCCCACACCACACCAAATACTTCAGGATCATCCTGCCACTCTAAAGCATGGGGCTTCATCCACAGCCCAAAGAAAGCCCACTGGACACTCAGCCCCATTTTAGAACCTTTGTGATTATAAGAGAAGATGAGCTCAAATCCTAACCCCTCCACAGGGCAGAATCCTGACCTCTCCCCAGGCCGGAATTTCGATCAACAAGATGGCAGTTGATAACAGTAAAAAAGTGCCTGAGACAATGCATTTTCAGTTCATTTCTATAAACTCTGGTTAATACATTCAACTTCCATAAAATAGGTCCCCAGTGGAATTCCTATATGTACTAACATGGAGAGATCTCTAACACATGACAAGCAAATAAAGAAGATGCAGAAGGGTGCTTAGAGTATAAACACGTGTACAAATTAAAACATACACAAAGTAATGCATCTTGTAAATGTATTCACATATGTAGACATATATATGTGTATGTATATATGTATATCTTTCTTCACATCCTGTACCTATCTGTGACCACTCTTGGGAGTGTTACAGTCTTTAATCATGCTGTTTAAAACTCTCGGGACATGCTCTCTCATCCACATAACATTTATTAATAAGGTCTATAAGAGACAAATATACTTTTGATTGTTTTCTAGATGTCTATGAATAAATGCAATTGTGATTTGGAAAAAACAAACAAAACAAAACATATATATACATATACATAAGTAGAACTATAAAATTGAGCTGGTTACCAGACTTGGCCACTAGGTTTGCCATAGAGTAGAGGCAGTTGCTAACTTGGCAGTCTGCAGGGTATGGGGTCAGCTGGGAGAGAGCCATGGCGGGAAGGGAGGGTGTGCAGAGACAGCAGACAAGGAGAGACAGAGATACAGGGAGAGAGACAAAAACAAGTAGACTGATGGATGCACAGTGAACTCAAGCTAATGACTGCCTATGGAAATGGGAGCGGAAATGGGACCAGGGTGACAGTTAAAGCCATCTTAGTTTTATCAGTAATAGGAATAAAACATTAGATGCAACAGAAGACAAAACAGTAACAGCTGCTTATTCTAAGTGACAGGAATATGAGTGTTTGTTATACTGATGTCCATATTTTTCTATATATTTTTTTATTTCTCAGAAAGAAGTTCATTTTAATAAGTCCTCCTCATCCATACACTGTGTTCCAGGCCCTCAGATGTGGAGGGTGGGAATTATTTATGAGTTTCCCAGATCATCCCCGCTCTACCTCCACTGCCCAGACATCTCAGATTTCCAAATGAGCCGTAACTAGCCCATTACTGATTAACAAGCTGTGCTTGTTTTCTGAGTAAAATTAAAGTCATTCATTTCTAAGTTCAGAAACAATTTGTCAAAGACTGTGCAGAGTTTCAGGCATACTCAGCTGAGTGACTGCGGGTTTCTGCAACAAGTCACTCCTGGTCTAACAGGACAGATGATGTGTGAGCAAGATAATGACAGTGCCCTAGGATTAGGGTAGAAGAAAAGCTTTTTTACTAAATATTGTGTGGGACAAAAGAGGGCATGATTAAGTCTTGGGAGGGCAGCCCTTCCTGGAAGGACAATGAAAGAAGCTTGGAAAGGCTTATACACAAAGAAAAGAAGAAAACTACAACCACAGGGACCCTTTTACATGTCAATTACACACAGATCTCAACACTCAGAGCAATGCAATGAGGGAGGTGGTATCATTCCATCATTTTGAAGTTGCCAGAATAGAGGCTGTGAGAAGTTAAGTAACTTTGCTGGAAACAAAGAGCAATTAAGTGGCATCACAGATTTTTAACTCAGATTTGAAAATTCAAAGCTGAGGAAGGGGTGGCTCTGAAGAGATGGAGGTTCGCCTGAGTCAGATTTGGGGGACTTCTGGTACCCGCAACTTTGCTCTTTTTTCTGGACTGGGAGGCCCACTACTAATAAAAGATTAAGGGTGTATGCAGCCTGGGGCATTTGCTGTTTCATCCTAAGATGAGAACTAAATACAATCAGGCATAACAAAGATCAGAAAGATGCAGGCTTAATTCTAAACAGGGTCAGCCTTGGATACAACATCTCATCCTGCCTCTCACTCTAGCCAAACTTCTTCAGGTCACCTGACTTTAAATTAAGGAATATTTCACTTCCAAACTTATGGACGTGTTCTTGTGGCCCAATCAGGGCCAATGAAGGCAGCTCAGCCCGGGAGAGGGGCGTGGGTGTTGGGAGAGGCTCCAAGGACAGCTGAGGGGAAAGCACCACCCTGGGTGCTGCCTAATCCATCCGACATGGGGACACGCTCTTCCAGAAAACAGATGACAATTAAGGGGAAAAATCTGCTCGTATGGTGGTGCCAGTCTTGTCGCAGGGTCTCAGCTGGTGGTGTGCCTCTCGAGGTGGAGAGCAATAATGCCCATTCTTCCCTTTGGTCAAGGCCCTGTTGTTTTCTTAGGTGGAGGGAGGAAGATCTAGGAATGTTCCTCCCATAGTAGGAAAATTTTGCACAAGTACTAGTGCCAGGTCCTCAAAGCCAGGAGCCCAAGGATGATACTAAGACTGAAGGCTCAGAGCTTTCATGTTGGTCACTGATCTTCCAAACCTGTGAAGCCCTGTTTGGTCCATCGGATACTGGTAGATAAAACCTCTCCAGCCAAAGTGGCTGACCGTGGTCTTCTCTTGTTTAAGTCATCTGGCTTCAGGCCAAACTTCTTATAGAGAAGTTTTATAATTTGCCTTTATGCGTATTTCTCTTGGTCAAAGTACTTCATATGCTTCAAGAAAACCTGGTTTGCTCTTCTGGGACTTGTTCAGCTTAACCAAGAGCAGAAAGAGGCAGGAGGCTTCTGGGAAGCCAGACAGTCCTCCCCCATGATTTCTGCCTTTCTAGTTCTCTATGGCTATCCCTTGCTAGATATCAGTGTTCTAAACTTGTAGGGTGGTCACAGACTCTTTTGACAATATAATAGAAGCTATGGATTAGTTCCTTCCCAACCCCGCCCCCTGCCACCATGTACAAACAATTAAACATTTACATATAAGTTCAGGGGACCTCTATCCCTGTGAATCTCATTCATGCTTTCCCCTTCAATTCCTGAGCCCCCAGGTCAAGACCCCAACCACAGATACCAGTTCGTGTGCAGAAGTCATCGAAATTCATCTTTCTGGATCCCATAATCTCACCAGAAGACTCCAACCTGAATCCTAGCTCAGGAACCTGACGGCTTGTCAAACACTTCATGCTCCCTTCCCACCCATCTCCTATTAACATCAGCCATAAATGGAAACCCCAGCTGGGAGTATATTTTGAAATTCAAGTTTCTGTTTAAGCACTGGTATCCAGCCTCCCTTGCACCATTTGGTCAGATCCATCCTGGGACCAGGCAGATGGATGCTAATTCACCATGTTAACCCCTTTTGTGCCAGTCCCCTTTTCCCAAGCCTTGGTGGAGAGCCACGTCTCACATCCCACCCCAGCTGTAATGGGGTTGAGTACTCTGTGTTGTGGAAACTGGCCAGCAGATTTAGCAGTCACGTTGCTCTTGGCATCCATTCTGGAACTCTGTGTAGAGCTACGTGCTGAGATACCATGCATGGGCAACCTTTCAATGCCACAGTCTACCATCCTACATTTAGTTCTGCTAATACCTTCTCATCACAACTCCAAGGACGGGTGCAGACAAGAGAAAAACCAAGTTACTCAAACAAAGAGTCCTTTTACCCACCAAAAATAAAAAGAAATGTAAGTCCTCTTCATTTGTTCTCAAATCCAACTTCTTTCCCAAATCATCCTCATTGTACCAGCCCACTGAAGCAATGTTTTTAGTCATTACAGAAAAACCAGGTGGTCCACAGTTTGGTCCTCACACCAATGCTGCCTTCAATCCATCATTACCAATAATAAACGTGTAGATGGGAGTCTCCACCAGGGCTGCTTAAGCCCACCACCCTGAAGCCCTCTCAGAGAGCAAAGAGATTAAAACAGCATCTTTTTATCAAAAGGAGCCATGTTTCCCCCATGAGACCCTCGTAAATGAAAATCCCACCTTACCCTTCATTCCAAATTTGGACCGTCGACCATACTTGTTGATCATGATAAAGAGAACCACCAACAGGACACAGGCAAAAGCAGCAAGTCCAACGGCTATGGATACCTATTGGAAGCCAAAAACAGACAGTCGAGCAGTTACAGAAAACCCGAGTATGAAGTAACACGCATGCTCAGAGAACATCCTATTACAGTAGCAACTGTAGCCCTCCCAGAACTTCAGTGAACTTCAGAACTTCTCAGACTGAGTAAAGTCTTGAGAAGATGTAATTTATGAGACTCTAAGAACATCAAAAAATAAATTACCCAGATTGATTAGAGAAAGTTCTATGATTCAGTGTTCTGAGCCCTCTCATCTGGGGACCGTCCTAAGAGATGCAGGAGGAAGCCCAGAGATGCTTCTGTCTGTTGTTCTGTTGTGGTTTTAATTAGCAAGCAAATCTTGCATCTTCACATTGACATTCTTTGCATAATATTCTTATCCAGGAGATTCTAAAAAGACCCCTTTCCTTTTCTCCCCAGAGAAACCTCAGGTTCTGAGAGCGTGGAGTGGGGGCACCTCCCACCCAAGAAGATGCCCTGGGCAACTCTGACTTTTGTAAAAGGCTGTACAGTTAGCAGCCCCTTCGAATCAGGCCCAGCTGGCTCCTAATGGAGTGGGAAGTTTCAAACTGTTCTCCTCCCGAGCCCTACGGCTTAAAGCAGATCCTCAAAGACTTCCTCAAACAATGAATTATTCTCATCAAACAAGGAAGGTTTTAACCACCTGAAAGGAGGTCATTCATCACGGCTTCTCTATACCACATATGCTAGAGTTCCAAATAAGGCAGTATTGGGAAAAGTTAGCTACTAAAACAGAAGCCTGAAAAACTACTGCATCAGTAAACACCTTCCTCTTGACCAAGGAGTGACTCACCCCAAAAGTGTCTTCCTCTGGTTTATGGGTCACAGTGATAGGAGGGGTGGGGCTCACTTCATAGACTGAAAACCAAACATAAATAGAGAAGAGTAGTTAGCTTCCTGGCCACGAGAGCCTCAGCCACGGTCCCTGCCTAACTCCCAAGCCCTCTTGCAAGTTCTTTCTGGAGAACAACCCCTTGAAGCCAGACTCTTGACTGCCTGGCCTCCCCAGGCTTTGCAGGGGTCCCCAGAGATTGGATTCCCGTGTGGCTGCCTGGTGGGTACTGATGACTCAAAGACAGACTCCATAGGTATAAAGAACCTTTGCTCCCGTCCCCCAATCCCCATCCCAGAGTAAATACTGTAACCTGGGCAATGTGGGCCATGAGCTATTGGATAAATAAGAGGGAAAAAACTGGTTTGGGATCACAGCCAGGGTCTGGATTCGGCCAATTTCGTGGGTAATGGTAGCTGTTGCTGACATTCAGCTCCTTTCTGCACCCCTTATCCTGTCCCAGGCTCTCCATGCCCTTCCTCGTTCCCTCTTCACTCCTCAGTGAGATCCAGGAGGCCTGTGGCCCCATAAACAACCCACTATCCATTGCCCTACGGCAGATTTCAGAACACAATGGCAGCTTCAGTTGGCAGCAAGTTTATCTGACTAGGAAACATCTGCTCTTCCCAGCAAGGCCTGGATGGGAAGCCGAGCATCCATTAGTCCTCCTTCTAGAATCAGCTCCTTGTCCAGAGAGAGTCCCAGTTCAAAATTCTCTGGAGGGACATCCTGTGAGATGACAAGTCCTCAAAGACCAAGGACAAACAAAGGAATCTAGGTTATATTTACATCTGTGCCAAACAACAAGGGGCGCTCTAAACAGGACTGTCTACTGTCTCAGGCCGAACAGGGAGCAGAAATGGCCTCAGCCGCCCCGTTCCTCTCCCACAGGGGACAAAAGGAAAAGGAATAAATACGTTTCCCCACAGACCATGAGCGAAACACCAAATCCTTTGTGGATCGTCTAGTCCTGGCCCCGAATCACTTATAGACTGAGCCTCAATAATCTCATTTGAGGACAGGCGAACCTATCAGGAGACCTTGTCAATCACAGCTCCACACGAGGTAGGTCCTGGCTCTCAAAGCAGGTGACAAACACTAACATGTTTATAGGCTCCACATTCTCTCTGCAAGAACAACTGAGATGCTCAACAGGGGTCCACTGGGGCACATGAACCCCACATCCTTCCTGACACCACCTCTGTTCATCTGGGTGGGAAGACCCACAACATGGTCAGACCCTAGAAAACTGCGGGGAAACTGAGGCAGAAAGTGACTGTCCAAGATGAGTGGGCTTGGAACTGCTCAAGTATTTCTACTCTCCTTTCACAGTTCACTCAGATGCTCTCAGTGGCCATGAGTCTGAGGATGCTGGTAGAATACAAAAGAGGGCTATTTGGACTCAGTAGTTACCAAAAGTATCAGAATAAATCACTTTCAAAGCAAAAGGTAAAAGAGACTTACAAGAGACAAAGTTATCCGTGCTCTCTGCAAAAAAGACAAAGAGATCATTAACAAACAGAAATAAAAAACCAGAACAGTTGCACTCTGTCTTTCTCATAGCTATGATCTCTCCCACTCACCATGATCCCCTGTTGCCCTGGCAACTGAAAACTAAAATCCTTGACTCGTCACCCCTCCCCCACACTCTTTAGAAGGTGGTCTTCCAAACGGAGAAGGAATAAGAGCTAAAACTCCTGGTTTCAAGGGAGGTGGCCTGGTCCACCTGGAGACTAGAAACTATACTATGAGATGAGGAACTACATCCAGACTCATCATCTCACCCTCATTCCTCCCGCCCTCAAGTGCCCAGAGTGTTGGGAACGTTGGTGGTACATTAGTGCCAAGAAGAAATGCTGCAAGATGGGCTTCCATGCATCTTCCTGGAAAATTCCAGCTATGATCTCAAGACACAGTTCCTCAGATCAATATGTAGAGTTTATTCTAGTAGGTCATTGAGACGTTCTTAGGAATCCCTCTAGAATCTGTCCACCCCCCAGATGAAAATGTGTTGTTTGGTCTTTGGCCTTTAGAAATGGCTCACCTAATAATGAAAGCCAATCATTGCTGGGCATTGATTATGAGCCAGGGGCTGTGCCAAATGCTTTATGTAATACATCAATCCTTATAACCACCCTAGGAGGTGGGTAGCATTATCCCCTTTCAACAGAAAAGGAAACAGACTTATAGAAATTAAGTAACTAATTGAATGTCACTCATCTAAGAAGGGATAGAGCTGGATTCAAATCCAAGTCTGGGCTCAGAACCAGTCTATCAGAGATTCTCAAACTTTAGCATGCCACAGAACCATCCAGGAGGTGAGCACTACCATTTTCCGGTAAAAAGAATGAGGGCTCCTTGGAGAAACGCATTAATTCCAGGGCTGGGGCAGAGAAAGTACAAGATGTGCTTGGAACACCTTGCAGTACTGGAAAGTAAGAAGGTGCTCAAGAATTATTGGGGGCATGAAGAAGGGACACAGGAGCCAGTATGAAGGGGTCTCCAATGGCCAAACTGGGGATGATTTGAGCAACAAAATATAATGACAATATAATGACAGTCATAGATTGTAATGAGCTGAATTATATCTGCCCAAAATTCATATGTTGAAGTCCTAACCCCCAGTACCTTAGACTATGACTGTATTTAGAGATAGGGTCTTCAAGAGGTAATTAAGTTAAAATAAAGTCAGTAAGGTGGGAACTAATCCAATATGACTGGTGTCCTTATAAGAGGACACTAAGACATAGACATACCCAGAGGGTAGACTATGTGAGGACACAGAGAGAAGACAACCATCTGTAAGCCAAGGAGAGAGGCCTCAGAAGGAACCAACCCTGCTGACACCTTGATCTCAGACTTCCAGCCTCCAGAACTGTGAGAAAATAAATTTCTATTGTTGAAACCACTCAGTCTCTGACACTTTCTTACTGCAGCCCTAGCAAGTTAATACATGGATTATAATTCATAGAACAAAATAAATACCCATGAGTCCATACTGATATAAAGAAGTAATTTAATCAACAAATGAGGAAGAAAAGAAAGCTTTTCCTTACAATAAAATCCAATTAATAAATGTAGAGGAAAAGGATAGAAATAGAAAAATCACCATTGACAAATGGCACACTAATATTTGTTTCAGGCAAGAATCATCAATGAATGCTAAAGCTAACGTGTGAAAGAATGATAAGAAACAAGATATTTACAAAGCTTCAAAATATTATGCTTATTAATCACAGAGGAGAAAAAAATAGTCACTCTGCAGTGGAGAAACCTAGTAGACACCATCCTGACCACTTAAGTGATAAAGTTAACATCACTGGTAATAAAATGTACAGACATCGTGTACCCCGACACAACGTACTGAACGGGCACAGCATCACTTCTGCGGTGTTCCTGCCAAAATTGCCTAACTGGCATTCAATTGTGAGAAAACATCAGGCAAACCCGAATTGTGGGACAGTCTACAAAATAACTAGTGAGGATCCTTCAAAAGTGCACAGTGAGAGAGTGGCATGGACATATACGCACTACCAAACGTAAAATAGATAGCTAGTGGGAAGCAGCCGCATAGCACAGGGAGATCAGCTCAGTGCTTTGTGACCACCTAGAGGGGTGGGATAGGGAGGGTGGGAGGGAGGGAGACGCTAGAGGGAGGGGATATGGGGACATATGTATATGTATAACTGATTCACTTTGTTATGAAGCAGAAACTAACACACCATTATAAAGCAATTATACTCCAATAAAGATGTAAAAAAAAATAAATTAAAAAAAAAGTGCACAGATCGTGAAAGACAAAGAAAGCCTGAAGAACTGCCCCAGATTTAAAGGTAACATGGCAGCTAAATACAATGTATCAATATAATTCTGGATTGGATCTCAGAGAAGAAAAGGATAGCAGTGGGACAACTGATAAGATTTAGATAAAGTCTGTAGATTAGGTAATAGGGTTGTATCAACGTTGCTCTCCTGGTTTTGATCACTGCCCTGTAGTCATGTAAGATGGTAACACTGGGGGAACCTGGGTGAACAGTATAAGGAAGCTTTTTTGGTACTATTTTGTAACTCTTCTGGTAAATCTCAAACTATTTCAAAATGAAAAGTTAAAAATCTTTAAAAAATTTTTAAAGGAATATGGATTATTGGTCCTCACCCCAGAGTTTCTGACTCAGGAGGTCTGGGGGAGGTCTTGAGAATTTTGCATTTCAAACAAGTTTTCAGATGATGGGGATGCTGCTGGTCCCTTTGAGAACCACTGCATTTTACTCCACTTCCTCCTGGCACAAGCCTACCACACCCTGAAAAATAAGAACTTATTCGTTCATTCATTCACTGTGGGTCTTCCATTTACCAGGCCCTTGGCTAGGCTTTCACAGTCATTGTAGTCATAGCTCTATCAAGTATGCGCCAGCAAATATTCTTCCCTAACTACCCGTGGGGAAAATTGATGCTTTCTGTGAAGAAGTCCCTTAGAGAAAGCCTTATTCACAGTAAATTCAGTGCTAATAGGTTGCTTGCTCATCATCCACTTTGTGTTGTTTTGTGCGAGAGCAATACAGCTTTCTCCAGATTCCTGAATGTGCCCTTCAGGCCCGCCCCCCTCTTCTAAACTTCAGGTGACCAAACGGTTGATTTGGGAGGAGGACGGAGGCAAGGGGGCCCTAGCCTTGGCTTCAGAGCCTGAGAAAAGAGAGGTGCCAGATCAATTCCTAGTTAACACCAATTTGCATATTTCCCATAAGGCTCTCATTTATTAGAGAATATGCTCACGTCAGCCAAATGTTTTGGCCGAATCTGTAAACCCTGTAATCTCTCAATCAGCCTATGAATGCTTATCTCCTTTGCAAGAGCCTGGAAACATTTACACACCCAGGAAGCACACAAGCCTTGGAACAGCCAGACCTCCTGGGTTCTCTCTAACCTGTGGGAGGACTCAGAACTTCACCCTGGAAAAGGATGGTACCCAAGAGTGGTCCTCACCTCAGCCCGCACCAGCAGGCTGGGAGGACAACCGGACCAGTGTGCCAAGGCAGCATCTGAATCCCAACAGGAACTGGGCATGAAAGCAAGGCACGTGTGTCCTCCAGATCCCCAAAGCCTCAAGAAAAACCCAGTGGGAAAAGCCAGTGGGATCCAGAGAATGGAGAAGAGAGGCAGCAGCTTGAGTCCAGACAGAGAGAGATGCACAGAGACGTGATAAGGAGAAGAGATGCCCTGGCTTCAGGTGTGAGGAGGGAGGGGGGAGCTGCGCCAGGCGTCCACATGCTCTGCCCACCCAGCACAGAAGGCCACACGCTGCCGCCACCTCCTTTCCCCCAGCACTGGCAGGTTGGGACCACATTCTAGTCTCAACAAGTTTTGGGGGGAAAGAAATCAGCCTTGATGCGGCTATGGGCACTGGGGCAATGGTGTCCCCCATGGTTTGTACCCAGGGCCCTGACGGAATTCTGGTTTCTGCTGTCACAAGATCATGATGAAGAGACTTCCCAGTCGGGTAAAAAGAAATGAGAATTCAAGAGTTATGGCAGCTCACTTATTCCTAAATGTTTTGTCAAGTGTTCTCAGATATTTGTTGCACATGTGCAGGCAAACACACATACACACACACACACACACACACATACCTTGGCAACATTCCTCCTTCTATCACATCATCATCTAAGGATCCCCAACTGGTGGGTGACCTTCCAGGTACCACCTCGACCCTAACGTGATCCCCAGCCTCCCCTGACACTCGGATCCCTGAACCCTCACGGTCCCCACTCTTAGGCCCAGATCCCTGGAACACCAGGGACTGGTTCCTACACCAAGGCTGAACTCCAGGCTGAACATTCTAGTGCTTCTTTGGAAATGAGGAAGGAAACACCAACATTTGTATAGCATGTGAAGTTTACAGAAAGCTTTTCCAGAACATTTTCATTTCAATATCCTGCTCTGAAAAAATCCTTCTGATGGAGGCCTCTGCATCTGCAGACGGCTCCACTGAATATATTCAATGCAATCAAAGCTCTCCCGTGGGTCTCCAGCCCATGAACAGTCAGGAAAGGAGACCCTCACCTTCAGATCTCTGTTTTTCCCTCAAAACAAGTCCCTTTTCAGTTGCCCTTGGGTGTTTTTTTTATATACAATAATAAAAACAAACAGTAATTCTGTGCTCACTCTGTGCCAAGCACTGTGGGAAATATTTTAGGTGGATTAATCCACTATGTGTGAATTAGTCTTCACTACAATCTTTGAGGCAGAAGCAGGGGATTGAGTAATTTGCCTCAGATCACAGAGCTGATAAGCAATTGAATGAGAATCTGAATCTTGGCATTGTGACTCCATAACCACTACCCTAGTAAACTACCTGAAGGCTATCTGTTAGAACTTACCAGCTTGATTAGAGAGTGACGACCAGATCTAGAACTCCTAAACTCAACTCCTAAACTCTCCACCTAGAATCCTAGTCGTAGCCCACAGCTATTGAACCTTCCCTCTGTCCGGACACAGAGCTAAACACCGGGTGGACATCCCTTCATTCATCCTCAGAGCAATTTAGGCGGGAGCTCTGGTTATCATTCCCATTTCACAGATGAAGAAACAGAGGCACCGAGCAGTGATCATCCTTCACCTCACGCCAACCATGTGCTAAGCCCCATTCTCAGAGCCAGTAGGGCCACAGATAGGATCATACCTCCATCTGTCTGATTTCAGAACCCTTGCTCTTAATGTCTATGTTTTGCTGCCTGGGAGCAAGAGGGGTTCAGATGACAAATACAATGTCCCCAAACCACAGCAAGAGAAGAGCAGGAGTCCACCGAGAGCCTTTGTATCCAGGCTCAGCAGGTGCGAGGTTTACCGTCCACTCCCCTGGATAATTTACTCTCCTGACGCCTACATATTTTGTCTCTTGACATGACTGGCCCATCTTTTCCCTGTCACTGCTTTTCCATCATCCATTGATTCCTTTACAAACAAGCAAACCTTTGCACAGGATGGCCTGGCAGGGTGTAGATGGGTTTGAGGGACCCACTGCAGGTGAGCTGTTTCCCTTCAAGTTCCTCTGTAACTTCACCCTCCCTCTGACCTCCTGGGTCCACCAAATGCCATGGCAGGAGATGGCAAATGAGGGAGCGTCTGAATTTTTGGGGGCAGGGGGTCTTGTTAAAATACAGACTGCCGGGCCCCACCCCACAGTTTCTGATTCAGTAGGTTTGGGTGGGGCTCCAGGATTTGAGTCCTAACACCTGCCCAGGTGATGCTGATGTTGCTGGTCTGGAGACCACTCTTTGAGAACCACTGGCCTGAGGAGAACTGAAAAGGTGACAGGCGTATCCAGAGGTGAAGAGGAGGGGCAGCTGTGTCTCTTGGGGACAGAGGAGGTGTCTGTATGGCTGGAAGGATGCAGAGAACTGCTTCCCTCCAAGGGGAGGGAGGACAAAGGAAAAGCCGTGGCCAGGACACCCTCTGTATGCAGAAGCCAGGGTGGCTCCCCCTCCCTCCCGAGCACTCCAGGGCTCCCTGCTCTCGCCAGGCCCCAGAAGCTTCCTTTTGGAAACAGAAGCATGACTCTGGCGAGGGCTTCACTCCTCGCCCATCGGGGAGTGTTGACTCTCCTCTTTAAAAACAGATTCCATTCTCTAATCACCAGATGGGCACAAGCAGGGCAAAGGGCCACTCCAGCCCTTTATGCCAACAAAGCCTAGCCTGACTTTGGCCCCGAAAAGCAAAGTATCTCTGCATCTAAAAGCTGCTGCTTCTGCAGTGCGAGCCAGGACTCTTCCAGCTCCCATGTGGCCCACAGTGGGAAGTGTCCTGAGGCCTCTTACTGGGCATACTGGGAATGATGTTGGAAATGTAGGACCATATGGGATGGCCAGGGTCTCAAACATCAGCACGTTCTCAGTCCTCTCCTGAGTGATGGCTCCACCATCCCCTGGCCCTCAGTGGCAAGAATTTAGCTTCCCAGGCAGCCTCATCTCTCCAGAGTTTCTCTCAAAGCCTCTAAAGTTTGAGTTTCCTTGCACTAAGATTAAAAAGGCCTCTTGGAACTGCTACCCTCTGATTATCTGTATGCTGTGAAATCACCTTCACAGAAGCAGATGCTGCACAGTGCTAGCCTTCCAATGCTCTGTGTGTGTGCGTGTGTGAGAGAGACAGAGAGATCGAGATCAGTCTTTACACTCCCCTTTAATCTCATTAGAATGCTGGATTTCCAGGAATTGAAGGCCAAGAGGTCATCTAGCCTGTTCCCAGCAGACATCACCAAGGTCATCAAAGATACATGGCTTCACTGACAGAAACTTATCAGCTACCAAAACCACCCCCAAGAGATGCTGCAACCACTTTCACTAAACTCTTGGGAGTATTTTCTTCTCTTCTAACTTCAGGAAGGTATTTGAAATATTCTAGCCCAGACAGAGAAAGACAGACTCCCCTCCCAAGTATTCAAACAAAGTTCTTTCATCATTTCAATGACCCCGTCCACTAGAATCAGCACCATCCAGGCTGACAGCATCAGGTACCCTCCACCCATCAGCTCACCACGGAGCTAGAGGAAAAGAGCCACAGACCTGGAAACCCAGCCAAGGCCTTATTACTACCCAGCAAGTGGAAAGATTCTGTTCACTTGCCTGTTACATGTGGGGTTGAACCAGATAGACACTGAAGCCCCTTGTAATGGAAGGTCATCAAACCATCATTAGGTGCCAAAGCCTGTGATACGTGCTTTGTCTACTTTAAGGTATTTAAAAGTCACGAGATTCTTATGGGAGAAGTACAATCATGCCCATTTCACAGATGAGGGTATTGAGGCAACGATCATGCCCAGAGTCCCCCAACAAAAAAAAGAATTGGGTCCAGATTCTCCGCCATTCTTATCCACCTCTAAAGTCCCCACTTTCTCTACCATAACACCATATGCCCTTATATGTACAACTGTGTATTTCTGAGGGGGTCTTGGTTTTCACTGTGACTGCTATTGGAAATCAGAGACTTCATCTAGTTTACCCAAAATTCTGGTGATGGCTGAATATGTTCCAGTGTGTGTTTGGTTGTCATTGATGACGGTATTTGTGTTGATGCTGCTTCTCCTCTCAAGCCCCCACTCCCTGTCCCCCTGAGTCCCTGGAGGGGATCAGTCACCCTAGAGCAGCCCTGCCCTCACCTGGAAAGGGCTCCTTGAGGAAGTGGCCATTGATGGTCTGGTTGGCTGTGCCCAGGGGGTTCTTGGCGATGAGGGTATAGTTGCCGTTGTTGTAGTGGGTGGGCTTGTTGAAGAGCAGGCAGCCCTCGGAGACCTCGCCCTCCTGGTAGTACTCCACGTGGATGATCTTGGACTCACGCAGCGGCTGCCCATTGTGCAGCCAGTGCAGTGTGGGCGGCGGGTTGCCGCGCACCACGAACTCGATGCAATGTTCCAGGCGCAGCTCAGGCTCCTCCAGACTCACCACGCGCGGGGGGTCTGCCGGGGAAAGGCCAGCTGACGCCCAGAACACAGAGCCTCCGGTGTCCCAGAACAGCCTTCCAGGAGCTGGGGTGGGCAACCCAATTCTTCCCCACCCCGCTTTAAAAAGACCTGAGGGAATCAGAGGTTTCCCCCCCAACACCACCCCCAAAGAGGGGAAGAGATGTCTGTATTGACTCAAGCTTCCTGGATCCACTATAGCTGGAGGGTTCCCTCTCATGACCTTTTAGAGGTTTAGCAAAAGGCAGACTTGGGCCAACTTAGGAGTAAAGTCAGAGCTGAGTTGGAGGTACATCATCTCCTGAGGGACAGGGACATCCTTTCTGGGGTTACTAGCCAAGGACTGACTTGATTTGCTCAGTCCTGTCCCACAGGAGTCTTTCTGCCCCTCCTGGTGGACCAGGCCCATTGAAGCAGCTCTGCCCGGCCCCAGCCTCCTATGCTGAGATCCCCAGGGTCCCAGCCACCCCCCACAAGGGCATCCGCTCACAGTGGACAGTGAGGGCGACGCTGGCATTGCTCATGCCCACCACGTTCTCTGCAATGCACGTGAGGGTGAAGCCGTTGTCCTCACTCGTCACATTTACCAGCGTCAGGTTGATGGCATGTACATTGGTCCAGTTCAGATTTGTCTAAAAACCCAATAAGAAAAACAATAATCATGTGTATAAAATAAGCTGCAGGGATGTATTGTACAACATGGAGAATAGAGCTAATATTTTATAATAACTAAAAAAATGTTTAAGACTGTACATTTTAAGTTATGTATACTTTACCACAATAAAAATTTAGGAAAAGAAAAAAGAAAAACTAGATGACGGTACAAAAAAAAAGACAACAATCAAAGAGTTTCTACAAGGGCGGCTCCCCAACCTAACCCCCAAACACCTTTAGGAATCAAAAGGAAAGCTGAGCAGTAGGTGAAGGAGGCCTTGCTGGTGAAGGCACATTGACCAAGAGCCAAGCTCTCTACAGTCAAAAGCTCAGGTAACACTCACACTTATCCCATGAGATGAATGGTAGCATTATACCCATTTCACAGATGAGGAAAGTAAGGTACAGAGATGTTTATAGCATGTTCAAGATCAAGTTGGCTAGAAAATGTTGCAGCTGGGTGGAACCCAAGTCTATGTGCTTCTTCCTATAGAAATAGGACCACAAACTTCCCCTCTTCTTCTTCCTTATTCTCATGTCTCTTGCTTCTATTCATGATTTTAGCTCATTAAGACTAAGAGGTGATAGGTCTCAAGACTCGGACGCCTACCTGGTGGGTGTTGATGGACTGCAGTCCGGTGACTATCCAGTCCACGTCGGGCAGGGGCGATCCAGAGCCATTGCAAGTGATGACAGCATTGTCACCCTCCCGTACAGTCAGGTTGGCATGGCTCACGCTGATCTCAGGCAGGTCTGGGAGGGAGGACAAGGTGGGTGAAAAAAATAGGCAAATACTTGCTACCAAAATTTTGTCCATGGGGGCAATGGGAGCACCGCTTGCTTTGTCCAATAATGACTCCACAAAACCTGCCTGACCTCTCAGAAGTCCCCCAGGTCCCAGAAGCTTCACACCACCTCCCAAGCAGATGGTAGAACTCAAGATTTAAGCCCATGCAGTTGGACGTGGTGGTTGGGGAGCGGGGATTGGTGAGGAGGACAGTTGCTGAAGGAATGCAGCTCTAACAATGACATCAAATGACATCTTCCACTTTGGGCACTGGTTCTCAAAACTTTGGTCCGCTTCAGACTCCCATGGGGATCTTGCTAGAAATTCAGATTTCCAAACTCATCCCCAGATATTCTGATCTCTTAAGTCTGTGGATGGACCCAGACATCTGCTTCTCTAAAAGTACCTTAGATGCTCCTGATACAGGAGATCCAGAGACCACACCTGGACATAACACTCCTTCAGGTTTGCTTAACAGGGAACTGACAGAGAGAAAGGACTCTGGTCTAATGACAAAGAGCACACTTAACCCCTTTCTGCATCCCTGGAACCAACCTTCCCACGGCTGGCTCATGAAGGGACAAGAATGAGCAAGGAGGTAAGAGGGGAGCCAGATCTGCACCCAATGCAGAGTTCAAGGCTGGGAGGGCAGTGGGGAAGGAAGGCCCTGGCTATCCCGGCTGATGTGCAGCACCGTCCCTGGTGTCTGAGGGAGGCCCGCGTGGAGCCAGCTGGGACTGGGCAGCTCACTCACCGCACTGGCTGATGTTCATGCGGAAAAGTGGGAGCTGGGAGCCGTCGGCACTGATGCAGTAGAGGTTCTGGCTGTTCAGCTTGGCCTCCCCCTGCTCCTGCCACAGCTGCATCCAGCGGATGTCACAGCTGCAGTTGAAGAAGTTCTGCTCCAACCTCCTGTGGGCAAGAAGTGAGGGAAGGGAACCCCTGAACCGAAGGTGGCCCAGCTCCCTCCCAGGGCTGTGAGGCTATGCATGGGCCCCCACCTGCTCCTCAGGGACTAAGGAGAGAAGGGTTTAGCAAGGTCTCCAAAGAAGTAAAAAATACTTATAGAAGTCCATGAATTTATTTAGTTTTTAAACAAATAAACTCATTCCAAAAAAATCCACTCCACTGAACTTACCTGCCAAAGAGACCTTTAAAATACATCGGCTTGGGAAGCTCCTCTTCTCAAAACCCTCCAGTGGCCTCCCAACTCTTTGAAAGTCAAAGTCAAAGGCCTACGGGATCTATACCACCCTCTGTCACCTCTCTGACTTCATCGCCTGCCTCACCCTCTCCTCCTCTTCTTCAGCCACTCTGACCTTGCTGTGTGTCAAGTTTACCAGGATGACCTGCATGCTCCTGCCTCAGGGCCTTTGCACTTGTTGTCCTTTCTGCCTACAGAGTTTGGACTCAGAACATATCTGCTAGATCAACTCCCGCCCTTCATGAAGGAATCATATAGCCTTCTCTGACCACTTCTATAGGAAAGCTACCACCAACCCCTGCCCTCACACTGCCCTGTCCCTTGCCTATTTTCTTCTTTCTGGTATTTGTCACTGCCCAGCATCACTTTAAATATTTATTTGCTTCCTCGGAAGTTTGGGGCTGGCAGATGCAAATTAGTATATATAGAATGGAAAAACAAAATAAATCTAAAAATTAAAAAATAAATATTTGCTTGCTTGTTTATTATCTGTCTCCCCAAATAAAAATTAAGTTCCATCAAAGTCAGAGACATTGTCTATTAGGTTCATTGCTATATCCCCAGTACCTATAACAGAGCCTGGCATATAAATACCTGTTGAATGAATAAAAGGAGGGAGGAAGGAAGGAAGGAAGGAAGGGAGGGAGGGAGGGAGGGAGGGAGGGAGGGAAGAGGAAGAAAGAAGCTATTCTCCCTGGGGAGAAGGTGATTCACTGTTTCCAATATCTGCTCAAAGCCTATCTTGGGACCAGCTTTATTCCTTCATAAATTCAACAAAATCCTTAATAAGCACCTCATTTATGTCTGGCTGAGGGCTGCTGAAACAGAAATGAATAATCAGTCCCTGTTTTCCAGGAGCACTCATCTTGGTAAAGAAGACTGTCTGATAGAGGAAGAGTCAAGTTCAAGGCCTTCCTTCTCCACTCATTTTCCTTGTGACTTAGAGGGAGTCACCCCCCCTCTAGAGGGAGTTATCTCCTTAGGAGGACAATTGAAGGGCATAAGCTGATGTGAAACTCTTATTAAAGTCAAGGGCACCTGATAAATCTGAATGCCAGGATCACTCAGGGAAACATGATTCTCTTTCTGGACCAGTAAGGGGATGACTCTATTGGTGCCCAGAGGGAGGGCCACTTGGGTAACTGCACTAAGACCCAGGATATTTTTGACAACTGGCAAATTCCAAAGTAGTGAAGCACACATCAGCATTAACCAGCTTTCAGAAAAAAGTGAGGCCCCTGGAAGGGAGGAATCAGTGCTTTCTAGCCAACAGGACAGCACAGGTAGAATGTGCAAACACCCCTGTATGATATCCTCTTAGTCTAAAAGTGCCCATGACTTTGCTCTGCACACCACACTCTTTCAGCAAAGGAGACAAGACCTAACCTTCATCAAGCATTTGCCTCTCACAGCTGCACTCAGAGCCAGCCAGTCTCTCGTCCTCATGCACAAGAGGGACCTCCTCCTACGTTTGGAGAAGTCAAGTCACATGCTCAAGGTCCCTCAGCTGGTATGTAACAAAGCAGGGCTTCAAAGCTTAGCCTGTTGGGCTCCAAAATTCATGCACTTTCCCTGCCATCTATCACGTGCAAGGCATAGCTAGATGGGAGATTCTAGGAGGAGTAAGCAGGATCCCTGAACTTTGGAAGCTCGTGGAGGGAAAGACTAGGGGAAGAGTTAGAGGGATGATGCAGGCTGGATTGTGGAAGCAGGAAAGAAAGCTTGTGCTACAGCAGGAGCACCGGGAAATAAAGCTGGAAGGGCAAGTGGAAGCCAGATGGTGGAGGACATTCACTGCCACATCAGGAAGCTTGGAATGCATCCAGGAGGCAGTGGGAACCACCGAGGCCCTTGCAGTTGGAGAATGAAGTGAACAAAACTGTGAGAAGAGTAATCCAGCAATGCTGAACAGGTTCAACCAGGGAGGAGGACAGCCGGAGACTGGGACCCCGGTTAGGATGTCTGATAAACACAGGGTCACCGTGTACAGTGCTGAAGTTCATGCATGTCTCAATGCACCCAGCCAAAGGGATGAATGGGGGATGAAATCCAGCCTGCATACCCTTGACCAGACCCGGTACCTGGCACGGGGCTCTATCCACCCAGAAGACGCATCTTTTCTCATTCACATATAGGTACCATATAGGCTGGCAGGCTCCAGGTCAATGTTCTCCAACTTTCTGGTCTCAGCACTCCTTTTCACTCTTAAAGATGACTGAGGGTCTCAAAGAACTCTTAGGTGGATTATATCTATCACGATTTACCATGTTAGAAATTAAAACTGAGAAAAATTTAAAACACAAGAATGCATTAGCACAAACTCCATCAAGCATCAGAGGAATGATGGTAACGTATGTCACGTGGCTTCTGGAAAACTCCACTGCCCATGGGAATGAAAAAGGCAAGTAATGTCTCAGGGTTATTATGAAAATAGATTTAACTTCTTGGTCTCCCTGTAAGGGTCTTGGGGATCCCCATGGGACCCTGGACCACCGTGAGAGAACGGCTGCCTAGTTACTAAGAGCCTGGAGTAGAGAGGTAAAAACTGGGGAGAGGGAAGGGGAAGATGGAGCAAACATCGTAAAGGAAGACAAGGTGGTATTTGGCGCTTCCTTGGAGGTAGAAGAAAGAGTAAAAGATGACCCCAAGGTTTTAAGCTCCAGGGGACAGGAAGTCAATGGAAGACAGAAGTATCTTTGGTTGAAAACAGAAGAGAAAAACCAATGGAAAGGAAGAGGGGAAACATATTAGGAATCGGGTCAGGGCAGGGCTGGGGGTGAGGAGGGAAAGGTAAGGGCCTAGAGCAGGAAAGTGACGGATGAGGTCCAGGACCCTTGGAGGGGTTTGCCCTGGGTCAAGGCAGATGCTTCTGCAGCTGAGAAATGAGGGAGAGGAGAGAGAAAAGGTAGACAGGAGAAAATGAGAGAGAAGTCATAAAAATAATTGGATAATAACGTTTGTATTGCATTTACTCTGTGCCCAGCACTATGCTGAAGGCCTTACAGGTCTCACGGCCTCTGACCCTCACAACAAGGAGGAAGCAGGGGAAGGGAATGTCTGAGGGCTTCCTTAGGAAACACAGGAGGTCAAATTCCCTGCCCGGCATTTCTGGGGAAAGGGAGTGGAGCAGTGGTTGGGAGTCACGCGGTAGGGGCTGTGAGGAGAGGCCTGGCAGCCCTGCTGGAAGGATACTGAGGGTCCAGATGCCGGAACACATGCACACTGAACCAGGTCAGCCTGATTTGTCCCAGTTGCTTACTTGACAAGATGTGGTCATTCATTATTAAGTAGCTGTAAAAATACAAATTACCCACCTGGGTGGAAAATACTAGACAAGTGAGAGTCTTAGCCAGGCTGCTTCAAGCCACATGTGCTTTATTCAGTTCTGCCTCTTGTCTGAGCCCTGCGTATCCCAACATCTCAGGGGTCCCCCAGAAAGGTGGACGGTGCCACAGCGTCCTGAGGCTGGCAGGGGAATCCAGTGAGATATGTGGGGTGTGTCTTAGACCCTGCCAGGCATGGGCATGCTAAAAGCTTGTTTGTTTCCCTCCGTCTTTTTCCTCCAGAAGGCATGCACCATGAGACCTGGTCCTTTCCTCCAACCCAGGGTCTCCTGGAAACTGCAGAAGAACTTTGAGTTCTTCCCCCCATCCCTCTGGACTCTCCTCCTGGACAACAAGACATACGTAAGGCAGAAAGCATTTTCAGTCTCAGAACAGATGACGTGGGCATCTCACCGAGCAAATCCACTATCGTCTTCATATCCTGACAAGAGGGGTCAAACAGTGAGGTGGACCAGAAGCAAAGAAGGGCAAGTCCTGGGTCTAAATGATGCTGTCCATTCTCCCATCAAATCAGGTCTGGAGCAGAGGGGTCTTCAGCCAGGGCTTCAGGGGCAGACTCAAGGAGCCTAAAGCAAGCCTTCCCCTGCTCCATCAATAATGCAGGCGGTCCCATGAATAATACAACAGCAGCTGCTTCACAGCAAAGATTACCAACACCCAGCCCTTTCCTCAAGATGGCCCAGGGCCTAATCGTAGGGCCCTTGGGGCTTCCCACAGATTAACTCAGCCCCATCCGAGTTTGTGCACAAAGACACTTCGCTGAACAGCCAAGACCAAGACTGAGTGTTTAAAAAACACTGATTCCGCGCTAGTCGTCACTCTGGTTTTCTTCCCTCCTCAGCATCAGTGCTGCCAGTGGCAATCCATGGCCAGGTAGTGAAATATGGGGAAGGGACCCAAATCTGTTGTCACAGAAGAAAACATGCCCAAAGGGCACCCTGGAGATGCCAACAGTCCTGTGGGTAAAAAAAATATCCAAACAAAAGATCTGAGTTGAGCCAGTTGGGTCACCTTGGGCAACTATAGTAGATTGAACAGTGTCTCCCCCGCCCCCCAAAATACATCAAAGTCCTAAGCCCCAGTAGCTGTGAATGTGACCTTATTTGGAAATAGAGTCTTTGCAGATATAATCAAGTTAAGGATCATGGATGAGATCATTCTGGATTACGGTGGGCCCGAAATCCAATGACTGGTATCCGTATAAGAGAAAAGAGGGAAAAATCAAAGACAAAGAGGCAGGGAAGATGGACATGTGAAGATGGAGGCAGAGACCGAAGTGGTGCTGCCACAAGCCAAGCAACACCAGGAGCCACCAGAAGCTGGGAAAGGCAAGGAAGGATTCTCCCTAGAGCCTTGGAAGAGTGTGTAGTCATCCTGACACCTTGATTTTGGACTTCTGGCCTCCAGAAGAGTGAGAGAATCACTTTCTATTGTTTGAAGCCCCCAGATTTGTGGGAATATGTTAAGGCAGCCCTAGGAAATGAATACAGCAAGTATTCATTCAGCCTGAATTCTCCAAGGCTCTGTTCTAATGTCTGTAAAATGGGGGTAATTGTGCTCAATCTGCCTTCTTCACTGTTACTATGAGGATTAGTGATAATATATGTTAAGGTGCTTTGTGAAGTAAAAGGGGCTATAAAGAGGCCCCAAATTATTATTATAATACCAGTATTATTAACATGATTGTTGAGTGATTTTGCGAGCCGTGGCAAGTGGTCAGGGCCAGGACTGGGGGAAGGAAAGTGACAGGATCAGCACAAACCCATCCCCAAAACTGAGTTAATATTTTACCAAGTCGATTAAATCTGTAAATTATACCAGAGGTAATTATCACTTTGCTTTAAGAAAATGAAATATTCCAATCTATTTTAATCATGTCTGCTCCACGTGTGCGGGGTATTAAGAGAAGCCTGTTCGAGATACACTAATGGTCCTTAGGGTATTTCTGGAGGGTTTCTGTGCTGTGAATTTATATCCTTTGGTGCCTCTTGCCTTTGCCTAAATGGTATCATGGGATTCAGAATCCAAGCTTCTTTTCTTTCCAATTCATTCTTTACCTCTAAGTCAATCTCTTTGATTCTTGCTCAGCTTTCGGGACAGACTGTTGCCATCTTCTCGGTAAAGGGAAAACACCATCTTGCCATAAACAGAAACTTCGGAGAGCACTGTGCAACACCAACTCAAATTTCTCCAAACCCGTGCCATTGAAAGAGTGCTGGCTACTCAGGAGGCAGTCTTGAAAGATGCTTCCGGTTCCATCAGTAAGAGAAAAACACAGCCTGGACAGGTGAGAGGCGGGCCAGGTGCCCGGCCAAGACCACACTCTTCATCTCACAAAAGTAAATGAGAAATGAGTGAAGGAAGTCTCTGGCACACAGCAAGGGCTCTGAGATGATAACTTGTTTGGATTTTTTCCCCCTTTGATTCCTCTGAGAAGAGCTGCCATCTTGAGTTCTGGCAGAAGGGGACGCATAGCATGAGGGCTATGGTGCTGAGTTGGGTAAGGAAAGAGCTGGTCTCTGAAAACAATAGACCTGGATGGTGGCGATGCTAATAATCACAATACTAATTCCCATTTACTTGCCATATGATGTTGGACCAGTTATTTCACTTGGCCAAGCCTCCAATCCCTCATTTGTCAAACTGGGTTTAAGCATACCTCCTCTGTGGGATTGTCCCAGGGGTGAGACAGTACATCGTATATATTAGATACTCAATATACACCTCTTTTTTCTCCTTCTCTGCTACTGGAAAAGTTGTAGACACTCAGCCCTTCTGACGGGGAATCCCAACAGCATTAGTTCTTCTGTCAAGGATCAGAGGAGGGGCTGCTTGGGGCAGGCAGAGATCCTCAGTGATGGAATAAAACATGCTAAGAAATTGTTGAATGCCCTAGCTTTCTCCTTCTGTTCCTGCAGAGGGTCGCTCAAAGCCTCACACTTCTGCCCTTGTGATCTTTTGGCTGCCACAGCTCACAGAGCCATCTCCCTCTGGCCTCTCTCCTCTAGGGCCAAAATTCTTTCTTCCTGGAAATACGCGACCCATGCCCACACCCCAGCCCACAGGCTCCACTGGGAAGACCCTGGCAGTCTAGATGGCTCATGGCAGATGGCACCATGTGGACTAATCAGGAAGTCAGACAAGAAAATATGACCCACTCTTCCATTTGCCAGGAACTGGGATTGTTTGGATTTTAATCACAGCCACAGCTAAGAGCCAACACGCGGCCTCTCCAGCCAAAAGATAAATTTTCCACTCTCAACATTCAATTCTTCCTCAAAAAAATAGACCCTTACCAGGGTGACTGCTCCTTAGAGGGGGGGGGGCTTCTTTATTTTCCAACATAATTTTTTACTTATTTAACAATATGACAGAAATAAAATACTCCATGGACATGGTGGCTCTCACACACTGACTCACCCTGGAGGGAACGTCTTCATTCCCCCATAAGTCACATCCAGCTCACTGGTGTATTGATTCACAGGCAAAGATGAATGCAGAATCCCATGATCCTCTGGGAGAAATCTGACATTTTCTTTAAATATATATCCACAGAACAACTGTTTCTAAAACTCCACGAAACAGGTCACCGGGGCAGCACGCCATCGATTTCGCAGCCAATGATTTTTTTAGAAGGAGCACTGAACATTTTTGCAATAATTCAGCCAACAGTAGAGCCGGATGTCCCCTGGAGAGATGCTATCCCTGGCCTCCCACAGATGAAGGGTCAGGGGTCCCAGGAGAACTGGATGAAAGACTCCAATTAGCTCCTTTAGGGCAGGGTCCCTGGTCAGTTTTAGAGCAATGTAAGGAATAACTGCAATTGTGCCTTTTTATTGAAAATTACTGTAGAACAGATCCTTGGACTGAAAACAGATTGAGAAAGTTGGGAGATGGCGAAGCACAGGGGTCAAGATCTTGAGTCCACGTGCTACCATTTAGTTAATGGGTGACCTTAACCAAGATACTAAACCTTGCTAAGTACCCCAGTGTCCCCAAATGTGAAGTGACACTAGCCATTCCGACCTGATAGCATTGTTATAAGGATTAAATAACCTCCGTAACTCGACAGATTACTTGGCACACTGCCTGGCCCAGAGTAAGATCTCAGAAATCACTGTTAGTGGTGATCAAAGCAGTCATGTTAATTTGCCTCTAACATCTTTTCCACCTACAAAGAAGGGAATGAACACAATGCATCAAGTGTAACAGTTTGACACTGAGATATCTGTGACATTGTCCACTTTTCCAGTTTTTATTTTTTTTATTAAAAAATAAGTACATATGCACCTTTTTCCAAGCCCAGGTAGGAGTTTTATAAAAAAAAATAAGTACATATGCACCTTTTTCCAAGCTCAGGTAGGAGTTTTTATTGGAGTACAGCTGGATGGCAGCCATGTATGACTAAAGAACTCTGATCACTAGAGCTATTGTGCTCATAGCAGAGGAGAAGCCTGGTGGGAGGGGCAAAATCCTAAAGCAGGAAAGCAACCCACAACAGTCTTGTCCTAAACTCTCCAACGCTGTCAGAGACCACCTCTGTACTTCCCATCCCTGGAATGGCATTTTTAAGCATCATGTAGGCACTTGGGTCCATGAGGATGAGGAGGGTATGTACAAGACTGTCATGAGATGTAAACATTCCCCTTCCTGACCAACTGGGTCGGAAAAGGTAAGGTTATGACGCATCCTTGAACTCAGGTCTTACCAGGTGGAGGGAGAACAAGTTGAAAGGCCAACAGTATGGGCGGGGATCCAAGGCCATTCACTGCCTCTTGGTAAAGGATAGAAAGCAATCTGCATTCAGTGAATTTGGATCTGAGTCATCAAGTACAAGGGAAGACACATGAGCAGTGTCCCTGGAACCCTGACTCCCTAACTCTATCCATGCCTCAATTCCTTTTCAATTTATTCCTTGATTTGTCCCCTCAACATAATATGCCATCCTTCATGCACAGAGATGACCCTGATGACTCACACATCAACATGACTTATTTTTTCCAGCAGTGGTCACGAGTTTTCATTCATCCATCCAATGTGTGTTTGTGCAAAATGGCTGGCTGGGGTAGGAGTACATTGATCAGCCTCAGAATGCAGCAAATCTAAGCAGTCCACAAGCAGACTGAATAAATATATGGGCTTAGTCCCTCCAGGATGTCCATACTCAAGCCAAGTAGGCTGACAGAAGATCACGAGAAGTGGAAAATACATGCAATCTGAAATCAAAGGCCTGGGTTCAAGTCCTGGTTCTGCCAGTCCCTAGAAATGTGATCTTCGTTGTGTTTCACATGCCTTTCTGGAGCTCAGAACCCTCACCTGAAAGTGTAGAGATACCTTTTATACGGGAGGTATAATAATACCTACCTCCCATGACATGTGATGATAAATCAAAGGTCATGTAAATGAAAGCACACCTAATAATCTATTTATATATTGAAAATGTTATTATAACTTGATAAATTATCTTTATTATTATAAATATATATAAATATAAATGTTATTACTAACTACCAACAGATCACAAAACTAGGTCCTGCTAAGAGATGAGATTCCTATCTTCTGAAATATATTGCACCCAGAAGGAGCATCAGAAATCAAGGGATAGGGTGGCTCACTCTCACTGAACATGGTACACCCACATAATCCAACCCAAGGAGCCCCTTCAGGTGTACTCCCAGCTTCAGGTGGCTCCACCCAACCTTTGACCATCACTCCACCGACTGGGACAGTCTTCAAAACTGAACTTACAATTCCCGAAGACTCAGAGTCTGGAAAAGCTGCCATGAGAGTGTGGTGAGCCGGTTACTCGACAGGTTTCTGCAAGATTGACAAATAAAGAGGAAATTAAAGGAGAATCTGGCATGTCATGCTCTCCGTAGTAAGCGTGGTCATCTCATGGGAGCCTGGCTTTGTTGTTCTTCTCCACTGCTCCCTTCGGCTAACAGTACATCTGACAGTTAGTCGAGGCTACAGATCATGTCTGGAGAGGATGCTGAGACCTTTTAAAAGGCAAGGTTTTACAAATCAAATGAAATAAATAAATAAATAAATATTTCTTGGTCATTCTCCCATATGATCTCACCACAATAAAATTTTCGAGAGCCTTTTTAAATCCACCCTTCTACAGGAGGACAGAGAACTCTCAGAGTATAAGGTATACAAACCAGGAAGCATTCTTTTTTTTAAGTAGAGTTGTTTTACAATGTTGTGTTTATTTCTGCTGTACAGCAAAGTGATTCAGTTATACATATATATATATATTCTTTTTCACATTCTTCTCCATTATGGTTTATTATAGGATACTGAATATAGTTCCCTGTGCTATACAGTAGGACCTTGTTGCTTATCTATTTTATATATAGTAGTTTGTATCTGCTAACCCCAAGCTCTTAATTTATCCCTCCCCCTTTTTTTTTTAGCTACTGAGGTATAACTGACTTATCAAAAAAGCTGTACATATTTAATGTATATGTCTTGATGAGTTTGAAGATAATATACATTCGTGAAATGGTTGCCATAAACAGTGCCATAAACTTAACTGGCATCTCTAAAAGTTTCTTCCCTCTCTATTTTTTTTTTTTTGGTGATAACAATATTTAACGGAAGATATACCCTCTTCCCAAATTTTTAAGTGTACAATACAGTATTGTTAACTATGCACTACTCTGTACTAGAGATATCTAGGACTTCTTCACCTTGCATAAGTGAAACTATTGTGCCCTGTTACCAACAAACATTCTTTTTTTAAAAAATAGGTTTATTTATTTATTTTTGGCTACGTCGGGTCTTCATTGCTGCATGTGGGCTTTCTGTAGTAGTGGCAAGCAGGGGCTACTCTTCGTTGCAGTATGTGGGCTTCTCATTGTGGTGGCTTCTCTTGTTGCAGAGCATGGGCTCTAGGCGTGTGGGCTCAGTAGTTGTGGCTCACAGGCTTTGTTGCTCTGCAGCATGTGGGATCTTCCCAGACCAGGGCTCAAACCCATGTCCCCTGCATTGGCAGGCAGGTTCTTAACCACTGAGCCACCACAGAAGCCCTCAACAAACATTCTTAACATTCACACAAGTCGAAAATACTCCGCAGGTCACCTACAATTCCTTCAAGCCAGTCCCTCCCTCAGCAATCCTGTCCATCAATGATCAAGACATCAGCCTTTTTGTTCACACTTCTGTCCTCCTCCTAATGGCTTTTTTTTTTCATTAGGATGTACAGGGGAAAGGAATAGTCATTAGTCTTCTGAATAAAAGAAGAAACACACCCACGGTTATTACTTTGCCAGGCTCAACAAACAACTTTTTTTTTTTTTTTTTTTTTTTGCAGTACGCGGGCCTCTCACTGTTGTGGCCTCTCCCATTGCAGAGCACATGTTCTGGACGCGCAGGCCAGCGGCCATGGCTCACGGGCCTAGCCACTCCGCGGCATGTGGGATCTTCCCGGACCAGGGCACAAACCCGTGTCCCCTGCATCGGCAGGCAGACTCTCAACCACTGCGCCACCAGGGAAGCCCCTCAACAAACAACTTTTGATGTGGTAACAGCCCTTCAAGGCAGCGATTGGAGACGGCTAGAGCTGAAGTGGCACCCCAGGAACCATGTACTTATCTAGTGATGAGAAAGGAGAGCGGTAAGAATTGCACTTAGGTAAATACCTATCCACATGCACACACGTGTGTATAAGCATATGTGTATTTATGTCCATTAAACATGTAGGTAATAAACGCAAACACAGACTCCCGCTTATACCCATATGCATATGCTTACAGGTACACCTATATTTAGAGGACTTCTATAACAGATATTTGTTGAGAGCCGAATATAGGCTACACTAAGGAATGAGGGGGTGGATGACAGATAAGGTCCCTCTGGAGCTTATGTTCATGTTACAAATGAATAAGCAAAAGAAGTGTAGTTTGTGATGAGCAGAAGGAAGGGAATAAGCAAAGTGGGGTAAGTAACTGATGTGGGAGAGAGAGAGGGCTACGTCAGAAGATGCTTCCAGAAATACCCTCTGAGAAGGGGATGTCGGAGCTGAGAAGAGGAGTGAGAAGAGCCTAGCGCCAGGGAAGGTGTGTTCCAGGCAGTGGGAGCAGCAAGTGCGAAGGCCTGAGAGGGACGAGGGGGCGAGAAAAGGGCCCAGTGAGGAAGGAAGTAGAAGAGTGGTCTAGGATAAGCAGGAGAGGGGACCTGCCACACCCACCTTGCTGGCCAAGGTAAGCCACCCGGAATTTACTTTAAGGAACAACGGGATGGCACTGGCTGGGTTTAAGTAGGGACGTGGCATCATCTAATTACCATTTTTTAAAATAGGAACCCAAGACTGGAAGTCATCAGAGCAATTAGGAGCTGCTGCAGTATTCCAGGCAAAAAGAGAGAGTAGAGACAATTAAGCTGATGGAATTCAAGCTAGGTGGTGGAGGGAGAGCTGCCAGAACTTCCTATGGGATTGGATCGGGCAGAGGAGGGAGACTTGAGCAACCAGGAGAGTGGTGATGTCATTTAGTGAGCCGAGGAAGGCTGCAAAGGGGTCCCATCTGGGGGGCGGCGTGGGGATCAAGAGCCTCCCCCTTGCAGACACTGAGTTTGAGATGCCTGTTAGACGTCCAAAGAAGAGAGATGAGATAGCTTGTTGGATGCGTCGGTCTGGAGCTCAGGGGAGAAGTTCAGGCTGGGTGAGGTACAGAGAGTAGACACAGCTCATCAGAGGAGCAGATATTCAAACACAAGGACAAGCTATGGGATAGGGCTTCCCCTTCCCATTTGAGGCAGCTCTGCCTTTGGTGACAGCCCATGACTGTGTGGGGGAGAAAGACCCCATTCTTGGGGTGCAGGGGACTGGGGCGAAGGGAAGGTGTCCAGTAGGTATCACCCAAGTTTACTGTCCCACTCTCTCCCCAGTCCCCAGCACTCTCTCCTTTCAGAGTCCTTAAGCCCACAGCCCTTGCTAGGAGAGCCTCCCATAGCCCCATACTGTCACCCACTTCCTCTCTGCAGGACTGTAGAGCACTGGTGTGTGTGACAACACAGGCTCTCACTAAAAGCCTATAAACCTCAACTCATCCACATGCTCAGCTTCACAAAACCCCTAACCATGGCGCATCTTATTCCTACAAACGGCCTCCTTCCCCCACTGACCGGAAGGAAAAGGGTGACAGAAGAACTGCATGATGGCCACTTGAGGACACCCAGGCACCCAGCTCCCTGCAGAGCAACTCCTGCTTGGGAGGGAGGAGCAGGGGATCAGACACGTACGCCCAACAAAGGCGCTGACCTTACACCAGGAGCTGGAACTCGGGGTCAAGGATAACGGGCTTCACAGTACCACTCTATGTGTCTCCATTACCATGAGCCGCTATGATGTTTCAATAAAGGTGAGTACCTCATCCAGATAGAAGTCTTCTGTTTTGTTTTGCTTTTCTTGGTTTACTGTCTACGCACAACAGCATCAGGGGCAGCAGAAGTTAGACAAGGCCCAGGGGCCTTGAGCTCTCTGCCCGACTCCAGCGCAGCCTGGAACAAGGCCCCTGATTCCGAAGCCGAGCAGCAGCTCCTGTGAGAGACGGCGGCCAGGAACGCCAGACGCACTGAACCCTGGGAAACACGCCCCACCGCCGGCCCCGCCCCCGGCCGGAAGGAGGAGGCGGGGACACAGGAGTGGTCCCGGGGAAGTGGAAGCCTTGCCCAGCTCCGAGGGAGGAGCAGCCTAGGAGTGTGCCAGTAGTTCTTGGGGGGCCCGAGGCAGGGAGCGGGTTGCCAGCAATGTCCTTTCACAAAGGTCATGTTTTGCTACATTAGGCAGAAATGTCAAGAGAAAATTGGATTCTGAAAGAAAGAAAATAACAGGCATTCTGGGCAAATAAAGAATAAGAAATAGCATTATCTCCTTATTACAAGTTAGAGGGGAGAGGGGGCCTGGGACACCTGGTAAGGGGGAGGTGGGCTCCGGCTCTCTCAGGGGTGTCTCATCTGCAGCTTCTCCCCACCCTCCCCCCACCCACCAAGCCCCACCTGGAGGAGAAAGGGCCCCTCCGGATTCCTCCAGTTCTTTGGCCAGATGGAGCGGCCACAGCAACACTCGTGGGCTCTGTCCACGACTGCCCTCTTCCCTCCCTCCTCCCTGACGGTCCCAGTGGTGTACAGACCACCTTCTCCTTCTGCAGTCCAGATACTCTCCTTCTCTCACCCCCTCCTGCCCCCCTGCACCATCTCACAATCAACAGCTGCCATTCATCAAGGGCTTACCAAGCACCAGCTACTATGTTATCCACTTCTGCATTCATGATCTCATTTAATTTTTACAGCAACTCTTACAAGACGGGTATTGCTATTATCTCCATGCAAAGATGAGGAAACGGGCTCAGAGGTGGCCAATGAAAGATGAACAGCTCTGAGTAGCCTTAACGTGAAGACTCCAACAACAGGCCACAAGAGGCATACCCAGGAACATTTGCAACCAACACACAGACATGTAAACGCCCAGGTACACATACTCACAACCCAGTGTGTGTCCCCAGAGACAGAGACGCTGTGCTGCACAAGTCCCAGGAGGAAAGCAGTGCGTACAGTCTGGGCAACCGTACACAGCACCCTGCCAGAGACACACGATAGAAGCATCCAGCCACAGAGACAAACAAATAGACAAAAGACGAGAAAGGCAAACATACACCGCCAACAAGGCAAGCAGGGCACACCTCTGGCCATCCTGCCTTCAGAGGCATTTATAACTGCTCATGTGCTGGGCAGATGGAAAAGATGAGGCAGGGAGCCTTAACTGACTTAACACCCACTCAGAACTCACTTCCCCTGATTTTCCTTCTAGCTCATGCCTCACCTGAGTTCACCTGTCATCAGTTATTGATGAGCCAGTTACCCCCCTCACCAGACAAAGGTTTAATTAAGAACCTCTGAGCCTCACCGCAGCCCTGAGCCTCCTCCCTTACGGATCCATTATCACTCGTCTCTGACTTGTGCTTGAGTCAATGGCCAGTTTCCAAGTCACCTGACCGTTGGAAGTAATTTGGTGAGCAAGATATTAAGAGATGATGCATCAAACACTTTCCCAAAATCAAGCTCCAGGACCTTGCCCCTGTATCCCTTACCTGAGACTACCAAACAAAACCATTAATTTTGTCCTGAACTACTGGCTCGTTCACAGCCCAGACTCTGGGGCCCAGAGTAATGAACCATGTCAATGCAGCTACTGGGTCCTCTGGGAGCCAGACACACAGGTGGCCAAACTCTGAACCTGAGGAAGAACAGGCTGAGATGGCCCCTCCTGCATTAGCCCTGTGGTGAACAAGGGGAAACTCAGGATGGGAAGCAGTCCTATGGCCCTCCTAAAGGGAGTGCCCAACTGCAGCAGGATGGGGCCCCACAATTGGGAAGGATGTCACCTTCTACCCTGGGAACCCTACCATCCAACAAGAGGGTCACTCGAGATGGACCCTGCAGCCAAGAGAAGCCGACCAGATGAATCCCTCTGTTGCCCCAAAACACACTGCATCCTTTGGGGCTGACAGTTGAGAAGGAGACACTGATTCCCATCCACAAAGTGAGCCTGAAGAAGGTACCATGGATTTCCCAGATTAAGGGTGTGGCTGACTTTGGAAGTACCTCCTCTTGTACCAACAGAGGCAGGCCCAGGGGCAGGCTGTGTCTTAGGACTTAAGTGTCTTAGAACACTGAGGAGTGTGTAAGGGATTGTTGGATGCAGGTGCCCTGTCATTCCTGTGCTATTAAGCCAGGCTGCCCCACCAGCACCATTCAGTCGGGCATCTCCCCTGTCCACACCACAGACCTTTGCTGGGTTGGCCCCGCTGCCACTCCTGGATGTTCACTCCACCTCTGTATCTCCTTAGTCCCTCTCACTTGGGTTTTATCTTCTGTTATGACGGGCTGGACTGTGTCTCCTCAAAATTCATATGTTGAAGTGTGAACTCTCAGGACCCCAGAATGTGACTGTATTTGGAGACAGAGCCTTTAAGGTTAAAGGAGGCCATTGAAATGAACCCTAGTCCGAAATAACTGGTGTCCTTATAAGAAGAGATTAGGACACACAGACATGCACAGAGGAGATGATGTGAAGACACGAGGAAAAGTCAGCATCTATAAGCCAAGGTAAGAGGCCTCAGAAGGAACCAACCCTGCTGACACCTTGATCTTGGACTTCCAGCCTCCAAAACTGTGAAGAAATAATTTCTGTTGTTTAAGTCACCCAGTCTGCAGTGTTTGTTATGGCAGCCCTAGCAAACTAGTATACCTGTCCTCAGCCCCTCTTTTGCCCCAAGGTCCTGACAGTTGGCTGCCCAACTGTGATTCCTGAAAGCCTCCAAAGTCATGATTTTCAGTCCCTCCCTCACTCTGCCTATGTCCCATCGCTCTAGGGAACGAGCTTCCCAATCAGGGTGCAGCCATGAAGATGCAACATGGCATCCATCCACTCAGTCAGCTCCCCACTGGGCATACGCAAGTCTCCTGCTGCAAAAGATGGTTATGAGAGAACACAGAGACCCAAAGGTATGCTCAGCTGGCATCCTAATGGTGAATGCCATGGTCACTGACTTTTCCTAGAGGATTCACGCTGCTGCTTGCAGAAAGCACTATTCTAAGCACCATATGGGCTCAGAGCAGCAAGCATGGCTCCCCAGAGAACAACAAAGGTCCAGCCCCTCCTGCTTTCACAAGCTCCCATGGGGGCTGTGGCTTGCTGGCTGCCAACATCATGATGTAAATATGGTTTCCTCCATCCACGAAGGCAGCATTAGAAAGATGCAATTCTTCCTTCCTGAAGACCCAACACCTCCTCAGCTGTCTGTCTCTCCCCTTCTAACTTTCCCCATGAAAGAACTCTCTCCTCGTTCTTCCTGAAGACAGCCAACTCCCTCCCCTGCCATGTCACGCCAAGATTCTTTTGAAATTTCTGAAGGACCTGGAAAAAAAAAAGTCAAGAAAGGAGAATTCTTTCATGCAGCACTGACCCCACAGAGAATTGCTAAAAAGGAACAAACCATGGAGACGGAGAAGGCTGACAGTCTCCTCCCTGCTTCTCCGAGAACCAGGGAACTTACATGTCATGATCTTGAACTTGGGACTTTGTGCATATCAGCCCAAACCGAAGATGCCTGCAGCCCCCCATGAGGAGCAGTTAGGGTGGCTGCCATCAACCTCCTCAGGTTGAACCAGTGGGAAGGAAGGAGGCTCCAGGCCATCTCTCCACCAAGGCCTGCTGCCCACCCCCGAGGGGCCCCCCTGAGCCAGCCCCTTAAAATCCAGCGCCTGTGACAAGGTAGCAGGTGCTGCTGCCCTGTGTCCCTCTTGGAGGCCAAGAAGTATTTCTCTACATCATTGACGTATTTGCTTTTCCCTCAATTAAATTGCTGTAAGAGGGGGTGTGGGTTAAAGCCATCTGAGCCATTTTTATTCAGCTAAATTACACTGGATGGCTCATTTAATGAACTTTAATGAAGCCAAAATGCTTTCTCTAATCAAATCTCGAGTGACGTGACTGGTGTCTTGACCTTAGATCAGGAGACTTAGATCAGGCAGCTTTTCCACAAGGCCCTAGGCTGAGCTAAACCAGGGTTTCCCAGAGAATGTTCCTAGGAATCTGAGATCTCCCGTATATTAATGGGTATTACAAGGGAAAAAGTTTCATGTTCCTTGAAAAATGTGGTGCTAAATAAAATTAACCAGGCTTATTTACTGCAGAATTTCTCAGAGCCTTTACTAAATGAAGGATCTGACCCACTGAATCTCTCAAGCTTATTGGCTCACAGAACCTCCTCCATGGAATTCTAGCAAAAATATCACCCCACATAATATACTTAGAGAAATGATCATGGTGATAAGAAGTATATATGTGGTCCTTATCCACGGTTCATAGCTCACAGCTCCCCAAACTCTTAGACTCTCTTGAAGGATAAGAACAACAGGAGCCCCTTTTCTTACAACACTCAGTGTCCTGTCCTCAGTTCCTAAAATTGCTTCAGAGGATAAAGTGACTTTCGGAAATCCCCTAAAGATGGGCGTCTGGTTGTCAGGGGAACCAACCATGAATAGAGAGTTGGGACCTTTCATTCCCACCCCTCGATTTACTTTGAGGGGAAAGGAAATCAATCACCAATGGACAATGATTTAATCAATTGTGCCTAGGCAATGAAGCCCCCATAAAGCCCCAGAAGGACAGGGGTTGGGGAACCAGAACACTTCCCTTCGCATCAGGCCCCAAACTCCACGGGAACAGAGGCTCTTTTGTTCAAGACCTCACCCTTTGTATCTGTTCATCTGGTTGTTGATTTGTATCCTTTAATATCTTTGTAATACACCAGTAATCTAGTGAGTAAATGAGTTTCCTGAGTTCTGTGAGCCACTCTAGCAAATTGATCGAACCCAAGGAGGGGGTCATGGAACCTCTGATTTATAGCTGGTTGGTCAGAAGCCCAGGTGACAACCTGGAGCTGCGATTAGCACCTGTAGTAGAGGGTGGTCTTGTGGGACTGAGCCCTTAATCTGTGGAGTCTGATGCTATCTCTGGGTAGCTAATGTCAAAATTGAGTTGAATTGTGAGACACCCAGCTGGTGTCCCAGAACTGCTTGGTGGTGTGGGGAAAAAAAATCACGTTGGAATTGTGTGCAGATTCATTAATCGTTGGGTGCCAAGGTCAGCAAGCTATGGCCTGTGGGCCAGCACTCTGTTTTAGTAAATACAGTTTTATTATAAGACAGCCACGTCCAATTATTTACACGTTGTCTAAATCTATGGCCCAGGTGGAATAACAGTCCTCCAAAATGTCCACAGCCTCATCCCTAGAATCTGTGAATATGTCAACTTCTATGGCAAAAGGGACTTTGCAGATGTGATTAACAGTATGGATCTTGAGAGGAGGAAATTATCCTTAATTATCCTGTGGCCCCAAAGTAATCACAGGGGTCCTTAAACATGGGAAAGGGAGGCAGAGAGGTCAGAGAGAGATGAGACACAGAAGAAAGCACAGAGGCAAAGAGGGTCAAAAGCCAAGAAATGCACATGACCTCTAGCAGCTGGAAGATGCGATGCCACGGATTCTCCCCTGGAGCCTCCAGAAGGGAACCCAGCCCTGACAACACCTTGATTTTAGCCCAGTGAGACCCATGTGGAACCTCTAACCCACAGAGTGGAAGACATGCAATTTGTGTTTTTAAACCACAAAGTCTATGGTAATGTGTTACAGCAGCAATAGAAAACAAATACAAGTCACTTTTGCACTAAAGCAGCAGAGTTGAGCAGTTGTGACAGAGACCAAATGGCCCACAAAGACTAAAATATTTAGTATGTGGCCCTTTATGAAAAGTATGCCAGTCCCTGAGCTAGACCAGCACTCGCCAATAACGCAAGCCACACATATTTTTTTAAATTTTCTAGGAGTCACATTTTAATAAGTGAAAAGAAAAAGGTGAAATTTGTTGTGTTCATATATTTTACTTAACCCAATCTATACAAAATACCATCAGTTCATGTGATCAATATAAAAAATACTAATGAGCTATTTCATATTCTTTTTTCTTTTTTGTATTGTGTCTTTGAAATCCATGTGTATTTTACATTCACAGAACTTCTAGGTTTGGACTGGCTACATTTCAAGTGCTCCATAGCCACAGGTGGCCAAGCCTACTCTATTGGAAGGTACAGGCCTAGAGCATCCATAAAAGCCAGGCATTGATGAGGTCCTCAGTGGAGAGGAGCAGCCAACAGGTGGAGAAATATAACTGTAAGTTCACCAAGGTCACCAGGTGTCTCTTCCCCAGATGCCAATCTGTCCCACAATCAAGCAGTCACATAGCTTGTTGTACGGAAAGAAATCACTCCAGTTGTCCTCAAGTCCACGGCAACCTCCCTGAGTGACTACCAGTGTCCTCTCGGGCTGGAGAAGCTCAGGACAGGAAGGGAAAGAGGGGACAGGACTTGCCACATGCTGGGGGGCAGGGGGGTGGAGAAGGATGCATGGGTGACCAGACTTGGGCACAGATTACTGGACCCTTAGAATGCCTGGCCCACCTAATCAGGTCCAGACTCTACGTTGAAGTTCAAATCTTTTCACACGATGACCTCAATTTCCTGTTCCCATATACTCTTTCACCACCCAAGTCCCTCCCCCATCCTTCATCCCCTCCCCATAAACAACCCTAAAGACCAACCACGAACAAAAGGGTATCGCCCAGCGGGCTGCCTGTACCCTTGGAGCTTCCTGGCACTCCTCCCTCTCTCCTGGCACTGCCCCGTGCTTTTGACACCTTTCGTGTTCTTGCTCCCCAGCTTCAGGTACATTTAAGTGGTTCTCTACGTATGGCCAGGGCCATGCACTCTGAAACCTTTCTTCCCTCCTCCTTCTCTCACTGCATTCTTCCTGGGCCTTGAGCACAGCCCACGTCTCAGACTGCCAGCTTTGAATGGCAGCTGTACATGTGTCAGCCTCCCCCATCAGACTGCTTTTCTTGAAGGCAACCACTTCTTTTCAGTGTGATATCCTTGATAGCACCTGGAATCCAGTAAGTGAGTGCTCAGTAAATGTGCAGCAAGTTCACCCGAAAATTCCCACAAAACTTCTGCATCACATGGGTCTGGAGGCCGGTCCTACCACTGCCACTTCCATGCTCTGTGACCCTGGGTAAGCTCCTTAACCTCTCTGTGCCTCAGTCCTTGGAGTTGTGGTGAGGATTAAATGGGGTGTGGCAAACAGGGTGCAGAAAGCAGGTGGTACAAGGCCTGGCCCTCAATGAACACAATCTATCATCATTCATGGATGGCGTCTCTCCCCTTATCTGCTCATCTCCAGACACCAAAGCTGCAACAGGCCAAGCCCATTAAAACAAATACCAGAGGCCCAGGCAATGGCCCCTAATTCAACACTGACAAAATCTCAGTTCAACAAAATAATATGGAAACCCATTTTAATGAGAGAACAGGTAGCATCTCCTCCCCTGGAGACGTGCTGGTGTCTATGCCTCTGCCCGTCACAGCCCACCCTTCACATGCTTGGGCAGAGCCCAAAGTTCCCACAGGTCCAGGGAAGAAGCAGTCCTCACCCCGAGGCCTGAGAGTCAGAGGTTTGGTCAGAGATCAACCTGCATCTGGATATCTGCCAGGCCGCAAACCCCAGAAAAGGCCTTAAAGTCAACTTTGTTCCTTCACTCACCTGCTTCATAACAGACCTTGAGTGTCACTGAGATTATTCTGGGGATTTTGTTCCCTGGGAGTTTCTTTTCAGACAAATTAACCAAAAGCTAATTGCCCTGAAGCACACGAGCTGTCTCTGGAGCCCCAGAAGGGCACAGCCCGGCAGACACAGGCGTTCCCAGCAGTGGCCACTCAGGGACAGAGTGAGCCAGCCTGGCTCGGGGAGCCTACCGCCCCAGGAGAAGCTCTGGAGCATGCAGGATGACGTGGTGATGGGACCAAAGCCTCACACTCATTTTTTACTCCAGAGCTGTCGTGACAAGAGGAAAACAAAGATGCAGAGACCATCTGTGAGAGCATCCGTGGGAAAATCGAGAAACCACAGTGACGGTCTGCCGTCTGTATCTGCGGGTTCCGCATCCTCGAATTCAACCAACCGTGGATAGAATCCACGGTTGGTTGAATCAGTGGATGCGGAACCCGCACATACGGAGGGCAGACAGTACTACGCCATTTCAGATAAAGGACTTGAGCATCCTTGGATTTTGGTATCTGGTGGGGGTCCTGGAACCAATCCCCCCAGATGATACCAAAGGACGACCCTACTGACTAAAAGTGATGGGGGCACTATTGAGGGAGGAGGGAAACAGAGGTGAGCCTGGTGCAGGCCACACTCAGGCAACTGCCTAGGGTGCTGTCAGGGCCAGGGAAACCTGAGTCCAGGGAAGTCAGGTGGGGAGGGAGACGGGCAGGAGTGCCATGCTGCTCTTCAAGATACAGAAAGCATAATCCTGCTAATTACCTGTCTGCCAGGCCAGGCACCTGTCCTCATTCTGAGATCTACTCTTGGGATTCAAGGAAAATCTATGGCTCTCTTAAAAACAACAGAATTGTGAGCAGAAAGTTGCCTTGGGCCTTTTTATAAAGAAATCTGATTAGGCCAACATTGCATCCCAATCCTCCTTCAAGATGAGTGGTTGAAGAAACACAGGCCAGGTGTGGATTTGAGAACAGCATCACAGAGAGCTTCTCCAACTCTGGGTATCAGAATCACCCGGAGGCTTGTAAACCCGACAGCCAGGCTCCACCTCCCTCCGGAGTTTCTGATTCAGTAGGTCTGGCCTAGAATTTGCATTGCTAGGCAGTTCACAGGGGATGCTGATGTTGTTGGTTTGGGAACCCTACTTCAAGAACCACAGATCTAGAGAAATCTAGTAAATGAGTTTACTTTGGTTCCTATCAAATCCTTCTGTCCTAAAAGGTTGCACGATCCTACATATATGAGAGAATAAAACAGTCATGTGTCCAGATGTAAAGAGGCACTCTGTCAGGAGTTAAGGCATTCCTACGAGGGCTCCTGGGAACAAATGTCATTATTCATAGCTAGGAAGGGGACTTAGCAATCCCCGCCTGAAACTTGGTGGAGGATCGCCAATGGGGAGGTGCCACCAGGAAGTCTGGAGAAGGGCTGTCACCACACTGGAAATTGACTAAAATGAACAAATTGGGCCCTGGCTGCCCAAAGTGCCTCCTGGATTTGCAGGATGAATCTGTCTGCTTCCCTCGCCCCACCCCCCGGCCCCTCCTCAGCAGGATTTCTGAGTGTAGGATGCGGGGTTACCACCTGGAGACTGTTTTAGGGAAACCCGTGGGGGCGTCCCTCCAGGAAGGGGGCCCTTTGGAACTCCGTGTCTGGTGGGCCTGGAGGATGAAGGAGGGTTAGGAATCTGAGAAAGGGAGAGGCAGCGAGGGAAGTCCAGGCTGCCGTGGGGGAAACGGACCTGCGGAAAGGGAGCAGCGGAAGAGCGAGGGAGATAGTAAGACCAGAGCTCCAAACCGAGGAGTGTGATCAAGGCTGGGGCCAGGGAGCCTGGCGAGTGAAGGGGTCACCCAGGCAAGGGCAGAGAGGGTGGTGCTAGGCATGGAGACGGAGGAGGCACATGGCAACAGCGGGCTAGAACCACGCTCCGGGAGAAAAGACGGCGCCCAGCCCTCCTGACGAAGGCCACACTCCCGGCTGCCCGAGGACGGGTCCCCACAAGAGGCCTGGAGAACAGTGTCATCAACTAGGGCCAAAAGGTTAACTGAGGCTTCTCTCTGGAGTAGCCAGGGCGGAACACAGCCGACTTTGCTGACAGTGGCCTGAGGGCTTTGGGTGCCTTTGAAACGGAGCAGCTCAGGCCTCCCTGTCCCTCCCCTTTCTCAGACCAGAGTCTGCAGGGATAAAGAGCCATAGCTGGACGCTGCCTGCCTCCCTCCTGGCAGAGGCCAGGAGGACACATGAATGCCACTGGCGCTCGGGGCCTTCTCCTCCGCCCCGACTGGCCAGGAGGCTCAGACACGGAGATCATGTGAGGGACTGGGTAACAGATGAATTTTTAAAAGGAGTGCGTGGGCAGCTGATCTAGTGCAGGAAGAGCCCAGTCAGGCCGTGTGATGGAGAACCTAATCACATCCCCGTTGTACTGCTCTGCGAAGCCGCATCGTGCCGGGTAGGGAGAGATTTTCAAAGTGTGGTCCCCAACCAGCAGTATCAGCATCACCAGGGACTTGTTAGAAATGCACATTCTCAGGGCCCCCACCTCAGGCCTGCTGAGTCGGATGCTCTTGGGGTGGGCCCAGCATCCTGTGTTGTATCAAGCCCTCCAGGGAATGCTGACTCAGGCTTGCGTGTGAGAACCACCGGTGTAGTGATAAACAGCCCGGACTCTGGGGCCAGACAGACAGACTAGACGCTTGGCTCTGGTCCTCCTGAACTGGGTGACCCGCCCTGAAAAAGTGACTGAACCTCTCTGGGTCTCAGTCTCTGCATCCTAACCACAGAAGTCATAAGCAGAAGGCTTAAAGAGCAGCTTGGAGGATTAAGATGAATTAATACATGTGCCCAAAACAAGTTCTTGGCACAGAGTAGGTACTCAATGCTTCGCTGGGGTGGCTGAGGTATTGCAGGTGGTAGTAATGATGGGAGCTCACACGCCCAGTGGTCCTTGCTCTGGGCCTGCGCTTTTTAAAGGTTTTGCACACGAGCCCAATTAAACACTGCAACATACGGTATTTGTCTTTCTCTTTCTGACTTACTTCACTCTGTATGACACGGTGCTTTGTGACCACCTAGAGGGGTGGGATAGGGAGGGTGGGAGGGAGGGAGACGCAAGAGGGAAGAGATATGGGAACATATGTATACGTATAATTGATTCACTTTGTTATAAAGCAGAAACTAACACACCATTGTAAAGCAATTATACTCCAATAAAGATGTAAAAAAAAAAAAAACAACATTGCAACAACCCCACCAGCCATGTGCTACCATCATCGTCATCATCAGCATCCTTGTCCTCATCTCCACTTTACAGAGGGGAGATCACGGAACAAGGAGGTTAGATAGCTTGCCCTGGGTTAGCAGCTGCTGCCTGGGGGAACCAGGAATTGAACCCCAGCAGCTTGGCTGCAGAGTCTGTGTTCTTTACCACAGCAGGAGGAGCTGTGTTACTGGGGTTTCCACCTCGGGTGCTCCCAATGTCTCCCACCTGTCACCACCCCTAGGACAGGATCCTACCTTTCCTAAGCAGAATTCGGAAAACCCTCCCCACCCTGTATCTGGGAGGACTTGACATCCTGGTCTCTGAAAAAGGAATTCGAGTCAAATTTCCCATTGTGTCCCCTGAGCTAACTGAGACTATGTGTGAAAGCCATAGAGGATGGAGAGCCATCTGCTAGCACCAGGGAATAGCATGGAGAACCGTCAACCAGAGCTGACCTTTGTATTCTCCCTTCAGGGGCAGCCCAGAGCCCAGGCAGGGAGGGGTCTGGTAGAGTCATACACATGATAACATGCCCAGGCTTGGAGCACCTTGGAGCCCATCTCCAGGAGAGGCGTGGGCAGGAGACCTGAGCTGGAACAAACATGAGCTGCCAATGAGTCTAGCACAGGTCAGCCTTTCAATGTGACTGCGTAGTGCTGGGGGGCTGACAGGGTTCAGGGGCTGGATGCATTCTGACCCACAAGCATTGCTTCCCACTTCTGCTCTGCCCTCAAGCTGCTGAGGAGTTCCCTCTGCATACATCAGATTTTAGAGACAACAAGCAAAATGGAAGCTCAATAAAGAACTAACAGGGCTCCCGTCTCATATCAAATGCTTGTACCTGTAAGGAACCAGCAGCACCTGCGACTAAGACTCTCCCGCAGCAACCCAAGTCTCCTCTCCCAGATGCTCTGAAGCACCAGCATCCTAGCAAACAAGGATAGAAGGCTTCTAGAAGGTTCCATCTTTGCTCAGCCGCTTTCTAGCTATATAATTCTTGGATGGCTCACTTCACCACGCTGAGCTCTAAAATGGGAGCAAAATCTCTACCACATTAGATGGTGAGAATTAAATTAATACATACAGACACTCCCTGCAGTGCCCAGCGTATGCAGGTCCTCGATGGAAATGGGCTATTGCTACTCGCAGAGACTCACAAAGACAAAAGCTGATGACATGACACCTCTGAAGCTCCTGTGAGCAAAGTGGGGGTCCATCAGGTGAGGGAGGGATGAAGGGTGCAGCCCACGCTCAAGTTCCCAAATTCTTGGAAGAAAACAGGCACGTGGAGGGAACCATCACTGCGGGAGCAGCAAAACAAGAAAACTCGCACCCAACAACGCGCTCGGCAGACGCTGCTAAATGGTTTCCAATTAATTAGCTGATTACACGATAGAACAGAAGGGGATTCAAAAGAGCGCTGTTGACCTTTAAGAATAATTAATATCAGGATAGCAAACCCATCCAAGGAAAATAATTAGGAACATTTTAATATTACATTCAGAAACTCTGGATGGGGAGGCAGATGGGCCTTATCTAAGCAACGCCCCAGATCCCTCCTGCTCTGGCTTCCTGTCTACCCACCACCTCCCCCCGCCCCCAGCCTCTTCCTCTGGATCCTGAGACGTCCAGGCAGCCCAGGGAGACCTCTGGATCTCCCACCTCTGCACATGGACGGTGGCTGCCCTGGTCCAGTCCTGTGGCCACTCTGTTTGCCCAGCAACAATAGCAGAGGAAGGAGGGCAGGGTGAAAGCTATCTCACATCACCATATGGGAGGGAGGATGCTGAAAGAGGCGCATCAGTACCCCCTTCACAGTCTACTTGAGGATCTGGAAGCCTCTCTCCCTACCTAGTGCACTGCGAGGGTCAGCACCTAGCAAGCCTCCAGCCTCCCATCTCACACCATAATTCCCCTGTCACAGCCCTGATGGATTAGATGATATTCTATCTGATGGCACACAGTCCATACGGTCTGTGAGGTCAAGGGCCCACTGTCTTACTCGCAATTCTATTCCCAGCGTCTGGAATAAGCTCTCTGCCCGGGACAGCCTTCCTTGACATCTGGCTCTTCCCAGAATGCCTGGCAAAGTCCTCCTCATCCTCCATGACTCCCTGAAATATCTCTCCTCTAAGAAGCTTTCCTAACCACTACCTCCAGATGACTGGTTTCCCCACGCACAGGCTCCCAGAGCATGCTGTCCTTCCCTTTACTTTAGCACTTGTCATAGCGTCAAATAATGTCTGTTAACAGTCTGGCTTCCTTTTAGACAGTGGGCATCCTTAGAGTAAAATCATGGTTTTCCTCTGTCTCTTTGTGTCCCTGATACAAGCAGAATACCTGGTATATACCTGGTAGGTGCTCAGTAAATATTTGTTGAATGAACCCAAGGATATGCGGAAGTCATTTGGCTAAAAGGAGGCAAAGCCCACAAAACCTTCACTTTCCCTTAAATATCTGCATGGATACAAGATTAATTCATTCAATAAGTACTGATGACAGGCGACCACATAGCCAGGTGTGCCCAAGCAGTCCCAGTTCATATCTGTGGTCCCAGAATCCCATCTAGTTAGTTCCTCTTTTGCTCTCAGAGCATTCCAGTTTGGACAATAATTTTAATGAATTCCTACTATGTGCCACGCCCTCTTCTAGGTGTTGGTTTACAGCACAGAACAAAAGAGATGAGCAAATTCTCGAAACAAAATGAGTTTTAGTCTCATCCCAGCTTTTACTCTATTAAAAGGCAAACACCACCCCCTCCATCATTCAACACACACTGATTTAGTACCTAGTCTATGCCAGGCAATGCTAGGCACTGGTGCATGGGGTGAACAAGACACGTTCCTCCATGGAAACCTCTTCATTGACCACATTTCTGGAAGAATCTGGGGAAGGGGACCTGTCCGAAAAGGTTTGCTTGTGGCTCAGAATTCGAATTTTTTCCATAGCCTAAAACCTTTTCTCGTCCCACAGGGTGGTGAGATGCAGTCAGCCTGGCCACGGCCCCCATGTCCATGCACGTCAGCTGGCCCAGGTCGGGTGCCCTTGTATAAAATATCTTGTTTCTTCTAATCCTTAGAAAGGGAAAGTCAGAGGGTATTCTCAAGAAAGTCCAGAGCTGCAGATACATGAGACCCAGAACGATCCCCAGAAGCCCATGACCCCGAAGCCACCCAGCCTCACTCCTGATCCCCCTCCTCATTCCCCAGGTTCTCATCTGTCTTCACACAGACCTCTCCCATCCCCACTTATTCTAAATCAGTGCGAAGTTCAGGAACCTACAGCTCTCTCTATTTCCAAAGCTCATGTGGCTTTCCTTCTACTAAAATTCTCCAGGTCTCCACTCTCCCTCCTCCTCAGTTTCAGAAGCACTGGCCTCACCTCTCACCTTGTGCGATTACCTATAACAGCTGCATCCTCTCTGCTGAACTACAGCCATAGGAAGAGGCCCGCTGCCCCCATCCAGCCGCCCCACCGCCATCTTGGTCTCATTTCCAGTATCAGCTGAAAATATCTCTTTTCTCTTTTTAATTAGACTTCTCTGCCTGCTCACTCTCTGTTATTGGCCTCCTGACTCAGGGCTTTAATTTATTCACCAAACAATGTCATTACACCACTGTTTTCTGTAATTTATACCATGCACAGTCTTTTGGTCTCTATTGTCCAATTCTGAAAAATGTTTGAGAAAAGCAGCGTTCGTTCCTATTCCCCATGGCTTCCCTCCTGCAGAGACCTGGCCGAGTCCATGGGGACTTTTATGGAAGGAAGAGATGAGACAAGAACTCTTATCTCATTTGAATTTATGGAACCCAGAACTGCCCCTCACTCCACTTGGTTTCGTGTAGAGTGGAACGACCTCCAAGGAGCTGTTTCTTCACCTTCCCCCAGGCTGCGTGAGGATGGAATCTCAACTGGGAAGGGAGGGCCTTCGCCTATAGAGACGAGGCACTTTAAATTGAGACTTAGAGAAACGAGAGAGAGAAAGAGGAACAGAGGGAAAGAGCACATGGTGCCTGGGCCTGACAAAGGCTGGCACTCCCAGGGGTGACCATCCACACTAGCATTTGTGAACTGCCTTTCTGCTGATAGCTCTTTTCACAAAGCGGAAGACGGAGTTCACACTTTGATCACAATCATTGTTAGTTAAACGAAAGCATGCAGGTACATTTCACCTAAGGGTCTGAATTTCACAAATCTTGCATTGATCAGGGTGCCAAACTCAACTAATTCTTTCTTATCCCAGCACTACTATGGCTGACCTCAGCTTAATTTAAACCACGAGCTTTAAAGACAAGTGCAAACAATTAATTAACCTGTTAACCATTTTTCCCTGCTATGGGAATTTTTCCAGAATCATTAACAATAATCATGTCAATAAACTAAAGAAAATTGGGAAACAAATAATTTTCTGAGAAATAGAAATAATAGGTAACATTTATTGAGTGCTTGATAGGAACTAATACTAAAGATATTAGATATTAAAGATGTTAGTCCATTGAATCTTCCCCAGAACCTTTTATGGTCCACATTATTGTTATGATTCGTTCTCATTTTACAGATTAAAAAAAATCCATGGCTTAGAAGTTGGGTAGCTAGTTCAAGGTCACAAAGCTGGTAATGTTAAAATAGCACCTGAATCGTTGTGTCTGATTCCAGCATCCATGCCTTTAACACACTACCATAGTGTGCACCTGTGTGTGTTGTATGAGTTGTGCTTATGCACACACTCATCAGCTGGAAGTTGTCTTGCTCTCCAGTTGGGACTTTGTTTTGCATATTCAGGTGAAAGCCTTCCAAGAATGAAGAAGGCACGTCACCTCGAAGGACAAACCCACCAGCACCATAACTCAGCCTGCTCTGCTGTTTCTCCCACAGTTTGTCCCCTCTGACTATTCCTCTGAGAAAGCACATGACAAATGCACTTGCTCAGGGCCCCCATTCAACAGAAACAGAACAGTCTTGGCTAAAGGGATTGAGCACAGCAATCCTGGACACAGACCCTGGGGGCTCTGTCCTGGAGGAAGGAACCCCACTCCAGTTTCCCATTCCCTTCCCAACTTCATGGTCATAGATGATGCCCCAGTTGAGGGCACCCCTGTCATAAAGCACAGTCCCTGTTCCCTCTGTATGGGGCCTGGGAGGAGAAGAGGCTGGAGGAGCAGGCCTTTCTCACATCCCCTCCCGTTTACATCTGGATCCCACTGGGCAGGATGGCTGAGAGCAGGCCACCTGTCCACCACATGTACTAAGCTCTTCCTGAGTGCCACGTGGCTCTTAAGGTCACAGGTCAGTGGCTGTGATGATGCTAGAGAGAAGATAAGGGGGAAGCCAGGGACCGGGAGCTTCTCTCTGGAGAGCTGTTCACAGCCCATGTGCCCAAGAGGGCTCCCTGGGCTCTGGCCATGGTGCTGAATCCCCAGGGAGTGACACATGGAGGTTGAGAACATGGTAAACAAAAAGAGTGGTAGTGAGATACCAGTTTCTCTGACAAGAAGAAACAATCTTCCTATGTTCTTTTTGGGAGAGTTGGGCTCCTGACCACCCTCAGATAGATGACCTGGCCTTTGCACCATGATACAACAAAAAGAACATGAGTTCAGAAGCAATTTATAGATATGAGTCCATATCTTTAGCTATGTGACCTTGGACAAGATACATAACCTCTCTGAGCCCTAGAGTTCTCATTTGTAAAACAGGAAGAATATTACTTATTTGAGCAGGATTACTGTTGGAAGAGTGCCTAGTAGAGAGTTTAGCACGATAAATATTTCTTCTCTTTTTCTCTTGGCTTTGTTCCCTGTTTGCTTGCAAATGCACACACACACAACCTATGAGTTTTCTCCCTCTCCCTATATAATGTTGCATGTTTTCCTTCAAAGACAAATTTAAGACCCATGTCCTTCTTGAATCCTTCCCCAGCATCCCTGGGATACCAGAATCTCTCTGCCTGGTATGGTCAGCACTAAACAGCAGATGTTAGCATTTTGGCATCTCTGGCCTAAGAAAGCTAATTTTATCTTCCCAACTAGATTGAACATTTCAACTGTACCTGGACCAAATCCTGTCTTAGTAACTCCATTCCTCCTCCCTCCCCCAAGTCACAGCACTGGCCACAGGGAGACATTTCCAGAGCACCTGTTACCTGCATTTAACAAGGCCCTTCATAGCATCATCCATACAATCATCTAATATAGATTTTTAACCTATACGTTAACCTGTATGTTTAACCTATATGTTTTCAAACTACTTTGGAGTTAGTTTCTGGCAATGATCCAACTACTATCACACTGCCAGTAAAACCAGTGTTGGTATGTATTTCCCATGTCACAGGAAAGGAAACTAAAAGAAAGAGCAGGTGGTGATGAATCTATGGTAAGTCTCAGAGCAGCATCAAGACCCCAGGGTCCAGAAACCAGGGGAGTCCCCACCCGGGGGTCAGCGTTGACTTAGGAAACAGCCCAGTGTAGCAGAAAAGACAGAGAGCTTGGAGTCAGACCCAGGTCCTGATCCACACTTCACTGCTTCTAGCTATGTGGCCTTGGGTAATCCACTCTCTGTTTCCTCAGCAATAAAATGAGGATGACAGTAATTGCTACTTCACCTTAACACTGCATGTTAAATAAGATGGTATTTTTGAGAAGTGGTTTATAAAGCACTGTAGCCATGTTGGTCATGAGAGCATATTATTCAAGGAATTGGGCAGTAGCCATAAGAGCAAGCATGTCGTTGGGCCTCTCATAACAGTAAACCGTGCACAACAGTGACAGCCCTTCTCTATGTCCACCTTCAGGGCCCTACAAAGACAGATCCAATGCATTTCACAGATACTTGGGGAGACCTATTAGGTGCCTAGCATGTTCTAGGTACATCAATGAAAGTGTGGGTCCAGGACAACAGACATAAACTCCATAAAATTCTGGTATGATCTAGAGCTATAGCAAAGAAAAGACCTAATATCTGGAAAGAACTTGCTACATGTCAGGACTTCAAATGCATTACCTCATCCAAGTCCCAAGACCAGCCTATGATGGAGATGATTTTATCGCCAGAGAAAGAATCAGCTCAAAGAGATTAGATGAACTTGACCAAAGTCTTGCAGCTGGTCAGCAGTCAAGCTGGGAATGGAGCCCAGTTATGAATGACTCCAATCCTCGTGTCCTCAACACAACATTACCCTCTTCTCAAGGCTTAACAGAAATGGGGATGGAGGGGGTAATCAAGAAAATCTTAGCACAGCCCCATGCCTTTGAAATCACTTAAGAAATGCTGTTGGGCTTCCCTGGTGGCGCAGTGGTTAAGAATCCGCCTGCTAATGCAGGGACACAGGTTTGAGCCCTGGTCCGGGAAGCTGGACCACATGCCACAGAACAACTAAGCCCGTGCACCACAACTACTGAGCCTGCGCTCTAGAGCCCACGAGCCACAACTACTGAGCCTGCATGCCACAACTACTGAAGCCTACATGCCTAGAGCCCAAGCTCTGCAACAAGAGAAGCCACTGCAATGAGAAGCCCGCGCACTGCAGTGAAGAGTAGCCCCTGCTCGCCATAACTAGAGAAAAAAGCCCACGCGCAGCAATGAAGACCCAATGCAGAAAGAAAGAAAGGAAGGAAGGAAGGGAGGGAGGGAGGGAGGGATGGAGGGAGGGGGAGAGAGAGAGACAGGAGAGAAAGGAAAGAAATGCTGTTGATGATCTTTAAAAAGACTGGGCTCGCAAGTATGCCCAGTCATAGCCGGGGGAGCGAGGCTTTCCAGAGATTGCTGAGGTCCCAGCAGAGACCTGCACCAATGACAGAGACAGAGGGGAAAAGGAGTAATGAAGGATGGGAGGAGAGGGAAAGAGTAGAAAGAGAGAAGGCTGCGGGGAATGCAATTATTAATATTCTAACTGGAGTTCTGAGTGCTTAAGCTTTATTTAAGAACATGTCTGGCTGTGTAATTACAAGGCCTTAAGTTGTTTTCTTTTCCTCACAATAAATAAGGAGCACACGGCTGCGCTTTGCAAACACTGCCCTTGCTGGCATCGGCAGAGGCTCCTGATCGCAGACGGACAGCTGGCACTCAGAAGGGCAGCCCCACTGCCGCCTGGACGGGTGCCCTTGCATAAAATATCTTGTTTCTTCTAATCCTTAGAAAGGGCAAGTCAGAGGGTATTCTCAAGAAAGTCCAGAGCTGCAGATACATGAGGCCCAGAACCATCCCCAGAAGCCGGACAAGCTACCTGCCCCCTGGGCCACAGCCGGGCTCTCCAGGTATGGAAAAGGACGAGGAACTAAGGTGCCCTTTCATTCTTGGAGGAAAACACTGGGGTGGCTGGGTGGGTGAGTGAGGTCAGCCCCTATTTCCCCTGTGGAGCAGGCATTTCTGGGGGCAACTGGCTCTGAGCGGCACGGACACAGTATGGAACCAAACTCAACGAGCATCGGGGAGGTTGTCCAGCCTCTCAAAGGCAGAAGCCTTCTATTGCCCTGAAGGCCTTTGGGCTTCGGATCTACCCAATGAGAAAAAGGAAACAAATGACCGTGCAGCTCTTCCATCGAGTCACCCATTCATTCATCCACTGATGTGTCTGCCACATGCCAGTGCTTGCCAAGTTCTGGGTACTGGGTGGCAGAGGAGAGAGGCAGGATGCCTATCTTTAGGGAGCTTTCAGCCCAGCAGGGACAACAAACATCACATAATTGAAAGATAATTATTAAATTCAAACGTATATTTTATGAGACAGGTGCCATGGAAGAAAAAGAACAGGGACCTAAGAAGAGTGATGGGAACAGCATCTATGGCGGCGGTTGGTGGGGGTGGGGCGGGTCACAGAAAGCTTTCAACCAATCCTTGGGCTGAAACTGGAAGGAGGGGGAGGCAGTAACTAAAGAGCCTGGGGGTGGGATGAAAGCCTTCCACCCCGAGGGATCAGCACAGGCAGAGGCCGTGAAGGGTGGCAGCATGGCACGATGGAGGCTTGGAGGGAAGCACAGTGCAGCGGGAGCCGGGAGCAGAAGAGGTAGCGTGGGAGGTGTTGGTGGAGAGCGCTTGGGACAGGTCCCGAGGCTGGTCCCAGGCCTGTACTGCGCTGTCCCACCCAGGTCTCTGTCCAGGCTGCATGCTCACCTGGTAGACTGAGGGAATCTGGCTCTTAGCCCAGGTGCATCAGAGGCATGTTCATGAAGATCAGATTGAAATATTTAAACAATGTGGGATGGGGTTAAGAATGACAGCTCTGGGGAGACCTCTTAGGACACTGGTGTATAAAAGAGACTGGGGCCCTGGGCAGAGAAGCACGAAGCCCTCCCTCTGGAAGAAGGTGAGGAGGCATCAGACACCTACTGCCTGGCAGCAAATGGGGCACACGGGGCGGGGCAGGGGTGGGGGTCTGTCCTGCAGCCCTGGCTTCCCCTCCTCTTCTGGCTCTCCCTGACGTGAACAACTCCCCAGAGCTCTGCTGCCTTAGCGAAAGAGGTCCTAGATCAGAGGACCACTCTGGGAGACAGGAGAGCTGGAAGCAAGATTCTAACCTTTTAGTACTGCCTACTTAAGGCCCAGAAGGCAAGATGATGGCGGGGGTCATGCTGTGAGCCTGATTTCAGGTTCAGTGGGGTCCTGTGGTCCCTCAAGCACATCATACTTCCTCTTTCACTGCCAAGCCTCTGGATGTACAGAACGAAGTTCCCTCTACCTGCAGTAGTCCTCGTCCAGCACCCCACCACCCAGCCCCCCACCAAGCTCTTTCAGCTGCTGACTCCCACCCACCCTCAGGTTTCAGGTTGTCTGTCATCACCCCAGGGGGCCATCCCTGCTACAATTGCCCCCCACAGAGATGCAACACCTGCCTTTGCCAAATGCTCCTCAGGAGTCTTCAGTCCCCATCACACTGAAGAGTAACTGCCTCTGCCCTTTGCCTCTCTCTCTCACCCCCGGAAGCCAAAGACCTAAGTGTAATTTACCTTGGCAGCTTTGCCTGGGACACAGTAGGACCTCAACAGACGTATCTGGTGGGAATTAATGAATGCATGTCTTGGGAAAATGCTACATAAGCCTGTGGGAGTGGACTTCACAGGACTCTAAGACACAAAACATCAGTGGTTAAATGCCAGGCTCAGGGCTGCTTGTTTTGGGATGAGGCTGACGTCATCTGCATCAGCAACACTCTTTACAAAATCCTTATAACGAGATCACCAAACCGAGTCAGAGTTCCTTTTTTGCCTCCATTTTTAGCTAAACCCAAGAGGATAAAGTGTTTTGGTCATGTTTTCCCAGATTTTGGTATTTGGATGAGGTCCCCTCACCACATCCCACTGCAGCATCTGCTTGTGGTCCGAAGCTCCCAGGAGGTTGGCAAGGAGACGACAACCCAGTATTGTCTGTCCAAACCCAGGAAATCAATTACAGACATAACGTCCCCTTGAATATTCTGTCAGATGCTCAGGTTCCACACTCGTCAAAGTCCTTTCCCAACACTATGCACTCAACCCTCACCATAACCCTCTGGGGGGGACATGCAGACTACAGGATTGGACCCATTTTATAGACGAAGACACAGGTGTAGAAGAGGAGGTCTTCTGCTTGCTATCTAAAGAGAACAGCTCTATGCTAGCTCTACTTCCTTGTAGCAATATGTTGACCATCACCAGGGCATGAGGAGCAGCAGAAGGGCCAGACCACCACACCCTCGAAGGCTTGGGCTCTGGGTTCAGGTTCCCATCAGGCCCATTGTAGGGTCCCTGAGGACTCCTGGGGCCTCATCACTCTGTAAAGTCAAATGAAGTGAAATGACCTCCCCAAAGCCCAACCCTGGGTAACTCCAGTTGTTAGCAAAAGCTCCAGCTTAGGCAAGACAGATGCAGCCACATCCAACCAGTCCACCATCTTGCAGAGAGAAGCAGGTGGCCCTAAAGGGTGCCTTACACCACAGGCATGGGCAGAGCTCGAGAGAATTACGCTCCTCTGGCTGAAAAAACTAGCCCTGGCTAAATGCAAATAGGAGAGGAGTTATTCTGGGCAGAGGCTTCAAAATCACAAGTCAAGCCAGAGTCTTAACCACATTAAAGAGATGCAGGTGTAAACTCTGCAGCGAAGACATGAACAGACCCATGGAAACATCTATCAGGGAAAAGGATGGGACACAGCCACCTCTTTTTCGGTTTCAATTCCTTTGTTGAGAATGGCAATGTAACACTAATAAAGCCCCCTCCCTGGCAATAACATTATACTAATACATCCTATGAGCTGGCAAGGGTGCATGGCCTTGAGACTGCCCCAGAGGACAGGGGCTGGGGTGGCATCCACTGGCTCCAACCAGCATATCAACACAACTTTCTAACTCCCTTACCCTTGAGTTTCTGGTTTCCCCACATACTGGGTTAGAATTCCAGAGGAGCCTAAGATCCACCTGTTTAGAGCTTGGGCTTCCAAATGCCTTAAACAAGGACTGAACTTCTGAGCTTCTGTAATAGCTTCCAGGATAAGGATGGACTGTTTACTGAGCACCTACCATGGGCAGCCACTAGGGGAGGTGCTGTATGTTTGTTCACTCTTTCAATCCTCACAGAAAGGCCCGTAGGGTAGGAATTCGTTCCCAATGTCCTGGGAAGGATACTGAGACGTAATTCCTTGGCCGAGAACACAAAGTAAAAGAGTTGGCAAAGCTGGAGATTCAATGTCACCTCCAAAGTACATGCTGTTTTCACTCATTCATTTACTCCCTCACTCATTCATTCGTTCATTCATTCTTCAAACCTGCAATTAATATGAAAGAAGCATGATGTAATAAGACCTAGAGTTTGCACAGCATGGGGGAGAGACATACCTCTCCGAAGTGTATTTCAGGTCTAACTTGGACTCCTCAGGTGGGTTTCAAGGTCAATGTGGGGAGCAGCCCCTATTGGCAGCCAGGGGACTGCCATGGCTTAGGTCAGGGGTAGCACATGGCTTACCCCTGCTCTGGGAGACCCAATGCCCTTTCAACCCAGAATGATGGGTTGCATCATGATGGATGCAAAGTCATGATGGCTGCATCACCTAGAAGGCCACCCAGAAAAGGCAGAGGCTCCTCAAAACCAAGGCAAGCCCCGAGAGACAAAAGGGTTAACCCAGGAATAAAAGAGACTTTCGCAAAGCCATCAAGAAGAAACCAGGAAGAAATACGAGACTGCCAGCCTGCTAAAGCATGAAGAGGGACAAAAATTAATGATGACTCCAAAATAGCCACGAGACTAATCTCATTTTCTAAATCTGTCCTTAACAAGAAAAACGGAGGAGAGGGATGTGGACAAATGGGAAGTAATGAAGCCTTAGGGGAGGGGGGAAGAAAAGAAAAGAAAATCTAGGATAATCAAGGCTGGAAAATACGGGCACATGGTCTAATCCCCAAGGTTAGGAGACACGCAGCCCAGAGGCCAGAGTGTTTACTCAGCATTAGACTGAGTCTTTAAAGGCAAAGCTGATGAAGTTACAGATAACTCTTAAAGTTCAGTCTGGAGGCTCCTAGAGAATGGAAATACCCGAAATCAGAAAGAACGCAACCTTTACATTGAATGTAGGGTTTTGACTACAAAAAAATGCAAAATAAATATCACAGACAATGGTCGGCAAGGGAGGTGTGTGGCCATACAGTCTGGGTCACATTGGGTCTGCCCCGGGTGGATCAGAAGGTTGTCCGCAAAACAAAGTGAACAGAAATTATCAAGGAAGACATGAGTAATCCCAGGACCACAGGGAGTCTGGAGGAGAGACACAAATGGAACAGAAAAAAAAAGAAACTCAATTTAGGAAGCTTGCCACCTGCCTCACTAGGGCCCAAGGAGCAAATCGTTCCCAGGGTCCCAGAGGGGCAATCACCCAGGAGACCGAGGGTGTGAGTGGGCTGGAAATTGACTTTTTTTTGGAGGCAGCAAATAAATGAGTAGATACTAAGAAATTCCAAGTTGAAAATCTGGAACTTGGTGAATTCTAGGGTACGAAACACATTTTAGGTTCAACAGGACCAAAGAGGATCAATTTAAAAGACAACAAAGGCCCTGTCTGAAGTCATCAGATGTCACAGGAGCTGGGATATGGGAAGAAGGCAGGGATCCAGGCAGAAACAACACCACTCGACTGCACTGGGAGGTATCAGGTGTTGAAGCTGCAAAAGTGGGCACGAAATCATGAGATGGCCGAGCTCGGGCCTCAGAGTTCATATAATCTGGTCCACATCCCCTCCTTTCCCACTCCCATACCCAGATCTTGTAATGGGGTCTGCCACCTACAGATATGGTCCTATCTGGGACTGGGGCCAAACACAACCAGGGCTGGTGACATGGAAAGCAGCCCCATGCTGCCCTGGAAATGGGCAGATTGAAATTCTGGTGCTCCTGCAGACACATATCATAAGTGTGGATTTATCCCCACCTGCTCTGTTCTCTTTGTTGAGCACTCATACTCTGTGACTACCTGATGATGGCCCTCTTGAGTGCCAGCCAGTAGGCTAAAGGGCATTGCCGGCTCCCCTAGACCTTGCTGGCAACCACGTGTAAAGGACTTGGTTTCAGGGACTTCCTTAGTAGTCTCCCACAGTCCTTCTGCCAAAATATTCCCCCATTCTGAGAAGTGCTGCTCTGAAGCTTATTGCCTGACCTTCCTCTTCAGCTGGGTTCCAGAGAACTGACACCAGCCCTGGTTGGCCACGGTCAACAGATGGTAGAGTGGAGTTATGAAGACAACAGGTTCTGGAGCTCTAGAGGCAGCCCACCTAGGGCTGGCTTCTGTCTCTGCCACTGAGTAGCTGTGTAAATGTAGGCAAGTCACTTAACCTCTCTGTGCCTTTAATTCCCCATCTGTAAAATGGAGACAATGATGGTGGCCACTTGCTGTTAGGAACATAAAATGACATATAATGTGCATATAGGCTAATGCCTGGCATATAATCAGTGTTTTCTAGATGTCCTTGGAACTCACTGCATTGGAATGCCTACCAGGCAAGTAGTGTGGAGGCGAGGGCCAAAATAAGCTGAAAACAGCTTTCCTCTGGCCTCGTCTTTGATGGCCCCAGATGCCACTTTTCTTCCAGGAAGAATTTCCCAAAATTCGATGAGGCCAAGTCTGGGCCACTTGGTAACACTACCTCATTTTACAGATGTGGAAACAGATTAAATGGGCTACACAGCTTATCCAGGGTCACAGACAACCCAGAGAAAGAGCAAAGCCATGTGTAAGGTGTGATCATCCAGCACTGTCATAGCCAAATAGTACCTCTCACAACTGACAGCCAATAGGGCCCAAGCCCCTCCCCACACTCGTGTGGACCCAAAGTTCAGCATCTTCTTCCTTCCTGACTCAAGCTTCCCACATCATTAGATTGCAAAAATCCCACCACCTTGACACATGGCTCAGTTTCCAAGTCCTGTTCCCTTGGAATTCTTTCAGCATTTACCTGCTGGCCAGACTAGATGGCCTGGAACCATGAACATGTGTCTACACAGCTCTGGGAGAAATTCCAAAACAGGAAAAGGGCTGTACTCATCCCACGGTGAGCAGCAGCCCCTGTGCCATAAGAAGGCCATACACCCATCCAAACCCACACCTCCTACAATGCCCAACCCCACGGCCACCTCCTCCATGAAGCCTTCTCGGCTGCTCCACCGCTGATCCACTGTCACACTTACAGGTTAAACCAGTGGCCCCTCCAATGCCTTGTACTGGAAGACTGGAGAAGGTACAGTGCTTCAAAGTTGTGAGCGATCACAGCTTTGTCACAAATAACCCAGAAGCTCTAATAAAGAACTGCCACTTGCTTACGATTATCCTTTCTATACATGTAAATTAGAGAAGGTTCAAAGCCATCCTGCAGTAGCATCCCTCTCACTTGTGTTCTGAGACACTCTCTTGAGTAGGATTGAAGGGAATAGGATGGCAGCGAAGGCACCAAGAGTGAGTACAGCATGCACTCCTTGGTAGCCTACCCACCCCATGCACTGATTACAGCCACCGTCGTTCCTGGTTTATCCTTTTCTCTTTTTTTTACCACGGCAAAGGTTTCTTTCTTTCTCATACTCCATGTCCACAGAAGGTCAGCTGTGGCTTTGCTCCCATAATCTCCCCAGCGAGACTCAGGCTAATAGAACAGCCTCTGTCTGGAACATTAACATCCTCTGTCCCATGGCAGAGGGCAAAAAGACACGATGGACCACACACAGGCCCTGAAAGCTCTGCTAAGGAAGGATGTGAGATACACACACACATACACACATGTACACACTCATCAGTTTTATTGATATATAATTCACATATGATACAAGTCACCGGATTAAATGTATGATTCACTGGTTTTTAGTATATTCACAAAGTTGTGCAACCCTCACTATAATCCATTTTAGAATGTTTTCTCATTGTCCCACAAAGAAACCCCATACCAGTATATTCCTGACTTATCTTTACAATACTGGAGATTATAAACTATGAAGGCATTCTTTTATGCCCATGAGAATATGGCATAATATAAATCTCATTTGTCACATCTGGTATAATAATTTTTAAATGGCTAAGACCTGCTAGGTATAATACGTCACATCCCAGAAACCACACACCTCTCTCTAGGAGATCCTTGGAAAGGGTTCTTAACCCAGGGTCCAAGGGGAGTCTGTAAATCCCTGAAAATGTGTGAGAAATGATGTATGCATGTGTGTATGAGGATTCTTATGGGAAGAAACTCCATAGAATGATCATGGCAGAGCAGAGTCACTCACACACTCAACAAATAGCCAAGGACCACTGATCATGTGACAGGCATTATTCTAGGTGCTGGAGCCACAGCAATGGCCCCAAGTCCCTGCTCCAAGGAAGTTCATTCTAATGGGGGAGACAGAGTATAAACAAGTAACTGAATGACATACCTTCAGATAACCAAAAGTAATAAGGGCCAAGGAAATGATGTAGCAAAGAGTGAAGTGAAGAAAGGCCACTCAGGGCTTCCCTGGTGGCGCAGTGGTTGAGAGTCCGCCTGCCGATGCAGGGGACACGGGTTCTTGCCCCGGTCCGGGAGGATCCCACATGCCGCAGAGCGGCTGGGTCCGTGAGCCATGGCCACTGAGCCTGCGCGTCTGGAGCCTGTGCTCCGCAACGGGAGAGGCCACAGCAGTGAGAGGCCCGTGTACCTCAAAAAAAAAAAAAAAAAAAAAAGAAAGAAAGGCCACTCAGATTGGGAGGCCAGAGAGGCCTTGCTGAGAGAGACACTGGAGGGAATGATGAGAAGGACCCAGCCCTGCAGAGATCTGGGGCAGGGTATTCATCTGGGTTGGATGGATCAGTAAGCACCAAACCTCCAAGGGGAACATGAGCTTGGTGTGTTCCAGGGACTGAAAGAAAGGTTCATAGGCTGCGGCAGAGGGCCAGCGAGAAGAGAGCAAGGAAAGTCAAGAGGGAGATGGAAACCAAATCAACTCAAATCCCATGGCCACAGTAAGAGGTTTAGCTTTTATTATAAGTAAAGCGAGAAGTAATTGGAGGGCTTTAAGCAGCAGAGTGACACGATCCGATTTATGTGTTTAAAATATCACTCTGGCAACTGTGTTGGGAATGAAATGTAGGCGACAAAGCAGAGGCAATAAAACCAGTTAGGAGGCCATTATCATAGAGCCAGGTGGCTTGGATCAAGACAGTCTATGTGGAGGGAGAGGGAAGTGGATGGTCTTGATGAATTGAATGGTGGAAGAGTGGAGGAGGGCAGGGAAAGGGAAGAGAAGAGTCAAAAATGACTCCTAAGGTTTTGGCCTCAGCAATTTGGTGGATGGTACCACTTAGAGAAACACGAAACACTGAGGGTTTGGAGTGAGGATGTGGAATGAAACCACAAATTCTGTTTTGGCCAAGTCAAGTCTGCCTTGTGTCTTAGCCACCCAAGTAGAGATGCCAGGGAGGCAGTTTGATCTATGAGTCCAAAGGGCCAGGATGAGAACAGGGCTAGGAATATAAATTTACAGGTTTAGCGCTAAAGCCCCTTCCACCTTTAACTATCTATGATTCTGTGAAATCAGAGACCAATGAGCAGGGGCGAAGTCACTAATAACAGCAAAAATACTGAGTCTTTCGTAAAGCACTGCCTTAAGCACTTTCCGAGCATCATCTCATTTAAAGCTCAGAACAAGCCCATGAAGTGGGAACTATTATATTCCCTTCAAAGCTCATGGAAGCTGTAGGACATGGACTTGTAAATCTAGAATTTGAACCCTGGCCTTTCCATCTCCAAAGCCCACACTCCTAACTGTTAGCTACACAGCATTCAATGGCTAAGTGCTGCACATAAGACAGAGGAGGAAGGGCACGTACGAAGAAAAGGTCACGGGACAAGTGTGCCAGTTACAACCCCTTTGGGACCTGGAGAAAAATCAGTGCAGAGGTAAGGGGCAAGAAGAGACAAAAGTCTACTGAAACAATATCTACACATTGTCTTGGAACCCAGGATGGGGTGGTTATTTCAAGGAGAGAGAACACCAAGTAATTTACAATGTGTAATAAATCAATCTCACCACATGTTCACCCCAGTGGTCTCAGGAGAAATGTGTTGCTGACTCAGCCATGTCCTGAAAGGGCAGGGACTCTGGGCACTTCCTCTTTTCCTACCTGCCCAGTGTCGCTGCCTTTCTCTCCTTGTGAACATGACACAGTTGACACAATCGTGCCCAAATCTGGACATTGTCCCCTCCCCACCCCATTCCCCGCCCACACAGGTCAGCTCTGGGCTGGCTCTCTCAGCTAAAGACCTCGTGTATGTTTGCTTACAACAAAGAGGGATAACTTAGTGTGACTTAGGGAGAGAAATCAAGCATCTGAACACAAGAAAGATCCCACCACGACAACTCTAAGGGATTAAATAAATTCTTTTGGCTTGCTGGAATCTTACATTACATATTCTTGGAAGTAAGTGGGCCACAGGCTAACGTTAAGAAATTTCTTACAGCAAAGATATTCAGGTCGTAATGTAGCTGTTGTTATAGGATTTGACCTGAATAGGAAAAGAAATGAAACAGAGCTTTCTCAACAGAGCTCTTTGAGGATGGATGGTGCTAAATCTCCCAGGGGAAATAGCGGCTCTCTAATAAAACTGTAAAGACCTTCCTCCACCCGCCCCCCCATAAGGAATTCTTGCTGTGAAAACTAGACAGAGAAACAAAACATGCCTAGGAAGTAGAAAAGTCCAGGGACTTCAGAGTCAAAAGGATCAGAGTCCAAATCCTGGCTGTTCCACTAACTACTATGTGACCTTGGGGGAACTCAGTTATGACTTCTGAGCCTCAGTGTTCTCATCTATGAAATGGGGATAGGGGAACCCTAACTTACAGTTACCCTGAAGGGTGAGATCATATTTGCCAAAGCACCAGGTCCAGTCCTTGGCACGTAGTAAAGTTCTCAATCAGTATTAGCTTTTCCCTCTTCTCCTCAGATACCTGCATTTTTTACGCAATTCTGTAAAAATGTTAAGAAAAATTTTTAATTGCTTCAGTGAAAAACGTTGTCCCTTCTGGCCCATTGAGCTACAGTAGAAAGATTTCTGGAAAGAGAATCAGAGGACTTTGGTGCAGTTGTATTTCTGCTACTTAGAAATCAGACCCTCTCTGGACCTGTCTTCTGGGCTATAAAAGAAGGCTGCCGACCACACTCCCCATCCCAGGATGGTAAGAGGATTAAAGGAGATAACACAGGAGAAAGTACTTTGAAACCATGAAGTGCTCTACAGATGAAAGGAAGTACCATCACTTCAGTGCAGTTCATAGGTAGACATCGTCATGACTCTACTTATGGGGACCCCAGACTGTGGCGATCTGGTCTCTTTGTGAGACACCCCAGAGAAAACAAACCCCAGGAAGGAAGAGATGAGTCAACTGCAGGGGGTGGGGGTGGGGTAGGAGATTCAGCAACCGATCCAAGTTCACTAGTGTTTGTGGGTGTGGTCTCAAGATGGAAATAAAGCGTAAGCTCATCAACTGCCACTGGGCGGATCCTTTCTGAAACTACCAGGGCTAAGAGGGGTCTACATACAGTCTAGAGCAAGGGGGACTAAATGAAGACCACAGAGAATCTATCAGGGTTTATTCATCAGTATTCAAGGAAGAAAGTCATCAGAGAGATTGTAGATAGGAGTATTCTAGTCACCAGAGAGATGCAGGACAGAAATCCAGCTTTTCCAGAATAAAGTAATGGTCAGAATCCCTGTCAAGGCCACCTAATCTCTCTTCTTTGATTCCACAATCACCATCACCAGTAATAACAATAATTACGGCACTGTTAGCAGCTTCCATTTCTAAACTCTGATTATTTACAGGCACTGGGCCAAGTGCTATATGTGCCTCGTATCATTTAATCTTTATCACATCCCATCACCAGAACGGGCACCATTTTTACATCCATCAGCAAACAGCCATTCCAATTACCCACTTGGAAAATCCCTACCCTTAAGAATCCTTGGGACTTCCCTGGTGGTGCAGTGGTTAAGAATCCTCCTGCCAATGCAGGGGACACGGGTTCGAGCCCTGGTCCAGGAAGATCCCACATGCCGCGGAGCAACTAAGCCCATGCGCCACAACTACTGAGTCAGCACTCTAGAGCCCGCAAGCCACAACTACTGAGCCCATGAATACAACTACTGAAGCCTGCACGCCTAGAGCCCGTGCTCAGCCACCACAATGAGAAGCCCATGCACCACAATGAAGAGTAGCCCCCACTTGCTGCAACTAAAGAAAGCCCGCGTGCAGCAACAAAGACCCAACACGGCCAAAAATTAATTAATTAATTAATTATTTAAAAAAATAATCCTTAATCCGAAATCCTTAAGATCAGGGAAAGGATATAGGGTCAAGAATATTCCAGTCTCTCAAAAAGTATTTCCCTTGGGCTTCCCTGGTGGCGCAGTGGTTGAGAGTCCGCCTGCCGATGCAGGGGACACGGGTTCGTGCCCCGGTCTGGGAAGATCCCACGTGCCACGGAGCGGCTGGGCCTGTGAGCCACGGCCGCTGAGCCTGCGCGTCTGGAGCCTGTGCTCCACAACGGGAGAGGCCACAGCAGTGAGAGGCCCGCGTACCGCAAAAAAAAAAAAAAAAAAAAAAGTATTTTCCTTCATGTGTAGGAATCAGTATTTCATTCTTCACACTCCAGAAAACAGAGAAAACAGAAGCAGTCAAAAAGAGGTGGTCAGTCACTCGTAAACCTTGAAGAGTCCTAATCTCCAGCCTTCTTTGTGGCAGACCACCTGGCCTTCACATCGTTGGCTCCTTTTCTGGCACAGGAAAGAATTACACTGACTAATGCAACAGCAGCTTAGAGGTGGGAGACAGTTGAACCAATCAGAATAATTTGGATAACTTGACATTGGTACAGAAGGCAATGATCTCACCTCTGGCTTCTTATTGGGTACAGAGGGGAGAAGAAAGACTTCTCAGCCATCCCTAAGAAAAAAGAAGAAGAAGGGGGAAAACAAAAGCTGCCAAGCCAGGGCTGGGCAATTAGTGCTGGAGTAAGTGATCATCTTGTGATTGCTCAGCTGGGGCCTGAACACTTGTAAATGCATGTAGAGGACAGAAATAGAAGATGTTGTGAGAGAGCAGAGAAACCTGGTCCATCTGCCAGGAGAAAATGTCCCGAAGCTGCTGGGAAATTCACTCAGTCAGGATTTGGGGTGTGTCTTCGTAAAGGGGAAAAGTTAACAAACCAACCCATCGATGAAGCCAGTGCATATGCCTCAACCTCTTAACTCACTTCTCTGCGATCCTCCAGCAGCCCCACCGTGCCTATCAGAGCCCCCTGGACCAGGTGCTGACCCTCTCACCTCGATCTGAGCATCCAACTAGCCCCCAATATGCAGACAGTCCCAAACTGGGGCTGGACTGATGGTGACCCATCTTTCTCACTCTTGATCCCTTTGTGGCCAATAGCAAGTAATTTGTCAAGAGCCAGCCAATGTATCCAGGAGAAAACAGTGCCCAAGGTCATGGGCAGGCTCACTGGTGTCATCAGAACCTATTCCACCCAGACCCTTCCTGCCCCCAAAGTCTTGGGAATCTTGCAAAGCCCCACCAGCCCATCACTGCCACCAGCCAGCAGACCAAGATCATCTCAGAAGAAATGGTGGGTCACAGCCCTTTTCTGGGATCTCAAGGGTAATTCAAAGACAGTTTCTAGTACAACCCAACTTCAGAGACACCTTTAACCCAAGATGCATCTCCCCCCACCTCTGTGGCCCATGGAAATATGTTGGGTCCGGAAGCCCTCTCAGTTGCCCTACGAGCTTCTGGTGACACAGTGACCTAGCAGGCTCTGAGCACCAAGCCACTGTGGTCAAAAGGGACAGAGCCTCTCCTATGCTGGCAGCTTGTCCAAAGTATGACCCTAGACCGCAAACTGGCACTCCATATGTCATATTCTGCCCACAGAGTAGTTCTGCCTGGCCCATGAGTTGAGAGGTTTTATTTTTAGTTGCCAGTATTTAAAACTTGAAAGGTTTCACTGGACCTCCAGCTCTTCTTGAAAAAAAAATAAGCAGTGAATCTGGCAAGCTGAGGCCCCGCCTCCTCATGGCAGCAGTCAGCTGGAATTGCTTACAGGCTGCCTCTTAGGGGGACACATAGTCTCCAGCCTCCACTCTCCCCACCTGGTCCGCCGTGGGCATTTGGCTTTGTGACCCTTGTATGAGTTAGTATGAAAAGGAGACTTCTCAGAGGTCAAAAGCTTCTTCCCCTGGGATAGTTTACATTGAAACTCAAATCCCCAATAAAATAAACACCTGGAACATCCGGTCCAAGGCCCTCCTCTGGTCCCAGCTATGCCCCCAGCTGCAAAGAACACACATCAGGAGAAACCCACCACAGAGGCTCAATTAGGGCAAGGGGGCAATGGCTAAATGAGACAGCTGCAGGGGAGGCCTCAGTCCCCCACAGGTACTACATCAGACCTTGAGCAGTGGCCATACAGTGTGCTATGTCCAGAGAAAGGAAAGAAAGTTCAGCACAAAGCAGGGGTGGCCATAACTGATTTAAAAAATACTTACCAAGCACTCACTATGTGCTTGGGAAAACATACAGAGACCCGGGGGTGAGGCCAGGACCAACCACCCAGAAGAGAAACAACTCACCCACCACAATTCTCCGCGACTTTTCTCTTTCTCTACCTCCCCTCCACTTCCCTTGGATGCTGTGTCTCTTCCTGTGAGACTCCTATGCAGCCGGGATGCCCTTCAAGTGCAAAGTGCCTGGGCCAATACAACTCTCAAGTGGCCAAAGGAAAGATTCATCTGCACACCATTCCTCCATTTTCTCCCCAAATACAGTAGAGTCCATCCCCCTGGTTCCTATGGAATCTCTGCTCTTGGAGAACATGCCCAGCAGATGTCCAAAATGGTCACCATCCAAAAAGAAGGCTTGACCGAACAGTAAGGACCCCCAACAGGTGCAGCGTGTTGGCACTTCCCCTAATCGCTGGCCCTACGCTTCTTTTCAAGCCCACCTCTCCCCAGGAAATGGTGGTCCTCCCATCTAATCCTAGAGTCTTCAGCCCAGAATTAGGTTTGGAGAGGAAGCACCAAGCTCGTGTGATTCCACCCCTACAGGTCTAGACAGAGCCGAATGCCAGGAGGCCCCTCCACCATCAGACATGGCAGTGGTGGGAGAGGAGAGGAGGGGGGCACAGACAGAGAGGATCCCACCAGGGCCATGTCACCTCCAGCTTGTCCCAAAGCTGTGTGACCTTATATACAGGTGTCTCTGCTTTTCAGACCTCTTCTCCACTGAACCCAGAATCTATTTCGACATGACACGTGGCCTGGCCCTGCTTTTCCCCAAACCCCACGCCACCACCCCAGCACACACACACACACACACACACTTACGGACCTACACATGGTCTCAGAAGTATAGTACTCACATCACACACTACACTTATATGGGGAATTTCCTCTCATTTACATTCCAATACAATTGCAAATTTCATCACAGGAAGTGAACACACTTGGGAGTGAAAAGACACTCCTGCTAAGCCTTGGTCCTAGGCTCTTCCACCCAACAGGAAACTTAGAGATCATCAAATCCAAACCCCTTGTTTTAAGAGGCAAAATCTCAGGTGCAGAGAAGTGAAGGGACTTGCCCCAGGACACAGTGGCAAAGCCGGGTCCAGATCTCGGGCCTTGGGCTTCACAGCCCAGGACTCTCTCCCCACCCTATGACCCCACCCACCCACTCTCTGCGGCCCGGGTCCCAGCTCTACTTACATATAGCGCAAGTGGGGATTTTTGGCAAAGGCTCTGGGCTGGATGCTCCGAAGTCCTGAGTTCTTGATGGTCCTGGAGAGAGAGAAAAAGATGTTGAGCAGAGCTTATGGAGCAGAGAAACATCTCTGCTCTGGGCCAAGGCTGACAGCCAGTGAGGCCAAGACTGGACGGCAGCCGCCTGGTGAACTGAACGCATCTCTTCATCATCAGTCGTCACTGGGTGATCCAACTGAGGGGGTCCAGTGGGAGGCATCTGGGCTCACACCCCACGGGGACCTGGATCAGGGTGAGGGATGTGCCCATCCTGGCAAGTGGGTAAGAATCTGGTCCACGACTACTGCCCTGCAGCCCGCTTTGTGCCTCTTCCCTTCCACCCCAAATCTCCCACAGCCACTGGCACTGAATACAAAGGAGGAGGTGACTGCAAATTTCCTGCTCCACGGGGACCATCAGCCAAGCACAGGGCTGAGAAAGGAACACTAGCCCAGGAGACCTGGGTTCAGGTCCTGCTTTGAAACCCAAACTATGAGCTGAGCCCTAGCCCATCCCACTCCCCACACACCCCGGGAGCTGGTGCACTCACAGTTTCTGGAGGCCAGTGTAGAGCTCCATGTCCACGGCGTTGAGCGTGTGCAGACCGCGCCAGTTCTCTATGTGTCTGCAGGGGAGAGGAAAGGCAGGGTTCAGGTCAGCAGAGGGGCCATGGGAAAGGCACTGGCTTTAGTGCCAGAGACCTGGGTTCAAATCCTGGAGCAGCCACCCATGAGCCAGGATTTCTACCAAGTCGCCAATTATCTCTGAGCCGGTTTCTTCCCCAGTGTGGTGTCACGCATGCCACCTGGCTGATGGGCTCGCTGTGGGATCCCAAGCGCCAAACTCATGGACAGCATTTAACGCTCCCCTCTCAGCTCCAGAAAAACTACTCTTTAAGTTCTTGAGATCCAATCTCCCTGTGGGTCTTCCTGACTTAGTTTCCTTCCATTCTCTTTCATTCTTTTTCATTTATAGGATTGTTTAAAGGACAGGCTTGTTTTCTTAAGTTCCTGCCCGTAAAGACAATAGAAATGACGTGGTTTAAATAAAGGGGGTGTGTAGGGGGGCTTGCTGGTGAACATGGCTTGGGGGTGGCAAAGCCCAGAAGGAACACACACCTCTTCAGGGTCCCCCAGGGGCCAGACATTGATGACCCCCTTTGGGTGACCACGGCCCAATCCATCTGGAGTTCAAGAACATCAATGGCTTGATATGGCAGAATCAACTCCACAAAGGAGGGGCGACCACAGGCCTGGGTGTCATGGAAAGAACATGAGGCTGGCAGTCGAGGAGCCTGATGCCAGCTTCATCTCTGTGACTTAAGCAGCCGTGGCTTTGAACATGAGCTTTCAACTCTCTGGGCCTCTGGTGTCCTCATTTGTAAAGAGGGAGGCTTGCACCAGATCAGCAGTTTCTCCCCCATCTCTTCACAAAGATCTCCTTTTAGAACTTACTCCCAAGAGGCTTCATGTTTAGCTCCCTAAACATGTGTCGAAAAAGCACACACATTTGTTAAGTAATAATTAATTCATCTTCTCGGATTTATTAATCCAAGATATAAATCACTGTTAACCAGAGCTTTTTATCAACAGGCATAAACCAGCGCTGACTCACCCAGTGGATAAATTCCAGCCCAAAGCAAAGGAATTCTTGAAAGTACTGTTAGCATGGAAGGGCTTATCATGGGTATGCATATGATTTCCTTTGTTCATTTATTTGTTTGTTTTATATTGACAAAACACCAGGGACAAACATCCTCATTACTGCTTTTGGTGTCAAGGTGGAGAACCATCAGACTGTTGATTACCAAGGTCCTTTCCAGCTCTAGAGCTGTCTGAGCGAAGACCATTCATACACACCCGCTACCCCAAGGAGCTTCAATGGGCCACAGGAAAAGGCTTCCCGCTGCCCAAGCTGCCCTCCTGGGATCTGACTCTCCTGTCAGTGCGCCCAAAGTCTAAGCCTGCTCTTTGCAAGGCGGGAAAAGAAGTGACAGCTCACCCTGGGACGGAGCTACCCGAGGCACAGAAAAGTGGCAGCCACCTTCCCCAGACGTCTCCTCCCTAGCCCCACCCCACCCGTGGCTCTGCCATCTGCCATCGAGTGGAGCCGGAGCCAGGAAGGCCACAGGGAGGTGGTGGCCAGGGCCTCTGGAAGCATTTCAGAGTCGCGCAGTGACAAGGTATGCCAAGAGCCCTTTTTGTACCACATTCTCTCGGAGCCCCTGCTAAGCAGCCAGACACACTGGCATCTGCTGGGGACATGGACCAGGTGGCCAGGTCAGTACTGAATTCCAACTCCAAAGCCTTCTCCCTGGAAGCCCCATGGTCCCAGGACAGTTTGCTTGGTCTGGTCTCGGCCAGGGCAGGGACCCTGGCTCCATGTCAGATGAGAAGGAAGGCCAGAAGTGGTAGAAGGACCTGGGCCAGCCCCACTCCCACCCAGAGTATTCACTGGGCCCTCGGTCCATGTAAACCACCAAGTAGATTGCAGTGTTTCTGCAGGCGGCCATTCATTCATGGGAGCCCAGCTTCAGACAAGAATCTACTTCCAACGAGCAGCTGTCAATCAAGTTGTTTAAATAAATGAAATCATTTTTCTGAGCCCACATTAGAATTCCAGAAATGTGTTTTTATTATGGCTGAGTTGTCAGTCATTATTGCATTCTAATACTTTACCCCTCTCAGCCCTCCTGTCCTTATGCCCACAAATGACCCTTCCCCTGCATAGGCACACACCGAGACATGGCAGGACAATGGCTGAAGTCCTTGGGGCAAAGGACTCCCTGGTCAATAGCATATGGCCCCTGCGTCCTCTTTTGGGTCTGAGTTGTCCTACGTGGGGGAATAGCACTTTTACAGCAACGGTGCAACTGTGTGGTTAGGAGTTGGGGCTCCAGAGCCGGGCCAGCAAACTACAAATTCCAACCCACTGCTCATTTCTGTACAGCCTGAGAAAGAAGAATCGTTTTTACATTTTCTTAAAAATCAAAAGTAGAATCCTATTTTGTGACATGTGAAAAGTATATGAAATATAAATGTCCGTTTTCATATCTACTCATTTACTCTTGTCTGTGACCACTTTTCCCCACAAAGATGGAGGTGAGATGGAGCTGCAGAGACTCGCCTACAATATTGACTTTCTGGCCTTTTACAGAAAAAGGTTGCTGACCTGAGTAGCACCAGGCTGCCAGGATACTATGTGACCCTGTCCAGGTTACTTCACCTGTCTGTGCCTCAGTTTCGTCATCTGTCAAATGGGGATAATATCAATGAAATACCTTCATCATAAGAAGGACATGAAGATTGAAAGGCTATGTTAAAAAGCCCTTTCAGCAGCTGGGATGCACAGTCAGTCTTCAGGTAGTGCCTGTGATGATTGTTTTTAACCTGGGTTTTGTAGAGGCTGAGCAATCTTTTCTCAGTTTTCAAGCTAAAAAGGGCAAGCTGGTTCTGCTGGAAGTTGTCACCTCTCAGCAGTCATTGATTAAACACTCCGAGGGGCAGAAGGGTGGAGGGACAGTAAACCTGTCATTCATGACCTCCAGGAAAACTGTTCAAGCAGAAATTATAAACAGCTTCAGAGGATGCACAGACGGCAGTGCAGAGCGGGTTCCCAGGGAAGAGCAGGGCGGCGAAGGTGCAGCCTGACATTTGCAGTTGACGTGGGCAGGGCGCCTGCCAAGTTTTCTCGGTGACTCACCACTTGGTACCAGCCCGGGGGGTCAGTTATGGTAACTCTGCTGGCTGCTTTGTGCTAATGCGGAGGCCATGAGTTTTAAGTTTAAAAGGCAGGCTCTAAAAATATAATAAATAGATAAAGTATGAGAGCAGTCTGCTTTGGTTTGGTTTGTGGTAAACAGTGGTTCCCTCCGCCTAGTACAATTACATGTGACTTCTTTTTGTGTGCTTTTCTGGGTTGTCCAGGTTGTTTTCATGGAGCATTGATTTTGTCATTTGAAAAACAATCAAGAATGATCATGTTTTTGAAGGAAGGTTAGGCCCTTGAGCCCTGTGCGGGGCAGTCACTGGTCACCCTGTTCCAGGACCACAGGCTGCACCAGCCCCCCCGAGCAGAGGCATCTCACACGCCTGCTGCCGCTGTGGGGAGATGAGAACTCAGAGCGATGCCAGGAACGTGGGTCAGTGGGACCGCCAGATTCTGTGTCTGTCTGCTCAGGCAGTGTGTGGCGGTAGATGCCCCACAGAGACCTGAAGCCTTGTTCTCAGTGTGACTCCAGGCTCCCATCCCTACTTTAGTTACCTCCACTTTAGTCCCTTGAATACAATGGTTCCCAACTGGAGGCGATTTTGCCCCCCAGGGGACATTTGACAATGTCTGGAAACATTTTTGGTGGTCACAACTGGGGGACAGGAAGTGACACCGGCATCCACAGGGATGCTCCTAAACATGTCAGTAATGCCCAGGGCAGCACGTCCACAACAAAGAATTATCAGTCCCAAATGTCCACAGCATCGAGGTTGGGAAACCCTGCTTTATTATACAAGGCTTCTACCTAAGAGTCCATTGAAAAAAAGTTTCATGGCTTCAGACATAATTTTGAAAATGATTGTTTTGCAGCAAACACCAAAAGGCCCCAGGCCAACACCAAAAAGCTTTCCTCTAGGTCACAGGGTCCAGGTGAGAGAAGAAAATCAAAAGCCATGGTTCTCAGGACACTCCCGTGACAAGGGCATTACTTGAGAGGAAATGAGGGGTCTTTGGCCCACTGGACCTTGGCCCAAGCCAGGTTACACATTCTAAAAGCAATAATGGTCTCTTCTCACCAAGCTCTGGCTGGAATCCACTGCCTAGTGCCTTGCCCCTCCACTGAAAGTTATCCTTCTGCATTTCTAAGGCCTCGTCATTGCATGGAAATATGAAATGTGCCATCCAGAGAGTCAACGCAATGCCCTGTCCCTGCCCTCTCGCCACGGCCCTTCCCTGACACCACAGAATCATGACTCTCTGCCAGGAGCTGATATACAACACTGTTCCAGAGAGAGGGAGGAAGTGAGGCTTAATTCATGACAACACTGAGCTCCCAAGCCGGAGCTGGGCTTAGGGCTACAGCTCAGAAAACTTCAATGAGATCTTGGGGGTCCCATGGTCAAAGTACATGCTGCTTCCAGGTGGACTTGGGAGGAAAGGAGCCACTCCCAGTGGCTCACCCAGCAACCATTCCTGGAGCAGATAAACCCAATCCACAGTTGCTTCGGATCCCTGTGGAAATGAGCTAGGACACAAATGAAGTATTAATTAATACTTTCACAGAGAATATAACAATCCTTGTGCTAGATTAAATCCAATTGTGCTTTTGTACCATTGCTTCTTCCTCCTTCTGTTTGGCTTGGGCCAATATGGTAATGAGTTGGCAATCTCCAAGCATATAAAAATTAGATGGTACAGACTGTGGTCCCTATTTTAATTAAAAACATGCCATGTAGATATGTTTAAGAGTTGCTTATACCTCCAATATTTAAGTCCTAAACACAGAAAACCCTAGAACACTGAGACGTTCAAGTCCATCCAACACCAGGGGACTAAGTTTGTTGGGGAGGCCCATGAGAGGGCGAAGCACCCTTCACCTGGCAGAACTTTCCTCCTCACCTGGGTAATCAGCAAGACAAGGATTGGTTGGTGGGACAAGGGAGCATCCTTCCTTCCTTTAGATGTGGCAGGCCCAGTATTTCTTCATTTTCCCAAGCTTCTCTCCTCCCTTGCTGTCAGATGGCTGTTATTTTCACTGTGATTCCTCACTGCTATTAATGAGCTGTTCTTCATAACCAAATTTTCCAGACAACTAAATTTAAATGAAAAACTTCTGCATGGGGCTTCCCTGGTGGCGCAGTGGTTGAGAATCGTCTGCCAATGCAGGGGACACAGGTTCGAGTCCTGGTCTGGGAAGATCCCACATGCCACGGAGCACCTAAGCCCATGCGCCACAACTACTGAGCCTGCACTCTAGAGCCTGTGAGCCACAACTACTGAGCCCACATGCTGCAACTACTGAAGCCCGCGTGCGTAGAGCCCGTGCTCCGCAACAAGAGAAGCCACCACAATGAGAAGCCCACACACCACGATGAAGAGTAGCCCCCCCGCCTCAACTAAAGAAAGCCCACGCGCAGCAACAGACCCAACACAGCCAAAAATAAATAAATTAAATAAATTAATTAATTTAAAAAAAACCCTCTGCATGTTCAACTTCCTTGCTGAATGTTTCTTTTTTCCCAAAAAATGCATTACACACCTCCTTGACTTTTGAAGCAGAGTAAACAGAACACAGCTTAGATTTTCTTGATGATCCTGGATCATTGTGATCAACCTACCCAGCCCACTGGGCTGTAGCACAGTGACACCACTAGAGGCTCTCAAAGTAAGCAGAACCTGCGCCCCTACCCAAAGTGGTCCTACCCTGAAATGACTCTTGAATTCTAATCGCAATTGCCTTCATTTTTAATGGTTTTCTGGCTCTTCTTTGCTATTGGGTTGTGCCCCCCGGGGACCTTCCAGCATGCTGAGACCAGTCTGCTCTGCAGTCCATTGGAGAACAGAGGTCAAGAGCAGGCACCCTGAAGGTAGGCTGACCTGGAGACGACACCCAGCTCTGTGCTTAGAAGCCTGATGCCTCTGGGCCAGTTACTCCAGCCTCTCCAGACCTCAGTTTCCTAACAGGAAATCCAGCGGCCGTGAGGATTAGATGAGGCCATGTCCACGTCCTCCATTCGGCTCTGACGCCTAGCACTAGTGCAATGCATAACTGATTCCATGACTGTCTTTGGAACTGTGCCTTCAGGAAGAGTAAAAAGAATCTGAATAAGGATTTAAGGGAATATGAAAAACTTCAGGCACAGACATGCATGCACACACACACACACACACACACACACACATAGAGAGAGAGGTAGATATTTGCCCTTGTTTTCTTACTTTGTTTTGCATTCCCTTTCTGGATAATTGAGCTTGCCAGATAAGTAAGCATTCTTGTTGGTAATTCATAATCACATTTTCCTGGTGGCACCATCACTAGTATATTATATTCAGTATATTCATTCTTGGAGCTGTATCCTGGCAGGAGGTAGCTGAAACTGGTGTTTCTCAGATGTTCTGTATATGAATACTCCACTCCTCCAACACAGAACATAAGAGCTTCGGATAACAAGGCTCGACAGGTGTGCCTTCATTACCAGATGTCCCTGTCCCCTGTCAGACCTGAGGCTCCCATCACCTTCTCACCCGAATCCTGTTCTAAGACAGAGTTGGATGCCTGGGGAAACTAGCCTGGAATCTCACTTTCTAATAAGTCAGCGTTGGAGCACACACATGCATGAGCGTGCACACACACGCACACGCACATACTTGCACACACACAAAGGATGTGCCGGGCGTTTGACTTCCCAGCCTTGCAGGCCAAGGAGGAAATTGATTTGTTATCCAGGCATATTATGTCTAGTGATCCAGACAGAAGCATTAGCTTTCAATTATCTGATATGTTTAGCATTATAAACAAACCGTCTGGAGCAACAGCTCCATGGAGCGCAGGCACCAGGGGGCTGGAGAAGAGTTGCATCGGATCACACCAGCCAAGTCATCCGGTTCTCCCTCCCTTGACAGCTGTCAAGGGGGATACTAGAAGCCTGGGGAGCCTTCCTGGGCTGGCAACCCCGGCATGCCAGCACGTGAGCACACCAGCTCTACAAGCAGCTGCCCGCCAAGGACCATGGTGAACCAGCCCCACATCAAAGACACCCCCGGGACTGCAGAAAGGAACATTCAGATCGTGTGGTGAACAGATGGAAGACGGCAGCATCTGTGCCGGTTTCCTGATCAGTTCCAAAGCTCGTGCCAGGAACGAATGGGGTATGTTTGTGTGCACACCTGTGCTCTTCAGGTGCTGAAATGCTGCGTCTCCTAACAGAGAAAAGGTCAAGGGCACACATCTGGAACTCAGCCAGCTCACTGGGGAGTCCAAGCTGCCCTGCTCGGGTCCCAGCCTGTGATCAGACTGGTCTGCCCATCACCAGTCTGTCTGCTTCTCCCTATTTTCACTGCTGTCCACACATCCGCACACCAGGGAGCCACCGCCTCTAACTGCAAACGGCCACTGCCTCCTAGCTGGCCTCCCTGCTTTCACTCTTCTCCTTCCACAGTCTCTCCTCCAGAGTGATCATCCTCTCCCCTGCTTATAACCCTCCAACTGCTTCCTTTGGTCCTTACAATAAAATCCAAAACCTGGGTCGTGGCCTACTAGGTCCCTCATGAGCTGACTGTTAGCTGCTTCCATAGTCTCTTCACTGAACACATTCCCCTGGTTTTCTAGGCCCTGGCCACACTGACGTGCCTTCTGTTTTTTAAACCTGCCAGGCTTATTCCCAGTCAGAACTTCCATGAAATGCTCTTCCCTGACTCCTTTTAATCCCTCAGGTCTCCCCTCCAAGGTCACCTTCTCAGAGAAGCCGGCTCCTCTGTGAGCCCACCCTCCCTTCCCCGCCAGCTGCTCTGACGCAAGCCCCTGTTTATGTCCTTCACAGTCTTTCATAACCATCTGTAATTCTTATTTGATTACGTGTTTGTCATGTCTCTAGAACTACGATACATGAGAACAGAGATCCTATCTGTCTTCTTCCCCACTCCCTCACCTCCAGAATCTCAAATAAGGGCAGTTACCCCAGGATAAGTACATGCCTGGGAAGCCATCCAGGTTGGTGCCAAATAGCCACCTCGATGCCCCAACTCATGCCAGAGGTTTTCCAGGCTCAGCACCGGCACGGTCCTCACCCTGGGCCCAGCTGAGCAGCCCAGAGCCCTGGGCCAATCCCACAGGAACCCTGAACTTGATCTCTGAGGAGGAATGTGGCCCAGGGCACACCATTCAACATCCCAACTGGGGACAGGCAACTTGGGGCATCACTACAGAGCCCAGAAACGGGTGATCCCAGAGGTCTCAGGAGGCCCAGGGACCAGATCTCCCCCACCCCAGGACCAGATGTCAGGTCTACTGCCCACCATGGGGGTCAGGAGTGGGGGAGTGGGAAGGGCCTCCTCTCAGCAACCATGGCAGCAGATGAGATGGGAATGCTCTTGACACCTCAGCTCAGCTTTTCCACCTTTCCCTTCCCTAGGTGACGATGACCTTCACCAGAACATGAGTTTTCTGAGGGCACTGACCGGGGGTTTGTGTCCCCAGTGCCATGCAAATGCTCAGTGACATCTGGCTGAATGAATGAATGAATGAATGAACCCCGAAGTGATCAACAGCAGAGCTTAAGTGTTTAGCCCTCTACCAGTCCCCCTGTGGACCTTCCCCTGCCCTCACCCCTCGAGACACCTTCTCAAGGACTCATTCCTATTTTCTCCCTCTCTCCCCTGTCCCCTCACTCTCGCCCTCTTAGATTTTTCCATCAGCATACAAACACATCCTAGGAGAGCCCATTTCAAAAAAAATCTCCTGGACTCCATGTTCTCCAGCTACCAACTCATGTCTCTCCATCTCCGTATGATAAATGTTTTCAAAAGAATTGTCTATATTCCCAGGCCTCACCTCCTCACCTCCCTTTGATTCTTCACCCCAATCTGTCTTCTGTCCCCACCACTCCACTGAAACTACACTGTCAAGTCACCAGCGGTTTCCACGTTGGCAAATTCTTCTCTGCCACCCAGTTTCCCAGTCTCTTGGTGGCATTTTACCTAGTTAACTGCTCTCTCTTTCTGAAACCATTCTCTTCTCTAGGAATTCCTTAACTCCACTCTCTGCCGGGTTTCTTTCTATCTCCCTGGCTAGCCCTTCTTAGTCTCCTTTGCTGGTTCCATAGTCCTTGTCTGATCCCTCAATGGTGAAGTCTCCAGGTTTTGCCCCCACCCGGCCACAGAGATCTCACCCAGGTGCTTGGCTCCGAACACCATCCAAGCCTCCAAAGGTGTCTCTAGTCAGACCTCTCCACTGAGCTCCAGGCTCTTCCCTGATACGTCCGCAGGTCCAACACCAGCCCTTGCTGTCCTCCCACTTGGGCTTCTCCATCTCAGTAAATGGCACTGGTACCACCCGGTCGTCCAAGTCAAACTTCATCATTGATTGCTCCCTTCCTTCCCTCCAACAGCCGCCCCTTAGCAAGTCCACCTCCATAGGAGATCATCAGCTCTGTCCACTCCTCAGCACCTCCACTCTTATCACCCCTGATCACCCAGGCCACCATCGCCCCTCACAAAGACCACTGCCTCAAAAGCATGACCACTGCTTCCACTCCCACCTGACTAAACCTGTCCTCACACAGAAGCCTGAATGAGCTTTTCATAACATAAATCAGATCATGTCCCCCTCCCCCACCCACTCTCCACAAAAATAAACCTCCAATGGCTTCTGCACTTGGGATGGAATTCAGACTCCACCTCAGCCAGCAAGATCCTCCATGTCTGGCTCATCTCTCTCCCTCCTCAGCTCAGACTAACCTTACCCTTGTTCACTTGGCTTTCCTCCCAGGGGTCTTCTTTCTAGTCTTCGAAACATCAAGCTCCCTCCCCCCTCTCAGGACCTTTGCAGTTGGTTTTGCCCTTAAAAGCACTTGGACTCCCCTTCAATGTCATCTCCTCAGGGAGGCCTTCCCTGACCAACGACCTAAAGACATTCTGTATCACCTTCCTCTGGATCAACAGTTCTCAAGCCGGGGTGGATTTAAGCCCTCAGAGAACACTTGGCAATGTCTGGGGACATTTTTGGTTGTCATGACTGGGGAGGGGCTACTGCATCTAGGGGGTAGGGGCCAAGGATGTAACTAAATATCCTACAACACAAGACAGCCCCTCACAGCAAAGAGTTATCCCCTCCAGAATGTCAGTCATGCCAAGGTTGAGAAATGTCACTCTAGGTACTTCCTTTATATCATTTGACAAAATCTATAATTATCTCATGTATGTGTTTACTTGTTGACTGTGTCTCTCCCCCAACAGAATGCAAGCTCTCTGAGGGCAGGCAACCTATCTCGTTCACTACTGTATCCACAACACTCAGCCCAGTTCTTAGTACAAGGTAGAAGATTTAACTGAACAAATTAATAAATGACTGTACTTCCTCAGAACCCTGGGACCTTGCAGCAAGTCATGAAAACGCTATGGTTCCCAAGGTCTTGACGGGACCAGCATTTTCTCCAACTATTTGAAGAGACAAAGGTGTAAAGAAGCAAGCTGTGCCTGGGGGATTGGGGAGGGAGGCACAGCCCTGTGGCCCCTTGGAGACAGTCCCCTCTTGTCTACAGATAAGACTCAAACCACGTTGATCATAAACCCTCCAGTCCCTACTAGACATCTCAGCTTTGAACTAGGAGAGAAAGAGGAGGTCTTTGATCAAGAGCAGAAACAGCCTGAGGCAGGGAGAGACACATTAGCTTTGACCCCTTCTCCCCAGTGGGCCTTGGAGGAGAAAGTCTGACTGAGAAGGAAAGTCTAGTCTAGGCCAGAGCAGCTGGCTTGAAAGTAATCCAATAGTGCAAGTTCTGTGCCTAAGAGCAGCTGGCCGCAGCGGCCCTGAAAATGCTGCCCTTCGAGTGGCCAATTTCCTTAGGAAAATCTCAAATGGCCAGGCTACCCTTTAGTGAATTATAAAGCACTTATCACTTCTTTAACAACTACCCGTATGGAGGACTTAATTCACTCAAAATGGAAGTTATAAAGGCAAATTGGTAAGTGAGCATTAGGCTCAAGTGCGTTGCATAAAGACTTACGAGGGCAATATTTTCCCCTATTAAAAGGGTAGATTTCCTCGCTGCAACTCAGCCTCAGAGTTAATGCGGAAAAGTCACTCCAAAGCTCTGGGTGCTTTCCTTGCGAGAGGGTAATTCCAGGTCACTGGAAGGAAAGGGAGTCCTTGACTTTGCAGGAATAATTATCCCCAGAACCTAAGGGTGTCAGAGTGATTAGTTAAGGTAGCCAGCAGGAAGACAAGGTACCTAGCCTTCCCTCTGCACGGCAAGCTGGGATGGGACCAAACTACAGAGAAGAGAGAAGTCACGGGACAAAGGAAGAAGGGTGAGCTGGGCCAAGACCGGAAACAGGATGTGGAGTGGGAGACTGCAGGGAGAGAGGCTCCTTTAAAGCATCACTGCTGGAAGAAACACTGGCTCTTATCCGAGACCTAAAAGGAAGGCGTCAACAGCATTAACCCTTGTAATCTGTAAGGAAACCAGCACTTCAGTTCCTTAAGTTTCCAAAGGATTCCACTTTGGGGGCTGGAGAGATGGCCTTCCTTACTCGGTGAAGGAAATGCAGTTTTTCCTCTTGTTAACTTTTTTCACTTTCTTGCTTCAGCATCGTGAGCAGTTTCCTATCCTCTGGCAATAAGCTGTCTGTTCTCTTCCCCATCTACTCACCCTGTTGGGAGACATCCCTCCATTCACATGACTTCAATTACTGCCTAATTAGAGATGAATTCCAGCTCTACAGCTCTACCCTTAATGCCTAACCTCTCCACTGTCCTGTCTTCCTGTTCTCACAATACGCATTCCCCTGGACACCTAAGAACAAAAATATGGACAGAACAGCTTACTCTTACCTCCTGAATTCTCCCAAACTACCTCTGCTGAGTCCTCCTGACTTGAAACATTAGAGCAGAGATAGAGTAGATTTCAACTTATGTGCAATACCAGTGGGTTAGTGAGAGTTAACACAGATTGCTGTGTTTAGAAGAAGTCTGTGGTTGAGCCCGGAAAAGAACTGTGATTGATTAGTGATGTCTTCCCTGGGCACAGGATACAGAAGGGCAACATAAATACCATCTATTAACCATATCTATCCAAGAAGACTTTTGATATCTCTCTCTCACTCCTTTTCAGATTCAAGTCCTACTAATCCCTCCTCCGCTGATATTTCTAGTAGCTCCCCTCATCTTTTTATGTCCACAGCCCCTACCTGAGAGAGCCTCATGTCCAGAAGGATACAACAGCCTCGTAGCAGACCTTTCAGCTTCCAGGCTGTTCTAGGCTCTACTTTCCCTACGATGACATTGAACTTGTCCCTTAAAGGCTCAAGACCCTCCAATGGCTAACAAATGCTTCTCACGCCAAACCGAAACATCTTAGGAAGCTAAAGTCTGCAGGGAAAGCTGTAGGTGAGGGGAAGGGGTTGGACAAAGGGTCACGGATCCTTTGAGGAAAGAAGCAACTCTTTCTCTATTTCCTGTGTCCAACCCATTGCACTGTTGAAATGCTTCCCTGAAGCTCAACTCCAAACCAAAGCTGAGAGGAAGGGGGGATTGCGAGTTGGACTTGTATGAATGGCTCTTGTAACTCTCATCTTCCATATATATCCTCCAAATATCCCCTCATGCTTCTGTCACAGAAAATAAAAAGTCAGGCTGTATGAGGGATGTGTGCTCACCTCAGCAGAGAAGCCAGCCTGTCAAGCTTCACCATCCTTCTCCTCCCTAGTTCTTCTCTAGACTTTTGGAAGCAGTTTCATGCAATAAAAAATAATAGGCTTTGGAGTCAGCAATGAACTTGAATCTCTAGCCTGCCACTGACTAGCTGGGTAACCTCCCATGGTCTCAATTTCTGCATCTATAAAATAGGGATAGTGATGCCAATTTCATGGAGGCATCATAAAGATGAATTAAAATAGTGTTTGTACAAGACATAGCACATTGTCTGGAATATGCCAGAGCTCAAAGAATGATGATTTTCCCTTCCAAAAAGAAAAGCAATGTGACATCATAAGAAATACATATACTGGGTCTCTGCTCCCATTTTCAAACACATAGCTCCTAAAACCCTTGGAACCTCCAGAGCTGTGTCTTTTTGTGATGTGTCTTTTTGTATGATAATAAGATGGCCCATGGCTGGGGGCTCCTGGAGAGCCTCAGGATGGGGGCTGGTAGCCAAGGAACCCAACCAAGCGATTACAGGATTGGAACTTTCAGCCCCACCTGACTGGAGGTTGAATTAATCATCAAAGGCCAAGAAGTTAATCAATTATGCCTACATAATGAAGCCTCCATACAAATCCTAAGTGGGGTTCAGGGATCCTCTGGGTTCATGACCACATGGAGGGGCTGGGAGGGTGGCGCACCTGGAGAGGGCGTGGAACCTCCATGACCCCGCCCATACCCTGCCCTTTGCATCTCTTCCATCTGGCTGCTCCTGAGTGGTATCCTTTTATAATAAACTGGTAATAATAAACAGTAAGTAAACTGTTTTCCCAAGTTCAGTGAGCTACTCTAGCAAATTACCAAACCCAAGGAGGGGGTCCTGGGAACCTCTGATATATAGCTGGTCAGTCAGAAGCTCAGGTGACAACCTGGACTTGTGATTGGCATCAGAAGTAGTGGGGTGATATAGTCTTATGAGACCAAGTCCTTACCTGTGGGATCTGACGCTCACTCCAGGTAGGCGGTGTCAGAATTGCTTTGACTTGTAGGACACCCACTGAGTGACCACAGAGAATTACAGGATTGATTAGTATGGGGGGGAAAATCACATGTTAGATGGCCAGAAGTGAAGAACTGTATTGAGAGCAGAGAAAAAGAAGTGAGTTTTTTTCATCTCAAGCCATCACTGGATTGTACAGGCATTGAGGTCAGGAACTGGGGCCTCCTTGGCCAGGAGAGTGACCGTGCTTGTAGTTGCAGTGGTTGAGGCTGTGACATGCGTGTAGTGCGAGACCCTCTTTCCCATCTCTCCCCCCACACCCCCCGCCTTCTAGTAGAACACAGGCTGCACTTTACAAGTCAGCCCAACAAAGCACTTGCCGCTGGGACTAGTTCCCTCCTGCTTCCTCTGAGCTACTGTTCCTGTCTGCCAGCCAGCCCACCCCTGGGTACCCAATGAATGTTCGTGAAGCTGAACATCTTTTTTCGGGTGCCAATATGCCGCATCTTCCTCCCTCCGCTAAGCTTTTATCGAACCATCCTCACCCAGTTGCAATGATCAGTGATCCCCCCTCACCCTCCAGTTACTGGGGACTTGCATGGCTGCTGGTGTAGGTGTGTGACCCTGTCACCTGCACGTGGAGGCATCATTTGCCTGGCTTCCCTCAGGGGCGCATAAATTCCTTGACAACAAAGTCCACTGCAGTCTTTATTTTGGTCGCCCTCCTCTGGCCCTGTGCTGGCTCTGTGCTCCAAGTGGTCAGAGCCCACAGAGGTTCCCAGCAGCTTCTCCTTGAAACTGGGACCAGGGGGGCTCCAACCTGTGGTAGAGAAGAGCTGCCTAGGGTGTGGGGCAGGGCTGGGGTCCAACGTCAAGGGTCAGAAAAGCACAAAACGTAGGGCCGAGGAGAGATGTTGCTGACCCATGCTCCTCAGACCTCCTCCTTCAAAACTCAGCTCAGACGGACACTCCTTCTGGGAACCCTCCCTGGTCCTCCCCTTCCAGGTCCTGAGCGCCTTGGCTATGCTGTCCACCCCAGAACCATGGTTGATACTCAAGATAGGTAACAACTAGTAGATCACAAACTCCGACCAAAAAGGACTCCAGCCAAAGGGCTGGATCAGGGCCCCGAGGACCTCCTCCTAAGCCCGGTACTGATGCTTACTTAGCTCCTGGATCCCGGAGGGGCCAGGGTGGCTTGAGAGTCGGGTGTGATCACTAAGGGAGCTCAGGACGCAGGTATTTAACCACTGCCATGGAAGCACTTCACCATATTAACAACCTCCCGACCTTAGCTGGTGTGTGCTGACAGAGTCTCAGCTCCAAACAGAAGCTGTGCTTCTCACAGGACACTCACCATGTTGTCTTGTACCCTGTGACACCCCTGTCTCCCCATAAGACTTTGAGATCCTTGGGGGCAGGGACTGTGCTTTTTATCTCAGCATCCCCAGCACCAAGTCGGGCGCCCGGCTCTAAACAGCCCTCAATAAACATGGCATGGATGCGGCAGGAGCTCTCCTTTCCTGTGCTGTCAGCTTCACCCTGGGGCGAGAGCACCAACTGGGAGTCCCCTGTAGGACAGGAAAACTGAATGCCACAAAGACACCGGTGGTGCTCTGTTAGGGAGCCTGGTCACGCACACTCCCTGGAGACTGACCCTCTCATTGGAGGCATAGAAACCCCAAGGTCAAGGTGGTGCCTCGGCCTCCAGCTCCAACACCTGGGGGAACCTTCTCGGGAAGCCAGCCTTTGGCCCCGCCCCTGCAGGCATTCCTCCTTTCCAGGCTGCTGACAGCGGGGTTTACTCAGGACACCAAGGGCCTTGGCAATGTGGAACTGCACTGCAGGCTCCCCAGCTGGAGTTCAGCCACGGGACGGCCCGGGGTCCCCCTTCCAGGAGAAATGGCACAGGACAGAAAGTAGCGGCGATGCCCAGTGAGTACGGGGAAAGGGACATCTACAAGCTGGGGAGGGAGCTAGAGACAGCAGACACGGGATTTTCCCGGCACACCCCAAGAGAGCTTGAGCTCTCTTCTCAAGCCATGCACAAGGAGAAAGGAACACAGAGCCTGAGGCTGTCAGGATGGAGGGTGACAGTGACTAAGCTGACAGCATGACTGAGCACTGACCAGAGCCTCTGCTGCTGGGCTGGACCATGCCCAGCTACTCTCACCACGAGGAAGGACTTGATGTCTCCGGCTGCCTGGAGCACCTTTACCCTGCGGGCTCTTCTCAGGCTGGTCTGGCAGAGCCAAACCTCAGTACAGGTGGGGCTGGAAATCCACTGCAGTCATTCATTTATAAAGGACCCACTATGCACCAGCTGCCTCCGCCCAGCATCTGGGGTACCCCGAGAGGCCTCCTGTGGCACCAAGCTGTGGTCGTCGCCTCGTGCTCACTGTGTCTCATCAATAGGACAGAAGCTCTTCCCAGGTCCTGGTTGTTACTTCAGTGAGATGCTGGGGGTCCTGCCCAAATTCTAGCCACTCAGCTGGGCCCTAACGACCCAGAAAGGACACAACAGCCTCCTTTTCCCAGCGGATGGGCCCAGGTTTCACGATTTCTCATCACCACCTTGCTAATGGCTCATGGGACCAATTTCAAATCATGTGGACTCCTGTCTGACTCCTTGGAATCGCAGCATTATCAGTTCCTGTTATCAATAGCTTTGCTGCCCAGACCCCCCATATTAGAGCCCACGGTCAGCCACACCAGCCCAGATCAGACCCAAGGCCCCCATACCCTACTCCGCCATGATAGGTTGGAAAGGGAATGCTGGCTATACTCTGGGGACCAGCCCAACAGCTGTGTCAGTTTCCCTTAAACCTGAACTCCCCTGTCCCTAGCTTTCTTCCTTTCCTTCACCAGCATGGCACTGGGAATTTGAAATGCCCAGTAGCTGCATCTACCACCAATGGATTCCAAGGCCCTGTCCCTGGGTGTGTGAGGGTATGGTAGGGCCACTCAAGCCTCACAACCACCACGTGCAATTCAAGAATGCAAGTCCCAGGCCAGCACAGCACTTGCCTGTGCATTTCCTGAAGGGGAAAAACTGTTTAGTACTCAGATCAGACCCTCAAGGAAACTGTGTGACACCAAACTCTCACTTCCTGGGTACTTCCTAGAGGCTATGTGTGTGCAGAGGGGTTAAGGTGCAAATGAGCCCAAGGCAAACAAACACTCCCAATTCACACCATCTGGACTCATGGGTGGCTTTGACCAGCCCACCAAGGTGGAGATGGTGCTGAGTCTGCTAGGCCCAGTGCTTAAATTTGTGAGATGTTTGTCATTGCCTGACGGTGCCTGGGGGCCCCAACCCTTCAGAACATGAGGACAGGACACCAAGAGGCTGGGCTTTTTCTTAATGGAAACTGTCTGTTTGCTAAAGAGGGCCCAGTCCATTGGATCTAGTCCCGAGAGATTTCCCTGGGATAAACATTTGCATAGGGCACATCAAGCTCTTCTTAGGGATAGCAGCTTTACGAAATAAATGTGAGAGGGGCTCTAAGTTATTCTGACCTCTTCTATTCCCTCCTTCCTTCTTTTCTTTGTAAAAGATAACACATTTCCAAGAGGTCTGGATTCCTGAAAAGAGATCACACTAGGGTCGAAATTTGCAAACCTATCTCCATTCAAAGAGGGTCAGGGGTCCACAGATTAGCATTCCCCAACACCCCTTAATGGCTTTTCCCCAGGTGACTACTGCTGCCCCAAACCTGCAGGAGCTCCCCTCCAGGTCTCCATTTCTCGCCTTCCAGGTCCTCTCCTAATTAATCTCACCCCGGGTGGGAGGCAGGGGAAGCCTCTCTCCACCACCAGCCTGCCTCTCGGCAGCCTTGCCAGCTTCTCCCCACCTCACTTCCGTTGAAAACCCACCCCGCCCCCAGTTCATTGGCTTCCTCTCCCTTTAGTCATTCATCTCCTCTCCCAGCCAGCTGATCTGTGCAGTCTGAAATCATACTTGGCGGTGACGGACAGAATGCCCCATTCTCTAAAGCAGAAGCCTCAGAGAGCCCAGAGAGTGAGTCAGTGTTTCCGAAAGGCCTCATGCACTCAGCAGGCTCCTCTGGACTGTCATGGGGGGGAGAGGGGTGGCGCGGATAGCTAAACATACCCTTTTTGCTAAGAGATCCATCCAAGCTCATCTTCAGGGTGTGGCCAGCTGGGGCCCCAGACCTGACCCTGCCCTAGAATTCCTCCAGGGGCCACCTCTCCATCACTGGTCCAGTCCCCCTTCTCACAACAGCATGTTTCTTGGAGAGGAGGATGCTGCCAGGGAGAGCGTCCTTGTCTGCAGCGTGCCTACCAACCGCAGGAGGTAACCTGTGTCTCCAAGTGGCTGGGCGGGTACCATGGGCCTGGTTTCAGCTCAGAGGTGGAAGCCTAGAACAGCCAAGGCTCAAGACCACAGACTTAAAGATGAGAGACTAGGAAATACACATGGAAATAGCTAGCAGGAAAAATACGGTCAGGAACGGGCTGGATAAGACACTGAAATCCTTCCAGAGCAAACTCTACACTACGTGTCCTGTGCCCCCTGATGTCCCTGGGACCATCCCACTTCATGCTGCTGGCTGACTCCCAGCTGCCAGCATCTGCATCTCTTCCTGGAAGCTTTCTCTAGGGCAGGCCAAGTGTCTGTCTGGGGGACTGAGCACCCCAGAAGCACCCTCCTAGGGGTGACAGTGGGCAAAGAGCCCAGATCCCTCGCCTGCCTCTCCTTCAGGTAGGATAACACCAAGGTCTGTCCTCTACACCACCTCCCAGAGTTTCCTCCTGGGACTAAAGGCCAGCCATCCCGTAGTGGTCGCTGGCTTAGTATCACACCCTCTCTGGCCTCCTGTCTCAGCTCCCCATTCCCTCCACTTAGGTTCCCAAGGATTGTGTCCCAAATAAACTACTTGCCTTTGACTATTTTTCTCAGTCTGCTTCTAGGGGTTCCCAAACTAAGACATCTTTTTGCCCATCAGCCACTAGACACAGGAACCCACATCTGCCTTTCCAGCTGTCCCTCCTACAACATGACTCGGACCCCAACAAACCATTTAAAACAATAAAGAGCCATATTGTCTGGTCTTTTCTGTGTGCCAAGCCTTGCACTTACCCCCCAAGACTTCATTTTAATCTCACAGCCACCCTAACAAAATGATTTTATCACTCTTATTCATAAACAAAGGCACTGAGGCTCCCAGAGGTTCAGTGACCTTCCCAAATGTCCTGCAGCTAAGAAATGTGAAGCAGATATGAGCTCTCATTGGCTGGATTCTGAAGCAGCTGCTCTTATTCCCGACATTCTATTGTCCTTTCAGCAACCCAGTCAACGTGGTCCTCCCGCCGTTCCTTGTACTCCGCCTCTCTCTGGTCTACCCTCCCCACATCTCCTTGCTAAAAATATGTCTTGCCTGTTTCACAGTTATTAAGAGGACTAATATTAAAAAATCTAAAACCATATGAAACCATAACACATTATGGGAAGGTCAGGAAGTCATATTTTGATCATTTCTACTTATCCTTCAATGCTGCTCACTCCACAAAGTCATGCCTTGATCTCCTGACCCTTGGTGGGTCTTCTCTTTCCAGCCTTATCACATTCCAGTTGGTGGGGGAGATCTCTGTGGGTGTATCTCATCTCCCCTTAAGGAGGCCCCGTTCTCTGCCCCCTGCCTGCACCATAGGATGTACTAAAAATCCTGGCTGAATGAACCAATCAATTATATGGAGGTGTGATGGTGGGAACCCGCACAGCCCAGGTGCTGTCCCTGCACACACCCACAAGCTAAGAAAGACAAGCAGGCTGCAGGCACTGAGCAAATATCCACCGAGGACCTGCTACCTGCTGGGCACAGTCCCTGGCTCTGACACACTCATCAGGTGTCACCTCTCAGCAGGGAAGGACAACCTGGGCCAGGAGACACAGCCCCTGTCCCGTTGGATCAAACAGTTTGCCCCTCTGGGCTCCATTTTGATGGGAAGTGAGGGGAAAGAGAGGAGGGGGTGATGGCAGAGATTATGCATTTCTGGGATTCGTTGTTAATGAAAAACGAAGTTTATAATCTGGGCGATATCTCCCCTCACCCACGCTTTTCCCACAGGGAAATAAGCATTCCTCAGGAGCGCCGTGAAATCTGAGGGAAAGGAGAAAGCAATTCAGGGATGACATGGAACATTCATTAAGAAGGGTTTTCTCTCCCTGCTGCTAGACTTAGCATGTGGTTCTGTACAGGGTGGAAAGACAACGGATTTTGATTCAGGTTCTGAGACATGTTTCAGCTGGAGTTTTGATGACTTAGTGTCCCTGTGAGGTGAGAAATAGGGGCAGGCACAGACCTCTCTGGCCCCGGGAAGCACGTGGGCAACAGCAAGACATGGCTTGTGTCCAGATTGGCTGATGTGGATCTGGGCTCTCGGACCTGGCCCCCTCGTCAGTGAGGCCTTTGGGGACTCTCCTGCAAGCACTTGTCCAAACTTCCATGGGGATTGAGAGTCCGGCAGGGCGTTGATGCGTACTTGGACTCACACTTATTATCGGATCTGCCAAAGATAGGAGGCTATGAACTTCCCCAGACGTGAGCTCTGGCAGTCTTCCTAGGGATCCAGGAAATGTATCCAGCCAGAGCCCTTGATTCCCAGAGCCCCAACATGTGACTCAGCCACGTGCAGCCCTACTGAGCAATGGCCACCCTAAGCCCCTGAACTAGTGGTCCCAGGCTCAGCCCTCTCACTCCCATCTGATCCCTCCTCTTTCTCCAGGCCTTGAGTAAATATAAGAGTGATCCTGACTGCAAGAGACGGATCCTGGATAGTTTGGGGATGGAAGGGTGCGTAGGCTGTATAGATGTCCCCGACAACCCTGACCTACCATAGCTGAGCCTGCCCAGACCCCCGCCCCCCCGCGTGCCAAGGGTCTCCCATGAGGAGTCTAGAGGCTGGGTCTTGCCCTCACCCGTAAGACCGGAAGGCACCGTGGGAAGAGATGGCTTAAAGAAGGTGTCCCAGCTGCAACGGCTGCCTTCCTTGTCTTCCAGGACCTGCTTGGCCCCTTTCTCATCCATCCTCCACAGCGGCTGGAGATGGTCCGGAAGCACACTAGCAAAACTCTTCAATGGGGGCCCCAGGGTCTGAGGATAGGCCCAGACTCCTTAACATGGCCAAGCACTGTGGGGCTGGACCTTACCCGTCTCTCAGCCCCTCTCTCCAGGTTTCACCTCACCCCTGCCCTGCAGCCACAGGGCCCTCCTGCCTGGGGTCTTCATGACTGTGTACTAGTCCTGCCTGGGAGACGAGCCTTCCACACCCCTCCCTACCTGGCCAGCTCCTTCAAGTTTCAGGGGACACGCACTTCCTCAGAGAAGCCTTTCCAGACCCCCAGGACTAGGCTAGGTCCCCCAGACCTACATTATCACAAAAACCTATGCTCCTCTTCAGAGCACTTATAGTTCATCCCGTACTCACTGGTTTCATGTATCTCCTCTACTCGACTGTGGGTCCATCGAGGCCTGCTCAACGAAATTTGCCAAGTTGCTTGACCCAAACGGGATAGTTTTACAGGAGGGTGATTGCTGGGACAGTGGCCTCAGCTCCCTGGAGGGACGACCCAAGCACCCGTCCCCAGGGTGATTCTGTGTCCTGTGAGCTGGGCAGTGGAGCCATTTTTCACTGCTGGGCCGGTTGTGACAACGAGGCCACGTGCAAGATGCCCTTCACCCCAACTTTCTGTCTTCCTGGCCACAGTCCAACCACACCCTGTACTACATCATTTCTCAATGAATCCTGGTTTCGGAGCATCTCTTAAACGTATCTGAAGAGCTCAAGACGAGATACACACAGCGGTCCTTCTGAAGTATGTTATGTGTTATCGTCATGACCTAATCCCAGCACCGACTGTGCAATAGCACAGAGGCAGAAGAGGCAGCTTCCCGGCCAAGGCTGCCCTCCCAGACAAGTCACTGTCCCTCCTGGCTTCCTGGCCCCGCCATCAGCATTACCCTCCAATCTGGCCTGAATGCACACTGTGGCCAGAGGCACCGGCCTCTGGGGAGACAGCAGAGATGTAGTCGGATATGCAAAGAGTCCTGCCCGCTCCAGGTTACCTTTAAAAGTCACCACTCCTTGGCTTCCCTGGTGGCGCAGTGGTTAAGAATCCGCCTGCCAATGCAGGGGACACGAGTTCGAGACTTGGTCTGGGAAGACCCCACACGCCGCAGAGCAACTAGGCCCGTGAGCCATGGCCGCTGAGCCTGCACATCTGCAGCCTGTGAGCCACAACTACTGAGCATGCGCGTCTGTAGTCTGTTTTCTGCAACAAGAGAGGCCGCGATAGTGAGAGGCCCGCGCACCGCGATGAAGAGTGGCCCCCGCTTGCCACAACTAGAGAAAGCCCTCACACAGAAACGAAGACCCAACACAGGAAAAAAAAAAAAATAAACTCCTACCCCCCCCAACATCTTCTTTAAAAAAAAAAAAAAAAAAGTCACCACTCCTGTGGACACAGATCATTGTGTTCCATCTGAACCTGAACAACAAGTAACCCTGCGGATTTCTATAAGCCAACCTCCAGAAACTCCCTACTGTGCTTGGACCCCAAAAGCACGAGGCAAGCAAGGCTGCTTTATTTGCATCAATGCCAATGTGCTCCCTAGCAATCGGATCTACTGCAGTCCTCCATCCGGCACAGCCAGAGCATCCCTCCAGCATGCCTGGATCATTCCCAAGGAAATGGCAATGTCAGAAATGGGAGTCTTTTTTTCCAAACAGCCTATCCGGAGGCCTCCCAAACACTGGTGCTCAGTGTGCCCTGAAAGGCTTCCATCTCCCAAAGACCACCCATTCCTCTTCTCCCCTCCACACTCGGGGGATCCATCACTTCATCTAACTCCTGCCTGGTCTCCATTTCCTTGGGACGTGCCATCTGAGCTGGAGAAAGAAATGTGAGATGATACCCTTATAAAGGGAAGCAAAACAGGGTGGATAAGAAAGGAAGCGCAATGCATGGTGAGCAAGCAATTTGACGTTTGTGTGATACCTGCATCACTGCTTCTCAGACTGTAACATGCATTCAAGCCAGTTGGGGAGCTGGTGGAAAGGCAGGTTCTGACTCAGCAGGTCGGGGGTGGGGCCCAAGAATCTGCATTTCTAACCAGCTCTGGTGATGCAGGTGTTGGTGGTCCACAGAACGTACTTTGAGTAGCAGGAATCTGTCTACACAAAGCTTGGCCCAAGGCAGGCACTCAAAAAGATTTGTTAGGTTGGATTACTTTGTAAGAGGACCCGGGTTTAATGGTAGAAATCATTAACAAACAGCAAGTGATAAATCGAAGTAGTTAAACCAACGGCTAGCAACACTGGCTGCACATTAAAATTACCCAGGGAGCCTTTTAAAATGCCAGTGCCTGGGCCCCCCCTTCAGAGATTCTGACATCACTGGTCTAGGGTAGAGCCTGGACATTTGAAGTTTTTGAAGCTTCCCAGGTGATCCTAATATGAAGCCTGCTTAGGGTCCCACTGAATTCAGGAAAACTGTGTCATTGCCTGCTCCAAGCCAGGCGTCGTACACTGAGTGGGACACTGGCACAAAGAATTGAGCAAGCCAGGTCCCCGCCTTTGGTGACTGTGTCCACTAATGAGGGAAACAGGTCCACTCATGACTCTAATGGAAATAGTAATAAAAGGCTTATTCAGCTAAGCTGTATTGAGAATAACAGATGAAGAAGCAACTGATCCAGTCTAGGGGAAATTAGAGGGGGGAAAAAAAGGCAGAGATCAAGAGGTAGTGATATTTGGACCTTAAAGCCTGAATAGGAGTTTTCTAGGCAGACAAGGGAAGCAGCTGTCCCAAACTTCTGTTCTTCCCCATTCTTGGTCACAAGGGGATGATGTGTGGCCAGGACCCAGGGTCCTGTATTCTGGGCCAGCTGCCTACTGCTGCCCCAGCTACCTGAGGAAGGTGTAGTCCAAAGTACAAGGTCAATCCAATGCGTGTTCTCTGTTACTGGCTGGTGCTATTTAGAAGGCCGCCGGGAACAGCCAGGATGCTGTTTAAGCCAGAGTCCAATCAGGAGAACAGAGTCCACACCTTCTACTTGATAAAGGAAAGTTCATGGAGAAACTAGTGACATGTTAAAGTGGCTGAAAAACCAAAGAGGGAACCACAGTGCAACCCAGAGATGAGCAACAGCAGGAAGCCCACAGGCTGAAGGGATGAAAGGAGGAGGTGGTGTCATGAAGCCCAGGGTCAGAGCCGGCTGGTGGGAGCTGGCAGCAGTGGGGATCGCCCAGCAGGAGCCAGAACTACTAAGAGAGGCAGTCATTGCCAAAGATGCAAAGATGATACCCGGTGGGGGGATGGGGGGGTGCCGGCCTTCTCCCTTCCCCCACCCCAGCTCAATCAGTGCCTCCCACTAGCCAAATCCAGCCAAGATCCAGCTGGCAAAGGAGCCTGGGAGATGTAGCTGTTACGGGTGAGGCCTTGAAGGGCAGGGAATGGATCTGAGCACTTACAGGGAAATGACAGATTCATTCTGGCCCTCTGGTCAAAGCAGGCTGAGGATACCCCCCGCCATCCCTTCTCCCTACACTTAAAACTCCATCTTGGCCTGGAGCTCAGCTCCCCAGCCAACGTCCTGAAGACACTGTCCACACAGGGGCTGGGGAGACTCCGACTACCACTAGCTGCAAACACCCTCCCCATTTATCCCCATGCTGCTAGCAAATATGATCAGTTTCTCAGTGAGCAATGGTACACAAATGTTTGGGAAGCACTGCTCTCAGAAAAAGTTAAGAAAGGGGGATTAAAGGGAGGCCACACCTAGGAAGAGAGAGTTCTTCTAGAACGGGGACGGCCTGTCAAGGTGAAGCAGCCTCAGACCCACTCAACTGTGCAGACCACCTGGGAGCAACAGTAGAGAAGCAATTCCAAGAGGGAACTGGTTCCAAAGCAGAAGCATGGCCTGCCCTGTCTTCTTCGTAGAATCCTGAAGATGGAAGAAATTCTCCAAATGAAACCCCAAACTGCCCCACCCTCAAGTTTTGAAAGAAGTAAGGGGGGCACTTCCCTGGCAGTCCAGTGGCTAAGACTTTGCCTTCCAATGCAGGGGGTGCGGGTTCGATCCCTGGTCAGGGAACTAAGATCCCACATGCCTTGCAGCCAAAAAACCAAAACATAAAACAGAAGCAATATTGTAACAAATTCAATAAAGACTTCAAAAATGGTCTACATCAAAAAAAAAATCTTAAAAAAAAAAGAAGTAAGGGGACACTGCAGAATGTTCTGTACCTCAAGCAGTTATTGCTCTGTGATCCCTAAATTCCTTTCTTGGCTTTGCACCATGATGGTTTGGAACGGAACAAACTGGACAGAGGGAAAGCTCAGAGCAGCAATAACTCTTCTGGTGCCCCTGAAGGGGGTGCTGCCGGGTCCCGCTCAGGCCCAGAAGGTCACTGAGACCCAGAGCCACTTGCCTCTGGTTTTATTTAGAAATTCCCCTAAGTGCATCTCTTTCAAGTTCAAGGAGAAAGCCCAGGCCTGCCCTCACCACAGCCAATTTCACCAAAGTCTTCTGGCTTATTTGTTTGCAAATGGCCATGAAAGCTCATCCTGAGATTGTAGCAATGAGTACAACCATTACCATGCCTTTAAGCAAAGACCGGGCACCAGGGGCAGGTGCCATCTGCAAAGGACACAGCTTTGGAGGAGACTTGGAGCAGTGAATGAGGGGGACATGCCCTGCCCGCGGCCCAGAGAAATCAAATAGATGTTCCATCCAGATCTCCAACACTTCACTTAGATTCCAATTGGATTTCTACACTCCACTCATTTTTTAAAATTTCAATGCAATATTTTCTCTTTCTTTATTGAAAAAAATTTGCATAACATAAAATTAACCATTTTAAAGTATATAATTTTGTGGCATTTAGTACATTCATAATGTCATGCAAGCACTGCTCCTATCTACTTCTGAAACATTTTCATCACCCCAAAAAGAGAACCTGTACCCATAAGCAGTCACTCCCGTTCTCCCCTCTCCCCACTCCCTGGCAACTACCTTTCTCTTTTCTGTATCTATGGATTTACGTATTCTGGAAATTTCATATAAAAGTGATCATACAATATATGATGATGTTTGTATCTGGCTTATGTCACTTAGCATAATGTTTCTGAGGTTCATCCATGTTGTAGCCTGTATTATAAATTCATTCTTTTTCTGTGGCTAAATGACATTCCCTTGAAGAGATGTACCACATTTTGTTTATCCCTTTATCAGTCAATGGACATTTGGGTTGTTTCCACCTTTTGGCTATTTAAAACTGTGCTGCTATGAACATTCATGTTTAAGTGTGTGTTTGAATGTCTATTTTCAAGTCTTTTGGGTATATACACCAGAATTCCACTTAACTTTCAAAGGATTTGAGGGACCATATAATGTAGATATAATATGAAATAGCAAATCTGGTACATAAGCAAAACATACACTTAAAAGGGAACAAAGGAGTGTATGTTAACAGGAATCCAAGATGAGCTAATTCCCACGATCAAGCACTAAATTTTGCCATGGGTTTCCTGGCAGCTAAAGTGAAAAAGAAAACAAATCAAGTTACCAAAATTCATTTGTAGAGATAAACATTTTCTCCCTGACATTAAATCCAGAAAGGCATCCGTAATCCGGATCCTTGTATAAAAGATTGTTTGTGACATTGTAGAAAATGGATTCTATATATTTCTGCAAGAGACAGCAATGTTCTTCAAATGAGTGATTTTGTTTTTTTCTTTTTAATCAACTCTATATGGATCGTGACCACATTTCAACTGTAATTCAGTAAAGCCAATTTTGCAGGATAAGGCTAAGAAAATACAGCCCAGACACATTGCTTTCTAAATGCCCAATTTAATACATGAATCAAACGTGAAGCAGCCCAAAGAAATAACCCTTGAAGCATCCATGAAAATCTCTCTCTAACAGTTAGTTTCTTCAGCACACGTCTCTTTAACACACGGATTCTTTAACACGTGCCTGTGATGCAGATATTTTATGCAGCTGGTTACAAGGAACACCTTAAACTTAGACATGAGACAAGCAAGAGGGAAAGCAGTCATTCAGGTATGGGTTTACGAGAAGCCTCTATGTCAATGAACCCCCATTCCCCCCAACAATGTTACTACTGAGACCTGTGCCTGGTTGCCCCCGACTCTACCCTCTCCCACCTCTTCCCTCTTGCCCAACCTGGTCCAAGCTTCATCAAAGCTATTTTTGGTTACTGCAACACACACACACACACACACACACACACACACACACACACACACACACACACACACACACACACACACACACACACACACACACACACACACACACACACACACACACACACACACACACACACACACACACACACACACACACACACACACACACACACACCCCAGGCCCTCTACAGTCAGCACTCCCATGGCTGCTGTGGGCCAAGAAGAAACTCAGCAGGCAAACCTCCAAATATTTGGGCTGAGAGCAGTGCCTGAAGGGCAGATGTCAGGGCCCCTGGAGTGGGTGGGGCGCCACTCCTTCCTCACCCCATCCTGGGTCAGAAGCATCCCCCCGCGCACACAAACACACAGATGCACGTGGCCAGCCTCCGCAGGGCCAGGAGGCGGCCTGCCCTGGGCACCTGTTTGCCCCAGGTTTACACTGTAGTAAAAATATGCCTTTTCTCTGTCGGCCAGAGATCAGCAGGACTGCCTTTCTTGCATGGCTCCTCCTCTGACATACAGGGAAGAGCAAGGAACATTTACTGATCACCTACGACCTGGGGGAGTAAATCTCACTTCACACAATCCCCACAAGGTTCTAAAGTCAGAGCATCATTCCTGTTTTCCTGTTTGACACATAAAGAAACCTAGAATGAAACAGAGGGAGGGACAAGGACAAGCTGCCCACACACACACTTGAGGTTCCTTTCAAGTTTGGCCTGGCCCTTCTCTCGCAAAAGTTGACACTGCAAAGTCCAGGCAGACAGACGAGGCAGTTGGCATCATCTGGGGTGTGAAGAGAGCTCTGTGGTTCAGAAGCAGATGTGTAGGTGGATTTCAAATAATCATTGCCTGCACATGAGGCTTACTCTCTGCCAGACACTATTTTAAATGCTTGGTAGTCACTAACTTATGGTCACCCTACACACCTTATGAGGTAAATACTACTACTATCTCCATTTTATGAGAAGAAACTGAGGCACGGAGGGAGGGGCCAGGTAACTTGCCTAAGGTCACACAGCTTAATCAGGGTTTGAATTGAGGTGATATGGCCTGGGCATCCATGATTTTAGCCACTGTATAGTATCCTAGGACTCTCACAACAAAGTATTACCAACTGGATGGCTTCAAACAGCAGAAAATAATTCTTTTACAGTTCTGGAGGCTAGACGTCTGAAACCAAGGTGTCTGTAGGGCCCGTGCTCTCTCTGACGGCTCTAGGGATCAATCCTTCCTGGCCTCTTCTAACTTCTGGTCGTTGCTAGCAACCCTTAACGTTCCTTGGCTTGTCACTACATCCCTTCAATCTTGGCTCCATCCTCACATGCCTTCCTCCCTCTGTGTGTGTCTGGGTCTTCACATGGCCTTCTTTTTTTTTTTTTTTAATATATAGTTTTTCTCTTTTCACTCTTTTTTTATTATTATTTTTTAATTGAAATATAGTTAATTTACAATGTTGCATTAGTTTCAAGTGTACAGTAAAGTGATTCAAATATATATATATATATATATATATATATATATATATATATTCTTTTTCAGATTCTTTTCCATTATAGGTGATGACAAGATATTGAGTATAGTCCCCTGTAAGGACACCAGTCTTTGGATTTAGGGTTCACTCTAATCCAGTATGACCTCATCTTAACTAGTTACACCTGCAAAGACCAAGTAAGGTCACATTCTGAGTTTCCGGGTGGACATGACTTTTAGGACTTTATTCAGCCCAGTAGGACCACCATGCTACACTGTTTCTAGAAGGAAAAGTAACTAGATCCAGGATCTCCCTGAGCCAGGAAAATATGAAGCCAGAGAGAATCGAGACAGAAAATGAGCCCCCAGTGAACACTCTGCATCCTTCCCAGGTAAGACCAGCTTCCCCAGAACGACTTCCGTGGGATTCCAGTTTGAAGGGACTTGCCATCCCATCCTCATAACCAGCTGGGCACAGGTCTGCCCATCCACGAGGAGGTGAGCTGCTTAAGGGGGGACTCCCAGGGCTCTGCTTCACGGTCTGGTGTCCAGAGCAGCTCCTGGTGCACAGCAGGGGCTCAGGGAAGGGGTGGGGAGCACAGCGCTTTCTGAGCCTCTCTTTTCCCCACCCCTGTGCCGGTTTCCTCCCTCATCCAGCATTTAGGCTCAGGAAGCAATTCTGAAGTTCAGCGATGGCAGTTTATCAGAGGGAAAACATCCCAGTTTGTTCACAGCTTCCCTGACAAACCAAAATTCAAACGGAGCATCACGCTCGGGGGTCGGGAAGGAGAGCAGCTGCCACCAGGGATGGGCCAGAGCAGCAGGCCCGGCTGCAGGGTAAACGCAGGCCCCTCGCAGCTTCTCCTGGTCCTCATCCCCCCCTCCCTCTTTGAGGTGCTATTCCTCCCTGTGCAGCATTCACCCTGCTTGACACCGTCATTTCCTCACCCCTCCCCACTCCCCCTGCAGCGCTCAGTCCTGGCTGCTCCCTCCCACAATGCTGGGAGTGAGCTACTGGGAGAGAAGCTCAGAGGGTCAAAAGGCAGCTCTCAGCAGAGTTAGGCTAATGCAGGGATGAGAGAGGGGAAGAAACGAGGCCTAAGGAACTCTGGAATGAGAGATCGGGAAATTTCAGCTCTAATGCTAGCAATAGACTGCACAGAGGCATTTTGCAAACTCAATGCAAGGTGGACCACTTCTGGTAAGAAACTTGCCATCGATTGCCTCAGGGGAAGGGAGCTGGCAGCTGGGAGGGCAACTTTTCACTGTACCTTTTGAATACTGAACCAGAATGTGTGACGTATGCCAAGAATAAATAAAATAAAAATGTAAATATTCATGCAAAGGGTCTTTGCTCTTAACCCCTCTTCTATGCCTTCCCATCAGAAAGTAGAGGAGGGAGGTCCCTGGTGGCCTAGTGGTTAGGATTCTGGGCTTTCACTGCCAGGGCCAGGTTCCATCCCTGGTCGGGGAACTGAGATCCTGCAAGCTGTGCAGCACAGGGAGGAAACAAACCCCAGCCCTCATTAGGTTGTGAGACTTGAGTAAGGAAATGTATGTAAAGCGGGTGCCTGTGCCACGTCTGCTCAGGGATGCTGGCGGTCCTACCCCACAGCACTCCCATGTAATCCAGGATCAAATGACGGGAGGGGACAGGCTGCCGTGTTCTAGGTCACCTGGGGCAAGGAGGGCAGGAGTTGCTGATCCCCAATCCCAGAGAAACAAACTGCTGGCATATCAAAAAAGCCTCCTAAATTTGATGTGCATACCCTGGAGCTCAAGGTCCAACACCCTGGTCACACCAGGGCTGGGTACTAAAAACCCACACAGGGTGGCCCCAGGCATCTGTCCCAGCTCAGAGAGAGGCCATCCCAGTACCTGGAGAGACACGTGGTTACAGAATCAAATGTGCCCAAACAGCCCTCCCCAGGGCTCACCAGCCCAGCCTGAGCGCCTGGCCCCATTAGCACCAGGGCGGGGCAGAGGAAGAAGTTCTGCCAGCCCCAAACTGGCAGGGAGACCTGGCAGAGGGCTGAAACACATGGGCACAGCCAGAGGGAGAGCTGTCTCCTTAATCCAAGCTCAGCGGCTGGAAGTGCCTTCTGACACTTCATCCATCCTCCCCTAGAACAGGACTCCAGGAGACACGTCCCCGGGGGTGACCCAGAAAGGTGGTGGCTATTTGCTTGGGGGATTACTCTCACCCCCTCTTAGGGGAGCCCAGGGTCATCTCAAATGCACATCTTCCCCCTGCTCCAAGAACTCCAGAATCCATTATCTGCCCCTCTCTTGGGAAATGTACTTCATCCGGCCTTACTGTAGTTGTCTGTGGAATAGCCTCAAGCTCCACTTGTCTTTATCCACAAATGCCTTCAGAATAAGAACTATATTTGGTTGTGACTCCAAAGTACCAGTGGAGTGAGGCAGCCTCAACAGTTTAGGGTTCGAAGTTGACAGATCTTCAAAAACCTGACTCTTGTGCCCAATGAGCACATGAAAAGATGCTCAGTAACACTAGTCATTAGGGAAATGCAAACCTTAATGAGATACCACCTCACACCGTTAGGACAGCCACTATCAAAAAACAAAAACAAAAGCAAAAATAGAAAGTAACAAGTGTTGGCAGGAATGTGGAGAAATTAGAACCCTTGTGCATTATTGGTAGGAATGTAAAATGGTACAACCACCATGGAAAACCATACGGCAGTTCCTCAAAATGTTAAAAATCAGATAATCATATGATTCAACAATTCCACTTCTAGGGATATTAAAAAAAAAAAATTTGAAACCAGGATCTCTCAAGGACATTTGTACAGCCATGTTCATTGCAACATTCACAATAGCCAAAGGTTGAAGAAACCCAAGTGTCAACCCAAGGGATGAATGGATACACAAAATGTGGTGTATACATAGAATGGGATATTAGTCTTAAGGACGGAAGCTCTGACACATGCTACAACATGGATGAAACCTGAGACTATACCAAGTAAAATAAGCCAGTAACAAAAAAGATAAACATTGTAGGATTCCACTTATATGGGGTACCTAGAGTAGTCAAATTCATAGAAACGGAAAGCAGAAGAGTGGCTGCCAGGGGTAAGGAAGGGGGAATGGGGAATTATTGTTTAATGCATACAGAGTTTCAGTTTTGTAAGGTAAACAGTTCTGGAGATCCGTTGCACAACAATGTGAATGTTTTTAACACTGCTGAGCTGCACACTTAAAAATGGTGAAGATGGTGAATTTTATGTTTTATGTATTTTACCACAAGCAAAAAAGAAAAACAAAACTCTGTGCCCATCCTCCAGGCTGCCTCAGGGGCCGCCACCTTGGAAGGACACTTGGAAGATAGGAAATTGGCTCTTCCCAAAGGCCTCTGGGGGCCCAGAACATCTCAGGCCCCAGGTTGGACTCAGTTGTGCCCAAGGAGTCATTTCTAATCTAGCCCAACCCCACTGCACATCACTGGGCAAGTCACATGTCACCACACCTGTAAAACAGGAGGAGGGCATTTGCCTTCAGTACAAGCAGGTGCCCTTTGTTGAGGCCTCTTATGGACATTTGTAGGCAGCCTGCATAGAAAACCGCTTCAGAGCAAATAAGCAGGCCTTTGCTACAAGGTGGAGGAGACCCAGGCTATGGAACCCTGCCATAGCTGGATTTGAACCTGCCCTTGCCACTTCCTAGCTTTGTGACCCTCTGTGACTTTCTGGATCTTTCTGAGCTTAGATTCCCTCCTCTGTAAAATGGGAAAATAATGCTCATCAACTAGAGCTGTTCTGAGGATGAGAGATGATTCTTGTTGAGTAGCTGGCACACAGAAGGCACTCAATAAGTGGTATTTTGATGGTGATTGCTCTGAGTTTTAACCACCCATGCTGTCAGTAAGAGCAACCACGTGCCTGCTCTCAGGCTCATAGCCCACTGCAGGGCTGGAGTCCCTGGGAGGTGTTACCCTCAGGCCACATGTGACTGTGCTGCTTCTGTGTCCCACACCACGACCAGAAACTCGATGACGTCACCACCAGCATCGGTATAGCGTCTGCTCCCCTCACACAGGGGTCTGACTTTATGTTAACCCTTGTGAGAGGAGGAGCTTTAGGGTGCCTGGGACTCCCTTGGCCTAAGAGTTCTTCATTCTCATCAAACCCACCTGTCTATAAACCCAGCCTGCACCCTGCCATCAAGGCTTTTCTCCATCCCAGCTGCAAGAACATTTCATACCAAAGAGGGCGTGACATCACCCACCTGGTCTCTCTCATAACACAGCCTGGATGACAGATGCCATAGCAACAGCCCTAGCAACAACGACAGGAGACAACCTCTTGGACACAGACCGATGGGAAACTTGTAAACAACCACCAGCCACGTATGCAGGAAGGGCTGCAGAGAGCCAGAGGAGCACACACGTGCAGGACGCCACCTGCCTGGGCACAGACGGAGCCCCATTAGCCAAGCCCAACTTCCCCTTTCAACATCGAAGGGAAATAATCAATGGGAAAGGGACAGGGGAGGCTGGAAATCCCTTTGATCTGCAGCAAATTAAGTTTGATCCTCTCCAGCCAGCTGTGTGGCTGTTTGGATATAACTGTGCTCTCCGCTCCTATCTGACAGCTCCCTGATACCCGGATCCCAGGCAGCTAGAACACTGCAGCTGTGTTGGGATCCCTGAGCCACTCGAGCTGTACGCTCGGGGCAGAAGGCTGGCCTCCTGGCTTCGGTGCTCTACAGCCATGGAACCCAGCAGAAGCCTAGGAGTTAGAACCAATCCTGTTCCCCTTGCCCGGGGTGGAACTCTGCAAGAAGTCATCATTCTCCTTGGACAAGGCTGACCAAGCCCAGGCCTCCACCAGCCCCACTGTGAGGACATTTCCATTTACAGAGTACTTCATTCTGGTGGGAACTGAAGCTCCTGGGGTGGTGACTTGTCCGGGCTTCCAGGGGTGATTAAGGTCAAAATCAAGACTAGAAGAACATTGATGATGGTGATTGACAAACATCGAGCACTTCCGGGTCCAGGCCCTGCAACTGAGTAAATTACAATCATGCTCTGCACACCCCTCTGAGATGAATGACATTACCCCACTGCACACATGATGAAACCAGGGCCCCGGGGATGACTTGCCTGAAGTCACACAGCAATCACTGCGAAACTTGCTTTCAAACCCAGGAATGCCCTCACCTCCTCCCTCACTCCGACTAGCCCAGCCTACGATGTCACCTGTATGCTGCCGGGAGAGAACAGCTTCAAATGCTAGCAGAAAATCTCCAAGTAAATCTGGCTACAGTTTAGCAGGCTTGCGTTTAAGAGAAGATGTCATCAGAAGACCAAAATACAATAAGAGAAAATAAAATAAATGGAATAAGAAAGAAGAAGAATGCCAGCAGCAGGGATGACAATGAGAATGACAGTGGCACTGGGCCACACACAGAGACACTGCAAAAACTCCCCAAGCAAGCCAACAGCTTAAGCATTTGGGATGGGGGTGGGTCTCTGAGGCAGGGGTCCAGCTAAAGGCAAGGAGAAGGCAGACAGCCCACAAGAAAAACCACAAATAAAACCCCAGCTTCTGCTATCCAGAGGGGTAAATAGGACCTCAAAGACCCCCAAGCTAGAGACCCGTGGGCTAGCCCCCAGTGGCACCTGCGGGAAGAAAAAAATGTGCAGGTACAGATGGCAGTTCAAATCTAGGCTCTGCCACTGAGTAGCTGTGTGATGCTGGGCAAGTCACTTAGCTTTCCTGTGCCTCACACCTGGGAAATGGGGAGAAAACCCCCAGTGTGTGAGTCACTGAGGATGATATATGACCAGAGATGGGAAATGGCTCAGCCCTGCAAGGCTCTTAGGAGATGTTGGCTAAGCAAAGGTCCCCCCGCTCCAGGCAGTGCCGGGAGCTCACGCAGCTTTTTGACCACCCATCTCCAGCCAGTGGCCACACACACCAGAGCCAGCTTCTTCCCAGCTGGAGCAGGAACACTCATAAGGCACCTCCCTCAAGCCAGAGGACTGAGGCTGGCCACAGGACTCCGTTCCCAGCCCAAGGTCTAAGACAACACATTCATAGGGAATGATCACGGCAGAAAGGGCCCAAGAGAGTAACGCATCCGGGGCTCTAAACCTTAGATGCACATCTGAAACTCCTGGGGCCACAGTCCCTGGGGTGGGGCTCGGTCCTCGAATTTTTAGCAAGCTCTTCTGGGGATTCTGGTACACAGCCAGCCAGGGCTGGGAACATAGTCCAACACTTTCATTTTATAAGAAGAAACTCTATCGTTGCTAAACCTAACACCGATGAATTTCAATTATTCTTTTCCTGGTTGTAAAGGAATAGAGACTCATTGCAGAATGTTTGGGGGAAAAATGAAAAGATACCAAGAAAATTAAAGTCACTCATAATCACATCTCCCAGAGATAACCACCCTCGGCGTTGGGGGCATTTTCTCTCATCTTCATTCTTGGGCAGATGAGATACTTATGGATATACAACTTGAATCCTAGCTTTCCTTCACTTAGATTTTATGTTAAGTGTTTTATAATGTCATTACAAATTCATAGGAAAAATCAATAAAGATGAAAAGATGGAGAGATTTTAAACATGGTAAAAAAAAACAAGGTACATAGCTAATGAATACCAAGGGCAGGGCCGGGACCCAGATACCATGATCCTACTTCGGTGCTCACTCCTTCACCCAAGGAGTTTGCCAACCCCCAACTGTCACACTTTATCAAGGAGTCCAGGCCAGGATGAAGAGGCACCGAGATCAGCCCCCCAGGGATGGGTGAAGGGGGTGAGCAAGGCTGGGGTCCTCTTATTGGCTGTCTCACAGGGCCCGCTCAGGGAGTCAGATTACAAACAAACAAGCTAATGACACAGTCCTGGAGACCAATTAGGCTGCACAATAGAAAAATTACAGGGCTGTTTGGTCCCAACAATATAAGATTAATTTATCAATACAGTTTATGTGACACTGGAGAGATAGCAACCTGAGCGAGGGTTTCTTGCAGACCTTAAATACAGCCGGAATCTCTTGGCCAACCAGTCCTCAGAGCAGGAACCAGAAAGCAAACTTCTGAGCCCAGGCAGGGTGGGGCCGTAGGGAAGGGGCTGCGTGGTAGCCAGCTGGGACCCAGACATCCTCTGTCACACAGGCGTTGGTACGGATCCCAGAGCCCAATTCCGACACACACACACACACACACACACACACACACACACACACACGAATCTACACATTCTCCCAACATGTCCTGGCCCTGAGTCTGGCACACAACCGGCGCTCAAACCTCACTACAAGCCTATGAGGCAGATACCACTGTTATCCCCATTTTACAGACCAGGAAACTGAGGCACAGAAAGGTTCCATGATGGCCAAGGTCACACAGCTGGCCAGGAGCAGTCTTAGGACTCAAATTAAGGCAGGTGTCAGCCTGTGCTCTTGCCTCTGAAATGGCCTTTCAATAATAAAAGAATAATTTTAAAAATAATAATGATACAGCCCCTTCCTTGGACTCATCTCTTTCAGTATACAGAGCACGTTCACACGCTGTTTCACACAGAACTGCCTGTTGCCGTCTCATGAAATGTCCTGTGACCCCATTTGATAGGTGGGGAAACCGAGGCAGATGCTTGGTACTCAAAGACTTGCCTGTAATGTTCAGGTTGTCCAGTTATTAAGCTGGAACTGTATAAATCTGCCGCTATGGGGACCAAAAGTGGTTATCAGCACTTTGATGCCAACCGACTGCTTCCTGGAAGAAAGAGTCATAATCTACAGCTGACACACCCACTTCTAGAGGGCTGGGTGCCAGGCACCTGGCATTCTCACCACCACTCTGGGAGGTCAGTGCTGTGATTAAGAGCAGACAAGGAAACCCGAGGCCCAGGGAGGGGCGTGACCTGATGAGCATCCCATGGCCAGGCAGCGGCCGAGTGAGATTAAAGTGTCACTGTGGGACCACAGGGATCCTTTTGGGATGCTGAACTGCCTCATCCCCTGCACTCAGTGCCCCCTGAGCTCAGAGCAAGCAGTGGGGGGGAGGGAAGGGGAGGGGAGAAGGCCCTCGTGCCAAGGAGGGGGTCGAGGCTCGGTCAACAGAAGGCAGATGTCAGCAGCTCCAGCTGGAACACCCCCAGAACACGGGCCCGTGGCATTCAGTGACCTTCCCCAGAATCAGCCCAGAGGACTGTCCTTGACCAGCTGGCCAGGGCACAGTGTCACAGCAAGGCCACCCAGGAGGGTTCACTGGCCTGTGTCGCCAGGCGTGAGTGCCTGGGGGGGGGGGGGCGGGTCACAGCTGTGACCCTGCTGCCGCTCTGTTCCCTTTCTCCCTGGAGCCCCTGCCACACACACCTCGGAGGCAGAAGAGCAGCTGGCAGGCGGAGGGTTGCACCAGGGACAAAGAGGGCAGCCGGGGCAGTGGCGTGGCCTGGTGCCCAGCAGCAGGGTTGGGGAGGCCCTGTGTACAGAAGCAGCATCCCCACTGCCCTGCCATGCGCTCTCAAGGTAGCCAGACTCCCGCATCTCCGTTATTTCCCTCCATGTAAAATGGCCATCATAGGAGCATCTGCCTCCTCGGGCCATGGGAGGGTTAAATGAGACGTTGCACAGCAAGAGCTCTGGGCATGAACTAGTGCTTGATAAAGGTGGTCGTTATTGTGATCAATGGGGTGGGAGGGGATGGCGTGGAAAGCTACGGCCTAGAGACTGGAGACAGAGGCGGTGCCCCATGGGCAGAGGACCGAAGGACCGAGGGACAAGAGGCAGGGGAAGTGGAGTTGTAGGCAGGATGGAGCAGTCAGGTGCATTCCTTCTGTGCACTCCGGGGAGCTACAGAGTTAACGGGACACCAGCAACACCCACATATCCACATGCCCACCTAGCTCGGGTCTCAGACTCCACCTCTCCGAGCAGGTGTAGAGACCGTAGGACAACAGCCCTGGAGCAACCCCACCACAGACCGCGCAGTGTTAGTGTCAAGCCCCTGTGTGAGCATCCGGCCTCAGAGGAATGAGGCCCTAAGTTCAGATTAGGGCTCTACCTGCAAGGTTGGGGGGTTGCCCCTGCGCCCAGCACCAGAGCTCAGGACCTAGAACTGAAGGGGAGGGTCAGGGCAGGCTGGGAGGTCAGAGTCTGAGGCCCCAACAGCAAGTTGTTAGGAATCTCCAAGCCCCTGCCTGCCAGTACTGTAGACAAGCCCCCGCAGGCTGCACTTTGGATCCTGAACAAGCCAGGTCCAGGGACTCACTCCCCCACCTCCCAGCTGGCTGGGGCACGTTACCCACAAACCTCTCTGAGCCTCAGTTTCCTCATCTGTCAAATGGAGCTAATGACGTTATTAATTCACACTTCAGACCAGCGCAGTAATAATTCCTGAGATAAAGTGGGTAGCAGGGCCTGGATCATATTAAGACTTCAATAAACAGTAGCATTCACAACCGTCACTATTATTCTCGTTAGGTTTTTTGGCCAGTGACGCCCCTTCTTGAATAGGAATGCAGGCCCAGGCGCACATGAGGAAGGAGAGCTATGATGCTGAAAAGGCAAGTGCTGCTCAGACCAGCCTGCCCCTGACCTTGAGGAGTCCTCACCTCGCTGGGGAGGCTTTTACGCAAACAGTCCTGCACCACGGAGCCAGGCAGACGTTTGCAGGAGCCCCCATGCTCCAGGGAGGAGCCGCCGGGGGTGGGCTCTACAGAAAGACACCGAGCCCCGGGGGAGCAGGGTTAGCAAGTGCACAACTGCAGCCCTTTTCTTTGAAACGCTGACTATTTTGATAATGTTTGCTCTTTTTTTTCCCTATAATTATCCCACTTTATTCTCCCTTAGTATTTAGTCATTTATTTTTTTCTTTTGAATGTCAGCCAGTACCACCAAGAGGACTCAAGAAAGATGGGGTTTCTCATAGGGGCTGTGTAGGGGGCCATGCTCCTGGGAATCAGAGGGACAAGCCTCAAGATGAAACTGAGAGGTACCCGCCAAGAAACCACAGTGGATCTCTACCCCCTCCACCAATGGGGTTTCTTTCCAATATGGGTCAGGGTTTCACTTGAGTAAGAGAAGCCATTTCGGCACAGAAAACATCAAATATGGGGCTGATGCAGATGTGGGTTCTCCACTGGGCTGGGGAGACCAGAGGCTGCACCTCTGCCCGATTCGAAACCAGTCAGAGCTACAGAGGCCACTGCCCCCACCCCCTCTCTGCAAATCCCAAGAATGCTCCGGTCTCTGCTCTCCGTAGGAGGAACCCCTGGATACTATTCAGAGAAGGCCCTCAAAGTGAGCTTCAGATGAATGAAGCGTGAAGCGAATGGAGGGAGAGGAAAAGGGAAAAGAAGCAGAAGGAGCTGGGGCAGGACTGCAGCGTGTGGTAAGGGCTCTCTCTCTCGACATCTCTGCTGTAAGTCATCCCACAGTCCCAGTTCATAAAGCAGGATCACAGTGATGAGAACCAGCCAGGTGCAGCTCACTTCCCCTATCCTGACAGTGCCAGTGTTTCCCACACAGATCCACGCAGAGCAGATCCTCAGCCCTCTCCAGAAATGCAAGGACCCCTGATAGCCTGGCATGCAACACCCCATGGATGGTAAGGGAGGGGTGGAGCCCTGGGAGGCTGATGTAAGGGCCAAAACAACAAGGCCCAGATGCCGCCCTGGGGGCCTGATGGGCTGCAGTCAGTGATCACTTGCTGCCCTGATGTACACGGCTGCTTCTGCCTCAGCCTTGAGCCCCTCTACCCCAGAGAGATGGCCCTTGAAAAGGGCAGATGTGACAAGCCAAAGGTGATCCCAGGAAGCAACCTAGAAGTCGAGAGAGCACTGGATATGGAGTCAGAGGTATGGGTGTGAGTCCTCACCCTGTCGTGTCCGCACTGTAACTCCAGGCAAGACCTCCCTTCTCTGGTCACCAGTTTTCCTCGTCTGTGGACTGAAGGAAGAGAACCAGACCATCTTGAGGTCCCCAGCTCTGAGGCTGAGAGGCCTAATATCCAAGCAGCACATGGGTTGCCCCAGGGCAGCACAGAGCCCCTCCCGTCTCCTTCCCTCCCTCCCCCCCACCCCGCCCCTGGCCCCTGAGCATAACACTAAGGTTGCTCTCTTCCCCTCTGCAGAGGCCGCAGCCACCAGAGGATCCTTCAGGGTAGATCTTGGGAAGTTCCAGGTAGATGGTGTGAGTGGATGTGATTAGCCTTAAGATGTCCAGGGAGGCTTGGGATTGCGTACAGTAAGAGGACTACAAGTTTTGCCATATTCTCATCCCAGAATATACTATCTGGCTCCATCAGTTCCATACACAGTTGTTCCAGATGTGGCCCCTAGTGGGTGGACCGAAGTTCCTAGAGGATGTCGGCTGCCTAGGGTCCTTCTGACCACGGGACATCTTGGGGTCTGGGATGTTCAGCCTCAGAAGGCCCTCCTCCCTGCTCTCAGGCCCACCATCAGCACCCAGGGCAGTGCTGAGCCATCTCTGTGTACCACCTGTGGCTGATGCAAATCTCCAGCAAACCCCCATCCTTGCCCTTGTTCCCACACTCAAGTCAGCAAAGGATCTTCTTTCCCATTCCACTACCAATAAAATTAATAACAGCAGGCACAACTAGGGCACCTACCAGGCACCAGTGGGGGACCATGGACACCTAAAAGGACAGGAGGAACCCCCAGCGACCAGGCCGGAGGTCAGGCCTGAGCTCCTGTGGTGGGAGCTCTGAGTCCAAACCACTGGACTAACAGAGAACCTCAGACCCCAGGGAATATTCATGAGAGTGAGGCCTCCTGGAGGTCCTCACCTCAGCACCAAGACCTGGCTCTATCCAACTGCCTGCAAACTCCAGCGCTGGACACCTCAGGCCAAACAACCAATAAGACAGGAATACAGTCCCATCCATCAAAAAAAAAAAAATTAAACAACAAAAAATATGTTACAGATGAAGGAGCAAGGTAAAACAACCTACAAGACCAAATAAATGAAGATGAAAGAGGCAACCTACCTGAAAAAGAATTCAGAGTAATGACAGTAAAGATGATCCAAAATCTCGGAAACAGAATGGAGAAAATACAAGAAACATTCAACAAGGATTTAGAAGAACTAAAGAGCAAACAAACAGTGATGAACGACAGAATAACTGAGGCAGAAGAACGGATAAGTGAGCTGAAGATAAAATGGTGGAAATAACTTCCAGGGATCAGGATAAAGAAAAAAGAATGAAAAGAATTGAGGACAGTCTCAGAGACTTCTGGGACAACATTAAACGCACCAACATTCGAATTATAGGGATCCCAGAAGAAGATGGCAAAAAGAAAGGATCGGAGAAAGTATCTGAAGAGATTATAGTCGAAAACTTCCCAACATGGGAAATGAAATAGTCAGTCAAGTCCAGGAGTGCAGAGAGTCCCATAAAGGATAAACCCAAATAGAAACACACCAAGACACATATTAATCAAACTATCAGAAATTAAATTCAAAGAAAAAATATTAAAAGCAGCACGGGAAAAGCAATAAATAATATATACAAGGGAATCCCCATAAGGTTAGCAGCTGATCTTTCAGCAGAAACTCTGCAAGCCAGAAGGGAATGGCAGGACATATTTAAAGTGATAAAAGAGAAAAACTTACAACAAAGATTACTCTACCCAGCAAGGATCACATTCAGATTCGATGGAGAAGTCAAAAGCTTCACAGACAAGCAAAAGCTACGAGAATTCAGCACCACCAAACCAGCTTTACAACAAATGCTAAAGGAAATTCTCTAAGCGGGAAACACAAGAGAAGAAAAAGACCCACAAAAACAAACCCAAATCAATTAAGAAAATGGTAATAGGACCATACATATCGATAATCACCTAGAAGGTAAATGGATTAAATGCTCCAACCAAAAGACACAGACTGGCTGAATGGATACAAAAACAAGACCCTTATATATGCTGTCTACAAGAGACCCACTTCAGACCTAGGGACACATACAGATTGAAAGTGAGGGGATGGAAAAAGGTACTACATGCAGATGGAAATCACAAGAAAGCTGGAGTAGCAATATTCATGTCAGATAAAATAGACTTTAAAATAAAGGCTGTTAAAAGAGATAAGGAAGGACACTACATAATGATCAAGGGATCGATCCAAGAAGAAAACATAAAAATTATAAATATTTATGCACCCAACATAGGAGAACCTCAATACATAAGGCAAATGCTAACAGCCATAAAAGGAGAAATCACAATAATAGTGGGGGACTTTAACACCCCACTTACACCAATAGACAGATCATCCAGACAAAAAATAATTAAGGAAACACAAGCTTTAAGTGACACAATAGACCAGGTAGATTTAATTGATATTTTTAGGACATTCCTTCCAAAAGTGGAAGAATACACTTTCTTCTCAAGTGCACACAGAACGTTCTCCAGAATAGATCACATTTTGGGTCACAAATCAAACTTCGGAAAATTTAAGAAAATTGAAATCATATCAAGCATCTTTTCCGACCACAACGCCATGAGATTAGAAATCAATTACAGGAAAAAAAAAACAGTAAAAAACACATAAACATGGAGGCTAAACAGTGCACTACTAAATAACCAAGAGATCACTGAAGAAATCAAAGAGGAAATTAAAAAATACCTATAAACAAATGACAATGAAAACACGACAATCCAAAACCTATGGGACACAGCAAAGGCAGTTCTAAGAGGGAAGTTCATAGCAATTCAAGCTCACCTCAGGAAACAAGAAAAATCTAAAATAAACAATCTAATCTTACACCTAAAGAAAGTAGAGAAAGAACAAAGAAAACCCAAAATTAGTAGAAGGAAAGAAACCATAAAGATCAAAGCAGAAATAAATGAAATAGAAATAAAGAAAACAGTACCAAAGATCAATAAAACTAAAAGCTGGTTCTTTGAGAAGATCAACAAAATTTATAAAATTTTAGCCAGATGCATCAAGAAAAAAAGGGAGAAGATGCAAATCAATAAAATTAGAAATGAAAAAGGAGAGATTACAACTGACACCACAGAAATACAAAAGATCATAAGAGCCTATTGCAAGCAACTACATGCCAATAAAATGGACAACCTGAAAGAAATGGACAAATTCTTGGAAAAGTACAACCTTCCAAGATGGAACCAGGAAGAATTAGAAAATATAAACAGAAAATCACAGGTAATGAACTTGAAACTGTAATTAAAAATCTTCCAACAAACAAAAGTCCAGGACCAGATGGCTTCACAGGAGAATTCTATCAAACATTTAGAGAAGAGTTAACATCTATCCTTCTCAAACTCTTCCAAAAAATTGCAGAGGGAGGAACACTCCCAAACTCATTCTATGAGGCCACCATCACCCTGATACCAAAACCAGACAAAGATATCACAAAAGAAACTTATAGACCAGTATCACTGATGAACATAGACGCAAAAATCCTCAACAAAACACTAGCAAACAGAATCCAACAACACATTAAAAGGATCATATACCATAATCAAGTGGGATTTATCCCAGGGATGCAAGGATTCATCAATATACATAAATCAATCAATGTGATACACCATATTAACAAATTAAAGAATAAAAACCATATGATCATCTCAATAGATTCAGAAAAAGCTTTTGACAAAATTCAACACCCATTTATGATAAAAACTCTCCAGAAAGTGGGCATAGAGGGAACCTACCTCAACATAATAAAGGCCATATATGACAAGCCCACAGCAAACACCATTCTCAATGGTGAAAAACTGAAAGCACGTCCTCTAAGATCAGCAACAAGACAAGGATGTCCACTCTCACCACTATTATTCAACATAGTATTGGAAGTCCTAGACACAGAAATAAGAGAAGAAAAAGAAATAAAAGGAACACAAATTGGAAAAGAAGAAGTAAAACTGTTTGCCGATGACATGACACTATATATAGAAAATCCTAAAGATGCCACCAGAAAACTACTAGAACAAATCAGTGAATTCGGTAAGGTTGCAGGATACAAAATTAATGCACAGAAATCTCTTGCTTTCCTATACACTAACAATGAAAGATCAGAAAGAGAAATTAAGGAAACAATCCCATTTACCATCGCAACAAAAAGAATAAAATACCTAAGAATAAACCTACCTAAGGAGGCATAAGACCTGTACTTAGAAAACTATAAAACACTGATGAAAGTAATCAAAGATAACATAAACAGACGGAGAGATATACCATGCTCCTGGAATGGAAAAATCAATATTGTGAAAATGACTATACTACCCAAAGCAATCTACAGGTTCAATGCAATCCCTATCAAATTACCAATGGCATTTTTCACAGAACTAGAACAAGAAATTTTACAATTTGTATGGAAACACAAAAGACCCCGAATAGCCAAAGCAATCTTGAGAAAGAAAAACAGAGTGGGAGGAATCAGGCTCCCTGACTTCGGACTATACTACAAAGCTACAGTAATCAAGACAGTATGGTACAGGCACAAAAACAGACATATAGATCAATGGAACAAGATTGAAAGCGCAGAGATAAACCCACACACATATGGTCACCTTATCTTTGATAAAGGAGGCAAGAATATACAATGGAGGAAAGACAGTCTCTTCAATAAGTGGTTCTGGAAGAAATGGGCAGTTACATGTAAAAGAATGAAATTAAAACACACCCTAACACCATACACAAAAATAAACTCAAAATGGATTAAAGACCTAAATGTAAGGCCAGACACTATAAAACTCTTAGAGGAAAACATAGGCAGACCACTCTACGAAGTAAATCACAGCAAGATCCTTTTTGGCCCACCTCCTAGAGTAAGGGAAATAAAAACAAAAATAAACAAATGGGACCTAATGAAACTTAAAAGCTTTTGCACAGCAAAGGAAACCATAAACAAGATGAAAGACAACCCTCAGAATGGGAGAAAATATTTGCAAATGAAGCAACTGACAAAGGATTAATCTCCAAAGTATACAAGCAGCTCAATATCACAAAAACAAACGACCCAGTCCAAAAATGGGTGGAAGACCTAAACAGACATTTCTCCAAAAAAGATATACAGATTGTCCTATACAGATTACTCCTAGCTACAAATTGAGACAGCCCAGGTTCTCTCCCTGGCCCTTGTCCCTTCTTACTGTTCACTCCAACCCTTGGCTTCAGCTCTCACCTCTAGGCACAGAATTTGCAGATCTCCAGCTAAGTCCAAGGCCGGCCCTGAATTTCCAACCACCAGCCAGATGTATGCTGCTGGATTTTCCAAGCCAAACCCAAATCCCATGTGTGAACCCAGAGGCATCCCTCTCCTTCCCAACTCACTATCAGCCTGATCTGCCTCTGTCTCTTGGCAATCACACCTCTCTCTCCCAGGCTCCTCACTGGAAAGCCCAGCTCTCTGACTCCTTCCACGCCCCCTCAGCCCATATCCTGCCAGTCTGACCTCCACGCCATTTTCTCTCCCATGCCCTCCTCAATTTCGCCCTAGATGCCCTCCTCCTAAGTCTGATTTTCACCCCTCCATCTGGAGAAGATTCTCCATCTTCCAATGAGTCTGCCCACCCCAGGTGTCCGCTGCTCTGCATCCGTCTCTGACTGCTATCAGATCAATGTGCCTGCCCTGGCCCTGGCCTCCAGTCCATAGAGAACCCCCGCCCCCCCCGGCCTGCACCCAATGCCCTGAGAGCTTGGCGATTGCTGGCCCTGGTCCACCTGCTTCCTCTTGTCCAGTGTGACTCACCATTCATGTCCTTCCTGATTCCCCTGGGCAGGACCAGAGCCTCCCCAGGAGTCCCACAGCACCCGACCTCAGCTCTTTTCCCCTCCTCCCTTGGATGACAGATGCCTACAGGGCATCACTGTGATGCTCAAAATTACTTCCACGACGCCTCAGGTGGTGCCTCAGCAAGCTAAGAGAGAGAACTAAAGCATCTGCATGCTCACAAGCCCTCTAGATATGGTGGCACACACCGTCCTCCAGTTCCCAGAAACATCTCTCAACTACCGTCTCCCTTGCCTTTTCTCACTAGAGGCCTGAGAGCCACATGTTCACTCGCTCAGCCACCCTGGCCACCTTTGGAGCACATAGAAATCTGGGTATCACCCAAGTCGGTTTTCAGTTACTTGCAGCCAAATGCAAGATCACACGTGTGATCTCATTCAACTCTAACAGCCACCCTTCAGGGTGGTCGTTTATTTTTCACATGAGGAACCGAAGCTCAGAGAGGTTATGTGACTTGTCCAACATCCCAGAGCCCATAAGTGAGTGAATCAGGATCAAAATCTGCCTGATTCTTAAACCCAGTCTCTTTCTGACCTGCTTCGCCATGCTATATTTCAATGTTTTTTGAGTGACTCAAGGAGCAAAAAGATCATGCACTTAGCAAATCCTCCTCCTTAGGACCCCCCTCAGAGATGTGGGAAAGGGCTATAACTTCCTCCAGCTGGGTGCCCTCATCCCTCCCCATCCAAAAGAAGGTGCCCTGGTCAGCAGCTAATGTGGTCTCTAACCAGTGCTGTCCCTCGTCAGAGTCGATCTGGGTACACCAGGCAATGCCCGGGGGACCTCAGCAGTCCTGAGGCTCTGTCCCAGCTGCTCTCTGCACAAAGGCAGGTGCAGCCTCCCTCACCTGTTCACGGGTACTTGCTCCCCCCCCACCTCCCATCCACATGAAATGAAGCAATCAATGGTACAAATATTTTATCTCATTCCCCACACAGTTATTTTATTTGAGGCAAATGGATCAGTGTAGCCCAGGGAGCATGGAGCAGAATTTCTCATTGAACTGATGTTTGTTTGGACAATCTAACCAAGTTATAAGGCAGCTGCTGAGGTATGGGGCTGGGGTGTGAAGGGTGGTCCCAGCAACCCTGGGTGTAGCCTGGATGGGGAGTCCAGAGCCAGCCAAGGCTGTCATCCAGAAAGGTGGGCAGGGGAGCCTGAGCTCCAACCCTCTTAGTTGCTTGCTAGGTGTGTGATCTTGGGCATATATACTAAGTTCTCGTTGCCTCAGTTTCCTCATCTAGAAAATGGGACCAATAATGCCTATCTCATTCAGTCATGTGAAGATTAAGGCTATCAAATGAAAAGTGCTCAGCATAGATCCTAGTACATAGTAAGCACCCAAGGTTGGGTGACTGTATTATCATGACTGTCATTGTCATCATCATTATCATCATCAATAGCATTATTTATAAGGACTTCTTCTGACCAGAGGGGATAAGAGAATGTCCAGATTTTCAAAGTTCACATATGGGATCCCTTTGTTCCCATAAGTATGCTCACATGTTCCCATTTTGGAGTCAGAGAATATGATCATGGTAAGACTGGAAATTGTGGAAAGGATTCTTTTCCTTCTTAACAGACAGAGGATTTTGGATAAATAATTTGCCTTCTCTGGAAAATGGAATGATAAGGTCTGGCCAGCCTTCCTCATGGAGTAGTAAAAAGTGATTGTTAAAAGTCATTTGAGTGTAGGTCAATAATTATCATTTGAACTTTCCCCATGATTATTAATACCCATCTAGCAACCAAGCTCCTTTTTATTCTACCTAAATGCCAACATCTTGACTCCTTCTATTACCTTGCTATACCTGTTTGGGATAAGAAGCAGGATCCTACCTGCAGAAGCGGTGAGGCGAGGGGTGGAAGGGGGAGAGGGGCAGAGAAGCCAAAAGGACCTCGTAAATAAAAACAAAAAGGTAAGATGTTTCTGGAGTCACCATTTTTAACAAAGCTCTCCCAGGTGAAAGCCCCTCTCCCGAAGAAATGCCAGTTGGTTGGACACCCATCAAGAAGGCTGCCTGGTGGCCATGGCCCCTTCTTTAACAAGCATTTTGGCTGCTTTGTCAGTTGGTGAGACTTCACAAAGAAGGGTCCCAATCAGAGACACCAAGTCCTGCTCCGGTTCCCGACCTATGCTAATCATCTCTCCCAAGTCCCACGGACTCAGGTGTCCCAAACAGAAGTCACCATCTCAGACCCTCACCTCTACCTGCTCAAGGCAGCAATGTCCTCCTGTTCCTGGTGAATTTAAGGTTCTTGCCTTGTTGGGAAAAAATTCAGGGATGAAGTGATAGGTAAGAAGTGGATTTATTTAGAGAGGAAACACACTCCACAGACAGAGTGTGGGCCATCTCAGAAGGCAAGAGAGCCTCGAAATATGGCGTGGTTAGTTTTTATGGGCTGGGTAATTTCATAGGCTAATGAGTGGGAGGATTATTCCAATTATTTCAGGGAAGGGGGGGGATTTCCAGGAATTGGGCCACTGCCCCCTTTTTGGCCCTTTATGGTCAGCCTCGGGACTATCATGGTGCTGGTGGGTGTGTTATTTAGCATATGCTAATGTATTACAATGAGCATATAATGAGGCTCAAGGCCTACTGGAAGTCGAATCTTCTGCCATCTTGGGCTTAGTTGGTTCTAACCAGTTTTTGTGATGTCCTATGGCTATGTCATTCTTTTAAAGGTTGTGCCCTGCCCCCTTCCCTCCTGTTTCACTCCCCTCACCCAAGTTCTGGAAACCTCAGTGCCTCTTAACGGCTCTATCACTCACTCAACAGCTGTAATCTGTTCTTTGAAATGTTTGTAGAGTCTCTGAAATCCCTTCCCTCTCCATCCCCTTTGCCTCCTGCCCCCATCACCCATCCCTGAGTTACTGCACTCGCCTCCTGCCTTTTTTCTCTACTATCTGCTTCTCCTCTTCCTCAAGCTGTGGTACATGTGGCATTCTGATTATTCTTCTTAAAACACACATCAAAATGACCTGCTCAGGTACATGTAAATACACACACACAACGGTGTGCTTTCTTCCATACACTGAACTTATGCAAATTTAGCTTACACACCCAGAAAGAGTGAGAAGGAAAATAATAACTATTTTTAAGATGCTGGTGCTTCTCCCCCCATATCATTCAATAAAGGCCTCTGTCAGAGGCTCTGAATCCACCACTGTACCCATGGCTGGCCCCAGCTCCTGTGTGCCCCTCACAGTGGGTCACTTTCAGAGGTCACTTTCTGCCTTATGCAGACTCTAGAATCAACCCTACTTAAGACTTGAAGGAAACCCACCCCAAAGTATGGGTTTTATTCCAGGTTGCTGCAACTCAGTGATTTCTTTGTCTTTTTTCTACTTTGGGTTATTTCTAATTTTCCATTAGCAAACATACTTATCATCTTTTAAAGCCATTTGAACTTTTTTTATTTAAGGTTGTCTTGCTAAACCTTCAATGACTCCAATCACTAACCCAATACAGTCCAGATGCCTCAGCCCAGCATTCAAAGCCCTGCCCAAGTGGGTCTCAAGGCACATCTGTCTGTGTCCCTCACACCCCTCTATACTCGTGAATGGGAACCTTGCATTTCCTCTATGCAACTTCTGTTGTACCTTCAGCCTGAAATGTCCTCCCCACCCTTCCCTCCTAATCCAGATGCGACCTGTGCATCAAGGGACACCCCCATATCAGCTGCTTCACCAAAGTTTTCCTAAACCCCACTCCACCGCCACTACATCCAGTTCTGTGGCAACCCCACTCCCCATATCCACGTTCTCTGGAAGAGCTGGTGCACTAGTCAGACCTCCCCCCAGAATAGTTTATCCCTCTGTTGCAGCCTCTGCGATACCTAGCTTTGCACACCACAGATGCTCAAATAATGGAGCAAGTGAAGCGGATCGAATTGGATTGAACTGAATTGGACAGCTCTGGCTTGACTTGATTCAACAGCTCTGTTCCTTAATACAAAGTTTTGGTAAATTTGGCAAATTGTGCATTCAGTAAGGCTTTCAATGAGTTGCCTGTAGGCAAATTAGCCATTTGCTCCTCGGTCATTTGGGCAACTGGCCCTCTGTCACTTGGCTTTTGGGGGACTGGCTTCTGACAGGTTGATGACCTGATTTTCTGTTGAACTGACCAGAGCAGACGGTGAGCGGCAGGGGGATGGATCTCGCAAAGGCCCCAGAGGCCCCTGAGGACAAGGGAAGCTCAACCCCAGCCCTTCAGTGACTCTTCAGAAGCACTTCCAGACACCCCAGCCCTGGGAGAGCTGGGAAAGCCAGGGGACACTCACCCTTAAAGAGTTGCTATGCGGCGATGCCACTACCCCAAGCCCCGAGAAACCATCCATCCAGCCTCGAGCTTCTGTCTGAGGATTAGGACCCACTCCTCACTCATGGGCAGAACCCACAGCGAAGGGGCCCAGGGGGCGCTCGGCTGCCCCCACCCCTGCCCTTCCCCCCAACCCCTGCACTTCCCCCGGCCCAGAGTGGAAGTTTGACTAAAGCTCAGTGTCTTTGCTTTTATAAATCTCTGCCTTTTAATGATGGCTCAAGGCTGAGGGGAAAAAGGACCATTAAACTCACTGAATAAGTTAATGGGGCAGAGAGACTCTATTTCGGAGCCACCTCAGGCTATTTTCCTCTGCAGCTAAAGCCTGAATAAGTAAAAAGAAAAAAATTAAAACCGCAGAGCGCATTGCCAATAAATAACCCCCAGTAATCTCTCAGCATCCAGGACTTCATTTGCAGAGATACTATAATGCAGATCACTTGTAAAACACCTCTGGTTTCAGAGTTCCACCTGCTGTGGCAGCTGGGGTCTTATCACCAGCCTGGTTCCGTCCCTCCCAGCGAAGGCAACCAACTAAGGGCTCCTCCCATCTGAGCTGCGAGGCCCTTTAGGCATCGCTGTGAGAAGCTGCCCCCCAGCAAACGTCAGCACACAAAAACAGAGGAAACCCCAAGACCCTCCAATCCCCCAGACATAGAGATTCCCTCAAAGACTCCCTAATTCACTGTCCTGAAACTCAGAACTCTCTCTCATCCCTCGGCACAAACCACCGAATCCAGCGTCTTGGTTTCCTTGGCCTGGACAGCTCCACCTTTTCACAAAACTCACAAAACTCCCCCTTCTCCTCCTCTCCTCCCCGCTCTCTTCCCTCTTTCTCACCCCTCCTCCTCCTCCCTCGTCCTCTCCTCCCCCCTTTCTCCCCCCTCCTCCCCCTCCCTCGTCCTCTCCTCCCCCATTTCTCCCCCCTCCTCCCCCTCCCTCCCTCCTCTCTCTCCTCCCCACTCTTCCTTCCCCACCCCCTGCTCCTCCCTCACTCCAGCCCTCAAGCCCTGCTCAGCCCACTTCCCTGCCTCCTCCTGAGAGAAACAAGGCCTTCCTTGAACAAAGCTGGAAACATGACCCTTAGGGCCTAGAAAGCACAAATAAATAAGTCAGCACTCCTGCTGGTAAGTGTTGAGTCCCACTAGACACACGTTGTTTACTCTTTAATATTTAAACATGTTAATTAAATCTCTGAATAAACAAATACATTTTAGCAAGTGGCATTCCTGAGTCGGAGCTCCTTCCCACCACCGCACACCTCAGGGCCCTCCTCGTGGGCCACTGACGTGTTGGTGGATGAGGTCCAGGATCACTGCCCCTTCCCTAGGCAGCCCGGACTTACCATCAACGGGTGATGGGCTCCACCCCCGTCCAACCCACATCTGCTCCTCTCAAAACCCAAGGCTCCCTCTCAGCTCCCCTGACCTTCAAAAAGTCCCACCCCGGGGGCTTCCCTGGTGGCGCAGTGGTTGGGAGTCCGCCTGCCGATGCAGGGGACACGGGTTCGATGCAGGAGACACGGGTTCGTGCCCCGGTCTGGAAAGATCCCACATGCCGCGAAGCGGCTGGGCCCGTGAGCCATGGCTGCTGAGCCTGCGCGTCCAGAGCCTGTGCTCCGCAACGGAAGAGGTCACAGCAGTGAGAGGCCCGGGTACCACAAAAAAAAAAAAAAAAAAAAAAAAAAAGTCCCACCCCCTCCAGGTCCCCTCATTCATTCATTCATTCATTCACATGTTGCCCAGCGTTGATTTAGCCAGGCAGATGCTGAGCACTGGAAAGAAAAAGATAATCAAGGGACTTCCCTGGTGGTCCAGTGGTTAAGACTTCCCCTTCCAGGGCAGGGGGTGTGGGTTCGATCCCTGGTTGGGAAGCTAAGATCCCACATGCCTCGGGGCCAAACCCCCCCAAAAAACCCATAAAACAGAAGCAATCATGTAACAAATTCAATAAAGACTTTAAAAATGGTCCACATCAAAAAAAGACAAACAAAAAAAACCAAAAAGAAATTTTTTTAATAAAAAATTTTTTTCCAAAAAAAACGATAATCAAGACGGGACCCCAATCCTCAACCAGCTCACAACTGTCCCGAGGAGAAGCCCACCTCCCTCATTCTGGCCTGGCCTGGCCCCTCCCTACCTCTCCAGCCAGAATGAACGTCCTCAAGCTCTTTAAAGGTTCCCTTGCTTCCAGGGCCTTCTTCATGTTGTTCCCTCTCCCTAGAGTAGCATCCATGGCTTGTGCTCCCCACCATGGGGCTAATTCACCCTTCAGGTCTCAACTTAGCAGTCCCTTCCTCTAGAGACCTCCTCCACGTGCCCCAGCTATAGGATCCTATAAGCCAGTGAGATCTCTCCAACACATTTATTGCACCCATTTAAGATATAAATTGAATCATCTCCTGTTTAAAAGGAAAAGCCTTCCAGAGCCTCCTATTTCACTCAGATTAAAATTGAATCCCCTTCCCATGGCCTGCAGACCTCTCCGACCTCACCGGCCTCATCCCTCCCCCTTGCTTACTCCAGTCCATCACCCCCTACGCTCCTCCAGCCTCCTTTCCACGCCAACAACATCTAGTCCATTCCCAACTCAAAAGTGCTGTGCTTGCCAGAAAATTCTACCTTCAGGGATATTCACGAAATTCTGCCTCTTGCTCATTCTTCAGATAAGAGCTGGGCTGCAATCTCCTCCTGGAGCCCGCCGCCTGCCAGGAGAAGTCCCCGCCTCCCACCTCCCGGTCAGGCTTCCCATCACATCTCTCTGCTTGGTTCCTTCCTAGGACTTATGGCTCTCTGACATTATCTGAGTGCCAGATATCAACACTGATGGCCCCTGCCCACTGAATTTCCAGGCCAGAAACTTTATCTGTCTTGTGCATCACGGCATCACCAACGTGAAGGAATGAAGCTTGTTTGTGTCCCCACCCACCACTCACTTCAGGCTCTGAGGGCAGGACCAGGCAGGCTGATGCCACAGCCCTGCACTCAGCACCCACCTCAGACTGAGAAGGAGTTAGTGGACACGTGCTGGGCTGGGGCTCCCCCATACGCCATGTCCGAGCACTCAGCAAGCAGGCCTCCCGGTTACATCATTTCGGGACAGAGATGCGGAACCAGGGCTGTTGTCTGGCCTTTATCTGTCCATTGTACACAGGACCCAGCCCAGGGCCCTGAGAGGGGCCACATGACTAGGGTGATGGAGAACACAAAGAAAAGAGGCCAACCCCAGGCCAGAGAGCACCAAATGCCCCCCCTGGCCCTGGCTTCACAGTGTCAGAGAGAAAAAGGGTGCTCTGAAAGCGCCAGGAACATCCTTGGGCTGCAGATACCAGAAGGTGCCCCCAAGAACAGCACCCTGATTTTTCTGCCTGCTTCAGCACCCCTCCTGCAAGCAGCAGCGTGTCACAACAGAAACCCCACAGGCTCTGAGTCAGACAGGAGCCCACCTCTGCCACCTACCAGCTGGGTGACCTTGCCACCCCTGTCTCCCTCAATTTCTTCATCTGCAAGACAAAGATACAATAGCACCTGTTTCGATGAGTCATGTACATGTGTCTACCCTAACCCAGATTCATCAAAAGCAGCCCTATTGTGTAAACTGGTGCAACCACTTTGGAAACAGATCTGTCAGTGTCTTGGAAAGTTAAATATCGTACAATCCAGGAATTCTACTCCTGGGGACAGACCCAAGAGAAATGAAAGTGTTTGTTCACAAAAAGCCCTGTGCACGAAGGTGCAGAGTGGATTTACCCATAATAGTCCAAAGTTGGGAACAGCCAGGGTTCCAACAGCTAGGAGACTAAACGAACTTGGGTATTTCATAACGTGGAGTACTACTCAGCAATAGACAAGAACAGACTGCTGTTATCTATGACGCGGATGAACCTCAAAAACATTTGCCAAATACACATTGTATGTTTCCATTTATATGAAGCTGTAGATCAGGCAAAAGTAATTTATTGTGGGAAAATATCAGAACAGTGGTTACCTCTGGGGAGGTGGGGGGCAGAGACTGGGGAGGGGCACAGGGAAACTTGCTGAGCAGATGGGAATACTCTCGATTTTTCTGGGTTTGGGTTCCACAGGTGTATACATTTGTCAAAACTCAGAGGATATACACTTGCAATTTATACATTTCACTGACTGGAAACACTACCGCCAATGAAAACAAATACTGAATGCTAGTTTAATGATATACATACTAAAGTGTCTAGGGGGAGTGTACCAACACCTACAATTTCCTCTGAGATGCATCAGAAAAACAAGGTGGATATAAGTGGCTAGAGGAACAAAGAGAAGGACAGACCCTATGACAGAGCAAGAAAGTGAAATATTAATTGCAGATTCCAGGGAGTGGGTATATGGACGTCCACTGTAAATTTTTCAGCTTTTCTGTGTGCTTGAAAATTGCTTTCCATGATGAAATGGCAGAATTGGGAGAATCCTCCTTATTTACATGTCCCAAGGAAAGCAATTTCATAGCCCTATTTTGTGGCCCATTCTTTGGGGAAGTTCTTCCTTACTGCTAACCAGACCCCCATAGGCTGTGGTCACAGACCACTGACATTTTCGGTGGGGTGAGTGGGGTGTCTAACTTGGTGTTGACACAAATCAGATGCTCACTGGTAATTGTTGAAAAAATTAATTAGTTAATTAATAAGAGAGAGTGCATAGTGCACTTGATATGAGTTCTTTTCTGATTTCCACCTGCAATCTCCTAAACATCAGACCATCAGACAGCAGTCCTCGGGGGCCCTTCTCAGACTCTGCACTGGTTTGTATGTGTCCCTCCCTCTACCCCTCAGTTTCTCCTGCGAATGTGCAGCCTCCCCCATACGGCTCCTTGGCTGCTCCCACAAGGGCCAAACAAGCAGATAGTTTAAGGCACCAGCAGCCAGAGGCACCAAAAAACGAGGACAATTCAGCTTTGATGAACTTCTGCAGGTTTCTGCACTCGGAGAGACTCTATTTTCATTTCAGCAGACATGCAAAGTTTTTATATTACCGTTGTTCTGAGCTGAAATGTATCCCCCCCCCAAATTCATAAGTTGAAGTCCTAAGCCCCAGTACCTCTGAATGAATGTGACTCTATTTGGAGATAAGGTCTTTAAAGAGGTAATTAAGTTAAAATCGGGTCATCAGGCTCTAATCCATTATGACTGAGGTCATAAAACAAACACAGAAAAGACCATGTGAAGACACAGGGAGGAACTGGCCATTTGCAAACCAAGAAGAAAGGCTTAACATTGTTTTTATTTTAAATTAAAAATCTGGTGAGTGTGGTCATCTCTTTATTGCTTAAACCTTTTAAAGTGTTATTCTAATAGAGAAAAAAACAAAGGATTATATATTGAACACCTTATTTATCCATCACCTGGAATTGATATACATATTACCATTTTGTCAGATGCTAAGATCTCCAAAAAAGGAAGGAAAACATCACAGGTGAAGTTAAGAGCCTTATGTTTACCTTCATTTCCTCTCCCCTCTTCCTAGAGCCAAGCCTCTCATGAAATTGATTTGTATCCAGTCCAATGGTTTTATCTTTTTACTATATATCTATGTGTATAAACAGTGCATTATATTGGTCATTGAGGTTTTTTTAATTGATGTATAGTTGATTTACAATGTGTTAATTATTGCTGTGCAGCAAAGTGATTCAGTTATACATATATGTACATTCTTTTTTTTATATTCTTTTCCATTATAGTTTATCCCAGAATGTTGAATATAGATCATGGTGTTTTTTACCTTACATACGTGGTATGTCATCTTGCAACCTGTTTTTTTCAAAGTACAGCCATATTACTACACAGAGAACAAGGTTTTCAAAGCAACTGCTATGCAGGATTCCAGCCTATCAACATACATGGCTCCTCAACCCTTGCCCTCCTGAAGACATGTGAGCTGGTTCCCAATCATTTTGCAATGAATGTGGAACAGCGGGCTCTGGAGTCATCCTGGGTTTGAATCCTAATCCTGCCATTGACAGCTATGGTCTTAGACAAGCTCTTGCATCTTTGGGGCCTAATTTCCTCATCTGTGAAATGAGAGCAGTTGTCTGTTCATACGACCGTGTGGATTAAATGAGATGCCACATAAACTGCCTGGCCCAGAGCAAGTGCTCAAAATGAGCCGCTGCTACTACTGTGCGCTCCAGAGACTGGGAAGACAGAACAATCAATAAACACAAGTCTGGACAACAAAGACCATCTCAAAAATGGGACCAGTTGACAGGTAGGACTCAGGTGGACAGAATGAAACCCAGACGGCTTCCAGGCAAGGAAAGTGGCCTGACCAGAAGACTAAGAGTGGGAAATGCTTGGGAATGTTTCAGGAATGCCCACTAGACGAGTTTGGCTGGGGCAGAGGGTTCCCATGGTGGGGATCATGGGAGGCAAGCCTCCAGAGAGATGTTGTAGCCAGAACACAATCACCGAAGGCTGAATTTTACCCCGGGACCAATTAGGACCCAACTAAGTTTCTTGAGCTGCAGTTACCGGATTATGTCCCTGCCACCCAAATAGTTTTTTAAAATCAACTTTGAGTCTTGGAGGGCATTCTAGAAAACAGCTGTGCTTTCATTTCTCAACTGCATATCAGATGACATAGGTCAGAGCACGTTCGGTCAAGTCCAGCCCTGTGGGGAAAGGTTAGTGGGAGCCAAGGTCAGGACGGAGCCAGGCATCTTTTTGGGGGGTGCAGAGAGAAGAGATAAAAGGGAAATGGAGAGAGAACTCAGCACCTGGGCGAGTGCGGTCAGAACGTGCTGGGGAGCAGGTAGTGTTCTTCAGGAATGGGGGTGTTCAAACGTTTTGTAGCCTGGGAAACTTCATAAAAGTCTTACGCAGAATACCACACCACCTCTGACCTCACTTCAGGGAGTAGAGCTGGAAAGCTGCCAATGCGACCGTCGTGCTCCAAGTGTGGTCCCTGGACTAGCAGCATCTGCCTCACCTGGGTACTCACTAGAAATGGCATCCTCAGGCCCCACCACAAATCTACAAATCGGAGTCAGAAACTCTGGGTTGGGGTCCAGCAATCTGTGCTTTAGCCAGGCCTCCCGATGAAAGGGATGCACGCGAGTAGGAGGACCACCAGGGTCTGATCCCACACCCCTCCCCCCCACAGGCTCCACCCCCAGAGACATCCTCCTGCAGCCTCAGCGCCCTCCAACCTTCCACCCCGTCCACAACCACCACGTTAGACGTATGAGAGGTCAGCGCCAGAAGAGGACTCAAAGATCACCTGGTCTGGCCCCTGATTTAAAATGTAAGAAAACAGAGGGTCAGAGATGGCCAGTGCCTTGCCCAGAATCACCCAGTAGGTCGGTGGCAGTGACAGGACAGACCCCACCGGTCACTCTGTCCTGCCCCGGTGTCCTCACTTAGAGGACATTCTCAGGATGTGGCCAAAAATACCTGTGCCCACGAAATTCAGGGATGCCAAACCCTACTGGGTCCCAGGACCCCTTCTGCCCCTCCCTCCTTCTCACTATCAATCAGTGTCAAAAACAGAATAGCACAGAACCCGTTGTGCCCTGTGGGAGCTGTGGGAGGGCACTAGACCCAGGACTAAAAGCAGAGACGAGAGGTTGCAGGGCGGGGGGCAGGAACTGAGAGCATCTGTGACACGAGGCGGGGGCATGAGCAGGGGCTCTGGAGCAGACCTGCTGTTTCAAGCCCCATGTCTGCCACTTCCTGGTTGCATGACCCAGGACAAGTGCTGTAGCCTCTCCGTGCTCAGTTTCCCCACCATTAACATGAGGATGCTAATGGTCCCTGCCTCGTCGGGTTGTGCTGAGAATGAAGGATGGTTAAAATCAGACTGTCCTATATAAAAGAGGATGTATATGTGTGTATAACTGAGTCACTCTGCTGTACAGCAGAAATTAGCACAACATTGTAAATCAACTCTACTGCAATAAAAAATAAATTAAAAAAAATAAGACTATTCTGAGAACAGCACGTGGGACCCGGTCACAGCACAGCGTCTGTCGTCCCCATGATGAGTTAAGGTTCCCTAGAAGATTCTTTCAGCAGCTGCTCCACTGAAGGCAAAGCCAAGGCTCCCACAGAGGCGTGGGAGCCATGAGAACAAGGTGCCCGGCACCAGGTAGGTGCATGCATTGTCCCCAAGCTGGGTTCTGCGGGAGGTCTGTGAGATATGCTGGTAGAAATCAGCCCCTCCTATTTGGCAGGTCTCTATGGAGTCCCTGTGAAGTGCTGGCTACAGGATAAAACACAGTCCCTGCCTCTGACACACCACACAGAGAGAAAACAAAAACATCCAGGAAGCTGACGCCACCCAGGGCACGTGGGTGCAGCTCCAGGGAGCCTCCCCTGGGCTAAGATGCTGGCTGAGCCACCCTCTCTAGCCAGCGACCCACCCGGGCAGGTGAGGACTGGTACCTGGGAAGGTAACAGGGTGGAGCCTCAAGGCCTGATCAGAGTCCAGGTAACAGGCAAGTCACCTGGGAGGGGACACAGCTTGCGGCCCAGGACCAGGGGTGGTGGGGTGGGAAGCAGGGAAGAGTGAACAGTCATTTCCATGGAGACAGGACATGACCCTGGACAATGATGCCTGCACAAGGGTCAGGGATGGATAAGGTTGCTCCTCCTCCACCATGGCTGCCCCAGGTCCCAGGGCGCTGCTCTGAACTGCAAAGAGGGAGGGTAGGCCTGTCTCGGTCGCAGCCAGGGCAGGGGCAGGCCCCCAGCGGGCTAGACAGAGGGTCTGCTGGCTGCTGGGAGAGGGAAGCCAGGCCCAGCCCTGGACCAGCACGTGCAGCCAGTCTTCACTTGCCCGCCTGGGTGCTCACTCCCCCATCACATGGCGGAGGAAGGCTGACCCCCCCCGCCCCGCCAAGTCACCCTCTGACAGAACTTTGTCCCAGGATCTTGGCCTGGGGGACCCAGGGAATCTGGCTGCACCTTCGGCACCCAGCCCACCTCCCGCACAGCCTGGAGGTAGATTCCAGGTGGCAAAAGAAAGGGGCTTGACCTTACGCGTCCTGTAACTATGGGCAGAACACAGATCCATCTGTCCGGCTGGTTGATGCTTTCCCAGCTCTCACCAAAGGGGCCGGCCCAACAGAGGCTCTCAAATAAACATGCTGAATAAATGCAGAAATAGGGAAATGAGCGAGTGCCTTGAAGAGACTCGGTGATATCTTCTGGAACCTAGAACCCGCCGTTCCTTGGGTTTCTCCCTCCCCGTCTCACTGCCCCCTCCTCCGGGCTGCCCGGGGTCACCTTCCCCATAAGCCACCAGCCCCCAAATCTTTGCCACTTACAATTGGAAAGTGACAAGAGAAGAAACACAATTGTCCTCTCTTGCCTTTGATATGCTGCATCTGCTAGGGTATCATGGGGCCTCTGTGGACCAGCAGCAGGACGGTGAGTCAAGGTCACGGCCAGCCAGGACCACACCCTGACAACCAGCTCTACTGTTTCCAATCAGATGAACTCGAAAGCAGGTAAATCTAGAATTTTTAAATCTCCATTTAGAAAAAAACCGCACCCTCTCCTCCTCAGGGAAGCCCTATTTTCATATCTATACATTTTTCTTTCAATTTCCCATTAGATAACATTCTCTAAACTTCTGCCCCTGCTTTTCTTTCTTTTTTTTTTTTTTGCAGTACACGGGCCTCTCACTGCTGTGGCCTCTCCCGTTGTGGAGTACAGGCTCCGGACACTCAGGCTCAGCGGCCATGGCTCGCGGGCCCAGCCGCTCCGTGGCATGTGGGATCTTCCCGGACTGGGGCATGAACCCGTGTCCCCTGCATCGGCAGGCAGACTCTCAACCGCTGCGCCACCAGGGAAGCCCCCCCTGCTTCTCTTGAGACAGCCCTTCCAGCTGTAGATGTCTTGGCTAATAATACTGGCCACCCCGACTCGACTCTAAACTCCAAGAGGGAGGGAGGGACTATGGCCTTTTATTTTTTCAGCATCGTGTCCCAAGGCTTAGCACCATCCCTAGCACATGGCTGGAGCCAAGAGCTGGGACAGAAGAGGTTTGACCCCCCTCCTCTCCCTGTCCTGCAGAGAGAAGGACCCGGCCAGTCCAGCTAGTGCCTCTGGCCATCCTTCCCCAATAGTCCAGATGCTGGGACAGGCCTGGACAGGCAGTGAGGCGGGCGGCCAGATGCAGCTCAGCATCCATGGTGGGAGGAACACACCGCCAGCTTCTGGCCCCCATTAGCAGTCTGTTACGCACTTGGAAGACAATCCTTTGAAAACAAGTGGAATACAAGGTCTCCTCTTCAACTCCTTCCCCAGGGACAGAAGCCGGGGGCCCCCAGAAGACACAGGGCCCTCCCACGGAGGAGGGAACACTTCAGCCATAGGCCACATGCCCTAGGAGCCAGGCACTTCTTTCCACGCCCTCCCCTTCACTGCCAGGGGCTTCAAGGGGCCCTAGCTCCCTCCAAGGGCCTCAAAGACAAGGTTTCTGCCAAGGATATAGAACCACACCCCTCCTCCACGCCCCTCCCCCCTCCCCATCTATCATGTTATTTCCCACTTGGTGTCTTATAGCCACACTTGTTAAAATGACTGCCACTTAAGAGGTGGCAAGAAGTCAGAAACGCAATCTGGAGCAAAGCTGATATTAAATAACTTCCTGAGGCTGGCACGTCTGCCAAGCCTCCCTCCTGGATCTCAGGTGGATCATAAAGAAGCTACAGAAGATAAGGAGCCAGAAGCACCCCAATTCCAGCCCCAGAGCCACGCCTCTGCTGGGGGAAGGCCCCTCCCTTCTCTGGGCTGGAGTTTCTGCACCAGTAGAGCCTAAAGTAATTCCTTCCTACGTGATCCCACACCCCCAAACACACACACACACACACACATGCACACATTGAGTAAAGGATATGAAATGATGTCTGACGCTCAAATCTACGCTGGAAGAGCCCTCCCTGTCAACCAGCCCTACCCTACCCTCGCCGTTTTCCAGATAAATACACTGAGCCTCAGAGATCTTGACTCTCATGGCTGAGGCCAACCAGATAGGCTGGGGATTAAAGAATCTCAAGAAGAGTAATACCCAAGGAAAATACCAGAAAGGGTCTGGCTGTTAGATGCCAGGATTGGTTGGCTACAATGAAGTCAGTCAGGTGCACAGGTGTGTTCTGCAGCTGTGGCCTCATGCCATTGGGCCCAGCAACAAACACTCCCAATGGCCATCATCACACTCGTGTCCTCAGAGAATCATCTCTAGCTGCTCACACTTGAAGGGGAGAGAAATTCATCTGACGGATCCTCTGAAGCCTGACGCCGAGTCAGTCTCATCTGCCTCAGCAATGCCCACCATGGCCACCCCACCAGATCAGAATACACTGCTGTTCTCCATTCTGGCCACTTGGTGTCACTGCTGTACCCAATGAACTAGAACCATAGCGGGCTCCTTGGGAAGTAAAATGATCCTACCAGGGCAAAAGGATCCCATACATACCCCCTGTACTGTGTCCTAATTCCATCCTTCCTCCAGAAAGAGACAGATGGTCCATCATGGAGTATCCATCCACCATGTTCCAGACACTTTCCACACATCATATAAACTAATCATCACAGCAACACCTCCCAACAACACCTGACTTTGCAGGTGAAGAAAATGAGACCCTGAGAAATTAAGCAATTTACTCAAAGTTCAAAAAAAAAACAAGCAAGGAGGAGGGCAAGAATTGGATCCCGAGTTTGACGTCAAATTCTATGACCTTTTCACAACATACTTTAGCCTCCCTTGAGTTATCAGACTCTGTGCTATGGGTTCTGGTTAAATCAAGTTGGTTTGCCATGACCCTCGGAGGTGCTGGGAGAAAACCACGTGCAGCTTTGTTCAAAGGCACAATCATAATAGGGCAGGATAAATAGCACCTCCCTTCCTGCAGAAATCATGGTCTAGTGCCCTCTTGTGGCTGACCATAGAACTGGAATGAATGCGCATGGGAGGCTCTTCAGGGTGGATTGGACGGACTGAGCAGTCACCCCCTTCCCACTGGACTCATCCATTCTTTCTCCCAGGGCTGGTCCTGGATCCCCATCTGTAGCTGACAGGCCTAGTCAATTACAATAGCCGGAAGAGAATCATCCAGTGAGTGGGAAGCTACAAAGAGCAAGAACAGCAGTAAAACCACATGGAACAACACCTGCAAGGGGCTGGGTGCTCCTGAGTCACCCTGCATGCAGGTTCCTGGCATCCCAACTCCCAAGGCTGGGGAGTGGGGGAGGTAGGCAGCAGGAAGGCTCTGCCTGGACACTGCCACTTGGTTTCCCAACTGAGGCTATCAGTAGCAACCATTACAATCTCCCTGTTCTTGGGCAGACATGTGCCTCAGCCACTTTGTCACCTTTTCCAAATACACACCATGTTAGTCCTTCTGTTGCCTCCCTGAGCTCTGGCCCTAGGGGAGGTCCTAGCTCCCCTCTCATCCCACTCTTCAAGGACCCAGAAACGCCCCTGCCCTTCACCTCTGAGAGATTCCTATTGTACCGTTTGCCAGTTTGGCCTCTGTGCACCCATCATATGCCATGCACTTACTATAATCTCATTTAATCCTCACAACTACTCCAGGAAGACAGATCTAGTTAGCCCAGTTTTTCAGATGAAGAGACAGAAACTCAGAGAGGTTAAGTAACTTGCCTAAGCTCACACAGGGGCAGAGCCAGGATTTAAACGGAAGGTTGTCTGGCCAAAGAAGCCACTATTCTTCCTATGACACTGAGTTGCCTTTGAGGCAAAGAACCATTGAAAGTCTTGGGGCCCAGGAATAGTTCTAATGGAAGACCTTGGTTTAAAAGATTAATTTGTCAAGATGTGGAGGATGAGCTGGAAGTAGGAGAGGCTGGACTCGGGAAGAACAGATGAGGGTCATAAAAAGTAACCACACCTGTGGGAATGATGTTCTGGAGGGCGGTAATGAGAAGAGGAAGAAAACGAGAGGGAGAGACACACAAGCATTAAGAATTTTACACACACAGACAGGAGTGCACATTCTCATCAAAATCTTAAAATAACCCAGTATTATTTCTGATGAGGAATGGAAATCAAAAAAGTATCCAGCCCAGGAGGGTCACACAGCTGGGAAGAGGCAGAGTTGTGAACTCAAGCTTCATTTAGTAGGTGCCATCCATAAGCAAGGTTGTCTACGCAAATGATCTCCAGCCTAGTAGGACAGCCATAAATGTTATGTTCATCCCTGTTCTTCAGGGATCAGCAGCCTCAAAAAAGTATCAGAAATAAGTAGGTGGGAAAAGACTGACCACAACAGAGGGTCCCACCTGCAGCCCTGGGTCCAGCAGCCATGGGATGGCCCTCAGGGCAGAGCTGCAGTCCCCAGATCTGAGAGCTCAGGACCCACTAAAAAAGAGGGAGATCCTGTCTCCAAAACTAATAGCTGTGTTAGGGGGACAAGGCTCCTTCATGAACCAACTAGTACAAAGAACAAGACAGCACCTGCTCAAATACGAGACTGCTTGGAACAGTCAGAGAAGAGCTCAAAGCATGCACAGAAAGGAAACAGTCAAAACTAGCCAGTCCAGGCAGGGTTCAGGACCCTGGTTTGCACGGCACTTTGATACCCATCAATTTAGATGAGTGTCTCTGAGAACAGAGGTGGTCTAGAGAGGGTGAGAGACAGCACCAAGCTCTCACGTCTGGTAAATATCAGGACCCTGTGCTTCCTGAGCAGCTACTTGGTGTCTAAGTAATTACCAAGCTTGGCATGGCTGGGGTCGGGGGCAGCGGGGAGAGAGAGGGGAGAGATGCCTCCACGCTTGGACCGGCATATCAAATGGCCTGAGGGAGTTCATAAAGCTCCCATGACACTAACTCTGCAGTGTAGCTGTCTGTCAACTTCTCTGTGTCCCCATCAAGACTTATCTTCCTGGGCAGGAACGATGTCCCGTTCATTCATCTCCATGACCCTCGTGCAGATGCACTGACCCCTCCTGCTGCTGCAGCTGAGACAAACTTGGTGGGAAGGAGAGCACTCCAGCCCACTTCTGGTCACCCAGGGCACTCTCCCAGCTGCCTCCTGGGAAGCTCAGGTGCAGGAGACTCACATGTCTGGGCTGCAGACATGATGGAGGCAGGACCCCATGATGAGGGCTGCGAGAGGCCCAGCCTAGGGGAGAGCTGACCTTCCTGCTCAGCCGTGGCTCAAAAAAGGCTCTGAAAGCCAGGTCAGCCGGTGCACATCTCACCACACTGGAGCCGCATCCCCAGCTCCCAGGGAAGGCAGCCACCACCAGCCTCGGTCAGTCTCGTGCGCAGCACTGCCCTCTGGTGGTCACCAGGAGTCTAGACGCAGACGATCTTTGTAGGCAGGAAGCCAAAGGCTTCAGGCCTTGTTTACGGGAGACCTCAGTCGTGATGTGCGTGGAACACAGAAGAGGTGCAGTTGTGGGTGCGCAAAGACGCCTCCAGATGCGCGCACACAGCCCACTTTACCGCGGGAAGCAGCCCAGATTAGGACTGCGCATCTAAGATTGCTCCTTCTCTGTTTGCAGGAGGCTAAGGGCTCCTTTCCCTGCCTCTGGAAGAGCCCAGATCCCTCAGCCCCAGAGCAGACGCTTGCAGAGGGCGGGAGGATGAGAGCCACACCAGCTGGGGAGGCGGCCTCAGAGGCGTTCTGGTCCCACTGTGCCAGGAACTCGCTGGGTGATTGAGTCAAGTCCATTCACCTCTCTGGAGCCTTGGGTTCCTTCTCTGTAAAACTGGGTTTGGCCCCAATTATTTCTGAGCCCCTTTCCAGGTCAGATGATTTATGGTTCAAAGTCTTGATCTTTTTCCTAACTCAAAAACTCTCTCAGACGTCTAGAAATGTAAATAAGCAACATGGTGCCCTACCGCTTGAGGAACCCATCGAGTATGTGATCACCCTGATCTGACAGTGACCCTGAGAGGGAGATAAACTCCAATTCCCAGAGGTGACCCCAAATACCAGAAGGGGAAACCAAGGCCAGAGAGGCTCTAGGATGTGGTGAACTCTTCCAGCCAAGAAGCAGCAAAATGGGGTGTTTCCACAAATTCCTGCCCTGCAATCGTAGCACTTTGCTGCGTACCCCAGCTCTCTCTGCAGGGACAGCTGTAGCCATCCCCCATGCTCATCCCTATGGAGAGACAGATGGAGCTTCCCTGAGCAAGGGGGGAAGAGAGATGGAGCAAAGAGGAAGGGTAGAGAGGAGTAAAGGCTGATCATTTGAGGAGGAGGGAAGAGAAGGGCCAGGAAGAACTAGAATTCACCCTCCAGGAAAGACGCTCTAAATATCCGCTTCCAGCTCTAGGTGGACACATCAGACATCCCCCTTCTGCTCTACATCCAGTGGCAGCCTTGGAACTCCAAAACTCGAGCTGGGAGAAGCCAACCTGCCCTCTATTCTCCCATCCAGGCTCTCTCTGGCCATAGGCAATTGGGGACACAGTCCTGCTGACCGTGTCTCAGCCCAGAGTGGAGCTGGCTGGGGCCCAGCCGCCAGCTTCCTGAATACTCGTCAGCCTCAGCTGGCACGTGGTCTCCTGGGGGAGCTGACCTGACCTCAGAAACCAGGATGCTATGGGGTGGTCAACGAGGCCTGGGGAGAGGGCTTGGGTGGGACGAGCCTCATGGGAGGCTGCTGTTAGGAACAGGTCAGGAAGACCCCAAGCCTCCCCATCATTAGAGTCTGGCTTTGACAGTGCTGGCCAGGGCTGCTTGGCCAACACCAGACCCACCACTGTCTCATCTGCCTTCCTCTCCAACCCCAGCCAGGGGAATTCACAGCTAGGGAACTGGAATGTTATAAAATAAGGGATCCTCCTAGACCTTCATGTCTACCCTTTTATTTTATTATTAATTTATCTTGATGGTCATAGATTCGTGAATGTGTGTGTATAGCAGTATATATCCACATGCATAAGAATATAGAGAAAGAGTATAGGCAATGGAGCTTAACATTAAATGTCAGACTCCTCTGAGTGGCTTCGTGAAATGAAGCAAGTCACATTCCACCTCTGGACTCATTTTCCCCATCTGTAAAATGGGACGAATAATAGTACTTATCTCCTAGGGTTGGTGTGAGGCCGTAATGGGTTATATTACCTCCAAAGTGCTTGGAACAGTGTCTGGAACATAGTAAGTGCTCAGTAAATGCTAGCTGCCATGAGTTATCATGTATCGACAGCTTTCTCTTTACCCGGCATGACACAGGCCACTGACCCTCAGAGTGCTGCTAAAAGGTAGTTGTTATTATTATCCTCATCTCACAGAGAAGGCAACTGAGGCCCAGAAGAGGGAAGGGGTTTGTTCAAAGCTAGGAAAAGGCCAGGTCTGGAGGAGCTGCTGGGGACAGGTTCCTCTCCCTGCTGGATGATTCTGTCTGGGGACAGAATCCTGAATCTTCCACCACCCAGACAGGGGACACTTACGATGGGACAAGCCAGATGGGGAAACAGGGGCAGAAGTGAAGTTAGAAAGGACAGGCTCCAAACTGGCTGCACCCACAGATCCCTGAGCCCTGTGTGTAAATAGAGCTCAGCAGAGCCCTCGCCAAGAGCAGTTTTAATTGGCATGGGCTGCAGGCTGCGAAGAGCCCTGGGGCTGCCAGCCTTGCATAGTTGCTGCCTCTGGGGACCCCAGATTTGGAATCATTGCCCCAGAGGGAGACACTGTCATGGGCGAGGCTCTGGCTTTGACAGAGTGCCCAGAAAGGGTGCCAGAGCCGAGTAGGAGAAGGCGGTGCTGCCATCTGGGCAGGGACATCCTCCAGCAGCCCGAGGACCCCCAAGTCCCCGCCTCTCTCTGCGCCTCTCCTGGGACCCTCGCAGGTAAGGTGAGGGAGGAGCTGACTGCAGGGGTCCCTTCCAGCTCTGACTCCCGGGGAGCCCTGCTCTCGGGGGTAGTAGGCAGAAATCTGAGGATCCTCATGGGAGTTCCACTGAGCACTGAGAATCTGGAGTCTTCATTCCTGATGGTCTGATGTCCAGTCCATCAAAGAGGAGCTGCCAGCATGCCCGGCCCCCAGGAGGGTTTGGGTTTCCCAAAGTGGAGGCCAGTAAGGCTCAGGGGATGACAGACGACTTGAGCTGAGGGCTCAGTTGCTCATCGATAGATCTGGGGGACCGAGTCCAGCCTCCAATCAGGCCACGCTTAGACCCAACCGCCAGGCCACTCAGCTGCCCTCCACAAGGCCCTCATGGATGGGCCGCTCCCATAGCGCTGCCCCTTGGGAGAGAAGGAACTTTCTGGATGAAGATAGTCTGCTTCTCCGTCCCCAACAGCCAGAGGGTATCCAGCTACAGGGTTACCGCCGGGGAGAGAATGGAGTCCAGGACACCAGAGCGGCCATGAAGGGAGCATCAGAGGAGGAGCCTCAAGACCCTTCTGGATCTTTCCTTTTGTGAGACACTCAACCACTGGGATTCAAGTTCTGTTCTTTATTTTGTTTGTTTTGTTTATCGGGACAATGTGGCTAATAATCCCTGCTTAGGTACTTCAAATAGCTGTGGCAAAAATAAACACAACAGGGACTTCCCTGGTGGCGCAGTGGTTAAGAATCCGCCTGCCAATGCAGGGGACACAGGTTCGAGCCCTAGTCCGGGAAGATCCCACATGCCGCGGAGCAACTAAGCCCGTGTGACACAACTACTGAGCCTGCGCTCTAGAGCCCGCGAGCCACAACTACTGAGCCCGTGCGCCTAGAGCCTGTGCTCCACAACAAAGAAAAGCCACCGCAATGAGAAGCCCGCGCACCGCAACAAACAGTAGCCCCCGTTCGCTGCCACTAGAGAAAGCCTGCGCACAGCAACGAAAATCCAACGCAGCCAAAAATAGATTAATTAATTTAAAAAATAATAAACACAACAACTGTAAACTGGAGAGCAGGAAGACATGAACTGGGTGGCGGGGGGGAGGGATTCATGGAGGTGAAGGATGTGCTACAAGGGACAAAGGGCAGGACCCAGAGGGCTACTAGGGACCGTCTTTTGAGAACTGGCCTGGCCCTGGGACTAGGGGTGCTTAGGAATCCTGATCCCCTCTGCCACCCAGACTGCTCCCTCCTCACATGCCCCTGCCCCCACTCCCAATTCATCAACCCCTCCTAGGAACAGAGCCATGAAGGGGAGCCAGGGGCCTCAGGACCACCCCTCCTACTGTCAACCTGGCTCCCTCTCAAGCCCAGGCCCTTCCAGCCACGACAACATTGGGCACCAAGCTTTTTTGATTCTGCATGCTTTAGCAATAAAAATTCATCTCGTAACCCCCAAACACTCCTATTTATTAAATTATATGCTTATACTTCTTCGATTCATATATTAAACATTAAATATTCCCTCTTCTCAACAAAAATAACTTGAAATAGAAGCTCCAACGTTTTCTTCTCACACCCAGCAGAGGCCCCTGCTCTGGCAATGAGCTGAAACCCTGCAGAAGGACATCTCCCTGCCTTGAGCTCACGGTACATGGGGGGCATGGGGGCGGGCCACGAAGCTCGGTGTCCAGCCTCTAACGGGAAGCTGCAGGCCTCGGCGCATTCTTGCTAGGGGTGGCACTTGGTTTGGACAGTGGACTCCAAACTGGGTGGCCCAGAGTCCTCTAGAGGTGGAAGGGGAAGGAACGAAGGGAAAATGGCCAGTGGCCAATGGCCAGCGAGGGAGCGCCTGCTGTCTTCCTCTGGGTGGCGTCACAAGGGTCAGCACCAAGCCCAGGGATGGTGCCCTTAGAAGTGGCCTAGCAGAGCCTCCTTGGGCATGTTCCCTGGGCCCCGGGATGGCATATGTCTGAGCTGGAAAGGACACTGCTCCATGGCCTCAATTCACAGTTGAATTTCCAGGCTCAGAAATACTACAGTCTTCTACTGTGGCTCACAGAGGATAAAGGGTAAATCTAGGTGTGGGGCTCGTGTGTCTCATCCCTTTCTCTAATCCTACCCTGCCAATGGCCAACTGGAGGCCCCAAAGGGAGGCTGGAGATGGTGTCTGTGATCCCAGTACAGTCCACTGAATGCAGCCCTCTACGTGGGGACCCCAGCCCAGGCAGCAGCAGAGATGCCACGATACTGGCAAAGGCCAGCCCAAGGGAGGCCTTTGTCCACTCCTACAGTCAGAGAGAAGGAGTCAGCCTCCAGGGACAGGTAAGGCAAGGATGGAGAGCTGCCCAGGGGAGCGGGTGTCAGGCCTGTCCCTCTTCACAGCCATTCTTTCCGCTTCCGCTTCGCAGGAGAGTGGTCAGCCTCTTGCAGGATGCTGGGCTGACTCCCAGGCTGCATGCTCACCCCTCGGTAGCCAGGCCAAGAACTCTCAGAGCTAGGGCCGGGCTGGGCTGGTTTTACCCAAACCCATCACGTGCTCAGGTCCCCTGGAGCTGCAGAGCTGATGCCTTGGGCTTCGGGCTGTGCCTTGGAAGACTGACCTGGGCTGAGGATTCTGGATCCAGGGAGGGTCCTCCAGGGGATCCACCTGGAATCCACCCACCAACAGCCTGGCCTCCATACAAAATCTCAGGGCCTCTTCAGTCCAGGGTCCCCAGCTTTTATCCTGGAAGTACCTCTTTCCCCAGGGCTATAACCACTTCCCCTTCTAAATCTCACCTCAAAGGCCCTTCACATCTCTACCTCCCTCCCTCAGGCCTAGCCCCAATGTGGGGGGCTCCTGATGGAACCCTATGATGTTCTTGGGGCCTGGCTCACACCCCTGCCTGCAGCCCAGCTCTCACTGGTAATTGTCAAGGCTGGCTCTCCCCTTGACCCTTAGAAAGGCTAAGAATCAAGAAGTCAGTACAGCAGCCAAAGCCCCGAATGATCCCTCACCCAGCCAGCGGAGGGCCTGCAGGGAAGACAGGGGAAATCAAGGGACCAGAGTGCTGTAAACACCAGGGACCCTGTGGTGGCTCATGTGGAGACCCAGCTGGCAGCTCAGGGTCCTAGCCAAGAGCCCACGGTCTTCACAAGCCCAGGAACACCCAGCCCAGCGATGTCATCTTCTCCCCCTGGATTTTCTTTCTAGCAGTCCAAGGATGCACTACTCCAACCCAACCCCAGGCAGGCCTGGCCTAGAGACGCCAGACTGCCCCCCTCCCAGCCACCACCCTTCTGCCTTTGTGACGTCAGAGCCTGGCTGGGTGCGGCCGCACATGGACCCTTCTAGGTAAGGTTACTGTGTGTCAAGAGCTCCAATGGCAGAGGGATCGGCCTCCTGAACAGAAAGAGGCCAAAAGGGAGGGCACTTTGGGAGGGGCGGAGGTGAGACCCACACTTCTGTCCTGAGGTCTTGCAGCTGATTTCCTCCGGATACTGATGGGGAGCCACCTACCCCATCAGAGGCGCCCTCCGATGGGGACACAGGAGCCACCGCACATGCCACCCCTGAGAGGAAGGACCACAGGGAATCTCTGGTCCCTCTGAAAACTCAGGGGGGATCAGTTCAGCACCTGAGGGAGAGACCTCAGGAGTCCACAGCCCCAAGAACAGGAGGGTGGCTGGGTGGCGGTCGCCCCAGGTTCCCTTAGCTAGGCCCGCTGGAACTCCAGCTTCTGCCCCAGCCTCTTCCTCGGCCCCCAGAGTCTGCCCAAGCTGCACCCCCAGACATACACCAGCATCAAGAGCTTCAGGCCGATGGAAGGCTGGGGGACCCCTTGATCTCCAAATCTCTGATAGCATCAGAAATCTAAAGAACACATTCCTTTTCAGCAACGCCCGGGCTTGGACTGAAACCCCACCTCCAGGTCCCACTAAAGGAAGGCGCCCCCCTCTGCCTGGAGGGCTCCTCTCTGTCCTCAAGCCCCTCCTTCCAGCCCGCGTCCATGGGTAGCCCTGAAGAGTGGGGGACCTGGGTTTTGGGGTCCAACAGACAAAGGTCTAAGCCTGGCTCACTGCTGGGGCTATGTGCCCCCAGGAAAGTTACTTTGCAGCCTGAGCCTCCATCATGAGGCAAGACAGATGACACCTGCTTCCCAGGGCGGGCAGGACTCCCCTCCTTCTCTGCTCTGCCTCCAGGACAGAAGGCTGGGCCCTGCCCTAGTTCGGTCAATACCAGCCATAGATATAACAGGGCACTGGGGAGAAGATGGGATGAGGAAGGGTCATCCCACCCATGACCTCTGACCCTCCCCCACCTGCCACTCGGCACAGCTCCAGTGGGAATCCAGTTCCCTGGCTCTTAGGTGTTGGGGTGGATTCAAGGAAAGGAGTCCTGACTTCCTGGCAAAGCGTCTGAGTCCTGAAACAAGGATGGAGACACACACAGAGGAACTCTCAATCTACTCCCGGATTACCTGCCCCAGCTGCCCCTCTGGGGTCCTTCAGTGGCAAAGGGGACAAGAAGCCACCCCATCCCTTCCCATCATTACCTTCCCAGCAGCCCCACCTTGGACCCTTTGCCTGGAAAGCTCAACCCAACTCTTCCTTATCAGACTGCTTCCCCTAGCTTTCTTTTCAGAGGGGGGACACCTCTGCCTGGCCATAAGGAGCCTATGTGATTGTGACCCTCCCCACCTCCCACCGGCTTCCTACAGGGACACACATCCTTGGAACAGAGAACAAGCTGGCTGAGGCTTACCAGCTCCCAGAGACCTGCACTAGGCACCTGGGGCACCGTCTCTCCAACCCCTGGCCCACCCGATCCCCTGGAAATCCCTAGGTCCAGCTCCTGAGCTCCTGGACCCACTGCTAGGCTCCCCCCTCCCTCCCCCACACACCCCTACCCCCACCCCTCCGTGCACGTCCAAGGCAGAGGTTGCCTGACAATCTCACTCCCACCCTCCTGGCTGCATCCTTGGGGATGCTGGAATGCTGTGGCCTGCAGGTGGGAGAGGCTGCATTGGGTCCATCCTGTTTCTCCTGCCCTCCCCTCCACCCCACCCTCGGCTGTTTATCTTGTCACCCCAGGCCAGCTGGGCTGAAGGTGGTGAGGGGGTGAACGGTCGAGCCAAGATATGGGTCAAGCTTGTCTCCTGGGCCAGGAGTCAGGGACACCTCCTGGGCTGCACACTTCTCTCAAACTGTTAGCTGCAAGAACATGAGCAGAGTCTCCATAAAGCCAAGAGGGCTGCTGGGCTTTGGAGAGAGCAGGACTGCAATTCCTCCAGGCTTTACAGCCCCATCGCACTGGGGCCAAGGTGAAGGGAGAGCTGATGCCTAGGAGAGCAGCACCCACGGCAGAATCCAGCCCCTCTTGAGTCTGCCCAAATGCCTGCCTCAGACCCCAGCCAGGACTTCAGTGCCAACCCTTTTCAGCATCCCACCCACTTCAGGGGTCTCCAAGGGGTGGGGACCTTGAGGGGAGACAGGTGAGAGCTACCCCCTGAACACTCCCAGTGCCATCCACACCCTTCTGTGGATGGCAGGGTGGGATGGGGTTCACCGGGTTGAGGTCAGTGGAAGATAATCTGGACAGGCTCTCTCTCTCCGCCCATGCTTCTAACCCCCATCCCTGCCGAAGAAAAATAACCGGGGGGCGGGGGTAGGCGGAAGAGCAGGCCACCACAGGTCTCACTCAGACAGGGTAGAACCAAGCAAATGCTAGTCAGAGTTCAATTTTCCAAATAAACGGATCTGCACGATCGTATAAGAAGCCCCATCCCCAAAACACGCAAGCTTTCCCTCCTCCCTTCACCATCCTGACTCGGAATTACTGGAACAGTTATCAAAGCTCAAACAGGAACAGGATCTGTAGGCGCCCAGATGCAGATGAGGGTGGGAAAGGGCGGGGGGGTGGGGGGTGTCTCGGAAATGCCCAAAATGGGGTTGGAGAGGGCGGGCGAGAAGGAAAGGGAAGAGGTAGGCGTCCATGACGGCCTCGACATGTCCAAAGTCTCCCTGCGAGCAGCCAACTCCCAACTTGTTTACTTGACAGCGTGTTTTGCTGTTTCCAAAAGGAAACAGTTAAACCTCTGGGCTGGATCGCGAGCAGTCCCTGTCACCTTCCCTCCCGGTTAAGCGCTGCCGCCGCCACCGCTGTCGCTGCCGGCGCCGCTGCCGGGGAATCGAACCTCGTCTACTTTATTCCACTTGAGCGTGGCCAAACTGTTGCTATTTAGTGGGGGGCAAAGAACCCGATTCGCACCCTCGAAACGAGCCGCAGCGCCTGGGGGCGGGGGCGGGAGCCGGGCCCCGCGTGCCCCGGCCGGCTGGGGTTCTCTCGGGGGAGAGGCACACACACGCATCGCTAGATCACGCCTCGCCAAGGCCGGAGTCACCTGGAATACGCAGCCCGAGAGCATCTCCCGAGCCAGAGCGAGCCTGACGCGCGCCCGGCGGGCGGCGGGCGGCGGGCAGTGGGCAGCGGCGAGCTGGGGCGGGCGGAGGGCCAGCGAGCCTGACGCGCGCCCTGCGGGTCGGCGGGCGGGCGAGAGGGAGACGCGGAGCGAGGGGAGAGGCGGGCTGGGGAGCGGCCGCCTGACTTACATGGAAGTGATATTCCTTGAGATGTCCGTGATGTTGATGCTGGCATTCCCATTGCTGTTCCCTGAATCCTGCCCTTCCAGGAGGGGGAAGAGATTCCCATCGTCCGGCCGCCGGCAATTGATCTCAGTCTTGCTGCAGACACAATTTGCAGGGCAAGCCAGCACGGAACCCACATAGTCCAGCCAGACGCTTCCCAGCAAGAAAATCCGCCAGAAACTACACTTGGCTGGGCAAAGAGAGACATCCATCTCCGATCGCTGCTTCTAAAAAAGAGGAGGAGGAGAGGAGAGGGGGGTGGGGTGGGGGGAGTGGGGAGAGCTGGGGGGGGAAGGAAACAAAGACGGCGAGGGAGGGGGGAAGGGGGAGGGGGGCCTCTGCCTTTGAAACGCCGTGCGATCAGATGCAAAATCCTTCAGCGTCTGAAACCATCGCGGCCGCCGCCGCCGCCGCCGCCGCTGGGTGGGAGCCGCGGGGAGCGCCTAGTGGCGCGGTCTGCCTGGCATGGTGGCCGGCTCTGCGCTCGCCGGCTCGCCGGGTCCAGGGGCTCGGGAAGCGAGCCGCGCTCTCCGACTCCGAGACTTTGCAGGGTTGCAACAGACGGTGGGGAGGCAAAAAAAGAAAAAGGAAAAAAAAAAAAAAGGAAAAGGAAAATATGGTGCTAAAGTCACCAAGTCCCACCTACTGGGCAGAATTAAAACGGACACACCTGCAAGATACACACACTCACACACACTCACACATCCACACACCCGGCGCCCGGAGGAGGAGGAGGAAGATGCGGTCGGAGCTGCAGCAGCCGCCGTGAATGGCTCTCTGCGCGCCTGCAGAAATGTACAAGTGCTCCAAGCCTTACGAAACGCACGGGTTATCCGAGCGTCTTCCTCGGTTCCCTCCCTCTCTCCCCCACCCTCCTCCCCTCCCTCCTCTCGGCCTCCTCCCCCCGCCCCGGCTGGGAGCGGCAAGAGAGCGGAATCTCCCCCCTCCCTCCCTCTCCCACTCCTCCCCACAACCCTCTCTCTCCCCGCCCGCCCTCTCCCCTCCTCCTTCCCCACCCACCCACCCACTCGCCGGCTCGCGGCTCTCGCCCGCACAGCCACCCGCAGCCGCGCGGCCGCCCGCCCGCCCGCTCCAAGCCTAGCGGCCCGGCGCCCGCTCGCCGCAGCCAAGAGGAAAGCAAGAAGGAAGGGAAAAAGTTGCAGTTGGGATTGCGAGGGTCTGGACTGGGGAGGGGGACTTGGAGAGCTGGCGGGGCGACGCGGAAAGGCGCTCTCCTTTCCACTTTTTGGCCCTCGCGCTGCCCGGTTTTGCTGCAATCCGGACCGCGAGAGGAAGTGAAATGAACGCGGCCGAGGTGATCGGGGAGCGTTCCCGAGCCTGGGTGGGGGGCACTGGCTTGAAGACGGCGATCGGGGGTGCAGGAGCACACAGGACCCCCAGAGAGGCACCCAGAGCCGGGGACCGGGGCCGCGGACGCGCGGTCCTCGGTCTCAGTGACACTCATTCCCGTAATAGAGAGTTCGGGAGCTAGGATCGGCTGGGAGGGACTGCGGGGCACCGCTGGGTTGGTGCCCCCGCGCCCCTTGAGCCTTCTTGGCGGTGGGTTTTGCGTCCTTGGGCAGACAGGGAGCGAGGAAGGAAGGAACTAGCGCCGAAAGGGCTGCGCTGCAGATCCGAGGTGGCCCCAGGCGAGCTGCGCGTGCGAGAGAAACCGCCGGGGAAATTGAGATGCAAGGGGCATTTTTTGGCAAGCATCAGGCCAGTACCGTCAGAGGCCGGCTTCTCGGGCTCGGCTCTCTCGGGTGCGCTGAGCTGGCTGCCGGGCGAGGGGGCGGGCGGGCTGCTTTCTCCGGATTCGGGGGCGCAGGACCTCCCTCCTTCCCTCCCACACAAGCACCCCTTCCTGGTAGGGGCGCAAAGCAGGTGCAGCCTTCTACGCGAGCTCAGTTTCCGTCGGGAGAGGAGGAGAGTCCCCGCTTTTTGCCTTGGTAGAGATATTTCTTTTTAATAAAACGTCAGAATGCCAGATGTGAGATGTTTGCTGAGAACACGGAAGCATTCGCTGCCGGAAAGGAAAAGAAAGGGTTAGGGAAGTCCGAGAAGGCAGACACACTACAGCATTCACACGCAGAAGAAAGCACAGCTCTCCTCGCCGACTTGGAGGAGGGCAGGCGAGGAAGCGAACACACTGAATTCAACTGCATCCAGCATCTGAAAGGATTCTCCCCCGCCCCCCTGTGGATTCCGATGCAGGTCATGCAACTTGCGGGCAAGATGGGGGAAGGGGTATGCGGGGGGCCACCGGCCCGCCCCGGGCGCAATCACAGACTGGCTGGGCGCCTGCGAGTGGCACTGTCGCTGTGAGTAAACTTGGAAGCAAAAAAAAAAAAAAGAAAGAAAAGAAAAGAAGGAAGGAAGGAAGGGAGGGAGGAAGGAAGGAAGAAAAGCACGTGTCTATAAAAGGCAGTTTCCCCGATTCCCCCTTACATTCCACCTTCCCTTGGCCTCAGTGAGACTTTTACCCCCTGTTGCCAGTGTGGCCTTGTTGCCAGACTGGCATTTTGCCCTCCCACCAGCAGGAGGGGACAGAGAGGGGAGACCTCCTTAGACTCTCAGACCAGTTCCTATTGGCCCAAGGCCATCACTGATAGCCTTAGTCCACCGTAAGTGCCAATCCGTGATTGGCTCTGGAATATGTTTGAGAATCAGGGAAACTGAGGTGTAGTCAAAGCTGTCACTTGGCCTTTTTCAGGAGGTGGCAGGTGGTGGCAGAGAAACACAGAGAACCTTTCTCAGATCATGTCAGGGGAGACTCCAATAAGCAGGGTGAATCTTTTTTAATGGACAGGAGTGAGCAGTAAGGGGCTCTGACCCCTGGCAGGTAGTTCCAACCCCTGGCAGGTGTGTGCCCAAGTAAAGACTCCAATACACCATGTGGATTTAGCCCAGCATCAGTTCTCCAGCCTGGAACTAAGATGGTTGTGTCTTAAAGGTGCCCAACACACTTTTTTTGAGAAAGAAATGATTTTTAACACTTCCAGGAGAGAAGTGGAGGCGTCTATAAATCAGAACAAATTTAAAAACTTGTAAAACCCCTTTGGAGATGGTACAAATGCAGCTGTGAAGCAAGAGGCCCTGATGGGACAAGAAGACTTTCATCCTGACAGTAAGATGGGAATTAAGATGGGACATTATGTTATGTTTATGCTAGAGCTCTGAGCCTGAGCAGGAAGTGGCAACTTACAAGGAGTAAGGCCTTTTTTAAAGCAGATGATGGGCCGGGAGTGGCAAGAGCAGAGTTCGTTTGGGACCACGGGCAAATCACTTAAGCCTCTGGGCCTTAGCTTTCACGTCTGTAAAATGACTAGGTTGGTCCATGCTGCCCAAAGCCTGACCCTCTGACCAGCAGCATCCACATCACCTAGAAGCTTGTTAGAAATGTAGCATCCGAGGCCCCACCCCAGACCTACTAAACCAGAATATCCATTTTAACAAGCTCCCCAGGTGATTCATAAGCACACCACAGTTTGAGAAGTACTGAGATGACTCCCATAGTTCCTTCCAGCTTGAATAGTCTCTGATTCTACATGGACCTGGGTGGGAGGGATCGTTGAGAAAAAAAGAGGTTTCAGGGATGTAGATTCTCAGAATATTATTCAGGGTGACAAAAAGTGGGTGTTTCAGATGCAAGGACCTTGTCAAAAAACAGACCTGTGAAGTTTCACTTCAAGCACAAGGGAAATATCCTGATGCTTCATTAATTCTTTTTTTTTTTTTTTTTTTTTTGCGGTACGCGGGCCTCTCACTGCCGTGGCCTCTCCCGTTGCGGAGCACAGGCTCCGGACGCGCAGGCTCAGCGGCCATGGCTCACGGGCCCAGCCGCTCCGCGGCATGTGGGATCTTCCCAGACCGGGGCACGAACACGCGTCCCCTGCATCGGCAGGCGGACTCTCAACCACTGGGCCACCAGGGAAGCCCCATTAATTCTTAACCTCTGAGAACAGCCAGATCTGGATGAGGGGGCAGGAGAAAGTGTCATAGACGCCCTCCTCTTGGTCAGTAGGGGTACAGAACATTTGAGGTGTCTTGTCTGCTTGGCAAGAATGTCCTGGTTGACAAGGAAGAATGGCTGTCACATCACCGTGATTCCCAGTCTCCAGCCGTCACTGGGTCCTAGAGAGATCGTGACCCAGCTCAGCATCCTGCCAATCAGGGGATAATCCCTCCCATCTCTTACAGCTGGCATCTTAGAAAGGAGGAAACTTCCCAGTGGATCCCACGCTGATCAATAAGAAGCAGGAATGGGCAGAGTTTTTTGAACAGTAAGTAAACCTTTAGAAACCTTTTACAGCTGAGCAGTCGCCATCTGATACCAGAGGTATGGAGAAGACAGGAACATTACTAAGATTTGGATGTGGTCGCCCACCAGTCAGGCCAGAATGGGGGCTGCCTTCCAGAGCACAGTGATCCAACCTTCCTGACATCTAGAGAAACTGAACACATCTTATTCCAAAGGGCATATACCAGCTGCATGAGCGCCTGAGATTTCTCCTTGACTATGTGTTTATAAGATATCCCCAAAGCCAAATTTTCTGCCACCTCGAAAAGGCAGAAGGGAGTGGAGACTCAGGAGGCAAAACAAATGAGACGCTGCCCCGGGAACCATCACCTCCCAGTGCCACCCCTGCTGGCCTGCTGCTCACATGTCTACCTTTCTAACCCAGCCACCTCCCCTTTTCCAATGAACCCACACCTCCGAGTCAGTGGCCACTTTATTGGGATGCAGGCCGGACCCCAGACATTTCAGATTTACCCGCCATGCCCTACTCCTAAGATGTCAGCCTAAATCCAAGAACCATGCTGCAGAACTTTCTAGTTTGAACAGAAATAGGACCCACCACCTTAACTCTGAGCTGGGAGGGGAACTGCCATTCTGGGCGGTGACTGGGTGGGGAGGGGGGAGCACAGGAGAAGACCAAGGGAAAACTGAGCCCTGAAGAATTTGCTGTTGCAAAGAGTATCTGTGCTGGCAGGCTTGGGCTTGGGTCAAAGAAAATCCTGTTTCCTGGGTGGCCTTCACTCGAGATGCAAAGGGAAAAGGCACATTTGGAGGCTGAGAAGATGTAATGGTATCCAGAAGGCCCGGAGCCAAGGAGGGAATTTCAACTGTACGTGGAGAATGTAAGCCCACCCATGAAGAGAGAGAGTCAAGCACCAAGGTGCTCCAAGGAAGCAGGAATATCCAACCACAGGAGGTCTCAGCTCAGGACCCAGATTTAAGTCCCAAGATTTTAGGCACACACCTGCCAGGGGTTGGAACTACCTGCCAGGGGTCAGAGCCCCTTACTGCTCACGCCGTTCCATTAAAAAAGATTCCCTGAAGGATACCTAGCTTCTCCTCTCCTACCCTGGTTGGAGTGTCTGGAGGCATTTAGGGGACCAGTGATGCTATCCAGGTGATTCTCCACTTATTCTACTCACCCAGAATGACAGATTCATAGAGTTTCTGGGCTGGAAAGGACTCCCGCCAACAACCTGCAACACCACTGGATGCAGAAATCCCCTCAACAACATCCCCAAGTATCCAGCCTGTTCCCTCTTGAACACCTTCAGGGACAGGAAGCTCATACCACCCAAGGCCTCTCATTCTGTCCTCAAATAGCTTTATTCCTTGAAAAGCCTTCAATTTGAAAGAATGAAGCCAGGCTCCCTGAAGCTTCCACCCTTGGTACTAGTGCTGCCACCTAGAAGCCCAGGGGAAAACCTTGTCTCTTTTCTGCAAGCCAATCAGGAGGCTGCCCACATCCACCTCTTCTCTGAGCAAAATATCCTCAGTTCCTGCCCTGTACTTCAAAAGCACAGCTTTCTGGTCCTTCCCCACTCTGGTCATTGCTGATGCATTCAGGTTTGTCAATAGCCCCTTTAGAGTATGGCTCCAAATCATGCAGGCTATTGGTGCTCTGACCTTGGGGACAAGAGAGTCAGCAGCTCTAATGGGACTAAATAAGGTGTCATGAACTGAATTTACCATCCACTAGCGTTTGAGCCTGGGCAAGGCACTTAAGTCTTTGTGCCTTGGTTTCCCCATCTGCAAAATAGGGGTTTAACAGCGTCTAACTCACAAGGTTATTGTAAGATCATGCAGTAAAGCACTTTGAGCAGTGCCTGACACACTGTAAGTACTTGGTGAGTGTTAACTTCATTTTTCCATTTTTGAGGTTCCCAGAGGGTTTTGCTGCCCTGGCCAGGAAGCCCCAGCACTGGTTGTCCACTCACAGCCAAAAACACTGCCCCCATAAAGCTCATCCTGCATGTGTGCAGAGCAGTGCCCCCTGGCAAGTTCCTGCATCGTGCTGGGCTGAGGAGCTCAGCCTTTGCCCATGGATGCTCTCAGCCAGACGCCTAGACCCCAGAGCCATGAATGGCGAGGGTCCAAGTCCCAGGTCCCTGCAGAAGAAGGCGCTGGTCCAAGCTGGGGTATGTCTCCATTGAGAAAAAACCCTTCGGCCCTCTCTGGTTCCTTTGCCAGCCTGTTGCTCCTTCAGGAGTGGGGCGAGGTGGGAGAGCATGGTGCTGGCTTTGGTCTGCCCTTAGCGGGGTAACCCCTGCTGAGTCCACATTGTAAATGAAGGTTCGGTGTCTGTTTCCCCAGAGCTGTAAGAACCAAGAGAGAGCCAGGACCTACCTCAATGCCAGCTCAGGAGTAAACACCACACATTTTGGGGGTGATTTAATGTACACTTTTGCTGCCCCAAACCCCATGTGTACCCCCAAGAGAAGTTTGGGACAGAAGTGGGTGCTCTGAGCTCACCCCCTCCTCCACACCCCAGAGTTACACTTGCGGCTACAGACTTGTCCCTGGTTGGGCAAATAGCAAGGGGCTTCCAGGAACAGAAAGATGAGTAGCTCCTGTTCTCAGCTCCAAAGTCAGGAGAAAGTTGGCAATAGCAGCTTCTAGGGCAATTCCAGACTTCCTGGGCCCTCACCAGGCCCCCCTCACCCAGGCCCAGCAGCCCATTACTGTGGCTTCCGTCCTGCAGAAAGGCTTTACCCTTCTCCCCAGCTCCAGGGCCCCACTATATCCCATTGTCCTTCTTAACCAATTCAGCCCACTTCTGTTCAGCACCCAGGCTGCTGCTATGCCTTCAACACCTCCCATGGTGCCCTTTTCTCCACCTTCTTCTCACCAAAGCAGCCCATGTCACACCCTCCCCTGGCCTGGCTCAGACTCACAGAACGTTGTCTTTCAGACCCAGCTCTGCACTAATTTCACTCATTTAGTATCAGAAGCCTATCGGGGGGCTTCCCTGGTGGCGCAGTGGTTGAGAGTCCACCTGCCGATGCAGGGGACGCGGGTTCGTGCCCCGGTCCGGGAGGATCCCACGTGCCACGGAGCGCCTGGGCCCGTGAGCCATGGCCGCTGGGCCTGCGCGTCCGGAGCCTGTGCTCCGCAACGGGAGAGGCCACAACAGTGAGAGGCCCGCATACCGCGGAAAAAAAAAAAAAAAGCCTATTGGGCTGTGTCACCTTGAGCATGTTACTTAACTTCTCTGATCCTCCACTTTCTCCTCCACAACTTGGGGGCCCAAGGATCCCAAGGATCAAATAAAATGTTACACATGAAAACACCTCAAGAACATTGAACACTGCACAGATGACAGACACAGGTTCCTGCTAACCAGGCAGAGGACCCCAGGACCTTTGCACACTCCATCAGCATTTCATACCTGACCCGCCTGCAATTATCAACCAGATGATCTCAGAGAGAGGGAAACACAAGGCAACAGCTTCCATCCACACCACACATTACGTTCCCTCTTCAAAGGCGCAGCTAAAGCCTGGGGGTCGGCCCCAGGCAAATCTGATTCAGACCTCAGCTCCAGCACCTGCTAGCTGGAGACCTGGGCATATTATGTCGCCTTGTTGAGCCTCATCCTCCTCACCTAAAAAAAAATGTACTCTTGGGTATTGTTCATGGATATCTCCCCTGTGATGTAGTTTTGGGAATGCAATCATAAAATGTACGTGAAGCACCTAACCCAGGGGTTGGCATATAGTAGCTATCCTTTCCTTTCTTTTTCTTTCTATTCTCCCTTTAAGGTTGGGGGCGGGGTCCAACCTTTACCAGGTGGTTCAGACCCCATATTAGGGTATTCACAAATTCTGCCCTGCCTGTTGGCTAGAAGCCACCTGGCTTCTATTTCTTTAAATAAGCTGCACAGATCTCCAGCAGCTCAGAGGGCTGAAGAGGTGACCCCTCAAAGTCCTCAGGACCAGAGAGGAAGAGATTGCCAGCATACCGGGGACTCAAAGCAAAAAATCAGCAAATTGGCTCCAATTTCCTCTGGTGCTGATGATGACTGGGAATAGTGCACACACACACTCACTTAAGTAGGTATCAAGAGCAAGTGGAAAATCAAAAAAAAAAAAATTAGTCTTATTTGCTGAGACACCAGTGTGGGAATTTGGGGGAAGCGTTATGATGGGGGGTGGGGCCTGAGGAGCCAGGCTCGCCTTTGAAACTAAGAGACAGCTCCCTCCCACGGGCTTTCTGCCACATCCTCCACCCCCTCCCCAGCCCACAGCACCAGCTGCACTGCCTGGGAACCGAGGAAACAAAAGCCCAGCCCAGGGAGTTCCGGGATGGGGGTGGGACATGGAACGAAGGTGACTGTGTGGGGAAGGTGCAACCAGCCCTGGTGCGCCTTAGCCAGAGCTGGGATCAGACCCCCAGAGCTATGGGGTGAGGGTGCGGTGTTGGGGAGGGGGTCCCAGAGACCCAGCCTGGAGGCAGACCTGGGAGACACCATGAGTTCATCCAACAGGTAGAAGCCAGATGCCCCTCTAAAGGCGGGGACACTTGGTCTTCCCCTTGGATGCCCTCTTCCTGGTGTCAAGATCTAGAGCCATCCTCAGGACTCCAAGAAAGAGAGCCCAGGAGCCCAACACTGTGGATGGATGGCCGTGACCCTTTCCCAGTGTGCCTGAGGCTGTGCTTCCTCTGCACACAGTGACAGATCTGCCCTCTGCTCGCCCAGGGCTGGACAACCTTCCCCAGCATGCTGGTCTGAAGGATCCAGCTTCTTCCTGCAGATTTAATGGTTTTGCCAGGCTCTGTGCCCCACTGTGTTGACATGTAGCAGGGGCCACCCAGAGGCTGCACCCACATACTAAAAGGGGAGCTACACCCTGGATTGTAGCAGGCCATCTCCTATGATCCTGGGGTTCCAGGGATGAAGATGAGCAGAATGATGCTGACCATGAAGATGGTGACGGCTGCAACCACAACACGTTGGCTTCTACATGTAACATTTTTCTATGCTCTTTATAGGCACGGTTTCACTGAATCCTCACAAACTCCATTTTACGATGAGAAAACCAAACTGGAGAGGTTGCATCCCTCGTCCAAGGTCACTCAGCTGGTATGTGGTATGAGCCCGGTTTTAAACCCTAACAACACACCCACTGCACCGAGCCACCGCTTACATTAGACTGGCCCCTGGTGAGGTGATGAGGAAAGGGGAGGCTGCTCCTCTGCAGGGGAGAGGGACATCTTAGGACACACTGCCCTTTTGCATCCTGACAGCCCTCTCCTATTTCTTGTCTTCCCCTAGTGAAAGGGAAGAGACAGAGGGAAGGAAGACTCCAGTTGTGATCACTGGGCTGGGCCGGGGCTCAGGCGGCCTTTGTCGGGGGGAGCGGGGGATGATTAGTCTGCCACCTGCCTCATGGGTGGGTTCACCTAATGCCCAACTAACCCCTCCCCAGGAGGAGATCGCTGCCCCAGCTTTCTCCTGGCAAAGGGTAGGAATTCTAGAGGTGGACCCTTTGACACGGAGGCCGCATTGAATGTCCTACCCGAGCGTCTGTAATAAACAAATCAATAATTAAGAGAGGATGCACATTAGCCTTTGAACAGGTTCCAGAGAGAGTTTATTTTTGATCTTCCACGAGGTGAACGAGTGTGTGCGTGAAGCCTGCGGGGAGGCTGTGGGCAGCAAGGGAGAGAGGGGGCCAGGAGGGGTGGACAGAGGGGTGGGAGGAAGAGGACAGAGCGCGGGGGAGCCGGGTGGCGGGTGGGCGAGCATTTAGACTGTGCTGGGCGTGCACATATATGTGCAGGGGGGGAGGAAGGTGGGGGCCGAGGGGCGTGGCTGGGTGGGTGGGTGGTAAACGCAGCTGCTGGGCCCGTGCAGATGAGGCTGCTTAATACGGGGTGCTGGGGGGAATCTTCATTGCCTTGTGCCAGACTGGGTTAGAAGCCGTGCTTTTAATCTGTTAGCTCTCAGATAGGAAGATTGCGGAATAGAACACCTTAAATAGCAACCCTCCTTCCGGACTCCCACTTTTTTCTCCCAACAATCCCTGCTGCCTGAGAAAGCCAGTTCACTTTCCCTTCAACTTCTAAGTTCACTGGAAGTTTCCAGTCCTGGGACTATGGAAAGAGGAAAGAAAACATTCAGTAGTCTTCTGTCAGGTTGGTTTATCATGAACCCCACCTCCTCTGGCACACATACCCCAAATAATAATCATAATAATAAAGCAGACATTATAATTAGAGAATGCTGACATCTGAAAAAAGGAAACCTTAGATCAACCAGCCTGGTGTTTCTCCAACAAGAGCCCCCAAGCCCAGAGGAAAATGAACTCCTCACCACGGGTGGCAGAGGGAAAGGAGGAGCTGGGGGAAGGGCTGCAGCAGGCATGAAATTTCTTTGAAGTCTCACGTTACTTTCAAAATTTGAGCGAGTGTGTCATTCTACAGCCTAGTAGGTCTCTGTGTGTTTTGGTGTGAACTAATGTTTTAAAATCTCTCCACGGAATAAAATGAGTGACCCTGGAAGGTACATGTCATGTGTATTACTACTGGGCCCTCAGAGACCCCTGGGGTTTTGACACAAAACCCTCGGTGGAAACTTACCACTTTCGGAAGCACATATTTAGTCCGAGCCCCTCCTCCCCCATCCCTGTCATTTTATAGGTAGAAAAATTAGGCCCAAGATGACTAAGTTATGTCCCCAAGGCCACAGAGCTAGTTAGGACCAGAGCCAAAGGCTTCTATTTAAAGCATCCATTTTGCCATTCAAACAAGCAAACAAGCAAACAAACAACAACAAAAAACAGATTCTAGGCTAGAGCTCTCAGAACCTCATGTCCCAAACGCAGCTGGCCCCTCCTGGACCACAAACCTCTCTTCCCAACCGGATAGCTACCTTTTTAGCCCAACAGCATTTTATGACAGATTTTTATGACATCATCTCTCTAAGCATCTTTCTCCAAGGAATGCAAAATTCTCCAATACCACCACACCCGGGCCTTACAACAATCTCCCAGAGTTCAGCAGAATACAGCAATTTTTGGTGTTTATTGGGTTCCTATTTATCCCACCTCCTCTGCAAAATGGATTTGCAGGTAAACATGATGACCTCTCCATCGTACAGGTGGGAATCATGTGGGAACGTGACTTTCTCAAGGTCACAAGATAGATTTGGGGCAGTGACGTGGATGGGATCGCAGGCACATATTATACAGTTTAAAGGAGGTCAGAATTTACCCACCAGCCCTAGCTGAATGACTATCAGCTTCTGCACAGAGGCAGCTACCTTCACTAGCCTGAGCTGTGAGATAGCGGGGCTGAGGCAGGGGCTGGGCAGGGGCTGGGGTTGGTTGGGCAAAGGCTCTGAGTGCCTCCTGCTGAGCTCAGGAGCAAAAGCTTCTAAAAATACCAAGCACGTTTCTTGGGGTGGGGGGGTGGTGGTGGCTGATTCAGCTGACCTTTCCTAAGGATAGCCAATTTGCTGACTCCATGCTGGGGGCCAATGAGCAGAAAGGCCGCCTGTTTCTCTCCAGCTGACTCGGGCTGAAGTGGGGCAGGATGGGAATATCCTCTCACTCCCAGGATCCCTCACCTCAGATGGATCCAGTGAGAATGATAAAGAAGAACCCTGGACCATCCCGAGACTTGACGGAGAGCAACCCGCAGGCCAGGCAAGATCGTGGGAAAGTCAGACTTGGTTTCTGTTCTCATGCAACTCAGGGTCTGCCAGCCCAGGCAAGGAGGACAGCAGATTGTCACCTGTGATGGGAAGCAAACAGCAGGGGGTATGAAGAAGAGGTTAATTCTGGGTGGGGAGAGCCATCCTTTCCTTTGTTTTTATTCATTCATTCATCTGTTCGCTGTACACAGTTCTGTGTACTGAGATCCTTTGCAGCTGCTTTGGGAATAAGATGCTGGTCACCGAGTCTGGTACTGCCCGCTCTCATTTTCCTTATCTGTAAAATGGGCAGTTTGAAACTGAGGGATTTCACAAACTCCTCCCAGCTGGGACAGCCAGCCAGCTGGGTCCTGGCTGAAGTTCAGGGCACTCCTGCCAAGTCCTGAAGTTCTGTGTTATCCCTCTTTATCTTTGCTGACTCTCTCAGAGCTGGCCTTGCTTCCGGCCCCCTCCCAGCCCCTAGAAGGAGACACAGCAGGGGCAGCTTCCCTTGTTGGGCTCTCCCTCCCTGAGGCTCCTGGTAGAAGACACTCCCTCCTCTATTTCTGTCAGAGACAGTCCCTGGCAAGCCTAGGGGTCTCATCCCAGCAGCCTGGCATTCTGGGGAGAAGGTTCTAGTCTCCACCTGTGTGTAGCTCATGGTTTCTGACCCAGGACTGATGTGGGCCAGACGGGTGGGCCTGACAGGAGGACACATGTGGGAGTCACGGCACATGCTGGCTCGTCCTCACGCAGCTCTGTGGAACCCCTGGGGCCTGGCTCTGGCCTGAACTGACTCCCGAAGCCCTGGCCTGTGGTCCTCCCTGGCTGGTCCTCCGCCGACAGGCCTGGAGCCTTGCTAGGAGAGGATGCTGTCCACCCCAGGATGGAAATGAACACTGACAGCTCCTGATTTATGGCCTTGTTATCCTGTAAGAGAGACAGGGAGGCAACTGAAAAGGCCAGCAGCATCCCAGGAAGCCCAGTAAGGAGTCCCACACCACCTGGAGCTGCCCACTGCTCCCCGGCCAGAGAGACCTGCCCCCTGAAGGGCCAAGAGCGTGCCTGAACAGGGAGAAGTGGGGCGGGGAGGGCAGGTGACCAATGCCCACAGCGCAGGCGGCAGCGGAGTTCCAGCCACACAGGGAGCTCGCTCTCCTGATACGACCTCCACAGGTGAAGAACCGCTTGGAGAGGTTGAGACTGAAGTCGAGCTGTGAGGACAGGCACGAGCTTGAGTCAGTCTGACCTCAAGGCCCTGCCTCCTACGTGGCTAGGGACAGTGGGACCTAGTGGACAGAGGGATGGGAGCAGGGAGGAGGGTCCCTGCTGTCAGGATAAGGGGAAGGAAGGTAAGGCCAAGGATTTAGAAGAGGGAGGGGATGCAGGCGGGGTGAAGCTAGAGGAAGAAAGGCAGGAGCAGAGGCGGTGAGGGAGGGTGGTGAGGGCTCAAGAGCCCTGCCCACTCCAGGTCGGACTTCCTGCTCTGCGGCTCTCTAGGCGTGGATTCCGTCTGGGTCAGCGGCAAGGAGATAACAGGCAACTCCAGCCCAGGGGCCCTCGTCATGCTCCCGGCCTGGGAGTGGAGCAGAGCCCATGGGGCCGGGGGTGGGGTTGGGGTGGGGGGTGGGGGCAAGGCTGGTCCAGCTCCTCATTAAAGAATAAAAAGGCAAAGCCAGCAGGGGGTGGAAGTGGCAGGGCGGCTGACCTTTTGTTGAGAGATGGCTGGATCTCCAGCTCTCTCCTGCTTTAAAACCTTTTGTGGATCCCCACTGCCTGCAGGACTCCAGGCTCCATCGCCCAGCACCCAGCGCTTTCCCGGATCTGGCCCTCCTCTCTTCTCTGCCTTAGGGTCCCCAGACTGCTGGGTCCCCATGCCCAACTCCCACACACTTCCTGCCTCACCTTCCCCACTCACACTCACCTCTGCCCTTTTGCTCCTGGGACCCGGCGGCCTTGGCCTGTCAAAATCCTGCCTCGATTTCAAAGCTTTGGACATCCTTAACAAGCCTCCCCAAGTTCTCTTACTAACCTCTCTGCCCCCGTATGTTCAGAGAGTGCTGGCTCAGCATCTGTTACAGCATCGATCAGAGCCTTCCCTGCTCTGAGGCAGCCATGCGTATTTCTGCCTCCCTCCCGGAACTATAGGTGCCTTGAAACCAGGCCTATTGCATTTGCACAGAGCCTGTGTCGATCTAATATGCATTGAACGAAACTAGAAAATTAAACCAGAAAAGAATGTGTCCTATTCTTTCCCTTCTCCCATCTTCTACCCCAGCAGAATCTTTCCTGGGGTCCCAGGGACAAAACTTGCACACTGGGCAGTGTGGTCTTTTGATAGAGTTTTAAATTGAAGGCAGGTGGGGCTGAGTGCCCTTCCCAACTCCGTGTGAGGTTAGAAACTGTGCTTCTACAGATGGGGTCTCAGAGATGTGGGTCTCTTGGGCATTGGGAGACTGGCCTCACGTTCCTACAGGACCTCAGGACAACCTGCAAGGAAGTCAGCCTATCTGAGAACAGAGCCAGTGACCACAGTGATTTCCTGGCTCCAAGGAAATTCAGGTACTGAGTCCAACGTCGACTCTGCCCATCCCGGAAGAAGGGGTGTTTGCCAGAAGCAGCACCTAGCACCTAGAGGCCACAGGGCCACCAGTGTTTACAGGGCTACAGAAAGCGGAGGCTGCTGTCCCCCTGCAACGTCGGCCTGAGTGTGTAACTCCTCCCGCCCCTCCCCCTATCCCCAGCATTGAACACCCCAAGGCACTGTTTCCCAGTATGGGGTGACCAGAGGGGGGAAACCAGGTTCATTTCCAGATGCATTAGACATTCCAGGGGAAAATGAAGGGCTGGCAAACGAGAAAGGGAGGGCAAACCCATAGCACGAGAGGTGCTGCCCTCGGTCCCTGAGCTGTGGGGGGATTTCAGGCAGTGCTGAGTGCAGGCACAGAGCACCTCAACGTCGGCCCCAGGCTGTCCTTCAGAGAATCACTGGCTCCAGCTAAGCAAACCAACTGGTCCTGCCCTGCCCAGGACTTCCCAGGTCTTAGCACTGAAAGTCCTACATCCCAGGAGCCCTCCTTCCAGGGCAAACCAGTCAGGTTGGTCACCCTGACTCTAGGCAAGCAGATATTATTGGGCCAGGACACAACAGACTCTGGGTAGGGGCCTCATACTACAGTCTGGGAGGTAGAGAGGGTGGCTTCTAAGGATCGCCAATGTAGAGGGTACCTGCCACCAACCAGCCAGTCCCCATGCTGAGCCTCAGAGAGGTCACCTTGACCCAGATCACTGAGCTAGAATTTGAACCCCAGCTCCTTGCTGGGAAGGGGGCAAGAGGGGAGCAGCATAAACCTTCGTATCTGAGCTGTCCCGCCTCTGGGACCTAGGAGCACATAAGCTCTGTTGATGGCCCTTGTCCTCATCTTGAGACCCAAGGGAATTCATCACAATTAGCAATCCCAGCCTCAACAAAGAGCTGGGTGCAGCCACAGGGCCAGTGGGAGGGGCCGAGCTGTGAGGCCACTGACCTTTACAGCTGCTTCAGGTTGTGGCTAAGTGGCCCCAAGGCAGCCCCGGGTGCAGAGGGATGGAGAGAGACTTGTTTAGTCTCTGTGGCCCAGAGGGAAATTCAGGGGCTTCAAACTCAACCCCATCCTGGGCTGGCAAACCTCCAGGGAACTCAGCCCCTCCTGTTGTCACGTCTGCTCCATGGTCATCACAAGCCAAGGAGACTGGTTCATTCATGGCTTCGTGCCCGCCCCCCGCCCCCCCAGGCCTTGTTCTCCCCACGATGAAGAGCTCGGGTTCCTTCAGTGGTTTCTCGAGTTTTGAGTCTCTTTGTCCTGCTTGTTCCCCTCGGTGTCTGTTTCAGTGCATCGTGTCTTTTAAAAGACAGCTCTGGCTCTTCTTCATTGGGTCATAGCAATGAAGATTGGAAAGTGACCAAGGGAGAAGGAACAGAGGTGAGGGTTTCAACGTGAGCTGGTATGAAATGGATCACATAGAATGTTCCCTAGAACTGAACAGAACAACCAAGAGTGCTTGACCAGAGCAGACCAGAGCTCGGAACTTCACTCTGAACTTTCTCCCAGCACAAATTCATTTCTGCTGCATTCCCATCCCACGGCTGACTCGGATCAATTAGAAGCACCGAAGCCTTCTTGCGAGCAACCCTGAAGCCTCACCTCTCGCATCCAGTTGGTCTTTAGGGCAGAACTTGACTTTTATCTTTGTTATTTCACATCTCATTGATTCATCCTTCTGTTCTTGTCCGTCCAGATCTTTGCAGATCCAGAAAATCACCTACCCCTTTCCCACTTCAGGCCAGTTACAAGTCTGTTTGGTTTACTTTATCCAAGTCTTCAATCAAATTGCACATTCTGCCGACTTGGAGTCTCAGCCAGAGAAAAAGAACTTTGTCTGAGGAGCCAGTGCCCACCCGGATCACTTCAATCCTTGTTCATGTCCCTGCCTACACAGTATCCCCCTCCCTCTGGGTGCCGATGTGCACACGCACCCACCAGCCCAGTTCCTGTCCAGCAGAGCTCCCAAGGATGGCCTCTCTTTCCATTTTCTGATTGCCCAGCCCCCAAAGTCCAGCATTTCTCCAAGGTCTGTGCACCTGGGGAGCTAAGACCAAAGTCCCAGAGCCCCAGTGCCCAGGTTACCTGTCATTCCTCTTCTTGAGGATGTGGGGAGGTTTCTTTGTAGATACAGGGAGGCTTCTTTGCTTGGAGAGATGTCCATCAGATGAAGGGAAATAAAGCATATTCAACAGATGTGTGAAGTCTGGAGCTAGGCGTTGGCTTCCAATGGCCTTCAAGGCCATCAGAGCATCCTTCCCACTGTTTCTCCATTGGGCCATCATTGCTAAAACCCTGAGGCAGAGGAACTACCATGTTCTAAAGACCTCCAAGGGGGAGGGGCAGTACAGCCTCCATGCTGCATGCTGCCACTGACTCACTCCCTCAGTCATGCACCACATTCTGAGCATGTGCTGTGCGCCAGGCCCTGGATAGGTGCTGCAGATAGAGGGGTGGTTAGAAATGGCTTCCAGGAGCTGACAGTCTCCCGGAGAAGGGAGCCGTGGAAACAACTCAGTTTTGCCATGTGTGAAGTGCCCCAGTAGGGTGAAGTAAAGCCTGCTCTGAGCTCCCGGAGGAAAGAGAGCCTACCCGCACTTAGAGGGGGTGATATTTGAGCAAGTGTGGCGGCAAGTTGCTGTATCCCAGTTGTTCTAACCTCTCTGGGGAGGAAAAGGAGAGGCAGGTTCTTTTCAACTCATTTCTGATTCCTAGAGGGGAAACCAGCCTATAAGGGGCACAATTACATTCTCCTAGTCCCTCCGGTGTCCCGAATCAGCCCTCCAGACCGCGGTGCCTGGCACCCCATCCAGAAGGACTGCTGGGCAGGCAGACTCCCTTCCCGTAAGCCAGGGCTGCGGTTGGGTCCAGCGCTCCAGCAGGGCCTCGGCTGGCATCTAGCACCACCTACTGGCCACACAGGGAAAAGCTCCTTGAAGTCGCTCCTGGCCTGGCTGTCACACCCCTTCTCACCCTGATCACTTCCCGACCCCTATCCTCCATCCCAAATGCAGAAGGCAACCTTGAAAGGTGACATGGACACTCTGAAGGAAACGGGAGGTCTCGGAGACAGCTGGAGCTGTCAATCCCCGGAACAGTCTATGGCCAGGAACGTGAGGGAAATGAGACAAAGAGGGCAGAGCAGGATAGGAGCTGGGAAAGGGGACAAAAGGGAGAGCAGGAAAGGGAACAAGGGTTACAACCAGAGAGGGGAGGTGCTGGAAGGTTACATGGAGCCTTCCTGGGGAAGGAAGGACTAAGCTCTCATGGGCATTCTGATGTCCCGGGAAGGGGTCACATTCCAGCCACTGCAGGCCAGGTGCCAAAAGGTGCCCTCATGCCAGACAATGTCACTCCTCTTGCCCCAGACTTTCTGGGCAACTCCTCCCAGCCTTTAACTTCAAGCAGGCCTGCACTAGCCCCCGCTGCTGCCGGGACCACCTCTGGCATCAGGAAGCACCCTTCTTGATGCCCAGCTCCCACTCTTATGAGTTGGAAGAAAGCAACAAAGATTGGGAAGAGGGACTTCCCTAGTGGCACAGTGGTTGAGAATCTACCTGCCAGTGCAGGGGACATGGGTTCGAGACCTGATTGGGGAAGATCTCACATGCCGTGGAGCAACTAAGCCCGCGAGCCACAACTACTGAGCCCCTGTGCCACAACTACTGAAGCCTGCGCGCCCAGAGCCCGTGCTCCGCAGCAAGAGAAGCCACTGCAATGAGAAGCCCACACACCACAACAAAGAGTAGCGCCCGTTCGCCGCAACTAGAGAAAGCCCATGCGCAGTGACAAAGAACCCAATGCCGCCAAAAATAAATAAATTTTAAAAGATTGGGAAGAGACAAGAAAGGGAGAAGGAACAGGGGTGGAGGTTTCAACACAATCTGATATTAAGTGAATCACATATAAAATTCCCTGTGGAAGAGGAAATTGCAAGTAAGCATCCTTCAGGTATGAATCAATGGCTCAGGAATTTCTGCTGAGAAGAGAGCTTCCTGGGCACTAACAGAAGCTGCACCCTCCTCTTCCTGGGGCTCCAAAGAGGGGCCCACACCTGACCTGCTTCCTGTGGAGGAGCATATGGGGCTGTAGGCAAAAGCTCAGGCTTGGGAATCAGACAGAGCAGCTGTTGACCTTGGGCAAATCACTTCACCTCTCTGAGCCTTAGGCTTCTCCTCTAAGAAATAGGGACATTGGGACTTCCCTGGCGGTCCAGTGGTTAAGACTCCACATTCCCAATGCAAGGGGCACAGGTTCTATCCCTGGTCGGGGAACTAAGATCCCACAGGCCACAAAGCACGGTCAAAAAATAAAGAAATAGGAACAATAATGCCAACTCATAGGACTGATGTAAAGGGTAAACACTACAAACCACTCAGCACAGGACCTAGATGATGAGCTCAATAAATATTGGCTAGAAAAAAAGGAAAAAGAGGACCCAGGCCACTTTGTCTCCGAGCACCTTGGGGCCCCTTGTTGGGTGTTCCCAGGCAGGGCTTGAAGCCTCCCCGAGCCAGCTCCCAGCCTCCTGTGAGCAAGGAGGGAAAGGCAGGGGCCAGGCCTGTTCTCATGGGGAAGGTTGCTCCTGGGTGGATGCTGACTGCATACCTCACCCACGGGGAAAGGCGCGCAGCAAGCAAACGGAAAAAGCCAGCACCCCTCTCTGCTGCATTCATTCTTCAGACCTTCCCACAGCCCGGCGCCTGCTATGGGGGCGGGTAAGAAGCACCAGCCGAGGCCAGTTTTGCCTTCTCTGCCTGAGGTGTGGACAGCAAACCCAGTGCATGGGCCCAAAGTTGGGTGGGAGCCAACTTCTGGATCCCTGGCTTTCCCAAGGCCCAGGGGTCGTGGGTGACTTGGCTCTGGATTAGTGCTTTTCAAACCTCTGTGCATAAATGCCACCTGGAGGGCAGGTTAAAATTGGCCCCAGGATGCTGGGCCCCAGCCCCAGAGATTCTGATCCAGGAGGTCTGGGATGAGGCCCGAGATTCTGCATTTCTAGCAAGTTCCTAGGTTTGCAGCTGCGGCAGCTGCTCTGGGACTATGTCAGTTGAAATTTCAGTCAATTAAAATTTAATTTAATACAATTTAAAAATACAGTTGCTCAGTCCCACTGGCCACATTTCAGAGTTCCATTGCCACATGCAGCCAGTGGCTACCATATTGGACCGGGCAGATACAGAACATTCCCATCACAGGAGAAAGTTCTGTTGGACAACGTTGCTCTAGGAAGCCCGTCCTGATGACGGGATTACCAAGGGAGACAAGGGTTAGGAGAAAAAAGAGTGTGTGTCTAAAGACCCAGGAGACTGAGACTTTATGGAAACTTGAAGAACCCATGGGGGAAGGCAGGTCCCTCAAAGGCTCTTCAGCAGGATCAGGGTGTGATATGAAATGGCCCAGCTCCCCGCTGACCATGATGGAGGAACACAAGCCTCCATGGCAATGCAGAGGACGGACATTGCTTAAAGCCAGCTTGGGGAGTGGATGGAGGTGAGGCACAAGCTAAGATCTGAAGGAAGCCTGAGCAGGGAACAGGCCTCCGGGATTTCTGTTCAACTGTGATCTGCTTGCCCACGGACCCATAAGCAACCCTGTCACTCGGGACGTGAGCAAGTGGCTGGGTTTTATTGTATGAGGCAGGGGCAGCTGTGAAGGACAGAGTCTGTGCCAGGCAAGGAGCCTGAATAATGGGATGCCGGCTCCGAGGAGAGACACACATCAGTGTTCTGAACAGATGGCCCAGCAAAAGGGGTTAAGGAAAGAGATCGCTGTGAGGAGTCTTGTCACTTGCGTTTGAGCAGAGACCCAGGACTTTTGGTGGGTCCGAAATAGCAAACGCTGGGGAGGGGTGCTGTCTTTCCCTGCCCCCAGCCCTCCTCCCTCTGCGCAGGCACCTCCCTCCCCCTCCTCCCAGGGAGGGACAGGCTCTGACAACCGATCCCCTGGGGAAGGGAGGGCACTCTGGTGGGTTCTGCCATGTCTCTGTGTGTCTCCTAGAAAAACGGCTCCATCCTTGAACACAAAGGAATCGGCTTTGGGGGCAGGAGGCTCCTAGGCTGCACCCTTGAGTGCACCCAGAATTCTAGGGGCTTGGAGCTCTCTTCCAAATGTCCTGACCTTGATCTCAGGTCTTTGCTTCCTTTTCTGCCCCTTCTGTAGGGGTTCCTCCAAGAAGACCACCCCCTGGCAGCCAGTCTGGGACACAAAGCTCCTTGGCTAGGTGTACAGAGACCTGGAACAAGACGGGAAGCTGGGTCATTCACAGGCTCACCCACTTTACCCGTTTGCTCCATCTCCATTTCCAGACAACACTCTCTATCTTCTGCCTCTCTGCCTCTCTCCCCTCACATCCTTCCCTCTCCCTTCTTTCTTTCTCTTCTTTTCTCCATCTTTTTCTGCCTTTCTTTCTCCATCTCCGATCCTGCTCTGATCCCCAAGGAAGCCCATCCACATTCCAGTTCTGTCTACTCTGAGCTTCGCAAAGCCACCTCTCACCTGCCTCTCCACCTCTGGTCCCAGCAGTTCCCAGGACCAGTCTCCCCCTTGGCACTTGGCCCAAGAACAGCACTGCCTGCCCCTCCAGCTGGCCCTTCTCCCTTCCTGAAGCCTCTGTCTCCCTGCACTCTCCATCAGTCAGCCTCTTCTGACTATTCCTTCTTGGAAATCCCTGCAACCAGAATCAACGACTCACTCCCTTTCAGTTTCTCCAAACTCTTTATCCCTGACCTCAGGGTAACGTGGCTTGGACCCTGGTCCTGCCATCTTTTTCTTGTCCAGCAACTGTATCTTTCCCATTTGTAAAACTCACTTGTTACCTTGGATAACGTTTTGGTCTATAAGGAAGGCAGATTTCATGATGCCTTAAAAATAAAAAATTATATTTAGCATAAGAAGGATTGCAAAAGGCAAAAAGAAATCACCCACTGACTCAAATTTCATACTTCCAAGGAACTTTGCCTGGCTGGGCTTCCTTCTGGAATATGGTAAAAGAATTGTCACCACCTTGGGGTGAGGGCAGGGATGCCATTCTGATAGGAAGAGTAAAAGCGGACAAATGTTTCCCAAATTTCCTTTAAAGATCTATTTCTTATTGGGAACCCTGGACCAGGGTTTCACAGTCTCAGCACTATGTTTCGGGCTGGATCATTCTTTGTTGAGGGGTTGGCTGGGCACTGCAGGATGTTTAGCAGCATCCCTGAGCTCCACCCACTCGATGCCAATAGCAACCCTCTCAGTTGTGACAATGAAAAATGTCCCCAGACGTTGCCAAGCATCCCCTGGGGGGGAAAAATCGCCTCTCATTGAGGACCACTGACTTGACAATGGGCAGGTTGATTTCAAGTGACAGGGTAGAGATTGGTGGCTCTGGACAACTCCTGAGGCTCTAGGGGAAGGAATATGACTCCCTTGGGCTCCTTTGGGTTGTAGGACAGTCACGTGATGACAGCTCCTGTACACTGAGCTTCATCCTGTTCTGGGCACGGAGCTAGAGACAGCATCCCATGGGTTACATATCACACATCATGGAATCTCACCATGCTGGGAGGAGGGGAAACTTGGGGAGGCTGAAAGGCTGATTTAGCCCTTAACCCTACCTCCACGTTGGGTGTCTTCCCTTGTCCCCTTGGTTAGCTCTTTGTAGAGATGAATGAATGCAGAGCAAGAACCAAGCTCATGCTACAAACTCCAAGTGTGCAAGCTCTTTGCAAACGTTAATTCTAACACTCTGCCTAAGTTCCGTTCCTGAGCCCCTTCCCTCCTGGCTGGGAGAAATGTCATCTTAGTCCATCTTGTCCCATACGTTCTTCTTACAGTGTGACTTTGAAACTCCTCCCACCGAGAGGTGGGGGTCCTATGGCTATGGCAGAAGTGACATTATGTGACCCTAAAGGGAGGTACAGCTTTGCCTGGTTCTCTTGGGATGCTTGTTCTTGGATCCTAAGCCACCATGCTATGAGGAAGGCCAAGCAGCCACATAAAGAAGACACCCGTGGGTGTTCCAGCCGACGGTCGCAGCTGAGACCCCAGCCGACTGCTAGAGCAACTGCTAGACGTGGGAGTCAACAGCCTTCAGATGATTCCAGTCCCCCTCTGGCAAGTCGTCCCCAGCCTTCGACTCTCCCCAGACTTCATGGAACAGAGATCAGCCATTTCTGATGTCCTCTTTCTGCATTCCTGACCCATGAGCATAACAAAGTGATTGTTTTACAAAATTCAGAGTGGTTTGTTATGTATCAATAGTAGGTGGAACACCCACCAGAACATCACCATGCAGATGGGGTCCTGCCTCCTTGCTGGGGGTTCTCCAGAAAAGAGGGCAGGAGTCCTCACTGCTCTGGAACTTGCACACCTCTCTCCTCCTTGCTCCTGCCTGGGGATCTCTTTGCAGTCCAGGGTGAAAAGTCTAGCTTTCCTTTTTGCTCCTCCAAGACACTTGGTTAGTACCCAAGCATCTCTTTCTTCCTTTCATGTCTATGAGGCAGGAGATAGATGGGCCCCAGGCTGAGCAGCTGGAGTTTGTACTCCAAGATGAAGATAGGAGAGGCTGAGCCCTGCCCAGATAAAAGATAGAGACCACATATTTCTCATTCTTGAGGTCAAGGAGACCTTCCCAACTATAAAGGTCCTTGAAAGTCAAAAAGGGAGGGAGTGGCATCCCATAGTAGGTGATGTCAACCTTCCCAGAGCGCTCTTCACTGGAATCCATCCTGGCTAAGAGATGCACCCGCACACAGGGGAGGACCCTGAGATAAACCAAATATGGACTCAGAACCAGGCAAAGCAAGATGATTAGCCAAAGGAAACCTGGAAGAAATGCCCCATATAAGTGATGCAAACTATCACAAGGGAGCGACTCTCTGAGTCCGCTCGTGTATCTTTCCACATGTACCGTATTCTTTTTCCTCCTAATAAACGCTTTACTTGTTTCACTACTTTCTGTCATTGTGGGAATTCTTTTCTGCAAAGCCGAAGAGCCAGGGCCTTGTCACTGGCCACTGGTCCCTGGTGGTCTAGTGGCTCGGATTCAGCAATCTCACTGCCGTGGCCCAACCTCAATCTCAGGCTGGAAACCAAAACCCTACTTCAACAGGCTACAGGCCGAGGCTGCCTGAGATCATCTCCATAACTCATCTCACTTTGCTGAGGGTTTAGGCTTTTGAAGCACAAAAGCCTGTGAGTCTTCCAGGCCTTTCACATTTCCCACCATCTCTCCCCTGGGGAAAGGAGCACAGAGCCAGGGATGTACTTCAGTGGGAGAAGGGAAAGGCGCAATACCCACTGGGAGGGGAAAAAAGGTGCATCGATTATTCTGAATAGAATTATTGAGATGTAATTCACATAGCATACAATTCATCCATTTAAAGTATACAATTCAGTGATTTTTAGTATATACAGTTACAGAGTTGTGCAATCGTCACTACAGTCAATTCACTTCATCACTCAAAAACAGAAACCCAATACCCCTTAGCCATCATTGCTTAGTCCCCCATACCTCCCAATGCCTGGCGACCAGCAGTCTTTCTGTCTCTATCGATTTCACTATTCTGGACATCTCACACAAGTGGAATCATACAATATGTGGTCCTTTATGACTGGTTCCTTTTACTTAGCATGAGGGTTTCAAGGTTCATCCATGTTGCAGTAGGTGCGCAGATAACACTAAGCCAAAGACATCCTTCCAGCTTCCCTCACCTCTGTTCCAAATTGTGGGGAATATGCTCTTGGCGTGTGAAAAGGGTGTCCTGCCTTCACCCACACAGTCATTCCACCTATGACTTTTGCAGCGGGATCAGCAATGGGATCCCAAATTTGGGGGCCACGTTCCAAAGCGAAATGAGAAATGGAGCTCCGAACAGCCCCCTCTCTGGCATCCCCCCCTGTGTGATTAAGTGCTTCGTGGGTGTCTTCAATGAACTACTTACTACACTGGACCATACCTTCTCCCACATGAACCTGTCCCACCAGTTACCATGAGCTCAGAGAGGAGGCTGGGAGCTCAGGGGAAAGACAGCAAGACCCTAGCCTTGCCGAGGGTCTCCAAAACACAGGCATGGAGGAATCCAGTTCTTAGGATTGCGGGCACAGAGGGCCGAGAGCAGGCAGGGTTTAGGACCCAGCGCCAAGCAAGAGGCAGTGAGGGCTGCCAGTGGAGGGCTAGTGGCTCACCTAAGAAATGGATGAAGAATGAGCTGGAGAGGAGCATGACCATCAATGAACCACAAAGCCTTTTAACATCCATTTACGACTGCCGCTGAACAAACAATTGCAAACACACCGGTCCCGAACTGGGGCTTGGGTCTCCTGAGACAGCCTTGAACTCCAGCCCGGAGCCCCATCCCCAAACAAAGGAGAGAGGATGTGCCCTCAGCAGCCCTGTCTTGGGTTCCAGACAGAGATCCAGACCTGGAACCCTGTAGCTAGATCCAGACCTGGAACCCTGCAGCCCTCCATCTCCCTTGCCTTCCCCATTCACGTTCCCGTCCCATTGCCAAGGAGCCCCCGACACCTTTTGCTCCATAAGCAATGCTTCGCCATGAATAGAGATGAGTTCCTGGGCTCTGCTGTCTCAGTAGCCACTGTTTAGATATCAGCTTTCAGAATCAGATCCTGTTTACCTAATCCATCCATGGCTTAGGTTTCCCTTGCTGGAGGGAGGCACAGTTTCTATGTGCTAAGGATAAGGCAACAGGCTCCATCCCCTGAAACAAAGGCCAGGAGGTCTGGAGAGCCCTTGATTTGGATAAGCAGAAGGGGGGCTGGTCCTCCAATGTTCCCTTCCATACTCCAGTCACTCTGGAAGGTGCTGGACCCAAAGGTCTGCTCAACTAGGCTGGGTTTGCAGGCCAAGAGTAGGGTGTGGAATACATAAAGCCTCAAGGAACTCCTAAAGGGGATCTGAATTCCTCAGCAGGAGCAAAAGATTAGGCTTATCCATCCCCACCCAATGCCTCCCTTTGATCCATGGACCAGACAGATCTTTCTAGCACACCTGCCAGAACCTGGGGGCTGGGATCTCTCCACTTTGCAGGTAAATAGGAAAGCTGGAGCTCTGGGAGGACCAGCCCAGCCTCCTAGCTCTGCCGGCTGACTGTGTATCAACTGGAGGGAACAGGAGGTTTTGCTGAAATGGAAAACTCCTAGTTAGAGGCCAGAACATAGCAGATGTGCAATAAAGTCTCGTTGAGTTTGTCAACTCTCCAGCACTTTCAGACCCATTGGCGAAAGAGGTCAAAAAGAATGACCATGGAAGAAGTCAGGTGCTTTGAGAAAGGGCTTAACACAAAGACAGAAATCAACTGGGCTGGGAGAGGACGCTGTCCCCGACTCGGGTTCCCAGTGCCATCAGCCAGGCAGGCAGAACTGCCAACATGGCTACAAAGCTGTCACCCTCCCCCTCCCAGCCCTGCTGTCCACCGCCCCCCTCCCAGTGGCGTCCGCCTGTTTATTTGCTGAGCCCTGGTTTAACAATGCGCTGTTTTTATGAGTTGTGCTGTAGTTCTTGGTAAAGCACTTTAATCCACTTTAATGCCCCCACTCTGCTCCTCTGTGACAGCCTGGTGGTTACTCTAATGCATCCCCCTCACCTCAGGGTTACTAATGAGGTCAGAGGGAACGCAATATCCCAACTGAATAATTCACTAATCAGATGCTACAGACTCCAGTGGTAAAATTTATTTCTGACACCTAAACAGCAAATGGGTTTGTGGACACACTCACTCCCTCTTTGCTCCAGAGCTATTTCTGCTAAATGGAGGACTACTGTGTTTGCTTAACAAAAGGGCTCTGGTCTGGCCACAAACACAGCTTATCAGTTGGGGCCTTGCAGTTTCTTCAGAGGATGGGAGGGGGTGGGGCGCTGTTCAGAGTGGGGAGGGGGGCTCTCACCACGTGGGGCTGCCTCTCGAGCCCCCATCCCTCCCCTGGCAGGCAGCAGGTGCCCTCCCACCCAGCTTGTGCTAGTGGACACCTCCAATCCCTGCTCCCTGCCCCCCGTTAGATCGGGGTCCACTGTTAGATCAGCCTGGTTGCAGGCTTCTTGCAAATGTAGAAAGCTCCCCAGAACCATTCCCCGGGGAAATGCATACACCCATTCTAACTTTGTACTCCATGTTCAGGGGTTCCCAGGTCCCCTAAAGGCCTCGGCCTCACCATAAGGCTCTTCTCTGCACTGGGCTCTGCTAGATCATCACTAAATTCTTTACTGCATCAGGTGTCCATGTTCCCAGTTTATGAAATGGAGAGGGACAGCTAGAGGTCTCGAAGCTCCCCCCACCCCACTCTGAGATTCTCCACACCTCAAACAGAGCCTCCAGGGCTCACTTCTTTATGCCTCTGCCCAGCCTGGAGAGACAGGACCCTCAGATGGGCTGCTGCCTCTGAGGGAGGCATCAGCCCCTCAGGCTGCCACATCCTCTCCCTCAGGGGCTGGGAGGACACAAATCCATCTTCAGACTCTGTCCACAGAGGGTGTCACCTGTCCTCCAACAGATGTGAAGTTGCAGTTTAAACTCCAGCCAAATTTCCCCAGGAACCAGAGCAACAGCTCTCCATTCTGGAACATCCCAGGCTCCCTTGGATCATGCCAGGTTTCTTTCTACCCCTTCAAGTGACCAGTCCCTGTGTCGGGTTCAGGGTATCTGATAAAAAGGAACATGGGAGACCTATCACAGCACTGGTACATCAAGCAGAGGGCTCTGTTAATATCCTTTAAACTCGATTGCCAAAAAATAGTAATAAAGGCATATGGGCACAAAAGAGATGAACCTGAATATCCTTCAAAAATATAGACGATAAATCAAAATTGTCTTCAGTTCTGAAACAGATCCTACCAATCAGACGTCTTTTGTTGTGGAATTAGAATCAGAACCTCCAGCGCTCCCTTTCCTTTTTCAAACTCTAGCCCTACTCCCCAGGGTCCCAAGCCTGCCCAGGTGCCTCAGGCTCTGGCCAAAGGGCTGGAGAAGGGAACCGACTTGGGCAGGGGACTGGTTTCCAGCCACAGTCTGTTCCCTGCCCTGGGTGGGCACGGCGCTGGAGGAGCCTTGGGTGTCTGGAGTCATCCGCTGCGTGGCATCCATGTGTTTTTTTTTTGGTTGTTTGTTTGTTTTAACATCTTTATTGGAGTATAATTGCTTTACAATGGTGTGTTAGTTTCTGCTTTATAACAAAGTGTATCAGCTATACATATACATATGTTCCCATATCTCTTCCCTCTTGCGTCTCCCTCCCACCGTCCCTACCCCACCCCTCTAGGTGGTCATGAAGCACTGAGCTGATCTCCCTGTGCCATGCGGCTACTTCCCGCTAGCTATCTATTTTACGTTTGGTAGTGTATATATGTCCATGCCACTCTTTTACTTTGTCACAGCTTACCCTTCCCCCTCCCCGTATCCTCAAGTCCATGCTCTAGTAGGTCTGTGTCTTTATTCCCGCCTTACCCCTAGGTACTTCATGACCCCTTTTATTATTTTTTTTTCATGTGTTTTTACTCATCAGCAACCATGCCACCTGAGGCTGCTCTTCCATCCCCACCTCCCGAGGCCCCGCAAAGGTGCTGGAGACCGGCAACAGCTCGGCAGCTGATGAAGGGCCCTCTCTGCCTGGAGGGGAGGATGTGCATCCCAGCTGCTGGCAGCTCAGGCAGCCTAATTGCCTGTCCCCCCAGCTCAGCCCCTCCCTGGCTCTCTCCTTAACCCGCTCTTCTCTGGCTCTACAAGAAGCTAAATGGGCTGGGCTCCACGCCCCAGGGGCCTGCGGGGGGCGGCGGGGGGGGGGCAGGTGTGGGTGAGGTCCCTAGGCTGAGTGACGTGTGGCCTCCGGGTCACAGGTCTCCAGCCTGCTTTCTGTATACAGAGGCAAATGTGGCTGCTCCCCAGCAGCCTGTCTGAGCCACCAGCCTGCAGACTGAAGCAGCTCTCCCGCTTGACCTTTGCTCTGAGGTGTGACCCCAGCTTTGCACTCTGATTCTAATTTAGGAAGCCTCCTCCTCAACTGGTTCCTGGGAGCCTTGAGCCTGGCAAATGGATCTGAGTCCTGCATGGCTGATTCTGGCAGATTAACACCTTCACTCCCGGACCGGAGCCTGGCTGGGCGGGCAGACCATCATCAGAGGGTCCAGCACAAGGTTCTGGCTCTGGCTCCCTGGTGCTGGGCAGTCTTCTTTGCCATTGACTTTTCCAGAATCTGTCTCTTCACTTCTCCACCTCTTGGTGCTCAGCCTTGAGTCCTGAAGCTTTCCTCCCGTTTGAATCCAGAATGAGGTGGTTGGCTGGACATCTCATGGCTCCCAGGCCCCAGCCTCTCAGAAAAGCAAAGGGAACTAACATTGGCTGAGCGGCTTCCATGTGCCAGGCGCTGTGCTAGGGTCTCTATCCTCGAGGCAACCCTGGGAAATATCCTTGTGACCATTTCAAAGATGAGGAAATTGAAACTCTGGTGGGTTCAGTAGGTCACCTGTGCCCCTATTCATTTGCTAGACCTCATTTAGCTCAGGAAAAAGGAGCAACTGAGTCCTGAATGACTCAGGAGACCAAAGGGGCATTCTGGAGGTGAGCAGGATAAGACCTCAGCCTGCAGCTCCATGGAAACCCCACGGGAAGGAAGGAAGAACTGTGGTTCAGGACTCTTAACTCCTGGGGAAGCACTCACCCTAACAGAAGTAACTACTCCTCCCCAGGATAGCACAGCTTGGGCTCTCAGGGGAGGCAGTAGTGGGGTGGGGGGCAGTGGAAAGAGATTGCAGAGTCTTAAGCACCCCAGCTCTGTCACTCACCAGCTGCATGGGTCTACAGGGGTCATTTCACCTCTAAGCCTTGGGGTCTGCATTATGGGGAAGGCTGGACCAGATGACCTCTCATATCCGCATTCAGTTCCATCATTCAACACTGGGACATGGATCCTTTATACAAGGAGGTGATAATGAACATGATCATGACCAAGATGCTAATGATATTAATAAAAATATGTCAAAAAAGAAGACTAACATTTATTGAGAGTGTGTTACATGCCAGGCATTGTGCTGTGTTTCACATGGATTATATTATTTCACCCTTACATCAATGAGAACTAATACTGTTCCTGTTTTACAGATGAGGAAACTGGGGTTCATAGATGCTCTGCATCTTATGCAGGATCACACAGCAAGATATTACTGGAGCCAGGAATCAAACCCAGGCTCTCTGATTTCAGAAACTGTACTCTTGGCCACTATTCCAGGCCCTTCTTTATTATACATAGAAGACTTTGCCAGTCCCTGGCCAGGCTGTCTTGAGCCCCAAAGGCAGAGGGCAGGGCATCCTTTTCCAGGGAGTAGCAACCTGGGAGTTAGGAATCTGGAATCCATACCCAATGGCTTTGGCCTGCTCTATGGCTCAATTTCCATCTCTAAAATGGGACAAAAGAACCCTTCTTAAAAGAGCCTGTCCTAACCCAATGCACAAGGGATTATAAAGAGGAAACTCAAAAGGAGATTCTATATGGAAAAATTGCCTATATATGTAACATTGGAATTTTGGGTTCCCTCATGATTCCAGATCCTCAGGATGCCCTCCCCACCCCATCCCACTGATTCAGTTTCTCCCTCCAGTCTGTCTAAATGAGGAGACAATACAGGAGGATGTGCTCTCTTCTTCACATTGATTCATTCACATATTCTCCCATTCTATTCATTCCACCCATTCATCCACCCATTTATACACTACTTTTATCCTTTAACTAGGTTAATTCATTCAAACATTTACCTAACCACCCACCTATACATCCATTCACCCACACACCCATCCATCTACTCACTAACTTATTTACTCCCCTATCTATCTATTCACTCATTCATCTATCTATCCTCCCATCCATTCATCAAACCACGCATTCCATTTATCCATTCATTGACTCAGTCATAAATTTTATCCATCCTTCCATCCATCCACCCACATGGACACCCATTCACCCATATACCCATCAACCCAACCTCCACCTATTCATTCATCCATCTATTCATCCACTTACCCATCTATCTAATCACCCATCCATTTATCCACCTGGTTACCTCTCTGTGCACCGATTCATCTAGCTATCCTCCTATCCATTCATCAAATCACACACCTATTCGGTCATCTATTTATTAATTTATTCATAAATCCTATCCATTCTTCTATCTACCAATTCACTTTTCCATGCAACTACTCTCGCACCTACCTACCTACAAGTTTACCTATCAACTCACCCATCCACCCATCCATCAACTCACCCACTCATTCATCAATTCTTCCATTCATTCACTCAACACATTTTGACCACCAGACCCCATATTATGTGCTGAAGATAACAAGGTGGAAAAAAATCACAGACTCTGCTTTGAAGAGGTCAAATTACAATGGATAAGAGAGTGATGCAAAAATAGGCAACTGCAATAGGGAATAATGAGGGATGGCATAGTGAGAGAGATGTGGGATTTAGGAGGACAGAAGGGCCTCTGTAGGGATCAGAGTGAGGATCACAGACCTTCTCCTAGGAACTCACATCTGGCCTGGGTTTCAAAAGGTGATTAGGAGTTTGGTAGATGAACAAGGGAAATCAGTGCCAAGCAGAGGCAAATGCATGTGTTGCATAAAAACATGAGAGAATACAAAGCTCTAGAGCAATTATTCTCAACTAGGGTGATTTTGCCCTTGCGGGGACACCTGGAAATGTCTGGAGACATTTTTGATTGTCATAACTTTGAGATGTCACTGTCATCCAGTGGACAGAGGTCAGGGATGCTGCTAAACATCTTTCAATGCACAGGGCAGCCCCCATCCCCAAAAGAAGAATTATCCAGCCCAAGTGTCAATACTGTCAAGGTTGAGAAACTGAGAAATCTGGTCTAGAAGGACAGTAGATAGTTCAGGATGGTTGGTGTGAAGAGAAGAGGAACCAGTGAGAGACAATCCCAGAAAGGTAGGCAGGAGCTAGATCAAAGACTGCAAATCACATTTATTGAACACTTACCATCTTAGTTCAGGCTGCTATAACAAATTGCCATAGACTGGGTGGCTTAGACAGCAAACATTTATTTCTCATCATTCTGGAGACTGGGAACTCCAAAATCCATTTGGCTGGTGAGGACTCACTTCCTGGTTCACAGATGGCTATTTCCTCACTGTGTCCTCACATGGCAGAAGGGGCAAGGGAGTTCCCTGGGGTCTCTTTTAAAAGGGCACTAACCCCATTCATGTGGGCTCCATCCTCATAACCTAATCTCCTCCAAAGGCCTCACCTCCTAATTCCATCACATTGGGGATTTCAACATACAATTTGGGGTGGACACAAACATTCAGTCCATGGCACTTACTCTGTAGTAAGTTTTGTGCTAGGCACTGGGAACCCGAAGATAAAATAGGATCCAGTGGCTTCTCTCTAGAACTTTACAATCTCATTGGAGAAATGATATATATCCATGAGGGGAAAGGAACCTCTAGTAACTGAGCCCCTACTATGTGCCAGTCTCTGTTCTAGGATCATCATGTATATTATTTCATGGATTTCCTACAATAATTCTATGAGGTAAGTACTTTTATTTCCCTTTTCCAAATGAGAAAGCTGAGGCTCAGACAACTTAACAAAAAACAAAACTGGCTCTATATCACGTGGTAAGTAAGTGGTAATGCACTAAAGTCCATGCTGTCCCCTCTCACAGCTCAAGGTTGCAGACTTGAGGCAAATTACGAGTAGAGACCTTGATGGAGATGGTGGTCCACAGAGACTTCATGGAAAGGGCACAACTTTACCAGCATCTTGAATGAGGAGAGGACTCAGATATGCAGGAAGGACAGGGGAGGCGGGAGGGTAGAGTGAGTAAAGGCACAGGTGAGCAAGAAGGTGGCAGGTTCTGGAAATCCTGGGTCGTTGGAGGATTGGAAGATGAAAGAGAAGAGGAGAAGGGTCCTACTGGGAGCCTAATGCAACAAACTGCATGTGGGGTCCTGCAGGTAAGATGCTCATGGCCATGGGACCCAAAAAGACACCAGTGGCACAGACTTTAGAAATACCCCAGTCAACAACCTCTGAGGGATAAAGAGAGAGAGAAGGAGAGAAGTGGAGAGGGATTTTACATTTCAAGCCTGAGTTTTGCCTAGAAATATCTGTTTCTGGTCTTCCGAGGATGGAAACTTCCTCTGCCTGCCTCCATCAATCTCTGGGGGAAAGGGCAGACCACGCAGATGACCACAGCAGAGGTTACTGCTCTATCCTGCCCTGGCCAGTCCTGGAGGGGAAGCAGCTGTCTTTGGGGGCATCACATTCACCTCTGTTAAGAGAGCTGTGCTCCTTCCTTCAATTCATTCCTACCCTTCATATACATCATCACACAGGCGCACACGGGCACACCCACACATACACCAGATCTGAGGGTTTAATAGACACTGCTCATCAGATGAGGAAGACAGTTTACTGAAGAAAATGCTCACTGGCCTCACTGCTCTGAGCTGCATTGGGGTGAGAAGCTTAAAGAGAATCAATTTCATCCAAGAAATCTGAAAGGAGACAGGGAAGGGAGGGGTCGGTTTCAGCAGTAGTCAGAGAGACAAGGCAAAGGAGTCATAGCCCAGACCAGAGAAAATCTTTGCAAATTGAATTTCTGACCACGGCAGGGAAACAAGCCAGGGCAGGGGAGAGGCCTTATCTCTGTGGGAGGAGCTCAGTGCTCCTGGGTCAGAGGGCTGCCCCTTGCCTCCTAGGGAGGCATGTAAAAAGAACAGGAAAATCCCGTCCCAGGGGGGCAGTGCCCTCCCTGCCAAGCTGCCCCACTGGCAACACACATCCTCCATTTCTCCTTCACCCCTTAGCACCTCTGCTCCCTTCCTGGTGGGAAGCTGGGGGAGGGTAGATCCTGAAACTCTGCCTCTAAAGTAAAGCCTTAGAGGTGGGGACGATCTGGGCAAGGAGTAGGTGTAAGCCTGCTGCCTGTAGGAGCCCCAAGGTGGAGGCAGCCCCCCAGGCCCTGCTCCATTGTTTTGAACCCAAAAGGAATCTTCAATCGCTAGTCAACTGGTTCTCCTTCTCTCTGAATTCGGAGGCCCCTCCCATCCACTTCCCTCTCCGCGCACCCCCCACCCCACCCCCCCGCCTCCTGGCTTCCCCCAAGGAGTACCTGAGCTGGCCATCCTTGGCTGAGCTGTGTGGTCATGTTCAGGGCTACATCCATAGAGATGACCATATTACAGAAGCGTAGGCCTGAGTGTGGGAAATAGGGTGTGTGTGTGTGTGCTGCACCAAAGCGTCAAGCTGCAAGAGTCAACTGTAGCCCGTTCCTTGGGAGAGAAGCAGGCTGCCCAGCCATGAGCTGATGGATTACACACTGTCATCTTCATCTGGCTTTGGTTTGAAGAACAAGACCCCAAAGGCTTGTGGGACATGGGCTCAGGGAGTCCTGGGGAACCAGGGCTGTCTGCACACTGGAGTGGGAGGGCTGCAGACTCTGTCCCACGCCTAGTGGCAAGCCTGTCCCATTAAGCCTCTGGGCGGGAATGCATCAGGGTCTCCAACAGCTTTCACAACAATGGAAACCCTTCCGAAAGCAATGGCCTGCTGTGTGGTGGGATCATGGTGCCCCTCTTTCTTTCATCAAGGATCTGCTGGTCTGCAAGTTTGTTCATGTCCATTACATGCATTACAGCCACTAGAACTGTTATTTTTTCAGTGTCTTAAAGAGCTAAAACAGTGTCTGACATGTACTAGGCACTCAGTAAATACTTATTGAGGGAATAAATGTTTGCTTTATTTAATCCTGCCAACAGCCCTCAAAGGAAGACAGTTCTGTCATCACAATGTGCTGATGAAGAAACTAAGGCTTGCAGAAGCTGAATAACTTAGACCAGGCCACTCAACTTAGAGTGGAGCCAGGACTTGCATCCATGTCCATCTCACTCCAGGGCTCACGTCCATCCTCATCCTGACACTCTACTCTCTTTCTTCATAATCCAAGAAGCCTCATCTTAAACTTGGGATTTGTAGCATGTTAAACAAGATACCACTGAGTTATAAATGGAGTGAATTGCCATGGCCAGAACCAGCCAGGGGAGGGAGGCCTTGTGGGGAGCTGGCAGGAGGGAGGAAGAATGGGGGGTGTCTTTAAAGAGCCCCAGGGCCTCCTCTGTCCAGAATGGCATGCACATGGCCCAGAATGGAGAAAGGCCCTTCGCCGGTAGCCGTGGAAATGCCTGAGGTAAGGACACAGGACCCCTTGGGGTCAGGAAACTCTTGCAACAAGAACCGGATCAGGGAGAGCAGATGCCACCAGCACAGACATTGGGCCACCTTTGAATCATAGAATGATCCCCTGAACCCTGAGACTGGAAAGACGGGGGCTCACCTGTGAGCATTCATGACCTGGGACTCCAGCTCCTGGCCCCCGATCCCATTCTCCCCACCCAGACCCTCCATGGTCAATCAGCCTTGCTATTTGGGACCAGCTGGTGAGCTGAGACATCAGGTTTCCTCAGGACCTGGTACCCTCGATGACCTTGAGCTCACCTGAGGGGGACCGGGTACTGTACCCACAGACCAGCATCTCTAAGACCCAGCACCGAGACCTGTTACACTCCTTTCCCCCTCCCCTCCACCTTCCAGCCCAGGCTCTCTGCACCCACACTGAACATGCTCTTCTATCCCAGCCCCTCCCATATTGGGGCCCAAGTGAAACCCCTGGCCCATCCCCCAGATCAGAGCTGCTACAACCCCTGCAGAGGGGTCAGGCTCTCCTGACCACGGAGACATCATTATTTTAGAATGTGCCCACACCTCTGGGAAGTGTCAGTGCACAGAGCAGAGTGAAAATAACAAACCAACACCCCCGGACAACAAACACCATACGTCACAACAGGGACCTGACAAATGAAGACAATAACTTGGAAGGGGGAAAGAAAGTTTAAGGCTCTGAGTCTTGGCAGGGCAAGGGAGGTGAGCCTGAAGTCTCCAAAGGGTGAACTCCCCCAAACTAGGGCGCCATCCCTGTGGCCCTGTGCTGGACTGTCCTCCTGCGTCAGGTGGCCTGGGCTGGGGCACAGCACTGGATGCAGAGGGCAGGCACTGGGGGCCTGTCTGGAGGGAGGTTGGCTATGGACCAGACCAGAAACAGGGTCACCAACCCCAGGGCTAGAGAGAGAGCAGGAGTCGAGGAGAAAAGCTAAAATGAGACACAGAACCCAGGAGAGACACTGCCTGTGGTAGGGCCATGCGGGAGAAATCCTGAGCCTAGGGTAGCTCTCTTGCCCACCTCACACACATCATAAATGGGCTTTGAAAGGTGCATCTGTTGTCACTGCCTGGTCCGATTCCACCCCCTACTCTGGTAATGGCGCTCCCTTCTCCTTCGGGGACAAGTCCTCCCCTACACTCAGCCCATGATTGGGGTGGGGGGTGGGAGGGGGGTAGATGCTGGCCCCAACCTCTAGCTTCAGAGGTGAGCAAGTGGCCCAGGCCTGGCCAATCAGAGTATTCCATCCCCCTGCCCATGCCAATAGCTCCATGGATAGGCCCGAGAGTAAATCCTGTTGAGAAAAACAAACTTGCCAAAAGCATGACATAAGCCTATTGCTACCAAAGGTCCACCATGTGAAGAGGGCCTGAACGAGAGATAAGTAGACAAATGGAAAAGAAATCATAGAGTGAGAGAGAAAAAGAGAGAGAGAGAGAGTGAGTTCATGGCATTATTTGAACCCCTGGAGCCAGCTGTACCTGACATTTCAGTTATGCAAGCTGATACATCTTTTTTTGGGTTTAAGCCACTTTGGGTTTAGTTTCTGTCACTTGCAACCCAAAGGGTCTTGATTCACCCAGATACTCCAATAAAGAGGACCAAACAGGGTGTCATCTCTAGCTGACGCCAACCAGGTACCTTACACTAGGGAAGCAGAAAGGCCACTAGCCAGATGAAAGGTTTCCCAGAGTATTTCTGGAGCTGATTCCACAGGGCATCCTATGGGAGGCCAAAAGGGCCAGCAGACTGGGCCATGAGGGGGGTTTCACTGCATCTTTGTCACCTGGTCTTGCCTCCTTGTCACCGGAGAGACGCACTTGATGGAAGCCCAGGCTGCATGCCAAGGGTTACAGACGCAAGCCTCTTGTATGTCCCCTTCCAACATGGGACTCTCTGAGTGTTTGGGGTCCAGCCTCACATGACAGCGGTGGCCTCTCCCCTTTGGTACACCCCCCTAGAGCACAAAATGCTGGTCCCATCCTGCTCTGTGCAACTGTGACTTTTGTGCATGGCTCCTCACCCTACTAAGTTGTGACCACTCTGTTCCTTGTTTAATGTAATGGGACTATAAGAAAGTTTTGGATTTTTAGAGAAAAAGATTTCACCACTATTTTTCAAATTTAAGTGACTTTTAGGCCATGATTAGCCTTGTCTAGGACAGGGGTTGACCTATGCATCTAATCACAGACATGTCTCAGTTCTGCAAATTGGGTCTCTTGACCTCGTGGCCCCACTGTAGGCAGCTCATCTTTTTTTGTGTGTGGTAAAACGTATACAACATAAAATTTACCGTTTTATCCATTTTTAAGTTTACAGTTCGGTGGCATGAAGTACATTCACACTGCTGTGCAACAATCACCACCATTCATCTCTGGAACTTTCTTCACCTTCCCAAACTGAACATCTTTGCCCATTAAACAATTACTCCCCAGTCCCTGGCAACCACCATTCTACTTTCTGTCTCTATGAATTTGACTATTTTAGGTACCTCATATGAGTGGAATCATGGGATATCGTCCTTTTGTGACTGGTTTATTTCACTGAGCATGTTTTTAAGGTTCAACCATGCAACACAGCTTTTGAGATCTTCTGTGGACATACCTGCTAACTGCAGAGCTTCAGTTCTTACTAGGATGGCCAACTCATCTGCTTTATTTCACACCTGGGGAAGGTGAACTTCAGACAAGAGAATGTCTATTTCTAAATATAGGTCCAGCACCCTAAAATTCCAGCAGACCTGAATTAATACTCCTGGAACTGAGTTGCTGTTTCCTCATACAGCTGGTAAGCCTCCCTCTTAAAATCCTTTTCTGATAAACAACAAGGAATCAGATGCTGACTCCATCCAGAAAACCACCCTCCCTCCCCAAATAGAGGAAGGTAGTCCCCGGACCCAAAGAACAATTTAGCTACCTATTGATTTGCTTCTCTCTCCTCTCATTTCCAACCAACCTCATAAGTTTGGAGGATGCTGATTTAAAGAAGGTATCATCAGGGTGACTGTGATGCCTTGCCCCAGTCTCAGAAAATAAACTTTATCTGAGTGAATTCATGTGGCCTTAAAAAGAACTGAGCTTTTGTTCCTAAGACTCCCACAAAAAAAAGCAAACCAGGTGTACCCACGGACACACTCATACAGAAACTCCATCAGGGGATGCTGGATCTCAGTTTTCCAGATCATCCATTCTGAGTCACTGCTTCTTGCTCCAGTTATTCTGGATTCTATGTGAGTTATTACTGCAGCTTGGAACCACTCCTTGTCTCAGTCCCCCAGCACTTTGTAGATGCTTCACCAGCCCTAACACAGCATCCCCTTGGACAGTTTTCTGAGACTCCTGTTCTGGCCCTATGCACTGCCTGCATTCATCCTTGAAGCCCAGCTGCTTCCAGTCCTAGTTCTCAAAATAAAAGGCCAGCAAAGGGGGATGGACACTATGCCAGAGAGTCAGTTCTCCCACCTGCCTGATCCTGGCCCACAGGGGAACAACAGGAAACCCTGGCACAAACATTCTATGGAATGTTCCCATTCCATTCCATTCTACCAAAGTCTCTCTCCACTACGCAAGGCTAGAGAAATCCCCATGCCCTATCTCCTGTCCCTACAGGACACCCCTTGGCTTAGGAAGTTAAAGGCCAAATTGACCGAGTATGTCCATTCTTGTCTATTAGAAATCAGTGCAATACCTGACATTCCCTTTTAACTTAGGTGAAATCGCCTGGTCATCCAAGAGCCAGGTGTGATATAACCAGAAATTCCGTGAGACCTTGACACTCCCCAGATTGAATTAATGGGTAAGTTTTGCCCCACTGATGTGAAAAATGAGAGTCTGGATTAGAAGTGTACTGAGAACCTTGTGGTTTTATTATCCAATATGATCATAAAATGGACATGTCCTACCTAAGTGGACACATGAAAAATGAAAAGTAGAAAGAGGTCTGAATGAACCCAGGTCCAAAGGTTGATTTTTCTTTTTTAAGATTCTTCTATCTTAATTCCACTTCCACAAAATGTAGGCAGTATTGTAGTTCTACTCAAAGGGTTGAGGAAGTAAGTGACATAGTGAATGTAGAAGTGTTTGACAAATTGCCTGACATGCTGTAGATTTTGAATATCACTTTCTTCTTTCGTTCCTCTCTCTCTCTCCCTCCCTTCTCCTTCCTTCTTTCCTTCCTTCCTTCATTCCCTTTTCTCTTCAAATGAGCCATAATTTATGGAGGGATGAGACTCCCATGGCATTTGCCTTCCTGCTTGCCTCTCAACCACCCCACGCCCAGAAAGAGATCTGTATCTGCTTGGTCCAGGCATAGAGCATCCACTGGGCCACATGCATTGGGGCACTGTTTTGAGAGGTTGTGAGTCCACACCCAGGTCTCTCTTCCCTCCAGTCTATGCAGGGGCTCCTCTTGGGCCCTGGCTGTCCCTCTCTCCACTGCCTGTCTCTGTTCAGCTGGCCACAAGTAGTAAGCACCTAAGATGCGCATTTGGGCTTTAAGGCGTTCTTTACCATAGAGCCTGGCATTAGCCCAGCATCAGTAAAGTGGTTCTTCTCTCCCTTTAGTTCTTCACTCCCATCCATTACCTTGAAATCCTGTAAAAGGATAGTTGTCAAGTCATGACATGAGCATTCCGGGGTCTCCGGCAGATATACCATCAAACTCTAATCTCATATGTGCCACCAATGGGACACTTCTGCCTGGCCTGCCGTGTTCCTTGGATGCTTGGAGGAATTCCTTCAGGCTTGGCCTTTGGTCAAGCCCCGGCTGACCTGTCCACATTCCTCCAACAAACTCCCCTGGCCAGGATGCCTCCATTCATTCCCTGCAGTAGAAAATGAGGGAGGCGTGGAAGAGGCTGACACCCACCCACAAGGAGACAGCCAGCTCGCAACAGGCTATGAACAAGACAACCCTTCACCCAGGAATACTTGTTAGGAGGAAAAGGAACCTAACAGGCTGAAAGGTTAAATAAAGAAGGACCCTGGCTAACGAGATGAGGGGCCTCAGCCTCCAGCCTCAGACCTGCAGTCCAGTCCTCTTGCCAACTGTTTTAGGTAGGTCAGGTTTTGTGGCTAGAAAAATGGATGCCATCTGCATGAATATAGTTCATATTGCATTGCACATATTTATAAATATAAGTGCTGTAGCACCACCACGTTGCCTGCGAAGAATGCAAGCAGGTTGTGATTAGAGGTGAGCCAGTTGCTGATTGTGGGTTAATTAGCTCTGCTAATAAACTGCCTGTAGCTTTAGTTAAGAAAAATAACATATTTCATCCTAGGTAAAACAATTACAATGTATGTAAAATAGATATTTTTGTCTAATGAGCATCTGAAATACTTTCTCTGGAGAAAAAAAAACACACACATATACACACATCACTCTTTCCTTTAAAAAAAGAGAAAAAAATCCAACCCCCGCAATCCCCGACTGGATTTGTGGTGAAGATAAACTTCAAAGGGGTTCTGCAGTGTTCCAGCCCAAACGTTGATCTTCAGCTGATGGCCATCAGCAACAGGGCAAATCTTAATGAAATCAGAGTTGGATTCCAGTGGGAACCTGGGACTGTGGGATGAAGAGCAATGTGAGCTGCTAAACAATAGGGCTCAGTAGAAATTCCTTAATTAGCAGGGAGAAGGACATTTGCGGTGAGCATCCCTGGGACCTGGTGAAGTGACCAGTAGGGAAAGAGAGCCAGTGAAAGAGCAACAGCGGCAGCAGTGTAAGGGCCTGGGTGGTCCAAGGCAGCAGGATGGGGACATGACTGCACAATATCAGGGAACATTTGTATCCTAGGTCTGCATGAACCTCTGATTAACAAGGGTCTTAGAAACTTGGGGCTAGAGGAGACCTTAAAACTCATCTGATTCTGGGATGGCAGCCCTGACATACAGACTACCTTTCTCTCCTCCAGCACCCCTTGGCAGACAAGGCTAATTGGTTATAGGATTCTTTCCTACTAGTCCCACACAATCACTCAGCATTGATTAGAACTGGTCATCCCTGATCTAATCTTGCCTCTGCTTCAAGGTAAGAAAAGTGAGATCCAAAGTAAATTTGTGTCATAAGTGTTTTAAGTGACCTTTACTATGGTCTCTTGACTCTTCCCACTATAAACCATGTCCAGGATACTCCCAGATATGTGTAGTTCTTGATTTCACCAAGGCTAGCCTCAAACGGGTCACAATAACCCTTCCAGAATCCAGAAAAGTAACCCACAGGAACGCAGGCAGAGAAAGTGATGTTTGTTCCAAAGAATCACCTTTGGATGAAGGAAGTTGCAAGAACACAGACTGAAGGGAGGGGGCAGGTCAGTGGAGCCATTGGGTTGCACGCCAGTGAGAAACCTTTTCCTCGGGCACTGAGACAGGCGAGATGGCAATATCGACTAAGACGAACATTGTTCCAGTCAGGTGTCTTGGATGCTAGGGCTACCATAACAAAGTACCACAGACTGGGTGGCTGCAGTAACAGAAATGTATTTCTCACAGTTCTTGAGGCTAGAAGTCCGAGATTGAGGTGTCAGCAGGTTTGGTTTCTCCTGAGCCCTCTCTCCTTGGCTTGCAGATGGTCACCTTCTTGCTGTGTCCTCACATAACCTTTCTTTCAGTGCATGAACATCCCTGGGGTCTCTTCCTCTTCTTATGAGAACACCAGTCCTATTGGATTAGGGCCCCACCCTTATGACTTCATTTAGCCTTAACTATCTCCTGAAAGGCCCCATCTCCAAATACCATCACACTGAGAGTTAGGGCTTCAACACAGGAATCTGGAGGGAGACACAATTCAGTCCATAGCAAAGTGTCATCAAATCATAGCCTTTAGAGCTGGAGGGGTCTCAGAGGGCACCAGCTCTCAACCCTGCCTAGTGCAGGACTCCCTCTCCAGGTCATGACTGTGCTCTTCCAGCCTCTGCCCTAACGGTGCCAGAACCTCTGCATCCACACACACACGTGCACAGAGGAGGGGCTAGCAGTGTTGCCAAATGATGGTTATCGATGCACCACTGTAGTAGGCGAATAACGGCCTCCCAAAGATAGCCACGCCCTAAACCCAGAACCTGTGAGTATACTAAGTTACATGGCAATGGGAATGAAGATTGCAAATAGAATTAAGGTTGCTAATCAGCTAACCCTAAAATAGGGAGACAATGCTGGATTATCTGGGTGGGCCCGTTATAAACACACAGGTCCCTAAATGGGGAGGAGGGAGGCAGGAGAGTAGAGTCAGAGGGAGCTGTGACTATGGAAGAAAGGCACAGAGAGACAGTGTTGCTGGCTCTGGAGGTGCAGGAAGGAGCCACAAGCCAAGGAAAGCAGCAGTCTTTAGGAACTGGAGAAGGTAAGGAAACAGACTCACACTCAGGGCTTCCAGAAAGGAATTCAGCCCTGCTGGTACCTGGATTTCAGCCCAGTGAGATCTGAGTTGGACTTCTAGCCCACAGAGCTGTAGGATAATACTTGTGGTGATGTGTTACAGCAGCCATAGGAAACTAATACAAGAAACTGATGAAGTTCTCCCAAACGCTGACAAAGGGGAAAGGACAACAGCACTGGAAGGAAAGCTGGCAGAAGGATTGAAAGGGGAGAGATGGCAGGTCCCCTATCACTTGGAAGAGTAGCCCCCACTGCTCTCTGCTGATGGAACATTTCACATCTCACTTTGCTGAGAGTGACTACCTCTCGGGCCCAGCTCAGCGCTGGCACAGAGTAAAGGCTCAACACTGCTTCTCACAGCTTCCTGGACCCCACGGTGACCCCCTATGGGGCCTCTAGCCCCTCAGGACAGTGTGGGCTCACAGAGTGTCTCTGCAATGACACCACCAGCTCCTTGCACTAGAACTATCTGCTTTTCATAAGGGCTACCAGATCAGATTTGGAGTCAAACATGGATTCTCAACAACTATTTGCAAGGAAAGGCAACGTAGAGTTCCATTTGCCCATAGAGACATTAGCATCTCTAGAAGTCTCGCTGTACAGCATTTTCTTTCTGAAACAATGCATTTCTTGGTGGCAGTTTAACCTTTTGAATGCTGTTCCCTGTGAGGTCATTCATCTTCTCTCTGAACGGCTCCCTCCTCCTCCCTAAGGTCTTGGCACACAAGTCCATGAGCTCTGGAGATCTAGGTCCTCTTTGGCAGGAAGTCTCTCTGGGGAGGGGAGACAGCCAAGGAGGGAAGGAAGGCAGGGGACCCTAGGAAGCCATGGTTTCTTCCAGACCAGGGAGTCAAGCTGAAAGCAGGCTGTCCAATCCCGGAGAGCCTGGCAGATGATAAGTACAACCAGTTTTCCCTTCTCTCCCAGAGCCCGGAACCCAGGGACATGTGCAAGGCACGTCTGGGCTTAGGTGTAAAAATAAGCCTGGGGCTGTCAAGCCCCAGCATATTAATGGCAATTAATGATTCGCTCTAATCCTCCCCAGCTCTCTGTGGGCATCTGCGACATGCTTGGGGCTGGACACCCCTCCCCACTCCCTCCACTCCTGCGGATTCTGTCCATATGCTGAGCTACTCAGGAATGCAGGTCTGGGAGGGAAAACTTAATGGGAAGAGATGTCCGCTACAAAACGCCTGCCCAAGGCTAACAGGAGAGATGCAGCCCACCAGCCATGGGGGTTGGGGGGTGCTCTTGTACCCACTCTTCCCTGGGACCGGCAAGGCTTGGGCAACTAGCAGCTCCTTACAAGACCCCCTGAGCCAAGAAAACTGAGGCCTCCAAGATACACTCCTGGCGTCAGATTCTGGCATTTCAGGTGCTCCTGTCTCTCAGTTCAGATCGCACTCAAAAGGCAGCCCCATTTCACCCACACTGGTCAGCTCCCCTTGTGCAGGACCCCGGACCCTATAGGCAGATGGCAGCTGCTCCCAGAAAGACTCCATCCTTCTAACCTCTCTTCTGGGCTGAGTGTGTCTCGGATACAGTGAGTCCCCTTTCTGCATCCTTGCAGCACCCATGCTCCCCCACTACAGCACTCCTCATGGATGCGTCCCATCACCCTGTGTCCCCGCCTGGACTGTAACATGGGAGGGCAGAGACCACACCACCACGTTCCCAGTCGGTCCCAATTGCCTGGCATGGCACCAGGTGTGCCACAGGTGCATAATACAGGTTGGATGTCTGCCTGGTCCACTGGCCACGTGTGGGAAGTGATGGAAATGCACCTCGCACGTGCTAAGCTCCCTGTGTTCGCTCCTCTCGCTCTCGCTCATTGACTGCTTCATTCAATCTTCCCACCTCCCTATGCCTTAGGTACTATTATTACTCCCCTTATTTAGAGGAAGAAAATTAAGTTCCTGCAGCTGAGATCACTTGTCCCAAGTCCCACAGCTCATAGGCGCTACAGACAAGAGCCATCCCAGGCTGTGTCTGCCCCGTTCCATCAAGGTCACTCTGCAGGAGGTTCCAGCCTCGCCAAAGCCCAACTTTCAAGGTCATTGCCCGCCCCCCACCCCACCCCAGGACCAATTTGGTTTTCACAGCAGCCCCAGGAACTGGATTTTTGTTAAAGACCCCCATTTTACAGGTGAGGAACCTGAAGTTTAGAAGCAAATTTCTCAAAGTCACAGAGCAGAGCTCGGGTTCCAAGGACCCGTCTGTGGATGACGTTGAGCCACATATTTCTGACTGGTCAATCCTTGAGAGATGGGAGGAGAAGGCTGAAGAAGGCCTAGCAAGAGGCACTGGGATGTTTACGGGAACTTGCCCTGAGGTCTGGGCTCATCACTGTGGGTCCAGAGGCGGGGAGAGTGATGCAGAAGCTGGAGGTAAAATTATTTGCATTGCTGATCACTGGTCCAGGATTTCTCTGCAAATCTGGGAGTAGGTGCTTGGGCAGCTCCAGCCCAACCCGTGCATTTATAACCCACTCACGCTGGAGAAGGAGAGGAACTGCTTCTCCCTGTGCTGTAATGAGCCGGAGATAAACTTTGCCTAGATAACACACTGCCTCTTCGTGCCAGTTCCATTTGGGATTAAAACCACAGTGAAAAAAAAAGAAGAGAAAAATGGAATCAAAAAGGCCCCCAAAACCAAGCACCTTGAAGACTTTCCCCTCTTTGAAATCTCTCTAACTGGGCAATTATCTAAGGCGGGAATGTGGGCTTCTCCCAGCCATTACAGAAACACACACAATGAGGAAATTATTGCCTTCTTGATCCTATACGGAACGGCTGTTATTCCTGCTGGAGTGAAATTGGGTTTCCACACTGAAAGTCTTTGGTGGCAAAGAAAGTCACTCTCCCCGAGTCCCCAGCTGGCCTTGGTAAAAAGAATCAGGTTGCTGTCATAGATTCAAATTTAACCACCAAATTTCTCCTTTCAAAAGGACAGCTTCCTGCACAGGCAGTCCAGTAATGTGATGCAAAACACCCAATTCTACCATGTTTCTGCTGCCATTTCAGGCATCAAGGCAGCCAGGAGGATTTCACCTGCCCACCACTGTGCTTTCACCTGGCTCAGTGCTGCTGCTCCATTTCCCTCCCAGCCTCTCCATCCAACTGCTTCTCATCTCCATGGGGACCCACGCTGAGAAATACTTTCCATCCTTGCCCTTTCTTTTTTTTTTTTGCGGTACGCGGGCCTCTCACTGTTGTGGCCTCTCCTGTTGTGGAGCACAGGCTCCGGACGTGCAGGCTCAGCGGCCATGGCTCACGGGCCCAGCTGCTCCACGGCATGTGGGATCCTCCCGGACCGGGGCATGAACCCGTGTCCCCTGCATTGGCAGGCGGACTCTCAACCACTGCGCCACCAGGGAAGCCCCATCCTTGCCCTTTCTTAATCCCCCAAGACACAGAATCATGGGACTTTCATCCCAGTAGCAGTCTCTCTCAGGCTGAGGTGGCTGTTTTACAAGAAATCACCGGGATCCACCTTTTTCCCCCTAAGCAAGCAGCACATTCCTTGAGTTTTTCTTATAGAAGAAGGATGGCACTATGTGACAATCTCCACTCTCTTGACCCGTCCACATACCCAAGAGCCAGGGATGGCCAAGCAAGCACAGAATGGGCATAAAGATATATTTTTTGAGATGTCAAAGTAAATCCTGCATTAGGGCCTTGAATGACTAACCCCCTCCCTGTTTCCCCTACACACACACACACACACACACAGACACTCACACACACTTCCCATTGCCTAGGCCAGCACACTGGTGCCCAGGCCTCTCTCCAGACCACTGCAACAGCCTCCTATCACATCTCACACCATTCATCTCTCCCCGCTGGTCCAGCCCAGGTTGGTTACACCAGTGCCTTGTTCAAAACCCTTCAGTGGCCCTCCATGGCCCCCAGAATAAAGGTGATGCCTTTAGCCAGGCATTCAAGACCTTTCTGAACCTGGTCCCAGCACATCGTTCCAGCTGGATCTTTCTCAGAGCCCACACACCCTCTGGCCAACTGGTCTACTCCCCATCTCTTGCTCACACACCCACACTCCTCCTTCCTTTGAGTTTGCTCATTCAAATCCTCAGCTTAGAGTGTCCTCCCCTCCATCTCTACCTGTCAAATCCCACTTGGTCTTCAAAGCCCAGCTCAGGTGTCACCTCCTCCACAAAACTGCCCACACTTAGCACATGGGAAAGGGGAGACATTTTCACATGGCCAATCTGATGCAGGCTTTGCAATGCAACTGATCTGGCTCAGCCATGTCTGTGCTTAGAACCCCAGAGTCCCAGCTTATCCTAATTCCCATCCCATCCCTGATACTCCCCCTAGGGGTGAGGGTTGACCAGGGGGTGAGGTTCGGAGATGAGGTGCAGATATCTGGTGTGTACATTTCTTAGTTGGAAAATAGCTGGGAGTATAAAAGTTTGGTTTTGCGGTGCATCAAAATGTTTCACCGTTGAAACTAGTGCATCAAGATCTGCTGTCCTCTGCCTGCCCCGTGATATGTCTTCCACATGTTTGCTGAATAAGTGGTGTATTCTCCCCTCCTTGGCTCACTCTGAGGTAAGCAGCCTGATCCCTCACGGCACCTCCCACCATGCCTCTCGCCACTGCTAGAACCCCCTGCCCCTCCTGCCCTCCCCGCCCTTCCCCACCTCTAAGTGACAACAGAAGGGAAGGAAATATAAGGAGCCTACGGCAGCCCTCCTATAGGCAGTGACTCAGGGGTGGTCAGCTTGCCAAGGGCCCACTCCAATCCCTGCCTCTGTTCTGGTCAGCTTCCGCCTTGACCCTGAAACCTATCCTTTTTCAAGTCTCAAACGTACCTGTAGGCTCAGTTGTCCACATCCTCCATGGTTTGGCTTCCTTCTACCCAGAGACTACAGTCCCAACCCTGAACCGCAGTCACAGGATGAGAACTCTGCCACCAGGGACCCAAACTGTCTGATGCCCCCTGACTATGTCACTGCCCAGTGCCTGCCCCAAGACTGCTTGTTTCCAGGTACATCACTCTCTTCTGTCAAATCCATAGTGGCAGACTGGCTAGATTCTCACCAAACCCACTCCCCCTTCCTCCTGGCACACACCTAGACTTCCTTCTGAGGAATAAAGGGCAGCCAAATGACTGCATTCTGGCCAGAGGAATGTGGGAGAAAGTGATGAACTTCTGTACTTCGCCTCCAAGCCCAGCCCATAAAACTTCTTCTGCAATCTCTCCCTCTCTCTCTCTCCCCCTGGATGATTGCAAATAAGGATGAGGCTCCAGACTGCACTGTCCAATATGGTAGCAGCTAGCCACATGTAGTTATTTAAATTTAAATTACTTAAAGTGAAAGAAAATTAAAACTTCAGTTCTTCAGTTGCACGGACCACACGTCAAGTACTCCAACATCAACGTGCGGCTACAGAACATGTTCGTCGTCACAGAAAGCTCTGGGACAGTGCCGCTCCATGGAACCCCTGTGGAGCAAAGTCTGGCCCTTGAATAAGGGCTCAGAACAGAATCATCTCCTCCTCCTCAAGTGCCCTTTACAGGAGCTAATGTGAGTGAGCAAGAAATGACCTTTGACTGGGTAAGCTCTTGAGATTTGAGATTGATTGGGACAGCAGTTAGAAGACCCTAACACCCCCCCACAACTCACTTGTCCAATGCTCTAGACACAGAGCCCAGCACTGCTGCCTGTCATCTGTACCTCCCTCCCTATTCCCAGATGGTGGGGGGAACAAGTGGCTGGGACTTCAGCCTCTGTTCTTGAACCTTCCTCATTCCTGCTTAGGTCTGTGGCTCTTGCATCTCTGTCCAAACTTCTGCATTTCCCAAACCCTTTTCACCATTTTTGCCAAATCCATATGTGACCTCCATTGTCATTTATGTCATATCTTTCCTTAAATGGACTCCTTTTTTATTTAAATAAATGTATTGAATAAGGAAACTTTATGTAGCTTCTTAAATGGAATACTAGTATTACTTTCTGTATTAGTCAGGGTTCTCAAGAGAAGCGAACCAATTATATATATATATATATATATATATATATATATATATATAGAGAGAGAGAGAGAGAGAGAGAGAGAGAGCACTTGATTGTAAGAAATTGGCTCACACAATTACAGAAGTTGACAAGTCCCAGGATCTATAGTTAATACGCTGGAAAACAAGGAGAGACAATGGTGTAAGTTCCAGTCCAAAAGCCAGCAGCCTCAAGATCCCAGAAGAACAGATGTTTCAGTTCAAGTCCAAAGGCAGAAAAAAACTAATGTCCTAGCTCAAGGCAGTCAGGCAGGTGGGAATTCCCTCTTACTTGAGGGAGGGTCAGCCTTTTTGTTCTATTCATGCCTTCAACTGATTGGATGGGGCCCACCCATAGGGAGGGAGGGCAATCTGCTTTCCTGAGTCTACTGATTCAAATGTTAGTCTCATCTGGACACACTCAGAATAATGTTTGACCAAATGTCTGGGCACCCTGTGGCCCAGTCAAGTTGACACATGAAAGTAGCCATCACACTTGCCACAAACAGAAGATAAATACAATTAGGACCTAACAATTTTATTTATGTCCAGCTGGAATCTGCAGCCTGTCTTAGGCTCTGAGCCTGAGACTTGCTATTTTTTTCTCTGTTTAAAAGGGAGATTAGCAAGTATTGGGGAAGTGTTAAAAGTACACAGATGCTACACTGAGACTTTCACCTTAAAATAATCATAAGGATTGTAAAAGAGTCCAAAAGAGAACACTCTTTCCCACTGTGTGATTCAGCCCTTCAACGCCAGTTCATATCCTACCTTAAGTTATCCCCAGTGCCCACCAGCAGAATCCACACCCACCCGGGGGTCTCTATCGATAGACTATGGACCTCTGAAGGCCAAGACCACATCCTAAGGACAGTCACATCACCCTCATACATCAGAGCCACTTAGTAAATGGTAGATGAGTGACGGCGTGGCCGGGAACATTCTCTGACCTAGTTGGCGGTTTCTGTCAGAAGCAGAACATCATGACAAAGGAAATGGAACCAGAATGTTAAACCATACTAAAGGTTCGGTCTACCAAAAACCTCCTGTGGCACTTTGGGGCAGGGCTGTGTCTAAAGGAATTAAAACATTCAATAGCCCCAGGCCAGATTAAGACATTCTGAGTCTCCAAACTCTGTCCCACATCATCCAAAACAACAGAATGTATTTTCACAGAGAGAACATTGAACATTTCTATCTAAACACAAATTCAAGCTACATATATACAAAACAGTGTATTTAGAGAGAAGGAAGAGAGGGGGAGAGAAAGAGGAACAGGAGGAGAGAAGGCAAAGAAGGAATCGAAAATGGAGGAAATCGGAAATCTAATCATGGCTCTCCCCAGCATGAAATTCTACAGTGATTTTCCCTTCAGAATAGGGACAAATCCAAGCTCCTTTTTAGATACATAGAACTTTGGACCACTTATGTCAAAATATAGCCTCCTAAGACCACCCAGTGCCTTCAGGTCCCCACAGGAAGGGCCAAGAAAAGCCATCCCCATGCACACTCATGGACCACCCAGGGGCACCTTTAGCTGACAAGGCTTTCACATCACCAGGACTTTCTGGGCTGAGGGAATTCTCAAAGACAGATACAGAGATCTGGGAATTGTTTTCAAATTTCCAAAAAACCTAATGGGTATCATATATTTTTTTCCTGCAACAAAACCTACTAAATGACCTGCAGTCCCATAGCAGGGTCCTATACTTACCTCTAATGCCACACTTCATTTTCCTGCCTGTCTCCCCAAAGGAGTATGAGCTCCTTGCAATTGGGAACCATATATTTGCCTGATTTCATGTTTTTAAAAAAGATATCCTCAATGCCTGCCACATAATCCTTAAAAGATGTCTGAGAATAAGCCAGTGAATTAGTGAATGAAACAAATAAAGGTGATACTATACTGTTTTACATACTTGGTGTCTTTGAGTAATAAAAATGTGAAGGCAAATCCATTAGCAATAGGGTAGCAGATTATTTGGAAGGAAAAATCACTCAAAATAAGTGAAAAAAATAATGAAAGGAGTGCTAGGCAATGAAGAGGTTGGAAGCCTTTGACAGTACACATACACATTTGTTCCCACACAAAAAGCCTAAGAAACCCGAATCCCCCCAGGGAAGCAGAGCCCTGGAGACACAGTCTGTTTCTGAGCCACCAGCTCCTAAGGCAGAATTTCTCAAAGGGAGGCCTGAAGACCACTGTATCAGAATCAATGGGAAACTGATCAAAATTCAGATTCCTAGGTCCTTGCCCCAGACCCAGAGAGTCTGAATGCCTGAGACTAGGACCTGGACTCTACATTCTAAGTTCTTTGAGTCATTCTCAAGCACACGCTTGAGAAAACCACTACCCCAAGGGTTCCTGGGCAAATCCCTTTCTGGCCACCTGCCGCCCAGATCAGGGGATGGGCTCAGAGAGGCTGTCTCATGCCTGTACTCCAGCTGTGAGTGCACATCTCTCACCTGGGACTCATAAACATTGTATTGGAGAGAAGATGTAGTGAGAACTGGGCATAAATTATGTTCCTCTGCCCCTCTTCCCACCCCCAGCCTTCCCCTAAGGAAGGCCCTGGCCCCAGGGACTGCTCACCGGTATTTCAATAAACTCCAACTGGCCCTTTATCAGATGGTCCAGTCAATTAGAACTTCATCAGGAATCAATTTGTGAGGCCCAGCCGAGATGTAACTATAGATCAGGGCAATGGCAACTGATTATCCCACTAATGGAATATTCCATTGATTAATTGAGTATTTAAATCTTTCAGAGTGTGGCCATGCTTGCTGCCATTGTTGCTGGATGAAAGGGGTACGAGGAGCATCCTGGTCAAAGAAGAAACGGATGGTTCACTCTCCATTTATCAGCTCTCAGCAAAATAAAAAGTCTGTCCTGGGTCCTCACAAAACAGGAGCATCGCAAGGTCTTCAACACAATGCAGGAAACTCCCAGAGCTTATTGGGCCAATCAGAGGAAGATGGGTTTAAATTCTCCTTTTTCCTGCATGGCTGTATACCTAGTGGCTCAAAGTAATATCCATACCAGTGCGTCTCACACTTCCAAATCACCTGGAGACTTGTTAAAACACAGATCTCTGGGTGCATCCCAGTCTGATTCAGCAGGGCTGGGGTGGAGCCTGAGAATATGCATTTCTAACAGGATCCCCAGTGAAGCTGAGACCATACTTTGAGCAGCACTTATCTATAATTTATAAACATATATTTTAACAAGCGGGAGAGAGGGAGACAAACATTATCTAATACCTGTGTGATTTATGCTAGAGTCTGAAATTTTAAAATGCACATTATCAATGCCAATGCAATATTGACAATAAATGTAAGACAATACATGCTACACCAATGAAAAAGTGGATGGACTTACGTTTTACTGGGACCCTTGGTTAAGAGTGAAGGTTTTGTTTGGGGCTCACATCCTGACCCCAGTTCTTCTTAGCTGCATAGCTCTGAATAAGGAACTTCACTTCTCCAGGCCGGGGTCTCCTTGTACTGAGGCTGCCTGTTCCTGCACCACAGATAGGCCTGTGGAAAGAAAGCGCATAAAACACTTAATGTGATGCTTGGCACATAGTAAAAACACAAGAGATGGAAGCTATTATTATTATTACCCTGATACCCAATACCTAAAAAGGTCTCAGAAGTCAGGTTCCCTTTGGGGATAAGAGGGATGTGATTGCTTTTTGCCGAGAAGCAGATGCGTCTGCTTAAGGGGATGGGAAAAGCCAAGGAAAGCCCCTTGCTCCCTGCATCTTCTCTAGTCACTGCACTGGGTCTTTACCACATGACTGTGAAGTTTCTGACACGCAGAACTTCCGGGGACTTTGGGTGGGTGCGGACCAAATTTCCCCAAGCAGCTGGTAGATTGTGAGGGCAAAGGAAAAAAGAAAAGAAACTGGCCTTTATTGAAGCCCTGCTGTATGCTATGCACTTTTTTTGTTAAGGGATCTCATTTAATCTTGACTGAAACTGGGAAAGGTTGATATAATATCCCCACTTTTCAGATGGAGAAACTGAGACCCAGAGAAGGAAAGAGATTAGCTCTAGACAATCAGCTGGTGGGCTGGAATTGGAGCCAGGTTTGCTTAACTCTAAGGTCCACACGCTTTTCTCTTCACCACAGCATGTCCCAGTTCTGGGAGTCTTTGCAGGTATAGGGATGAATTTGTGGGTGGTGCTACGGTCATAAGCACATGACTGTGTGGAGGTGTATCTACATTCCACACAGCAAATGCGAGCCATCAGTATTCAAAGCATACTGGAGTAAGTTATTCCAGTCACTCGGAGTTCAACCTATCCTCCCAAGGACTTCTTAACATCAGGGACTGCTCTTTCCCTGACAAATATGGATTGCTTCATTGGTCCTTAAATTTTCATTTGAGTGACCTACAAAGCACAAAAAATGACAGCACTTCTTGAATTATTTTTGTCTGTAAACCACTTCAACAGGGAAAAAGATCCCATCAGCTACCTATTGCATGGTTTCTGAAAATGAGAATCATCACCAGAATTAATGGCAAGACCGGCACTGCTTTTGATGGAACACCAATGAGTGGTGTCTGATTTTCAGAAAATACCAGAGGTCAATTATTCATCCATGCCACAGCAAATTGGATCCACTGTCATCTTATAATAATTAATCCTAAAAGAGATGCACCCAGCAAAATCTGAGGGCCTCTTATGTGGATATCTGAGAACTCTCAAGCTCTGATATCATCTTTCTCCCAGTGACTTGAGCCCAAGTCTTGGAAGATAATAAAAATCCCAAGGCGGTAAGATACTTAGATAAATGTCTGCCCTCAGTCCCAGCTTTCATGAGCACACTTCCTCATGTCCATTTTTTCAGCTGTTCTCGGCACCCAGGAAATGGATCCGTGGATTATTTAGTGTCACGGAGGTTACACTAAACTTGGAGTCCAGGATGTTGACCCAAGGCAGGTTTTTCCACAACCAGATGGTAGCCTTAGAAAATCATCTATTCCCATTTGGGCCTCAGCATCCTCAGCTCTAAAGCTCTGTGATTCCAAAAGGTGTTCTCCATTTGGCAGATGTAATTTTAAGGGTCCTGGCTTTGCAGGGAGAGCTCCTGCTCTAGACGAGGATGTTTTCTCACAGGGTAATTTGAGCTTGAGCCGACAAAGTATAACATAGACAACTTTTTCATGGCCAGCTGGATGGAGGGCAGGGACAGCATGAAAAATTTAAAAAGCAAAGATCAGAATTTAGCCAATAGTCTCAGACCACACCCCAGCTAAGCCTTTTCAGACTTCCTCTATGTCCTGTGTGTGGCTTCTAAACCCTGCCAGCTGCAGGCTCATCCTGGCCAGTCCCTGAGCCAAGAGCCAGCCACATAGCCTATTCAGAGCTCCACTCCACTATAAGAAGGACATTTAGAGGTGTCTAGAATTTGAGCGTCATCTTCTAGGTGGACATGGGGTCAGAGTAGTTCCCTGAACTCTTTCAAGATGGTAATGCTGTACCCTCTTTGCTCAGCACACTGGGAATGACCTTGTGCCCTGATGTCTGGTTCTTGAATTCACTCCAGTTCTATCAAAAATAGGGGTCTAGCCTGACCCTCTAAGCTATTTCCTACCAATCCCTGACTTGCCACAAGAAGGTAGTAGAAGATCTGGAACTAATACCTAGATTTCTAACCCAGTACTCCTTTCCCCCCACCACACAGCTCCATACACTCATAGTGATAGATGGGAAGATAAATATATAACAGTTATGATGCTTTTGGACACGTGGCAGAACACTCAACAAAGATTAACCAAGAAAGGAACTTAATTACCTAACCTAACAAGTTACAGAAGCATGGAAGTTCAAAGGTCTAACTACTCCTTTAACAATGTCATCAAAGAGCAAGGTTCTTTCTTTCCTTCTACTCTTCCATTATCATCAATTTTCTTCAGGCTTATCTCCTCATGGTCTCAAGATGACTGCTGTGGCTCCAGGCATCACATCCTTATACAACCATGTTCATAGAAAGAAAAACATTTTCTCCTTCCTCTTTTCATCAGGGAGGAAAACATTTCTCAGAACCCTCCCGGCACTTTTCCTCTTAGTTTCCATTGGCAAAGATTAGATCCCGCTGTCGATATTCTTGATGCAAAGGAGCCTGGGAATGTGAGTATGTGACATTAACACTTATAGTAGAAGTCTAGCTCTACCAACAAAGAAGGATTTGGGATGCAGAGAGTTCTGATAGTTAGGCAACCAGCAGTGTCTGCCCCAACCAGTCTTTATCTGGGTAAAGTTGAGCATGAATGTCTTTTAGGTATGTGAAATTGCTTCTTGAATGAATTTCGGGTCCAGAATGGTATAAATATTAGGTAGCAAGTGTTGATATGAGTTTTGAAAGGCCATTCCAGGGATAAAGCTTAACCATATGGCAGGCAGAAATGGCAGACTTACAGAGTGATGCCTATTGCAGCTGGAATTTGAGGAATGATGAGCATCAGGGCTTCCATGCTGCACAACTCCAGGGGGTGTCATCCACACAGGGTGCAGTGACAGAGCACTGAGAAGGTGTCCATGTTAGTGAAGAGAGTCTCAGAAGAAAGCCTTGGTCCCCAGAACGATTAGAACCTTCGACACTGCCCCTGGTCTGAGGTCTCCCTACCAGAGTCTCATCCCCCGAGCATCTGCTCCCCATCCCAACTCTGCCCTCACTCTCACCCCTCTTACCAGGCAGGGGATGAAAATGACCCCTAAGCCCAATGGATCAAACTTCATGAATAATCTCTGATGAGCAAGGAAAAACAGTTATTGTTTGCATCCTTCTCCCTCACTACCCCCTTCTGCCTTTGGTCCCATTAGGACTTAGGTTACAATGAGAGTCCTAGAAAAGAGCAGAACAGAAAAATGCAGATCATTGGGACAAAACTGAGGATGTGGGCTCTCTAGTAAGATCACTTTGCCATCATTGAGGCCTAGGTTGGCAAATGACCAGCGCTACTCATATCAAGATCTGTAGGGGTCAAAAAAAAAAAAAAAAAAAAAAGAAGGCAAAGCTAGCTGGCCTCTTGGAGAGCCTGCTCTGTGCCATGCATTAGAAGGGTGTTATCTTATGTATAGTGATGTAACTAGTAAAAATGAACAAGCCCCAGTACAGAGTCTAATACCAACCACCCTCTTCATGGTTTCCCCCTGCAAAAGGGATAGAAAGAGTTCCCTTCCTTTCTCCTTTAAGATGTGGAAGTGGGTTTGGAAAAGCAGTGGGAGGTTCTGAGTGGTGAGATGGTGAGATGGGGACATGGGCAGATGGTGTGGCCTGTGTGTGTGTGTGTTGTGGCTCTACAGAGAACGGAGCACAGATACCTCGGAGCCAAGCATGGTGGCATTTCCACCATGCCAAGTGCTGTCACTGGCATGCCATAGTTGCCCAAGGCAGCTGCAGAACTGATTAGGGTCTGAGCTAAAATTACAGCCCCTCTTGTACCCACAGATCTTGCCTTGGTTCTCTCAGGTTACCAGCCCCAGCAATCCACATGTTACCCTGGGAATGAGCCTATGTGGGGTTTTCACAGCCACGGGCCCCTACAAGCCATTGACTCAGTGTTTCCAAGTTTCCCATGATCTTCTGAACTCCACATTGTGGGTATCGCTCCCTCCATTGTACAGAAGAGACGTCAAGTGGCCCTCTCAAGGCCACAGAGCTAGTAAATGGCTGAACTTGGATTGGATATCTGATCTTTGTGACTTAAAAGTCCTTCAGTGGGACGAGGGCCCCATTCTCCCTAGGATGGGGATGGAGGCTCTCAGGGCGCCTGAGGCTAATAGAAGACAGCTGCTTTGCCCACATACGTCTGGTACATTTTTGTAGCATGAGAAGCTCTCTTCTCCCATAGCAACCACTTGGGGTTTTCAGCTGCTAACCCTGTCCTCCAGGACAATAGCAGTCTGGGCTAGGCAGGCCCGTGTAACCACACTCCACTCCAACCTCTTTGTGTTAATAAGCCGTGGATCCCACTTCTTTCTTCCAAGCTTCTCATTTATTTTTCCAAAGAGCACAATAAGCACAATTGATTTTAAAATAAAAACCTCTGGCTTATGCACAGAGGCATTCTTCAGAAAGGTTAAAAATGATGAGGAGGCATTATTTGCCATTATCCGTACTTTGTAACCTTGCAATTGAAGCACCACAAGACCACGGCGGCCTCCCTTGATGGTATCCCGTGTAGGCTGCTTTTGCAGGTGGACAATGACTATGGCAGTGCCTGGGTGTCCTTGGCTCAAGGTGGATGTAAACCACAAAGGACAAAGTCTCTGTAAGTCAGAGCCAGAAGAGGCCTTCTGTAGTATCTGGTACAGCTCCTTCCTTTGCTTGATGGGGAAAGCAAGCAGAGAGGGAAGGAAACCTTGGGAATTTGTAAGTCAGTGTGAGCAAAGAGCTACATGGAAGTCTACAGAAAATTCATTCAAAAAAGGGAACTTGGCCTTCCCCTTGGGATGAAGCAAATATTTTCTGTAAAAAGAGGCTCCACTGAGAATTAAGCTTGCATTTTCCTCTCTTTCTAGTGAAAGAGGGCAGAAAAACTTCCTGGGAGGATTTGGCAAGTCAACCCTGGAAGAGTTACTAACCGTCAGTCATTGAAGTAGGGGCAGTACTTCATAAGGCGGAGAGAAATCACTTGTGAGGGGTGGGCAAAGGTGGACTGCCGTGTTTGGAGGGTCTGAAGAGAGTCTGAAGGAAGGGATGTGAGATACCTAGGTTAGCTAGGTATTGTCCTAGCTAACTCATCATTAGACATCATTCTTCATGATACCTACTACATAGTTGCACATTTTCACTACGTACTCTCAATAGGGGCTGTTTTCGCTATAATAGGAGGGGTTGTGCACTGATTCCCACTATTGGCAGGGTATACACTCAACTCAACATGAGCAAAAATCCACTTCGTAATCATATTTGTAGGCGTCAACATGACCCTCTTCCCAGAACATTTCTTAGGTCTATCCGGTATACCTCGACAATACTCTGACTACCCAGATGCCTATACAACATGAAATACTATTGCATCAATAGGCTCATTCATTTCACTAACAGCAGTCATGTAAATAATCTTCATTATCTGAGAGGCATTCTCATCCAAACGAGAAGTCCTAACAGTAGAATTAACGACCACAAATTTAGAGTGATTAAATGGATGTCCACCACCATATCACACATTTGAAGAACCTCCTTACGTTAACCTAAAATGACTAAGAAAGGAAGGAATCGAACCCTCTTCTACTGGTTTCAGGCCAACACCATAGCCATTATGTCTTTCTCTATAAATGAGATATTAGTAAAAAATTATATAACTTTGTCAAAGTTAAGTCACAGGTGAAAATCCTGTATATCTCTATGGTACATCCTTTCCAACTAGGATTTCAAGATGCAACATCGCCCATCATGGAAGAATTACTACACTTTCATGATCACACACTAATAATTGTCTTTTTAATTAGTTCCCTGGTCCTTATATTGTCTCAAAAATGTTAACAACTAAGCTAACACATGCCAGCACAATAGACAGACATGAAATAGAGACCACTTGGACGGTTTTACCAGCTATTATTTTGATTTTAATTGCCCTGCCATAACTATGAATCCTCTATGTGATGGATGAGATTAATAACCCATCTCTTACTGTAAAAACTGTAGGTCACCAGTGGTATTGAAGCTATGAGTACACTGACTACAAAGATTTAAGTTTCGACTCCTATATAATCCCAACATCAGACTTAAAACCAGGGGAATTACGGCTACTAGAAGTAGACAACCGAGTAGTACTACCCATAGAGATAACAATCCAAATACTAAGCTCCTCCGAAGATGTATTACATTCACGAGCTATACCTTCCTTAGGTCTAAAAACAGACGCAATCCCAGGACGCCTAAATCACACGACCCTAATATCAACACAACCAGGTTTGTATTACGGGCAGTGTTCAGAGATTGTGGGCCAAACCATAGCTTCATGCCTATTGTCCTTGAACTAGTACCCCTAAAATACTTTGAAAAATGATCCGCATCAATGCTGTAAGTTCATTAAGAAGCTAGGTAGCGTTAACCTTTTAAGTTAAAGACTGAGGGTTAAGACTCTCCTTAATGGTATGCCGCAGTTAGACACATCAACTTGATTCATTACCATTTTAGCTATATTTCTAGCACTGTTTACTGTATTTCAACTAAAAATCTCAAAGTACGCTTACTACTCGAACCCAGAATCAATACATACCAAAGTACGTATCAATACATACCAAAAACAGTCTACCCCTTGAGAAACAAAATGAACAGAAATCTATTTGCCACTTTCATTGCCCCTACAATAATCGGTAAGGATGTGAGGTCCTAAGTCCCGGAAGTAGCACATGGCTGTCTGACCCAATCCTGACCCAGTGCAGCTGGGCAGGTGGAAGGACAAGGTCGGGGATGCCACCCCAGATACAACTTTCTTGGGTCTGAAACATGAATAATGGTGCATGGAGTCCCAGGGGGATGAGACAAGGGGTTGGGGAGAAGGACACCCAATTACATTGCAGACAGGAATCATCTTCCCTAGCAGAGCCCTGCTCTGGGCTCCCAGAGTTCTAGCAGAGTCCTAGAGATTCTAGCAGAATCCTAAAGATCCCCTGCTGGCTGGGAGGTTGACTTTGCTACTGGATCATGGGGAGGTCCAAGGGTGAGCCAGGGAAACAGCCAGTGGGCTGGGGTGGTAGGCATTCACCAATCAGTACTTAATCATTCCAACATTAAGTGTCATGGCTGTGTCATTAGGTATGGTGTGAATACCGGCCTTGCTCTGTGACTCCACATAAATAGCTTTGCTAAGGTCATTAGTGACCACCATGTTCTAAATCTGTTCTAAATCTAATTTTCAGGCCTCATCTTACTCGATCTTTCAACTGCGTCCAGCACTCTTGAACATTCCTTTCTTCTTGAAACGCTCCTTTTTCTTCTTCTGTGGCTTCATTCTTTCCTGGGTTTCTCCTACAGTTGTGATACCTCTTTTTCAATCTCCTGTTCTAGCTCATCCCATTCCATTGGCTGTTTAATTTTGTTATTCCTAAACACTCAGTCTTAAGCTATCTCTTCTTTCAGGTCTCTGCTTTCTTCCTTGGCAATCAGACCCAGGCCCATGTCTTCAATTTCAATTTACACACCAGTTAAGTCACATTTTCATATCACCAGCCCAGAACCTTCCTCTGTTCATTAGCCCTAACCACTTGAGTGTCTCAAAAGTGCATCAGGACAAAGTATATTTGTTACACATATCTGATAAAGGACATGTATCCAGAATATACATTCAGAAACTCTGAAAGGTTAATAATAAAAAAACAAACCCAATTTTTATCTTGTTTGTTTGTTTATTTTTGGCTGCATTGGATCTTCATTGCTGCGCGCAGTCTTTCTCTATTTGCGGCGAGTGGGGGCTACTCTTCGTTGGGGTAGGCGGGCTTCTCATTGCAGTGGCTTTTCTTGTTGTGGAGCACGAGCTCTAGGCACATGGGCTTCGGTAGTTGTGGCATGTGGGCTCAGTAGTTATGGCACACAGGCTTAGTTGCTCTGCAACATGTGGGATCTTCCCGGACCAGGGCTCGAACCCGTGTCCCCTGCATCGGCAGGCAGGTTCTTAACCACTGCACCACCAGGGAAGTCCTCAAACCCAATTTTTTTTCTTTACATTTATTTATTTTTATTTATTTATTTTTGGCTGCACTGGGTCTTCATAGCTGCGTGGGCTTTCTCTAGTTGCAGCGAGAGGGGGCTACTCTTCCTTGCGGTGCGCGGGCTTCTCATTGTGTTGACTTCTCTTGTTGTAGAGCATGGGCTCTAGGCACGTAGGCTTCAGTAGTTGTGGCACGTGGGCTCAGTAGTTGTGGCTCGCAGGCTCTAGAGAGCAGGCTCAGTAGTTGTGGCGCATGGGCTTAGTTGCTCCGCCACATATGGGATCTTCCCGGACCAGGGCTCGAACCCATGTCCCCTGCATTGGCAGGTGGATTCTTAACCACTGCACCACCAGGGAAGCCCCCCAAACCCAATTTTTAAATGGACAAAAGATTTGAATAGACACATTAAGAAGATATATAGATGGCAAACAAGCACATGAAAAGATGTCCAACAACGTTAGTCACGAGGGAAATGCAAAATAAAATCACTATACAGCTACTGAAATGGCTAAAATAAAAATGTGGCTAATACCCAGTGCTGGTGAGGATGAGCAGCAGCTGGGCCTCTCATCCATTGCTGGTGGGAATGCAAAATGGTACGGCCCCGTGGGAAACCAGTTTGGCAGTTTCTCATAAAGTTAAACACGCACTTACCATTCAACCCACAATCTCACTCTATTGATTATCGCTATTTATTCAAGAAAAATGAACACGTATGCTTACACAAAAACCTGTATGTGAACATTTATTGTGGCTTTAATCATAATTACTAAATGTTGGAAGCAAATCAAGTGTCCTTCAACTGGTGAATGAATAAATAAACTGCAATATAGCCATATCACAGAATAGTAATTAGGAATAAAAAGGAACCAACCACGGATCCATGAGACAACAGATCTGAATTTCAGATGCATTGTGCTAGGTGAAAAAGCCAGACTCAAAAGGCGACAACACACTGCATGATCCTGTTTAAATGACACCTGGAAAAGACAAAACTCTAGGAGTAGAACACAGATCAATTGTTGCCAAAGATCTTGGAAAGGGGCAGGAGGAAACTTTTGGGGGTGATGGGAAACAGGACCAGCTACATAATTGGCAAGGCCCAGTGCAAAATGAAAATGCAGGGCCCCTTGTTAAAAAATTATTAAGTATTTCAAGATGGTGACAGGACAGCATTAAGCCAAGCACAGGCCCTTCAAAGCACAGAGCCTTATGTAACTACACAGGTCATGTGCCCATGAAGCAGCCGTAGATGGAAATGTTCTATTTATTTATTGTGGTGGTGGTTACACAGGGTTATGTGTTTGTCAAAACCCATAGAATCATGCACTAAAAAGGATGAATGTTACTGTAGGTAAATTAAACCTCAATAAACCTGACACAAAAAACTGAGTCTTGTCACGAGGAAGCCTCGCTAAGGCAGGTTGAGGTTCATCCTACAGAAGGAAAGGTCTGTACGCTTCCAACTGCCCATGAAAGTCAGGGAAGTACTGAGAGAATGCTCCAGACTGAAGGGGACAGAAACAACATGGCAGCCAAGTGCTACATGTATCCCTGGATGGGATCTTGGGCCAGAAAGGAAAAGACCTAGTTGAGAGGGTTGGTGACATTTGAATGCAGGTTGTGGTTTATTTTCTGACCAGGGAGCTTGTATGATGGGAATGAAGAGTGTCTTTGTTGAGGGAGTAAAGGTGATGGAACAGATGCAATTAAATGCTAACTACATTTAGGAAAGTCTGGGAGGAGGGGAGACAGGAGTTCCTTGTGTTCTTGCAGCTCTTCTTTAAGTTTGAAATTATTTCAAAATAAATTTTTTTTTAGTACTTCAGAATCAACAGGTCCAAAACCAAACTCACAATCTCTCCCAAACCCCCCAGCCCTGAACTTGGCTGCTTCCAGTGTCCTTCTGTCTCAGGAAATGGTATCACCTGCAATCTGTTAAGTGAACTTGAATCTGGAAGGCTCTCCTGATGTTGTCTCTTCCCCTGTGATCCCTGCCTACCTTCCAGGTACTTCTCTCCCCCTTCATAGCTTGCCTTTAGCCGGACCGGCCGCTGCCCACCCCAGAGGCTGCACACATACTGTCCCACCTCCAAACGCCACTTCCTTGGGAAAGCCCTGATTCCCAGGCTGGGTCAGGGTCTGTGCTGTGCTGCCTCAGGGCACCCTGGCCCTTTCCCTCCCTGTGTGTCTCACAAGCATGGTTCTACATCATCTGCACGATTCTTCTACCAGCACCTGCCTCCACCATGAGGCTGTACTTCCACTCTGGGAGGGACTGGGTCTGGCACTGTGTTTCACACCTGGGGCGGGCTCCATAAATATTTGCTGATGACCATATGGAGATGTGAATGCGCCCTGGCACGTCTCTTTGGAGGGCCAGATTCTTATCAGAGAACTGCTCTGGTCAGCTTCAAGTCAGAGCCCAGAGGCATGAGCTGGTTTTGAGATCAGAAAGCTAAGACAGATTTCTGTTCTTTTGGTTTCCCTACATTTGCTTCCTGAGCTCTGGTTTCCCATCTTGTAGGCAGTCTGTCTCCCTTCTGAGGGATTCTCTATTTGTAAGGGTGTTAACTTACCTGGCCCCCTAATCGTCAAGTTGACTTGACTCAACTCAATGTGACCTGTCATTTTGCCTACCATTCGCATCTATGTATGTCTTTTGTGGGGCCTTAACTCTTACCACACAACTAAATTTTCCTCTATTAACAAAATCTGGGGCACCATATGTCAGGATAAGACTTCACATGGGGGTCCCCTGCCCTGGTTCCCCTTTTCTTTCCACTCCCATTCATTCTCACACCACAAGGGGTCTGGTCCCCTCCTGCCTGTGGAGTCTAAGACCAGCGAAGCCAGGCTCCGTTCACAGCCCCGTGTGCCCCTGGACAGCCCCTGGAATGGGGGGTGCACATACCAGTAGGTTCGTTCTGGGGAAGCAGCCCAGGGCCAGAGGCCTACACAGGCCCTGGCAGTGGGCTCCGGGCATCCAGGTAGCGAGGTGAAGAAGAGAGTATGGGTTCTGGTAGGTGTGTCCCTCTTGGCCCTTGGGGAAGGGTGTAGCCAGAGGAGGACCAGAGTGGGTTGGGAGTTGGGACAGGAGCCCGGGCTGTCAGTTCTACAGGCAGTACTGCCATATGCCACCCCTGGCACTACCTACTGTGGCAGTTTTTGTCCTGGTCTGTTTATTCAGAGGGCAGCCAGGGCGTCCCTGATGGAAGGTGAGTAAGATGCATAGTTCTGGAACATTCATACCTTCCTACTGACACTGAATGCCGAGGCTTGTCTGAATGAGTGATGAGGTCTGAATATGAAGCATTTTTAAAGACATAAAATAACTTCTAAATCATAGGGGTCCAGTTCAACTCCCTTAAAGAAAAGTAAATTGAGCTCCAGAAAGTCTGAATAACTCCCCAACGTTGAGCAGATCTAAGTGACAAAACCATGACTGGAAGCCAGGGCCCAGAGCATTTCTGTCTGGGCACCCAGATACTGCTCCTACACCCTTAATAGCTCCAAACATGCTCACCTAGGGGCGATGTCGTGCACAGGAGAGGTGTGAGTTAAACAGGGTCAGGGCACCAGCCCAAGAGTCAGGCTGCCCGAAACTGACTGCCTCCACCTCTCAAGAGATGTAGGAGCTTGGGGTAAATTATTCTGTCATGTTAAATCTGATTTTCTCATCTGTAAAATGGGTATCAAACGAGGCACAGATTCACCTGGTTCAGCTATTGGAAGGATTAAAATAAAATCCATACAAAGTAGTTAACGTAGTGTCTGGCATAAAGGAAGAAAAAGAAGCTCGATAAATGTGAGTCACTATTATTTTATATGATGGTAAGGAGAATCACATTAATAAAATATCGCTGGTCTCCTTGGGCTTCTGGGAAGGGAGGGTTAAGTGTGGATTGGGGCTGCCGTATCCATTACTGGTTCAGGAACAGTGCGGGAGGCTCTTGGCTCTCAGTTTCTGTATTTCTAATTTCCTCTCCACATTCTTGCTGAGGCAATTAAATTTATATCATCTCTGTTTTCTCTCAATATCTCTCCCTCCCCTTAAGCAGGCTCTTAAAACAGATTCATCTATTCTGCTAGACTTTTCAAGGAACAAACTTTTGGTTTTATTTATCCTTTCTAATATACTTTCATTTTTATTTCATTAATCTCTGCTTTTATCTTTATTCTCATTTTCTTTGGGTTTATTCAGTTGTTCCTTTTCTAATTTCTTGAGATGATAACCTAATGCCACCCCTTTTGGGGGGAAGGGGGCTTTCTTCATTAATAATGAAGGCATTTAAGGCTATAAGTTCTCCTCTGCAAACAGCTTTTGCCGTGTTTGATAGATATGGGGACCTAGGCCCTCTCCGCAGAAAGATTTCTGAACACAAGTAAAGTTCAGCTCAGGCCTTTAAAAAAGTGATCGCAAGTTTGAAATTAATGAGACCCATCACTGTCGGGGTAACACTTGACTGTTGTTATCCTCAAAGCTCTTCTTCCTCTCCCCCTCCGCCCACCAGGCCGCCGGTGTCCAGGCCTGCACCCTCTCTCCTTGAGCTTGTGCACTCACCACTAATGACCTCCCTGCCTTCCAGGTCTTTCTGTACCACAGGGCTTCCGTGATCTTTCTAATCCACAAATGCCATCTCATTGTCCCTCTGCCTCAAACCGCTCAGGAGCTTTCTCACTGCAGCATAGTTTTCAGCACGGCAGACACGACCCCACGTCTGGACCCCTGCCCCTCTCCAGTCTCAACCACCCTCCCTCCTCCACTCCAGCGACCCTAATCCTTCATCCTCCAGCAGAACTGCACCATGTGTGCTTCCCAGTGTGCCGGCTTGCTTTAGAACATCACCCCTCTGCTCTGCAGGGCACAGCCCTGCACCCGCTGTGTCCACCACACCTCCCCTGCCAACCGCTGCCGTGCAACCATTTCATCTGGACTTCAGAGCCACTGGCTTCAGGAAGCTTCCTTGGCAAAGAGCCTCTCGGCTCCCACAGCCACCCAGACGTTGCTCCTCCCTTTCTCTTACCACATTGCATTCAAATCGCCTGTTTGCTTGCTTCTCCATCACTTTACTGTGGGCCAAAGACAACATTTTCTTTAACCTGGGTCCCCAGCCCCTCACTTAATGATTGCATTAGGGAATGTCTAGCAACTCCAGTATCCCAAAGTGTACCCTTCATCAGGGTTCCCAGGGCTCTTATACCATACGTTCCAGTGAGACAGCAGGTCCTGGTGGAGACCGGTCATCAGGACTGAGGCCATTGTCACCATCATCAGGGCAGGACCCCAAGAACCCAAGCCAGGGGAGCCTGGGCAAGCCCTCTTCTCCTCCTCCTCTGCCTTGGCTCCAGCGCTGGTACTCTCAGAGCACTGCAGCCTCACCTGACTACCTCCCGGTTGCAGAGGGCCCCAGAGGAGAAGGGCAGAGGGCTAGGTAAGGTGGTATCCATGGGGCAGAAGATTCCATTTCACACCAACTGGTCAACAGGTCAGGGAGACGCTCCCTCTCTGGCCTGTCTGGGAATCCACCTCAAGGGTACTCAGGTAGCTGCTGGCCCTTTAAACGGAGCCAGCTCCCACTGGGCACTCTTAAAGCTCACTTCATTCGTGAATTAAGTCCCTGACATCCCATATCTGTATGATCAATATGTTTGTTTATTAGCAGCAGCTGTTGTGTTTTAGCGAAGGCGGTGGGCCCCAGTGAGAGGGCCGGTCGGTAACCACAGAGCAGGGCCCGGGACAGGGAGAAGAAAGGCCTCCCGCTGGCCGATGGGATCTGGGGCTGGATAGGATTTCATGGTAATGGTCCTTTAATTGAAATCACTACTTCAGTAGACTGTTGGGTAGGGAGCTGTGCTGATGGCTCCTGGCTCGGCCCCCCTTCAAGAGGTCCATTAACTGGTGGATGTGCTCCCAGAGCTGGGCTAGGGGAGCAGCGGCGGCACTGGGGGAGCTGAGGCTGCAGTGGTCAGCACAGCTGCTGTGGACCGCGCGGAGGGGAGTGGGACTTGGGGCTTGGTTGCTCTCAGGATGTCGGACCTGCCGACTTGACCTCCCTGGCCTGTTCCCAAACCCGAGCTAGGCCACTTGTCCCCACCCTGGGTTCATTTCCCCTCAGTGACTCAGGAACCTCATTCCTAGGCGGACTTATGTTTTTCCAGAAGAGGGGAAAGACTCATCATTTTCCAGTTCTGATATCTGCTCTGTGTTGGTAATTCAGGATCTGCATGTCTTGTCTGTGTGTGGTGCTGGAGGGCCAGGAAGCAATCCCTGAGTCACTAATTCATTCATTCATTCATGCATTTGGAAAACATGTAATAAGCAACTGCTATATGCCAAGAACCATGCTAGGTTCTGGGAACACAAAGATAGAAGAGTGTAATATTGTCCTAGAGGGATTTAAAGTCTTATGGGGGTAAAAGCACGCAAACGTTGACAATACAAGAAATTAGGAGCTTTATTGGGAATATGTGTGATGTACAGTGGGAGCACAGGAGACGAAGACGGAACCTCTAAGTCAGGAAGATGGAACCCAATTTGATCTAAGGGAACCTGTCCTAAGCTTTTAAATTAGTAAATTTCCAGGCCCACAAGCCTCTTCCATTTCTTCCAGATTCCCCATCCCAGTCTGGACTGGCAGGTCTCCTCTACACCCTAGAATATGCACTGTGTACCATAGCCTGGCAGGCTATGCAGTGATTCTCATCTGGGGGCAATTTGCTCCCCAAGGACATCTGGCAGTGTCTGGAGCATTTGTGGTTATCACAATGTGGGAGGCGGGTAATGGGGAGAGGACCACTGGCATCGAGTGGGTAGAAGCCAGGGATGCTGCTAAACATCCTATAATGCACAGGGCAGCGCCCACAACAAAAAAATTATCTGGTCCAACATGTCAACAATGTCAAGGTTAAGGAACCCTGGACAATGGTGATGTCTTCCTATTTTATTCCGGGTGAGATGCAAACACAAGCACCTTCACCATTTCTACCTTAATTCAGAACCACCTTCCTTCAGCCATCCATCATGTCTAATTCCAACGTGCGACCAACCCTTCCAAAGGATAATCTTGCTGCCTATTCTACCATTTACGTTGTCACCTTGGCCTTTGGGGCTTGATGTTGGGTACCATTTTCTATGACAGGACCCTGGCTATTTCCAGTTCAACCCCCAAGTCCTCTAAACTTGGGGCTGCGCTCCTGAAACACGTTCCCACTGGGCTCATCCCATTTCCACAAATATGCATCCCGACTACCTCTGCTCCCATCCTTGGTCTCCTGCCTCCACCCTATATTCAGCTAGAAGTGTGGACACATCATTAAGACCACCACTCTCCAAGTCTCTCACCAGAATCCCGCCCTCCCAAAGGTCTCATCCTTCAGGCCTACATCTCACTTGGGCACAAACACAGGTGGTCCTAGCACACTGAAAAATGTTGGGTGAATGGGTGTCACCCCACATTTGCCAGCACCTGGCTCAGGGTATTGACCCAAGGATATGCCTGCACCCAAAAGTTTGGAGTCATTTCCAGTATCTTATTAAGGTGTCATGATGTCAAAGATGCTGAGAGATCCCAGCCTCCTGATTCCTTCTGTACAGGGTGCTCAGTAGAGAAACTTAAGTTATCAACTTACTGTCCACTAGCCAACTTCTAGGAGGTTATAGAAAATGTCAATTGTTGCACTTGAACTTTCTAAGCCAGAGATGACAAACAGCTGCCTCCAATAAATTGATGCTAGTTGCCTGTAGCAATGTGTTGTGAAGAATTCTGGGGAAGTGGGGCAGGGGGGACCAAGAAGGGTCCTTGCAGAGGGGGTATTTGGGGTTTTCAATCATTTCTGCCTCCGTTCCTTTACATAATTCAGCTTTGATTCTACAGCCTAACCCTTATTCCAAGTAGGCAGCTGGCCCTAAATCTCTCTTATTACAAAAATTCTGGAACCTTAACTCTTTGAGGCCAAGGATCAGGAAGAAAGAGGGTTAAGATCAATGAGCAACATTTTCAAATACATAGAGTTGAGGGGAGTAGAGGCCCCTGTGCCAGATGTTTTCTATTCTTGCATCTAAAAAGGAAATGAATTCTCATACATTCCTCATGCTATTTTATTAGTAGGACAGTGACTAGAGTTTATGATTAGTGCCTGGGCCTTCATGAGAGACCCAAATGAGTACTGAGATAGATTATATCCTAAATGAAGTTGACATTGCATTCTTGTGGTTTTTCACCCATGGATACGTGTACAAATTCTGTTTGGTGATATAATTGAAAAGTAAAACCGTCTTCAATCTGCAAATTTCAATGACCCATTCATTGCAGAGGTGCCAAATCTGTGATGACTTTGTTTCCCTGAATGTCAATATGCACATACCTTAGAATATCCCAATAATCAGGGATTTTGAAAGTCCCCTTTCGTAAGATTGAATCAACCACTTACCCAATGTTTGAATACACTCTCCAACATTTCCGCCAAGTTGCCCTAACTTTTGTCTGAACAGATCCACAGATGAGGACTTATAGCCTTCTGTCCAGTGCAGAGCCAGAAGCCCTGGCTGCTTAAACAACTTCCTTAAAGGGAACAAAATCTATAGACCTATACTTTCCATCCTTCAGCCCCACTTCTGCTTGAGGACCCTCAGAACAGTCCAGTCCTCTTTCGGACATTCCTTCAACCATCTTATGATAGAATCCTGTAGACCAGGGATCAGCAATCTACAAGCCCAGGGCCAAATCTGGCCCACCACCTGTTTTTATAAATAAAACTTTATTGAAACACAGTCACACTTATTCATTTATGTATCGTCTATGGATGCTTTCACACTTCAACAGCAAAGCTGAGTAGTTGTGACAGAAACCATATGGCTTGAGAAGCCTAAAATATTTACTATCTGGCTCTTTACAGAAAAATTTGCCAACCCCTGCTGTAGACCATACCTTCTTCAGCGCTGTGCTGAACCAACCAGCTCTTGCCAGTGACCACCATAGGGCGTGGTTTTGAGTCTTTTCACCTTCACTGCCCTGATCACTCTCCTCTTAACAGCTCCCATTAATTTATGTTCATTTTTTAAAAGGTGATCCCAGAACTGTGCTCCTGCAGGGGCTGGACAAGACTTGTCTCCTTGCTTTTTCTTAATAGTGAGCCCCTCTTTCTACAGGGGAAGATTGCACTGGCCTCCTCATGGTCAACTGTCACTGCTGATTTACAAGGTGTTCCCTGTTGACAACAAAATCACACCACCATTACTAGCTAACATGTACTGAGCACTTGCTATAAGCCTGGCCAGTGATAAGCATTTATTTTAGATCACGGCTTTGTTTCCATCCAACTACCCTGCAAGGAAGATCCTATCATTACCCCCATTTTAATAAATGAGGAAATGGGGGCCCAGAAAAGTAAATACCTGAGGTCAAACATTCACAAAGGACAAGACTAGATTTCAAACTCAGGTTCCACTGACTCCCAAACTCCTTATATGACAACAGCTTTCCTCTTCCCAGGTGCTAGGACTTGGTTGGGTTAATTTAACTATGGTCCCCAGTAAAGTAAACTTTGACTTGCACTTCACACTTTAGCTCATTTGCACTCATTTAATCATTATTTATACAACAAAAGACCCATCGAGCAATGACATGTGCCAGACCTTGATCTAGGTGCTGGGATAATAGCAGTGAACAGAATAGGCAAAAATCACTGCTTTGGTGGAGATCACCTTCCAGTGGGGTAGGAGAGAGAGGAAGAGGCATAAATAAGATAAGAAAGAAATCAGAAGGTGGAAAATGCTATAAAAAATAAACAAGGAAGTAATAGCTTGCTGGAGTGGGGCAGGGTCACAAAATAGGGTGGTCAGAACAGCCTTGCTGGGAAGCTAACCTGCAGGAGGTGAAGGACTGAGCCACATGGGCCCCTGGAGGAAGAGCCTTCCAAGCAGAAGAAGCACAAGAGTGAGGACCCTAAGGCAGGAGCATGACCAGCAGGGTCAAAAAGTGGCCAAGAGACCAGCTGGCTGGAGCAGAAGGACCAAGGGGATAGAAGTAGTAGGTGAGGTAAGTGCAACAGACTGAAGGTTTGTGCCCCCCCTCACCCCCAAAATCCGTATGTTAACTCCTAATGGTATTTGGAGGTGGGGCACTTGGGAAGTGACTAGGAGCTCTTGCAAATGGATCTCCAGTCTCAATGCTGTCTCATCTGAGGGATTTCTGCTGCCTCCATGAACAGGATTATTGCCCTTATAAAAGGGACCCCAGAGAGCTCCCTTGCCCCTTCCACCACATGAGGACATACTGAGAAGACGGCTGTCTATGAATCGGGAGGCAGGCCCTCACCAGATGCCAAATCTGCCAGCACCTTGATCTTGGACTTCCCAGCATCCAGAAGTGTGAGAGAGACATTTCTGTTACTTATAAGCCACACAGTCTATGGTATTTTGTTATAGCAGCATGAATGAACTAAGACAATGAGAGGGGTAACAAGGGATCAGACCCTACGGGGCTTGAGGCTTCAGTAAGACTTTGGGGATGACGAAGGGAAGGCACTGGAGGGAATCTGAGCAAAGCAGGGGCATCATCTGACTTGTGCTTTAAATGGCTCCCTCCAGCTGCTGGGGTTAGAATGGACTTTAAGGGACAAGAGAGGAAGCAGGCACAGCAGTCAGGATGCTATTGAGATGATACAGAAGACAGATGATGGTGGTTTGGACCAAGGTCACCGTAGGAGACATGGGGGGAAGTGGCTGGGTATATTTTGAAGGCAGAGCCAACAAGAATTCCTCGTGGATAAAGGATGTGGTATGTGAGAGAAAGGGGAGGGTCAAGGATGCCACCAAGATTTCCGGCCTGAGCAACTAGAAAGATGGAGTTCCCTTCAACTGAGATGGGAGAAGACTGTGTGAGGGGCAGGTCTGGAAAGGACGATCATAAGTTTAGTTGAGACACATGAAGTCTGAGATGCCTATTAAAGATCCAAGTGGAGGCACTGAGTAACCAGTGGGCTATGAGACTGAAGCTCAGAGAGGATCTTTATGTTCATTCCACCCTTCATTCATCCACAGCTGTTTACTGAGTGCCTACTTCAGTTCAGCAAGTTGCAAAGGCATAAAAATGTTTCTGGGGAAAAAATATAAACTGGTACTTGTGTTTAGATCAATACTAACTGGCACGTCCTACTATCTTAGACTGTTAACAGCCATCGCTTCTCCATCCGCAGCTCCAACACACCCGCTTCACACACACACACACACAGGCTCACAAACCACAGAAGGATGGAGCCTCTGTAGAAGAAATGGGGGGAGAAGAGAAAGGGAAAAGATAGGGCAGACGCACCCTGGATGCAGGCAGAGAGCGCTCTCTCTGAGCTCACTGTTTCCAACCTCCTGTGACACTTAGTTCCTCCAGCTCCAGAAAACGTCCCACACCCCCTCAACTTCCTCCTCGTTCATCTGGCCTGGCCACCTCTAACAGGACTGGCCCAGCAGGTACCGCTGTCCGAGGAAGGTGTATGGCCTCCTTCTAGGACTGCATCAAGGGAAGATCATTATGGTCTTAGATGACATCCTTTTTTTTTTTCTTTTCCAGCTTAATTATGGCTTCTGAGAGAGAGGGCTCAGCTGGTGCAGAAATCTGCACTCCGAACTCACTGGCACAAAGGTTCCAGCCAGACAGACCTGGGGAGACTTTTCTCTTGGACTCCGGCTGGGAGATAGAGACTTTTTAATTAGAAGTTGTTATTAATGGGAAATGCTGCAAATTAAAACTAGGCCTCCTCCCTCTCCCTCCTTTCTTCCCCACTATATTTATCTCTGATCTCAATTAGAAAGTTCAGGGACTCGCTGCTGAATAGGATTTGTGGAGATGAAAGTTGCTGGAGACACCGGGAGGAGGGTGAGGACGGGGGAGAGGAGGCTGGGGGTGGAAACGGGAGAGGGAGGGGCGGGGCTGAGACGGAACGGAGAGGTGGGGAGTCTTGGGGACCGCCTTCTGGCCCTCAGCTCCCACATAGGTCCTGGAACTGGCCCAGGAGAGTCCTCCTCGGTTTTTTCTGTCTCTAACACTGGTGACAAATGTCTCCACTCCTCTGCGAGGGAGTAACTAGTCACTAACACACAGATGAGACATCAGAGGTGCTACACTCTAAACAGGACTAGCTTTGGGAAGAGTGGGTAACACCTTCAGTTTGGTTTGATCTATGCATTTTCAAATGGAAAAAGGCTTTCTTTTTCCCACTTGCAAAGATAATATATGCTTGTTATTTTAAAAATTCACATATTACAGATAAAAAGACTACAGCAAAAATCATTTAAAATCCCACCATCTAAAAAGATCTATACTGTGAATGATTTTGGTGAACATCCATGCTTACTATCCATCTCTGTCTCTCTTTCACAATTTTGTATCTTGGGGATCATTCTATATATATCAAATGTCCCGAGGCATGCTTTTTCCTCAGCAAAATATATTGTGAGGTATCTTTCTATAACAATCAACATAAATCCATGTCATAATTTTTAATGGCTACATGGCATTCCATTTGTGTAGGTGTATTATAATGTATTTAACTCGGCTCATCTTAATGGTCATTTAGGATGTTTCCAGGGTCCGTTCTTAAAATCAATGTGTGCCTTCCCTTTTCCAGAGCTGAGCTGGGACTGGCCTGTATCGCTCCCTCCATCCCTCACAACCTGGGACTTCCCAGGGTCCAACAGCTCCACCTATGGGCTGGAAGACCCCAGAGCAATAGCATTTCCTCTGCGACTCCTTTGCCCGGAGTTGGAAAGTCTAGTGTAGGGCTTCCAGCCCCAACATTCTGCCTGGTGACATAGAGCTATGGAAAGTTGTATGGTCAGAGGACTTAGAACAACAAGCAAACCTCTCCTCGTGGGCTAAACACTTGGGTGGACCTTCAGATGGACAATAGCCCAAGCTCAGCCCTCTCAATATGGTTTGCTATTATTATGCTATGCAACCATGAGATGATATTTGGAAGCATGATTATGATAATTCCATTCCACCAAAGAGAGAGAGGAAGAGTGTTTTGGAGCTGGCCAGCCTGGGAGCAAATCTCGATGCCTCCCTGTCCTAACTGTAGGACAGAGGTAAGTGACTTGGCCTCTCTGAGTCTCACTTCCTTCATTGGAAAATGGCAGTAATAATCCCTCCCTTGCAGGTTTGTTTGAGAATTAGAAATAATGTATTGAGATGCTCACCACGTGGTCAGAGCAGTGGTAGCTTTAACTGTTATTATTATTAGCATTATTAAAAATAGCAAAATAGGGCTTCCCTGGTGGCGCAGTGGTTGAGAGTCCGCCTGCCGATGCAGGGGACACAGGTTTGTGCCCCGGTCCGGGAAGATCCCACATGCCGCGGAGCGGCTGGGCCCATGAACCATGGCCACTGAGCCTGTGCGTCCAGAACCTGTGCTCCGCAACGGGAGAGGCCACGGCAGTGAGAGGCCCGCGTACCGCAAAAAAAAAAAAAAAAAAAAAAAAGCAAAATAATAACAAAGGTATTAATAACAAACTTCTCTCCCTCATGCCTTAGGTGGTCTTACAGGGAATATGTGCAAGACATGGGCCCTGCCCTCAAAGCAGGCACAAACCTATCATAGGCAACTTTCCAAGGAAGCAGGTCTTTAGAGAGGCAGGAGGTGGCTGTGGGGAGGGAAGGCTTCCTGGAGGAGATGGCACAGAGGAAAGAATAAAATGAACAGGCAGCACAATGAGAAGAATTTAAGAATCAGGGGTGGGAAGGGACATAAACATCATGAGTCCAACCCCCTGTTCCCACACTTAAATGGAAACCTGCTCCACACAGGTCTGTCTTGTTTGCCCAGTTCCAGGGATGAGTGGAAACCACACCTGGGAGGCAGCGCTTTCCCTCTGCCAACAACTCGGAATTAGAAAATTCTTGTGCTCAAAGTGGAGGAAGCTCTAGGGTAGGCTTTCTGGACTGTCAAAATGATTAAATGCAGACCTCTGAGGGGAAGAGAGATTATGGAGTTACAAACAGGGTAAGTGACCATGGTTTGGGGTGGCTTTGGTCGTCACCTGTCAAAAGCAAGGACCGGTCCAGATGCCCAGATGACCTCCCGGCTACACCAGCCTTGTGCCCCACGTGTTACACACATGTCATCCGTGATCTGTATTTCCAACCCAGGCTGTGGTCCAACTGCTGCTGAGGACCGTGGAACACACCCAGGACAGCCAGTGTGGTGCTGAGGGCAGAGCAGTGGATGGGGCAGGGGGTCCTCTTCTCTCCATCCCACACCAATGTCCCAATTCAGACTCTCACTGCCTCTTCTGTAGGCAACTATGAGGATCTCTACCTGGTTCCAATGGTCATTATCACTCCACGCTGAGCCCTTCCCCCACACTACTGCCAGATTAATCCCCCACGGCTGCTCCCCAGCTCAAAACCCACCCAGAAATCCCCACTGCATGCAAAGTTAGCTTCCAACTTATCAGCCCAGCATGCAAAACTCTCCACTATCTGACCCCGACTCTCCCCCTAGCTCTACCCTCCTCTCCAGATGTAGAGAAATGCCTGATGTCTCCCATACATGCCCCATGCTTTCCCCCCTTCCTGTCTTTGCTCAAGTAATGCCCTCTACGGCAGTCTCTCTCCTCTACAACTCCACATATCCAGATTCTACCCACACTCCAAGGTGATGCCTGTGCTGGTCACCCATTCAGAAGTGAGCTCTCTCTCCTCTGGCTTTCGTTTGTATCTTTCCTATGGAAGTTAGCATCTTCAATCTGTCATAATTATTAGTGATTCTAGAGTGCGAGCCTTGTAGACTCATCCCGGAGGACAGGGACGATGACATTCACATCTGCCTGCACACTGTAACCATGACTACTAGTTGATGAAGGTTCAGGACACACCCTTTGACACTCATCAACTATGTGTCCTCAACCAAGTCACAGTCGAAAGCTTCAGTTTCTTATCTGTAGAATGGGGCTAAGAATACCTTCCCAGGGTCATTTGTCAATCCCAAAGCTAATGAACAGGATCCTACACTCCACAACAAAACTGGTGATTAAAGGTGCAACCAGCAGAGAGACCTCTAGGGAAGTTATGTGGGATGAAACAGAAAGAACCCAAATGTGGCTGTTCCCTCACCTGGAAGCTGGCAAAGTCCACTGCATTCCCAAAGCTGGGGTTCCAGAAGGTGGGGCAGGGCACTACAGGGAAGCTTCACTTTATCCCCCTTCTGGAGATTCCTGTCCATCTGCCCATCCCTCAGAAAGATGATGGACCCGCTTCCACTGCTGGAAGCCCTGTCCTGGTCCCTTACCTATCCCCCCACATCACCCCTCCCCTTCCCTCCCCACCCAGGGCCCCAGGTCGTGTCTGCCCCCTACTGGGGGACTTGGGCTCCCCAGGCAGCAACACCAAGGTGCTCACTCTCCCCTCCTGAGCAGCCCAGACTCTGAAATTACCCCTTGTCTGTTAATTGCTTCTTGCTATCTCTCCCTCTCTGTAGGACTATCACTGCCAGCAATTAGCACAAAGATCCTTTCCCACTCTAGTTAAGATCCCAAGCTGCAGTTAAATGCTCCCAGATCCCATTTACATTATTTCAAATGCAATTCATTCTGGCTCATTAAATAATTCCAGGGCTGGCTTTTGTTGCTTTTACCACCTTAGGAATCTCTTTTTCCAGAAAAGGAAAAAAAAAAAGAAAATATGAGGGAAGTTTGATAGCAGGAGAAGGGTCTGGTCTGGGAGACGGAAGAAGGTTTTCTGTCCCGGCCTCTCCAGACCCTTGTTCTGCGTTTCACTCCCTCCCTCTGGCTGCTACCCTCGCTCCTTTGCTACTTTTTCTCTCGGAAATGACTTCACCTGACAGCTATGGATTTAGAGCTTTTTTGCCAATTACTTATGCCCAGTGAGAAAATAGGTTTTTAATGTCTGTCCTTGTTCCGCCCAGACTGGCTACCTCACCGTGAAGTGAGCCCACAGCCCTCTCTCCCCAGCAGGCTGTGCTCATAGCCCAAGCTGCCCAGGCTGGGAGGACAGGGTGAGGACTGCTGGAAGGGGCAGGGGGTGGGGCCGGACAGAGGCTCGGGTCGGGAGCAGCACCCAGGCTACTGGGCTACTGAGAGTGTACCAGCCCATGGGATCCACATCCTTGCACTGCCCAGTTCAACACTCATTCATTCATTCTTCATTCATTATGCAGATTTACTGAGCACTTACTATCTGCCAGGTACCAGGAGAGCATTTTACATGTATTAATTTGCTATATCCTTGGAAAAACCCTGTAAGATAGATGCTATCCTGAAGGTGGTTTTACAGGGAGTGAAATTAAGCCTCCAGAGAAGCTTAATAAATCACCCCAAATCACACAACTACAAATGCCTAACTTGGGGCTTGAACTCAGACACTGCTCTTCCTAGACACACGTAACCACTCCAGTGCCCCAGCCTTGTCCTTGGTGAGCTCCTGCCCTGGCACAGCTGCAGAGCCCTCGGAAAGCTGAGGTCCCTGCCATGTCACAGCTCATGTTCTACTTCAGGAGACAAATACTTAAACTATTTTTCTATAACGCAGCACATGGTCTGGTGAGGACTATGATCAAAGTCTGTGCAAAGTGCTGTGGAACTCAGGGACCAGAGCCATCCATTCTGCCCGGGAAGCAAGGAGGCAGGTTGGGAGGGGCTACAAGAGGAGGCAGCCTGTCATCCAGGCTTGGCAGGCTAAGGAGGAACTCATCAGATGAAGGAGAGAAGGGAAGGGCATTCCTGGGAGAGGGAACAGCATGTGCCAACGCTCAGGGGCTTGAAAAGGCCTGACATAATTAGGCAGCATAGTTCCAGGCAAGACATGAGTGAGTTTGGCATAAATTTGTTGCATAAATATTGTTCTAGAGCAGTGGTTCTCAACTGGCGGGGGGAGGGTGGTGATTTGCTCCACCCCCCCCACCCCCACAGTGGACTTCGTCTGGAGACATTTGGACCAATGTCTGGAGACATTTTTGGTTGTCACAACTGGATTAGGAGGTGGAACTGGCATCTAGTGGATAAAAGCCATAGCAAGGAATTATTCAGCCCCCAAATCTCAATAGAGCCAAGGTGGAGAAATCCTCGTCCAGAGGAGTGATGGTGCCATGGCACTCAGAGCAAAGCAAAATCAATTCTAGTTGAAGAAATGAGAAAAGAGTTCATGGAGAAGGGGCATTTGAGCAGCTCTCAAAAATCGGTAGGGTGGACATGTGGGGATGGAGGCAAAGACATCCCCAGCAAAGGAGAGAGCATGAGCAGGACCTAGAAGGTGGAAAGTGAAGGGTGTACTCAAGGAACTGTCCAGTTGGCCATGTACCTCGTGAGGAGCAGGCAAGAGAAAGGGGCTGGATAATTAGTTTAGGGTTAGATCTTCATGAGCCCTAAAGCACTGAGAGTGATTCAGTAATGCATTAGGGAGCCATAGAAGGGCTTTGAGCACCGAGAGACAGGTTTGATTTTGATTTCTCAGGCTCTAATTAATTAATCAGGCAATGCGGGTAGAGGCTGGAGGAAGGGAGACCAGTGAGGAGGCTGTTTCCCTGTTCCTGGCAGGAGTTTCTGCCAACCTGACCTCAGAGAGTGGCAGCCACAGTGAGAAGGAGAGAACAGTCCCCTGAGACTCCTCAAGGGAGAGGAGGATTGGGAATTGCAAGGACCTGGCCCCTGACTGCAGCCATGAGAGGATATGGAGGAGGAGAGGAGGGTTGAGGGGGGAATCCCCATCTCTGGGGAGCAGTGAGCAACGCAGGCCACAAAGTGAAGGGAGCTGAGGGAGCCTGGAGGGATGCTTCCCACTGACCATGACCCGGTGCTCCTGGGAGAAAGCTGGCAAGTGGGCAACACCCACATCTGCAGTCACAAACGTGGTACAAAGGGTGGAGCCAGGAAGATGGAGCAGGCAGGCCGGCTTGGAAGGGCCTGAACAGCATCACCTTGGCAGAGGAAAGCAAAAACTGAGCATCTGGCTCTACTTGTTGATGATGTTGATGGTGATGGTAATAATAATAGCAGTTACCTGACATAATCACACTACTAAACTACATAAAATAGATAACTAATAAGAACCTACTGTATAGCACAGGGAACTCTACTCAATACTCTGTAATGACCTATATGGGAAAAGAATCTAAAAGAGAATGGATATATGTATGTGTATAACTGATTCACTTTGCTGTACAGCAGAAACTAACACAACACTGTAAATCCACTATACTCCAATAAAAATTAATTTTTAAAAAACAGCAATTACCATTTATTGGGAGTTTACCCTGTGCCAGGCCTGGTGCTAAACATATAACACAAGACTGAGCCATAGCTGAGCCTCATTTTACCCACCAGACAGTTCTCTGGGAGGTACAAAACCCAAGCTTCTGTCAATTAATTTAAAATTTAAATGTAATTTGATATTTTAATTTGTTAAGACAGGCATGCATTACTTTGGCAATTAAAAATACAAGGAATTTTTTAAAAATGGAAACCAAGATTTATGCACAAATATATTCATTATAGTATTTTCTAGAATAGCCATGTGTTTGCCATCAGTGGAACACCAACTACACATCAGGCACTGCACTGGGTGTTTTACATGAAAACAAACAAGTATTTTCTTTGAAAAAAAAGAGGAGACTTTGCTTTTAATGGACTGGCATATAGTAGCAGTTCAATAAAATGTGTTGAATGAATTATTAAATTTATCCCAAGTAGAACAGAAGGGCCCCTGACTAGGACTGGGCCTTGGGAATAAACAAGAAACCTCAGATATGAATCTGAGCTGAATCATACCGGGCTTGTCTCTGAAATGAGTAGACGTGGGTGACGGGAAGTGGGGCTACGGCTGCTTCAATCCCTCCTGCTCCATATCATGACCGGGAGCTGAGTCTGTGACAGAGGAACAATGTCCCAGCTGGGAGTCAGGCAGAGGGACACTGGGGAGAGGACCCAGGAAAGGCAGACAGGTGAAAGCTTCTGTGAGGCATGGGGGGCTTTATGAAGGAGTGCTGTAGGACTCATTGATGGCCGCCAAGATCTCAGAGGCCTACAACAGCAAGCATGTCTTTGTCACTCATGAGTCAGGGGGTGGCCTAGGTGTAGCTCTGCTCCACCTGTCTCTCACCTGCCTCCCAGGAGCAGTGAGCTGGCCGGCTGGGTTTTTCTCAGGGCAACGGCAGGTGCTCACGACAAGATGAGCCACACAAGGCATTCCTAGCTCCGTCTTACACCAGGTCTGCTAATATCCAACCAGCCAAAGCAAGTCATGTGGCTGAGCCGAAAGTCAAGGGGCAGGGAAATATATTTGCCCTTTTGTAGGGGGAATTACCAAGCTTCATAGCAAGGGACCTAGATATATGCCCGGGTAGAGGACTGAGGGCAAGAATCAGCCATGCAGCCTCAGCCCAAAGCGATTTGCAATTTCCTTGTCTCATATACCAACTGTGCTCAAAGAGGGCCATGTTGTAAGCTAAGAGGTGCCCCTTGTGATGGATGAATGCTCTCTCCCCTGAAATACAGAACAGGAGTCACGGGAGAGAAGTAGGGTGTAGGGAGAACACTGGCCTATGGGCTGGAAACCTTGGGTCTTTTCATTGCTCTTAGCGTTCAATCTACTGAGCTTCAGCTCCATTTGACACTGAGCTGACCCTAACTTTAAACTCTGACACTGTAGGTAACCTTTTCCTTCATTAAACTGCTTTCCTTCTTTCCAGAGCATCATTCTCTTACTCTTTTCATCCTTCCCCCCAACCCCTAACCCAAGCAGCCCCTTCTCAGTTTCCTTTGGAGGTTTTTCTTCCACCACCTGCCCCTGAAATACTGGTGCCCTTCAGGATGCTGCCTTAGACTTCACTTCTCACTCCACACCACAGATGAGCTTCAGAACACCTACAAACTCCAAGAAAGTTATTTAAACTCTTTGAACTTTTCTCTGCTTATAGATTTCTGAATTGAGGGTTCCCAGGTTTCATACGATCCATGGAGGGGTTCAGAATTGCCAGTAGGCTCCAACCACTGCTGTGTACTCTTCCTGCTTGATTCTCATCCTCCTTCAGGCTTTGACCATCACTTATGCCCTAATGGCTCCTAATCTTTATTCCACCCAAACCTCTCACCTCTCTCCACACAACTACCCACTCAGTCCCACAGGCACCTCAAAACAAATCCATGGCAGGTTAGGCAGCGCCAGTTGTCTCCTCTCCTCATGGATTCCCAAACCCGATGACCTCATCATATTGCCCTGTCTTCTGCACAGACTTCACAAAGTTGGGTCTGCTTTCTGTCTTGCTTTCCAGTTATTTCTTGAATCCATATCTTCTCCTCCACCCCAGCTATCCTCCCTCATTGAGGGCCCCAACATCTCTTATCTGAATATTCTTACAGCTGCTTTACTTCACTCCAGTTTCCCCAGTCCATTCTCCTCCGTGACATCAGTGGTTCCTTCTAAAATCCAAATAGGATGTACAAATCTCCTGCCTACATTGTACCCAGGGTCCCCACTGCTTGCAGGAAAAGGTACAAAGTTCTTGGTGGGCCACAGAAGCTCATCATGAGCTGATTCCCACCTACCAACCCCATCACTCCCAACAAACCCCGCGGCTCGTGATTTTCGGTTCCCAGAGCACACCCTGTTCCTTCTCACGTTGAGATGTTTATGTGGCCACCCCCTTACCCTGCTCCTGAGCTCTCAGCCTTCCTGTAAGAGTGAGCTTCAACATTACCTCCTCCAAGGAAGCATTCCTGGACCCCAGGCTGGATAGGTATCCCTCTCTGAGCTCTAATAGAGCCAAGGAACTCTTCTGTCAAAGCTCCAATGAGGTTGTACTGCCCACTAACTTATAAATATCACATGAGCAGGAATATTGTTTTTGCCTCCCAAAGGCTTTATAGTACATGATATGACAGCAAGTATTCTATAAATGTTTGCTGAATGAATGAATAATTAAATAATAGATGAACAGATTAAATGTTGGTGGTACCACTTAGGGGTCTTATCTTTCTCATCTGTAAAACAGAAATAATAGTCTAAATATTAACACTGAACAATGAATGGTGGCCCATTCACACAACTGAGAATTACATAATCAAAAAGTGTTTATCAAGACCATGTAATAACATGGAAAATGCATATGATGTTAAAGTGAAAAAAGCAGGATGGAAAAATAATTGAGACAGTGCAATTACAACTATACCAAAAGAACAATCACACACACATGCACATTCACACAACGGAAGACTGGAGAGACATGTACTGACATTCATCCTTGGGTAATGTGCCTGTGCATGATTTCTCCTTCACTTTATAGCCCACATTTTCCACATTTTCTTTAGAGAATGTACATTATTTTTATGATGAAAAATTAAACTTTATTACCAAAAAATAAGAAAAGAAGTTTCTAAGAAAAGAAGCCTGCGTCCTCCTCAATTGGCAATGTGTTGAATGCCTCCTAGCACTCTCAGAAAGGGAGATTGTCGTGTCCTTCTCAGGTCTTCTTATTCCGTTAGAAAAGCATGTCGGCACCCACACTCTGTCCCTCCCACTGCGCTCGCAGGCGGTGCTGGGCACCCAGGCCCAAGCGGTGAGGACACCTATGAAGACATTGCCTAGAATGAACTCTGACCCTGGTCTCGTGACCATGGGAGGAAATGCAATGCGGGCTTAGTCACTTCCTCTGACCAGTAAGTTCAGTGCAGAAGAGACAAACATCATTCTGAAACCTTGCAGTGTGAGAACACGCTCCTGGAACCAGCTCTTTGGGACTGCCCATTTTCAAGGTCTCAATTTTTGCCCTTCTATCCCTGGAAGGACATCCCACTCCATGTCATTTAGAGCCAACAAACTGCTAAGTCAGACATATTGCTCTGACTAGCATTGGAGGGGCTTCTAGGAAACCCACCTTCTCGTCCATTGCTGGTGGGAGAGGAAAATGGTACAATCTTACCGTTGACCTCTTTGGCAAGACGTATTTGACCCTGATTTCCTCTTTAAGCATTTATTCAGGAATACGGCAATAGGTATAACTTAAAGAATGTTCATCAAATACTATTTATAATGTAAAAAATTGGAAACAATGTACATTTCAAAATAGAAATTAATTAAATATATTATGACACAATCATTAAATGAATTACCATGCAACCATAAAATAACAAGGTAGGGGAACAGTGAATGACATGGAAAATGTGGAATATTTTTAAGTTAAAAAGCAGCTTACAAGACATTCTATACATGATGATCCTGTTTTGCAGCATGTATGAATGTATCTATAAGCATAGAAAAGAGACTGATAGGATAAACAAAAAACTGTTGGTGGTTATTTCTGAGTAGTAAGCTTTCAAATGGCTTGTCTTCTTTCGGCTCATTTCTATTTTCTACATTTTCTGCAATTAGTTTGGATTGCTTTTGTAACATGAAAAAAATATTTAAAAGAATTATACTTTTGACAATCTTTCAATTCTCTTGAGCCATCTTCTTTTCTAAGTCTCATGCTATGGATTGGCCATCTTTTCCTTAGTTCTACTCAGGTCCACCTTCTTAAGGTTTAGGGAATATGTCTGATTATGCCCAGCTTCATCCACCCTGAGTTACCATAGGAGCTCGCCAAAGACTCTAGTCATTTCTTCTTTACCAACCAATTTCTCCTTATCAGTTCAAGGACTAGAATAGCAGTACCCCATGTATTTCTCCCTGTCCACAACAGATGAATATAACAGTAAGGCAAGTCAAAAAAGCGTTAGACATCAGCTTGTAGCTGAATGGAATTTCTAGTTGGACTTCCCCATCCTGGGCTGCCTCAGTTCTCGGGCAGGTTGTTCACTGCACAAGGCATGCATCCAAGGGGGCAAGTGGGGGCGAGACTCAGTCCTTGTTTTGCTAACTGGGGCTTGTGCCTGGTGCACAGCTGGATCCTTAATGCAGAAGGTTTCCTTTGAAAATTTCTAAGGCAACCATCCTATCATGAGCCTGGGTGGGTGCCTGCAGGACTGAGGACTCTGCAGGGAATGATTTTCTAATTTGCACAGAAATACCCATGGACTCACAGTAACACTGTCCCCAGTCCCCAAGACAGTCTGCATCGAGAAGCCAGTATCAGCTTCCTCCATTGAGCAGGCAGCTTCCATAAAGACCTTAGTTCTTGACGTTCACATAAAGATAGACAAGATGAAAAGGCAGAGGGCTATGTACCAGATGAAGGAACAAGATAAAATCCCAGAAAAACAACTAAATGAAGTGGAGACAGGCAACCTTCCAGAAAAAGAATTCAGAATAATGATAGTGAAGATGATCCAGGACCTCGGAAAAAGAATGGAGGCAAATATCAAGAAGATGCAAGAAATATTTAACAAAGACCTAGAAGAATTAAAGAACAAACAAACAGAGATGGACAATATAATAACTGAAATGAAAAATACACTAGAAGGAATCAATAGCAGAATAACTGAGGCAGAAGAACGGATAAGTGATCTGGAAGACAGAATGGTGGAATTCACTGCTGCAGAACAGAATAAAGAAAAAAGAATGAAAAGAAATGAAGACAGCCTAAGAGACCTCTGGGACAACATTAAATGCAACAACATTTGCATTATAGGGGTTGCAGAAGGAGAAGAGAGAGAGAAAGGGCCTGAGAAAATAGTTGGAGAGATTATAGTCGAAAACTTCCCTAACATGGGAAAGGAAATAGCCAACCAAGTCCAGGAAGCACAGAGAGTCCCATACAGGATAAACCCAAGGAGAAACATGCCAAGACACATAGTAATCAAATTGGCAAAAATTAAAGACAAAGATAAATTACTGAAAGCAGCAAGGGAAAAACAACAAATAAAATACAAGGGAACTCCCTTAAGGTTAACAGCTGATTTCTCAGCAGAACTCTACAAGCCAGAAGGGAGTGGCATGACATATTTAAAGTAATGAAAGGGAAGAAACTACAACCAAGATTACTCTACCCAGCAAGGATCTCATTCAGATTCGATGGAGAAATCAAAAGCTTTATAGACAAGCAGAAGCTAAGAGAATTCAGCACCACCAAACCAGCTGTACAACAAATGCCAAAGGAACTTCTCTAAGTGGGAAACACAAGAGAAGAAAAGGACCTACAAAAACAAACCTAAAACAACTAAGAAAATGCTCATAGGAACACACATATAGATAATTACCTTAAACGTGAATGGATTAAATGCTCCAACCAAAAGACACAGGCTTGCACAATGGATACAAAAATGAGACTCAAATATATGCTGTCTACAAGAGACCCACTTCAGACCTAGGGACACATTCAGACTGAAAGTGAGGGGATGGAAAAAGATATTCCATGCAAATGGAAATCAAAAGAATGCTGGAGTAGCAATACTCATATCAGATAAAATAGACTTTAAAATAAAGAATGTTACAAGACACAAGGAAGGACACTACATAATGATCAAGGGATCAATCCAAGAAGAAAATATAACAATTATATATGCACCCAACATAGGAGCACCTCAATACATAAGGCAACTGTTAACAGCTATAAAAGAGGAAATCGACAGTAACACAATAATAGAGGGGGACTTTAACACCTCACTTACACCAATGGACAGATCATCCAAACAGAAAATTAATAAGGAAACACAAGCTTTAAATGACACAAGAGACCAGATAGATTTAATTGATATTTATAGGACATTCCATCCAAAAACAGCAGATTACACTTTCTTCTCAAGCGTGCACAGAACACTCTCCAGGATAGATCACATCTTGGGTCACAAATCAAGTCTCAGTAAATTTAAGAAAACTGAAATCATATCAAGCATCTTTTCTGACCAAAATGCAATGAGATTAGAAATCAATTACAGGGAAAAAAAACCCGTAAAAAACACAAACACATGGAGGCTAAACAATACGTTACTAAATAACCAAGAGATCACTGATGAAATCAAAGAGGAAATCAAAAAATACCTAGAGACAAATGACAATGAAAACACGATGATCCAAAACCTATGGCATGCAGCAAAGGCAGTTCTAAGAGGGAAGTTTATAGCAATACAAGCCTACCTCAAGAAACAAGAAAAATCTCAAATAAACAATCTAACCTTACACCTAAAGGAACTAGAGAAAGAAGAACAAACAAAACCCAAAGTTAGCAGAAGGAAAGGAATCATAAAGGTCAGAGCAGAAATAAATGAAATAGAAACAAAGAAAACAATAGGAAAGAAATAAATGAAATAGAAACAAAGAAAACAATAAAAGCTTGTTCTTTGAGAAGATAAACAAAATTGATAAATCATTAGCCAGACTCATCAAGAAAAAGAGGGAGAGGACTCAAATAATTGAAATTAGAAATGAAAAAGGAGAAGTTACAACAGTCACTGCAGAAATACAAAGCATCCTAAGACACTACTACAAGCAACTCTATGTCAATAAAATGGACAACCTGGAAGAAATGGACAAATTCTTAGAAAGGTATAACCTTCCAAGACTGAACCAGGAAGAAATAGAAAATATGAACAGACCAATCACAAGTAATGAAATTGAAACTGTGCCTAAAAATCTTCTAACAAACAAAAGTCCAGGACCAGATGGCTTCATAGGTGAATTCTATCAAACATTTAGAGAAGAGCTAACACCCAAACTCTTCCACAAAATTGTAGAGGAAGGAACACTTCTCAAACTCTTCAAAAAAATTGCAGAGGAAGAAACACTTCCAAACTCATTCTATGAAGTCACCATCACCCTGATACCAAAACCAGACAAAGACACTACAAAAAAAGAAAATTACAGACCAATATCACCGATGAATATAGATGCAAAAATCCTCAACAAAATACTAGCAAACGGAATCCAACAACACATTAAAAGGATCAAACACCATGATCAAGTAGGATTTATCCCAGGGATGCAAGGATTCTTCAATATACACAAATCAATCAATGTGATACACCATATTAACAAATTGAAGAATAAAAACCATATGATCGTCTCAATAGATGCAGAAAAAGCTTTTGACAAAATTCAACACCAATTTATGATAAAAAAAGAAAAACTCTCCAGAAAGTGGGCATAGAGGGAACCTACCTCAACATGATAAAGGCCATATACGACAAACCAACAGCAAACATCATTCTCAATGGTGAAACACTGAAAGCATTTCCTCTAAGATCAGGAACAAGACAAGGATGTCCACTCTCACCACTATTATTCAACATACTTTTGGAAGTCCTAGCAATGGCAATCAAAGAAGAAAAAGAAATAAAAGGAATACAAATTGGAAAAGAAGAAGTAAAACTGTCACTGTCTGCAGATGACATGATACTATACATAGAGAATCCTAAAGATGCCACCAGAAAACTACTAGAGCTAATCAATGAATTTAGTAAATTTGCAGGATACAAAATTAATGCACAGAAATCTCTTGCATTCCTATACACTAATCATGAAAAATCTGAAAGAGAAATTAAGGAAACACTCCCATTTACCACTGCAACAAAAAAGAATAAAATACCTAGGAATAAACCAACCTAGAGAGACAAAAGACCTGTATGCAGAAAACTATAAGACACTGATGCAAGAAATTAAAGATGATACAAACAGTTGGAGAGAAATACCATGATCTTGGATTGGAAGAATCAATATTGTGAAAATGACTATACTACCCAAAGCAATCTACAGATTCAATGCAATCCCTATCAAATTACCAATGGCATTTTCTACAGAACTAGAACAAAAAATCTTTAAATTTGTATGGAGACACAAAAGACCCCGAACAGCCAAAGCAGTCTTGAGGGAAAAAAATGGAGCTGGAGGAATCAGACTCCCTGACTTCAGACTATACTACAAAGCTACAGTAATCAAGACAATATGGTACTGTCACAAAAACAGAAATATAGACCAATGGAACAGGATAGAAAGCCCAGAGATAAACCCACGCACCCGTGGTCAACTAATCTATGACAAAGGAGGCAAGGATATACAATGGAGAAAAGACAGTCTCTTCAATAAGTGGTGCTGGGAAAACTGGACAGCTACATGTAAAAGAATGAAATTAGAACACTCTGTAACACCATACACAAAAATAAACTCAAAATGGTTTAGAGACCTAAATGTAAGACCAGACACTATAAAACTCTCAGAGGGAAACATAGGAAGAACACTCTTTGACATAAATCACAGCAAGATATTTTTTGATCCACCTCCTAGAGTAGTGGAAATAGAAACAAAAATAAACAAATGGGACCTAATGAAACTTAAAAGCTTTTGCACAGCAAAGAAAACCATAAATAAGACGAAAAGACAACCCTCAAAATGGGAGAAAATATTTGAAAATGAATCAACGAACAAAGGATTAATCTCCAAAATATATAAACAGCTCATGCAGCTCAATATTAAGAAAACAAACAACTCAATCCAAAAATGGGCAGAAGACCTAAATAGACATTTCTCCAAAGAAGACATACAGACGGCCAAGAAGCACATGAAAAGCTGCTCAACATCACTAATTATTAGAGAAATGCAAATCAGAACTACAATGAGGTATCACCTCACACCAGTTTGAATGGGCATCATCAGAAAATCTACAAGCAACAAATACTGGAGAGGGTGTGGAGAAAAGGGAAGCCTCTCGCACTGTTGGTGGGAATGTAAATTGATACAGCCACTATGGAGAACAGTATGGAGGTTCCTTAAAAAACTAAAAATAGAATTACCATATGACCCAGCAATCCCACTACTGGGCATATACGCAGAGAGAACCATAATTCAAAAAGACACATGTACCCCAATGTTCACTGCAGCACTATTTACAATAGCCAGGTCATGGAAGCAACCTAAATGCCCATCGACAGATGAATGGATAAAGAAGATGTGGTACATATATACAATTGAATATTACTCAGCCATAAAAAGGAACAAAATAGGGTCATTTGTAGAGACATGGATGAATCTAGAGACTGTCATACAGAGTGAAGTAAGTCAGAAAGAGAAAAACAAATATAGTATATTAACACATATATGTGGACCCTAGAAAAATGGTACAGATGAACCGGTTTGCAGGGCAGAAATTGAGACACAGATGTAGAGAACAAACATATGGACACCAAGGGGGGAAAGCGGCGGGGGTGGTGGTGGTGGTGGTGGGATGAATTGGGAGATTGGGATTGACATGCATATACTAATATGTATAAAATGGATAACTAATAAGAACCTGCTGTATAAAAAAACAGATAAAATAAAATTCAAAAATTCAAAAACAAGGAATAAAGTACCGATACACGCTATTTAAAAAAAAAGATCTTAGCTCTCTTCTTTTCTCCTATAATCTTCTCACATGCTCTCCAACTTGCTTCTACCCCGACACCCTCTATCCTACCCTGCAACAAGCAACAGCCTTGCCCTTCAGTGTATGGAGAGGCAGTGGATAGTGTTCAGGTTCTCAACCCGTCTGTCCATCAGAATCCCTCAGGGAAACTGTGAAAGTCCAGACACCTCAGCTGCACCTCAGAGCAATTACGTCAGAACCCCTAGAGTATGACCCAGCCAGGTCAAACTCTTGAGAAGCACTGGTTTACTGGAAACAACTGGAAGGGGGGTTTTGTTTGTTTGTTTCAAGTCTGGGTGTAAGGTTCAGTCCCTCTGCTTATTGCCAGACAATCGTAACAAGTGACTTTCCTTTTTTCCAGCCCAGTTCTTAACTGTGAAACCACCAGTTCAACGTTTTCTAGACAAAATTACACCGTGAACTGGAAAATCCTATAAATGTTCTACTGCTGACCCCAGAATGAGAGAGTAAAAGCAACACAGCCACTGTTACCAACAAAGAGTGGAGGGAGAGGAACAAGCATGAAGTGCTAAAAATTTGGCTCACGGGGCCATAAAACAGTGGGTGAGAATTATAGGTCTAGATGTTCTCTGAGAGTCCTCTCATCTCTTAAAATTGGTGTTCTATACATGTGTGCAAAACTGGCAGAAAGAGAAACCTCTGTGCTTCCACATGGTTCAGATGGGATTGTTCATTGCCTAAATATGATGCCATTTCTTTTTTCCAGATTCAGGTCATTGGGCTCAGAAAATTTGCCGTTATTGCCACTCCCTCCTCATACCATCCTGAGTCCTTGCTTTCCATGTACTAAGGCAAAACCTTTTAGTGATTACCAGCCATTTCCAACCAGCTGGCTCCACTGAGAGAAATAAAGTCACTCAGCCAGAGAAGTAAAAACCCTTCAAGGATTTTATCAAATCTCTTACTTTTCCCACTTTTCAGTCCCTTCTGCAAAGACAAGCCACATGTCATTTTCTTCCACACTGAAAAGCCATCCCACCAGGTCTGTTGCAGTAGAAAGTATTCTGGGTGAAGCCCAAGAAGACCTGAGGTCAAGACAGAGCTCCACTGCTTCCTAATTGCTTAAAGAAGCATACCCTACCCAAGCCTCAATTTCCTCATCTGTAAAATGGGGAGAATAATATCTGTTCTTTCCTCACAAGGTTTTGTGAGGATCAGTTGATAAAATGCACCTGAGAGCAATTATTAAGCTCTTATTACTTTAGCCAGGTTCTTGTGAGGTCTGCCCAGCTTATATCCTCCCACCCTCAGACACTGTGGTTCACTTGGGCCAACTGCATCCCCCTGGCCGTGCTCACTGGCTGAGGGATGGCCATATGACCTAAGCTGGTCAGTGAGCCTTCTGCTGGTTCTATTGAGAAAAAGAAGTTCTCTTTCTGCTGGGAGTCATCTTGTCCTCACAGGGAAGAGGCAGTCCAAAGAATGAAAGCAACACAGAAAGAAGCGGAACAAATGATGTTTAAAGACAAATTTCCAATGAAGCCATTTGAGCACCTGCATGAATTCATTCTTTCATTCTTTAATTCAACTAGTTATCACATTCCTCCTATATTCCATGTCCATTTCTGGATGCTTGGCATTAGGTGATGAACAAAAGGAAGACCCCATGCTCCTGGAGCTTGCATTCCAGTGGGAACCCCAGGCAATAAATACCAAGTAGACACGGAATACCATGCCAGCTCATGATAAGTGCTATGAAGAAAAATTAAAGCAGGGTAAGAGATGAAGACTGAAGGATAGGTGTTATTTAAGTAGAGTGACAGAATCCAGCTCTACCTCGGGACTTTCAACCTTCGTGAGCCAATAAAGGCTCATTGTGCTAAGCCAGCTTGAATTGGTTTGCTATCAGTTGCCACCAAGAGTCTTGATGAGTACTGTTTTACAAATGCAGGGATTGATAATGATACTGATGATGATTATTATAAGAGCAGCACAAAAGCCTCTTGCAAAGGAACTGGATCACAACTCTGGGAATTCATGTCTAAGATATTTATGCCAATGGAACAGCCCAAGGACCAGAATTATCAATAGATTTCCAAAAGTATTCTCTGTGGAGTTAAATGCATAAAAGGATTATTCCTCTGGATTCATCCAAGGCAACAGTTCACTTGAAAGTCAGAAATTTAACCTTAAAAGTGTGTTTAGAAAGTTGAAGATATTGATCATCAAGTCAAACAAATCATCAAATTGGTCATCTGTGGCCACTTGGTAATAGCAACATTGCCAGACAAACACCTATCACGTATATGGATATAAGGGAGACTCTAAGAGCATTAGGTATAAGGAAATGCAATTAAACAGCCAGTACCCACAGTTGGCTGATTTCCTACTGTTCTTACAAAGTAGTTAGAAACTGATAGTCACACACTTTGACCTTTCCCAAGGTCATTTGCAACCAGACATCAAGGGTGAGAGTGCAACTGCACAATAATACCATCACTCCCACAGTTTTCTGAACTTGGGTCCTTCAATTTTAAATTCCTAACACCAAGAAAATTTTGAAATGTTTTATAACGCACCCACCCCCACACACACACACACACCACGCAGACAAACACACAAATTCTGGTATGAGGAATGCCTCAACCATGGAGTCTTCCCACTTCGAACTTTTAGAAGGCCATTGGAACATTCTTTATCATTTTGATGCATAGGATGTATGACCAAATAAAGAAAAATGTGAAATTGGAACTTCTATCATTGTCCTCCTGGGCTGCCACACCCACACTGTGAATAATATTCGCCTTACTCAGACTAAGACGGGTGCAAGCCAAGATGAGCCTACTCAAAAAAACAAAGCAAGTGCTCCAAGCTTTCCTGTAGCTGCTGGAATTTTCTCATGTTTCTCTTCCACAAAATGTAATGATTGCTGAGATACTGTATTACCTGCTGGGAAAAGGTGTTTCAGTATTACTGAATTAGACAGCATGAGGACCCTTTCCAGAATGTCAAACAGGTATTGTCTTCTGCTGCTGGGCTAGTTTAAAGTGATGCACACAAGGGCTGAAATAAACTTTGCAAAGGCAGTATTCTTTCAGGAGTGCTATGATTATGGTTCTGGGCCCTTTTTGCACCAGAATCTTGACTCCAAGAAACATTTATGATCTACCAGATTAGATAGATAGATAGATGGATAGATAGATAGAGAGATGATAGATCTCTACGTGTCCCTAGTAATGCTGGAACACGGGATGTTATATGAGGAAAGGGTTCTATAATTAAGCAAGTTTGAAAAACACTAGGCTCGGGGCTTCCCTGGTGGCGCAGTGGTTGAGAATCTGCCTGCTAATGCAGGGGACACGGGTTCGAGCCCTGGTCTGGGAGGATCCCACATGCCGCGGAGCAACTAGGCCCGTGAGCCACGACTACTGAGCCTGCGCGTCTGGAGCCTGTGCTCCGCAACAAGAGGCCGCGATAGTGAGAGGCCCGCGCACCGCGATGAAGAGTGGCCCCCGCTTGCCACAACTAGAGAAAGCCCTCACACAGAAATGAAGACGCAACACAGCAAAAATAAATTAATTAATTAATAAAAACTCCTACCCCCAACATCTTCTTTAAAAAATAAAAAAAAAAAAAAAAAAAAAAAGAAAAACACTAGGCTTTTTTTAAAAAAGGCTTTTAGGTGATAATACACTTTGGTTAAGGAGAGCCTTTTAAATGATAATGCACATTGTGAATGAGGTATGCCAGGAGTCCCAAACTTATTTTATCAAAATTTTTAGGTGGGAATACCTATATATACCCCATGGGGCACAATTTGGGACAAATTGAGCTATAACAATATTCACTAGAATTCTTTATCCCCAGACTTGGGGATGCAACACAAAGGAATAAATGAGAATGTTTGAACTCACGCACTATCTATTTTTAATTTAAGTGTATAATTTAAGTGTAAATTTAAGTGTATAAGTCTATAATTTAAGTGTAATTGAATCCAACAAACTACAGATTAAAAAAAAACAAAACTACTCTACTTATGAATTTCCAAGTTATAAACTTGCATAGATACAAACAAAAGCTACAAAACAAGATCACATTAATTCGGCCTCCTGCCAACAGATGGTGATAGATGTAGTGCAAGTTCCTTCCAGTCTGGACCATAGAATCCTTTGTTAATAAGTGGCAATCTTACCTCTTAGTTTTGAGGTAGTTTGCAAGCATGGTTAATCCCACTGTAACCAGCAAGTACAAGAGCAGCAAAAGTTTTAAAGTGCCTGAAATAAAAGGTGTGTGATTGTGATAGAACTAAAAGAAGAAATCATAAAAGGTTGAAAGTGCTGAGAAAAAAATAATGACTGCTGTGCTCGTGTGCCTGGATTCATTGCAAAAGGATGCACAGTTTGGAAGGACAAAGTGCTTAGCATGCAACCTGCTGTGCTTACGCCACCGCTGATAATCAGCAAGAGGGGAGGGAAAAGAACAAGGCAAGAACTTGAGAGTAGGAGGTTATAAGATGAGCACCCCCATGGGCTGCCCATGAGCCAGGTATTAATGCAGGACAAAGCTGGGACTTTGCTCAAGGACCTAATGGCAGAGTGTGGTGAAAGTGCTGCTGTTGGAGTGTGTATTCATTCATTCACCACCTATTTTATTGAATGCCTAATATGAGCCAAACATATTTGCTGGCTACTGGGAACATGTTGGTGACTAAAACAAACGCAGTCCTTACCCTTGAAAAACTTACAGTCGGGCTTCCCTGGTGGCGCAGTGGTTGAGAGTCCGCCTGCTGATGCAGGAGACATGGGTCCGTACCCCGGTCCGGGAAGATCCCACATGCCGTGGAGCAGCTGGGCCCATGAGCCATGGCCGCTGAGCTTGTGCGTCCGGAGCCTATGCTCCACAACGGGAGAGGCCACAACAGTGAGAGGCCCACATACTGCAAGAAAAAAAAGAAAAAAAGAAAAACTTACAGTCAGTGGGAGATGGGGATAGATACAGGTAATAAACTAAAAAACATTAAAGTGTAAATGTGGTAAGTGCCATGAAAGAAACAAAATAGGAGGCAGTGATGGAAAGCCAGGGAAGGGGAAATGGGGTGGGAGGTGGTGTAGAGTTGATAACCAGGGAAGGATCATAGGTTCCAGGCCCTTCGAATCTGCACAGCGTCAGAATGAGTGGGGAAGTGGAAAGTGCAATGATCACGGTGGCTGCAGTGCTCCAGGAGATGCGGGTGGAGGCAGGAAGGAGTTATCAGCTCCACAGACTCCCTTAGTGCCCCCAACTACTTGGAGAAAAGATTGCCCGTGAAATACTTATCAGCATGAAGAAGAGTCTGCTGGTTTTAATGTTTCCAAGGATTCGTACTCTGATTAAGTTATGCTCCCAGGGCCTCAGTCCCTCTGGACCCAAACAAATAGACTTAGGAAGAATGTAACCTGTTATTAAGTAGAGGAGGTACTGTGTGCTAACTAGCAAGGTTGTGGTGCTAATTTTTAATTTCTTACCACTAAAGAACTGAGGAAGTGTTTAACTGGACTTAGCTAAGAGAACTGTCTATTAACCTGATCTGGGTTTTTTCTTCCTGTGCACCTAGGAGTCTGCTGAGCCTCTGCTGTTCTTCTTACACTGATCTGGACCCAGACTGGTGTGCACTTCCTTGTCATGGTCTTCTTTTTGCAGACAATCCCTAGTTTTTATTTAACAGGACAAAATTTAGTTCAGCATTTATCCATCGTCCATTTATGATGCTGTGTTTGCTAAGATTAGGCTTGCCTATGAGTAGCAGCAAATCCAAAATAACAAAGGCTTTAAAAGATGAAAGTCTGTTTCTCTCTCAAATAAAGATTGAGAGATGAATAGTCCAGGGATAATGGCAGCTCTGCTCCACCAAATCCTCATGAAGCCATGCTCCTTCTCTCTTGTAGCTCCCCCAAGCACAGCCTCTGTTTACCTCATGAGCCAACATGGTTGCTCCAGCTCCAGCCATCTATCCCTCAGAGAGCAGGAAAAAGAAAAGTCCTTTCAAGGAACCTTCCTAGTACCTGCACTTACCTCTTCCACTTATATCCCATTGGCTAGGACTAGTCATAGCCCATACCTAGCTGCAAGGGAGTTGGTAAATTTATTCTCTATCAAAAATAGAAGAAGAAAGGGCTGCCTCATCCAACAAGCTCTGCAACTTATCTGTTACCAGTTTTGTCTCCCAGTTTCCATGGCTCTGCTGTGCTGTTCTTCATCTGTATCCCTACCTCAGCTCCCTCTGGGTTCTGTTGTCTATGAGAGGTCATATCTCCTTCTTCTTTGGGAGGAAAAGACACATTGCAATTTTGCCAGAGCTGAAAATGGCCCATTAGGCAAAAGCTCCAGACACTAGGATATATCCCATGAATTATTAGAAAAACATGTGTCTAGATTGCAGTAGCTTATAAATTTATCATTTACCATCTTAATGTCCACTGTCCTATGGATTGAAGTGGTAATATTATTAAAGGGTCTGAGCAAGGGAGCAAAGTAGGGAATTAATTTTTAAGGAAAAGCCACGTTATGCCTCACATGAATTTGGAAGCACTTTACCCACTTAGAATCCCCAATAAATAATTATTGGCTCAGAGAAGTTCATTGACTATATTATGTCACTCAACACCTATTTCTTGAGCATCTGCTATATGTCTGACACTATTAAGGTACTGGGCATACAGCAGTGAACAAGACAGACAGGGTCCCTGTCCTCATGGTTCTTGTATTCTAGTGGTGGAGAGGGAAGCTATAAACAAGTAAAGAAATCAATAATATATTCACAGATAGTGGGTAAGAGGAAAGAATGACTAAGGTGGGTGGAGGACCGTTCTAATAAAAGGTGACATATATTATTGACCAATAATAATAGCTAATTCTCACATAAATTTACTATGGGATAGGTATTATCCTAAGACTTTACATTTACACCAACTCATTTAATCCCCACAAAAATTCATCCACTCAGGCACACCAGATACTCACCTTGTTCAAGGTGGCAGAGCTGGGATTTGAGCCCAGTCAGGCTAGCTCCAGAGTACTTGCTATTAAGGTTACATGAGAAGATCCTTCTGAGAGAATGAGTAGGAGCCAGCCACGCGAAGACCTGGGGAAAGAACATTCCAGAAAATGGGATTAGCAAGGATAAAGGCCCTACAGCTGGACCAAGCTGGGATGTTTGGAGAACCACGGGAAGGTCAGAACAGCTGAAGACTGGAGGTGGCCAGTTAGGCAGAGAATGTGAGAGAAGCAGACTGAGGTCTGCTGACCCCGGGGCTGGGAAAGCCAACCCAGGTAAGAAACTTCCAGTCACAGAAGCAGGTTAATGTGCCACCTTCTTTCCCACCACTCAGCCCCTCTCAGTGTGACACTGATGAGCCACACTCAGCCACAAAGCACCCGGGACCATCTGCCAACATTGATACAAAAGACTTTATTGTTCCTGAAGTCGAGGCACCATTTTTGCTTTTATAATCTCTCTCTTTTATATGGTGGCTGATCAAAGTGCTTTTGGGGCTCCTTGGAGGAAGAGCCCACACCTCCTGTCCCTGTGTTTGTACTGCAGTGTCTCAGCAGGGGGGTTCTGCACCCTCCTGACCATGAGCTCCCAGCGGTCAAGTGGTCTGCCACACACACTGTGCTTGGCAGGGCCTCTTTCCTGGAAGGTGTCTGCAATGGACACGGAGCTCCCCACCTCAGGTGGATGAATAACAGCACCTAATAACCCCCTGGATCAATGGCTCACTGAGGTCTGGGGCTGCTGTCTAGAAGTATTAGTAGGGAGCCTGCCCAAAGAATTCAAGCCAGTAACACAGGCTCCCTGTCCACAGCTACACCTTATATTGAGAAGTCACCCACATGCTCATTCCACGAGACACATATTACCTTCTTCTCATTCTGCTACTTGAAAACTCCCATTCCTATAAAATAGAGCAAACATTCCCACTGTGTACATGGCCTCTTAATGATCCAATTTCTGCCTCGATAGCCAGCTTCATCTGCCAACACTCTCCATCATGCCCACTTTTCTCCCTCAGGTCAAGCACTTTACGATTCCCCAAACACACAGTGGGTTGGTTCAGGCTGTGCTCTCTGCCTGGGATGTCTCCCCGCCTTCTCTGTCTTTCAAGTTTTCTCTTAGAGCCACATCCTCTGCAGAACCTTCTCTGACTTCCCCAGACAAAGTTGGATGCTTTTTCCCACCTAATCAAGTAGCTCCTTGCATGTCATGCTGTAATGTTCATCTGCCATTTCCTTCATCACAGGCACTGCTTGAGGCAGGGTCCAGTTTCTATTTACTTTTGTCCTTCAGTAACATTTGAGAGTTTTCTCCAGAAGGATCTGGCATGTGTCCTGTTCGGAATTATTCTCGGGTGCCATTATTTAGGTTTTACTGCCCTTGTGAATGGAATTTTTTCTCTATTATATTTTCTAGTTAATAATTTCTGATATAGTGGACTTTCTGTGTTTTTATTTTTATCCTTCTACACACTTAAGGTAAAGAGTCAGCTGGTTCAAAGATAAACATCAAGTTCCAGCCCTCTTCCTCCCTACTTCCTTAACCTATCCCCACAGGAAACAAATTTTAATTCTTTTAGATGATTATTTTGGTATTTACATTGCTATTTCTAAAAACCATGCTTATATTGCTATTTCTTGATTCATTATTTGCAGGAATGATCTGTTAACGTCCCACTGAAGATGAAGGGCTAGCTCTTTCCTCTTCCTTCCCCTGCCCGCCCCGCCCCCCCCCAACCCCGATACACACATACTTTGCATCCGCATTAGTTTACTAGGGCTGTTGTAACAAAGTATCACGAACTGGATATCTTAAACAACAAGAATTTATTGTCTCATAGTCCTGAAGGTTAGAAATCCAAAATCAAAGTGTCAGCAGGGTTGGTTCCTTCTGAGGGTTGTGAGGAAGAATCTCCTCCAAGTCTCTCTCTTTTTTCTGGTGGATTTTCAGCAATCTTTGGCCTTCTTTGGCTTGTGGCAGCTTAACTCCAGGCTTCATATGGTGTTCTCACTGTGTCTCTGTCTCTATGTGCAGATTTCCCCCTTTGATAAGGACACCAGTCATATTGGAGCAGAGCCCACCCTAAGGTGACCTCATCTTAACTTGATCATCTACAAAGACCTTATTTCCAAATTCACAAGTTCTGGCGGTTAGGACCTCAACCCATAACACCATCCTTTCAGAACTGTATAATTACATCATCACTCTGGTTAGATTAATGTGCACTATTTACATTGTAATGAACCTACCACTCAATTCTTCAGAGCTGAGCCATGTAGTTCCATTTCCTTTCCTGAATAATTTTTTATATGCCTGGAGTTAATAATTGTTTGTTATTCTGTTTAATTTTTTATGTTCTTTTCACTAATTCAACTCAAAACTCATTGCCAGTTGTCTAAATCTTTTTTCATCACATTCACTCATCTCAGCTGTTCTATTATTTTCATCTTGATGAATTCCCCCTTCCCAAGCCTTCTGACCTTATTTCCTGTCTTCTGGATCAGTAGTCTTCCTTTTTGTTGGTTACTCCTCTGATTTATAGGTCATATGTTCCTAAGAAAGTGTGTGGGAGGTAAATATTTGAGACTTTTTATTTCCAAGAATGTCTGTACTCTACTTTCACACTCAATGGAGAGCTTGGTTAGGTATAGAATGATAGGTAGGAAATCCTTTCACTTTAGAATTTTGATAGCACTACTCCATAGCTTCCAACACTGCTGTTGAGAAAGCTGAATTCTTCTACTTCCTGATTATTTGACTGAACCTATTGATTTCTCTCTGAAAGCTTATTAGAGCCTCTTTTGGTTTACAGTTATGGTACGCAGAATTCTAAGATGACCCCCAATGAGTTACACCCTTGTATATTCTGAGTGTGGACAGAATCTGTAATTTGCTTCTAGCCAAAAGGATATGGCAAAGGTGAAGGAAGAGTCACTCCCTTGATTAGGTTACAGTCTATAGCAAAGGTGATGGGAGATAGTCTCTTGTGTGATTACATTATATAAGACTCTGTCTTAGACTGGAATGAGAGGTTTTCCTGTAGGCTTTGAAGAAGTACACTGCCATGTTGTGAGAGGGCAATAAAGTACATTCACAATGTTGTTGCAACCATGACCACTACCTACTTCCAAAACTTTTCATCACCCCAAACAGAAACTCTGTACCCATTAAGCAATAACTCCCATTCTTAACTGCTTTTTAAACAGCTTTCTACCAATCCTCTTTTGTCCCCCCCTACCTCCAGTTCCAAAAGTTTCTGGTGCAACCAATCTCTGAGCCTTTACATTCTGCAGTGTAAATCTGATTTGTTCTTAGGATTCTGCTGGTTTAGGATTCTGCTGGCTTAGGATTCTTCTTTCTTAGGTTAGCTACATAAATTACCATTTGTCCATCTGCTTTCTAACTCCCCAAATGATGTTGTCTCCACTCTCATTCTCCCCATCTTTGTGGATTTATGGGGAAAAAAAACTTTACTGGTAGTTTTAGTGGCATTTCAGAACATAATGAATTTAAATGACTGTGCTTAATCTATTAATACCATTTTCACCAAAAAGTCAATTGGGTATGTAGACCTTATATCTAGCCACCTTACCAAATGCTCTAACTTCTAACTACTTCTCAGTTCATTTCTTAAGTTAAGTAGGTGATGGCATTGTATACAAATAATGAGAGTTTTAAGGTTTCTTGCAACATGGGCTGTTGAGTTGATGGAGTTCTCCCCTCCAGTCACAAACACATGGAAATGCATGATATTATTTGAAAAATATGGCTGCACTGAAAGAGAAAGAGAGAGAAAGAAAGAAAGGAAGGAAAGAAAGAAGGAAAGAAAAAGAAGGAAAGAAAGAAAAAGAAGGAAAAAAAAGAAAGAAAGAAAAAAGAAAGAAAGAAAGAAAGAAGAAAGAAAGGGGGAGAGATGGAGATGGAGGAAGGGAAGGATATAATGGTGCCAGCAATCAAGAGAGCAGTCAGAGCTAAAAAGGTATAGGAAAGGTCATGATCACCCACAGAGTGTTTGGGGTCATGGACCAGGGTTCCAACGCCCACATAAGTACAGGAAATCCTGCTTTGGCTCTTGAAGTGAGAAAGCTGGGACTGAGCTGCAAGACGTGCTTTTTGTGTCCCATGTCATATGGCTTTGGCCAGCCTCTGATTTCCATGTAGAAGGTGACAGTGTCCCACCTCCAGCAAGCACCTAAGAGCAGAGGCTAGGTCATGTGGGGCCCAGTAGGCCAAGATAGGAAGTTTGGAAAGGTTTTATATGGCAGAGTGACGTTATCTGATTTATATTCCCAAAAGACTCCTGTGGTTGCTTTGTGGAGAAATGGATGTTAGTGGAAGCAGGGGAAGAAGTCGGGAGGGCACTGCAGTAGACAAGGGGAGTGTCCTGATTATCTATCACTGCACAACAAACCAGATTTAGTAGCACTAAAACAATAACCATTTTATTATGCTCATGGATTCTGTGAATCAAGAACTCAGAAAGGGCACAGGGACAATGGCTCCCCCCTGCTCCGTGATGTCTGGATCCTCAGCTGGGAGGTTTCAAATGGCTGGGGATGATTTAAATGTCTGAAAACTGCAAAAGCTTGGCTTAGCTGGAACTGTCAACTGGAACCCTTACTTGTGCCTCTCTTGGGCTTCTTCACAGCATGACCGCTCAGGTACAAAAGGGAGCATTCAAAGGGAGTGTTTTAAGAGAATCAGTCAGAAGCCTTGTATGACCTATCCTGAGAAGTCACATAGCATCATCACTTCTGCCATACTTTACTGGTCAAAGTAGTCGCAGGTCCTTGCAGATTCAAGGGGAGGGAACACCACCCTTCACCTCTCAATGAGAGGAGTGTCAAAGAATTTGAGGACCATGTTTTTTTTTTTTTTCCGGTACGCGGGCCTCTCACTGTTGTGGCCTCTCCCGTCGCGGAGCACAGGCTCCGGACGCGCAGGCTCAGCGGCCATGGCTCACGGGCCCAGCCGCTCCGCGGCATGTGGGATCTTCCCGGACCGGGGCATGAACCTGTGTCCCCTGCATCGGCAGGCGGACTCTCACCCACTGCGCCACCAGGGAAGCCCAAGGACCATGTTTTAAAACTGCTAAGGGAGAGATGATTGTGGCTATGACTAATGCCACAGAAGTAGAGATAGTGGGAGAAGACAGATTCAAGACACATTCAGAAGTCAAGCCAAGGACCTTTCTATTGAATTTTGTGCTCAAGAAAGAGCGGGGGAGCGGGTGATATAAAACATGAATCAGAGATGACTTCCAGGTTTTTGGTCTGAGCATTTGGGTAGATGATAGTGCCATTTATGAGATGGGGTGAAGTTATCCCAGAGGTTTTATTTCATAGAAAAGGAAAAGTTAAAAGAAAATTACATTTTTTGAGTAACAAATAGATATACAGACTTTGTGCTTGAAATTTGTTTTTTCATCTAATCTTTAAAATAGCCCTGTGAAGTGTGTATTTTCATTTCCATTTTTTGGATCAAGAAACCAAGTTCCCACAGGTAAGTTATGTGCATAAGGTTACACAGCAAGTAAGTGGCAGAGCCAGGAATCAAACTTCAAAGACTCTGTTCTTTCCATTCAACTACACTCTTTCCCAAGGGGTCACTGAAGCTCAGAAAGATTAAGTAACTTACCCAAGATCACAAAGCTAGGAAATGACAGAACCAGAGTTTAAAATAAGTTCTGGCCCTAATCTCCTCTTAGCCGTACAGGTGGTGATTGAAGGCAACAGAGCAGGTGTATCAATAGGAAGAATACAAACACTCTTGAGTAAGAGGGCCAAGTTTCCTCATGGCCCCCAATGGCCCCTGGATGGTCTCATGCACATTGCAGTGCCCTGTGAATGGCAGATGATTCTCAATTAAAAAAGAAAGAAAGAAAGAAAGAAAAAGGAAAAGGAAAAAAGACCTGCCATTAAATGCCTTGACCTATAAGTTACTCCTTAAAAATTGTCCACAGATCATTCTATCCACCCAGGACATGGTATTATGGATGTTCCTTGAAGACACAGGGCTGCATGGATGTTTGCCCAAAGGGAACAGTGGTATCATCAACTTTTGACATATAAGAGAGAAACTCTGTTTTGCTTAAATCTCGAATCTTTGGTCATCCACATCCAGTGTCTTTGATGGTGGCAGCAATCTACAATTGGTGAAAATTAACACTCAGGTAGGAAACAGGTTAAAGAGACAGTGAGAAGAGAAATTAAAGTCTGAGATCTGAACATCCGCACCCTTTTTCTCCATCTGCTTGCCACTCAGAAGATGGGGCTTGTTTGTTGTCTCTCTCTGCCACTGGAAGTGAAATTTCTTGAGATCTTGGACTTATCTGCCATGTTCATTCAGTCTCTAGCACCTAAAAAAGGACTTAGTATGGAGTACGTCCTCAATAATTACTTGTTGAGTAAATGAATCAATAACCTAGTTCATATTCTTTACTCCTACACTATAGAATGGCATCTTTCTTTCATTGGTGAAGTCTCAGGGAGCCAAATCAATTGCAGACTTCCCATCCCAAGTGTCCACTACCTGGACCAGGGTAACTTCCTCCCAAGAACAGCACAGGGCTTCCCGATGTCTGGCACTCTGCCTGGTGGGCATCCCTCCATCCATGAGCCTGTTGGTGCCTCCATGTGGCCAGCGGTCCCTAGGCCAAGACAGTGTCAGATGCACCAGGCAACCAGTGAGAGGTACCCACCTGTGTCTCACCAGGATGCCAGTCCTGCAGATAGGAGCAGCTAGGACACATCCTCGGCTGTATCCCCAGCCTGTCCCCAGCCTGACCACACCAACCAGCCAGCCTCGGCTCCCTGCCCAGAGCTGTCACCAGCCTTCCACCCAGAGAAATGCCCATCTGGGCTTTGGATTCAACAGGGGACTCAGCTCAGGATATTTGATGACCTTAGACAACCATAAGAGTGAAAAAAGAAAGCAAGGGGTGCGAGGGAGAGATGGAAAAAGGAATGACACATGGACATTAGTTTCAAAAGGAATGGATTTCTGTGGGAGGAGAGAAAAGGACAAAGTGAGAAACTCTTTCTTCTTATGATGAATTTTTCCCAAGCATGTCAAATTCTTCTCCAGAAACTTGAATAAGCTGTAATCAAAGGTCCTCATGAACCTTGGAGGCAGACAGACCTGGTTTTGATTCCTGGCTCTGGCTTCTGCTTGCTCTGTGGCTTCTGTGGCCTCTCTGGACCTGTTTCCTCCCTGTAAAGTGGGCAAATAGCTTGTAGGAGGCTGTGAAAATTCAGCGAGAGCTTGTCTCATGCACCTTGTAGCCACTCAAAAAGGTGTTCATTTTTTCCCTCCCTTTGTTCTCCCACTAAGTGAAGACCTGCTTTGGGCTGGGCTTTATTTTTAGGTTGCAGATTTGTCTGTTGCACAGCCCCTCAAAAGCATCTGAACTAGGATTGCGAGCTCAGGAAAGAGATCTATTTATGAAGGAGACCTGTGATAAATGTTATTACACCCCAAGCTAGCAGTCAGCTGAAGCTGTTCCAAGGAACATTTCTGCCTTCGATGCTGCAGCTCACCTGAGAGTCTCGTGGTGAGACAAACCAGGGAGCTGCACGGGGAGGGGGAGGTCACACAGGTGGGGACAGGGAGGAGGAGGAGGAGGAAGGAGGATCTCACACACACACACACACACACACACACACACACACACATGTAAGCTCAGGCCTCAAGGATGCTCTGGGAAGCAGTATGGGGAGCAGAGAGGGTCCTCTCTCCAGTCAGGAGACTGGGCTCCATGAGGCTCTTTCTTTCTCTGCGTCTGGGTCTTCTTATCCATAAAGCAAGAAAGTCAAAAAAGGTGGCCCTAAAGGTGGCCCCTTGTGCCCTGGAAGTCTGGCACACAGAGACTTCTCCTGCCCAGGCCCCAGACCACAATGACACAGGGGCCTCAGCAGTGTCCTGGGAGGGCATAGGGAAGCTGATAGGGTGAGGAGGCCAGCGGTCCCCGTTACACAAGGCATCTCTTAGCCATAGGCATGACCAACCCACTGCTAACGGCAGCAGATCTGAGGCTCTTGAGAACTCAAAAACTTCGGCTCAATCCCTGAACCCCTTGCTTCCTTCTTCCAGGGCCCTTTTCTTACTGCAAAGCCCAAGCGTTCAAGGAACTCAACCTCAGACCTCTCCGCCCATGCCTCTGAGATAGAAAAAAGCTGGGTTTATGGAGGACCCTAAATTAGACTCACAGCAGAGCAGGAAAAGGAAGGCAGCATTCTAGTGTGAGCAGAATATTAAAGTCGGTAATAATAACAGCCTCTAGTCATTGGTTGAGAGCATCAGGTGGGAGTGGGAGCTCTCATTTCATTCCCTCCACGGCTCTATGAGAAGGTGCTATCATTATCCTCACTGTGCAGATGAGGAAGCTGAGGCCTGGGAGGTTAACAAGTTCATCCATGAGGGGTTAGTAGGTGGCAGAGCTGTGATTCCAGGCTGAGCCTATTGAAACCAAAGCTTGTCCGCAGAGCTTGCAAGCTGGAGGTCTCTGCCACTGCACAACGCAAAGAGAAGGTTTCAAAGAGGACAGGTAAAGTGTATACGTCCTGTGCAGAGACAGACACCAGACATTTCCAGTGGAACCATCAGGGATGCAGGAAGGAAAAGCAGGAGGGCAAGCTGTGTCCTGGACCACAGCCCCGAAGGAGTCTGGGAACTCCTTGGGAGGAATTCAGGGCTGGCAATGGTCAGTGTAAATGTCCCTGAAATTCTACTGATGGAAGCTGTACCCAACAGGTCCTTTAATGCAGACAATAAAAGCCAACTCTGGTTAGTATATCTCATACAGGAAAGGAGTATATTGGAAAGAGATCAGAAGAACTAATGGCAGCCCTAGAGAACTTGGCAGAAATCAGTAAAGACCTGGCAGCCACAAGCTCCCCAAGTTCACCCTGGCACCAACACTCCACCAGTGAGGCTACTGACTCTCCTCAGCCATCCTGTCCCAGTGATTCATCTCTGCTGCTCCTATGTCTCTGCACCACTCCCTCCACATTCATAGGTCCAGGTAGCGGCCTCCAAGGGGCTCAGACTAGGAGGGCTCTGTGTGTGTGTGTGTGTATGTGTGTGTGGGTGTGTGTGTGTGTGTGTGAGAGAGAGAGAGAGAGAGAGATAAGGGGGTGGATTCCAGGAGAGGAAGTGGTTGGCATCTTTTGCCTCCATGGTAGAAGGTAGGTTCCTGCCTCCCACCAAGATTTTCTCAAAGCATGGATTCTCCCAAATAAAAAGTGTGCCTGCATGCCGGCTAGCCAAACAAAGACAATGTCCACGTGAGATGCTGAGCCATTGTTTGTCCCAGGTTTGTGACAGCCACAGAGCTCACAAAGGGCTTTCTCAGACACTTCTGGGAGGTGGACAGAGCAGATACTAAGATTCTGGCTCTGGATGGGAAACTGAGGTTCAAGGAGATGACGTGTCACCTGGCCAAGAGGTGGTGTGGGCCAGGGATGAGGACCCACGGGCCTTGCCTCTGTTTGCACAATGCTTTTCCTATTATGGCGGCTGACACGCCCACCTGGAGCCCAGCTTCCTCCAGAACTCCCTGATGCCACCGCAGGGCACCTCCAAGGAAACCTGCCTCACCGTCACTGAGCAGACAGGCAAACCCGAACACAGCAGGGGTCGGAAAAAACCTTCTGACTCCTCTCTTTCTTCTGACAAGCTCAGCACACTTCCCGGAGACCCTCTTCTTCATCCCCCTAAATGCTGGGAAATGGCAGACAAAGAAAGGAGACCACTGAGGTCAGAAAAGGGAAGTCTCCTGCCACGTGACTTCGTGGGCTCACCCCACTGATATGTGTCTGTGGCTCGCGCTGCGATTTGATGCCAGACCCAGGGAGCAAATTTCAGCTCCTCACCAGCTGAGTGGCCTTGATGTGTCACGTTAGCCCCAGCCTGTTGCATCCAACGTGGAACAGTAAAACAATGATCCATCTCATGGTGCTGTGGGAGGCATTAAATGAGAGAAAGAGGCACCCCTGAGTAGGACCATGAAGTGAACAATTATTACTGTAACCAGCAACCTAGACAAGCTGCACTTGCTGGCTTACAAACACAAACACCTTTGCTTTTTGTTTTATTCTCCACACTGTCTGACCTTCTTTCTCTGCCCGTGGTACATTGAGCAGATCGCCTGTGTTTTCCGGTTATTTTCAGGTATTAACAGTTTTTACATGTAGTGAAAGGCTGGAAGAGTCTAATAGAAAATCTTTGGTCTCATCTGATCTAAATGGCTCCATTCCCCCTGCCCGGAGCCCGAAGACATAGTGGGTTCTTCCATTCTTCTTGTCTCCTTTTCTGCCCCCTTCATGAAGCTGCTTCTAGTGCCTCTAGGAACAGGATAGAGGGCTAGGGAGGGAGGGGAAATAAGGGTCAGAGAAGTTCTCATTGGATTGGTTCTGTTGTGGTCTGCCACTGATGTCATCTGCCACTGATGGCTTTTTTTAAAAATTATTATCGGTAAGAACACTTAGCATGAGACCTATCCTTGACACATTTTTAAATGCACGTTAAGTATTATTAACCATAGGCATGATGTTGCATACCAGGTCTCTAGAACTTATTCAGCTTATATAACTAAAACTTTTATACCCACTGAACAGAAACTCCCATCTTCCTCTCCCGCCAACCCCCGGCAACCACCGTTCTACTCTCTGTTTCTGTAATTTTAACTATTAGAGATTCCTGGCTTACTTCACTTAGCATAATGTCCTCCAGGTTCATCCATGTTGCTGCAAATGGCAGGATTTCCTTCTTTTCTAAGGCTGGATAATGTTTTAGTACATGTATGTACCACATTTTCTTTATCCATTCATCCATCAATTGACATTCAGGTTGTTTTCACATCTTGGCTATTGTGAGTAACGTTGGAATGAACATGGGAAAGCAGATAATCTCTTTGAGATCTTGATTTCAATTCTTTTGGTTGTACACCCAGAAGTGGAATTGCTGGATCAGATGGTAATTCTATTTTTTATTTTCTGAGGGACTTTCATACTGTTTTTCATAGCAGCTGCACCATATTACACTCCATCAACAACGTATGGGAGTTCCATTTCTCCACATCCTGGCCAACACTTGTTATTTTGTGTTTTCTGATAATAGCCATCTTAACTGGCATGAGGTAATAATTCACTGTAATTTTGAGTTGCATGATTAGTAATGTTAAGCATCTTTTCATGTATCTGTTGGCCATTTGTATGTCTTCCCTAGAGAAATGTCTCTTCAAGTGCTCTGCCCGTTTTTCAATCGGGTTATCTGGGTTTTTGCTGTGGAGCTGTAGGAGTCTGTAGGGGTTTTGAGGGCCCCACCCTCCCCCTTTGGGAGCCTCTCTCTCAGCATGGTGTCCTTATGCAAGGGAAGTGCTCTCTGGTGACTGCTTCGCCACTCCTTCCAGAGCCCACATCCAGGGGCACAACCACACAACCTCTTTTTGTTGAGGGAGTCATCTTGCATGGAGCCCTTTCCAAATGGCTTCTATCCCATCACCCTCATAGGTCTCAGAAAAAGTTCACTGGAATTGGGAAGGGCAAGCCCCTCCCACCTCACTCTTTCTCTGTTCTGACAGGACGGGCATTTCCAGCCAGTCCCAGCCTTTAGATGCTTTTCGCAAGTCAGACCCAACTCCTATACCCACAAACGCTGGAGGACACATATCATGCCCTCTCAACAAAGTTCTTTCACCTCACTCTACCAGTATCCTGGAGTCCACAGAGTTCCTCCCCGCAGCTGGAGGAGAGTAAGGGGCATCCCCTCCCCTCCCCAAATGAATATGATGTTCCATTATTATCAGGCAGATTACATAAGAGGCCATTTTGTTAACTCATCTTTAACTGGCATTGGGGTTTTGTGAGCAGCCCCTCGTGCTCAGGAAGAGCCCAGGGGAGCTGTGAACTTCCAGAGAAATGTGTTCTCACAACTGCTCTGTGTGTCCAGGAGCATTTCTCCAACCAGGACTGCAGACGGAGCTCAGTGGGGCTGGGGGAACAGACAAAGCTGGTCTCCCCCTCGTCCAGGATGTGGTGTCTAGAAGCAGAAGCTGTCCCTAGGCCCCTGTGTGAGGGCCCAAGGATCAGGGCAGCTCCTGTGGAAGAGGGAGAGCTGGGGCTGGAGGCTTGGTGAGACAGGAAGTCAAGGGCGAGACATGCAGGGAGCTCTGTAAGCCTTCATCTGCCCCAGCACACCTGGTGGTCCTCACAGAGGGGCAAGCTTTCCTTCTGCAGCGCAAAGGCGGGAATGGGGACTAAGATGACTATAGAGTAATGATGATGGTGAGGATGATGGTGGTGGTGGTGGTGATGATGATGATGATGGTGGTGATGATGGTGATGATGATGGTGGTGGTGGTGGTGATGATGACTATGATGGTGGTGGTGGTTGTGGTGATGATGGTGACGGTGGTCGTGGTGATGATGGTGGCAATGATGATGATGATGATGGTATGGTGGTGATGATGATGATGGTGATGGTGGTGATGATGATGGTGATGATAATGATGGTGGTGGTGGTGGTGGTGATGGTGATGATGATGGTGATGGTGGTGATGATGATGGTGATAGGTGCCACAATTTGCTAAACTCTTATCACAAGTCAGCACAGGCCTAGGTTATATGTATTGTCTTGTTTAATCTTCATAAGAACACTCTGAGGTGTGGCAGGTGGAATAATGGACCCTAAAAATGTTTCCATCCTGATCCCCAGAACCTCTGAATATATTATGTTACATGCAAGGGGGAATTCAGGTTGCAGATTGAATTAAGGTTACCAATCAGTTAAACTTAAAATAGGGAAATTATTCTGGATTATCTGGAGGAAGAAGAGTGGGTGTCAGAGAGATGCCATGTGAGAGAGACTCAACCAGCCAGTGCTGACTTTGAGGATGGAAGGGGCCACAAGCTATAGAATGGGGGTAAGGAAAAGGCAGGAAAGCAGATTCTCCCATAGAACCTCCAGAAAGGAACCCAACCCTGCTAACACTTGGATTTTAATCTAATTGAGACCCATTTTGGCCTTCTGACCTCCAAAAATGTAAGATAATAAATTTCTGTTTTTTAAGCCGCTAAGATTGTGATGATTTGTTGCAGCAGCAATAGAAAACAAATACAAATGGATACTCTTATCAGATGAGAAAACTGAGGCTCAGAGATATAAAGCAACTTGCCTAAGATCACATAGCTTGGAAGGGCAGTGAAAAAATTGGAATTTGGATGTATAGACTGTTCCAAATCCAGGGCTTTTTTTACTCTGTCATGCTGCTCTTTGATGGGGGTGGTTTTGATGTGCTCCCCCCATTGCATACTTGCCATCTCACTGAACCTTCACAGCAAGCCCATGAAGTCAGTAACACTTACCATTTTGCTGATGTGGAAGCTGGGGACTCTGGGAGGTGACGGGACTCAATCAGGCCTCACAGCTGGAATATAGGAAGAATGGAAGCCCCTGACGATTGAGCTGTAGTTACCTACATCAGCTCCTCCCTGACACTCCTCTGAAGCCAAGGCACTTCTTTTATCCATTCAACATTTACTAAATGGTCTGCTAAGTGCTGGGCACCACAAGAGTTCTGGGACCACAGAGAGAGATGCAACCCCATTCCAGTCCTTGGGTTCCCTACAATCTAAGCTTTCCTATAATGTAGAGAAAAAGTCTGCTCCCTTTTTTCCATTCTTGGCCTCCACACCTCAGTTCTAAGTCTTGGATCATGTGTCCCAGAGGTCATGGATCAGAGCCTGACTTATTCTTTTATCTAGGTTCATGTTAGCCCAAGATTCCATCCCAGAGGGAAAGCATCTCAGCTGCTGCTACTAGCATAGTGGTCTCTGGACAGTGAGATCTGGTTCCATTGCATCTGTGAGTTTCTGGCTTCCCTCTCCCCAACCTCATATTCAACTCCTTAAGGCCTTCCAAGAAAAGAAGGATCTGTGTCCCTGCACTGATAGAAAATCTACCCCAGGGTTCAGCCCCATGGATGAGAGGCTAGGGGCAGCAGAGGCACAAGGGGCAGAGAAAAATGCTCCCACGGTGGCTAGAAGTGCAATCACTACAAATGTGAGGAGGAGACTGGATGACTTTGGCTTTCCCAGTTGGTACCCCTGGCCAGTCTGCTGGGCTTTGTGCCTGGGCGAGTGATAAGGAGGCTTATCATTGACAACTACCCTGGAGGAAAGACTTACTTGGCAGATGTTTCCCAGGCAAATGCTCTTCCTCTTCATCATGGATCTTCAGATTCTCCAGGTTAAGGTTACAATGTCTGTTATCAACTGGAAAGAGGTGATTACAAATGATCAGGTTCTCTTGGTCTTCACATCAGGAAAGGATGTGATCTAAGGAAAGGATTGTTGATTTCACTTCAAGGATGTGGCGTCTCCAGACCAAGAAGAGGTAGGTCATAGGGAGGAGCCTTGCTTGTTCATGGAGAAAAACCCAGTCTCATCTCTGTCTACTCGTTGATGTGCCCCAAAGGACCTGTCCTGGGAAACACCCCAGTGCTTTTTTTTCCCAGATGATTTGCAGTGTGGCCAGGGCTCAGCCCTCCACGTTCCTCATTATGCTTAGCTGATTCCCAATATTTGGTCTTACTCCTGGCAAGAGAAGTTGGGAGAGGAGTAGAGGTGCCCAGCTTACAAGACAAGAACACTCAAAGGGATGCTCAAAATAGAAGAAGATCCTCGGAAGGACCCAACATCAGGACCAGCCTGAAGAGAGAGTGAAAGGAGAGAGTGAGGTTGACAGTCTTGCAGATGATGAACAGGCCAAGAAGGTGAGGATGGAAAAAGTCTTTGACATTCATCTGTGCACAGAAGTTTAACGAGCTTCTACATATTCATGGAAGGTAGAGTCTCCTTTCTGGTGAAGTACCTGTCCTCCTTTCTAATTAAAGCTTATTCTGGAGTGGGTATGAGGCCGTGACATGGTTTACCTTCATTTATTACTCTGAAAGCTTAAATAACATCAGCTGAATCAACTGAATCAATAGTTTGGAAGAGGTAAAATGGGTACAAGTTTGAGGGGCATAAGAAGACACCATTGAGGCAGTGCTCATGGCCTGGCTGGGGTCAGGGACATTCTTCCTTCCAGCAAGAAGGGAATGGTCAGAGCTGGTAGGGGAAGGAGGCAGCATTTAAGGATTGAGGGATTGAGAAGAATTTTAAGAAGAGTTTGCTGAATGAACAAAGGTCTTTGGGAGAAAAACAACAGTAAAAGAGGACAAGCTAGGGAAGGAAAGACTGTTAAGAAATTTGTTTAATGAGTGAAGCATCCACTTGAGAACCAAGTCAGTAATATGGCCAAGGGAAAGCACCCCAGGTTGAGAGAATGCTGGTGTGGGAAGGGCAGACCACAACCCTTCAGCCTAAAGGAGTAGGAAGTTACCAAGGCCATGGTTGTGGGAGCACCCTTAGGATTAAATAAGAAGTTTGATTGCTCATGTAGGGGGATAAAGAAAATTACTATTTTACCAGATGGCACCAGAGAACCTCCTAGGGAAGGAACTATCTTTGTTTGTGAAAATATCATCAGAGTTTCTTAGGTGATGCGAGGTGGGATCCTGGAGAACTGGACTGGAAGGAAACAAGGAGAAAGTTAAGCTCTTTGGCAAGTTAAATGCATAGAAACTTAGATGTAGAGAAGAGAAAAAGGATGGAGGAGAGAGCAGGCCTAGGAACATCACTGGGGGCTTGCGTTGTAAGAAATGGCTGAGGGAGGACTTCCCTTCAGTGGTTAAGACTCCGCCGCATTTCCACTGCAGGAGCGTGGGTTCATCCCCTGGTCAGGGAAATAATATCCCGCAGGCCGTGCAGTGCGGCCAGGAAAAAAAAAAAATCTGAGGGACAGGGAAGGGAAATATTCGACTTTAAATTATCTGGCTGCAGTGCTGGGATGTTCCTTTCCACAATGTGCCTTCAAATCACAAGGCAAAATCTACTATGCACAACTACCTCATGTGAACTGTATTTGGGAGGTGTGTAGGTGCAAAAAGGCGGATCAGGAAAAGTTGTGGGACTTCCCTGGTGGCGCAGTGATTAAGAATCCGCCTGCCAATGCAGGGGACACGGGTTCGTGACCTGGTCTGGGAAGATCCCACATGCCACGGAGCAACTAAGCCCGTGCGCCACAGCTACTGAGCCTGAGCTCTAGAGCCCACAAGCCACAACTGCTGAGCCTGCATGCCACAACTACTGAAACCCACGTGCCTAGAGCCCGTGCTCTGCAACGAGAAGGGACCATAATGAGAAGCACGCGCACTGCAATGAAGGGTAGCCCCTGCTCGCCTCAACTAGAGAAAGCCTGCACACAGCAATTAAGACCCAACGCAGCCAAAAATAAATAAATAAATAAATAAAATTTATTTTTAAAAAAAAAGAAAAGAAAAGCTTATGTCCCTTATCAGAGTTGTAACCCAGGTGAAGATAAAGGTCCAGGGCACTAAATACATAACAAGAATTATCAACCTCCCCAGCCCTTCCCTACCCTCCCCTACCCCTGCCCCTGAAATCAGAGCCATTGTTGACTAGGAAAGCTTTTGAAATTTACAAAAACCAAGGTAGGGAGCTAGATTGGCCTCACCTTCCCAGAGACAGAGGAGTGGGGGATTTGAGTCAATTTCAGCTAGTCCTTTACACAGTGCATCTCAAATTTCCATGCACAATGAAATCACCTGGATTCTTGTTAAAATTTCTGGCCCCAACTCCCTGAGAGTGTGATTCATCAAGTTTGGGTGGGGCCCATGTATTTGCATTTCTAATAAGTTCCCAGGGGGTGCTGATGCTGCTGTGAATAGCAGTGGTTAAAAGATAGGATGACCCCAGCCCCTAAAAGTACCCTTAGGACACTTCTTTCCTGAATCTACCTCTCTTGCCAGGGAACCCAAAAGTCCATGCAGTGTGAGGTTCGTGTAATACCCAGAACTTCTAATCAACGACTGCTACCTTACCCAGGAAAACGAGGGCCTTGTGAGAAAGTATCTTTTGGATCCTTCCTTCAGACTCATGTGCAGCAGCTAGGCTACTTCTTGGACGGATAAAATGGGAAACCACCAGCATATTTCCCGTCACTCAGCATCCTTTTTCCCTAATGCCTTGTCCATCTCTTCGACTTAAACTGTGAGCTCCATGAGCGCAGGGTCTGGCACATAGTGCCTGCTTAATAACTGTTTGGTACGTAATGGGGTGAACAATACCCCTTTTGAAGTCCTGAACAGGAAAAACATTTCACTCTGGACCAAAGTGGGCAGGAAAGTGGGGAGCTGAGGTCCACAGAGTGGCCCCAAGGTCAAAGGTTTCCCCTCTTTACAATCCCATGAACCCTGGTCTCCCAGCCTCCTCCTTCCCTCAAGAAACTGTGGGCTCCCCAGTTCTAGACCTAAGACTGTGTTGGCCAAGGGGGAAGATGCCACCTCTTGGGAGAGAAAGAGGAGAAGCGAGGAGGGGCTCTGGCCAGCACAGAGGGCTGAAAGAAAAGAAATAACATCTCCCCAGGGCTACGGAGGCTGTCTCTGAGCAGATGATGCAAAGTTTGTGAGGGAGGCTGCTACCGCCCCCCAGCCCTTCACCATTCTCCTGTTCTGCCTCCCTGCCCCCTCCCCGCCTCCTACTCAGAACCAGTGACTAATTGCATCGCATTTCTCTTTGACTTGCGTCACCAGCAGAGAGTGTGTGGTTGTTTTTACAGCTTCTTCTTTCAGGGACTGTAAGTGACATTTTTTAAGTGCTCTTCTCCTGTCTTGGAGGAGCGCACCCTCCTCTACTCTCTCCCCCTCAGTCTCTCTTGATCTCCCCCCTGCTCAGCTCAGTTCCCTTTCCAAGGGCTGCTGGTAAGAGTAAGAACAACTCAGAGGCAGGGGGCAGGCCCCTCAAAGGCAGCAGAGAGGCTTTCCTGTTCCCTGACCCTTGGGAGACCCCAACAGGAAGAGCCCCTCAGGAGGCACCCCCCAACCCTGCAAGAGAGGGCCCACACTGAAAGTCACACCTGGTCAGCTGTCCTCCCTCCCTTTCTTCCTTCCTTTCTTCCTTCCTTTTCTTCTTTCCTTCCATCTATGAACATTTTCTGAGCACCAATTAAGTGCCAGCCCCAAGTATAGAGTGGCAAGCAAAACAAACATAATTTCTGTCCCCAGGGTGATAGGTGGAGGGGGAGGTCCATTGTTATCCATCAGTAAACTGACGATTACAACTCAGTGGGTATATCCTATAATCTGGAAGGCTATAGGGACTATTACATTGCATTGAGTAGGCACCAAACCTAACCTGGGGGAAGAAAGATGATCAGGGGAGGCTTCTAGAAGGTGGTGTTACAAAATGAGGATGAGATGCTGTAGAAGGGGGACAGGGAATGGACAGAAATAAAGCAAAAAAAAAAAAAAAAAAACTACCATCATGGTTTGGATACAGTAGAAAAAGCAAAGGAGTGAGACACAGCTCAATGTGAGCCATCAGGCAACCATCTGTGAGCCTGGAGCTTCCTCCATAAAACAAGGGTGTTGGGCTAGATCACCTCTAAAATCCCCTTTAGTTCTAAAACTTTGATGGTTAGTCAGGATCTTCTATCATCCAAAAAAAAAAAAGGCAAACAGCACTATGAAGGAGAGCTGTAGAGTGAAATGGACAATGGGCTTGGAGTCTGAGGACCTGTCTTTAAATGCAGGCCACTTGCTACCTGTGGGACCTTGGACAAGGCAGATAAGCTACATGAGCCTCAGTCTCCTCATCTGTAAATTGGGGATAAGAATGTTAGCTATTTCACAGGACTATTAGTAGAATAATATTATTAGTATTTATTGCTAATAAATTAATAATTTACTACTAATAAAATTATTAGTAGAATAATCCTGTGGAATTATAACAAGAGAATGCATTTGCAAGTGTATACTGAGCACAGGAGTGACTAAGTTCTGAGCTACTGTTGCCAGGGGTGTATCTATTGGCCCACACAAAATGTTAAGGACATAGGGATCTCTTTTTAGTTTAAATTTCAAGTAAAGACTCTTCCCATCAAAAAAAAAAAGGGAGTTGCCTAACATCCAAAATTCCAATGGTCAGACAGCATAGAGTGCAGCCACCAACACAACACTGCTGATCTCAACGGGCTTTTTCTTCCTGCCAGAAAAGCCACTGATGGGGACAGGGAACTGCAATATCACAGGACCTCCCTAGATTACCAAAGACTTCCCACTCCAAAGGCCTCAAAGCAAGAAGCAGGCATCTCAGCACAGAGTGGACCCCAGAATACAGAGGGGCACTTGGACCAAAATCCACACCAGACCACGACCAGTCTCAAATCCACTGAGCTAAGAGACCTGACCTGCTCCTTAGTGAAGAGGACGCAGAGGTCAACATCAGGACAGCCCACATTGTCTCTGCTTGTGGAGATCACTGGTCAGCTGTCACAAGAGTGAGCCGTTCCCAGGAAATACTTTGGACAATATCCAGAAGTCTCCAGTTGAAGAAGAGCTCTCATTCCACACACATACCTGGGCTAGTGCGCCTTGCCTGACGATTACAGTCAGGACTCCAGTGCCAAGAGGGAGCAAAGCCAGGGGAGCCACTGCCTTCCAGAGTTCTATCTGGGGGTTGCTGCTGTTACAAAATATCTAGCATATAGTGTTTGTCACACAACAGCTGACACCAAATGCTACTTGAACAACATCTTACTTGTGTCTACAATTTGCAAGTGATTTTCCCTCTATTATCTCCTTTAATGCTTTCAATAACCTGGAGGGAAAGTTGACATAACAATACTCATTGTGACAGCCAGTAGTGCTGTTCACCAAACCTTTCCAGATCTCCCCCTTTCTGGGCACATGGTAAGATTGTTCTTCCCTGCACCTTTGGAGTTAGAGATGACTATGTGACTTGCTCTGACTAATGAAAAATGAGCAGAATAATGTGTGTTACTTCCGGGTGGAAGTACCATCAGTTGCGCCCACTCTCCCTGTCCCACTACCACAGAAATCAGCAATGTTTCTGATGGTAACTATTTTTGTCCATCTCTGTCCTAAAATAAAGACAACATGTAGCAGAGCCCTCAGTAGACCCAAGATGGACACAAAAAGTGAGTAAGAAATAAATCTTTGCTGTATTCAGCAAATGAGGTTTGAGGGTTGTTTGCTACTGCAGCATGAGCCTATGCTGACTGATACAAGCATGTCACAGATAAGAAAGCCAATACTGAAATAGGTTAAGTGAACTTACTTGCCTTAAGTAACACAGCAAGATAGTGGCAAAACAAGCATTTAAAGGACATTCTTTTGAAGCTAAGTTCAATATTGCAAAACTAGTTTGAGTCTTGAACTTAGACCCTTTGCAACTAGAACTACATAACTTCTTTTATCCTTGTCATCAGTCCCCAAGAGCTCAGCTTCTGGCAGAAAAGAACACACAGAACAGTCAGTTCATGAGTATCTTCATATGTTGAAACTTCCAGGAGGCTGGAACTTTCTAAATATAGCCAAAGCTCACACTATCTGTAAGCAGATAAGGCCCTGTACTCTGCCTCAGTTTCCCTACTAATGGAAGAACAAAACCTGGCTTAGGTCACCAGCCCTTTCTACTTTCCTATTTAGGGCTATGTGAAGAGACTAGTACAGGCATACCTATACTTGAACCAAGTGACGGCTTAAGCAGGGGAGGCCAAAAGTCCTGCCCACAAAGAATTACATCCCCCTTAATCCAGGCCAGACTACCAGGTAATTCTGAAGAAACCTAAGAGGTCTGGGAAGGTTGGGAATAACTGTCAATGGAGTTCACTCATCAGTGACGAGAAGTGGACTGGGGCCTCAGAGGTACAGCCATGTCCAGCATAGACTGCTCTTCTAAGAAGAGGAGTAGATCCAGCTCTGTCACCTGGAGGTAAAAATATCCTGGTCACTGCTCTTAGGCTTTGGAAGACCTGGGTATACCGCACAGCCAGCTTCACCCCAGCCCAAGCCTGCATAATGGCCTCTTGGGCAGCCCATCAGACCTGTGGTCACTACACAATGTCCTTTGTAGGTTCCTCTGAGTTCACTCACCCTTGTCCAGCAGTTCCAATGTGCTAGGGTGGTGGGATGGGTGTGGTATCTCAGCTCCCCAAAAGGAGCACAGGGATGTCCAAGACAGGAGGCACTGGTGTAAATCCAGCATTTACCAAGTGCATACAGACTTAAATCATTTAGGCTTCACTATCTCCCTGCTGGATTGATGTTCTCTTCATTTTGTAGATGAGGAAACTGAGACCCAGGAGATAGTGCCTGCCAAGTATTAAGTACTCACGTAAATAATAATTCTTATTATTGCCATCATCATCATCATTATCATCATTTGGAAGATCCTGACTTCAAAGAGTTCTGTGGTATCTCCAAATCCCTTCTTTTAGACACCAGCAAACTCTTTAGATCAAAGTTTCTCAAACTTTGATGCAAATCAGAATTACTTTTGAGAGTTCTGAAAAAAATGCACCTGCATGGATTCTACCCCAATCCAACTAAATAAGAACCTATATGTTTGGAGCCCAGGCTTTGGCATTTTATCTTGCTTTCCAGATAATTCTAATATACCTCCTAAGCTAGAGAACCACTGACCTAGATGGAAGAAAGTTCTACAACCACCCACCTACTTACATGCCCACCCCCACCCCCCATCCCAATATCTCACTCTCCTCTGCATTGGGATAGGGCCTCTAAAGTCTGATTTCCCTTGTCTTAAATCTTGGAGGCCTCATCTCTGATCCTTAGGGATCAGCCTCCCCACTGCTGGAGGACACAGCCTCTAAGATGGCCCCAAATTTGATCCTCACTTCCTGGTTATACCCCTGTGTAAGTCACTCTCTTTGAGTGTGGGCTGGATTTAGTGACTCATTTCTAACAAAAAAAAATATGGCAGAAGTGATGGGATGTCACTTCCAATACTGGGTTATAAAAAGACTGTGGCTTCCATCTTGGGCACCCTCTTCTGCTCTCACACTCGCTCACTCTGAAGGGATTCAGCCGCTATATTGTGAGCTGCCCTACAGAGAGGCCTGTGTGGCAAAGAACTGATGTCTCTAGCCAACAACCTACCAACAGCCATGTGAGTGAACTTGGAAGTGAATCCTCCCTCATCAAGCCTTGAGATGACTACAGCTCCAGCCAACCTTGAATACAGCCTTGTGAGAGACCCCCAGCCAGGGGGGTGTCCAAAAAGCATTACTAATAAAAGCCTAGTTTCTAACAAATATGTCAAGACTATTATCAATACATTTGTTCAGGAAAAACTCTTCCCAGTGTTGTCCTGTTCACACTTGTATTACTTTTTCTTATCAACAGAATTTCTTACAAACAGAAATGGTGAAACAGTAAATGGTCATTGTTTAAGCCATGAAATTTGGAGGTAATATGTTAAGAAGCCATAGGTAACTAATACAATTACCCTTGGGGCTAGAGCATAGTGGTAGGCAGAATAATAACCCGCTCCCCGACCCCTGCAAAAGATGCCCAAATCCTAGTTCCTGGAACCTGTGACTATGTTACTTTATATGACAAAATGGACTTTGCAGATGTGATTGAGTTATGGATCTCGAGATGGGGAGATTTTCCTGGATTATCCTGGTAGGTTCAGTGTAGTCACAAGGGTGACAAGTGGGGAAGAAAGGGGCTAAAGAATCAGAATCAGAGATGAGGCACAGTAAGAAAGGTCAACATACATTGCTGGCTTTGAAGGTGGAGGAAGAGACCATGAGCCAAGGAATGCAGGCAGCCTCTAGAGGCAGGAAAAGGCAAGGCAACAGGTGTTCCCCTAGAACCTCCAGAAGGAACACGGCATTGTCAACACTTTGATTTTAGCTCAGTGAGATCGATTTCAGACTTCTGACCTCTAGAACTATAAGATGATAAATTTGTGTTATTTTAAGCTACTAAGTGTATAGTAATTTTTTAAGGCAGCAATAGGAAACTAGTGCAAGTGTGAACAGGACAACGCTGGGAAGAGTTTTTTCTGAACAAATGTATTGATAATAGTCTTGACATCTCTGTAGGAAGCTAGGCTTTTATTAGTAATGCTATTGGGATGAGGCTATGGGGTTCATGAGAATAAAGATGAAGTAATTAGTTTGCCTCCAGAAGAGAAACCAATGGGAGGGGCTTGCTTTCCTGTCCCCAGAGCACTCACCCAATACCCATCAGCTGCCCCACAAACGCATGCCACAGACTAACTCTTTCGGAAACTTACTGACAGGGTGGGACGAATGCAGGACTCTAATGTGGGTCAACACCATTTGAGATGTCTATGTCATCTCCAAGTACCAACAAGGCAAAGAGCTTCCCACACAATTTTCACCTAGCTTTCCTACTGATGTCCCATCTCCTCCCCACCACTCAACCTCCAGAAGATGGAGGCTGGGTCAAGAGTAACGGGGCAGTACTGGGGACTCCCTAGACCTCCAGGCCACTGAGATTTCCACAGCCGTACCTGACTTTTCTTTACTCAAACAAGTAACCTCCCCACCTCCACCCCAGACAACCCAGGAGTCTACCTACTAGATTGCTATTATATTAAAATTGCTCACTTTACTGATCTGATCTAATTCTCTCCCTAGCCAATCAATGAAGTAAGTGGAGAAACTAAAGCTTAGAGAAGTTAACTGATTGCAAAGCCAAGAAGAATCCAGATTTCCGGATTCCAGCCCTACATTCTGTCAACAAAACCACACTTTTCCCACTTTTAGCAAAAGAACTTGAATTAAAATCTAATTGCAAGGCTGTGAGACAGACAACTGAGTTCCAAGGCTGGCTGTCACCGAATGGCTGTCATTTCCCTGTGCCTCGATGTCCTCATCTACAAAAAGAAGATCTATTAGCAAAACGTGAGATAGAGTTTGTGATAGTGTCAGGGAGCTGAGGAGGAATACAGAAATCCCCCCAAAATCAGTAGCCACCCCCACTCAGATTTCCAGACCCAAAGCTGGAAACCATGAGAAAAAAAAATTCTCCGAAGTTTTTTCTACAACAAACTCTGAATGTGGGTGTGAGCAGTACTTTAAGGGTTTATAAAGTGACACGTGGATCACCTGTCAGGGAGCCAGGATTGGAATACTGGTTTTAATTACACCGAATATTTCACTTTCTTATGCAGAGGCATAATCAATTATCTTATTTAAAGGCATTATGATAACGTGTGTGTAAAATGGAGCCATTCCCTGTATTGCATTAGATTCTACTAATTATAGGAGAATGTTTGGAGCTAAAATGTCAGCTTGTCATCCGGATGGCCTGTAATTCAGGATTTGCATTCACAGATGGGAAGGGAACTCTGACAAAAATTACGTTCAGCTCCAGCTCATCTGGCCTTCGCCTCACAGGCTCCAGCAGCATGGAGAACACTGAAACACTGATCGTCGCTCTACCCCACCCCTGTCTGCCACGATGGCCGGTGGGTGCTCCAACTCTTCCCTTTCCCAAGAGGGCAAGACTGGGAGGAAGGTTTGTGGGGCAGTGGCAGGGTAGGAGGGCAGCAAACCACACTAGCTGCAAAAATGGAAGAGCAAAATCCCTCCTGAAGACCCACCCACCCTCCTATTTCGTTTTCTTCCAAGTATCTGAGATTCTAAAACTGACATTGAAAGGGATTTGTGTTCCTAAAAATTTACAATCTTTGGCTTTCTTGGAAATAGTGATCTGATGGATTTAATTCAATGCACATGTATTTCATGAGCGCCTACTATGTGCATCATGCCGGGGAGTTGGCTTAGAGGGTACTGGTTAATAGTGTGGGCTCTAAACTAGACCGCCACATTGGCCTCTGAAACTTACTAGATGTGCACTCTGCACCAAGTAACTCTTGTGCCTCTGATTCCTTGTCTGTAAAACGGGGATAGTAGGGTCGTTACAAGGTTGAGATAGATGATATTTGTGAAGTGCTTAGAAGGAGTCTGATGTCAATTAAGAAGTCAAAGATAGAAATTTCTGTTTTTCACAAGCCACCTACTCTGTGGTGTTTTGTTATAGCAGCACGAACAGACTGAGACAGCCATCCACCAGGTTTCAATGGTTCCCTGCACCCCGATGAGTCCTACACCTCCACCCAGCCCTGGCCTCTCTCCTGAGCTCAGACCCACATGGCCAACTGCGTCCACTGTCTCCTTCTCATACCCGTTCATCTCCATCTCAGACCTGCCCTCCTCCCACCTTCCTTAGCGGCACTGTTTACTCACTTCCCTGGGCTGGCAAACTCCGTGGCATCTCTGACTCACCCTCCTTGCTCATGGAGTCATTCATCAAATCCTGTTTTGTCTCGGAAATGTCTTACATGTCATCCCTCTCCCTCATCCCACCACCACCACTGTCACATCTCCTTGCTGTGACGGTCAAGGCCCTTCTCCCCCCCAGTCTCATTGGCAGTGCTTCTCTCTCCCTGCAGACCTACTATGTCCCAGGCACAGTCTCAGGTACCTGTCATGGAGGCCCTTCCAGGGACAAGGTGCTCATCGGAGGTCCTGGGCTACACCTGAGAATCCAAGGCTCAGAGAAGCCAAGCATTTAAGTTATCTATTAATCAGTAACAAAGCATGTGAAAACTCAGTGCCCTGAAACAATGGTGATTTTTTAATTTCTCACAATACGTGTTTTCAATCTAGGTGATCCTTCTGCGGGTCTTACCTGGGATCCCTCATATGGTTGCAGTCAGCTTACAGCTCACCTGGAGCTGGAAGGTCACCTCACTCACATGTGCTGGCTATGGACGGGAGCACCCTGGTTCTCCTCCACATGGGTTCTCACCCTCTACTAGGTTAGACAGGCTTCCTTTCATGGTGGTCTCAGGACAGCATTCAAAGAGAGTGGAAAGCAAAAGCGATAAGGACTCTTAAGGCCTAGGCTCCAGAACCCACCTATGACAGTCCCACCATATTTCATTGGTCAAAGAAAGTCATAGACCAACTCAGTGTGATGGGGATGAAGAAACTCTGCCTCTCAGTGCTAGGAGTGGCAACATCCCATCGCAAAAGGGATGCAGGGAGGCCCGATTTGGGGGCCCTAATTAAAATGAACTGGCTACCACACCAAGGAACTCGTCCACAGTAATTCATTCAACTTGAAAATCCTAGAATATGAACCAGGGTCTTCCAATGCCAATGTTCTCCCATTTTTACATTTGCTGTTACACCTGCTTCCCACCAAGAGGAAGTCAGCAATGGATGGGTCACCAAGAGCAGCCACGGTGGCCACTTGAGCTGGGCCACCCTGAATGAAAGTAGCCAGCACCATCTCATTTTCCTGTAGCTCTGGCTGACGGCAGCTTCCCGTCCCACCTTCCCACTCACTGCATCCAACTTGGCTCCAGGAAGCAGCATAATGCAGGACTCGAGAACTCCCCCAGGTCCCCAGACTCCATTAAGGAGCTGATTAAAATTTGATGCTCCCATTTAACACCTATTAGCAAACACAGTGCCCTCCTGCTAAGAGAGAGAACTTGGAAGAGGGGGTCTCCCCAGCTCCCAGTAGCACCCTTCCTGCCAAGGTGGCAAACCATTAGATGAAAGAAAGATAAAGCAGAGATGGATGGGGAAGGAGGACCAGCTCTTCCTGAGCCCCAAAGTGAGCCTGAGAGCTTAAGTGTCCCACAGTGAACAGTGGGACTGGGCCAAAGATGAGAAATTGGCATCTGAGAATCTGCAGCCCTAAGTGATGGAGAGAGGCCACCTTCTCTCCCCTGCCTTCCCACCAAGCAAAGCTCTAAATTGTCCAAGACCATGAGAAGATGCGTCGTGGTAATGAATGTAATCAGGATACAAATGCTCCAAATGGCAAGAATTGGATCTCTGTTCCCAAGGTCAGCTCTGGGAGCTCTCCAGAGAAACTCCCAAAGGGAAGGGGATCCCAGAGAAACTGATAGTATTCCATCTCTCCTTCCTAAGCAGAATGTCTCAGGGGCAGACCTGTTGAATTTGGGGTAGGAGTGAAGAGATGATCAGCCAAAGGTTGCCTGAGTGCTTACTATGTACCAGTGCCTGGCGCAAAAGGGGGCTTACACAGAACAGGAAACAGAATATCTACCCTCAAGGAGTGTATAATTTCACCAAGGCCACAGGTGCACACACATGCAGTTAACAACACAAGGTGTTGGAAGGAGCATAGAACTAGACTTGACTCCCAAGCTCATCACTTACTAGCTGCGTGAGAAGCTTCTAAAAAGCTAATTCACACTCTCCTGGTTAACACTTAGCAAACACTGTGCCCTCCTGCTAGGAGAGAGAACTCAAAGGGGGCTTCCCCGTGACCTTGAATACCAGCGTGGCAGCCATGAGGAAGAGCCTAGCAAGTCACGTTTAATCTTGAGCCTCATCTGTAAAACGGGGATGATAACACCCATCAGATTGTCATGAAGGTGGGATGATCTAGTGCATGTGAAAGCACCTTGTGAATGTTCAACAGCTATTCAAGGTCACAGCCTTGTGATTAGTGTAAGTGTTAAGTATAACCCACCTCCTCCAGGTTGTGGAGCTTCCTGCGGCCACTGAGTAACATGGAAATTGATATGTTTTAAGGTTTATCCAGGAAGCTTTATTCCCTACGAGGCCCTCTCCCTAAGATACAAAGCCCTTCCAGTCCCACCCCATAACCATGGCTTCGACCACATCCCATAATAGGTGTTTTCACAGCAGAGCCCATGATAGTCCTTCGGGGAGCAGGGTGACTAGGGGAGCCCCATGATGACCCTTGCCTGTAATTTGGACGTTGCCCCAACACACTCACCTCCCCCCTCAGGATCCTGTGGTTAATTGATGGCTCCCATGATCTCTGCCTCCCCCTTTGGCCTTCTCCTCTAACCAGGGTCTTCTGCTCTGGGACTCATCACCCTCGCCTTCTCTTTGAAGCCCTGTGTTTCCTCTTTTACCCAGAACAAGAACTTGACCAGCCCTCAGCACCACTTCCTGAGGGTAACGGGGACATCACACCATCACGGCGCCAGGGGAGGGCCGGCTGGTCAGGGAAGACTGCAAGGGAGGTGGGTGCCCAGCTGCACCTTGAGGAAAGCATCTCCCAGATCTATAGAGGGATGGGGTGGTCTCAGCAGAGGGGCCACGGTGTCTTGCTGGGGCCAGTGCAGCAGAGGTTCTGTTGGGAACAGTAAGAACTGGACCTGAATGAGAAGACTGGAGCCCTGTGGAGGCCGGGCCTTCCCTGCCAGGCTGGGGAGCCAGATGTGCCCTTCGGACCATGGAACCCACCAAAAGCTGGGCGCTTTTGAGCAGTAGAGGGATGGAATGGAATTAAGGGTTTGGTGATGGTACCCTGGCAGGGGTTGGGGAGGTGCCTTTTCTGGGAGGACAGCTTTGGATGCAGGGTGACTGGAACCACCCCTGCGGTCCCGTCAGTAGCCCCCACCAGGCTTCACAAAGGAAGACCGCAGCCAGAGGCTCAGCAGCTTGCCCGAGGTCTCTCTCAACCACCCCCTTGATTCCTTGCTCTGGAATTAAATGTAGACTCCCAGCAGAGGAGCTACTTGCCTGACTTCTGTCACCCCAACCCCTGCCACCTCCCCGTGCTCTGCTGTGCTCTCCTCCACAGCCTCCAGTGTGACCAGGTGCCCATAAAAATGTCCTTTCGGGTTTTGGGTGCCTCATGCTCCCAAATTGTGCCCGGCAGGGTGTCCATGTTGAAAGATGTTGGCATATAGAGTAATTAACCCAAGATCCGAGCTCCCCTTTTTCACTCACCAGCTGTGTCGCCTGGGGCAAACTGCTTAATCTTTCCAGGCCTTGGTTTTCTTATCTGTAAAGTGAGACCATAAACTCCCTTTGCAGGACAGCGGTGGGATTGAATGACATAACGTCTATAAAGCTCCTGGTGCAGAACGTGGAACACGAGTGGGAGGCCCCTCCCTGCCCCTCCTCTGAGGCACCATTAGATACCTATTAGCTATCACGGTGAGGGCACATAATGGGGTGCTTGTTCACAAATGGCACTCCATTGGGAATGCGACCTCAGAGATGACCTCCTCTCCTCCCTGCCCCCATACCTGGGCTGTTTCCACCTATGGATTCTCCTCTCCAGTCTGGCTTCTTGCTCCTGTCCTGTTACTGACTCCATTCAGGCTCTCATCACCCGTCCCACAATCTACTGAGACAACCCCTTCCCAGCCCTCCTGCTATGACGGGAGCTGGGGGGGCTTTTCTACAAAGTCAAGAAATCTCCACTAGAGCCCCATGGCCCTCAGGATCAGCTCAACTCCTTTTCATGGCTTATAAGGACTTCCCAATCCCACCCCAACCTTCTCTCCCGTCTTACCCGCTGCTCACTGTCCCACCTCGCACCTGTAGTCCAATCACTCCAAACTCCCCACTGTCCAGCAGGCACCCCTGCTCCTGCCTCCTTGCCCAAGTAACAGCACTTGCCTCTGCGTAGGCCCACCTCTCCCCTCCCCAGCATATGGTCCCAGTGAAACCGTCATCTACTGAGAATCTCAGACCCAGCAAAGCCTTCCCTGGTACCCCTAATGGACTCCACTGCTTTTTCCTCTATGCCAGGAGTCTGCAGACTATGACCCAAATCCAGCCAACCACCTGCCTTTCTACGGACCATGAGCTGAAAATGGTTTTACATTTTTAAGTGTTTTTTTAAAAATTGAAAGAAGAAGAATATGTCAGGACACGTAAAAGTGTTGTGAAATTCAAATTTCAGTGTCCATAAATAGTTTCATCAGAATCCAGGCACGCACGTTCGTTTATGTATTGTCTCAGGCTGCTTTTGCATGACAAGGGCAAAGTTGAATGGTGGCAAGAGACTGCATGGCCCGCAAAGTCTAAAACATCTACTCTCGTGGCCCTTGACTTAGCAGAAAAGCTTGCTGACCCCAGATCTAGGCTGCTACGATTTTCATTTCAAACAGCTCTTGTCCTAGGATTCCCTGTCTTCTCTGTGGCTGATGAGCAAGTTGAGGAAGAATCTTGTTCAGCAATGTCCCTTAGGCCTGTTCCAGTCCCTGGCAATAGTAGATGCTCAATTAATATTCTGTTCCCACTGGAAACACCTCTTCAACTGTCCCCGCCCCCGCAGGCAGGCCCTGATGCCTGGGATCCCTTATCACCACTTCTACTATCACCCTACCCCCAGCCCTGGCGGTGGTAGGGTCTGGTGAAGACACCTCCTGAAGCAGCAAGCGAAGAGCATTACTCCCACCTACAGACACAGAAACTGCAGTCTAACCGGATGAGCTGATGTGCCTAAGATCATGCATTTAGGAGGGGCAGAGCAGAGATACCAAATCCAGACCTTTCCCTGCACACAGCCCACCATGTGGAGGACCAGGAGAGCCGGGATTCCTTCAGCAGCAGAGTCCCGGGACCAGAGGCAACTCCCCAGGAATGTTTGTGGCATGGGGCTTATAAGCAGCATTTGTCTAATAAAGTAATTTATGAACATCTTACATCCCCTAATTACTTGTCACAATAATGTGAGGCATCTCCCCACATGCTTGTTTTTCCCTTCTCTGGCACAGAGTGGGAGCTCCTGGGCCTGGGAGGCGGAGATAAATATAGCCCTTCATTTACTCACCAGTCGGGTTGCCTGAATGCACAACCGTACACATCGCCACCCCGACACATGCTAAGCCCGTGCACGCGAGGGGAGCGGAGCTGCTTGGACCACATGACGTCACTGACACTCTCGGGCCAGTTCTAACTTGGAAAGGGACTTGGATTTGTCCAGCATGATGCCAACTGTCCACAAGTGGGACCATTCTTTGGGAGTTACTGGGAGGCAGATTTGGGTGTGACATAAGGAGTGGCTTCTCTGAAGATGAAGCATCTAACAATGCCCAATAGAGGGCATTTTTCACTAGGCGAGGATGAGTTTGCTTCTGAGGTTCCCATGGGTTCCAAGTCCAAGACATTCTATGCTTAGAAATGTTCCACCCACTTTGCCTCAGCCTCCAGCAGCTCAGATTGAAGCACAGGGGGCGTGGGTGGGGCTAGGGATACGGGGGAAAGGCAAGGCTCTCACACAACAGTTCTGCAGCTGTCCTCCAACTCAACTCATGTCTTTCTTTAGGGTCCGATGCCGGGTTCTGTCACCATCTCTGCCTCTTGGGAGAATCAGTAGCAGAACCCAGGACCACATATGTGGTCCTAATTCTTTCCTTTCTGGGTCCACACTCCCATTCTCCCTCAGCTGTCCCTCCTGTGCCCTGTGTCCCCCAGGCCTCCCTAACTCCCAGCACCCCCTACTTAGAGCCTCGATCAGACTTTATTTCCCCATCACAGTCTGGAGGCCACAGATACAGTGATCCGAAAGAAAAAGAGTGTGAGTGTGTGTGTGTGTGTGTTTCTCCTCTTTCCATATGTGTACATGAACAGAACTGGCCCCAAATTTTCTAGAAAACAGTCCCACCCTAGACCAGCAGAAAACTGCTTCCTCCAGGTAAATTCTCCTGTCTTTCATGGTCTTGTTCAAAGGGTTCCTCTCCCTTGAAAAGTACCAGGTGGATACAGACCTGAAATATCTGGTCGGGTGGTATATGTCCAGCTCATCCCAATGTGGGGATTCATTCCTGGGGTCACAGGACTCCCCTCCTCTCTGATGTCATTCTGTGAAACATCAGGGCTGTGTGTGCTCACAGCAATGCCCTCTGAGCCCAGTTGTGTTCGGTAAAATACAATAGCATTTGCCAAACATCAAGGTTGATTGGAAAGGCCTTGGACAAACAGACAAGTAGGGTTATTCGGAAGAGATAGAGACCAGGTCTCTCCAATGGAGATGTCTCCCATAGAGACCCCTTGTTTCCCAACACCTCTACCCAGCCACCTGCGTCCACCCGAGGTTTACCCAGTCAGCAGCATTTTTTCTCATTGGTTATTCCAGAAGACCATATTTTCTTTCTTATCATTTCCACTCCTGTTCCCTTCTACTCCCTGAGCAAGCTGAAGTTTCCTGCATTCCCATAGCAATCCTAGGAATCAAGGCAGAATATAGAGTGAGCCCAACTTGGGTGAAATTGCACCTCTACTGAGTTTCAGCTGTACAACCTGGTACCAGCCATTTAACCTCTATTAGGCTCAATTTCTTCAACTATAACATGAGGGTTGTAATATCTATCTCTGATGGACAACTGTCATTTTTGCCTACCCAGCAACCATTCTTCCATCTTCCAGTGTCAACACCATGATTTTCCTTTGGGGAAAACACATCTTTCTTACTCCTAGTCCATGTGGTTTAGATTGCCCCCACCACAAGTGGGCAGATAGCCCTGGGTTGACCAGTGAGAGGACAGCAATCGCTTGGCCACAGTGACTGGTTCAGGAAAGGCTCTGTGACCCAGGCCAAGCCAATGATAGTCAGCCCTGGGATTTTTGCTGAAGCTCTCTTTCCTTGGGAATTGCTACAAAGGTAGAGTAAAAGTCTAGAAGCTGCTGGTGGCCACCTTCGCCACCACATGAGGCATGTCTGTCTGAGAACGAAACCAATACAGAAGAAAACAGAACTGAGAAATACAGAAAGAAATTCTTTAGGAGATTATTGAAGGACCTGGATCTAATCATGTCTAAAATTTGTCCTTGAACTTCCCATGACATGAACCAATAAATTTCCTCTAAGCTAGTTTGAGTTGGGTTTCTTTCACGGGCAACTAAAAGTCCTGACTAATATACTACCTCAGGGCTTTTGTCAGAATCAAATGAAACAGCATCTACAATCACCTAGCAAAGTGCTGGCACATAATAGGAGCTCATTAAATATTAGTCACCTTCCCAAAAAGAGGAGGAAAGGAAAAGTGTCAGTGGACACAAGACTAAAAATGCAAGAAAGATGTATAATTAAGAGAGCAAGAGCCCAGGGGAGCCAAGGAAGGATGAGATCAAAGCATGGGTGGAAGGCTTAGCCTGAACAGGGATAGGGACGCTTCTTCCGTGGGGGCAGCAGGAAGAAACCCTGGGAATTCAGAGAAGTTGAGGTAGGGAGGAGGAATGTAGAGGGACTTCACAGCAGGTAGCCTGGTCTCCTCGACCTTGGGGTTGGGGTCCTCTGCCTAGTGGAGCACAGGGGTGGTCTCAGAGGCTTGAGGACAGTGAGAAAGGTTGGATCAGCTGCCGTAATTGTTAGCAAGAGAAAAATGGAAGGTTGCTGCACAGCCAAGGCCCTGCTGCGCTTGCCCCTGCAGACCCAATCCACACAGACTTGTGCCTTCTTCCTGTAATGTTTCTTTGGCTCTTTCTATCTTCCTTTTGGGTCTTGAAAAGAGGGCACTGCATCTGGCTTGCCAGGAGACAAGCTTAGGGGCCCAAGCCCAGGAACACACTCCCCCACCCCCAAAACGCGCAGCCCTAGTTTGGAGAGGACTCCTATGGAGCCCAGCCTCCTACCTGTCCTGCTCCTGCTAGAAAGACAGAAACTGGTTCGCAACAGAAGCCATCTTTCGGAGTACCCAGTTCAATCTCTCCTTCTTTCCTTCCTCTAAATTGGAAGTTGGCAAACTTTTTCTGTAAAGGTCCACAGAGTAAATATTTTAGGCTTTCTAGGCTATATGGTCTCTGTCACAACCAACTTCTCAACTCTGCTGTTGTGGAGCAAAAGCAGCATAGACAATATGTAAACAGATGAGCATGGCTGTGTTCCAATAAAACTTTATTTATGGACACCGAGATTTGAATTTCATATCACTTTCATGTGTCATGAAATATTATTCCTCTTTTGTTTTTTTTTCCCCCAACCATTTAAAATGTGAAAATCATTCTTAGCTCATGGGCTGTACAAAAACAGTCGGTGGATGGGACTGGCCCACGCGTCATAATTTGCTGACCCTGTTCTAATAAACGACAATGGCTGCCATTCATTAAATTCCTACTCCACACAAGATCTATTGATATTTCCTTAATCACCATTCCAGCCTTATTAAATTAGTAGGATTATCCCATTTTATAATTTGGAAAATCTGAGATTCAGAGAGCTTTTGTGACTTGCCTTAGAGTATCCAGCTCAGGAGTGGGAAAGCTGGGGTTCCAGCCCACATCTGTCTGGCCCCAAAGTCTTTCTCCTCCATCAAGCTCCTCCAGAGCCTCTCACACCTTTCTGAGAGGTGCACAGCTTCATACTGTTCTGATTTGCAGTTGTTTGTAACATTGACTTAATTCCCCTACAGATGTAAAACAGCCTGAGGGCAGGAATGTGCCTATTTTATTCCCTTCTTACTGGCTAGCCCTCCACGAGCCCATTTTAGCCACTCAACAGAGCAAACCACACAAAGAGTTGTTAAGTTCAAGACCACAAACTGCAAAGCATCCTGAGTGTTGTCCAGCAATCCCAGCAGGTTTTTCTAGAAATTTCTTTCTCATTCTCTGAGATGTTGATTGAATACCTCCTCTTCTCTCCACATCCCTCCTCCACCCTCTGCTCCCCAGTCCCCGCCTCATTCTCAGCTGCCGCTCTCACCTCATGCTTCATATAGAAACAGAAGCCATGCTTGGGTGCTCCAACTGCCTTCACCACATCCACGAACATCCCTCCATCTGAACCCAGAGTCCCTTCCACGAGTCCCTCTAGGATCTGGCAGTAGCTCCCTCGCTGGTCCCATTTCCCACCCTCTCCCCAGCCTCACTGTGCCCCATGCTGTTCCTTGAACAGACCATGCACACTCCCAGCCCGGGCCTCTGCCCCTCACCCCATTCCCACCCTCTCCCCCACTCACCTCCTACATTCCTTCACTCCCTCCAGTCTCAGGGCAAAGGTCACCTACTTAGAGGTCTTCTTGGGTTACCCTGTCTAAAATCGTCTTCCCCAACCTTTCTATCACACGACTTTGCTTTGTTTCTCTTCTCCCAGGTCTCATTCCCTGACATTAATCCACATCTGAATTTGCACACGTGCTTCTTCTGTATCTCCCAAGTAGAGTGTGAGCTCTTTAAGGGCAAGGAAGGACTTGATCTGTTTTGCTCACTGATGGATCTCAGTGCCTAGAACAGGCACGTAGAGCAGGGACGCAATAAATATTTTTGAATGCACTAAGAAAACTCAGAGTCCCAGAAAAACTTTTGCCAGATTCTCCTTAAACTTCCCATCCCTGGAACTTTCTCTCCCTGTATCCCAGAGGCCTCCCTTCCAGGCTCCAGGGGCTCATAGGGATGGGAGAATCTCAGGGATCCTTCAAGAAACATTCTTCTCCCTCTGCTGCCCTAGCCTGCATCTCCAGAGCCTGCTGGCATCGGAGCTGTTTCCGGGGCCTTGTAAACTTTCCTTAACCTAGGAAACCCAGAGCGGTGCTAGAAACCAGCAGTGCAATTATAGGGCTTTTAAACTGCCAGGCTCCTCTGTGCTCATTTTCCCAGGGGTCCCTCAGAGGCCGGGTTGTGTGAGGTCAGAGGGAGGAAGTGAGAGCACTCATCTTGGCCAGAGCAGAGTGCCTTTCCAGCTAACGCAGCAGCTGCCTGCTCAGGGCCTGAGAGGCAGGGCAGCCAGTGGGGCAGCTCAGGAACCGAGAGCAGATCCTGGGCCCCACACCCCAAAACAGAGCCTGGCACTGGCTGGGGTTGGAGGGTCTCCACCAGACCAGAGTCAGCTGGGGCAGGGGAATGGGGAGTGGGGAGGTGGCACTGACCTCCAAGTTAAGCCCATCTGTTTGCAGAGAAGCCAGAACTGGCCCTGCTGACCACTCCAGGTGCATCTCCAGGGAGGCCATCTGGAGCACTGGGCACATATCTGTCCATCAGACAGCCTATGACATTGCAAAGCTCTTCTTGGATTATCAGTCTGTCTTCCCCGCCAGTCTATTGCTTCTTGAGGCTCAGAGACTGTGACTCTTATGTCCCCACAGTGTGTTCTTAGCCAATGTTTGCCTGATAAAGAAGTGGCCCAGGAGAGGCAGGTGGGGTCTGCAATGCACAGGGTAGAAAAGGGATCCCCAGCAAGTCCACCTCACACACAGCCTGGCATATCACGGGCTGCTAACTGCTCTGCAGCTCACAACAGTTTCCAAGAGTGTGCGTTTTGGAGGGGGATGGGGGGTAAGGAATTTGGCAAGGAGGTAGCTAGGACCCCCTCTCAGCTCAAGCCCACCAGGCACATCCTAAAATGCAGGGTTAGCTGTGGCCGCGGGAACAGCCACTCTGGGGCTCCATCCTGCCTCTAGGATCAGTGGATCAGCGTATCTGCACCCCCAGGAGCTCAGCCACCCCCAGGACAGAGACGGGCCACTGCTCCTCCCCTCTCTGGAACTCCTTCCTTTGAGCACAGCGACAGAGCTGAAAGGGACCTCGGGGGTCTTCTAGGCCAACCTCCTAAATAAAAAATGCTAGAAGTGGACACCCAGAACTCCTGGCGCAGGTATCCAGCATCCCAGCAGAACTCTGGAGAGTGAAGCAGGAAGACCTCCCAGGCACCACGGCCTTGGAGGAAGAGGCTCTTCATCCCTCAGGGCCTCTCCCTCATCACTGACAGCGAGTGGTTCCACCCTGGAGTCTGGGGCGGGCCCCAGAATCTGTATTTTTAACAAGCCCTCAGGAGATGCTGCGGGGACATTCCATCAGTGTTGGGAGGAGGCAGCTTCATTCACTCCTCTATTGATGAATAGTTGACAGCCTAGAAAATGCCCTTCCTCCACCCCTTTCCTAATCTCAGACATGGATGGTTCCCAAGGTCTGAGGGGGTTATGGGGTCCCTCCTCAAGCTCTCCCTGGCTTGGAAGATGATGTCCTTCAAAAGGATGCGGCATGAGCCCCTCTGACGCTGCCACAGGGTGGTTGTATCCTAGCTTGCACACTTGGGGACTACACCCCACGGTGATTCATGCCTCCACACAATGAGGAGGGCATAACCCAATGCAGGCCCTGTGCTGGGCAGGGCGGAAGGAAAGAGGAAGGCCCTACTAAGCCCGTCTGAACAGGACTCAATGAACACTCACAACCATCCTGTGGGGTGGCGATTATTGTCCCCATTTTACAGAGGAGGAAACTGAGGTTCTAAGAGGTGCAGTGGCTCCCCAGTGTCATCTATCTGGTACATGGCAATGCCCAGGGCCAGGGCCAAGAGCTTCTGACCCAAGGCTGGTATTCTCAGCTTCCCCTTGAGGCCTGAGGTAGTGGTCCCCATCCTGATCAGGGGAGCTGAGGCTACCAGGGGAGACATCCCAATGGGCTGAGAGACAGCCAAGATAGGAAGAAGGAGGGCTGTGGGTTCTGATCCCAGTGGAGCTTGTACGGAAGTATCTAGATTACCCTCCTGCGCCAAGCCCCCTGCCGCCAAGTGAAGAGAAAGGTTTTGCTGGTGTGGTGTGCCTCCCCATGTCTGACTGTGATCCAGGGAACAGACAGAGCTTGCAGACCTGAAGGGCTAGATGAAAGGCCATTAATAAAACTCCTGGCAAGGCATGACCTGGGCTGCGCAGGGGTGCCCCGTTTATAAATCTGCCATGGCGCTCCAGCTTCTGCACCATGACCTGTGTGACGGGATGACTTGACTTGAGCAGCCTGAGGAAGAGGCCTAGAGAGGAGCTGGGTGTGTCCTGAGCTCTCAGAGGGGCCTTAGAGCCCCTCGCGCCCTAAGCATTTCTCTCTAGACTCAGCAGCAGTGAGAACCACGAGAGGCACCTGGGCTGTTCCCACCCAGGGAAGCTACACACTTCACGGTTGAGGACTCTCCCTGGCCTGGAGCTCTGGGATCTCAGACAGGTGCTAGGCTGGTCTTTTCATCCAGAAAATGGACCTGGGGAAGCCAAGATCTTTCCAGCTCCCTGACTCTAGGATGCCTCTGCAAGCCTAATTGTGAGACTCAGTTTCCCTCTTGGGAGGATAAGGAACTAACATTCTTGGAATAACCACCAAAATCCAGGCACCCTGCTTGTTCCACTCCAGTGAATCCCCTTAATAACCCAACGAGGCAAGTCCTATCATGATCCCCACTTTGCAGAGGTGAAACTGAGGCTCACAAAAGTTAAAATAACTTCCCTAGGACCATGTATCTGTTCCCCAAAATGACAGATTTAGTCACTCAGATCCTTTTGGGATATGACGGAATGTAAGTAAAAATAACATGGACAGAGGCAGGATTCAAACCCAGGCTGCTGGGCCTGCAAAGCCCCCGTGCTGTCCTGTAATTTCTTCTTCTACACCAGTGGTTTTCAATGGGGACATCTGGCAATGTCTGAAGATATTTTGGGTTGTCACTGCTGGGGGGAAGTGGTATGCAGCTGACAGCGAGTGAATAGAAGCCATGGATGCTGCTAAACGTCCTACAGTGAACAGGACAGCCCTCACCCCCAGCAACAAAGGATTATCTGGCTCCAAATGTAAACAGCACCACTGTTGAGAGACCTTGAACAAGAGCCAGATAGACTCGTGCTCTGGGCTCTCACTGCCCAGCACCTCTTAGGTCAGACCAGAGAGCCGGGCTAGTGATTTCCAAAGTGTCCAGTGGGGTACACTGGGTATAAATGGCTATTGTGGGGGGATGGGGATGAGAGGCCGTTCTTGTCCTTGTAACTTTGGGAAACAATCGGCTCAAAAAAACTAAGGCATTTAGGTACAGGACTTCTCAGTGTCAGTTTTAAGTCAACCTGTCTAGACTAAATCCTCACTTATTCAGTCAAGCACTAATCTAAATGTCACTGTGTTACTTTACATCTAAAGTGTTACTTTATAGATGTGATTAAAATCCATAATCAGTTACCTCTAAGTAAGACAGATAATCCTAGATAATCTAGGTTGGCCTGATGCAATCGGTCCAAAGGCCTTAAGAGCAGAGCTGAGGCTTCCCTGGGGAAGTAACACCGCTTGTGGCCTGGAGCTCCACCCCGTGCGCAGGACCCTCAGCCTGCCCTTCAGACTCCAGATCTGTCTGGTCAGCCCCGACAGCTGCATAAAACAACTCTTTGCAATAAATCCCTATCGATTTTTCTATCTACCCCACTGGCCCTGTTTCTCTTGTTGGACTCTGCCTGACACAATTTGTACCATGATTCATAATCTCCAAGAGTAGAATGTAGTTTTACAACAATTCCCAAACAGATTATTTGGGGAGTGGGGCCTTGAGGTTGAGGAGCACCTCACGGGATTCATGTCTGGCAGATCTCCCTCCCTCCCTCTCTCCCTCCCTCTCTCTCTCTCTCTCTCTCTCTCTGTCTTGCAAACTCTGATTAAGGCAAACTGAGCTGGCCGGTCATAAGGGAATGTCAGCTCCCTATGACACTTGACCGTGACCGTGTGCTCCCACTGTGGGCAGAGCGTTCTCATCACCATCATGTCAGCCACCCTCCAAAGTCTTGGCTGCTCACAAAACATGTCCTCCACATCAGCTCAGGTCGAACTTACTGGGACACCCCGGGCCCAGACGTTTGTTCTCAGTCGACGTCCTAGTCTATAGAGCAGAGCTGACAAGCCCAGCCCTTCACCAAGGGGGTAAAGACAAAATCAGACAGTTCATGGAGAGTCCCTGGCACACAGAGTGTGGTGGGTGTTCAACCAGTGCCAACCCCTCCTCTCTCCTCCCCCTGATAATGAGCTATGCTAAAACAGGCCTCCTATATCTCCTTACATAGATAAGGTATGAGCAATACCTTAAAAACCAATACCTTTAAAACCACTCAGAATGTTCAGCATTTGTCAAAAGATGCTACGGTGCTCTCCTAGGCCCATGGCCCACCCTGAATTTAACAGGCTCATGTTTACAAACCCAAATCCATGCATCTCCGAGGCTCCCACACATATCCCAGCTGTCCTTCCAAGATGTATGTTTGGAGAGTCTCTGGCAGTGTCTACGCCAACTGATGCCTCTCAGAGTGTTCCTGTCACTCAGTCTGGGCCCCAGGCAGCCACTCAGGGGTGGTGAGAGGGGGAATCAGGCGACACTTCTGTTATCTAAGGACCATCGGGACCCCAAGCTGCAGGGATCAGGCCAGAGCTCTGAAAGCAGGACATGTAGGAAACTCTAGCAGCTAAGAGCAGGGAATTGGAGCCCAAGACACCACTCACTCTGGGCCCCGGATTTTTCTGGCTTTCTGTCCCTCACTCTCTTTCTCTCTCTCGGGGTGTGTATGCATTTACACTCATGAGCACATGCACACACACCCTTTCCCAGGGCTCAGCCACCCTGTAACAATCCAATCACACCAAACAGTAGCCAAGAACCAGGAAGAAATGCAAGTCCCTTGATTGGACGGAACATAGATCACAGTTGATGCTGTAATGAGCATGCACTTCACACATGGGAGAGCAACTCAGCCCTCACTTGGACTCTATTTATCCTTTCTTACAGCACTGCGTCAGTAAGCGACATCTGAATCACCAGGACAGCTTGTTAAATACAGACCACTGGCCCCACCCCCAGAGTTTCTGATTCATCTGGTCTTGGATGGGGCCCAAGAATTTGCATTTCTAACAAGTTCCCAGGTGAAGCTGATGCTGCCGGCCCAGGGGCCTCACTTTAAGGACCACCGCTTCACAGCTTAGATAAGCCAAGTCTGGACTCCCAAGCAATACCTGATCAGAATGGAATCAGTGAGTGTATGTTTTGGGGGCAGGGCAGATGCTGGTAGTGGTGAGCCCTGCCAAAGCCAGGCTTTCTGACAGCTGCAGGAAGTGACAGTTGACAGCCCAATAGCAAAGAAAGAGACAGCAAACTATAAAAAGCAGACATAGGAACTCAAAAAGCAAAGCAGTCTGAAGCCATCTCAGTGGTATAAAATTATTATATACCCCTAAATAAATCCTGAGGAAGCACTCTCTTGGCGCATTGAATAGTCATGATATTCACAGTGGAGGCCCTGAAATATGAAGAAAGCAACTCTTAGCCTGCTTAAGAGGGCAGGAAACATAAAATTAATTTTGAAAAAAGAAAATCTACATCTAATTTGTTGGCAGTAAAATCATCTGGGTGCTCAATGGATTATAAACGTGGCAAGCTGGAAAATTTACTCTGTGTGCTAATTCATTTACCTCGTTATCCATGGTTTTACTTTGTGTGTGCACCTGTGTATGTGTGCACCCACACATCTGCACAAGAACGTATTTTGCATAAATGCATTCCCTAACACTCATTGCTACCCATTCTCAGATCTATTCTTAAACATCATTTCCCCCTTGACCATTCAGGCAACGTTAGGTTCCCAACTAAAGCGCCTTAGATGCACCTATTGCATCTTTAATTGTTCAAACCCTTGTCTTCTTTGCCAGAATGTGAGCATTGTGAAGGAATAGGATCATGACTGCCTTTTTTTCTAGGAGTTTCCATTACCTAAGAGAGTAAAACACAGTAGGTGCCCATTCATGGCTGTTGACTGCATGACTATCACATACTTGCTGCCACTTTTCCTTCCTGCTTTCACTGCACCTCCCCCCACTACCCCCTTACAAAGACTAAGAAAATGTAGGGCAAGGAGCACGGAGCATGCACCTTTAGGCAGCCCATGTTCTGAAAGATGGCATAACTTGTGCTTACTCCTGTTAGCTAGGGAGACAGTCCTCTGGAGCGAGGTTTTAATCAGAATTTGCATATTCTGGGTGAGGCAGGGACAAGGAGGAGGATGCAAAATCAATTAGATTATTCCACTCCAAGTCTGCACCTCCTGGCTGTTCCTAATGAAGCCATCTTCTATCCCTTCGCCTTCCACTCCCCACCAACACACACAGGCCCCTCCTTATCCTCTAACTCCAAACGAACCACCCAAGAAGGACAGGGCTTGGCACTCCTGACCCAGAACACCAGCAGATCGAAAATGGAGACAAAACTGACTGAGAAAACCATGTTTTCCATAATTGATTCATTTGCCCGTAAATAAAGAGCATTAATGAGAATCAGCCTGAGTGCCTCATTAGCAGGAACACCCCCATGGGCTGGTGGGGAAAGTAAAGATCTATGCCCTCTGCACAGGACTGACTGCATCAGCCCAGCAGCATTCAAGGATACTGGAAGACTCTCTGCCACACTCCCCCACCTGACAACCCCATCTTCCTCTCCCAGCTCCATCGCAGCCTGCTAGCACACAAATTCACTTCATGAGAACTCCGCAGAATTCTAAGCTCATGAAGAACCCCACTAATACAGACGTGCAAGGATAAGATGAACTAGCAGCTGCCTGAGCCCGTGAAGATGGTTTTCTTCATTTTGCTTTTGGCCAGTTTCAAATGGGGTAATGATTTTCCCAAAACTTCTATCTAGAAGGTTGTTCCAAGAGAGAACATAACTTTTTTTTTGAATTTTTGGAATTTATTTTATTTATTTTTTTATACAGCAGGTTCTTATTAGTTATCCATTTTATACATGTTAGTGTATACATGTCAATCCCAATCTCCCAATTCATCCCACCACCACCACTACCCACTCCACTTTCCCCCCTTGGTGTCCATACGTTTGTTCTCTACATCTGTGTCTCAACTTCTGCCCTGCAGACCGGTTCATCTGTATCATTTTCCTAGGTTCCACATATGTGTTAATATATATTTGTTTTTCTCTTTCTGACTTACTTCACTCTGTATAACAGTCTCTAGATCCATCCACGTCTCTACAAATGACCGAACTTCATTCCTTTTTATGGCTGAGTAATATTCAATTGTATATATGTACCACATCTTCTTTAACCATTCGTCTGTTGAGGGGCACTTAGGTTGCTTCCATGACCTGGCTATTGTAAATAGTGCTGCAATGAACATTGGGGTGCATGTGTCTTTTTTAATTATAGTTTTCTCTGGGTATATGCCCAGTAGTGGATTGCTGGGTCATATGATAATTCTATTTTTAGTTTTTTAAGGAACCTCCATACTGTTCTCCATAGTGGCTGTATCAATTTACTTTCCCACCAACAGTGCAAGAGGCTTCCCTTTTCTCCACACCCTCTCCAGCATTTGTTGTTTGTAGATTTTCTGATGATGCCCATTCAAACTGGTGTGAGGTGATACCTCATTGTAGTTCTGATTTGCATTTCTCTAATAATTAGTGATGTTGAGCAGCTTTTCATATGCTTCTTGGCCATCTGTATGTCTTCTTTGGAGAAATGTCTTCTTAGGTCTTCTGCCCATTTTTGGATTGGGCTGTTTGTTTTCTTAATATTGAGCTGCCTGAGCTGCTTATATATTTTGGAGATTAATCCTTTGTCCGTTGATTCATTTGCAAATATTTTCTCCCATTCTGAGGGTTGTCTTTTTGTCTTGTTTGTAGTTTCCTTTGCTTTGCAAAAGCTTTTAAGTTTCATTAGGTCCCATTTGTTTATTTTTGTTTTTATTTCCATTACTCTAAGAGGTGGATCAAAAAAGATCTTGCTGTGATTTATGTCAAATAGTTCTCTTCCTATGTTTTCCTCTAAGAGTTTTATAGTGTCCTGTCTTAACATGTAGGTCTCTAAATCCATTTTGAGTTTATTATTGTGTATGGTGTTAGGGAGTGTTCTAATTTCATTCTTTTACATGTAGCTGTCCAGTTTTCCCAGCACCACTTATTGAAGAGACTGTCTTTTCTCCATTGTATATCCTTGCCTCCTTTGTCATAGATTAGTTGACCATAGGTGCGTGGGTTTATCTCTGGGCTTTCTATCTTGTTCCATTGACCTATGTTTCTGTTTTTATGACAGTACCATATTGTCTTGATTACTGTAGCTTTATAGTATAGTCTGAGGTCGTGGAGTCTGATTCCTGCCGCTCTGTTTTTTTTCCCTCAAGACTGCTTTGGCTATTCAGGGTCTTTTGTGTTTCCACACAAATTTTAAGATTTTTTGTTCTAGTTCCGTAGAAAATGCCATTGGTAATTTGATAGGGATTGCATTGAATCTGTAGATTGCTTTGGGTAGTATAGTCATTTTCACAATATTGATTCTTTCAATCCAAGAACATGGTATATCTCTCCACCTGTTTGTGTCATCTTTGATTTTTTCATCAGTGTCTTATAGTTTTCTGCATACAGGTCTTTTGTCTCCCTAGGTAGGTTTATTCCCAGGTATTTCATTCTTTTTGTTGCAGTGGTAAATGGGAGTGTTTCCTTAATTTCTCTTTCAGATTTTTTAGCATTAGTGTATAGGAATGCAAGAGATTTCTGTGCATTAATTTTGTATCCTGCAAATTTACCAAATTCATTGATTAGCTCTAGTAGTTTTCTGGTGGCATCTTTAGGATTCTCTATGTATAGTATCATGTCATCTGCAAACAGTGACAGTTTTACTTCTTCTTTTCCAAGTTGTATTCCTTTTATTTCTTTTTCTTCTCTGATTGCCAGGGCTAGGACTTCTAAAACTATGTTGAATAATAGTGGTGAGAGTGGACATCCTTGTCTTGTTCCTGATCTTAGAGGAAATGCTTTCAGTTTTTCACCTTTGAGAATGATGTTTGCTGTTGGTTTGTCGTATATGGCCTTTATTATGTTGAGGTAGGTTCCCTCTATGCCCACTTTCTGGGGAGTTTTTATCATAAATGGGTGTTGAATTTTGTCAAAAGCTTTTTCTGCATGTATTGAGACAATCATATGGTTTTTATTCTTCAATTTGTTAATATGGTGTATCACATTGATTGATTTGTGTATATTGAAGAATCCTTGCATCCCTGGGATAAATCCCACTTGATCATGGTGCATGATCCTTTTAATGTGTTGTTGGATTCCGTTTGCTAGTATTTTGTTGAGGATTTTTGCATCTATATTCATCAGTGACATTGGTTTGTAATTTTCTTTTTTTGTAGTATCTTTGTCTGGTTTTGGTATCAGGGTGATGGTGGCCTCATAGAATGAGTTTGGGAGTGTTCCTTCCTCTGCATTTTTTTGGAAGAGTTTGAGAAGGATGGGTGTTAAGTCTTCTCTAAATATTTGATAGAATTCACCTGTGAAGCCATCTGGTCCCGGACTTTTAGAACATAACTTTTTAAGGCAGTACTTTTTCCTATTTACCACTAATATCCCAAAGGCACATTCCTTGGACAGACTTCCTTTCTCACATATAAGTCAGGGTATCCTAGATTATGCTATGGTAACAAACTCTTTAAAATCTCATTGACTCTCAATTACAAAAGATTATATCCCACTCATGCTGCTTGTCTGTCACAGATCAGTTATGCTCTGCTCCAAGAACCGTATTGAAGGAGCAGCCTACTGGAGATCACCGATCATCATGACAGAAGGAGAGTGAACTTGGCAGAAGCACACACTGGCTTTTACAGGCTCTTTATTGGCTAAAGCAAGTCACATGGCCACGCTTAGGCTCAAATGGATGGGGATATGTAATCCTTCCCCAGGGAAGAGTACAAAATAAAAAGATACCAAGTATGAGTTGAACAGTTATACAATGTACCATAACCCTTGACTTCCCAGGCTTTCAACTTCCTCACAATACATTTGTAAGTTCTCACCCATACCATCGTCACCCACAGCACCATCATTCTCCATGACCCCATCACCACTTTCACCAGCCTCATCACAACCACATCAATATCCTCATTAACAACATTATCGCTACCTGCCTTAACCCACGTTCCCTGGAAAAGATAGTCTGCCTGGGGGAGAAGCTTACCTACTGACATTTAGTTGCAGAGTCCAATACCAGGGAAAAGGAGACTGAGGCAGGAAAGAAGGGACAGTGAATAGAGGGGATATTTAAGAAGCAAGCCACAGTTTCATAACAAATGCAACTGACTGTTGAGTCTTACAGATCTTCACATCTTCATGGTTCATCTGCTGCACCTCTTACAGAGTTTATTTGTGAGGAGGAATGGAGAAGAATTTATCTGTTGATCCCTTCTCAGCCCCCATCTCCCATTAGTCAAAGTCAGCTCTATGAAGCATTTACACCCTTGCTTTTCTGAAACATGTAAGCTGGTCTCCTGGGCAACCTCTAGAGGAGCCAGAGCTTCTGGGGGTCCAGGACAGAGCAGACAGTCTCTTCTTGTTCAAGGACCCTTCATCTGCAATGGTAGCAATGGCAGTGCTGGAGATCTGGCTTTCTTGCAGTGGAACAATAGGGTGAGCTCTCGCTAGGGCTGCTCAGCTGAAGAGCAAGGCAAGTGACCAAGGCCCAGGCAGAGGGAAGGTGTGGCTACATAGACCTGGGGTGGCACACAAATGGGGTCCAGTACAATTATCCATTGTGACTTTCAGATCTGCTCATACCCGTTTATAATACATGGATCTTATATCAGATAAGTACACTTTCAATTCTTCCTCAAGAGGTGAGAGAGAAAATCCAGTTCTTCAAAGTAATGGCAAATTGCAATATTCCAAAAAGAATTAAAGGAGGCTAGTAAGCCAAACTTGGTACATCCGTACTACTGCAGCTGGTCCTAGAGTTGTTATAACTGACATTCACCATCACGCTCATTCAGCATCCATTTTGACTAGTCTGCATTTCTTCCCTGCTGGAGTGACCTACACCTTCATACCCAAGAAGTCTAACTCCTTAGTTGCCCAGACCTTGTAGAGCCATTGTTGCTAGAGTTGCCTGTGCGCCAAGATAAGCTCCCAGTGAATCTTCTAGTTTCCAGACATTGTCTTCCTTGTGCCCATTATGTAGCATCAAACCTAGCTCCTCATGGTAATCAGGGTCAATTATTCCCCCACCCAGTAACTCCTTTCTTTTTCTATTGGTTTCACTGGCATAAGGACCTAAAAGTTGCCAAGTGGTAGTTGCAATTTCTAGTTAAGTAGGATCCTTACTGTGCTCCCTGGAAGCCATAATTCCCTTCAATGAGCTCTGGGTCTAAGAACTGATAGAAATCTGGAAATCAGTCAAAGGACCACAATTTTCCACTCTTGTAGGTGACATCAACCTCCTGCTGGGCTGGCAGCTCTGACTTTTTCTGCATCTATTCATAGAGTTTCTCTCCCTTAATCTGTTTAGGTGATGAATTTAATTGATTGATTTTCAAATGTTATGGCAATCTTGCATTCTTGGAATAAGTCTCTTTTAGTCATAATATATTATTCACTGTCTATATTGCCAGACCAAATTTGCTAATATTTTGCTCAGGATTTTAAAATCTATATTCATGAGGGATACTAGTAATTTATTTTCTTTTAATGTCCTTGTCTGGTTTTGATATGAACAAAAGTATTCCTTCCTCCTCTGTCTTCTTAAAAAGTTTATTTAATTTTGGTATATTTCTTACTTAAGTACTTGATAGAGTTCACCAATGAAGCCATCTGGGCTGGGAGTTTTCTTTGTAAGATACTTTATAAATATTTGTATTTGTGAAACTTTTATATTTACACATTTATTTGCCATTTCTGGTGCTTTCCATTCCTTCCTAAAGATCAGAATTTCTACCTGATGCATTTCTCTGCAACCTAAAGAACTATCCTTAGCATTTCTTGTAGTACAGATTTGCTGGCAACAAATTCTCTCATTTCTTTTATCTGAAAATGTCATTATTTCATCTCATTCTTAAAGAATATTTTCACAGGAGATATAATGCTAGATTGACCTTTTTTTTTCAAATTAGCACATTGTAGATGTTTTTCCACTGTATTCTGGCCTCTATGATTACTGATAAGAAGTCAGTGGAAATTTGAGTCATTGGCACCATACATGTATTGTATCACTTTTCTCTGGCTGCTATCAAGCTTTTCTCCTTATGTTTGGTTTTTAGCACTTTGACTATGATTTGCCTAGATGTCATTTTCTTTTTATTTATCCTTAGAGTCACTAATCTTGAATCTGTCCATTTATGTTTTCACATAATGGCAATTTTCAGCCATTATATCTTTTTTGTTTGTTTGTTTGTTTGTTTATTGAACAGACATTTACAAGCAAATAAGCACAGAAGAACCATATAATCTCTTCTGTGTCTTGTTTAAGCCCCAGTCCTTCTTAGGTCAATAGTTGTCAACCTCGGCTGCACCTGGGAAGCTTTAAAAAATACTGATGCTTGAGTCCCATCTCAGAGATTCTGATGATATGGATATGGGGTGTGGCCTGGGCACTTGGGCATAGGTTTGTTTTTTTTTTTTTAAATATTGTCAGGTTTATTAATCAGCCATTATATCTTCAAATATTTTCTTTTCTGCCCTATGCTCTCACTCTTCTCCTTCTGGGACTCCAATTCCAAAGACATTAGACCTTTTGATGTTGTCCCACAGTTCCCTGATCCGCTATTCTCTTTTTTATTCAATCATTTTCACTCTCTACTTCAGATTATAGAATTTCTACTCATCTGTCTTCAGGTTCACTGGACTCTCTATCACCTCCATTTTCTTTGACTTATTTTTTACTTTATTGATTTCTACAGTTATCTTTATTATTTCCTCTTCACTATTAACTTTAGGCTTAATTTCTTTCTTTCTTTTTCTAGCTTCTTAAGGTGGAAGCCAGATCACTGATTTTAAATGTTTTTTCTTAATATCAGCATTTCAAGCTGATATAAAGCTATAATGCTTTATTTTTATCCCAAATTCTTACATGTTGTGTTTTCAGTATCATTTAGTTCAAAGTACTTTCTCATTTCCCTTATGATTATTTCCACGACCTATGGTTACTTAGAAGTGTACTGTTTAATTTCCAAATATTTGGGGATTTTCCAAATATCTTATTGATTTCTAATTTAGTTTCATTGTGATCAGAGAACATACTCTGTATCATTTCAATCTTTTGAAATTCATCAAGACTAGTTTTATGGCCCAGTATATGTTCTAGCATAGTGCACATTCCATATGCATTGGAAAAGAATGTGATTGTATATTCTACAGATGTTGGGTATATTGTTCTATAATTGTCAGTTAGGTCAAGTTGGTTCATAGTGTTGTTCAAATTTTCTATATACTAACTGATGTTTTATTTACTGGTTCTGTGAGTGACAGTGACATGATATTAAAATATCCATCAATGGTTATAGATTTTTCTTTTTCTTCCTTTATTTCCAAACATTTTGTCTTCATATATTTGCAGCTTGTTAGTAGACGTACACACATTTAGGATTGTTATACCTTCCTGATGAATTGGCCCGTTTATTCTTATAAAATGACCCTTATCTCTGTGATACGTTTTAACTTGTTTGATATTAATATAGCCATTTCAGTCTTCTTATGCTAAGTGTTTACAAGTTATATATTTTTCCATCCTTCCATGTGTCTAAGTCTTTAGATTGAAAGTAAGTTTCGCATAGAAAACATATAGTTGGGTCTTACTCTTTTATCCCTCTGATCTTTATCTTTTAACTGGAGTGTTTGTTATTAGTCTCCATGTACATTTTAAAACTTTATTGATACGGTGGATTTAGTTCTATCATCTTACTATTTTTTGCTATATGCCCCCTATGTTTTTTGTTCCTCTGTTCTTCCTTTTCCTACTGTCTCTTGGGTTAATCAATTTTTTTTTTTTTTTTTTTTTTTAGTATTCCAGTCTATCTCCTCCATTGGCCTTTAAGCCATACTTCTTTGCATTATTTTTTGGTGGCTCTCTTAGGATTACAATATACATATTTAATTTATCACAATGTACCTTGAATTAATATTATGCTACTTCACACACAAGAAGTGTGAAGTAAAACAGTGCAACAGTAAAATTCCATTTCATCCCCCACTCTTTGTACTATTGTTGTCATATATTTCCCTTCTACACAATATATTGTTATTTTCATTCTAGAGAATTGTCATTTAAGTAATTTTTAATCATTCTTTTCCCATATATTTACATTTTTATTACTCTTCATTTTCTTCCCTGGATTCAAATTTCCATCTGGCATCATTTTCCCTTTTCTTCAAAAATGTCCATTAGCATTTCTTACAGTGCAGGTCTCTCAGCCTTCACTTATCTGATAACATCTTTATTCTTGCCTTCATTTTTTTTTATTTTGCCTTCATTTTTGAAAGATTTTTACACTGGATATGGAATTCAAAGTTGACTGATTATTTTTTTCAGATTTTAAATATGTCATTCCATTCTCTTCTGGAATGTTTTTATGAGGAGTCAGCTGTTATTCTTATCATCTTTCCCCTGTATGCTGCTTTTTTAGACTTTTTATCTGGATGCCTTTAAGACTTATTTCTTATCCATTGCTTTCATCATTTTGATCATGTGTGATTTTCTTTGTATTTATCTTCCTTGGGCTTTGCTCTCTTTTTTTCTATAAATTGCTAGTTTTGATCAAATTGGGAAATTTTTAGTCAGTATTTGTTTAATTATTTTTCCTACCCCATGCTCTTGTTCCTTTTTCTTTCTTTTTTTCTTTTATTTCCTGGGACTCCAAACACATGTATTCTAAGCTCCTTAATATTTCTTTCAAAGGTTGTTAAGACTCTATTCTTTTCTTTTCACCTTTTTTCTCTCTCTGTTTCACTTCAGATAATTTCTATTGACTTGTCTTGAAATTCACTCATCCTCTTTTCTATTCTGTCAAATCTGCATTAATCTCATCCAACAGAATTTTTATTTTGGATATTTTATTTTTTAGTGTTAACATTTCCATTGATTCTGTTTTACAGTTTTCATATATCTTTTGAAATTCCTCTTCTCCTCACCCATTATGTCATCTTTTCCTACAGACTCAACATATTCATCACAATTATTTTAAAGTTTTTGCTAAAACTGACATCTGGATGATCTCTAGGTCTGTTTCTATTTACTATTTTTTCTCTTGAATTTGGGTCCCATTTTCCTGTTTCTTCTCATATCTAATTATATATATATATATATATATATATATATATATATATATATTACATCTAGGACATTGAGGATGATATGTTACAGGGCTCTGGATACCATTATCTTCCTTAGAAGAGTATTGATTCTTGTTCTAGTAAGCAGTTAAATTACTGGCAGATAACCCTGACCTTGTGGAAGCTTAACTTTTTGCTTTGTTAAGGTAGGTCTTTTCAGTTTTTCCTTTATCCTAAGGAGCAGTCTTTAGTCCTTGTACATAGTCCTTACTCCCAGAGTTTGACCCCTCTCACATTTTAACAAAAAGCCTAAGGTATTGTCAAGCTCTTTTACCTTGGCAGAACTTGAACTCTAAATCATGTATCCACAGCACTGGAGAGTTGCTGTAATATCTGCTTAGTAAGATTGCTAGTGTTTTCTTCTGGGATTCCTTGGAGTCTTGCCCCATGTCTTCACAGTCAGCTAAGGATTTGAAGAAAGATCTGCACATTTGGGAGCTCCCTCTTACATGACTCCCTCTTTTCCTGGATATCCCCCCTTAACTTTCAGCCATTCTAGCAGCCCTGAACTCCAACCTCTGTCTCCTCAGTCCATTAGTAATTCTGTATGAGCTCTATTCCCATACATTGAACAGACTAGGGAGTGCCCTCAGGGGAAAGACAGGGAAGTGTGAGTCTTACCTAGGGTGTTTGCTTCTTTCTTAGATTGTAGCCCCTCCAGTTTCTGCCTGCTTTTAGTCACTCTACTATGCCTTCAAGTAATTATTTTTTTTGTATTTTACCAAGAATTTAAAATTGTTGTCACTAGGAAAGTTAGTCTGATATAAGGTCCTCTGCCATTATCTGAAACCAGAAATCTCTTGAAATATTTTTATCATACAAATTGAGCAACATCCTAGACAGTTCTCCATATATTTCATCACTTAAACCCAGTCCTCCTGATTTCTGTCATTTATTTGGTGAGTATCCCAGTAGCCTTCCTGGTAAATCCATTTTGGTTTGAATCAGCCAGAGCAAGTTGTTTACAACAAGGGCTGAGACTAATACTTAGGGTTTGTATTGACCTGTATGTTGCTCAAATCTTGACTACATTGAGAAGCTTCAAAGACCTCTCTACAGTCACTGGCTATGCATGGCTCTCCCTGAAAATAGCACCTCAGATCACTGCCACCTTTAATAATTTTTTTGAATTTTATTTTATTTTTTATACAGCAGGTTATTAGTTATCTATTTTATATATATTAGTGTATATATGTCAATCCCAATCTCTCCCAATTCATCCCACCATCACCCCCCCACTTTCCCTCCTTGGTGTCCATGTTTGTTCTCTACATCTGTGTCTCTATAATATTTTTTAATTTTTAATTAAAATTTTGACTTAAAATATTTTAGTTTTATAATGATCATATTTTTGCACCTGGATAAGTAGATTCCTTCTTAATACTATTAAGTCATTTTACCGCCTGGTTTGGATCAACTTCACTAGCCCCTTCACTCTGCACCCTTATTAGAATTATTCTCCTTTTCATCAATTCTAAGGGTCTAAAACATTCTCACCAAACCATTTGCCTTGCTCTCCACCCATTCATACGCCCACACACAGACACACATGTTCCTTAGCCAGTAAAGGCAGATGTTCCAAACTTTCACATCCTTTCCTCCTAGTGACAGGCAGAGAAGAATTCCAATTAGTAAAGGAGAAAAAGACATATATTTGGAACATGGTGTAAGACACCAGAGGCAGAAGTCAGGAGAGAGAGAAAATTGTGAAAGCAAGGATGCTGATCTAGGGAATTTCAAGAAGTCCTCACAAGCTCATTTGATTGTGCACTGTCCAGTCATTTTCAGAATTCCAAACAAAGTGCCGCACTTGTTAATGAGTATGTTAATGACCCTTTAATTTACTCAGTGAAGACCAATTCATAAAACATTTATGCTCCATTATGTAGAATTTCCTCTGTCCCTTTGAGGTGAATCTTTCTCTCCTCAGAGAAACTAAGAATGGGAATGGGCAAAGTCTCTTTAAAACTGGGTTCCTGGATCACTCTTCCTGCTACAGTGAAGAAGGGATGAAAAGAAGGAGAATGGAATTTGGTAGCAGACAGACACAAAATTAAGTCTCTACTCGGCTTCTCACTAGTTCTGTGGTCTTGGGCAAGTCAATTACGAATAACAATAGTTAATACATATAGAACATTAGGAACTGTGTATTACTAAAATACGTTAAAAGTTTTATTTCATTTAATCCTTATAAATTCCTATTGAGGTAGGTACTATTATGATTCCTATTTCACAGAAATAGGAGAAAGCATCATGACAACATGCTATCTGAGTCTTGCCATAGTGCACAGCTTTTATTCACGGTGTTTGATGTTTGGTTTCATGAATGCTGTGCATCAGATGAAAGAAGCAGCAGGATTGCTGCTATAACAGTCTCACTGTACGGTTGGGTATATCTCCTGGCTGTGTCAATTTCAGCTTTGTGGCTTTCAAGTTTGGGTCCTGAACCTTCTAGGAATTCTGAAAATTGTTAGTATACTGTATTCATTTTCTATTGCTGTGTAACACATTGCCATGAACTTAGTAGTTTAAAACAGCACACGTATATGGAATCTAAAAAAAAATGGTTCTGAAGAACCTAGGGGCAGGACAGGAATAAAGATGCAGACATAGAGAATGGACTGGAAGACATGGTGGGGGGGAAGGGTAATCTGGGACGAAGTGCGATAGTGGCACTGACACATATACCCTACCAAATGTGAAACAGATAGCTAGTGGGAAGCAGCTGCATAGCACAGGGAGATCAGCTCAGTGCTCTGTGACCACCTAGAGGGGTGAGATAAGGAGGGTGGGAGGGAGACACAAGAGGGAGGGGATACGGGGATATGTATACATATAGCTGATTCACTTTGTTATACAGCAGAAACTAACACAACAATATAAAGTAATTATACTTCAATAAAGATGTTTAAAAAAAAACAGCACATGTTAATTATTTCATAATCTCCATGGATCAAGAGTCCAGCACCTTTTAGCTAGGTCCTCTGCTCAGGACCTCATGGAAATCAAGATGTCAGCAGCTGTGTCCCTTCAGGAGGCCCAGCTAGGGAAAGATCTACTTCCAAACTCTCTCAGGTTATTGGCAAAATTTATTTCCCCATGGCCACGTGATTGCAGTCCCTATTTTTCTGTCAGCTGGGGCTACTACCAGCTCCTAGAGACTGCTTTTGGGTCCTTGCCACATGGTCCTCTCTACAATACGGCAGTTTACTCCTTCAGGGCCAGTAGAAAGGCATCTGCTTTTCTTCTCATAATTTTTTTTTTTTTGCAGTATGTGGGCCTCTCACTGTTGTGGCCTCTCCCGTTGTGGAGCACAGGCTCTGGACGTGCAGGCTCAATGGCCATGGCTCATGGGCCCAGCCACTCCGTGGCATGTGGGATCTTCCCGGAGAAGATAAAGGGGACCCCACGCCAGAAAGCTCCCTTGCTCTTTCTACCATATGAGGACATGTGAAAAGACATCTATGAACCAGAAAACAGGTCTAACCAGACACTGAATCTGCAGGTTCCTTAATCTTGCACTTTCCAGCCTCCAGAACTATGAGAAACAAATTTCTGTTGTTTATAAGCCACCCAGTCTATGGTACTTTTGTTACAGCAGCCCAAACAAAGACACACATATATACTATTTTAATTCTCTTCCTTCTTAAACTTGGCAAAATGGATTCTGTAATCTGCAGGTGAACCCTAAGCAAAACAGTAAATAATATAAACAGCAATAAATCTTTGAAGAAATGAGAATACAGGATTAACAGGCTGTCTACCCTGATGGGGTAAGGATACAGTTATCAATAAAAGATGTGATATTGCTAGTTTATAACACTTAGAGACAAAATGATTTCTTAAATTTTGCCTGTGTCGACCTGAAATAAAGAGCACAGAATGAAGACTTTGGTGGTCAGAATGGCAGCTATGATAGAACATTATTAGAGGCTTGAGGAATACAAGGACTGTGTAGACTAGGATTTATAACTGCAATGGTAAGCTTAGAGAATAAAACTTAAAAGGCTGGGGTTTTAAGTTTTCTGCTCAAAGTACGGTCAGAGAACCAGAGTTTCTATGACTACCGAGAAAGAATGACTCTCTTATTTCTAGCAGGGCTGATGTAACTAAGATCAAACTCAGAGTCTGCCTGTAGCTTGTTTAATTATACATTGGAGCTTGAACTCAAAACCCTATCATGTCTTTTGAAAGGGCAGTTGTTAGAATAGAGTAAGATCTCAAGAACTGGAAAAGTTATATTCTGGAGGATCCATATGACTCTGAGTACTCCAAGCCCAAAGCCCACTGAGCTTCCTTCTTCCCTGTGTCACCAGGCTGGCTCTACCTCATATAAAGACCCTGTAATGACCTCACCTGGCATAGTTACATTGTAAGAATTCCTCCTGTCGCCTAAATCTATCCTCTCATTGCCTCCAGATCTATAGTGAGGGTCAAATGACAGTAATCTCCAAGAGGCCAATTACAAAGTTGTACCTGGCAGAAGATGGCCAACATACCAAAAGAAATGTAGGAGTTTGCCATTTATATTGCCCAAAGTATGGGAAGAGACTTCTGGTTCTGGGTAAGATGGAGTGAACACACTTTACTCTGTACCTCCCAGTTAATAAAGCTATAAAACCTGGACAGAATTCATGGAGCTATTTGAGGTTTCTGAAAGATAAATAGTAGAAGGTGGGGAAAACTTAAAGTATCAATGAACTGGTGGTGAGTGTTCTTTTTTTTTTCTATGATATCTCCCAGCCTGGACTCAAGAAAGTCAGAAATCTGAAAGTGGGCACCAAACATGACAGAGAATGCTCAGGAGGAACCCTCTAGTTCTGGCTCCAGGAGCAAGAAAGGGAACTCCTAACACTCAGAGAAAGTGAGAAAGTCCTCCATTTTTCTTTCTTTCTTTTATTTCCTCCTCTCCATTCTCTTGTGCTCCAACCCCCAGGCAATCTCATGGAGATAGAACAGGAAGTAACAGCGGGGAGCCTACAGATCCTTAAATTCTGAGGAAGGGAAAACTTCATCTCCAACTGGAGGGCCTGTGGTCCCAAGAGGTGGAGGCAAACCCCACAGCTTTTTTTGTCTCTCTTATTCTTCCTGTCACTTGGTACCAGATGCAGGAGAACAAAAAACCTGGAAAATCCCAGAAAGATTACAGAGAGGGAAAATCTAGGAAAGCGATCCCATAAAGTAGTTTATAAACTCTGAACTCACCCCTGAGCTGCACATGTATGGCTCTGGCCCTAACCAGTATACCAAAGACTGAGAATCGGACTACAAGATAGACCACCATTCAGGCCCCAGACTGGTCACCAGGTGGCAGACCAGGTTGAGACACATTCAATTAGCACAACAGACTATGAAGACCCAACTGGCACTGAAAACAACAACCCACAAAAGGCTAGTTGGAATGTGCAGTCTGAACCTAACTGAGTCGATTGCTTGCCATAACAAAATATCAGCATTCTCCCTACAATTTAAATAAGACCTAAAGTCTCCTAAAGTAATATTTTAAATGTTCAGAATATAATTTTTTAAATTACTCAGTATTAGAAGAACCCCAAAAATTTCAACTCACATGGGAAAAGACAACCAACAGGTGCCAATGTTGAAATGTCACTAACGTGGGAAATATCAGACAAAGACTTTAAAGCAGTTATTTCAAAAATGCTTAAGAAGTAAGGATCAATTAAAAGGAAAATAAAGATAGAAAGTCTCTGCCAAATAGAACCTATAAAGAAGAACCAGATTTCTTTAAAAAAGAGAAGAACCAGATAAAAATTTTAGAACTGAAAAGCACAATTCCACAAATTAAAAACTCACTGGATGGTCCAGTAGCAGAATTGGAAGACTCAACCAGCTAAAGATATCAATTCTCACCAAATTGATCTATAGTTTAATACAATTCCATTCAAAATCCTAGCAGGAATTTTTATAGATATAGACAAGTTAATTCTAACATTTACCTGGAAGGCAAAGGAATTAGAATATCCAAAACAATTTTGGAAAACAAGAAAAACATTGTAGGAATCATACTACCCAATATGAAGACCTACTGTAAAGCTAGGGTAATGAAGACAGTATAGTATTGGCAAAAGGATAGGCAGATAGGTCAATGGAACAGAACTGGGAGAGTAGAAATCAACACATATTTAGGGACACCTGATTTTGAACAAACGTGCAAAACCAGTTCAGTGAAGAAAGTATCTCATTTAATAAATTTGCTACAATAAATGGACATTCATGCTCAAAAAAAAAATTAACCTCATTCTAAACCTCACAATTTATTTTCTTTAATGGATCAGAGATCTAAATGTAAAACTTAACAGTATAAAACTTTTAGGAGAAAACATAGGAAAAAAATCTTTGTGGTCTGGGTTAGACAAAGGTTTCAAAGATCTACACCAAAAGCATGATCTGTAAAGAAAAACTGAATTCACCTAAATTACAAACTTTTGCTCTTTGAAAGGCATTGTTATGAGAGTGAAAATGCAAGCTACAGACTGGGAGATATGTGAAATCACGTATCTGACAAAGGACTTCTGTCCAGAATGTATTTTTTAAAAACTCAACAGTAAGAAACCAGACAACTCAATTTTAAAATGGGCCAAACACCTGGACAAAGAGGATAGATGGATGACAAATACGCACATGAAAAGATGTACATCACTAGCCATTAAGGAAACACGAATTAAAACATACCTATTAGGATTGCTAACATGAAATAGAAAACTGACAATACCAAGAATGGGGAGGAACTGAAACTCTTATACATTGTTGGCAGAAATGCAAAATAACATATTCACTCTAGAAAACAGTCTGGCATTTTCTTATGAAGTTAAACCTATACCTACCACACGACCCAGCAATCCTACTCCTCACATATTTACCCTAAAGAAATGAAAACTTACATTCACACAAAAATCTATACATGAATGTTTATAGGAGCTCTAATCATAATTGCCAAAACCTAGGTACAACCTTCAAAAGGTGAGAGGGTGAACAAACTGTGGTATATCCATACAATGGAAAATTCATCAGTAAAAAGGAACAGACTGTTGATACACACAACAATGTGGGTGAGTCTCAAATGCATTATGATAAATGAAAGAAGCTAGTCTCAAAAGACTATGTACTACATGATTCCACTTATATGACATTCTCAAAAAGACAGAACTACAGTGATGGAGAACAGATCAACGGTTTCCATAAGTTACGTGTGGGGGAAGAATATGACGACAAAGGGGTAGCACAAGGAAGATACTGGGGGAGAGGGAATTATTCTGTAACTTGATTGTGGTGGTAATCACATGAATCTATATGTGTGTTAGAGCTCATAGAATTATATGCCCAAAAAAGAGTCGATTTTACTGTATGTTAATATAAAACTTAAAAAAAATTATGAGGAATATGTGTGGGAATGAAGGGGGTCTCATGGACCTAGAATAGGGAGAGAGGGACATAATTTTAGATCAGGTCAAATTTTCTATGTGTGAACATCTACAAGAGATTCTGGATGCAAAATATTGACTCAAGCTACTGGGAAGGATTCCATTTATTTGCTTGGTTGATGGACTAAAACTAGAGTCAACAGGAACCTACATGAATTTGAGATGCCAGAAAGAACTTGATATAATATAGAGGAAAGAATCCAAAAAGCTGGGGAGATAAGAGTGTAAGATTTATCATGTGTTCACAACTCCCACCCCAAAAATAACCCACAAGACAGTTCAGAAGATAATCTCTTCATCATAGTATTGAGAAATACACTGACGATGAAGAGCACCAATACCCTTTAAAATCATGTTAGGTAAAATCACACTAACCACTGTCGGTAGAGTATAAAAGTAGGAAATGTTGCCGTTATAAAGAGCTCCTTGATTTAAGTGACAATGATGGAAACTTAGGATGACAAAGGTCAAGTAGATGTACTCAAATACCAGAGAAAAGGGAGATGCAGTTACCATAATAGGTAGCAGAGCCAGAGTAACAAACAAAATGGTTTTACCTACAGGGTTTTACCTATAGGGATCTTTGGAGATAATTAGGCCTCTATGACTTAAATAAATGGGTTACCCCCTAAGGTTTTACTCAGTGTGCATAACAACAACAACAACAACAACAACAAAAAACCCAGCTAGACTTAGTAAGCAGAGAAGATTGATTTGAGCCACTATTATAGAAACTCACTACTCCTCACCCAGTTCCCAGCCCTAAATCAGTTCAAAGAGCCAGAGCATTGAAAAGGAGATGGGGTAGCCAGTTCCCAGTCCTAAATCAGTTCCCAGCCCTAAATCAGTTCAAAGAGCCAGAGCTTTCTGATTGAAAAGGAGATGGGGTACCCTTAAAAAAGAATTATGTAGTAACATTATAAGCATGTGCCATAACACTTTCACCTGACTGTTACCAAAAGGACACAAATTATGTTTCAGGATCATTATACCCTAGCCGGGTGGGGGAAAGGAATTCCTAGAACTCTGAGGGACTACTTGACCCTGGCTCGGAGCTAACACTAATCACTGGCAACACAGAATATCACCATGGTCCACTGCTAGGGTAGAAGCCTGTGGAAGTAAAGGTTATTGGAGTTGGATATGAGTCCCGCCACAGTTATTTCATCAGTTCATGGTTGTATAGCCCATTAAGACTGCCAGTTTTGTGGGGGATACAAGCAAGAGAAGGCTCTACCATGCCCTGGATGTTGTGCAAAGCTCTGCTACTAGGACTTCATGACGTGGTAGATTTGTGGCTGATTGAGAGCCTTGTAGAGCCTATGGCCAGCCCCAATATGAGCACCACAGCTGAGCACCACAGCTGAGCCATCTGGGGCTTTGAAACAAAGCCCTGCCCTTTGAGTGGGCAGATGTTCTCTTGACCATTCGCGGTATGGGCTACACAGCTTCCAGGTGTTCTTGCTAGCCTTTGTGGTCAGGCAGGGCCAGGCTGCTTTTCCCCTGGCCGGACTGCATCACCGACTTGGTTCTGCAGATGAGCAAAGTGCTGGCTGGGCTACTGTTTGTGATCTGCAGGGAAGAACTCGGTCTGCCTAGATCCAAGTGCTAGTTGTTACAAGCCCATACCCCATTCTCCATCACAACCAGAATCCCACTGATGGAGCCCCACAGATTCCCCTGCAAACCCCAAGGGGCCAGACCAGAGTGGGGACTCCCAAGAAGTGACCCACAATGTTGGGGGAGCTGTAAGTGCCCCTTGGGCTCTCTTTTCCCACTGAAGGATCCATAGGCTCTGGGGAGACCTCACCTCACCACATGGTTCTAAGATTCTCTCGTTGGTGTCTTGTCCATGAATAGCTGTTAGTTGTTCTTCTTGTGAGCGTGAGTAAAATCAAGTACTATGTCGTCATCTTGGTGATGTCACCTCAACAATTCATAGCTTGTTATTGGCCCTGGAGGAGATAAAAATGTCAAACAATGGGAAAACTGGTGGCCTTGCAATTAAGTTGCCCATCTCTAACTAGGGGTGGCCAGCCAGCATTAGGATGTATCCAAAAACACTTCATGATCAGATGGAAGTGGTACGTAATGTACAAACTTAGCTGATCCAATAGATACAAGAAAATTGCATGACTCATATTCCCAAGATGTCTACTCCCTCCACATTTCCATACCTCCTTCAACCTATGCCTAGAGCCTTAAGATGTGATCCACATGGCCAGCTGACTGAAAAGGTAAAAACTAGAGCCCCATTTTCAGGTAGTTCTGCACAATATGCAGGCTTTAGACGAAAATGGACTATAACCCCACATAGAGATAGTCCTAAAGAACAGTAAGGAAAACAAATCTCTCCCAGGGGGCACACTTTTAAGAGTATATCTCATGTTCCACTTTATATGGAAAGAGAGATGCCCTGGGTTGTGGATCTTCTAGGTTTCACAGGCAGTGGCTAATGGTTTGATCAGACCTGAATATAACTAGATTGGAGGATTGGTGACAAGGACTATTGGAGAAGAGGCACGTGAATGGACCTCTCAGAAAGGACAGAGTGTGGAAATACTTTGTGGTTTCTACTGAGGAGGAAGCTCACAATAAACAGGTTATTAAATAATCTCCCAAATGTAGCTCTACGAAATGTAGTCTATTCTTTTAAGCTTTTTTTTCATTTTCAGAATTTTTTATACATCTTTATTGAGTATAATTGCTTCACAATGCTGTGTTAGTTTCTGTTGTACAACAAAGTGAATCAGCCATATGCATACATATATCCCCATATCCCCTCCTTCTTGAGTCTCCCTCCCACCCTCCCTATCCCACCCCTCTAGGTGGTCACAAAGCACCCAGCTGATCTCCCTGTGCTATGCGGCTGCTTCCCACTAGCTATCTGTTTTACATTTGGTAGTGTATATGTGTCGATGTTTCACTCACTTCGACCCAGCTTCCCCCTCCCCACCCGCCAGTGTCCTTAAGTCCATTCTCTATGTCTACATCTTTATATCCTTTAAGTTAATGACCAGTTTCACCCCTAGAGATAAGAGGTGGGAGTAGCTCCTCACATCATGATGACTAATGAACCACTTGCTAAATTTCTGCCTTCTGTGACTTTGGGTTCTACTGATGTAAAAGCCTTTGAACCAATGGGAGGGATACTTTTACCAGGGGACACAATAATAGGCCCATTGAATTGGAACCTGAGACTTCAACATGGACATATGAGACTTATGCCCTGTTGGACGAAATGACTGATCCGGATTATCAAAGTAGACTGCTGTCACACATGAGGGCAGAAAGGACTATTTCTGTAAACCAAGGGACCCCCTGGGGCACATCTAAAATTACCATATCCAGTGATAAAAAGTTAACAGTTCTAACCCCATATGGACAGAGCCAGTAAGTATTCAGATTCCCCAAGAATGAAGATTGGGTCACCCCACCAGATAAAGAATCACAGGCAGCTGATTTGCTGAAGACAAAGGGAACATAAATGGGCACTGGAGGAAGGACATTATAAACGCCCTCGCAGTGTCACAGCCAGCTGCATCAGTAAGTTCTGTGGCAGCTAGCCACATTTTCTTCTTTGCCTGCTGTCATGTACATATCTAGTATTTAATAAAGTTTCTTTTTTCTTCCTTCCCCTTTTCTCTAAAATTTTATAGAGTCTATGTGAGTCTACAATTTAGTCCACAGGCTACAGAATATCAGTATGATATTATGACAACCAGAGGAGATATGGTCATCACCCAGAAAACCTGAACTTGTATCTAGGTGCAGAAACTAATGAAACTTTGGGTCCTTCCTTTGAGGAAGTGCATTTTGATTGTCCAAGTGATAGCTGTATCATTTTAAGCAAGCACAGGTTATTGCTACTATTATGGTTGGAAATGCAAGTATAAAAACATGGCACATATGGATGCTAGGCAGCCAAGGGGTAGATCGTAGTAACATCTGTAACTTTTGAACGCTTCCACATTGTAAAGTCTGCCTTTCCGAGATATAATCCAAAAACTACATTTTCCCGGCTTCCTTTTAAATAAGGTATAGACATGAGACTAGCTTCCTTCAAGTACATGCATCAGCATGAGACTGGCAAAGCAGAAGGGAGAACAGTGAGGGTACGAGCAAGTGTTAGGTCTTAGGTAGTTTTGCAGGAGCAGTAATAGAAGCTCTGGTGCAGTGGATGTCCCATTTGTTGCTTTTGTAGGGGTTAAGCAGAAGGTCTCAACATCTGCAGGATTTCCAGATGATAAAATAATGTCATCGAATGGATAAATATGTGGTCCTTATATACAATGGAATATTATTCAGCCATAAAAAAGAAAAAATAATGCCATTTGCAGCTGCATGGATGGACCTAGAAATGATCATACTAAGCAAAGTAAGTCAGACGGAGAAAGACAAGTACCATACAATATCACTTATATGTGGAATCTAAGATATGACACAAATGAAACAGAAACAGACTCACAGATATAGAGAACAGACTTGCAGTTGCCAGGGGTGCGGGGGCAGGGGAGGGATGGGTTGGGAGTTTGGGATTAGCAGATGCAAACGATTATATAAAGAATAAACAACAAGGTCCTATTGTATAGCACAGAATATATATTCAATATCCTGTAATAAACCATAATGGAAAAGAATATGAAAAAGAAGAGCCATATATATATAATACATATATATATCTGAATCACTTTGCTGTACACCTGAAACTAACATAACATTGTAAATCAACTATACATCAATATTTTTAAAATGTCATCGAGATTTTGCTGTCTCCATCCCCAAGCTTTGCTTTCCTCTGCACTGGGTATCCTCAGATGAGATTTCTGAAGCAGGTTCTCCCTCTCACAGTGGCTCCTGGCAGCTCCAAATTGAGTAGGAAGACAGTTTCACCTTCGAAACAAAATAAGTCCCTAGACTGAATCTCATTGATCCAGTTTGGGTCAGATGTTCATCACTGAATCAACTGTTATCCAAAGGGATAGAATATGCCAGATCTGGGTGACATACATACCCTGAACAGGGAGAACAAGATGAAGTCTGAAGGGGAGAATGGGTTTCTCCCATATATTTCCTCCCACGTATTTCATCACCCAAAAGCACCTGGCCTTAAAGAATGGAGGAACAAACTATTGAAGTGATGGCACCAGCAGAGAAACAACACCTGGTGAGGCTGAGGGTTGCCAGACAAAATGTAGCATGTACTTTAAGTTAGCAACTACTAACCTAATGGTGGTTCTCAAACCAAATTCAGTATGTTACTAAAGGAAAAGAGAATGGATGCTGGGTAAGCAGAAACAACAGCTGTCCACCAGCCAGGAAGCCTCGCTCCTCCCTTTAGCTACGAATGGGACAGAGAGCTAAGACCCTGACTATTTCCACCTTGTGATCCGAGCAGCACTTTCAGTTTGCTGGACTAAAATTCAGAAGGCCTGGTACCCAATTCTGATGTCTGTGAACTTGGGAAACTCCCTTAACTTTTCTGGACCTCCATCCCCTCCTTTGCCAAGTGAAGAACTAACAAAGCCTGCCTGGTGAAGATTCAACAACATAAAACTCATAAAATTGTTTCAAAATCTGTAAAGCGCTCCATAAATGTAATGGATCATATTTATTGCTCCAAGGAAACCAGGGGCAACTTGAGCCTATCTCATCCTATTTGCAAACAGTAGGGAAATTGAGGTGGATGGAAGATGATAAGACAAAATAGAGGGATTTAGATTGGAACCACTCTCACATGACCTTCACCACACAGATAGGACCAATCCACCTCTTTCTGGGATACTGATCAAATTTTTCTCAGCTCTTCCCTTTCCCTGCATAAGAGTGAAAATAGCAGGTGAGCTGGGACCGAAGACTTAAACTGGTAAATATGTTTGATGCAGAATTCCTCATTGAGGACATTTCTTCTAGGAAAGTAATTGGATCGAAAAGCAAAGATTCCTGCAGAAGGAAATTTATTGCAGCAATTATTAGGATAACAAAAGTTTGAAAGTAAATGCCCCGCAATAAAGGATTACATAATTACACAAATGATGGTATTATCTTCTCAGTAGCATACTAGGAGGTCATGAGAAAGGATGATATGGATATTATATAGAAGGATATCCAGGATCTAATAGCTGAAAAGAACATATAAAGTATGATCCTGTTTTTATCAACCAACCAATCATATAGATGTGTTCATATGCATAGACAAAGCTTGAAAAGATACAAAGTGGAGTCACATCATACATGCATTTAACTTCTCTGAATTCACCTCTATGCACTCCACAGAGGGTGGGGGTGGGAGACAGAGAAAAGCTTAAATAGTGCAGATCTGACCTGCCACTCTACTCATTGAGCCCATGAGTGAGATGGGGACACGAGGCTGCTGAAATTCCTCTCAATTCCCATTTGCTTTCCAGGATGTGAGCATCCTCCCATGCTGAGTGTAGTCTAATGTTTCAAGATGTGCATTTTTCATACTACCTGTCCCCTAAAAGCAAGCCAACCACTTTTTCTGGGGCTCAACTACCAAACAGTGATCTGGTCCAATCCCAGAGGAAAATGGTTGGGTTGTATAGATTGAGAAGTGGTATGTCCACTCCCAATGTGACACATTCCTGAGGAATTGTCCAGGGTAATACTTCTCCTTATGGACCGACTTTACATCCTGATCCCCATGGTACCAAACAAAATGTCTACAGCGGGGATCTCTGGGTGAACCTATTTCTTTTTTCTGCATCTCCAAGTTCCCTAAAATGAACATGTATTTATGTAATATATTTTCAAGGGATAGGTAAGACCCCTGTCCTCATAGGTACTTGAGGTACCCTCCAGGAAGTTCCACGTAGGGATCTCAGCTTTGCCAGCCCACAGAGGCAGCTTCCTATTGGGGCTCCATAGAGCTGGCTGTCCTTCTGCCGTGGCTTGGAAAGCTGCTCTCTCCCTTTCCCTCGGCCCTTATCAACGAGGATCTCTGTGGGTTATAGCATTAGGCCAGGCTGGGCAGCACTGGATGGCTGCAGGGCCCAGGGTGCCAGGCAGCTCGGGGCCATCTCAGCCCATCGCTCCCGGGCTCCATCAACCCTTGTTAGTCCTCATTACCAGCCCGAGCCCAGACAGGCTGCCTCCACACTGGGTCCTTGATTTTTCTATTTTGAGAGGGTTACTCGGGCTAAATCATCAAATCAAGTTATGCCCCTGAGGTCTTAGGACTGCAGCGCTCTGACAGCTCCCTCCCCCTACCAGTCCCCACAGGCTGGGGTGGTCCTACTCTGGTCCCCCAGCAGCACATAAACACACTCTCTCACAAACACCCCCCCCATGCTCACATACAGACACACACACCTTCACAGGCTCACAAACACATTCTTTCACCCACACTCACACAAATAAGCATCCTCAATCCCAGCAACATAAACACCCACACTCAGGGGCCCTCAGAAGTCAAGAGAGACCCAGAAAAAAAAAAAAGAGACCCAGACCACTTGCAGTTTTGAGGCTTCCAGAATATTAAAGAATGAGAAATGGTTATCACCAAGTCCCCATATTTGTAGCTGTTCTAAATGTTTACATGTAACAAATTATCATTGTGTGTTTTAAATGTAATATAATTACCCACAAAATAATGATAGGATTTATGATAGGATTTATGAACTATTAATTCCTAGGGCACTGTAGGCTGTGTGCTTCAGTAATGCTATGTGCTCAGGGCCGTGTGATGAATGTCTTCTCCTCTCCATCTTGTCAGCAGATCTTGGACTGCATGTATAACCTCATTTGAGGATAATATCAAGGGCCCCTTTCAGGACAGAGGATTCTCCGTAACCCCCAGATGGTTGGCCACCCTACCTTGACTCAAGGTCTCTCAGCTCATTCCTGACATGGCAGCCTGGACCAGCTCTAATGAGAAGGAATGCAAAGCCAGCCATCCTGGAACTTCCATGTATCAGCACCCTCATCCTCTTCCATCAAGCAGACCTGGGACACGGACCATTGCCACTCCATTCAGGGCTTCTGTTCTGTCCACCTGTGTCTGGGAAAGTTTTGCAAATACACACACACACACACTTACTTTCTCACTCACACTCATACATGTACTCATGCTCACACCCATACATGTACACACAAACTTTAAAAGACAGTGTGGCATTAGGAGAAGACTGGCCTTTAGAAGCAAACAAGCCACCATTGGAAGCTCTCTTCCACGCCTTACGAGTAGTCACTTAAAGAGTCATTTGTCCTCTCTAAGCCTCAGTTTTCCAGATCTTTAAAGTAGATCCACAGAAGATTTGCCTCATAAGTCATTGGTAGGTTGTCTCTGAGATATTTGTAAAAGCACCCAGCAAGTGCCTGACACATCACCTCTTTGCTGTATTTGATCCTCTTCTCTATCCATTCCACTGCTTGCAACTGACAGTAAGAAATGACTATCCCTCTTAGGGGGAAAAAACATCCTAAATGCAAAGAAAAACTTGCTTGTCTATACAGTATGGGGCAAAGAGTATCAAAATGGGAATCTAATAATATCTGAATTCTGGCTCCAGTTCTGCCAAAAATCAGTTGTGTGCCATTGGTTTTCCCATCTATGAAAGGGGTACACTAGAGTAAGTCCCTCGGGTCCTTTTCAGATTCAGTGTCTGGAATTCTCCTCAAAGGCAACTCTCTTATCCAAAGTGCACACCAGGGACTTCCCTGGCGGTCCAGTGGTTAAGGCTCCGCATTCCCAATGCAGGGGGCACAGGTTCGATCCCTGATCAGGGAACTAAGATCCCACATGCCACATGGTGTGGCCAAAAATAAAATAGAATGAAGTGAAATAAAATAGTGAATTAAAAAAAAAAACCAAAGTGCACACCAGCTTTTCCAAACTCAACTGGTGAAATTCATAAATTAGACCTGAGACCAGACATGTTCAATTCTGTCCAAATTTCTAGCCCCTCAGGAAGACCATGACTCTGTCATAATATGGGAAGCCTTAACTCTTCCTGTGTCCTGCCCATTGAGCCCAAATGAACCTAGTGGAAGTAAAGGCCATGTAGGCCGCACTGAGGTAGAGGGTTCCAGGAGCCGGGTGGGACAGGCAGCCAGGGGCAGGGTAGTGGGAGGAAGACTCCAAAGGGGAGTTGAGGAAAGAAGGAAGGTTGATTTGCCAAGTCAGAAATAGAAGATCAGAAGCTGGGGCAATCTGGAGCAAGCTGGCATGTGGCATGTGAAGTGCTGAGGGAAAATGGCTCCAGACCAGTTTTAGGTGGTGCCAGCTGTATGGCACAGGGCAAGCCTCAAACCACGGACGGGTAGGCAAACCCCTAGCCAAGGCCCTGGAAATCACTTGGGCCAGTGCTTCCAGAGTGAGGCTAGATGGGGAAGGCAGAGATGAGGAAATGACAGTGATCAAAAGGGTCAGTTCGCTTCTCAGCCTTTCCTAAGTTAATGAATCAAAGATACGCACAAGGAAGTATCAATATGGGACTTGACCCAGGAGAAATTCTGTCCCCATCCAGGGAATGAGGTGGCAAACACAGAAGACAAAGAAAAGCTTGCCATTCCTTATAATCCTTTTCTGGTGACCATTTGCACTACAACTTCTAAATAGATTCTCTTCCATGACAATGATCCACTGTTAGCTGTAGCTGCAAAAGCTGAATAATAAAGTTTCATAGACTGCCCAGCATCTCTCAGCCAGTAAGCAGTGGAACTAGGTCCAGCCTCAGGCTCAGCACATGCTGTCTAGCTCTTAAATCAAAGACGCCATTAATGTCAATTTTCAGAACAACTAGACCCTCAGTAAAAGAGGTAAGTATGGCTTTTGGAGCCAGGTGGGCCTGGGTTCAAATCCCAACTTCACCCTTTACTAGTTGTGTGACTTTGAGAAATTTTTGTAACCTCTTCATTTTCTATTTTATCATCTATAAAATAGACACAAATAATGCTTACCTCTCAATGTTTGTAAGGTTTTTAAGAGAACTTAGCCTATGTTTGTCACGTAAGTACTCAATAAATAGCTATTTTCTTTCCCTCTCCTTTCCTGCCCCCATTTTCTCCATCACATGTCAAAGAGAAATAAATTGTGGTTTCCCTGAGTCTACCTGTGTTTCAGGTGAGCACACCTGAGTATTCATATTCCTTCTGTCTTAGGTTTGGAGCATCATGGGAGAAGGTGTCCTCCAAGTGTCAGGACCCCCCCAATTCCCAGGTCCTCTTCCCAGATCAACTGAGCCTCCATCTCCTTGCACAGCTGAGGGCAGAAAGTCATTGGGAGTCATTGGCTCCCAAGCTCACCATTGTGTCTAAGCACACAGCCAGAAGCCACCCTTTAAGGCCATTAATTAGCCACAGCCATTTGGAATGACTTTTTTTTTTTTGGCATGGTTAGCTGATAAGAGTTTCAGAACTAGTTTCCTTTCCATCCCCAGCTTCAGCTGTTTGTTCCCTCTATGTATATTCAGTGGCACAATCATTTCACCAAGAAACACCTCCTGAGCTTATTGGCCAAGCCCTTTGGTCAGAGCTGAGAGGATCCCCTACATTTGCTCATGGAAAGAGAAGTCTTCTGCACTAAGGGTCCCTCCAGGGTCTTCCTGGGCTTTTGGGAAACCCATGGACCAACCACAACCCGGTTCACTCTCACCAAGGATGAGCACCAATTCAAACATCCAAGCAGAAGACATGGTCCACGCCCCATGGGTGACTTGTTATCATCCTTGATCTGGCCAGATACTAAAGAACACATCATATGTTGGGCAAAGTAGAGTCCTGGACTCTGCCAACCTCTCTAGCCGTCCATTTACCTCTACTCCTCCATATGACCTAGGTTCATACCTTGCTGAAACACCTGCAGCTCTCAGCCTTCTGGTGTGTATTGCTTTCTGTATTGCTCTCTCTGATTGGAATGTCTTCCCTGTCATCTCCCAGCTCCTCCAGATCAGGAAAGGCTTCCTGGAGGAGGTGAGCCCATGGATCAGTCTGGAGGGGTGAGCTGTATCACCATTTTCCTGCCTAACTCTTATCCATCCCTCCAAAACAGTGCACATAGCTTCTCCCCAAGAAAGCCTGCCTTGATCACCCTCCCCTCAAGCTAGACTGGATGCTGCAACAGGTAACATTCTTCCATGAGTGTTTCTGGTTTGGTGTTGAGATGTGTATTAGGAAACAGATGGCACACTCAAACTAGGTAATTGAGAAAAGTTTCATAAAGGGGCAGTTTACAAAGGTGTGAGCAGGGTTTAGAGAAAACAAAAAAGAGATAGTGCTGCGCAGAGACTAGCAACAGAGGGCAACCTTAACCATCCAAGGCCTAAAGGAGACAACAGGAAGAGCTGCCAGATGAGCCAGGAGATAAGGCATGGAGTGGAAGCAGCAGGGCTAGTCGTGGTTAATATCGTATATCAGGATGATATTAGCTTAGTAACGTTTGTATAATGTTAATACTTTAACACTTTTAGTTGATGTTTTGTAATATGTTTATACGTATTTTATATGTGAAGGTATTATGGTTTTAGTTTCACTGATTATTTTAAAATGAATTTCAAATACTTAATTTTAAAATACCAGTATTAATGCTAGTATTTTCACATCACATAAATAAATAGTAAAATACACTATTATAATTTTGTCCTGATATTGAAAATCAGTACTCTTGTGGTTGTAAGTATAAGAAACCCAACTCAAACTGGCTTAAGCAAAAAGGAAATTTATTACCTCACCATGTCTGAAAATTCCAGGGGGTGAGCTAGCTTCAGGCCTGGCTTGGAGCAAGGGCTTAAACAACGTCACCAGGACTTGCGTGACTCCGTGTCCTAGCCTGACTCTCTTCTCCTTCATGGGTTGTCTTGATTCTCAGACAGCCTCTCTCCTCAGGATTGCCAAGGACTGCAGCAGCTCTGGACCTCATACCAACTCAACTTCACATCTAATGGGGAGAGCCTCTTTCCCAAAAATCCACTGAAGCCACACTGCCTCTCATTGGCTCTGGTGGGGGGTTGGGTCCTTTGCTACAGCAATCTCTGTGACCTGGGTTGTGAGCTTCAACCACCCTGGAAGTCTGGGGTAGGCCCAGCTTTTCCTGAAACATAAAAGACTGAGAGAGAGTAGGAAAGAGGTGATTCCCCCAAAGCATAGGAAAGTACCCCCCAAAAGGGAAAGCTGATGCTGGGTGACCAAAAAACACCTCAGATACACCCATTGGGGTTCCCACAGAATCCTGGACTTCCCTCTAAAATGACTCCATTCACGTTATTAAAAAACAAAAACAAAAAAACCTCTTAGACAAAATTCCTAAAGGACAGGAACTCTCTTGTACCCCCAATCCCTAGGGAGTGTCTAGCATTCTCTAGCTGCTCCATAATTGTTTGTACAGTGAACATATAACTACAAGTTCTTTGTGAGGGTGTCTTGCTGGGGACCCTCTCTCCAACAGGCTGATGGGACAAAGCTTCTTAGTTACCTTCTGAGTTTTGAATATAAACTTGAGTGTGCCTAGGAATTTCTTGGAGAGCTTTTTAAAACACAGATTTCTTGGTCTCAACCTCAGAGATCCTGTTTCAAGAGGTCTGGGGTGGGGCCTGAGATTCTGCATTTTCAGCAAGCTCCCAGGTGATACTGATGCTGCTAGTTTGGGACCTTTTCTTTGAGTAGCACTGCTCAAGAGAACCTACAAGAGAGGCCCTGAACGGGAAAAGCATTGTTCTGGTCAAGAGTCAGGCTACCCTTCATGATAAAACAACTACGTATATTCAACACAATGCTCCAGTGACTGCTATATTAACTGAGCATTTTCAAATGGCTTTGCTCGATAGGGCTTCTAATGAAAGGACTAGAATTTTCAGAACTATCTGGTAAAAGATTCATTCAATTAAAGCAATTAGATTTTTAAAGGTATTTGTCCCTTCATGAAGGCAAAGCCATGCTTTTCTAATTAAAAGCTAATTACTGGCTAATATGCCAGTCTCACTACTTTCTGCACAATGAGGCAGAGGGAGCGGGAGGGCCTGGTGGCTGTGCTGGAAACCCCAAGAGTGAAGAGTGAAGGGCCCTGCAGAATGAAACTTACATATAGTAGCTTCGTTCATCCAACAAGCATCTTGAGCATTCTAAAAGAGAGATTTTAAAATACCTATGTAAATTGGACTGGGTAACTCCCCTGCTTAAGACCCTTCACAGGCTCCCAAATGCGTGCCTCATCTCGTACCACTTGCTCCCTGACTTGGGGGCCAGTCACACCAGGCTTCTCTCTGTCACTTCCTCTAATGCAAACAAGTCTTTTCCTGTCTCAGGGCCCTTGCACATGCTGTTGTCTCCACCTGAAAGGCCCTGCCAGCCTCGGTGAAATATCACCTCCTCACATAGACCTTCCCTCCTTCAGTCTATTTTTTACCTTTAGAGAACCCATCGATGAAACAGATTTCAGATTCTAGAAACATAACCAAATACAAGCAAAAATATAGCACATGGTCAATATCACATTTCAAGTCAGTAGAACAAAGGATACAGTATTCAATAAATGATGTTGGGATAAGCTGTGTCTCTACCAGGAAAAAAAAAAGTTTAATCTCAACCTTCTTCCTTATACCAAAATAAATTCCTGATGGAAAAAAAGGTTAAAATGTATAAAATAAAACCACAAAAGTACCAGAAGAACTTTTACATTCTTGGAGTGGGAAAGCCATTTTTAAAAGTATAGTACAAACCCAGATACTATGATAGAAAAGATTGAATACACCAACAAAAAATAAAAGTTTTCTGTGAAAAAAAGAAGAGTTACACAAGAAGAGTAACAAACTGAAGGAAGTATTTGCAACATATATCACAGATAAAAGTTTAATTCCCTTAATATATGAAGAGCTTCTACAAATCAATAAGATCAGCAGTCTAATAGGAAAATATAGACAAGATAAAATAGTTAATAGTAACTGGAGTAAAATGGATTTTAAACATACAAAACCTATCAGGTTGGATAACTTGACAAAGCTAACTAACAGATTGTTGGCATGCATGTGAAGAAACCGACATTCTCCTTCTATGCACTTTCAATGCATGTGACCTTTATAGAGGCAAAAAACCATAATATTTAAGATGTGTAGAGTCTTCAATCTAGCAATTGCAATTCCAGAAGATTATCCTACGGATATGCTTGCCCATATATGAAATGACATATGTAGAATATTCACTGGGGCATTGTGAAAAATTCAAAAGACTGGAAACAATATCCTTCAATATCAGAGACTGGTTAAATAAATTATGATACAATCCATACCACTGAATATCATACAGCCTTTAAAATGACTGAGGCAGCTCCCATGAATTGACGTGGAGCATTCTCTAAGATGCATTATTATGGGGAAAAGCAAGTTATTGAAGAGGGTGTATACCATGAGAGAATGTGTGTTTAAAAATAAAAGAATATGCATGCATATACTTATATGTGCATTGATTAACTTTGGAAGGAAACTCAAGGGGCTGGTAACCAAGGCTGCCTTCCAGGAAGGGAACTGGGATGGGGGAGATTCTCTTTAGCTGCATACCCCTCTGTAACATTTGAATTTTGTATGTATTATGTATCAGATTGAATTCTTGATTAAGAATAAATGAATTAAAAGCCATTTCACAGAGGGAAACTACCAAAAGGGAAAAAAGCAGAAACAAAATATTACTAGTGATTGTGTGGTGGTACAAGGAGTGCCTGTTCTTTGTATTTTTCTATATTTAACCCTGTTTCTTTAATGAGCATGTACTGATTTAAAATGGGAAAAAGAATCATTTTTAAAAAGGATTGGCAAAGTCACTAATCACCATCTTTCCCATTGAGCCGCGTGTGTTCCCAGCTGGATATGGCATGAAATACCCCAGCCATATCTGTTATTCCTGAGCCATCCTTGTAAAGACCCTCTGAGCCTCTGCATGTGGCTTTGGGGAAACAGGTCATCCCAGCTGCTTCTCTGGTCCCACTCCAAGCATGTTGGGGTGGGACCTGTGCTTAAATGACAGCAGAGCTCTGTCTCCAGAGCCACAGTGGCCCCCTGAATACTTGGAAAGACCACAAAAACACAGTTAGCATTTGAACAACACTCTGGAGTGTGCCAAAAGTATCTTGTACAACAACTGCCATGAGATGAAGCTCTAATTTTCCCTTTTGAAAGTTAATGGAATTGATGTTGTGAGAAAGTGACTCATCCAAGCTCACACAGTTCCATGCCATAGGGTCAGGAGTTCAATCCCCATCTTCTAACTCCAAACTTGAAGCTTTTGCCACTTAATTAAGTTGTGGAGGTAGACACTAAATGTGCTCACCAAAACTGATCTCTTTTTCCTGGGCACACATCTAGATTATATTTCCCTGCCTTTGTTATAATTGTGTGGTCACTGAATTAAGTATGCCTTTTTATTCTGATGTCCTTACTGACCCTGGGGAAACTGCCTTCCCAGAGTAAGCAGACTTCTAGAGACAGTAAACTCTCCCAAGAGCACACAACTCATATGCAAACTAAGCAGTCCAAACCCAAACCCCCAACCCCTGCTTTCTCAGGATCTTATCCTATGGGACACCATCCCTCTGCCCTAATCACCCCAGGGCCAGGCATCAGACAACTAGGGGCTACCCCTACACCCTGAGCCCCCAGAAATTATTCAAACTAGTCAATCCTAAACCTGCTTACCCTGCCACGCCCATTCCTCCCCACTGAAAATACAATAAAGACTTTTCTGCAGTTCCCCTCTCTCTCCCTCTGCTTCCTAACTGACCCTGCTGCTTCCCCATGTGGTCATACATGGCCTGGCATGAACCTTCCTCTTGGAAACTGTGAGTAATAAACTATCTTTTCAGTGGCAGTTGTCTCCTTAGCTGCTAGCCTCACTGATGGAATGTGATCAGAAGTGAAAGATAACACTTCCAGGGCTGGCCCATAAAAGCCCCCATACAAGTTTCTTTCTCTGTGTCTCTCTCAGTCTCTGCCTCTGTCTGTCTGTCTCTCTCTGTCTGTCTCTCTCTTTCTCTCTAACTTGGATGTAGAGCATCCCATTAGCAAAGTATTTTGAGGTCCTAGAGGATGGTAGAGCTGCAAAATGGAAGGAGTCTGCGTGCTTGAATTACCACATGGGAGGCCACCTGTCAAACACACACATCTGAGCAAAAAATAAACTTCTATTGTGTTAGGACTTTGCAGTCTTGAACTTCTCTGCTGCAGCAGTTGGATGATCCTGATTAATACAGTTGCCAAAACGTGTCTTTGGTTACACCCACCACCTACCATAGCCCTGCCTTTCTCCCAGACTTCCATTCCCCCTCTCCTCCAGTCCCCCACCGACTTGAAGCTCTACAATCCTAAGTCCCCCTTGACAAGCATCCTATTATATCAGGTATATTCTCCCCAAATTCAAAGCCACAAATGTCTCCTGGCACCTACCATGTGCCTGGTCCAGAACAGGTTGCAGGACACAGGTGCCAGCCCTATGAGAGGCCTGGGGAGCAGCTACTGGAGGTCAGGAGCTAGGCTGGGCCCGGGGGACACAGGGCTGAAGCAGAGAATATCTGCCACCTTGGATTACAGACTCTTTGATGGGTAGGTGTGCAGGTTTCAACATCCCAAAAAAAAAAAAGGAGAAAGAGGAGGAGAGAGAATGAGATTGCAATTAATTGAGACTCAAAGAACTGAGGTAAGATGGATTATGGGTCCCAAGGAAGACCAGGGAGCAACTTGAGAACCTCAGGTCACAGGCAAAGGGGAGGCCCAGGGGCTCTAAAAGTGTAGGTAAGGACACTGGAGAGCGCAACACCCTAGTCCCCCTTTTTTGGGGGGGTTGCTAGAGCTATTTGCCTTCTGTCCTTGAAACCAAGCCTCCCTTAGGGCCATCCCAGAAACATGCAGCGGCTCACCCTCCCCAGTGCCCCCACCCAGTTAAGAGGCTTGTGTCTACAGCTCTGGTCATGGGCCCTGGCCCGTTGGACAGCTGAACACTCCTCCATCACAGCCGCACAGCCCTCAGCTGCAAACATATTTGCATTCAGCCAACACGTGGGATTTGCTGTGAGAAGCTGGGGATGCAGCACATGTGAGACACTGTCCTAATCACTGTTCCTAATCAAGGAACAGAAATGCTTCAGATAAGCTCAACTAGTAGAGGGTGTGATGGAAGGGCTACCAGGGAAACCCAAGGAAATATTGAGCAGGAAGTGAAAGTAACTCTCACAGGAGCTAGAAAATCATCCAGGGCATCTCTCCCCCTCTCTGTCCCCTGTCCCTGGGTGGCATAACCGTGTGTCCAGTCCGCTCTGTAGACTGGCTTCATCTAGGTACTATGTGGGTTCTGGCTCATCCACAATGTAGTTGAGGTTAAGGGGGAGAAGGGTGCCATGGAACAGAGAGTCCCTTCCAGCCACTGGGAGCACTGTGAGCTGGATAAGTAGATTGTACAAGCAGAGATGCAGATGCGCTCACAAACCCACCGCTGACTGGCTCCAGCCCTCAAAAAGCTCACCGTCTACTGGGAGAGCTTGCCCTCAAGTATACTCTCCAACAAGGAAATGAGAGCAAGGCATCAGTCCCATTTCCCAGGGTGGAACAATAAGTTCAAAGAAGAAAGTCCCTATCGCAGGTGAGGAACTTAACTGAGTCCCTATGGGAGTGACCCACCCACACTTCACACAAACCCATCCTGTGTCCCACACTGACCAGCCTGGCATTTGGTTCACCTGAACCTGTAGCCCCACACAACCTCTCCATCCTCAGCCTGCCATCAGAAAGTCCTGTCATACTCCTGCATGAGCAGGATGCCAAACCAGAGGTAGCTTTATGACTCAACCAAACAGCACCATCCTTGCTCCCTAGAAGTGTAAACGTCAAGACAGACCACACTGGTCTAAAAGTATCTAGGATGTCCCATGCAAAAATACAGAATGTAAACAAAAACTAGTCACACGGTGGCAGAAGGAGGGCTGGACTTGAAATGCTGAGACCTGATTGCTTGTCCTGAAGTGGAAACCAGCTCATCAAATGAGGGTGGACAAGTCACCTCCTCTCTCTACATCTAGATGACTTCTACAGTCTGCCCTTCCAGCTTCTTTGGTTGAGGAACATCTTGGGCAGGGTTAGTGGGGTGGGATGTAAAAGAGAAGATGATTCAGGCCTTCCCCTACTTAGTCAGAAAAGATTCCCTGCATGACATCAGGTCCCAGAATTGGTTAAAAGAGGGCAGGGAGAGGGCAATAAACAACATCGAGAAAGAGTTTTCAGGCCTGGTGCCACTGGGGAGAAGGCAAGTTGTTGTCACAGGACAGGTACATCTGGCTGAACAGCAGACCAATATCCTGTTGAAAGGTTTGCTCAGCCATTAAAAAAAGAAGAAGAAAATCTTGCCAATTGCAACACCATGGATGGACTTTGAGAGCCTTATGCTAAGTGAAATAAGTCAAAGACAAATACTGCATAATCTCACTTACATGTGGAATCTAAAAAAACTGAACTCGGGACTTCCCTGGTGGTCCAGTGGTTAAGACTCCAGGCTTCCTCTGCAGGGGGCACGGGTTCAATCCCTGGTCAAGGGACTAAGATCCTGCATGCCATAAATTTAAAAAATTAAAAATTTTAAAAATAAATAAATGAATAAGCTAAACTCATAGAAACAGAGAGTAGATTGGTGGTTGCAGGGGGCTGGAAGGTGGGGGAAATCAGGAGGTACTGGTCAAAGTGGACAAACTCCCAATTACAAGATGAATAAGTTCTGGGATCTATTGTACAGCATGGTGACTATAGTTAACAATACTGTATTGTATATTTAAAAGTTGAAAGAATAGATTTTAAATGTTCTCACCACAGCAATAACAAAAAAAAATGGTAAGTATGTGAGGTGACGGATGTGTTAACTAAGCTTATTGCGGTAATCATTTTGCAATATACACCTGTATCAAATCATCACATTGTACACAATTTTCTACGTCAATTTTACCTCAGTTAAACTGGGGAAAAAATGATCTGGGTCCTGATGTTGCTTCATGGTCTTCAGTAGGTGAGGGTATGTATATGAAAGAGCCATAATAGTAGGGGGCAACCATGAAGTGAAATACTTGGCTTGTGTGGTCTTCTCCAAAGGACCTATTGAAGGATTCTTCAAGGCATCCTGTTGTGAGTCAGGAGGCACAAAAAAACCCATCCAAATTATTTTAAGTCAGGAATTTCCTGGCAGTCCAGGGGTTAGGACTCCATACTTTCACTGCCAAGGGTGTGGGTTCAATCCCTGATCAGTGAACTAAGATCCCGCAAGCCACACAGCACAGCCAAAAAAAAAATTGTTTTAAGCCAAAAGAGAATTTAGTGATACATGTAGCTGAAAAGTTGAGAGGCAGGGCTGGTTTCAGGCATGGCTGGATCCAGTCACTCAAAGAGTATCACTAAAACCTGATTCTTCATCTCTAAGGTCTTCTTTCTTTGGGTACGATCTGTTCTCAGAAAGGCTCTCCTGACAAAACCACAAGATGACTATAATTGCTCTAATGCCACATACTTCCAGGTTCAAGTCCTGTGAGAAAGCATGAGCCTACTTCCCCAGTACTCAAACAAAAATCCCAGAGTTAAATCTCAATGACTCTGATTGGCCAATTTGAGCTATGTGCTAGTTCTTAAAACAATCATTGTCAGCAGGGGAATGAAATGCCCTGACTGTATAAGACTGGGCCTTATGTTCTACCCCTACCAGGGATGGAGTCTACTAAAACCACATGGGCTGAGAGATGGGGAGAGGTGGACTCCCAGATAAAAATGGAGGATACTATTACCAGATAATGGGGAAAGAATACTTGAGAGGCAAATAACACATGTCCACTATAACAAGTTATCCTAAACTTCATATATTGCTAAAAAGTGCATTTCCATGGCAGATGTAAATACACATTAAAAAAAAGAATTCCATCATAGCTACTTTCAGTGTATCTTATCTTCCTCCTAAGGGCTGATTCTTATTCATCATTCTACCCCTTGAAGTGCCTAATACAGGACCTGCCTGGTAAACAGTAGTGCTTAATACCTGTTTCTTGGATTGAAATGAATATCTGCAGTGGACTTCATTAGCACTGTATGCAGCACTTTATACAATTTAGCAAGCATTCTTGTATCCATTATCTGATTTCATCTTCCCGAAAACCCTGTAAGAAAGGCATTATTAGTTTTACTTCATATGTAAGAAAACTGAAGACGAGTGAAGCTAAATAGCTCATCGACCAGTAAGTGACTTGTCCAGCTGGTGAGTATCAGAGCCGAGTCAGTTTCAATGCAGGACTTCTCAACCTAAAGTATGGGCTCCTTCCTCTCCACTGTGTGGTCACCCAGGGGAACAAGGAGAGGACGTCAGCACCATGGTTTGGGTCCCTGCTGCCCCAGCCCAGCTAGATTCAGACACAATAAACCACTGCCCACCCAGTAAACTGGCCAGCAGGGTCTCTATCCCTACACATCTGGAGATAGTCTTGCTGCTAGGTCATGTGGCCTGGGGACTAAGCCCTGGGGGCAGGAATGAATGCTGAGCTGAGAACTGTGGTGCCAGGCAACCTAATGGATTCTCTGTTAGTGCCCCCACCTCCTGCTACCCTTCAGGTCTCTACTGAGGCTGGAGCGAGCCAGGGCTGAGTTATGAACCTAATTTATTGATGTATAAAATCCAAAGGCTTGGGCTTCCCTGGTGGCGCAGTGGTTGAGAGTCCGCCTGCCGATGCAGGGGACACGGGTTCGTGCCCCGGTCTGGGAAGATCCCACATGCCGCGGAGCGGGTAGGCCCGTGAGCCATGGCCTCTGAGCCTGTGCGTCCGGAGCCTGTGCTCCGCAAGGGGAGAGGCCACAACAGTGAGAGGCCCACGTAACGAAAAAAAAAAAAAAAAAAAAAAAAAAAATCCAAAGGCTTATTTTCCCAAGATTCCACTGATCATGCATTTTTTAAGTAATAACTACAGCCACTGAAAACATGCCTATCCATTTGGTGACTGCCTTTGAAAGAATTGATATGCTTCTGAGCATTTGTTTACCTAATATTTCCAAATTAAATTTAGAATATTTACATATTGATATTAAATGTGTCACCTATTTTGAACTGTATATAAAAGTGTTTATAAGAACGATATACATTTCCAAGTATTTACTTAATCTTCTAAATTAACCTTTGAATTTCTACAAAGTGCCATGTTAAGCATGTCACTTATTTTTCCCTTAATGCAGTACATAAAAATATTCACAAAAATTGCATTGTTTTGGGCTTCCCTGGTGGCACAGTGGTTGAGAGTCCGCCTGCCGATGCAGGGGACACGGGTTCGTGCCCTGGTCCGGGAAGATCCCACATGCCGCAGAGTGGCTAGGCCCGAGAGCCATGGCCGCTGAGCCTGCGCGTCTGGAGCCTGTGCTCCGCAACGGGAAAGGCCACAACAGTGAGAGGCCCGCGTACCGCAAAAAAAAAAAAAAAAAAAAAAAAAAAATTGCATCGTTTTTATCATTTATCTGCTTAAACAAAAGCAGATAAATCTGTATGTGTTTGTGCATTTATTTAATTAAATAAAGGTTTTAAATTTTCAAGAAGGGAAAAGATGGCCAACCAAATATAAGAACTCCGAGAAACCACAAAGGAACTACTTATACAACTTTAGAGAAGCAATGAAATAAACTGTCATGCTGAAATGAAACAGTCACAGTGAAGATGTGCAGGAAAGACTACAAACTGGAGGAAAGAAATGTTTCAGAACTGACTAGACAAAGAGATGGTGTGATATAAATCATCAATAAGTACCATGGACTGCATGTTTATGTCTCCCAAAATTCATGTGTTGGAGCCCTAACCCCCAATGTGATGGTGTTAGGAGATGGGGCCTTTGGGAGGTAATTAAGTTTAGATGAGATATTAAGGATGGAGCCCCCACGATGGGCTTAGTGCCCTTATTAGAAAAGGAAGAGACACAAGAGTTTCTTCGGTCCACCTTATGAGGACAAAGTGAGAAGGCAGCCATCTGCAAGCCAGGAAGAGAGCCCTTACCAAGAACTGAACCTGCCAGCACCTTGATCTTGGATTTCCTAGGTTCCAGAACCATGAGAAATATATATCTGCCATAGCCACCCAGTCTTTGGTATTTTGTTATAACAACCTGAGCTATGATCAACGTGGTTGGGGCCCAAGATAGGAAATATGTAACAAATATGAGCATCACAGTGAACTCAGACACTATTCACCTCTCACTCCTACTGTTCCCCTCCATACTCAAAAGAACAGGTTCCTGATTTTTCAGTGATCACCTACCTATAAGCCCCCAGGGAAAAACTTTTGGCAGAACTTCAAATACTGGAGAAGGATATGCTCTGTCAAGAGTTTTATCATAGAGCTCATTAAGGGTTATATTTGAGAAGAGTCAGATTAACTTTTCATAATGAGATAGATAAATATATATATATATGATTTTATTAATATCACAATAAGATCTGCTGAAATGAAGTGTGTTAGTTACACTGGATATGGCTCATTTCCCGGCCTCTGCCCCTGGGGCTGTTCTCTATCTTTTGGATCCTTCTGACAGAATTCCTGATCCATGCCTCAGGCTCTCACTGGACTTAAAAGAGCAGCCTTGCATTCTGTCCAGGTCTTTAAGATTATACACTATACTGGACTTGACAATTTGGACTACCAGTTAGCCCTATGCAGCTAATTATTTTCCCTAAGTGCTCCCCATCCCCCAAGGCTGCACACACACACACACACACACACACACACACACACACACACACACACAGAAAACCCTAGCAATGTCAGTTCTTTCTCTTCTCCCCACAAAGAGATCCCATCCTATTTGCATTCAAGGTAGGGCTTGCTGTGATCCAAGGACTTAAGTGGTTGAAAGACTGTTGACCATGGGCACAAATGGCTTTAACAAGCAGATTCTTAACGTTTTCCCTATCATAACACTTGTGAAATATGTGAAGAACATAAGTACAGGCAGGTTTTAACAAAAATCTCAAACCATTTTTGAGAGAAGTAAGATACTACAATAATTCACAGTTATCTCATCAGTAATGGTGAATTATTTTATTATTATTTTTTTTGGTTTTGTTTTTTGCGGTACACGGGCCTCTCACTGTTGTGGCCTCTCCCGTTGCGGAGCACAGGCTCCGGACGCGCAGGCTCAGCGGCCATGGCTCACGGGCCCAGCCGCTCTGCAGCATGTGGGATCCTCCCATACCGGGGCACGAAGCCGTGTCCCTGCATCGGCAGGCAGACTCTCAACCACTGCGCCACCAGGGAAGCCCTATTTATTTATTTTTTAAACATCTTTATTGGAGTATAATTGCTTTACAATGGTGTGTTAGTTTCTGCTTTATAACAGAGTGAATCATTTATACATATACATATGTCCCCATATCTCTTCCCTCTTGCGTCTCCCTCCCTCCCACCCTCCATATCCCACCCGTCTAGGTGGTCACAAAGCACGGAGCTGATCTCCCTGTGCTATGTGGCTGCTTCCCACTAGCTATCTACTTTACATCTGGTAGTGTATATATGTCCATGCCACTCTCTCACTTTGTCCCAGGTTACCCTTCACCCTCCCCATATCCTCAAGTCCATTCTCTAGTAGGTCTGTGTCTTTATTCCCGTCTTGACCCTAGGTTCTTCATGACCTTTTTTTTTTCTTTAGATTCCGTATATATGTGTTAGCATACAATATTTGTGTTTCTCTTTCTGACTTACTTCACTCTGTATGACAGACTCTAGGTCCATCCACCTCACTACAAATAACTCAATTTCGTTTCTTTTTATGGTTGAGTAATATTCCATTGTATATATGTGCTACATCTTCTTTATCCATTCATCTGTCGATGGACACTTAGGTTGCTTCCATGTCCTGGCTATTGTAAATAGAGCTGCAATGAACATTTTGGTACATGACTCTTTTTGAATTATGTTTTTCTCGGGGTATATGCCCAATAGTGGGATTGCTGGGTCATATGGTAGTTCTATTTTTTGTTTTTTAAGGAACTTCCATACTGCTCTCCATAGTGGCTGTATCAATTTCGATTCCCACCAACAGTGCAAGAGGGTTCCCTTTTCTCCACACCCTCTCCAGCATTTATTGTTTGTAGATTTTTTGATGATGGCCATTCTGACTGGTGTAAGATGATATCTCATTGTAGTTTTGATTTGCATTTCTCTAATGATTAATGATGTTGAGTATTCTTTCATGTGTTTGTTGGCAATCTGTATATCTCCTTTGGAGAAATGCCTATTTAGATCTTCTGCCCATTTTTGGTTTGGGTTGTTTGTTTTTTTGATATTGAGCTGCATGAGCTGCTTGTAAATTTTGGAGGGTGAACTATTTTAGATCAGAAGATGCAAACATATGGCCTATGGCCTAAAGCAATCTAGTCCACAAAAGCATTTCCCTCATCCTACATAACATTTTTTAAATATTGGAATTTTTTGCTACCCTGAAAATGAGATGATTTCACACTAAAAGAACAATCATCTGGGCTTCCAATTAATAGAGCAGGTCATAAAAGACAGTCACTCTTACCATAACAATGAGAAAACATCAGATAAACCATAAAGTCATATTTTGTAAACCCAGTAAAGAGTTAAGGATGGAGAGAGATCTAAATGAACTAATTCTAGACAGAGACAAGCCTTGCATAAATGAATAGAGACCAGTGGCTGTTTTAATTCTTGGGAACATGGGCAGGCAGAGAAGCAAATTCATAATAGATAGGGGTATTTTGCTGAATTAAAAGGAACCCAGATTAACTCATAATGACCATAAGGGCTGGCATAATGAATTGGGTTCTGATTGAACCCTCAGGTAGAGATGGCAGTCACTACCTGCCAATCCTCCCCCATAGGATGTTTATCAACTATGCAGCAGCATGTGGACTTGGGCTGGAAAGAGAGCAAGAAGTCTACCATAGAATGAAAATGTGACAGCAGGAAAGGAAATCAGAGAGAGATATTAAAATCATTTAATATTTAGATCCCAGAGAAGAGGCCTGATCCCATCCTCAAGGCATTTGAAACCAATGATGATGAAACCACTATTTTACTGCTGAGAGAAAAAAGGACATCACCTTTCTGGGGATAAATATTACCTACTTCAGTTTCTACTGTTCTCTTCTACAAAACGTCTAGCTTTTGATCCAAAATGACAATAAATGCAAAGAAGGATGACAACTCTAATCAAGAAAAAAATGGTCAATAGAAGCAGACCTACAGATGACCTAGATAATGAATTAACAGACAAGAACTTTGAAATGACAATTATAAATATTTTAAGAAATTAGTAGAAAGTATAAACATGATGGGTAAAATGATGGAGAATTTCATCAGAGACAGAAACTCTAAAGAAGAATTAAATGGAAATTTCAGACCTAAAAATAATCTGAAATAAAGAAGTAACTCAGTAATAGACTGAATAAAGCAGAAGAAAGGACTAGTAAATGAAAAAAAAATCAACAAGAAAATAACAAAATTGAAGCATGAAGAGAAAAAAAGAACTAAAGTTTGAATAAATTGGTCCTTGGAGAATTAAAAAAAAAAGAACTTAAAAAAAATGTAGCATCAGAGTGCTGTGGGAAAAAAATCAAACAGTGTATACAAATACAGCTGGAGTCCAAGAAGAAGAGGAAAGAGAAAATTAAGGCAAAAGAAATATTTGAAGGGAAGATGACCAGAATTTTCAAAAGTTTATGAAACATATCAATCCACAGACTCAAGTTTAGCAAATTTCAAGTTGGATAAATACAAAGAATACCACATCTGATGACATAATAGTCAAAACACTGATAACCAAAGATGAAGAGAAAATTAAGAAGCCAAAGAAAGGAGGGATATTAAATTTAGAGTAATAACCATATGATTTACAGAAAACTTCTCAGTAATATAAACATTGTTTACAGCAAACAATAGAATGACATTGTTTAGGTGCTGCAAGAAAAAACAGACAACCTACAATTCTATCTGCTGTGAAAGCATTATTCAAAAATGAAAGCAAAATAAAGACATCTTCTGGGACTTCCCTGGTGGTTCAGTGGTTAAGACTCTGCACTTCCACTGCAGGGGGTGCGGGTTTGATCCCTGGTGAGGGAACTAAGATCCTGCGTGCCACACAGTGTGACCAAAAAAAAAAAAGACATTTTCAGAGAAATGAAAGAAGAGAATATTCAGCACTAGTAGACTGCACCAAAAGAAATACTATAAGAAGCTCTTCTGGCTGAGGAACAGATAGAGATCCAGGTCTTCAGGAAGGAATGAAGAGTAAAGGGAAAGGGTAAATATTGGTGTATGTAAAATATCTGAAAAAATAACACAAATGGTGGGAGAGGAAGTAAAAGGAATCATACTTTCTAAGATTCTTACATTATTAAATGGACTAACACTAATACTAATTACACAATTTGTTAAATGTGAAAAAGTTAAGCATACATAATTTCTGTAATAGACATTTAAAATAATATAAGAATGTACAGTTTAAAAGCCAACAGAGGAATAAAAAGGAATAATTTTAAATACTTGATTAATTCAAAAGAAGGCTGAAAATAAGAAACAAATATATAAGAAAGGGATTGAGATTGGACACAGAGTAAAAGGGCAAACTTAAAGCCAGCTATAATTATACTAAAGGTAAATACACCAGACACTTCAATTTTAAAAAAATAAAAGATTGTCTGTCTGGATAAAGAACTGAGCTCAAATTATGCTATTTTCAAGAGACACTTCAAATATAAAGACATGGTTTGAAAGTAAAGGGTGAAAAAAGATATACCATATAAATGTTAATCAGAAGAAAGTTGATAAAAAAAAAGAAGTAAGCTGGTGTAGCTATATTTATATCAGACAAATAGACTTCTAGACAAGGAATATTACTAAAAATAAAGGGAACTTGTTATAATGATGAGTCAATTCATCAGGAAGACCCAACAATCATAAATGCATATACATCTAATAATAGAGCTTCAAAATACATGAAGCAAAAACATAACTAAAGGACCTCCCTGGTGGCGCAGTGGCTGAGAGTCCGCCTGCCGATGCAGGGGACACGAGTTCGTGCCCCGGTCCGGGAAGATCCCACATGCCACGGAGCGGCTAGGCCCGTGAGCCATGGCTGCTGAGCCTGCGTGTCCAGAGCCTGTGCTCCGCAACGGGAGAGGCCACAACAGTGAGAGGCCTGCGTACCGCAAAAAAAAAAAAAAAAAAAAACCATAACTAAAGGGAGAAATAAACAAATCTACAATCATAGATGAATATTTTTCATTAATAGAACAATTAGTCAAAAAATCAAGAGGTACATAGAAGATCTGAACAACAGTATCAACCACCTAGATTTAATTAATATTCATAGAAAACAATATTCAACAACTGCAGAATATAATTTTTGTTAAATCTGCTTGGAACAGTCACCAAAATAATCCATATGCTGAGACATAAAGCAAGTCTTGATAAATCTCAAAGGGTTAAAATCATATAGAGTACGTTCTCTGACCACAATGGATTAAAATAGAAATCATCAACAAAACAAAACCTAAAAGTCTCTAAATAGGAATTAAGTAGCACCCTTAAAAAAAAAAAACATAACTCCAAGCATCAAGGAAGAAATCCCAAGGAAATGAGAAAATATTTTGAAGTGAACAAAGAGCATACTAAAATCTGTGGGATGCAGCTAAAGCAATGCTTAGAGGGAAATTTATAAATTATAAATTTATAGAGGGTATTATAAATTATAAATTTATAGAGGGTATCTATTAGAAAAGAATAAAGGTATAAAATCAATGGCCAAAGATTCTATCTCAAGAAAATAAAAAAAGAAGAACAAATTTAACCCAAAGTAGAAGAAAGAAAATTAAAATATGAGCAAAAAATCAATGAAATAGATAAAAGTAACAGAGAAATCCAAAAAGTGAAAATTGTGTTATTTAAGATTAATAAAATTGGCTAATGTCTAGTAAGAATAATCAAGACAAAAGGAGATTAGACATAATACTAATATTAAGAATAAGAAGGAGAATGTTATTATACATCATATTGACATTAAAAAGACAATAGGGGATATTATGAAGTACTTTATGTTAATAAACAACTTAGAGGAAATGAAAAATACCCCTTGAAAACACCACTGAAACTGAAACAAGAAGAAAAAGGAAATCCTATTTTTGTTAATTTAATCTGTAGTTAAAAACCTTATATAAATTAAACTTCAGACCCAGATGGCTTCACTGATGGATTCTACCAAACATTTAAGGAAAAAAATAACAGCACCACCAAGAAAGTGAAAAGGCAAGCCACAGACTGGGAGAAAATATTCACAGCACACATATCCGACAAAGGACTTGTGTTCAGAATACATAAAAAATAGAGAATATATATATACATGTATATATATATTATATATATTATATATATATGTATATATATTATATATATATATATCATATATATTACATAAATAAGGCACCCCAATTTTTAAAAGAGGGCAAGGAGGGGCTTCCCTGGTGGCGCAGTGGTTGAGAGTCTGCCTGCCAATGCAGGGGACGTGGGTTCGTGCCCCGGTCCGGGAAGATCCCACGTGCCGCGGAGTGGCTGGGCCTGTGAGCCATGGCCGCTGAGCCTGCGCGTCCGGAGCCTGTGCTTCGCAATGGGAGAGGCCACAGCAGTGAGAGGCCCGAGTAACGCAAAAAAAAAAAAAAAAAAAAGAGGGCAAGGAATTGAAAAGGAACACCACAAAAGAAAATACTGAATGGGCAATAGATATATGTAAAGGTGCTCAGTATCATTATTCATTGGGATATACAAATTGAAACCACAATGAGATACCACTACACACCCACTATAATGGTTGAAAGTGCTGGTGAGGATATAGAGCCACTAGAACTCTCACATATTGCTGGTGAGAATGTAAACTGACATAACCTCTATGGAAAACTGTCCATGTCTAATAAAGTTTCAAAGACTTATACCATGGCTCAGCAATACTACTCCAATGTGTGTATATAGTATATAGTATATATGCTATATATATATCCCCAAGATAAATGAGTGCATATGTCCAGGAAAAAAGACTTACACATGAAGGCTCATAACACCTGTACTCACAATAGCCAAGAAGTAAAAACAATCCAAATATCCCTCCAAGGGAGCGTGGGTAAACAAATTGTGGTATTTGGTAGTACTCAGCAATAAAAAGGAATGAACTACTGATAACATGCCAGATGGAAAATCTCAAGAGTACTGTACTGAACAAAAGAAGCCAGACTCAAAAGAATACATACTGTAAGATGTTAATCATAAGAAGTTCAAGATCAGACATAGCTCACTTATGGATATAGAAGTCAGTGGTTACCTTTGGGGAGGAAGGGGTAGCTATTGACTTAGAAAGAAGCACAACGGAACTTTCTGAGAGATGAAAATGTTCCGTATCTTTATATGGATGGTGGTTACATATGTAAAATGTATACATATGTAAAAAATAATTAGGATTTATATTTTATTGTATTTAAATTATGCCTCAAAAATAAAACTCCACATAAATCCTCTTTCTTTTGAAAAAATGAGAAAATATGGCAACACAGGGCCCACATTTGGCCACATTTGGCTGGGGGAATGCACATGCCACTTCACCACAGATGCCACCACTCTCTATTGTCACCTACAACTCATCACACTCATTTCTGCTACCTGCCTGGCTCCAACCAGATCCAACCACCCTAGCACATGGGTCAAGCTGGGAGTCCTGAGTGAGGGCACCACAGCAGCCACCCACCAAGACAGCCAGGGAGTGGACTAGTCAGACCCTAGTTGTCTTTCTGCCTGGTATTTGGAAGTAGGTCTTCTCCTTCATACTTAGCCAACGATTCAAGGGGCAGGAAGCCTCAAAAGAGGGACCCTGATCTTCCGAATAATAAAGATTGTTCAAGCAATCAACTGAAGGAATAAAAGAAATGTGATGGTATTTGCATTCCAAGCTGGCGAAGCAGGTCATATTAATTACATTTTTTAAATCATTGAAGCAAATCATGTGCAAACTCTACATTAACAGAGATGTACACTATTGCCCCTGTTCAACCTCCAGATAGATGCAGGGCTCCATCTTTGTCTTATGGCTGTGCTGGGGAACACTCTGGGGATGGGGCCTCCCAAGGTAGCCAACAGTGGTGGGCCAGGCACCATGTCCACAAGCCATGGTCACTCAGCTTACTGGTCTGACACTTCTTGTCTATAGACCTGTGATACCCAAATAAGTTATCTACTGGTCTGGCACATCCTTGACCCATCAGTACTGATACTGGCCAAATCACAGGAGCAGGGTCCTCATAACTCTTTTAGTTAATGGACCAGTGGGAGCTCTGGGAGGATCATGAGGGGAGGGCCAGGCTCAACGGAAGAGTAGGAAAACTCTTGAGGCAGTGGTTATTTACCAACCAGTATGAAAATTTTAATATTTATGAAGCAGCCTTATCACACCAGTAGTACTGGACCAGAACTGTGCTGGAACCAGATCACACCAACCCCTGAGAGCCAACTATGAGCACCTCTTCCCTATCCCTCATTTAGTGGCACCACAGTAGTGGCTCAAAACCAGCCATGGTGGGAGTGTTAACACCATGGAAATTGGCAAATGCTACAAAACAGCACTCTCTCCCCACTGCGCACCACCTCCAAGAACCTGTTCACCAGCACACTGCTGGCACCGACTAAATACAAGCCACAACCCCACAAACAGGACAGTCTCTGGACTCGGGACCCTGGTGCCAGGCAATCTTCTGAGTGCTTTAATATACACACTCATTTGATCCTCACAGCTACCCCACAAGGTACGTTCCATGTGTATTCCCATTTTGCAGATGAGGCACAGAGAAGTCAAATGACTTGCCCAAGATCACACAGCTACCAGGGGGCAGAGCTGAGTTCAAACTTGGCCATCTGGAGCCTGAGTCCACATGCTTCTCCCCTACATGACACTGCCCTGCCTCTTGTCTTCCTCCCTCAAACGTTTCAGTGGACTATGGGCTTTCTGTCAGCCATGAAAGCAGAGCCCAAATTACTAGCTACAGAAAACCTGACTCCCCATTCCTTGGAGGCAGGAAAGGCCTGGGCTTCAAAAGCACACTCTACCTCTTAGGCTAGACTTTTATGGAGGATGGGAGATCTTTGCATCCAATCTTGAGAAAAATTCTCCTCCCACCATCCCAACCCCAGAAATGTGCCTAATGAGACCTTCTAAAATGCAAGTTTGAGTTTTCATTACAAGAGCAGGTGGACCGTCCATATGTAGTAGCATTGGTAATGAATGGGTTTCCACAACCCTGCTTGAGCTACAGCTGCCCTGCCCTGCCTTCCTCTCTCTGGTACTGGGGGTAGAAACCCTTCCAGGACCCTTGGAAAATCCTGGCCTGGACCCAGGCACAACAAGTACATCCAGCCCTGGCCCCAGCCCTGCTCAGGGGTCTGAGAAGACCTCTGGGAGGTCCTGGCTAGCAGTGCCAATACCAGATGGCAGGGGAGATTACTACAATTTGATTTCCACATAACCCATAACTTGGATGAGCGAATGTTCCTTCACATGCATTACCCTGTAATCCCAGGGAAAGTTGTGTGAAGAGCCCAGCTCTCCCTACCTCCTCAGACCCTGGTATGCTAAGTAATCCCTGCTCTACTGGGGGGGTGGTGGTGGTTATGAGGGCCAAGGAGCCCTGCCAGGGGCCCGAGGAGAGGCTCTCCCCAGGGCCATGCTGGCTCCTTAGAGCCTGGTGTTTGTGAGCTGGAGCAGAGTTCCCGATGCTTCCGGAAGGCATCAGCTCTCACACTGGAGCCAGGCAGCCTGCATAGGGCATCTGGGGAAAAGCCTGGGGGTGGGAGTCAGGGCTCCCTGGGTCTCCTGCCTTTGCCTCCGCTCCGTATAAGGCCTGAGATAAGAGACCCTCCATCTCTAGGCCTCGTTACCCCAAATGTAAAGAGAGGAAGTAGAAGCACAGGTGATTTGAGGGGCTCACCCACTTCATCTGCTGCCATGTGTGACCTGGCCAGCACTGTCTCCCTGTCGCAGCTGACAGAATCACCCAAACCACCCTGAGGCGGGTGCCCACCCTACTGACTGTTTCCAGTACCCAGGGGTATCCTTCATGGCTCATGAGAACCCCGATCTAAGTCCCAGCTCTGCCGCTTACTAGGTGTGTGGCAAGGGCCATGCCACTCCACTTCCCCAGCTCCTGGTTCCCTGCACCTGTCAATTAGGGATACCTACACATCCCTGCTTTCCTCGAGCACACTATAAAAATCACATAAATTTAGGACACTGGACTACAGGGAGTATAATATAGCGTTATCAGTCAGCTCGAAGTAAAGCTACATTAAACTGAATCAAATATGTGTGAAAATGCTTGGATGTTGGTGTTAATACTTTTTCTCTCCTGGCTCTGTCTTCCCTTTCAAATTTTACCTGTCCTGAGTGCCCACAACCTCTTCATGCTTCTGTTTAATCCTATGAGCTATAGTAATTCTAATGTGTTAATGACTTGGTGATTTCTGCCTCACACTATCCTTCCATATTTGCAGTGATCTCCAATGCTTTAACTCAGTTTGTAACAGGCAGAGGGCCACTCAGAGGCACTGGCATGCAGGGAGGCTCCGGGGAAGAGGAACGTGGGCTTTCTGACTCCGTGGGCCGCACAGCTTTTGGCCTGGAGTGTCTGGGGCTGTGTATGTCTTTGTGTGTTGCGCCTCCTTGTGGACGACTTATATACTGCCTGGGACCCACCCTGACCACCAATCACCAACCCAAGGCAACGACCACCAGCATTGCGAAGCCAACTTCCTAAGGCTGCAGATGAGAAAACCGAGGCCCACATAGGGGCATATTACTTGTTCAAGACCAAATAGTTCCTTAGACATTTTATAAACATGAATAAGTGATGGGTCATGGTCCCTCATGATTCTATAAGCAAGAATGCTGAGATAAGGAACAGCTTGCCCAAGTCAGTTTCACAACTAGGAATTTAGATTTGGGGGCATTGCTCAGACCACAGGTGCACCCAAGTCGTGAGGGACAGACACTCCCACTCTTCCCTATTTATCTCCGGCATTGAGAGTCCCCTTGCTTCTGAAACCATGTCTGGCCCCGTGATGCAAAATCGTGAGGCTCCACGAAAGCTCCCACGACTCAGCTGAAGGCCATTTACCCTCCGTTCTCCAAATGGGCTCCATCTGAGATGGCCTGGACCCTCATAAAGCTGCGCTCACTGTCATCATTTGTGGTCCATCTAGAGAGGGCTGGATGTGCCCCTGAGCCATCTAGTCCCGGGGTCCAGCAAGCTCTGTCCCAGAAAAATCCTGGAACAGGGAAGGAGGCACTGTACTCATGCATTCAACAAATACTGAACACCTACTCTGTACCAGGATTCCATCCAACAAAGACCTGAGCACAGTTGGAGGCAAGTGTCGGTCAGGGATGAGAATATTTTAAAGGGTGGGTGTTAGAGAAGCAGAAGTCAGGGTCCAGTTAGGGAAAAGTCACCCATTCCAGGTAGTTTAGAAGAGGGAATTTAATAGAGAAAACCAGTTACAGAAGTATTGGAAAGTATGGAAAACAAAAACAGAGGATGATGAAGCAACGCAGAGATTAGCAAGAGTAGAAGCCACCACCACACCTAGAGCTGGAGGGACAGAGCAAAGAGGTGGTGCTGCCTGGACCCTTGCCATCCTGCAGCAACTGGAATCATGAATAAGTCTGCTAGCAGGAGACGGGACCACAAAGGGACGCTGGGAAGGCCACCCAAGCAAAGAAGGAGAAATACCTGGCTTCTCCCTTCACCCTCCCACCTCTCACTGGTAACTCTCATTGGCCAAACCCAACTGGAATCCAGTGGCAAGAAAGCTTGGAAAATGTAATTTTCAGGGGTCAGCACCCCCCTCAACACACACACACACACACACACACACACACACACACATATTGCAGAGCAGGGGAAGGGCAGGGGATAAATCTGAGAGCAACAGGCAAATGACCTGCACAGCGAGCAGCACGTGAGGTGAATCTTCAAGAGTCTGTGTGTGATGTGAACGTGCAAGAATTTGCATGTGTATCCTGCTATCACTTTCAAAGGCGTGTGCTTGCAGAATGTGCAGTGCTTCAGTGTGACTGTTCAAGGGTACATATGTATCAGATGGATTTCAGGGGTTTGTATAAGAGTGTGATGGGAGCAAGCATCCAAGGGTTTGTGTGTGATGTGAACATTCAAGGGTATGTGTATATGTGATGAAAATATTTAAAGCTCTTGGGGGTGGTGTATGCTGTGAATGTTCAAGGAGGTGGATGTGTGCTGTGCATGCTCAAAGCTGTGTGATGTGAATGTTCACAGGTGTGTGACATGATGTGTAAGGGTGTGTGTGAGAGACTGGTGAGAAGTGGGGATGGGAGAACGGAAGTGCACAGAGATGTTCTCTATGGACATGGGAGAAGATGAGGCCACGTGTCTTCGTTGGGGACAGATATGAAATCAAAACTTTTCATTCTCGCCTATGGACACCAAATGGCTATGAGGATGATGTTCAGAGAAGGTTGTATATGAGGTGTGACTAAAAGAAACGTACTTCCTTAGCAAACATACTTTTCCATCCAAATGAGTGTCACCTGCTTCAAAGCAGTCATCTTAAAAAATAATATTCTTTAAAAAAAAGAAAAGAAAAAAAGTTAAATTCTTATTTTATTGACGCAGACACAGTGCAATGAAGTTTCGGGACCTGCCTTCAGTTGTCTGTATGCCATATGTAAAATCTACACTCACTACTGTAATCATCACTTATTCTTATTGGCTGAGGCTAGAATTACCCAACTTTAATCACTTAATCACTCTCATCACTGGCTTGACTTAGAGCTTTCCTAAAATGCAAATCTCTCACCTTAAAAAAAATGTTAATTTGTCACCTTTGAGGCCAAGCCTCCTTTGGGTATATTGGTTATTTGGGTATAAGCTTCATTGTTTGATAATTAGCTCCTGCCGATGGGAGTGTACTGGGAGCTACAGAAACAACTGGGAACCAAATGAATCCATAGAATCACATCATACTCTTATGAACTCAGACTATTATACTGCGACTTTTAAAGGGGAGACCAATAATCTGCCAATAGTGCAGGCATTTCCATCCACTACTGATGAGATTACTGCTCCCAGGGCTCCTGCTCTGGAACGAGCCTGAGATGGGTGAGGCAACTCCATTGTGTCCCGAGTGCCTATCCTTGTGTGAGCATCTCATAATGCTGAGTGTGATTATGAATCTCCTTCATATTCTCCCAAATTGCCGCAATACGGGCCTTTCCCGGGGAGGACATAGACCTGCAATCAATTGCCCCTCAGTGACAGGTACGGAAACCCTAGTATTTTATACAATACAGCCCCTAAACACAAGCCAACTGGTTAATCTTGTGCTCAACCAAATAAACCATGATTGGTTCCATCGCTGGGTGAAATACTGGCCATGTGGGGATTCCCCCAACAGACCTGTGTCAGTCACATATGTGACACCTTTCTAAGGGACAGTTCAATGGTAGCTTTAACTGTACATGATTTGTGACGTATGCACTGACTTTATTTGTTGTTTGTTTTGTTTCGTTGGCTGTGCCTTGCAGCTTCTGAGATCTTAGTTCCCTGACCAGGGATTGAACCCGGGGCCACAGCAATGAAAGCACTGAGTCCTAACCACTGGACTGCCAGGGAATTCCCTATGCACTGACTTTAGAATTCAGCCCCCACGTAAGATATGGCTCCACTGTAATAAGAGATCATGGGACTCATTTGCCTTTGGACAAAACAACTCCTGAGTTGTACTGGACAGTTAAGAATGTAAAACATTGTAAAATATCTCCCACATGTGCTGCACTCCAGCCCCACAGAACTTCTTTCAGACCTCTCCGGGCAGGCGCTCCCTCCCCACTCCTCCCCGGTTCACTCCTTCTCATCCTTCTGGTCTCAGCTTAGACTTGTCTGTCCAGGAGGTGTTCTCTGAGCCCCCGACTGACCGCGCTGGGCGCATAGCACACGTCCTCCCACAGCACAGCTCTATCTGCTGGTCGACGGGTCTGTCCCCTGCCCCCAGCCTCAGCACCAAACTGTCAGGAGGACATCGGCCGGGAGAACTTCGATCACCATTTTATCCCCAGTGCTTGGCAGTCAAAGCACCTTTTCCACACACATTTGTTGAATGGTGACTGGAATGTCTCAGGAACTCACTTTAATGTTTAATAATCTTAAATGTCAAGGAATTCTTCCCATGTTGTAATTTCCCAAAATTCCACGTGCTGCATTTCAAGCTCAGTGCCCTGTATACGTAAAATACACACTTGAAGACCATGACTCTCATCCTTCTCTTCTCCAAGTTCAACATCTTCAATCTCTTTAGTCTCAATTGTTCTCCACTCCAAATCCTCTTCATGTTCTCCCAAATTGCCCCCGTTCAGGCCTTTCCAGGGGTCCATGGGCCTGCAATAGGTTGCCCCTTGATAACAGGTGTGGGAATTCTGACACAAAGGTAATTGTCCAGGTAGCACGGGGCAGTGTTGGCTTTAGAATCACGCAGCTCTGGGTTCAAATCCTGGCTCCACTGCACGCTGGCTGTGGGACCTTCACAGAGTCCCCTCACCTCCCCAAGCTTGTCTGCCGATCAAAACACGGCGAAAGTAAAAGCTGCCACACAGGGCTAACACGAGAATCAAGAGAAGCAGAGTATGCGAACACCCGCGGCATCTGTCCTGGCCAGTGCATGTGCCACCCCAGAGGACCGGGCACTGAAGGCTCTGCGGAGCCTGGGAAAAGAAGCTTCTCCAAGGCAGCGGCCTAAGGCCAGGCCTGGTGAGGCTGCAGGGGACAAAGTGGTTGTCAGGCAAATCCTGCCACCTCGTGGTGCCCGTGCATAAGAGACCATCCTACCCGTCCTGAAGCCCTGCCTTACCCCCTCCGCCTCCAGCTGTCTTCTTATTCTGGGGGCGTCCTCTCCCCACTTCTCAGCTCTGCCACCCAAGGCTTCCTTACATGTCCTCCCAAGGCCCCTAGTCCCGGGGTGTTCTCAACTTTAACTACCAGTCCTGTCATCCTCAAAGACAGAGAGAGAGAGAGAGAGAGAGAGAGACAGAAAGAGAGAGAGGGAGGGAGGGAGGGAGGCGGGGGAGAGAGAGAGAGAGTGTGTGTGTGTGTGTGTGTTCCTTGCTGTGGGCTAGCAATGGCCTCCCCTTCCAGTGCCAGCCCCTCAGCTGCAGCAGTGACTCACTGTCTGGACCCATCCCTGAGTCTTTACAGAGGCACCTATTCTAGATACTTCTGGAAGCAAGGACAAGAACAGTTTCCTCCTTCATGTCCTGTGGTTTAAGCACTGACATTCCAAGGCAGGTGGGAAGTGACTGATGGCCTGAAGTGACTGGCTATAATCCAGGCTTCTAGGAAATAAAGCAGAGAAGGGCAGGGGGCCGAGGCTGCCCTAAGATTGCAGGCAAACAGGCTTTAACTTGCTGTGTGTGCTTGCAGCTTAGCGACCTGTGAGCTCTTAATAATTGGGCTGCTGACCCTTCCACTGTGCTCCTTTTCCCCCTGCTGGGGTAACGGGATTGGTCAGCCAGTCCATTCTGCTTTTAGTGCCCCCAAGCCTGTGCCCAACAGTAGCTCTGGATTTCCTGGCCCAGGGTGGGAATCATGCCCAGCCAGATGGATGTGGTTATGGGACTGACCTGCCATCCAATCACTCTGAGATGGGCTGATGGAATCCATCAATGTCCAAATTACCCATGTTCCTCTCCAAATGGGTCAGAAATGCTTGGCTGTCACGTGTATAACCTGGAAAAGGTGAGAATGGGAGTTGCAAAAGCTAAAGATGATACAGCTAAACTCCGGAGAATTTAGCAGCTTAAATATGTCGGAAGCAGGGAAACATTTACTGAGTGTTTATAATAAGCCATGCATGGTGCTAAGTACCCTTACATAAATTACCACATTACCTGAGAACCAGTATCATCTTCATCTTACAGATGACAAAAATTAAGAAAGGTTAAGAGCTAGTTTTGTACACAGATCTGGGTTCACATTACTAGAGAGTAACCCTAAGCAAGTTAACTAACCTTTCTGAGTTTATTTTCTCATCTATAAAATAGGAATAACTATGCTTGCCCTGCTGTTTTAAATAGAAACGTACATTGTAGGTACAGGTTCCAGCCCTAGTACCTGGCACTCAGGGGTCATTCCACTGTTGTAAATAGTGACAGTAGGTGTAATTTGCCTAAGGTCATAAAACAAATTCAAACCCAGGTTTTCTGATTTCCAAGTTCAGCGCTTCCAGGGAAAGAAGCTGATTCACTTGAATATGTCTTAGTATGGCTGTGAGGCAGGCCCTGCCCTAGGATTTGGAAGTTCAGTTAGGTGTGGGAGCCAGACCATTGTCCTATCAAGTGCTACGTGTAGAGACATGTTCAAGGTGCAGAAATGGCCCAGCAGGAGGTGACTCTTGAGGATACGTTATCAGGAAAACAAGTTTATAAAAGTGATATTTTCTCCATAGTCCCCACAAAGGGGAAAAACAAGTGACTGGAAATCATTGGGGAAGAAAATGACCAGGTGAGGGCTAAACTCCTGGAGGAGACTTCGAGTGAGGTGGTCTGTTTTACAGGTTAAACAAACACACACACACACACACACAGCAGCAGCATTTCTCTTAGAGCACACAAACACACCTCAAACTGCAACTCCTAACACCCACATCACACACAATATTCCTTCCTCCTCTCACTGTTTTCTTTAAGGACATCACTTAAAATACAGAGATCACCACCTTTTACTTTGTTCCATGGCAATATTTCCCCCAAGGAGACACTAGAAATAGTTTTTTGGTTAGCTTGGCAGCCAATGGACAATTCAGGTTGGCACTCAGCATATGCGGTCATTTCTACTATAATGCCAAAAAATACTTGCATTCTGCAAAATCACACTCCCCAAATAACAGGGCTTCTGGGGAAAGGGGATTGGGGCAGACCACTCAAAACCTCCAGAATTTTGTAGCCAGGACACTAACAAAACAGAATGCAGCCCCACATGATGCTAACACAGTTAAACCTCCACTGGCATGTACACTGGTCCCTTACAGCCTGAAATCCTAGGGTTCTTTTCTTCCTGAGATGTAGGGTCTTTGAGATGCAGGTCCTAGCAGAGACTAGTTCCATCAAAATCAAAAATGTGATCCAGGCCAGGGCTTTCTTCATCAGTTTTGTAAAACAAAGCAGGATTGCGGGGGTAGGGAGTGGTCTTCCTTTCCAGTTTCCCCAGACAGCCTAACATAGTGGAAAAGCTAGTGGTGAGTCTTGAAACTACTAAACTAGCCACTACTTGCAATAAAGAAAGTCACTTCTACACAATTTTCAGCTTTTTTCTTAAGGCATTCTATCCTTTCCCTGATCTCTTCAAAATATTAAAGACTGGGGAAAACCTCACAGGAAGCAACCTAATTCCAGGTTATCCTGACACCATTTCTCTACTTGCCAATTTTATATATGCTATTTCCTTTTAAAGAAACAACCCTGCAACAAAACAGACCATCTTATGAATGACCATTAAGATTCTGGTATCAACTCCACACCAAGCAATTCTGTGACACCAGCTAGATGTCCTACAATTCAACTCAATTTTGACACTATCTACCTGAAGAAAGCATCGGCTCCCACAGGTTAAGGGCTCCATCCTACCAGACTCCTCCTCTCCCCCCTTAGGTGTCAACCACAAGTCCAAGTGGTCACTTGTGCTTCTGACCAACTGGTTATAAATCAGAGGTTCCAAGGACTCCCCCTTGTGTGCAATTAATTTGCTAGAGGCCAGACTGTTTAACCCAGAAGGCCTTCTGAGAGGAAACCAGGAAGTTTGATAGGATCCAGGACTGCAGTCTTGCTACTGGAACCACGATTCTGGGCAGAAAGAAGCATGCCTGAGACCCTCCCTCCCTTCCCCTCATTTTAGCAAATGCTCACTGAGTGCCCTCCATTGTGCCAGGCACCGGGCCCAGCGGTGACCCAAGCAACCTGGTGAGGGGTCAAGAGCCCCAACCCAGAGGCAAGAGATCAGCAGTCTCCTCCTGCACCATCAGTGACCTGCAGTAAGACTCTCAACCAATCACACCTGGCCACGACACCCACCCACCTTTTCTAAGATGGGAGATAACAGGCTGACCCTGCTTATTTCACATGACTGTTTCAAAACATGTAAGAAGTGATTATATTCTGTTTAAATATAAAATGCTTTAAAAAAAAAAAGAATGAATGAAAATAGGAAGGGAGAGAAGGAGGGAGGAAGGGAAAGGGAAGGAAAGGAAAGGAAAGCAAAGCAAAGAAAACAAGGAAGGAATCATTTCCTAGGCTAGATTGATACATTCTCATATCAAGGAGAAAGGGAGAGAAATACAAAACAGAAAATGACTAAGAAACTACATGGTAGTAGGTTTTTTTTTTCAGGGGCCTAGAAGCTTTCACAGAACTCAAGGCTTTTAGAAGGTTGATTCACTTCCTTCCGTTCTTTCTTCCTGGGTCCATGAAGCCAGTTGATTCACTACAAAGTAATACAATACTACTCAATTATGAGCATGGGAAAAAAAGGGAAAGGCACCTTAAGAGACAGTTCTCTCTTGACAGAAAGAAGCCAGTAGTCCTCAAAGAGCAAATCAACAGAGACCCACACAATGATAAACTTGTTTATTTCTCAGAATTTAGTTTGCTGCTTGACATTCCCTGCAGAGAAGAGGCAACCCAACGTCCTTGAGGCCCGATTGCAGACCTGTCTGAGCATTGTCCATCAGAGATCCAAGAGAAACCGCCTAACCTGGGCCAGGTATTTTGGTTTCAAATAGTCACCCAGCTCCTCTTTACTGACCCACACATGATGGCCCTTCTTCCCAGCCTCGAAAAAGTCTCCAGTTAGCAGCAGTGCTTTGAAGAAGAATATTTTGGCCCCGAGGCTGCTCTCTGTCCGCATTGCCTGGGGGAACTTGAACTTGTAGTGGCCACAGGGTGCATTTCCCAGGAACTTGGCTTCCATGTTGTTCTCTGAGAAGGGGGGAACAGAATTGGAAGATGAGGATACATCCACCTGTTTACTATGGCGCCCGAACTTATTGGGGGTCTCGGTGAGAGCCACTTCCAGCCTGAGGTAAAAGCAATCCCTGAGAGTGAGAACTAGGGTCATTCCTGAAGACGCTTGTCTCCTCTCAATCCAAAGGTTCCTGGCCCATAGGCTCCAGATTCACTGGGTCCATTCCTCATGCCAAGCTACTGCTCTCAGACAGAAGTCAGCGATGCAGCCCAAATATCACTACCTGGGAGTCAGAGCACCGAGCTTCTAGACTCAGCCCTGTCACCATCTGTTGATGAAGGACCAAGACACTTGGTATCTGTAAAGCAAAGTTCGTTAGGCTTTTAAACGCAATGTCATGTGGAAAGTATAAAAAGGACCCAATTTGACTGCTGCAGGGTGAAAACCAAAGTTAAAAGGCAAAGACAGATGGACAGACAACATCTGCAATCTACAACAATGGGTTAATAACCCCAACCCAGCATTTCAAAGGATGGGAAAATGATGGATTAATTACTAAATGGCATTGGGAGAATGGGCTAGCTAAAAGGAAAAAATAAAGCTGGATCTCAACCTCACTCCTCACATCAAAATTGACACCATATAGGTCAAAGATTTAACAGTAAGTTAAAATTTTCATAAATGGTTTGTTCATTCTGGATTGATGGTTTCATAAAGGTTTAATATTTTCTGAATTTTTCTGTATTTAAAAATTTTTCACAAAGAAAAAAGAAACCATAAGAGTACCATAAAAAAAATGTGGGATATTTTCTGTATCATTTTTGAGAGGGGAATTCCTAACCAAGACACAAAATTCAAAAATCTAAAACAGAAAAAACATTTATCTACATAAAAATTAAAATCTTTCTGCAAGGAAAAACGAAGCATACAAAAGTCACAGACAAAATGACAAACTAGGAAAAATATTTTCAACACATTCAACAAAGGACTATCTTAAGGTATAAGTAGTACTTAGAAATCAATGAGGAAAAAAATAACTCTAAAAGAAAAATGAACCATGCATATGAACAAGAAGTTCACATGAAAATAATTATCCATGAACTATAAACTCACAAAAAGATGCTCAATCTTATTAATAATTCAAGAAATACAAATTTATTTCTATTTGTAGAAATAAAATTTATTTCTATTTGTACAAATTTATTTTCTATTTGATGTGTAAAACACATCATTATTGCCGAAGTTCAAAAACTTTGAGCTGCAACATCACTAATAACTAGAGAAATGCAAATCAAAACTACAATGAGGTATCACCTCACACAGGTTAGAATGCCCATCATGAAAAAATCTACAAACAATAAATGCCAGAGACGGTGTGGAGAAAAGGGAAGCCTCTTGCACTGCTGGTGGGAATGTAAATTGATACAGCCACTACGGAGAACAGTATGGAGGTTCCTTAAAAAACTAAAAACAGAATTACCATATGACCCAGCAATCCCACTACTGGGCATATACCCAGAGAAAACCACAATTCAAAAAGACACATGCACCCCAATGTTCATTGCAGCACTATTTATAATAGCCAGGTCATGGAAGCAACCTAAATGTCCACTGACAGGCGAATGGATAAAGAAGATGTGGTACATATATACGATGGAATATGACTCAGCCATTAAAAGGAACAAAATTGGGTCATTTGTAGAGACGTGGATGGACCTAAAGACTGTCATACAGAGTGAAACAAGCCAGAAAGTGAAAAACAAATATCATATATTAACACATACATGTGGAATCTAGAAAAATGGTACAGATGAACCAGTTTGCAAGGCAGAGATAGAGACACAGATGTAGAGAACAGACGTATGGACACCGAGGGGAGAAAGGGGGAGTGGGATGTATTGGGAGATTGGGACTGACATATATATACACGAATATGTATAAAATAGACAACTAATGAGAATCTGCTGTGTAGCACAGGGAACTCCACTTCGCTGTACAGCAGAAGCTAACACAACATTGTAAAACAACTATATCCCAATTAAAAAAAAATAAGTAAATTAATTTAATTTAATTTAATTAAAAAAAAAAAACTTTGAGCTGTACACTGCTTGTCAAGGGTAAGGGAAAACTGGGATCTCTCAAACATACTGTGGGAGTGTAATTAGTACAAGTGCTATATTTGGTGAGAGATACCAGTTTTAATTATACAAACCCTTTGATTTAGCAACTCTGCTTCTAGAATTCATCCGCCTGGATATAGTTATTTGCCCATGTGAGCACAGAGGAGTGTACACAGATGTTCAATGCAGCTTTGCTTGTAAAAGCAATACACTGGTTAAACAAACCGCAGCACAAACATATATGAAATATTACACTGGCTTTGAAAGTGTAAGATATGTCTTCACCTGCTGATATAGAGATATGCTTAAAAGCTGTGTATAAGAAGAGAAAGGAAGGTATGTAACCATGTATATCCCACTGTGTGGAAAAAAGGAACAGATAAAATATGTATGTGCTTGCAGTTTCTAAAAGGATACACAAAGTGTTCGTGGTGATTGCCTCTAAGATGGGAAAATTACATATTACTTCTTATAGTACTACATTTACCAGACACTGTTTGATATTTTTTCACCATATACAATGAATTGCTTTTCTGAATATTTCAAACAATAACAACAGCATCAGCATTAGATGAGGAATTCATGTATGATGTGAAATCACCTACAATACAAAATGTCAGCAGTGGGGGTCTGTGGGTGGTGGAATTATACTGGCATGTTTCTTTATACTTTTCTGTATTTTCCACTTAATTCAATGAATACATATTACTTTTCTATAATCTGGGGAAATGGATTGAATGTAATTAAATCAGAAAGAAAAAAACAGTTCATTACAAACATGAGCAAAGAATCTGAACAGGCGGTTCACAGAAGAAGAAATACAAATAGCCATATGAAATATATGAACATATGAAAAGATGATCAATTAGCAATCAGGAAACTGCTAATCCAAAAGAGATCATTTTTTTTTACTGATTGGACAGGCAAAAATTTTAAAGACAGACTATTTCACATGTTGGTGAGGTCTAGATAAACAGGCACTCCTATACCCCACTCCTGAAAATGTCACATGCTATGTACGTTCTGAAGGACACTTGGGTGGCACCTATCAAAAACGTAAATGTGTCCATCCTTGACCGTTAATTCCACCTCTAGGAATTCCATCTTGCAGAACTACTCGGGAAGTGCACCAAAGGGGAGGAAAGGAATAGACTTTGACTGTTTTATATTTATACTTTTATACTGCTTGAGCTTTTCTTTGCCATTTTAATTATTTTATTTACGATTTTAATGAATTTGAAATAAATCAACATATTTTATTTGCACCTATAAAATACTAATATATCCTTTCACACTTATTTATGGCAATGGGAATGTTCAAAGGAGGAAAGCGTGGTGCCAAGGGGAGCCCCTTTCCACGTGGTGCACGGCAGGTGGAGCTGAGCACCAGTCGTGAACATGCAGGACTGACCGAGGGAAGATAAGCATCTGAGTCCAACGATCCTGGCAAGAAACCCAGCTGCCAGCTCTTGCATGATGGCTAAGGAAACCGAGAACGCAGCAAAAGCCCCTCCCATTCCATTCTGTCTTGCTCCCTCTCCTGCAGGCCACACAGGTCGCTCTCGGGAAAGGATCAAGGGGGGGCACACTGGCTGCTGACGTTTCATTAGCAGGTACTTACGCTGGTGGCAGAGCCAGAAAAGTGGCTGTGCACTTATACAACCAGATCATTTACTCAACAAACATTCAGCAAGTACCTACTGTGTGCCAGATACTTTGCTGAGAGTTGGGATGACTGAGAGGGATAGATAGTATTCATATTTTCAAGGGAGTCAGAATTCTGGCTGGGGAGGGACAACGTGTTAATAAACAATTAAACGGCAATGGAATACGTGAAGAGCATCTTCTCCACAAGGACATAAGCTCCCAGGAAGCATGGGTAGTGTTCTGTTCATCACTGTGACCCCACTGCCTGGAGAGCGTCCAGCAAATGGTAGGCAGAGAGTAAATGTTTGCTGCATAAACTGAGTAAGGGCACACACAAGTGCTATGGGAGCCTAGAGGGAGGAGTAGCTCTCTCTACCCAGAAGGTTCCACCACAGAAGGTAGAATGTACTGAGCAGTCAGACTAGGGAGGAGTAAAGCATTCCAGTCAGGGACCAGCAGGTCCCAAAACAGGGACGTGTGAAAAACCACATTATTCATGGGATGCAAAAGGTTTGCTAGGTTAGAACTTGGAATATACATTAATGAGTGGCAAGATGGAAGACTGATGAGCTCGGGACCAGAGCAAAAAGGATTTGTAGGCCCTGCTTGAAAGTCTGCTTTTATGGGGAATCTTTCAAGAATTTGAGGCAGAGAAGTAACAAGGGATTTGTGTTTTAGAAGGCTCATTCTGGCAGCACTGAAGAGGACAACACAAAAGCAAGGGGGAACTCACTTGGCATCTACCTCAATAGTCCAGTGTAGCGGTTCTCAACCACTGTGATTCCACTCCCCACGTAATGTCTGGCAGTGTCGAGAGACACTTTTGGTTGTCACACTAGTGGGAATGTAGATGGGTTAGTGCTACTGGCATCTAGCAGGTAGAGGCCAGAGATGTTGCTAAACAGCCTACAAGGCACAGAAGCCCCCACAAAAAATTATCCTGCCTCAAATTTCAATAGTGCCAAGGCTGAGAAAATCTGGACTAGTGAGAAGTGAAAAGGGTCCCAGAAAAGCTGCAGGAATAAAGAGGGGACTATTTAGAACAGACCAGATGGGACTCAAGAACTTATGGATGTTGGAATGAGGTCAAGGATAACTCTGAGGTTTCTAGTTGGTAAGTGGTGATGACAATAAGCAAGCCTGCAAGGACAAAAAGAGAAGCAGGCTGAGAGATTGGCAGGAGCATCAATTTTGAATGTAGTAAATTTTAAAATCTCTGTGAGGGTGAGGGAGAGCACAGGGACGCCATCTGCCAGCCTCTGTCCCCGCAGGATATTTCCACAGGCCCCCAGATGTGTGCTGAATTGGATGCCTGTTCCCCCAGATCGATGCTTTATGTTAAACAAACAAGCCTCTTTCATAGAAAGTCTGGGTGTTTTTCAGTTGGCTGCCTCTGCACTGGGCTCTGGGGTAGAACCTAAATCACAGGTCTGTCAGGGATTAACAAAGATTGTCAAATACTGAACAAAATGGAACAAAGGATGATAACAACCAAGGTATCTTCCTCAAGATGATACCAGATGGCCAAGAAATGAAAATTCTCATTTTCAAAGAGACCCAAAATTCAAAGTCAATTTTAGAAGGCAGTGGGTTACCTAGAAACAGGTTCTGCAAAACTGAGTACTTCTTCAGGATCTGAAGTATGAATGAGCTGAGGAGAAAATCAAGTGTGGACAGACCATATTCTAGATGCGACAGAACTAAAGAAATTCCATATCCTCTAAGTTCTTAGCACAAAAATGCTGCTTTAAAAAAAAAAAGAAAAAGAAAAAGGGAGGGGGAGTAACTGTGCAAAGCAAAAGATTCATACTATGCAGAGGCACACAAAAAAAAATCCACTTCCTGAAGAATCCATAAATTATAAGAATCAGAAATGTAGGAAAAGAGAAAACCAGGGACTTCCCTGGTGGCACAGTGGTTAAGAATCCGCCTGCCAATGCAGGGGACACAGGTTCAAGCCCTGGTCCGGGAAGATCCCACATGCCGCAGAGCAACTAAGCCCATGTGCCACAGCTACTGAGCCCACGTGCCACAAATACTGAGCCCACATGCCTAGAGCCCGTGCTCCACAACAAGAGAAGCCACCGCAATGAGAAGCCCACACACCACAACGAAGAGTAGCCCCCACTCACCACAACTAGAGAAAGCCCACACACAGCAACGAAGACCCAATGCAGCCAAAAAATTAATTAATTAATTAACTTTTTTAAAAAAGAGAGAAAACCAAACAGCTAATCCTGATAATTTTTATGACAAGAAACCATGAACAATAAATAATGAAGCTTTCAGTGTCATAAAAACTGAAGCACCTTTTAATGTAAGTATTGATTACCAGAATCCCACTGGAACGAATAGTATCACTGGTGTTGAGTGGAGAGACAGAAATGCCTGCAGGGAAGGCGAGTAGGACCTATTAAGCCAATAGGACCCCTCATAGCTACACCCTATAATGACAAAATATTTTACAATACTGGGCCCCAAAGAAGATCTGGGCCAATTAAACCAAAAAAAAAAGTACTAGAATCACCTACTCCTATGGAGAATGCACAGCTGTAGAAACCAGGAGGTGAATGTTTTGCACTCTGTTGGGAAGACAAGTTTTAGTGATCAGAAGCAGAAACTCTCCATCCTTCAAGTATGACAGCAGTTGTAATTCATTGAGTACAGGAACTATGAAGAAGCCGCTACTAAACAACATCAGGTCCATTCAAATAGGGAGATGGGAGGAAGACAGCATCTACAGCCAAACTCTTGAGCCTCGTAGAAGAGATGATGGCCAGCCAGGACGATCCACTTAGCCAACCCAGCAGCTTTACCAACCTCCCCGGGCTCAGAACGAGTATGACAAGAGTCTTTGTGAAGAAACAAGCCAGTGACTAGACCTCCTACTTTCCCTTTAGAATAAAATGCAGCCACTGTGGATATTATTATTTGGAGAATGAAAAAACAGATTTTAGGGGGAAAAAAAAATCAACCCACACAAAGAATGGGAAAAAATATGGAGTCAGATAAAGCAACTACCTTTTACAAGTGAAAGAATTTTTTCTTCTGCCATCAATAAAACCAATGTGTTATTTTTTTTAAAAGAAAAGAAAATAGTTTAAAAGAAATAAAATAAAAATAAAATTTAAAAATCTCCGTGCCAGGACTTCGCTGGTGGTCCAGTGGGTAAGACTCCCTGCTCCCAACGCAGGGGGCCTGGGTTTGATCCCTGGTCAGGGAGCTAGGTCCCACATGCATGCTGCAACTAAGAAGTCTGCATGCCACAACTAAGAAGCCCTCATGCCACAACTAAAGATCCCGCGTGCCACAAATGAGACCCGGCGCAGCCAAAATAAATAAATATTAAAAAAAAAAAAATCTCAGTGGCACAAAGACTCTCACTTGATCTAAGATCTTTTTCTAGCTGAAATTTTATAAATATCAAAGTTTCCATTAACCTTCCAACCTCCTACCCTTAAAGCCAGGCCCACAGTCAGCCTGCAAATCCTCAGGGTGAGTCTGAAGTGTGTCTTGTGGGGTTTAGAGGGAGACAGAGAACTCACCTGAGAGTGTGGCCAGGGTTCGTTCAGCTGTTCGGCGGAGGGTCTCTCCGGGCTGCCACTCTGCCTGGGGCAGCATCCAAACGTCCTGGTCTCCAAGCTTCTCTTTGATCAACAGAATGAGGTTCCTGTCTAGCTTCCGGTGCAGTGAGGTTCGGTCATTCTTTACATCGGCTTCTGTGAAGAAAAGAGGGGGTCACAGGAGACAAGAGGACCGTGTTCTGCCAGAGCCAAGAAGATTAGAGTTGTAGAGTCCTCCTTTAAGGTAGAGCCACAACCTCTGCCCTCAAAGAACTTATAATCAAATTAGAACCCTGACCCGTCTCTCTAACTCTGACCTCTCTCAGGACAGTCTCACAATCTTGAGGAAACTAAAATTTAACAAGAAGAAACCAAAAGCTGAACTCCTCCTTTGAAGAGCCAAACACAAAGTACTTTGAGCCTCTGGAAAAGAAGCAATACCCGGACACTACTATTTCATCGGTCTTGACACTGTTACTGACTTAACCAGCCCCTACTTTCTCTGTTCTTCAGTCTTCATCGTGAAATAAGAATAAAAGAACTCAACCCCCTGCTTTGGGAGGGATTTCAGATAAAATACAGGAAACTAGTGGGAAACACTTAATTTACCCCACTCTTAGTCCCAAACTAGGAGTTAAACCCAGATAACATTCCTGAGGCTTAACTGAAACAGATAAGGCTACCCCAATACCTTTACATCCCACTCAAAAAATAACATAGACCTTGAAAAAATTATATTAGGGTGGATGTGAGGAACAGGGAAAAGAATTTCTTTTTCTCCCACATGAAAGAAGTTCTATCATTTGAAATTATTTGTTACTAAAAACACAAGCAGGGGTTAAGCAAGAATCCTTTGTTTGGGAACCAGAATACCCCCTTTTCTACCTCTAACTGGCCTGAAAAGACCACAAACCTGTTATTCGAGCTCCAGGTTTGAACTGTAGGAATTTCTGCTCCCACGTGTCTTCCAAATCCTGTAAGAGCAATATATTCTGCTCATCTTCTTCACCATAAAGGTCACCTTTCTTCTTTGCCAGTTGCTGGGCTTCATCCAAAGCACGAAGCTCATGGTCTGAATACAGGCTTCTCTCTATCTCGATCTGGGAAAATTAAAAGAGCAAAAATCTACCCCAAACTGGGAAAATTAAAAGGACAAAAAAACAAAATAAAACAGAGCTACAGTGCACTTGACAGACTCAGAAGTTTACCATCCAACAGACATACAACCAAAACACCACAGAGAAAACAGAGAAAAAAAGATCACCTGCACTTTGGGCTTGAGTTATATTTACTAAAACATTAGAATGTGTTTGGAAGTCAAGACTGCCACAAAGAACAGAGGACTAGGACAGGCATTGCCTGCCCACTTACCTCCCTCCAGTCAGACCAGTCCTTGATTAGAATCTCACTCACCATGAACGTTCCTGCTTCAGGGAGTTTACAGATGCCTTTCCTTCTTCCTAGAAAGTTTTCCCTCATGCTCTCCTGGGAGATCCCTACTCATCCTTCACATCTCAATTTAAATATCACTTTTTAAAAAATATCACTTTCTTAAGAAAAATATTCTATGACACCTCCCATTAAAATCAAATTAATGTCCCTGTTAAACACTATTACAGTTCCCTGTGTTTTCCTTTACAACACTTACCAAAGACTTCAATTCCATCATCATGTGGTTATTTGGTTATTGGCTGATGCCCCCTAAACCAAACTGAAGTGCTCTGAGAACCACAGCTATGTGTGTCTCATTCACCACTGCATCCCTAGCACTTAGCAGTGTCTGTACAAAGTGGGTCCTAAATGATTATCTATAAAGCTATTAATAAAATGTTTGCAGAGTAAATTAATAAGCCAAGTAAAAAGGAAAGGAGTGAAGTTTTTATCTCTCAGTAGCCAAGACAAAAACGTCTCAGGTTCTGGGGAAACATAATATCCTTTAATCACTGTGGGGATTTAAGACCCTCATAGCAACTACACCGTTTTTGCCCATGTCTCTTCACTTGCCCCTCACACAAACAGACTTTATCACAGACATCTTACGGATGTGCCCGTTGCCTTTTCCTTACGCTCATCACATAACAAAGTCTTTCTCCTCTCTAAACTGTCAACTACTTATGATAAGGGCTGAATCCGTCTTGTTCACCATCGCATACCCAGTATATTGACTGAAAAAGGAAAGCATCTCCAAAGAGTTGACGATAACAACAGAAAAGATCAATGAAGACGAAGTACCTTTTATTGAACGCGTACTACGTACCACACGAACCCAGTAAGGTAGGCACCATTTTGCAGGTAAGTATACTGAAGCTCAGAGAAGTGAAGTAAATTGCCCAAAGTCACACAAACTAATCTGTGGCGGAATCGGGATCAAACGCAAGTCAGCGTGCCTCTACTGCTTTCCCAACTGCACCCAGAAGCGACGACCCGCACCTCAATCCCACCTGCTGTAGCAGAGCCTCCATCTCTTCCTGCAATGGGGTCAGCGGCTTCGAGACCAGCGGTGGCCGCTGCAGGCACAACGCGCCCAGCAAGCGCCATGGAGACGCGCTGCTCGAGGGTGCGGCCGCAAGGGCCAAGCTGCGAGAACCCAGGCTACGGGTCCAGGGGCCCTCGAACCGCCGCCAGCCCCTCGCCACCCCTAATCCAGTCAGCCTTACGGGCCCCGCCATCAGCGAAGCTTCCCACAATGTACCGCGGCTCCCAGAGAGGTCCTGGGCCAATCCTATATTCCCACAAGGCAGTGCGGCCACAGCATGACGGGAAGAGCTAGGCTCCCCGGAACTAGTAGAACGAACCATTCCAACATGGAGGGGTGGGCGAAAATCTCATGTTAGAAAACTGGGAAAAGAGGGGAGGATTCCCAGTTGCCACTCTCAACGATAGGTATTATGGAGCATTTAAATGGGAATAAAAATCTTTAATGTACGTTATAAAAAGGAATCAGGTGACTTTTCCTCTGCACCCTCCCCCACAAGCGCTCGTGGTGCTGGCTCCGCTCCAGCCCCTCCAGGCTCCGCGGTCGCCGCGGACGGGAGCTGAGTGGGGTCAACTCAAGTCATGCAGGTTGTAAGAAACGCGGGGTTTCGGCTCTTGGGGTTATGGGCTTGGCCACCGACGACCAGGTAAGAATGATTATCCCCTCCGAGCCTACGGCCACCCGCGGGAATTCGCTCCTGCCCGTGTCCCATGAGACACCTGGACTCCAGTTAGGACTCGGTTAGGCCTGGATCTCACCGAGCTTTCCTTCTCCATAGGGTCGCCGTGGCCGGAGTGCCGGCCCCCACCATCCACACTAGCGCCCAGCAGATGCAAGACGCAGCGGCCAAGCCGGAAGTTGAGAAGGCGAAGGCTGCGGCGCCAGCTCCGAGCCGCAGCAGCTTCAGGTGAGGGCCACTTAGGTCCAGCCCTCGGGAGACTGGCACCACCCTCCAGAGTCAGAGAACCAGTGAATTCCCAACTCTTTGTCACTTGCCATCTGCGGGACCTTATGCAGATTAATCCTTGAGCCTCAGCTTTTTCGTCTGAAAGTGGAGATAACGCCAGAAGAGGTTGTAAGGATCAAATGAGATGAGCTTTGGCACAAAATGAATGCTCATGAACATTTGATGAATGAATGAGTGAACGTCGAAGTTGTATAGTAAATATCTCCTTTGTTTCCCTCTGGGATCACGTCAGACTAACAACCTTCCCTGGCTCTCGGACACAAAAGGGGGCTGGGATGGGTGGCTACACTAGGGTGTATGTTATTATGCACGTTTTTGAGTTGGTCTAAGGTCCAGGGTGGTTTCTGTGCTTAGCCCCAGCGACTGGTAACTTGCTTTCCACAGTGCCACTGCCTCTTTGTGCTACTTGTACTTCACTATATTTAACAAACCTTTTCTAAGAACCTGCTCGGTGCCAGGCACCGTGCTAGGTGCTGGGGATACAACTGCAGAAGATCATTGCTCCCCACAAGTAGTTCACAGTCTACCAGGGAAGACAGACATACAAATGTTTTCACCATAATCTGACCAGTGGTATATTGGAGGTAAGAGATGGTTGTTTTGAAGTATGAAAGAGTGAGTGTCTGACTCCGGAGGAAATCAGGCAAGAGTGCCAAGAAAATAATGCGAAGCTAAGAACTGAATTGAATGGGAGTTCAGCTGGAAAAGTCGTTTTAGGCAAACTAACAGTCTGTGTAAGGCATGCATTGTGAAAGAACGCAGTGTATTCAGGTGTATGTGTGATGGCAGATGAGGCCAGCAGGGTGAGAAGGAATCCAAATGCTGAGGGTCTTATCTGTAACACTGGGGCTTTTACGCAGTCCCCACTGTAGGTAGTGGGGAGCTGCCAAAGGAATTTAAGCCAAGATTCTTTTATAGTCACTCAGCAATGTCAGGCACTATTCAAGGTGTTGGGGATGCATCGGTGACCAAACACACAAAAGTCCCTGCCCCCGTAGAACTTAAATTCGAGTAGATAGGGGACAGTATATAGAAAACAAGAAAAACAAATAGGACAGATTGTAGGAGTGTGTCTAGTGTTTGAGAGCAGCAGCAAGAAGGCCAACGTGGAGTGATGAGTAAAAACAGGAGGTGGGGGCAAGAGGGCAAAGGGGTGCAGCAGGCACGCAGGGCTACACCCTGTCGACCTTGTGGGCCATCGTGAGGACTTCAGCTTATTCTCTGAGTGAAGTGGGAAGTCACTGGAGAATTCTGAACGGAGGATTGACATGATCCTGCTTACATCTTAAAGGGTCCCTTTGGCCGCTGTGTTGATATTGAACTGTAGGGAAGCGAGGATGGAAGATGGGAGAAGTCTCCTAAGCAGCCAAAAAACTACTGAAGTAGTCTAGGTGAGAAATGATGCTGGCCTGGACCAGAGTAGCAGCTGTGGAGGTAGTATAAATGGTCAGACTGATACATTTAGAAGATGACCAACAGGATTTGTTAATGTAAGATGTGAGAAAAGAAGAGGACTGAAGGAGCACTCTAAAATTTTTGGCCTAAACAACTGGAAAGATAGAGTTGTCATTAAGACGGGGGAGACTACAGGAGCTTGGATTTGGGTGGTGAAGTTTGAGATGCTTCATTAACATCCAAGTGGAGATACAATATTGACTATTAGAAATGCAGTTCAGGGGACAGATCTGGGCTAGAGGTATACATTTGGAAGACTCATCATATAGATGATTTTCTGTCTGTTTGTTTTGGGGTTTTTTTTGCCACGAGGCTTATGGGATTTTAGTTCCCAGACCAGGGATCAAACCCAGGGCCCCCTGGCAGTGAGAGCACCTAGTCCTAACCACTGGGCCACCAGGGAAGTCCCTAGATGATATTTAAAACCATAAGATACAAGATCATCAAGAGAGAAAGAGTAAACAAAGAGAAGAAGAGGTCCAAGGACAGCACCCTGGAGCCTCTGGCATTTAGAGATTTGGGAGATGAGGAAAAATCAGCAAAAGAGAGAAAGAAGAAATCTCCAGAGAAGTCCTAAGAAGCCCTGGAGGCTTTTTTTTTTTTTAATGTGGTTCAAGGGCAGAGAGATTAGCTATATCAAATGCTACTGATATGATAGGTCCATAGACTGATGACAGAATTGCTCATTGGACTTAACATTATGAGTTGGTTGGTGACCTTGACTAGAGCATTTTTGGTGGAGGTATGAGGGGCTAAGGTCTGAGTGGCGTGGGTTCAAGGAGAATAGAAGACAGGAAGAAACAGCAGGTATGGTCATTTCTTTGAGCGGGAATATAGAAATGGGCAGGTGCTAAAGGAGGCTTTAGGATCAAGAGGTTTTTGTTTGTTTTTAGGTTGGGGAAATGACCACATGTTTTGCTGATGGGAATGATGCAGTAGAGAGGGGAAAGAATGAGGATGCGGACTGCTGTCCTTGAGGAGCTAACACACAAGTGGAGCATCATAACAGGAGAGAAGGCAGAGATTGTGGGCACAGATGTTTGGTAGTGGGAGCTGGAAGAACTTCTGATTGCTTCTATTTCTCTGTGAAGGTCATCAGCGGGCAGTGAGGAAGCAGGAAGGAGTTGGAGGTCTGAGGGGACAAAAGAAGGTACAAAATAGTCATCCAGGACAGTGAAAGGGTAATTGAACTGTGGATGCGCTGTATGATTGCCAGCAATGAGGGCCCACTGGATGTTAGAAGTCATTAAAGTAAAGCAGCAGTTCTCAGCCTGGGCGGCTGTGCCTCCAAGGGGACTTTTAGCGATGTTTGAAGACATTTTTGGTTGTCACAACTTGAGGGACAATGTCTAGTTGGGTAGAGGCCAGGGATGTTGCTAAACGCCGCCACAGTGTGCAGGACAGCCCCCCTTCAGAGAATTCTCTTGCCCAAAATGTCAGTAGTACTGAGGTCAAGAAACTGTGATAGAGAGAGAGAGAGAGAGAGACAGTAGGTACTACTGCACTACTGTGTATTTTTCTCTACCCAGCTATGCAGGCTATTTTCAGTCCTCGTCAGCCATTTGCAAGGGATGCCGTGTGTGCGGGCCTGGTTTGAGGATGGGTATGAAGAGGCAGCAGACCAGCACCAGAAAGCTTTGTCTTTCCTGTTTCTGGGCTGCCTCGGGGTGAACCACTTGTTCGTTTGTATATTGGACCTGGGAGCCTTAAAAGCTTGATCTTGTCTGCGCCTTCAGTTAAATGGTTCAAGCTCCAAATCCTTCCTAGTTCAAAAATCTTGTCCTATATAAAAGGCATTATGCTGGTATGTTCAGACTTTAGAAGGCATAAGTTTTTGACCCACAAGTCGATAGGGGAAATTATCAATGGGGAAATGATAATGTTTTAAATATTAATGTCATCTCAGAGCCTCATCCACATTCCACCTCAGTGTAGGCTGATAAGCTGGCAACCTGCTGAGGTGCTAAATCATCTCTAAGATCAGGCCGAGCAGGAAAGAATACACTTGTAACTCTTGAATACCACTGTGTTACTGTTTTGTTTTTTTTTAATCTCTCTAGGAAAGCCAGTCAGGAGGATAATGCTCAGCTAATAGTGTATTCTCTAAATCAGAACCCGTTGTAGATCAGGTGACTGAGGGGATACAAACACTGATCTGATCTGTACGTGTAAGCAGGGTGCAGCAGCAGGTTTGCTCGAGTCTAGAATAAAAAAAAGCGCAGGTGGTGAGCAGAACTCTGAACCAAGGTAGAGCCCCTCGATCCAAGGCCTGGCTTCCCTTGTTAACCCTGTTCCCCTCTTTGTACTCAGTTTCTCCACCTGAAAACGAAGAGTCCTGACCGAGAGACAGCCAGAGGACAGATCGGACTGAGATAGCGAGGGGTCTTGAACTCAACATGTTGTCTAGGCCAGTGTGCTAAACCCTGAGTTCACATTCTGACTCACTTGGGCTACTTCAGAAATGGATTCTCAGGCCCCATCCAGAAGTCTGGGGTGGAGTGTAAGCATCAGAATCACGTGATCCTGCTGTTCAGCCAGCATGGACAACCGCTGGTCTAGGATAGGTGTTGGCAAGTTGGATCTGGCCAGTTTCCTGTTTTTTATTGGACAGTAGTCACACCTACTGTTGTCTGTAGCTGTTTTTGCACCACAGTGGCAAAGTTGAGTAGTTGCAACAGAAACTTTATGGCCAGCAAAACCTAAAATATTTACTATCTGGCCCTTTACAGAAAAGGTTTGCTGACCTCTATTCCAAGGAATTTTTTTATAATAATGATTTTTATAAGTATTATTAAGATAATTTTGTCTTTTTTATTAAGATAATTTTGTCTTATCAATATGTATGAAAAATCATATTGTTTATACAAACGAACAATAATATAGTCAAGATATCTGTGGTTGATAAAACAAGAAATAGAGGTTCGACTTTATTTTTTTTTAATGCAGAAAGAGTAGCTTATAGAGGACTGGAGAGTGATCTGATTACACTAGAAGGGACAGGGGAAGATGGGGAGCGTGGATTAAATTCTCTATCCTCCCAGCAGAAAGTCACTTGCTGTGTCTAGAGTCAACAACTCAGGAAATGGCTGCTGAAGCACCGTGTTCACAGATGCGGCAGCAGCGCCAGAAGGGTTGGGGGCAGTGACCTCAGGAGCAGGCTGAGGCAGAGAGCTGCTGTTTTTTATTAGTTTGTCTGTACTGTTGGCTGTTTTTAAACCTTGTAATTTTTTTTTTAATTAAAAAAAAAATCAGGACAACTTCACCTAAAATTTTTCTTCTAATTGCAGCATTTACCCTCCAATTCCAGGACAAGAGAGCTCTCTGAGGTGGGCAGGAAAGAAATTTGAGGAGATCCCAATCGCACACATCAAAGCATCGTACAACAAGTAAGCAGGGAAGGGAGCACCTGGTAGGGCTAGAGTGGGCTTCTTTCCCCTTCAGAGGGTGTGGGCAAGCCAGGCGGCCACGTTCTGCGTGCAGATGCTGATGCAGAGGTTCCCCCGGGCTCCCTCCTGGTTTGGGGAGACCACCTCTCTCTTTATATAGCTTATTCAGATTTCATGGAAATATGAACTAGGTTAGGCATATCCCATTCATAAGATTTCATTGCTGTCCTTGGGAATTGTATTTCCTGGTTCTGCTCAAGAGTTGGAGAAGAGTATATTTTAAGGCCAGAAAGTCCCTCTGTGAAAGTATTTGTTAAGTGTTAGTACTGGGGATCGGTGATTAATAAATGAGAGAGATTATTTCAGAATATATGATTTACTAACTGAGCAAAATGGAAACCTCCAAATAAGGGTCGCTTTAAAGTACTCGCTTTGGGCCACCGTGCGCCGACCTCTGCCTTTGTAGGGCTGCACAAGGTTGGAAGACTAGCGTTCTGTGTGGCTTTCAGACAGTGCTGGGTAAGTTCCCAACTGTGTGTTGGCAACAGAAACCTTGCTGATGTCAGTAACATCTTTGTACACCAGCCCCCACTTGGAGATGGGATTGGTGTTTGGTCAACAGTCGCCTATGAAGCAATTTAGAGAATACAAGAGACTGTTGGTAGTCAGGGCTAGAGGGTGGACACAGGCGAGGTGCCATAGGATGCATTTCAGCTTTCATCTGGTAAGCTCAGAATGAGAGCCCCTGGATTTTCCTCTCTTCTCAGGTTGCTAAGGACATAGGTAAGCTCTCTTAGTTCATTTGCTTTTTTAAGGGTCTGTGGCCTACTCTGTAGATTTCTATTGAGGTTGTCTCAGAGACAAGCCATTCTCTTGTCTATTTCTACTCTGTTCAGTGTAGAAAACCCAAGAAGCCCTGGTAGGGAAATGGCAGCCGTAGCCAGGCCAACAGCAGGTGGCCTGAGCCTAGGGCCAGCTCCAGCAGGTCTCCCCATAACCACTCTCCACTTCCATCTGTGGTGAGTTCTCAGGGAGCTCTTCAGGAGACTGGACAGTGATCAAGAGGGAAATGGAAAGCATGTCTAAGGATTTCTTGAAGTTATTCTTTTTTTTTTTTTTTTTTTTTTACTTTTTGCGGTACACGGGCCTCTCACTGCTGTAGCCTCTCCCATTGCGGAGCACAGGCTCCGGACGCGCAGGCTCAGCGGCCATGGCTCACGGGCCCAGCCGCTCCGCAGCATGCGGGATCCTCCCGGACCGGGGCACGAACCCACGTCCCCCGCATCGGCAGGCAGACTCTCAACCACTGCGCCACCAGGGAAGCCCTTGAAGTTATTCTTAATTTTAATTTAACTTGTTAAAGAGTCCTTATCTTTTAGAGATATATACTGAAATATTTACGGATGATATGATGGGTCTAAGATTTGCTTCAGAATAATCTATTAGTTAGGGGATAGAGGGGAGTAGAAACAGGGTTTATAGGTGAAACCAAATTGGATATGAGTTAGTAATTGTTGAAGCTGAATGGTGAGTCCATGGGAGTTCAGACATTATTCTATCCACTTTTGTGTATATTTGAAACTTTACCAATGAAAAATCATTAAAAATTGCCTGATGTGAAAATCTAATTTCTTAGGGAAAAAAAAAAAGAAGCTGCCAGAAAGGACCCTGAATCTAATTAAACACTGGCTACAGGGAAGATACTAGGAGGAAAATATGCCACCTTACCTCTGGATGACACTTAACACCCTCAGATTATGGAGCTTCTGTTAGTCAGCTCAGGCCACTATAAGAAAATACCACAAACTGGGTGGCTTAAACGGCATTTATTTCTCACAGTTCTGAGGCTGGAAGTCAGAGATCAGTGTGTCAGCAGGATCGGGTTCAGTGACAGCTCTTCCAAGTTGCAGATGGCTGGCTTCTCGTTGTGTCCTCACATGCTGGAAGAGGCAAGGGAGCTCTCTGGGGTCCCTTTTATAAGGCACTAATCCAGTTTATAAGGGCTTCACCCTCATGACCTAATCATCTCCCAATGGCCCCACCCCCCAATACCATCACATTAGGGGTTAGAATTTCAACATGAATTTAGGGGGTGGAGCCCAAACCTTCCATGCATAACGGCTCTCTTTAGATTATACGACTTGTCAGTTTTTAATGAGATTTAGAGGTTGATTCTGACCTTTCCTGGCACCTCCTACAGGAGTTCAAAAAACACTCATCTGATAAGCTCAGAGTGAAAGCAGCTAACGGTCTTTTTCTTTCACACTTGGGCTTGTCTGGTCATGGGTTAGCGCTCTCTTACTCCCCTGAAGAGCCATTATATTCTGTACACCTCCCCTCCTTTCCCAGCACACAGATCCAGGTAGTCTCTGCCGCTCACCAGCCCCTTGCCCGCGCTTCCTGTGGCACGGAGGGGTTTCAGAATGCCAAAAAGGGCACGGGCATTGCAGCACAAACAGCGGGCATAGCTGCCGCGGTGGTAAGTGTGTGTTCTTTCCGGCTCCCTCTGTGCTGGGCTCCACTTTTTGCATGGCTGATCACTGGCAGGAAAATTGTCCTTGAGGCGGGTCTTCAGAAGCAAGAGTATTGGCCAACTCTTGTTGGCTACCCTAACATAGGGGGTGGTTTGAAGAGGTGTGTGTGAAAAGGCTTCTCTTTTCTCTTTCTCTCAGCTTCAGTAGAAGTGAAACACTCGGTTCATTCTAGAAGAGGCAGGAGCCAGGTGCCGAAGGCTCACCAGAGCCTCCTGGATTTAAAGACCAGTGCAGTGGGTGGGGTGTGGTTGTGGTAATGGCCCATCTGGAGAAGGTGTGGCATGTGAGGACTCTCCTGCAGTACCAGAGGGAGCGTGAACTGTTGCAGACCTTTCTAGAAGCAAGGTGGCAGTGAGCTGCAGATGGTGTATTTATTCAGTATCTACTATACGCCAGACACTTTACATTCATTATCTTGAATCCTCAGAAGACCCTTGGTATTACCCACATTTTTAAGAGTCATTTGGGATTCAGAGTGTGTGGCTTGCTCAGAGCCATGCAGCCAGTCTAGTTCTCTGAACTGACCCCGCCAGGTCTGGGACCAGAGCCTGGGTGGGCACTGTCTGCTACAACACAGGCCTCACAAAGGTTCACACTGCCAAACCAGGAGTATCTCCGGAAGGAAAACTTTGACCTTCAGACAAAGCTCGATGCCCGAAAATACTGATTGCTATGTATCAGTGATCATCAAAACACACTAAATGGCCACCAATGGGCAGGTTTATACACTTAAATATGTCAGTGTTAACGGTGGCTTCTGCATGGTGGGTTGAGTGACCTGTGTGTTTTCCAGACTTTCTGCAATAAACTACCTTTATAAACAAGAAAGGAAATTTTAACTATAACTAAAGATTAAAATGATAAGATAACACTTTCTAAGAGGGTACTGAGGCTTAGCCTTGGAGTCCAGGGCACATTATGGTCTGAAATTCTGCATTGATCCACCTGGGAAAAATCTGAGCGATATTTAGAAGTCTCCACTAGGTGGCAGTGCTGTCCTGGGCGGAAAGAGATCCCAGCTAACTGCTGGTGTCTGTCCTGCACCTCGGCCATCTGCTCTTTGCTTCCTTCCCTGCTCTTTGCTTCCTTCCCTGCTCTTTGCTTCCTTCCCTGTTTTCTGCCTGTTTACATGTGTGGGTGCTTGTTCTATGGAGCTCATAACCCTGTTGCTCCAGGTTGCAGTAGCAAGGGGGTTTGGATGTCGCACTTCTCTCTCAGAGCACTAACCACTTGCTGCTCCTCTCCAGAAAGCTACGGGGAAGGGTGTGACCCACGTCCGAGTTGTGGTTAAAGGCCTGGGGCCAGGGCGCTTGGTAAGTGACCTCGCTTCTTCACAGCCCAGCATGTGTGCTTGCTTCTTCAGTTAGAGAGAGAAACGGGAGTGAGAGCAGAGGAGGGAGAGTGGACCCTGTAGTGGATTCCCCTAACAGCTTGAAGTTTCTTTCCATTGCCTCTAATCTACTAAGCTTCTCAAAGCAAGCCCTGATCACTTAGTTTCAATTCATCAGACACTTACAGAGTGCCTGCTGTGTGCCAGGCACTGGGAACAGAAAGGTGGCCCCTGGGGGACTGTCACAAATGGGTCCCTCAGTACAGACTAGTGAGTGCACTGGTAAAGCTTGTGCCCAGGGTGCTGGGAGCCTGTTGGGTGTGATCGGGAAAGTGTCCCCAAAGAGGTGACATCTCTACTGATTTTTTCAGAATGACGAGGGACTAACCAGGTATGCGTATGGGATTGGGGGAGGGAGGATCATTCCAGGCAGAGGAAACTACAAAAGCATAATGCTTAAGATGCGTTGAGATTTACAACAGTCTTTGTTCTTAGATTGTAAAGCGCAAGGTGGGACGTGGCAGGTGGGATTGGAGATGTGGGCGGCGTTGAGGGCTTGGTGAAGGGATTGGTAGGGAGAAGAGCTCTGTGAGAGCATCACGTTGGGACTGTAGATATCAGAGCCAGTGAGCTTTCTCATCCCTATGCTGCCCCACCCCCCACCCCCGACCGGTTCCTCTCCGAGCCCTGTCTGGACACACTGGGGCACCATTTCTGGGACCGTGCCATCCTGCTATTCCTTCTCCTTCCAGTCTGCCATCAAGGGACTGACCATGGGGGGCCTAGAAGTGATCTCAATCACAGACAACACCCCCATCCCGCACAACGGCTGCCGCCCCAGGAAGGCTCGGAGGCTGTGAGGGGCAGGAAGCCTGCACCTGAACCTGACCTCAAGTCCCGCCTCCAGCTGGACGTCATGGAAAGCACACTCTCAGAGCTCTCTCCAGGGAGGGCTTGTTAGAGGCCCTTCAGGCAGTGAGGGAGAGCTCTGCCTCCTTATGGGATGGCCTTGGCTTGTTCCTTCTACTGGAGACCAGTATGCCTAGAAGTGCCTCTCCTGGACAGGAAGGGAGCTACAGGGGCAGCTGTGGCCCAGACGCCAACCAGTAAATGCTGCAGCTGCTCTGAAAAAATAAAAATATCTCCACCATCTGTAGTAATTTGTGGGTTTTTTTGCTTCCAGCGTTGCAAACAGTAACCCCCCCCACTTCCTCCTGAAAATGAGATTGTGAATTGAGGTGAGACCGTCAATGGAAGGATTAAGATGTAAATGTGGGCTGCTAAGTACCAGGCACCTTCCTCTTTGGTTTCACATATTTCCTTTTTAGCCCCTTAACTAAGGGTTCCAGAGCTCATTAGCAACTTTTCTTACTAACTTGTAATTTGGCCCCAAATTGAGAGGTTTGTGCCTCCTACCTCTGGAGTACTCTGATAGCAGGTTTCACTGTTAGCAGGCGTGTCTAAAGTTAGTTAGCCCTAACAGTACGGGAGAGTGGTCTTGGAATCGGGTCCCCTTAAGTGTGAACCATCAGAGATTCCCCACAGTCAAGGCTGCATTACACACTCCGTGGGCGTCAGCAGCCCCAATACCCGAGACTGCATGACCCCAAAGGAGGGAGGGTAGAGTGGTATAAAACAGGGTTCTGTAGAAATTAGGAGAGGTGGAGGGATGGGCGAGAGCAGAGCCCAAACTGAGACATGCAGGAAAGCGAGTCCGGGTGGTGCTGACACAGCGGGCTCAGCCGGGCTCCCAGGCAGCACTGACTGCTCAGTCGGGACTCGGGGGTCCCTGGATGCCACACAGAAGCCAAAGGTGGGGCCTCTGGGGACCCAGCAGGAGAGACCCCCTCTTCCTTGGACAGAGAGGACCAAGGATGAGAGCATTACCAGGAGATGAAAAGGTGCACGTCTGTCGGAGGGGAGTCTGCAGGAAGGGCCTGGCGACCACCGAGGGGCTCCATGCCTGCATAGCCAGCCGAGCATTGCGATTTGCCTGAACCCCGTGTAGTAAATGCACAAATGCCCTCTTATGTAGGGAAGCCGCTGCGTTACACAGGTTAGAGAAGGGGAAAGGACCAAGACGTGAGTGTGAATTTAGAAGGAAAATGTCTCCCTACTGCCTTCTCTTCCATCCTTAGCAGGACCTATGAAGGTTAACTTGTGACCAATGACTAAAGGAACCCAACTGGAGGCTTCTTGTGTTGAAACCACAGACGGAAGGAGTTACACTTTAAAACTATATATAAACACGTTGCGTAAAAAACATGGGGCTTGTGAGAAACCGCTCTGTGATGTGATATGGTTTGGCCTTTATTCGGGTGGACAGAGGGCCTGGAGCAATTAGGGCCTGGAGCAATTAGTTTAACAGAGCAAGAAACAGGCGGTTCAAAAGAGAAGCTTAAAGAAAGTCCTTTAGAGAGGCGTGGGCAGGGTCAGGGGATAAACAGGCTGCAGCACTCAAGGACTAGCAGGAGTGGGGGAGGGACAATCCCCCAGAACCTGGAGGCGTTCTAGTCACAGGGATGCGGCCTCTGCCAAAGCCGCGGCCCGCAGAGGGAGAGGACAGAAACACGCTGATGGCTGTAGCCTCTGGCCACCTGACGTGCCCAGTGGCTGAGCCCAACAAGAACCAGAGCAGGGGAGCAGGGTGGTGCCGTCCCTGGAGGGCCAGCCTCGCAGGCAGCAGAACAGATCTGGAGGGGCACGTGGAGAAGAGGAAGCACAGGCGGTCTCCCATCATTCCAGAAGTGAAATCTTCCATACGCTGTGGTTTTAGAAAGTGTTATTTTATTCCCAAGAGGGCATTGAAAAGGAAGGTACTGCCTGAGAGTACCTAAAAGTAGACAAGACACAGGGGACCCTAAAGGATCAATGGTCTCAGGGCCAGAAATGGAAGCCTGGCACCACCGCCGGGAGCCAGGTGGGGGGAGCACCGTCGACAGGGCGCCCAGGGGGAACGCACACAGCTTTGCTGCTGGGAGCCTCAGTGCCCTGCTGCGTCCAGGCTCTAAGAGGCCAGTGAACTTGTGCTTAGACTCTATCACCTCTTTTTTTTTTTTTTAAAGAAGATGTTGGGGGTAGGAGTTTATTAATTAATTTATTTATTTTTGCTGTGTTGGGTCTTCGTTTCTGTGCGCGGGCTTTCTCTAGTTGTGGCAAGCGGGGGCCACTCTTCATCACGGTGCTCGGGCCTCTCACCATCGCGGTCTCTCTTGTTGAGGGGCACAGGCTCCAGACGCACAGGCTCAGGACTTGTGGCTCACGGGCCTAGTTGCTCCGCGGCATGTGGGATCCTCCCAGACCAGGGCTCGAACCCGTGTCCCCTGCATTAGCAGGCAGACTCTCAACCACTGCGCCACCAGGGAAGCCTCTATCACCTCTTAATCGTGGGGTCTTGGCCTCAGAGACCGGCCCCTGCTCAGGGGAGGACCTTCACTGACCACTTAAGGCAGTTATCGTTCACCCAAAATGCCAGGCTGCCCTTTCCCCTGCTGCCACAAGCCCTTCTCCAAAGCCAGCCTCTCAGTTCTGAGACACAGGTGACCGTGTGCTTGCACTTCCCCCTGGCAGAGAAGATGCAGAGCCTGGCACTGGGTCCTGAGTATTTGCACAAGCAGAGTGTTGGCATCAACTTGTGTGACAACACACTTGTTTCCTGGCAGCAGGGCCTTGGGTTATTGCTATGAGTGCATCAAAGTGCAAAGCTGGTGGCCCAGGACTAGCTGCATAAGGAAAGCCTCTCCTCCCCTCGCCCCTCTCTCCTCTCGTCTGCAGGCAAAAAGGCAAATATAATTTTTCTCCTTTCAGCATAGATGCAATGTTTTCCCTTCTTTTGGCCAAGGTCATCACCCGACACTAAGCTGTACCTTCACCACCAAAATAAACCTGTTTAACAGTAGAGTACCTGGATGCTGGCAGAATATAACTCAGCAGTTTAGGAGAATCCATTTTGCAATCGCCTCTGCCTGCAACCTGACTCTCATATGTCCATTTTTTTTAATGCATATTAAATTAAAAGGCATTTAATGCATATATGCCTTCCCCCGGACTCCTTTATTCTTTCTCTCTAGTCATTTTTTCCTACCCTGGATAGATACATTGCTTTTTAAATCTGAGTATTATCAGCCCACAGTGATGGAGTGGTCACTGCCAAAGCGGAAAAGTCTATTCAACCAAAGTGAACAAACATGGGCTATTGCACAAACACAGGCTGAGCACAGGGAGAACAGATACGGCACTGTCATTCCTGTCCTGGAGCTCACAGACCAAGAAAGTGGGACAGGCACATGGCTGAATTAGTCAGAAGGAAGTTCCATACGAGGCATGAATGTTATTGGTGTTTGAGTGAAAGGATGATCCCCTCAGTTCATCCCAGCAGGATCACCAGGTATCTTTAGGATTGGAAACTGGCAAAGCAGCATTGCCCCAGGTTACCGGATATGGCTTAGGTGGCGTGGTGGGTCATGATAGGAAGACGAATGGGGGTAAAATCTTACCAAAGGATTGGGAGAAAAGGAAGGAGGCAAAAAACCTGTGGCCACACAAGATGTGATGGAGAAAGGGAGGTGGGCGTGTAGAAGGCTGCAGTCGAGCTCATTTGCAGGCAATGAAGGTAGGTGTGTAGGCATCTAAAATAGAGTAGAAAGAGTCACTGAGGTTTAAGTCAAGAAACTATGAGATGTGGACAAAGAAAGCTGTCAATCTTGATGCTGAAGCCCCAAAGTGGGCATCAGGGCAGGAGACAGAAAAGTCTGGGAGAATCAAAGTCCCCAAACAACACAGAGCGGCCAGAGTACAGGAAGGAGTATATGGGTTTAGGAAGAGGGGAGTAACAGCACGAACTTCAAAAGAGAAGGACTGTTGGGAGGAGGTGGCAGAACGATGTCCCAGAAGGGAGATGAGGCACTGACCACACGCTGACCCGCATCCCTGGGCACTGGGGTGAGATGTGCAGAGTTGGGGAGGAATGGGGAGGAGCGTGGTGATGAGAGACTGTCTCTTCTCAGTGGAATCAAGCTCTGGGGACCACAGAAGAAGGAGCAGGGTGATGAGAGTCCTGGAGAAGAATGCAGGCTGTGGGCTGGGTTGGGGGCGTCCGGCATGGTGACTTTGCAGATGCTGAGAGGGTGTGGAGAGAGGTGAGGCCAGGGAGGGCCTGGAGGGGGCGAGGACAGGGACCTGCCATGGCTGTGGTCTGGACTGGAACCGGTGTCCAGTGTCTGCTCTGCTTCTAAGCTGCTTTCATAAGGAATACAGACGGCCGGAAGCCATGAAAAGAAGACCCGTCTTACAAGTAATCAAGGAAATGGGAATTAAAATGCATGACCGTCACTCCGTAAATGATGCTAATCCAAGCCACAGTGGGGATGAGCTCTCCCAGGAAAAAAGCAGAGAATGAGGAAAACAAAACGACCCAGTGTTAAATGCTGCAAGGAGGGCAAGGCTGCAAAGAGGCAGGGATGCAGCAATCAGAGAGACAGCAGGTGTGGCGTCTCAGAAGCCAAAGGGCCGAGCACTTCAGTAAAAGGGAAGTCGGGGTGCACGGTGCATCTGAGAGGTCAGCTGGCAGATCAAGCAAGGTGAGGACTGGGCAATGGCCATGGATTTGGCAATGTGGAGGTCCCCATTCACCGAAGGGAAGGAGGGTGGAAGAGAGTCAGGATGTCGAGTCTTCCGTAGAGGCTGTGTCATGGCAACGGGTGCTTGAGGAGATGGGCTGTCTCCCTTGAGACATGGCAGCTGTGGGTCGGGGTGTGGAGGACCCTGGACCTGAAGGAGTGGGGCGGGAAGAGGCCTCGAGCTGGGGAGAAGCAGACCTCAGCAAGGCAGCCGGAGGCCAGGCCTCAGGGGGAGACAGCCAGAGGGGGGCTCCAGTGACAGGTGGAAACAGCAGCGTCCAACTCCAGCAACGTGGCACTGACAACGGAAACAGAACGTCCTTGCAGTTGGTACATGGGGAACCTTTCTTTCTTTTTTTCCCCAATATTCCATAAATTGTTCTGAAATAAAAGTGCTCTCAAATGTAAATAGCTAGAGCCTCTTCAGAGGGAGATCTGGCAATATCGTTCACCACTTACGATGTACAGACCTTCACAGTTCCCTTCTAGGAATTTCCCACATGGAGCAGCGCTGTCCCTGCTCATGGACGTGCCCTGGAGCTGCACGGTGAGCACAGCAGCCACCAGCCCCGCGGGACTCTCCAGCGCTTGCGATGTGGCGGGCAGGACCATGACTGAGGAATTGGCAGTTCGGTTTTATCTAGTTCAAATTCACTGAAATGTAAGTACAGCATGTGGCTGGTGGCTACTGTATCGGATAGGCTCTCACGCGGGTGGGAGTAGGCAGAGGTATATACTCACGGAGGCACTGCGAGTAACGGAAGAAGACTGGAACCTAAATGTCCATCAACAGGGCGCTAGCTAAGGAAATTACAGCCCATCCGGATAATGGAATGTTAGCCCTGAAACAAGCCAAGATGTATTGCTAAGTGAAAAATGGGGATTGCGGGGCGGGACAGGCAAGACAGTGCAGAGTACAGTCACGAACTGATGTAGAAAAGGACAGGATATGTGTACATAAATGTGGATGCACTGACTATCTGGAAAGACATACCCCAAACGGGAGCATTCCCTCCAGGGAGAGAAACTCAGTGACTGGGTAACAGGCAAAAAGAAGATGTTTTACCTTTTCCACCTTCAGAAGAGGGTGTCATGTACAGCTGACCCTTGAACAACGCCGGGGTTAGGGGCGCCCACCCTGCGTGCAATGCAAATCCACGTATAACTTCACGGTGACCCTCCGTATCCATGGTTCCGCATCCATGGATTCAACCTTGGGTGTCGTAGTACTGAACGGATTTAATGAAAAAAATCCACATAGAAGTGGACCCTCGCAAATCAAACCTGTGTTGTTCAAGGGTCACTTCTCAATGCTGTTGCTTATTCAGGTTAATTAATGAATCAATTAAACTAAAAATAGAAATAAAAAACTGGTTTATAAGAAATGCGTAGAAGCTGCAGAGTCAGGCACTATGTAAATTTTCTCAAGTGAGCAGGTCACATTTTTTCAATAGACATTTTGACACACACACAGATCTGTAACACACACACCCCCACCCTGCAGCTGGCCCAGTATTTGGGGGAGGACTTCTAACTTGGCTCTGAAATTTGTTCTGGTAATCAATCTGGCTTCTCCCCTCTGCCCGCCCAGGTTCAAATTAAATTGTACACATGCTCTGTGATTCAGCCTAACAAGTCTGGCCCAAAAAGTTGGCCTCAGTGTCATTGTTGCTTGGCTGGAAGGAAGGGGCAGAGTACAGCGCCCCGTTTCCATAGTGCCCTGTGGCAGCTTAACCACCTTGGATTTGCGTAATCCCCTTGAACGGAAAGGAAATGTCAACTGAGGGGCAGTGTGGTGTCACAGGGGGCCCTGGCTGGCAGGACACCTGTTGTCTCAACCCAGCTTGAGCACAGACTCAGCAGGCTGTCAGCCACATCCCCGTTCTCCAGATGGACCTCAGTTTCCCCCTCAGAACCAAGAGGCGGTTGAGTGGGCTGTAGCTCTGGCACCCAGGAACCCACAGCTCCTTCGTGGCTGGGAGGACAGTGCAGGTTCGGATGCACTAGCCCACTCTGGGGGAGACCCTCAGGGCTGCGGCCCAGGCCTGACTGGATGCCGCGGAAATGCCCTTCGCTCTTCTCCCCGTGTGCTCTCCCCAGGGCTCCATTCCCCCCTGCCTGCTTGCAGTGGGGAGGGCCGGGGCTTTGGAGACACCAGCCCAGGTTGGGACCCCGGCTCGGCATCAGTCTGACGCTCAGCTACTCCACCTCCTCGGGACCGTTAGGAGCATCCACCCAGACAGCTGTGTACCCGCTTGTACACAGCTGGTGCTCATGAAAGACGCCTCTGCGCTCTCCCCACACTGCTCCCTCGGGCTCCAGTCTGTGGGGTTCTGGCTGAGAACGGTGGTGGATGCAGATGCAAGCCCATCTTGCTGCCATTATTATTATTACTATTCCCAAAGCTTTCTTTCCTGTGATTTTAATCAGAGAAGGTTCTGATGGAGCCAACCACCCATCCTCCACTCCCTTAAACCCACTCATTTGTAGATTAAGCCAGATTGTTACAAATTTGCAGCCAAAAATTAAATTAAATTTAAAAGCCAAATGATTCCAGAATCTATCCTTCAAGAGCCTTTCTTCCATCACTCCTTCCTCGAAAATCTATCCATACTCAGATAAAATATGTCTAGAACCTGGTAGCTGCCCTCAGCAGCTTCGAGGCTGGTGGGGGAGACAAATTCAGAAAAAAGTCCATTGTAATCCCGCAGGTGCTACCACAGAACAGGGGTGTGTGTGATGAGAGGAGGTATCAAGGAACACTTCCTGGAGGAGGTGACCTGAGCTGGAGGTGACCTGAGCTCAAAATAAGAGTAAGCATTAGGAGGCAAATGCGGGGGATGAGGGGTGAGGGGGGTAGTTTCCAGCAGAGAGGGTGCACGCATGGACAAAGGGCAGGGGGCAGAAATGACAGTCTGTGCCGTACACTACCACCAGTTTAGAACATAATGTGAGGGAGGAAGGGAGGCTGTAGCAGGCTGAATAACAGCCCCCAGAGATAACAGATCCTAACCCTGGAATCTGTATGTGTCACTTTATTTGGAAACGGGGTCTTTACAGATGTGATCAAGTTAAGGATATAAAAATGGGGAGATTATCCTGGATTACCTGGGTGGACCCTAAATGAGATCACATGTACCCTTAAGAAATGGAGGCAGCAGGAGATGTAACTGCACAGAGGAGGAGAAGGCCATGTGACGTCGGCAGAGACGAGTGATGCAGCCACAAGCCAAGGACCTGCCGGAGCCACCAGAAGCTGGTAGAGGCAAGGAACAGGTTCTCCCCTGGAGATGAGATGAGAGATGAGAGTCTGACAGAGAACAGACAGTCGGGACTGCTGCGCAGGGCCCATTCAAGAGCGGTTTACGAAGCAAAATTGCTCTCTGGGTTGAAGGGGGCCGAGAAGCCCCAGAGCTGCCTCAGGGCGTGTCTAACAAAAGGGACTGGTAGGGCTGCGGCAGCTCCCACTTTGCACGGACACCTTGGGCCGGTGGCCCTGCCTCTGAGGGACTGACAGGGCTCCCTTCCTGGGCCTTGCACCCGGGCCTCTGAAGGGAGGGATGAGCCTCAGCCATCGCTAGGACCCCGCTCTAGCCCCTCAACTGTGCGAGCGGAGCGCAAGCTGCCTCTGGGAGAGGACAGTTGGGATCCTGACGACACATCCCTGGGAGGCGGCATAGCACAGGTTTTTGTCCTGTTGGGACCAGGATAATTGGGGCATTAATGGAAATGCATTTCTTACCTATTTTCTGTCTGATTGAAAAGTACTTTGCAGTCATTTAGGGCCCTCACACCCCTATAATCAGAGCACATGTCGCTCAGACAAGGCAGAAAACTGGGTCACCACACAGGCTCCAGAGCCTCTTGGATGCAATAAGCAAAGAGTGCAGGCCCGCCTGCTTCCTGTGCCCCACCAAGGACATCGCCAGCTCTGTGCAGCCCCTCAGTGATGGCCAAATTCAGCAAACAGGCTGAATTTGGACTATCAGGGTACAACTTTATTTTTCTCCCATCTCTGCCTCGCATCAACTATGTCAGAGCTCCTTTTCTGTACCCCTGAACCGCCATCTCAGGAAGAGTCCATGGCCTTCTTTTAGTTTTAAGAATAAGTCTCATTTTGATAGTTCAACTCCCTTCCAGGGATCTAAAAGTCCAGTCAAATCTATTAGAAAACTCTGATCTCAGACCTGTCACAGCTTCTCCCCTCGCCCCTCTGTAGACCCCGTCTTCACTCCTCCAGGAACGGGATGAGGGAGGATGGAATGAGGGGGGAAGTGCAAAGTCATCCTGCTCTCCGTGGGGCTCTCTTGGCCAACACCGGCCGTCACACCTTCGTCTTGACAGGCTGGCTCTCGTGTGGGCCCGTGGTGGGTTCTCTGGAACCAGTCCCCAGCCCGCCACCCACGCAGAGACCTCTGCCCTGGGCCTTCTGTGGTGGACCTGGAGATGGCTGCCCAGACACCCCCCCAAAGGAAGAGCCTGTTGCCCAGCTGCTGTCAGCCCCAGGGACAGTCACAGAGAGCTGTCACCCTTCCAACGGCAGGTCCACCGATGGCTGATGGCGGCCCGGGCATAGGGCCTGGCCAGCTCTGACAGGCACCTTCGGGTCGGTTTAGGCCTGCAGCACAGCTCGGCTTCCCTCTGCCCACCCTGCCTCCTCCCCTCCCTTCCATAGGGCCGCTCCTGGGCCACTCCCTAATAAACATCCCCACACAAGTGTCTCAAGTCTGCTCCCTGGAGAACCCACACGTGACCCCTTTAGCAAGAAGCACATGCACTTGGGCTGACCCCTCCCCACCCATCTCAGCTCCTGGCCCTGTGGCCCACCCCACCCAGGGTGCTGCTGCGGGGAGCCCTGAGCCCCGTTAGGTGAGTGGGGTACCGTCAATGCTGGCTCAAGGCCAGCTCCCCGCACAGTCCCCACTGAGCCACAGGGACCTTGGGGACGCCCCACTTATCCCTGCCCCACCAAACGCCAGCAGCATGGCCTACCCAGCTGCTGCCCCACTTCACTTTGCCCCACTCTGCCAGCTTCCCCGCTCCAGGCTTCTCCCGGCTGGAAGCAGGTACCACCCTCCGTCTTCATGTGTATGCCCTCCCCACTACCTGTGAGATACCATCAATGTTTTGCTCCCAAGAACTCTCTTGAACCCTGCCTTAGAGGTGGCATGGAGCAGGTTCTGGTTTTCTGCAGCTCAGTATGCTCCCAGCCAGGGCATGAGACACCACCCTCCCCTTCTGGTAGGTGCCCCAAACTCTGCAAGCTCTTCCCCCATCACTTGACTTCAAAGCAGGGGAAAGCAGTCCTGGCCGTATAAAGCAGTCCTGCGAATTAGTTATGCTTGCACTAGGTTTGGAAGGAAGAAGAGAGACAGAGACCATGGCCTCCCCGCTGCTTTGGCTGGGGAGATGTTGGGTTTTTCGTCAGTGTGGACAGGCGGTGGCGGCAGTGACTGTGGCGGCGTCCCCATCTCTGGGTCAAAGAGAGGCAGTGGTCTGGGGTCGCCCACGCCCTCAATCACTCCTGAAGCCCTGCCTTCCTGATGGGGTAGAGGCAGCAGCTCTCTAGAGGGTCTGCAGGGCTGTTCTGGGCCCTTCCAACAGTGTTGTAAACACTGAATTTCCAGTAACAAATCCTCTTCTACCTAAAACAGCCAAAGTGGTTTCTGTTTCCTGCAACTGTGAACCTGACTGGCACCGGACACCTTTTTGAATTCCGAATCTCTTCCCTTGCCTGGATGGGGTGGCGATTGTTGGATTCGTCTTGCCATCTTTTAAGTCCCACATGGATATGCCTAGCCCTTCCCTTTATCAGCCCTTCTCATCCTCGACTGAGCACATGAAATCCTTGGGGACCCTTGTTAAAATACAGGTTCTGATTCGGTGGGTCTTGGGTGAGGCCTGAGAGTCTGCATTTCTGACAAGTTCCAGGTAATGCCTCTGCAGTATTCCCACCCCAGACGTGCTGAAGAGCACAGCTTTAGTTTGTGAGGGTACTGAGCATCTGTGCTCCTCAGCTGGGCCGTCAGCGGAAGTTCCAGGGCAGCAGGAAGAAGCCCCTTTACCATCCTGCATAAGCGGGGCCTGGGCCAGGTGCGTGGGAGGTGCAAAGACGAGTCAGGCACACTCGGGGCCTCCAGGATCAGTGAACCAGCTCCTACTGGGCACAGAGCCCAGTGGGCCATGGGGACACAGCCTCCCGCCTTCTCCATGCCTGGTGACTGAATGATTTGTCCCGCTCCCCAGGCACAAGCCAGTGGTGCTTCCTGGTTGGACAAGGGTTTCCGCTCCTCAACGGACGAGCACTTTAGGAGCACAGCGGGGCAAGGCGCTCATCCCAGAAGTGGACTAAGGAAGGAAGGCGCAGGGGGCTGCAGCTGCCGAGCTGGGCCTCTGCCCCAGTGACAGGGTGAGGGCATCATGGGTGGGCGAGGAGCAGTGGAACCACTGCTGGAAGGCCAGGCTGGGTGGCATGCTCTGTAAACAGCCCTCCTGAGCCATGTGAGGGTCAGGATGGGCAGAGTGGGGGCAGGGTCGGGCTTGGAATGCTGAGGGAAAGGACTGACAAGGGGCTGAGGCCAGACTGGGAAGGCCCTGCAGGGGAATTTGGGGTGCCCCTAAGGATCCTTAGCAGGGCTCTAATCAGAGGCATGACAGCATCGGGAGGAGATGGAGGTGGTGGCCCGAGGAGCAGAGACACAGGATCAAAGCGTTCCAAGTTCACAGGTCCTCCCACCAGCCCCGGATTATAGGAGCCCAGCTCCGTGGGCCTTATTAACTATCTTTTATAAACAGACCCATTCACTCAGCTGGCTTTCATGTTTCTTCAAAAGCAGAACACTAAATGGAACACCAGAAAAGAACATGTTGTCCATTTAGATCACACCAAAAGCATGTGTTTTTGAGGGGCAAATGGAAAATAGCCAGTAGAACACTCAATAAATATGTGTTGAATGTGTCAAATGCATGAATGAATGTATAAGCCTATAACAAGCTGCCTTGGGTGGGGGCGGGGGGGGGGGGGTTCCAGGGGAGTCCAGGGCTGCCCTGATCACAGGCAGTGCAGCACTGGGCAGCCTCTTCCTTGGGACCATCCCTCTGCTCCAGCACACCCGGTCCAGATTCACTGAAGTGCTGACTGATCACTAGAAGTTTACAGATCTCTTTACTGACATGACATCTTGACTTAGTATGGCCAAAATAAAACTCTTGATTCTCATCCCCTCCCCAGAAACCCTTTCCCTCTCCCAGTCTAATGTAAGGTAGCTAATGAAACCACTTACCCAGTTCCGGCCAAAAAACTTGGGATGCGTCCTGAATTCCTTTGTCTTACCTCTACGGGGAACTCATTAGCTGGTCCAGCTGTCCCTACCTCCAAAACATGTCCCCGTCTGACCACTTCTCACCATGTCTACTGCTACACATGTCTACTGTCTTGTCTGGCCTGTTGCCTTGGCCTCCTAAGTGACCTCCCTGTTTCCTACCACCCCTTCCCCTGAGCACAACCCATTTTCCACATAGCAGCCAGAGGAATCTTTTTAAAACATAAGCCAGATAATGTCACTTGTTTTATCAGTTTCCTAGTTTATGTTCTGTCTTGTCTGCTAGAATGGAACTCCATGAAGGCAGGGACTTGTGGATTTGCAGTGCCCAGGGCCTAAGAAAGTGCTCAGTAAACACCTGTAAATCTCACCAAATGAAGGAGTCTAAGCCAGTGGTTGGAGTGAGGGCCTCATCTCCAACATCAGTCACCCAGGCTGCCCTGACTGGCCCATACTGCAGGGAAGCCGACACCCAGCTGCAAACTCAGCCATGTTCCAGATAATGCCATGAGAATGTTGATGAGCATTAGAAAATGTGATTTTTTAAAATGGTTTTCTAGAACATTCCTGGAGAAATGGTCCAAAACGATAAGGAGAAGACTCTGGATTACCAACAAGATGAACAACTAAAATGATATATAGGAGTGGATTCTGGAGTGTTATCTAGAATTCAAAACATTAGCCAGTGTCTGATTCTGAAAGGACACCATACTGATGTCCCCAAAATGTGACAAAAGAATTTAGAAATGAAAACAGTGGGGATGTTTTTCTTCTTCTTTTTTTAAATAAATAGGTACTTAATAAATATTTATTGAATGAATCAACTGCCTATGTAATATGAGAAAGAAAATATTCCCAAAATATCATTCTAAGTTTTAAAGTATGAGACAGATTAGAATGGTTCCAAAAGCAATATTCTGGAAAGGGGTCACTAAGGAATCGCAGCATTCCATACACTCCTCCAGTGGCTTACCCATATAATCCTCTGGCCCCAAAATACTCAAATATATATTTCATTGTCCTATTACTTTCAATGTACTTTTGTGTGTGTGTGTGTGTGTTACGCGGGCCTCTCACTGTTGTGGCCTCTCCCGTCGCGGAGCACAGGCTCTGGACGCGCAGGCCCAGCGACAATGGCTCATGGGCCCAGCCGCTCCGCGGCATGGGGGATCCTCCCGGACCGGGGCACGAACCTGTCTCCCTTGCATCAGCAGGCGGACTCTCAACCACTGCGCCTCCAGTGAAGCCCTCAATGTATTTTTGAGAGCTGCTTCAAATCCTTTGTGACATGAGGCAAGAAACAGACAGAAGGGCAGACAAAACCAATGAAACCAGCAGCCCCAAATCAAAGCAGATACAGAGGACGTGGACAAGAGGCGGACTGAGTAGGACAGGAGAGATACCACTCACCAGTTACAGACAGACACTGGGCCCATCATCTTAGTTTTACATCTCACTTTCTAGAAGGGAGGAGCTTCTCTGATCCTTTGGAAAAGCTCCCTGGCCATCAAGAGGTGGAAGATTCCACAGCCTTAGCAATGGCCCTGTCAACTCCTGCTGCCATGGGGACAGAGATTAGCAAGCACTAAGCTCCCCGGGCTCGGAGGTGCTGGAAGGGGCAGCCAGAAGGGCCCACTGTGCATCTCCACCCGGTGGTCACTGAGGTTGCTGGGCACACCTAATCCAGCTGTCACCATGCACTTGCCCTCCTCTGCAAACAACAGCTGGTCGGGGCTGGGCTCCACGGCTGCCCATCTGCCACCCGCCCTCCCTGGCCAGAGATGCTCAGGTGTCCTCAAGATGGCCCTTATCCCTCACAGCACCACCCCTCCCATCCCCCTGGCTTGGTTCTGTGGCTCGGATGGGGATTTTCCACCCTTCCCACGAGGCCGGCTGCCAGCAGTGAGTCCCAGATATGCCATATGCCCTCAACTATCCCACGCCCTTCCCCAGGGCCCCTTACCACATGTGGGGTGTGCGGGGCGCTGAGCTGCAGACTCTGAAGTCCATTTGAATTCTGGCTCCAGCTTTGTGACCTTTGGCAAGTTACTTAGTCTCTCTGTGCCTGAATCCTTATCTATAAAATGGGGACAAAGCATTTCAGAGAGCTGAGCTGAGTCAGTAAGTCAACATAGATAAAGAATTTTACACAGTGCCTGACTCAGGTGCCCGAGAAATGCTAGCTCTTTTTATTTTTTTAATTTTTTATACTTATTTACTTATTTATTTGGTTGTGCTGGGTCTTAGTTGGGGCATGCATGTGGGATCTAGTTCCCTGACCAGGGATCGAAACCAGGCCCCTTGCATTGAGAGTTCGGAGTCTAAACCACTGCACCACCAGGGAAGTCCCAACTAGCTCTTTTTAGACGCCTGCATTCCCTCGGACCCTCCAGAAGGCACCCCGACAGCAGACCTCTCCTTTAACTCAAACAGAGCCTTCAACTCCATCTGTCTGCACTTGATAAGGAAAGCTAAAGAAGCACCTTTATAACCCTCTTCGGAAAGGGTCCTGAAATCTATGAGGACCTTCAGAATCTAGTGGAAAGGCCTGCACGCTAATTTTGGCTCTGTCAATGCACTGACTCCCTTATTCTTGTTCTCTAGTTGGTTTCCTAGTCCATAACCTGGGAATCATGCTGCCTAATCCTCATTACTCCAGCGGCAGAATCCCACTAATTGTATGCTGTTTCCAGATGTGAACTGGATTTAGAAAACACAGTTTTATACTAAAATATCAGTATTTGGGGGCCACTGCCCCAGGAAAGGGGCTCCCCATGTACCCCTCCTGTCCAGCGGAGTAGGAAGTCTGCCACGGGTGGGCCGACTGGCAGACCCTCAGCTGTGAGGCCCTTGTAGGGGGAGCTGGTCTTTGCTCCCTATTAGAACTCAGAAAATATAGAATCCCACAAACCCAGAAAGAGGTTCCAATGCTGGAGGAAGCAAACAAATGACAATGGCACTCAATGGTCTGAAAAGCAGAACTGCGGGGGAGAGCCCACAAAAGGCAATGTAAGGGTGAATGGAGGCCTCGAACCTGAAACTGTTGGGCATTTCTGAATTGCATGGCTTCTGACTCGGTGATGCCTCACCGCGGTGATGCTGCAGCGCACAACTGCCTTCTGTCCTGGGATCCCTGCAGCACCGGGTGGCCCAAGCCCAGTCTCTCTGTTCTATTTTCTAGAGAAGGTGTGCAGAGGCCATGCTCTTCCCCGGCCTTCCTCCACACCCACCCGTGAGCAGGCGTCCTGCTGTGTTGTGCCTCGCACAAAAGAAAACACATACCTGGTAGGTGTCTACAGGCTGAGACGAGATGGCCTTTGCCTGTGCGGTGGGGGAACTGGGAGGGGGTGGCTTCCTATTTTCACTTCCTCCATAAGCAGCAGCTGGAAGGGAAGCCAGAACCGAGGGCTGCCATCCCCCGCGGCCTCTCTAGAAACGGAAAAGCTAGTCCTTTCTCACCACAGGTAGAATGACTTGAAAATGCCAGATTAACCCTTCAAACACTCACTTGCACCCACCCAAACCTGGGGAGAGGGTGTGTGCTCCCTGGGAGAGGGGCTGCCTAGTTGGCACTTGACGAGCGCTTTCTGCCATGGGTACTGGGCACCAACTACACAGCAAAGGGGGCCCAGATGTGCAGTCTCTAATTTCATCCTCACAACAACCCTCGAAAGTCAGTATTATCATGCCTTTTTATATGTGAGAAAACGGCCTCAGAGAGGCGACTCTAGCGTCAGAGACTGAGAAGGTGTGGAATGAGAATTCTAGAGACCAAAGTCCCAGCCACTCACTGGACTCCCTCCCGCAGGGAGTGGTCAATGCCTCAGGCTGGGGCCCGCTTCTCTTCCATTTCCCCTCCTCTCCCCTCTTCTCACCAGGCTAACTCCTCTCATCCTTCAGAATTCAGCTCAGGCCACAGCTCTGCCAGAAGCCTTCCTGGACCCCACCAGCCTAGGTCAGGTGCCCAGGTGTCTGCTCCCCTGGCTCCTATGCACCCATCTCTCACCTGTTCTCAGTGAATCCTCACCTGCTCTCAGAGCTTCTTTCTCTGCTTCCCCATCTGGTCTGTCAACTCAGGTCTGCAAAGACCATGGCTTACTGTCCTTTCAGCCCAGTGCCTAGCTTAGGCTGCGATGCTCGGAAGCTCAAGAAATGTTTGTGAAAAGAATTAATGAGTAAATACAAGAGGACCCCTGCAGAAGCAGCCTCCCTCACACTTCTGAGGATACAGAAAGGTGCAGGGGTCACACAGCAAACAGGCCAATGGATCGGTGAGGTGGGTTATGCAAGCCGGAGGCACACACGCCCAGTCTAAGACGGCCCCAACTGTGGGACCGCGGGCCTCCTGACGGCAATGTGAAAATGCAGGATATTTTATACACCTTCAAATCTGTAAAAATACCACATACACCAAAAAGGCATGTCACTGAGCAGCATCTCATCTCAAAGCGTCCAGTTTGCAGCCTCTGCAGAAGCATTTGGGAAGAACTGGGGCCCAGAGTCTGGTTCCTAAGCAGCCGTCTCTCACACCCCTTAAGGGGTGGCAAGTTCAGATTCGGGGCTGTGGCTGCTGCTGACATCTCCGTCCCCATGCCCCTTTCCAAAGCCCCTGGAAACCCAGAGCAGTTGGAGCCACCAGGAACAAGGCTTTCCTTTTCCCCTTGCCTGGGACAGGGTGCCCCCAGGGCCCCTCCAACACCCACCAAGTCCTTCCTGAAAGGTAGGCTCTGCCTACTGTGGGGCAAGATCTCTCTCTTCCCCCAAAGTCTCCCAGCTGCACTTCACAATCCCAGCAGACTTTTTTGGACCATGTTGCTCTGTCTGTATTATAGCTGGTGACATTCTTTCTGCTCTAATCATGAACTTGAAGGAGCGGGCTGGAGTAGGCAGGCCAGGAGCTTTAGCACCATATCTGGCTTTGCAGGAATAACAGGTTCAGATTACTCACTTCCCCTGGAGAGCCAGCCCTAGACCCAGGGACCACCCCCCGACACCCCAACCCCAGGCTGTGACAGCAGGTGGGCTGGCCACCCACCTTGTCTGGAGAGAAGCAATCAGATGTGAGTGCTGCATGTTGCTAGGGAGCAACTGGTAACAGCTGGCTGAGAAATAAGTCGTGTCCCTCGGAAAGCATGTTCTTGGCCTCTAATTAAATGCTGCTGCAGCGTCTCTTCCTTCAGGGAGCTATAGAAATGTGCCGAATCAATGCAGGCAGGAGCAGGCAGGGAGCAGCAGGTTCATAAGCCTGTTAAGGCCCCTCCTGTCTGTGCAGAGGAAAGGCTCAGGGGACAGGAGTGAAACTGCTAAACCTCCAGGAGGTTGGCAAAGTAAAGAAAATCCTGGGCTCAGACTACTCAGCTCAACTAAGCCCACAGAGTGGCCACCTAATACCACTTCTGCTGTTACAGGTGAATTCATTGGTTAAACACTTTTTAAAAAGGTCATTAAATCCTACATCTGGGTATATATCCAAAAGAATTGAAAGCAAGATCTCAAAGAGATATTTGCGCACTTACATTCATAGAAGCATGATCACGATAGCCAAGAGGTGGGAGCAACCCAAGTGTCCAGCAATGATGGATGAATGGATAAACAAAATGTATAATACTATATACATATAATGGAATATTATCCAGCCTTTATAAAGGAAGGAAATTCTGACACATGCTACAGCATGGATGAACCTTGAGGACATTGTGCTAAGTGAAATAAGCCAGACACAAAAAGACAAATACTGTATAATTCTACTTATATGAGGTAACTAAAGTAATCAAATTCATAGAGACAGAAGGTAGAATGGTGGTTACCAGGAGCTGGGGTGAGGGGGAAATGGGGAATTATTGTTTAATGGGTATAGAAGTTTCAGTTTTGGAAGTTGAAAAAGTTGTAGAGTTTCAGTTTTGCAAAATGAAAATGTGTAGTGGGCTTCCCTGGTGGCGCAGTGGCTAAGAATCTGCCTGCCAATGCAGGGGACAGGGGTTTGAGCCCTGGTCCGGGAAGATCCCACATGCCGCGGAGCAACTAAGCCCATGCGCACCACAACTACTGAGCCTGCACTCTAGAGCCCGCGAGCCACAAGTACTGAGCCCACGTGCCACAACTACTGAGCCTGCGCGCCTAGAGCCCGTGCTCCACAAGAGAAGCCATCGCAATGAGAAGCCTACACACCGCAACAAAGATTAGCCCCCGCTCACCACAACTAGAGAAATCCCATGCACAGCAACAAAGACCCAGTGCAGCCAAAAATAAATAATAAATAAAATTTTAAAATGTTGTAGAGATAAGCTGTACAACAATGTGAATGTACTTAACACTACTCGACTGTACACTCAGAAACAGTTAAGATGGTAAATTTCATGTCGCGTGTTTTTTACCAGTTACAAATTAGGAAAAAACTCATTAAAAAATTTTAAGTAATACATGTTTACAGTAAAAGAAACACAAAGATAAAGGGGATAAGCTAAAAATTAAATATCCACCTTCCCTCACCCCCAGGCCCACTCTCCACAGGGAACCATCATTAACAGCATCTTCTGTGGGCCTTCAAAAATGTTTTATGACTCTAAGAGCAGGTATGTATTTATGTCTTTATTGATTTCAATTTCATTTCAGATTTTAGTCATTTTTCTTTTTTATAAAAAATAGCATCACACTAAACACACTTGTTCAATTAATATGTCTCAAGAGAGCTTTCCAAATCAATATGTATGGATCTGTTTCATTATTTTTGACAGGTGTATCAGACCCCATTTTAGGGACATTTCATAATTTATTTAGTCTATCTCTACTGATGCACATTTAGTAGTTTCCACTTTTTCATAATAAAAAAGTTGCAATGAAAAGCCTTATGCGTATACCTTGGTCACATATGCACACGTTTTGGCTTAGTAACACAGAATTTAACTGGGCTAAAAGATATGCACATTTATTAAGACACTACTCTTTGACTTTCAAGAAATCTGAATCAACTTTCTCTCCCACTAACAGTGGGTGAGAGCACCCTACCTTCTTGACAATACTGGGTCATCAAACATTTTTAACCTTTGCTAATCTGATGGGTGAAAAATAAATATTATAAGCATTTTTCATACAGTTGTTGACCACGTGTATTTATTTTTTCTGTGAACACCCTGATAATAATATTCTGTGCCCATCTTTTCTTTGGGATTGTTCATCTTTTTATTATATATTTTTTAAATGTTTTAAGCTAAGGAAATTAATCCTTTGATAAATGGGTTGTCATTTGCCATTTGATTTTGTTTTGATATTTTTTGCCAAGTTTTCATTTGTATGTATTCAATTTTATGGAGGTTTTTTTTTCCCCCTTCTTAAAAGGGGCTTATTAACTCACTGCAAAATTATAAACAGAAATCTAGAAGACAATGGCACCTCAGCAATTATAGGCCCATTTTGTGTCCCTTATCTTTCTCCGACCTTGGCACTTGCTGCCTGCCCCTCCCTGAATCTTCTCTTCAGGGGACTCATAGAAATGTTCCTTCTCCAACTTTCTCCATTCAGTCCTTTTTATGAAACTCGCCATCTTTCTAACAAATGTTTTCCAGTCTTCCAAAAGTCATCTCCCTACTTGATAACCAGGAAAATCCCCTCTCCCTCTAGGATTTTGAGTGGATGTATTCCGGTTATGAATTCCTGTGTCTTCTGCTTAACCTCATCAGATAAGGTTTTTTTTTTTCAATGTCTCCGCAGTTTGTAATGTGAAAACGTATGCATTTTTTCATTTTCTCAATAAAAATGATACAGCCTTGTTTTTTCAAAAGGAATCTCCATCAAGATTCTAGCATGCCCACTACTTCAACCTTAACCCTAACTTACACTGCGTTGAGAACCACTTTTCAGATAAACTTTATTTTTAAAAAAACATAAATAGAATGACATTTGAAGTTTAAAAAAATTGACTTGGAAAAACAATCTAGAAGCAATTTATTTTGAGCAACACATTCCTCCATAAGGACATTATTTCAAACCTCATAACGCCCAACAAAAGCTGTTGGGGGAAGCCTGAAAATTACCTTTTACTTCTTTGTTCCTCTGTTCAGAATATTTCCATCCTTCCGTCCTTTTTTTTTCTTTTCTTTTAGTAGAAATATAGACCCCTCTCTATTCTTTCAACAATTTACTAAGGATAAGAGACAGCCTGTTCTTCTAATCTTGGAAAGTTAAGTACTAAGCTTGGAAGAGAAAGGGTAGTTGAAGACCAGGCAATCTCCAGTCTCAGGAAGCCGAATGGGACCAGCCAGGAAACCCGCTTCTGCTATTAGAGTTACCGTGTACTACTTACTGCCAGGCAGCAGTTTCAAACAGCTCTCCTGGGGCACTGTAACGCTGCCTGCAGGGGACAGAACTTCATCATCAGAGAGTTAATGAAACAAGGAGAAACAGTGGACTCCCACAAAAAAGCAGTCCACCACTCAGCTTTTCCATCCTAACTCCACACACTCAAAGACTGGTTACCTGGTCACTTTACTGATGGTGGGATGGGTGAGCCAGGGAGAGGGCAAGACACCTCTTTCTTTCAAAGAGAAGGAGATCAGTATCCGGAGACATTACCAGACTAGAAACTCAAAGGTTGGGACTATGACTTACACAATCTTATATTCCTAGTTCCTGGCATTTAGTAGGTCCTCCATAAGTGTTTAATAAATGAATGAAATAAGCCAACCAGGGTTTTTCATGAGGCTGCAGTCACCTGTAGGCTTGGCTGGGGTTGGAGGATCTGCTTCTAAAAAGTCACACGCACATTTTGAGTGAGGAAGAAGCCTCATTTCCTTGCCAAGTGGGCCTCTCCAGGAGGTTACCTGCATGTCCTCATGATACGGCAGCTGGTTCCCCCAGAGCGAGTGATTCAAGAGGGGCGAGGTAGATGCAAAAGCCAAGCCTTGAAATGTCTTTTATAACAGAGCCTTGAAAGTGACACACCACCAATTCTGCTGTGTTTACTGCTCACACAGACCAACCCAAATACAATGTTGGGAGGGGACTACACATGAGCATGAATCTAGGAGGTGAGATCACTGTGGGCCATCTTGGAGGCTGGTTATCACAATGTATCACTAACGAAAAGAACCCAGATAATTCAACAATGGCAATGCTTTTTATTACTTGCAATTACTATTTTGTACAGTATTAACCATGCTTTTTATTTTCTGATGTTTTGACATCTTGGGGTCTTGCTTACCCTGTAGGGAATGCCCCTCCCAGGGTTAGCTAATTCCTAGGGTTAGCAAACAACCTGCCTGGGAGTGTGCCTTTCATTACACACCAATCCAGAGTCAGTACCTAACCAGATCCTTTATGGCACTATCCAGCTGCCCTAATTACCCAGGGCCTGATATGAGACAACTAGTGACAGCCCTTTGTCCCAGAGCCCACCAAAATTATTCAAATTAGCCAATCCCAAGCCTATTCACTCTGACTTGCCTGTTCCTTCTTGTAAAAACCACCCTAGAGGCTCTTACACGCATTTTCCCCTCGCTCTCTCTGACTCCTGATTGACCTGGGTGCTTCCCTATGCCATGCTTCCTATTTCTAGTGACTTCTGAGTATAACAAACTTCCCTCATGACAGTCATCTCCATGTCTGTGTGTCTTGCCATAACTGATTAAAACAAATCTCGATACTCTTAAAATGTACACCTATTTAAAGAGCATTTTAGGCCTTTTTTAGATTGGAGGCATCCAAGCCATGATGAAGAATACCTAGCTTCATCAGCGTTTCCCATTTGACTTCAAGTCTAATTTCATTTTCTTCCTGTATTGAATCACATATCCCTAGAAGCTAATCAGCTTCTGCTCAAAGTCAGCATGAAGTTTCTGACAAATTGGTTCACACCTTAATGATTAGTCCTGTGATCTGCATGAAATGGTCACACTAGACCTCTCACTACATTAAGAAATTCTTCCATTTATTCCAAAGGATGGAACAGTTTCCCCTTCATTCATTTACCTTGCTTGGTTTGACAGGCAAACCTTTCACACCAATCTCAGCATGTCAGTAAAATTTCAATTACTAGTGTGGATCTTTCTTTCTTTAGTTCTAAGCAGCACTTAGTTGCTGCTTTGCAAAAAATATGGCCTCATGTTCATTCCTCCAATGGCAAACCTTTGCTTCACTAATACTGAAATGAACCCCACTGCTCTGCTTCTGTACCTTTCTGAGTACAAAATGACCTTTCATTGTAATATCAAATCACAGTGCAGTCTTTTGGAAGACATCTTACACAGCACATACATTTAACATATGTGGCATCAATAATGCATATTACTTGACAGAAATGATGACAATATGAAGAGCATGCTCAACGTGCATATGCACAGGTGGTGACAGCAGTGACGTCACAACTGCTGCCTGGCTGACACTCAAAAGATGCCAATTAGATACACTCTTTTGAAATGCATCCCAGAACTGATGCAGTGAAGTAAACAGCTTCCCATGTAAGGTGCTTAGCAGAGCTTCTGGTCCATGGTAAGCCCTTACTAAATGCGAACGATCAAAAACAACAAACTCGCGGCAACTGAAGCTCCCTCTGTCCAATGTGTCTGGCTGCAAAGAGGGTCAGGGATGTTCTGATCTTCTCAGACCTGGGTAAGTGGGGACAGAGGTAATGCCACCAGTCTCCTGTGGGTGATCAGGGCTGGACCTGGAGAAGGGCAAGCTCATGTTGCTTGGTCACCAAGGAAAGGAGGAGTGTTTAGTTAATGCTCATTTAGTGCTCACATCAACCCTGCAAATGAGAAATTATCCCCATCTTAGAGGAGGATAAACTGAGACTTTGGTCAAGTTCTTATTATCAACCCTAGGGCTACAAAGCCAGTAGCACAGATCTCATTTGCAAGCCCGAGCTGTTCTCATAATTCTATCAGAGCATGCTCTGTAAAGAATCTGAGTCCAGAACTTCCCTGGCAGTCTAGTGGTTAAGACTTGGCCTTCCAACGCAGGGCGTGCAGGTTCGATCCCTGGTCTGGGAACTAAGATTCCCACATGCCCCGCGGCCAAAAAACCAAAATATAAAACAGAGGCAATATTGTAACAAATTCAATAAAGACTTTAAAAATGGTCCACATCAAAAAAATCTTTAAAAAAGAAAAGAATCTGAGTCCTACTATGCATCTCTCTGCTTCCTACATTGTTTCTGTCTCTGATAATCAAATGCTGTACGATGGAGAAAGCCTTCAGAATTTTTTTTTAAAACAACAGAGGGTTATAGCTATAAAGGGTATACACTGAGCAGATTAATGTTGTAAACAAAATTACTCCCAGAACATCAAAACCACTTAATACGCTCCATTGCTTTGGAAGCACACACTGCAGAGAACCATTATGCTGATTACCAATAATTATAATCTACTCATTAAGGAAAGTCCCTAAGGGCTTCTACAAAGGAACACTTCATGGCTGACATGGAGTTACTCTGTGTACTTGAAAATAATGAAGCTACCGTTCGTTTAAAAATTATCTAATTTAGGCTTTTCACTGATATATGTGCTTCTCTGTAAGGACTCTAAATGAAAGAGGTTCTGCTAAATTTAAATGGAAGTTTTCTCTCAAAGGTCCAGAGCAGCTTCAAACTGATTGTTGACATGCCCGCTCCCTGCCGAGCAGGGCTGAGGACAGAGGTATTTAATCTGAAAGGTATATCCCCTGAAGTCTCTGCTTTTCTTAAACATTTTGGTTTCAAAAAACTTGTTTCTCCAAAGATTCTCGAGATTTACTGGATGCACATTTGTGGAGAGAAGACACTAGGATTTACTTAAAGCAGCTTTAAATCCTTTAGAAACAAAGTTAATGTAAACACATAGGGGTTGAGAACTAATTATGGGTTAAGTACTCAATGGGCTGAGTGCTTTACCTCCCATTTTAACTATAATCCTTTTAGGTACAAGAAACAGCCAGGCCAGCTGAGGGATGCCTGCACAGGAGAGCCAGAAATCTTACAGAAATCCAAGACTAGGAATCATAATTGGGCCTCATGGACACTGGAACTGAATCTAAGAAGGTCCCCAGACAGCAGGAATTTCATGATTCTTTCCACAGGCGACCTGCCTTTCTCTTTGCATCTATTAATTTGCTTTCAACTGCAAGAAACAGAAAATCCAGTTCCAAGTGGCCTAAATAGTAAGGAAATTTACTGCCTCACCAAACTGGAAATCCAGACGTAGGGTGGGTTTCAGGGTTGGGTCTGAATCAGCCAGCTGTGTCATCTATGATTCAGGTTCTTTCCTCTTCATTTTCCCATCCGGAAGGCCAGCTTCATCCTAAGGCTGATTCTTACTGAATATGATCATAGGGTGTTGCATGGTGGGAATATGGGCTACATGTTTCCTCACTAACATATTCTAAAGAGAAATGTTTCCCCAGAAGCCCCAGAAACCTTTATCTCATGGTATCATTGACCTGAACTAAGTCACATGACATTCCTAAACTAACCCCTTATGCTGACTGGTCTTAGTCTAGTTCTAGTCACTAGCAAGGAGTATGGGACTACCATGATTGGTTTAGACTGCTCAGAGCACACCCCTAGAGTGAAGTCAGATATGTGGGGGATGGAAAAAAGAAAAACTGAGAATAATTCCTAAGTTTTTGCCTCTAGTAAATGGGTAGACACTGAAGTCATTTGGGAAATCTTGGAGGAAAAACAGGTTGAGGTGGAGGTGAGAATCAAGAGCATTGCTCTGAATATGCTAGTTCTGAAATGCCTGTTAGATCTCCACATGAAGAGGCCACGTAAGCCATGGAATATATGAATTTGGCGTTCAAGGAAGGGGTCAGGGCCAGAATTATCATTTCAAGAATCATCAGCTTATACCTAGAATTTAAAACCATGGAATGGATGAAATCAACTTAAGAAAGAATATATAGAGACAAAGAGGTGAGGATCCACAGCCAAGGGCTGGGCACTGCAACATCTAAAGATAGAGCAGAGAAGCAGCCAACAAGCAGGACCAAGAAGCAACAATTAAGAACTTCCCTGATGGCGCAGTGGTTAAGAATCCGCCTGCCAGTGCAAGGGACACAGGTTTGAGCCCTGGTCTGGGAAGATCCCACATGCCGCGGAGCAACTAAGCCCGTGCACCACAACTACTGAGCCCGCAAGCCACAACTACTGAAGCCCACGTGCCTAGAGCCCATGCTCTGCAACGAGAGAAACCACCACAATGAGAAACCTGCCACACCACAACAGAGTAGCCCCTGCTCACCGCCAACTAGAGAAAGCCCACACGTAGCAACAAAGATCCAATGCAACCAAAAATAAATAAAAATTAAACAATTAAAAAAAAAAAGAAGCAACAATTAGTAAGGCAGGAAGAAAACCAAAAATACATACTATCCTAGAAACCAAGTGTTTCTTGATATACAGAGAAATCAATTATGCCTAATGTCGGGAGGCTTCCTAAGAGAGGGACAAGAGGTGAACACTATATTAACAGCATCGAATCACTGGCGACTCAGACAAGTGCAGCTTCAGTGGAGTGATGGGGACAGAAATCTATCAGAGTGGGTTGAGGAAAAAAGTAGGGAAGTGAAAACATGTACAACTCTTTTGAGAAGTTCTTCTGTGAAGGTCCCAGAGAAATGAGCAGTAACTAAAGGGGGAAATGGGGCCAAAGCAGGGGTTTTTAAAGAAGAAAGATCCTCGAACATATCTTTATGTTAATGGGAATGACCTAACAAGAGAAAGATGGAGGAGAGAAAATAATTGCAAAAGCAAAGACCTTGAGAAGTCAAAAGGAGACAGGATTCAGTGAAGAGGTGGAGGGGTTGGCCTTTTATAGTAGCAGGGCTATTTCATTCAGGAGGAAAGGCAGAGAATGGGCATAGAGGCAAGTCACATGGTTGACATGGTAAAGGAGATAAGGAATCCCCACCTGATCATTTCTATTTCTGCCATGAAGTAGGTGGCAAGATGATCGGTGAGAAATCAAAGGAGGGGCTTTAAAGAGAAATGAAGACGTGAAATGAAGAAATGAAAACAGCAATTTCAGGGAGTGGGAAATTAGACAAGAAAAGTATATGAGGATTACTCAGCAGTTAGAGGTGATGAAAAGATCTAAGATATGACCAAGGGAATGCATGACTAAGGTGGAGGGAAGTGTAAATTAAGCCTCAGAAAGGCTAGGAAATTGGCCCACTGGTCACACAGCTAATGAGCAGAAGAGCCAGGATTCACAGTGAGGCCCGAGTAACTCTACACTCTGTGCTTTCTGCTCTGCCAAGTCTTCAGGTACAATCACGCAACCTGGTACAAAGAAAAAGCTACAGGTAAAGGGCTTCTACCAAGAAAGGTTCACTCAGCTCCACAAACACGTGACAGCTTTGGGACCCTGATTTCCTCATGACCTACACAGAATCTGGGAGAATGCTTCAGTATTTCATCCATCCAGATGGCCAGTGATAGTGTTCAAGCTCTCCCTTTGGATTACCACTGACTTGTCTGGCCTATCTCTACTCCCTCCAAACCACCTTCCAGACCGCTGAAAATTATCTCTGTGAAATTCATACTACGCCTTCCACTGCATAACACCCTAGCACCGTGCACAAGGCTTCTCTTCGTGACTCAGTCCTGTTGTCCTGGGCCCCCCACGCTTCTTGTGCTGTAGCCATTAGATTATTCACCGTTTCACAACCGTGACAGCCCTACTGATGCTTCCATGCCATTGCACATGCTGGATTTCTCCTTGAAATGTCCTCTGCCCTGGTTCACATGACAGATTCCCATTTACCCAGTTTCAGTGTCCCTTCCCCAGTATAGCCTTCCTTCTCTGCCTCTCGTTCAGCCCCCTCCACGGTTCCCAGATATACACTACTGGGGCTTTTACCATTTTGCATTCTAATTCTATTTGCCTATTTTTCTCCTCACCCTCAACATCTTGGCATAGCATCTACCTGACACACAATAGGTGCTCAAATCTTATGTTGAATGCTGAATGAGAATTAATTTAGCTGTTCGAAGTTGAAGATGATGAAATAAGCTGAACTGTTTTTGGTGGGGCTCAGCATCTCATATCACATTTATTATGTTCCCAAGGGAAGTCAGTACCTAGACGGCAGAGGGATATAGGATCCAGCTGTCTGCATCCATGGCTCCTTTCCCAGCCTGCTCTGAAACCCAACATTTCAAAGCTACCTTCAAAGTCAGAGGCTACTAAACAAGCTTACTACATAAATGGTGGGCACAGTATGAAGATGAAACATAAACATCCTGACAAGCCCTGTGGAGGAGGCTAGCTGAGAAAGTGACAGAAGGATGCTGACTGGTGGCTGGCAGGTATTTGTAGGAGAGCAGTGATGGCTCAGCCGTCCAGGAACAACCTGTCTGATCTCTTTAGGGACACCTGGAGCTTACCAGCTCCCACTACCCAAATTACAGTAAGTGCTGCACAGTGTTTGTTTCTGCTGTGGCAGTGAGAACTGCTCACTCTTCCACCTGCACCACGCAGATGGTGCAGATGGGAGCGTGCTTCCACACGAGGATGTACAATTATGCCCAGTTCCTCCAGCTGTAACAATTACCAGGAGAACACCCGAGGGAAGGAAACAATCCCGGCAGATAGCTGTCTTCCACGCTGGCACACACCATTTAGTCCTCCCAAGAGCAGCTGCTGGATCTATGGCCTCCAGTCCCTTTCACAGTCCTTCCTGGAACTGACGTATTTGGAAAACATTTGATAAGATCAGAACATAAGGCAGTCATTAAACAGGATATATTTAAGTACGAAAATACCAAGGCTTTATTTTTTTTTTCTTATAAAGACAGCCCTGTTATTGGCTAAGTGGAAAGATGTATACACTTCTCATGAGTAAACAAGATTCACCTGCTTCAGGCTGCATACCATAATGCCAAAGAAGTGACATGAAGGAGGCAGAGGTGTAATGCTCTCATCTTCATAGCAATAAAATGCAAAATAAAACAAAACTTAAATGGACTTAATTAATGCTGGGCATTCCCACAGGGAAAAGGCAAGAGGACTTTAAGTCGATCGGTAGTTGTACTGTGTACGACAAAAAAATTCCATCAGGCTGAGCCACATGGCTCTCCCCATCTGAGGTATACAGTCTGGAACCGACAAGGCTGAGAGTCAGGAGCTTCTGCTTTACAGTCCACTGAGATATGAAGGGGGCAGAGTCTTGGAAGACCAGATGACCCGCTCTGGTGAGGCACCTATGTGCAGCAGTGTCGCATATGGAAGTTGACAACATACTCAGCGTTAGTCCTCTGCACAGAGATAGCAAAAGGCTCAAAAGGGTGGAAGGTGAAGGCAACAAGGCGTCGCACCGTGTGGTTGATGGGGCGGCCCAGTAAGCCTGCCTGAATCTCAAACTTGAGCAGACCAGAGTCCCGGGCATAGAACCTAAACAGAACAAGAGAGAAGGAGAGGATGGGACAGATACTGACCACCGTCTTGAAACCTGAACATCAGGAAAATGTGCCAACTCATTATTTAACCTCATTGATGACATCTCCGCTAATAGCAGCCCCAGGTTATTGGAACTGCAAAATCACCTTTGTCTGATCAGCTCATTTTACGGGCAGGTTGATTATGAACTTCCCTATGCTGTCCTGAGTCACTGGGTCATTTCTCTTTCCCAAGATGACCCTTAGTTACAGCCTTAACTACAGCCTCCCCTTTTCCAGTAGCTACCTGCCCAAGATTGCCTAGGCCAGGACTGGAAATGAAATGTGAGCCACGTACGTTATTTTAAATTTTCAGGTAGCCACATTAAACAAAGTAAAAGGTGAAAGGTGAAATCAATTTTAATAATATTTTATTTAACCCAATATTGGTATCTAAAATATTATCATTTTAACCTATAATCAATATAAAAGATACTAAAAAATATTTTTTTTGTACTAAGCCTTTGAAATCTGATGTGTGTTGACACTTGAGCACATCTCAACTTGGACTAGTCACATGTTAGTGACGTCAGTGCTCAACAGCTACATGAGGCTAGTAGCTACTATAGAACAGTGCAGATCTAGGCCTATATTTGACTTTTTCACTTTTAAGAATAAATTCCTTTAGAAGGTTCTTCTTTTTCACACACAAATACAAAATACTAAGTAGTTTTTACTTTTTCATCTAACACAGTAAGAATAAAGAGGCTTCCATCCATCCCAATACTTAAATGCCTTTTTCCCACATGCAAAGTAAGTGCCCTGTGAACTTGGGAACTAGAGATGATCAGCAGGGTTGGGGCTGAATTGGGGGAAGTTCTAGAAAATAAAGAGCTCTGAAATAAAGAGCTCTATAATTTCCCTTTTGGGAAGCAAATATATACTAGACATAAAGATATTCATACCCCTTGACTCAACAATCCCATTTCTAAGAACTTATATCCTCAGAATTTAATTTAAATGCAGTAAATAGTGACATGAATAAAGATGCCTACTACAGCATTAGCTCTAATGTAAAAATGCCGAGAGAATAATGCTCAATAATAGGGTAATAAATAAATCAATTATGGTACACCTACTTGATGGAATAACATGCCACCATTAGGACTGTAACTGTGAGGACTATGTAACAATATGGGAAAATGTTTATTAAATAAAAGCAGGCATCGCTTCTCGGCCTTTTGGCTAAGATCAAGTGTAAATAAAAGCAGGCTACAAAGTATTATGCCAACCATGATTACAACTGTGTAAATGTAAACATGCATACTGGCAAAGACTAGAATGGAATATACAATAAGTGTTAGGGTAATGGCATTACCTCTTCAAATGACTTTTATATCCTTACATTTCTCATTTTAAATTAAAAATAAAGAATTACAAGAAAAATCTTTTAAGTCAGGGTCAATGGCATTTCCAGATTTGTTTAATCTTTTCAAATCAGAAAGGCAGGGAAGTAAAAAAGGAAATAAATGTATCTCGTGCTTTGTGACAATATCAAATGAGGCCAATTATCTGCTTTTATGTGTGAAAAACACATTCACCTTACCCACATAGTCCCCAGCACACAAAGGGCTTATAATTTAAAGTGAGTTGTTTGAGCTCCTAAATCTAACTACCAGTTTACAGGAAATATGGGGGAATGAGAAAGGCAGTAAATACGCCAGGGATGCAATGAGCAAAATCTAGAATGTGGTGAATGCTACCAGACGAACAACCTGGTTTCTTCAACAATTTAACTGCAAAGAAAGTAAGAGGGAAGCAGAGCCCATAGAATAAAAAAGACTTGAGAGGATAGCAACCAAATACAACATATACACCTTGTTAGGATCCTGACCGGAACAAACTGTAAAAAGACTATGCACAAGACAATAGGGAAATGTGAAAACTCACCAGATATCGGTGATCTTAATATATTTTTGTTAATTTTCGTAAGATGGAATAATGGTATTAAGGTTGCATGTTTTTAAGTCCTTACCTTTTAGAAATTCATACTGAAATATTTACAAGTGAAATGCTATGACACCTGGGATGTGATGGTCCAGGGTGGCAGTTGGGAGGGGAGGAGTGGTGGTGGAAAGAGATGAATCAACATTGACCATGAAGTGATAACTGCTGAAGCATGGTGATGGGTACAGGGAGGTTCATTATACTCCTCTACTTTAATATGTTTAAAATTTTCCATAATAAAAAAAATTTTAACTGGCTTTTAGAACCTGACTGCAATTTCTCAAAGGAAATATTACAAATGGTGATTAAGTGTTCAGAGTATGTTACACAAGCCTATTTAATACACAATGAAGCTGGATTATGCAATACTATCTACCACTATTTCTATGTGAAAAAGACCTTCCACAATCCAGCTCAGGGCTCCAGGAACACACCTCCCTTGAAATAACCCCACTAGTGGCAGTGGCGCCAGTTCCTCTCCCTAGTACCTATTACAGCACACAGAACCACCCAAGCTCCTGGCACAGACAAGCGGGTCTGTGAACTGGACATACGTGAGGAAGCCATTGCTTACAGGAGGTTAGTTTCAAGGTTCTAGCAATAATACAGTGATCTGCATTCCAAAATTCTTCCAAGTGAGGAAGCATGAGTTTCTCCAAAACCTGCCTGTTCCCCAAACTGTCTCTGCTATCGTTTCTATTAGGTAACATGAGAGGATAAAATAATGTGAGCTGGATAAAATTTAAGTCTCAATTATAAACACTATTAAGAAATGGTATTAGATTATTAAATTGAAAAGTATGGTTTCCTTCTCTGGATACCCTGAAAAGGGAACAACACTTATCTGAATTTGATGTTTTGATGAGAAGCAAAGAGCAGAACTAATTAATTTATGAGATTAGTGCCTGAATGATCAAAGTACCCACCACATTATAGAAATAGCCTACCCTCTGAATTCAACCCATGAGTACAAGTGGACAGAGTCACAGTGAAATGATGCTTAAGAAGAAGAGAAAGAGAAAGCAGGCCACCTCCTCAAGCAGCGTGCAGCTGAAGCAGGGATGGTGTACCTGATAGGGTGATCTCCACAAGTCTTGGGCCGCTCCATGACTGACACCCACTTGTCATCGTAGCTGAAGAGAGACAAATCAAGGTAGGGGCTACCACTGTAAGACTGGGCGCTGATGGGGAGCTGACCCAGCAGCCGGCGTACTGCCTCCGTGTGCCCTCCATACTTGGCATTTACAATAGTGTCTTTAAACCTAAAATAAAGCACCAGTGAGGAAGGCTGTGTTAGCGGCACACAAACTGCACTGGGTTTTAAACTGACAAACATATGTCTAAAAACAACTCATTCTGAAAACAAAATCTAGATATTGAATTCTGACACATCACAAATCTGCCTAGCTACAAATATTCTCAAAAAGCAAAAACAGAATGAGAAATTGGGAACATTAAGTTACTTTAGAAAAGTCAGCAAATATTCTACAAAAGTTAAAAACAGTATGACTTATCTATGACAAATATTTCTACTCAAACTTATTTCCCCCAAATAGCAGCCTTAGATTGCATTAAAAAGGAGTTACACAGAGCAGAGAATCCTGAACAGACACAGCCTCTGACTCTTCTTGGGATCAGTTATAAGCCAACTTACATCAAACCTTTTGACAAATTACTCATTCTTTGTTTAAATAAATTTTGGGAGCTAGCTACTTATACTTCTGCCAAAACACCAGTATCTAGAAGAACAGTAACATGGATACAGAATCACCTATCTGACTTATCATTAATAATAACAATAGAGCAGTTATTTCTCACAATTATAATGAATACTAAATTTAATACCCTTTGACCAAGTATTTCTATTCTTCTGGAAATTTGCCCTAAGGAAGAAAAATCCCTGTGCACGTTCAATATAGCACTGTTTATGACAATGAAAAATTGAGAGAAAAATTAAAAGCCTAATAGAAAACCATAATTTTCAAAGATTATATGGTAAAAGAGGAAATGTTTATGATAATGGTAAGTAAAAGAAGTAGGCTACAATCTGCATATATAGTACGATCAAAAACACACACACAAATTTATGCCTTAAAAAAAAAACTGGTGGAAATACATCAAAATGGTAATAGTTGTGTTTGCGTAATGACATTTTAGATTTTTTAACCTTCTTTTTCACTTTCCTATAGTTCCTTAGAAAATATGTCAACTGTTTATCAGCTTGATTTTTAAAATTCTCTATATTGAAGCATATCATATAGTTTAACAATCAAGGGGAAAATAATTTTTTTAGTCCAGGGGAGAAAATACGATATAACATCTCATCCCTGAAACGAATGGAATAAAAAACTTGAATGTTCAGGACTTCCCTGGTGGCGCATTGGTTAAGAATCTGCCTGCCAATTCAGGGGACACGGTTTCGAGCCCTGGTCCAGGAAGATCCCACATGCCGCAGAGCAACTAAGCCTATGCGCCACAGGTACTGAGCCTGCGCTCTAGAGCCCACGAGCCACAACTACTGAACCCACATGCCACAACTACTGAAGCCCGCGTGCCTAGAGCCCACGCTCCGCAACAAGAGAAGCCACTGCAATGAGAAGCCCATGCACTGCAACGAAGAGTAGCCCCTGTTCGCTGCAACTATAGAAAGCCCACACGCAGCAACGAAGACCCAATGCAGCAATAGATAAATAAACAAACAAACAAACAAACTTGAATGTTCGTAACTTTGATGAGACCAGAAAGATTGATTAGATGGGTTTTGATTTTTGTTTTCACTGCTAGCCTGCAGTGCTAGATGGACATTAACACTTCTCAGTTCCCCCAAAAGAAAGCCTAGTGTCAACACTGCTCTTCCATTATTTCTCTTGACAGTAATTTTCACAGCCTCAGTGTAAATCATAAAATTAAACCCTGGGCCACACAGAACTTATTTCTTTCCCTTTCATTTGAGCTGATATCAAAGATCCTGGGCCCTTTGGTTTTCAGCCCTTTGTCAGTGAAGACCTAGTACGCCAACCCTGCCTGACTCACTGGCTTCAAAAGGTGGCTTCGAATGATGGGGCTGGCCCACACCTTCATGATGACCACAAATCAAAGCCTCCGTGACAATCCATGGGCTGAAGCAGCTCCTATTCCCCGGCAGCACCCACCACCTCTACTCTCCAGGCTCCCCAACGACTAAAAGATGAAGCAGTGGGCTTCCCTGGTGGCGCAGTGGTTGAGAGTCCACCTGCCGATGCAGGGGACACGGGTTCGTGCCCCGGTCTGGGAAGATCCCACATGCCGTGGAGCGGCTGGGCCTGTGAGCCATGGCCGCTGGGCCTGCGCGTCCAGACCCTGTGCTCCACAACGGGAGAGGCCACAACAGTGAGAGGCCCGTGTACCGCAAAAAAAAAAAAAAAAAAGATGAAGCAGTCATCCCTCTGATGTCTTCACCTGATTAACTCCTAGCTCACTGTCACTCTGTCCAACTACGCCTCTCTTAATTCATGATTTCAAAATTCTCAGAGATGATCCTTCCAACACCACGGCTTCCTAGTTCCTGGACTTCCTTTCTGCCTCAGCCACTCATTCCAACGGTTATATCCTCAATCTCATTCTTACCAATGACTGCACCCCCCTGTAACAGGGTGCAGCACCACAGACTCCAACTATCTTCTCTCCTACTTTTCCAGCTAACTCCCTCTACTCATCCCAGCTTCAACATCCTTCAGCCCCAATGGGACCTAAATTCCATTGACTCTACCAACTTTTTTGCCATCCTACGCCTTCATCATGACCTCTTTTCCTTCCTCAGCCAGCTTAAATTTCACAATCATTAAAATCACAAAATTTATATCCATGAACTCACGTGGGCCCTTAATGCTGCAGGACACTCATGCTGCATTCCCATAGTCCAGCGAGTCTCCTACTCTCTTAGACGACTATTTCATCCCCCTCCTGCATGTTCATCCTCACGTAATGGCACTGCCTTCTTTGTAACTGACAAATAGAAGAAATGAGAAAACTTTTTAAAGCTTCCATCAGCACATCTGTACCTATTTAACTGTATGTGCTGCCCTAGAAGGCTAATCCATCCACTTGGGCACTAGGTTCTATCCTCTGACCTCATATACTTAACCAATTCTGCCCCCACCCCAACTTTTCCTAACCTATCAGTTTCCTCCTATGTACAAATCAGTCCCATCTGCAAACAAACATGCCATTTTCCCCTCCCATTTAAAAAATATCAATAAAAGCAGAAACTTAACACCACTTGCCCCTCCAGCTAACGCACCATTTTTCAGCTCTCCTTTACAGTAAAACTCCTCAAAGCACTTTTTCCTACTGTCTCTTATCCTCCCATTCTTTCTTAAACCCAACCCAAAGAGGCTTTCATGCCCACCATCTCACTGAAATGACTCTCATCAATGTCTCCAGTGATCTCCATGTTGATGACTCTAATCGCTGATTATCAGTCCTTACTGTACTTGAGCTGTCAGGAGGATCTGACACTCCTTCCTCGGAGAAACTACTAGACCTCTCCACTTACAGATCTTCTGATCTTCTCCCCTAAACCTGCTCCACCCACAAGCTTCACCATCAGAGTTTAATGGTAACACTCTCTTAACAAGTTGACTGGGACAAAAATGTTAGAATCATCTTTGACTTTGCTCTTTCACAGCCCATATCCCACCCTTCGCTAATCTTTTGGGCTCTATCTTCAAAATACATTGAGAATACAATTACTTACCACCCCCAATGTTATCACCCTGATCCAAGACACCATTATTCAACCAACAAATTATTACTGATAGCCTAGCATGGGCAAGGCACTTTTCTAGGTGCTTAGGATACTATAAATGAGCACAAAAGAACTTAAATCCTAGCGTCAGGAAACAAAAGGTAGCAATTTTATTTACTGGATCATTGCAATGGTCTACTAACTTCTACCCTATCCCCCTATGGTCTATTCTTAAAACAGCAGCCAGAGTGATCCTGTTAAAACACATGTGAGACCACATCACTCTTCTGCTCAAACACTACAAAATCTCACCTACACTTAAAGCCAAAGCCTTAGAATGGCCTTATGTGTCTGGTCCTGTCTCAGACCACATCTCTAACTACTCTGCCTCTTGCTTACTCCAGCCCGGCCACCCTGATCTCCCTGGTGTTCCTCAAACGCATGAGATCCACCTCTGGACCTTTAGATTTAATATTCCCTTTGCTTGGTATATTCTTCCCCCTGATATCCACATGGCTTGCTCCCTGACCTCCTTCAAAAGTTTTACTCAAATATCACCCTGTCGGTGAGGCCTATGCTAACAACCCCACTAGAAAAGAACTGACAATCTCCTCCTAATACCCTCAAACCCATCAGATATTCTAATAATTTTAACATTTTATTGGATACATCCCTCTTGGAAACCTCCCCGCTCCTGCTTCCACCTAGTCCAACTGGTGGCCTGTCATCCTGGAACTTCCCTTTACCATCATCCTCAGAATTCTCTGTGCTTCTCTCCACTGTTAAGACTCTATTCCCTGTACCATTCTTTCGTGGTTTACTGGGAAAAATACATATTCCAGAGGCTTCCATAGAAAAGGAACATGCAAGGTAATTTTTTAAGACCTTACGTGTCTGAAAATGTCTTTGTTACACCCTATTATTTGGATGTAGAATTGTAGTTTGGAAATCATTTTTTTCACAGAATTCTGAGGATATATAATTGTATTGGCTTCAAGCTTTCGGTATTATTATTAAGACTGATAACATTAATGACTTAATTTTTTATATATAAAATGTATGTGTTCTTTCTGGAAGTTTTTACAATTTTCTCTTTATCCTCAGTGTTCTAAAATTTCATGATGATATGCCTCAGTATGGGTTTTTTTATTTATTGACTGTACTGGTTACCTGATGGAGCCGTGATGTGCTAATAAGTTTAATAATTATTTCTCTGAAGGGAAAAAAGCCATGATTTGCAGCGCCTGCCGATTTCTTTGGTGTAAATCCTCCTGCTGTGGTCAATGTCAAGGTACCAAAGTGACATCACTGAATGCAGAGTTGTCAAGAGATGAGCAGTAGCACATCACTATATAATATTTTTACCAGATAAAATAGATACAAATAACCTCAAGAGTACGACAGTAAAGTAATTATGAATTAATAATTAGAAAATAATAATTATTATTATTTTTGTGTGTGTGTGGTACGTGGGCCTCTCACTGTTGTGGCCTCTCCCGTTGCGGAGCAAGGCTCCGGACGCGCAGCCTCAGTGGCCATGGCTCACGAGCCTAGCCACTCTGCAGCATGTGGGATCCTCCCGGACCGGGGCACGAACCCGTGTCCCCTGCATTGGCAGGGTGGACTCTCAACCACTGCGCCACCAGGGAAGCCCGAAAATAATTAATTTTTAATAATGGCTGTGTTTAACAGCTTGCAGAAACTCCTGAAAGTTTAATAGTTGGCTCTCACAAGCCAGGAGCCAGCTCCAGCATACCACTGGATGTTCCTTGCCAATCTGGAAGAGAAAGAGAGAGAGAGAGACAGAGACAGAGAGAGAGTGAGTGTGTGTGTGTGTGTATTCGCACGTCTTGCGGGACCTCAGTTCTCCAACTAGGGATTGAACCTGGGCCACGGCAGTGAAAGCCCAGAATCCTAACCACTAGGCCACCAGGGAGCATCCATGGAAATGTATATTTTTCAGTACTAGAAAACTGTTTAGGGTCTTCCCTGGTGGCACAGTGGTTAAGAATCTGCCTGCCAATGCAGGGGACATGGGTTCAATCCCTGGTCCGGGAAGATCCCACATGCCGCGGACCAACTAAGCCCATGAGCCACAGCTACTGAGCCTGCGCTCTAGAGCCTGCAAGCCACAATTACGGAGCCTGCCTGACTGGAGCCTGTGCTCTGCAACAAGAGAAGCCACCACAATGAGAAGCCCTCGCACCACAATGAAGAGTAGCCACCACTCGCTGCAACTAGAGAAAGCTCACGCACAGCAGAGAAGACCCAACACAGCCAAAAATAAAAATATATAGATTTTTTTAAAAAAGGAAAAAGAAAACTGTTTACATTATTTCCTCCCCTTCATTTTTCTACTGCTCCTTCTGAAATTAGCCAGATATTGGACCTCCTGGGAAAATCCTCTTTTTATCACTTCTCTCCCATTTTCCTACTCTTATCTTTTTATTCTACTTTCTTGGAGAGTTCCTAAACTATATCTAACAAAGTTTAAATTTCTAAAGCATCTCACTTAGCATTACTGTTCTAGGAATGTTCCTGTTTTCATAGTTTAAATTATTTCAGTGAATACTATGCTGTTTCTTTATTTTTTATACTGTTTGTTTTATTTGGTCTCTATCTTTTAAGATAAAGGCTTTGTTTAAGTGACTCATGATCCCTGATGTCCATTTTTTTCTTAAACATTTATTCTAACCTAAAATAGAATCCATTTTCATTTATTTTTACCAAAAGTTTATTGAAAACTGTAAAATTGAGCATTCAAATCCATATGTTCACAAGAAATAAAAAATAATTTTCATTTATATGTACACTATATTTTCAATGCAGCAAAGTATGATAACATGATTAATAAAATGTTATTAGGACACAATTCTCTGCGGGAGATAGAACAGACATATGAATTTGAAAAGAAAAAGAAATATAAAATTTCAAACAGTATGGGAATAACTTGCTCTATACGTTTTTTTTCTTCTTTTGGCCACGCCATGCAGCATGCGGGATCTTAGTTCCCTGACCAGAGATCGAACCCCTGCCCTTTGCAGTGGGAGCACAGAGTCTTAACCACTGGACCACCAGGGAAGTCCCTTACTTTGTACTTTTTATGTGAAATATTGAATACTAAATTACTATGGTATTAGATTCCCTTGGGTATATTTAAAAGTGTTAACACCTTAAACTTAGACAATGTTATATGCCAATTATATCTTGTAATGCTTTTTTTAAAAATGTCAATGTTTAATACATTGAAAATTGTATCCTTTTAAACTATTTAAATTTAACAGTAAAAAGTTTAAAGATTAACTTAATAATTGATGCATGAGGGTATCTACAGTTTCAAAATCTTTGCTGGTATGAAGCAAAATTTGGAAGATCACAAAGCTAGAATGCCACCTTTCTCTTTAACCTTTTATTTTCTCTTCCAGAGCTTCCTACAATTTCACTTAATTATAGGTACCTTGTGAAATAAATTTTCAGAAAACACAGCTTCCTCTAATTCCTGATGACATTATTCATTCAACAAATATCTAACATGCTCCTCCCACATGAAAGACACTGGCCTAGGTGCTGTGGATATGGCAGTGTATGTAACAGACAAAAATCCCTGCCCTCATGGAGCTTACCTTCTAGTGACTTCTTTGATGTTTTAACTGAGTGTACCCCGTTTTTGTTACTAGTCGATAATAATCTGCTTAATTTTAAAAGACAACAATTCATTTCAAAACGAAAAAAGCAAGATCTGATCCATGTTCTGCTTCCAAAAATCCTTCTATACTGAATAGAGATGCTAGTAAGGCAGAAAATTTGTGTGAACCAGAGAAAAAAAGGCATGTTTAGTTGTCTGAAAATCAATATCCATCTATTTTTAATCAAGTACTGGCCTTCCGTATAAATACAATGCCACTGAATTAGGTGTCTGCTTTGCTTGTTTTTCCCAGTGGCAGTAATGCTTATTCTGATTCATCCACTCACTCTGCTCTGATCTATACTGGAACCTAAAGCAGATATTTTCCATAACTAGCTAAGGTTGGGGAAGCAAGTTAGGTATGTGGAACGTGACGAGGCACTGAATGACTAGAGTAGGATTGAGCCCTTGGTCCAAAATAACTAGTCATTTCACAATAATAATTATGAGCAGCTCTGGTTCATAACAGGTGGGTATCAATTTAGGGTGACCTAGGTGTTTCAAGAGGGGCCTCCAAGTGTCTCTTCTTCGGGTTGGTCAGTTTCCCTGGGGAATTTATCTCTAATCTCCTGCCTGGGGAGTATAAGCTTGGATGCCATATCTGATAAGAGGGATAGGACTCTTCCCCAACAGTATGTCAATTTTCACTTAATTCTTGTTTTAAGCATGACATGTCTCATCCCTACTCTCAGCCATGCCTCATGAACATGAAACCAGAGCCTGCACAGTGCAATTTCTCCAGAGAATAAACCTCTAGCCTTTTGATGAGGTAGGGAAGAGACAATCATTTGGCAGTGTAGGCTTAAGGAAAGGAGCTAGAGCATCTGATTGCTCCTTTTAAGAATGTCATCCAGGGACCTCCCTGGTGGTCCAGTGGGTTAGGACTCTGAGCTTCCACTGCAGGGGACACGGGTTTGATCCCTGGTCGGGGAACTAAGATCCCACAATCCACGTGGCATGGCCAGAAAAAAAAAAGTCATCCAATCCTTCAGAGGTATGTAGGGCCTCCAATTTCTTGAACTTTTCCAGAGCTCTCTGGTGCAAGGCAACTTATTTCTTGATGGATAAGCTCTGCATTTTTTTTTTTTTTTAATCTTGGCTGCTCCAGGTCTTAGTTGCAGCATGCGGGATTGTTTAGTTGCAGCAATGTACTCTTAGTTGTGGCATGAGGGCTTCCTAGTTGTGGCACACGGACTTCTTAGTTGTGTCACACGAACTCTTAGTTGTGGCATGTATGCAAGATCTAGTTCCCCGACCAGGGATTGAACCTAGGCCCCCTGCATTGGGAGCATGGAGTCTTACCCACTGGACTACCAGGGAAGTCCCTAAGCTCTACGGTCTTTAAGTTTTTGTCCTCTAAGATATGTCAAGTTAGTTATCACTCATCCATGGGCTCTTCAGCTTCTAAAACTCTCTTGATATCTCCTCCCCATTCTCTTTGTTCTTGTAGCTTTATACCTCTTTTTTTTTAAGATTTATTATTTATTTATTTATTTTATTTACTTTTGGCTGCGTCGGGTCTTAGCTGCAGCATATGGGATCTTTGTTGAAGCGTGCGGGACCTTTAGTTGCAGCGCGCAGGCTTCTCTCTAGTTGTGGCATGCGGGTTTTCTCTTCTCTAGTTGTGCAGCGCAGGCTCCAGGGAACACAGGCTCTGTACTTGTGACGCATGGGTTCCAGAGCGCGTGGGCTCCGTAGTTTTGCAGTACGCGGGCTCTAGTTGAGGCGCGTGAGCTCAGTAGTTGTGGCACATGGGCTTAGCTGCCCTGTGGCATGTGGGATCTTAGTTCCCCGACCAGGGATCGACCCTGCGTCCCCTGAACTGCAAGGCGGATTCTTTACCACTGGACCACTGGGGAAGTCCCTCTTCTTCCTTTATTGTCATTTTAGTGGGGTTTTGGGATGGAACAGAGATAAATGCATGTGTTCAACACACACGTTTAACCAAAAGTTATAAAATTATGTCCTTAGTCATTCATTCAAAAAATATTTAAGTGCTTGACAGTGCACCACTGAAGATATAGCAATGAACTAAACAAAGACAGAGTCTCTTTCTGCAGCTAACATACAGTCTAGGAGGAATCATGGACAACACACAAGTAATTCCTCAGGCGCTAAGAAAGAGAAAAGAGAAGTTTAGGATGACACAATGGGTTACGACAAGCAGACTGATCCAAGGCCGGGTGGGCAGAAAGAATATGAGGTTTCTTGAAATAAATGACTGTTGGCTTCACACCAACAAATTTTCTGAAGAAAAATTAAGCTTGTTAAGCCTAGTGGAACAGCTTACCGGCGCTGGATCTGCCTTGCAAAATTGTTGCTGGAAGCTGAGCAGGGAAATTGGACTTCACTATGCAGGGTAGCGTTACGGAAGAGATCACAGAAGTTCTCAAACAGCTCCAAAAGCTCATCTGATGTATTCTCAAACACAGCGATCACCTCTGTTGTCACCATATTGTACACCACAAAGAAAGATGCCTGCGGAAGAACAGACAGACCTAAGTAATAGGCCTAGCAAATATCACTTTGGTTGAAAAATCAAGTTGCCCAAGTAAAACAGGCAAACGCCTCCACTCCGGCACTATGGCGGCAACATGATGCCAAGAGGTCTTGGAAAAGGAGGAAGCCTCAGTGGACTTGATCAATCAAGGGCCTCAGTGTTGCCTGATTTCCCACTGTACCTGCTGGAATTACCTGCTGGAGTTGTTCAGCATATATGTATAAAAAGGTTTTCAATCTTTCATTTCAAGCTGTGTGAAAATTTAATATTTTGCCTTCCAAGTGTTATTCCCTACTTACTCTCCAACCCACTTTTTTTAAATGCCAGATTTAATTTTCCTTCCTGCTGCGAAAGTGATTTGTAGCCAGGAGCTGCCTGTTGGCAAATTATTTTCTCTTGTATACTTACAGTTGAAAGTTCAATTCAGGGGCATTTCTTTTTCTCTCTTAATATTTCTAACATGCAGAAAGACATCTTAAATACACTGTGTCCACCTAGGCAAGTTGTAACCAAGCAGGGGACTGCTGCTGAACACACGAAAAATCAGAGAAGCATTTTCCATTTCTTTCTTCATAAATGTTCTTTCAGCCAAGAGCATTTGTAACATACATTTGAGATTCATAACAATTAATTTCAGAGGGGGAACCTGAAAACCATTCAAATGCCATAGGTGGCAGAGTTACTGTTTTCTCTGAATGAGCCCCTGGGCGACTGGCCCTCTTCTTTAAACCTCCAGTGCTCTGCTCAGCCTAACAAGGAAGTGCCGGGTACCTCTAGTTTTTATCACAGTGAATGTGGCAGTGTGAGTCAATCTGCAAGCTTCCAACAGGACTCTAGAAGTTTTCAGAACACTAGGATTAGTGTTCCGCCTCTTATGATTGAATTTAAATCTCCATTACCAATTTCTGGAGACATCTGGCCCACCTGTTTTAATAGTAATTAGTCCTTCCCAAAGCTTATATTACATGACTTTTGCGGTCATCTGGAAATTAAATTTGGCTGTAAATTAAAGAGGCTGGAGAGTAACCTGAGCATAATACCCATAATATTAGCAAGGCTTTGTGTTTAGGCGCACTTTTTACTCATTAACCTTATTGGAACCTATCAAATTAAACTGGGAAAGGAGGGGGGAGGACAACTAGGGCAGAGAGATTGGTTTAAAGTTACAAATTCTGTAAGCAAAGCATAGAGCCCTTGTAATGTTTCTGGCTACAACCTACTGTAGCTACTGGATATAAGTAGGTCATGTTTTAGCAAAGGAAAAAAGGATAATCTCAAATGCAGCAGTCACACAACATATTCCCTCCAAAATAAAAAGGTAATTATAGCTCAAACCTAAATACAAGATTGATTCATGTCCTTTCTATAAACCTGGACAGCGCTTTGATCATATTAGGGCTTCACCAGGATCCATCATAATTATGTGAATATAGAATTACACAAACATTTACTAGCCTTCCCACCAGGCCAGACTGGGAAATACAGGACAGGAGGGTACAGAAGTCAAGTGCTTCACGGACAACCTCCCATGACTCATAACATGAACTAGATGGGCTCACCCATGATGGCTCAATGGGTGACTTCATCATTAATAGAGAAGAAAAAGAATTCAGAAAAAAAATGATCTCCCCCCCCCTTATTTTTTAGAATACACAGGGTATGATTCAGAAGAAAAATATCAGAAAACATTTTACCATGGATGGCTGGTAAGGTCTTAGGAGACAATTCCTTATACAGTCTCTGTTACGGGCAGAATCAGCTGCAGGTCAATGAGAGAAACCAGACTCAGCTGACTTCATGGTTTACTGGTTTGTTCTGTTCTAAATTTCCACACTAGTATCTAAGGAGACACTCTGGAAATAGGAAAATGGGGGGACAAACGTACAGAAAGGTAGATCTCTCACTTGGTCAACACTAAAGTAAGGAGCTTCTCAAAGGGAAATGCCCAAATTACCCTGAATTTCAGCATGGTATTTCAACCCAAAAGTCTTAGAGGTTTCCATGCTCTTAACACCACGTTATTCCTATTTGTGAAATGCCTCTCTCCCCTACCAACATCTTTCACCCAAACTGAAAAACCCTCAGAACCTGCAGTCTTGATGATTCACTTGGTAGATCAAAAATTTTGGCTTCCTTTTGATCTTTTCACTGCTGCACAACCTATGTTCCAGCACATGGGCAAGGTCAGCATACAATCATAAAGCTTAATTCCGTCAAATGAACTTACCTATTACAATCTAAAGAAGATTTGGTGAGGAAGTATACTGACATCATTTAAGTAGGAAAGAAAGACTAGGTTTTTAGAAGATTTTCTTTTTCGTATGGTGAGTTCATTCTCATTGCCAGAACTAAACAGACCAATAAGCACAATCTTATACAAAATCAAGGCAGTATCCATAGGGAGTCAAACCTTGACCCTGTAGCATCTGGGCTTCCATCTCAAGGGTACTGAAAATGATCTGCAGAAGAATTAGGGTAATAATCACAGAGGTGACTACCTACATGTCAATGGCTTACGATATAGCTTCCATTTGTCCAAATGAGAAAAATCATTTTGAGAAATGATTAGAAAAATCGAGCTGTTTTAAGTTTGAGCCCTAAGATAGCAAAAATTCAAGATTACATAAAATGTGTTATTTCTGAGAGGCTGGCTATAGGCAAAGAGAGAAACCTTCCCATTGTGCCAAGAAGACTGGAGGGGTAAAGGGCAGGAGAGCACCTTATACCTGTGATGGATCTGTGACCCGCAGGGTTACGACATCCTCACTAGTATACTTGATAAACAGATGGTTTTCATCCAGAAGCTGCATTTTCCACATGCGCAGCTGCCGTAGTTGGTCAAAATACTGGAAGAAGCGCCTCTTGGCCATTGCACTACCATCCTGCTCTGCCCGGCGCCAAAGGTACACGAGCAGCCGGTGTTTCAGGGAGTTGATGAAGGGATCCCTGAAAGGATTGGCCATGCCTGTCTGACTGTCCCGCTGCACCTCAGGAAAAACAGCTGACACAGTGAGCAGGTCATCCTCATAGCAGAAGCGGCCAATGGTCCTCACATCAATGAACGTGCCTTCAGGAGTCACCTGGAAGACATGGATGGTCTGCTGCTGCACTGACAAGATGGCCAGGATGTTCTTATACAAGTACAACCCTTGGTTGTGTGACAGGACCACTTTGTCACACTTGAAGGTACGTGTATCACATAAGCGGCCAGTATGAAGGTCAATGATATGGAGGGAGTAGTCCTCCAGGGGGGACCGGGGGTTGGGGGTCACGGACTCACTGTTCCGATATACCTCATAAAAAGGAGGGTGAGGCTCGTCTGGGAGATAGGCAGCTGAGCCCACGATGACACAGCGGCAGTCATCAGTGAAGAGGCTGCACTCCCGGTTCAGGTGCTCGCCATTGGCCGCCACATTGGTAATGTGCAGCAGGACAAAAAAGCGTTCGAAGAGCCGGCCACGGATGTTGACTGACCGCTGGTCATTGCCATTGGACAGGATCTCCCCCTCATAGCCCTGCAGTAGGTCCTCAGCTGCCTGGCAGCCCTGGTACTCATAGATTTCGAGAGATGTCTGGTCTGAAGAGAAAGCAATGAAGTAGCGTCCATCAGGTGAGAATTTACGCAAGAAACAAGGCGGCTTTTCAACATTGACGACCGTGAAGTTGGGGAAGACATTCTGGTGGAACACTCGGACCTGGTGCCAGTGGGTGCCTGCCTTGCCTGAACTGATCCGCCGGCGTTCCAGGCGGTGAATGACATTTTGGTTTTGGATTCTTCGAGGTTTGATGGTGGAAACATGATGATCCATTATCACATCTCTGCATGGAAAAGTAAAGAAGTAGTCAAGAAAATAAACAAAATTTACCAAAACATAAACACACTTGACCTTTGAACAACGCAAGGGTTAGGCACACCAATCCCCTGCAGCTGAATATCCAAGTATAACTTATAGTCAGCTCAGTATACATGGTTCCTTCCTATCCATGGTTCCTCCACATCCACGGATTCAACCAACCGGGGATGTCTAGCACTGCAGTATTCACTGATGAAAAAAATCCATGTGTAAGTGGACCTGCACAATTCAAATCTACGTTGCTCAAGGGCCAACTGTGTATATACAAGTCAAATAGATTTCCTTCCATATATCCTGGACCTAGGATGAACTAAACAAGTTCCTTCCCAAGTTATAGTTAGAAAGTGGTCAGGACATTTTTGAGTCTAGAAACAGGTTTGAGGGAAGGACCTAATTCCCTAGGAATACCTTCAAAGCATGCTTAGCTGTTGGGAATGTTCAACAGAACAAACCTTAGAACTACATCAAATTTGTTCAGTGTAAACACCACATTCAATGTACATTCATTTAAAAAATATATTTATTGGGCTGTTAAGATGTCCATACTACCCAAAGCAATCTATAAACTCAATGCAAAATTCCAAAATCCCTATCAAAATCCCAAAATCATTTCTGGCAAAAATAGAAAAATTCATCCTAAAAATTACATGTAATCTCAAGGGACTGTGAAGAGCCAAAACAATTTTGTAAAAGAACAAAGTTAAAACACTCAGACTCCCTGATTTCAAAAACTGTTACAAAGCCACAGTAATCAAAAAAGTGTGGTACTGGCATAAGACAGAAAAATATACCCAATGAACAGAATTAAGACTTAAGAAATAAACCCTCACATATATAAACCTGAGATTAGAAGTTCAGAGAACCCCAAACATGATAAACCCAAAGAAATCCATGCCCAGGGATTTCCCTGGTGGTGCAGTGGTTAAGAACCCACCTGCCAATGCGGGGGACACGGGTTCGATCCCTGGTCCGCGAAGACCCCACATGCCACGGAGCAACTAAGCCCGTGCGCCACAGCTACTGAGCCTGCGCTCTAGAGCCCGCAAGCTACAACTACTGAAGTCCACGCACCTAGAGCCTGTACTCCGCAACAAGAGAAGCCACCACAATGAGAAGGTCGTGCACCGCAATTATGAGTAGCCCCCACTAGCCGCAACTAGTGAAAGCCAATGTGCAGCAATGAAGACTCAACGCAGCCAAAAATAAATAATAAATAATTTATTTAAAAAAAAAAAAAAGAAAGAAAGAAATCCATGCCCAGGCATACCATAGTCAAATTGTGAAAAACTAAAACACAAAGTAAAAATCTTGAAAGCAACCACGTAAATGACACATTACCTATAAGGGAACAACAATTCATTTATCTGTGGATGTCTCATGAGAAACTATGGAGACCAAAAAGAAGCAAAGCAACATTTTTAAAGTGCTGAAATAGCTGTCTGTTTCATCATTCAAATCTCAGCCAAAATAGCAACTCTTCAGAGTTTTTGCCAGACTACCTTACCTAAAGTCATGACTTTTTCCATCCACATCAACCTACTATTTTATTTTCTTCAGCCCTTATCACCTTCTGAAACCATTTGTTTACCTTTTTAGTATCTTTTTCCCCCATACAAGACAGCAGGGGCCTTGCCTAATTCCTTGCTGAATCTCCAGCACCTAGGACAGTGCCTGAGGCACAGTAAATGCTAACAAATATGTTAAATGAATGAATGGAACAACATTTGACAAAGGTGTTAAAGGATAAAGAACTCACTAGGCAAAATAAAGGAGGAACATTTCAGAAAGAAGGTAGCTTAAAAAATATACTTAAAAAGAGTGTAGGGCTTCCCTGGTGGCGCAGTGGTTGAGAGTCCGCCTGCCGATGCAGGGGACACAGGTTCGTGCCCCAGTCCGGGAAGATCCCACATGCTGTGGAGCGGCTGGGCCCGTGAGCCATGGCTGCTGGGCTTGCGCGTCCGGAGCCTGTGCTCCGCAACAGGAGAGGCCACAACAGTGAGAGGCCCACGTACCACAAAAAAAAAAAAAAAAAAAAAAAAAAAAAAAAAAAAAAGAGTGTAGCATGGCACATTTGGGAAACACGATACCAAGTGGTTAGAACACAGGAAACACAGAGTGATAAGAGAAGCCTAGAAAAGTAGATTGGAGCCAGATTGGAAAATCCTTTGTATGCCACGTCATGCAAGTTATTACAGGTTTTAAGCAGAGGAGTGACTCTATCCAATCTATGCTTTAGAAATAAAAACATACAGACAATGGGGAATTTGCTTATATTCTGTCTCCTAAAAGAGATCTGAAATGCCTTATATAAGTATATATACTACCTAGTCAAGTTAAAAATGTGCATACCTTATGATTGAGCAAATCAAGTTTCTCAAACTGCTAGTCACAACTCACTGATGGAGGCTTGAAATCAATTTAGTGCATATACTAATTGACATTTCAAAAAATGGAATAAAACAGAAAATACCAAACTGTATCACATATTTTCAATACGTATGTGAGTTACATGCACTGGGTGAGGATATAAAATATATTTCCTACTGATCTAGACTAGAGCAAAAGACTGCAAACAACCAGCCTCAGACCAATCTAGCCTGCCTGCCTTTTTTTTTTTTTTTTTTTTTTGGCTGTACGCGGGCCTCTCACTGTTGTGGCCTCTCCCGTTGCGGAGCACAGGCTCCGGATGCGCAGGCTCAGCGGCCATGGCTCACAGGCCCAGCCTCTCCGCGGCATGTGGGATCTTCCCGGACCGGGGCACGAACACACGTGCCCTGCATCGGCAGGCGGACTCTAAACCACTGGGCCACCAGGGAAGCCCTGCCTGCCTATTTTTATAAATAAAGTTTTATTGGAACACAGTCATACGCACTCATTTACATCTTGCCTATGGCTGCTTTTGCCCTACAAAGGCACGGTTCATTTATTAAGACCAAAGACCACACAGCCCACAAGCCTGAAATATTTACTACCTGGTCTTTTGCAGAAAAAGTCTGACAACCCCTGATCTTGAGCACTGGTTCCCAACTGGGGCAATTTTGTAATATATGAAGATATTTTTGGTTGTCATAACTTGGGAGGGAGGAAGGGGTGCTTGGGGTGCCCATCAAACAGAAGACAGGGATGATGCCAAACATCCTACAGTAAACAGGACAGTCCCTCACATCCAGCCCAAAATGTCAATAGGGCTAAGGTGGAGAAATCCTGATGTAGAGAAGTGTCTGCACATACGTAACAGGAGACATATACAAGGATGTCTCTAGTAGGACTGTTAGCAACAGCAAAAACTGACAACACTCCAAATGTCCATCAACAGTAGACCAGATAATTCATCCACGCATATTCATGCAGCGGAATCTCTTTTCTTTTTTTTAATGTTTTTGTTTGTTTGTTTTTTGGCCATGCCACGTGGCTTGCAGGATCTTAGTTCCCGGACCAGAGATAGAACCCAGGGATCGAACCCGGGCCCCAGCAGTGAAAGCGCTGAGTCCTAACCACTAGACTGCCAGGCAATTCCCCAAGCAGTGTAACCTTATGGAGTAATGAATTAATGTACTACAGTTATATATAACAACACAGATGAATCTCAGACACAGTGTTGAATGAAGAAAGCAAGCTACAGAATACATACAATGTAATTTCCTTTATATAAGCTTCAAACAATTTCTACTTTAAGAATACAAATATATATGGTATACAATTACAAAAAGCAAAGGAATCATAAACATAAAATTCAAAACAGTGGTTACCTCTGAGGAAGTAAGAAATGGGATGGGAGTTAGGGACACATTGGCACTTTTAAGTGTATATTTTTTCCCTTCAATCAGCATTGATTGTACTGTTGTTCTTTTAAAATTACATATGTTTTTTAAGTAATATTTGTGCTTACTCAGATTTTTTTTTAATTAGAATAATCATTGTGAAGGGAAAACAAAGGTAGGACAATAAAATGAAGTCTGAAGTACACAAAAATGCATGCCCTCAGGACCTGCAGAACTGCCAAGCTTCTAATTTGGCTCTGACTTTCTCAACAGACAAGGCAGAGGAAAATACAGTCAGTTACAGAACTTGCACTGCCAAGAAGATAAAAACTTAATAGCTGCTTGGAAGAAGCACAGCAATACCCATCGCTGGATTTAAAAAGAAATCTCTCTCATGAGTCTTCTCAAAGGACCCTGGCATGATACAGTGAGCAATATCCTCCACTTATGAACAATAAACACAATGCTGAGTTTCACACAGCTACTCCTTTTAACAGTGACATAGCTGATGTGCCCATTTTGATACAGTCCAAAAAACATACTGGTAAGGTTTAAGCATTTTAAAATACCAAGTACTGTACAAAACTGCCTCCCTCAATCCCTGCCCAGGACACCTCTGCCACCAGCACCCTGCGAACCTAAGATGAGGGCTGGAGTCAGAGAGGGAGACCAGAAAGGGATGAGAGAGGCAGGTAAGGCCCATGAATGGAAGTAGGAGTAGGCATCAGACGCCATCTAGCAGACTAACCACATATAACGGAATCAGATAAAGTAAACTAGCTGTTCCGACGTAGAGCCATTGATCATTTTAAGCAAAGCAGATGCTTAATTCTAAAAAAAATTTGTATATATTTTGAACAGTTCCATCTTAAATTCTCCAATTTGTCTTTTTAAGGGAAAAGCCACCAGTACTATGGTGGAGGGAGTAAAGGGGTGGGGTGGGTGGAGGTGAAGGCCTGCTGGCTTCAGCTCCAAATTGGACAGAAAATCCACACTTAATTTCCTAACCCTTCTCTCAGTGTGCTCTCTCTCCCTCTCCATATTTTACATCACACAATTATGGTTTTTAGAGAGATGGTGGAATTCTTAGTCTTTTTCAACTTGTTATTCCAATTATAAAATACACGCTCATAAACTCAAACCATATAGAAAAAGTACATCAGGAAAGTCCCTTCTAGTCAGAGTGGGAGTTATGAAAAACGTTAGAGTAACTTATATTTTTCCCAGAAGCCCTCTACCCATTTCCCTAGTCCAGTAAATGGCATGGCCATCCACCTGCTAAAAGGAACGAGAAAGTTGAGTCTCCCTCGATACCTCCTTCCCTCAGCCCCCATACCTGATCAGTCACCAAACTCTGGAAATTTTACCCCCTAAACAGTCCTCTAATGCTCCACCCTTACCCAAAATTTTATAACTTCATGTCTACGTTATTGCAACTGCTTCCTAAGTGGTCTCCCTAAATCCACTCCTATCCACTTCCAATCCACTTACCAGAGCAATCTTTTCAAAATGCTTTTTTGATCACATCCTTTCCCCTACAGATTAAAACAAATATCTTTCCATTGCTCTTAATGATACGGATCAAAATCCTTGCCGTGCCAACCAGATGCCTCAAAGGCTCAGTGCTGCCTCTCCAGCCTCATCTTTTCCCATTTTACTCTAATCATTTCTTCAACAAGTGGCCTACCTCCTGCCTCTGAACCTTGGCACATGCTCTCCACCTCAATCTAAAAAAAGCTCTTCTCTTCAGTTTGCCGAGTTAACTCCTATTTCAGGTTATCAGCCTAATCATCACTTCCTGAGAGAAGTCTTCCTTAACCTTCCCCACCAGATAAAACACCAATACACCAGCCATACCTCTCCTTCTCAGCACTTACCACGCTTGCAACTTCATCTCTGCATTTTACTTATGTCTGTGGCACTAGATGGTGAACTCCTGACCGGTACACAAACATTATATCCTGTATGCCCATCACAGCATTTGACCCATTGAAAGCCTCCTTTCCTGAACGTTCTTTACCAACTCAAATATCCACAGGGGCTGTTCGCTCTGCCTAGCATGTATTTCCTCTGGCCCTTGCCATACTTCTCAAGCCGCAGCTCAAGTGTCCTCTCTTTCAGGAAGTCTGCTCTGACCACCCTTGCCGAAAGAGATCTTTGTTGCTTTACCATTACTTTTTCTGTTCATCTTTTCCATAGCCATTGCCACAATTTGTACTTTCAGCGGCATGGTTAGGTGTTTAATGTTCGACTCCCGGTGTTTAATGTTCGACTCCCCCGTAAACTATCCCCTCCAGGCAGGACGTAACCACGGCTACTTCAGTCACCTTAGTTTTCAGAGAACCTAGCACTAGGGCTGCCCCACTGCATGGGTTCGTACGTTATCTATGGAACGAAAGAAGAAAGCCTGATTGTACTGGGCCACTAACTCGTGCGGTACTAAGCAAGACCTTCCTCCCTGCTAGGTCTGTTTCCCCGGGCAGGCAGGTGCACGTAACCCTCAATTACTTCTGATGGCTTCCTAAACGGGAAGGGGATACCCAGGGGCGGGCACACACGCCCAACGGGGCGCCCCCGGAAAGAAAAGCCCGGGGCGGGGCCTCAATGGGAAGAGAATTCTGAGGGAAGGCGGGGGCCGCAGGGCCTCGGCGTCATGCGGGAAGGGGGCAGCCCCATGGCGGTAACTCGAAGAGGCCTCGGGGCGGGCCTGACGGGTTTGGAGGCTGGAACAAGGAAGGAGAAGTCCTCACCTGTCCGGTCCGGGCTCAAAGGGCCGGGGCGAGGGACTCCCCGACCTGCTCGGCGCGCGCCTCCCCCAGCCCCGCCCCCGCCATGCTGTGGGACCAGGTGCCCGCAGCCGCCGGCTCCCGCTTCCGCTAGCCACTGGAAGTGCGGTGCAGCGAGAAGGAAAGTGGAGAGAGCGCGGCACCCGTCCGGCCGGCCCTGAGAGACGGTACAGCGCACCCTGCTGCCCGGAGGGGGATCGAAGCCCTAGAGGCCCAGGGGCTGCGAAGGAAAAATTGAACCAGGCGCTATAACCTCGGCACCTGAGTGATCTCCTATGGCAGTGTCTCTGCACCTGCTGGACACACTTGCCAAAACATGAATAAAAATTAATTTTTCACCTCTTGATTAAATGCACCATTTCATCAGCTGAGAAACTATCCGTTTTCTGTTATCTCCTCCCAGACGGTGAGCTCTTTAAAGACCGAGGCTGTACTGATCTCTGAACGCTGTGCCCAACACATTTACTAGCACACAGTGGACTACAGTAAAAGCTTCTTGCATTAAATTAATGCTATAACCTTTACTTGACTTTTACTTACATTATCTCATTGTCTCTTACAACCTGGTTCCTCCCCCGAAGCCTCTGCTTTGTCCTATTTCTGGGGACATCCTGCCCCCAGATTTCCCTGCCTCAGCCTCCTTCAGATAATTCAGGTCTCAGAGCAAATGTCACTTCCTCAGAACTCTTGTCTGACCACTCTCATTTCACCACCATCGTGCTATTTCTTCCTAGCACTCATCACTATCTGATATTACCCTATTTGTTTTGTTTTGTTTTCTTTCTTTTTTCTGTTTCCCTTGCCCCCACTAGAATGTAAATTCTGTGAGAGTATGGGTTTCGTCCTTTTTTCTTTTCTACCCTCACCTAGACCAGGATTTAGCATCTTGCTGGTGCTCAAGGAAGGTTCAGTCCGTGAATGAATGGCTCTGCCCTTAGGGCTCACAGCATCTGTATGAGGAAGGAATGTTTATTGGCTTTTTTTTTTAAGTGCAATTTTATTAACTTAACTGTCTTGGTTGACGTTGTTATAACAAAATATCATAGACTGTTCATTGGCTTTTACAGATGAGGAAACTGAGGCTCAAGGAGGATCCATGACTTGGAGATGAGGGTGGTTAAAAGGAAACACCATGGGTTCTTGGTCCAGTCTTGACTTTTCCAAGCTGAATGTACTGACTTCAGAGTCTCTATTTCTTCTTCTAGGAAAGGAAGATATGGTATGCAGAGTATATCTCAAGTAGAGAAAAAAGAAGGAGAAGGAGAAGAAAGGGAAGGAGAAGGAGAGGAGAAGAAGGAGAGGAGGAGGAGGAGGAGCTGAAGAAGAAGGAGAAAAAGAAGAAGAAACTCTAAATTTCAGGTTGCCCCCAGCTTCGGGGCTGGGGTGGCCCATGGAGCCAGCTCTGAGTGGGCTGCCGGCCTTCCCCTTCCCCATTCAGCTTGTCAGATGACGCCCCCAGTAAGGGGTCAGCCCAGCACCCTCTCACCACCCCCCCACAGCCCTCCCTGGACACTCCTGCCCACCATGAGGGAGGCAGGACTTTCTCGAGCTCCTCTGATTTCTTCAAGGATAACTTTTCCTGTCGAGTGGAGTGGTTTAGGACAAAAGCATTCTGGGACATTGAATTCATCATACTTTCCTCAACTTTTGTATGGGTTTGAAATTTTTCATAACATCAACAACAGCAAAAGCTGAAGCTACCCTGCAGCCTGCCTGGCACTCAAGTATCACTTACCGATTAGCTTACTCTCATGCTTGACCTACAAGAAGAGAGAGGAATGGAAGGAACTCCCTCTCCTGGAATGTAGATCTGTACTGCCCTGTCCCTGGCATGCCACTGCATGAGGATGACAGGTGAATGGGGGCCATGCCTTCCCTTCTCTGCTGACCATTGGCCTGTAAGTTTTCCCCAAGAGCTTATTACTTAAAAAAAAAAAAAAAAAGGAGTTTTGCAGTAAAACTGGTTTAGTTATTTTTTAAAATAAATTTATTTATTTATCTTTGGCTGTGTTGGGTCTTTGTTGCTGCACACAGGCTTTCTCTAGTTGCAGCGAGCGGGGGCTACTCTTCGTTGTGCTGCGCGGACTTCTCGTTGCGTTGGCTTCTCTTGCTGCGGAGCATGGGCTCTAGGCGCGCAGGCTTCAGTAGTTGTGGCTCGCGGGCTCAGTAGTTGTGGCTCGCAGGCTCTATAGTGCAGGCTCAGTAGTTGTGGTGCACGGGCCCAGTTGCTCAGTGCATGTGGGATCTTCCCGGACCAGGGCCCTAACCCGTGTCCCCTGCATTGGCAGGCGGATTCCCAACAACTGCGCCACCAGGGAAGTCCAAAACTGGTTTAGTTTTGCAGTGAGACTGGTTCAGTTCAGCCTCCAATACTTCTTACCTACAAGTTACTTATTTGTACCCCAGTTTCCCCACCTGTAAAATGGGGATAACAATCGTAGTACCTGTATCACAGGGTCAGTGGAGAATTAAATTAGTTATTGCATGTAAAGCTCTTAGTACTGTCTGACACATAATTAGCACCCATAAATGTTAACTCATTAATTTGGCTCTTACCATGCTGGACTACCTTGTCTTGGAATGTTATGGGTTTGTCTTATCAGTGAGGCTGTAAGCAAGCCCCTTGAGAATTAAGATTATGTTTCATACCCTCATGCTCCCACCTCAGACTGACAGATATAACTTTCCTGTGAATATCAGCTCCATCCTGGGATCCTGCCACTGGCTTATGTGCCCTCGGCAAGTCACTTTTCTCTGCCTGCTTTCCCATCTGTGAAATGGGTGTATGAGGGAGTTAAGGAGTGGGGAAACCACTGTGTTTGTGAAAGACCTAATTTTTACATGAATTTTTAAATCAAGTAAATAATATATGAGTACATTTACACAAACTTTTAATTACACAAATCATACAGGAACACTCTACTCTTGTAAAGCTACAAATAATATAGCAATAGAGTAAAAAGTGAAACTTCTCCACATCTTCAATCCCACCTCTCCCACTGTAGTAAGTGTATATCTATCCTTCCAGGCCTTTCTATGTATTATTATTTTTTTAAAATACATTTTATTTTTTTTAATTAAGGGTACTTAAATTAATTAATTAATTTATTTATTTATTTATTTATTTTTGGCTGTGTTGGGTCTTCGTTTCTGTGCGAGGGCTTTCTCTAGCTGTGGCAAGTGGGGGCCACTCTTCATCACGGTGCGCGGACCTCTCACTATCGCGGCCTCTCTTGTTGCAGAGCACAGGCTCCAGACGCGCAGGCTCAGTAGTTGTGGCTCACGGACCCAGCCGCTCCACGGCATGTGGGATCCTCCCAGACCAGGGCTCGAACCCGTGTCCCCTGCATCAGCAGGCAGATTCTCAACCACTGCGCCGCCAGGGAAGCCCTCTATGTATTATTGTTGTAAATGGCTGAACATACAGAGATCTATATATAGGATTTTGCTTCACTTTTTTCTTTCCACATGAATGGACATTGCCTTAATATTGTTTTGTAACTTGCTCCTTCAGTAAACACATTTGTCATTATGTTTTGGGGTTTGTCCTATGTCAGCACATAGATGTCTAATTCATGCACACTATCCCACAGTATGAATGTCCCATGATTTAACTATACTCCTATTTATGGGCATTTAGGTTTCTGGCAGTTTTCACCTTTATAAGCTGCCTCAGTGAATAATCTATATATAAATTTGGACACAAGTATAGACATATGACATATATTTAACAGTAAAATTACTAGGTCAAAATTTAGGCATTTAAAAAGTTTTGATAGATAATGCTAATTACCAAAAGGTTGTACCAATTTGCACTCTTATTTCTCCACATACTGTATATCATCAATCTTTCTTGTTTTTGCCAGTTGCATTAGCAAAAGATGATATTTTGTTGTTTTAACTTGAATTTTCCTGATTACTAATGAGGTTGACTAATTTTTTCAGATGTTTATTAGCCATTTACAGTTTTACTATGAGTTCCCTTTGCATATCCTTTGCCCATTTTTCTACAAGGATATTTTTTCTTATTGATATGTAGGAGCTATTTATATATTCCGGATATTGATCTTTTTTTAGGACTGCAAACATTTTCTTCCTGTCTGAGGCTCGTCTTTAATTTTTAACTTTATTTATAGTGATGTCTTGAAAATGCTCCGACCTTCCGTTACTGTTCTTCCTATTTGTCGATTTAATGCAGAGTCTAACTTGGAGAGGGCATCACACTGTGCTTCCTGGAAAATCTGCTAGTGGCAAAGGAAGCCTAAGGTTGTCTTTTCTCCCTGCCTTTTCTAGGAAGTGGATGTTGTTTCATTTTTCCAGCTGTTATTGCTATCAGAGTATGATGGGGTTAAAGAGGCATCCAGAGGCAAGACCATGACTGTTTGTGGGTCTTTGCAAGGACTTTGCCTTCAATTTGGAGTGAAATCCTTTGAGCAGAGGAGTAACATAAGCAGTCTCATGCTTCAGGAGGTTCACTCTGGCTTCCATGGGGAAAGGGGGCTATTAAGAGACAGTCAGGAGGCTACTGCAATGCTCTGGGCAAGAGGTGTTGGTAGCCTGGACTGGTGTTATAGAGGTGGAGGTGGTGAGAAGTGGTCAGATTTGGAATATATTCAATATATGAAGATGGAGTAAAGAGGACTTGCCAATGGATTGGGTAAGTGGTGTGAGAGAAAGAGAGGAGGCAAAAATATCCCAAGGTATTTGGCCTAAGTAACTGAATGCTTTTGTTCAGAAAGTAATAGAATATTTGGATTGGGCTACATTTGAAGTCAGCTCCATGAGGACAGGGATCATTTCTATTTTGCGGCTACTATTTTGCAGGTCTATGCCTCAGGGGGGCCATTTTCAAGGATACCGGATGCCACTTTCTACTTCCACAGCTCTTCAGCCTGCCTCTCCCAGATGTTCCAGCTTCTAATTCCCCACTGCTCCCTCCCATTGTCTTCTCACACCGGGAACAACACTAAGTCCTGAGCCCCCACTGCATCCCCAGGCCCCTGCCTTCTTCTTCCCTCTTGGGAATCTCCATACACACAGGGTCCCCAAGGGAGTGGGATGATGGAGTGATAAGGAGGGGGCCTGAAGGGCTTGAGAGCATCTCTCCCCTCACTCCAGTCCTTCTGTCGCCCTTCTGCCAAGGCTTTTAGCAACTCTGCTTGCTTTCTGCATTAGCCATGAGAGGAGGAGATGGGCACAAAAGCAGGACGAGAGGCTCTTGTTCTTTCTCCCCTTCTTGAAGAGGCTGGTGAGCTCCTTCTACCTCTATATTCAGTGGCAGACATTTCTTACCCTGAGTATCACATCACCACCACCACCCCATCATCATCATCATCATCACCATCATCAATCTTTAATAAAATAATTGAAATTGGGGACCTCGTTGATGGCTCAGTGGTTAAGAATCCACCTGCCATAAAACGGGAATAAAGACACAGACCTACTTGAGAATGGACTTGAGGATATGGGGAGGGGGAAGGGTAAGCTGTGACAAAGCAAAAGAGAGGCATGGACATATATACACTACCAAACGTAAGGTAGATAGATAGTGGGAAGCAGCCGCAGAGCACAGGGAGATCAGCTCGGTGCTTTGTGACCGCCTGGAGGGGTGGGATGGGGAGGGTGGGAGGGAGGGAGATGCATGAGGGAAGGGATGTGGAAACAGATGTATATGTATGACTGATTCACTTTGTTATAAAGCAGAAACTAATAAAAAAAAAAAAAGAATCCACCTGCCAATGCAGGGGGCATGGGTTCGATCCCTGGTCCTGGAAGATCCCACATGCCGCAGAGCAACTAAGCCCATGCGCCACAACTACAAGCCCGCACTCTAGAGCCCGCAAGCCACTACTACCGAAGCCCACACACCTAGAGCCCGTGCTCCACAACAAGAGAAGACACTGCAATGAGAAGCCTGTGCACCGCAGCGAAGAGTAGCCCCACTTGCCGCAACTAGAGAAAGCCTGCGCGCAGCAACGAAGACCCAACGCAGCCAAATAAATAAATTAATAATAATTGAAATTGTCGATGGGACTTCCTTGGTGGTCCAGTGGTTAAGACTGTGCTTCCACTGCAGGGGGCATGGTTCGATCCCTGGTCAGGGAACTGAGATCCCACAGGCCATGTGGCGTGGCCAAAAAAAAAAAAGAAAAGAAATTGTCGTTTAGTACATATTTACTGTATGCCAGACCCTATACCAGTCATTTCCCTTAGGTGATCTTATTTACTCCCCTGGATAACCCTGTGTGTTAGGTATTAACCCCACTTTATGGGTGCAGAAACCGAGACTAAGTTTCACTCGACCCTCTTGTGGAAACCCCACCCAATTCTTGCTTTACAAGGCTCACTTCTTCATATGTCCTTTATTGATATCTGCAAGAAGTGCTCAGTTTCTGCTTACAGTTCCTCAGCCTTGAGATTTCAATTCCAAGTTCTTACCAACTGTTTGAAGACGTAACTTACCCCCGTGCTCTTGGCTGAATGCTCCCTGACCCACGAATAGGTTTGGGCTTTTTTTTTTTTTTTAATCTTCAGGGAGGCTGCAGCCTTTGATCTTTCTCAGACATCTTCCCACTGCCTCTTGCACTTATGACTTAGTGCTCAGGAAACTGGATGAGTTTTGTTCTGCTCGGTTTGGGGTTGGGGGGAAGAATAACTTCCAGATTTGGGTCAAGAGGAACATGGCAGCTGCTGTTTGGAGCTTTCACTATTTTAACCATTTCTTACCAAAAATCAATCTCTCTCTCTCTCATTCACATGGCAGAGAAGAAAAGTATGGGCTTCAGAATAGATTGATCTGGGTTTAAACAGGCTGTCCCTTGCTGTGTCTGGGCTGGGACCCTGGGGAGCAAGAATGGGGCTAAAATCTAGTTTTTACTGGCTCAGCCAAGCTCTGAGACCCTCAGACCCAGGGACCTCGGCACAGGGCTGCATCAGCAGCTGGGAAAGGAGTGTCTTTTTCTCTCTGGTCCGTCCAGAGGACTTGCCTTTTTTGCAGTCAATCTGCTCAGAGAGGGAGCCTTGTCCTAATTCACACAAAAGCGCGTTATGGTAGCAGCAACCATGGTTCAAGTCTCATTTTTACCCTATGCCCTCAGTGTGACTTTAGACAAGCGACTTCACCAATCTGTTCTTGTTCAGCTAACCTTTCTGGAACACTGGCTCTGTGCCAGGTGCTGTTCTGGGTGTGGCAGGACCAAGGTGAATGAGTCATGCTTCTTGCTTCAGAGAAGCCTGCAGTTTAGTCGGAAAGACACTCACAAACAGCTAATTTCGATATGATATAGTGAGCACTCAGTTGGAGGTCTGTGCAGGGTAGGTGGATGGACACCTAACCCAGGACTCCAAGGGTAGATGCTACAGAAGATGCTGAAGGAGAGGTGGGGATGGCACTCCAGGCAGTAGGGACCACAGGGGCAAAGGTATGAGATGCAAAATACCATAGTGTCTGCAGGCACTAAAGCGCAGTTGGGCGTTTCTGAAGCAGAAAGGGTAAGGTAAGCAGGGATCGGGATCGGAGAGAGGGCTAAAGGCCCTGAGGCTCGCTTTTCTAATCTCTAAAACCGGGGTAAGAGTATTACCTCCAACAGGTAATACTAGATCCAGTTAGGTATTCAATCAACAATCGCTTCTGTGGCCAAGCAGATTTGAAACTTCTCAAAGGCGGTTATTTTGTCTTAAAATCATGGCTAGGGCTACACCTCACCTGGGCACTGTGCTGAGAATAAAGTCTGATTTAAATAAGACGTTTTTGATTGTCTAGCGCCTAGCACATATTAGAGACCTAATGAATATTTGTTTAATGAGTGAATGAATGAATGAGTTAAGCCAAAGCTAAAGTCTAGTTCTCTCCTCCTTCTAGATGTACCTGAGATAGGGGGTTGGAGGAAGGTCTCTGGAGAGGCAGGAGAAATGGGAAACACCTCAGCCCTTTCCCTTTCCTGTGGAAGCAGCTGCTTCGACCACAGAGCAGAGCCCTCAAGCCGGGGGCCCTTGGGATGCCCCAGGGCCACCCTGTTCCACCTTCTCAGGGACAGGACAGGGGAGGATGGCTGAGGTGTGAGTTTGGGGGTGGGGATATGCAGGCAGAGCTACTGGAAAACAATTGCTCAAGTTACTTGCTGGAAATGAAAGAAAGAGACTGGGGGACCGAGGAGGCAAAGCCCAGGGAACATAAAAAATCTTAACTGCAGGGGAAAGCACTCTTCTTCCCATGAAGGCAATGAAATTAGAGGTAATTGCGAGACACAGAGATTCGAGAAAACCTAGGGAGGCTAGCAGGTAAGGGGGGCCAGGACTGGATTCGGAGATGGAACAGCTGGTTCTCCCCTCCAGCGCCTGGTAATCGCCCCTCTATTGTGACGATTGAACAAACAGTCCTTCCTGGCCCCGCACTGGCGCTGTCCTGTAATGGGGGCAGCTGGGACAGGTGGAGGACATAGGTGGCCTGGCCACCCACAAGGCATGAGCCTCCCCCGAGCCACCACCCCATGCCTGGGGTCTGGGAGCCCATGAATCGTGAGCTGGGACCTGCTTGGGTGCAGAAGGTTAACAGGGGTGGCTAAGCCAGGACTGACCTTCCATCAGCTTGTAGACCACAGGCCACCGGAGGGGCTGGGAGGAACCAGGGAGCAATCTGTGGGGGAGGAGCAGCCATCCTGTCCCTCCCTTTCCCTCTCTTGTCCTCCCTTTCACCCACTGAGGATCTGGGTGAGTAACTCACACAGTAAAACTGAAGATGGGGTGCGGAAAGCGCTGGTTAGGGAAGCACCAGGCCCTGAGGATACACACAGCAGGCAACAGTTGGTCGTTAGTCCCGCTGTCCCTTAGTTAGGAAAGAAGTGATCTCTAACTAGGTCTGGTGCACGGCTGTTGGGGAGAAGGCAGCAGAAGGGGACAGTAGGTGAGAAAGCACAAGGCAAGAGATACCTTCTATTATTTTTATGATTTACATTTTTCACTGTATTTTCACAAACTGAAAACATTATAGGTAAGGTTGAGAACAAAGTACCAAGAGGAGGCTGGTTAAACAAAGAATGGTGGGATATCAAGCGGTGATTTAAAAGGCCTGGGATGAGTGTTGGCCAGAAAGAATACTCGTGACTGCCGTTAAGCGAGGAAAGCAGTATGTAGATGCTTTCCCCCATTTAAGGGGGAAATGTTTACATGGATGATAAAAAGTTAGCAAGTTTTTACACTTATCTGCTGACAATGGTTATTCCTGGGAGGCATAATGAGGAGAGATTCACTTTCTACTTTATACACATCTTTGTTTTTGATTTATACTGAGCATGTTTTGTTTTAATAATCAGCAAAATCAGTACAGATGTTTATACTTAAGGTATTTAAAGTAAAACACAAATAACAGCAAAAAAAAAGGTAGGTTGAGAAAAATGCTGGGTTTTCAAGCTGCTTATAATCCCCCCTTTTACCCTCAGAACAATGCCATCTGTGGTCAGAGCATCTCAGAGAAGACAAATTATGTTTCCTTCATTCTACAGCCCAGAGACACTGCCTTCTGCTAAGCTCAATTCAGCTTGGAGGAGGGGATAAATCAGGAGTTTGGGATTAAAACATACACATTACTATATATAAAATAGATAATCAACAAGGACCTACTGTATATAGTACAGGGAATTATACTCAATATCTTTTAATAACCTATAATGAAAAAGAATCTGAAAAGGTATATATATATATGAATTACTTTGCTGTACACCTGAAAATAACACAACATTGTAAATCAACTATATTTCAATAAAAAATTTTTTTAAATTCAGCTTGATGAGCTCTTTACATGAGCATCTTTCCGTACAGTGCCTGGCTAAGCATTGAGGGTGGGAGGCATGGGAAGGCAACAAGAAGAACAAGATAAGCCCCTGTCCTCACTGTGACTAGAGTATAGGGCTGGGGGAAGAAATTCGGTTAGAAAGAAAAGCATGGAGGTCTTTGGAGGGTCTCCACTGCCTGGACTTGGTCTGCAGAGAGAAGGACAAGGGGGTGACAGGATTAGCGTTGATCCTTAAGAAGATCATTCGGGGAGCTGTGGGAGGACAGACAGGGAGGGTGGGGACAGGAACCCGAGTGATGGAAGAGGCTGAGCCATCCTTCCAGGTGATGAGAGCTCAGGCCAAGGGGTGTATCCAGGGAGCTCCCCTTATTGACCGGCGGGCTTCTCTTTAGGATTGCAGGCAGGGAACAAGCTGAATCACCCCCTCCCCAGTGCCCAAAAGAAGAGTGTCCTCTAGACCAGCAGTCCTCAACCATGGCTGCCCGATGAACACAACTGGGGAGCTTTAGAAATGCTGAGCCCTGGGTCCCATCCCCAAGTATTCTGATTTAACTGATCTGGGGTGCAGCCTGGGCATGAGGATATTTCAGAGCTTTCAGAGGATTTTAAAGTACAGTGGAGTTTGAGAGCCACTGCTCCAGAGCATCGTCCAACACATCAGGAGCCTCACGGGTCTGTCCCCAGACAAGTTCTCCCACCTCCTCCTGGAATAGATGCCAAGCAGCAGACCACTCTCTTTATCAGACTCTGGATTTGGAGCTTTTATGGGGAAGTGACAACTGTATTTTCAGCAGCGTTGAGAATATTCAGCTACTTTTGCTCAATATTACCCATGACTTTCTGCCTTTCAGAAATTTGTTCGTCACTTAATCCACTGTTGATCCCTCGTCCTGTTTTCCTCATCATTATGCATCTATTTCCTTCTGTCCATCACTGCCTTCACCACGGGATTTAGAGAAGGCAGGAGGAAAACACATGTGTGCAGGGAGCCACTCTGGCCTGGAGGCTCCTTTTGTCTTTTATGGGAGCAGACGTGCTGGGAAGGATTGTGGCCCTCGGGGCATCCAGCCTCCCTGGTCCCCAGTGGTTGAATACAGGAAAAGGACACCACTTTAGGTATATTCATAAAGAAACTGGGTTCTGTTCCAAGATGCTGGGGTGTGCATTTGGAACTGGAAACGGACACTTGCAATCTGTAACCAATAACCGCACTAGTTGGACGTGAAGTTGGTCACCCCGTCTATGGGTGAGGCCACCCAGAGTTGTTCTCTTCTTCCCTCCAACCCATCGACAAAACTAAAGGCTGGAAGCCCAGTCCCAGCTCTGGAGGGCAGAGCAGTTAGAGTATGACATCTGTTGATGCCCAAGCCTACCAGCGTGACCAGAGTAAGATCAGTCACCCTCTACTCCAACAGGAATCTCCTCACATAGACAGCTAGGGAGGGATTTTTGCAGCCCAATCCCCTGCCAGTCCATAAATAGTGAGTTTGAGAGACAGCCAAAGTCATTCTAAGGACCTGGCCAGCAGCCTTTGCAGGGATCTGGTACGATGGGGACAGAATGGAAGCCAGCAGCTAAGGACCACTGGATGGCCTTCTGACGAAATGAAGCAGGTTGAAGAGATGGGAGGAGGGGGAGGGAGGAGTGGGGACACTTTTCCCTGCCACCTTCACAAAACATTACTGTCTGCTGGGGGCTGGGCCCCTCGGAGCATCTGATAAGGTTGTTAAGTCAGCTGGAACACCTGGCCCGCCATCTGGCACTTTCATCCTCCAGACAGGGCCACTCGGGAGTCCTTGCTCACCTTCTCGAGGCCAGTGGGCTGCAGGGGTCCCGAACACCTGCCAGGGAGAATGAAACCCCCAAAGCCCCAAGGGCTGTAAGGCAGCGCTCTGGGTTCTCAGGTAACACTTCAGTAATACTTTTTTAACTTCGTTAAGAGATGGGGTTTTTTTAGCAATGATGCACCCTCTCTGAGGCTCCTGGTAGTTTAAACACAGGTTAATTCTGACCTTGCTGAGATAACAGAACAACGTGGTTACAGCGTCTGGAAAAGGGAGAATTTAAACAAGGCTGCCTTCTCTCCATATCAGACTAAACGGGAGCTGCTGCTCAGGGACCATTAATCATCTCAAATGCTGGGCTTCAGGATCTTATCTGCTGTACAATCGCCTCATTCCCACCTCTCCTGGGCTCTGGAAACCATAGCATTTGGGGAGAAAACACAGTACCTATGTTAGCAAATCTTATTAGGCTCTAGCTAGTGGCACATGACCCATTAATGTATATACTTAGCTGTTCCAATAAAGTTCTGATATGTGTTAAGAAAAACACAATTGGAACTGCTGGAAATATTCTGTATGCTGCCTGGGTGATGATTATACAGGTGTATACATATGTAAAGTGTCATCCAGCTGTATGCCTAAATGCCCTTTATTCATGTACTCTCTCTGTATTATCTCTCTGCTTAAAAATTTAAAAGAAAAAAATCTATTTAAAAAGAAGGGGGCCTCCCTGGTGGTGCAGTGGTTGGGAGTCCGCCTGCCGATGCAGGAGACACGGGTTCGTGACCCGGTCCGGGAGGATCCCACATGCAGTGGAGCGGCTGGCCCCGTGGGCCATGGCTGCTGGGCCTGCGCGTCCGGAGCCTGTGCTCCGCTGCGGGAGAGGCCACAGCGGTGAGAGGACCGCGTACGGCTTAAAAAAAAAAAGAAAGAAAAAAGAAAGAAGGGATGGGGCTTCCCTGGTGGCGCAGTGGTTGAGAGTCCGCCTGCCGATGCAGGGGACGCAGGTTCGTGCCCTGGTCTGGGAAGATCCCACATGCTGCAGAGCGGCTGGGCCCGTGAGCCATGGCTGCTGAGCCTGCGCGTCCGGAGCCTGTGCTTTGCAACGGGAGAGGCCACAACAGTGAGAGGCCCGCATACCGCAAAAAAAAAAAACCAAACAAACAAAAAGAAGGGATGCACAACTGAATGATGCTAAACTCAGGTTTAACACCCCCACCCCACAGCCAAGGAGCCCAGGTTGTGCGTGCACAACTGGAGCCTCAGTGCTTGGGTCTCTGCCTGCTGGTGAGGGGTGGGTGATGGGGGGCAGGGTGGTCAGCAGCAGGGTGGAAAGAGGTGAAATTTGGAGGGAGCATATCCGTACTTGCATCTTGACTCCGCTGTTTTGTAAGTCACTCTGGACAAGTCACTTGGCCCCTCTGTGCCTCAGTTTCCTCACCTTTAAAGTGGGGATAACATTGCCTGCATTACCAGTTGTTGTGACGTTCAAAGACCATTAAATGGAAAGCACCTGGCACACGGCAGATGCGTGCTCAATGGTAGCGCTAGTCACAGTATAACAGTTGGTCCCTCAGGAGCCTGCTTCTCCCGTTTACCTGTTCTCAGGTTGACACACCCAACATCTGAAAGGAACTTTTTTTTTTTTGTCTGTGTTGGGTCTTCATTGCTGTGTGCGGGCTTTCTCTAGTTGAGGCGAGTGGGGCTACTCTTGTTGCGGCGCGCGTGCTTCTCATTGCGGTGGCTTCTCTTGTTGCAGAGCACGGGCTCTAGGCGCGCGGGCTCAGTAGTTGTGACACGTGGGCTAAGTAGTTGTGACTCTAGGGCTTAGTTGCTCCGCGGCATGTGGGATCTTCCCAGACCAGGGCTCAAACCCTTGTCCCCTGCACTGACAGGCGGATTCTTAACCACTGCACCACCAGGGAAGTCCTGAAAGGAACTTTGATGTCAGTTGGTACCAACTTCTCTGTCTCCACCTCCTCTCATGCACTCCATGACTTTCCGATCCCTATTCCAACTGTAGAAGTCCTGCTTATAACCCTTGACCCGTCGCCTGCTCACACTGCCACCTGCTCCAGCAAGAGTGGGTTAATCTTTTCTACTGTCCATCCGAGAGACCACCCAAACCCCACTGCTGTGCTCAGTGTCCCCAGCAGCAGCCCTGGCCACATCAGCTGTGGCTCCAACCCTACCTGTGGGTTCAAGAGACCTTGGGCTGGGATTCCCGTGGTGGATGAGGTGGAGGTCAACAACATACCCAGCACTTGCCAATGGAGACCAGAGGGTGTCCGGTTCTTAGGACCCAGGGTGTGGGTGGGACAGAATCAGTGTTCACACACTGAGCTACTGTAGCCACTCAGGAGTGCAGACCTCTCCAAAGTGAGGTGTCGTGGATGTGCATGGACACATCGAGGGCACCACTGTCCATCTGTGCGCATCCGTCCCCAGCAAGAATGCCTATGCTGCAGTGAAGTCATTGCCTCCCCAAGACTAACCTCTCCCTCTACAAACCACGTGATTTTCAAAACCACTCTCCCGTAATGGACCCACATTTGTTTCCCTTTCATGCCACCTAGAACCAGACTAATCCCTTTTTTGCATTCTCAGATTCCAGATATTTAAAGACAACCAAGTCTCCAATTCTCGAAAGGAATCTCCAGATTAAACATGCCCTATTCCTTCAACAGTAGCTCAGACATGAGCCTTGCTGTGAACCCCCTTGCTCTATGCCCTGCACAGGTTCCATCATGGAGGCAGTAAGGCGTAAAATTAAGAAATGATGCCTATTTTCACTCCAGCTCCCAAGTGCCCATCACAGACCCTCCTGTGTGCTCTTTACACCCTTTTTACCATCCTGCACCGCCCCCCCCCAGCCTCTTCTATGATTGATTCCTGGTTCACACTAATTAGGCCTTGCTCGGACTGTGACAGGAACGAGTGCTTTGCCATTTTCTTTAAGGAAACCATGTGATAGGCCGACCGGCTGTGGTTGCCAGGCAACCCTGATGCTCCTACCGAAACGTGAGAGAGCAACAGGGCCAGAGAGCCTAGTTAGCAGCTATTGAACATGAGCCTCTGCTCCACTGAGAGGTGCAAGAAAGGCCTGGCTGGCATTGGCTCCCATTGCTCCAGCTGTCTTTTTATATGGAGTGTGTGTGTGTGTGTGTGTGTGTTGGGGGTGCATACGCAAAGGGAGCTGGGAAAGAATAAAGGAGTGTTAGTCTTTGAGATGGAATCACAATAAAGGATACCATGGCAGGATAATTTATGAAATATCACACTTTATCTGTGTACACTTTAATTTTCCTTCCTGCTTCCTCAATTCTAGTAACTGAGCAGGACTTGTAATTACTTAATCAGAACAGGACAGAAAGCAGAAACAGCCGATAGGCAAAGGTCTTTCCCCTCTGGTAAAATATTAACCCACAGAACAAGGGATAATGTGAGGAGTCTCAGAAGGGGCGAGGGGCGGGTGGTAGTGTCTGTCCCTGGGAAGGCCCAGCAGGGTCCTGTTTGGTTTCAATTTCAGGTGAGTCCGGGCACCTGAGCTCCCAACCTCACCAAAGGGTTCCTTAACCCACGTGTAGCTCAGCACCTCCTGATGAGAAGTAACCACGTGGGCTGCCAGCAATGCATGGCTTCAGGCAAACCCATGCGATCTGGAGAGGCGCAGAGCGGCCACTTCAATGCCTTAGCATCTCCAATGACCCAGAACCTTTGCACAACCCTGATGGTGGGAGAGGAAACAATGACTTAGATTGCATTTCCCTCACACTGAGGCCAGATGGGGACTGAGCAGAGTGGGTTTGATGTAAAGCAATTAAAGCCTTTTAGGTGGGCAACTTGGTGGTATCACACGCAGTAATTTCACTTGTAATAAGAGGTCACATTCATTGTACCTTTAACACATATCAGGCAACGCTCTAAGGACTCTCCTAGTTACACTCTCACCAGCAATACATGAGACTATGTATGTGTCCCACACACTTGCCATCAGAGAACGTTACTAATCTTTAAAAGTTTTGCCAATCTATTTGCCAACCTATTACTGGGAAAATGGCATCTCATTGTTGTTGTTTTTGTTTGTTTGTTTGTTTTTTATTTTTTTTTGAATTTTATTTTATTTTTTTTATATAGCAGGTTCTTATTAGTTATCCATTTTATACATATTAGTGTATATATGTCAATCCCACTCTTTAATATATGTTAACACTGAGTAGTGATCTTTCACTTCTATTTCTGTATTGTTTTCATTTTAACGAGGATGCATTCGTGTACTAACTTGTGTGTAAAATTAAAGTAAATAAAAATCATGATTCCTTATGCACTTACAAGCATGACTTTGAAATACATAGAGCAAAAAGGGATAGAAAAATTAAGTGAAATCAATAAATCCACATGGTGGAAGGTTTTTTTTTTTTTGTTTGTTTGTTTTTTCTTTTTGCAGTATGCGGGCCTCTCACTGCCGTGGCCTCTCCCGTTGTGGAGCACAGGCTCCGGATGCGCAGGCTCAGCGGCCATGGCTCACGGGTCCAGCCGCTCCGCGGCACGTGGGATCTTCCTGGACCGGGGCACGAACCCGTGTCCCCTGCATCGGCAGGCGGACTCTCAACCACTGCGCCACCAGGGAAGCCCTGGTGGAAGGTTTTGACCGTATTTATCAGATACTAGGTAAAAATAAGAGATTTGATAACATAATTAAACTTGATCATATATAAATGTATTATACATGTATGTATATACATAGGTACACACAAAATTCAATAAAAAGACACACAATACACAGCATATAGGGAACAGTCTCAAAAAATTGACTCTGCCTTAGGCTACAAAGGAAAACTGGACAAATTCTAAAAATCAAAAATCATAAAGAGTACACAATCTCTGAACACAATGAAATAATATTCAAGATTAAGAATTCTAAAGGGATAACCAAAATATTAATCTGCCTAGAAGAATTATTTAAATATTCTCCTAAATAATTCTTAGGTTAAGAAAAAAAATCAAATTATAATTTATTTAGAAATGAAAGGCAACCAATTGGTTTGAAGATTTAAATGTAAACAAAAACTAGATAAACGATGGGTAATTAAAAAATAATCTTGGCATAGGAAAGGCCTTTCTAAATATGACGCAAACTTCAGATACCCCAAAAGACTAATATATTCAGCCACTGTAGAATTAAAAAAAAATTCTGTGTGGCAAAAGCCACCATAGGCAAAAGCAAATGATAAACTGGGAAAAAATATTTGCAACCTATATCACAGACAAAGGAAGAGTTTCCTTATTTGTAAAGTTCTCCTATAAACTGTTAAGAATAAAAACTAACATAAATCAAGTATACCTCAATTAAAAAAAAAAAAAGAATGAAGACTAACAGCCCAAGAGAAAAATGGCCAAAAGATATGTACCAAGAGTTCACAGAAAAGGGAATTTAAGAAATGACTCTTAGGGACTTCCCCGGTGGCACAGTGGTTAAGAATCTGCCTGCCAATGCAGGGGACACATGTTTGAGCCCTGACCCAGGAAGATCCCACGTGCCGCGGAGCCACTAAGCCCGTGCGCCACAACTACTGAGCCCACATGCCACAACTACTGGAGCCCGCACACCTAGAGCCCGTGCTCTGAAACAAGAGAAGCCACTGCCATGAGAAGCCCGTGCACTGCATTGAAGAGTAGCCCCTTCTGGCCACAACTAGAGAAAGCCCACATGCAGCAACGAAGATCCAACGCAGCCAAAAATAAATAAATAAATTTTTTTAAAAAACGAAATGACTCTTGGGCTTCCCTGGTGGTGCAGTGGTTGAGAGTCCGCCTGCCGATGCAGGCGACACGGGTTCGTGCCCCGGTCCGGGAAGATCCCACATGCTGTGGAGCGGCTGGACCCGTGAGCCATGGCCGCTGAGCCTGCGCGTCCGGAGCCTGTGCTCCACAATGGGAGAGGCCACAACAGTGAGAGGCCCACATACCACAAAAAAAAAAAAAAAAAGAAAAAAAAGAAATGACTCTTAAACCATGTGATGTGGTATTTCATTCCACTTACAATAAAATTAACTGCAAAATCAGACTACATCAAGATATTGAGTTTAAGAAGAAGACATACTGGATAATTACATTTATATAAAATTCAAAAACAGGCAAAACTAATAAAAAATGTTAAAGATTAGGGTAGTGGTTATCTTGAGGGGTATGGAGTCAGGGATTTGAAAGGGCTTGTGAAATTCTACTTGTTGAACTGGGTGCTATTTTGCAGATGAATTCACTTTGTGAAAATTGGTGGAGCTGAGTTGTACACATTTCTGCATGTATGTTAAATGTCAATAAAATTTATTTTAAAATACCACATTGATATAATTTTTCACCTGGAGGTTGGCAAAGATCAAATCATTTGACCTCTGTGTTAATAAGAGTGTGGAAAAGGGAACTCCCTCATATATTGCTAACAGGAGTGCAAATTGATAGCACCTTGATAGGGAGATGACTTTTTATTAGTACCTGTGAAATTATTAATGCACATGCCCTCTACCTAGCATTTCCACCTCCAGAAATTTACCTTACAAATAATACTTACACCTATATGAAGATATAATGCATTGCCATGTCATTGAGAGATCAAAAGATTGAAAGCTACCTAAACATCCATCATTAGGGGATTAATTAAATAGTCCTTATAATGGAAAACTTACAATGAAATGCTCTGCCACCATTAGCTCTAATGAGGAGACACCTTATGTACTAAGATGGAATGATCTCTGAGGTGTATATTAAGTAAAAATATAAATTAAGGTGCAGAACTGTATGGAAGGTATACTACCATTTGGGTAAAAAATGGGGGAAGGATATAAACAGTGCTCATATATACATAAATATCCCTGGACGGATAGTCAAGGAACTGATAACATTTGTTGCCTTCAGAGAGCATTTGATGGCTGAGGAACAGGAACAGGATGGAGATTTTTCTTGATATACATAGAAAAAGGCCTGGACAAACACCATTGAACAGACATTCCCTCTGGGTTGGAAGTGGTACTGAGTGGCAACGATAAAGGGGAACTTTTAAAGTTATACTCTGTAAACTGAATATATTCATGCATTAAAAGTATAATTTTTAAAAGGTTGTTTTAAAAAATAATGTGGGGCTTCCCTGGTGGCGCAGTGGTTGAGAGTCTGCCTGCCAATGCAAGGGACGCGGGTTCGAGCCCTGGTCTGGGAGGATCCCACATGCCGTGGAATAACAAAGCCCGTGAGCCACAACTACTGAGCCTGCATGTCTGGAGCCTGTGCTCCGCAACAAGAGAGGCCGTGACAGAGAGAGGTCCACGCACCGTGATGAAGAGTGGCTCCCGTTCGCCGCAACTAGAGAAAGCCCTCGCACAGAAACCAAGACCCAAAACAGCCAAAAATAAATAAATTAATTAATTTTTTAAAAAAGAGAGAGAGAGAAATAATGTGCCTGCAGTAATATTTGTTGCAGACAAGATAGAGGCTAAAATCAGGGGACAAAAGTTTGAGGAGAAACAGATATTAAAATCATCTCAAAGGATTGCTCTAAAGATATTTATCAACTACAAAAGGAAAAATAACTTGATAGTGGAGAAACCTGGTAGACACCACTTTAATGAAGTGATCAAGGTTAACATCACCAATAATAAGATAACACCACATTGTACCCCCTGATACGACACACTGAGAAGAACACAGTATCTCTCCTGTCTTGATAGTCACAGAAGGAGTCCTCACTTCTTTTTGTAGGCCAACTAGGAGGGTGTGTGTGTGTGTTTGACATAAATTGCAAATCTTCAGTTCACCCCTGCATCTCCTGGAGTCAAAAACTCACAAAGGTCATTGAGCCACCAAGCCTGGAGTAACAAGACATTTTTTACCAAGAGGAAATGTTATTTTAGAATGAAATCTTAGCCAAGGCTGCCAGGGGCTATGGAACACAAACCGATAAAACCAAGGTCCTTGGAGCACTTAACAAGATTTCTACCTGATGATAGGAAAACAATGATTTTATTGAGATTTCCCCAGGAAACTGGTTTCTCTCCATCTAGCTGAAAGGCTGAGATCTTTTTAGTAATAATCGTGAGGATCAGCAGCAGTCAGTCAGCCAGTGCTGGCATCTCCTGTTCATGTTAGTTAACCCATCAATTTCCTTGCCAAGGGCAGGAGAAGATGAGCGGCTCAGAGGCAAGTCTTGCAGACCTTCCTATCTCAAGAATGCTAAGAACTCACTGGTATCCTCTCTCAAATGATTTGCCTCCTAGGCGAGCTAACTGATCGCCTCTACACGCTGCTTTCGGTTGTCGCCTCTGGCATTTTCCACTAACAGGCTCCCCTGATGGATAGCCCAGCAGACTGCCAAAGGAGTGATTTATGCTCGTGTTAAACCCAGGACCTTCTCAACTCCTCCCTGGGCAAAACGCCTTTATCTGCACTACTTAGAACACCCTGGGGAAACATGAAGGGGAAACTGAGTACCATCTCTTCATCTATAACCTAATTCAAAATTAGTGTGTGCTCTAGTTGTAAATCTCAGATTAAGCTGTTCTTAGCTCATTATGTTTTTGCCATTTCATTTTATAACACTAATATCAGCATTAAGCAGAATTTATAGTTTTCAAAGCGCTCTCTTGTGTGTAAGTGTATTTGATGCTCACTAAAATGTTATTAGAAAAAGAAGGGTCACCAGTTCTATCTGAGTAAAGAGAACCTGTGACACAGAGGTTAAAGGGCTCCCCAAGGTCAAATATCAATTTCTACCATCAAACAACCTTGTGCAAGGATTGTGTCTACTTGTAAAAATAAATTGTTAAATATTTCAAAGATATGTAAAATATAGAAAATATAAAAGCCACGTTATCTATCTCCCAGGTTTTTTTTATCTCCCAGTTTTAACAGCTGTTAACGTATTTCCTTCAGATCCTTTTAAAGAAGAAATAAAATGATACAGATACAGTTATCACCACCCCACTCCCCCACTTCCTCTCTTTCTTGCTAGAAGTCATTGCTGTCCTAAAGTGTTGGTGAAGATATGGGGAAACAGGAATTCTTAGACAGACTATTATAACCAGACTATTATCAACCAGACTATTATTAGTCTGGTTAATTTTCCAAACTGATGGGTGTGATTGATTGTTATGACCGTTTTAACTTCATTGCCTTCATGACTAGTCAATTTGGGCATCTATCCTAAGTTCATTGGCCATCTGAGTGTCCTTTTCTGTGAATTGCCTGGTTATACCCTTTACTCAATTTTCAATATTTTTGTCTTTTTGAATTGATATATACAAGTTATTCAGGGATTCAGATATTAATTCTTTGTTGATGATATGCTTTCCAAATATCTTTTCCCAGTTTCTAGCTTGATTTTAGCTTAGTTTATGTCATTTGCCTCCACTGAAGTTTTAAAGTTTAATGTTATTGAATTTATCTTTTTATTTGTGCTTTTTGTATCTTGTTTAAGAAATCATTCACTGTTCTAAGGTCATTCTCCTGTACGTTTTCCTTTTTTTTCTATAAGTTTTTCACATTTTTGTTTTTAATCCTAAATGTAAATTATTTTTGGATATATGAGGTTAGAAACTAATTTTATTTTATTTGCCTCATAAATGTTTTCATATAAATGTTTCAATTGTCAAACACCCATAGAACAGTTTCCTGTATTATCCATGGGTCTGTTTCTGGGCTCTCTAGTCAAGTCTGTCAGCATATTTTAACTTCTCTATGGCTATTCCATCCAGTACTAATTACTGGATGGAATAGCTTTATGATAAACTTTGATATTTCATAGGGAAGTCTCCCTCCTTAATCCTCATAATTCTCTTCAGTATTCTTGGCTTTTTGTCTTCATATAAATTTTAAGATCAGTTTGTTAAGTTCACACAAGAAATCCCCTTTTTATTAGAACTGTCATAAATTTATAAACTAAGGAAAATTAACATTGTAATGTTATTATCATAATCCACAAATATGCCATGTCTCTCCATTTATTTAGGTCTTCTTTTATAACTTTCAATAAAATTTTAGAATAGGGACTTCCCTGGCGGTCCACTTGTTGGGACTCCACGCTTCCACTGCAGGGGGCAAGGGTCTGATCCCTGGTCAGGGAATTAAGATCCCGCATGCTGTGCAGCACGGCCAACTGATTAAAAAATAAAATAAAATAAAATTTTAGAATATCCTCAATAAGTAACACATCATTATTAGATTTATTCTTAGGTACCTAAGAATTTTTCTTGTTATTCCGAATAACTTCATTTATTAAATTACCTTTTTGAGTAAGGTGTTGCTCAGGAATGTTATTGATTTTTTTAAATTGAGAAATAGTTCACACACCATAAAATTCACCCTTTTAGGATGTACAATTCAGCGGTTTTTAGCATATTCACAAGGTTTTGCAATTCCAGAATATTTTCGTCACCACAAAAATAAACACTGCACCATTAGCAGTCACTCCTCATTTCCCACTCTCCTTAGTTCCTGGCAGCCACTAATTTGTTTTTTGTCTCTATGGACTTACCTCCTCTGGAAATAAGTTCATATTAATATAATCATACAGTATGTGGCCTTTTGCATCTGGCTTCTTTCACTTAGCATAGTGTTTTCCAGATCTGTCCATGCTGTAGCATGTATCAGGACTTTAAATAATATTCCACTATTTGGATAGACCACATTTGTTTATTCATTTAGCAGTTGATGGACATTTGAGTTGCTTCCACTTTTTCGCTGTTATGAATAATGCTGCTATGAACATTTTGTTTACAAGTTTTTATGTGAACATGTTTTCAATAACCTTGTGTATGTACCTAAACGTGGAAATGTTGGGTCATATGGTAAATCGAGTTAACATTTTGAAGAACTGCCAAACTGTTTTCCAAAGCAGCTGCACCATTTTACACTCCCACTAACAACGTATGAGGGTTCCAAAATCTCCACATCCTTGCCCGCTCTTGTTCTCAAACGCTTTTAAAATTATAGCCATCCTAGTGGGTATATCTCATTGTGGCTTTGATTTGCATGTCCCTAATGGCTAATGATGTTGCATATCTTTTTGCCTGCTTGTTGGACATTTATATATCTTCTTTGGAGAGCTGTATATTCAAATCTTCCACCCACTTTTTAATTGAGGTGTGTTTTGTTTTTTTGTTTTTTTTTTGCGGTACGAGGGCCTCTCACTGTTGTGGCCTCTCCCGTTGCAGAGCACAGGCTCCGGACGCGCAGGCTCAGCGGCCATGGCTCACGGGCCCAGCTGCTCCGCGGCATGTGGGATCTTCCCGGCCGGGGCACAAACCCGTGTCCCCTGCATCAGCAGGCAGACTCTCAACCACTGCGCCATGAGGGAAGCCCCTGAGGTGTGTTTTTATTATTGAGTTATAAAAGTTCTTTAAGGATCCTAGATCCTTATCACATATGTGATCTGCAAATATTTTCCTCCATTCTATGGGTTATCTTTCCATTTCTTGGTAGTGTCCTTTGCAACACAAACGTTTTTAATTTTGATTAAGTTCAATTTATCTATTTTTCCTTTGGTTGCTTGAGCTTTAAGTGTCATATTTTAGAAACCTTTGCCTAAGCCACATGGGTATAAGTTCACAGACTTATACCAGTGTTTTGTAGTTTTAGCTCTTACCTTTTCGTCTTTGATCCATTTTGAGTAAATTTTTGTATACAGTGTGAGGTTACAAGTTCAAAATCGCACTTTTGCATATAGATATCCAGTTGTCCCACTACTATTTATTAAAGAGACTCTTCTTTTCACCATTGAATTATCTTGGTACTGTTGTTGAAAATCAATTGACCATAGACATATGGATTTATTTCTGGACCTCAACTTTATTCCACTGATCTATGTTTATCCTTATGCCAGTACCATGTAGTCTTAATCAGGGTAGTTTTGCAGTAAGTTTTGAAATTGTGAAGTGTGAGTCCTCCAACTTTGTTCTTCTTTTTCAAGAGTGTTTTGGTTATTCTGGGTCCCTTGAATTCCAATGTGAATTTTAGGAACAGCATGTCAATTTCTGCAAACACAGCAACAAAAAAGAGCAGCTGGAATTTTGATATGGATTGTGTTGCATCTGTAGATCAATTTATGTATATTGTCATTTTAACAATATTAAGTCTTCCAATACATGAATATGGGATATTTTCCCACTGATTTAGATGTTTAAATTTCTTGCAGCAATGATTTCTAGTTTTTGAGGTACAAGTCTCACACATCTTTCATTAAATTTATTCCTCACATTCTATTACTTTTGATGCTATTGCAAGTGGAATTGTTTCCTTAATTTCACTTTTGGATTGTTCATTGCTAGAAATAGAACTGATTTTGTATATTGCTAACCTGCAAACTTGCTGAGTTTGTTTATTAGTTTTAATTGATTTTTTTTGGATTCCTTAATAATTTTTCATATAAAAGACCATGTTATCTGCAAATAGAGAAGTTTACTTCTCCCTTTCTAATCCTTTTATTTCTTTGTCTTGCTGAATAGCCCTGAATAGAAATTCCAGTACAATATAGAATATAAGTGGTGAGACCTTACATCTTCATCTTGTTCCTGATCTAAGGAGGAAAACTCTGTCTTTCACCATCAAGTGTGATGTTAGCTATGAGGTTTTTTGTTTTTTTGTTTTGTTTTAAGACACCTTTTATCAGTTTGAGGAAGTTCCTTTCCACTCTTAGCCTGTTGGAAGTTTCTATCATGAAAGGGTGTAGAATTTTGTCAAAAGCTTTTTCTTGTCTATTGAATTGATCTTGTGGGTTTTTCCCCCATTATTCTATTGATATGGGGTGTTACAGTGATTGATTTCTAGATTTTAAATCAGTCTTGCATTCCTAGAATAAATCCCTCTTGGTCATGGTGTAAAATTCCTTTAATATGCTTCTGGATTTGGTTTTCTAGTATTTTCTTGAGGATTTTTGCATCTGTACTCATAAGGACTGTTTATCTGTAGTTTTCTTTTCTTATGATGTCTCTATCTGGTTTGATACGGGGGTAATACTGGCCTCAGAGAATGAGTCTGGAAATGTTCCCTCCTTTTCTATTTTTTGGAAGAATTTGCAAAGGATTGGTGTTAATTCTTCTTGAAATATTTGGTAGAATTCAACAGTGAAGCCACCTGGTCCTGGGCTTTTCTTTGAGAGAAGTTTTTTGATTGCTGATTTGATCTCTTCACTTGTTAGGGTCTGTTCAGATTTTCTATTTCTTCTTGAGACAATTTTAATAATTTGTGTATCCCTAGGAATTTGCCCATATCATTTATGTTACCTAATTTGTTTGCATACATCGTTCATAGTATTCTCTTACAATGTTTTTTCTTTCTGTAAGGTTAGCAGTAATATTTCCTCTTTCACTCCTGATTTTAGTAATTTGAATCTTCTCTCTCATTTTCTTGGTCAAGCTACGTAGAGAATTGTTAATTTCTATGATCTTTTAAAATAACCACTTTCAGTTTCATTGATTTTCAATTATGTTATTGATTTTTGATACTGATATTTTATCAAATAATCTTAGTTCATACCATTTGTCTGCAGACTCTCTTACATTTTCTATATAGATGATCCTGTATTCTGAAATGAGGACAATTTGGTACCTTCATGGTCCAATCCAGTACCATGTTGATTACAAGCAGTCACATTCCTGACTTCAGAGAGAATTGTTCTTATATTTCAATATTAAATGTGATGTTAGCTGTGAGTAGACACCCTTTATTAAGGAGTAGCAATTTCCTTTCATTCCAGGTTGGCTAAAAGGTTTCATCTTAAATCAATATTGAATTTTATCAAATGCTTCTAGATTTATTCAGTTGCTTATAAGATTTTTTCTTTTAATCTATTAAAAATTAATTAATTTACATAGATTTTTCCAAATATTAAAAATTCTCGGATTTCTCTGGTGGTGCAGTGGTTAAGAATCCGCCTGCCAATGCAGGGGACACAGGTTCCATCCCTGGTCCAGGAGGATCCCACATGCTGTGGAGAACTGAGCCGATGTGCCACAACTACTGAGCCTGTGCTCTAGAGCCCGCAAGCCACAACTACTGGAGCCTGTGTGCCACAACTACTGAAGCCCGTGCACCTAGAGCCCGTGCTCCATGACAAGAGAAGCCACCGCAATGAGAAGCCCGCACACCGCAATAAAGAGTAGCCCCCCCTCGCCGCATCTAGAGAAAGCCTGTGCACAGAAACAAAGACCCAACGCAACCAAAAATAAATAAATAAATTAATTAATTAAAAAAAACTTACACTCCTTGAATAAACTTTACTTGCTTATTATATGAATTTAGCTCACTAAAATTTATTTTGTGTTTTCTACACCTATGTATATAAATAAGATGGGCCTATACATTTATTTCCCATATTTCTTGTGGTTTGTTGTTGTTGTCTTTCTTCCCTTCCTTCCTCCCTCCCTCTCTCCCTCCCTTCCTTCCTTACTTCCTTCTTTTTCTGGTAAGTGTGGTTATGTAATACAGAGTTATTCTGTTCCTCAACGCTATGGTAGAATTTGCATATAAAACCACCTGAACCTGATGGTTTGTGTGTTTTAGGGCAGAGCCTGGTGGATTTTTGTTAAAGATTCATCAATTCAATGATATCTTCCTGGCCAATTACTTAATCATTAAAATCATTGTCATGCCCCATTTAATGCTTTCTTCTTTAAATTCTACGTTAAATATGGACACAAAAGGGGGAAAGTGGCGGGGGGGGGCAGGGGGGGCAGTGGTGGTGGTGGGATGAATTGGGAGATTGGGATTGACATGTATACACTAATATGTATAAAACAGATAACTAATAAGAACCTGCTGTATAAAAAAATTAAATAAAATTCAATAAATAACTAAATAAATAAATAAATTCTACGATAGTTGTTACACCAAGTTTGTTTTGGTTAGTATTGTCCAAATATACTTTTTCTTAACTCTTGACATTCAAAGTTTCTATATCCATGTGATTATGTATGTCTCTTAAAATTTGGTTATAGCTGGATTTTTTAAAGCTATCTGAACATTTCTGTTTCTTAACTGGAAGATATAGTACACAGACTTATTGTGATTAGAAATATTAAAATTATTTCTACCTTCTTATTTATTGTTTTCTATTCACCTTGGTTTTTTTCTTCTTCTTTTCTTTTTCTTTCTCAAGGCTTATCCATGTTGTAGCATATGTCAGGATTTTCTTCCTTTTTAAGGCTGAATAATATTCCATTGATGTATATGCCACATTTTGTTTATCCATTCATCTATTGATGGATACTTGGGTTGCTTCCACCTCTTGGCTTTTATGAATAATGCTGCTATAAACATGGGTGTATAAATATATAATCACCTCCTTTTCAACTTAAAAAAAATCTCCTGGTCTTGCACAGTTTTCCACACTTGGGGAAAATGATGAATTTCCCATTCCTTACAATATATTTGTATTGTATTATCCAATAATGATCCTGTGTCCCTTTTAGAATTGCCCAGATTAGCTGAACCATCAAATTTATAACATATATTTATTTATATAATTTATACCTTTTATATATTTATAATTCTCCATTACTGGATTTTAATTTCCCAGAGATAAGTATAGTCTAAATTTTAGAACTGCCTTTCAAAGAACTAGTGTTCATTGTCCAAATTATACTTTATCTTTAAAGAACAGTCATCTCTCATCTTTCGATATGATGTCATCCCACCAGTTATTGGGCTAATCCTTGAAATTAAAATTTAAAGCTCTTTTGGTAATCTAGAAAGGGTTGAGAAATGCAACTCATTTGGGATGAAAGCTGAGAGATCCTTAGTTCGCTGTGATACCCACCGTGTGTGTAGCAGGTGAGGTAACTGTGTTTGCTGTACTTGTTCTCTGATTCCACATTTGAGATGTGTGGTTGCTAACATGGGACAGGTGCTTTCTTAACCACCCATAGCAAGTGAGTCTCTCAGCAGCTGTAATCTAATTTCATTAGATTACAAGATTGAAAAGCTTCATTATGAAATGTTAACCTGCCTGGAAACTCAGTTACACCTTCAGAATGCCTGACCTTCCCATAATCTTTTTTTTTTTTTTTTTCCCTCACTGTGGAGCATGCAGAACTTCCCAGACCAGGGATGGAACCCGCGCCCCCTGCAGTGTAAGTGCAGATTCTTAACCCCTGGGCCACCAGGGAAGTCCTCCCATAATCTTTTGACAACTGGTCTAAGTTTTCCAAATTCCAAGAAATAAATGGATGAGGATATTGAGGAATCTAGCAGTACCCGGGGTTACCTTTATTTGGCTAGTGGTGATGGAAGTTAAAGTCAGCTAAGCTGCCAATCTGCCCTCCAGTTAAATTTTAATCTAAAGAAGAATTTTTATCCATAGAGAAGATGTCTATTTCCTGTGAAGAGGGAGTGTCTAAAAGTCAAATTCCAGAAGAAGCCATCACTTATCAGCTGTGTGGTTTCTAGCAAGTTACTTAAACAGTTGTTAAACAAAGCTAGAGAAAAGAATACCCAATCTAACAGGGTTGTTGTGATAATTAAATATGGCAATATTTAAGTGTTCATTTTTTTATTAGTAGCTGTTATAAATTTATGTAAAATACTGGATGTGAGAGCACTAAAAAATGTGAAGTACTATGAAAAATGTAAGGAAAATGTAATTATCATCATCATCATTGTTACTTCAGGTTTGGAAGGACGCATGGTCAGGAAGTATATATTAGGAACAGAACCAAGCTTATTGGGAAGGAGGATGAGGCCAACCAGCTCGGCTGATGATGCATCTGAGTCTACTAGCAACCAAATGTCTAGTATCAGCTCTTTACTGATAAGGTCAAACCATCTCGTGGTCACTGAATACCCCAGGCAAGGTCTGAAGTAACCTACGTAGAGTCTAAGACACAGTCTCCACATTTGTCCCAGTTAAGTCCATCTGGAAGAGTGCTAGATAAGTAATAGATCCCTAATATATTTCACCTACTCTTATATTTGTATCATATTACATGTTAATTATAGAAACTGCATAGTCACATTTCAGATAATTTAGAAAACATGATAAAAAGAAAAAATTAAAAAATAATAATTTAATAAATAAATAAAATTAGATAAAAAAGAAAAAAGCCACCTACAATCTCTTCACTTTAGCGGAAAGTTTATCACACTTTGATGTACTCTGTCATGTATTTTCTGAATGCATGAAGCCATGAGTTTAATCATAACGGTAAAGGCAATTCTACATTCTACTCATTTCCCTCCTTAAAACTATATTATGAGTGTTTTCTTTGCTTATGTTTCAACATTAACATAGGGTTTTAGAGTTGGTAGAACATTCCACCCATTCAATAGACAACGTGCCAGTCTCCCATTGTTGGATATCTATGTCACCTCCATTTTTTTTTTTTTTTTTTTTTTTTTTTTGCGGTACGTGGGCCTTTCACTGTTGTGGCCTCTCCCGTTGCGGAGCACGGGCTCCGGATGCTCAGGCTCAGCGGCCATGGCTCACGGGCCCAGCCGCTCTGTGGCATGTGAGATCTTCCCGGACTGGGGCACGAACCCGTGTCCCCTGATTCGGTAGGTGGACTCTCAACCACTGCGCCACCAGGGAAGCCCTTGTCACCTCCATTTTTAAAAAGTATGTAATGCTATAATGGACAATTTTATGCGTTTAGATTTTCCTGTAATTAAGATTATTTTATTAGAATAGATCCACAGAAAAATTCCTGGCCCAAAGGGAGTGAATATGTTTATGGACCTTGATACAAGTTGCAAAATTACATTCCCATGAATTTAACCAACTTAAAATCTTCACAAGTTATTAGTGCTCATTTCACCATATGCTCTCCAGCATTGGGAAGTAGACATTTTAATTTTTTGTTAACATCATATGTGAAAAATGGTATCCCGCATTTTCAAAATTTACATTTCTAGAAGCCCCAGCCCTGATTCGGCAGCAGGTCTAAATGAGGACTGTCAGTTGTCAGTTTGCAGCTGCAGCCTCAGAATGATTTTCGGGGTGTTGGCGGCCTCCACCATGGAGGCTCTGCTGGTGTTTGGAGCCTGAACCTAGCTCCACAGGCCTGGAGGGCTCCGCTGCCCAAGGACCGCTAACCAGCCGTGTGGCTGACAAGGTCTTGGTGCTCCGTCCAAGTGTCAGGCCTGTGCCTCTGAGGTGTGAGAGCCGAGTTCAGGACACTGGTCCACCAGAGACCCTACGGCTCCACGTAATATCAAACGGCAAAAGCTCTCCCAGAGACCTCCATCTCAACGCTAAGACCTAGCTCCACTCAACGGCCAGCAAGCTCCAGTGCTGGACACCCTATGCCAAACAACTAGCAAGACAGGAACACAACCCCACCCATTAGCAGAGAAGCTGCCTAAAATCATAATAAGGTCACAGACACCCCAAAACACACCACTGGACGTGGTTCTGCCCAGCAGAAAGACAAGATTCAGCCTCATCCACCAGAACACAGGCACCAGTCCCCTCCACCAGGAAACCTACACAACCCACTGAACCAACTTTAGCCACTGGGGGCAGACACCAAAAACAACGGGAACTACGAACCTGCAGCCTGCAAAAAGGAGACCCCAAACACAGTAAGCTAAGAAAAATGAGAAGACAGAGAAACACACAGCAGATGAGGGAGCAAGGTAAAAACCCACCAGACCAAACAAATGAAGAGGAAATATGCAGTCTATTTGAAAAAGAATTCAGAGTAATGATAGTAGAGATGATCCAAAATCTTGGAAATAGAATGGAGAAAATACAAGAAACATTTAACAAGGACCTACAGGAACTAAAGAGCAAACAAACAATGATGAACAACACAATAAGTGAAATTTAAAATTCTCTAGAAGGAATCAATAGAAGAATAACTGAGGCAGAAGAATGGATAAGTGACCTGGAAGATAAAATAGTAGAAATAACTATCTCAGACCAGAATAAAGAAAAAAGAATGAAAAGAATTGATGACAGTCTCAGAGACCTCTGGGGCAACATTAAATGCACCAACATTCGAATTATAGGAGTCCCAGAAGAAGAAGAGAAAAAGAAAGGGACTGAGAAGATATTTGAAGAGATTATAGTTGAAAACTTCCCTAATATGGGAAAGGAAATAGTCAGTCAAGTCCAGGAAGCACAGAGAGTCCCATACAGGATAAACAAGGAGAAACACGCCAAGACACATATTAATCAAACTATCAAAAATTAAATACAAAGAAAAAAATATTAAAAGCAGCAAGGGAAAAACAACAAATAACAACAAGGGAATCCTCATAAGGTTAACAGCTGATCTTTCAGCAGAAACTCTGCAAGCCAGAAGGGAGTAGCAGGACATAGTTACACATGTGTACTAGCCACTTGAGAGCATGTGTGTGTGCACACATACACACACAACACTGAGAGGTTACTATTTTAGGTGCAAATAAATTGAATAAATTTGGAGTCAAAGAAAAAAAATTACATTTCTATATTAAATAAAGCAGAATTTTTTCCCAAATGTTGGAATATTCATTGTTTTTCCACTTTTGTAAATTGTCTGTTTAATCCTCTTAACCCCTGAATAAATAATTTTGATGATTCATATAAGGGAGACAATTGGGTCTTTCCAGCAGAAAGAGCACTGATAACTCAAGGTGAGTTATGCAGTATGACCTCTGCTTCTTCATCTATAAAACGGGCAGTTTCTAGAATCAAGAGAGATACACCATGTGAAATACTTGGTGAACTCTCAAGCATTTTAGAAAGGTAATGAATAGAGAATTAATATTATTACTCTCAATTCATTGACAGCCTAGAGTTCTAAGATTCACAAAGAGAATGGCTCTAAGAAAAATATACTGGGTGAAGGGGCAAAATCAGGCCAAATGACGAGATGTTGGAGGACACCATGTACTACCTAGAAACCTAACAGGTTCCCACCAAGAGACAGATGCAGAATCTGTTCCCAGACCTAATTTTCCTGAATAAGCTAAAAGTAATCCATATTGGGCAAGATTTGGAGTTGATCTAGTACAAAGTTACCTTGGCTTTCAACTAAAATTTCCAGACACTTGGATAGGAGAGCAAGTACATATAAATAGAAATCTCTTTCTCCTTAGGGGGAATTCTACTGCTAAGGGGGAGAAAAGATACTCGCCCTTCCCAACTGTTGCATATATTCAAAATGCACATTTAATGACTGTTCCAGTAAGTGTGGCTGTATAAGTGTGAATACCTGAGGCACAGCTATTGATATATGGCTCCGTTGTTGATGGTGGTGGGTTTTGCTGGTTTGTTAACATGTTGATTGTGTTCACGAGAATTTTTTTTTTTACAGCTACATTTAAACTGCCAGTCAGAAAATGTAAAACATTGTTATGTTTAGGTGGTGAGTGATTAAAGTTTTTTTCTTCTCCCTATTTTTCTGTATTTTTATTAATGAGATATTTTAGTCCTTAGATCTAGAAATGTAAAGAATGTTCTGTGTGAGCAAATATCTGGGTGATCAATGAAAAACATGATTTTTAAAATGTTTCCAGATACCTGCATATTTTGAAATGTGAAAGTGGAAGGGGGGTGAAAACAGCCTTATTAGCAGGAAATAGGCTGCTCTGTGTGGTCTGGTTGTGGGTAGCACAGATGTCTGTGTGTCAGTCAAAGGTCTGCACCTGCACGGCACCAGCCAGCCAGTAGTGAAGCAAAAATTTCAGCTTGAGTGAAGCCATTATCAGTTCCTGTCAAACACAGGAGGGCAGAAAACTCACATGACTGCAGGGCCTGACAGATGACAGTAATGAAGTGAGCAGGTGAGGTGGGGACAAAAATATTTCACTTTCCTCTCTACTACTAAAAAAAAAAAAACGATAAGGTTGGTGATAAATGGCCTTGGTGACACTGACAAAAAGGAGAGGTGGGCCTAGGTTGGACGGGACCCCAGCCCTTCCTATGGGGTCAGTGCTTTTTGGCGTGCACAATGCCAACTCCCATGTTCAAGAGACACAGAAATCCCAGATTTCTGTGCAAACATTTTCGATCTTGAAGACAAGTACTTCAAATATTTTAAATTCTGTAAGAGCCCAGTAAACACTTTTGTGCCCCATCTGGCACCCTCGGCCACCAGTTCGCGAACCCTAGATCCATGGGTTTTTCTCCATTGGTTTGGTTGTTTTCTGAAGCAAAAGGGTAAGGTTGGAGTCTCGGTTTACCCGCGTATACAGGCGAGGATTGGGGCAGGTGGTTCTGTGCCGGCGCTGCCTGGGTGCGCTCGCGCGGGGATGCGCGTGCCTCAAGAGTTGGTGAGAAGGGTGAGCATTTGCATACTTGAATTCGGGGAGAACTAGTCTGCGTGTGGTCAGGCGATCTGGGTCTGATCTGCCAAGGCGCGGCGATTTGGGGGAAGTGGGGCTATAGGAATTGTCCCTGTGGAAATGAAGCTTTCTGCGGGATCGCCCTTTGGGAGTATCCTTGGAGTTCGAGGGCCCCTCTCCTGCCCTGCTCAGCTGGGGCAGTGGGACAAGGACCAGGACAGACAGGTGGACCCGGGTCTAGCTCTAGTGCCTGTCCCGTGAGGGTAAAGCTGGCTTGAGCACTTATGCGGGACCCTACTCCAGCATTCAACACCGGAGGGGCTCGGGATCCCGGAGCCCAACCGCTCCGGAGGAGAGGGGAAAAGCGGTGAGCTCCTGGCCCGCCGCCCTCCACGGGCTGTTGCTATGGCCACAGGGGACTTTTGATGTGAAGTGCGGTGACCCCCCCCACCACTTCCCTTCTTTGCCTGCCTTCTGGATGACGTCATGGATGTCCGCGGCCCTGACGGGCCACCTGTGGGTTGGTCTCGCTTTAAAGCAGCTGTTCTCCACCGGCCCCCGCAGCCGCAGCGACTCTTGTCATCACCGAGAGGACCATGCCGGGACTCTGGACCTGCCTCTCGCCCTGGCGGAGCGGCCACTGCTCCGGACGGCACTGATTACCTGAGAGAGGCAAGTATTCAAGGGATGCTTCACAAATTATCTTCCTCAAAGGGCAACCGCCTCTCCGCACCTCCCCCTTGCCCCTGATCTGCAGCTCTTGGTGGGAGAAGGGACGAGCCAGCGGTGGTGGCTGAGGGGCTTTCTTACAGAAAGAAGTCGAGAGCAGCGGTCTTTCTCCCTGGCCGTGGAGACCCATGCCAGGTAAAGTCCCGACCAGGGTCCCTCGTCCGATTCTCTGTCCCAGGTCGAGGGCTCGGGATTGGAAGAACAGCCGACTGGAACTGAGTGAGGTTCGCGAGGCTGAGTCTGGGGCTGCTTCGGAAGGCCGGAGGAGGGGGCAGTCGGGCTTGGCATCTGCTAAAGGTGCCGAGCCCGCCGCCAAATTCACGAAGAGGAGGGAAGACGGTGAGGGCGCCTGGAAAGCGGGAAGCGGCTCCTAAACCCGGCACCCGAGCGCTCCTGACGGGGTGCTCGACCAGCTCGAGTTGTGGGGACATCTAGTTCTCGGACCCACTCTCGGGGCGACGCCGAAACCCGGTTTGCCGTTTGTCTGGCTCGGTCCGGCACCCCGTCGGAGATGGGCAGCACCACAGCCTCTGGAGTGGGCGGTCTCCGGCCCCAGCCTCCCCAAGCCCACCGCCGCCGCCTGGTCTCCAGCGCTGCTCGCCCTTCAGACTCCGGATGCAGCGGACCTGTTGCGTGCAGAAAAGCGGCGGGGTGAGGTGTTCCAGGCCTCTCCTCCCTGCCTTGCCCGCCACGGCCCGCCACAAGATCTGAGGGCCGGGAGTCCCGCGACTTTGCCTGCAGACTCCCAGAGAGCCCAGTGCTGAAAGAGAAAATGGGAGAACTGCCGGGGGGCAACTGGGTAGCCACCCCACTGCAAAGGGCTCTTCGTACCAGCTGCGATTGGGGCAAATTATCCCACTAACCCGGGGAGGGAAACGGAGAGGCGCGGGGGATTGAGCCCGGGAGGGAGTCGGGTCCGCTGAAAAAGCGCATCTGGTGCAGACACGTCCGAGTCTCGCCTTTGACCCCGGCGGACGGAGCGCCTGCACTTCAGCTCCCTGCCTCGGGGTTAGAACCGAGCTGCTCAAGGTCCCCAGAGCCCCTTCACGGCGAGTCCGAAGCTCCAGCTTCAGCACCAGACGCTGGACAGCGCCCCGCCGAATTGCGCCCAAGGGTGGGTTCCTGCGGGCTACTCCGCTTCCTAGCTCGTCGCCGCTCGCAGTCTCTCAGATCCCACTCGGAGGAGACAAGGAGGTGAGACAGGGTTCACCGAGAAATGGATGGGGAGGATACTCATCTTCCCCGTTTCTCCAGGAGCTTAGGTATCGGATTCTAGGAGGGCATTCTATCTTCCTTCCGGTAAAAGCAGCTGGAATAACTTGGTGCTAAATGCAGGCAGGATGCCGAAGAGAAAAGAGGCGCGCCTGTAAGTGGTGAGCTTAGTTACGCACAAGCGGGAAAGTGATTCTACCGGGAACCCCAGGCACTGGTGTACTGTGAAAGGTCGCCACATTCAAGTCATGTTCTCTCTACCGCTTCCCCCCACCCCGACTCCCGCCCTGCCTCTCTCCCCACAATCCCCATACGCCTTAACGCCAGTGAATGAAGGGAAAAGCGTGGGATGGTGGGAGAAGATATTGAGGTCGAGGTAAAAAGCACATTTTATCAGGGTTGCCATAGCTCGGTGTAGACGAAATCTGTCCTAACTGAACATCAAGGTCTGCATTTTTAGCCAAAGGCGCCCAATGTGCCCTTTGTATGAGGAGCTGAATGACTGTTCTGCCAGGAAGGAAAAAAGCCGCAGAGGGGAAGGCGTTATCACAAAAGGGCTAACAGAGGTGGGGGAGGAGGAGAAGGGGACAGGACCCTGGCACTAGAGTGTGGTTACCAGGCAACCAGCCCCAGCCTCTTGTTGCCTTGGTTACAGTGAGTGGAGGGGCTTTGGCCATTGATTATCCGTGAGCACCTTTATTCTTTTTTTTTTTTTTTTTTCGGTACGCGGGCCTCTCACTGTTGTGGCCTCTCACGTTGCGGAGCACAGGCTCCGGACGCGCAGGCTCAGCGGCCATGGCTCACGGGCCCAGCCGCTCCGCGGCATGTGGGATCTTCCCGGACCGGGGCACGAACCCTTGTCTCCTGCATCAGCAGGCGGACTCTCAACCACTGCGCCACCAGGGAAGCCCTGAGCACCTTTATTCTTAAAAATATCTGCTGGGGAGCCCCTGCTTTCCCCCGTGTGGGTATGAGTCAACAACCGCCCCAGCAAAATCCCTGGGGGTTAAGAGGAAATCCTGGAAGGCAAATTTTTCCTTTGAAGTCAAGGTGCCTGGCGAAGCAGCTACCTTTCCACCACCGCAGTCCTTCCCACCCTCTCCCTTGCCCCCTTCAGAGAGGTGAGCATATCCTACTCTGTCCTTTCTCTGGGATTTACAATTAGGGCTTTTATTTTTTTCATGTGGTCCTTTAGACGCAAGGGCTTCCCCCACTCCGACCCCGCATGCTTTGTTTTTCCCCCTTTAAATGAGAAAGACACATTTGCTCTTCATGGATGAACTGGAGGGAGAGCGGCTTTCTCCTGGGTTTGGCAGTGGTTCCTCCCTCCCTCAGCACCTCTCTCATGCTGGAAGGGGTGAATTCTAGATCATCACCTCTTTTCACCTCTTCCCGAAGACCACACAGAAAGCACAGATAGGTAGACACGGGACTCCCTTAGCAAAAGCCACTAGCATCACCAGCCTCAGATTCCTCAAAATTCTCTTTTCTTCCTCTTCAGCTCTGCCTTCATAATTAGGGAATGCAGCACTTAAAGCTTCTAATACTCTGATCTTTTTCATTTCCCTGGATTGACAAACATTGATTCCACTTTTCACCTGTCAGACTTGTCTGCCTGCATTCATTTGTAGTATCTGGGTAGAAAATCATTTTACCCATAATTTTCCCAAGGCAGCTATAACAGTCTCAGAATGAGTTAAGGGGAAATCACTAGTCAGTTAATAGAACAACCTGTGTTCTGTGCACTACTTCATCTAGAACACTTCTTAAGAGCCATGAACTTTGTCTTTTCACAACAAAACCTTGTTTTAAACTGAGCTATCACTTGACAATCCAGGAATGGAGGAAATCTCTATTCCAGGCAGTAACTATCATATCTTTATCTTTGTTGCCCTGCATCACAAACACACATATCTTTCCTTTTCACTTTTTCTTCACTCATTACTAATGTAAAATTTTTAAAAATCATTATAATTTCAGACTAAGTTGAAGGCCAAAATTATCCTCCATGGGCTAGCTAGATATAGTTTTGGGGACATTTGCATTAAAATGCTTCTCCTTCACATGTTACTATAGAAACTTCTTTTTAGTCCAGACTAGACAGCTGGTCTGCTTTTTGTACTTTTCTTCCCAAAGAAGTGCCTTCCTTTATGAATTCTCTGGGGCAGCTATCATTGATCACATCAATAATGTCCCATAGCAACAGTGGTTTCTTTTTTCTTTTTTAAAAATTATTATTCCCTTTCTGCTCATTTTCTTTATGGACAAAGGTTTTACTTTCCTTTCAAGAAAAGAACTGAGATCGTATTCGCCAGAAAGGAAGAAGCATTCTTTCATTGGTTGGTGTGTATTGCCTTGTTAACCAATCAGAGCATGCCATTTATCCTTTTCTGACTAGCTAAGTGAGCAAGAGTACCCAGAATGATTGAATCTGCGTTAGTACCATCCAGTAGCAAAGGTTGGAACTTAGAGTTCTGAGACCCAGGATATGCTATTTGCTTTGACTAATCCAGATTGCATTTGACTTGCAATGATGAATTCACTACCTAGTTATTTGTAGCTTACTTGAACACATTTGGATTACACGTTATTCTATGATTCTTTTTGTTCATTTTAAAATATATTATGATCATCTTTCCAAGTCAGTGCAGATTATTGGTATCAGCACACCAGTGGTCCAGGGATCTTTCTGATTTCCCTTAGAAGTGTAGAATTGGTCCCCACCCTTAGGGATTTGGTGAAAATCTGGGAGGATGAGAATGGGAAGTCAGAAGAGAGAAGAGCTTTGTTACTTATGATGAACAGATATCTCAGCTTTTGGATTCATTCTGTCCAACTTTGGTGTCCCTGGTAGTTTTTGTTTTGTTTTGTTTTTCTATTTTAATTCTTCACAGCTGCCCTGCTGGCCTGTATTTTCAGTGACAAATAGAAAAGCTGGATGGATGGAAACAATGACCCTCTAATTAGGTGTAAGAGAAGACATAACTTCCCAGGAAGGCTGTGGCAGGTAGGTGGTGGAGATCCCTGGCACTGGAGATTACCCCAGTCTGTCATGGCACTGGAGTTGGGCAGGTCTATTTTTTTCTTTCTTCCTCCACCAAACAGCCCTATTTAAGGATGCTGGCATTAGTCTCCACTTCTCTAAAAGGAAGGGGGCATCAAAGTTCCTTCCCTTCCAAGACAGAAACCGTCTGACAACAGCCTGAGAAATCTTAACGTAAGTACAGACCCCCTTGGTCGATCTTTTCCTGTTTTTGGCTGGAGGGGATGCTGGGAATGGACAGATGCTTGACCATGATGGTGCTATCAAGAGCCACCTCCTTTAGTGACCCAATCTGTGCCAGAGTTTGAGTGGGACCATGACCAGAGTATAAGCCCTTCAATATTAGGGGCTATGTCATGCACACCTGTGATTCCCTGGAGCTTAGTCATGCTTAAAGTAGGGGCCCAGCAAATATTTGAACTGAATCCTACAGGCTAGTGTTAGGACAAGTCCCTCAACTTCCTTTTTATGACAGTGGCAGCTCTAGCCCTGCACCCTCCCCCACCCATCTCTTCCAAAAGCTTCGTATTCCCTAGCTGTCTTCACAAAAGATAAATGAAGGCTCAGTTAATTGTTTCCATGGTTACATGGAAGTGGCCACATTGAGGATCCCTATCACCCCTTACTGTCTGAAGGAAAAAGAGAGGAGGGGCTCGGGGGTCTTTGTCACGGAGGAAACCATGGAAACAAGCATTGCTAAGGGGATGGCTCTAAATTCAGAGGAAAGAAACTAGAAGTGGGGAGAGGGAGTTGGTGGGCTCAAGGGCAGGTCATTTTTCAAGGTACATTCCTTTGAGGCTAGAGCAGCCTCTTTCACTTCTTGCATCCTCCCCCAACACAGACAGAGCCCAGAGTTAAAAAATTTTAGAAAACTGGGGCCACTGTCAAGCTCAAGTCCATCTTTATTGGTCCTGCAAGGGAAAAGCCAATGAAAATGGAGTAATTGTGTTCACACCTCATGATTATACTCATTTCTGAACTTTGCCTCTTTGCCAATCAGTCTTGTATGCTATGAGCCAGGCGCTGTGCCAGGCACTGGAAAATAATCATCAGCAAAACAGTCCCTACTCTCAAGGTGAGCTGATAGCAGGACAGCCACTTGGTGGCTCTAGGGCCAGGGCTGCTCACATGGGCTGGATTGGACAGTCCTGCATGGCAGTGTCCAGAGGGCTGTCAGGAGTCTCTCCAAACTCTTTTTGTAATACCTATTAGCTTATCTATTACCACCTGAAGTTCACCTGAGAGCTCACTGAGAAAGGCCTGTTTTCCCTGGGAATACCTAGGGCTCTAGCCCCTCTGGTGAACACCTTGCACCTTGCCCTATTAGCACTCAGGCCCTCGTCTCTGAAACTATACACCAAGGATGATGAACTAGTCCTCTCTCAACAGTGCCAAAGAGATGCAGGGTTTTTTTGTTTTTGTTTGTTTTTAAAATTTTTTGGCTTCACCACGCAGGGTGCAGGATCTTAGTTCCCTGACCAGGGACTGAACCCACACCCCCTGCAATGGAAGTGCGGAGTCTTAACCACCGAACCGCCAGGGAAGTCCCTATTATTATTATTATTATCATTATCATTTTACCAAAAATTAAAGGCAACAAGTCCCTCTTTCTTCCTTGATGGGTTAGCTGGGGGGTGGGAGTTCTCAGCTCCCTGCAGCTTGAAGTTGGAGAGTTAGCACCTCACTGGGGAGTGGAGAGATGGGGGGGGTCTTAACCTCCTGGGGAGGGATACCCCTCTCTTACATCCAGCTGAGAGCTGGGGGGCTGGGCCTCCGAGCTTGGTTCTGCCAGTCTTCTCCATGTCCCCCCTCTAACCTTCAGTTTCTCTGGGCCAGCCCTTCCCCACTCAGGGTGCACAGAACAAGCCCAGGGATGGCGGGCTGGGCTACAGAGGAAGAGTTGTAACTAAAAAGAGAAAGAATTGGGCTTCCCTGGCGGCGCAGTGGTTGAGAGAGTCCCGCCTGCCGATGCAGGGGACACGGGTTCGTGCCCCGGTCCGGGAGGATCCCACATGCCTCTGAGCGGCTGGGCCCGTGAGCCATGGCCGCTGAGCCTGCGCGTCCGGAGCCTGCCCGTGCTCCGCAACGGGTGAGGCCACAACAGAGAGAGGCCCGCGTACCGCAAAAAAAAAAAAAAAAGAAAGAATTAAAAGCAGCACCAAAAGGGAAGGGTAATTACCCTTCAGCTGCTGCAGAAATACAATTAGGGCCGTGCAGTCTGAGCCGCCAGGATATTGTGGCTTTTGCTAATTATGAAGCGGATATGCCCTGGCAGCACAATTAGAGGCCGGCCAGGCACCGGGGGCCTGGCCTCTCCTCCATCAGTGCCCAGGCCTGGGGAAATTCAGCCCGGAGCCCAGTGCCGGGACTGGCTGGGTGGAGGTGGGGGCGCAGGACGAGGACTCCACCCTCCCCCGGCCCACAACCGGTGTCCCTTTTCCTCTCCTGCCTATTCTGCTAGGCCCAGCCCCCATCCCCACTTCACTCGGAGCCGTGGCTCTGTAAGCAGTGGGTGGATTGTCACCCTGTGCCTTCACCGTGGACTAGGGCGGAGATGGGAAAGGGGAGGCTGGTAGAGAGGGGTCACCATGACCTGGAGCTCTTCGTTTTTCCCTTCTCCGTGATAGTACAGCGCTTTGTGATTCCCGGAAAAAGGTAGAGAAATGAGCCGCCCGCCGTCTCCCTTTAAAAATAAGGTCCCCCTATTATTAAAGAAATACGTTCATTAGAGGAAATGAAACACTCCAAAGAAAAAGAAAATAAGAAAACAATCCCTTCCCCCACCCATCCCCATCAGAGGCTCCGGAGAATTCTCGGGTGGGGGAGGGGTGGTGAGCTGGTGGGAGGAGGTGACCTTGGGGGTGGAGGCGGGGACACAAGCTGGCCCGGCGGGAGTGTCGGGCTGGCCGAACGCCTGGCCGGAGCGGCGGGTGCGGCCGTGGACCAGCCAGCCCCATCTGGAAGACTAGTGATTTTGTTGTTGTCTCCCTGCGTTCAACAACAAGTCCCAGTCTGCCGCATGGTGCCGGCCGCCGCAGCGAGGGGGAGGGGGGCGGGGCGCTGGGGCTGGGGGCGGGCCGCGCACTTGGTGGCTCTTCCTCCGTGTGTTGTTTCTGTGCCTTCTGTCTCCTGGAAAGCACCTCTGGAAACTACCCTGAGTACCCCCTTGGGCAGCACACCTCAGGCGGACTCTTCCAGAAACAAGGACAGACTACTGTGTGTGTGTGTGTGTGTGTGTGTGTGTGTGTGTGTGTGTGTGTGTGTGTGTGTGTGTGTGTGTGTGTGTGTGTGTGTGTGTGTGTGTGTGTGTGTGTGTGTGTGTGTGTGTGTGTGTGTGTGTGTGTGTGTGTGTGTGTGTGTGTGTGTGTGTGTGTGTGGTGCGGGGAAGCATGAGGGTGGGAGGGATGGACAGGGTCTCAGTCCTCTGGGAGTGGCGAGCTGCTTCCACACCACTGACAAGGGCAGGGAGAGAGAATCCCCCAGCAGGGGCCCAGGCGTCTAGTTGTCTCTGGCAGGAGAGAGCCAGAGCGTGTGCAGGCACAAAAGGGCATGTACTTATGACCAGGGTGCCTGCGACGTTGGTGCCCTGGCAGCCACCTGGAGGACACGCCTGACCCTGGCCGGCCCGGACCTCACCTTGGCTACCCCAGGGAGGAGAGAGTGGACTTGTGTGTACAGAACTTCTTCTTGGCCCCAGAATCTGCCTCCGTGCTGTTGGGCCCAGAAGTGTCGCCAAGGGAAAACTGAGGTGAGAAAGCCCAGTCCCACAACTGAGCCTGGAAACCAGTCCCCCACTATGGCAGAAGCAGTGATCATACAAACCATTTCCCATCCTTTGTCCATGCCTCCGTGTGGGGGGCACCTTACCCTCAGATGGTCACCAAGTTCCAATGGTGAGACTCTCAGTGGGACAAATTTTTCAAGCAGCAAATTCAAATGCCCTCCCCAGTCCTTTCTAAGTATATTCCCACCCTCCTCCTCCACCCTGGAGAAGGAGGCACTCCTGGGGCCCTTGGGCCAGAGAAGGGAAGTGTTGGTCAGCAGCCTCGGGAGGCAAAAAAATGACTGGGAAAGTGTTTGTTTGTTTGTTTGTTTTAGAACACTAACACATTTTACCAATTTAAATTGGGTTGGGAGTTGTACTCCTTTAGGGAACCCTAAAAATGCAACCATTGTTAAGCTCACCCTGCCTCTGCCCCTCGCCAGCTGTGTGACCTTTGGCAAGACACTTAACCTCTCTGAACCAATCAGTCCTTCACTTCCACCCAGAGGCTGTTGCTGTCAGTGTCTCAGCTCCTCCAACTGGCTCTCTCCTCCATTTCCTGCCTCTTAAATTCTCTTTACTCCAATCCTGCCTTAAACCAGTGGGCAGCCAGTCCTATTAGAAATCTCATTCACACTTGAGAAGGCTGCAAATTGGTGTCACTCAGCAGGTGCCTGCCCTTCACTGGAGGAAAGAGGCCTGGATTGGGCAGAAGGGGGCAGAGGTGGGGAACAGGGGAGGAGGGGAGTCAAATCTCTCCCAGGCAGTCCTCAGTATCCAGGGCTGCTATGGAGACAGAAGGGAGAGAGATCCTGCCTCAGTGAAACAAGCATCTGGAGAGGGTAGTGGGGTGCACTCCTGATTTGAGAGATGGACAAGAGTGCCCCTGTTGATATGTAGCAAGGTGCAAAATAGAGGGAGCAAGGCATTCCCTGGGGGGTGGGGAGGGAGTCCTGGCTTCAAAGTCGGACACACCCCAGTTCCAATCCTGGCTGCACCACTTACTAGCTGTGTGACTTTGAGGCAGTCACTTAACATCTCTGAGCCTCAGATTCTTTAATTGTAAAATGGAATTGATCACATCTACCTTGCTAGGTTATGTTTATTAATCAATGGAAGTGCCAATAATATATAATGGCATATGTAAATACTCAACAGTAGTCTCTTTTGCCTCCTCTTTCATAGTTTTTCTTTTCCAGGATCTGGGGTACCCACAAGTCCCCTTCCCTGAAGTAGCAACAAATGAGAACCACCATGTCTCTATTAGTCTCCTACATCGCATAGAAGTTTTATCCCATTTAAACGTTTATTCTTCCCCTCCCCAGATCAGTATCTTGTTCACTTCAGGAGGCTCAATATATGTTTAAAGAATGATTATAGACCAAATGTCCCCGCCCCCACACCCCCCTCCTTCTCTTCCCTCCCCGCACTTCTCCGTTTTAAAAATGTAGAAACCAAGACTTAGGTTGTATGATTTACCTCTAAGTCACTCGGCAAAATAGACAGCTTACTACTTCTTAAGGTAACTTTCTAAGAGTCTCAGAACACAAAATGGTTGGTGATCCAAGGGTCGGGCATCTGGAGTCCCCTTACCTCAACTGCATCGCCCGGGTTTATGCAGCCAGCAGCCAAATCTGCGCGTGCGTTTCCAGGGATGAGCGGGGAGGCAGCGCCCTCCGATGGATCCTGTAGGTAGCTGCGCCTTAACGCCCAGTCTCAATCTTGGCTGCAAGCTAGAATCACCTGATAAGCTTTAAAAATCTCCATATTCAGGTCACATTGCAGACCTGTTATATCAGAATCTTGGGGTGTCACCCAAGTGTCAATATTTTTTAAAGCTCCGCAGGCAATTCTAATGTTCAGCCAAGATTGAGCAATAATTACAATAATTACAAAGATTAATTTTATATGTGAAATAAAAGCAATAATTACAGATTAATTTTATATGTGAAGAAATTGTAGTGTAGTGTAGAAATTGTAGTGTAGAATGGAAAACGTTAACGGTGGAGAATAAAATTCCCCTGGATCAAATCTTGCCAGTTTTCCACAAAAAGTCAGTCATGTGAGACTTGACATGGTTCTAAAAATCCTGGAAAATCTCTGGATTTTCCAACTCCCCTGGAGTTGGGAGAAGGTATAAAATACCGTAATTGTCTTGATGACAGGCTGTGTCCAGGTAGGTTCAAAGTCACTGTTGGATCAAGAGTGCTAGTAGAGCGGGAATGTGCTTGAATAAAATAAGTTATTTACATTGGCTTCCAGGTTGTGTCCGCTTCATACCCTCTAACACATCGGATTTTAAACTTGAGCATGCATGAGGGAGCTGTTAATCTGCTTGTTAAAACACAGATCGCTGGGCCCCACCCACCCCTGAATTTCTGAGTCAGTGGGTCCAACAAATTTCCAGGTGATGCCTAGGCTGCTGGTTTAGGACCACACTTAGAGAATCGCTGCTACAAAAAATGGCCAGATCGACACCCGCCTTCAGGTCTGCACCTGGTCCAGCAACATGGGAATCCCCGTAGCATCCCAAATAGTCCTCAAAACAGGCATGCAAGGAAGGCAGAATGGTACCTCAGAGTGTGGCATAATGATTTGTAAGCACAAAACACAGGTCAAGTCTGATGTCTCAAGTGCTTCTGGATTGACAAGGTTGGGGGGGATAGGGTGGGGTCCCTGGGGGCAGGACTTTGATCATGGGCTTTCCCCCACCAAGCCCCAACTCAAAAGGGTCTGTTATAGAGGAGCCCCAGTCTTTGTGGAAGGAGGAGATAGTTTCATTTCAGGAATGGGAAGGTGAGGTCCCTAAAGGTTGGGGTTGGAGGTACTGCCATTCACAGTCAAGATGCCAGTATTGGGCCATCCATACTGTATACTTGTGGACCTTCAACTTTTTTGCTTGATAATATTTTCTATCGTAAGTTGTGGTAGTTACAAATGATGTATCGTAAATATTGACATCTTTAAAAAAATGTGTCTGTAAATGAATGTAGTGGACACATAAATATCTATCAGAGCAATTTGATACTAACATGAACCATTTTTAAAATACATGAAAAAACTCTTACCGTCAATGTTAAATTTTATCTGAGTCCTATGCTCCTGGAAAGCAGCAATGGTGAAGAAATTTCTCCCATCCTTTTGTGTTCCACAAACTAGTTACTGCAAAGAAACACCCTGCCCCATATGACTGTGATAAGACTCCAGGATTCCCCCATTGTTTACCTATAACGAGTCCTGGCACGGACACTCCAAATTCCCATTCTTTGCCTCATTGATGATTAGCTGAACTGCTGAACCCATGGATCAATTGGAATAAAACGCTCATTAACCAAAATTTGGTTAAGCTTCTTTTCTTCCCCTAGGTCCCTGAACTATGGCCCACCCTCAGCCAGAGCCAGTTTACAATCCCTCCTTAATGACCCCTCCAGGGAATAGGCTGGCCTCAGGGTAAAACAATCTCCATATCTAACATCAATTTACTAACCTAATAGGATCTGGGATCTGGTCACTGCCACCTCCATATCCTGTTCTTTCTAGCCCTCTTTACTCCTCCCTGTAAAGGAAAACCCTTTTGGCCTACCCTTGAGAACTAGCAGAGCATTTTCTCTATTGCAATAAATATCCCCTCCCAAACACCCGCCCCCCTAATCCTTTCAAATAAAGTCTCTCCTTACTAAATCTGGATTTGTTTTTTATTACATGCAACATTCTTTTTTCTTCTTCAACTTAACACTTCCATTCAACTTCCACTATGGAGATTTATCCTAGCATAATCTATTTTCATGCTTGGCATATTTTCTGTAGAACCTGATCATACTTTAATGTCACAAAATTATGTATATCAATTTGAACTTGTTAACTCTAGAAAAATGTCCTGTGACCCATGAGGTTCCACGTGTTATTTTTTTTTCCTTCTGGATTGAGACATTGTTGCTATTATTTCTATTACAAGTGAGCAAATGATAAATATACAACATTTCATTACGTGAGAAATAATCTTTACACATAAAAAGTGAGTTTTAATTAGAAATGCCATTGGAAACATGTCTCTAGGAGATAGATGGGGCCAGTTATTTTTCATTAGGTTTATAAATCTGGGGATGAATATCACTTTTTGCAAGAATGGGAAAGAGTTGGGCCTTCTGTTTTGTTTTTATGGATGTAAACACTGATAAAAACATTGTTCACTTAAAAAGCAGATAGAAGTGGAAGGAGTTTTCTCTGGCAATGTCAGCTCTTTTCATTTCTGTTAATTATGTAGCCTGAAAAAAAATTTTTTAATGACCCATTAGCTGGCAACATGATTAAATCCTTCTTGGATCATAGCGAAAGCAAAGAATCAGAAACCCACCAGACTTGTAGAAGGGTTTCTTGCCCAGTCCTCAATAATAACCCATATTTAGAGCAGTCTTGTTGAAACTGATAGGTGTCATTTCGGGCGAGCTCCGAAAAGCCTGGTCCTTTATGTCTCAGCACAGAAAGAATTCAGCAAGAGGCAAAGTGATAGATAAGAAGTGATTTATTAGAATGGGACGCTTGTGAGGCTTACAAGCGGGAAGGCAAGAGGGTGCCACGCCCGAGAACTTAGTGGGAACTTAGATTTATAATCAAAGGAAAAGGGGGGAGGGGGAAAAGACCACTTTCTTCTTCATTCTTTTTTTTTTTTTTTTTTTTTTTTTTTTTGCGGTACGCATCTCACTGTTGTGGCCTCTCCCGTTGCGGAGCACAGGCTCCGGACGCGCAGGCTCAGCGGCCATGGCTCACGGGCCCAGCCGCTCCATGGCATGTGGGATCTTCACAGACCGGGGCAGGAACCCGTGTCCCCTGCATCGGCAGGTGGACTCTCAACCACTGCGCCACCAGGGAAGCCCCTCTTCTTCATTCTTGAGTAGACGTCATGCTTCCATCATCAACTCCTCGTCCAGGTTGGGCAGGGGAGTTTTTTGTCCCTACATGGTCAAGCCAGGACTCTAAAAATTATTTCAGGTCTCTGTACAATGAGCACCTTTCCATACTGAGCTCACTGGGCAGGATGTGGGTCTCATGCCACCATTGTTTTATTGTTTTGGGGCATGTCTCGTGCTTCTGTCACATGGTTTTGTGGCTAGGCAAGCCTGCTTGGTTTTATGGTTAAGTAAACCTGCTTTCTTGAATGATCATTAATCTTACTGTGGTCTCCCAAAGCCTCCTAAAGTTCCCTATCTACAATCCCATAATGGGGTTTCTAAGCTGACTATTTATTATCCTACTCAATCCCTATCATTATTTTTCTTCTTCCCCAAAACTACTTTTATTTCCCAGGGTAATGCCATAGAGCAAGATTTAGAATGTGTGTGTGTGACTTTCCTTTGTAAAGTGGGAGACAGCTGGTTATAAAAAGGGAGAGGGAAGCTGGACTCCAAGGACTCCAGGTCTATTCCCAGGTCTAGTCCCATGGAAGTTGAGGATCTGGTTACTGACTCTCTTAAAATCCTCCTTGCCCCGAGAGTTGCCTCTGACAGAGTCTCCATGTCTGAAAACAGCTACTCTGCATCCCCTTCCCTTCTGCTCTCTGTCCTCTCAATGTTGCCTCCGAAAGAGCTCTGGAATCTGTCCCAAGCTCTTTATCCTCTCTACCACTCTGGCCACCAGAATCTTATCCCACCTGAATGCCCACAATCACCCCAACACCCACGCCTCTTTCTCCAGGCCTGGCCCATTCCTTTCCTACTGCAGCCAGAGTGAGCTTCCCCAAACGCAAATCCGCTGGTGAACCAGCTCTGGCTTGAATTTCTTCCAGCTCCCCCAAGACTTCAGGAATCTGAGTAGAAAGGCTTATCCCTCTAGTGGCCTTCTCCTTTGTCCTGCTTCCCTCAAATCTGTAGCCAGGTCAGAAATAGCCAATTTTTGGAACATGTACCCCTGGCCTTCTGAGTACATTTGCGATGCCACTGCTGCTTGCACAATGGAGCTAGAAGGAATCTGACTGCGTTGGTCTTTGTTTGGACCCTCGCTGTTTTCCCTTAATTTCTTGAAATGTCAATTTCCTTAATTGTAAAACAGAAATAATAGTACACATCTCAAAGCGTTCGTCAGATTAAAGGGGTGTATTGCCTGGCACACTGTTAATGCTCACATAATAAATGCAAACTCATTGTTATTGTTTTTATTATTCACGTTGCACTGTTATCTGTTAACCTCTGTTACTGCGCCAAACCATGAGCAACTAGAGTCCCCAGCGATTGTTCTTATTCTGTGTATCCCAATGCCGAGCCCATAGTTAGGAACTTATTACTTATGAGTAAAGTATCGCAAAAGGATAAATGAAAAAGTAGCGCCGAAGGAGCAAACCTGACTTTTAAAAATCTTTTTTTAGTGGCTATCGTGTATATTATTTCACTGAAACCCCTCGACACCCGAGGAGGTAGGAGTTATTCCTATTCTGCAGATGTGGGTGTGTATTCTGTAAGTCAGCCTGCCTTTAGTGGCACGGAGCTCATAGGAGCCCACATCCCGGCCCAGGGAGCGGGATGGATTGGACAAAAGTGGGAGCAGAAGTGGGCGATAGGAGGCCACGATCCCCTCCAAACGCTTTAAAGTTTCCCGCCGGCTGGGCCAGCCTTGGGCACAAACCACACCCCTCTAGAAGTCCCTGCCCCTTACGCTCCCAAGCGCCAACCCGCAGCGAGCCAGGCTCCCGGCCAATCAGAAGAGGTCTTAGGCGGGCGCTGCGGTTCAGCAAGCCAACAGGCTGGCGGCCGGAGCAGGGCTTGCCCGGGCGTGTTGGAGCTGCAGGTTCCCTGGACGCCACGTGCTGGCGTGAGGAGACTCGCTGGGCTTTCAGGTGATCTCGGGGACCATGCTGGGGATCGCGGGGTCGGGTAGGCTGGCGCGACGTGTCCCCGGCCGCAGGGCCCCGCGCGGTGTGCCCGCCCCCGGCTTGTGGCGGGGGACGCCCGGCCGGCCCGGCCCGGCTCCCGGGCTCCCCCAAGTGCAGGCCTGGCCCCGGGCACCGCCTGGCCCCCATTCCACCCTGCTCGGGGGTCTCGGGCCCGAGTGGGCGGCGCTGGGCGATGGGGCTCGGCCTGGTGGGTGTCTGCCCGGCCGCCGCGACCAGTGAGTGACCAATGCCTCCAGTCCTTCTCTGGGTGAGGCCGGACTCCCACACGTCACTCCTCGGAACGCCGGCGCGGGGGGAGATCGTGCAGGGCTCTCCTCTGACTGTTCTCGTCTTGTGAACTTTTAGTAGCACAGGGGATCTTATCGAGCCAGCTTTTCTCAAATTCGGGCGATTATTAGTATCATGGCAAGGGGGTGGGGCCGCGCACTCTTTGAAATACAGATTCCAGGCCCCGTTTCCCCAAATGGCAGTTACGAAGGTGTGGGGAGTAGGCCTGGAAATCAGCCTTTTAAACAGACTAGGTTGGGGAAGCCCCTAACCTAGTTCAGTGCAGGATTTCATAAACCCTCGTTTTAAGTTAGGAGACAGTGCCTTGGTCCAGTTGATCTAGCTCTTTAGGGCCAGAGCAGGGTCTAGAACTGCCCACCTTCCTGATCAGCCAGCAGGTTGGTGGCCCTGAGGGCGCTGGGAATTCTGACTTCGAGGTTCCTTTGGGCCTTTGCCCAAAGGCCTGGTGGCTGCTGATTCAAAGTGCTGGTTCTGGGCTGGAGAGAGATTTGTTTGCCTCACTGAAATTCTTTTATTTGAGCAAAACTTCTCCTGAGCTTCCCTAAGCTCCATGTGGGAGCCCAGGATGAGGAAGGTGTCCCCTTGATGATTAATTGTTGGTTCTGACGTGTCAGCTAGGTCAGGGCATGTAGAGAACTGCTTTCATCTCTTGCCACACAGGGCCAGGGCCACAGAGACCTTTTTTTCTCAGGTATCCTAATTTCTGGCTTCTTTGAAACCTTGGCAACAGTGTTAGGGAGGCCACTGACCCTTGTCCTGGCCTCAGCTCCTGACCTGTAAGGTCCTTAGCCGTCCCAGAGAAGGGAAAGGGCCCTCCTCCCCTACAAAAGTCAGTTATTAGTGGGTCTCTGTCTTCTTAGGCCTCCCCATTACTGGGCTGAGACAAATTGAGGTTCTGTATTTGTCAGCCTTAATATGTGACTTGTCAATATGAGGAAGTTGATTACAGTTAAGAGCCCTTTTAAAAAGGAGAAGACTTCTTGGGGAAGGGATAAGCAAGCAGAGGGAGGATAAGTCAGGATGGGTCACTGTGCCTCCCCCTGGCCCAGGCATCACCAAATGGCAGTTCATCTCCCCTCCCATTTCTCTTAGCCTCTGCTGCTATTGCAGCACTCTCCAGGAACAGTTCTTTCTCACTGTCCGCACTGCACCCATCTCCTCTCCCCTTACCTCCTTGCTTTCCAATTGCTGCACCAAACTCCTTGCCTTCCAACAATGGATGTGCTTTGCCTCCTGGACTTTGTGTCTGTGTTTTTTTCTGTGTGGATGCCCTTCCCTTCTTGGGCTCCTGGTAGACCTTTCTGAACCCTTCAAAGTGTCCCCTCCACTGCCAGGGCTTTTCTAACCTAGCGCTTCTGCTTTTTAAATACCTGGCCTGGTGACTCAGGCATGGGTCCTTTGTCCATTGCTCCCATCCTGAGCACACTCTTGTAAGTTCCTGACTACTTCTCTTCCGACCAAACCAGAGTTCCCTGAGGATGTGGTCACTTCCAGCTCTGTAGTCCCCACAGTCTGGCAGATAGCAGGCCTGGTGTCGGCTTCCGGAGAGGATCCGCTCCATGCCAGGTTCCGGGCTGGCTGTAGGGGAAGGGACAGAGACAAACAAAGCTCTCTACCTGCCTTCAGAGTGCTCTGAGGTAGGCTGTATGTAACTATTGACTTTGAAGAGTGCAGTAAATTCTCTGATTGTGCTGCAGAGCAGAGAGAGGTGAACTTCTTTGCTCCCCAGTTAGACTGTAATTGTATGGGGTCAGGGCTACTGTGCCATATTTCAGTGACCTCCCTAGGTGCCTTTGGGGCTCCCTCGCTTGACCTGCCGAGACCAGTATAGGGACACCACCTTGGGGTAGGAAAAGCCACCAGAGTGTGACGGGCTTCCCAGAGAGCAGGCAGAAGGTAGAGTGGTAAAAAGCGGACAGGGGCAGTTCCTCCAGCCAGGCCGACCTTGTGCCTTACGCCCAAATGGCATCAGGCTGAAGGTGGGCCCCTCTTCCTCAGCCCTGGGGTACTTTTTTCAGGCCTTTGCCCCTAACATGTCCACTGATTCCTCTCCCTTCTACCTGGAGGGCTACTGTACCACATTCACGCAGACTTAACCTCTTCAGCCTGTCCTGCTTCCCTGGCACTTCTCACGCAGCCCTTCACACACCTTCTGCTCCGTTTCTGTCTCTGCAGTGAGACTCAACTCTTGGAGTCCAGGATCTTTCTTTGTAACTCTCTGCCCAGCTCTTGCCACAGTTGGGACCCCAGGGGCCTCAGTGTGACATTGGCCTGTGCAACCCGGAGGATTGTTCCAGAAGGGCTTCCTGGAGGATGTAGAAAGGGTAGGGGGGATGTGAGTGGGAAGGGAGGCAGGAGGAAGGCCTGTGGGTTGGGAGTCCAGGCTGAGGCAGCTCTGGCCTGGGAAGAACTGGTTACCAACCATGAGCAGGGGTCTTCACCTCTGGGGGAAAGGGAGCATATAATACGTGCCAGGAGGGAATTCCCCGGTGTCCAGTGGTTAGGACTCGGCGCTTCCACTGCCGAGGCCTGGGTTCAATCCCTGGTTGGGAAACTAAGATCCCGCAAGCCGGGTGACCATAAATGAATGAATGGATGGATGGATGGATGGCCCGGATTCAATCCCTGCTTGGGGAACTAAGGTCCCACAAGCCGCGTGACCAAAAATGAGTGAATGAATGAATGAATGAATGAATAAATAAAATAAAATTAAATTAAAAATCAAATGATTAAAAAGGCAAAAGGGACTTCCCTGGCAGTCCAGTGGTTAAGACTCCGTGCTTCCAATGCAGGGTGTGCGGGTTCGACCCCTGGTTGGGGAACTGAGATCCCACATGCCGCTCAGCCAAAATAAATAAATAAATAAAAGGCAAACAATAAAAAGATAAACTCCTTTAAAAATATACATATATGCAGGGAGCATATAATATATGCATTTTAATGGGGATTTGGCCACAATCCAAATACACACTAACCAAGGGAAACTTGGGACACGACACTGCTGACTGCATAGAAAATCCCTTTGTTCCTATGAAGAATAGTTGATTCAGGAGTTAAGGATGAGCAGCTAAATTTTATCCAGATGTACTAGGAAATAGCATTTTCATGAATACAGATGCAACTAAAATTGGTCACCTATAAAGATTTTAAAGGCTACATCAAGGTATATAGTCTTGACTAAAGACAGATTAATGAACCAAATGACTGTAATAATTAGTATTCTTAATAATAGGGTGGAGGAGGGAAGGATTGGGAGTGTGGGATTAGTAGATGCAAACTATTTTGTATAGCATGGATAAACAACAAGGTCCTGCTGTATAGCACAGGGAACTATATTCAATATCCTGTGATAAACCATAATGGAAAAGACTGAAAAAGAATGTATGTACACATGTAACTGAGTCCCCTTTGCTGTACAGCAGAAATTAACCACATTGTAAATAAACTATACGTCAACAGAATTTAAAAAAATAAAGCATAATAAGTTAAAAAAATAATATGCAGATCCTAGCACACATGGATTGTGCCTTTTCCTCTTCACACGGGAAGGAGAGTAGGGCCATTTTATATGCAAAGAACCTGAAGCTCAGTGGTTAGGTAACTTATACAGAGCTGAGTTAGCCCCTGCACTGTCTACTTCAAAGCGCTGGTGTTCTGGTGTGTTCAGAACATACTGGCTGTCTTAATACAGCAAACAAGATGAGGTTTTTCAGGCTACATCCTTCACTGTTGGGAAGATGCCGGCCTTATTGCATGGGATTTGCAAACCCATGTGGACAGCAAATATTTTCTGTGGCAGTGGTGTGTGACGGCATCTCTTTACGACCCAGCGTTCAGGGATGGAGAGCTTGTGGGAGGTACCACGGGAACCTGCAGCACTATAGGTCAGGGCTTCTTCTGTTTCTCTTTTAGAGTTGAGCTGCTTTACCAGCACACCAGTGCCTGTAGGCTTCAGTGATTAAACTACATGTCCAACTGTATTTAAATGTTTGTAGACAGTGTTGTGATGAGTGAATTAGAAGAAAGGCATTTAATAGATTACATCATTTTAGTTAACACATACCAAAAATACAACTATTGCGGGCCTCCTGTGAAATATTTTCTCCAGGTTTTGCTGTGGGTCTTGCGTTCACATTTCATAAAGTTTTTGTTTTTGTTTTTTTTTAAATAGAATATCATATATATGCCATTTCTGTAACCTTTATTTTCTCATAGCCATACCTCTAAAATGTTTTGATGCTAATGGTATTGGAGGTAAACTATGGCTTGGAGGTTGAGAGCATGGATTCTGGGTTCACATCAGCCTTTGTCTAGGTATTAATCGGGCAAGTTACTTAACCTCTGTGCCTCAGTTTTTGTACCTGTGGTATGAGGATAATAATGCTTTGTTCAAGTTGTTGGGAAGATTGAGTGATTCCATGTAAAGTACTTAAAACAGTGGTTTTGCAGGTGGTATTGATTGTATGAGTGCAATTATTATTAAAATAGGTCCTTGACTCCATCTGGGATGCTGAGACAAAGTGTAGGGCTCTGGGGCAGCCTGGCAGTAGAGCACTGCAGGGAGGGAGGAAGAGAGATGGAGGGGCAGGGCTGGCCTGGAACACTCCTCACCCAGCCCCTCTGCCCTCTGTGTTCTCTCCCCAGGCTGCCGCCCCGTAGGCAGATTACCTCCCAGACCTCCCTTGCCCTGAGCGGTGAGCTGATTGGGATGGTGGCCCGGGAAGCTCCTGAGCCTGCCCAGTGCCTGTGCCCTTCCCAGGCCAGCCTGAATGCCAAGGATATGCTTCGGAGGAAACACAAGAGGAAGAGCCGACAGCACCAGCGGTTCATGGCCCGGAAGGCCTTGCTGCAGGAGGATGGGTTGCGGAACACACCCCCGGAGCCAGGATCCTCCCCAGACACCGAAGCCACCAGCAGTGTGAGGCAGCGTCCAAGGGCTGAATCGGGAGGTGCCCCGGGCAGCAGAAGGCCCACCCCCAGAGAATCTGCTGGGCCCTTGCCCAGCAAGTGCGTGGCTATCGACTGTGAGATGGTGGGCACGGGACCCCGAGGACGGGTGAGTGAGCTGGCCCGCTGCTCCGTGGTGAGTTACCACGGCGAGGTCCTCTACGACAAGTACATCCAGCCTGAGATGCCCATCGTGGACTACCGCACTCGCTGGAGCGGCATCACCAGGCAGCACATGCGCAAGGCCATCCCCTTCCAGGTGGCCCAGAAAGAGGTGAGGGCAGGGCTGGGGGCTTGGGGTCAGTGTGACGGGCTGGGAAGAGACACCCCGGGCCTGAGTCAACACTTAGCCACTAGAAGCGAGAGACCATTGGGAAGTTACTTAACTTCTCCAAACAGTGGGTTTCCTCTCCATAGAAAAGGGTGAATAGAAATCCTGCCCTACCTGCGTGGAAGGGGTGCTGGGGTGTCCCACGTGGTAGTGTTTATGGAGAGGCCGCGCTGACTGTAAGATGCAAAATAGCTTCTTTTCTGTTATAAAAGCACTGCGTGTCTGTGTAAAATTTGTAAGGCCCACAGTGCTGTCACCTTCAGGTGTTAAATGTTTTGGTACTTTTTTAATGTTAGTTTTTCATTGCTTTGAAAAAAATTAGTGTTAGGACCACACTGACATGCCAGGAATTCCCAAACGTCCTCGAGCGTAGGAAACACCTAAATCCTTATTAATGATCTTGGATCCTTGTCCTCAGATTCCTCCATAGAGATTCTGATCCTGCAGGTCTCTAGGCCTTGGGAGGGCTCTGATGTGTGTGTTCCTAAAAACCGTCATGCTGTGTAAACGTTTATGATAAAAACCCCAGAGCTGATGGGGAAAACGGGTTAGGGACACAATGCCCAAAAAACTTCATTAATGACACCCCAAAAATAAAAAGATAGAAACCTAATAACAGTGGGAGCACAGTTTTGCACAGGTTCAGTGGTTGAGAAATGCGTAAGTACGGCACTCTGTCTTGAAAAGACCTGGAGCGCTCTGGGAAGTGGGTGTCAGGGGTGGCGGCTCGCACTGTGGGAGGGGTTGAGGGAATTACCCGAAGTCAGGAGGTGGGAAGCCAGGTGTGGGCAGCATGCTGGTGAACTGCGCTGGCTGGTAGACTTGCAAGGCGTGGGCGCTTTCTGGATTCCCCAGTGGCTCTGCTCAGCTAGGTGAGGTTTCTGCATTCACTTTCGCCCTTCTGTTTCTCAAGGGCAAAATTTGTATTATTTTCAAGTCACATCCTAATATATCAATCGTGTTGGAACATTTTGCATTTTCAAACCAAGCGTCGTAGCAGAACTATTTAACATTTCCGGTTTATTCTTGGGATGAGGTGCATTTAGGAAATACTGATATGTCATCTTGTGTCTTCCTTTTTCACATAAGATACACCCTAAGGATTTCTTTCAAAAGGTTATTTATCAAGCAGGTTGATCAGGAATAGAAGCAGCAGGAAGGGAGGTAGGTGGTGAACCCTCCAGCTCCCCGTTGCTTCCCTCAGCCTGCCAAGAGCTGGACCACATTGCATCTGCCTGGACTCTGAGCCAGTGTGGAGTGTGCTGGGTGTCTTCCCACCACGTGGCGCGCGTGCGTGCGTGCGTGCGTGCGTGTGTGTGTGTGTGTGTGTGTTATGGGGGGATGGTGACTAGAGTGGGGTGGCCCGTGCCTACCACTAAAGTCTAAATGCACCTTATCCATATGCCGTGAAGGCTGAGTTTAGCGATAAACCACGCGTCACTAGCAGAGGCAGCTGTGGGAGGCTGGTGGCTGGTGATAAGGAGATGCCTGTGGCCCTGGACGTGGCCTCCCTAGGGCCTGAGGGCGGGAGGCAGGAAAGAGAGGCGCGCATTGTGTAGCTGGTGAGAGCTGAGCCAGAGAGCATGTTTCGAGGGTGAGAAGTGGGAGTCCTGTACAGCAGAGGGGCAAAGGGACAGAATCCTGAAGATAAGGACCGTTCCATTAATGCTGTAAAAGCTGCAGTTGGTGATACGTCTCCAGTGCCTGGCACAGTTCTGGGACTTCACCCTGACACACTCCTGTGTGCTGAGCTGTCACAGAGCATCACTAGTCCAGGCAGACATGGTCCCTGCGTGTTACTATGAGCTCACAGTGGGGGGCAGCCAGACAGGCCATGCGGAGCTGAATGTGTGCTTAGAAAATGTGGTGAATCCCCCGAAGGAGAGAACAGTGGGGGTCCTGATGGCGTTGGGGGTGGCCTGCTGATGTGTAAGCTGAGACCTGCCATGAGAGGAGTTGGTGGGGGTGGGGGGTGCCGGGGCGCTGGCGAGGTCTTCCGGGCTGAGAGAGAAGAGCCTGTGCCGGCAGGAAAGAGTGCTTGTATTGGGTCACTTACCCATCCAAGAGCCCCTTAATGCTCACTACCACCCCACCAGTGCCGTCGCCAGCTTTCCTGTTTTGCAGGTGTGGGGGAAGCTTAAGCGGCCCCCTGATTATAGCAAGTAGCGAGTAGAGGGTCTGGATTCAAACTTGGGGCAACTTGGTTGACAGTGGAGACCGTGGTTGCCCCTCTGCGCTGCCTCACTCCAGAGGGGTCCCCACACCCACTGGTCAGGGTGTCAGGATGTGTCTTGTGCCCACCTGACAGTGGGGCCTTCCCGACTCCTCCTCTGCTCACAGATCCTCAAGCTCCTGAAGGGCAAGGTGTTGGTGGGGCACGCCCTGCACAATGACTTCCAGGCCCTCAAGTACATCCACCCTCGGGGCCAGACCCGGGACACCACTTATGTCCCCAGCCTCCTCAGCCAGCCCAGCCTCCACGCCCGGACCCGCGTCTCTCTCAAGGACCTGGCCCTGCAGCTGCTGCACAAGAAAATCCAGGTGCGTGGTGCAGGGGGGCTGGGGGAGCGAGAGGGCCTGGCCTCCATGCTGGCCTGGCCACGGACAGGCCGTGGGCTGTGCCTCCAGCCTCCCAGCCCCAGTCCTGGGGCTCCCGCATGTCCACACAGCCCTGGGTGTTTTCTCTCCATCGCCCTCCTTCCCCAGTGCTTTGTGACAGCCAGCCACACCCTCCCGGGCTGCTGTCTTTCAGATCTGTCTCCCACCCAGTTCCTGGCTCTGTCCCCACGCTTGCATGTAGAACTCCATCTCCTGCAGCCTTCGGTCAGGGGCAGCTGATCACTCTTGCTCCTGCTGTGCTTCACATTCATAATTCCATCTGCTCCTCAAGGCTTTGAAGCAGGGATTTTTTTTTTTAAATAAATTTACTTATTTTATATATTTATTTTAGGCTGCATTGGGTCTTCGTTGCTGGGCGTGGGCTTTCTCTAGCTGCAGAGAGCGGAGGCTACTCTTCGTTGCGCTGTGCGGGCTTCTCATTGCGGTGGCTTCTCTTGTGGAGCACGGGCTCTAGGCACACGGGCTTCAGTAGTTGTGGTATGCAGGCTCAGTAGTTGTGGCTCGCGGGATCTAGAGCTCAGGCTCAGTAGTTGTGGCTCACAGGCTTCGTTGCTCTGCGGCATGTGGGATCTTCCCTGACCAGGGCTTGAACCCGTGTCCCCTGTGTTAGCAGGCGGATTCTTAACCACTGTGCCACCAGGGAAGCCCTGAAGCAGAGATTTTTAACCGGGTTTTCTATTTGAGGAAACAGGCTTCAAGAAGCTAGGCTTGTGGTACAGCTGGGATTCTAGCACTTGTCTGTGTGACTAGGACCCATGCCCTTCTCGCTGTACCAGGCTGTACACCCGCATTCTGAGAGTATGCATCTCTGGGCCAGGACCCGGCCCGGGCCGCTGGGCCCCACCAGGACTGCGGGCAGTGATGCGTGGGCTCTCGTCCACAGGTGGGCCAGCATGGGCACTCGTCGGTGGAAGATGCCGTCACGGCCATGGAGCTCTACCGGCTGGTGGAGGTGCAGTGGGAACAGCAGGAGGCCAGCAGCCTCCAACCCCACCCTGAGGACAGAGAGCCCGACAGCAGCCCAGACATGGAGCAGTATATGGAGGACCAGTACTGGCCGGAGGACCTGGCCCAGGGCACCAGCAGAGGAACAGGGGAGGCACCGGGCAGAACGGAGTGAGGGAGGAGAAGCTCCACTGGGGAGCGGGGACCAGGAGAGTGGCTGGGGCCGGATGCCACCAGTGTCCCACAGGGTCTGAAGTGTTGGGACCATCTGCCCACAGCACAGTCCCCGATTCTGTGTTTTTGCTGATGGCACTTTATAGGCACCATGAAAATGGCAGGTGGGCTAGCTGCTTGAGCCCAGCAGGAGTAGGGGATGCGCGGGCAGACTTCCCACCCCCAGGCTGTGCTCTCTAAAGGGATGATCTCTCCCTCCTTGGGGGTGGGGGGTGGGGGTGTCCCTATTCAGGAATTCCCTTGTCGAGCTCGCCCCAGTGACCTGGGGTAAAGCTCTCTTCCTGTTGTCACCATCTACCTCTTCCTCCACAGTCATTTTCAGGAGAATAACTACGCCCTGAAGCTACAGAGTTAAGGCCACTCAAGGGTCATTTTGTCCCTTTCTCTCAGAACTGGAACCCTGGCTGTGGCCATTGTAGGAGCTGCCAGGCTACAATGGAATAGCAGAGACCTCAGCTCGTGGGGAGCTGGGTCTTCACTTGCTCACCACCAGAAGTCACCAGGCACTGTTCTGGGAGGAGGGAAGGCAGATAAGCTTTGGGTGGAGTCTGGCATATGTATTTTGACCCAAGTCAGGCATTCCTCCTGCCCACCCAGCGCTAGGCTCTCTTAAGCAAAAGTCTGAGAAACAAGACAGCGGTTTGAATTCTGGGACCCCTGTGCAGAATTGCCCACAGGGATCTTTATTTATTGAGAGCAAGGCCATGGGTCTGTAGGGGAGCAGAGGGCAGGTCCACTGGGACCGGGCCGGGCATCGACAGCTGTGCAGCTGTTGCACACGGGTGGGTGCCCCCAATCACTGTGGTGGTTGGGTTTTCTCCAGATTTCTAAAAATGTTCTGTGTCGGGATTCATCTCCTACCCCTCTTTCCTTGTTTCCTAAGGGGCAGTTTGGGGGTATTGGGGTAACCCGGAGCTCAGGTCACACAGAACCTTTGAGCCCCATCTTTGCTCACCACTCAATAGCTTTGAGACTTAGGCAAGTGTGTGACTTCACTCTTGAGTCTGTTCCCTCATCTGTAAAATGGGAATAATGACACCACCTACCTCACAGGGTTGTTAGGAGGATGAAGTGCTGAGTGCTTGGCCCAGTGCCTGGCGCCTAGTAAGCCGGACCGGCTGTGTTTTCTTTAAGGATCAGTGTTGGGCTTTCCGGGTAACACCTGAACACGCCCTCGGGTTGAGTGCCTTTGACCCAGACAGGACTGTCCTCGTGGCTGTTCCAGCAGGTGGGGCACAGGCCGCTGAGGACAACTCAGAGGTTCCGGGCTCTCACTGTTCCCCGTGATGCTTGGATTTCACGTCAGTCTGAGCAAAGCAGCAGGGCCAGGAAGGGAGAGACACTCAAACCACACAACTGCAAAAGCAGGGCCGCAGATTGCTCTGGGAGCTGGCTGAGTCACTGACCACGCCTGGCCTGGCTCCAGGACTTTGTTCTAGGTTCCTTAAATGTCTGTAGCTGATGCCACGCTCACAGTTGAGAAGTAGCTTTGGTTCTTTGGTCTGTGGGTTGAGGAAGGATGGAGCTGCTAGTTGTGGGGAGATGTACGGGGTTTGAAATCAGCTTTGTTGTAAAACCCGGAAAAAAACCTCAATTGAAAAGTGGGTGAAGTGGCCTTTTCTTTGAATTCTTTAGCTAGGGTGGGAGGGTGGCTTGGGGGAGGGATGGTGGGGATGCTGGGGCGCTGAGTCTTGCTGGCTGCTTTGACCTTTGAGGTGGGCGGCTTTCAAGATGATGCTTTGGGATGTAGCAAGAAAATACTACAGAATTTATATAGTTTATTATTTTTTCCTTTATTTTTTATTAACATCTTTATTGGAGTTTAATTGCTTTACAGTGTTGTGTCAGTTTCTGCTGTATAACAAAGTGAATCAGCTGTACATATACATATATCCCCATATCTCCTCCTTCTTGCGTCTCCCTCCCACCCTCCCTATCCCACCCCTCTAGGTGGTCACAAAGCACCAAGCTGATCTCCCTGTGCTATGCGGCTGTTTCCCACTATAGTTTATTTTTGAAAATTTTATAACTGCCCTAGTATAGAGCACAAGTTTATTAAACTTCTTTCTCTTTGAAGGTATGTACTCACTTTTTTTATTTTTAAAAACTTTTTTTAGTTTTAAATATCAAATACACGATATAAAATTTACCATCTTAGCCATTTTTAAGGGTAGAGTTAAGTAGTGTTACATATATTCACATTGTTGTGCAACCTGTCTCCAGAACTGTATTATCTTGCAAAACTGAAACTCTATACTCATTAAACAATAGCTCCTTATTCCCTCCTCCTTCCAACGCCTGGCAACTACCGTTCTTTCTGTTTTTATGAATTTGATTAGGTACCTCGTGTAAGTGGAATCCTACAGTATTTGCCTTTTTGTGTCTGGCTTACTTCACTTAACATAATGTCCTCAGAGTTTGTCCCCAAGGTTGTAGTATGTGTCAGAATTTCCTTCCATTTTAAGGCTAAATAATAATTCATTTGTATGTATATGACACCTTTTGTCCATTCATCCATCCATACATCAACAGACATTTGGGTTACTTCTCCCTCTTGGTTATTGTGAGTAATGCTGCTATGTCTCTCCAGGACCCTGCTTTCAATTCTTTTGGGTATACATCCAGAAGTGGGATTGCTGGACCATGGTAATTGTGTTTGTTTATTTATTTATTTTTGGCCACTCTGTGGCTTGCAGGATCTTAGTTTTCCCCAACCAGGGATTGAACTCCGGCCCACAGCAGTGAAAGCTCAAGTCCTAACCACTGGACTGCCAGGGAATGCCGTGTTTCATTTTTTTTGAGGAATCTCTATACTGTTTTACACAGTGGCTGCACCATTTTACATTCCCACCAACAGTGCACAAGGGTTCTAATTTCTCCATATCCTTACCAACACTTGTTATTTGTGTTTTTTTTTTTTTTTTTTTTTTTTTTTGCGGTACGCGGGCCTCTCACTGTTGTGGCCTCTCCCGTTGCGGAGCACAGGCTCCGGATGCGCAGGCTGAGCGGCCATGGCTCACGGGCCCAGCTGCTCCGCAGCATGTGGGATCTTCCCAGACCGGGGCACGAACCCGCGTCCCCTGCATCGGCAGGCGGACTCTCAACCACTGCGCCACCGGGGAAGCCCTGTGGTCTTTTTGATAATAGTCATCCTGACAGGTGTGAGGTGCTATACCTCGTTGTGGTTTTGATTTGCATTTCCCTGATGATTAGTAAAGTTGAGTATCTTTTTCACATATTTATTGGTATATAGTTTATTTTTAACACATTCTTTTTTATGTCTGTGTTTTAAAAAATGTATCCCAGGGACTTCCCTGGTGGTCCAGTGGTTAAGAATCCTCCTTCCAATGCAGGGGACACGGGTTCAATCCCTGGTTGGGGAACTAAGACCCGACACAGCCAAAAAAGAACAAAAAAACAAAAACACAAAACAGTATTCCATAGCACAGTTTGACATGTTTTAAGTTGAACCACATTAAATTGCTGGTATTTGACTGAGGTGTTTCCATCTGTGGTATATAATTTAGAAATTCACATACACATTTTAGGGGTACGTGACCAGCTGAGGTTGGAGACAGTTGAGCTGGATTTCAAAGGGCAGGTTGCCTGTAGGGAGAGGTATCTGACCCACCTTTATGATTCATCCACTCAGCCTGTGTCCTGTGCTGGGGGTTCAGAGAAGGCCATACAGTGGCAGCCTTTGAACCTGCTACAGGCACTGCAGGTGGGCCAACTGGCAGGATGCGTGTCTTGTAAGACTGAGAGGTTTGCCCTGAATGACTCACTTTCCTCCTGACCCAAGGAAATTTGTGGATTGGTCTGGCCAATGAGTGACACCAGTTAAACCTGGGAAGCATCCCCACTAGTAGGAAATCCCCAGCCCATCCCCCTGGCTGGGGTCAGGGATTCCTCTCCTAGGCTGTTACTCACCAATGCTTGTGTCCAACCTCAGAGTGCACAACGCATTTGAAAAAATTCAGTGTGATCCAGGCAGGGTTCCAGGTGCAAGTGGGAGGGGGAACAGTAAGTGAACAAGTACAATATGTGGTATCTCAGATGGCATCAATTCTTATAGAAGAAACCCGGGAAGGGGCTGAGGGTGTAGTTTTAAATAGAGGCCAAGAAAGGCCTTGGTGGGAGACCTGAGGGAAAGGGAGAAAACTGGACAGATAACCTGGAGGAAGAGCTTTCCAGACTGGCACAGCAAATGCCCAGGCTCGGGACAGAGAAGAAGCCAGTGTGCAGGAAGGAGGTGAGAAGGGGGTGCTAATTGAAGGTGTGGGACAGGGACTGACCTTGTGGCACGACTGTACATCTCCTTGACCTGAAGGCGCAGACCCGATTATACCCCTGCTAACCTTAGGGCTTAGCACGTGATGAATGAATTAAGGAATGACTGATTTCTTCTGAATTTAGGTCAAACCCTAAAAAAGAGTCTTAGATTGGATAGTGGTGCAAGATGAGATTGGAAAGGCAGGTGGGACAGATGTAAGAGGGTCTTGGGGACTGCGTGGGAGTTGAGGTTTTTTTTTTTTTTTTTTTTTGGAGAGCAGGAAGTCACTGTAGGTTCTTGAGCAAAGTGCCATGACAGTGTAAGAGATTCGATTTTGGAGAACTTAATCTGGTAAGATTTGAAGGATAATTTAGAGCAGGGCATGAAGATGGAGGTAGGGCAGGTGAAGACTGGGGTAGGGTGTGGGTAGAAAAGGAGAAATGCAGAGAAGACTGGAAGATGCAGGTTTGGAGTTGACCACGGAGCAGGTTTAGGACCCGTGGGGAAAAGGATCGCAGCGGCGAGTACGTGTTCTGTCTGAATCCTGAGGTGGCCAGTGGAAGAGAGGGGGTGAGGCCTGTAGTGGGGATGTTGATGTGGGCCGATCACCAGAGGGTGCATGGGGTCCTACGGGGACTGTAGAAACAGAAACCTCCAATTGGATCTTTAGGGGGTTACTTTTTAAATGCATGTTCATTTAAAGTAACGGGAATTTTGCTTCATCTCCCCCTAAATCAGGGTGACAATCCTTTATGCATTTGAGAAACAGAAAATTCCCAGACAGCCTGAATTCAAGAAAAAGTAGCTCATTCAGAATGGGAACCCCAAATAACCTCTTCTAACTCAACTTCCCACCAGTTGAGCAACAAACAGGAACAATGACTTATCCTTTAAACGTACATCAGTATCTGGTTTTCTTTTTGAGGTCTGTTAAATGAAGCTGGATGTCACTTGGTGAAAACACCGAGAACCTGGGGAAATTCCTTTCCAAGCCACAAATCTTTGTGACAACGGGGGGCTGTCAGATTCAGCTCGACAGCTCAAAGCTTGTTCCATATGGATCTGGGGTAGGAGGCAAGATGGGAGCGCTCAACTCACCACAGTATATAATGGACAATTTCCTCATTAAAGCCAATTCTATTTTTGCCCCGGATGTAACTCACTCATTTATTCAATAAATGTTGAGTGCTCCCTATGTGTTAGGCATTGTTCTAAGGGGTCAAAGTTCTAGCTTGGGAGAGTGTAGCCCCTGGGAAATATGGCCGGGCTGGTAGGGCTCCCTCCAGGCCTGCTTCTCCTTGTCCTCAAACAGTGTCAGTCCAGCTGGAGGCAGAGCACGTCGAGGGCAGACCAATGATCCTTTCTGAGGCATCCCTGAGCCAAGAGAGGCCGTAGGGCTTTACTGGGTCAGCAGTGGGGGCTAGTCCCCCTTGCACCCCAACCTTCTCCTGCCCTTCCCAATCAATAACCTCAGTGTCCCAAGAGCCAGCTCTCCCTGCCCCCATAAAAGACCCTCACAGAGGGACTTCCCTGGTGGTCCATTGGTTAAGACTCCACGCTCCCAATGCAGGGGGCCCGGGTTCGATCCCTGGTCAGGGAACTAGATCCCGCATGCCACAACTAAGAGCCTGCATACCGCAACGAAGATCCCGCATGCCACAACAAAGACCTGGTGCAGCCAAATAAATAAATTAAATTAAATTAAATTAAATACATACATACATACATACCTCACAGAGTTGTCAGATTGGTGGTGGCCCCGGAAGTTGTGGGACATTCCCTGGGCTCCAGTCCTGGGGAAGTTTATTCCCCGGGCAGAGGGTGAGAAATGAAAGGCAGATGTTGCAATCCACTCCATCCACATCAGCTGCGTCATCCGAGGAGGGGGAGGGCTTGAGCGATTAGGTGGAGGGCAGGGGCAAAGATGGGACACCCAGACTCGGAGCCGGCAGGCTTCGTCAATTCTGACTCGGGACACCGAGCTCCCCACCTGCTGGCCGCCCGAGGAGATGAAGCAGCCCAGTCCACGTGCCCCGCCTCCCGCCCCTGATTTCACTCGATACCAAACCAGAAACTGAAACAGGGTCAGGATTCCCGGCTTGAAGTCAGAGATGAGTCACTGCTAAGAGCAACTGCAGTAGCTGAGAAGGGGCACCAGAGAGGCAGGCCGGTGAGAGTGGGAGACAGGGTGGTGGGTTCAAGGCATTTCTCCGGGGTAGCAGTCAGGGGAGGTGCTGGGAGGGGGTATCCTGGTCCTGAGGCTGCCAGGCAGGACCAGAGAGAGGCCCTGGGACTGCCAGCTGAAGAAGCCAGTTGGGGTGGCAAGAGGCCAACTTCCTTCTGTGCCAGGTGGTGTTTGTGACAAAGGGCAGGGCAGAGGGTGTAGGCTGGCTGGGAGGTGGCTGAGGACGCCTGGGGTCTCAGCTGGCCCTCATGTGATGCCCTTCCTGCCACCCCCTCTCCAGCACATCTGAGGGTCCCGGTGGAACATGGCAAGAGGCATAGATGTGGTGGCCATGGACTGCGAGATGGTGGGGCTGGGGCCCCTCAGGGAGAGCGGCTTGGCTCGCTGCAGCCTCGTGGACTACCACGGCACCGTGCTCTACGACAAGTTCATCCGGCCTGAGGGCGAGATCACCGACTACAGAACCCCCGTCAGCGGGATCACAGCTCAGAACATGGAGGGGGCCACCCCGTTTGCCGTGGCCAGGCTGGAGGTAAGAGAAGGGCCATATGCCATCCAGGCCAACACACATATACCCCCCCCACCCCAACATACACACTTCCCCAGCACCTCCCCTGGTTGCCGGAGCTGTGACCTGTGACCCCAGCCATGTCAGATTCCCTGCCACCCATGCGTGGGGAGCACCAGAGCATGAGAAACCCGTTGGTGTGTCCATCACATCCCTGAGGCTTCCTGCCATCAGACAACCTTAGACTCGTGTCTGGGAGCAGCCTTCGGGGCATCTGGTACACCTTGCTGGTCTTACGATGGGGAAGCTGAGTCCTGCCTGCTGTTCCCTGCACACTGATTTGGGGGCTAGATTCCTCCTTCTTTCCTCTATACCAGCTGCCTCTGAGGAGCCCTGTGGGGGAAATGGGGGATGGGTCCTGGGTGGAGGCCCTCACTGGCTGGGCGCTTGGCAGGGCGCCCTCCTGGTCCTGAAGGACAGGCCAGCCAGAGTCCACTGAGCTCAGGGAGAGCTTGCTCCCAGACCCACCACAGGCCATCCACTCATAGAGATGGGTGTGGCACACCAAAGTCTCCCATTCTCTTGCCCTTCAACTTGTGACATCTCCAGTCTACTTTCTGTTTCTCTGAATCACTAGAAGAAAACGAAACTCAACTACTCTAGAAGTGGCACCAGGGTTAGCCACTCATGGGAAGGTGAACTCACCTTGGGGAAGTTCATGAAGAACACAGAGAACTGAGGTTCACCTCAATCCCACATACTGCACGTGTGCCAGGCTCCAGGTGCCGGAGATAAGCCCACAACAATAGCCCCTGTTTTCTGAGCACTGGCTACTCACTGGATGCTCTCCTGAGCTCCATACAGGAGCTCATTCATGCCTCACAAAACAGTCTGCCAAAAGTGTCTTCAGGAGCTGTTAGCTCAGAACTAAGAGGGCCAGGTTTGAATCCTGGCTTTGTTCCTTACCTGCTAAGTTACCTTGAGCAAGTTCCTCACCCTCTCTGTACCCCATTTCACCATCCGGAAAAGAAAATGGGGGTGATGACAGCAGCAATCTCACAGGATTATTGTGAGGATTGGAAAAGGGCCTGGAGAGAGTGCCTGTATAAGTACTCAAAAACTGTTAGCTGTTAGGATTCTTTCCTTGTTGTCCCCATATTACAGATGAGGAAACTGAGGCTTTCTTGAACGAAACAGTGATTTGGTAGGGCTGCTGAAACAAAGTACTACAAAGTGGGTGGCTTAAACAACAGAAATGTCTTCTCTCACAGTTCTAGAGACTAGTTCTAAAAGTCCCAGATCAAGGTGTCAGCAGGGCTGTTTCCTTCTGAAGGCTGCAAGGGAAAACCTGTTCTGTGTCTCTCTCTTAGCTTTTGACAATTTGCTGGCCATCTTTGATGTTCCTTGGCTTGGAGAAATGTCACCCCAACCTTCGCCTTCATATTCACATGGCATTCTCCCTGTGTGCATGTCTCACAAATTTCCCCTTTTTATAAGGATATCAGTTGTATTTGTTAGGGACGCAACCTATTCCATTATGACATCCTAACAATAACGTCTGCAATGACCCTATTTCCAAATAAGTCACATTTTGAGGTGGTTGGGGTTAGGATTTCAACAAATGAATTTGAGGGGGAATGCAATTCAACCCGTAACACTAAGCAACTCGCACAAGTTCAGATAACTAGAATGTGGAAGGCTCAAAACCTCTAGAGCTGTGTGTCCAGTAGGGTCCCACCAGTTACGGGTGACAGGTGAGCACCTGAAAAGTGGCTGGTCTGTCTGAACTGAGATGTGCTGTAAGTGTAAAATATGCACTGGATTTCAAAGACTTGAATGAAAAAAGAACCATAAAGTATTTCAATAATTTAAAAATATAGATTATATGTAGAATGGTAGTATTTTTATATATTTTTATATATTAGGTTAAATAAAACATTAAAACTAATTTCACCTATTTCTCTTTACCTTTTAAAATATGGCTGGTGATGATTTAAAATTACATGTGTGGCTCACGTTATGTTTCTTTCTATTGGACAGCACTGTTCTAGAGGTACTAAGAGGGTACTAAGGAGCCTTGAGGAGGGGGCAGAGTACATCAGGGTGGTCCTGGAAAGGCTCCATGAGGCTGGTGCTATTTGCCAAAGGGGAGGGAGGAGTCTGTGTATGCAACTCAGTGGGCCATAGAGAGCCACTGAAGATTCTTGAGCAAGAGCATGGCAGGATCAAAACCACTGTCAAGAAAACCTGAACGGGGGTGCTGGGGAGATGGATGGGAGTGAGGAAAGAGATGGCAGCAGAGAGAAGAGTTAGAGACCCCAGGGAGCAGTGCCTTAGTCATCAGTAGCATCCAGAGGATCGGAAAGAAGGAAACATTAGGACAGAGGAGAACAAAGGTGAGTCACCGAGAAGGGGAGGGCAACACGAAGAAAGGTGGTGTGGTTTAGGTGCCGATGGGAGACCCAGGGATACTACATGGAGCTGCCCACACTCAAATCCCCACTGAGCAGTCAGGTGGGCGGCTTGGCCCCATCATCCCTTCTCCTCCTCCCCAGCCTCCCTCCCCATCCCAGCAGCAGAAAGGGCAGAAGAGAAATGTGATTCCCTGGACGCCCTCCAGCACTGGCCTGGGAGTCAGGACACCTCGGTCCTCATCCAGACTTGGTGCCAAAATGCTTTTGTTTCTCAGTTGGAGATTATGCCGGGCCCTTCCAGTGTATAAAAAGGAGTGCTGTCCAGAGTAGGCACTTAACAGCTGTTCGAGGAGGGAGGCGGGGATCTAAAGACCAGGCAGCTCTTTGGAACCACATCTGCGGTTCACATTTCCTGCTCCATCACTTACTGGTTTGTGTGACATTTGGCAAGTTACTGAAACTTTCTGAGCCTGAGTTTCCTCATCAGTGAAGGGGGAGTACTAATGCCTCCTTCCTGGCCTTGTGTAGGTTGGGTGTAGTGATGTTGTCTGTATCCCTAAGCACAGTGCCTGGTTCATGGCTGATGGTCATCAATGTGCCTGTGGAGAGAACAAGGCAGAAAGTCAAATTTTACAACCCGTCCCCTCTCCAACTTCCCTTGAGAACCTCGGTCTTAGATTCTGGCCCTCGTTTTCTGCCTGCTGCACAACGTATGCTCCCTGCCCATGTCTTCTACCCTGCTGCCAGAGACACTTCCCCAGGCCTGGCTCAGATCATAGCCCCCGCTCCCATCCCCACCCCCTGGTTCAAGTACCTCCAAGGTTCCCATTGCCTAAGGCCCGGCAACCCAACGTCCATGGTCTTCTAAATACCACCTACCTACCTGTTCTGCCTTCTCTCTCAGCTCAGCCATCGCCCACCGTGCTTCAGACCCAACCCTACTCTCTCCCATGCCCCATCCCTTTCCGTAGAAATACTGCCACTCTGGCAGGCCCAGGCCAGAGGAGTCCTGTGTGATGCCCTGCCCGACCTCCTCACCCTCCCCACCCACAACTCTACCCCCCTGGGGGTCTCACCCTCCTTGCTATAGCCCACACACTTCATTTCTTTCTTTGGCTGTGCCGCCTGGCTTTCGGGATCTTAGTTCCCCAACCAGGGATAGAACCCGTGCCCCCTGCAGTGGAAGCGCTGAGTCCTAACCACTGGACCGCCAGGGAACTCCCATAGCCCACACGCTTTAGAGCTTGCCTAGCCACACACACGGGTCTGTCTAGCTCCACAGCTCCTGCCATGTACTTTATCTGCCCCAGGTTGGATATTGTGCTTTGAACATAGAAGGTGCCCTGAGAATGTTTGTGGGATTGGAGTTGAATCGATTTTCACAATACAGGAGTTCTGGCAGCTGTGTGGAAGAGAATTGCCTCTGCCCTCGTGTTGGCCTTTGCTGTCATAATACAGTAATACACGTACAGCCCAGGGGGCAGGGAGCAAGCACTGTCTTGATTTATTTTTTTAAAAATATTTATTTATTTATTTTATTATTTATTATTTATTTTGGCTGCGCTGGATCTTCGTTGTGGCATGCAGGATCTTTAGTTGGGGCATGCGGACTTTTAGCACACTGTCTTTAGACTTGGCTGGATGTGGGTCCAATCCCAGCTCTGGCACCTGATTGCCCTGTGTCCTCTGGCTTGTTGCTAAACCTCTCTGTGCCCCTCAGTAGGATCCTCTGTAACACAGGGGTGATGAAGCAGCACAGGTGTATCCAGCATCATGTCCAGGCCCTGTTCTAAGCACTTGTCATACCCCACTACCTTTAGGCCCCACCGCAGCCCCGGGAGGTAGTTAACTAGTATCATCACCCCATTTCGCAGATGAGCAAACTTAGGCACAAGGCTGAGCAAACTGTCCAAGAAAGGGGTGGAGCAGAGACTCAACTTCTGGCCTGAGGGCTTGCTTTGTGATGTTCTGATCCTGTGATCAAAGTGTGTAAATGCGCACTGTGAAGGCTAAGTGCCTGATGTACGAATGGGTAGTGTCGGCGCAGCGTGGGAGTGAAACTGTGGTATGAGGCAACCGCCATCATCTGTTTTCATGAACGAGGACGCTGAGGCACCTTGACCTCACTCATCACCCACAGTATTTTTTTTTTTTTTTTTTTTTTTTTTTTGCGGTACGCAGGCCTCTCACTGTTGTGGTCTCTCCCGTTGCGGAGCGCAGGCCCTTCGGCCATGGCTCACAGACCCAGCCGCTCCGCGGCATGTGGGATCTTCCCGGACCGGGGCATGAACCCGTGTCCCCTGCATCGGCAGGCGGACTCTCAACCACTGCGCCACCAGGGAAGCCCACCCACAGTATTTAATCCCAAAGACCAGGCTTACAGATCCCAAGCTGTGCTGGGGAGCCCCCAAAGGGCAGAAGCCTATTAGCCATTTATCAGACCCCACAAGTCCAGGCGACACCTCTCAGCTGAGCCACCAGCTCACCAGGCATTGGTTTCTTGCAGTCCTTTTTCAAAGGTGGCTCGCCAGCCTGTCTCTTCCTGCAAGTGGGCCTGGCTAGCAGTGAGCCATAGACCAGGCCTTAGAAGCCAGGCGGCCTCCAGGGAGCCACTGAGCCCCCCAGTCCACCTAGGGCCCATGCAGCCACGAGGCACAGGATTTTGAGGGGGCTGCTCTCACCCCCTTTTCTGTTTTTTATTTTTTATAATGGGATGACATTGCTTTTATAATGCAAGGTAACTGCCTTGTTAACTTCTGATGCCTATAGGTCTCACTGTCATCCAGAACGGTGGTTCTCAGTGCAGATGTGATTTTGCCCACAAGGGCAAATCCGGAGGCGATATCTGGAGGCATTTAACAATATCTGGAGGCATTTTTTTTTTTTACAGTAAGATCAGGTATTTTTATTTTATTTTTTAATTTTTATTTTTAACATCTTTATTGGAGTATAATTGCTTTACAATGGTGTGTTAGTTTCTGCTTTATAACAAAGTGAATCAGTTATACATATACATATGTCCCCATATGTCTTGCATCTCCCTCCCTCCCACCCTCCCTATCCCACCCCTCTAGGTGGTCACAAAGCACCGAGCTGATCTCCCTGTGCTATGCGGCTGCTTCCCACTAGCTATCTATTTTACGTTTGGTAGTGTGTATATGTCCATGCCACTCTCTCACTTCGTCCCAGCTTACCCTTCCCCCTCCCTGTATCCTCAAGTCCATTCTCTAGTAGGTCTGCATCTTTATTCCCGTCTTGCCCCTAGGTTCTTCTGACATTTTTTCTTTCTTTTTTTTTATTTTTAGATTACATATATATGTGTTAGCATATGGTATTTGTTTTTCTCTTTCTGACTTACTTCACTCCGTATGACAGTCTCTAGGTCCATCCACCTCACTACAAGTAACTCAGTTTCATTCCGTTCTATGGCTGAGTAATATTCCATTGTATATATGTGCCACATCTTCTTTATCCATTCATCTGTCGATGGACACTTAGGTTGCTTCCATGTCCTGGCTATTGTAAATAGTGCTGCAATGAACATTGGGGTGCATGTGTCTTTTTGAATTATGGTTTTCTCCAAGTATATGCCCGGTAGTGGGATTGCTGGGTCGTATGGTAGTTCTATTTTTAGTTTTTTAAGGAAACTCCATACTGTTCTCCATAGTGGCTGTATCAATTTACATTCCCACCAACAGTGCAAGAGGATTTGGAGGCATTTCTGATTGTCATAAGTGAGGTGCGGAAGGCTGCTACTGACATCCAGTGGCTTGAGGCCAGGGATGGTGCTGAATGAACATCCTACAATGCACAGGACACACACTCACACCAAAGGAGTATCTGGCCCCAAATGTTAGTAGTTCCAAGGCTGAGAACCCTGTTCTACAGAGAGCCCCACAGATCAGACTGTCAGCACAGGAAGGAACCTGCGAGGAGACCAAGATCCTGAGAGGGGTAGTGACTTGCTAAGGACACACAGCAAGCTGGGCTACAACTCAGTGCTCAGATGCAGGGCTCTCACCTGACAGGTCAATGCTCTTTTAATTCATTTTTTAATCTAACGGTAATTGTCCATAGACTGTAACTCATTTTTGTAAGTAAATGCTCTTTTAATGTTAACCTGGTATGCTGAGTAGCATCCAGCCCATGACTGGGATTGGGGAATGATAATGACACTCTTAGTTTGCAGATAAAGAAACTAAATCTTGTGTGGCATCGTGGTTTAGGTGGGAAACAGAAAGGAAGCCACAGTAGCTTGTAAACAGGGACTGGTTTCAGCTGTACCAGTGCTGTAGCCCTTGCCTGGGTCGGAGTGCCCTGTTGGGGCCCCAGCACCTGGCAGGTCTCTCTGGGGCTCAGCCAGATGGAGGAGGATGACTTCGTCATCCAGGTTTACCCCGGGTAAGCAGACAGAAGCTGGGGACAGGGGCACCCAGAGAACTTGGCAGGGCACGGAAGGAAAGAGGGGGACCGGGGCCGCTCCTGAAGATGACAGTAGGGGACCTGGGCCTCCACAAGGGCAACATTCTTCAGAGTCCCTTATAATCATGTCTCCTGGCAGCCAGGAATGAATGAAAGGGCAGATGGAAGAATAGATGCATGATGGGAGCAGTGGGCTCTAAGGGGCTGGACAGGCATCCATGCCGGGATTTCCAAACTTGGCAGATGGGAAGAATACCCTGGAACATTTGCTAATGCCCCTCCCCTGGTGGTGTTGATTCTGCAGGTCTGGAGTAGCGCCCTGCCTGCCCTCTGGATTTCTAACAAGGGTCTCGGCTGATTTTTTTGATCAGGCCTGGGAAATACTTGGACTAGAGGGAAAACACAGTGGAAAGAGAATTCGGGCAGACACCAGGGCCTGTCACTCCTCTGCGTGACATGGGTACACACCACTGGCACCCCCCCCTCCCCTGTTGGTAAGATGGTATGACAATCCCCGCCTCATAGGGGCCATATTCCTGATTCAAGAAATCTTCAGTGAGTGCCGTCATGGGCCCAGCAGTAGACATTATTAATTTCCACCCTGAAATTAATAATGCTAATATAATCCCTAGGTTCTCAGTAGGTAGTAATAATAACAGCTCTGATAATAGTGACAGGGTCAGGCAGATCCGGACACCGCATCTCAGCAATCAACTCACCAGCTGTGTGACCTGTGCAAGCCTCTTACCCTCTCTGATCCACAACCCCCTTCACTATAAAACGACACTAAGAATATCCTTGTTGAGAGGCTCCATGATGAGGTGAGGAAAGTACCTGGCCCAGTGCCCGGCAATGAGAACAGATCGATGCATGTCCCTTTCCCCCACCCACTCCAGTTCTTTCCAGGAATTTGAGCCTCCCTCCCCTGTGTTTGACACACCTGCCTCATGACACTGATTCAGGGCAGGTCCGAAGCCAGCAGGTCACACAGCCCTGAGGCCCCTCCAGCTGGCCTCCACACCACCCTGGGTTTCCCTCCCAGCCCTGCCACAGAAAGTCCGTGGAGCCTCACCTCCCCAGGCCCTCACCTTACAAATGGGGAAACTGAAGCCCAGAGACCATCTTCGACCTCCCTGAGACCACAGAGCGAGTCCCAGCAGCCTTTCCCTGCCCGGTGCCCAGCATCTTTGTCCTGAAGAGTTGGCATCTCTCTGCTAAACAGACTGTTCTCCTCCTTTCCCTGCTTCTTCCTTCCTTCTGCTTGTCCACCTCTTATTTGTCTCATGATGAGTCTCATGGTCCTGAATGTACCCCTCTCCCCCCGCCACCACCGGGACCCAGGGGCTCGGGAAGTGATGTATTTCCCAGGAATCTATCTCACAATGACTCCACCCTCTTAGGCCTGGGACCGGCTGCTGTGGCTGACTCTAGGGTGGCACAGTCCCCTCAGAGCTTTGTGTGAACTGGGCCTGAGTCAGCTCATAGACAGGAAAACAGGCCCCATTGTTCAGAAACATAAAGGATGTCAGCAAGGAAAGGCGTGTGACCCACAGCTGCCCAGCACAGCCACATCCACTGGCCCTGGGCCTCTACCCCTCCACTGCGTGCTGCCTGAGCCCTTTCCTCCACACGTAGGATTCCCCTCGAGCCGCTGCTCTGAGGTCGTGCGCCCTTACTACTCAGGGTGACCCACAGACCAGCAGAATCAGCACCACCTGCTAGAAATGCAGAATCCCACATCCGAATCCAGATTTTGGTGAGATTCACCAGGGGATTCCTAAGCCCAAGTGTGACAAGAACTGGTGTCCCTCAGGAGTGGCCCAGCTTTATTCTTTGAGTGCTTTCTCCAGTCCCTAGGTTGAGCGAGGGCCTGTCCGGAGGAGGACCCCAAGAAAACCATGGTACCGGTGGGGCAGGCTGGTGACATTACCTGTTGACGGTGGATGGACCGACTCTGCCTCCAGTGCTGTGACCGTGGACAGGTCACCTTGCTTCTTGGAGCCTTAGCTTCTTTCTGCAAAGTGGCCACAAGGGGGAGCAAGTCAAACGCCCCATGGGATGTCTGGGGAAGCCACTAGAAGCAGAAGCAGGACACGGGATGGCGTTAGCCATCCAGAGGGCTCCTTCCTGGGGCACAGAGGAAGAGACGAAGGCTGCCGGAGAGCTGTCCTAGGTGGGCCTGAGATGGCCATGAGCTGCCCTTCAGCTGGCGCCTGGTACAGCTCGCCCCAAGGGCCCCCTTCCGTCCTCCCCAGTGGCAGCCAAGGGAAGGAAAGGTGACCCACCTGTGTGGCCAGTGATCGAGGCTCTCCATAGGGCCACCGTGGGAGAGGAGGTGAGAACGGAGACCTGGGAATACGTGCAGGGCACAGGACTGGGGCACCCTGAGGGCTGCCCTCTGCAGCTTGGCCACTGGGCTGGCGGAGGCCTGGAGCAGGCGGCTCTTCCAGTATAATGTGGTGGTGATAAGCTGGTTTTGAGGGCTGGCCCTGCCACGAACTAGCCGTGTGACTTGTCCCAGTTATCTAATGACTTAGCTTAGCACGTCACCCCAAAACCTAGTGCTCCAAACAGTGTCAATATTTATGTCGCTCAGGCATCTGCAATCTGGGCAGGGCTCGGCAGACGGGGACAGCTGGTTGGCTGAGGCACCTGGCAGGCCCGGGATTAGAATCACAGGATGGTTCGCTCACCCACCTGTGCCGTGGCTGGTGCTGGGGCTCCTTGGGCACATCTCCCTACGTCAGGGTGGTCCCCCAGCATGGTGGCTTCAGGGTAATTCAGGGCTCCCGGGACACTGGCCCCACAGAGAGATCAGAAGTCACACAGCCCGGCCCATATTCAAGGTGAGGGGAATTAGACTCCATCTTTTCTGTGAGGAGTGTCAAGGAATCTGCAAATATTTTAAATTCATCAGAGTCACCTTGAGTAAATTACTCCACTTCTTAGCACTTTAGTTTTTTCAACTGCAAAATTCAGTTAAACACAACCCTCCCTCATAGCTGTATGGGTTTTCTATGGCTGCTATAACAGAACTGTAGACTGGGTGGTTTAAAAGAACGAAAATTTATTGTCTTACACTTCTGTGGTTCAGAAGTCCGATGTGGGTCTCACTGGGCTGCGATCAAGGTGTCAGTAGGGCCGTGTTCATTTCTGGAGCCTTTGGAGGGGGATCTGTTTCCTTGCCCTTGCCTGCTTCTATGGCTGCCCCTGTTCCTAACTCTCAGCCCCTTCCTCCACCTCCACAGCCAGAGGCAGCCTGTCCAGTTCACATGTCAGATCTCTCTGACCTCCACATATAAGGACCTTGGGATTATGCTGGGCCCACCTGGATCATCCAGAAAGAAGGCCATTTGATTAGCAACCTCAAGTCCATCTGCAACTTTAATTTTCCCTTGCCATGTAACATGTTCACAGGGCCTGGGGATTAGGGAGTGGGCATCTCTGGGAGGTCAACCCGCCTGCCACAGGAGGGCTGTTAAAGGGATTAAACGACATAATGTATGTGATGCACAACGAATGCCTGGCTCATGGGACCATGGCCATTGCTATCACACAGAAACCACGGAAGGAGTTGTGATGGGCCTTCCGGCATCGCTAAACTGTTGAGGGTGAAGGGGCCTGGTCCAGTCTCCTCATTTTATCGATGATATATATGTTCCAAGCCCAGAGAGGGATGGTGATTTGCTCATAGTCACACAGCAAGTCCAGGAGGACTTTGCTCATAGTCACACAGCTCAGGCCAGCCCCCCCGTGATGGCACCAAGTTGCCCCAGACCCACCTGAAGTACCCTGGGTGACGTGTAGGGTGTGTGTCTTCCTGGCCAGATTCTGCAGCTCCTCAGAGGCAAGCTGGTGGTGGGTCATGACCTGAAGCACGACTTCAAGGCGCTGAAGGAGAACATGAGAAACTACGCCATCTACGACACGACCGCGGACAAGCTTCTTTGGCGTGAGGCCGGCCTGCTGTACTGCCGGCGTGTCTCCCTCCGCGTGCTGAGCCAGCGCCTCCTTGGGTGGTGCATCCAGGTGAGGACCACCCCTCTCCCAGGCTGGGGCCAGACTGCCGGCTCTGGGGGCCTGGCCCTTCCCGCTAGGACTGTAAAGTCTCCCAGTAGCTGCGGAGCAAATATTTGGCCCCAAAGATGCTCAGCCTCCCCTTAGTCCTGAGAGGCTGTGTGCTGTGAGAGGGTAGGGGTTTCTCCAGGAGGGCAGGGCGTTTATGTGAGAGCTGACCCAGGAAGCCCTGGTAGAGCGAGGATGAGCAGCAGGGAAGGGAAGGCACCCAATCAAGGCATTTTTGTGTGTTTTCAAAATCATGCCAGTTTCCCTGTGGGTAACTGAAGCTTAATCCCCCTGCCCAACTCTGCGAAATGGTGTAGAGCACAGAGCGCAGATGTATCCAGGGTGCCCCACTACTTACACACACCTCCCTTTAGGCAGGAACTGATGCTGCTCCCAGGGCCCTAATTCCTCAGCACTTGCAGCCACAGACAGAGCAGGCCCCCCCAGAGCCCCAGGCAGAAGCCTCTGGAATTGCCCCCCAGATAGGAAAGCGGCAGATATCCAATGAGGGGGGTTCCAAAAGTGAGAGAGGGACCCTGAGCTCAAACCCACAGGCAAAGCAGTCTCCAGGAGCCGGCAGGCCTGTGCTGGGGCCTGGGAGCTCACCGAGGTGGAAGGGCCCAGGGAGGCGGGCTGGACACTAGGAGCTGCGGCCACACATGGGCCCTTCCAGCTCAGTGGATGTTTATGAAGCACCTGCTCTGGGCCAGGCTGGACCAGAGGCTGAGCACCTGGGCGAGCAAGGCCCAGCCCATCCTTGAGAAACTCGTGGTTGAACGGAGGGTGGCCCGAGACCTGAGCATCAGCACATCTGTGGGGCTTGTCCACAGAGGGGAGGGCAGGTGTCCTGGAGCAGGGACGGAGGACGGGGGGCAGGCAGGACACCAGGTCTGAGTGGAGTGTGACGGGGGCGTCTTAGTGGAGGAGGCAAGAGACGGGGCGCCGGGGAGGGGAGAGTCCGATCCCCAGCCTGAGGAGTTGGGGGCGGCTTGGCTGGGGAGCAGGAACGTCAGGGGATGGGCCTGAGGTTGGGCCCCTCTGTTGGGCTTGTGGCACCAAGGACCGAGGACAGAGTGTCAGCACGTGGATTCACTGAAGAGCCCTGTTCACGTGCTGAGCAAGGAGCCCCTTAGAAACATCTGTGTCCACATTCCTCGGTGCCCTGGGGCTCCCTGTGAGAACTGCTTCAGCCCCTCTCGGTCGGAGGCCCAGTCTGCAGTGCCCGGCCCACACCCAGCGGATCGTAATCACCTGGAGGGCACAGGCTGGCCCTCAGGATGCTGGATTCTGTGCCTGGCCATGCCTGGGTCTAGTGCTAATGGGTGAAGCCAGGCCTGCTCCAGCCACCTGCTGAGTACAGGGTGTCAGAGGCCTGGGGAGACTCACCCACTGACCCACTTCAGCCCCGGAAGTCAGGGTGTGAGCAGGGAAGGCCCGGGTCACATGGGCGCCTGGATTCAGCCGCACCCCTAGTCCCCACTCTGTACCTGTGTCTGCAGGACAGCGAGTTGGGACACAACTCGGTGGAAGACGCCAGGGCAACAATGGAGCTCTACCGAATCTCCAGGAGAATTCGAGCACTATGAGGGCTGCCCGTCTGGTGGTATTCAGGCCCCGCCTCAAGGACTACAGACCTTCGTCTCTTCAAAACAAAAATGCCCTTGTTTTTGGAAAAACATTTTTAGCAATAAAATGGCTCTATATTTTCTCTACTCCCTCGGGTTCTCCTCTTGTCTTTTTCTTTCTTCTCTCTGAGCCGGGTGTTGGTGGACACCACCTAGCACTGAAAGGACAACGAACACTTGAGCCAGGATAGGGACAAGTGTCAATTTCCTTAACATCTTGAATCCTGTGGGTCCAGGAAGAAGTTCCTGTGACTTAATTAATACCCCTGCCTCAGGGCTTCCCTGGTGGTGTGGTGGTTGAGCATCCGCCTGCTGATACAGGGGACACGGGTTCGAGCCCTGGTCCGGGAAAATCCCACATGCCGCAGACCCATGATGTTCCCCATTACCTGCGCCAGTCCCCTGCCCTGTCCCCTCCCGCCGGTACTTTAGCTCAGGGAGGAAGGAGCGCAGAGGGATTCGTCTATATAAGGGGCCTGCGAGCCTCGGGAGGAGTTTTCAGCCGCTTTCCCCGCAGTCGGGAGGAGGGGCGCTGACGCTGCAGCCGGACCCTGCGCCTCCCTTGCCCCGTTTCCCCTCAGGACGCTCAGGCCGACCCCCTCCCCACGCCCCCCAGGCCCCGCGAGCCAGGCCGAGGGCAGGGGCGAGAGGAGGGACCGAAATTCCCCGGGACCACACGCTGGGGGCCGCTCTTTCTGCACAGCAGCGGCGGGTGGCAGCGAACCCCTGCCCCTCAGAAGCTGATCTTGCCCTGCCGCCAGGGCACCGGACCAGGCGGACGGTCTGCGCCCACTTACCCGGCCCACCGTCCCCACGACTGTCGCGGCTTCGGCCGCCGGGGCCCCTCCAGAGCCGGCAGCCTCAGCGAGGCCGCCCTCCCCTCGGGCTCCGGGGCACTTCCGTGACGGCGGAGGGAAGAGACCCCGAGCCGGGAGTTCCAGCTCTGCGGAAACGCGGGCTACGTTCTGGGCGCAGGGGGTGGGACAGCTCTGCCCCGAGGCCTTCCGGGAGGGAGGGGGGCTCCGGGGGAGGGAGCCGCCAGGAGCGCAGGGCCCCAACGGGGGTCCTGGAGGGGCGGCCCGGCCTGGGGGCCCCGCCCACTGTGACCGCAGCCCAGGCCTTTTTCCTGGAATCCTACACAAAAAAGTTAGAAAGAAAAGCGCTCTGGAGTAAGTATTCACTAATGATTGTTGCTGCTGTGCTTCCTATTCTATTAAACTTGTAAAATCCATAAAACACTTTAAGTTCAAAGTTAACTTTGAATTTTTACCTGTCCTTATTATGTCTCCGCTATTCCCAATTGTGGTTAATGTCAGAGACTGTGGCATCACTAGTTAAAAATGAGTTTGTTAAAAAAATAGAACTCAGGCCCACCGGACCTACTGAATCACAATCTGCACTTTTACAATCTCCCCAGTGTACTTTTGTACCCATGAATAGTTGAAAGTTTCATTTCTACCTCGACATGTCTTTTCTGTCTGAGATATACACACATTTTATCCAGTTTGATATAAATAAAACACTCAAAAATGCATATGACTGTGTTGAAACCATCATTTTATCATTTCTTTTCCAGATAAGTATAGTCTCTATACTGGTTTTGTGGATCACATGCCATACTCTTTTCTTGTAGTTAGAAATAAGATAGAGAACTTACTTTGTAAAATATATATATATATATATATATATATATATATATATATATTAGTGGATAATTGAAGACACTCTTCTAAATTAAAACCAATTCTCTTAACTTGCTGTTTTCTTCTTGGGTCACATTATGAACTCTTCCCGTGGCCACACGGTATGTGTACTTTTAATTTCAGGGACTGCTGACATTCCAGGATGTGCCCATACATTTCTCTCAAGAGGAGTGAGAATGCCTGGACCAAGATCAGATGTGATGTTAGAGAAGTATAGGAAACTGCTCTCCTTGGGTGAGGATACCTTCCTTCCAGAATTCCTTATCCACCCACAGGGTTTAGAGTCCTTCATTTGTAGAATGTCTCCTGGAATCTTCTGCTTCCTACAATAGGGTTTCAGATTGCAACGTTTCAGGAAAGATTGGGAGTTTGTCGGTATAATTTATCTTATTCTTTAAAATTGCAGTCTCCCTTTTAATATACTTTGTAACTGCTTGGGATGTGTCTATATGAACTGTGTACTATATGCTTCTGTTATAGTCCTTACAATATTTTATTGTCTTATTTTCTGTAACAATTTTCCAAGGATTCTTTGGGCTTAAGGTATATTAAAAGGGAGACTGCAATTCTGGGACTTCCCTGGCGATGCAGTCGTTAACAATTCGCCTGCCAATGCAGGGGACATGGGTTTGATCCCCAGTCTGGGAAGATCCCATGTGCCACGGGGCAACTAAGCCAGGGGGCTACAACTACTGAGCCTGCACGCCACAACTACTGAAGCCGGTGTGCCTTGAGTCCGTGCACCATTTATTTTTTGGAGAATCAAACCACCTCTGAGTGATTAAAATTTAGACTAGCTAGTCAAAATGCTTTATCACCTGTTCTTCTAAAACACTGATCAACGGAACAAGTTTTACTAGGGATAACAGTGTAATTGTGTTCTAGAGTTCATATCGGCAATATGGTTTATGTCCTTGATGCTGGATCACGACATTTCAATGGTATAACTGCTATTAACTGTCTGTTTGTTCAACGATTAAAGTCTCACGTGATCTGAGTTCAGACTGGAGTCATCCTGCTTGGTTTCTATCCAGTGCAGATTTCTCCCAGTATGAAAGGACAAGAGTAATACGGCTTACTCTACAAAATGTCTTCAAACTAAATGATGATATAATCTACATTCAATTAATTTATACATACCCTACTGTAGAACAGGGTTTGTTACGCTGGCAGAGCCCAGTAATTATGTAAAACTGAAACCTTTAACTGCACTGGTTCAAGTCCTCTTCCTAAGAATATGTTTATAATCAACATTCTTTCACAAATGACCCAATTTAATTCACCATAGCATTCCTCATATTAACTAAATGGAAAATCCTAAGCTATATGCAAATCCAGAAAGGGTCAACAATCATCAGCCCCCATGGATTATTACAAACCATTGCTGAGGCATCCAAATTACTTATTAAAGAACTACTATGTCCATCAACACCATCAGTTTATATATTATTGCCCCAATGCTAGCCTTAACCCTGGCTCTCACAACATGAATACCTCTTCCCATATCTTATCCACTAATTTATATAAATGTAAGCATACTATTTATATTAGCCATATCACACCTAGCCATTTTTTCCATCCTCAGATCTGGATGAGCTTCAGATTCAAAATACTCACTCATTGGAGACCTAGGTACAGTAAAACATACAATCTCATATGAAGTAATGTAGCAGTTATTCTATTCTCAGTCTTACTGATAAATGGATCACTTACACTTTCAACAGTAATTATTACACGAGAACACTTATGACTAATTTTCTCCTGACCGCTACCCAGAATTTGATTATCTCCACAGTAGCAGAAATCCAATGAAACCCCACTTGATTTAACAGAAGTAGAATCAAAACCTGTAATTGTCTTCAGTGTACAAAATGTAGCAGGCCCACTCACCTTGTCCTTCCTAGAGAATATGTCAATTTCCTTATAGTAAACATTTCCACAACAATCTATTTTTAGGAGCATTCGACAATCCCTAGGTGCCAGAATTATATACATCCCAAGTCATCATTAAAACACATCTAACAATCTCCTTTCTATGAATTTGAGCATCCTACCCACACTTTTGATATGATCAACATCTACATCTCTTATAAAAAGTTTTTCACTACTAACATTAGCCCGATGTATATGAGAGTTTTCACTACCTGTCATCATACCAGGCAACCCACCACAAACTTAAGAAATATGTCTGACAAAAGAGTTACTTTGATAGAGTAAATCATAGAAGTTTCAATGCTCTTATTCCTGGAATTTAATTCTTCCTAAGAATTTTACATTCTTCATGCTACCACATTACACCACATGCTATATAGTATGGTTCTCTTAGTAAGGTTCAGGCCCATACCCCCAAAATGTTGTCGTATATCCTTCCTGTACTAGTAAACTCTCATTGTTTTTACTATCATTCTACTGACTATTATCTCAGGAAATATAATTGTATAAGAAACTCACACTGGTTAATGGTATCCCCATTCTTATAAAAAACACGAATCCATAAGCTACAGAAGCATCCAACAAATATTTCCTAAAACAATCCACCACATCAATACTACTTATAATGGCTATTATCATTAATCTAATATACTCTGGTCAAAGAACACAAAGAATAACAAAAATCTTTAATCCAGCAGCATCCACCCTCATGAAAATCGCCCTTGTCACAAAAGTAGGACTTTCCCCATTTCACTTCTGAGTGTCTGAAGTAACACAAGGCATTCCATGAACAGCAGGCCTGATGCTATTTACATGACAAAAGTGCACCCCTATCAGTTTTATACCACATGTCACCATCAATCAACCTAAATTTACTATTAATCATAGTGATATTATAAATCATAGCTGGAGGCTAAGGCAGACTTAGCCATACTCACCTGGAAAAAATTACACCCTCCTCATCAATTGCCCATATAGGATGAATAACAGCTATTATAAAGTATATTCCAATTATAACAATCCTAAACATACTAATTTATATCATAACAACACTCTCTTCTTCTTATTTATGCCCAGATCATGTACTACAAGAGTATCATTATCACACACGTGAGATAAAACATCTCCCTTCACAATCCTTTTCCTCACCATTATAGTATCATTAGGACATCACCATCACTATCAGGGTTTTTACCCAAATGAATAATTATCCAAGAGATAACAAAAATGATAACATCATTCTACCAACACTGATAGCCATCATAGCCGTCCTCAACATATATTTCTGCTTGCAGCTAACATACTCCACATCACTAACTATGTTCCCTTCATTAAACAACAGAAAAATAAAACAATTTGAACATACAATGAAATAACCTTCCTATCATTACCAATCATAATATCCACACGATTACTACACATAAACCCATTCTATCAGTGCTGGACTAGGAATTTAGGTCAGTTCAGACCAAGAGCTTTCATAACCCTAAACAAGTAAAATTTACTTAATTCCTAAAAATAAGGATTGCAAGACTTCATCCTACATCAACTGAATGTAAAGCAAACATTGTAATTCAGCCAAATCTTTAGGAGATTGATGAGTTTTAACCCCAGTAAACTTTAGTTAACAGGCAAATCCTCTAGTCAACTGGCTTCAATCTGCTCCTCCTTCATTTGAGAAAGAAAAAAAGAAAAAAAAGGCAGGAAAATCTCTGGCAGAATTGAAGCTGTTTCTCTGAAATTACAGTTCAATTTGGTGATTCACCACAGGGTTTGCGACAAAGAGGGCTCAATCTCTGTCTTTACATTTACAGTCTAAAGCTAGCTCAGTCATTTTACCTCTGTTCATACACTGCTGATTATTTTCAACAAATCACAAACATATCGACATTTTGTATTTACTATTTGGTGTTTGAGCTGGAGTAGCAGGCAGCACCTTAAGTATATTAATCCAGGCTGAGATATGCTAACCTGGAGCGCTACTTGGAGATGCCCAGATCTGTAAGGTAGTCATAACAGTCCCTGCACTTGTAATAATTTTCTTTATAGTTGTATCCATTATACTGCAGGGTTTGAAAACTGACTTGGGCCACTAATAAATAGGAAACCAGAGGTTGCATTTTCCCGAATAAATCATATAAACTTTTGACTATTTCCCCCATGATTCTTACTCCTACTCATATCACCAACAGTAGAAGCTGGTCCTGGTACCAGTGGAACCGTGTATTCAGCTCTAGCCTGCAATCTGGCCCATGCAGGAGCTTCTGTCAACGTAACCATTTCCTCCTTACATTTAGCTGGTGTCTCTTCAGTTCTAGGTGCTATTAATTTTATCATTATAGTCTTTCATACAAAACCAGCAGTCATATCCCAATACCAAACACCATTATTTGTTTAATCTTCCCCAAATATAGCCATATTACTATAATTACCAATGTCAGTCCGAGAAGCCAGAATTGCCATACTGTTAAGAGATGGAGATCTCAACACTACTTTCTTTGACCCTGCAGGTGGAGACCGAATCCTATACCAACACCTATTTTGATTCTTTGGTCACCCTGAAGTCTGTATTCATGGCCTACCAGGGTTTGTTATAAACTCACATATCATTACATACTATTTAGGGCAAAAAAGTGCCTTTCAGCTATTTGGGAATAGTATGAGTCATGTCTACTGGCTTTTTAGGATTTCTCTTCTGGGCCCATCATATGTTTACCATAGGGATAGCAACTCTTTCTTTAATATTTCTTTTTTTTTCTTTTGGCTGTGTTGGGTCTTGGTTGCTGCACGTGGGCTTTCTATGGTTGAGGTGAGCGGCAGCTACTCTTCGTTGTGGTGTGCGGCCTTTTCATTGCAGTGGCTTCTCTTGTTGCAGAGTACAGGCTCTGGCGTGTGGGCTCAGTAGCTGTGGCTCGCGGGCTCTAGAGGGCAGGCTCAGTAGTTGTAGCACACGGGCTTTTTGCTCCGCGGCATGTGGAATCTTCCCGGACCTGGGATTGAACCCGTTTCCCCTGTTTTGGCAGGCCAATTCCTTTACCACTGCATCACCAGGGAAGTCCCTGATTAGCAACTCTTCACGGAGGTAATATTATATAAGATCCCACTCTATTATGAGTTTTAGGCTTTAGTTTCCTTTTTGCAGTAGGTGGTTTGACAGGAATCATCTTAGCCAACTCATCCCCAGACACTGTCCTCCAGGATACATACTATGTAGTAGCACACTTCCATGACGTAGTGTCCATGGGAGCAGTCTTCACTATTATAGGAGGCTTCCTACACTGATTCCCACTATTCTCAGGTTACACAGTTAACTCAGCAGTAGCAAAACTCACTTCACAGGTATATTTGTAGTAGTAAATATGACTTCCTGCAGCACTTTCTTGGCCTCTCAGGGAGGTTACTACATTCCTCTGAGGCACACACAACATGGAATATTTTGTCTTTAGGCTCATTCCTCTCAGTAGCAGCAGTAATGCTAATAATCTTCATACTGTGAAAAACATTTGTGTCCAAACGAGAAGTCTCAGCAGTGGAAACGGCTACTCCTAACCTAGAATGGTTGCACGGATGTCCCCCACCATATCCTATATTTGAAGATCCTACCTATGTAAATGTAAAATAAGGAAGGACTCAAGTCCTCTTCAAGCAGTTTGAAGCCAACAGCATAACAATTATGTCTTTCTCAATAAATGAGATAAAAGTAAAAAGTGATGTAAATTTTTCAAAGTTAAATTATAGGCTAAAATAGTGTATATCACGAAGGCATATCAATTTCATTTAGGCTCTCAAGATACAACATCACCGATTATGGAAGAACTTTTACATTTTCATCACACACATTAATAGTGATTTTTAAAAGAAGTTCTCTAGTCCTCTATATTATTTCACTAATATTGACAACTAAACTAACTCATATACGTACAATAGATGCACAGGTAGAGAAAATTTGAACAATTTACCAGCCATTATTGCAATGTTAATTGCCCTATCATCATTGTGAAACCTTTACATGATACATGAAATCAATAACTCTTCCCAAACCATAAAAACTATGGGTCAGTAACGATACTGATGCTACAAATACACAGATTATGAAGATTTAAATGTTGACTCCTCTGTAATCCCCACATCAGAGCTAAAACCAGGAGAATAGTGATTAATAGAAGTCAACAACCTAGCACTATAGAGATAGTCACTGAATGTTAGTTTCATCTGAAATTGTTGTACACTCCTGAGCTGTTCCTTCTCAGGCCTAAAAAGAGCTGCTATCCCAGGACGCCTAAATTAAAGAATCTTAATACCGACAGGACCAGGCCTATGTTGTGGACAATGATCAGTAGAAGTCATTTTCCTGAGTTCAAAGACAGGACAGAGGGATATGGCTGAGATATGGGGTGAATCTGGAGCCCATGGGGATGCACTCTCCAAGCTCCAGGATAGGAATGGGGCTTCTGGGGTCCCAGGCCACCCACCACGCCCTCCCGAGCAGGATCTTGGCAACATTCCCTGTCAGTGATGAGGCAGCCCTAGCACTTGTCATGCCCCAATGCTGTGTCCTATGTGGGTCCCATGCTCTTGGGACCACACCCACACTCTGCAGGTCCACGCTGCAGGGTCCTTCCTGCCTCAGGAGCAGAGACCACACAGCAAGCAGTTTCCTCCCCAACCAGCAGGAGGAGGGAAGGAGAGCAGGGGCACCAGGGGAATCTCACTCAGACAACAACACCCCAGGGGTGCCAGCGGGGACAGTGATGATGCAGATGAGGCACAGACCAAGAGACGGAACCAGAGGACCCAAAAGGCAGCTGGTCAGGTCCTGGCTCATCTGCACGCTGGACACCTTTGTCCCTCATACACCCCCTTCCTCATACACCCTCTCCTTAAATGCAGATTCTTCAGATGCAAACAGGTAGAGCTTCAGACTGAAAGTCAGCTCTTCCAAAGTGACCCATCAGCAAACACGGCAGGATTCCACTCCAGTGGGTGACCTGGAGTCCACAACTCAGGGACTGAAGTGGATATCGGTGCCAGGGGCAGTGGGAGGGAATGGGGAGTGAGACATTCATGGTTGTGGAATTTTGGTTTTGCAAGATGAAAAGTTCTAGGAATGGTGGTGATGGCTCCACGAGAAAGTGAATAGATCTGATGCCTCAGAAACGTGCACTTAAAATGGTGATGATGGTAAAGGGTATGTGACGTGTGTTTTATTTCACTTAAAATAAATTCTTAAAATAATGTCTTGTTCATTGAGATTCCATTTCGACTCCCCTTTGTCACAAATGTCGGAGGCCCAGACACAGTCCCCTACCTTAGGGGCCATCATGGTACCCTCACACGGCACATGGGAGACAATTCTTATGGGGGGGGCTAGTCTGTGCTCACCTGACCTCTGTCCAGAGGTACCCAGGCAGTGGTGACCCCCATAGATTAGACATATGATATGATATGTTATTAATATGATACCACCAAGTGTTGTCACTCACCAGAACACAGAGCAGCAACCCACTCAAACATGCCTGACCTCATATGAATGTGAGAAGATTAAGAGAAGAAAAGGTACCACAGGTTAATCAGGGCAACACCCTTAATGCAGAGGTTGGAAATCTCAAAGGGGAAAAGACACACTGCAGGCAAAGAGCACATATGGGGTCTCCCTGTACATGTGATCCTGACCCATGCAGATGTGGTGAGACCCACACATTCCCCACATCCTTTACCTGGGGTCACACGTCCACACTCACCACGGTGACCCCACCTCCCCAGACCCTGCATCTAAAGTCACACGTTCTCTCTCAACAGGTGACCCCTCCTACCCAGACCCCTCCACCTGAGTCACATGTCCACAGTCCCAGGGTGAACCGCCCCCCCTGACTCCCCCAACTGGGGTCACATGTGCACAGTCTCCAGGGTGACCTCACCTCCCCAGACCCTGCACCTGGGGTGACATGTCCCCTTGGTCAGGACACCATGGCTCTGCTGGTGGCTCCCCTCATGTGGAAACAAGCTGTGTTCCTGGGAACTCCTGGGATGGGAAAAAGTGGCAGGTGGGTCTCCTCTCCCCACACTTATCCCAGAGATGTCCTCCTCTTTTCTCTTTGGTTCTGTTGATTTTACCTGTTTTTAAAGCTTTCATGCTAGAGTTGAACACACTACTTGGTTCTGGCAGGCTCAGTCCTTTCTTGTCTCACATACTTGTTGAGATAACTCACAGGACAGCGGGGCTGAAAGCCGAGGGGCAGCTCTGGAGGCTTCTGAGTAGGGACGGTAGACTGGAAGGAGAGCTCAGCAGCAGCCTCAGCTGTTACCCATCGGCCTTTTGCCAGATCTGCGTGCCCTGCAATCAATTCACCAGCTAAACCTGCCTCCCTACGCACCATGCACGTGCTGGTGAATTGGAATTATTGCCAGGTAGCCCTCCTGCGGATTCTCCACGAGCCCCAGGGAACGTGAACCTTGCAGGGATTAAGACTAAGGCCCCGACCATAGCACTGACCCTTGGGAGGACCAGGTAACCACACTCAGAAGAGAGGCTGTTACTTAGACAAGCCCACCTCAGCTCCAGACCCCAGACATCTAAGCACTGACCTTCAGATGCAGGCACGGAGCTTCCCAGTACTGAGGCCAGGCTGGGTTTCTACCCGGGTTCCCATAGTCCTAGCGTACACAGAACATGGTCAGGTCTAAATCTTCTTAGTATAGACAACACATGGTCATCTCTAAACATAATCAGTAGACAGGACATACAGAGGTCTAAATCTACCGTGTAGACAGAACTTGATCATGTTTAAACTAGCTTAGGGCTGATCTCATAGGAGGTACAGATCACACACATGGGTCTCTCATCTTTGGACACCTGCATCAGGAAAGTGAACAAAATCTTTGTCATTAAACAGTTCAACAGGCAAAACAGAAATGTTACCAATATCTCTGGCCACCTGATGGTCAGGATCCACGGGTGAGCCACGAACTTCTGAGAGTGCAGCCCAGTCTGCTGCCAGGCCAGACAAGAAGTGGCCTGATTCCAGCCTCCCAGGCTTCCAGAAGGAGGTGGCCACACTGGAAGCCCAGGCAGGACAGTCCTGCATGGTCCAGGCCGGGAGATCCAGTCTGTCCATTCCGCTGGCCGATTCCGGGCGGGGCGCTCAGGGCCGCTGAGAGACCTGCACTCAGGTCCTGCTTCCCTGCAGCGTGTGTGTGTGTGTGTGTGTGTGTGTGTTTGTGTGTGTAGAGGGCACGGTGGCTGACGGCTCCCATGGCTCTGGTCCCGGGCACCACGCTGTCTTAGAGGGGAGGCACGGGGAGAGGTAAGGGCACAGAAGCCGTTGGAGAGGAGAACCCACCGTGGAACTCCTTGCACACTGGCTCGCCCCACCTGGTGACCCACCTGCCCATCGTGGGCCGCATGTCACCCCCCACCCCCCACCCCCGAGGGCAGGGCGCCTGCTCTTTCAGAAGCACAAGGTCTCACATGAAGAAAACCCAGTGGGGACTCTCACGCCCCCACTCCTGATGCTGAGTTTGGGAGAATGAACCCCCTTGACTGGGCGATGGGACCCTGTGAGGAAAGAGGTGGCGGCCCCATCCAAGTTGGGGCCTGGCTGAGAGATGGGAACACAGGAGCCAAGTGCAGAGCCTGGAGGCCAGGCCAACAGGAGGGGCACCCCCAGCCTTGGCCAGGCTCTCCAACTGTGACACTGTAGCTTTAGGGGACCTGGGGCAGGTGACTGAATGTAATGGGGGTCTAAACTGGACCCTGAATGGGGCTTAAAGAAGGTGTGAAGGATGTTACTGAGACAGTCACAGTCATTGGAAGACAGACTCTGTGTCAGGACATCCTGCTCCATCCATTTAAATCCCTGAGATCTGTGATCTTTACGTGGCTACGCAGGATTGTTAGAGCAGCTGCGTGTGGATATATCTGCAAATGGTTCCAGCAAACACAGAGTTGTGCACACAGGCGGGCACAGCACACACACAAACATATGCAGGTGCACAGCACAAATATATTCACACACCAGCATATGAACACACATGCACGCATATGCCCATGCACACACTAACGTGAGCAAGTGCACACTAACGTGTGCAAGTGCACATACCTATGCACGTGCACAGCATATGTATGCAAACAGGCACATGCAAACGCATGTACATAGCACACACACAGGGAGTAAAGTGAATCCATAAAGTGAATCCGTAAAGCATTAAGTCCTGAACACAAGTGAAGTTGACATGTATTTTTCCCTTTTCTTAGCTTTGATGTTTTTCACAATAAAAAAGTTTAAGAAAAAAGTTAATGGCAAATGACTTTTGATTCATAGGATTTTCTGACGTTATTCCACAAGTATTATGACAGGAGAAATGAATGTAGACATTACATGTGTCCACTAATGGATGAATGGAGAAGAAAAACATGGTCCATCAATACAAGGGAATGTTATTCAGCCTAAAAAGGAAGGCAATTCTGACACAGGCTGCAGCAGGGATGAACCTGGAGGGCATTAATGCTCAGTGTTGTAAGCTAGACACAAAAAAACAAACAGTGCTTGATCCACTCATACAAGGTCCCTAGAGCAGTCGGAAACATAGAGACAGAAAGTAGGATGTTGAGTGCCAGGGGCTGAGGGAGGGACAATGGGGACTGAGTGTTTAATGGGGACTGTTTCAATTTTGCAAGATGAAAAAGTTCTGGAGGACGATAACGGTCAGGTTTGCACAACAGTGCAAATTACTTCTTGACCCTGAAATGTGCACTTAAAAATGGTTAAGATAGTAAAGTTTATGTTTTGTGTATTTGACCACAATTTTTCAAACTTTTTAAGAAAAACAACAGGAAGTAGTCCATGAATACCACAAGATGCACAACTTCACTAACAACCGAGGGATTAAAACCATACGAAAACTACTGTGCACACACCTACCAGAATGGCAGACATGAAGACACAGTATCAAATATCAGCAGGGTGTGGAGCAATGGAAAGCCTGGTGTGCAGTGGGGGGTGCAACCACTTCTGAAACAATCGGGCCTTAGAGAGCGAAGTCCGTGCACACAGACCCACAGTGTTCCTCCCAGCTGAACACAAACCCCCCAGCCCTGCACCAGGACACATGGACATGGACTCTGCAGCCACAGGAGCCAAACCTGAAAGAACCTGAAGGTCATCACAAGCGGATGAAGAAACGAACCATGCACGCTTCTATGAAGGAATATTCCACAGCAATGGAGTACATTTTGTTTAAAGGTAGTAAAACTATAAAAATTATTTTTTGAAAGAAACTATATTCACAAGATGAAAGAATCTATAATTCTGGCACCTAGCAATTGTCGAATGCTCCTAAAAATAGATTGTTGTGGAAACATTTATTATAAGGAAATTGACATATTCTCTAAGAAGGACGGGGTGAATGGGCCTGCTACATTTTCTACATTGAAGACATATACAGGTTTTGATTCTACTTCTGTTAAATCAAGTGGGGCTTCATTGGATTTCTGCTACTGTGGAGATAATCAAATTCTGGGTAGGAGTCAGGAGAAAATTAGTCATAGGTGTTCTCGTGTAATAATTACGGTTGAAAGTGTAAATGATCCATTTATCTGTAAGACTGAGAATACAAAAACTGCTACATTACTTCATAGGAGATTGTGTGTGCTACTGTCCCTAGAGCTCCAGTGAGTGAATATTTTGAATGTGAAGCTCATCCAGATCTGAGGATGGAAAAAATGGCTAGGTGTGATATGGCTAATATAAATAATATGCCTACATTTATATTAATTAGTGGATAAGGTACGGGAAGGGGAATTCATGTTGTGAGAGCCAGGGTTAAGGCTAGCATTGGGGCAATAATATATAAACTGATGGTGTTGATGGACATAGTAGTTCTTTAATAAGTAATTTGAATGCCTCAGCAATGGGTTGTAGTCATCCATGGGGGCTGATGATTTTTGGCCCTTTCTGGATTTGCATATAGCTTAGGATTTTCCATTTAGTTAATATGAGGAATGCTATGGTGAATTAAATTGGGTCATTTGTGAAAGAATGTTGATTATAAACATATTCTTAGGAAGAGGACTTGAACCAGTGCAGTTAAAGGTTTCAGTTTTACATAATTACTGGGCTCTGCCAGCGTAACAAACCCTGTTCTACGGTAGGGTATGTATAAATTAATTGAATGTAGATTATATCATCATTTAGTTTGAAAACATTTTGTAGAGTAAGCCGTATTACTCTTGTCCTTTCATACTGGGAGAAATCTGCAATAGATAGAAACCAAGCAGGATGACTCCAGTCTGAACTCAGATCACGTGAGACTTTAATCATTGAACAGACAATTAATAGCAGTTATACCATTGAAATGTCATGATCCAGCATCAAGGTCATAAACCATATTGCCGATATGAACTCCAGAATACAATTACACTGTTATCCCTAGTAAAACTTGTTCCGTTGATCAGTGTTTTAGAAGAACAGGTGATAAAGCATTTTGACTAGCTAGTCTAAATTTTGATGACTCAGAGGTGTTTTTATTCTCCAAAAAGTAAATGGCGCATGGGCTCAAGGCACACCAGCTTCAGTAGTTGTGGCACACAGGCTCAGTAGTTGTGGCCCACTGGCTTAGTTGCTCCGTGGCAAGTGGCATCTTCCCGGATCAGGGATCGAACCCGTGTCCCCTGCATTGGCAGGTGAATTCTTAACCACTGTATCACCAGGGAGGTCCCAGAATCGCAGTCCCCCTTTTAATATACCTTAAGCCCAAAGAATCCTTGGAAAATTGTTACAGAAAATAAGAAAATAAAATATTGTAAGGACTATAACAGAAGCATACAGTACACAGTTCATATAGACACATCCCAAGCAGTTACAAAGTATATTAAAAGGGAGGCTGCAATTTTATTTTTTTATTATTTTTTAACATCTTTATTGGAGTGTAATTGCTTTACAATGATGTGTTATTTTCTGCTTTATAACAAAAAGAATCAGTTATACATATGCATATGTTCCCATATTTATTCCCTCTTGCATGTCCCTCCCTCCCACCCTCCCTATCCCACTCCTCTAGGTGGTCACAAAGCACCGAGCTGCTCTCCCTGTGCTATGTGGCTGATGGAGACTGCAATTTTAAAAGAATAAGATAAATTATACCCACAAACTCCCAATATTTCCTGAAACATTGCAATCTGAAACCCTATTGTAGGAAGCAGAAGATTCCAGGAGACATTCTACAAATGAAGGACTCTAAACCCTGTGGGTGGATAAGGAATTCTGGAAGGAAGGTATCCTCACCCAAGGAGAGCAGGTTCCTATACTTCTCTAACATCACATCTGATCTTGGTCCAGGCATTCTCACTCCTCTTGAGAGAAATCTATGGCCATAACCTGGAACTTCAGCAGTCCCTGAAATTAAAAGTATACATACCGTGTGGCCACGGGAAGTGTTCATAATGTGACCCAAGAAGAAAAGAGCAAGTTAAGAGAACTGGTTTTAATTTAGAAGAGTGTCTTCAATTACCCACTAATATATATATATATATATATATATATATATATATATATATATTTTTTTTTTTTTAAACAAAGTAACTTTCTCTACCTTATTTCTAACTACAAGAAAAGAGTGTGGCATGTGATCCACAAAACCAGTATAGAGACTATACTTATCTGGAAAAGAAATGATAAAATGATGGTTTCAGCACAAGCACATGCATTTTTGAGTGTTTTATTTATATCAAATTGGATAAAATGTGTGTATTTCTCAGACAGAAAAGACACGTCGAGGTAGGAATGTACCTTTCAACTATTCATGGGTACACAAGTACACTGGGGAGATTTTTGAAAGTTCAGATTGTGAATCAGTAGGTCCGGTGGGCCTGAGTTCTATTTTTTTAACAAACTCATTTTTAACTAGTGATGCCACAGTCTCTGATTCATTAATGACAATTGTGAATAGCAAAGACATAATTAGAAAGGTAAAAATTCATATTTAATTTTGAACTTAAAGTGTTTTATGGATTTTACACCTTTAATAGGATATTAAGCACAGCAGCAACAATCATTTGTGAATATTTACTGTAGACCGTGTATCTTTCTAACTTTTTTTTTTGCCTTTTTATAAGATTTTATTATATAATTCTTTAAAAAAACTTCCAGTGGCCTTTTACTCTTGGAAAAGATTGGGTAAAAACACACATTTGTAAAGTTTTCTTACTTGCCCACCCAACTTTTACATGAGTATGATAATGAGAAAGAAGGGTGTAAGAGAGAATTACAATCCTTAGTAATAATGAAATTATGCTTTGCCTAACAATATTTCCCCTCATTGGTAATACAAGTTAGTTTTCATACATATAAATTGCTCCCTCTCCCCTTCTGCTTTTTTATTATGGGAAAAAACAAAGACATGAACAAACTCATGGTAGGTGCACTTTAAACAGGATAACTGTTCCTTAAATAACTTGAAAACACAGTCTTAATCACTTTTATTTGACTTAATTGACAAATACAAGAGAATGGCTGTGAAACCACTGGCAATATAGTAAACTTTAAAGAATTTATTTTGACTTGATCCACTTACACTTCTCAGAATGGGAATATATACATTATTCACCAATAAATGCTTAATGCTTTAAATTTACAATTACCTTATTTGCAGAAACTTGGAAATCATTCCAATTAAATGGAAAAAAATACAAAAATTTTTTTGTTCTTATAATTCAAAATATATTTAAAATATTTCTACAGCAGCCAAAACCTTTAACCAAAAAATTCAGAACTGCAGTCTCAAGCTTAACAAAATGGCCACATTCTAATTTAATTATCTTGATTATTAACACAGGAAAAAAATACGGTGGCTCCTAAAACAAGGCAGACTAGCAACTGGTACAGTTTTCCTTTGTGGGCACTCAAAGCTGTCTTTATTATTTTTATTTCATCTGTTCAAACACAGACAATTGCTCCAACTTTAAGAAAGTTTAAACTGACTTTTGACCAATTTAATATTGGTGATGCTTGCTAAGATTTAAGAACTCCAACAATGAGACTCAGAAAATGACCACAATTAAAATAAAATTATCCTAAAGGACTTCCTACTACACAGAGTAATCTGGTATTCAATAGTGTTTTTGAATTACATACTTTTTCACAAACATAGCACCTCATTAAATAACTGGTAAACCACTTTGCAATCACAATAAGGGTTGGGAGACTAAGCTCCAAAGAGAATTATGTAATTCACTTAATATAACATTGCAAGACAAATCTCAGGCATAATCAACATTAGGAATGCAGTCTGTTGGTTCCCACACTCTAAGGGGATGCTCATCTATATGGGCACCATCTTATTAAGACATGGTACTATGCTTCCAAAATCCACAGAGTAAACACTGAAATAGACTCCTGCTTTACAAATGATCTATTAAATGTGCCTGTAAAACTAAAAAAAAATTTCCAAAAGATCTGAAGAGATGATATGCTTATTTTATCTCCTTACCCCAGGTAATTCTGTCAAAAAGATACTGAATGAAGTCCAATCTTAATTTGTAAAGTTTTGGTGTAAAAGCTAATGTGCTGAAATCCAGTAAAGTTTAACTCTCATCTAAATTAATGAAACTACTCATTTTGCTGAGTTTTCACAAGCTGTACTCTTGACCTGAAGAATCACTTTTTTTGTGCCGAGGAGATGGAGTAGTCTTCGTAGGAGATGGGGATGCAGTACCAGGTGAGTCAGTTCGTCCATCAGAGGTACTTGGTGATGATGCCAGGTGGGGGACTTTCTTTCTTCCAAGGAATCCTCCTCCTTCAAATCCTCCTTTCTTCCGTAACTCCACTTTATTTTCATTTTCATCTTCTGATGACCTTTTCTTGGATTCTAGAAAATCTTCAGCTATTTTATGCACCTCCACTCCACTATCAGATTCTCTCAAACTTTTAACTTCGGTTCCAGGAGACTTTCTCTCATACACATTACATTCCCCTGTTGCCCGCTTCACTTCAGCTTGTACTGGACCCAAGTTACCATCTTCAGGGACAGCTCTTTCTACATTTCTGTTCAAGTTCACAGTCTGGAAGTCCCTGTAACTGTGAAAGCTCTCAGTCCTCCTTGCTCTTGCTAACAAGGGACTTTCTCTGTAAGGCCTCATGGAACCATAAGTAGCTGCTTCATGGATGGTTTCATGGTGCTGGAGATGAAGACTAGAATTTGATTCACGAAGACGGCTATGCTGAACCACAGAAGTTGCTGGACTGATATTAGGAGTAGCACAGCGAGATGTGCTCAGATCACATTGATCCAGTAATTTGAGTAGCTCCTCTTCAGTCGGACCACCTACATCCTTATCCTCACTTTTGTTAACCATATCCATGGCAGTGGTCAGATCCCACATCTGAATGCTGCCGTTTGTGTGGCCTGTGAACAAGTAGCGCCTTGGCCTTGAGCCCATCCTACTGGAGCCCTCACATTCTCTCACTGTAAATGAGGATATTGTAGTACAGTCAACAGCTTGGATCTCACAGATTCTCTTTCCAGTAGATGAGAGTCTTACAAACAGTTTGTTAGTGATGGGAACAACTTTCTGGATAAACACCTGTTGATCATCTCTCTCTCCAAAAGGCCCTATGTCGTTTCCAGAGGAATAGCTTCCATGGCTTTCTGTCTCCTCCAGGGACAGTATCTTGAACGATGCTAGAGGAGTAGAACCTGGCTGAGTAGAGATCATTCCTCTGAATCGTGTTACCGTCCATGTCCGGACATGATTATTATCTGCACAGACTGATACAAGATGCTTCTCTGAGAGCATGATTTTTGTGACGGGACTTCGGTGAACTGTGAAGGTCTGAAAAAGCTGAGGGCCTGACCCAACCGTCTCTGGGTGCTGCACAATTACTCGTACTGCTCCAGAGCTCGTACCATAGGCAATCTCAATCCAGTTACCACTGACACTTGTTTTGGGTGTGAGGTAAACACTCAGAGCAGTAATAGCATCATTTGAAGGATCATGATAAAGTTCAGTTACAAGAAGATCATTATCCTTCATTCGCAAAGGGAACTTCTGCATATCTATATAATATATTGATCCATTGTTACATCCCAGTAGAAGGAACGACCCAGCAGTGTCATAACTAGTTATAGGAACAACGTCTTGAACCTGCCAGTGCTGGGTGACAGCATTCCACACTCCCACTTTCCCTGTATGACTCGTGGCCACCAACTGGTTACCGATGAAGAAGAGAGCGTCTACAGGAACACCAAGGCTGAACACGCCAGTATGTTATAATTTCAAAATTTTTAAAGTATTTTTTTTCCTAAAGTTTTAGGGGGGACTTTCACTGCCAGTCATGATGGAATAAATGGCATCAGACTATTCCTCACCATAAAAAAAACCTGCCAAAATACACGGGGCACCTGTTTTTAGGCACCGGACAACAGGGAACAGAAGACCTGAAGCACAGTAAACACACAAGACAAGCCCCACGGTCACTGGCTTTCTGTATAAGCGCTCCTGACCACAGCGAGGTGAAACCCAAGGGAAAATCAAGTGAGGGTTTCTCTCAACTGAGAAAGCTGAGGTCAGACTCTAGAGCTGTTGAGGCAGCTAGAATTTATGAACAAGAAAGAAAAGAAGGGAAATGCACCAGTGTGGGAGTAGAGATGGCGCAGAATTTGTATAGGGGTTTTCCTATGCCTTGGCTGAGACCAGGCTGCACCTGGGCTGGGTGAGAATTCCCGAGGAATAAAAGAGAGAGGCTGGGGCTTCGCTGGTGGCGCAGTGGTTGGGAGTCCGCCTGCCGATGCAGGCGACATGGGTTCGTGCCCCGGTCTGGGAAAATCCCACATGCCGCGGAGCGGCTAAGCTCGTGAGCCATCTCTTTCTAACTTTTTTTTTTTTTTTTTTTTTTTTTTTTTTTTTTTTTTTTTTTTGCGGTAGGCGGGCCTCTCACTGTTGTGGCCTCTCCCCTTGCAGAGCACAGGCTCCGGACGCGCAGGCTCAGCAGCCATGGCTCACGGGCCCAGCCGCTCCGCGGCACGTGGGATCCTCCCAGACCGGGGCACGAACCCGTGTCCCCTGCATCGGCAGGCGGACTCTCAACCACTGCGCCACCAGGGAAGCCCTCTTTCTAACTTTTTAGTGTAGGATTCCAAGAAAAAGGCCTGGGCTGCGGTCACAGTGGGCGGGGCCCCCAGGCCGGGCCGCCCCTCCAGGACCCCCGTTGGGGCCCTGCGCTCCTGGCGGCTCCCTCCCCCGGAGCCCCCCTCCCTCCCGGAAGGCCTCGGGGCAGAGTGGTCCCATCCCCTGCGCCCAGAACGGAGCCCGTGTTTCCGCAGAGCTGGAACTCCCGGCTCGGGGTCTCTTCCCTCCGCCGTCACGGAAGTGCCCCGGAGCCCGAGGGGAGGGCGGCCTCGCTGAGGCTGCCGGCTCTGGAGGGGCCCCCGCGGCCGAAGCCGCGACAGTCGTGGGGACGGTGGGCCGGGTAAGTGGGCGCAGACCGTCCGCCTGGTCCGGTGCCCTGGCGGCAGGGCAAGATCGGCTTCTGAGGGGCAGGGGTTCGCTGCCACCCGCCGCTGCTGTGCAGAAAGAGCGGCCCCCAGCGTGTGGTCCCGGGGAATTTCGGTCCCTCCTCTCGCCCCTGCCCTCGGCCTGGCTCGCGGGGCCTGGGGGGCGTGGGGAGGGGGTCGGCCTGAGCGTCCTGAGGGGAAACGGGGCAAGGGAGGCGCAGGGTCCGGCTGCAGCGTCAGCGCCCCTCCTCCCGACTGCGGGGAAAGCGGCTGAAAACTCCTCCCGAGGCTCGCAGGCCCCTTATATAGACGAATCCCTCTGCGCTCCTTCCTCCCTGAGCTAAAGTACCGGCGGGAGGGGACAGGGCAGGGGACTGGCGCAGGTAATGGGGACCATCAACAGTTGATTGTTAACTAAGGAAAACCAGCTCTCCCAACGTGAGGAATGTAGCGCTTTTCTTTATATGCGAAGATGCCAGAGTCTGGGCTCACTGAATTCCTTCCTTTGATATGCACCTCAGCTCTCTGGGGCCTGCATTCTGTATTTGTATATCCTGAGTTCCTCAGGGCCTGTGGCTCACAGTGGAGGGCTGCAAGTGCTGATGACTGTGACATCCTTTGTTTACTGAGATGGCAAGGAATATTCCATTTCTCACAGGCTTGAGGGGCAGACAGTGAAAAAGTTTCAGAGAATCTCGCTCAGCATGTACTTTGGTTTACATATAGATAATATTTACACTTAACTGTGCTAATAGAGGTTCTCATGTCTAATCAACTGGTACTACTGCCCTCTACGTATTAATTTCATCAATATCATAAGATAAATGCCTATAGAATTGACCTAATCCATTTAAATAGGATAATGATTTTTAAAGGAAACATAATAGAAATATAACAACAAAACCTTTACCACTAAAGGCTGTGTCTGGATCAACCTAAATAAATGTTGCATTGTTAAAATATTGAAAGATGTATTCAATAGAAATATCAACAAAAATGACAAATAATAAGGGCAGCAGAATGTTGAAATGTTCTATCTTTATCATTAAAGTGGCAGAAAATCATTTATTAGTAGGCACTGGGGGCAGAAGATGCCTGATTTTATATCTTTTTCATATTTGTACAGTTGTTTCAACAAGTAACTTAAAGACAAAATGGAAAAACAAGGAGGTTTGTGCCTGAGATCATGTTGATTTGAAACCAGGAATGGCCACCTTGTGCCAGGTGAGTTAAGTTTACCTGGCAAGTAGACCGCAGAGCTCCTGAGAAGCAAGGGTTGGAATTTTTCTGCTGGGTGCCCCTTAGGTTCTGTGACTTGACTGATTGTGAGTCATGTTTCGGTTAAGACCTTATCACAGGAAAAGTGTGGGAATAGAGTGATTTGGGGAGTAGGTAACAACATTCATCACGGCTCACGGCCTGAATGAATTTTAAAGAAACAGGAAAACAAACGCTTCTTATGGAATCAGAGAATGTGAGGGCTGGACAATCCAAGAAAATGAGGAACACGTGTCCCATTTTCCAGATGAGAAAACAGAGGCCCAGCAAGGCGAAATCCCTCACCCAAGTTGCACCTGTCTCTCTTCCCCACTACATGGTTCATGAAAGCAGGACTTTTTCTGTCGTGATCACTGCTGAACCCCAAAAAGGGCCAGGTATCTAGCAGCTGCTCCAAAAATTTTGGTTGACTGTAGGAACAATGCTATTTCTTTCTTTCTCACTCTTATTGAGGATTGTGCCAAGAACTCCCCAGTTGCAATGTAATTTGATAAATGTAAATATTAATTGAGTTTTGTTATGATGAGGAGACTTAGGCTTTGAAGGTAACAGACTTGGTTCAGATCTTGGTTCTGCCACTCAATAGCTGTTTGGCTTTGGGAAAATTACTAAACCTCTCTGAGCTTATTTCCTCCTTTATATAGTGGGGATAAATGTATCTGAGCCAGCAGAGCACCTGCATGAGAGATGTGCACTAAATATGGGTCTTTCTCACTCCCCCATGCCATCTCTCCGTTCGTCCCAGAGAAGTTGTATAGAAGGATATAGTACTTAAAAAAATTTAATTAATTAATTTTTGGCTGCGTTGGGTCTTCGTCGCTATGCGCGGGCTTTCTCTAGTTGCGGCGAGCGGGGGCTACACTTTGTTGCGGTGTGCGGGCTTCTCATTGCGGTGGTTTCTCTTGCTGCACTTGTTGTGGAGCACCGGCTCTAGGTGCACGGGCTTCAGTAGTTGTGGCCTGCAGGCTCAGTAGTTTTGGCGCATGGGCATAGCTGCTCCGCGGCATGTGGGATCTTCCCTGACCAGGGCTCGGCCCCATGTCCCCTGCGTTGGCAGGCAGATTCTTAACCACTGCGCCACCAGGGAAGTCCGATACAGTACTTTGTAGAGAGGGGTTTTAGTTTATTTCAGATAGTGTAGTGGACATTTTTCTTGTAGAAAAGATTATTCCACTATAGAAACATTAATGTGCTGGGATCAAAGTGAAGTTCCCAACTTTTGAAGTTGCAGGCTTGCGGGGCACACAGTGATTTAAAGTCGGGTCACCTGACTTAAAGGGGGGGCTGATTGATTTAAAGCTAGGGCAGCTGACTTAAACCCTGCGTCCCTCAGCTGCAGGACGAGACCAACTTTGGCGGTGCACGGGTTCGCTCCAAGCCAGCACTGCTGTTCAAGACTGCCCTGAACAGGGGACTTGGTCCATTGTCCTGCCACTGCCCTCAGTGGGGGGCCACCTGCTCTTCTGGAGGAGAATGGGAGGGGAATTGCAGAGTCCCCGCTGGAGTTGAGGCACCCCTTGTCTGATGGCAGGGAAGGGGGGCGGGGCTGTGTGGTGCCCTGGGACTGGACTCACCAGGTCGACTCAGCCTCTTAGCCTCCTCACCTCCCCCCACACACCCCACAAGAGTTTCCAATAATATGTAATTGCGCCTTAGGTTCTCGGTCTTCAAACTCATACCCAGGCTCCCAGTTCCCTTGATTCAGCCAATTCCTCTGGGCTCTTTCTTCTATTAGATGCAGTCCTAGAGGGAGTGTCTGGGGGATGGGACTGGAGGGACCCCAGCAGCACTGGGCTCAGCTGACTAAAGAGATACAGGGCCTGCGTTATCACACATGTGCGAGGACCCTTAAGGCGGAATCGAGGGGGCCAGTTAGAGGCAGTCCTTGCTGCCTCAAGTGAGTATGGATCACCATCGGTTGGGGAGCATGCTGAGCCTTGAGAAGTACTGTTAGGAGGATGTGTTCCTCCCTCAGCTTCAAGGACATGGGTGGGCTTCAGGGCTCCAGTTCCCCTCCAGGCCTCCAGGTCTGACTGCACCCCAGCGGCCTTGCAGACCTGGCTTCCTGTCCCAGAACTTTCCAGGCTCCAGGAAGAATCCAGACTGCAGAGATGGTGCCTGAGCTCTCCAGCTTAAGAAATGCTGTCCCTGGCGACCCAACAATGGAGGGAGGAAGGGTGGAGGGAGTAGGGGGTGGGGTAGGGAGGGGTGGCTGCCCTGGGAGACGTTGAGATTATGAGTTTATAATTATGAGATTATGAGTTATAATTATAAGTTCCTCTATTTCATCTTTGGAGAGATGGTAGTCATTTGAAATATGATGTTATATGGTGACATTAACATACTCAAATACTTTCGTTTAGAATGACCACTTAGAACCAGAATAAATGAAAGGGAGCACAAAATTATGTTTTTGTTGATTTTTAAAGACCTCAGGTGAGTGTTGATAATTTAAAAATACATGATGTCTTGAGTAAAGTTGCCTGGAATTTGAGATCTGTAAAAAAGCATTTCTTTTCTGTAATGCTAGGATGCTAATTGGACATTTTTGCAAGAAAGAGATTTCAGGATGCAAATCTCGTGTCTCTAAGGTGGCAAGCCAGTTCATGGCGGAAACTTCTATTAAACCTGTGTGAGTGGAGAAATATTTCTTTGGAAGGAAGAGGTCACGAATCCGTTTTTAATAAAGTTAGTGGTTTATAGTATACAGAATGAGCAAAATGGCTACTTCTGAACTTTACGAAAAAAAATACAGTTTTTCTGCATTTATATTATGAAGCTGATGTAAAATATCAAAAATTCTTTATTTTGAAAAACAATGTAATCAATTTGACATAATTTATATATTGAACCTGTGGTACACACACACAATAAAATTAATTTAAAAAAATGTTTGCATTTAAAAAATATTTTCAAGTGTAGTTGATTTACAATGTTGTGGGTTTTTTAAATACATGTTCATTGGAGTATAATTGCTTTATAACATTGTGTTATTTTCTGCTTTAAAACAAAGTGAATCAGCTCTATGTATACATATATTCCCCATATCCCCTGCTCTTGAGCCTCCTTCCACCTTCCCTATCCCACCCCCCCTAGGGGGACACAAAGCACCGAGCTGATCTCCCTGTGCTATGCGGCAGCTTACCACTAGCTATTTTACATTTGGTAGTGTATATATGTCAGTGCTACTCTCTCACTACGTCCCCATCTCCCCTTGCCCCCCATGTCCTTAAGTCCGTTTTCTACATCTGTGTCTTTAGTCCTGCCCTGTCACTAAGTTCGTCAGTACCATTTTTCTAGGTTCCATATGTATGTGTTAGCGTATGGTATTTGTTTTTCTCTTTCTGACTTACTTCACTCTGTATGACAGACTCTAGGTCCAACCACCTCACTACAAATAACTCAATTTTGTTCCTTTTTATGGCTCAGTAATACTCCATTGTATATATGTGCCATATCTTCTTTATATATTCATCTGTTGGTGGACATTTAGGTTGCTTCTATGTCCTGGTTATTGTAAATAGTGCTACAGTGAACATTGTGGTACATGTATCTTTTTGAATTATGGTTTTCTCAGGGTATATGCCCAGTAGTGGGATTTCTGTGTCATATGGTTGTTCTATTTGTAGTTTTTAAGGAACCCCCATACTGTTCTCCATAGTGGTTGTGTCGGTTTACATTCCCATCAACAGTGCAGGAGGGTTCCCTTTTCTCCACACCCCCTCCAGCATTTGTTAATTGTAGATTTTTTAAATGATGGCCATTCTGATCAGTGTGAAGTGGTACCTCATTGTAATTTGGATTTGCATTTATGTAATAATTAGTGATAATGAGCACCTTTTCATGTGCCTGTTGGCTATCTGTATGTCTTCTTTGGAGAAATGTTTATTTAGGTTTTCTACCCATTTTTCCATTGAGTTATTTGTTATTTTGTTATTGAGTTGTATGAGCTGTTTGTATATTTTGGAAATTAAGCCCTTGTCAGTCTCATCATTTGCTAATATTTTCTCCCAATCCATAGGTTTTATTTGCATTTTGTGTATGGTTTCCTTTGCTGTGAAAATCTTATAAGTTTTATTAGCTCCTGTTTCTTTTTTGCTTTTACAGTAAGTCCCCTACACATGAACAAGTTCTGTTCCAAGAGTGCGTTTGTAAGTCCAATTTGTTTGTAAGTCCAATAAAGTTAGCTTAGGTACCCAACTTACACAGTCGGCTATATGTTACTGTACCGTAATAGGTTCATAATACTCTTCACACAAACAATACATAAAAAACAAACACAAAAATAAAGAAAACATTTTTAATCTTACAGTACAGTAACTTGAAAAGTACAGTAATACAGTACAACAGCTGGGATACTTGGGCTGGCATCGAGGGAACAGGCAAAAAGAGTTACTGACTGGAGGAGGGAGAGGAGGTGGGAGAAGGTAGAGGTGAAGGATTATCAGCAGTAGGAGACAGAGGGCAAGCTGCCATTTCACTCATACCTGACACTGATGGCACAGGTTCTGGTTCCTTGCTGGATTTAATTCTATCTACCCTCTTGAAAAAATGATCCATTGATGTCTGGGTAGTAGCTCTTTTTTTCTCATCATAGATGACAATGTAGCACTGGATTGCATTCTGAATGGCTGCTGCAACTTTGGGTACCATTCTAGGTTCGGGTCCTTTACCTCAAGAACTAACAGTGCCTCCTCTGTTCAGTGTCGTGAATCTCTTCAGTTCTTCAGTTACTTCTTCTTCCTCCTGTCCCTCTTCATCCTTTCTCTGAACCTCCAATTCCATCATGTCTTCATTAGTAAGCTCTTCATGTTGCACAGCAAGGAGTTCAATGAAATGGTCCTCTTGCAGATTTAACTCCAGCTTCTCGCTGAGGGTCACTGTGTTGGGGAAGACCTCTTTGTACTTCTCATCTACCTTCTCAAATCCATAAAAATCATGAACAAACTGTGGGCAAAGTTCTTCCAAACCCCATTCATGGTGACCGCCATACCCTCTCACCAAGCAAAGTCAATGTTTTTTTATGGCCTTGTAGATGTTATAGTTCTTCCAAAATTGTCCCTAGGTTGTTCCTGATTTGTCACTTACTTTTACTGCCTGACAAAAACTGTGACATAAATATTTCTTGAAAGTCGCTGTAACTCCCTGGTCCATAGGTTGCATGAGCAACGGAGTATTCGGTGGCAGATGCACTACTTTGTCATTGGGATGAAAGTCATCCTTGAATGGGGTGTGGCCCAGAGCATTGTCGAGCAGCAAAAGAATGTTTCGCTGGGACGTCCTTCTCCAAGCAGTATTTCTCTACCTCTGGGGTAAAGTGGTGGAGAAACCATTCCTGGGAAATGGCCTGTGTATTCCAGGCTTTGGGGTTACGCTTCCACACAACAGGAAGAGAGCCCTTGGCTATGTTTTTAAGGGTTCTTGGGTTCTCTGAATGAGAGGCTTCAGCTTCATATCACCAGAAGCATTGCCACAAAACAACAGTTAGCCTATCCTTTGCTGCTTTATAGCCCAGCATCAACTTTTCCTCCTTACTGATGTAACTTCGGTCTGGCATCCTCTTCCAGTACAGTTGTGTCTCATCGACATTAAAAATCTGCTTCGGGGGGCTTCCCTGGTGGCATAGTGGCTGAGAGTCCGCCTGCTGATGCAGGGGACACGGGTTCGTGCCCCAGTCCGGGAAGATCCCGGCTGGGCCCATGAGCCATGGCCGCTGAGCCTGCGCGTCTGGAGCCTGTGCTCTACAACGGGAGAGGCCACAGCAGTGAGAGGCCTGCGTACCGCAAAAAAAAAAAAACCTGCTTCGGTAAATACACACCATCATCAATAATTTCTCAAAGTGTTTCATGAAGTTCCTGGACAGCTACCCTATCTGCACTTGCTGCCTCTCCACTTACTTTTACATTGTGAAGGTTGGCTCTAGCCTTGAACCGATGAAACCAACCATGGCTGGCATTAAAAGATGTGCCCTCTGATTCTTGGCCGTGTTTATTCTTCAAGTCTTCATGAAGGCTTTTTAGCTTTCTCTTGAATCAGCATTAAGCTGAGCAGGATGTTGATCCTACATCCATACTCTGAGAAGTTTCTGCATCTCCATCACTTTTCCATGCTTCTTCGATATTTTGTCAACATCATTGGCACGGCAGACTTCACATGTTCCATGATCTTGTCCTTGTTCTTTAGAATCATACCAATGGTTGAATGATTCATGTTTTAAGAATGAGCGATGTCTAACTTCTTTTTGTCTCGCTCCACTCTTTCAATTATTTTCACTTTTGTTTCCATCATTATCGCGTGGTGCTTCTTAGCAGTACCAGCTACATCACCGCTGCTTTTACGCTTGCTTCCAGACATCTTGGGCTTGAAATAAAGGTACTGTACTACTGTACTCTACACAGTCCTGTAAACTACACAAAAGCACAACCACTTATAGAGGATGCACACACATGACAATGTATGCCAGCCAGACCCGTGAGCTAACTTACATGATTGGACATGTGAATGGACGTTTGCATCTTTGAAAGTTTGCAACTTGAAGGTTCATATATAGGTGACTTATTGTATTTGTACTGCCCTAGGAGATCTACCTAGGAAAACTTTGGTATGATTTATGTCAAAGAATGTTTAGCTTATGTTCTCTTCTAGGAGTTTTAAGGTTTCCTATCTTATATTTAAGCATATAAACCATTTTGAGTTTATTGTTGTGTATGGTGTGAGGGTATGTTCTGACTTCACTGATTTGCATATGGCTGTCCAACTTTCAAAACACCACTTGCTGAAGAGACTGTCTTTTCCCCATTGTATATTCTTGCCTCCTTTGTCGAAGGTTAATTGACCATAGGTGTGTGGTTTTATTTCTGGGCTCTCTATTCTAGTCCATTGATCCATATATCTCCTTCTGTGCCAATACCTTGCAGTTTTGCTTACTGTAACTTTGTAGTATTGTCTGAAGTCAGGGAGGCTTATGCCTCCTGCTTTGTTCTTTTTTTTTTTTTCAGTACGTGGGCCTCTCACTGTTGTGGCCTCTCCCATTGCGGAGCACGGGCTCCGGACGCGCAGGCTCAGTGGCCATGACTCACGGGCCCAGCCACTCTGCGGCATGTGGGATCTTCCCAGACCGGGGCACGAACCCGTGTCCCCTGCATCGGCAGGCAGACTCTCAACCACTGCGCCACCAAGGAAGCCCCTGCTTTGTTCTTTTTCCTCAGGATTGTGTTGACAATTCTGGCTTTTTATGGTTCCATATACATTTTAGGATTATTTGTTCTAATTCTGGGGAAAATGTCATGGGTAATTTGATAGGGATCACATTAAACCTGCAGATTGCCCTGGGTAGTATGGCCATTTTAACACTATTATATCTTGCCATCCAAGAACGTGGGATTTCTTTGAATCATCTTCAATTTCCTTTACTAATGTTTTGTAATTCTCAGCATATAAGTCTTTCACCTCCTTGGTGAGGTTTACTCCTAAGTATTTTATTTTTTTGATGCCATTTTAAAAGGGATTGCTTGTTTACATTCGCTTCCTGATATTTCATTGTTAGCATAAATAAATGCAACCAGGGACTTCCCCTGTGGCTCCATGGTTGAGAATCTGTCTGCCAGTACAGGGGACATGGGTTCGAGCCCTGGTCCAGGAAGATCCCACATGCTGTGGAGCAACTAAACCTGTGCTCCACAACTACTTAACCTGCACTCTAGAGCCCGTGAGCCACAAATACTGAACCCGTGTGCCACAACTACTGAAGCCCACCTGCCTAGAGCCTGTGCTCTGCAACAAGAGAAGCCACTGCAATGAGAAGCCTGCACACCGCAAGGAAGAGTAACCCCCACTGGCCACAACTAGAGAAAGCCCGTGTGCAGCAATGAAGACCCAATGCAGCCAAAATAAATTTTTAAAAAAAGAAAGAAATGCAACCAATTTATGTATGTTAATCTTGTATCCTGCTACTTTGCTGAATTTGTTTATCAGTTCTAGTTGTTTTTGTGTGGAGTTCTTAGGGTTACCTTTATATGTATTATCATGTCATCTGCATATAGTGTCAATTTTATCTCTTGCCTTTCAATTTGGTTAGAATTTATTTCTTTTTCTTGTCTGACTGTTGTGGCTAGGACTTCCAATACTATGTTGAAGAGAAGAGGTGAGAGTGGGCATCCTTGTCTTGTTCCAGATTTTAGCAGGAAGGCTTTCAGCTTATGAACATTGAGTATTATATTGGCTGTGGGTTTGTCATAAATAGCTTTTATTATGTTGAGATACGTTCCCTCTATACCCCCTTTGGTAAGCATTTTTTACCATGAATAGCTGTTGAAGTTTTTCAAATGCTTTTTTCGGCATCTATTGAGATGATCATTTGTTTTTTGTTTTTCCTTTGTTGATGGGGTGTGTCACGTTGATTGATTTGCATATGTTGAAACAACTTTGTGACCCTGGGGTGAATCAAATTTGCTCATGGTGTATGATCTTGTTATGTGTTGTCAGATTCGGTTTTCTAATATTCTGTTGATAATTTTTGCATCTATATTTATCAAAGATATTGGCCTGTAAGTGTCTTTCTCTGTGTTTTTTTAAAGTCTTTATTAATTTGTTACAATATTGCTTCTGTTTTATGTTTTGGATTCTTGTTTGTGAGGTATATGGGATCTTAGCTCCCAGACCAGGGATTGAACCCACAACCCCTGCACTGGAAGGAGAAATCTTAACTGCTGGACTGCCAGAAAAGTCCCCATCTGTCTTTTTTGTTTGTTTGTTTTTTAATACATTTATTTATTTATTTATTTTTGGCTGCATTGGGTGTTCGTTGCTGTGCGCAGGCTTTCTCTAGTTGTGGTGAGCGAGGGCTACTCTTCGTTGTGGTACACGGGCGTCTCATTTTGGTGGCTTCTCTTGTTGCAGAGCATGGGCTCTTGGCACATGGGCTTCAGAAGTTGTGGCTCTCAGGCTCAGTAGTTGTGGCTCCCGAGCTCAAGAGCATGGGCTCAGTAGTTGTGGCGCACAGGCTTAGTTGCTAACCAGCATATGGGATCTTCACGGACCAGGGCTCGAACACGTGTATTCTGCATTGGCAGGCGGATTCTTAACCACTGTGCCATCAGGGAAGTCCCCCCCATATGGTTTTGATAGCAGGGTGATGGTGACTTCATAGAATGTCTTTGGAAGTATTCCTTACTCTTCAATCTTTTGGAAGAGTTTGAGAAGAATCAGTGTAAGTTCTCCTTTGTATATTTGGTAGAATTTGCCTGTGAAACCATCTGATCCTGGACTTTTGTTGGTAGGGAGTTTTTTAAAATTACAGATTCTATTTCACTTTTAGTGATCAGTCTGTTCAAGTTATCTATTTCTTCTTGATTCAGTTTTTGTCGCCTGTAAAAAAACAACATACATTTTTAGATTATGTTAGCACCTAAATATTTGCCATGTATCAGACCACAAGAAAGCAAAGAAAAAAGTATTAAAATATTTTTTCATATAGAAAAAGTATTGAAATATCATTTAAGAAATTGGGATAATAATACTAATTATAATAATGACAAACTCTTCTGAACTTAAAGACTACTTTGTCTAAGCTGCATACTATATGCTAATTGTTTTTAAATCCATTGAATGTATTCTCCTTTTTAATTTAATTCTTTTATTTTACCTGTATATTGTTAAAAACAATTTAGTTGCACATAATATAAAAAATTACACTTTAACAGGAGATATTAATCCATTTACATTTAGTATAGTACTGAAAATACTAAGGTTTAGAGTTACCATGTTATTGTGTGCTCTCTTTTATTTATTTATTTTTAAAAATGATTTAATTTTGTTTTAAAAAATAAATTATTTATTTATCTATTTTTAATATCTTTATTGGAGTGTAATTGATTTACAATGGTGCATTAGTTTCTGCTTTATAATAAAGTGAATCAGCTCTGCATATACATATATCCTCATATCTCTTGCATCTCCCTCCCACCCTCCCTGTCTCACGTCTCTAGGTGGTGACAAAGCACCAAGCTGATCTCCCTGTGCTATGTGGCTGTTTTCCACTAGCTATCTGTTTTACGTTTGGTAGTATATATAAGTCCATGCCACTCTCTCACTTCATCCCAGCTTACCCTTCCCCCTCCCCGTGTCCTCAAGTCCATTCTCTACATCTGTGTCTTTATTCCTGTCCTGCCCCTAGGTTCTTCACAACCATTTCCTTTTCATTTTTTTAGATTCCATATATATGTGTTAGCATACAGTATTTGTTTTTCTCTTTCTGACTTACTTCATTCTGTATGACAGACTCTAGGTCAATCCACCTCACTACAAATAACTCAATTTCATTTCTTTTTATGGCTAAGTAATGTTCCATTGTATATTGAAGATGTGCAACATCTTCTTTATCCATTCATCAGTTGATGGACACTTAGGTAACTTCCATGTCTGGGCTATTGTAAATAGAGCAGCAATGAACATTGTGGAATATGACTCTTTTTGAATTATGGTTTCTCAATGTATATGCCCAGTAGTGGGATTGCTGGGTCATATGGTAGTTCTATTTTTAGATTTTAGGGAACCTCCATACTGTTCTCCATAGTGGCTGTATCAATTTACATTCCCACCAACAGTGCAAGAGGGTTCCCTTTTCTCCACACCTCTGCAGCATTTATAGTTTGTAGATTTTTTTGATGATGGCAATTCTTATCTGTGTGAGGTGATACCTCATTGTAGTTTTGATTTGCATTTCTCTAATGATTAGTGATGTTGAGCATTCTTTCATGTGTTTGCTGGCAATCTGTATATCTTCTTTGGAGAAACGTCTATTTAGTTCTTCTGCCCATTTATGGATTGAGTTGGTTGGTTTTTTTTGATATTGAGCTGCATGAGCTGCTTGTAAAGTTTGGAGATTAATCCTTTGTCAGTTGCTTCATTGGCAAATAATTTCTCCTATTCTGAGTGTTGTCTATTTGTCTTATGTTTTCCTTTTGCTGTGCAAAAGCTTTTAAGTTTCATTAGGTCCCATGTTTTAATTTTGTTTTTATTTCCATTTCTCTAGGAGGTGGGTCAAAAAGGATCTTGCTGTGATTGATGTCATAGAGTGTTCTGCTTATTTTCCTTTAAGACTTTTATAGTGTCTGGCCTTACATTTAGGTTTTAGTCCATTTTGAGTTTATATTTGTGTATGGTGATAAGGCATCTTCTAATTTCATTCTTTTTGTAGCTGCCCAGTTTTCCCAGTACCACTTATTGAAGAGGCTGTTAATTCTCCATTGTATATTCTTGGCTCCCTTATCAAAAAGAAGGTGACCATATGTTCGTGGGTTTATCTCTGGGCTTTCTCTCCTGTTCCATTCATCTATATTTCTGTTTTTGTGCCAGTACCGTACTGTCTTGATTACTGTAGCTTTGTAGTATAGTCTGAAGTCAGGGAGCCTGATTCCTCCAGCTCTGTTTTTCTTCTCAAGATTGCTCTGTCTATTCGGGGTCTTCTGTGTTTCCATACAAATTGTGAAATTTTTTGTTCTATTTCTCTGAAAAATGCCATTGGTTGTTTCATAGGGATTGCATTGAATCTGTAGATTGCTTTGGGTAGTATAGTCATTTTCACAATGTTGATTCTTCCAATCCAAGAACATGGTATTTCTCTCCAGTTTTTTGTGTCATCTTTGATTTCTTCCATCAGTGTCTTATAGTTTTCTGAGTACAGGTCTTTTGTCTCCTTAGGTAGGTTTATTCCTAGGATTTTATTATTTTTATTGCAGTGGTAAGTGGGAGTGTTTCCATGATTTCTGTTTCAAATTTTTCTTCTTTAGTGTATAGGAATGAAAGAGATATCTGTGCATTAATGTTGTATCCTGCTACTTTACCAAATTCATTGATTAGCTCTAGTAGTTTTCTGGCAGCCTCTTTAGGATTCTATATGCATAGTATCATGTCATCTGCAAACAGTGAGAGCTTAACTTCTTCTTTTCCGATTTGGATTCCTTCTATTTCTTTTTCTTCTCTGATTCCTGTGGCTAAAACTTCCAAATCTGTGTTGAATAATAGTGGTGAGAGTGGGCAACCTTGTCTTGTTCCCGATCTTGGTGGAAATGGTTTCAGGTTTTCACCATTGAGAACGATGTTGTCTGTGGGTTTGTCATATGTGGCCTGTATTGTGTTGAGGAAAGTTCCCTCTGTGACTGCTTTTGGAGGGTTTTTATCATAAATGGGTGTTTAATTTTGTCAAAAGCTTTTTGTCAAGAGCATTTAATCCATTTACATTTAAGGTAATTATCGATATGTATGTTCCTATTATCATTTTCTTAATTATTTGGGTTTGTTATTGTAGGTATTTTCCTTCTCTTGTGTTTTCTTCCTAGAGAAGTTCCTCTAGTATTTGTTGTATAACTGGTTTGTTGGTGCTGAATTCTCTTAGCTTTTGCTTCTCTGTAAAGGTTTTAATTTCTCCGTCAAATCTGAATGAGATCCTTGCTTGGTAGAGTAATCCTGGTTGTAGGTTTTTCCCTTTCATCACTTTAAATATGTCCTGCCAGTCCCTTCTGGCTTGCAGAGTTTCTGCTGAAAGACCAGCTGTTAGCCTTATGGGGTTTCCCTTGTGTGTTATTTGGTGTTTTTCCCTTGCTGCTTTTAATATTTTTTCTTTGTATTTAATTTTTGATAGTTTGACTAATATGTGTTTTGGCATATTTCTCCTTGGATTTATCCTGTATGGGACTCTCTGAGTTTCCTGGACTTGATTAACTCTTTCCTTTCCCATATTAGGGAAGTTTTGAACTATAATCTCTTCAAATACTTTCTCAGTCCCTTTCTTTTTCTCTTCTTCTTCTGGGACCCCTATAATTCGAATGTTGTTGCATTTAATGTTGTCCCAGAGGTGTCTCAGATTGTCCTCAATTCTTTTCATTCTTTTTTCTTCATTCTGCTCTGTGATAGTTATTTCCACTATTTTATCTTCCGGGTCATTTATCCATTCTTCTGCCTCAGTTATTCTGGTATTGTTTCCTTCTGGAAAATTTTTAATTCCACTTATTGTGTTGTTCACCATTGTTCGCTCTTTCGTTCTTCTAGGTCCTTGTTAAATGTTTCTTGTATCTTCTCCACTCTAGTTCCAAGATTTGGGATCATCTTTACTATCATTACTCTGAATTCTTTTTCAGGTAGACTGCCTATTTTCTCTTCATTTGTTTGGTATGGTGGGTTTTTACCTTGCTTCTTCATCTGCTGTGTGTTTCTCTGTCTTCCCATTTTGCTTGACTTACTGTGTCTGGGGCCTCCTTTTTGCAGGCTGCTGGTTCATAGTGTCCCATTGTTTTTGGTGCCTGCCCCCAGTGGCAAAGTTTGGTTCAGTGGGTTGTGTAAGCTTCTTGGTGGAGGGTACTAGTGCCTGTGTTCTGGTGGGTTGGGCTGGATCTTGTCTTTCTGGTGGGCAGGTCCACATCCAGTTGTGTGTTTTGGGGTGTCTGTGACCTTATTATGATTTTAGGCAGCCTCTCTGATAATGAGTGGGGCTGTGTTCCTGTCTTCCTAGTTGTTTGCCATAGGGTGTCCACCACAGGAGCTTGCTGGTCTTTGAGGGGAGCTGGATTTTAGCATTGAGATGGAGATCTCTGGGAGAGCTTTCACCTTTTGATATTTCATGGCGCCGGAAGCCTCTGGTACACCAATGTCCTGAACTTGGCTCTCCCACCTCAGAGGCACAGGCCTGATACCCGGCTGGAGCACCAAGATCCTTCAGCCACACGGCTGGAGGTGAGAGCAAGAGGTAATTTTCATACATCTCAAAGACCACCAATGGGATTCACTGGCCATTTTCTCTCCAGATGTGAAGAAAACAAAATTCAGTCTTCAGCTAGTCAGCTACTTTGGCAGCCAGCCTCCAAGATGGCCCTAATCACCCCCTTATTATCTCCCAATCTTCCTGCACCTGTGTGGGCCCTCACACTTGAAAAGGGTTGAGTGTTTAACTATTAAGACATTGCAGAAATGACAAAGTGCAGCTTCCAAAGGTGGGTCATAAAAGACATTGCAGCTTCTGATTTGTTTTCTGCTAGATCACTCATCCTGGGGTAAGCCAGCTGCCATGTCATGAGGACACTCAAGCAGCCCTAAGGAGAGATCCATGTGGCAAGAAACTGAGGCCTCCAACTGCAGCCACATTACTAAGTCATCTCATAAGTCAAAAGATTTAATTTTATTTATTTTCGATTGTGTTGGGTCTTCGTTGCTGCACAGGGCTTTCTCTAGTTGTGTCGAGCGGGGGCTATTCATTGTTGTGGTACACAGGCTTCTCCTTGCGGTGGTTTCTCTTCTTGTGGAGTATGGGCTCTAGGTGCATAGGCTTCAGTAGTTGTGTCATGCAGGCTCAATAGTTGTGGCTTACAGGCTCTAGAGCACAGGGTCAGTAGTTGTGGCACACGGGCTTAGTTGCTCTGCGGCATGTGGGATCTTCCCAGACCAGGGTTTGAACCCCTGTCCCCTGCATTGGCAGGCAAATTCTTATCCACTGTGCCACCAAGGAAGTCCAGTGTGCTCCTTTTTAAACCTAGTCTGTTTTCTTTATTTTCTATCTTAACTATTCTGTATTAAATTAAAAAAATAATACTCCTTTCTATCCCTCCTCTTTGAGTATTATATATGAAGTATGTCTTATTTATTAATCTCAAATTTTCAGCATACTTTTAAGAAGTAATCACAACGTCAAGTGTTTAATATCTTTCACTTCCACCTTGAAAAGCATGGATATTAAAGTGCTAATGTAATTACCTTCCCTAGTCTATATTTTTTACTTTTTGTTATGTATAAAAAACAGCTAAAAACATGCACGGTTTGTATGAAAATGACAAATTTCAGAAAATTCAGAATCTGAATACACTCTATACCTAGTTTCTATATAAAGACACAGAAAATTTCCAGACACTCAGAGGCCCCCTGGTCCCATTCTAGTGGCTCCCCTTAAGGTTTACTATTGTTCTGGTATATAACAAAAAGATCACTTTACCTGTATTTTGTATTTTATATAAATGTTATGACACAGTATAACCACTTTTGGACAGGGCTTTTTTATTCCTTATGTTGTTTGTGAATATACCTATATGGTTGCCTGTTGTGATCATGTATTGACACTGTTGCATAGGATTCCATAGTGTAAACGTTTAACTACTAAGTAGTTTATTCCAATGTGTATTAAAATATGAGTGATTTTTAGTTTGTGTCTGTTGAGAATAGCACTGGTATATAAATTCTAGAACTTGAGCTTTGGTGGTATGTGTATAAATTATTGTTCAGTATACATGTAGTAGTAAAATTTTTGACTCATAGCTTTCATGTGTTTACCTTTTTAGATACTTCTAAATATTTTCAAAACATCTGTATGAATTTTCATGCTCAGCAGCAGTGAATGAGATTCGACGATTACACACATTCTTGTCAAACTTGATAATACCTGTCATTTTCATTTGAACTTTGTGGTTCGTGAGTGATAATTCCAAGGATTGCTTTTGTTTTATTTAATTGACTACTATGAAGCCAAGCATCTTTTGATATGTTTACTTAACATTCTGTACTCTCTTTTCTGAAACATCTTTTGGTATATTTTCCCCATTTTTGCTATTACATTATCTTCTTATTGAAGACTTTGTTTTTTTTAAACATCTGGAGACTTCTTATTTAGGAGTTTTTTATATATGCCTGATATGAGTTCTTCTCTCTTTCTGTCACTCCTTCTCTTTCTTTAGATGATTGTCAGTTTTTAATGTTAACAACATCTAATTTGTTTTTTCCTCTTTATTTACTTAGTCATATTTCTATTTATTTATATAGTCCTCTTATTTGTAGTAGAGCACATTATTTATTCTAAACCACAAATATGTTTTTGTTTCCTCAATAAATCTAATTATTAAGCTTTAAATATAAGTTAATTTTCTAAACTAAATATGTTGTATCATAGTGAAAATTAATTTTTTCTAGGACAGCCGAAAGGTTACATTTATTCATAAAATGTTGTATTAAACTTTCTTTTCATTTGCTAATACCTCTCATTGATTCACAGAGGTAAACATCACTTCATCCATGGATCTGACTTTTCTCTGATGTCTCATGGTCATTCTCACCAATTCTTCTTACCCCCTGAAATCTTTAGCAATCCCATTATTCCACAAAAGCAAAAACCTTCGTTGGGCCTTTTTCCTCAGAAGATTGATTATTACCACATTTTAAATGGGAGATTGCAATAAGTTAGGAGAAAATGCCACAAGGGTCTCTCATTTTTTTTCCCACATCTTTTTTCAGCCTCTGCTTGCACTCTCTGTTCAAAGATTTTTGTACAGCACATTGATGGAAGATGCCAGTTGTTTCTCTCCCTGGGGCAAAAGACAGATTAATTACCTGACAAATAAAATAAAGACAGTGTCTTTCTCTGTTCAAATGTTGGACAGTATTGTTTGCATCCTACTTTAAAAGTTTCAGGTGACTGAAGCTTAAGATTCCTAAGCTTTAATCCATACTTGCACCTTGCACAGCACCCAACAGGACTGCTTTACATAACCCCATGAGACTTTTGTGTGCAAGTGGAACAGATAAAAATATAAAACTATTGCTGTCTGTGTCATAAAAATGATTTTTTGTCTCATTTAAAATATTTTTTTGTTAAAAAACGTGTCAGGCTAAAATATTGGAATTTCAAATATGGTAAAATCTAAGACCCTTCAAATTTCTTTCCAGTATTGGTGATGATGGGTGCCACACGAGATATGACTTCATTGAACAGAATAGGTGAGATTCCTTCATAGACCTGATTGGAGAATATGAAAATAATCCCTCAAAAAATTTGGACATTCTCTAGTTCTCCAGTATTGGGTAAGATGATAGTAAGGGCCCCTCATTGTCCTATATGTGAATGCAGATCAATTGTGAGAGGTGAGGATAAAACAAGCAGCCTAAATATCCTTTATATTTGTTTGTTGTACTACTAGTAGAAAGAGGAAGGGTCAACATATCACCGTGGTTGATACAGGAAATAAGCTGCTTGAAACTTCACAGAAATGTACCTGCTTGTATTTTCTGTGCAGTTACCCTCCCTTTTGGTGTGCCCTGATACCTCCCTCAACGTATGTACCAACTCCAGCAGCATTAAGCAGAAATCCAGAGAAATCTCTTCTTTGGAATTACGAGGAAGGGAAGAGTCGAAAATTTTATAGCATGTTTTATACAAATATACACGTCACCATCTTTTTCTATGTGATGCCATGCATGGAAGGTCAGGAGCTTCAGGGGATTCTGGAAGCACCAAGGTCTGTGGGGTTCATCATGGGTGCATTCATGGGCAGGAAAAGAGAAGGGCCTTATCTTGGTCACTTTGTCAATGCTAGTAGCTACAAAAAGAAGAGGACAGCAGACATCTTAGGGAGAAGAGCCAACATTAAATGAAATGTCCTAATTACTCTAGGGAACCTCTCATGATAGCCTCCCGTAGCTCCTCAAATCCCTACATCCTTGCACAAGGGATAGTGTAGTATTACTGGAGCGTGTGACTGCAGATTAACATTATTTTTGTTGAAAAAAATAAAAACAGGTTCAAGTGACGGGGTTTGAAAAGGGTTCACAGTGGGAGGGAAACTAATGTAACAATGTAGAGAGAACCCTTTGGATGATTCATCATGTTTTTATTTTTATTTCTTTTGCTGCTTCAGAATCTGTAGTAGTGACTGATGTGTTCCATGATGCAGTCCCGCTTCTTATAAGTTTTAGATGGAATACCCCATTAGGAGGAAGTGCATGTAAGGAAGGTTAGTGAGTCAAACTCCTCTGCCCTCTGTCAGCAGTGGGTGCAAAACGATAGAGACCAAGTGCTGTCATCCTTCGATGTGCAAAGTTTTCACTATATGAATGATGGTTTTTTTTGTTTGCAGGTCAGGAGCCTTGGTCTCAATATCCCTGTTTAAAAAGTGTTATCACATGTCTGCCAGAAATAATTGCTGATGACACTGGAAAAAATTGAGGGTTATCCTTAACGATTAAGGGTTTCTCAGCAACATGGATGGACTTAGAGGTTGTTATACTGAGTGAAGCAAGTCAGACACAGAAAGACAGATATCATATGATATTGCTTACATGCAGAATCTAAAAAGAAACGGTAGAAAAGAACTTATTTACAAAACAGAAATAGAGTCATGGATATAGAAAATAAACTTATGGTTACCAGAGGATAAGTGGGGGAGGGATAAATTGGGAGAATGGGACTGACATATACACACTACTATATATAAAATATATAAAATATAAGATAAGTATTGGTATGGACCTGCTGTATAGCACAGGGAACTCTACTCAGTGCTCTATACTGGCCTATATGGGAAAATAATCTTAAAAAAACACAAGGGTTTCAGGATTATATAATAAATATATATGTGTAAAACCTTTAATATGAAAGGAAAAATAAATTAACCGTGTGGTCCCTGTTATGGTATAAACTTTTTGTGCCTCTAGTTTTCAAATTTTGAAATCCAGCTCCCTTGTTGATGGTATTAGGAGGTGGGGCTTTGGGGAGGTGATTAGGTCATGAGGCCAGAGACCTCAAATATGGGATTAGTGACCTAATAAATGTAGCACACAAAAGATCTTATGCCCATTACATCATTTAATTGCAGAACCAGAAGACCTACATTATGAACCAGAAATTTGTCCCTCACCAGGCACTGTCAGACGGCAACTTTTTTAAAAAATTAATTAATTAATTAATTAATTGGCTACGTTGGGTCTTGGTTGTGGTGCGCAGGCTACTCATTGGGTGGCTTCTCTTGTTGCAGAACACGGGCGCTGGTGTGCGGGCTTCAGTAGTTGTGGCACGTGGGCTCAGTAGTTGTGGCTTGCCAGCTTGAGAATGCTGGCTCAGTATTTTTGGTGCACGGGCGTAGTGGCTCTGCGGCATGTGGGATCTTTTCAGACCAGGGCTTGAACCTGTTTCCCGTGATTGGCTGGTGAATTCTTAACCACTGCGCCACCAGGGAGGCCCTAAATGTGTGACTCCGTTTCTCTTCTTTAATTAGTTCATGTATAGCCATTTTTAGATTCCACCTCTAAGTGATATCTTATGATAAGTCTCTTTTTCTGTCTGACTTATGTCACTTAGAATGATTGTCCCTAAGTCCACCCGAGTTGCTGCAACTGGCCTTATTTCATTGATTTCATGGCTGATTAACATTCCACTGTACATAAGTACCACATCTTCTTTATCCATTTTTCCTTCCAAGTACATTTAGGTTGTATCCAAGTCGTGGCTCTTGTAAACAGAGATGCACTAAAAGTTGGGTTCTCTGTGTCCTGTCGAATTTTGTTTTCCCAAGACATACGCCCATGAGTGGAAGTGCCTTATGCTCTGTAGCTCTGCTTTTTAGATTTTTTAGGAAACACAATACATTTCTCCAGAGTTGCCATTGGCAGTTTACGTTCCTAGCATCAGCGAAACAGGGCTCCCTTTTCTCCACGCCCTGTCCTGCTTTTCTGGTTTTTACACTTTGTGATGATGGCCGATCTGACTGATGCGAAGTGTTGATATTCATTGCCCGCCTGTTTGGTTGGCAAAAAAGGGAGTATGCATTTTTCCTGAATATATTCAGAAAAAACGCATACGCCCTTTTTGGCCAAATGGATCATTGGCATAGTTCAGCCACTTTTCATGTGCTTTAACTGCGAGTCCAATCTACCTCTTGAAATCCCTCTGTGCAATTCTGCCTTGCTTTCAAGTCCTTTTCGATGACTTACCTCACGACATTTTCGATGATAGGTATCCTTTACAACCCTGAAGTTTTGAAAATTGCAGGGCCCTGAGGTGGATTTTTCATATTTTGTGGGGAACAGGCCACAAAACAGCAGCATTGCTTAAAACCCTATTCTGATTCCTGGGGCAAGGTGAGCCTTTGGTCAAATCCTCTTCCTTATTGGAAATTAGAGTGGCATGTGCCTGTTGAAAAACCTAGGGCTTGTCTCTTATTGGATCCCCCCATTCGGCTTCATTCTCCAGACAAATTCCAAACTGTGCGAAACAGGATGTTGAAGGTGCTAATTTCCCCAAGTGGGGAGATTGTTAGGAAAGAGGCTCTAGGCGGGAAGCCGACCACCAAGAGATGAGGATATGAGGTACTTTTCCAAACTCTTCCCGGTCACACAGTGTACCATACTCTGGGTGTCCAATGCATCTTTTAGCTGTAGGATGAGTCCCCTGCCCCTGGAGATTTGGGACCTATGAAAGGGGGAACAAGCATATTACTGTAAAGGGGCTGCATTTGCTAACCCATCCTCACCAAACCTCTCAGCCATACGAGTGTCCAGCCTTAGGTCCCATCCGACTCTGGGTCTAGATGTGTTCATTTGAGGTTGCATCACAGCCCCTGAACGAATTCTGTAAGAAGTTCTCTCTCACTCACTGTCTTTGTTTTTTTTTGTTTTGTTTTGTTTTTTGGAATTTATTTTTATAATGGGGTGTAGGTGATTTTCAGTGCTATGTTTCTTGCTGCTGTACATCAACTTGATTCACTTACAGAGAGACATCAATAAATTCTTTTTCTGATTCTGACCAGTCGTATATAATCTTTTCCGGTGTGTAGTGTGCTGAGTCCAGTCCTTTGAGCTTTAGAGTAAGCCTTGTTGATTGCCTATTTGGTCTATGGAACGGTATCTGTGCTCATTTCAAACTCCTGGCTTATGCCTCACCTCAATTGACCTTTGCACTCTAGCAGTCATAAGTGTGTTTTCTAAATGTGTGATTCTGTGTCTCTTTTGACATTTAGTTCATGTGTCGCAATTTTGATATTCCACCTATAACTGATATCTGATGATAAGTCCCATTTTTCTGTCTGACTTATGTCACTGAGAATGATCATACCTAAGTACACCCGAGTTGCTGCAACTGGCATTATTTCATTGATTTCATGGCTGAGTTGTATTCCATTGTACATAAGTATCACATCTTCTTTATCCATGTTTTCCTTCCAAGGAGATTTATGTTGTATCCAAGTCATTGAAGGAGTTCTGCCCCTTTCCATGTGCTTTCGAGGCGAGACCAATCTCCCTCTCGAAATCCCGTTCCTGCAATTCTGCCTTGCTTTCAAGTCCTTTTTCGTGACTTACTTCAAGCATTTTTCCACGTTAGGCATCTTTTACAATGCTGGAGGATTGTGAATTGCAGTGCCCCTGAGCTCCACTTTTCAACTTGTTTCTTTGGGAATTGGCCACCAAACAGCAGGATTGCTTCAAGCCCTATTCTGGTTCCGAGGGCAAGCTGAGCCTTTGGTCAATTCCTCTTCCTCATTGGAAATTAGAGTGGCATGTGCCTGTCCAAACACCTAGGCGTTGTCTCTCATTGTTCCCCCTGTTCCAGTTCATCCTCCGAACAAATTCCAAAGTGTGCGAAAGAGGGTGTTGCAGGTGCTGACTTCCCCAAGTGGGGCAATTGCTAGGAAAGAGGGTGGAGGTGGGAACCCAAGCACTAGGAGATGAGGAGATGAGGTGGTTTTCTCAAACTCTTCCCTATCCGATGGTGTACCATCCTCTGGGTGTCCCATGCATATTTTAGCTGTACGAAGGGTGGCCTGCATCTGGAGATTTGGGACCCATGGAATCAGGACCAGGCAGTATTATTCTAAAGGGGCTTCATTAGCTGACTCATGCTCACCCAGCCTCTCAGCCCCACGAGTGTCCAGCCTTAGGTCCCATCCAGCTGTGTGTTTAGATATGCTCAATCCAGCTTGCATCCCAGCCCGTGAAAGAATTCTGTAGGAATTTATCTCTTACTCAGTGTCTTTTTTTAAAATTTATTTTTATAAGGGGGTGTAGCTGATTTTCAGTGCTGTGTTTCTTGCTGCTGTACATCCACTTGATTCACTTACAGAGAGACATTGATAAATTCATTTTTCAGATTCTTACCCATCATATATAATCTTTTCTGGTGTGTAGATTGTTCTGAGTCCAGTCCTTTGAGCTTTAGAATAAGTCTTGTTGATTCCCTATTTGGTCTATGGAATGGTATCTGCTCATTTCAAACTCCTGGTTTATGCCTCACCTCAATTGACCTTTGCACTCTAGCAATCATAAGTGTGTTTTCTAAATGTGTGATTCTGTGTCTCTTTTGTCATTTAGTTCATGTGTAGCAATGTTGATATTCCACCTATAACTGATATCTTATGATAAGTCTCTTTTTCTGCCTGACTTATGTCACTGAGAATGATCATACCTAAGTACACCTGAGTTGCTGCAACTGGCCTTATTTCATTTGATTTCATGGCTGAGTTATATTCCATTGTACATAAGTATCACATCTTCTTTATCCATGTTTTCCTTCCAAGGAGATTTATGTTGTATCCAAGTCAAGGCTCTTGTAAACAGACCAGCACTAAACGTTGTGGTGCCTGTGTCCTGTCGAGTGTTGCTTTTCCCAGGATATACACCCATGAGTGGAAGTGCCGTATGCTCTGTAGCTTTGTTTCTGAGATTTTTTTGGGAAACACAGTACACTTCTCCAGAGGGCCGTTGGCAATTTACCTTCCCAGAATCACCGTAAAAGGGCTCCCTTTTCTCCATGCCCTATGCTGCATTTCTGGTTTTTACACTTTGTGAGGATGGCCTTCGGAGTGATGTGAAGTGATATCTCTTTGTAGTGTTGATTTGCACTCTGCGCCTCTTTGGTTGGCGAAAAGGCACATATGCGTTTTTCCTGAATATGTTCAGGAAGAACGCATACGCCCTTTTTGGCCAATGGCATCGTTGAAGAAGTTCTATCCTTTTCCATTTGCTTTCATGGCGAGTCCAATCTACCTCTTGAAAACCCCTTCCTGCAATCCTGCCTTGTTTTCTTGTCCTTTTTCGTGACTTACCTCAAGGCATTTTTCCAGGATTGCTTCCAACCCTATTCTGGTTTCTGTGGCAAGTTGAGCCTTTGGTCAATTCCTCTTCCTGATTGGAAATTAGAGTGGCGTGTCCCTGTTCAGACACCCTGGGCTCGTCCCTCATTGTTCCCCCTCTTCCCCTTCATCCTCCAGAAAGATTCCAAACTGTGAGAAACAGGATGTTGAAGGTGCTGACTTCCCCTAGTGAGTAGATTGTTAGAAAAGAGCCTGGAGTTGGGACCCGAGCACCAGGAGATTAGGAGAGGAGGTGCCTTCTCCAAACTCTTCCCGATCAGATGGTGTACCATCCTCTGTGTGTCCTGTGCATATTTTAGCTCTAGGAAGGTTCCCCTGCACCTGGAGATTTGGCACCCTTGGAATGGGGCCAGGCAGTATTATTCTAAAGGTGCTGCATTTGCTGGCCCACCCTCGCCAATTTTCTCACTCCACGAGTGTCCATCCTTAAGTCCCATCTATCTGTGGGTCTAGATGTGGTCAATCCAGGTTGCATCAGAGACCCTGAAGGAATTCTGTAGGAATTTCTCTCTCTCTCACTGTCTTTTTTTTGTAATTTATTTTTATAATGGGGTACAGCTGGTTTTCAATGTTGTGTTTCTTGCTGCTGTACATCTTCTTGATTCACTTACAGATAGACCTCAATAAATTATTTTTTAGATCCTTACCAGTCGTATATATTCTCTTCTGGTGACAAGAGTATTGTGAGTCCAGTTCTTTGAGCTATAGAGTAGGTCTTGTTGATTAGCTATTTGGTTTGGAACCGTATCTGTGCTAATTTCAACCTCATGGTTTATGCCTTACCCCACCCCACCTTTCACCTTTAGTAGCCATAAGTGTGGTTTCTAAATGTGTGACTCTGTTTCTGTTTTGTAATTTAGTTCATGTGTAGCCACTTTTAGATTCCACCTATAAGTGATATCTCATGATAAGTCTCTTTTTCTGTCTGACTTATGTCACTTAGAATGATAGTATCTAAGTCCACACGAGTTGCTCCAACTGGCCTTATTTCATTGATTTCATGGCTGAGGTATATTCCATTGTCTGTAAGTACCACATCTTCTTTATCCATTTTTTCCCCCAAGGACATTTATGTTGTATCCAATTCGAGGCTCTTGTAAACAAAGAAGCACTAAACTTTGGGGTGCTTGTGTCCTGTAGAGTTTTGGTTTTCACAGGATATACACCCATGAGTGCAAGTGTGGTATGCTCTGTATCTCTGTTTTTTAAATTTTTTAGGAAACACAATACACTTCTGCAGCCTGGCCGTTGGCAATTTACATTCCCACCATCAGCGTAGCAGGGTTCCATTTTCTCCAAGCCCTGTCCTGCATTTCTGGTTTTTACATTTTGTGAGGATAGCCCTTCTGACTGATTCGAATTGATACCTCTTTGTAGTGTTGATTTGCATTGCCAGCCTGTTTTGTTGGCCAAAAAGGGCGTATGCGTTTTTCCTGAATATATTCAGGAAAAACGCATACGCCCTTTTTGGACAACTGCATAATTGGTGAAGTTCAGCCACTTTTTCATGTGCTTTAACGGCTAGTTCAATCTACCTCTTGAAATTCCTTTCCTGCAATTGTGCCTTTCATTAAAATCCTTTTCCTTGACTTACCTCAAGACATTTTTCGATGATAGGTATTATTTTAAACCCTGCAGGTTTGTGAATTGCAGTGCTCCTGACCTCCATTTTTCAACTTGTTTCTTTGAGATCTAGCAACAAAACAGCAGCATTGCTTCAAGCCCTATTCTGGTTCTGGGGGCAAGGTGAACCTTTGGTTAATTCCTCTTACTAAGTGGAAATTAAAGTGGCATTTTCCTGTCCAGACACCTAGGGCTTGTCTCTCATGGTTCTCCCCCTTCCCCTTCATCCTCCGGACAAATTCCAAACTGTGCAAAACTGGATGTTGAAGGTGCTGACTTCGTTAAGTGGGGAGATTGTTCGGAAAGAGGCTGGTGGGGGGAACCCGAGCACCTGGAGATGAGGAGATGAGGTGCCTTTTCCAAACTCTTCCTGATCAGATGATGTACCATACTCTGGGTGTGACAGGTGTGTTTCAGCAGTAGAAAGGGTCCCCTGCAAGTAAGGGGAACACCAGGGATCTTTCCAAATCAGTGTCTCCCAGAACCCCCAAACTGGGGAAGTTTTAAGCTACAGGTACATGCATGTATGTTCATGAAGGGCCTTGGGCAGTAGGCAGAGTCCAAGCTTTAGATGATTGAGGGTCAGAAGTGGTCACCATCAGCCTCCCTTAAGTTACATTTTATCGGGCCTTGGTAGATGATGTAGATATACATATCTATTTTTTCAGATTCTTTCCCCGTATAGATTATTACAAAATATTGAGTGTAGTTCCCTGTGCTATACAGTAGGCCCTTGTTGATTATCCCTTTTATACATAGCATTGTATATGTGTTAATCCCAAAATCTTAAATTATCCCTCCCCGCACCTTTCCCCTCTGGTAACAATAAGTTACAAGATTTTATATTCCTCAGAAATGGGGGAGCTGAAAGAATGGTATAATTTTCAATGGAAAAGCATTTAAAACAAGATTGAAGCTTCAGCCAAGATCATTAGATGTACATCCTTGGAAAACAATCACTTAATTTCTCTAAACTTGACCTGACAAATAAGACAAAAACCCTCCACTGAACTTGCTTATAATCAAGTGATGGAAATATCAAATGGAAGTGTTAGAAACATCTTATTTTACATGAGCCTTATACACTGCTCTATGTTCGTTACAGTTTGCTTCACACATCTGTTCACTGAAGTTACAATGTTCTCAAATTCTGTTACTGATCCTACAGAATGGGCCCCAACAAGGGTCCCCTGCCCAGTGTCATTGGAGCCAACAGAACGAGACTGAGTTTGGTTCAGAAGCAAAGGAAAACTTTGTATTTTGATCAGAGAATGGAGAGGTGAGAGCGTGCGCTCCCCCGCGGGCTGTGGGCGGGTGGCTGTGTAGGGATCCCGTCAGCGTCAGCGGGATGGAGGGGGCGGAGCTCTTGAGGGCCGGGTTGGCTGGAGCTCAGGCTGTGTGTCGCGGAGTCTGCACAGGGCCCCGCGAGCTGAGGTGTCGGCCCAGCCATTTTGCACTAGGAAATCGGGTCTGAAGTGCCGGTTGTGGGACCTCTGCATGTGGAATCCTAGGAGCAAGTGAAATTAGAAAAAGCACAAAGGAAAAAAAGGTTAGACTTTATTTTATTGCCCAGATTCTATTTTTACCTCCCAGGAATTTTTCATGGGCCTTGCCGGTGACAAACCCCTCCTCTACCTTTTGTCCCGTTCCTCATTCTTGGGGCGCTGAGGGTGCAGACCCCTCTTCTGTAAATGCTTCGTGCTGAGTTGGGAGTCCTCATACACGGGGGCGGGGAGGGGCAGAACTTCTCCCCAGCATCCTCCAGGTGAGGTTGATTGTCCCCAGGCCTCCTGCCTCACTGCTCGTCCGCCTGAGCACCAGCATTGGAAGTGTTATAGATTCTAATGACCTTTAAGGGTCCAGGAAAGAGATGCGCAGAGACACTGGAGGGACTAGTTTTACCCCACCCCACATTTGTTCGGCCACCTTAGGCTGATGGTTTCTGCCAGCCTAGATGCTCTGACCAGTAGTCTGCGCTTTCTTCAATCAGGCCCCTGAATTAATGTACAAACATCACCAGGTGTCAGAGCCCTGCCCGCTCAACTCCCAGACAGTCCAGGGTTGGTGGTGATCCAGGACCATGACGGCCACTGAGTCAACGGCCTTTTGAAGTAGCCAGGAGTCCAGCCGGTCTTGTTGGCCGCCATCACCGTGGTGTCTGTAGGCTTTTCTATGGTGACAGCATTATCTACGGTTCCCCTGCCAAACTTATTAGCTCCTCTCTGGGTGCAGTAAGTCCTGCAAGCAGTAGTCTGCTCTTTTGGGGCACACTCTTGTTGTTTTCTGAGAGAAGCTCCAGGTCAAGTGATGGTCACACGAGTCGTCATGGGAGCCCACTGACCCTGGTTGTCTCTTTGGAGGTTGGAGTTGGAGGGCCTCCTCTCCCGAGGTCTGTGTGCCCACGGAGCGACCCCTGCAACTTCAGGGCATGGTGGGTGGTTAGGATCACCACGTGGGGTCCTTTTCCCTTAGGAGGGAGCTGGCCTTATGGGCTGCTGATTTCCAGGTTTTTAGATACCCCAGTATCCTGGCCGGATGGAGTGGCAGGCCAAGCCCTTGGTGACTGTAGCTTCTCCTACCTGGGCGGCATACTTGAGTTGTTCCAGTTCAAGTGGTCCCAGTTTTTGCACTAATACTCCAAGGGTGATTCACCTTCTACTGGGAATGTAAAGGTCAAAGGGTTTAGCTAAATTAGGGAGGTCCAGGGCAAGGGTCTGAATTACCTGCTCTTTCCATTCTTGAAAGACCGCTTCTGGATTCTGTTCGAAAGGATCATCATCTTTTCCTTTCAGTGTTTCATATAGAGGCCCAGCTATTAGACTGTAGTTACGGATCCAGATGCAGCGAACCCCGACCTCCCCAGGAGCCCATAAGCTGTCTTCTAGTTTTAGAAGGGGTAAGGCTGCAAATGGCTTCTTCCCTTTCCTGGGATGGGCTTCTCCAACCTTCTGTGAGAATGAAGTCCGGGCAGGTCACTTTAGTCTGTGATATTTGAGCCTTTTTCTTGGACACCTTCTATCCTTTATTGGCTAGGTAGTTCAGAGGCCCCCTTGGTAGGGCAGGCAATCAGAATGTTGTCTGCATATTGAAGGTGGGTTCCCTTCTCCAGAGGTAGATCTTTTAGGTTTTAGTTAAGTTTCCCCAAAGGTGGTGTGGGAATTTTTGAACCGTTGGGGCAGGACAGCCCCAGCAGTATTGTCTTCATTGTATGTTGAGTCCTGCCAATCACAAGCCAAAATTTCTTGTGACTCTGGGACTAATGGAATACAGAAGAAGGCATCATCTAAGTCTAATACAGAATACCATGTCCTGGTGGATGGTAGAATGACCAGCAGGGTGTAGGAATTAGGAACTACTGGATGTATTTCCTCAGTGGCTTCACTGACTGTCCTGACGTCCTTTACCAGGTACCCAGTAGCCTACGGGGCTCTCGTGGTCAGACCCCTCCCAGGATATGGAGCTCACCTGGGCAGGTACCCAGCAGCCCACAGGGCTCTCGTGGTCAGACCCCTCCCAGGATATGGAGCTCACCTGGGCAGGTACCCAGCAGCCCACAGGGCTCTCGTGGTCAGACCCCTCCCAGGATATGGAGCTCACCTGGGTAGGCACCCAGCAAGCCTGGGCACAGAGGAACTGTGCACATAGCCCTCATTGCAGAGCACCCCCAGCCCACCTGGTGGTCAGAGCGGACCCAGAGCACCTCAGAGCAGGACGTGAACTAACAAACAGCAGCTCCGACAGGTCTGTGACCCTGGGCATCAATCTCTGCAGCCTCCCCCTGCCTGGTCTTCCAGAGACTTCCACTGCAGCCGGGGCAGCAGGCCTCTGTCTCCACCCACCACCCCTCCTCTTCCTGACTCCCGGGCTCCTCTCATTAGGAGAGGGTCTTATTGAAGTTGTCTCCCACTCATGGGCCAGATAAAATGATTAAAAAACAAGCTGATTAGCTGCAGCCCCTTGTCTATCCTGACTCTCAGGAGCCCACACCTGTTCCTTGGACCTGGTCGGTTCAGCAAGGTCCATTTTCTGCAAGTGTGAGCCCCTGAGGGGTGAGGATTGGCTGACCTTGGCAGCCTGACCCTGCCGACCAGCCCTCCCCAGGTGTACCTGGGTTGAGGTCAATATAAACACCGCCCAGGCAGCAAAAGCCCCTGCAGCTGTGCCTGACGCCATAGTCTCTGCCCCGTCAGCAGTCTCGGGGCTGGGCTGGTGGGAGGGAGTGAGGGGCCATGGCTTTTTGGCTTTTTGGGTGGCCCGGTGTGAGTGGGGCTCTGCTGGACTTTCTGCAGGAGTTGAGAGGCTGCCACCTGCTAAAGAAGAGGATGTGTCACCCATACCTGCTGCTGGAATTTCCCCCCAGGCAGAGGTGAGGAAGGAAAAAAGCAGTGGGGGCCCGGACGGGAGGGGTACCTCAGGCAGGGAAATGGAAAGCTTCCAGAAGAGCGCCTGGGGCCAGGACCATCCTGGCTGGCCTGCAGGCACAAAGTCGGCCTGCGTGCTGTCGCTGGTGTGGCTCCATGGCCCTTCCTCTAGGCTTTCAAGTCCTTGTACACATTCAGGTGTTTTACCTGGGAAGGGTGGGAACAGTTCAGCAGCAGCTAGCCTGGTGCTCAGCTCACATTTACTTATAGACGCCTCTGCACGGTCCCCCAGCTTTGCAATGAGGATGCTCCTTGCGGCGGGGGCTGCTGGCTGCACGGGAGACGATTCCCCACCTCTGACCAACTTCAGAATTGTTTACCACTGGAGCAAGTGCCCTGATAGGGTTTTCCTCTGTATAACTGGTGGGTTCTGTTTTTTTTTCTTTTTTTGGTTCAAGGTACATTTTATTCCTCTTTTTTATATGTATAGATATAAGCATGGAAATAATTCATATAAATACATCTATGGGAAGGGAAGAACTTTTTTCTGTTTTATTTTTTTTAATTTTATTTATTTAAAAAATTTTAAATTTAATTTTATTTATTTTTTATACAGCAGGTTCTTATTGGTTATCTATTTTATACATATAAGTGTATACATGTCAATCCCAATCTCCCAATTCATCCCACCACCACCCCCCACGGCTTTCCCCCCTTGGTGTCCATACGTTTGTTCTCTACATCTGTGTCTCTATTTCTGCCCTGCAAACCAGTTCTTCTGTACCATTTTTCTTGGTTCTACATATATGCATTAATATACAATATTTGTTTTTCTGTTTCTGACTTACTTCACTCTGTATGACAGTCTCTAGATCCATCGACGTCTCTACAAATGACCCAATTTCATTCCTTTTTATGGCTGAGTAATATTCCATTTTATATATGTACCACATCTTTATCCATTCATCTGTCTGTGGGCATTTAGGTTGCTTCCATTACCTGGCTATTGTAAATAGTGCTGCAATGAACATTGTGGTGAATGTGTCTTTTTGATTTATGGTTTTCTCTCGGTATATGCCCAGTAGTGGGATTGCTGGGTCATATGGTAATTGTATTTTTAATTTTTTAAGGAACCTCCATACTGTTCTCCATAGTGACTGTATCAATTTACATTCCCACAAGTAGTGGAAGAGGGTTCCTTTTCTCCACACCCACCCCAGCATTTGTTGTTTGTAGATTTTCTGATGATGCTCATTCTAACAGGTGTGAGGTGATACCTCATTGTAGTTTTGATTTGCATTTCTCTAATAATTAGTGATGTTGAGCAGCTTTTCATGTGCGTCTTGGCCATCTCTATGTCTTCTTGGAAGAAATGTCTATTTAGATCTTCTGCCCATTTTTTTAAATTGGGTTGTTTGTTTTTTTAATATTGAGCTGCATGAGCTGTTTATATATATTGGAGATTAATCCTTTGTCTGTTGATTCATTTGCAAATATTTTCTTGCCGGAGTCCAGCTCCAGTGAGTCCAGGGATACCCAAGGGATGGATAGCGTCGGCGAAGGAAATAAATCTATTGCACTTCTTAAAGTATCAGCATTGCATGTTTCTCTCTCTCTCTCCTTCATTGTTTACAGTCACAGGTTTATATATTGTAGTTGGTTACATTACCAGGTACGTGACCAAACAATCTTAGCACAATCAAACCTCAAAATGTTCTATAAATATTTTTTAAAAAAAATATCCCCTAGTTTCTAGATGTCCTATTAAAATATTTCCCCAAGTTCCCATTAATCACAGGTTATTTCTTAGTAATCAAGCCAAGCAGTTACATAATTATTTTAATTGTAGAAGTTGGAGCTACTTGTTCCTATTTCTCTTCTTGCATGGGCAACCTTTTACAATGGTTCCACAAAAATATTTACAATATACCCTGCATGCCCTTTCTTGTTGTTTCCTCCAACTGAGACTGTTTTCTCCCTATCCTAGCAACCAATTCTGCTCTAGTCATTTGCTTTTCTATAATTAATCTTCCTTTATAATAGAACCATAAGTTTCCTATGTCATCAGGAACTCTGGTCCATGGCCATAACTCCATACTAGAGGGTGTTTTTCATAAAAACATCCCCTTAGTTCCAGGCTCTTAATTCTTTACCCATTTCCCTGAGACTTTAGTGGGTACTTCCCATTCTGTGGTAGTTTCAGGAGGGGGAGTCCTTAGAGGAATTTTTCTTTCACGTGGAGCAACATCCCCCCCAAATTGCCCCTATATGTAAATTTATTATCATAAAACATAACAACAGAGCTGTAGTCCACCCTCCTGGCATGGCGCTGCCTTGCAGTTTTGCCTTCCGTTGCTTCATGACTTTGTCATGGTGCAGTGGCTCCAGGATGGCTTCCGAAGTTTTCTCCCATTCTGAGGGTTGTCTTTTCGTCTTGTTTGTAGTTTCCTTTGCTTTGCAAAAGCTTTTACGTTTCCTCAGGTCCCATTTGTTTCTTTTTCTTTTTTATTGCATTACTCTAGGAGGTGGATCAAAAAAGATCTTGCTGTGATTTATGTCAGACTATTCTTCCTAAGTTTTCCTCTAAGAGTTTTATACTGTCTGGACTTACATTAAGGTCTCTAATCCATTTTGAATTTATTTTTGTGTATGGTGTTAGGGAGTGTTCTAATTTCATTCTTTTACATGTAGCTGTCCATTTTTCCCAGCACTACTGATTGAAGAGACTGTCTTTTCTCCATTGTATAGTATAGTCTTGCCTCCTTTGTCATAGATTAGTTGACAATAGGTGTGTAGGTTTATCTCTGGGCTTTTTTTTCCTTTTACACCTTTATTGGAGTATAATTGCTTTACAATGGTATGTTAGTTTCTGCTGTATAACAAAGTGAATCAGCTATACATATACATATATCACCATATCCCCTCCCTCTTGCATCTCCCTCCCACCCTGTGTATCCCACCCCTTTAGGTGGTCACAAAGCACTGAGCTGATCTCCCTGTGCTATGTGGCTGCTTCCCAGTAGCTATCAATGTTACCTTTGGTAATGTGTATATGTCCATGCCACTCTCTCACTTCGTCCCAGCTTACCCTTCCCCCTCCCCGTGTCCTCAAGTCCTTTCTCGATGTCTGTGTCCTTAATTCTGTCCTGCCCCTAGGTTCTTCATAAACTTTTTTTTTCTTTAGATTCCATATATCTGTGTTAGCATACGGTATTTGTTTTTCTCTTTCTGACTTACTTCACTCTGTATGACAGACTCTAGGTCCATCCACCTCACAACAAATAACTCAATTTCATTTCTTTTCATGGCGGAGTAATATTCCATTGTATATATGTGCCACATCTTCTTTATCCATTCATCTGTTGATGGACACTTAGGTTGCTTCCATGTCCTGGCTATTGTAAATAGAGCTGCAATGAACATTTTTATACATAATTCTTTTTGAATTATGGTTTTCTCAGGGTAAATGCCCAGTAGTTGGATTGTTGGGTCGTATGGTATTTCTATTTTTAGTTTTTTAAGGAACGTCCATACTGTCCTCCCTAGTGGCTATATCAATTTACATTCCCACCAACAGTGCAAGAGGGTTCCCTTTTCTCCAATAAATGCCTCTCCAGGATTTATTGTTTGTAGATTTTTTGATGATTGCCATTCTGACTGCTGTGAGGTGATACCTCACTGTAGTTTTGATTTGCATTTCTCTAATAATTAGTGATGTTCAGCATCCTTTCATGTGTTTGTTGGCAACCTGTATATCTTCTTTGGAGAAATGTCTATTTAGGTCTTCTGCCCATGTTTGTATTGGGTTGTTTGTTTTTGTGATATTGAGCTACATGAGCTGCTTGTAAATTTTGGAGATTAATCCTTTGTCATTTAAAAATATTTTCTCCCATTCTGTGGGTTGTCTTTTCGTCTTGCTTATGTTTTCCTTTGCTGTGCAAAAGCTTTTAAGTTTCGTTAGGTCCCCTTTGTTTATTTTTGTTTTTATTTCCATTTCTCTAGGAGAGGGTCAAAAAGGATCTTGCTGTTATTTGTGTCATAGAGTGTTCTGCCTATGTTTTCCTCTAAGAGTTTTATAGTGTCTGGTCTTACATTTAGGTCTCTAATCCATTTTGAGCTTATTTTTGTGTATGGTGTTATGGAGTGTTCTAATTTCATTCTTTTACATGTAGCTGTCCAGTTTTCCCAGCACCACTTACTGAAGAGACTGTCTTTTGTCCATTGTATATCCTTGCCTCCTTTATCATAGATGAGGTAGCCATACGTATGTAGGTTTATCTCTGGGCTTTCTATCCTGTTCCATTGATCTATATTTCTGTTTTTGTGCCAGTACCATATAGTCTTGATTACTGTAGCTTTGTAGTATAGTCTGAAGTCAGGAAGTCTGATTCCTCCAGCTCTTTTAATTTCCCTCAAGACTGCTTTGGCTATTTGGGGTCTTTTGTGTCTCCATACAAATTTTAAGATTTTTTTGTTCTAGTTCTGTAGAAAATGACACTGGTAATTTGATAGGGATTGCATTGAATCTGTAGATTGCTTTGGGTAGTATAGTCATTTTCACAATATTGATTCTTCTAACCCAAGAACATGGTTTATACCTCCATCTGTTTATATCATCTTTGATTTCTTTCAGCAGTGTCTTATAGTTTTCTGAGTACAGGTCTTTTACCTCCTTAGGTAGGTTCATTCCTACATATTTTATTCTTTTTGTTGCAATGGTGAATGGGATTGTTTCCTTAATTTCTCTTTCTGATCTTTCATTGTTAGTGTATAGGAATGCAAGAGATTTCTGTGCATTAATTTTGTATCCTGCAACTTTACCAAATTCATTGATTAGCTCTAGTAGTTTTTTGGTGTCATCTTTTGGATTCACTATGTATAGTATCGTGTCATTTGCAAACAGTGACAGTTTTACTTCTTCTTTTCCAATTTGTATTCCTTTTCTTTTTCTTCTCTGATTGCTGTGTCTAGGACTTCCAAAACTATGTTGAATAATAGTGGTGAGAGTGGACTTCCTTGTCTTCTTCCTGATCTTAGAGGAAATGCTTTTAGTTTTTCACAATTGAGAATGATGTTTGCTGTGGGTTTGTCATATATGCCTTTTATTATGTTGAGGTAGATTCCTTCTATGCCCACTTTCTGGAGACTTTTTATTATAAATGGGTGTTGAATTTTGTCAAAAGCTTTTCCTGCATCTGTTGAGATGATATTTTTATTCTACAACTGGTTAATATGGTGTATCACATTGATTGATTTGTGTATATTGAAGAATCCTTGCATCCCTGGGATAAACCCCACCTGATCATGTTGTATGATCCTTTTAATGTGTTGTTCAATTCTGTTTGCTGGTATTTTGTTGAGGATTTTTACATCTATATTCATCAGTGATATTGGTCTATAATTTTCTTTTTTTGTAGTATCATTGTTTCGTTTTGGTATCAGGGTGATGGTGGCCTCATAGAATGAATTTGGGAGTGTTCTTCCCCCTGAAAATTTCTGAAGAATTTGAGAAGGTTTGGTGTTAGCTCTTGTCTAAATGTTTGATAGAATTCACCTCTGATGCCATCTGGTTCTGGACTTTTGTTTGTTGAAAGATTTTAAATCACAGTTTCAATTTCATTACTTGTGATTGGTCTTTTTATATTTTCTGTTTCTTCCTGGTTCAGTCTTGGAAGGTTATACCTTTCTAACAATTTGTCCATTTCTTCCAGGTTGTCCATTTTATTGGCATAGAGTTGCTTGTAGTAGTCTCTTAGGATGCTTTGTATTTCTGTGGTGTCTGTTGCAACTTCTCCTTTTTCATTTCTAATTTTATTGATTTGAGTCCTCTCCCTCTTTTTCTTGAGTCTGGCTAAAGGTTTATCATTTTTGTTTATCTTCTCAAAGAACCAGCTTTTAGTTTTATTGATATTTGCTATTGTTTTCTTTGTTTCTATTTCATTTATTTCTGCTCTGATCTTTTTGATTTCTTTCCTTCTACTAACTTTGGGTTTTGTTCTTCTTTATCTAGTTCCTTTAGGTGTAAGATTAGATTGTTTAATTGAGATTTTTCTTATTTCTTGAGGTAGGCTTGTATTGCTATAAACTTCCCTCTTAGAACTGCTTTTGCTGCATCCCATAGGTTTTGGATCATCATGTTTTTGTTGTCATTTGTCTCTAGGTAGTTTTTGATTTCCTCTTTATTTCTTCAGTGATCTCTTGGTTATTTAGTAACGTATTGTTAAGCCTCCATATGTTTGTGTTTTTTACATTTTTTTCACTGTAATTGATTTCTAATCTCATACCCTTGTCGTCGGAACAGCTGCTTGATATGATGTCAGTTCTCTTAAATTTACTGAGGCTTTATTTGTGACCCAAGATGTGATCTATCCTGGAGAATGTTCTGTGTGCAGTTGAGAAGAATGTGTAATCTGCTGTTTTTGGATGGAATGTCCTATAAATATCAATTAAATCTATTTGGTCTATTGTGTCATTTAAAGCTTGTGTTTCCTTATTAATTTTCTGTCTGGATGATCTCCATTAGTGTAAGTAAAGTGTTAAAGTCCCCTGCTATTATTGTGTTACTGTCTTTTTCCTCTTTTACAGCTGTTAGCAGTTGCCTTATGTATTGAGGTGCTCCTATGTTGGGTACATATCTATTTATAATTGTTATATCTTCTTCTTGGATTGATCCCTTGATCCTTATGTAGTGTCCTTCCTTGTCTTTTGTAAAATTCTTTATTTTAAAGTCTATTTTATCTGATATGAGTATTGCTACTCCAGCTTTCTTTTGATTTTCATTTGCATGGAATATCCTTTTCCATCCCCTCACTTTCAGTCTGTATGTGTCCCTAGGTCTGAAATGGGTCTCTTATAGACAGCATATATATGGATCTTGTTTTTGTATCCATTCAGCAAGTCTGTGTCTTTTGGTTGGAGCATTTAATCCATTCACTTTTAAGGTAAATATTGATATGTATGTTCCTATTACTATTTTCTTAATTGTTATGGGTTTGGTTTTGTAGATCCTTTTCTTCTCTTGTGTTTCCCACTTAGAGAGGTTCCTTTAGCATTTGTTGTAGAGCTGGTTTGGTGGTGCTGAGTTCTCTTAGCTTTTACTTGTCTGTAAAGTTTTTGATTTCTCCATCGAATCTGAATGAGATCCTTGCTGGCTACAGTTCTCTTGGTTGTAGGTTCTTCCCTTTCATCACTTTAAATATATCATGCCATTCCCTTCTGGTTTGTAGAGTTTCTGCTGAGAAATCAGCTGTTAACCTTATGGGAGTTCCCTTGTATGTTATTTGTCATTTTTCCCTTGTTGCTTTTTATTATTTTTTCTTTGTGTTTAATTTTTGTCAATTTGATTACTATGTGTCTTGGCATTTTTCTCCTTGGGTTTATCCTGCCTGGGACTCTCTGGGCTTCCTGAACTTGGGTGGCTATTTCCTTTCCCATGCTAGGGAAGTTTTCGACTATAATCTCTTCAGATATTTTCTTGGGTCCTTTCTCTCTCTCTTCTCCTTCTGGGACCCCTATAATGCGAATGTTGTTGTGTTTAATGTTATTCCAGAGGTCTCTTAGGCTGTCTTCATTTCTTTTCATTCTTTTTTCTTTATTCTGTTCTGCAGCAGTGAATTCCACCTTTCTGTCTTCTGGGTCACTTATTCGTTCTTCTGCCTCAGTTATTCTGCTATTGATTCCTTCTAGTGTATTTTTCATTTCAGTTATTGTGTTGTTCATCTCTGTTTGTTTGTTCTTTAATTCTTCTAGGTCTTTGTTAAGCATTTCTTGCATCTTCTTGATCTTTGCCTCCGTTCTTTTTCCAAGGTCTTGGATCATCTTTACTATCATTATTCTGAATTCTTTTTCTGGAAGGTTGCCTATCTCCACCTCATTTAGTTGTTTTCTGGGGTTTTATCTTGTTCCTTCATCTGGTACAAATTCCTCTGCCTTTTCATTTTGTCTGTCTATCTGAATGTGGTTTTCCTTCCATAGGCTGCACAATTGTAGTTCTTGCTTCTTCTGTCTGCCCTCTGGTGGATGAGGCTATCTTAGAGGCTTGTGCAACCTTCCTGACGTGAGGGACTGGTGGTGGGTAGAGCTGGGTGTTGCTCTGGTGGGCAGAGCTCAGTAAAACTTTAATCCGCTTGTCTGCTGATGCATGGGGCTGAGTTCCCTCTCTGTTGGTTGTTTGGCCTGTGGCAACCCAGCACTGGAGCCTACCTGGCTCTTTGGTGGGGCTAATGGTGGACTCTGGGAGGGCTCATGCCAAGGAGGACTTCCCAGAACTTCTGCTGCCAGTGTCCTTCTCCCCACGGTGAGACACAGTCACCCCCCGCCTCTGCAGGAGACCCTCTAAAACTAGCAGGTAGGTCTGCTCAGTCTCCTATGGGGTCACTGCTCCTTCCCTTGGGTCCTGATATGCACACTACTGTTGTGTGCCCTCCACGAGTGGAGTCTCTGTTGTGACTCTATGTCTCTGAGTGGAGTAGAGACTCTGAGACTCTGAGTGGAGTCTCACAGACTCTGGGTCCTGTGAAGCTTTGATGCTTTGTGGTTCTGAAATCCTATAGGAGACGGTCCACAGCAGGTGAAGCTAATGTTGTCAGTGGACGTGGTGAAGCCAAAGATCTGCAGTTCCGACGAGAGGTGCCGATGTACATACAGGACAAAACCATCTCATGTGAATGTAGTTCAGGCACGTTTAACATAAATACAGTCAGGTTAATGCCTAACATCTTCTATCTTGTGCCTCCTCTCAGGGATCCCCTCCTCAGTTCCTGAGGCTCCTGTAACTCATGTACAGGGGAATGGAGAGTGGGCTCTGTCCAGTCTGAGCCCTGAGTTACCCTGTGTGTATCTTAGGATACTTTGTATTTCTGTGGCGTCTGTTGTAACATCATCCATTTCATTTCTGATTTATTTGGGCCCTCTCTTTTTAAAAAAACATACTACTATTGTCTTTTATTCTTTACAGAAGCTTAATAAATGTTTGATCTACTACCCTTACTCTGTGTATAATTTTTTTTTTTTTTTGCAGTACGCGGGCCTCTCACTGTTGTGGCCTCTCCCGCTGTGGAGCACAGGCTCCGGATGCGCAGGCTCAGCGGCCATGGCTTACGGGCCCAGCCACTCTGCGGCATGTGGGATCTTCCCAGACCGGGGCACGAACCCATGTCCCCTGCATCGGCAAGCAGACTCCCAACCACTGCGCCACCAGGGAAGCCCTACTCTGTGTATAATTTTTGCCATGAGATTTTTACTTTTGTTTGTTTTCTTGTTACTATCAATAATTAGTGAGACTTTTAAGCTTAAGTAAATTCCTTCAACATTGCATATAAGGCTGGTTTATTAGTGATGAGCTCTTTTAGCTTTTGCTAGTCTGGGAAAGTCTTGATCTCTCCTTCAATTCGTTTTTTTCCCCCATAAATTTATTTATTTATTTATTTATTTTTGGCTGCGTTAGGTCTTCATTGCAATGCGTGGGCTTTTCTCTAGTTGTGGCAAGTGGAGGCTTCTCTTCGTTGTGGTGCACGGGCTTCTCATTGCGGTGGCTCTTCTTGTTGTGGAACATGGGTTCTAGGTGCTCAGGCTTCAGTAGTTGTGGCTCGCAGGCTCAGTAGTTGTGGCTCATGGGCTCTAGAGCACAGGCTCCGTAGTTGTGGCACACAGGCTTAGTTGCTCTTTGGCATGTGGGATCTTCCTGGATCAGGTCTCGAACCCATGTCCCCTGCATTGGCAGGCAGATTCTCAACCACTGTGCCATCAGGGAAGCCCTCTCCTTCAATTCTGAATCATAATCTTGCTGGTAGAGTATTCCTGTTGTAGACTTTTTCTTTTTAGCCCATTGAATATATCCTATCATTCCTTCCTAGTCTGCAAATTCTGCTGAGAAGTCATTTGACAGTCTTATGGGAGTACCTTGAACATAACTAGACCCTTTTATTTCACTGCTTCTGTGATCCCTCTTTAATTTTTTAAAGTTTTAAATTTTGGGCACTTTATTTGTCTTGTTGTGGACCTGTTTGTCTTCATCTTGTTTGGGACTCTGTGTTTCCTGGACCTGGATGTGTGTTTCCTTCCCCAGGTTAGGAAAGTTATCAGTTAGTATATCCTCTAATAATTTCTCTGCCCGTTTCTTTCTTCTCCTTGTTCTGGGGCCCCTGTAATGCTCATGTTAATATTCTTGATGTTGTCTCAGAGGTCCCTTTACCTATAGTCTTAATTGTTTTTTCTTTGTGCTATTCAGTTTGGGTGATTTTCACTACTCTGTTTTCCATTTCACTCATCTGTTCTTCTGTATCATATAATGTGGCTTCTGTCGTGTGTGTGTGTGTGTTTGTGTGTGTGTGTTTTAAGCTCTTTTATTGTATTGTTCACTGTTTGGTTCTTTTTGACATGTTATTACTCTTTGTTGAAATTCTCACTATGTCCATCTATTCTTCTCCTGACTTGGGTGAGCATCTTTGTAATCATTACTGTGAACACTTTTTTTTATTGGGTAGAATGCTTATCCCTGTTTTATTCACTTCTTTTTCTGATGTCGTGTCTTGTTACTTCATTTGTAACATATTCCTCTATTTCCTTATGTTTCCTAATTCTCTGTGCATTTCTATTCATTAGGTTCAGGTTGTTACATTCCCGGGTCTCAGAGAAGTGGCCTTATATAGGAGATGACTGATAGGGCCCAGCAGCACATTGTCCTCTGGTCACAGAGCCACATGCTCCAGGGGTGTCCCCTGTGTGGGCTGCACACGCCTTTCTCTTACAGCAGGGCCAACTGCTGTAGACAAGCTGGTAGGCGATGTTGGACCCTGGCCTAAATGGCTGTGAGCCCCTGCAGTATGTGATTGCCGTGGGTGTGCTGATAGCCAAGGCATCCCTCCATTATGGGTGGCTTTGTGGTGCTCCAGGTGCACAGGCAGACAGGGTAGGCCCCCAGTGTGTCTGGTTGTGAGGCCTTCTGGTGCAGGAGTGCTATGGGCCTCATGGTAGATGGGGCAGGCCCCTGATTCTAATCAGTTCCAGGGAAGACTTTAAAATGTTGCTTGCCAATGTCTCAGTTCCTGGTGGGAGTCCCAGCTGCCTCTTGCCTTTCCAAGAAGCTCTCCGAGATTAGCAAGTGGGTCTGAAACACGTGTCTTTCACACTATTGGCTCTGCATGGGGACTGAGAACATGTGAGATTTGTGTGTGCCGTATGAGAGCAATGTCTCAGTTTTCTTTGGCCTCCAGCTTTCCTGAATATAAGCCCTGTGGGTTTTCAAAGCCAGACCTGCTGTGTTCTTTTCTTTCAGTGCAGGAACCCTGGGCTGAGCAGCCTGATGCCAGGCTCAGACCCTTCCCTCCATGTGGAGGAACTATGCAATTGTGATATCTTCCAGCTGTGGGTCACTGTGCTCCACGTGTGGGCTCCAATTAGACTGTGTTTCCAGTCCTCCTACCTGCCTTGTGGTTTCTCCTTCCTTATATGTTTAGTTGTGGAAAACGTTCCCTGCTAGTCTTCAGAGATAATTTCCGTGTAAGTGGTTGTAATTTGGGTGTGCCCGTGGCAGGAGGGGAGCTCAGTATCTTCCCACTCTATCACTGTGATCCCCTCTCAAGAATTCTTTGAAAATATATGCATTTATTACTGTAAACATAACTCTTTGAATTGCAGTCTTGTTTCTGTATTCCATAAATTTAGGTACTTTGTGTTGCCAATTTTGTTTGCTTTAAGATTTCTTTTAAATTTGCCTTTAGATTTATTCCTGTATGCATTGGCTCTTCAGGAGCTTATTGTTCAATTTCTAAGTGTTCTTGAATTTTCAATTATTCTTTTTAATATTGAATTTCAGTTTCATACCATTGTGGTTGGAAATGATCCTTGATATGATTTCAATATTCTTGGATTTTTGAAGACTTGTTTTGTGGCTAACATAAGATCTACCCTAGGCAATGTTCTGAGTGTACTTAAGAACAATGGAAAGTTTGCTGCTGTTGAGTGGAATATACTGTAGATGTATGTTAGGTTCATTTGATATCAAGTGTGTTTTCAAGTTCAGTGTTTCCTGATTGATGTTCTGTCTGGATGATCTATACAGTGTTGAAAGTTGGGTATCAGTGTTTCTTACCATTATTTTATTTCTGCGCATTTTCCCCTTCACATGGGTTAATATATTCTTTATATGTTGAGAGGCTCCAAAGCTGGATACATACATATTTATAACTGTCATGATTTCTTGATGAATTAATCCATTTATCATTATATGATAACCTTCTTTCCTTTGAGAGGTTTGACTTCAACTCTTTTTTACCTCATAATAGACTAGTCAGGCAAGTATCATTTTCATGGAGTATTTTTCCCAATCATTCAATTTTATGCTATGTATGGATTAGAAGTTAACATGAATCTCTTGTACACGGTATAATTGAACTTTCTTTAATCCATTCAGCCACCCTATGGATTATTTAAATTGAAGTATAGTTGATTTACAATATTACATTAGTCTCAGGGGTACAACATATGGATTGAATATTTTTACAGATCATGCTCCACTAAAGTGATTACAAAATAATGGCTATATTTCCCTGTGTTGTGCTATATATCCTTGTTTGTTTATTTCATGCATAGGGGTACTGGATTTAGAGAAACAAACTACTTTCTTTCCCTCCCCCCTTCACTCGCCCCACCAGTAACCACTAATTTGTTCTCTGTGAGTATATTTCTGTTTTGTTATATACATTCCTTTCTTGCATTTTTAGATTCTACAGAGAAGTGAGAACATAGAGTATTTGTCTTTCTCTAACTTATTTAAGTAGGTATAAATATTCTAGGCCTATCCACGTTGTTGCAAATGACAGAATTTGACCCTTTTTAATGGCTGAGTAATAGTCTATTGTGTATACATACCACATCTTCTTTATCCATTCATCTGTTAATGGACATTTAGTTTGCTTCCATATGTTGGCAATTGTAAATAATGCTGCTATGAAGATTGGGATGCATGTATCTTGTCAAATTGGTGTCTTCATTTTTTTGGACCTATACCAAGCAGTGGAATTGTTGGCTAATATGATAGTTCTACTTGTAGCTTTTCTCAGGACCTCCATATTATTTTCATAGTGGGTGTACCAATTTACAGTCCCACCAACAGTGTACTAGGATTCCCTTCTCCATGTCATGAACAACATTTCATATTTGTAGACTTTGGAATAATAGCCACGTTGAGAGGTGTTACCTGATGTCTCATTATGGGTTTTCTTGTGGATCACTCATTCAATTTAATTTACAAAAGAAGGTGATAGGCCTGATGTGATCTCCAGGTTTAGTTTGCTAATGCCTGGTATAGGTTAATTTGGGGAGAATTAATACCTTTACAATGTTATTTATTGCTTACATTTTTCAGGTTGACATTTAATGATTGGTAACAGATTTAAAAATTTTTCTCCCTGAAGGATATATGAAGTCTGTTGGTTTGTTTCTGTTTTATAAATTTGTTCATGTCTATCATTTTTTAGACTCCACTATAAGTGATATCATATGATATTTGTCTTTTTATATCTGACCTGCTTCACTTAGAATGAAACAATGCCATTTGCAGCAACAGGAATGGACCTAGAGATGATCATGCTTTTTTATTTCTGAGTAATATTTGATTGTGTACATGTACCACTTCTTCATTATTCATTCATCTGTTGATGGACATTTTGGTTGCCTCCATGTCTTGGCTATTGTAAATAGTGTTGCAGTGCATGTTTGGGTTTGTGTGCATTTGTCTTTTTGAATTCTGGCTTTCTGCAGATATATGCCCAGAATTAGGTCTGCTGGATGGTATGGTAGCTCTATTTTTACTTTTAAAAGGCATCTCCCTACTATGCTTTATAGTGGCTGTTACCAGCTTACATCTCACCAACAGCATCGGAGGGTTCCCTTTTCTCCATGTCTTCTCCAGCATTTATGGTTTGTAAACTGTTTGATGATGGCCATTCTGACTGTGCGAGGTGATACCTTGTTGTAGTTTTGATTTGCCTGTGTCTAATAATTCGGTATTTTGAGCATCTTTGCATGTTTTGTTTTTTTTTGCAGTATGTGGGCCTCTCCCTGTTGTGGCCTCTCCCGTTGTAGAGCACACGCTCCGGATGCACAGGCCCAGCAGCCATGGCTCACGGGCCCAGCCGCTCCGCGGCATGTGGGATCTTCCCAGACCAGGGCATGAACCCGTTTCCCCTGCATCGGCAGGTGGACTCTCAACCACTGCACCACCAGGGAAGCCCTGCATGTGTTTTTTTTAAACACTGTGAGAAAAAGTTACAGTTGACATTGGCTTTTTGAAAGTCTGAGTATTTTGAATTTTTGTTTGGTAACTATCACAGGACATTTGTTAAGGGCAGGTGTCATTTACACCCTGGCAGTCCTTGTGAATATTAAGTGCCCATAAGCACATGTTTTAAAGTTGCTGTTGTGGAAATGGACACAGATAGTAGGATTTCCTTCATGCCCCTCTCTGGTTACTTGGGTAACCAGACCCACTGTGGAAGACGGGCTCCTGGATTGTAAATTAGTGTGGGCTGTGGCAGAAAAAACACCCAAAATCTTCTGTTTTGTTACTTCTTGTTTTTGTTTTAATGTAATTTTTATTTTTTATTGGAGTAAAGTTGATTTAAAATATTCTGTTTCTGGTAGGCATACAGAATCTTGTTCAGTTATGTATATTCATATGTCTATTCATCTTCAGATTCTTTTCCCATATAGGTTATTAGAGAGTGTTGAGTAGACTTCCCTTTGTTTTACAGTAGGTCCTTGTTGATAATCTATTTTATATGTATTAGTGTGTAAATATTTTTCCCAGCCTCCTGATTTATTCCTTCTGCCCACGTTTCTCATTGGGTAACCATAAGTTTGTTTTCAAAGTCTGTGGGTCTGTTTCTCTCTCTTTTATTTTATTTGTTTGACTGTACTGTGAGGCATGAGTGATAATTGTTCTCCCAACACCAGGGATCGAACCCATGCCCCCTGAAGTGGAAGCTCGGATTCTTAACCATTGTACCACCTGGAAAGTCCCTCTTGCTCTCTTGTAAATTAATTCATTGGTATCAGTTTTTAAATTTCAGCTATAAGTAGTATCATATGATATTTGACTTTCTCTTTCTGACTTACTTCACTTAGTATGATTATCTCTAATTCTATCCATGATGCTGCAAATGCAATTCCTTCATTCTTTTTCATTTCTGAGTAATATTTCACTGTGAACGTGTACCACTTCTCTATCCATCCATTTGCTGATGGATATTTTGGTTGCTTCCATGTCTTAGACATTGTAAATTGTGCTGCGGTACACATATGGGTGCGTGTGTGTTTTCCAATTCTGGTTTTCTCCTGTTATACACCTGGGAGTGGGACTGCTGGATCATATGGTACCTCTAATTTTACCTTGTAAAGTCACCTCCATACTGTTATTTATAGTGGCTGTTACCACGTTAGATCCCAACAGCAGCACAGGAGGGTTCCCTTTTTTCTACAGCCTCTCAAGCATTTATTGTTTGTAGACTTTTCGATGATGGCTATTCTTACTCATGTGAAGTGATCCCTCATTGTAGTTTTGATTTCCATGACGCTAATAATACAGGAATTAGAGTATCTTTTCAAGTGCTTTTCTTTTAAACAGTGTAAAATTTACCTATTGAAATAGGATGTTGAAAGTCTGTTCCTTTGGAATTTATTTTGCTTACCTACACCTGGACATTTCCTGATTGTGGGTGTCATTTACAGCCCAACAGTCCTTGTGAATATTAAGTACCCATAAGCATTGTTTTTAAAGTTGCAGTTGCAGTAAAGGGCAACAAGGCAGTGGAATTTATTCATACTCAACTTGATTGCTAGAGAAAACAGAGGCTTAGTGGAATTCCTCTTCCTAGGTTGTAAATTGGAGTGTAAAGTGCCAGGATAAATACCCAAAATCTTGTGTCACATTACTTCTTATTTAATTTAATTTTTATTTCTTATCAGAGTAAATTTGATTACAATGTTGTGTTTGTTCTAGGTGTAAAGAATCTGATTCATTCATACGTATACATATATCTAATCAAGTTTAGATTCTTTCCCACGTTGGTCATTAGAGAGAGTTGAGTAAACCTACCTTGGCATCCAGTAGGTCCTTCTTGATTATATATTTTATATGAATTATTAAATGCATGTTAACCCCAACATCCTAATTTTTCCATTCCTTTCACCTTTTTCAAAGTCTGTATGGGTCTTTCTCAGTGGAAATATGTTCATGGGTATCAATTTTTAGATAACACTAGTAAATGATACCATTGGATACTTGTCTTTCTTTCTGTGATTTACTTTACATAGTATGATTATCCCTAGGTTCATCAGTGGTGCTGCAAAAGGCATTATTTCATCTTTTCCATGGCTAATATTTGATTGTGTACATGTACAACTTCTTTGCCCATTCATCTGTACTAGGACATTTTGCTTGCATCCATGTCTGGCTATTGTAAGTATTGCTGAAGAGCACTTTTGGGTACCTGTGTCTTTCTGAATTCTGGTGTTCTCAGATTACAGGCCCATTAGTGGTTTGGCAGGATCACATAGTAGCTCAATTGTTACCTTTTAAAGGCAACTTCATTCTGTTCTGATTAGTGGCTGTTACCAGTATACAACCTAGCAACAGCATAGGAGTGTATCTGTTCTTGGAAACCCATTCTGCATTTATTGTTTGCAGACATTTTTCTCTGATGGCCATTCAGCCTATTGTGAGGTGATACCTTTTTGTAGTTTAAATTTGCACGTCCCTAATAATTCTTGATGTTGAACCTTCTTCCATGTCCTTTAAATAAAAACACTGTGAGGAAATTTACCTCTTGAAACTGTCTTCTCCGGATTTTCTACTGTTTTGCATATTAATGTCCATTCCTGACCACAGGATAGTTTTTTGAGGGCAGGTGTCATTTAAAGCCCTGCAGTCCTTGTGAATATTAAGTGACCAATAGCACTGGGATTAAAGCTGCTGTTGCGGGAATTGGCCACAAGGTGGCAGATTTCTACATTCCCAGCTTTGGTTACAAGGGCAGGGGAGGCTTCCTGGAAGTTGTGTTCCTAGGTTGCAAATTGTAGTGGAATGTTCCAGGCCAGACTCCCAAAAGCTTATGTCTCCTACTTATGTTTGTTTTTTAAGTTTATTTTATGTTTTTTATCACAGTAAATTTTTAAAAACTAGATCCTTACTCTATCTACAATTTCCCCTTTCTTATTTGCCTTTAATATTTATTTATTTATTTATTTATTTATTTATTTATTTATTTATGGCTGTGTTGGGTCTTCGTTTCTGTGCGAGGGCTTTCTCTGGTTGTGGCAAGCGGGGGCCACTCTTCATCGCAGTGTGCGTGCCTCTCACTATCGCAGCCTCTCTTGTTGCGGAGCACAGGCTTCAGACGTGCAGGCTCAGTAGTTGTGGCTCACGGGCCTAGTTGCTCCACGGCATGTGGTATCCTCCCAGACCAGGGCTCGAACCTGTGTCCCCTGTATTGGCAGGCAGTTTCTCAACCACTGCACCACCAGGGAAGCCCCTTTTTGAGTAAATTTTATTGGAGTGTTGTGATTCTCTGGATGTACCCATTCTGATCAGTTTTTCATACATATGTTTGTTTATCTTTGGATCCTGTTACCATGTAGGTTATTACAGAGTGTTGAGTAGACCTCCCTTGGTATTTGGTGATTATATAATTTATATGTATTAGTGATTATATAATTTATATGTTATAAGTTTATATACATGTAACATACATTAGTGTATGTATGTTAACCCCATAATCCTAATTTATCCATCCTCCCACCTTTCATTTTGGTTAACCATTAGTTTGTTTTATACGTCTCTGAGTGTCTTTTCCTTTGGAAATATGTTCATTGGTAGGAATCTTAAGATAACATCTATAAATTATATCATAGGATATATATCATACACTTTTGACTTAACGTAATATGATTATTTCTAGAGTCACCTGTAGTCATGAAAGCGGCATTGTTCATTTTTTTCAAAAGCTAATCTTCCATTAGGTACAAGTACCACTACTTCTTTGTCCATTTATCTGTTGATTGACATTTTGGCTGCTTCCATGTCTTGGCTATTTTGAATATTGCTTCAGTACAGCTTTGTCAGCCTGTGTCTTCTCGAGTCGGCTCTTAGGTGATAGGCCCAGTGGTGGGCGTGCTGGATCAAATGGCATCTCAATTTTTACTTTTAAATGCATCTCCTTTCTGTTCTCATTACTGGATCTTAGCACTTTACGTCTCACCAGCAACTAGAGGGTACACAGTTCTCTAAAACCTCTTCAGCATTTATTGTTTGTAGACATTTTGCTGATGGTCATTCGACTGATGTGAGTTGAGACCATTTGTAGATTAGATTTGCATGAGTCTAATAATTCCTGATGTTGAGCTTTTATCCATTTTCCTTTTTTAAAAAAAAGAGTGTGTAAAACTTACCTCTTCATACTATCTTTTTGAAACATTTGCCATTTGTGAATTTTTTTGGCCATACCCTACCTCAGGACACTTTTTTGACAGCAGGTGTCCTTTACAGCCCTGAGTCCTTGTGAATGTTAAGTGACCATTACCTGTGGGTTTAAAGCCACTCTTGCGGGAAACAGCCACAAGGCGGCAGCATTTCTACATTTCCAACTCTGGGATTTTGGGCAACAGAGCCTTCCTGGAAATCGTGTTAGTAGGCTGCAAATTAGAGTGGAATGTGCCAGGGCAAACCCCCAAGAGCTTATATCTCCTTACTTCTCATTTGTTTTCTAAATTTAATTTTTATTTATTATCAGAGTAAATTTGATAAAAATGTTGTTTGTTTCAGGTGTACAGAATCTGATTCATTATATCTATGTATCTAAATATTCATCTTTGGATCCTTTCCGGTGTAGACTATTACGGAGTGTTGAGTACACCTCTCTTGGTATTCCATAGGTATTTTGTGATATATATATTTCATATGTGTTAGTACATGTCTGTTAACCCCCATATCCTAATTCATACATTCCTTACACTTTTCCATTTGGTTACATATAATTTTCTTTTCTTAATCCATGCATGTCCTTCTCTTGGAAATAATTCATGGGTATCAATTTTTAGGTAACATCTATAAGTGATATCAGAGGATATCTGTTTTTTGGTTACTTCTTGCTTCAAATTCGGTGTTTATCTGTAGATCCTCCTATGGTGGTGAAAACGGCACTGTTTCATGCTATTCCATGGCTAATATTCCATGTGTACATGGACCACTTATTCGTTGTGCATTTTTCTGTTGATGGACATTTTGGTTTCTTCCAAGTCTTGGCTATGTTAAATGTTCCTGCAGTTCAGGATTGCCAGCATGTGTCTTTTTGATTCTGGTCCGCTCAGGTGATAGGTGCATTAAAGGGCCTACCAGATCTCATGGTAGCTCAATTTTTACCTTTAAACGCACCTCCATCCTGTTCTCACTACTGGCTGTTACCAGGTTACCTCCCACCAGCAGCTAAAGGGTACACAGTTCTCTAAAACCCCTTCAGCATTTATTCTTTGTAGACTTAGTTTGCTGATGATCATTCTGACGGCTGTGAGGTGAACCTTTTTGTACACTGGATTTGCATGGCTGTATTAATTCCTGATGTTCAGCCTTTTCTCTTCCCTTTTTTTAACAAAAAAAAGAAAAAAAAGAAACAGGAGACACATGTGCGTAAAATATGCCTCTTGAAACTGTCGTTTTGAAATGTGGACGTCTTTTGAATTTTTTGGTCGATATACGACCCCAGGATTTGTTTTCAGGGCAGGTGTCATTTACAGGCCTGGAATTATTTTGAGTATCATCTGACCATTAGCGCTGGGTTTAAAGCTGCTGTTGTTTGAAATGGCCACTAGGTGGCAGCAGTTCTCCTTTACCAAATCTGGTTACTAGGGCAACAGGGCCTCAATGGAAGTCGTGTTCTAGGCTGTAATTTAGAATTGAATGTGCCAGGAAAAAGCCCCTTAAGTTTATGTCTCACTACTTCTTGTTCGTTTTTTCAATTTAATTTTTATTTTTTATCACAGCACGTTTGATTACAATGTTTGGCTTGTCCTAGGTGTGCAAGATGTGGTTCTTTGACACATATACATATGTCTACTCTTCCTGGGATCCTTTTCCCATGTACGTTATGACAGAATGTTGAGTAGTCATCTCTTGGTATTCCGTAGGTTTCTGGTGATTTTATATTTCACCTGTGTTTGTATATGTCTGTTAACCCCAATATCCTAATGCATGCAATCCTCACACCTTTCAGTTGGTGAACCATAAGTTTGTTTAATGAATCTGTGATTGCCCTTCTCTGTGGAAATATCTTCAGTGGTATCAATTTTTAGGTAACACCTATAAGTGATACCATATGATAGGTGTCTTTCTCTTTGTGACTTACTACAAATTACGTGATTACCTCTAGACTCATCCACGGTGGTGCAAATGGCATTGTGTCCTTTTTCTCCTTGGCTAATATTCCGTCTGTGCATGTACCAATTCTTCTTTGTCCACTCATCTGTTGATGTACTTTTTGGTTGCTTCCATGTCTTGGCTATTGCAGTACTGCGGCAATGCACATTTCCCTGCCTGTGTCTTTCCCATTGTGTCTTCTTAGGTTATAGGCCTAGGAGTGGGCCTGCTGGGTCTTATGGTAGCAAAATGTTTACCTTGTAAAGGCACCTCCATTCTGTTCTCATTATGGCTCTTACCAGGTTATGTCCCACTTAAAGTTGAGGGTATGCACTTCTCCACAACACCGTCAGCATTTATTGTTTTCAGAATTTTTGCTGATGTTTATTCTGACTTCTGTGAGCGAACACCTCTTTGTGGTTGGATTTGCATGCGTCTCATAATCCCTTGAAATTGAGCTTTCTGGCATGTCCATTTGTTCTTCAAACTGTGCGTACAGCTTACCTCTTCAAATTGTATTCTTGAAGTATGTGTGACATTTTGAAATAGTTTGGCCATTACCCCCCTCAAGACATTTTGAGGGCAGGTTTCATTTATAGCCCTCGACTACTGGTGCATATGAAGTGACCCTTAGCACAGGTTTTAAAGGTGGTTTGCAGGTAACGGCCAGAGGGCGGCAGCATTTCTGCTTTTCCCAATCTGCTAACTTGGGAAACAGACTTTCCTGCCAGTGGTGTTCCTTGGTTATAAATTAGAGTGGAATGTGCCCGGATAAATCCCCCAAAGCTGATGTCTCCTTACTTATGTTTGTTTTCTAAATTGAATTTATATTTTTTTATTGGAGTCATATTCCATTGTGTACATGGACCATTTCTTTTTTGTGCATTCCTCTGTTGATGGACATTTTCGTTGCTTCCAAGAGTTGGCTACGGTAAATATTGCTGAAGTGCAGGATTGCCAGCCGGTGTCTTCTTTTCTGTGCGTGGTATGCAGGTCTCTTACTGCTGTGGCCTTTCCCGATGCGGAGCACAGACTCAGGACGCACAGGCCCAGAAGCCATAGCTCAAGGGACCAACAGCTCCACGGCATGTGGTATCTTCCCAGACCGGGGCACGAACCCGTGTCCCCTGCATCGGCAGGCAGGCTCTCAACCACAGCGCCGCCAGTGAAGCCCAGCCTGTGACTTTTTGATTCTCATCCTCTCAGGCGATAGGTCCAGCAGTGGGTATGCTTGACTGAATGGTAGCTCAATATTTACCTTTTCAAGGCACCTCCCTTGTGTTTTCATTACTGGCTCTTACCATGTCCCAAGTTGAGCCAAGTGTAGGCATCTCTCTACAACCTCTTCAGCATTTATAGTTTGCAGAATTTTTGCTGATGACCATTCTGACTGGTGTGAGCTGATAGGTTTTTGTAAGTTGGATTTGAATGTCTCTAATTATTCCTAATGTTCAGCATTTTCCCACACCTTTTAAAATTTCTGTTAAACAAAAACAGGTAAAAACGGTGAGTACAATAAACCTCTTGAAATTGTCTTCTTGGAAGGTTGCCCTCTTTTGAATTTTTTGGTCGATTTTCAACCCCAGGTCTTTTTTGGAGGGCAGGTGTCATTTACAGGCCTGCAATGAGTGTGAATATTTAGTGATCATTAGCACTGGGTTCAAAGCTGCTGTTGTGGAAAACGGCGAGAAGGCAGCAGCATTTCTCCATTACCAAATCTGGTGACTAGGGCAGCAGAGCGTTTCTGTAAGTCCTGTTCCTTGGTTGTAAATTACAATGGAAGGTGCCAGGAAAAACCCCCATAAGTTTATGTCACATTATTTCTTGTTTGTTGTTTTGATTTTTTCTGTCTGGGTAATGATTAGAATATTTTTTGCCCTAGGTGTACCATATCGGGTTCATTTGTACATTATATATATATATATATATATATATATATATATATATATGTATTCATGTACAGATCCTATTCCCTTGTAAATTATTGCAGAGTGTTCCATAGACCTCTCTTGTTATATGGTCGGTCTTTTTGATATATGTATTTAATAGGTATTTGTACACGTATGGTAACCCTAATCTTAATTTTTCCATTCCCCCCACCTTTCCTTTTAGATAAGCATAGTGTGTTTTCTAAGTCTCTGAGTGTCTTTGTCTGTGGAAATATGTTCATTTCTGTCAGTTGTTAGATAACGCCTATAAGTGATATCATAAGATATGTCTTTTGCTTTTCGACTGACCTCATGTTCTGTGATTATCTCTAGGCTCATCTATGGTGCCTCAAAGAGCAATGTTTCATTGTTTTCCATGGCTAATATTCCATTGTGTACATGGACCACTTCTTTATCCATTCATCTGGTGATGGACATTCTGGTTGCTTCTGTGTCTTGGCTATTGTGAAAATTGCTGCAGTGCCGCTGTTGAAGCCTGTGCCTTCTTGACTCTGGTCTTCTCAGGTGAGAGGCTCGGCGGTGGGCCTGCTGAATGGAATGGTGGCTCAATTTTTACTTTTCAACGCAGCTCCTTTCTGTTCTCATTATTGGCTGTTACCACTTTACGTCTCACCAGCAGCTAGAGTGTACAGAGTTCTCTAAAACCCCTTCGGCATTTATTATTTGTAGACTTTTTGCTGATGGTAGTTGATATGTGTGAGTTGAAACCTTTCTGTAGGTTAGATTTGCATGAGTCTAATAATTCCTGATGTTGAGCTTTTATCCATTTTCCTCTTTTTTGAAAAAGAGTGAGTAAGACTTACCTGTCCATACGATGTCCTTGAAAACTATGCCAGTTTTGAACTTTTTTGGCCATTCCCTACCTTAGGACACTTTTTGACGGCAGGTGTCCTTTACAGCCCTGAGTCCTTGTGAATGTTAAGTGACCATTAGCTGTGGGTTTAAAGCCGCTCTTGTGGGAAACGGCCACAAGGCGGCAGCATTTCTACATTTCTAACTCTGGGTTTTGGGCAACAGAGCTTTCCTGGAAATCGTGTTAGTAAGCTGCAAATTAGAGTGGAATGTGCCAGCGCAAACCCCCAAGAGCTTATATCTCCTAAATTGTTGTTTGTTTTTGAAATTCAATTTTTATTCATTATCAGAGCAAATTTGATAAAAATGTAGCTTCTCCTAGGTGTACAGATTCCGGTTCATCATATCCCTGTATCTGTCTATTTCTCTTTGCATCCTTTCCCATGTATGTTATTATAGAGTGTTGTGTAGACCTCTGTTCATATTCCAAAGGTATTTTGTGATTATGTATTTCATATGTATTAGCACATGTCTACTAACCCCCATATCCTAATTCACATATTCCTTACACCTTTCCATTTGGTTAAACGTAATTTGGTTTTCTGAATCTATGCGTGTCCATCTCACGGAAATTATTTCATGGGTATCAAGTTTTAGGTAACCCTTATAAGTGATGTCATAGGATATCTGTCTTTCGGTTTCTTTCTTACTTCAAGTTGGGTGATTATCTCTATAACCTTCTATGGTGTTGCCAACGGCACTGTTCCATGCTTTTCCATGGCTAATATTCCATTGTGTACATGGAAGACTTCTTCTTGGTGCATTTTTTTGTTGATGGACGTTTTGGTTTCTTCCGTGTCTTGGCTATGGTACATGTTGCTGCAGTGCAGGATTGCCAGCCTGTGTCTTTATGATTCTGGTCTACTCATGTGATAGGCCCATCAGTGGGCCTACCAGATCACATGGTAGCACAATTTTTACCTTTAAACGCACCTCCATCCTGTTCTCACTACTGGCTGTTACCAGGTTACATCCCACCAGCAGCTAAAAGGTACCCAGTTCTCTAAAACCCCTTCAGCATTTATTCTTTGTAGACTTTGTTTGCTGATGATCATTCTGACGGCTGTGAGGTGAACCTTTTTGTACACTGGATTTGCATGGCTTTATTAATTCCTGATGTTCAGCCTTTTCTCTTCCCTTTTTTTTTTAACAAAAAAGGAAAAAGAAACAGGAGACACACGTGCGTAAAATATGCCTCTTGAAACTGTCGTTTTGAAATGTGGACGTCTTTTGAATTTTTTGGTCGATATACGACCCCAGGATTTGTTTTCAGGGCAGGTGTCATTTACAGGCCTGGAATTATTTTGAGTATCATCTGACCATTAGCGCTGGGTTTAAAGCTGCTGTTGTTTGAAACGGCCACTAGGTGGCAGCAGTTCTCCTTTACCAAATCTGGTTACTAGGGCAACAGGGCCTCAATGGAAGTCGTGTTCTAGGCTGTAATTTAGAATTGAATGTGCCAGGAAAAAGCCCCTTAAGTTTATGTCTCACTACTTCTTGTTCGTTTTTTTCAATTTCATTTTTATTTTTTATCACAGCACGTTTGATTACAATGTTTGGCTTGTTCTAGGTGTGCAAGATGTGGTTCTTTGACACATATACATATGTCTACTCTTCCTGGGATCCTTTTCCCATGTACGTTATGACAGAATGTTGAGTAGTCTTCTCTTGGTATTCCGTAGGTTTTTGGTGATTTTATATTTCACCTGTGTTTGTATATGTCTGTTAACCCCAATATCCTAAAGCATGCGATCCTCACACCTTTCCATTGGTGAACCATAAGTTTGTTTAATGAATCTGTGATTGCCCTTCTCTGTGGAAATATCTTCAGTGGTATCAATTTTTAGGTAACACCTATAAGTGATATCATACGATAGGTGTCCTTCTCTTTGTGACTTACTACAAATTACGTGATTACCTCTAGACTCATCCACGGTGGTGCAAATGGCATTGTGTCCTTTTTTTCCTTGGCTAATATTCCGTCTGTGCATGTACCAATTCTTCTTTGTCCACTCATGTGTTGATGGACGTTTTGGTTGCTTCCATGTCTTGGCTATTGCAGTACTGCGGCAATGCACATTTCCCTGCCTGTGTCTTTCCCATTGTGTCTTCTTAGGTTATAGGCCCAGGAGTGGGCCTGCTGGGTCTTATGGTAGCAAAGTGTTTACCTTGTAAAGGCACCTCCATTCTGTTCTCATTATGGCTCTTACCAGGTTACGTCCCACTTAAAGTTGAGGGTATGCACTTCTCCACAACACCTTCAGCATTTGTTGTTTGCAGTATTTTTGCTGATGTTTATTCTGACTAGTGTGGGCTAACACCTCTTTGTGGTTGGATTTGCATGCGTCTCATAATCCCTTGAAATTGAGCTTTCTGGCATGTCCTTTTGTTCTTCAAACTGTGAGTACAGCTTACCTCTTCAAATTGTTTTCTTGAAGTATGCGTGACATTTTGAGATAGTCTGGCCATTATCCCCCTCAAGACATTTTGAGGGCAGGTTTCATTTATAGCCCTCGACTACTGGTGCATATGAAGTGACCCTTAGCACAGGTTTTAAAGGTGGTTTGCAGGTAACGGCCAGAGGGCGGCAGCATTTCTGCTTTTCCCAATCTGCTAACTTGGGAAACAGACTTTCCTGCCAGTGGTGTTCCTTGGTTATAAATTAGAGTGGAATGTGCCCGGATAAATCCCCAAAAGCTGATGTCTCCTTACTTATGTTTGTTTTCTAAATTGAATTTGTATTTTTTATTGGAGTCATAGTCCATTGTGTACATGGACCATTTCTTCTTTGTGCATTCCTCTGTTGATGGACATTTTCGTTGCTTCCAAGAGTTGGCTATGGTAAATATTGCTGAAGTGCAGGATTGCCAGTCTGTGTCTTTTTTGTGTGTGGTATGCAGGACTGTCACTGCCGTGGGCTCTCCCGTTGCGGAGCACAGACTCCGGACGCGCAGGCCCAGCAGCCATAGCTCACGGGACCAGCCGCTCCACGGCCTGTCGGATCTTCCCGGACCGGGGCACGAACCCGTGTCCCCTGCATCGGCAGGCGGGCTCTCAACCACTGCACCACCAGTGAAGCCCAGCCTGTGACTTTTTGATTCTCATCCTCTCAGGCGATAGGTCCAGCAGTGGGTATGCTTGATTGAATGGTAGCTCAATATTTACCTTGTCAAGGCACCTCCCTTGTGTTTTCATTACTGGCTCTTACCATGTCCCAAGTTGAGCCAAGTGTAGGCATCTCTCTACAACCTCTTCAGCATTTATAGTTTGCAGAATTTTTGCTGATGGCCATTCTGACTGGTGTGAGCTGATAGGTTTTTGTAAGTTGGATTTGCATGTCTCTAATTATTCCTAATGTTCAGCATTTTCCCACGCCTTTAAAAATTTCTGTTAAACAAAAACAGGAAAAAAACGGTGAGTACAATAAACCTCTTGAAATTGTCTTCTTGGAAGGTTGCCCTCTTTTGAATTTTTTGGTCGATTTTCAACCCCAGGTCTTTTTTGGAGGGCAGGTGTCATTTACAGGCCTGCAATGAGTGTGAATATTTAGTGATCATTAGCACTGGGTTCAAAGCTGCTGTTGTGGAAAACGGCGAGAAGGCAGCAGCATTTCTCCATTACCAAATCTGGTGACTAGGGCAGCAGAGCGTTTCTGTAAGTCCTGTTCCTTGGTTGTAAATTACAATGGAAGGTGCCAGGAAAACCCCCCATAAGTTTATGTCACATTATTTCTTGTTTGTTGTTTTAATTTTTTCAATCGGGGTAATGATTAGAATATTTTTTGCCCTAGGTGTACCATATCGGGTTCATTTGTACATTATATATATATATATATATTCACGTACAGATCCTCTTCCCATGTAAATTATTGCAGAGTGTTCCATAGACCTCTCTTGTTATATGGTCGGTCTTTTTGATATATGTATTTAATAGGTATTTGTACACGTATGGTAACCCTAATCTTAATTTTTCCATTCCCCCCACCTTTCCTTTTAGATAAGCATAGTGTGTTTTCTAAGTCTCTGAGTGTCTTTGTCTGTGGAAATATGTTCATTTCTGTCAGTTGTTAGATAACGCCTATAAGTGATATCATAAGATATGTCTTTTGCTTTTCGACTGACCTCATGTTCTGTGATTATCTCTAGGCTCATCTATGGTGCCTCAAAGAGCAATGTTTCATTGTTTTCCATGGCTAATATTCCATTGTGTACATGGACCACTTCTTTATCCATTCATCTGGTGATGGACATTCTGGTTGCTTCTGTGTCTTGGCTATTGTGAAAATTGCTGCAGTGCCGCTGTTGAAGCCTGTGCCTTCTTGACTCTGGTCTTCTCAGGTGAGAGGCTCGGCGGTGGGCCTGCTGAATGGAATGGTGGCTCAATTTTTACTTTTCAACGCAGCTCCTTTCTGTTCTCATTATTGGCTGTTACCACTTTACGTCTCACCAGCAGCTAGAGTGTACAGAGTTCTCTAAAACCCCTTCGGCATTTATTATTTGTAGACTTTTTGCTGATGGTAGTTGATATGTGTGAGTTGAAACCTTTCTGTAGGTTAGATTTGCATGAGTCTAATAATTCCTGATGTTGAGCTTTTATCCATTTTCCTCTTTTTTGAAAAAGAGTGAGTAAGACTTACCTGTCCATACGATGTCCTTGAAAACTATGCCAGTTTTGAACTTTTTTGGCCATTCCCTACCTTAGGACACTTTTTGACGGCAGGTGTCCTTTACAGCCCTGAGTCCTTGTGAATGTTAAGTGACCATTAGCTGTGGGTTTAAAGCCGCTCTTGTGGGAAACGGCCACAAGGCGGCAGCATTTCTACATTTCTAACTCTGGGTTTTGGGCAACAGAGCTTTCCTGGAAATCGTGTTAGTAAGCTGCAAATTAGAGTGGAATGTGCCAGCGCAAACCCCCAAGAGCTTATATCTCCTAAATTGTTGTTTGTTTTTGAAATTCAATTTTTATTCATTATCAGAGCAAATTTGATAAAAATGTAGCTTCTCCTAGGTGTACAGATTCCGGTTCATCATATCCCTGTATCTGTCTATTTCTCTTTGCATCCTTTCCCATGTATGTTATTATAGAGTGTTGTGTAGACCTCTGTTCATATTCCAAAGGTATTTTGTGATTATGTATTTCATATGTATTAGCACATGTCTACTAACCCCCATATCCTAATTCACATATTCCTTACACCTTTCCATTTGGTTAAACGTAATTTGGTTTTCTGAATCTATGCGTGTCCATCTCACGGAAATTATTTCATGGGTATCAAGTTTTAGGTAACCCTTATAAGTGATGTCATAGGATATCTGTCTTTCGGTTTCTTTCTTACTTCAAGTTGGGTGATTATCTCTATAACCTTCTATGGTGTTGCCAACGGCACTGTTCCATGCTTTTCCATGGCTAATATTCCATTGTGTACATGGAAGACTTCTTCTTGGTGCATTTTTTTGTTGATGGACGTTTTGGTTTCTTCCGTGTCTTGGCTATGGTACATGTTGCTGCAGTGCAGGATTGCCAGCCTGTGTCTTTATGATTCTGGTCTACTCATGTGATAGGCCCATCAGTGGGCCTACCAGATCACATGGTAGCACAATTTTTACCTTTAAACGCACCTCCATCCTGTTCTCACTACTGGCTGTTACCAGGTTACATCCCACCAGCAGCTAAAAGGTACCCAGTTCTCTAAAACCCCTTCAGCATTTATTCTTTGTAGACTTTGTTTGCTGATGATCATTCTGACGGCTGTGAGGTGAACCTTTTTGTACACTGGATTTGCATGGCTTTATTAATTCCTGATGTTCAGCCTTTTCTCTTCCCTTTTTTTTTAACAAAAAAGGAAAAAGAAACAGGAGACACACGTGCGTAAAATATGCCTCTTGAAACTGTCGTTTTGAAATGTGGACGTCTTTTGAATTTTTTGGTCGATATACGACCCCAGGATTTGTTTTCAGGGCAGGTGTCATTTACAGGCCTGGAATTATTTTGAGTATCATCTGACCATTAGCGCTGGGTTTAAAGCTGCTGTTGTTTGAAACGGCCACTAGGTGGCAGCAGTTCTCCTTTACCAAATCTGGTTACTAGGGCAACAGGGCCTCAATGGAAGTCGTGTTCTAGGCTGTAATTTAGAATTGAATGTGCCAGGAAAAAGCCCCTTAAGTTTATGTCTCACTACTTCTTGTTCGTTTTTTTCAATTTCATTTTTATTTTTTATCACAGCACGTTTGATTACAATGTTTGGCTTGTTCTAGGTGTGCAAGATGTGGTTCTTTGACACATATACATATGTCTACTCTTCCTGGGATCCTTTTCCCATGTACGTTATGACAGAATGTTGAGTAGTCTTCTCTTGGTATTCCGTAGGTTTTTGGTGATTTTATATTTCACCTGTGTTTGTGTATGTCTGTTAACCCCAATATCCTAAAGCATGCGATCCTCACACCTTTCCATTGGTGAACCATAAGTTTGTTTAATGAATCTGTGATTGCCCTTCTCTGTGGAAATATCTTCAGTGGTATCAATTTTTAGGTAACACCTATAAGTGATATCATACGATAGGTGTCCTTCTCTTTGTGACTTACTACAAATTACGTGATTACCTCTAGACTCATCCACGGTGGTGCAGATGGCATTGTGTCCTTTTTTTCCTTGGCTAATATTCCGTCTGTGCATGTACCAATTCTTCTTTGTCCACTCATGTGTTGATGGACGTTTTGGTTGCTTCCATGTCTTGGCTATTGCAGTACTGCGGCAATGCACATTTCCCTGCCTGTGTCTTTCCCATTGTGTCTTCTTAGGTTATAGGCCCAGGAGTGGGCCTGCTGGGTCTTATGGTAGCAAAGTGTTTACCTTGTAAAGGCACCTCCATTCTGTTCTCATTATGGCTCTTACCAGGTTACGTCCCACTTAAAGTTGAGGGTATGCACTTCTCCACAACACCTTCAGCATTTGTTGTTTGCAGTATTTTTGCTGATGTTTATTCTGACTAGTGTGGGCTAACACCTCTTTGTGGTTGGATTTGCATGCGTCTCATAATCCCTTGAAATTGAGCTTTCTGGCATGTCCTTTTGTTCTTCAAACTGTGAGTACAGCTTACCTCTTCAAATTGTTTTCTTGAAGTATGCGTGACATTTTGAGATAGTCTGGCCATTATCCCCCTCAAGACATTTTGAGGGCAGGTTTCATTTATAGCCCTCGACTACTGGTGCATATGAAGTGACCCTTAGCACAGGTTTTAAAGGTGGTTTGCAGGTAACGGCCAGAGGGCGGCAGCATTTCTGCTTTTCCCAATCTGCTAACTTGGGAAACAGACTTTCCTGCCAGTGGTGTTCCTTGGTTATAAATTAGAGTGGAATGTGCCCGGATAAATCCCCAAAAGCTGATGTCTCCTTACTTATGTTTGTTTTCTAAATTGAATTTGTATTTTTTATTGGAGTCATAGTCCATTGTGTACATGGACCATTTCTTCTTTGTGCATTCCTCTGTTGATGGACATTTTCGTTGCTTCCAAGAGTTGGCTATGGTAAATATTGCTGAAGTGCAGGATTGCCAGTCTGTGTCTTTTTTGTGTGTGGTATGCAGGACTGTCACTGCCGTGGGCTCTCCCGTTGCGGAGCACAGACTCCGGACGCGCAGGCCCAGCAGCCATAGCTCACGGGACCAGCCGCTCCACGGCCTGTCGGATCTTCCCGGACCGGGGCACGAACCCGTGTCCCCTGCATCGGCAGGCGGGCTCTCAACCACTGCACCACCAGTGAAGCCCAGCCTGTGACTTTTTGATTCTCATCCTCTCAGGCGATAGGTCCAGCAGTGGGTATGCTTGATTGAATGGTAGCTCAATATTTACCTTGTCAAGGCACCTCCCTTGTGTTTTCATTACTGGCTCTTACCATGTCCCAAGTTGAGCCAAGTGTAGGCATCTCTCTACAACCTCTTCAGCATTTATAGTTTGCAGAATTTTTGCTGATGGCCATTCTGACTGGTGTGAGCTGATAGGTTTTTGTAAGTTGGATTTGCATGTCTCTAATTATTCCTAATGTTCAGCATTTTCCCACGCCTTTAAAAATTTCTGTTAAACAAAAACAGGAAAAAAACGGTGAGTACAATAAACCTCTTGAAATTGTCTTCTTGGAAGGTTGCCCTCTTTTGAATTTTTTGGTCGATTTTCAACCCCAGGTCTTTTTTGGAGGGCAGGTGTCATTTACAGGCCTGCAATGAGTGTGAATATTTAGTGATCATTAGCACTGGGTTCAAAGCTGCTGTTGTGGAAAACGGCGAGAAGGCAGCAGCATTTCTCCATTACCAAATCTGGTGACTAGGGCAGCAGAGCGTTTCTGTAAGTCCTGTTCCTTGGTTGTAAATTACAATGGAAGGTGCCAGGAAAACCCCCCATAAGTTTATGTCACATTATTTCTTGTTTGTTGTTTTAATTTTTTCAATCGGGGTAATGATTAGAATATTTTTTGCCCTAGGTGTACCATATCGGGTTCATTTGTACATTATATATATATATATATATATATATATTCACGTACAGATCCTCTTCCCATGTAAATTATTGCAGAGTGTTCCATAGACCTCTCTTGTTATATGGTCGGTCTTTTTGATATATGTATTTAATAGGTATTTGTACACGTATGGTAACCCTAATCTTAATTTTTCCATTCCCCCCACCTTTCCTTTTAGATAAGCATAGTGTGTTTTCTAAGTCTCTGAGTGTCTTTGTCTGTGGAAATATGTTCATTTCTGTCAGTTGTTAGATAACGCCTATAAGTGATATCATAAGATATGTCTTTTGCTTTTCGACTGACCTCATGTTCTGTGATTATCTCTAGGCTCATCTATGGTGCCTCAAAGAGCAATGTTTCATTGTTTTCCATGGCTAATATTCCATTGTGTACATGGACCACTTCTTTATCCATTCATCTGGTGATGGACATTCTGGTTGCTTCTGTGTCTTGGCTATTGTGAAAATTGCTGCAGTGCCGCTGTTGAAGCCTGTGCCTTCTTGACTCTGGTCTTCTCAGGTGAGAGGCTCGGCGGTGGGCCTGCTGAATGGAATGGTGGCTCAATTTTTACTTTTCAACGCAGCTCCTTTCTGTTCTCATTATTGGCTGTTACCACTTTACGTCTCACCAGCAGCTAGAGTGTACAGAGTTCTCTAAAACCCCTTCGGCATTTATTATTTGTAGACTTTTTGCTGATGGTAGTTGATATGTGTGAGTTGAAACCTTTCTGTAGGTTAGATTTGCATGAGTCTAATAATTCCTGATGTTGAGCTTTTATCCATTTTCCTCTTTTTTGAAAAAGAGTGAGTAAGACTTACCTGTCCATACGATGTCCTTGAAAACTATGCCAGTTTTGAACTTTTTTGGCCATTCCCTACCTTAGGACACTTTTTGACGGCAGGTGTCCTTTACAGCCCTGAGTCCTTGTGAATGTTAAGTGACCATTAGCTGTGGGTTTAAAGCCGCTCTTGTGGGAAACGGCCACAAGGCGGCAGCATTTCTACATTTCTAACTCTGGGTTTTGGGCAACAGAGCTTTCCTGGAAATCGTGTTAGTAAGCTGCAAATTAGAGTGGAATGTGCCAGCGCAAACCCCCAAGAGCTTATATCTCCTAAATTGTTGTTTGTTTTTGAAATTCAATTTTTATTCATTATCAGAGCAAATTTGATAAAAATGTAGCTTCTCCTAGGTGTACAGATTCCGGTTCATCATATCCCTGTATCTGTCTATTTCTCTTTGCATCCTTTCCCATGTATGTTATTATAGAGTGTTGTGTAGACCTCTGTTCATATTCCAAAGGTATTTTGTGATTATGTATTTCATATGTATTAGCACATGTCTACTAACCCCCATATCCTAATTCACATATTCCTTACACCTTTCCATTTGGTTAAACGTAATTTGGTTTTCTGAATCTATGCGTGTCCATCTCACGGAAATTATTTCATGGGTATCAAGTTTTAGGTAACCCTTATAAGTGATGTCATAGGATATCTGTCTTTCGGTTTCTTTCTTACTTCAAGTTGGGTGATTATCTCTATAACCTTCTATGGTGTTGCCAACGGCACTGTTCCATGCTTTTCCATGGCTAATATTCCATTGTGTACATGGAAGACTTCTTCTTGGTGCATTTTTTTGTTGATGGACGTTTTGGTTTCTTCCGTGTCTTGGCTATGGTACATGTTGCTGCAGTGCAGGATTGCCAGCCTGTGTCTTTATGATTCTGGTCTACTCATGTGATAGGCCCATCAGTGGGCCTACCAGATCACATGGTAGCACAATTTTTACCTTTAAACGCACCTCCATCCTGTTCTCACTACTGGCTGTTACCAGGTTACATCCCACCAGCAGCTAAAAGGTACCCAGTTCTCTAAAACCCCTTCAGCATTTATTCTTTGTAGACTTTGTTTGCTGATGATCATTCTGACGGCTGTGAGGTGAACCTTTTTGTACACTGGATTTGCATGGCTTTATTAATTCCTGATGTTCAGCCTTTTCTCTTCCCTTTTTTTTTTAACAAAAAAGGAAAAAGAAACAGGAGACACACGTGCGTAAAATATGCCTCTTGAAACTGTCGTTTTGAAATGTGGACGTCTTTTGAATTTTTTGGTCGATATACGACCCCAGGATTTGTTTTCAGGGCAGGTGTCATTTACAGGCCTGGAATTATTTTGAGTATCATCTGACCATTAGCGCTGGGTTTAAAGCTGCTGTTGTTTGAAACGGCCACTAGGTGGCAGCAGTTCTCCTTTACCAAATCTGGTTACTAGGGCAACAGGGCCTCAATGGAAGTCGTGTTCTAGGCTGTAATTTAGAATTGAATGTGCCAGGAAAAAGCCCCTTAAGTTTATGTCTCACTACTTCTTGTTCGTTTTTTTCAATTTCATTTTTATTTTTTATCACAGCACGTTTGATTACAATGTTTGGCTTGTTCTAGGTGTGCAAGATGTGGTTCTTTGACACATATACATATGTCTACTCTTCCTGGGATCCTTTTCCCATGTACGTTATGACAGAATGTTGAGTAGTCTTCTCTTGGTATTCCGTAGGTTTTTGGTGATTTTATATTTCACCTGTGTTTGTATATGTCTGTTAACCCCAATATCCTAAAGCATGCGATCCTCACACCTTTCCATTGGTGAACCATAAGTTTGTTTAATGAATCTGTGATTGCCCTTCTCTGTGGAAATATCTTCAGTGGTATCAATTTTTAGGTAACACCTATAAGTGATATCATACGATAGGTGTCCTTCTCTTTGTGACTTACTACAAATTACGTGATTACCTCTAGACTCATCCACGGTGGTGCAGATGGCATTGTGTCCTTTTTTTCCTTGGCTAATATTCCGTCTGTGCATGTACCAATTCTTCTTTGTCCACTCATGTGTTGATGGACGTTTTGGTTGCTTCCATGTCTTGGCTATTGCAGTACTGCGGCAATGCACATTTCCCTGCCTCTGTCTTTCCCATTGTGTCTTCTTAGGTTATAGGCCCAGGAGTGGGCCTGCTGGGTCTTATGGTAGCAAAGTGTTTACCTTGTAAAGGCACCTCCATTCTGTTCTCATTATGGCTCTTACCAGGTTACGTCCCACTTAAAGTTGAGGGTATGCACTTCTCCACAACACCTTCAGCATTTGTTGTTTGCAGTATTTTTGCTGATGTTTATTCTGACTAGTGTGGGCTAACACCTCTTTGTGGTTGGATTTGCATGCGTCTCATAATCCCTTGAAATTGAGCTTTCTGGCATGTCCTTTTGTTCTTCAAACTGTGAGTACAGCTTACCTCTTCAAATTGTTTTCTTGAAGTATGCGTGACATTTTGAGATAGTCTGGCCATTATCCCCCTCAAGACATTTTGAGGGCAGGTTTCATTTATAGCCCTCGACTACTGGTGCATATGAAGTGACCCTTAGCACAGGTTTTAAAGGTGGTTTGCAGGTAACGGCCAGAGGGCGGCAGCATTTCTGCTTTTCCCAATCTGCTAACTTGGGAAACAGACTTTCCTGCCAGTGGTGTTCCTTGGTTATAAATTAGAGTGGAATGTGCCCGGATAAATCCCCAAAAGCTGATGTCTCCTTACTTATGTTTGTTTTCTAAATTGAATTTGTATTTTTTATTGGAGTCATAGTCCATTGTGTACATGGACCATTTCTTCTTTGTGCATTCCTCTGTTGATGGACATTTTCGTTGCTTCCAAGAGTTGGCTATGGTAAATATTGCTGAAGTGCAGGATTGCCAGTCTGTGTCTTTTTTGTGTGTGGTATGCAGGACTGTCACTGCCGTGGGCTCTCCCGTTGCGGAGCACAGACTCCGGACGCGCAGGCCCAGCAGCCATAGCTCACGGGACCAGCCGCTCCACGGCCTGTCGGATCTTCCCGGACCGGGGCACGAACCCGTGTCCCCTGCATCGGCAGGCGGGCTCTCAACCACTGCACCACCAGTGAAGCCCAGCCTGTGACTTTTTGATTCTCATCCTCTCAGGCGATAGGTCCAGCAGTGGGTATGCTTGATTGAATGGTAGCTCAATATTTACCTTGTCAAGGCACCTCCCTTGTGTTTTCATTACTGGCTCTTACCATGTCCCAAGTTGAGCCAAGTGTAGGCATCTCTCTACAACCTCTTCAGCATTTATAGTTTGCAGAATTTTTGCTGATGGCCATTCTGACTGGTGTGAGCTGATAGGTTTTTGTAAGTTGGATTTGCATGTCTCTAATTATTCCTAATGTTCAGCATTTTCCCACGCCTTTAAAAATTTCTGTTAAACAAAAACAGGAAAAAAACGGTGAGTACAATAAACCTCTTGAAATTGTCTTCTTGGAAGGTTGCCCTCTTTTGAATTTTTTGGTCGATTTTCAACCCCAGGTCTTTTTTGGAGGGCAGGTGTCATTTACAGGCCTGCAATGAGTGTGAATATTTAGTGATCATTAGCACTGGGTTCAAAGCTGCTGTTGTGGAAAACGGCGAGAAGGCAGCAGCATTTCTCCATTACCAAATCTGGTGACTAGGGCAGCAGAGCGTTTCTGTAAGTCCTGTTCCTTGGTTGTAAATTACAATGGAAGGTGCCAGGAAAACCCCCCATAAGTTTATGTCACATTATTTCTTGTTTGTTGTTTTAATTTTTTCAATCGGGGTAATGATTAGAATATTTTTTGCCCTAGGTGTACCATATCGGGTTCATTTGTACATTATATATATATATATATATTCACGTACAGATCCTCTTCCCATGTAAATTATTGCAGAGTGTTCCATAGACCTCTCTTGTTATATGGTCGGTCTTTTTGATATATGTATTTAATAGGTATTTGTACACGTATGGTAACCCTAATCTTAATTTTTCCATTCCCCCCACCTTTCCTTTTAGATAAGCATAGTGTGTTTTCTAAGTCTCTGAGTGTCTTTGTCTGTGGAAATATGTTCATTTCTGTCAGTTGTTAGATAACGCCTATAAGTGATATCATAAGATATGTCTTTTGCTTTTCGACTGACCTCATGTTCTGTGATTATCTCTAGGCTCATCTATGGTGCCTCAAAGAGCAATGTTTCATTGTTTTCCATGGCTAATATTCCATTGTGTACATGGACCACTTCTTTATCCATTCATCTGGTGATGGACATTCTGGTTGCTTCTGTGTCTTGGCTATTGTGAAAATTGCTGCAGTGCCGCTGTTGAAGCCTGTGCCTTCTTGACTCTGGTCTTCTCAGGTGAGAGGCTCGGCGGTGGGCCTGCTGAATGGAATGGTGGCTCAATTTTTACTTTTCAACGCAGCTCCTTTCTGTTCTCATTATTGGCTGTTACCACTTTACGTCTCACCAGCAGCTAGAGTGTACAGAGTTCTCTAAAACCCCTTCGGCATTTATTATTTGTAGACTTTTTGCTGATGGTAGTTGATATGTGTGAGTTGAAACCTTTCTGTAGGTTAGATTTGCATGAGTCTAATAATTCCTGATGTTGAGCTTTTATCCATTTTCCTCTTTTTTGAAAAAGAGTGAGTAAGACTTACCTGTCCATACGATGTCCTTGAAAACTATGCCAGTTTTGAACTTTTTTGGCCATTCCCTACCTTAGGACACTTTTTGACGGCAGGTGTCCTTTACAGCCCTGAGTCCTTGTGAATGTTAAGTGACCATTAGCTGTGGGTTTAAAGCCGCTCTTGTGGGAAACGGCCACAAGGCGGCAGCATTTCTACATTTCTAACTCTGGGTTTTGGGCAACAGAGCTTTCCTGGAAATCGTGTTAGTAAGCTGCAAATTAGAGTGGAATGTGCCAGCGCAAACCCCCAAGAGCTTATATCTCCTAAATTGTTGTTTGTTTTTGAAATTCAATTTTTATTCATTATCAGAGCAAATTTGATAAAAATGTAGCTTCTCCTAGGTGTACAGATTCCGGTTCATCATATCCCTGTATCTGTCTATTTCTCTTTGCATCCTTTCCCATGTATGTTATTATAGAGTGTTGTGTAGACCTCTGTTCATATTCCAAAGGTATTTTGTGATTATGTATTTCATATGTATTAGCACATGTCTACTAACCCCCATATCCTAATTCACATATTCCTTACACCTTTCCATTTGGTTAAACGTAATTTGGTTTTCTGAATCTATGCGTGTCCATCTCACGGAAATTATTTCATGGGTATCAAGTTTTAGGTAACCCTTATAAGTGATGTCATAGGATATCTGTCTTTCGGTTTCTTTCTTACTTCAAGTTGGGTGATTATCTCTATAACCTTCTATGGTGTTGCCAACGGCACTGTTCCATGCTTTTCCATGGCTAATATTCCATTGTGTACATGGAAGACTTCTTCTTGGTGCATTTTTTTGTTGATGGACGTTTTGGTTTCTTCCGTGTCTTGGCTATGGTACATGTTGCTGCAGTGCAGGATTGCCAGCCTGTGTCTTTATGATTCTGGTCTACTCATGTGATAGGCCCATCAGTGGGCCTACCAGATCACATGGTAGCACAATTTTTACCTTTAAACGCACCTCCATCCTGTTCTCACTACTGGCTGTTACCAGGTTACATCCCACCAGCAGCTAAAAGGTACCCAGTTCTCTAAAACCCCTTCAGCATTTATTCTTTGTAGACTTTGTTTGCTGATGATCATTCTGACGGCTGTGAGGTGAACCTTTTTGTACACTGGATTTGCATGGCTTTATTAATTCCTGATGTTCAGCCTTTTCTCTTCCCTTTTTTTTTAACAAAAAAGGAAAAAGAAACAGGAGACACACGTGCGTAAAATATGCCTCTTGAAACTGTCGTTTTGAAATGTGGACGTCTTTTGAATTTTTTGGTCGATATACGACCCCAGGATTTGTTTTCAGGGCAGGTGTCATTTACAGGCCTGGAATTATTTTGAGTATCATCTGACCATTAGCGCTGGGTTTAAAGCTGCTGTTGTTTGAAACGGCCACTAGGTGGCAGCAGTTCTCCTTTACCAAATCTGGTTACTAGGGCAACAGGGCCTCAATGGAAGTCGTGTTCTAGGCTGTAATTTAGAATTGAATGTGCCAGGAAAAAGCCCCTTAAGTTTATGTCTCACTACTTCTTGTTCGTTTTTTTCAATTTCATTTTTATTTTTTATCACAGCACGTTTGATTACAATGTTTGGCTTGTTCTAGGTGTGCAAGATGTGGTTCTTTGACACATATACATATGTCTACTCTTCCTGGGATCCTTTTCCCATGTACGTTATGACAGAATGTTGAGTAGTCTTCTCTTGGTATTCCGTAGGTTTTTGGTGATTTTATATTTCACCTGTGTTTGTATATGTCTGTTAACCCCAATATCCTAAAGCATGCGATCCTCACACCTTTCCATTGGTGAACCATAAGTTTGTTTAATGAATCTGTGATTGCCCTTCTCTGTGGAAATATCTTCAGTGGTATCAATTTTTAGGTAACACCTATAAGTGATATCATACGATAGGTGTCCTTCTCTTTGTGACTTACTACAAATTACGTGATTACCTCTAGACTCATCCACGGTGGTGCAGATGGCATTGTGTCCTTTTTTTCCTTGGCTAATATTCCGTCTGTGCATGTACCAATTCTTCTTTGTCCACTCATGTGTTGATGGACGTTTTGGTTGCTTCCATGTCTTGGCTATTGCAGTACTGCGGCAATGCACATTTCCCTGCCTGTGTCTTTCCCATTGTGTCTTCTTAGGTTATAGGCCCAGGAGTGGGCCTGCTGGGTCTTATGGTAGCAAAGTGTTTACCTTGTAAAGGCACCTCCATTCTGTTCTCATTATGGCTCTTACCAGGTTACGTCCCACTTAAAGTTGAGGGTATGCACTTCTCCACAACACCTTCAGCATTTGTTGTTTGCAGTATTTTTGCTGATGTTTATTCTGACTAGTGTGGGCTAACACCTCTTTGTGGTTGGATTTGCATGCGTCTCATAATCCCTTGAAATTGAGCTTTCTGGCATGTCCTTTTGTTCTTCAAACTGTGAGTACAGCTTACCTCTTCAAATTGTTTTCTTGAAGTATGCGTGACATTTTGAGATAGTCTGGCCATTATCCCCCTCAAGACATTTTGAGGGCAGGTTTCATTTATAGCCCTCGACTACTGGTGCATATGAAGTGACCCTTAGCACAGGTTTTAAAGGTGGTTTGCAGGTAACGGCCAGAGGGCGGCAGCATTTCTGCTTTTCCCAATCTGCTAACTTGGGAAACAGACTTTCCTGCCAGTGGTGTTCCTTGGTTATAAATTAGAGTGGAATGTGCCCGGATAAATCCCCAAAAGCTGATGTCTCCTTACTTATGTTTGTTTTCTAAATTGAATTTGTATTTTTTATTGGAGTCATAGTCCATTGTGTACATGGACCATTTCTTCTTTGTGCATTCCTCTGTTGATGGACATTTTCGTTGCTTCCAAGAGTTGGCTATGGTAAATATTGCTGAAGTGCAGGATTGCCAGTCTGTGTCTTTTTTGTGTGTGGTATGCAGGACTGTCACTGCCGTGGGCTCTCCCGTTGCGGAGCACAGACTCCGGACGCGCAGGCCCAGCAGCCATAGCTCACGGGACCAGCCGCTCCACGGCCTGTCGGATCTTCCCGGACCGGGGCACGAACCCGTGTCCCCTGCATCGGCAGGCGGGCTCTCAACCACTGCACCACCAGTGAAGCCCAGCCTGTGACTTTTTGATTCTCATCCTCTCAGGCGATAGGTCCAGCAGTGGGTATGCTTGATTGAATGGTAGCTCAATATTTACCTTTTCAAGGCACCTCCCTTGTGTTTTCATTACTGGCTCTTACCATGTCCCAAGTTGAGCCAAGTGTAGGCATCTCTCTACAACCTCTTCAGCATTTATAGTTTGCAGAATTTTTGCTGATGGCCATTCTGACTGGTGTGAGCTGATAGGTTTTTGTAAGTTGGATTTGCATGTCTCTAATTATTCCTAATGTTCAGCATTTTCCCACGCCTTTAAAAATTTCTGTTAAACAAAAACAGGAAAAAAACGGTGAGTACAATAAACCTCTTGAAATTGTCTTCTTGGAAGGTTGCCCTCTTTTGAATTTTTTGGTCGATTTTCAACCCCAGGTCTTTTTTGGAGGGCAGGTGTCATTTACAGGCCTGCAATGAGTGTGAATATTTAGTGATCATTAGCACTGGGTTCAAAGCTGCTGTTGTGGAAAACGGCGAGAAGGCAGCAGCATTTCTCCATTACCAAATCTGGTGACTAGGGCAGCAGAGCGTTTCTGTAAGTCCTGTTCCTTGGTTGTAAATTACAATGGAAGGTGCCAGGAAAACCCCCCATAAGTTTATGTCACATTATTTCTTGTTTGTTGTTTTAATTTTTTCAATCGGGGTAATGATTAGAATATTTTTTGCCCTAGGTGTACCATATCGGGTTCATTTGTACATTATATATATATATATATATATATATTCACGTACAGATCCTCTTCCCATGTAAATTATTGCAGAGTGTTCCATAGACCTCTCTTGTTATATGGTCGGTCTTTTTGATATATGTATTTAATAGGTATTTGTACACGTATGGTAACCCTAATCTTAATTTTTCCATTCCCCCCACCTTTCCTTTTAGATAAGCATAGTGTGTTTTCTAAGTCTCTGAGTGTCTTTGTCTGTGGAAATATGTTCATTTCTGTCAGTTGTTAGATAACGCCTATAAGTGATATCATAAGATATGTCTTTTGCTTTTCGACTGACCTCATGTTCTGTGATTATCTCTAGGCTCATCTATGGTGCCTCAAAGAGCAATGTTTCATTGTTTTCCATGGCTAATATTCCATTGTGTACATGGACCACTTCTTTATCCATTCATCTGGTGATGGACATTCTGGTTGCTTCTGTGTCTTGGCTATTGTGAAAATTGCTGCAGTGCCGCTGTTGAAGCCTGTGCCTTCTTGACTCTGGTCTTCTCAGGTGAGAGGCTCGGCGGTGGGCCTGCTGAATGGAATGGTGGCTCAATTTTTACTTTTCAACGCAGCTCCTTTCTGTTCTCATTATTGGCTGTTACCACTTTACGTCTCACCAGCAGCTAGAGTGTACAGAGTTCTCTAAAACCCCTTCGGCATTTATTATTTGTAGACTTTTTGCTGATGGTAGTTGATATGTGTGAGTTGAAACCTTTCTGTAGGTTAGATTTGCATGAGTCTAATAATTCCTGATGTTGAGCTTTTATCCATTTTCCTCTTTTTTGAAAAAGAGTGAGTAAGACTTACCTGTCCATACGATGTCCTTGAAAACTATGCCAGTTTTGAACTTTTTTGGCCATTCCCTACCTTAGGACACTTTTTGACGGCAGGTGTCCTTTACAGCCCTGAGTCCTTGTGAATGTTAAGTGACCATTAGCTGTGGGTTTAAAGCCGCTCTTGTGGGAAACGGCCACAAGGCGGCAGCATTTCTACATTTCTAACTCTGGGTTTTGGGCAACAGAGCTTTCCTGGAAATCGTGTTAGTAAGCTGCAAATTAGAGTGGAATGTGCCAGCGCAAACCCCCAAGAGCTTATATCTCCTAAATTGTTGTTTGTTTTTGAAATTCAATTTTTATTCATTATCAGAGCAAATTTGATAAAAATGTAGCTTCTCCTAGGTGTACAGATTCCGGTTCATCATATCCCTGTATCTGTCTATTTCTCTTTGCATCCTTTCCCATGTATGTTATTATAGAGTGTTGTGTAGACCTCTGTTCATATTCCAAAGGTATTTTGTGATTATGTATTTCATATGTATTAGCACATGTCTACTAACCCCCATATCCTAATTCACATATTCCTTACACCTTTCCATTTGGTTAAACGTAATTTGGTTTTCTGAATCTATGCGTGTCCATCTCACGGAAATTATTTCATGGGTATCAAGTTTTAGGTAACCCTTATAAGTGATGTCATAGGATATCTGTCTTTCGGTTTCTTTCTTACTTCAAGTTGGGTGATTATCTCTATAACCTTCTATGGTGTTGCCAACGGCACTGTTCCATGCTTTTCCATGGCTAATATTCCATTGTGTACATGGAAGACTTCTTCTTGGTGCATTTTTTTGTTGATGGACGTTTTGGTTTCTTCCGTGTCTTGGCTATGGTACATGTTGCTGCAGTGCAGGATTGCCAGCCTGTGTCTTTATGATTCTGGTCTACTCATGTGATAGGCCCATCAGTGGGCCTACCAGATCACATGGTAGCACAATTTTTACCTTTAAACGCACCTCCATCCTGTTCTCACTACTGGCTGTTACCAGGTTACATCCCACCAGCAGCTAAAAGGTACCCAGTTCTCTAAAACCCCTTCAGCATTTATTCTTTGTAGACTTTGTTTGCTGATGATCATTCTGACGGCTGTGAGGTGAACCTTTTTGTACACTGGATTTGCATGGCTTTATTAATTCCTGATGTTCAGCCTTTTCTCTTCCCTTTTTTTTTTAACAAAAAAGGAAAAAGAAACAGGAGACACACGTGCGTAAAATATGCCTCTTGAAACTGTCGTTTTGAAATGTGGACGTCTTTTGAATTTTTTGGTCGATATACGACCCCAGGATTTGTTTTCAGGGCAGGTGTCATTTACAGGCCTGGAATTATTTTGAGTATCATCTGACCATTAGCGCTGGGTTTAAAGCTGCTGTTGTTTGAAACGGCCACTAGGTGGCAGCAGTTCTCCTTTACCAAATCTGGTTACTAGGGCAACAGGGCCTCAATGGAAGTCGTGTTCTAGGCTGTAATTTAGAATTGAATGTGCCAGGAAAAAGCCCCTTAAGTTTATGTCTCACTACTTCTTGTTCATTTTTTTCAATTTCATTTTTATTTTTTATCACAGCACGTTTGATTACAATGTTTGGCTTGTTCTAGGTGTGCAAGATGTGGTTCTTTGACACATATACATATGTCTACTCTTCCTGGGATCCTTTTCCCATGTACGTTATGACAGAATGTTGAGTAGTCTTCTCTTGGTATTCCGTAGGTTTTTGGTGATTTTATATTTCACCTGTGTTTGTGTATGTCTGTTAACCCCAATATCCTAAAGCATGCGATCCTCACACCTTTCCATTGGTGAACCATAAGTTTGTTTAATGAATCTGTGATTGCCCTTCTCTGTGGAAATATCTTCAGTGGTATCAATTTTTAGGTAACACCTATAAGTGATATCATACGATAGGTGTCCTTCTCTTTGTGACTTACTACAAATTACGTGATTACCTCTAGACTCATCCACGGTGGTGCAGATGGCATTGTGTCCTTTTTTTCCTTGGCTAATATTCCGTCTGTGCATGTACCAATTCTTCTTTGTCCACTCATGTGTTGATGGACGTTTTGGTTGCTTCCATGTCTTGGCTATTGCAGTACTGCGGCAATGCACATTTCCCTGCCTGTGTCTTTCCCATTGTGTCTTCTTAGGTTATAGGCCCAGGAGTGGGCCTGCTGGGTCTTATGGTAGCAAAGTGTTTACCTTGTAAAGGCACCTCCATTCTGTTCTCATTATGGCTCTTACCAGGTTACGTCCCACTTAAAGTTGAGGGTATGCACTTCTCCACAACACCTTCAGCATTTGTTGTTTGCAGTATTTTTGCTGATGTTTATTCTGACTAGTGTGGGCTAACACCTCTTTGTGGTTGGATTTGCATGCGTCTCATAATCCCTTGAAATTGAGCTTTCTGGCATGTCCTTTTGTTCTTCAAACTGTGAGTACAGCTTACCTCTTCAAATTGTTTTCTTGAAGTATGCGTGACATTTTGAGATAGTCTGGCCATTATCCCCCTCAAGACATTTTGAGGGCAGGTTTCATTTATAGCCCTCGACTACTGGTGCATATGAAGTGACCCTTAGCACAGGTTTTAAAGGTGGTTTGCAGGTAACGGCCAGAGGGCGGCAGCATTTCTGCTTTTCCCAATCTGCTAACTTGGGAAACAGACTTTCCTGCCAGTGGTGTTCCTTGGTTATAAATTAGAGTGGAATGTGCCCGGATAAATCCCCAAAAGCTGATGTCTCCTTACTTATGTTTGTTTTCTAAATTGAATTTGTATTTTTTATTGGAGTCATAGTCCATTGTGTACATGGACCATTTCTTCTTTGTGCATTCCTCTGTTGATGGACATTTTCGTTGCTTCCAAGAGTTGGCTATGGTAAATATTGCTGAAGTGCAGGATTGCCAGTCTGTGTCTTTTTTGTGTGTGGTATGCAGGACTGTCACTGCCGTGGGCTCTCCCGTTGCGGAGCACAGACTCCGGACGCGCAGGCCCAGCAGCCATAGCTCACGGGACCAGCCGCTCCACGGCCTGTCGGATCTTCCCGGACCGGGGCACGAACCCGTGTCCCCTGCATCGGCAGGCGGGCTCTCAACCACTGCACCACCAGTGAAGCCCAGCCTGTGACTTTTTGATTCTCATCCTCTCAGGCGATAGGTCCAGCAGTGGGTATGCTTGATTGAATGGTAGCTCAATATTTACCTTTTCAAGGCACCTCCCTTGTGTTTTCATTACTGGCTCTTACCATGTCCCAAGTTGAGCCAAGTGTAGGCATCTCTCTACAACCTCTTCAGCATTTATAGTTTGCAGAATTTTTGCTGATGGCCATTCTGACTGGTGTGAGCTGATAGGTTTTTGTAAGTTGGATTTGCATGTCTCTAATTATTCCTAATGTTCAGCATTTTCCCACGCCTTTAAAAATTTCTGTTAAACAAAAACAGGAAAAAAACGGTGAGTACAATAAACCTCTTGAAATTGTCTTCTTGGAAGGTTGCCCTCTTTTGAATTTTTTGGTCGATTTTCAACCCCAGGTCTTTTTTGGAGGGCAGGTGTCATTTACAGGCCTGCAATGAGTGTGAATATTTAGTGATCATTAGCACTGGGTTCAAAGCTGCTGTTGTGGAAAACGGCGAGAAGGCAGCAGCATTTCTCCATTACCAAATCTGGTGACTAGGGCAGCAGAGCGTTTCTGTAAGTCCTGTTCCTTGGTTGTAAATTACAATGGAAGGTGCCAGGAAAACCCCCCATAAGTTTATGTCACATTATTTCTTGTTTGTTGTTTTAATTTTTTCAATCGGGGTAATGATTAGAATATTTTTTGCCCTAGGTGTACCATATCGGGTTCATTTGTACATTATATATATATATATATATATATATTCACGTACAGATCCTCTTCCCATGTAAATTATTGCAGAGTGTTCCATAGACCTCTCTTGTTATATGGTCGGTCTTTTTGATATATGTATTTAATAGGTATTTGTACACGTATGGTAACCCTAATCTTAATTTTTCCATTCCCCCCACCTTTCCTTTTAGATAAGCATAGTGTGTTTTCTAAGTCTCTGAGTGTCTTTGTCTGTGGAAATATGTTCATTTCTGTCAGTTGTTAGATAACGCCTATAAGTGATATCATAAGATATGTCTTTTGCTTTTCGACTGACCTCATGTTCTGTGATTATCTCTAGGCTCATCTATGGTGCCTCAAAGAGCAATGTTTCATTGTTTTCCATGGCTAATATTCCATTGTGTACATGGACCACTTCTTTATCCATTCATCTGGTGATGGACATTCTGGTTGCTTCTGTGTCTTGGCTATTGTGAAAATTGCTGCAGTGCCGCTGTTGAAGCCTGTGCCTTCTTGACTCTGGTCTTCTCAGGTGAGAGGCTCGGCGGTGGGCCTGCTGAATGGAATGGTGGCTCAATTTTTACTTTTCAACGCAGCTCCTTTCTGTTCTCATTATTGGCTGTTACCACTTTACGTCTCACCAGCAGCTAGAGTGTACAGAGTTCTCTAAAACCCCTTCGGCATTTATTATTTGTAGACTTTTTGCTGATGGTAGTTGATATGTGTGAGTTGAAACCTTTCTGTAGGTTAGATTTGCATGAGTCTAATAATTCCTGATGTTGAGCTTTTATCCATTTTCCTCTTTTTTGAAAAAGAGTGAGTAAGACTTACCTGTCCATACGATGTCCTTGAAAACTATGCCAGTTTTGAACTTTTTTGGCCATTCCCTACCTTAGGACACTTTTTGACGGCAGGTGTCCTTTACAGCCCTGAGTCCTTGTGAATGTTAAGTGACCATTAGCTGTGGGTTTAAAGCCGCTCTTGTGGGAAACGGCCACAAGGCGGCAGCATTTCTACATTTCTAACTCTGGGTTTTGGGCAACAGAGCTTTCCTGGAAATCGTGTTAGTAAGCTGCAAATTAGAGTGGAATGTGCCAGCGCAAACCCCCAAGAGCTTATATCTCCTAAATTGTTGTTTGTTTTTGAAATTCAATTTTTATTCATTATCAGAGCAAATTTGATAAAAATGTAGCTTCTCCTAGGTGTACAGATTCCGGTTCATCATATCCCTGTATCTGTCTATTTCTCTTTGCATCCTTTCCCATGTATGTTATTATAGAGTGTTGTGTAGACCTCTGTTCATATTCCAAAGGTATTTTGTGATTATGTATTTCATATGTATTAGCACATGTCTACTAACCCCCATATCCTAATTCACATATTCCTTACACCTTTCCATTTGGTTAAACGTAATTTGGTTTTCTGAATCTATGCGTGTCCATCTCACGGAAATTATTTCATGGGTATCAAGTTTTAGGTAACCCTTATAAGTGATGTCATAGGATATCTGTCTTTCGGTTTCTTTCTTACTTCAAGTTGGGTGATTATCTCTATAACCTTCTATGGTGTTGCCAACGGCACTGTTCCATGCTTTTCCATGGCTAATATTCCATTGTGTACATGGAAGACTTCTTCTTGGTGCATTTTTTTGTTGATGGACGTTTTGGTTTCTTCCGTGTCTTGGCTATGGTACATGTTGCTGCAGTGCAGGATTGCCAGCCTGTGTCTTTATGATTCTGGTCTACTCATGTGATAGGCCCATCAGTGGGCCTACCAGATCACATGGTAGCACAATTTTTACCTTTAAACGCACCTCCATCCTGTTCTCACTACTGGCTGTTACCAGGTTACATCCCACCAGCAGCTAAAAGGTACCCAGTTCTCTAAAACCCCTTCAGCATTTATTCTTTGTAGACTTTGTTTGCTGATGATCATTCTGACGGCTGTGAGGTGAACCTTTTTGTACACTGGATTTGCATGGCTTTATTAATTCCTGATGTTCAGCCTTTTCTCTTCCCTTTTTTTTTTAACAAAAAAGGAAAAAGAAACAGGAGACACACGTGCGTAAAATATGCCTCTTGAAACTGTCCTTTTGAAATGTGGACGTCTTTTGAATTTTTTGGTCGATATACGACCCCAGGATTTGTTTTCAGGGCAGGTGTCATTTACAGGCCTGGAATTATTTTGAGTATCATCTGACCATTAGCGCTGGGTTTAAAGCTGCTGTTGTTTGAAACGGCCACTAGGTGGCAGCAGTTCTCCTTTACCAAATCTGGTTACTAGGGCAACAGGGCCTCAATGGAAGTCGTGTTCTAGGCTGTAATTTAGAATTGAATGTGCCAGGAAAAAGCCCCTTAAGTTTATGTCTCACTACTTCTTGTTCGTTTTTTTCAATTTCATTTTTATTTTTTATCACAGCACGTTTGATTACAATGTTTGGCTTGTTCTAGGTGTGCAAGATGTGGTTCTTTGACACATATACATATGTCTACTCTTCCTGGGATCCTTTTCCCATGTACGTTATGACAGAATGTTGAGTAGTCTTCTCTTGGTATTCCGTAGGTTTTTGGTGATTTTATATTTCACCTGTGTTTGTATATGTCTGTTAACCCCAATATCCTAAAGCATGCGATCCTCACACCTTTCCATTGGTGAACCATAAGTTTGTTTAATGAATCTGTGATTGCCCTTCTCTGTGGAAATATCTTCAGTGGTATCAATTTTTAGGTAACACCTATAAGTGATATCATACGATAGGTGTCCTTCTCTTTGTGACTTACTACAAATTACGTGATTACCTCTAGACTCATCCACGGTGGTGCAAATGGCATTGTGTCCTTTTTTTCCTTGGCTAATATTCCGTCTGTGCATGTACCAATTCTTCTTTGTCCACTCATGTGTTGATGGACGTTTTGGTTGCTTCCATGTCTTGGCTATTGCAGTACTGCGGCAATGCACATTTCCCTGCCTGTGTCTTTCCCATTGTGTCTTCTTAGGTTATAGGCCCAGGAGTGGGCCTGCTGGGTCTTATGGTAGCAAAGTGTTTACCTTGTAAAGGCACCTCCATTCTGTTCTCATTATGGCTCTTACCAGGTTACGTCCCACTTAAAGTTGAGGGTATGCACTTCTCCACAACACCTTCAGCATTTGTTGTTTGCAGTATTTTTGCTGATGTTTATTCTGACTAGTGTGGGCTAACACCTCTTTGTGGTTGGATTTGCATGCGTCTCATAATCCCTTGAAATTGAGCTTTCTGGCATGTCCTTTTGTTCTTCAAACTGTGAGTACAGCTTACCTCTTCAAATTGTTTTCTTGAAGTATGCGTGACATTTTGAGATAGTCTGGCCATTATCCCCCTCAAGACATTTTGAGGGCAGGTTTCATTTATAGCCCTCGACTACTGGTGCATATGAAGTGACCCTTAGCACAGGTTTTAAAGGTGGTTTGCAGGTAACGGCCAGAGGGCGGCAGCATTTCTGCTTTTCCCAATCTGCTAACTTGGGAAACAGACTTTCCTGCCAGTGGTGTTCCTTGGTTATAAATTAGAGTGGAATGTGCCCGGATAAATCCCCAAAAGCTGATGTCTCCTTACTTATGTTTGTTTTCTAAATTGAATTTGTATTTTTTATTGGAGTCATAGTCCATTGTGTACATGGACCATTTCTTCTTTGTGCATTCCTCTGTTGATGGACATTTTCGTTGCTTCCAAGAGTTGGCTATGGTAAATATTGCTGAAGTGCAGGATTGCCAGTCTGTGTCTTTTTTGTGTGTGGTATGCAGGACTGTCACTGCCGTGGGCTCTCCCGTTGCGGAGCACAGACTCCGGACGCGCAGGCCCAGCAGCCATAGCTCACGGGACCAGCCGCTCCACGGCCTGTCGGATCTTCCCGGACCGGGGCACGAACCCGTGTCCCCTGCATCGGCAGGCGGGCTCTCAACCACTGCACCACCAGTGAAGCCCAGCCTGTGACTTTTTGATTCTCATCCTCTCAGGCGATAGGTCCAGCAGTGGGTATGCTTGATTGAATGGTAGCTCAATATTTACCTTGTCAAGGCACCTCCCTTGTGTTTTCATTACTGGCTCTTACCATGTCCCAAGTTGAGCCAAGTGTAGGCATCTCTCTACAACCTCTTCAGCATTTATAGTTTGCAGAATTTTTGCTGATGGCCATTCTGACTGGTGTGAGCTGATAGGTTTTTGTAAGTTGGATTTGCATGTCTCTAATTATTCCTAATGTTCAGCATTTTCCCACGCCTTTAAAAATTTCTGTTAAACAAAAACAGGAAAAAAACGGTGAGTACAATAAACCTCTTGAAATTGTCTTCTTGGAAGGTTGCCCTCTTTTGAATTTTTTGGTCGATTTTCAACCCCAGGTCTTTTTTGGAGGGCAGGTGTCATTTACAGGCCTGCAATGAGTGTGAATATTTAGTGATCATTAGCACTGGGTTCAAAGCTGCTGTTGTGGAAAACGGCGAGAAGGCAGCAGCATTTCTCCATTACCAAATCTGGTGACTAGGGCAGCAGAGCGTTTCTGTAAGTCCTGTTCCTTGGTTGTAAATTACAATGGAAGGTGCCAGGAAAACCCTCCATAAGTTTATGTCACATTATTTCTTGTTTGTTGTTTTAATTTTTTCAATCGGGGTAATGATTAGAATATTTTTTGCCCTAGGTGTACCATATCGGGTTCATTTGTACATTATATATATATATATATATATATATATATATATATATATATTCACGTACAGATCCTCTTCCCATGTAAATTATTGCAGAGTGTTCCATAGACCTCTCTTGTTATATGGTCGGTCTTTTTGATATATGTATTTAATAGGTATTTGTACACGTATGGTAACCCTAATCTTAATTTTTCCATTCCCCCCACCTTTCCTTTTAGATAAGCATAGTGTGTTTTCTAAGTCTCTGAGTGTCTTTGTCTGTGGAAATATGTTCATTTCTGTCAGTTGTTAGATAACGCCTATAAGTGATATCATAAGATATGTCTTTTGCTTTTCGACTGACCTCATGTTCTGTGATTATCTCTAGGCTCATCTATGGTGCCTCAAAGAGCAATGTTTCATTGTTTTCCATGGCTAATATTCCATTGTGTACATGGACCACTTCTTTATCCATTCATCTGGTGATGGACATTCTGGTTGCTTCTGTGTCTTGGCTATTGTGAAAATTGCTGCAGTGCCGCTGTTGAAGCCTGTGCCTTCTTGACTCTGGTCTTCTCAGGTGAGAGGCTCGGCGGTGGGCCTGCTGAATGGAATGGTGGCTCAATTTTTACTTTTCAACGCAGCTCCTTTCTGTTCTCATTATTGGCTGTTACCACTTTACGTCTCACCAGCAGCTAGAGTGTACAGAGTTCTCTAAAACCCCTTCGGCATTTATTATTTGTAGACTTTTTGCTGATGGTAGTTGATATGTGTGAGTTGAAACCTTTCTGTAGGTTAGATTTGCATGAGTCTAATAATTCCTGATGTTGAGCTTTTATCCATTTTCCTCTTTTTTGAAAAAGAGTGAGTAAGACTTACCTGTCCATACGATGTCCTTGAAAACTATGCCAGTTTTGAACTTTTTTGGCCATTCCCTACCTTAGGACACTTTTTGACGGCAGGTGTCCTTTACAGCCCTGAGTCCTTGTGAATGTTAAGTGACCATTAGCTGTGGGTTTAAAGCCGCTCTTGTGGGAAACGGCCACAAGGCGGCAGCATTTCTACATTTCTAACTCTGGGTTTTGGGCAACAGAGCTTTCCTGGAAATCGTGTTAGTAAGCTGCAAATTAGAGTGGAATGTGCCAGCGCAAACCCCCAAGAGCTTATATCTCCTAAATTGTTGTTTGTTTTTGAAATTCAATTTTTATTCATTATCAGAGCAAATTTGATAAAAATGTAGCTTCTCCTAGGTGTACAGATTCCGGTTCATCATATCCCTGTATCTGTCTATTTCTCTTTGCATCCTTTCCCATGTATGTTATTATAGAGTGTTGTGTAGACCTCTGTTCATATTCCAAAGGTATTTTGTGATTATGTATTTCATATGTATTAGCACATGTCTACTAACCCCCATATCCTAATTCACATATTCCTTACACCTTTCCATTTGGTTAAACGTAATTTGGTTTTCTGAATCTATGCGTGTCCATCTCACGGAAATTATTTCATGGGTATCAAGTTTTAGGTAACCCTTATAAGTGATGTCATAGGATATCTGTCTTTCGGTTTCTTTCTTACTTCAAGTTGGGTGATTATCTCTATAACCTTCTATGGTGTTGCCAACGGCACTGTTCCATGCTTTTCCATGGCTAATATTCCATTGTGTACATGGAAGACTTCTTCTTGGTGCATTTTTTTGTTGATGGACGTTTTGGTTTCTTCCGTGTCTTGGCTATGGTACATGTTGCTGCAGTGCAGGATTGCCAGCCTGTGTCTTTATGATTCTGGTCTACTCATGTGATAGGCCCATCAGTGGGCCTACCAGATCACATGGTAGCACAATTTTTACCTTTAAACGCACCTCCATCCTGTTCTCACTACTGGCTGTTACCAGGTTACATCCCACCAGCAGCTAAAAGGTACCCAGTTCTCTAAAACCCCTTCAGCATTTATTCTTTGTAGACTTTGTTTGCTGATGATCATTCTGACGGCTGTGAGGTGAACCTTTTTGTACACTGGATTTGCATGGCTTTATTAATTCCTGATGTTCAGCCTTTTCTCTTCCCTTTTTTTTTTAACAAAAAAGGAAAAAGAAACAGGAGACACACGTGCGTAAAATATGCCTCTTGAAACTGTCCTTTTGAAATGTGGACGTCTTTTGAATTTTTTGGTCGATATACGACCCCAGGATTTGTTTTCAGGGCAGGTGTCATTTACAGGCCTGGAATTATTTTGAGTATCATCTGACCATTAGCGCTGGGTTTAAAGCTGCTGTTGTTTGAAACGGCCACTAGGTGGCAGCAGTTCTCCTTTACCAAATCTGGTTACTAGGGCAACAGGGCCTCAATGGAAGTCGTGTTCTAGGCTGTAATTTAGAATTGAATGTGCCAGGAAAAAGCCCCTTAAGTTTATGTCTCACTACTTCTTGTTCGTTTTTTTCAATTTCATTTTTATTTTTTATCACAGCACGTTTGATTACAATGTTTGGCTTGTTCTAGGTGTGCAAGATGTGGTTCTTTGACACATATACATATGTCTACTCTTCCTGGGATCCTTTTCCCATGTACGTTATGACAGAATGTTGAGTAGTCTTCTCTTGGTATTCCGTAGGTTTTTGGTGATTTTATATTTCACCTGTGTTTGTATATGTCTGTTAACCCCAATATCCTAAAGCATGCGATCCTCACACCTTTCCATTGGTGAACCATAAGTTTGTTTAATGAATCTGTGATTGCCCTTCTCTGTGGAAATATCTTCAGTGGTATCAATTTTTAGGTAACACCTATAAGTGATATCATACGATAGGTGTCCTTCTCTTTGTGACTTACTACAAATTACGTGATTACCTCTAGACTCATCCACGGTGGTGCAGATGGCATTGTGTCCTTTTTTTCCTTGGCTAATATTCCGTCTGTGCATGTACCAATTCTTCTTTGTCCACTCATGTGTTGATGGACGTTTTGGTTGCTTCCATGTCTTGGCTATTGCAGTACTGCGGCAATGCACATTTCCCTGCCTGTGTCTTTCCCATTGTGTCTTCTTAGGTTATAGGCCCAGGAGTGGGCCTGCTGGGTCTTATGGTAGCAAAGTGTTTACCTTGTAAAGGCACCTCCATTCTGTTCTCATTATGGCTCTTACCAGGTTACGTCCCACTTAAAGTTGAGGGTATGCACTTCTCCACAACACCTTCAGCATTTGTTGTTTGCAGTATTTTTGCTGATGTTTATTCTGACTAGTGTGGGCTAACACCTCTTTGTGGTTGGATTTGCATGCGTCTCATAATCCCTTGAAATTGAGCTTTCTGGCATGTCCTTTTGTTCTTCAAACTGTGAGTACAGCTTACCTCTTCAAATTGTTTTCTTGAAGTATGCGTGACATTTTGAGATAGTCTGGCCATTATCCCCCTCAAGACATTTTGAGGGCAGGTTTCATTTATAGCCCTCGACTACTGGTGCATATGAAGTGACCCTTAGCACAGGTTTTAAAGGTGGTTTGCAGGTAACGGCCAGAGGGCGGCAGCATTTCTGCTTTTCCCAATCTGCTAACTTGGGAAACAGACTTTCCTGCCAGTGGTGTTCCTTGGTTATAAATTAGAGTGGAATGTGCCCGGATAAATCCCCAAAAGCTGATGTCTCCTTACTTATGTTTGTTTTCTAAATTGAATTTGTATTTTTTATTGGAGTCATAGTCCATTGTGTACATGGACCATTTCTTCTTTGTGCATTCCTCTGTTGATGGACATTTTCGTTGCTTCCAAGAGTTGGCTATGGTAAATATTGCTGAAGTGCAGGATTGCCAGTCTGTGTCTTTTTTGTGTGTGGTATGCAGGACTGTCACTGCCGTGGGCTCTCCCGTTGCGGAGCACAGACTCCGGACGCGCAGGCCCAGCAGCCATAGCTCACGGGACCAGCCGCTCCACGGCCTGTCGGATCTTCCCGGACCGGGGCACGAACCCGTGTCCCCTGCATCGGCAGGCGGGCTCTCAACCACTGCACCACCAGTGAAGCCCAGCCTGTGACTTTTTGATTCTCATCCTCTCAGGCGATAGGTCCAGCAGTGGGTATGCTTGATTGAATGGTAGCTCAATATTTACCTTTTCAAGGCACCTCCCTTGTGTTTTCATTACTGGCTCTTACCATGTCCCAAGTTGAGCCAAGTGTAGGCATCTCTCTACAACCTCTTCAGCATTTATAGTTTGCAGAATTTTTGCTGATGGCCATTCTGACTGGTGTGAGCTGATAGGTTTTTGTAAGTTGGATTTGCATGTCTCTAATTATTCCTAATGTTCAGCATTTTCCCACGCCTTTAAAAATTTCTGTTAAACAAAAACAGGAAAAAAACGGTGAGTACAATAAACCTCTTGAAATTGTCTTCTTGGAAGGTTGCCCTCTTTTGAATTTTTTGGTCGATTTTCAACCCCAGGTCTTTTTTGGAGGGCAGGTGTCATTTACAGGCCTGCAATGAGTGTGAATATTTAGTGATCATTAGCACTGGGTTCAAAGCTGCTGTTGTGGAAAACGGCGAGAAGGCAGCAGCATTTCTCCATTACCAAATCTGGTGACTAGGGCAGCAGAGCGTTTCTGTAAGTCCTGTTCCTTGGTTGTAAATTACAATGGAAGGTGCCAGGAAAACCCCCCATAAGTTTATGTCACATTATTTCTTGTTTGTTGTTTTAATTTTTTCAATCGGGGTAATGATTAGAATATTTTTTGCCCTAGGTGTACCATATTGGGTTCATTTGTACATTATATATATATATATATATTCACGTACAGATCCTCTTCCCATGTAAATTATTGCAGAGTGTTCCATAGACCTCTCTTGTTATATGGTCGGTCTTTTTGATATATGTATTTAATAGGTATTTGTACACGTATGGTAACCCTAATCTTAATTTTTCCATTCCCCCCACCTTTCCTTTTAGATAAGCATAGTGTGTTTTCTAAGTCTCTGAGTGTCTTTGTCTGTGGAAATATGTTCATTTCTGTCAGTTGTTAGATAACGCCTATAAGTGATATCATAAGATATGTCTTTTGCTTTTCGACTGACCTCATGTTCTGTGATTATCTCTAGGCTCATCTATGGTGCCTCAAAGAGCAATGTTTCATTGTTTTCCATGGCTAATATTCCATTGTGTACATGGACCACTTCTTTATCCATTCATCTGGTGATGGACATTCTGGTTGCTTCTGTGTCTTGGCTATTGTGAAAATTGCTGCAGTGCCGCTGTTGAAGCCTGTGCCTTCTTGACTCTGGTCTTCTCAGGTGAGAGGCTCGGCGGTGGGCCTGCTGAATGGAATGGTGGCTCAATTTTTACTTTTCAACGCAGCTCCTTTCTGTTCTCATTATTGGCTGTTACCACTTTACGTCTCACCAGCAGCTAGAGTGTACAGAGTTCTCTAAAACCCCTTCGGCATTTATTATTTGTAGACTTTTTGCTGATGGTAGTTGATATGTGTGAGTTGAAACCTTTCTGTAGGTTAGATTTGCATGAGTCTAATAATTCCTGATGTTGAGCTTTTATCCATTTTCCTCTTTTTTGAAAAAGAGTGAGTAAGACTTACCTGTCCATACGATGTCCTTGAAAACTATGCCAGTTTTGAACTTTTTTGGCCATTCCCTACCTTAGGACACTTTTTGACGGCAGGTGTCCTTTACAGCCCTGAGTCCTTGTGAATGTTAAGTGACCATTAGCTGTGGGTTTAAAGCCGCTCTTGTGGGAAACGGCCACAAGGCGGCAGCATTTCTACATTTCTAACTCTGGGTTTTGGGCAACAGAGCTTTCCTGGAAATCGTGTTAGTAAGCTGCAAATTAGAGTGGAATGTGCCAGCGCAAACCCCCAAGAGCTTATATCTCCTAAATTGTTGTTTGTTTTTGAAATTCAATTTTTATTCATTATCAGAGCAAATTTGATAAAAATGTAGCTTCTCCTAGGTGTACAGATTCCGGTTCATCATATCCCTGTATCTGTCTATTTCTCTTTGCATCCTTTCCCATGTATGTTATTATAGAGTGTTGTGTAGACCTCTGTTCATATTCCAAAGGTATTTTGTGATTATGTATTTCATATGTATTAGCACATGTCTACTAACCCCCATATCCTAATTCACATATTCCTTACACCTTTCCATTTGGTTAAACGTAATTTGGTTTTCTGAATCTATGCGTGTCCATCTCACGGAAATTATTTCATGGGTATCAAGTTTTAGGTAACCCTTATAAGTGATGTCATAGGATATCTGTCTTTCGGTTTCTTTCTTACTTCAAGTTGGGTGATTATCTCTATAACCTTCTATGGTGTTGCCAACGGCACTGTTCCATGCTTTTCCATGGCTAATATTCCATTGTGTACATGGAAGACTTCTTCTTGGTGCATTTTTTTGTTGATGGACGTTTTGGTTTCTTCCGTGTCTTGGCTATGGTACATGTTGCTGCAGTGCAGGATTGCCAGCCTGTGTCTTTATGATTCTGGTCTACTCATGTGATAGGCCCATCAGTGGGCCTACCAGATCACATGGTAGCACAATTTTTACCTTTAAACGCACCTCCATCCTGTTCTCACTACTGGCTGTTACCAGGTTACATCCCACCAGCAGCTAAAAGGTACCCAGTTCTCTAAAACCCCTTCAGCATTTATTCTTTGTAGACTTTGTTTGCTGATGATCATTCTGACGGCTGTGAGGTGAACCTTTTTGTACACTGGATTTGCATGGCTTTATTAATTCCTGATGTTCAGCCTTTTCTCTTCCCTTTTTTTTTTAACAAAAAAGGAAAAAGAAACAGGAGACACACGTGCGTAAAATATGCCTCTTGAAACTGTCGTTTTGAAATGTGGACGTCTTTTGAATTTTTTGGTCGATATACGACCCCAGGATTTGTTTTCAGTGCAGGTGTCATTTACAGGCCTGGAATTATTTTGAGTATCATCTGACCATTAGCGCTGGGTTTAAAGCTGCTGTTGTTTGAAACGGCCACTAGGTGGCAGCAGTTCTCCTTTACCAAATCTGGTTACTAGGGCAACAGGGCCTCAATGGAAGTCGTGTTCTAGGCTGTAATTTAGAATTGAATGTGCCAGGAAAAAGCCCCTTAAGTTTATGTCTCACTACTTCTTGTTCGTTTTTTTCAATTTCATTTTTATTTTTTATCACAGCACGTTTGATTACAATGTTTGGCTTGTTCTAGGTGTGCAAGATGTGGTTCTTTGACACATATACATATGTCTACTCTTCCTGGGATCCTTTTCCCATGTACGTTATGACAGAATGTTGAGTAGTCTTCTCTTGGTATTCCGTAGGTTTTTGGTGATTTTATATTTCACCTGTGTTTGTATATGTCTGTTAACCCCAATATCCTAAAGCATGCGATCCTCACACCTTTCCATTGGTGAACCATAAGTTTGTTTAATGAATCTGTGATTGCCCTTCTCTGTGGAAATATCTTCAGTGGTATCAATTTTTAGGTAACACCTATAAGTGATATCATACGATAGGTGTCCTTCTCTTTGTGACTTACTACAAATTACGTGATTACCTCTAGACTCATCCACGGTGGTGCAAATGGCATTGTGTCCTTTTTTTCCTTGGCTAATATTCCGTCTGTGCATGTACCAATTCTTCTTTGTCCACTCATGTGTTGATGGACGTTTTGGTTGCTTCCATGTCTTGGCTATTGCAGTACTGCGGCAATGCACATTTCCCTGCCTGTGTCTTTCCCATTGTGTCTTCTTAGGTTATAGGCCCAGGAGTGGGCCTGCTGGGTCTTATGGTAGCAAAGTGTTTACCTTGTAAAGGCACCTCCATTCTGTTCTCATTATGGCTCTTACCAGGTTACGTCCCACTTAAAGTTGAGGGTATGCACTTCTCCACAACACCTTCAGCATTTGTTGTTTGCAGTATTTTTGCTGATGTTTATTCTGACTAGTGTGGGCTAACACCTCTTTGTGGTTGGATTTGCATGCGTCTCATAATCCCTTGAAATTGAGCTTTCTGGCATGTCCTTTTGTTCTTCAAACTGTGAGTACAGCTTACCTCTTCAAATTGTTTTCTTGAAGTATGCGTGACATTTTGAGATAGTCTGGCCATTATCCCCCTCAAGACATTTTGAGGGCAGGTTTCATTTATAGCCCTCGACTACTGGTGCATATGAAGTGACCCTTAGCACAGGTTTTAAAGGTGGTTTGCAGGTAACGGCCAGAGGGCGGCAGCATTTCTGCTTTTCCCAATCTGCTAACTTGGGAAACAGACTTTCCTGCCAGTGGTGTTCCTTGGTTATAAATTAGAGTGGAATGTGCCCGGATAAATCCCCAAAAGCTGATGTCTCCTTACTTATGTTTGTTTTCTAAATTGAATTTGTATTTTTTATTGGAGTCATAGTCCATTGTGTACATGGACCATTTCTTCTTTGTGCATTCCTCTGTTGATGGACATTTTCGTTGCTTCCAAGAGTTGGCTATGGTAAATATTGCTGAAGTGCAGGATTGCCAGTCTGTGTCTTTTTTGTGTGTGGTATGCAGGACTGTCACTGCCGTGGGCTCTCCCGTTGTGGAGCACAGACTCCGGACGCGCAGGCCCAGCAGCCATAGCTCACGGGACCAGCCGCTCCACGGCCTGTCGGATCTTCCCGGACCGGGGCACGAACCCGTGTCCCCTGCATCGGCAGGCGGGCTCTCAACCACTGCACCACCAGTGAAGCCCAGCCTGTGACTTTTTGATTCTCATCCTCTCAGGCGATAGGTCCAGCAGTGGGTATGCTTGATTGAATGGTAGCTCAATATTTACCTTGTCAAGGCACCTCCCTTGTGTTTTCATTACTGGCTCTTACCATGTCCCAAGTTGAGCCAAGTGTAGGCATCTCTCTACAACCTCTTCAGCATTTATAGTTTGCAGAATTTTTGCTGATGGCCATTCTGACTGGTGTGAGCCGATAGGTTTTTGTAAGTTGGATTTGCATGTCTCTAATTATTCCTAATGTTCAGCATTTTCCCACGCCTTTAAAAATTTCTGTTAAACAAAAACAGGAAAAAAACGGTGAGTACAATAAACCTCTTGAAATTGTCTTCTTGGAAGGTTGCCCTCTTTTGAATTTTTTGGTCGATTTTCAACCCCAGGTCTTTTTTGGAGGGCAGGTGTCATTTACAGGCCTGCAATGAGTGTGAATATTTAGTGATCATTAGCACTGGGTTCAAAGCTGCTGTTGTGGAAAACGGCGAGAAGGCAGCAGCATTTCTCCATTACCAAATCTGGTGACTAGGGCAGCAGAGCGTTTCTGTAAGTCCTGTTCCTTGGTTGTAAATTACAATGGAAGGTGCCAGGAAAACCCCCCATAAGTTTATGTCACATTATTTCTTGTTTGTTGTTTTAATTTTTTCAATCGGGGTAATGATTAGAATATTTTTTGCCCTAGGTGTACCATATCGGGTTCATTTGTACATTATATATATATATATACATTCACGTACAGATCCTCTTCCCATGTAAATTATTGCAGAGTGTTCCATAGACCTCTCTTGTTATATGGTCGGTCTTTTTGATATATGTATTTAATAGGTATTTGTACACGTATGGTAACCCTAATCTTAATTTTTCCATTCCCCCCACCTTTCCTTTTAGATAAGCATAGTGTGTTTTCTAAGTCTCTGAGTGTCTTTGTCTGTGGAAATATGTTCATTTCTGTCAGTTGTTAGATAACGCCTATAAGTGATATCATAAGATATGTCTTTTGCTTTTCGACTGACCTCATGTTCTGTGATTATCTCTAGGCTCATCTATGGTGCCTCAAAGAGCAATGTTTCATTGTTTTCCATGGCTAATATTCCATTGTGTACATGGACCACTTCTTTATCCATTCATCTGGTGATGGACATTCTGGTTGCTTCTGTGTCTTGGCTATTGTGAAAATTGCTGCAGTGCCGCTGTTGAAGCCTGTGCCTTCTTGACTCTGGTCTTCTCAGGTGAGAGGCTCGGCGGTGGGCCTGCTGAATGGAATGGTGGCTCAATTTTTACTTTTCAACGCAGCTCCTTTCTGTTCTCATTATTGGCTGTTACCACTTTACGTCTCACCAGCAGCTAGAGTGTACAGAGTTCTCTAAAACCCCTTCGGCATTTATTATTTGTAGACTTTTTGCTGATGGTAGTTGATATGTGTGAGTTGAAACCTTTCTGTAGGTTAGATTTGCATGAGTCTAATAATTCCTGATGTTGAGCTTTTATCCATTTTCCTCTTTTTTGAAAAAGAGTGAGTAAGACTTACCTGTCCATACGATGTCCTTGAAAACTATGCCAGTTTTGAACTTTTTTGGCCATTCCCTACCTTAGGACACTTTTTGACGGCAGGTGTCCTTTACAGCCCTGAGTCCTTGTGAATGTTAAGTGACCATTAGCTGTGGGTTTAAAGCCGCTCTTGTGGGAAACGGCCACAAGGCGGCAGCATTTCTACATTTCTAACTCTGGGTTTTGGGCAACAGAGCTTTCCTGGAAATCGTGTTAGTAAGCTGCAAATTAGAGTGGAATGTGCCAGCGCAAACCCCCAAGAGCTTATATCTCCTAAATTGTTGTTTGTTTTTGAAATTCAATTTTTATTCATTATCAGAGCAAATTTGATAAAAATGTAGCTTCTCCTAGGTGTACAGATTCCGGTTCATCATATCCCTGTATCTGTCTATTTCTCTTTGCATCCTTTCCCATGTATGTTATTATAGAGTGTTGTGTAGACCTCTGTTCATATTCCAAAGGTATTTTGTGATTATGTATTTCATATGTATTAGCACATGTCTACTAACCCCCATATCCTAATTCACATATTCCTTACACCTTTCCATTTGGTTAAACGTAATTTGGTTTTCTGAATCTATGCGTGTCCATCTCACGGAAATTATTTCATGGGTATCAAGTTTTAGGTAACCCTTATAAGTGATGTCATAGGATATCTGTCTTTCGGTTTCTTTCTTACTTCAAGTTGGGTGATTATCTCTATAACCTTCTATGGTGTTGCCAACGGCACTGTTCCATGCTTTTCCATGGCTAATATTCCATTGTGTACATGGAAGACTTCTTCTTGGTGCATTTTTTTGTTGATGGACGTTTTGGTTTCTTCCGTGTCTTGGCTATGGTACATGTTGCTGCAGTGCAGGATTGCCAGCCTGTGTCTTTATGATTCTGGTCTACTCATGTGATAGGCCCATCAGTGGGCCTACCAGATCACATGGTAGCACAATTTTTACCTTTAAACGCACCTCCATCCTGTTCTCACTACTGGCTGTTACCAGGTTACATCCCACCAGCAGCTAAAAGGTACCCAGTTCTCTAAAACCCCTTCAGCATTTATTCTTTGTAGACTTTGTTTGCTGATGATCATTCTGACGGCTGTGAGGTGAACCTTTTTGTACACTGGATTTGCATGGCTTTATTAATTCCTGATGTTCAGCCTTTTCTCTTCCCTTTTTTTTTTAACAAAAAAGGAAAAAGAAACAGGAGACACACGTGCGTAAAATATGCCTCTTGAAACTGTCGTTTTGAAATGTGGACGTCTTTTGAATTTTTTGGTCGATATACGACCCCAGGATTTGTTTTCAGGGCAGGTGTCATTTACAGGCCTGGAATTATTTTGAGTATCATCTGACCATTAGCGCTGGGTTTAAAGCTGCTGTTGTTTGAAACGGCCACTAGGTGGCAGCAGTTCTCCTTTACCAAATCTGGTTACTAGGGCAACAGGGCCTCAATGGAAGTCGTGTTCTAGGCTGTAATTTAGAATTGAATGTGCCAGGAAAAAGCCCCTTAAGTTTATGTCTCACTACTTCTTGTTCGTTTTTTTCAATTTCATTTTTATTTTTTATCACAGCACGTTTGATTACAATGTTTGGCTTGTTCTAGGTGTGCAAGATGTGGTTCTTTGACACATATACATATGTCTACTCTTCCTGGGATCCTTTTCCCATGTACGTTATGACAGAATGTTGAGTAGTCTTCTCTTGGTATTCCGTAGGTTTTTGGTGATTTTATATTTCACCTGTGTTTGTATATGTCTGTTAACCCCAATATCCTAAAGCATGCGATCCTCACACCTTTCCATTGGTGAACCATAAGTTTGTTTAATGAATCTGTGATTGCCCTTCTCTGTGGAAATATCTTCAGTGGTATCAATTTTTAGGTAACACCTATAAGTGATATCATACGATAGGTGTCCTTCTCTTTGTGACTTACTACAAATTACGTGATTACCTCTAGACTCATCCACGGTGGTGCAAATGGCATTGTGTCCTTTTTTTCCTTGGCTAATATTCCGTCTGTGCATGTACCAATTCTTCTTTGTCCACTCATGTGTTGATGGACGTTTTGGTTGCTTCCATGTCTTGGCTATTGCAGTACTGCGGCAATGCACATTTCCCTGCCTGTGTCTTTCCCATTGTGTCTTCTTAGGTTATAGGCCCAGGAGTGGGCCTGCTGGGTCTTATGGTAGCAAAGTGTTTACCTTGTAAAGGCACCTCCATTCTGTTCTCATTATGGCTCTTACCAGGTTACGTCCCACTTAAAGTTGAGGGTATGCACTTCTCCACAACACCTTCAGCATTTGTTGTTTGCAGTATTTTTGCTGATGTTTATTCTGACTAGTGTGGGCTAACACCTCTTTGTGGTTGGATTTGCATGCGTCTCATAATCCCTTGAAATTGAGCTTTCTGGCATGTCCTTTTGTTCTTCAAACTGTGAGTACAGCTTACCTCTTCAAATTGTTTTCTTGAAGTATGCGTGACATTTTGAGATAGTTTGGCCATTATCCCCCTCAAGACATTTTGAGGGCAGGTTTCATTTATAGCCCTCGACTACTGGTGCATATGAAGTGACCCTTAGCACAGGTTTTAAAGGTGGTTTGCAGGTAACGGCCAGAGGGCGGCAGCATTTCTGCTTTTCCCAATCTGCTAACTTGGGAAACAGACTTTCCTGCCAGTGGTGTTCCTTGGTTATAAATTAGAGTGGAATGTGCCCGGATAAATCCCCAAAAGCTGATGTCTCCTTACTTATGTTTGTTTTCTAAATTGAATTTGTATTTTTTATTGGAGTCATAGTCCATTGTGTACATGGACCATTTCTTCTTTGTGCATTCCTCTGTTGATGGACATTTTCGTTGCTTCCAAGAGTTGGCTATGGTAAATATTGCTGAAGTGCAGGATTGCCAGTCTGTGTCTTTTTTGTGTGTGGTATGCAGGACTGTCACTGCCGTGGGCTCTCCCGTTGCGGAGCACAGACTCCGGACGCGCAGGCCCAGCAGCCATAGCTCACGGGACCAGCCGCTCCACGGCCTGTCGGATCTTCCCGGACCGGGGCACGAACCCGTGTCCCCTGCATCGGCAGGCGGGCTCTCAACCACTGCACCACCAGTGAAGCCCAGCCTGTGACTTTTTGATTCTCATCCTCTCAGGCGATAGGTCCAGCAGTGGGTATGCTTGATTGAATGGTAGCTCAATATTTACCTTTTCAAGGCACCTCCCTTGTGTTTTCATTACTGGCTCTTACCATGTCCCAAGTTGAGCCAAGTGTAGGCATCTCTCTACAACCTCTTCAGCATTTATAGTTTGCAGAATTTTTGCTGATGGCCATTCTGACTGGTGTGAGCCGATAGGTTTTTGTAAGTTGGATTTGCATGTCTCTAATTATTCCTAATGTTCAGCATTTTCCCACGCCTTTAAAAATTTCTGTTAAACAAAAACAGGAAAAAAACGGTGAGTACAATAAACCTCTTGAAATTGTCTTCTTGGAAGGTTGCCCTCTTTTGAATTTTTTGGTCGATTTTCAGCCCCAGGTCTTTTTTGGAGGGCAGGTGTCATTTACAGGCCTGCAATGAGTGTGAATATTTAGTGATCATTAGCACTGGGTTCAAAGCTGCTGTTGTGGAAAACGGCGAGAAGGCAGCAGCATTTCTCCATTACCAAATCTGGTGACTAGGGCAGCAGAGCGTTTCTGTAAGTCCTGTTCCTTGGTTGTAAATTACAATGGAAGGTGCCAGGAAAACCCCCCATAAGTTTATGTCACATTATTTCTTGTTTGTTGTTTTAATTTTTTCAATCGGGGTAATGATTAGAATATTTTTTGCCCTAGGTGTACCATATCGGGTTCATTTGTACATTATATATATATATATACATTCACGTACAGATCCTCTTCCCATGTAAATTATTGCAGAGTGTTCCATAGACCTCTCTTGTTATATGGTCGGTCTTTTTGATATATGTATTTAATAGGTATTTGTACACGTATGGTAACCCTAATCTTAATTTTTCCATTCCCCCCACCTTTCCTTTTAGATAAGCATAGTGTGTTTTCTAAGTCTCTGAGTGTCTTTGTCTGTGGAAATATGTTCATTTCTGTCAGTTGTTAGATAACGCCTATAAGTGATATCATAAGATATGTCTTTTGCTTTTCGACTGACCTCATGTTCTGTGATTATCTCTAGGCTCATCTATGGTGCCTCAAAGAGCAATGTTTCATTGTTTTCCATGGCTAATATTCCATTGTGTACATGGACCACTTCTTTATCCATTCATCTGGTGATGGACATTCTGGTTGCTTCTGTGTCTTGGCTATTGTGAAAATTGCTGCAGTGCCGCTGTTGAAGCCTGTGCCTTCTTGACTCTGGTCTTCTCAGGTGAGAGGCTCGGCGGTGGGCCTGCTGAATGGAATGGTGGCTCAATTTTTACTTTTCAACGCAGCTCCTTTCTGTTCTCATTATTGGCTGTTACCACTTTACGTCTCACCAGCAGCTAGAGTGTACAGAGTTCTCTAAAACCCCTTCGGCATTTATTATTTGTAGACTTTTTGCTGATGGTAGTTGATATGTGTGAGTTGAAACCTTTCTGTAGGTTAGATTTGCATGAGTCTAATAATTCCTGATGTTGAGCTTTTATCCATTTTCCTCTTTTTTGAAAAAGAGTGAGTAAGACTTACCTGTCCATACGATGTCCTTGAAAACTATGCCAGTTTTGAACTTTTTTGGCCATTCCCTACCTTAGGACACTTTTTGACGGCAGGTGTCCTTTACAGCCCTGAGTCCTTGTGAATGTTAAGTGACCATTAGCTGTGGGTTTAAAGCCGCTCTTGTGGGAAACGGCCACAAGGCGGCAGCATTTCTACATTTCTAACTCTGGGTTTTGGGCAACAGAGCTTTCCTGGAAATCGTGTTAGTAAGCTGCAAATTAGAGTGGAATGTGCCAGCGCAAACCCCCAAGAGCTTATATCTCCTAAATTGTTGTTTGTTTTTGAAATTCAATTTTTATTCATTATCAGAGCAAATTTGATAAAAATGTAGCTTCTCCTAGGTGTACAGATTCCGGTTCATCATATCCCTGTATCTGTCTATTTCTCTTTGCATCCTTTCCCATGTATGTTATTATAGAGTGTTGTGTAGACCTCTGTTCATATTCCAAAGGTATTTTGTGATTATGTATTTCATATGTATTAGCACATGTCTACTAACCCCCATATCCTAATTCACATATTCCTTACACCTTTCCATTTGGTTAAACGTAATTTGGTTTTCTGAATCTATGCGTGTCCATCTCACGGAAATTATTTCATGGGTATCAAGTTTTAGGTAACCCTTATAAGTGATGTCATAGGATATCTGTCTTTCGGTTTCTTTCTTACTTCAAGTTGGGTGATTATCTCTATAACCTTCTATGGTGTTGCCAACGGCACTGTTCCATGCTTTTCCATGGCTAATATTCCATTGTGTACATGGAAGACTTCTTCTTGGTGCATTTTTTTGTTGATGGACGTTTTGGTTTCTTCCGTGTCTTGGCTATGGTACATGTTGCTGCAGTGCAGGATTGCCAGCCTGTGTCTTTATGATTCTGGTCTACTCATGTGATAGGCCCATCAGTGGGCCTACCAGATCACATGGTAGCACAATTTTTACCTTTAAACGCACCTCCATCCTGTTCTCACTACTGGCTGTTACCAGGTTACATCCCACCAGCAGCTAAAAGGTACCCAGTTCTCTAAAACCCCTTCAGCATTTATTCTTTGTAGACTTTGTTTGCTGATGATCATTCTGACGGCTGTGAGGTGAACCTTTTTGTACACTGGATTTGCATGGCTTTATTAATTCCTGATGTTCAGCCTTTTCTCTTCCCTTTTTTTTTTAACAAAAAAGGAAAAAGAAACAGGAGACACACGTGCATAAAATATGCCTCTTGAAACTGTCCTTTTGAAATGTGGACGTCTTTTGAATTTTTTGGTCGATATACGACCCCAGGATTTGTTTTCAGGGCAGGTGTCATTTACAGGCCTGGAATTATTTTGAGTATCATCTGACCATTAGCGCTGGGTTTAAAGCTGCTGTTGTTTGAAACGGCCACTAGGTGGCAGCAGTTCTCCTTTACCAAATCTGGTTACTAGGGCAACAGGGCCTCAATGGAAGTCGTGTTCTAGGCTGTAATTTAGAATTGAATGTGCCAGGAAAAAGCCCCTTAAGTTTATGTCTCACTACTTCTTGTTCGTTTTTTTCAATTTCATTTTTATTTTTTATCACAGCACGTTTGATTACAATGTTTGGCTTGTTCTAGGTGTGCAAGATGTGGTTCTTTGACACATATACATATGTCTACTCTTCCTGGGATCCTTTTCCCATGTACGTTATGACAGAATGTTGAGTAGTCTTCTCTTGGTATTCCGTAGGTTTTTGGTGATTTTATATTTCACCTGTGTTTGTATATGTCTGTTAACCCCAATATCCTAAAGCATGCGATCCTCACACCTTTCCATTGGTGAACCATAAGTTTGTTTAATGAATCTGTGATTGCCCTTCTCTGTGGAAATATCTTCAGTGGTATCAATTTTTAGGTAACACCTATAAGTGATATCATACGATAGGTGTCCTTCTCTTTGTGACTTACTACAAATTACGTGATTACCTCTAGACTCATCCACGGTGGTGCAAATGGCATTGTGTCCTTTTTTTCCTTGGCTAATATTCCGTCTGTGCATGTACCAATTCTTCTTTGTCCACTCATGTGTTGATGGACGTTTTGGTTGCTTCCATGTCTTGGCTATTGCAGTACTGCGGCAATGCACATTTCCCTGCCTGTGTCTTTCCCATTGTGTCTTCTTAGGTTATAGGCCCAGGAGTGGGCCTGCTGGGTCTTATGGTAGCAAAGTGTTTACCTTGTAAAGGCACCTCCATTCTGTTCTCATTATGGCTCTTACCAGGTTACGTCCCACTTAAAGTTGAGGGTATGCACTTCTCCACAACACCTTCAGCATTTGTTGTTTGCAGTATTTTTGCTGATGTTTATTCTGACTAGTGTGGGCTAACACCTCTTTGTGGTTGGATTTGCATGCGTCTCATAATCCCTTGAAATTGAGCTTTCTGGCATGTCCTTTTGTTCTTCAAACTGTGAGTACAGCTTACCTCTTCAAATTGTTTTCTTGAAGTATGCGTGACATTTTGAGATAGTCTGGCCATTATCCCCCTCAAGACATTTTGAGGGCAGGTTTCATTTATAGCCCTCGACTACTGGTGCATATGAAGTGACCCTTAGCACAGGTTTTAAAGGTGGTTTGCAGGTAACGGCCAGAGGGCGGCAGCATTTCTGCTTTTCCCAATCTGCTAACTTGGGAAACAGACTTTCCTGCCAGTGGTGTTCCTTGGTTATAAATTAGAGTGGAATGTGCCCGGATAAATCCCCAAAAGCTGATGTCTCCCTACTTATGTTTGTTTTCTAAATTGAATTTGTATTTTTTATTGGAGTCATAGTCCATTGTGTACATGGACCATTTCTTCTTTGTGCATTCCTCTGTTGATGGACATTTTCGTTGCTTCCAAGAGTTGGCTATGGTAAATATTGCTGAAGTGCAGGATTGCCAGTCTGTGTCTTTTTTGTGTGTGGTATGCAGGACTGTCACTGCCGTGGGCTCTCCCGTTGCGGAGCACAGACTCCGGACGCGCAGGCCCAGCAGCCATAGCTCACGGGACCAGCCGCTCCACGGCCTGTCGGATCTTCCCGGACCGGGGCACGAACCCGTGTCCCCTGCATCGGCAGGCGGGCTCTCAACCACTGCACCACCAGTGAAGCCCAGCCTGTGACTTTTTGATTCTCATCCTCTCAGGCGATAGGTCCAGCAGTGGGTATGCTTGATTGAATGGTAGCTCAATATTTACCTTTTCAAGGCACCTCCCTTGTGTTTTCATTACTGGCTCTTACCATGTCCCAAGTTGAGCCAAGTGTAGGCATCTCTCTACAACCTCTTCAGCATTTATAGTTTGCAGAATTTTTGCTGATGGCCATTCTGACTGGTGTGAGCCGATAGGTTTTTGTAAGTTGGATTTGCATGTCTCTAATTATTCCTAATGTTCAGCATTTTCCCACGCCTTTAAAAATTTCTGTTAAACAAAAACAGGAAAAAAACGGTGAGTACAATAAACCTCTTGAAATTGTCTTCTTGGAAGGTTGCCCTCTTTTGAATTTTTTGGTCGATTTTCAACCCCAGGTCTTTTTTGGAGGGCAGGTGTCATTTACAGGCCTGCAATGAGTGTGAATATTTAGTGATCATTAGCACTGGGTTCAAAGCTGCTGTTGTGGAAAACGGCGAGAAGGCAGCAGCATTTCTCCATTACCAAATCTGGTGACTAGGGCAGCAGAGCGTTTCTGTAAGTCCTGTTCCTTGGTTGTAAATTACAATGGAAGGTGCCAGGAAAACCCCCCATAAGTTTATGTCACATTATTTCTTGTTTGTTGTTTTAATTTTTTCAATCGGGGTAATGATTAGAATATTTTTTGCCCTAGGTGTACCATATCGGGTTCATTTGTACATTATATATATATATATATACATTCACGTACAGATCCTCTTCCCATGTAAATTATTGCAGAGTGTTCCATAGACCTCTCTTGTTATATGGTCGGTCTTTTTGATATATGTATTTAATAGGTATTTGTACACGTATGGTAACCCTAATCTTAATTTTTCCATTCCCCCCACCTTTCCTTTTAGATAAGCATAGTGTGTTTTCTAAGTCTCTGAGTGTCTTTGTCTGTGGAAATATGTTCATTTCTGTCAGTTGTTAGATAACGCCTATAAGTGATATCATAAGATATGTCTTTTGCTTTTCGACTGACCTCATGTTCTGTGATTATCTCTAGGCTCATCTATGGTGCCTCAAAGAGCAATGTTTCATTGTTTTCCATGGCTAATATTCCATTGTGTACATGGACCACTTCTTTATCCATTCATCTGGTGATGGACATTCTGGTTGCTTCTGTGTCTTGGCTATTGTGAAAATTGCTGCAGTGCCGCTGTTGAAGCCTGTGCCTTCTTGACTCTGGTCTTCTCAGGTGAGAGGCTCGGCGGTGGGCCTGCTGAATGGAATGGTGGCTCAATTTTTACTTTTCAACGCAGCTCCTTTCTGTTCTCATTATTGGCTGTTACCACTTTACGTCTCACCAGCAGCTAGAGTGTACAGAGTTCTCTAAAACCCCTTCGGCATTTATTATTTGTAGACTTTTTGCTGATGGTAGTTGATATGTGTGAGTTGAAACCTTTCTGTAGGTTAGATTTGCATGAGTCTAATAATTCCTGATGTTGAGCTTTTATCCATTTTCCTCTTTTTTGAAAAAGAGTGAGTAAGACTTACCTCTCCATACGATCACTTGAAAAATATACTAGTATTGAATTTTTTAGCCATTCCCTACCTCAGGACACATATTTACATATGAACATATTTGCACAGAGAAATTAACATATTTCCACAGAGAAGACACTCACAGACTTAGAAAACACACTATCCTTATCTGAAAGAAAATGTGGGTGGAATGGAAAAATTAAGATCAGGGTTACCATACATGTACAAATACCTATTAAATACATATATCAAAAAGACCGACCATATAACAAGAGCCGTCTATAGAACACTCTGATATAATTTACATGGGAAGAGGATCTGTACATGAATATATATATATGTAATGTACAAATGAACCCGATATTGTACACCTAGAGCAAAAAATATTCTAATCATTACCCCGATTGAAAAAATTAAAACAACGAAGAAGATATAATGTGACATAAACTTATGGGGGTTCTTCATAGCACCTTCCATTGTAATTTACAACCAAGGAACAGGACTTACAGAAAAGCGCTGCTGTCCTAGTAACCAGATTTGGTTATGCAGAAATGTTGCTGCCTTATGGCCAGTTCCTGCAAGAGTGGCTTTAAACCCACAGCTAATGGTCACTTAACATTCACAAGGACTCAGGGCTGTAAAGGACACCTCCCGTCCAAAAGTGTCCTGAGGCAGGGAATGGCAAAAAAAATTCAAAACTGGCAAATTTTTAAAGGAGGTCGTATGGAGAGGTAAGTTTTACTCACTCTTTTTCAAAAAAGAGGAAAATGGATAAAAGCTCAACATCAGGAATTATTAGCCTCATGCAAATCTAACCTACAGAAAGGTTTCAACCCACACATGTCAAGTACCATCAGCAAAAAGTCTACAAACAATTAATGCCGAAGGGGTTTTAGAGAACTGGGTACCCTGTAGCTGCTGGTGAGATGTAAAGGGGTAACAGCCAATAATGAGCAGAGAAAGGAGCTGCGTTTATAAGTAAAAATTGAGCCACCATTCCATTCAGCAGGCCCACTGCTGAGCCTCTCACCTGAGAAGACCAGAGTCGAGAAGGCACAGGCTTCAACAGCTGCACTGCAGCAATTTTCATAATAGCCAAGACACGGAAGCAACCATAATGTCCATCACCAGATGAATGGATAAAGAAGAAGTGGTCCATGTACACGATGGAATATTAGCCATGGAAAACAATGAAGCACTGCTCTTTGAGGCACCATAGATGAGCGTAGAGATAATCACAGAACATGAGGTAAGTCGGAAAGCAAAAGACATATCTTATGATATCACTTATAGGCATTATCTAACAACTGACACAAATGAACATATTTCCACAGAGGAAGACACTCACAGACATAGGAAACACCCTATGCTTATCTAAAAGGAAAGGTGCGGGGAATGGAAAAATTAAGATTAGGTTTACCATACATGTACAAATACCTATTAAATACATCTATCAAAACGACAGCCCATATAAGAAGAGAGGTCTACAGAACACCTTGAAATAATTTACATGGGAGGAGGATGTGTATATGATTATACATATGAATATATCTATATATCTATATATATCTATATCTATCTATATATATATATATATATGTAATGTACAAATGAACCAGATTGTGTACACCTAGGACAAACAATATTCTAATCATTACCCCGATTAAAAACATTCAAACAATGAACAAGAAGTAATGTGACATAAACTTATGGGGGTTTTTCCTGGCACATTCCATTGTAATTTTCAACCTAGGAACAGGACTTCCAGAAAGGCTCAGCTGTCCTAGTAACCAGATTGGGGAATGGAGAAATGCTGCCGCCTTGTGGCCGTTTCCCTCAACAGCAGCTTTAAACCCAGTGCTAAAGGTCACTAAATATTCACACTCATTGCTGGCCTGTAAATGCCACCTGCCCTCAAAAAAATTCCTGGGGTCAAAAATCGAGCAAAAAATGCAAAAGAGGGCAACCTTCAAAGATAAGAATTTCAAGAGGTTTATTGTACCCACCGTTTTTTTCCTGTTTTTGTTTCACAGAAAGTTTAAAAGGCGTGGAAAAATGATGAACATTAGGAATAATTAAAGACATGCAAATCCAAATTACAAAAACCTATCAGCTCACACCAGTCACAATGGCCATCAGCAAAAATTCTGCAAACAATAAATGCTGAAGGGGTTGTAGAGACATGCCTACCCTTGGTTCAACATGGGACATGGTAAGAGCCAGTAATGAAAACACAAAGGAGGTGCCTTGAAAAGGTAAATATTGAGCTACCATTCAATCAGGGATACCCACTCCTGGACCTATTGCCTGAGAGGATGAGAATCAAAAGGCCACAGGCTGTACTTCACTGGTGGCGCAGTGGTTGAGAGCCCGCCTGCCGATGCAAGGGACACGGGTTCGTGCCCCGGTCCGGGAAGATCCCACATGCCGTGGAGCAGCTGTTCCCGTGAACTATAGCTGCTGGGCCTGCGTGTCCGGAGTCTGTGCTCCGCAACGGGAGAGGCCACGGCAGTGAGAGGCCTGCGTACCACACAAAAAAGACACAGGCTGGCAATCCTGCACTCCGGCAATATTTACCATAGCCAACACTTGGAAGCAACAAACATGTCCATCAACAGAGGAATGCACAAAGAAGAAATGGTCCATGTACACAATGGAATATGACTCCAATAAAAAATATAAATTCAATTTAGAAAAGCAACATAAGTAAGGAGACATCAGTTTTTGGGGATTTATCCGGGCACATTCCACTCTAATTTATAGCCGAGGAACACCACTGGCAGGTAGGTCACTTTCCCACGTTACCAGATTTGGAAAGCAGAAATGCAGCCACCCTCTGGCCGTTACCTGCAACAGCAGCTTTAAAACCTGTGCTAAGGGTCACTTCATATGCACCAGTACTAGAGGGCTGTAAATGAAACCTGCCCTCAAAATGTCTTGAGGGAGGTAATGGCCAAAATAATTCAAAATGTCACACATAGTTCAAGAAAACAATTTGAAGAGGTAAGCTGTACTCACAGTTATAAGGAAAAAAGGACATGCCAGAAAGCTCAATTTCAAGGGATTATGAGATGCATGCAAATCCAACCACAAATAGGTATCAGCTCTCACTAGTCAGAATAAACCTCAACAAAAACGTGCAAACAATAAATGCTGAAGGTGTTATGGAGAAGTGCATACCCTCAACTTTAAGTGGGACGTAACCTGGTAAGAGCCATAATGAGAACAGAATGGAGGTGCCTTTACAAGGTAAACATTTTGTTACCATAGGACACACAAGGCCCAATCCTGGACCTATAACCTAAGAAGGCAGAATTGAAAAGTCACAGGCAGGCAAATGTGCATTGCCGCAGTAGTAAAATAGCCAAGATGTGGAAGCAACCAAAAAGTCCATCAACAGATGAGTGGACAAAGAAGAACTGGTACATGTACAGATGGAATATTAGCCAAGGAGAAAAAGGACACAATGCCATTTGCAGCACCGTAGATGAGTCTAGAGGTAATCACACAACTTGTAGTAAGTCAGAAAGAGAAAGACACATATCGTATGATATCACTTATAGGTGTTACCTAAAAATTGATATCAGTGAAGATATTTCCACACAGAAGGGCAATCACAGATTCATTAAACAAACTTATGGTTCACCAATGGAAAGGTGTGAGAATTGGATCCATTTGGATATTGGGGTTAACAGACATATACAAACATAGGTGAAATATATAATCACCCAAATCCTACAGAATACCAAGGGAAGACTACTCAACATTCTGTCATAACGTACATGGGAAAAGGATCCCAGGAGAGTAGACATATGTATATGTGTAAAAGGATCACATCTTGCACACCTAGGACAAGCCAAACATTGTAATCAAAGTGGCTGTGATAAAAAAATAAAAATTAAATTGAAAAAAGGAGCAAGAAGTAGTGAGACATAAACTTAAGGTGCTTTTCCCTGGCACATTCCATTCTAAATTACAACCTAGAACACGACTTCCATTGAGGCCCTGTGGCCCTAGTTACCAGATTTGGTAAAGGAGAACTGCTGCCACCTTGTGGCCATTTCACACAACAGCAGCTTTAAACCCAGCACTAATGGTCAGTTGATATTCAAAATAATTCTGGGCCTCTAAATGACACCTGCCCTGCAAACAAATGCTGGGGTCCAATACCGACCAAAAAATTCAAAAGACCTCCACATTTCAAAAAGACTGTTTCAAGAGGCATATTTTACACACATTTGTGTTCTGTTTCTTTTTTTTCTTTTATTTTGTTAAAAGAACGGGAAGGGAAAAAGGCTGAACATCAGGAATTAATAAAGCCATGCAAATCCAGTGTACAAAAGCGTTCACCTCACAGCCGTCAGAATGATCATCAGCAAAAAAAGTCTACAAAGAATAAATGCTGAAGGGGTTTTAGAGAACTGTGTACCCTTTAGCTGCTGGTGGGATGTAACCTGGTAAGAGCCAGTAGTGAGAACAGAATGGAGGTGCGTTTAAAGGTAAAAATTGAGCTACCATGTGATCTGGTAGGCCCACTGATGGGCCTATCACCTGGGTAGACCAGAATCAAAAAGACACAGGCTGGCAATCCTGCACTGCAACGACATGTACCATAGCCAAGACCTGGAAGAAACCAAAATGTCCATCAAGAGAAAAATGCACCAAGAAGAAGTCGTCCATGTACCCAATGGAATATTAACCATGAAGAAGCATGGAACAGTGCCGCTGGCAACACCATAGAAGGATCTAGAGATAATCACCCAACCTGAAGTAAGAAAGAAACCGAAAGACAGATATCCTATGACATCACTTATAGGTGTTACCTAAAAATTGATACCAATAAAATAATTTCCAAGAGAAGGACACGCATAGATACAGAAAACCAAATTATGTTTAACCAAATGGAAAGGTGTAAGGAATATGTGAATTAGGATATGGGGGTTAGCAGACATGTACTAATACATATGAAATATATAATCACAAAATACCTATGCAATACGAAGAGAGGTCTACTCCACACTCTATAATAACATACACGGGATAGGATCCAAAGAGGAATAGACAGATACATTGATATGATGAAGCAGAATCTGTACACCTAGGAGAATCTACATTTTATCAAATTTGCTCTGATAATCAATAAAAATTAAATTTTAAAAACAAAAATGTAGGAGCTATAAGTTCTTGGGGGTTTGCACTGGCACATTCCACTCTAATTTGCAGCTTACTAACACGACTTCCAGGAAAGCTCTGTTGCCCCAAACCCAGAGTTAGAAATGTAGAAATGCTGCCGCCTTGTGGCCAGTTCCTGAAAGAGCGGCTTTAAACCCACAGCTAATGGTCACTTAACACTCACAAGGACTCAGGGCTGTAAAGGACACCTCCCGTCCAAAAGTGTCCTGAGGTAGGGAATGGCCAAAAAAGTTCAAAACTGGCCAATTTTTCAAGGAGATCGTATGGAGAGGTAAGTTTTACTCACTCTCTTTCAAAAAAGAGGAAAATGGATAAAAGCTCAACATCAGGAATTATTAGCCTCATGCCAATCTAACCTACTGAAAGGTTTCAACCCACACATGTCAAGTACCATCAGCCAAAAGTCTACAAACAATTAATGCCGAAGGGGTTTTAGAGAACTGGGTACCCTCTAGCTGCTGGTGAGATGTAAAGGGGTAACAGCCAATAATGAGCAGAGAAAGGAGCTGCGTTTATAAGTAAAAATTGAGCCACCATTCCATTCAGCAGGCCCACTGCTGAGCCTCTCACCTGAGAAGACCAGAGTCGAGAAGGCACAGGCTTCAACAGCTGCACTGCAGCAATTTTCATAATAGCCAAGACACAGAAGCAACCATAATGTCCATCACCAGATGAATGGATAAAGAAGAAGTGGTCCATGTACACGATGGAATATTAGCCATGGAAAACAATGAAGCACTGCTCTTTGAGGCACCATAGATGAGCCTAGAGATAATGACAGAACATGAGGTAAGTCGGAAAGCAAAAGACATATCTTATGATATCACTTATAGGCATTATCTAACAACTGACACAAATGAACATATTTCCACAGAGAAAGAAACTCACAGACATAGAAAACACACTATGCTTATCTAAAAGGAAAGGTGCGGGGAATGGAAAAATTAAGATTAGGTTTACCATACATGTACAAATACCTATTAAATACATCTATCAAAACGACCGCCCATATAACAAGAGAGGTCTACGGAACACCCTAAAATAATTTACATGTGAGGAGGATGTGTATATGATTATACATATATATATATATATGTAATGTACAAATGAACCAGATTGTGTACACCTAGGACAAACAATATTCTAATCATTACCCCGATTAAAAACATTCAAACAATGAACAAGAAGTAATGTGACATAAACTTATGGGGGTTTTTCCTGGCACATTCCATTGTAAATTTCAACCTAGGAACAGGACTTCCAGAAAGGCTCAGCTGTCCTAGTAACCAGAGTGGGGAATGGAGAAATGCTGCCGCCTTGTGGCCGTTTCCCTCAACAGCAGCTTTAAACCCAGTGCTAAAGGTCACTAAATATTCACACTCATTGCAGGCCTGTAAATGACACCTGCCCTCAAAAAAGTTCCTGGGGTCAAAAATGGACCACAAAATTCAAAAGAGGGCAACCTTCAAAGATAACAATTTCAAGAGGTTTATTGTACCCACCGTTCTTTTCCTGTTTGTGTTTAACAGAAATTTAAAAAGGTGTGGAAAAATGCTGAACATTAGGAATAATTAAAGACATGCAAATCCAAATTACAAAAACCTATCAGCTCACACCAGTCACAATGGCCATCAGCAAAAATTCTGCAAACAATAAATGCTGAAGGGGTTGTAGAGACATGCCTACCCTTGGTTCAACATGGGACATGGTAAGAGCCAGTAATGAAAACACAAAGGAGGTGCCTTGAAAAGGTAAATATTGAGCTACCATTCAATCCGGGATACCCACTGCTGGACCTATCACCTGAGAGGATGAGAATCAAAAGGCCACAGGCTGGACTTCACTGGTGGCGCAGTGGTTGAGAGCCCGCCTGCCGATGCAGGGGACACGGGTTCGTGCCCCGGTCCGGGAAGATTCCACATGCCGTGGAGCAGCTGTTCCCGTGAGCTATAACTGCTGGGCCTGCGTGTGCGGAGTCTGTGCTCCGCAACGGGAGAGGCCACGGCAGTGAGAGGCCTGCGTACCACACAAAAAAGACACAGGCTGGCAATCCTGCACTCCGGCAATATTTACCATAGCCAACACTTGGAAGCAACGAACATGTCCATCAACAGAGGAATGCACAAAGTAGAAATGATCCATGTACACAATGAAATATGACTCCAATAAAAAAATATAAATTCAATTTAGAAAAGCAACATAACTAAGGAGACATCAGCTTTTGGGATTTATCCGGGCACATTCCACTCTAATTTATAACCGAGGAACACCACTGGCAGGTAGGTCACTTTCCCACGTTACCAGATTGGGAAAGCAGAAATGCAGCCACCCTCTGGCCGTTACCTGCAACAGCAGCTTTAAAACCTGTGCTAAGGGTCACTTCATATGCACCAGTACTAGAGGGCTGTAAATGAAACCTGCCCTCAAAATGTCTTGAGGGAGGTAATGGCCAAAATAATTCAAAATGTCACACATGGTTGAAGAAAACAATTTGAAGAGGTAAGCTGTACTCACCGTTATAAGGAAAAAAGGACATGCCAGAAAGCTCAATTTCAAGGGAGTGTGAGATGCATGCAAATCCAACCACAAATAGGTATCAGCTCACACTAGTCAGAATAAACCTCAACAAAAACCTGCAAACAATAAATGCTGAAGGTGTTATGGAGAAGTGCATACCCTCAACTTTAAGTGGGACGTAACCTGGTAAGAGCCATGATGAGAACAGAATGGAGGTGCCTTTACAAGGTAAACATTTTGCTACCATATGATGCACAAGGCCCAATCCTGGGCCTATAACCTAAGAAGGCAGAATTGGAAAGTCACAGGCAGGCAAATGTGCATTGCCGCAGTAGTAAAATAGCCAAGACGTGGAAGCAACCAAAAAGTCCATCAACAGATGAGTGGACAAAGACTAAGTGGTAAATGTACAGATGGAATATTAGCCAAGGAGAAAAAGGACACAATGCCATTTGCAGTACCGTAGATGAGTCTAGAGGTAACCACACAACTTGTAGTAAGTCAGAAAGAGAAAGACACATATCGTATGATATCACTTATAGGTGTTACCTAAAAATTGATATCAGTGAAGATATTTCCACACAGAAGGGCAGTCACAGATTCATTAAACAGACTTATGGTTCACCAATGGAAAGTTGTGAGTATTGGATCCATTTGGATATTGGGGTTAACAGACATATACAAACATAAGTGAAATATATAATCACCCAAATCCTACAGAATACCAAGAGAAGACTTCTCAACATTCTGTCATAACGTACATGGGAAAAGGATCCCAGGAGAGTAGACATATGTATATGTGTAAAAGAATCACATCTTGCACACCTAGAACAAGCCAAACATTGCAATCAAAGTGGCTGTGATAAAAAAATAAAAACTAAATTGAAAAAAGGAGCAAGAAGTAGTGAGACATAAACTTAAGGGGCTTTTCCCTGGCACATTCCATTCTAATTTACAACCTAGAACACGACTTCCATTGAGGCCCTGTGGCCCTAGTTACCAGATTTGGTAAAGGAGAACTGCTGCCACCTTGTGGCCGTTTCACACAACAGCAGCTTTAAACCCAGCACTAATGGTCAGTTGATATTCAAAATACTTCTGGGCCTGTAAATGACACCTGCCCTGCAAACAAATGCTGGGGTCCAATACCGACCAAAAAATTCAAAAGACCTCCACATTTCAAAAAGACAGTTTCAAGAGGCATATTTTACACACATTTGTGTTCTGTTTCTTTTTTTCTTTTATTTTGTTAAAAAAACGGGAAGGGAAAAAGGCTGAACATCAGGAATTAATAAAGCCATGCGAATCCAGTGTACAAAAGCGTTCACCTCACAGCCGTCAGAATGATCATCAGCAAAAAAAGTCTACAAACAATAAAGGCTGAAGGGGTTTTAGAGGACTGTGTACCCTTTAGCTGCTGGTGGGATGTAACCTGGTAAGAGCCAGTAGTGAGAACAGAATGGAGGTGCGTTTAAAGGTAAAAATTGAGCTACCATGTGATCTGGTAGGCCCACTGATGGGCCTATCACCTGGGTAGACCAGAATCAAAAAGACACAGGCTGGCAATCCTGCACTGCAACGACATGTACCATAGCCAAGACCTGGAAGAAACCAAAATGTCCATCAAGAGAAAAATGCACCAAGAAGAAGTCGTCCATGTACCCAATGGAATATTAACCATGAAGAAGCATGGAACAGTGCCACTGGCAACACCATAGAAGGATCTAGAGGTAATCACCCAACTTGAAGTAAGAAAGAAACCGAAAGACAGATATCCTATGACATCACTTATAGGTGTTACCTAAAAATTGATACCCATAAAATAATTTCCAAGAGAAGGACACGCATAGATTCAGAAAACCAAATTATGTTTAACCAAATGGAAAGGTGTAAGGAATATGTGAATTAGGATATGGGGGTTAGCAGACATGTACTAATACATATGAAATATATAATCACAAAATACCGATGCAATACGAAGAGAGGTGTACTCCACCCTCTATAATAACATACACGGGATAGGATCCAAAGAGGAATAGACAGATACATTGATATGATGAAGCAGAATCTGTACACCTAGGAGAATCTACATTTTTATCAAATTTCTCTGATAATGAATAAAAATTAAATTTTAAAAACAAACAAATGTGTAGGAGCTATAAGTTCTTGGGGGTTTGCACTGGCACATTCCACTCTAATTTGCAGCTTACTAACACGACTTCCAGGAAAGCTCTGTTGCCCAAAACCCAGAGTTAGAAATGTAGAAATGCTGCCGCCTTGTGGCCAGTTCCTGCAAGAGTGGCTTTAAACCCACAGCTAATGGTCACTTAACACTCACAAGGACTCAGGGCTGTAAAGGACACCACCCGTCCAAATGTGTCCTGAGGAAGGAAATGGCCAAAAAAATTCAAAACTGGCAAATTTTTCAAGGAGATCGTATGGAGAGGTAAGTTTTACTCACTCTCTTTCAAAAAAGAGGAAAATGGATAAAAGCTCAACATCAGGAATTATTAGCCTCATGCCAACCTAACCTACTGAAAGGTTTCAACTCACACATGTCAAGTACCATCAGCAAAAAGTCTACAAACAATTAATGCCGAAGGGGTTTTAGAGAACTGGGTACCCTCTAGCTGCTGGTGAGATGTAAAGGGGTAACAGCCAATAATGAGCAGAGAAAGGAGCTGCGTTTATAAGTAAAAATTGAGCCACCATTCCATTCAGCAGGCCCACTGCTGAGCCTCTCACCTGAGAAGACCAGAGTCGAGAAGGCACAGGCTTCAACAGCTGCACTGCAGCAATTTTCATAATAGCCAAGACACGGAAGCAACCATAATGCCCATCACCAGATGAATGGATAAAGAAGAAGTGGTCCATGTACACGATGGAATATTAGCCATGGAAAACAATGAAGCACTGCTCTTTGAGGCACCATAGATGAGCCTAGAGATAATGACAGAACATGAGGTAAGTCGGAAAGCAAAAGACATATCTTATGATATCACTTATAGGCATTATCTAACAACTGACACAAATGAACATATTTCCACAGAGAAAGAAACTCACAGACATAGAAAACACACTATGCTTATCTAAAAGGAAAGGTGCGGGGAATGGAAAAATTAAGATTAGGTTTACCATACATGTACAAATACCTATTAAATACATCTATCAAAACGACCTCCCATATAACAAGAGAGGTCTACGGAACACCCTGAAATAATTTACATGGGAGGAGGATGTCTATATGATTATACATATATATATATATATGTAATGTACAAATGAACCAGATTGTGTACACCTAGGACAAACAATATTCTAATCATTACCCCGATTAAAAACATTCAAACAATGAACAAGAAGTAATGTGACATAAACTTATGGGGGTTTTTCCTGGCACATTCCATTGTAAATTTCAACCTAGGAACAGGACTTCCAGAAAGGCTCAGCTGTCCTAGTAACCAGAGTGGGGAATGGAGAAATGCTGCCGCCTTGTGGCCGTTTCCCTCAACAGCAGCTTTAAACCCAGTGCTAAAGGTCACTAAATATTCACACTCATTGCAGGCCTGTAAATGACACCTGCCCTCAAAAAAATTCCTGGGGTCAAAAATGGACCACAAAATTCAAAAGAGGGCAACCTTCAAAGATAACAATTTCAAGAGGTTTATTGTACCCACCGTTCTTTTCCTGTTTGTGTTTAACAGAAATTTAAAAAGGTGTGGAAAAATGCTGAACATTAGGAATAATTAAAGACATGCAAATCCAAATTACAAAAACCTATCAGCTCACACCAGTCACAATGGCCATCAGCAAAAATTCTGCAAACAATAAATGCTGAAGGGGTTGTAGAGACATGCCTACCCTTGGTTCAACATGGGACATGGTAAGAGCCAGTAATGAAAACACAAAGGAGGTGCCTTGAAAAGGTAAATATTGAGCTACCATTCAATCAAGGATACCCACTGCTGGACCTATTGCCTGAGAGGATGAGAATCAAAAGGCCACAGGCTGGACTTCACTGGTGGCGCAGTGGTTGAGAGCCCGCCTGCCGATGCAGGGGACACGGGTTCGTGCCCCGGTCCGGGAAGATCCCACATGCCGTGGAGCGGCTGGTCCCGTGAGCTAGAGCTGCTGGGCCTGCATGTCCGGAGTGTTTGCTCCATAACAGGAGAGGCCACGGCAGTGAGAGGCCTGCGTACCACTGAAAAAAGACACAGGCTGGCATTCCTGCACTCTGGCAGTATTTACCATAGCCAACACTTGGAAGCAACGAACATGTCCATCAACAGAGGAATGCACAAAGAAGAAATGGTCCATGTACACAATGGAATATGACTCCAATAAAAATATAAATTCAATTTAGAAAAGCAACATAAGTAAGGAGACATCAGCTTTTGGGGATTTATCCGGGCACATTCCACTCTAATTTATAACTGAGGAACACCACTGGCAGGTAGGTCACTTTCCCACGTTACCAGATTGGGAAAGCAGAAATGCAGCCACCCTCTGGCCGTTACCTGCAACAGCAGCTTTAAAACCTGTGCTAAGGGTCACTTCATATGCACCAGTACTAGAGGGCTGTAAATGAAACCTGCCCTCAAAATGTCTTGAGGCATGTAATGGCCAAAATAATTCAATACGTCACACATAGTTCAAGAAAACAATTTGAAGAGGTAAGCTGTACTCACAGTTATAAGGAAAAAAGGACATGCCAGAAAGCTCAATTTCAAGGGATTATGAGATGCATGCAAATCCAACCACAAATAGGTATCAGCTCACACTAGTCAGAAAAAACCTCAACAAAAACCTGCAAACAATAAATGCTGAAGGTGTTATGGAGAAGTGCATACCCTCAACTTTAAGTGGGACGTAACTTGGTAAGAGCCATAATGAGAACAGAATGGAGGTGCCTTTACAAGGTAAACATTTTGCTACCATATGATGCACAAGGCCCAATCCTGGGCCTACAACCTAAGAAGGCAGAATTGGAAAGTCACAGGCAGGCAAATGTGTATTGCCGCAGTAGTAAAATAGCCAAGACGTGGAAGCAACCAAAAAGTCCATCAACAGATGAGTGGACAAAGAAGAACTGGTACATGTACAGATGGAATATTAGCCAAGGAGAAAAAGGACACAATGCCATTTGCAGCACCGTAGATGACTCTAGAAGTAATCACACAACTTGTAGTAAATCAGAAAGAGAAAGACACATATCGTGTGATATCACTTATTGGTGTTACCTAAAAATTGATATCAGTGAAGATATTCCCACACAAAAGGGCAATCACAGATTCATTAAACAAACTTATGGTTCACCAATGGAAAGGTGTGAGAATTGGATCCATTTGGATATTGGGGTTAACAGACATATACAAACATAGGTGAAATATATAATCACCCAAATCCTACAGAATACCAAGAGAAGACTACTCAACATTCTGTCATAACGTACATGGGAAAAGGATCCCAGGAGAGTAGACATATGTATATGTGTAAAAGAATCACATCTTGCACACCTAGAACAAGCCAAACATTGCAATCAAAGTGGCTGTGATAAAAAAATAAAAACTAAATTGAAAAAAGGAGCAAGAAGTAGTGAGACATAAACTTAAGGGGCTTTTCCCTGGCACATTCCATTCTAATTTACAACCTAGAACACGACTTCCATTGAGGCCCTGTGGCCCTAGTTACCAGATTTGGTAAAGGAGAACTGCTGCCACCTTGTGGCCGTTTCACACAACAGCAGCTTTAAACCCAGCACTAATGGTCAGTTGATATTCAAAATACTTCTGGGCCTGTAAATGACACCTGCCCTGCAAACAAATGCTGGGGTCCAATACCGACCAAAAAATTCAAAAGACCTCCACATTTCAAAAAGACAGTTTCAAGAGGCATATTTTACACACATTTGTGTTCTGTTTCTTTTTTTCTTTTATTTTGTTAAAAAAACGGGAAGGGAAAAAGGCTGAACATCAGGAATTAATAAAGCCATGCGAATCCAGTGTACAAAAGCGTTCACCTCACAGCCGTCAGAATGATCATCAGCAAAAAAAGTCTACAAACAATAAAGGCTGAAGGGGTTTTAGAGGACTGTGTACCCTTTAGCTGCTGGTGGGATGTAACCTGGTAAGAGCCAGTAGTGAGAACAGAATGGAGGTGCGTTTAAAGGTAAAAATTGAGCTACCATGTGATCTGGTAGGCCCACTGATGGGCCTATCACCTGGGTAGACCAGAATCAAAAAGACACAGGCTGGCAATCCTGCACTGCAACGACATGTACCATAGCCAAGACCTGGAAGAAACCAAAATGTCCATCAAGAGAAAAATGCACCAAGAAGAAGTCGTCCATGTACCCAATGGAATATTAACCATGAAGAAGCATGGAACAGTGCCACTGGCAACACCATAGAAGGATCTAGAGGTAATCACCCAACTTGAAGTAAGAAAGAAACCGAAAGACAGATATCCTATGACATCACTTATAGGTGTTACCTAAAAATTGATACCCATAAAATAATTTCCAAGAGAAGGACACGCATAGATTCAGAAAACCAAATTATGTTTAACCAAATGGAAAGGTGTAAGGAATATGTGAATTAGGATATGGGGGTTAGCAGACATGTACTAATACATATGAAATATATAATCACAAAATACCGATGCAATACGAAGAGAGGTGTACTCCACCCTCTATAATAACATACACGGGATAGGATCCAAAGAGGAATAGACAGATACATTGATATGATGAAGCAGAATCTGTACACCTAGGAGAATCTACATTTTTATCAAATTTCTCTGATAATGAATAAAAATTAAATTTTAAAAACAAACAAATGTGTAGGAGCTATAAGTTCTTGGGGGTTTGCACTGGCACATTCTACTCTAATTTGCAGCTTACTAACACGACTTCCAGGAAAGCTCTGTTGCCCAAAACCCAGAGTTAGAAATGTAGAAATGCTGCCGCCTTGTGGCCAGTTCCTGCAAGAGTGGCTTTAAACCCACAGCTAATGGTCACTTAACACTCACAAGGACTCAGGGCTGTAAAGGACACCACCCGTCCAAATGTGTCCTGAGGAAGGAAATGGCCAAAAAAATTCAAAACTGGCAAATTTTTCAAGGAGATCGTATGGAGAGGTAAGTTTTACTCACTCTCTTTCAAAAAAGAGGAAAATGGATAAAAGCTCAACATCAGGAATTATTAGCCTCATGCCAACCTAACCTACTGAAAGGTTTCAACTCACACATGTCAAGTACCATCAGCAAAAAGTCTACAAACAATTAATGCCGAAGGGGTTTTAGAGAACTGGGTACCCTCTAGCTGCTGGTGAGATGTAAAGGGGTAACAGCCAATAATGAGCAGAGAAAGGAGCTGCGTTTATAAGTAAAAATTGAGCCACCATTCCATTCAGCAGGCCCACTGCTGAGCCTCTCACCTGAGAAGACCAGAGTCGAGAAGGCACAGGCTTCAACAGCTGCACTGCAGCAATTTTCATAATAGCCAAGACACGGAAGCAACCATAATGCCCATCACCAGATGAATGGATAAAGAAGAAGTGGTCCATGTACACGATGGAATATTAGCCATGGAAAACAATGAAGCACTGCTCTTTGAGGCACCATAGATGAGCCTAGAGATAATGACAGAACATGAGGTAAGTCGGAAAGCAAAAGACATATCTTATGATATCACTTATAGGCATTATCTAACAACTGACACAAATGAACATATTTCCACAGAGAAAGAAACTCACAGACATAGAAAACACACTATGCTTATCTAAAAGGAAAGGTGCGGGGAATGGAAAAATTAAGATTAGGTTTACCATACATGTACAAATACCTATTAAATACATCTATCAAAACGACCTCCCATATAACAAGAGAGGTCTACGGAACACCCTGAAATAATTTACATGGGAGGAGGATGTCTATATGATTATACATATATATATATATATGTAATGTACAAATGAACCAGATTGTGTACACCTAGGACAAACAATATTCTAATCATTACCCCGATTAAAAACATTCAAACAATGAACAAGAAGTAATGTGACATAAACTTATGGGGGTTTTTCCTGGCACATTCCATTGTAAATTTCAACCTAGGAACAGGACTTCCAGAAAGGCTCAGCTGTCCTAGTAACCAGAGTGGGGAATGGAGAAATGCTGCCGCCTTGTGGCCGTTTCCCTCAACAGCAGCTTTAAACCCAGTGCTAAAGGTCACTAAATATTCACACTCATTGCAGGCCTGTAAATGACACCTGCCCTCAAAAAAATTCCTGGGGTCAAAAATGGACCACAAAATTCAAAAGAGGGCAACCTTCAAAGATAACAATTTCAAGAGGTTTATTGTACCCACCGTTCTTTTCCTGTTTGTGTTTAACAGAAATTTAAAAAGGTGTGGAAAAATGCTGAACATTAGGAATAATTAAAGACATGCAAATCCAAATTACAAAAACCTATCAGCTCACACCAGTCACAATGGCCATCAGCAAAAATTCTGCAAACAATAAATGCTGAAGGGGTTGTAGAGACATGCCTACCCTTGGTTCAACATGGGACATGGTAAGAGCCAGTAATGAAAACACAAAGGAGGTGCCTTGAAAAGGTAAATATTGAGCTACCATTCAATCAAGGATACCCACTGCTGGACCTATTGCCTGAGAGGATGAGAATCAAAAGGCCACAGGCTGGACTTCACTGGTGGCGCAGTGGTTGAGAGCCCGCCTGCCGATGCAGGGGACACGGGTTCGTGCCCCGGTCCGGGAAGATCCCACATGCCGTGGAGCGGCTGGTCCCGTGAGCTAGAGCTGCTGGGCCTGCATGTCCGGAGTGTTTGCTCCATAACAGGAGAGGCCACGGCAGTGAGAGGCCTGCGTACCACTGAAAAAAGACACAGGCTGGCATTCCTGCACTCTGGCAGTATTTACCATAGCCAACACTTGGAAGCAACGAACATGTCCATCAACAGAGGAATGCACAAAGAAGAAATGGTCCATGTACACAATGGAATATGACTCCAATAAAAATATAAATTCAATTTAGAAAAGCAACATAAGTAAGGAGACATCAGCTTTTGGGGATTTATCCGGGCACATTCCACTCGAATTTATAACCGAGGAACACCACTGGCAGGTAGGTCACTTTCCCACGTTACCAGATTGGGAAAGCAGAAATGCAGCCACCCTCTGGCCGTTACCTGCAACAGCAGCTTTAAAACCTGTGCTAAGGGTCACTTCATATGCACCAGTACTGGAGGGCTGTAAATGAAACCTGCCCTCAAAATGTCTTGAGGGATGTAGTGGCCAAAATAATTCAAAATGTCACACATGGTTCAAGAAAACAATTTGAAGAGGTAAGCTGTACTCACAGTTATAAGGAAAAAAGGACATGCCAGAAAGCTCAATTTCAAGGGATTATGAGATGCATGCAAATCCAAACACAAATAGGTATCAGCTCACACTAGTCAGAATAAACCTCAACAAAAACCTGTAAACAATAATTGCTGAAGATGTTATGGAGAAGTGCATACCCTCAACTTTAAGTGGGACGTAACCTGGTAAGAGCCATAATGAGAACAGAATGGAGGTGCCTTTACAAGGTAAACATTTTGCTACCATAGGACACACAAGGCCCAATCCTGGGCCTATAACCTAAGAAGGCAGAATTGAAAAGTCACAGGCAGGCAAATGTGCATTGCCGCAGTAGTAAAATAGCCAAGACGTGGAAGCAACCAAAAAGTCCATCAACAGGTGAGTGGACAAAGACGAACTGGTACATGTACAGACGGAATATTAGCCAAGGAGAAAAAGGACACAATGCCATTTGCAGCACCGTACATGAGTCTAGAGGTAATGACACAACTTGTAGTAAGTCAGAAAGAGAAAGACACATATCGTATGATATCACTTATAGGTGTTACCTAAAAATTGATATCAGTGAAGATATTTCCACACAGAAGGGCAATCACAGATTCATTAAACAAACTTATGGTTCACCAATGGAAAGGTGTGAGAATTGGATCCATTTGGATATTGGGGTTAACAGACATATACAAACATAGGTGAAATATATAATCACCCAAATCCTACAGAATACCAAGAGAAGACTACTCAACATTCTGTCATAACGTACATGGGAAAAGGATCCCAGGAGAGTAGACATATGTATATGTGTAAAAGGATCACATCTTGCACACCTAGAACAAGCCAAACATTGTAATCAAAGTGGCTGTGATAAAAAAATAAAAATTAAATTGAAAAAAGGAGCAAGAAGTAGTGAGACATAAACTTAAGGGGCTTTTCCCTGGCACATTCCATTCTAAATTACAACCTAGAACATGACTTCCATTGAGGCCCTGTGGCCCCAGTTACCAGATTTGGTAAAGGAGAACTGCTGCCACCTTGTGGCCGTTTCACACAACAGCAGCATTAAACCCAGCACTAATGGTCAGTTGATATTCAAAATACTTCTGGGCCTGTAAATGACACCTGCCCTGCAAACAAATGCTGGGGTCCAATACCGACCAAAAAATTCAAAAGACCTCCACATTTCAAAAAGACAGTTTCAAGAGGCATATTTTACACACATTTGTGTTCTGTTTCTTTTTTTCTTTTATTTTGTTAAAAAAACGGGAAGGGAAAAAGGCTGAACATCAGGAATTAATAAAGCCATGCAAATCCAGTGTACAAAAGCGTTCACCTCACAGCCGTCAGAATGATCATCAGCAAAAAAAGTCTACAAAGAATAAAGGCTGAAGGGGTTTTAGAGAACTGTGTACCCTTTAGCTGCTGGTGGGATGTAACCTGGTAAGAGCTAGTAGTGAGAACAGAATGGAGGTGCGTTTAAAGGTAAAAATTGAGCTACCATGTGATCTGGTAGGCCCACTGATGGGCCTATCACCTGGGTAGACCAGAATCAAAAAGACACAGGCTGGCAATCCTGCACTGCAACGACATGTACCATAGCCAAGACCTGGAAGAAACCAAAATGTCCATCAAGAGAAAAATGCACCAAGAAGAAGTCGTCCATGTACCCAATGGAATATTAACCATGAAGAAGCATGGAACAGTGCCACTGGCAACACCATAGAAGGATGTAGAGATAATCACCCAACCTGAAGTAAGAAAGAAACCGAAAGACAGATATCCTATGACATCACTTATAGGTGTTACCTAAAAATTGATACCCATAAAATAATTTCCAAGAGAAGGACATGCATAGATTCAGAAAACCAAATTATGTTTAACCAAATGGAAAGGTGTAAGGAATATGTGAATTAGGATATGGGGGTTAGCAGACATGTACTAATACATATGAAATATATAATCACAAAATACCTATGCAATACTAAGAGAGGTCTACTCCACACTCTATAATAACATACACGGGATAGGATCCAAAGAGGAATAGACAGATACATTGATATGATGAAGCAGAATCTGTACACCTAGGAGAATCTACATTTTAATCAAATTTGCTCAGATAATCAATAAAAATTAAATTTTAAAAACAAACAAAAATGTAGGAGCTATTAGTTCTTGGGGGTTTGCACTGGCACATTCCACTCTATTTGCAGCTTACTAACACGACTTCCAGGAAAGCTCTGTTGCCCCAAACCCAGAGTTAGAAATGTAGAAATGCTGCCGCCTTGTGGCCAGTTCCTGCAAGAGCGGCTTTAAACCCACAGCTAATGGTCACTTAACACTCACAAGGACTCAGGGCTGTAAAGGACACCTCCCGTCCAAAAGTGTCCTGAGGTAGGGAATGGCCAAAAAAGTTCAAAACTGGCAAATTTTTCAAGGAGATCGTATGGAGAGGTAAGTTTTACTCACTCTTTTTCAAAAAAGAGGAAAATGGATAAAAGCTCAACATCAGGAATTATTAGCCTCATGCCAATCTAACCTACTGAAAGGTTTCAACTCACACATGTCAAGTACCATCAGCAAAAAGTCTACAAACAATTAATGCCGAAGGGGTTTTAGAGAACTGGGTACCCTCTAGCTGCTGGTGAGATGTAAAGGGGTAACAGCCAATAATGAGCAGAGAAAGGAGCTGCGTTTATAAGTAAAAATTGAGCCACCATTCCATTCAGCAGGCCCACTGCTGAGCCTCTCACCTGAGAAGACCAGAGTCGAGAAGGCACAGGCTTCAACAGCTGCACTGCAGCAATTTTCATAATAGCCAAGACACGGAAGCAACCATAATGTCCATCACCAGATGAATGGATAAAGAAGAAGTGGTCCATGTACACGATGGAATATTAGCCATGGAAAACAATGAAGCACTGCTCTTTGAGGCACCATAGATGAGCCTAGAGATAATGACAGAACATGAGGTAAGTCGGAAAGCAAAAGACATATCTTATGATATCACTTATAGGCATTATCTAACAACTGACACAAATGAACATATTTCCACAGAGAAAGAAACTCACAGACATAGAAAACACACTATGCTTATCTAAAAGGAAAGGTGCCGGGAATGGAAAAATTAAGATTAGGGTTACCATACATGTACAAATACCTATTAAATACATCTATCAAAACGACCTCCCATATAACAAGAGAGGTCTACGGAACACCCTGAAATAATTTACATGGGAGGAGGATGTGTATATGATTATACAGATAAATATATAAATATATAAATATATATATATATATATATATATATATATATATATATATATGTAATGTACAAATGAACCAGATTGTGTACACCTAGGACAAACAATATTCTAATCATTACCCCGATTAAAAACATTCAAACAATGAACAAGAAGTAATGTGACATAAACTTATGGGGGTTTTTCCTGGCACATTCCATTGTAATTTTCAACCTAGGAACAGGACTTCCAGAAAGGCTCAGCTGTCCTAGTAACCAGATTGGGGAATGGAGAAATGCTGCCTCCTTGTGGCCGTTTCCCTCAACAGCAGCTTTAAACCCAGTGCTAAAGGTCACTAAATATTCACACTCATTGCAGGCCTGTAAATGACACCTGCCCTCAAAAAAATTCCTGGGGTCAAAAATCGAGCAAAACATTCAAAAGAGGGCAACCTTCAAAGATAAGAATTTCAAGAGGTTTATTGTACCCACCGTTTTTTTCCTGTTTTTGTTTCACAGAAATTTTAAAAGGCGTGGAAATATGATGAACATTAGGAATAATTAAAGACATGCAAATCCAAATTACAAAAACCTATCAGCTCACACCAGTCACAATGGCCATCAGCAAAAATTCTGCAAACAATAAATGCTGAAGGGGTTGTAGAGACATGCCTACCCTTGGTTCAACGTGGGACATGGTAAGAGCCAGTAATGAAAACACAAAGGAGGTGCCTTGAAAAGGTAAATATTGAGCTACCATTCAATCAGGGATACCCACTGCTGGACCTATCACCTGAGAGGATGAGAATCAAAAGGCCACAGGCTGGACTTCACTGGTGGCGCAGTGGTTGAGAGCCCGCCTGCCGATGCAAGGGACATGGGTTCGTGCCCCGGTCCGGGAAGATCCCACATGCCGTGGAGCAGCTGTTCCCGTGAACTATAGCTGCTGGGCCTGCGTGTCCGGAGTCTGTGCTCCGCAACGGGAGAGGCCACGGCAGTGAGAGGCCTGTGTACCACACAAAAAAGACACAGGCTGGCAATCCTGCACTCCGGCAATATTTACCATAGCCAACACTTGGAAGCAACGAACATATCCATCAACAGAGGAATGCACAAAGAAGAAATGGTCCATGTACACAATGGAATATGTCTCCAATAAAAAATATAAATTCAATTTAGAAAAGCAACATAAGTAAGGAGACATCAGCTTTTGGGGATTTATCCGGGCACATTCCACTCTAATTTATAACCGAGGAACACCACTGGCAGGTAGGTCACTTTCCCACGTTACCAGATTGGGAAAGTAGAAATGCAGCCACCCTCTGGCCGTTACCTGCAACAGCAGCTTTAAAACCTGTGCTAAGGGTCACTTCATATGCACCAGTACTAGAGGGCTGTAAATGAAACCTGCCCTCAAAATGTCTTGAGGGAGGTAATGGCCAAAATAATTCAAAACGTCACACATAGTTCAAGAAAACAATTTGAAGAGGTAAGCTGTACTCACAGTTATAAGGAAAAAAGGACATGCCAGAAAGCTCAATTTCAAGGGATTATGAGATGCATGCAAATCCAACCACAAATAGGTATCAGCTCACACTAGTCAGAATAAACCTCAACAAAAACCTGCAAACAATAAATGCTGAAGGTGTTATGGAGAAGTGCATACCCTCAACTTTAAGTGGGACGTAACTTGGTAAGAGCCATAATGAGAACAGAATGGAGGTGCCTTTACAAGGTAAACATTTTGCTACCATATGATGCACAAGGCCCAATCCTGGGCCTACAACCTAAGAAGGCAGAATTGGAAAGTCACAGGCAGGCGAATGTGCATTGCCGCAGTAGTAAAATAGCCAAGACGTGGAAGCAACCAAAAAGTCCATCAACAGATGAGTGGACAAAGAAGAACTGGTACATGTACAGATGGAATATTAGCCAAGGAGAAAAAGGACACAATGCCATTTGCAGCACCGTAGATGAGTCTAGAGGGAATCACACAACTTGTAGTAAATCAGAAAGAGAAAGACACATATCGTATGATATCACTTATTGGTGTTACCTAAAAATTGATATCAGTGAAGATATTCCCACACAAAAGGGCAATCACAGATTCATTAAACAAACTTATGGTTCACCAATGGAAAGGTGTGAGAATTGGATCCATTTGGATATTGGGGTTAACAGACATATACAAACATAGGTGAAATATATAATCACCCAAATCCTACAGAATACCAAGAGAAGACTACTCAACATTCTGTCATAACGTACATGGGAAAAGGATCCCAGGAGAGTAGACATATGTATATGTGTAAAAGAATCACATCTTGCACACCTAGAACAAGCCAAACATTGTAATCAAAGTGGCTGTGATAAAAAAATAAAAATTAAATTGAAAAAAGGAGCAAGAAGTAGTGAGACATAAACTTAAGGGGCTTTTCCCTGGCACATTCCATTCTAATTTACAACCTAGAACACGACTTCCATTGAGGCCCTGTGGCCCTAGTTACCAGATTTGGTAAAGGAGAACTGCTGCCACCTTGTGGCCGTTTCACACAACAGCAGCTTTAAACCAAGCACTAAAGGTCAGTTGATATTCAAAATACTTCCGGGCCTGTAAATGACACCTGCCCTGCAAACAAATGCTGGGGTCCAATACCGACCAAAAAATTCAAAAGACCTCCACATTTCAAAAAGACAGTTTCAAGAGGCATATTTTACACACATTTGTGTTCTGTTTCTTTTTTTTCTTTTATTTTGTGAAAAAAAACGGGAAGGGAAAAAGGCTGAACATCAGGAATTAATAAAGCCATGCAAATCCAGTGTACAAAAGCGTTCACCTCACAGCCGTCAGAATGATCATCAGCAAAAAAAGTCTACAAAGAATAAATGCTGAAGGGGTTTTAGAGAACTGTGTACCCTTTAGCTGCTGGTGGGATGTAACCTGGTAAGAGCCAGTAGTGAGAACAGAATGGAGGTGCGTTTAAAGGTAAAAATTGAGCTACCATGTGATCTGGTAGGCCCACTGATGGGCCTATCACCTGGGTAGACCAGAATCAAAAAGACACAGGCTGGCAATCCTGCACTGCAACGACATGTACCATAGCCAAGACCTGGAAGAAACCAAAATGTCCATCAAGAGAAAAATGCACCAAGAAGAAGTCGTCCATGTACCCAATGGAATATTAACCATGAAGAAGCATGGAACAGTGCCGCTGGCAACACCATAGAAGGATCTAGAGATAATCACCCAACCTGAAGTAAGAAAGAAACCGAAAGACAGATATCCTATGACATCACTTATAGGTGTTACCTAAAAATTGATACCCATAAAATAATTTCCAAGAGAAGGACACGCATAGATTCAGAAAACCAAATTATGTTTAACCAAATGGAAAGGTGTAAGGAATATGTGAATTAGGATATGGGGGTTAGCAGACATGTACTAATACATATGAAATATATAATCACAAAATACCTATGCAATACGAAGAGAGGTCTACTCCACACTCTATAATAACATACACGGGATAGGATCCAAAGAGGAATAGACAGATACATTGATATGATGAAGCAGAATCTGTACACCTAGGAGAATCTACATTTTAATCAAATTTGCTCAGATAATCAATAAAAATTAAATTTTAAAAACAAACAAAAATGTAGGAGCTATTAGTTCTTGGGGGTTTGCACTGGCACATTCCACTCTATTTGCAGCTTACTAACACGACTTCCAGGAAAGCTCTGTTGCCCCAAACCCAGAGTTAGAAATGTAGAAATGCTGCCGCCTTGTGGCCAGTTCCTGCAAGAGCGGCTTTAAACCCACAGCTAATGGTCACTTAACACTCACAAGGACTCAGGGCTGTAGAGGACACCTCCCGTCCAAAAGTGTCCTGAGGTAGGGAATGGCCAAAAAAGTTCAAAACTGGCAAATTTTTCAAGGAGATCGTATGGAGAGGTAAGTTTTACTCACTCTTTTTCAAAAAAGAGGAAAATGGATAAAAGCTCAACATCAGGAATTATTAGCCTCATGCCAATCTAACCTACTGAAAGGTTTCAACTCACACATGTCAAGTACCATCAGCAAAAAGTCTACAAACAATTAATGCCGAAGGGGTTTTAGAGAACTGGGTACCCTCTAGCTGCTGGTGAGATGTAAAGGGGTAACAGCCAATAATGAGCAGAGAAAGGAGCTGCGTTTATAAGTAAAAATTGAGCCACCATTCCATTCAGCAGGCCCACTGCTGAGCCTCTCACCTGAGAAGACCAGAGTCGAGAAGGCACAGGCTTCAACAGCTGCACTGCAGCAATTTTCATAATAGCCAAGACACGGAAGCAACCATAATGTCCATCACCAGATGAATGGATAAAGAAGAAGTGGTCCATGTACACGATGGAATATTAGCCATGGAAAACAATGAAGCACTGCTCTTTGAGGCACCATAGATGAGCCTAGAGATAATGACAGAACATGAGGTAAGTCGGAAAGCAAAAGACATATCTTATGATATCACTTATAGGCATTATCTAACAACTGACACAAATGAACATATTTCCACAGAGAAAGAAACTCACAGACATAGAAAACACACTATGCTTATCTAAAAGGAAAGGTGCGGGGAATGGAAAAATTAAGATTAGGGTTACCATACATGTACAAATACCTATTAAATACATCTATCAAAACGACCTCCCATATAACAAGAGAGGTCTACGGAACACCCTGAAATAATTTACATGGGAGGAGGATGTGTATATGATTATACAGATAAATATATAAATATATAAATATATAAATATATATATATATATATATATGTAATGTACAAATGAACCAGATTGTGTACACCTAGGACAAACAATATTCTAATCATTACCCCGATTAAAAACATTCAAACAATGAACAAGAAGTAATGTGACATAAACTTATGGGGGTTTTTCCTGGCACATTCCATTGTAATTTTCAACCTAGGAACAGGACTTCCAGAAAGGCTCAGCTGTCCTAGTAACCAGATTGGGGAATGGAGAAATGCTGCCTCCTTGTGGCCGTTTCCCTCAACAGCAGCTTTAAACCCAGTGCTAAAGGTCACTAAATATTCACACTCATTGCAGGCCTGTAAATGACACCTGCCCTCAAAAAAATTCCTGGGGTCAAAAATCGAGCAAAAAATTCAAAAGAGGGCAACCTTCAAAGATAAGAATTTCAAGAGGTTTATTGTACCCACCGTTTTTTTCCTGTTTTTATTTCACAGAAATTTTAAAAGGCGTGGAAATATGATGAACATTAGGAATAATTAAAGACATGCAAATCGAAATTACAAAAACCTATCAGCTCACACCAGTCACAATGGCCATCAGCAAAAATTCTGCAAACAATAAATGCTGAAGGGGTTGTAGAGACATGCCTACCCTTGGTTCAACATGGGACATGGTAAGAGCCAGTAATGAAAACACAAAGGAGGTGCCTTGAAAAGGTAAATATTGAGCTACCATTCAATCAGGGATACCCACTGCTGGACCTATCACCTGAGAGGATGAGAATCAAAAGGCCACAGGCTGGACTTCACTGGTGGCGCAGTGGTTGAGAGCCCGCCTGCCGATGCAGGGGACATGGGTTCGTGCCCCGGTCCGGGAAGATCCCACATGCCGTGGAGCAGCTGTTCCCGTGAACTATAGCTGCTGGGCCTGCGTGTCCGGAGTCTGTGCTCCGCAACGGGAGAGGCCACAGCAGTGAGAGGCCTGTGTACCACACAAAAAAGACACAGGCTGGCAATCCTGCACTCCGGCAATATTTACCATAGCCAACACTTGGAAGCAACGAACATATCCATCAACAGAGGAATGCACAAAGAAGAAATGGTCCATGTACACAATGGAATATGTCTCCAATAAAAAATATAAATTCAATTTAGAAAAGCAACATAAGTAAGGAGACATCAGCTTTTGGGGATTTATCCGGGCACATTCCACTCTAATTTATAACCGAGGAACACCACTGGCAGGTAGGTCACTTTCCCACGTTACCAGATTGGGAAAGCAGAAATGCAGCCACCCTCTGGCCGTTACCTGCAACAGCAGCTTTAAAACCTGTGCTAAGGGTCACTTCATATGCACCAGTACTAGAGGGCTGTAAATGAAACCTGCCCTCAAAATGTCTTGAGGGAGGTAATGGCCAAAATAATTCAAAACGTCACACATAGTTCAAGAAAACAATTTGAAGAGGTAAGCTGTACTCACAGTTATAAGGAAAAAAGGACATGCCAGAAAGCTCAATTTCAAGGGATTATGAGATGCATGCAAATCCAACCACAAATAGGTATCAGCTCACACTAGTCAGAATAAACCTCAACAAAAACCTGCAAACAATAAATGCTGAAGGTGTTATGGAGAAGTGCATACCCTCAACTTTAAGTGGGACGTAACTTGGTAAGAGCCATAATGAGAACAGAATGGAGGTGCCTTTACAAGGTAAACATTTTGCTACCATATGATGCACAAGGCCCAATCCTGGGCCTACAACCTAAGAAGGCAGAATTGGAAAGTCACAGGCAGGCAAATGTGCATTGCCGCAGTAGTAAAATAGCCAAGACGTGGAAGCAACCAAAAAGTCCATCAACAGATGAGTGGACAAAGAAGAACTGGTACATGTACAGATGGAATATTAGCCAAGGAGAAAAAGGACACAATGCCATTTGCAGCACCGTAGATGAGTCTAGAGGTAATCACACAACTTGTAGTAAATCAGAAAGAGAAAGACACATATCGTATGATATCACTTATTGGTGTTACCTAAAAATTGATATCAGTGAAGATATTCCCACACAAAAGGGCAATCACAGATTCATTAAACAAACTTATGGTTCACCAATGGAAAGGTGTGAGAATTGGATCCATTTGGATATTGGGGTTAACAGACATATACAAACATAGGTGAAATATATAATCACCCAAATCCTACAGAATACCAAGAGAAGACTACTCAACATTCTGTCATAACGTACATGGGAAAAGGATCCCAGGAGAGTAGACATATGTATATGTGTAAAAGAATCACATCTTGCACACCTAGAACAAGCCAAACATTGTAATCAAAGTGGCTGTGATAAAAAAATAAAAATTAAATTGAAAAAAGGAGCAAGAAGTAGTGAGACATAAACTTAAGGGGCTTTTCCCTGGCACATTCCATTCTAATTTACAACCTAGAACACGACTTCCATTGAGGCCCTGTGGCCCTAGTTACCAGATTTGGTAAAGGAGAACTGCTGCCACCTTGTGGCCGTTTCACACAACAGCAGCTTTAAACCAAGCACTAAAGGTCAGTTGATATTCAAAATACTTCCGGGCCTGTAAATGACACCTGCCCTGCAAACAAATGCTGGGGTCCAATACCGACCAAAAAATTCAAAAGACCTCCACATTTCAAAAAGACAGTTTCAAGAGGCATATTTTACACACATTTGTGTTCTGTTTCTTTTTTTTCTTTTATTTTGTTAAAAAAAAACGGGAAGGGAAAAAGGCTGAACATCAGGAATTAATAAAGCCATGCAAATCCAGTGTACAAAAGCGTTCACCTCACAGACGTCAGAATGATCATCAGCAAAAAAAGTCTACAAAGAATAAATGCTGAAGGGGTTTTAGAGAACTGTGTACCCTTTAGCTGCTGGTGGGATGTAACCTGGTAAGAGCCAGTAGTGAGAACAGAATGGAGGTGCGTTTAAAGGTAAAAATTGAGCTACCATGTGATCTGGTAGGCCCACTGATGGGCCTATCACCTGGGTAGACCAGAATCAAAAAGACACAGGCTGGCAATCCTGCACTGCAACGACATGTACCATAGCCAAGACCTGGAAGAAACCAAAATGTCCATCAAGAGAAAAATGCACCAAGAAGAAGTCGTCCATGTACCCAATGGAATATTAACCATGAAGAAGCATGGAACAGTGCCACTGGCAACACCATAGAAGGATCTAGAGATAATCACCCAACCTGAAGTAAGAAAGAAACCGAAAGACAGATATCCTATGACATCACTTATAGGTGTTACCTAAAAATTGATACCCATAAAATAATTTCCAAGAGAAGGACACGCATAGATTCAGAAAACCAAATTATGTTTAACCAAATGGAAAGGTGTAAGGAATATGTGAATTAGGATATGGGGGTTAGCAGACATGTACTAATACATATGAAATATATAATCACAAAATACCTATGCAATACGAAGAGAGGTCTACTCCACACTCTATAATAACATACACGGGATAGGATCCAAAGAGGAATAGACAGATACATTGATATGATGAAGCAGAATCTGTACACCTAGGAGAATCTACATTTTAATCAAATTTGCTCAGATAATCAATAAAAATTAAATTTTAAAAACAAACAAAAATGTAGGAGCTATTAGTTCTTGGGGGTTTGCACTGGCACATTCCACTCTATTTGCAGCTTACTAACACGACTTCCAGGAAAGCTCTGTTGCCCCAAACCCAGAGTTAGAAATGTAGAAATGCTGCCGCCTTGTGGCCAGTTCCTGCAAGAGCGGCTTTAAACCCACAGCTAATGGTCACTTAACACTCACAAGGACTCAGGGCTGTAGAGGACACCTCCCGTCCAAAAGTGTCCTGAGGTAGGGAATGGCCAAAAAAGTTCAAAACTGGCAAATTTTTCAAGGAGATCGTATGGAGAGGTAAGTTTTACTCACTCTTTTTCAAAAAAGAGGAAAATGGATAAAAGCTCAACATCAGGAATTATTAGCCTCATGCCAATCTAACCTACTGAAAGGTTTCAACTCACACATGTCAAGTACCATCAGCAAAAAGTCTACAAACAATTAATGCCGAAGGGGTTTTAGAGAACTGGGTACCCTCTAGCTGCTGGTGAGATGTAAAGGGGTAACAGCCAATAATGAGCAGAGAAAGGAGCTGCGTTTATAAGTAAAAATTGAGCCACCATTCCATTCAGCAGGCCCACTGCTGAGCCTCTCACCTGAGAAGACCAGAGTCGAGAAGGCACAGGCTTCAACAGCTGCACTGCAGCAATTTTCATAATAGCCAAGACACGGAAGCAACCATAATGTCCATCACCAGATGAATGGATAAAGAAGAAGTGGTCCATGTACACGATGGAATATTAGCCATGGAAAACAGTGAAGCACTGCTCTTTGAGGCACCATAGATGAGCCTAGAGATAATGACAGAACATGAGGTAAGTCGGAAAGCAAAAGACATATCTTATGATATCACTTATAGGCATTATCTAACAACTGACACAAATGAACATATTTCCACAGAGAAAGAAGCTCACAGACATAGAAAACACACTATGCTTATCTAAAAGGAAAGGTGCGGGGAATGGAAAAATTAAGATTAGGGTTACCATACATGTACAAATACCTATTAAATACATCTATCAAAACGACCTCCCATATAACAAGAGAGGTCTACGGAACACCCTGAAATAATTTACATGGGAGGAGGATGTGTATATGATTATACAGATAAATATATAAATATATAAATATATAAATATATATATATATATATATATGTAATGTACAAATGAACCAGATTGTGTACACCTAGGACAAACAATATTCTAATCATTACCCCGATTAAAAACATTCAAACAATGAACAAGAAGTAATGTGACATAAACTTATGGGGGTTTTTCCTGGCACATTCCATTGTAATTTTCAACCTAGGAACAGGACTTCCAGAAAGGCTCAGCTGTCCTAGTAACCAGATTGGGGAATGGAGAAATGCTGCCTCCTTGTGGCCGTTTCCCTCAACAGCAGCTTTAAACCCAGTGCTAAAGGTCACTAAATATTCACACTCATTGCAGGCCTGTAAATGACACCTGCCCTCAAAAAAATTCCTGGGGTCAAAAATCGAGCAAAAAATTCAAAAGAGGGCAACCTTCAAAGATAAGAATTTCAAGAGGTTTATTGTACCCACCGTTTTTTTCCTGTTTTTGTTTCACAGAAATTTTAAAAGGCGTGGAAATATGATGAACATTAGGAATAATTAAAGACATGCAAATCCAAATTACAAAAACCTATCAGCTCACACCAGTCACAATGGCCATCAGCAAAAATTCTGCAAACAATAAATGCTGAAGGGGTTGTAGAGACATGCCTACCCTTGGTTCAACATGGGACATGGTAAGAGCCAGTAATGAAAACACAAAGGAGGTGCCTTGAAAAGGTAAATATTGAGCTACCATTCAATCAGGGATACCCACTGCTGGACCTATCACCTGAGAGGATGAGAATCAAAAGGCCACAGGCTGGACTTCACTGGTGGCGCAGTGGTTGAGAGCCCGCCTGCCGATGCAGGGGACATGGGTTCGTGCCCCGGTCCGGGAAGATCCCACATGCCGTGGAGCAGCTGTTCCCGTGAACTATAGCTGCTGGGCCTGCGTGTCCGGAGTCTGTGCTCCGCAACGGGAGAGGCCACAGCAGTGAGAGGCCTGTGTACCACACAAAAAAGACACAGGCTGGCAATCCTGCACTCCGGCAATATTTACCATAGCCAACACTTGGAAGCAACGAACATATCCATCAACAGAGGAATGCACAAAGAAGAAATGGTCCATGTACACAATGGAATATGTCTCCAATAAAAAATATAAATTCAATTTAGAAAAGCAACATAAGTAAGGAGACATCAGCTTTTGGGGATTTATCCGGGCACATTCCACTCTAATTTATAACCGAGGAACACCACTGGCAGGTAGGTCACTTTCCCACGTTACCAGATTGGGAAAGCAGAAATGCAGCCACCCTCTGGCCGTTACCTGCAACAGCAGCTTTAAAACCTGTGCTAAGGGTCACTTCATATGCACCAGTACTAGAGGGCTGTAAATGAAACCTGCCCTCAAAATGTCTTGAGGGAGGTAATGGCCAAAATAATTCAAAACGTCACACATAGTTCAAGAAAACAATTTGAAGAGGTAAGCTGTACTCACAGTTATAAGGAAAAAAGGACATGCCAGAAAGCTCAATTTCAAGGGATTATGAGATGCATGCAAATCCAACCACAAATAGGTATCAGCTCACACTAGTCAGAATAAACCTCAACAAAAACCTGCAAACAATAAATGCTGAAGGTGTTATGGAGAAGTGCATACCCTCAACTTTAAGTGGGACGTAACTTGGTAAGAGCCATAATGAGAACAGAATGGAGGTGCCTTTACAAGGTAAACATTTTGCTACCATATGATGCACAAGGCCCAATCCTGGGCCTACAACCTAAGAAGGCAGAATTGGAAAGTCACAGGCAGGCAAATGTGCATTGCCGCAGTAGTAAAATAGCCAAGACGTGGAAGCAACCAAAAAGTCCATCAACAGATGAGTGGACAAAGAAGAACTGGTACATGTACAGATGGAATATTAGCCAAGGAGAAAAAGGACACAATGCCATTTGCAGCACCGTAGATGAGTCTAGAGGTAATCACACAACTTGTAGTAAATCAGAAAGAGAAAGACACATATCGTATGATATCACTTATTGGTGTTACCTAAAAATTGATATCAGTGAAGATATTCCCACACAAAAGGGCAATCACAGATTCATTAAACAAACTTATGGTTCACCAATGGAAAGGTGTGAGAATTGGATCCATTTGGATATTGGGGTTAACAGACATATACAAACATAGGTGAAATATATAATCACCCAAATCCTACAGAATACCAAGAGAAGACTACTCAACATTCTGTCATAACGTACATGGGAAAAGGATCCCAGGAGAGTAGACATATGTATATGTGTAAAAGAATCACATCTTGCACACCTAGAACAAGCCAAACATTGTAATCAAAGTGGCTGTGATAAAAAAATAAAAATTAAATTGAAAAAAGGAGCAAGAAGTAGTGAGACATAAACTTAAGGGGCTTTTCCCTGGCACATTCCATTCTAATTTACAACCTAGAACACGACTTCCATTGAGGCCCTGTGGCCCTAGTTACCAGATTTGGTAAAGGAGAACTGCTGCCACCTTGTGGCCGTTTCACACAACAGCAGCTTTAAACCAAGCACTAAAGGTCAGTTGATATTCAAAATACTTCCGGGCCTGTAAATGACACCTGCCCTGCAAACAAATGCTGGGGTCCAATACCGACCAAAAAATTCAAAAGACCTCCACATTTCAAAAAGACAGTTTCAAGAGGCATATTTTACACACATTTGTGTTCTGTTTCTTTTTTTTCTTTTATTTTGTTAAAAAAAAACGGGAAGGGAAAAAGGCTGAACATCAGGAATTAATAAAGCCATGCAAATCCAGTGTACAAAAGCGTTCACCTCACAGCCGTCAGAATGATCATCAGCAAAAAAAGTCTACAAAGAATAAATGCTGAAGGGGTTTTAGAGAACTGTGTACCCTTTAGCTGCTGGTGGGATGTAACCTGGTAAGAGCCAGTAGTGAGAACAGAATGGAGGTGCGTTTAAAGGTAAAAATTGAGCTACCATGTGATCTGGTAGGCCCACTGATGGGCCTATCACCTGGGTAGACCAGAATCAAAAAGACACAGGCTGGCAATCCTGCACTGCAACGACATGTACCATAGCCAAGACCTGGAAGAAACCAAAATGTCCATCAAGAGAAAAATGCACCAAGAAGAAGTCGTCCATGTACCCAATGGAATATTAACCATGAAGAAGCATGGAACAGTGCCACTGGCAACACCATAGAAGGATCTAGAGATAATCACCCAACCTGAAGTAAGAAAGAAACCGAAAGACAGATATCCTATGACATCACTTATAGGTGTTACCTAAAAATTGATACCCATAAAATAATTTCCAAGAGAAGGACACGCATAGATTCAGAAAACCAAATTATGTTTAACCAAATGGAAAGGTGTAAGGAATATGTGAATTAGGATATGGGGGTTAGCAGACATGTACTAATACATATGAAATATATAATCACAAAATACCTATGCAATACGAAGAGAGGTCTACTCCACACTCTATAATAACATACACGGGATAGGATCCAAAGAGGAATAGACAGATACATTGATATGATGAAGCAGAATCTGTACACCTAGGAGAATCTACATTTTAATCAAATTTGCTCAGATAATCAATAAAAATTAAATTTTAAAAACAAACAAAAATGTAGGAGCTATTAGTTCTTGGGGGTTTGCACTGGCACATTCCACTCTATTTGCAGCTTACTAACACGACTTCCAGGAAAGCTCTGTTGCCCCAAACCCAGAGTTAGAAATGTAGAAATGCTGCCGCCTTGTGGCCAGTTCCTGCAAGAGCGGCTTTAAACCCACAGCTAATGGTCACTTAACACTCACAAGGACTCAGGGCTGTAAAGGACACCTCCCGTCCAAAAGTGTCCTGAGGTAGGGAATGGCCAAAAAAGTTCAAAACTGGCAAATTTTTCAAGGAGATCGTATGGAGAGGTAAGTTTTACTCACTCTTTTTCAAAAAAGAGGAAAATGGATAAAAGCTCAACATCAGGAATTATTAGCCTCATGCCAATCTAACCTACTGAAAGGTTTCAACTCACACATGTCAAGTACCATCAGCAAAAAGTCTACAAACAATTAATGCCGAAGGGGTTTTAGAGAACTGGGTACCCTCTAGCTGCTGGTGAGATGTAAAGGGGTAACAGCCAATAATGAGCAGAGAAAGGAGCTGCGTTTATAAGTAAAAATTGAGCCACCATTCCATTCAGCAGGCCCACTGCTGAGCCTCTCACCTGAGAAGACCAGAGTCGAGAAGGCACAGGCTTCAACAGCTGCACTGCAGCAATTTTCATAATAGCCAAGACACGGAAGCAACCATAATGTCCATCACCAGATGAATGGATAAAGAAGAAGTGGTCCATGTACACGATGGAATATTAGCCATGGAAAACAGTGAAGCACTGCTCTTTGAGGCACCATAGATGAGCCTAGAGATAATGACAGAACATGAGGTAAGTCGGAAAGCAAAAGACATATCTTATGATATCACTTATAGGCATTATCTAACAACTGACACAAATGAACATATTTCCACAGAGAAAGAAACTCACAGACATAGAAAACACACTATGCTTATCTAAAAGGAAAGGTGCGGGGAATGGAAAAATTAAGATTAGGGTTACCATACGTGTACAAATACCTATTAAATACATCTATCAAAACGACCTCCCATATAACAAGAGAGGTCTACGGAACACCCTGAAATAATTTACATGGGAGGAGGATGTCTATATGATTATACATATAAATACATATAATATATATATATATATATATATATATATATATATATATATATATATATATATATATGTAATGTACAAATGAACCAGATTGTGTACACCTAGGACAAACAATATTCTAATCATTACCCCGATTAAAAATATTCAAACAATGAACAAGAAGTAATGTGACATAAACTTATGGGGGTTTTTCCTGGCACATTCCATTGTAATTTTCAACCTAGGAAGAGGACTTCCAGAAAGGCTCAGCTGTCCTAGTAACCAGAGTGGGGAATGGAGAAATGCTGCCGCCTTGTGGCCGTTTCCCTCAACAGCAGCTTTAAACCCAGTGCTAAAGGTCACTAAATATTCACACTCATTGCAGGCCTGTAAATGACACATGCCCTCAAAAAAATTCCTGGGGTCAAAAATCGAGCAAAAAATTCAAAAGAGGGCAACCTTCAAAGATCAGAATTTCAAGAGGTTTATTGTACCCACCGTTTTTTTCCCGTTTTTGTTTCACAGAAAGTTTAAAAGGCGTGGAAAAATGATGAACATTAGGAATAATTAAAGACATGCAAATCCAAATTACAAAAACCTATCAGCTCACACCAGTCACAATGGCCATCAGCAAAAATTCTGCAAACAATAAATGCTGAAGGGGTTGTAGAGACATGCCTACCCTTGGTTCAACATGGGACATGGTAAGAGCCAGTAATGAAAACACAAAGGAGGTGCCTTGAAAAGGTAAATATTGAGCTACCATTCAATCAGGGATACCCACTGCTGGACCTATCACCTGAGAGGATGAGAATCAAAAGGCCACAGGCTGGACTTCACTGGTGGCGCAGTGGTTGAGAGCCCGCCTGCCGATGCAGGGGACACGGGTTCGTGCCCCGGTCCGGGAAGATCCCACATGCCGTGGAGCAGCTGTTCCCATGAACTATAGCTGCTGGGCCTGCGTGTCCGGAGTCTGTGCTCCGCATCGGGAGAGGCCACGGCAGTGAGAGGCCTGCGTACCACACAAAAAATACACAGGCTGGCAATCCTGCACTCCGGCAATATTTAGCATAGCCAACACTTGGAAGCAACGAACATATCCATCAACAGAGGAATGCACAAAGAAGAAATGGTCCATGTACACAATGGAATATGACTCCAATAAAAAATATAAATTCAATTTAGAAAAGCAACATAAGTAAGGAGACATCAGCTTTTGGGGATTTATCCGGGCACATTCCACGCTAATTTATAACCGAGGAACACCACTGGCAGGTAGGTCACTTTCCCACGTTACCAGATTGGGAAAGCAGAAATGCAGCCACCCTCTGGCCGTTACCTGTAACAGCAGCTTTAAAACCTGTGCTAAGGGTCACTTCATATGCACCAGTACTAGAGGGCTGTAAATGAAACCTGCCCTCAAAATGTCTTGAGGGAGGTAATGGCCAAAATAATTCAAAACGTCACACATGGTTCAGGAAAACAATTTGAAGAGGTAAGCTGTACTCACAGTTATAAGGAAAAAAGGACATGCCAGAAAGCTCAATTTCAAGGGATTATGAGATGCATGCAAATCCAACCACAAATAGGTATCAGCTCACACTAGTCAGAATAAACCTCAACAAAAACCTGCAAACAATAAATGCTGAAGGTGTTATGGAGAAGTGCATACCCTCAACTTTAAGTGGGACATAACCTGGTAAGAGCCATAATGAGAACAGAATGGAGGTGCCTTTACAAGGTAAACATTTTACTACCATAGGACACACAAGGCCCAATCCTGGGCCTATAACCTAAGAAGGCAGAATTGAAAAGTCACAGGCAGGCAAATGTGCATTGCCGCAGTAGTAAAATAGCCAAGACGTGGAAGCAACCAAAAAGTCCATCAACAGATGAGTGGACAAAGAAGAACTGGTACATGTACAGATGGAATATTAGCCAAGGAGAAAAAGGACACAATGCCATTTGCAGCACCGTAGATGAGTCTAGAGGTAATGACACAACTTGTAGTAAGTCAGAAAGAGAAAGACACATATCGTATGATATCACTTATAGGTGTTACCTAAAAATTGATATCAGTGAAGATATTCCCACACAAAAGGGCAATCACAGATTCATTAAACAAACTTATGGTTCACCAATGGAAAGGTGTGAGAATTGGATCCATTTGGATATTGGGGTTAACAGACATATACAAACATAGGTGAAATATATAATCACCCAAATCCTACAGAATACCAAGAGAAGACTACTCAACATTCTGTCATAACGTACATGGGAAAAGGATCCCAGGAGAGTAGACATATGTATATGTGTAAAAGAATCACATCTTGCACACCTAGAACAAGCCAAACATTGTAATCAAAGTGGCTGTGATAAAAAAATAAAAATTAAATTGAAAAAAGGAGCAAGAAGTAGTGAGACATAAACTTAAGGGGCTTTTCCCTGGCACATTCCATTCTAATTTACAACCTAGAACACGACTTCCATTGAGGCCCTGTGGCCCTAGTTACCAGATTTGGTAAAGGAGAACTGCTGCCACCTTGTGGCCGTTTCACACAACAGCAGCTTTAAACCAAGCACTAAAGGTCAGTTGATATTCAAAATACTTCCGGGCCTGTAAATGACACCTGCCCTGCAAACAAATGCTGGGGTCCAATACCGACCAAAAAATTCAAAAGACCTCCACATTTCAAAAAGACAGTTTCAAGAGGCATATTTTACACACATTTGTGTTCTGTTTCTTTTTTTTCTTTTATTTTGTGAAAAAAAACGGGAAGGGAAAAAGGCTGAACATCAGGAATTAATAAAGCCATGCAAATCCAGTGTACAAAAGCGTTCACCTCACAGCCGTCAGAATGATCATCAGCAAAAAAAGTCTACAAAGAATAAATGCTGAAGGGGTTTTAGAGAACTGTGTACCCTTTAGCTGCTGGTGGGATGTAACCTGGTAAGAGCCAGTAGTGAGAACAGAATGGAGGTGCGTTTAAAGGTAAAAATTGAGCTACCATGTGATCTGGTAGGCCCACTGATGGGCCTATCACCTGGGTAGACCAGAATCAAAAAGACACAGGCTGGCAATCCTGCACTGCAACGACATGTACCATAGCCAAGACCTGGAAGAAACCAAAATGTCCATCAAGAGAAAAATGCACCAAGAAGAAGTCGTCCATGTACCCAATGGAATATTAACCATGAAGAAGCATGGAACAGTGCCACTGGCAACACCATAGAAGGATCTAGAGATAATCACCCAACCTGAAGTAAGAAAGAAACCGAAAGACAGATATCCTATGACATCACTTATAGGTGTTACCTAAAAATTGATACCCATAAAATAATTTCCAAGAGAAGGACACGCATAGATTCAGAAAACCAAATTATGTTTAACCAAATGGAAAGGTGTAAGGAATATGTGAATTAGGATATGGGGGTTAGCAGACATGTACTAATACATATGAAATATATAATCACAAAATACCTATGCAATACGAAGAGAGGTCTACTCCACACTCTATAATAACATACACGGGATAGGATCCAAAGAGGAATAGACAGATACATTGATATGATGAAGCAGAATCTGTACACCTAGGAGAATCTACATTTTAATCAAATTTGCTCAGATAATCAATAAAAATTAAATTTTAAAAACAAACAAAAATATAGGAGCTATTAGTTCTTGGGGGTTTGCACTGGCACATTCCACTCTATTTGCAGCTTACTAACACGACTTCCAGGAAAGCTCTGTTGCCCCAAACCCAGAGTTAGAAATGTAGAAATGCTGCCGCCTTGTGGCCAGTTCCTGCAAGAGCGGCTTTAAACCCACAGCTAATGGTCACTTAACACTCACAAGGACTCAGGGCTGTAAAGGACACCTCCCGTCCAAAAGTGTCCTGAGGTAGGGAATGGCCAAAAAAGTTCAAAACTGGCAAATTTTTCAAGGAGATCGTATGGAGAGGTAAGTTTTACTCACTCTTTTTCAAAAAAGAGGAAAATGGATAAAAGCTCAACATCAGGAATTATTAGCCTCATGCCAATCTAACCTACTGAAAGGTTTCAACTCACACATGTCAAGTACCATCAGCAAAAAGTCTACAAACAATTAATGCCGAAGGGGTTTTAGAGAACTGGGTACCCTCTAGCTGCTGGTGAGATGTAAAGGGGTAACAGCCAATAATGAGCAGAGAAAGGAGCTGCGTTTATAAGTAAAAATTGAGCCACCATTCCATTCAGCAGGCCCACTGCTGAGCCTCTCACCTGAGAAGACCAGAGTCGAGAAGGCACAGGCTTCAACAGCTGCACTGCAGCAATTTTCATAATAGCCAAGACACGGAAGCAACCATAATGTCCATCACCAGATGAATGGATAAAGAAGAAGTGGTCCATGTACACGATGGAATATTAGCCATGGAAAACAATGAAGCACTGCTCTTTGAGGCACCATAGATGAGCCTAGAGATAATGACAGAACATGAGGTAAGTCGGAAAGCAAAAGACATATCTTATGATATCACTTATAGGCATTATCTAACAACTGACACAAATGAACATATTTCCACAGAGAAAGAAACTCACAGACATAGAAAACACACTATGCTTATCTAAAAGGAAAGGTGCGGGGAATGGAAAAATTAAGATTAGGGTTACCATACATGTACAAATACCTATTAAATACATCTATCAAAACGACCTCCCATATAACAAGAGAGGTCTACGGAACACCCTGAAATAATTTACATGGGAGGAGGATGTCTATATGATTATACATATAAATACATATAAATACATATAAATATATATATATATATATATATATATATATATATATATATATATATATGTAATGTACAAATGAACCAGATTGTGTACACCTAGGACAAACAATATTCTAATCATTACCCCGATTAAAAATATTCAAACAATGAACAAGAAGTAATGTGACATAAACTTATGGGGGTTTTTCCTGGCACATTCCATTGTAATTTTCAACCTAGGAACAGGACTTCCAGAAAGGCTCAGCTGTCCTAGTAACCAGAGTGGGGAATGGAGAAATGCTGCCACCTTGTGGCCGTTTCCCTGAACAGCAGCTTTAAACCCAGTGCTAAAGGTCACTAAATATTCACACTCATTGCAGGCCTGTAAATGACACCTGCCCTCAAAAAAATTCCTGGGGTCAAAAATCGAGCAAAAAATTCAAAAGAGGGCAACCTTCAAAGATCAGAAGTTCAAGAGGTTTATTGTACCCACCGTTTTTTTCCTGTTTTTGTTTCACAGAAAGTTTAAAAGGCGTGGAAAAATGATGAACATTAGGAATAATTAAAGACATGCAAATCCAAATTACAAAAACCTATCAGCTCACACCAGTCACAATGGCCATCAGCAAAAATTCTGCAAACAATAAATGCTGAAGGGGTTGTAGAGACATGCCTTCCCTTGGTTCAACATGGGACATGGTAAGAGCCAGTAATGAAAACACAAAGGAGGTGCCTTGAAAAGGTAAATATTGAGCTACCATTCAATCAGGGATACCCACTGCTGGACCTATCACCTGAGAGGATGAGAATCAAAAGGCCACAGGCTGGACTTCACTGGTGGCGCAGTGGTTGAGAGCCCGCCTGCCGATGCAGGGGACACGGGTTCGTGCCCCGGTCCGGGAAGATCCCACATGCCGTGGAGCAGCTGTTCCCATGAACTATAGCTGCTGGGCCTGCGTGTCCGGAGTCTGTGCTCCGCATCGGGAGAGGCCACGGCAGTGAGAGGCCTGCGTACCACACAAAAAATACACAGGCTGGCAATCCTGCACTCCGGCAATATTTACCATAGCCAACACTTGGAAGCAACGAACATATCCATCAACAGAGGAATGCACAAAGAAGAACTGGTCCATGTACACAATGGAATATGACTCCAATAAAAAATATAAATTCAATTTAGAAAAGCAACATAAGTAAGGAGACATCAGCTTTTGGGGATTTATCCGGGCACATTCCACGCTAATTTATAACCGAGGAACACCACTGGCAGGTAGGTCACTTTCCCACGTTACCAGATTTGGAAAGCAGAAATGCAGCCACCCTCTGGCCGTTACCTGTAACAGCAGCTTTAAAACCTGTGCTAAGGGTCACTTCATATGCACCAGTACTAGAGGGCTGTAAATGAAACCTGCCCTCAAAATGTCTTGAGGGAGGTAATGGCCAAAATAATTCAAAACGTCACACATGGTTCAGGAAAACACTTTGAAGAGGTAAGCTGTACTCACAGTTATAAGGAAAAAAGGACATGCCAGAAAGCTCAATTTCAAGGGATTATGAGATGCATGCAAATCCAACCACAAATAGGTATCAGCTCACACTAGTCAGAATAAACCTCAACAAAAACCTGCAAACAATAAATGCTGAAGGTGTTATGGAGAAGTGCATACCCTCAACTTTAAGTGGGACGTAACCTGGTAAGAGCCATAATGAGAACAGAATGGAGGTGCCTTTACAAGGTAAACATTTTACTACCATAGGACACACAAGGCCCAATCCTGGGCCTATAACCTAAGAAGGCAGAATTGAAAAGTCACAGGCAGGCAAATGTGCATTGCCGCAGTAGTAAAATAGCCAAGACGTGGAAGCAACCAAAAAGTCCATCAACAGATGAGTGGACAAAGAAGAACTGGTACATGTACAGATGGAATATTAGCCAAGGAGAAAAAGGACACAATGCCATTTGCAGCACCGTAGATGAGTCTAGAGGTAATGACACAACTTGTAGTAAGTCAGAAAGAGAAAGACACATATCGTATGATATCACTTATAGGTGTTACCTAAAAATTGATATCAGTGAAGATATTTCCACACAGAAGGGCAATCACAGATTCATTAAACAAACTTATGGTTCACCAATGGAAAGGTGTGAGAATTGGATTCATTTGGATATTGGGGTTAACAGACATATACAAACATAGGTGAAATATATAATCACCCAAATCCTACAGAATACCAAGAGAAGACTACTCAACATTCTGTCATAACGTACATGGGAAAAGGATCCCAGGAGTGTAGACATATGTATATGTGTAAAAGGATCACATCTTGCACACCTAGAACAAGCCAAACATTGTAATCAAAGTGGCTGTGATAAAAAAATAAAAATTAAATTGAAAAAAGGAGCAAGAAGTAGTGAGACATAAACTTAAGGGGCTTTTCCCTGGCACATTCCATTCTAAATTACAACCTAGAACATGACTTCCATTGAGGCCCTGTGGCCCTAGTTACCAGATTTGGTAAAGGAGAACTGCTGCCGCCTTGTGGCCGTTTCACACAACAGCAGCTTTAAACCCAGCACTAATGATCAGTTGATATTCAAAATACTTCTGGGCCTGTAAATGACACCTGCCCTGCAAACAAATGCTGGGGTCCAATACCGACCAAAAATTTCAAAAGACCTCCACATTTCAAAAAGACAGTTTCAAGAGGCATAATTTACACACATTTGTGTTCTGTTTCTTTGTTTCCTTTTATTTTGTTAAAAAAACGGGAAGGGAAAAAGGCTGAACATCAGGAATTAATAAAGCCATGCAAATCCAGTGTACAAAAGCGTTCACCTCACAGCCGTCAGAATGATCATCAGCAAAAAAAGTCTACAAAGAATAAAGGCTGAAGGGGTTTTAGAGGACTGTGTACCCTTTAGCTGCTGGTGAGATGTAACCTGGTAAGAGCCAGTAGTGAGAACAGAATGGAGGTGCGTTTAAAGGTAAAAATTGAGCTACCATGTGATCTGGTAGGCCCACTGATGGGCCTATCACCTGGGTAGACCAGAATCAAAAAGACACAGGCTGGCAATCCTGCACTGCAACGACATGTACCATAGCCAAGACCTGGAAGAAACCAAAATGTCCATCAAGAGAAAAATGCACCAAGAAGAAGTCATCCATGTACCCAATGGAATATTAACCATGAAGAAGCATGGAACAGTGCCACTGGCAACACCATAGAAGGATGTAGAGATAATCACCCAACCTGAAGTAAGAAAGAAACCGAAAGACAGATATCCTATGACGTCACTTATAGGTGTTACCTAAAAATTGATACCCATAAAATAATTTCCAAGAGAAGTACACGCATAGATTCAGAAAACCAAATTATGTTTAACCAAATGGAAAGGTGTAAGGAATATGTGAATTAGGATATGGGGGTTAGCAGACATGTACTAATACATATGAAATATATAATCACAAAATACCTATGCAATACGAAGAGAGGTCTACTCCACACTCTATAATAACATACACGGGATAGGATCCAAAGATGAATAGACAGATACATTGATATGATGAAGCAGAATCTGTACATCTAGGAGAATCTACATTTTAATCAAATTTGCTCAGATAATCAATAAAAATTAAAATTTAAAAACAAACAAAAATGTAGGAGCTATTAGTTCTTGGGGGTTTGCACTGGCACATTCCACTCTATTTGCAGCTTACTAACACGACTTCCAGGAAAGCTCTGTTGCCCCAAACCCAGAGTTAGAAATGTAGAAATGCTGCCGCCTTGTGGCCAGTTCCTGCAAGAGCGGCTTTAAACCCACAGCTAATGGTCACTTAACACTCACAAGGACTCAGGGCTGTAAAGGACACCTCCCGTCCAAAAGTGTCCTGAGGTAGGGAATGGCCAAAAAAGTTCAAAACTGGCAAATTTTTCAAGGAGATCGTATGGAGAGGTAAGTTTTACTCAGACTCTTTCAAAAAAGAGGAAAATGGATAAAAGCTCAACATCAGGAATTATTAGCCTCATGCCAACCTAACCTACTGAAAGGTTTCAACTCACACATGTCAAGTACCATCAGCAAAAAGTCTACAAACAATTAATGCCGAAGGGGTTTTAGAGAACTGGGTACCGTCTAGCTGCTGGTGAGATGTAAAGGGGTAACAGCCAATAATGAGCAGAGAAAGGAGCTGCGTTTATAAGTAAAAATTGAGCCACCATTCCATTCAGCAGGCCCACTGCGGAGCCTCTCACCTGAGAAGACCAGAGTCGAGAAGGCACAGGCTTCAACAGCTGCACTGCAGCAATTTTCATAATAGCCAAGACACGGAAGCAACCATAATGTCCATCACCAGATGAATGGATAAAGAAGAAGTGGTCCATGTACACGATGGAATATTAGCCATGGAAAACAGTGAAGCACTGCTCTTTGAGGCACCATAGATGAGCCTAGAGATAATGACAGAACATGAGGTAAGTCGGAAAGCAAAAGACATATCTTATGATATCACTTATAGGCATTATCTAACAACTGACACAAATGAACATATTTCCACAGAGAAAGAAACTCACAGACATAGAAAACACACTATGCTTATCTAAAAGGAAAGGTGCGGGGAATGGAAAAATTAAGATTAGGGTTACCATACGTGTACAAATACCTATTAAATACATCTATCAAAACGACCTCCCATATAACAAGAGAGGTCTACGGAACACCCTGAAATAATTTACATGGGAGGAGGATGTGTATATGATTATACATATAAATACATATAAATATATATATATATATATATATATATATATATATGTAATGTACAAATGAACCAGATTGTGTACACCTAGGACAAACAATATTCTAATCATTACCCCGATTAAAAACATTCAAACAATGAACAAGAAGTAATGTGGCATAAACTTATGGGGGTTTTTCCTGGCACATTCCATTGTAATTTTCAACCTAGGAACAGGACTTCCAGAAAGGCTCAGCTGTCCTAGTAACCAGAGTGGGGAATGGAGAAATGCTGCCGCCTTGTGGCCGTTTCCCTCAACAGCAGCTTTAAACCCAGTGCTAAAGGTCACTAAATATTCACACTCATTGCAGGCCTGTAAATGACACCTGCCCTCAAAAAAATTCCTGGGGTCAAAAATGGACCACAAAATTCAAAAGAGGGCAACCTTCAAAGATAACAATTTCAAGAGGTTTATTGTACCCAGCGTTCTTTTCCTGTTTGTGTTTAACAGAAATTTAAAAAGGTGTGGAAAAATGCTGAACATTAGGAATAATTAAAGACATGCAAATCCAAATTACAAAAACCTATCAGCTCACACCAGTCACAATGGCCATCAGCAAAAATTCTGCAAACAATAAATGCTGAAGGGGTTGTAGAGACATGCCTACCCTTGGTTCAACATGGGACATGGTAAGAGCCAGTAATGAAAACACAAAGGAGGTGCCTTGAAAAGGTAAATATTGATCTACCATTCAATCAAGGATACCCACTGCTGGACCTATTGCCTGAGAGGATGAGAATCAAAAGGCCACAGGCTGGACTTCACTGGTGGCGCAGTGGTTGAGAGCCCGCCTGCCGATGCAGGGGACACGGGTTCGTGCCCCGGTCCGGGAAGATCCCACATGCCGTGGAGCGGCTGGTCCCGTGAGCTAGAGCTGCTGGGCCTGCATGTCCGGAGTGTTTGCTCCACAACGGGAGAGGCCACGGCAGTGAGAGGCCTGCGTACCACAGAAAAAAGACACAGGCTGGCATTCCTGCACTCTGGCAGTATTTACCATAGCCAACACTTGGAAGCAACGAACATGTCCATCAACAGAGGAATGCACAAAGAAGAAATGATCCATGTACACAATGGAATATGACTCCAATAAAAATATAAATTCAATTTAGAAAAGCAACATAAGTAAGGAGACATCAGCTTTTGGGGATTTATCCGGGCACATTCCACTCGAATTTATAACCGAGGAACACCACTGGCAGGTAGGTCACTTTCCCACGTTACCAGATTGGGAAAGCAGAAATGCAGCCACCCTCTGGCCGTTACCTGTAACAGCAGCTTGAAAACCTGTGCTAAGGGTCACTTCATATGCACCAGTACTGGAGGGCTGTAAATGAAACCTGCCCTCAAAATGTCTTGAGGGAGGTAGTGGCCAAAATAATTCAAAATGTCACACATGGTTCAAGAAAACAATTTGAAGAGGTAAGCTGTACTCACAGTTATAAGGAAAAAAGGACATGCCAGGAAGCTCAATTTCAAGGGATTATGAGATGCATGCAAATCCAAACACAAATAGGTATCAGCTCACACTAGTCAGAATAAACCTCAACAAAAACCTGCAAACAATAATTGCTGAAGATGTTATGGAGAAGTGCATACCCTCAACTTTAAGTGGGACGTAACCTGGTAAGAGCCATAATGAGAAGAGAATGGAGGTGCCTTTACAAGGTAAACATTTTGCTACCATAGGACACACAAGGCCCAATCCTGGGCCTATAACCTAAGAAGGCAGAATTGAAAAGTCACAGGCAGGCAAATGTGCATTGCCGCAGTAGTAAAATAGCCAAGACGTGGAAGCAACCAAAAAGTCCATCAACAGGTGAGTGGACAAAGACGAACTGGTACATGTACAGACAGAATATTAGCCAAGGAGAAAAAGGACACAATGCCATTTGCAGCACCGTACATGAGTCTAGAGGTAATGACACAACTTGTAGTAAGTCAGAAAGAGAAAGACACATATCGTATGATATCACTTATAGGTGTTACCTAAAAATTGATATCAGTGAAGATATTTCCACACAGAAGGGCAATCACAGATTCATTAAACAAACTTATGGTTCACCAATGGAAAGGTGTGAGAATTGGATCCATTTGGATATTGGGGTTAACAGACATATACAAACATAGGTGAAATATATAATCACCCAAATCCTACAGAATACCAAGAGAAGACTACTCAACATTCTGTCATAACGTACATGGGAAAAGGATCCCAGGAGAGTAGACATATGTATATGTGTAAAAGAATCACATCTTGCACACCTAGAACAAGCCAAACATTGTAATCAAAGTGGCTGTGATAAAAAAATAAAAACTAAATTGAAAAAAGGAGCAAGAAGTAGTGAGACATAAACTTAAGGGGCTTTTCCCTGGCACATTCCATTCTAATTTACAACCTAGAACACGACTTCCATTGAGGCCCTGTGGCCCTAGTTACCAGATTTGGTAAAGGAGAACTGCTGCCACCTTGTGGCCGTTTCACACAACAGCAGCTTTAAACCCAGCACTAATGGTCAGTTGATATTCAAAATACTTCTGGGCCTGTAAATGACACCTGCCCTGCAAACAAATGCTGGGGTCCAATACCGACCAAAAAATTCAAAAGACCTCCACATTTCAAAAAGACAGTTTCAAGAGGCATATTTTACACACATTTGTGTTCTGTTACTTTTTTTTCTTTTATTTTGTTAAAAAAACGGGAAGGGAAAAAGGCTGAACATCAGGAATTAATAAAGCCATGCGAATCCAGTGTACAAAAGCGTTCACCTCACAGCCGTCAGAATGATCATCAGCAAAAAAAGTCTACAAAGAATAAATGCTGAAGGGGTTTTAGAGAACTGTGTACCCTTTAGCTGCTGGTGGGATGTAACCTGGTAAGAGCCAGTAGTGAGAACAGAATGGAGGTGCGTTTAAAGGTAAAAATTGAGCTACCATGTGATCTGGTAGGCCCACTGATGGGCCTATCACCTGGGTAGACCAGAATCAAAAAGACACAGGCTGGCAATCCTGCACTGCAACGACATGTACCATAGCCAAGACCTGGAAGAAACCAAAATGTCCATCAAGAGAAAAATGCACCAAGAAGAAGTCGTCCATGTACCCAATGGAATATTAACCATGAAGAAGCATGGAACAGTGCCGCTGGCAACACCATAGAAGGATGTAGAGATAATCACCCAACCTGAAGTAAGAAAGAAACCGAAAGACAGATATCCTATGACATCACTTATAGGTGTTACCTAAAAATTGATACCCATAAAATAATTTCCAAGAGAAGGACACGCATAGATTCAGAAAACCAAATTATGTTTAACCAAATGGAAAGGTGTAAGGAATATGTGAATTAGGATATGGGGGTTAGCAGACATGTACTAATACATATGAAATATATAATCACAAAATACCTATGCAATACGAAGAGAGGTCTACTCCACACTCTATAATAACATACACGGGATAGGATCCAAAGAGGAATAGACAGATACATTGATATGATGAAGCAGAATCTGTACACCTAGGAGAATCTACATTTTTATCAAATTTCTCTGATAATGAATAAAAATTAAATTTTAAAAACAAACAAATGTGTAGGAGCTATAAGTTCTTGGGGGTTTGCACTGGCACATTCCACTCTAATTTGCACCTTACTAACACGACTTCCAGGAAAGCTCTGTTGCCCAAAACCCAGAGTTAGAAATGTAGAAATGCTGCCGCCTTGTGGCCAGTTCCTGCAAGAGTGGCTTTAAACCCACAGCTAATGGTCACTTAACACTCACAAGCACTCAGGGCTGTAAAGGACACCACCCGTCCAAATGTGTCCTGAGGAAGGAAATGGCCAAAAAAATTCAAAACTGGCAAATTTTTCAAGGAGATCGTATGGAGAGGTAAGTTTTACTCACTCTCTTTCAAAAAAGAGGAAAATGGATAAAAGCTCAACATCAGGAATTATTAGCCTCATGCCAATCTAACCTACTGAAAGGTTTCAACTCACACATGTCAAGTACCATCAGCAAAAAGTCTACAAACAATTAATGCCGAAGGGGTTTTAGAGAACTGGGTACCCTCTAGCTGCTGGTGAGATGTAAAGGGGTAACAGCCAATAATGAGCAGAGAAAGGAGCTGCGTTTATAAGTAAAAATTGAGCCACCATTCCATTCAGCAGGCCCACTGCTGAGCCTCTCACCTGAGAAGACCAGAGTCGAGAAGGCACAGGCTTCAACAGCTGCACTGCAGCAATTTTCATAATAGCCAAGACACGGAAGCAACCATAATGTCCATCACCAGATGAATGGATAAAGAAGAAGTGGTCCATGTACACGATGGAATATTAGCCATGGAAAACAATGAAGCACTGCTCTTTGAGGCACCATAGATGAGCCTAGAGATAATGACAGAACATGAGGTAAGTCGGAAAGCAAAAGACATATCTTATGATATCACTTATAGGCATTATCTAACAACTGACACAAATGAACATATTTCAACAGAGAAAGAAACTCACAGACATAGAAAACACACTATGCTTATCTAAAAGGAAAGGTGCGGGGAATGGAAAAATTAAGATTAGGGTTACCATACATGTACAAATACCTATTAAATACATCTATCAAAACGACCTCCCATATAACAAGAGAGGTCTACGGAACACCCTGAAATAATTTACATGGGAGGAGGATGTGTATATGATTATACATATAAATACATATAAATATATATATATATATATATATATATATATGTAATGTACAAATGAACCAGATTGTGTACACCTAGGACAAACAATATTCTAATCATTACCCCGATTAAAAACATTCAAACAATGAACAAGAAGTAATGTGACATAAACTTATGGGGGTTTTTCCTGGCACATTCCATTGTAATTTTCAACCTAGGAACAGGACTTCCAGAAAGGCTCAGCTGTCCTAGTAACCGGAGTGGGGAATGGAGAAATGCTGCCGCCTTGTGGCCGTTTCCCTCAACAGCAGCTTTAAACCCAGTGCTAAAGGTCACTAAATATTCACACTCATTGCAGGCCTGTAAATGACACCTGCCCTCAAAAAAGTTCCTGGGGTCAAAAATCGAGCAAAAAATTCAAAAGAGGGCAACCTTCAAAGATAACAATTTTAAGAGGTTTATTGTACCCACCGTTCTTTTCCTGTTTGTGTTTAACAGAAATTTAAAAAGGTGTGGAAAAATGCTGAACATTAGGAATAATTAAAGACATGCAAATCCAAATTACAAAAACCTATCAGCTCACACCAGTCACAATGGCCATCAGCAAAAATTCTGCAAACAATAAATGCTGTAGGAGTTGTAGAGACATGTCTACACTTGGTTCAACATGGGACATGGTAAGAGCCAGTAATGAAAACACAAAGGAGGTGCCTTGTAAAGGTAAATATTGAGCTACCATTCAATGTGGGATACCCACTGCTGGACCTATCACCTGAGAGGATGAGAATCAAAAGGCCACAGGCTGGACTTCACTGCTGGCGCAGTGGTTGAGAGCCCACCTGCCGATGCAGGGGACACGGGTTCGTGCCCCGGTCCGGGAAGATCCCACATGCCGTGGAGCAGCTGTTCCCATGAGCTATAACTGCTGGGCCTGCGTGTGCGGAGTCTGTGCTCCGCAACGGGAGAGGCCACGGCAGTGAGAGGCCTGCGTACCACACAAAAAAGACACAGGCTGGCAATCCTGCACTCCGGCAATATTTACCATAGCCAACACTTGGAAGCAATGAACATGTCCATCAACAGAGGAATGCACAAAGTAGAAATGGTCCATGTACACAATGGAATATGACTCCAATAAAAAAATATAAATTCAATTTAGAAAAGCAACATAACTAAGGAGACATCAGCTTCTGGGATTTATCCGGGCACATTCCACTCTAATTTATAACCGAGGAACACCACTGGCAGGTAGGTCACTTTCCCACGTTACCAGATTGGGAAAGCAGAAATGCAGCCACCCTCTGGCCGTTACCTGCAACAGCAGCTTTAAAATCTGTGCTAAGGGTCACTTCATATGCACCAGTACTAGAGGGCTGTAAATGAAACCTGCCCTCAAAATGTCTTGAGGGAGGTAATGGCCAAAATAATTCAAAATGTCACACATGGTTCAAGAAAACAATTTGAAGAGGTAAGCTGTACTCACAGTTATAAGGAAAAAAGGACATGCAAAAAAGCTCAATTTCAAGGGAGTGTGAGATGCATGCAAATCCAACCACAAATAGGTATCAGCTCACACTAGTCAGAATAAACCTCAACAAAAACCTGCAAACAATAAATGCTGAAGGTGTTATGGAGAAGTGCATACCCTCAACTTTAAGTGGGACGTAACCTGGTAAGAGCCATAATGAGAACAGAATGGAGGTGCCTTTACAAGGTAAACATTTTGCTACCATATGATGCACAAGGCCCAATCCTGGGCCTATAACCTAAGAAGGCAGAATTGAAAAGTCACAGGCAGGCAAATGTGCATTGCCGCAGTAGTAAAATAGCCAAGACGTGGAAGCAACCAAAAAGTCCATCAACAGGTGAGTGGACAAAGACGAACTGGTACATGTACAGACGGAATATTAGCCAAGGAGAAAAAGGACACAATGCCATTTGCAGCACCGTACATGAGTCTAGAGGTAATGACACAACTTGTAGTAAGTCAGAAAGAGAAAGACACATATCGTATGATATCACTTATAGGTGTTACCTAAAAATTGATATCAGTGAAGATATTTCCACACAGAAGGGCAATCACAGATTCATTAAACAAACTTATGGTTCACCAATGGAAAGGTGTGAGAATTGGATCCATTTGGATATTGGGGTTAACAGACATATACAAACATAGGTGAAATATATAATCACCCAAATCCTACAGAATACCAAGAGAAGACTACTCAACATTCTGTCATAACGTACATGGGAAAAGGATCCCAGGAGAGTAGACATATGTATATGTGTAAAAGAATCACATCTTGCACACCTAGAACAAGCCAAACATTGTAATCAAAGTGGCTGTGATAAAAAAATAAAAACTAAATTGAAAAAAGGAGCAAGAAGTAGTGAGACAAAAACTTAAGGGGCTTTTCCCTGGCACATTCCATTCTAATTTACAACCTAGAACACGACTTCCATTGAGGCCCCGTGGCCCTAGTTACCAGATTTGGTAAAGGAGAACTGCTGCCACCTTGTGGCCGTTTCACACAACAGCAGCTTTAAACCCAGCACTAATGGTCAGTTGATATTCAAAATACTTCTGGGCCTGTAAATGACACCTGCCCTGCAAACAAATGCTGGGGTCCAATACCGACCAAAAAATTCAAAAGACCTCCACATTTCAAAAAGACAGTTTCAAGAGGCATATTTTACACACATTTGTGTTCTGTTACTTTTTTTTTCTTTTATTTTGTTAAAAAAACGGGAAGGGAAAAAGGCTGAACATCAGGAATTAATAAAGCCATGCGAATCCAGTGTACAAAAGCGTTCACCTCACAGCCGTCAGAATGATCATCAGCAAAAAAAGTCTACAAAGAATAAATGCTGAAGGGGTTTTAGAGAACTGTGTACCCTTTAGCTGCTGGTGGGATGTAACCTGGTAAGAGCCAGTAGTGAGAACAGAATGGAGGTGCGTTTAAAGGTAAAAATTGAGCTACCATGTGATCTGGTAGGCCCACTGATGGGCCTATCACCTAGGTAGACCAGAATCAAAAAGACACAGGCTGGCAATCCTGCACTGCAACGACATGTACCATAGCCAAGACCTGGAAGAAACCAAAATGTCCATCAAGAGAAAAATGCACCAAGAAGAAGTCGTCCATGTACCCAATGGAATATTAACCATGAAGAAGCATGGAACAGTGCCACTGGCAACACCATAGAAGGATGTAGAGATAATCACCCAACCTGAAGTAAGAAAGAAACCGAAAGACAGATATCCTATGACATCACTTATAGGTGTTACCTAAAAATTGATACCCATAAAATAATTTCCAAGAGAAGGACACGCATAGATTCAGAAAACCAAATTATGTTTAACCAAATGGAAAGGTGTAAGGAATATGTGAATTAGGATATGGGGGTTAGCAGACATGTACTAATACATATGAAATATATAATCACAAAATACCTATGCAATACGAAGAGAGGTCTACTCCACACTCTATAATAACATACACGGGATAGGATCCAAAGAGGAATAGACAGATACATTGATATGATGAAGCAGAATCTGTACACCTAGGAGAATCTACATTTTTATCAAATTTCTCTGATAATGAATAAAAATTAAATTTTAAAAACAAACAAATGTGTAGGAGCTATAAGTTCTTGGGGGTTTGCACTGGCACATTCCACTCTAATTTGCACCTTAATAACACGACTTCCAGGAAAGCTCTGTTGCCCAAAACCCAGAGTTAGAAATGTAGAAATGCTGCCGCCTTGTGGCCAGTTCCTGCAAGAGTGGCTTTAAACCCACAGCTAATGGTCACTTAACACTCACAAGCACTCAGGGCTGTAAAGGACACCACCCGTCCAAATGTGTCCTGAGGAAGGAAATGGCCAAAAAAATTCAAAACTGGCAAATTTTTCAAGGAGATCGTATGGAGAGGTAAGTTTTACTCACTCTCTTTCAAAAAAGAGGAAAATGGATAAAAGCTCAACATCAGGAATTATTAGCCTCATGCCAATCTAACCTACTGAAAGGTTTCAACTCACACATGTCAAGTACCATCAGCAAAAAGTCTACAAACAATTAATGCCGAAGGGGTTTTAGAGAACTGGGTACCCTCTAGCTGCTGGTGAGATGTAAAGGGGTAACAGCCAATAATGAGCAGAGAAAGGAGCTGCGTTTATAAGTAAAAATTGAGCCACCATTCCATTCAGCAGGCCCACTGCTGAGCCTCTCACCTGAGAAGACCAGAGTCGAGAAGGCACAGGCTTCAACAGCTGCACTGCAGCAATTTTCATAATAGCCAAGACACGGAAGCAACCATAATGTCCATCACCAGATGAATGGATAAAGAAGAAGTGGTCCATGTACACGATGGAATATTAGCCATGGAAAACAATGAAGCACTGCTCTTTGAGGCACCATAGATGAGCCTAATGACAGAACATGAGGTAAGTCGGAAAGCAAAAGACATATCTTATGATATCACTTATAGGCATTATCTAACAACTGACACAAATGAACATATTTCAACAGAGAAAGAAACTCACAGACATAGAAAACACACTATGCTTATCTAAAAGGAAAGGTGCGGGGAATGGAAAAATTAAGATTAGGGTTACCATACATGTACAAATACCTATTAAATACATCTATCAAAACGACCTCCCATATAACAAGAGAGGTCTACGGAACACCCTGAAATAATTTACATGGGAGGAGGATGTGTATATGATTATACATATAAATACATATAAATATATATATATATATATATATATATATATGTAATGTACAAATGAACCAGATTGTGTACACCTAGGACAAACAATATTCTAATCATTACCCCGATTAAAAACATTCAAACAATGAACAAGAAGTAATGTGACATAAACTTATGGGGGTTTTTCCTGGCACATTCCATTGTAATTTTCAACCTAGGAACAGGACTTCCAGAAAGGCTCAGCTGTCCTAGTAACCGGAGTGGGGAATGGAGAAATGCTGCCGCCTTGTGGCCGTTTCCCTCAACAGCAGCTTTAAACCCAGTGCTAAAGGTCACTAAATATTCACACTCATTGCAGGCCTGTAAATGACACCTGCCCTCAAAAAAGTTCCTGGGGTCAAAAATCGAGCAAAAAATTCAAAAGAGGGCAACCTTCAAAGATAACAATTTTAAGAGGTTTATTGTACCCACCGTTCTTTTCCTGTTTGTGTTTAACAGAAATTTAAAAAGGTGTGGAAAAATGCTGAACATTAGGAATAATTAAAGACATGCAAATCCAAATTACAAAAACCTATCAGCTCACACCAGTCACAATGGCCATCAGCAAAAATTCTGCAAACAATAAATGCTGTAGGAGTTGTAGAGACATGTCTACACTTGGTTCAACATGGGACATGGTAAGAGCCAGTAATGAAAACACAAAGGAGGTGCCTTGTAAAGGTAAATATTGAGCTACCATTCAATGTGGGATACCCACTGCTGGACCTATCACCTGAGAGGATGAGAATCAAAAGGCCACAGGCTGGACTTCACTGCTGGCGCAGTGGTTGAGAGCCCGCCTGCCGATGCAGGGGACACGGGTTCGTGCCCCGGTCCGGGAAGATCCCACATGCCGTGGAGCAGCTGTTCCCATGAGCTATAACTGCTGGGCCTGCGTGTGCGGAGTCTGTGCTCCGCAACGGGAGAGGCCACGGCAGTGAGAGGCCTGCGTACCACACAAAAAAGACACAGGCTGGCAATCCTGCACTCCGGCAATATTTACCATAGCCAACACTTGGAAGCAATGAACATGTCCATCAACAGAGGAATGCACAAAGTAGAAATGGTCCATGTACACAATGGAATATGACTCCAATAAAAAAATATAAATTCAATTTAGAAAAGCAACATAACTAAGGAGACATCAGCTTCTGGGATTTATCCGGGCACATTCCACTCTAATTTATAACCGAGGAACACCACTGGCAGGTAGGTCACTTTCCCACGTTACCAGATTGGGAAAGCAGAAATGCAGCCACCCTCTGGCCGTTACCGGCAACAGCAGCTTTAAAATCTGTGCTAAGGGTCACTTCATATGCACCAGTACTAGAGGGCTGTAAATGAAACCTGCCCTCAAAATGTCTTGAGGGAGGTAATGGCCAAAATAATTCAAAATGTCACACATGGTTCAAGAAAACAATTTGAAGAGGTAAGCTGTACTCACAGTTATAAGGAAAAAAGGACATGCAAAAAAGCTCAATTTCAAGGGAGTGTGAGATGCATGCAAATCCAACCACAAATAGGTATCAGCTCACACTAGTCAGAATAAACCTCAACAAAAACCTGCAAACAATAAATGCTGAAGGTGTTATGGAGAAGTGCATACCCTCAACTTTAAGTGGGACGTAACCTGGTAAGAGCCATAATGAGAACAGAATGGAGGTGCCTTTACAAGGTAAACATTTTGCTACCATATGATGCACAAGGCCCAATCCTGGGCCTATAACCTAAGAAGGCAGAATTGAAAAGTCACAGGCAGGCAAATGTGCATTGCCGCAGTAGTAAAATAGCCAAGACGTGGAAGCAACCAAAAAGTCCATCAACAGGTGAGTGGACAAAGACGAACTGGTACATGTACAGACGGAATATTAGCCAAGGAGAAAAAGGACACAATGCCATTTGCAGCACCGTACATGAGTCTAGAGGTAATGACACAACTTGTAGTAAGTCAGAAAGAGAAAGACACATATCGTATGATATCACTTATAGGTGTTACCTAAAAATTGATATCAGTGAAGATATTTCCACACAGAAGGGCAATCACAGATTCATTAAACAAACTTATGGTTCACCAATGGAAAGGTGTGAGAATTGGATCCATTTGGATATTGGGGTTAACAGACATATACAAACATAGGTGAAATATATAATCACCCAAATCCTACAGAATACCAAGAGAAGACTACTCAACATTCTGTCATAACGTACATGGGAAAAGGATCCCAGGAGAGTAGACATATGTATATGTGTAAAAGAATCACATCTTGCACACCTAGAACAAGCCAAACATTGTAATCAAAGTGGCTGTGATAAAAAAATAAAAACTAAATTGAAAAAAGGAGCAAGAAGTAGTGAGACATAAACTTAAGGGGCTTTTCCCTGGCACATTCCATTCTAATTTACAACCTAGAACACGACTTCCATTGAGGCCCTGTGGCCCTAGTTACCAGATTTGGTAAAGGAGAACTGCTGCCACCTTGTGGCCGTTTCACACAACAGCAGCTTTAAACCCAGCACTAATGGTCAGTTGATATTCAAAATACTTCTGGGCCTGTAAATGACACCTGCCCTGCAAACAAATGCTGGGGTCCAATACCGACCAAAAAATTCAAAAGACCTCCACATTTCAAAAAGACAGTTTCAAGAGGCATATTTTACACACATTTGTGTTCTGTTACTTTTTTTTTCTTTTATTTTGTTAAAAAAACGGGAAGGGAAAAAGGCTGAACATCAGGAATTAATAAAGCCATGCGAATCCAGTGTACAAAAGCGTTCACCTCACAGCCGTCAGAATGATCATCAGCAAAAAAAGTCTACTAAGAATAAATGCTGAAGGGGTTTTAGAGAACTGTGTACCCTTTAGCTGCTGGTGGGATGTAACCTGGTAAGAGCCAGTAGTGAGAACAGAATGGAGGTGCGTTTAAAGGTAAAAATTGAGCTACCATGTGATCTGGTAGGCCCACTGATGGGCCTATCACCTGGGTAGACCAGAATCAAAAAGACACAGGCTGGCAATCCTGCACTGCAACGACATGTACCATAGCCAAGACCTGGAAGAAACCAAAATGTCCATCAAGAGAAAAATGCACCAAGAAGAAGTCGTCCATGTACCCAATGGAATATTAACCATGAAGAAGCATGGAACAGTGCCGCTGGCAACACCATAGAAGGATGTAGAGATAATCACCCAACCTGAAGTAAGAAAGAAACCGAAAGACAGATATCCTATGACATCACTTATAGGTGTTACCTAAAAATTGATACCCATAAAATAATTTCCAAGAGAAGGACACGCATAGATTCAGAAAACCAAATTATGTTTAACCAAATGGAAAGGTGTAAGGAATATGTGAATTAGGATATGGGGGTTAGCAGACATGTACTAATACATATGAAATATATAATCACAAAATACCTATGCAATACGAAGAGAGGTCTACTCCACACTCTATAATAACATACACGGGATAGGATCCAAAGAGGAATAGACAGATACATTGATATGATGAAGCAGAATCTGTACACCTAGGAGAATCTACATTTTTATCAAATTTCTCTGATAATGAATAAAAATTAAATTTTAAAAACAAACAAATGTGTAGGAGCTATAAGTTCTTGGGGGTTTGCACTGGCACATTCCACTCTAATTTGCACCTTAATAACACGACTTCCAGGAAAGCTCTGTTGCCCAAAACCCAGAGTTAGAAATGTAGAAATGCTGCCGCCTTGTGGCCAGTTCCTGCAAGAGTGGCTTTAAACCCACAGCTAATGGTCACTTAACACTCACAAGCACTCAGGGCTGTAAAGGACACCACCCGTCCAAATGTGTCCTGAGGAAGGAAATGGCCAAAAAAATTCAAAACTGGCAAATTTTTCAAGGAGATCGTATGGAGAGGTAAGTTTTACTCACTCTCTTTCAAAAAAGAGGAAAATGGATAAAAGCTCAACATCAGGAATTATTAGCCTCATGCCAATCTAACCTACTGAAAGGTTTCAACTCACACATGTCAAGTACCATCAGCAAAAAGTCTACAAACAATTAATGCCGAAGGGGTTTTAGAGAACTGGGTACCCTCTAGCTGCTGGTGAGATGTAAAGGGGTAACAGCCAATAATGAGCAGAGAAAGGAGCTGCGTTTATAAGTAAAAATTGAGCCACCATTCCATTCAGCAGGCCCACTGCTGAGCCTCTCACCTGAGAAGACCAGAGTCGAGAAGGCACAGGCTTCAACAGCTGCACTGCAGCAATTTTCATAATAGCCAAGACACGGAAGCAACCATAATGTCCATCACCAGATGAATGGATAAAGAAGAAGTGGTCCATGTACACGATGGAATATTAGCCATGGAAAACAATGAAGCACTGCTCTTTGAGGCACCATAGATGAGCCTAGAGATAATGACAGAACATGAGGTAAGTCGGAAAGCAAAAGACATATCTTATGATATCACTTATAGGCATTATCTAACAACTGACACAAATGAACATATTTCAACAGAGAAAGAAACTCACAGACATAGAAAACACACTATGCTTATCTAAAAGGAAAGGTGCGGGGAATGGAAAAATTAAGATTAGGGTTACCATACATGTACAAATACCTATTAAATACATCTATCAAAACGACCTCCCATATAACAAGAGAGGTCTACGGAACACCCTGAAATAATTTACATGGGAGGAGGATGTGTATATGATTATACATATAAATACATATAAATATATATATATATATATATATATATGTAATGTACAAATGAACCAGATTGTGTACACCTAGGACAAACAATATTCTAATCATTACCCCGATTAAAAACATTCAAACAATGAACAAGAAGTAATGTGACATAAACTTATGGGGGTTTTTCCTGGCACATTCCATTGTAATTTTCAACCTAGGAACAGGACTTCCAGAAAGGCTCAGCTGTCCTAGTAACCGGAGTGGGGAATGGAGAAATGCTGCCGCCTTGTGGCCGTTTCCCTCAACAGCAGCTTTAAACCCAGTGCTAAAGGTCACTAAATATTCACACTCATTGCAGGCCTGTAAATGACACCTGCCCTCAAAAAAGTTCCTGGGGTCAAAAATCGAGCAAAAAATTCAAAAGAGGGCAACCTTCAAAGATAACAATTTTAAGAGGTTTATTGTACCCACCGTTCTTTTCCTGTTTGTGTTTAACAGAAATTTAAAAAGGTGTGGAAAAATGCTGAACATTAGGAATAATTAAAGACATGCAAATCCAAATTACAAAAACCTATCAGCTCACACCAGTCACAATGGCCATCAGCAAAAATTCTGCAAACAATAAATGCTGTAGGAGTTGTAGAGACATGTCTACACTTGGTTCAACATGGGACATGGTAAGAGCCAGTAATGAAAACACAAAGGAGGTGCCTTGTAAAGGTAAATATTGAGCTACCATTCAATGTGGGATACCCACTGCTGGACCTATCACCTGAGAGGATGAGAATCAAAAGGCCACAGGCTGGACTTCACTGCTGGCGCAGTGGTTTAGAGCCCGCCTGCCGATGCAGGGGACACGGGTTCGTGCCCCGGTCCGGGAAGATCCCACATGCCGTGGAGCAGCTGTTCCCATGAGCTATAACTGCTGGGCCTGCGTGTGCGGAGTCTGTGCTCCGCAACGGGAGAGGCCACGGCAGTGAGAGGCCTGCGTACCACACAAAAAAGACACAGGCTGGCAATCCTGCACTCCGGCAATATTTACCATAGCCAACACTTGGAAGCAATGAACATGTCCATCAACAGAGGAATGCACAAAGTAGAAATGGTCTATGTACACAATGGAATATGACTCCAATAAAAAAATATAAATTCAATTTAGAAAAGCAACATAACTAAGGAGACATCAGCTTCTGGGATTTATCCGGGCACATTCCACTCTAATTTATAACCGAGGAACACCACTGGCAGGTAGGTCACTTTCCCACGTTACCAGATTGGGAAAGCAGAAATGCAGCCACCCTCTGGCCGTTACCTGCAACAGCAGCTTTAAAATCTGTGCTAAGGGTCACTTCATATGCACCAGTACTAGAGGGCTGTAAATGAAACCTGCCCTCAAAATGTCTTGAGGGAGGTAATGGCCAAAATAATTCAAAATGTCACACATGGTTCAAGAAAACAATTTGAAGAGGTAAGCTGTACTCACAGTTATAAGGAAAAAAGGACATGCAAAAAAGCTCAATTTCAAGGGAGTGTGAGATGCATGCAAATCCAACCACAAATAGGTATCAGCTCACACTAGTCAGAATAAACCTCAACAAAAACCTGCAAACAATAAATGCTGAAGGTGTTATGGAGAAGTGCATACCCTCAACTTTAAGTGGGACGTAACCTGGTAAGAGCCATAATGAGAACAGAATGGAGGTGCCTTTACAAGGTAAACATTTTGCTACCATATGATGCACAAGGCCCAATCCTGGGCCTATAACCTAAGAAGGCAGAATTGGAAAGTCACAGGCAGGCAAATGTGCATTGCCGCAGTAGTAAAATAGCCAAGACGTGGAAGCAACCAAAAAGTCCATCAACAGATGAGTGGACAAAGAAGAACTGGTACATGTACAGATGGAATATTAGCCAAGGAGAAAAAGGACACAATGCCATTTGCAGCACCGTAGATGAGTCTAGAGGTAACCACACAACTTGTAGTAAGTCAGAAAGAGAAAGACACATATCGTATGATATCACTTATAGGTGTTACCTAAAAATTGATATCAGTGAAGATATTTCCACACAGAAGGGCAGTCACAGATTCATTAAACAGACTTATGGTTCACCAATGGAAAGGTGTGAGTATTGGATCCATTTGGATATTGGGGTTAACAGACATATACAAACATAGGTGAAATATATAATCACCCAAATCCTACAGAATACCAAGAGAAGACTTCTCAACATTCTGTCATAACGTACATGGGAAAAGGATCCCAGGAGAGTAGACATATGTATATGAGAAGATATATGTATATGTGTAAAAGAAAAACATCTTGCACACCTAGAACAAGCCAAACATTGTAATCAAAGTGGCTGTGATAAAAAAATAAAAATTAAATTGAAAAAAGGAGCAAGAAGTAGTGAGACATAAACTTAAGGGGCTTTTCCCTGGCACATTCCATTCTAAATTACAACGTAGAACACGACGTCCATTGAGGCCCTGTGGCCCTAGTTACCAGATTTGGTAAAGGAGAACTGCTGCCACCTTGTGGCCGTTTCACACAACAGCAGCTTTAAACCAAGCACTAATGGTCAGTTGATATTCAAAATACTTCTGGGCCTGTATATGACACCTGCCCTGCAAACAAATGCTGGGGTCCAGTACCGACCAAAAAATTCAAAAGACCTCCACATTTCAAAAAGATAGTTTCAAGAGGCATATTTTACACACATTTGTGTTCTGTTTCTTTTTTTTCTTTTATTTTGTTAAAAAAACGGGAAGGGAAAAAGGCTGAACATCAGGAATTAATAAAGCCATGCAAATCCAGTGTACAAAAGCGTTCACCTCACAGCCGTCAGAATGATCATCAGCAAAAAAAGTCTACAAAGAATAAATGCTGAAGGGGTTTTAGAGAACTGTGTACCCTTTAGCTGCTGGTGGGATGTAACCTGGTAAGAGCCAGTAGTGAGAACAGAATGGAGGTGCGTTTAAAGGTAAAAATTGAGCTACCATGTGATCTGGTAGGCCCACTGATGGGCCTATCACCTGGGTAGACCAGAATCAAAAAGACACAGGCTGGCAATCCTGCACTGCAATGACATGTACCATAGCCATGGCCTGGAAGAAACCAAAATGTCCATCAAGAGAAAAATGCACCAAGAAGAAGTCGTCCATGTACCCAATGGAATATTAACCATAAAGAAGCATGGAACAGTGCCGCTGGCAACACCATAGAAGGATCTAGAGATAATCACCCAACCTGAAGTAAGAAAGAAACCGAAAGACAGATATCCTATGACATCACTTATAGGTGTTACCTAAAAATTGATACCCATAAAATAATTTCCAAGAGAAGGACACGCATAGATTCAGAAAACCAAATTATGTTTAACCAAATGGAAAGGTGTAAGGAATATGTGAATTAGGATATGGGGGTTAGCAGACATGTACTAATACATATGAAATATATAATCACAAAATACCTATGCAATACGAAGAGAGGTCTACTCCACACTCTATAATAACATACACGGGATAGGATCCAAAGAGGAATAGACAGATATATTGATATGATGAAGCAGAATCTGTACACCTAGGAGAATCTACATTTTTATCAAATTTGCTCAGATAATCAATAAAAATTAAATTTTAAAAACAAACAAAAATATAGGAGCTATTAGTTCTTGGGGGTTTGCACTGGCACATTCCACTCTATTTGCAGCTTACTAACACGACTTCCAGGAAAGCTCTGTTGCCTCAAACCCAGAGTTAGAAATGTAGAAATGCTGCCGCCTTGTGGCCAGTTCCTGCAAGAGTGGCTTTAAACCCACAGCTAATGGTCACTTAACACTCACAAGGACTCAGGGCTGTAAAGGACACCTCCCGTCCAAAAGTGTCCTGAGGTAGGGAGTGGCCAAAAAGTTCAAAACTGGCAAATTTTTCAAGGAGATCGTATGGAGAGGTAAGTTTTACTCACTCTTTTTCAAAAAAGAGGAAAATGGATAAAAGCTCAACATCAGGAATTATTAGCCTCATGCCAATCTAACCTACTGAAAGGTTTCAACTCACACATGTCAAGTACCATCAGCAAAAAGTCTACAAACAATTAATGCCGAAGGGGTTTTAGAGAACTGGGTACCCTCTAGCTGCTGGTGAGATGTAAAGGGGTAACAGCCAATAATGAGCAGAGAAAGGAGCTGCGTTTATAAGTAAAAATTGAGCCACCATTCCATTCAGCAGGCCCACTGCTGAGCCTCTCACCTGAGAAGACCAGAGTCGAGAAGGCACAGGCTTCAACAGCTGCACTGCAGCAATTTTCATAATAGCAAAGACACGGAAGCAACCATAATGTCCATCACCAGATGAATGGATAAAGAAGTGGTCCATGTACACGATGGAATATTAGCCATGGAAAACAATGAAGGACTGCTCTTTGAGGCACCATAGATGAGCCTAGAGATAATCACAGAACATGAGGTAAGTCGGAAAGCAAAAGACATATCTTATGATATCACTTATAGGCATTATCTAACAACTGACACAAATGAACATATTTCCACAGAGGAAGAAACTCACAGACATAGAAAACACACTATGCTTATCTAAAAGGAAAGGTGCGGGGAATGGAAAAATTAAGATTAGGTTTACCATACATGTACAAATACCTATTAAATACATCTATCAAAACGACCGCCCATATAACAAGAGAGGTCTACGGAACACCCTGAAATAATTTACATGGGAGGAGGATGTCTATATGATTATACATATATATATATATATGTAATGTACAAATGAACCAGATTGTGTACACCTAGGACAAACAATATTCTAATCATTACCCCGATTAAAAACATTCAAACAATGAACAAGAAGTAATGTGACATAAACATATGGGGGTTTTTCCTGGCACATTCCATTGTAATTTTCAACCTAGGAACAGGACTTCCAGAAAGGCTCAGCTGTCCTAGTAACCAGAGTGGGGAATGGAGAAATGCTGCCGCCTTGTGGCCGTTTCCCTCAACAGCAGCTTTAAACCCAGTGCTAAAGGTCACTAAATATTCACACTCATTGCAGGCCTGTAAATGACACCTGCCCTCAAAAAAATTCCTGGGGTCAAAAATCGAGCAAAAAATTCAAAAGAGGGCAACCTTCAAAGATCAGAATTTCAAGAGGTTTATTGTACCCACCGTTTTTTCCTGTTTTTGTTTCACAGAAAGTTGAAAAGGCGTGGAAAAATGATGAACATTAGGAATAATTAAAGACATGCAAATCCAAATTACAAAAACCTATCAGCTCACACCAGTCACAATGGCCATCAGCAAAAATTCTGCAAACAATAAATGCTGAAGGGGTTGTAGAGACATGCCTACCCTTGGTTCAACATGGGACATGGTAAGAGCCAGTAATGAAAACACAAAGGAGGTGCCTTGAAAAGGTAAATATTGAGCTACCATTCAATCAGAGATACCCACTGCTGGACCTATCACCTGAGAGGATGAGAATCAAAAGGCCACAGGCTGGACTTCACTGGTGGCGCAGTGGTTGAGAGCCCGCCTGCCGATGCAGGGGACACGGGTTCATGCCCCGGTCCGGGAAGATCCCACATGCCGTGGAGCAGCTGTTCCCGTGAACTATAGCTGCTGGGCCTGCGTGTCCGGAGTCTGTGCTCCGCAACGGGAGAGGCCACGGCAGTGAGAGGCCTGCGTACCACACAAAAAAGACACAGGCTGGCAATCCTGCACTCCGGCAATATTTACCATAGCCAACACTTGGAAGCAACGAACATATCCATCAACAGAGGAATGCACAAAGAAGAAATGGTCCATGTACACAATGGAATATGACTCCAATAAAAAATATAAATTCAATTTAGAAAAGCAACATAAGTAAGGAGACATCAGCTTTTGGGGATTTATCCGGGCACATTCCACTCTAATTTATAACCGAGGAACACCACTGGCAGGTAGGTCACTTTCCCACGTTACCAGATTGGGAAAGCAGAAATGCAGCCACCCTCTGGCCGTTACCTGCAACAGCAGCTTTAAAACCTGTGCTAAGGGTCACTTCATATGCACCAGTACTAGAGGGCTGTAAATGAAACCTGCCCTCAAAATGTCTTGAGGGAGGTAATGGCCAAAATAATTCAAAACGTCACACATGGTTCAAGAAAACAATTTGAAGAGGTAAGCTGTACTCACAGTTATAAGGAAAAAAGGACATGCCAGAAAGCTCAATTTCAAGGGATTATGAGATGCATGCAAATCCAACCACAAATAGGTATCAGCTCACACTAGTCAGAATAAACCTCAACAAAAACCTGCAAACAATAAATGCTGAAGGTGTTATGGAGAAGTGCATACCCTCAACTTTAAGTGGGACGTAACTTGGTAAGAGCCATAATGAGAACAGAATGGAGGTGCCTTTACAAGGTAAACATTTTGCTACCATATGATGCACAAGTCCCAATCCTGGGCCTACAACCTAAGAAGGCAGAATTGGAAAGTCACAGGCAGGCAAATGTGCATTGCCGCAGTAGTAAAATAGCCAAGACGTGGAAGCAACCAAAAAGTCCATCAACAGATGAGTGGACAAAGAAGAACTGGTACATGTACAGATGGAATATTAGCCAAGGAGAAAAAGGACACAATGCCATTTGCAGCACCGTAGATGAGTCTAGAGGTAATCACACAACTTGTAGTAAATCAGAAAGAGAAAGACACATATCGTATGATATCACTTATAGGTGTTACCTAAAAATTGATATCAGTGAAGATATTCCCACACAAAAGGGCAATCACAGATTCATTAAACAAACTTATGGTTCACCAATGGAAAGGTGTGAGAATTGGATCCATTTGGATATTGGGGTTAACAGACATATACAAACATAGGTGAAATATATAATCACCCAAATCCTACGGAATACCAAGAGAAGACTACTCAACATTCTGTCATAACGTACATGGGAAAAGGATCCCAGGAGAGTAGACATATGTATATGTGTAAAAGAATCACATCTTGCACACCTAGAACAAGCCAAACATTGTAATCAAAGTGGCTGTGATAAAAAAATAAAAATTAAATTGAAAAAAGGAGCAAGAAGTAGTGAGACATAAACTTAAGGGGCTTTTCCCTGGCACATTCCATTCTAATTTACAACCTAGAACACGACTTCCATTGAGGCCCTGTGGCCCTAGTTACCAGATTTGGTAAAGGAGAACTGCTGCCACCTTGTGGCCGTTTCACACAACAGCAGCTTTAAACCAAGCACTAATGGTCAGTTGATATTCAAAATACTTCCGGGCCTGTAAATGACACCTGCCCTGCAAACAAATGCTGGGGTCCAATACCGACCAAAAAATTCAAAAGACCTCCACATTTCAAAAAGACAGTTTCAAGAGGCATATTTTACACACATTTGTGTTCTGTTTCTTTTTTTTCTTTTATTTTGTTAAAAAAAAACGGGAAGGGAAAAAGGCTGAACATCAGGAATTAATAAAGCCATGCAAATCCAGTGTACAAAAGCGTTCACCTCACAGCCGTCAGAATGATCATCAGCAACAAAAGTCTACAAAGAATAAAGGCTGAAGGGGTTTTAGAGAACTGTGTACCCTTTAGCTGCTGGTGGGATGTAACCTGGTAAGAGCCAGTAGTGAGAACAGAATGGAGGTGCGTTTAAAGGTAAAAATTGAGCTACCATGTGATCTGGTAGGCCCACTGATGGGCCTATCACCTGGGTAGACCAGAATCAAAAAGACACAGGCTGGCAATCCTGCACTGCAACGACATGTACCATAGCCAAGACCTGGAAGAAACCAAAATGTCCATCAAGAGAAAAATGCACCAAGAAGAAGTCGTCCATGTACCCAATGGAATATTAACCATGAAGAAGCATGGAACAGTGCCGCTGGCAACACCATAGAAGGATCTAGAGATAATCACCCAACCTGAAGTAAGAAAGAAACCGAAAGACAGATATCCTATGACATCACTTATAGGTGTTACGTAAAAATTGATACCCATAAAATAATTTCCAAGAGAAGGACACGCATAGATTCAGAAAACCAAATTATGTTTAACCAAATGGAAAGGTGTAAGGAATATGTGAATTAGGATATGGGGGTTAGCAGACATGTACTAATACATATGAAATATATAATCACAAAATACCTATGCAATACGAAGAGAGGTCTACTCCACACTCTATAATAACATACACGGGATAGGATCCAAAGAGGAATAGACAGATACATTGATATGATGAAGCAGAATCTGTACACCTAGGAGAATCTACATTTTTATCAAATTTGCTCAGATAATCAATAAAAATTAAATTTTAAAAACAAACAAATGTGTAGGAGCTATAAGTTCTTGGGGGTTTGCACTGGCACATTCCACTCTAATTTGCAGCTTACTAACACGACTTCCAGGAAAGCTCTGTTGCCCCAAACGCAGAGTTAGAAATGTAGAAATGCTGCCGCCTTGTGGCCAGTTCCTGCAAGAGTGGCTTTAAACCCACAGCTAATGGTCACTTAACACTCACAAGGACTCAGGGCTGTAAAGGACACCACCCGTCCAAATGTGTCCTGAGGAAGGAAATGGCCAAAAAAATTCAAAACTGGCAAATTTTTCAAGGAGATCGTATGGAGAGGTAAGTTTTACTCACTCTTTTTCAAAAAAGAGGAAAATGGATAAAAGCTCAACATCAGGAATTATTAGCCTCATGCCAATCTAACCTACTGAAAGGTTTCAACTCACACATGTCAAGTACCATCAGCAAAAAGTCTACAAACAATTAATGCCGAAGGGGTTTTAGAGAACTGGGTACCCTCTAGCTGCTGGTGAGATGTAAAGGGGTAACAGCCAATAATGAGCAGAGAAAGGAGCTGCGTTTATAAGTAAAAATTGAGCCACCATTCCATTCAGCAGGCCCACTGCTGAGCCTCTCACCTGAGAAGACCAGAGTCGAGAAGGCACAGGCTTCAACAGCTGCACTACAGCAATTTTCATAATAGCCAAGACACGGAAGCAACCATAATGTCCATCACCAGATGAATGGATAAAGAAGAAGTGGTCCATGTACACGATGGAATATTAGCCATGGAAAACAATGAAGGACTGCTCTTTGAGTCACCATAGATGAGCCTAGAGATAATGACAGAACATGAGGTAAGTCGGAAAGCAAAAGACATATCTTATGATATCACTTATAGGCATTATCTAACAACTGACACAAATGAACATATTTCCACAGAGAAAGAAACACACAGACATAGAAAAAACACTATGCTTATCTAAAAGGAAAGGTGCGGGGAATGGAAAAATTAAGATTAGGTTTACCATACATGTACAAATACCTATTAAATACATCTATCAAAACGACCGCCCATATAACAAGAGAGGTCTACGGAACACCCTGAAATAATTTACATGGGAGGAGGATGTCTATATGATTATACATATATATATATATATGTAATGTAGAAATGAACCAGATTGTGTACACCTAGGACAAACAATATTCTAATCATTACCCCGATTAAAAACATTCAAACAATGAACAAGAAGTAATGTGACATAAACTTATGGGGGTTTTTCCTGGCACATTCCATTGTAATTTTCAACCTAGGAACAGGACTTCCAGAAAGGCTCAGCTGTCCTAGTAACCAGAGTGGGGAATGGAGAAATGCTGCCGCCTTGTGGCCGTTTCCCTCAACAGCAGCTTTAAACCCAGTGCTAAAGGTCACTAAATATTCACACTCATTGCAGGCCTGTAAATGACACCTGCCCTCAAAAAAATTCCTGGGGTCAAAAATCGAGCAAAAAATTCAAAAGAGGGCAACCTTCAAAGATCAGAATTTCAAGAGGTTTATTGTACCCACCGTTTTTTTCCTGTTTTTGTTTCACAGAAAGTTGAAAAGGCGTGGAAAAATGATGAACATTAGGAATAATTAAAGACATGCAAATCCAAATTACAAAAACCTATCAGCTCACACCAGTCACAATGGCCATCAGCAAAAATTCTGCAAACAATAAATGCTGAAGGGGTTGTAGAGACATGCCTACCCTTGGTTCAACATGGGACATGGTAAGAGCCAGTAATGAAACACAAAGGAGGTGCCTTGTAAAGGTAAATATTGAGCTACCATTCAATCTGGGATACCCACTGCTGGACCTATCACCTGAGAGGATGAGAATCAAAAGGCCACATGCTGGACTTCACTGCTGGCGCAGTGGTTGAGAGCCCGCCTGCCGATGCAGGGGACACGGGTTCGTGCCCCGGTCCGGGAAGATCCCACATGCCGTGGAGCAGCTGTTCCCATGAGCTATAACTGCTGGGCCTGCGTGTGCGGAGTCTGTGCTCCGCAACGGGAGAGGCCACGGCAGTGAGAGGCCTGCGTACCACACAAAAAAGACACAGGCTGGCAATCCTGCACTCCGGCAATATTTACCATAGCCAACACTTGGAAGCAACGAACATGTCCATCAACAGAGGAATGCACAAAGTAGAAATGGTCCATGTACACAATGGAATATGACTCCAATAAAAAAATATAAATTCAATTTAGAAAAGCAACATAACTAAGGAGACATCAGATTCTGGGATTTATCCGGGCACATTCCACTCTAATTTATAACCGAGGAACACCACTGGCAGGTAGGTCACTTTCCCACGTTACCAGATTGGGAAAGCAGAAATGCAGCCACCCTCTGGCCGTTACCTGCAACAGCAGCTTTAAAATCTGTGCTAAGGGTCACTTCATATGCACCAGTACTAGAGGGCTGTAAATGAAACCTGCCCTCAAAATGTCTTGAGGGAGGTAATGGCCAAAATAATTCAAAATGTCACACATGGTTCAAGAAAACAATTTGAAGAGGTAAGCTGTACTCACAGTTATAAGGAAAAAAGGACATTCCAGAAAGCTCAATTTCAAGGGATTGTGAGATGCATGCAAATCCAACCACAAATAGGTATCAGCTCACACTAGTCAGAATAAACCTCAACAAAAACCTGCAAACAATAAATGCTGAAGGTGTTATGGAGAAGTGCATACCCTCAACTTTAAGTGGGACGTAACCTGGTAAGAGCCATAATGAGAACAGAATGGAGGTGCCTTTACAAGGTAAACATTTTGCTACCATATGATGCACAAGGCCCAATCCTGGGCCTATAACCTAAGAAGGCAGAATTGGAAAGTCACAGGCAGGCAAATGTGCATTGCCGCAGTAGTAAAATAGCCAAGACGCGGAAGCAACCAAAAAGTCCATCAACAGATGAGTGGACAAAGAAGAACTGGTACATGTACAGATGGAATATTAGCCAAGGAGAAAAAGGACACAATGCCATTTGCAGCACCGTAGATGAGTCTAGAGGTAACCACACAACTTGTAGTAAGTCAGAAAGAGAAAGACACATATCGTATGATATCACTTATAGGTGTTACCTAAAAATTGATATCAGTGAAGATATTTCCACACAGAAGGGCAATCACAGATTCATTAAACAAACTTATGGTTCACCAATGGAAAGGTGTGAGAATTGGATCCATTTGGATATTGGGGTTAACAGACATATACAAACATAGGTGAAATATATAATCACCCAAATCCTACAGAATACCAAGAGAAGACTACTCAACATTCTGTCATAACGTACATGGGAAAAGGATGCCAGGAGAGTAGACATATGTATATGTGTAAAAGAATCACATCTTGCACACCTAGAACAAGCCAAACATTGTAATCAAAGTGGCTGTGATAAAAAAATAAAAACTAAATTGAAAAAAGGAGCAAGAAGTAGTGAGACATAAACTTAAGGGGCTTTTCCCTGGCACATTCCATTCTAATTTACAACCTAGAACACGACTTCCATTGAGGCCCTGTGGCCCTAGTTACCAGATTTGGTAAAGGAGAACTGCTGCCACCTTGTGGCCATTTCACACAACAGCAGCTTTAAACCCAGCACTAATGGTCAGTTGATATTCAAAATACTTCTGGGCCTGTAAATGACACCTGCCCTGCAAACAAATGCTGGGGTCCAATACCGACCAAAAAATTCAAAAGACCTCCACATTTCAAAAAGACAGTTTCAAGAGGCATATTTTACACACATTTGTGTTCTGTTACTTTTTTTTTCTTTTATTTTGTTAAAAAAACGGGAAGGGAAAAAGGCTGAACATCAGGAATTAATAAAGCCATGCGAATCCAGTGTACAAAAGCGTTCACCTCACAGCCGTCAGAATGATCATCAGCAAAAAAAGTCTACAAAGAATAAATGCTGAAGGGGTTTTAGAGAACTGTGTACCCTTTAGCTGCTGGTGGGATGTAACCTGGTAAGAGCCAGTAGTGAGAACAGAATGGAGGTGCGTTTAAAGGTAAAAATTGAGCTACCATGTGATCTGGTAGGCCCACTGATGGGCCTATCACCTGGGTAGACCAGAATCAAAAAGACACAGGCTGGCAATCCTGCACTGCAACGACATGTACCATAGCCAAGACCTGGAAGAAACCAAAATGTCCATCAAGAGAAAAATGCACCAAGAAGAAGTCGTCCATGTACCCAATGGAATATTAACCATGAAGAAGCATGGAACAGTGCCACTGGCAACACCATAGAAGGATCTAGAGGTAATCACCCAACTTGAAGTAAGAAAGAAACCGAAAGACAGATATCCTATGACATCACTTATAGGTGTTACCTAAAAATTGATACCCATAAAATAATTTCCAAGAGAAGGACACGCATAGATTCAGAAAACCAAATTATGTTTAACCAAATGGAAAGGTGTAAGGAATATGTGAATTAGGATATGGGGGTTAGCAGACATGTACTAATACATATGAAATATATAATCACAAAATACCTATGCAATACGAAGAGAGGTCTACTCCACACTCTATAATAACATACACGGGATAGGATCCAAAGAGGAATAGACAGATATATTGATATGATGAAGCAGAATCTGTACACCTAGGAGAATCTACATTTTTATCAAATTTCTCTGATAATGAATAAAAATTAAATTTTAAAAACAAACAAATGTGTAGGAGCTATAAGTTCTTGGTGGTTTGCACTGGCACATTCCACTCTAATTTGCACCTTAATAACACGACTTCCAGGAAAGCTCTGTTGCCCAAAACCCAGAGTTAGAAATGTAGAAATGCTGCCGCCTTGTGGCCAGTTCCTGCAAGAGTGGCTTTAAACCCACAGCTAATGGTCACTTAACACTCACAAGCACTCAGGGCTGTAAAGGACACCACCCGTCCAAATGTGTCCTGAGGAAGGAAATGGCCAAAAAAATTCAAAACTGGCAAATTTTTCAAGGAGATCGTATGGAGAGGTAAGTTTTACTCACTCTCTTTCAAAAAAGAGGAAAATGGATAAAAGCTCAACATCAGGAATTATTAGCCTCATGCCAATCTCACCTACTGAAAGGTTTCAACTCACACATGTCAAGTACCATCAGCAAAAAGTCTACAAACAATTAATGCCGAAGGGGTTTTAGAGAACTGGGTACCCTCTAGCTGCTGGTGAGATGTAAAGGGGTAACAGCCAATAATGAGCAGAGAAAGGAGCTGCGTTTATAAGTAAAAATTGAGCCACCATTCCATTCAGCAGGCCCACTGCTGAGCCTCTCACCTGAGAAGACCAGAGTCGAGAAGGCACAGGCTTCAACAGCTGCACTGCAGCAATTTTCATAATAGCCAAGACACGGAAGCAACCATAATGTCCATCACCAGATGAATGGATAAAGAAGAAGTGGTCCATGTACACGATGGAATATTAGCCATGGAAAACAATGAAGCACTGCTCTTTGAGGCACCATAGATGAGCCTAGAGATAATGACAGAACATGAGGTAAGTCGGAAAGCAAAAGACATATCTTATGATATCACTTATAGGCATTATCTAACAACTGACACAAATGAACATATTTCCACAGAGAAAGAAACTCACAGACATAGAAAACACACTATGCTTATCTAAAAGGAAAGGTGTGGGGAATGGAAAAATTAAGATTAGGGTTACCATACATGTACAAATACCTATTAAATACATCTATCAAAACGACCTCCCATATAACAAGAGAGGTCTACGGAACACCCTGAAATAATTTACATGGGAGGAGGATGTGTATATGATTATACATATAAATATATATAAATAAATAAATAAATATATATATATATATATATATGTAATGTACAAATGAACCAGATTGTGTACACCTAGGACAAACAATATTCTAATCATTACCCCGATTAAAAACATTCAAACAATGAACAAGAAGTAATGTGACATAAACTTATGGGGGTTTTTCCTGGCACATTCCATTGTAATTTTCAACCTAGGAACAGGACTTCCAGAAAGGCTCAGCTGTCCTAGTAACCAGAGTGGGGAATGGAGAAATGCTGCCGCCTTGTGGCCGTTTCCCTCAACAGCAGCTTTAAACCCAGTGCTAAAGGTCACTAAATATTCACACTCATTGCAGGCCTGTAAATGACACCTGCCCTCAAAAAAATTCCTGGGGTCAAAAATCGAGCAAAAAATTCAAAAGAGGGCAACCTTCAAAGATCAGAATTTCAAGAGGTTTATTGTACCCACCGTTTTTTTCCTGTTTTTGTTTCACAGAAAGTTGAAAAGGCGTGGAAAAATGATGAACATTAGGAATAATTAAAGACATGCAAATCCAAATTACAAAAACCTATCAGCTCACACCAGTCACAATGGCCATCAGCAAAAATTCTGCAAACAATAAATGCTGAAGGGGTTGTAGAGACATGCCTACCCTTGGTTCAACATGGGACATGGTAAGAGCCAGTAATGAAAACACAAAGGAGGTGCCTTGAAAAGGTAAATATTGAGCTACCATTCAATCAGGGATACCCACTGCTGGACCTATCACCTGAGAGGATGAGAATCAAAAGGCCACAGGCTGGACTTCACTGGTGGCGCAGTGGTTGAGAGCCCGCCTGCCGATGCAGGGGACATGGGTTCGTGCCCCGGTCCGGGAAGATCCCACATGCCTTGGAGCAGCTGTTCCCGTGAACTATAGCTGCTGGGCCTGCGTGTCCGGAGTCTGTGCTCCGCAACGGGAGAGGCCACGGCAGTGAGAGGCCTGCGTACCACACAAAAAAGACACAGGCTGGCAAACCTGCACTCCGGCAATATTTACCATAGCCAACCCTTGGAAGCAACGAACATATCCATCAACAGAGGAATGCACAAAGAAGAAATGGTCCATGTACACAATGGAATATGTCTCCAATAAAAAATATAAATTCAATTTAGAAAAGCAACATAAGTAAGGAGACATCAGCTTTTGGGGATTTATCCGGGCACATTCCACTCTAATTTATAACCGAGGAACACCACTGGCAGGTAGGTCACTTTCCCACGTTACCAGATTGGGAAAGCAGAAATGCAGCCACCCTCTGGCCGTTACCTGCAACAGCAGCTTTAAAACCTGTGCTAAGGGTCACTTCATATGCACCAGTACTAGAGGGCTGTAAATGAAACCTGCCCTCAAAATGTCTTGAGGGAGGTAATGGCCAAAATAATTCAAAACGTCACACATAGTTCAAGAAAGCAATTTGAAGAGGTAAGCTGTACTCACAGTTATAAGGAAAAAAGGACATACCAGAAAGCTCAATTTCAAGGGATTATGAGATGCATGCAAATCCAACCACAAATAGGTATCAGCTCACACTAGTCAGAATAAACCTCAACAAAAACCTGCAAACAATAAATGCTGAAGGTGTTATGGAGAAGTGCATACCCTCAACTTTAAGTGGCACGTAACCTGGTAAGAGCCATAATGAGAACAGAATGGAGGTGCCTTTACAAGGTAAACATTTTACTACCATAGGACACACAAGGCCCAATCCTGGGCCTATAACCTAAGAAGGCAGAATTGAAAAGTCACAGGCAGGCAAATGTGCATTGCCGCAGTAGTAAAATAGCCAAGACGTGGAAGCAACCAAAAAGTCCATCAACAGATGAGTGGACAAAGAAGAACTGGTACATGTACAGATGGAATATTAGCCAAGGAGAAAAATGACACAATGCCATTTGCAGCACCGTAGATGAGTCTAGAGGTAATGACACAACTTGTATTAAGTCAGAAAGAGAAAGACACATATCGTATCATATCACTTATAGGTGTTACCTAAAAATTGATATCAGTGAAGATATTTCCACACAGAAGGGCAATCACAGATTCATTAAACAAACTTATGGTTCACCAATGGAAAGGTGTGAGAATTGGATCCATTTGGATATTGGGGTTAACAGACATATACAAACATAGGTGAAATATATAATCACCCAAATCCTACAGAATACCAAGAGAAGACTACTCAACATTCTGTCATAACGTACATGGGAAAAGGATCCCAGGAGAGTAGACATATGTATATGTGTAAAAGGATCACATCTTGCACACCTAGAACAAGCCAAACATTGTAATCAAAGTGGCTGTGATAAAAAAATAAAAATTAAATTGAAAAAAGGAGCAAGAAGTAGTGAGACATAAACTTAAGGGGCTTTTCCCTGGCACATTCCATTCTAAATTACAACCTAGAACATGACTTCCATTGAGGCCCTGTGGCCCCAGTTACCAGATTTGGTAAAGGAGAACTGCTGCCACCTTGTGGCCGTTTCACACAACAGCAGCTTTAAACCCAGCACTAATGGTCAGTTGATATTCAAAATACTTCTGGGCCTGTAAATGACACCTGCCCTGCAAACAAATGCTGGGGTCCAATACCGACCAAAAAATTCAAAAGACCTCCACATTTCAAAAAGACAGTTTCAAGAGGCATATTTTACACACATTTGTGTTCTGTTTCTTTTTTTCTTTTATTTTGTTAAAAAAACGGGAAGGGAAAAAGGCTGAACATCAGGAATTAATAAAGCCATGCAAATCCAGTGTACAAAAGCGTTCACCTCACAGCCGTCAGAATGATCATCAGCAAAAAAAGTCTACAAACAATAAAGGCTGAAGGGGTTTTAGAGGACTGTGTACCCTTTAGCTGCTGGTGGGATGTAACCTGGTAAGAGCCAGTAGTGAGAACAGAATGGAGGTGCGTTTAAAGGTAAAAATTGAGCTACCATGTGATCTGGTAGGCCCACTGATGGGCCTATCACCTGGGTAGACCAGAATCAAAAAGACACAGGCTGGCAATCCTGCACTGCAACGACATGTAGCATAGCCAAGACCTGGAAGAAACCAAAATGTCCATCAAGAGAAAAATGCACCAAGAAGAAGTCGTCCATGTACCCAATGGAATATTAACCATGAAGAAGCATGGAACAGTGCCGCTGGCAACACCATAGAAGGATCTAGAGATAATCACCCAACCTGAAGTAAGAAAGAAACCGAAAGACAGATATCCTATGACATCACTTATAGGTGTTACCTAAAAATTGATACCCATAAAATAATTTCCAAGAGAAGGACACGCATAGATTCAGAAAACCAAATTATGTTTAACCAAATGGAAAGGTGTAAGGAATATGTGAATTAGGATATGGGGGTTAGCAGACATGTACTAATACATATGAAATATATAATCACAAAATACCTATGCAATACGAAGAGAGGTCTACTCCACACTCTATAATAACATACACGGGATAGGATCCAAAGAGGAATAGACAGATACATTGATATGATGAAGCAGAATCTGTACACCTAGGAGAATCTACATTTTAATCAAATTTGCTCAGATAATCAATAAAAATTAAATTTTAAAAACAAACAAAAATGTAGGAGCTATTAGTTCTTGGGGGTTTGCACTGGCACATTCCACTCTATTTGCAGCTTACTAACACGACTTCCAGGAAAGCTCTGTTGCCCCAAACCCAGAGTTAGAAATGTAGAAATGCTGCCGCCTTGTGGCCAGTTCCTGCAAGAGCGGCTTTAAACCCACAGCTAATGGTCACTTAACACTCACAAGGACTCAGGGCTGTAAAGGACACCTCCCGTCCAAAAGTGTCCTGAGGTAGGGAATGGCCAAAAAAGTTCAAAACTGGCAAATTTTTCAAGGAGATCGTATGGAGAGGTAAGTTTTACTCACTCTTTTTCAAAAAAGAGGAAAATGGATAAAAGCTCAACATCAGGAATTATTAGCCTCATGCCAATCTAACCTACTGAAAGGTTTCAACTCACACATGTCAAGTACCATCAGCAAAAAGTCTACAAACAATTAATTCCGAAGGGGTTTTAGAGAACTGGGTACCCTCTAGCTGCTGGTGAGATGTAAAGGGGTAACAGCCAATAATGAGCAGAGAAAGGAGCTGCGTTTATAAGTAAAAATTGAGCCACCATTCCATTCAGCAGGCCCACTGCTGAGCCTCTCACCTGAGAAGACCAGAGTCGAGAAGGCACAGGCTTCAACAGCTGCACTGCAGCAATTTTCATAATAGCCAAGACACGGAAGCAACCATAATGTCCATCACCAGATGAATGGATAAAGAAGAAGTGGTCCATGTACACGATGGAATATTAGCCATGGAAAACAATGAAGCACTGCTCTTTGAGGCACCATAGATGAGCCTAGAGATAATGACAGAACATGAGGTAAGTCGGAAAGCAAAAGACATATCTTATGATATCACTTATAGGCATTATCTAACAACTGACACAAATGAACATATTTCCACAGAGAAAGGAACTCACAGACATAGAAAACACACTATGCTTATCTAAAAGGAAAGGTGTGGGGAATGGAAAAATTAAGATTAGGGTTACCATACATGTACAAATACCTATTAAATACATCTATCAAAACGACCTCCCATATAACAAGAGAGGTCTACGGAACACCCTGAAATAATTTACATGGGAGGAGGATGTGTATATGATTATACATATTAATATATAAATATATAAATATATAAATAAATATATATATATATATGTAATATACAAATGAACCAGATTGTGTACACCTAGGACAAACAATATTCTAATCATTACCCCGATTAAAAACATTGAAACAATGAACAAGAAGTAATGTGGCATAAACTTATGGGGGTTTTTCCTGGCACATTCCATTGTAATTTTCAACCTAGGAACAGGACTTCCAGAAAGGCTCAGCTGTCCTAGTAACCAGAGTGGGGAATGGAGAAATGCTGCCGCCTTGTGGCCGTTTCCCTCAACAGCAGCTTTAAACCCAGTGCTAAAGGTCACTAAATATTCACACTCATTGCAGGCCTGTAAATGACACCTGCCCTCAAAAAAATTCCTGGGGTCAAAAATCGAGCAAAAAATTCAAAAGAGGGCAACCTTCAAAGATCAGAATTTCAAGAGGTTTATTGTACCCACCGTTTTTTTCCTGTTTTTGTTTCACAGAAAGTTGAAAAGGCGTGGAAAAATGATGAACATTAGGAATAATTAAAGACATGCAAATTCAAATTACAAAAACCTATCAGCTCACACCAGTCACAATGGCCATCAGCAAAAATTCTGCAAACAATAAATGCTGAAGGGGTTGTAGAGACATGCCTACCCTTGGTTCAACATGGGACATGGTAAGAGCCAGTAATGAAAACACAAAGGAGGTGCCTTGAAAAGGTAAATATTGAGCTACCATTCAATCAGGGATACCCACTGCTGGACCTATCACCTGAGAGGATGAGAATCAAAAGGCCACAGGCTGGACTTCACTGGTGGCGCAGTGGTTGAGAGCCCGCCTGCCGATGCAGGGGACACGGGTTCGTGCCCCGGTCCGGGAAGATCCCACATGCCGTGGAGCAGCTGTTCCCATGAACTATAGCTGCTGGGCCTGCGTGTCCGGAGTCTGTGCTCCGCAACGGGAGAGGCCACGGCAGTGAGAGGCCTGCGTACCACACAAAAAATACACAGGCTGGCAATCCTGCACTCCGGCAATATTTACCATAGCCAACACTTGGAAGCAACGAACATGTCCATCAACAGAGGAATGCACAAAGAAGAAATGGTCCATGTACACAATGGAATATGACTCCAATAAAAAATATAAATTCAATTTAGAAAAGCAACATAAGTAAGGAGACATCAGCTTTTGGGGATTTATCAGGGCACATTCCACTCTAATTTATAACCGAGGAACACCACTGGCAGGTAGGTCACTTTCCCACGTTACCAGATTGGGAAAGCAGAAATGCAGCCACCCTCTGGCCGTTACCTGTAACAGCAGCTTTAAAACCTGTGCTAAGGGTCACTTCATATGCACCAGTACTAGAGGGCTGTAAATGAAACCTGCCCTCAAAATGTCTTGAGGGAGGTAATGGCCAAAATAAGTCAAAATGTCACACATGGTTCAGGAAAACAATTTGAAGAGGTAAGCTGTACTCACAGTTATAAGGAAAAAAGGACATG